>NC_134572.1:1232500-3692500 GCF_050947875.1 Dermacentor variabilis | reverse complement strand
GTAGATAGACACTTTGTATAAAGAGCCGCCAGTTTTTCAACAATTATGTTTCCTCCATCTTTGAATAAATCGACTGTTATTCCTGCTTCTCCTGTCACTTCTCCCCGTTTCATGTCTTGCAAAGCCGTTCTGACCTCATCTCTAGTTATAGGAGGAGTTTCTGTATCCTATTCATTACTGCTTCGAAATAGAGTTCTCGTGAGTCCTCTGAGTACTGTACAGGTCAGTATAGAACTCTTCCGCTGCTTTCACTATTGGCCTCGAGCTCCACCACTGGAAAAGCTGGCGCCACCGTCGGCGTGACGTGCTAGGAGGGATCACGTGGACATAGAGGCCGCGTCGGCTGCTTCGGGAGCGCCGAAGCGAGCTGAAAACGAGTTTGAATTACCTCGTACGCTGCGGTCCTCATTTAGTGGCGAAGTTTTCCCGCTTCGAGTGTCTCCTTTACAACGCTTGAAAGCACTACAATAGGTAGTGGCTGCCTTTGAAGGCGCGCAACATGGTAGGCTACTGCTCGGTGCCGCAGGGCCGGACGCACGTAACGGAGGCCGGTGTCAATCTTATTCACACGTAGCCGCAGGACAAGAAGCTGCGTGAAGCTTGGCTCGCGAAACATAAAACCGGCAAACAGTCATCGGCTACAACTCGGGTATGCAGCAAGCACAGACGCGAGGTAGATTTCTGCTACGGCGCCCGGTCTGCGATGTTCTGAAGACGCGCACTGAGACGCTCGCCCGAGTCTGCTGTCAAACCGTCAATGTCATGACGGTTTGGTCTATCAACTTGTCGATGCTACAGATACTGGCAAGTTCAGTGGAGTGGAAAGGCAGCGGTAAGAAGCACATTTAAAAAAAGCAATGCACATGGTCATGTTCGTGTTATGAATTAATGCACTGGATTACAAAAAAAAGGAGCAGCGGGATATTGAACGCTGAGAACACCGACAAACAAACAGTGCGACGCAACTCAAGAAATAATATCGAAAGGTCAAAGAATTTAGAAGAAAAAAAGATTGAATCGTCGCGACGGCACATCATAGTCCCTGTAGGCGTCGAAGTCTCTACAATGAAATTATTTTTGTACAGCTCTGATAGCTCCCACGCAACAATGGTTGCTTGTATTGCTCATATTCTGCGGCCTAAAGCTCATGGCACGGTGCGAGAACACGCGCGCGGAGAAAGCGAAACAGTGCGCGGACAAGCATGCAGACGCGCAGTCGGTCGCTGCGAATCTGCGCGATCGCTGCATTGAGGCTTCTTTCTATTACGCTCCATTCAGTTATACAAACACTATAAGAACATATTTCACACAGTTTGCTCTCAGCGTTTACCTACCTTTCACGCAAGAAGCTGGTTCGGGAGACTCCATCGCGGCGACCGCGCGCAGTGGCGTTCACTGTACGTATTCGGTAAAGAGATAGCGTCTGTAAACGATTGTGTGCTTTCAGTTTGCCCAAGATTATTATTTAGACAGTAAACAACTTCTCTCGTTTCGAAAGTACTTACAGAAATGTCCGGGAGAGCTCGCGCGTGGTGTTTTCAGTGAGCGCTGACAGCAAAACCTATGAGGAGGGCGCTGCGTGATCCCTCATACTACGCCAGTGAGGCGCTTCCGATAGATGGCGACTCCGTAACTCCTCGCCGCCAATACGTTCGAGGTTGCTGATTATTTTGGTTTGACCTATGCCAAGTTTCCTTCTCACTGATTTCAGGCTGCGTTGTCAGGATTGGGGGCTCAATCCCATCGCTCGTGATCCGTTGTCAAGATTGAAGTCCGGCATGAATTAGAAGGTAACTGGCCCATGCCGTCGTCCAACTTATCCCCGCTGAGGACGTTGATGAAGGGAAGGACTGCTTCTCATCGAGAACGAGGAATACGGGTTTATTTACAGTATTTACAAGCAGTTCATCAGTCTAGCATGACTGCGAGGGAAGGTACGTCAGTCTAATACGACTGCTTGAGAGAGTGTCTCAGTCTAACATGACTGCTTAAGAAAGTGTGTCGAGCATCCGCACAACAGCGGCTCATAAGTACTCGGCGCCCCCTTGATTCGAAGGGGACGGAAAACGTTCGTCCAGTCATTGTAAACACGCCGCCTCTCCCCGGGACGGGTTACACACGCACACACAGATGCATGGTCCGGAGCCGACGTCAGAGGGGCTTCATAGAACTCAGAGCCGACGCGGGTAGCGCGGCCGGGTAGCACATTGTCTTGCGTCTTGGTCGGCGCGTGGGAAGGAGCCTACGACGAAGTTCCCGCGGCAATTCCCCCACCCGTAGCAGATCAGGTCCGCGTTGGGGAGTTCGGTAACAATAGTTGGCCCGCCGAACTCATTCAGTCACAATGGCGACGAGGCTAGAGCGTAACGGTGGCGGTTTCAGCACAAAGCCTGCTTCGTCAAACGCATCCTAGCTGAAGCGACGGAGAGTGGAGGGCGCGCGTATTGTTCCCGACACAAAGTCGACTTAGTCACGCCGTGGCTAGAGGTTGGCGGCGGCGTTCGAAGATGAGGTTGCCACCGCTGGCGTAAATGGCTGGCAAACTTGCACTGCAGCTGGCCGTTCTTAACAGCGTCCATTTTTTACGGCTTCTTCAGTCTTTCTCACGTTATGATTTCCAATACCACTTATTTTCGCCTTGTTGATAAGTTTTGACAGTTCCGCGAATTCTATCTTATTTCTTGAGTTGAACACTTATATTCTCTGTCGTTTCTTTATTAAGTCATTTGTTACTTGGGAGAGCTTGCCTACTGTTTTCCTTGGTGCCTTGCCTAACTTTATTATTTGAGATTTGTCATCTTGCGCATTCTTTCCTACCCTCCTTCCTGACTTCTAATGAATACATTGTTTCGCCAAAAGGAAAATAACCAACTCAACCGACTCAAGATCATCGACTTTTGGGCTAGTTGGTTACGCATAGCCGATCACGGACAGGCGGGCACAAACAAGGACAAAGTGAGGAGCAGACAACACAAGCGCTTACTCGAAACTGGTTGTGTGCTTACGAAATTGCATCATTCGAACATTTTCCTTCATGACGCCACAAGGCCGATATGCCGACATCAGGTGGCCATGCACAGAAAGGCGGGTTTGTCGTGTGTCAGCGCACCTTCTGTTTTTCTGTCGTCCAAAGAAACTAAGTTTCTGAGCATGGCCACCTGATGTCGGCATTTCGGTCTTGTGAAGTCATGAAGGAAATTGTTCAAATGATGCAATTTTGTAAGCACACAACCAGTTTCGAGTAAGCGCTTGTGTTGTCTGCTCCTCACTTTGCCGTTGCTTGTGCCCGCTTGAGCCTGATCAACCAGCACACCCAGCATCAAGTTATACTTCCTAGCTTCTATTTCTGTGTTGCTGTTACCTCCCTTCTGAACAGTAGGCAGGCGTTGTTCCCCTTCCGGTGTCAGTCGCCAGCCTGCTCCTTGCGTTTAGTTTCCTGTCAAATGTATATATGTTTTCAAAACAAGTAATAATAATAATAATAATAATAACTTGATTTTTTTGGTGCCTTTGTTGCCTTTGTTAATGTTATGCGCAAGCTATCCAACTTTTTAGTGCACTCGAATATATATATATATATATATATATATATATATATATATATATATATATATATATATATATATATATATATATATATATATATATATGAATATGAATATGTTTGGACCATGATATGTTAGATGTAAAAATTACACCCAGGTATTTGTAATGGCTCACCCTCGTCAGTGAAACATCCTCTAAACAGAAATAAAAAATCGAAGGTTATTGTTTTGTACACAATGCCATTATCATGGTTCCTTACAAGTTCATGTTCTTTTGCCAAGTGATGCGTCATTTGTGAAAACATGCAAATGAATTGTTAAGGCGATCATGATCATCAGTAGAGGTAATTATGTCGTACAGAACGCAGTGGCCAGCGTATACAGACATACTTTAAACGCTAGATTACATGGTAAATCGTTGGGAACATAGATTGGAAATATATATACTGGGAATCACTAGTACATTCAGTGAAAGAGCCTGGGGATGCGTCTGTCAGTTATAGACCTATTTATTATTTGGGCGAGCGAAAACTATTTCCATTTGCATTTATTTCTTGCAACAATATAAAATCTGAAGGTGATGGAGCGACAAAACGTAACGAGTGCCTGACAGAGGTCCCGCCCAGTAGCAGCATTACAGCCCACATAAAGAATGAGACTTGCTATAAATAATTTTATTAATTAAACAAGATAACGTACTTGATGTTTACTTGAAGTTTACAGTACAAATGTATCGCTAGTTAAGGGAATAGTCAAGGTTATAAACAGCAATGTATAATCAAGATAAATTACTTTAAATATTCACAAGGAAAAAAAAAGGAGATGTGTGCGACTGTGGAGAATTACAGCCCAATTTCCAGAGAATCTGGTTTCTTTTCGAGCAGTTGCAATAAATGTTTCATTTCCATGTAACTATATCACATACTTTAAATAGATGCCCATATTTGGCGGCTCCGTTTGAAACCTTACTTTGGAGAACTTGTCGGGAATTTTTGAATTCAATTCCATTTTGGGTTTCTGCATTCCAGAACCACAATTTCATGATGATTCGCGCCGTAGCGGGGGACACCGTATTAAGCCCCCAATACGCGTGAAAAGGGCGGTCTTGCATTTCGCCCCCATAATAAATTCTGCTGGCACGGCCGGGATTAGATCCCATGGCATCGTGCATAGCCATAGCCGCTAAGCCACCGCGGCGGGTTGTTGGTAATTTTTTAAAGCCAGTAATTCAACAACACCCACGTTACTTACTTCGCCAGAACATTTACCATGGTGTCCTCGCTCCCTCACCCCTCTTCTCCCCCACCCTATTTTCGATAGATTCGATATCGGTTGAGTTCACAGGTCTCCCAGGGCAGGGGGTTAACTTCTGCTTTGTTCGCAAAACACATTCATAAAGTTCCGGATTACTTGCATGCGCAACTTTACTGTAAATGCCATAGTTTTCCCCTCAATTTGAAGTTTACCTACGTATTGCCCATAACGCGTACTTTATTTTCGCAAATATAAAGAAAGTGCGTCGTTTAGTTAACCGAGGTCATCGCTGAAACCAAGTATAGACGTCTTCTGACGCATAAAAATAGGGGGAAAGGAACGACGGTTCAGTAATTATTTGCAGCGCTTCTAACTGGACCAGGAAAGTAAACAAATTGTTGCACATTGCACGTATACCATGACCCCCCCCTCCCCTTTCCATGAGATATAAACCTGTTATAACCTATAGCTATGTCGCGACACTGATAGTCGCCATCTCACACGCCCTGACACTTGATTAAGAATTTTTTACAAACTCTGCTTGATCCAACCACAGAGCTTCCATAGCGTACCACCATTCTCGGCGGCATTTATAGCTTTGCCGCCGGGTCAACGGGCTCTGCCCCGATCACGACGCTCTACAGGGTCCGTGCATGATGTACGTAATTCGTTGCGACAGCCTCGATTACTCGTTCTTGTGGAGGAAAAGAACGGCGGACGGGACGAGCGTCGCGTCCCGCCTGAAGTCGCGGCGCTTCGCCTGCTCGAACGCGTCGGACCAACTCGCCCAAAGTTCCCTTCTCTTGAATCTTAACTTTATCTACACATTGTCCATTACATGGTCATTACAAAACATACAGAACTTGCCTCCTTTAGTTCAATGAGGGCACCAGGCGAACATACTGCATCACGCATGAAAAAGTAAAAAGAAAAAGAAATGAGCGTTCAATAATTATTCATAAGGCTTCTAAATGAGCTTGAAAGGTTACAACGTCGAGACACATTGCCCTTAAAATGCAGGCTGCTCCTTCAAATGTAAAATATCTGAAACGCACAGTTCTCTTGGGACATTGGGAAACCTAGCCAATAACAGCAGCGTGATACATTCAAATACTTGCTTAGGATTTTTTATAAGGCTTTCTTTGCTTCACACGCATTTACCGTCACACATAACCTTGACGTATTGTTCCTCTTATGTTCGCAAAATTTGACTTCAGTTGTAGCTACAAGTGTTACGCCCCACGTAAAGCCCGCCAATGACGTCATCAACCTCAATTGCATCACTATTCTATACTGAAGAAGGCGCATTTAACCAGCCCATTGGGAACGCTGCCTACACATCACCCTTACCGTGCCCCTAATTTTCCCACAGAAAAATACAAGATGCCTTGTTTAGCTCACTGAGGACACCAGAGAAACAAACTACGGATCTCATATGATGCATAAAACACATGTAAAAACAATGGTTTAGTAATTATCTGCAACACTTACATGTAAAGCAGCAAAGTGAAAGTATCGCCAATGCATTACGCTTAATATTCTCCATCACAATTCACAGATTTTCAAGTCCGTATCTCGTGCAGCTGTTCAAGAAGTCGGGGGAACATGTCGGTTAGCGGCAGTATGACACCCTGGAAGTAACTTTATACGAAGGCTGTAATGGACCTACACATAGTAAACATTTATCACTCGTGACCCAGAGCACTGCTTCGTACTAAAAAGAAATGTGAATATCGTTTATAAGAACTTTTCGCTGGACGAGTTGGTGCATGGCTGTTTTAGGAAGAATTGTGCCTAAGAAAGAACGAACACAGGGGAAAACGAGGTAGACGAAAAGACCGCAAACTATTGTGTCCCGCATAGTTTACTGAGGATACCGGGGAAAAACAACTAAATGTCCTGATTAATGCATAAAAAATTGAGAGAAAGCGAGTATTTAGCAAATATTTTCAGCGCACATAAGCAACCTACACAGTTTAAATTTTCAGCATACGTCACCAAAAAGTGGTCCCCATTCTTACAAAATGGTAAATATCTGCTGTTTTTGCTCTTTTCAGGAAACAACTGCCAGTGTAACTCTTATTTAGAAACAGCGTGAAAATGAAATCAATAGTCAGAAGCAACACATGCCTTTAAAAAAATGCTCGCTCTCCCGTAATCGAGCGTATGTGTAAGCCCGAAATGGCTACCCGCAAAGCGGATTGGTTGCAGATGACACTAACCACAATATTACAACGGGGGTCGCGCACGTTCGCAACGGCACGCCCCATCACACCACACGGTGCACTGGTCCGTATGGACGCAATAGTTTCCCGTCACAGACAGAACCTCATCGCAAGTCTCATGCCGATCAAACAGCCACCCGCGGTGCGCCGGAAGCTGCCGGCTTGGACGCTGCCGGACGCTACCGGCGCGTCGTACGCGCCACGGACCTCACGGACCGCTGGCGTGAAAGAGCACAGTTGGCAATCAAGTGTATACTGCCCTGTACACGCCTTTTGAACGCCGCTATTGGAAATGACAAGTAAAGTTTCAGCGCATTAGAAGTTACAGCTTGAGCGATATTGTGAACAAACAACTGGAAGAACTCGAAATCAACATTTTTTGTAACTTGTTCGGGGAGTAACGAGCGTATGTAGTGTGGTCTTGGCTGGTTGCCAGGATCATCTCGTTTTGTTCTCGCAACTTGCCCGGATGTTGTCGTTTGAATGCCCAGACGACGGCTCTGGCTTCTGGCTCAAGGTCACTTGAAGATCGCCGACAACGGGAACCAAAAGCATATCATGCTTAAAAACTTGTTTGCTTCGGCAAAGAGCATTATACACCTGTCCTATAATGCATCTTTTCAAGTGACTAGAACCTGAAGGAACGTGCCAAAGTTTCTGTAATCAGTAAAGTTGAATAAAGGCAGAAAAGTGGTCCCTCCATCGTCCACTTAGGATGATAATAAAAAGAAAATATTTGCTGTTCCTAATCGTAAAAATAACTTTCTACTTCATGAAACCAACTCTTTCAACGACGCTGAAAAAGCATTCATGCGGAACGCGGACACGTGCCTCATCGAAAAGGAAGACAGCGGCGGCATGATCATGGAGCCATGACACGACATGACAAGAACTTTATTTGAGTCCTACGGGGCTGAGATCTTGCGGAGCCAAAGCCGAAGGCTCCCGAAGATCAAGTCGGTGGCTCAGCCCACGATGGGACCGGGAGATGAAGTCCCACCGCAATGGCGTGGGCCCTCTGGACAGCCTGGAGTTGAATGTGGAGATTGCTGCTCTTGAGGGATTCCTGCCATTGTTCTTTCGCGATGGGTGGAGAGGCGTTAAGGGCAGGGCACAGCCAGAGCATGTGTTCAAAAGAGCATGAGTCATGACCACATTTGGGGCACTACTGTGAGTAGTCAGGATACATCCTGTTAAGGGACCGAGGAGTGGGATACGAACGGGTTTGCAGAAGTCTGAGTGTGCTAGCCGGATGTTTGTTCAATTTGGCGCGAGGGGGTGGAAATGTCCTCCTGCCCAGTCGATAATGGGAAACAATTTCGTGGAACGTACGTAATGTACCTCTGTGGATGTTGACCTCGTTCCAAGCCTGGCTACGGGCGACAGCGCGGCACGTCAAATGGCGCGCTCTCCGGTGGGGCTGCTCGTTAGGATTACATCCAAACGGGTTAGTTGAGCCATCTAGATGGGCTGGGAACCACGAGATGTGGTACCCTCCTTCGCTTCTCTCCCTAGTTCTTTGAAGCGCCATGAAATAGCCGATTCTTTAACACGAGCTTTTTAAAAGGTCCGGTGATATCTGTGCTGCCGGTAACTGCGCACATCACTGCACCCATATATAGGCAGTTTTCTTTGACCGAAGACAAAAAAGGCCTGTTATTAGAAAAATCTGCAGATTTCATGCATCTAGATCATCCTTGGAACCAACAATGGTCTCCTAACCGGCAATTCCAACTATCATTTACAAATCTGCCGCTGCCGTATTGAAACACTTGATTTTTACTTGCAGAGATATGGTCTGGCGTTATCCCCTTTAGGCTACCTCTGCAATGAGTCAGAATCCATCGACCATGTTTTATTATCGTGTCGGCGGTTTTCTACTAATCGAAAAAGATGTCTAGAAATTCCGCGTCGAAATCTAGGACTGCGTTTAAACAGTGCTGTTATACTCTCCCTTGGAGCAACGTATTAGGATACAGCCACATGAACGTTTGCCTGGCCATTTTTAATTTTCGATGTGACACAAAGAGGCTGCCTTTTAATATTTCGTAGTTTCCATATTTGATTTACTTCTATTTCATTTTAGAGAATTCAGAAAGTAAAACACAAACTCACAGTTAAAATATTATTAATATTATTCAAAATTTAACTTGAACATGTCCTTTACATATCCTTTACATTATGTACTTCAGTAATAAATTCTTGTTATTACTCCTATCAAGGCAAGGCTGACTATCGTATTAAACACTACTTTATCTCATTTATTATTGCTTTATTGTTTATTTCAGATTATTCATTCATTTTACTTTTTGTGTTAATTATTTGTTAACTAATTTATTTTATTTTTCAATCATATTACCACCCGATTCGTGCCTTATCCCCGTAGCGGGTTTGTGCCATTGATTGAGGCTTCAGCATCATCATCGTAATCATCATCATCATCACCACCACCACCACCACCTGTTTGAGGCCACAACGATAACGACTACACGGTAAGTTTTTGTTGCAGTTCAAAGTGCATATTCCCAAGAACGCTAGTAAGATCAGGTAAGAGTTGACGTCGCATACGTTACACGGATCGCGCACTTGTCCAAAATATTTTGACGCCACACAGAGGGACTGAGTGCATGGCACGCGGAATGAGAAGCGCGCATATATTTGCAGATGTGCGTCCATAAGCCTTCAGAGCATGCTTCAAACCATAAGCACTTTCCTGTTGCCGCGCGTGCGGCGTAGCTCTGACCTCCCTCCCCCCTATTCTTCGTGGGATACGATTTTCTTATACTGGCTATGCGTGAACAAAAAGCGCATGTCCAACACGTAATTGTCTCGTCTCTTATTGGAATAAAGCGTAGACCAAGCGGGAAACTCTACTAAAACACCGAGCTTGCTACGATTCTTCAGTTATGAAAAAAAAAAAAAACGGTAATTTGATTGCTTCAACGCACGGCACTTGTGTAATGCGGCGAAGCAGTCAGTGAATTGCAGTGAAGCGAGTGAGAATTTTTGCGCCTACACAGTGTAAGCAACGTGTGATAAAAACTGTAAACTTCACTTGGACACGCATCTAGCCTTTAGTATCTCAGGTGTTCACCTGAGGCATCTGCGCTGAAGCATAGAGTGTGAAATTCTTTCTTTCCTGATTTCGTTTTTTTTTCCTTTTAAGTAGTTACTCATGGCAGGTTTCTTTTCTATTGCCGCCACCCATGAGATTATTTCTGCCTTTCTGACTTTCCGCTTGACGTTCTTTATTGCTGTGATGCCCACCCTACAGACCGCATACTTGCTGGTAAGCTTCCTAGTTCTTTTCCTCCAATTGTTTTGCTGTACAGATACCTCAACTCTTTCCCAGTCCATTTGCTTTCTTCCATATTCCTCAGTCGTTCTTCATACTCAATTTTACTACGTGCTTGCCCCCCTTCAAAACTAGTCCAGCCCATATATCACCCTGCACAGGTTCATTTGTAGTCTTGCCGTGAGCGCCCAATGCGAGGTGCCCCACTGACCTTTGGTTCCAATCGAGTCCTGATTGTATCCCTGATTTACAGCAAACAGCCGCATTTCCAAAAGTAAGTCCTGGAACCATTACACATTTCCACATACCTCGGAGCACCTCGTACCTATTGTATCCCCATGGCGCTCTGTGCTTCATTATGGCTCCCCCCCCTCTTTTCTCTTCCCCTTCACTGTTGTTTTTTCCTGTGTTTCCATATATCTATTACCTTCGTTTATCCATATACCAAGGTATTTATATTCTGTTACTCGAGGTATTTCCTGGCCCTGTCTGTTCACTGTTTTAATTGAATACCATAGCACCTGATTTCCTAACGCTAAGTTTCAAACCTAAATTGTTGCCTTCCTGTCCACAGATATTAGCCAGACGTTGCAAATCACTTTGCTTGTTAGCTAGCAACACAATGTCGTCCTTATAAAATGAACCTGGAAGCTGCTGCTCTACTACTGTACCCGCCTGTTTGTATGAGAGATTAAACCCGATATTACTGCCTTCTAGCGCCCTCTCCATTATCACCATGTACATCATAAACAGCAATGCGGATAAAAAGCACCCCTGACTCAGTCCCTTGTTGATATCAACTTTCTTCTTGCTCCTCATCCCTTCCCATTCAACGCAAACGGTATTTTCTAGGTAAATCTCTCTCAAAAGCTGCACACAATCGTCACCTAAACCTTCCCCTTCCAGAATATTCCGCGATGCGGCGGAGGCGAGCGCCATCTGGAAGCGTTTCACGGAAGCGGGTGCCCCGCTCCGTGGACTCCAAAATTTGACGCGCCGGTGTGCGCAAACGGCGGATGCCGTCTCCGGTCTGTGCATTGTAGAAACGCTGGAAAAGGGGTTTGTTTGAGTTCTCGCGTACCAGAATTATGTTTTCTCGTATATTCAAATTACAATCCAAGAGCTATTATATCTGTAGGGTGTGTACGATTTTTTACGATTTTTTCACGTATCTTAGCTTGAGAAATTCAATTAGCTCAGTGAATTCCTTGACTGGCATGAACAGCGTGGGTATGTGGGGTTCGAAAATGCTTTTGCCGAAACGACGTCCAACGCGGGACGCCGGATTTTCTGTGACACAGGCTCCTTAACGCTATCGCTTTAAAAATGGCGGCAATTGTATCGGCGCCTTGCAGGAAGGAATAGATATGAGCCGTGGTCATTGCAGCCTGATAGCGGCTGAAGGTGCGGCATTTTAGTGCTCTCTTTTCGCAGGGAAGTAATTGCTATGCTGTAAACACTAGCTGTTTGAGCAACGGCTCATCATGACCAATTGGGCAAGCTCCTAGCTAGAGGACGTCGACAGCATAGCAAGATTGATACATGCCTTAATCGTAAGCCGCATTACCTATCACACACCTTACCATCGACTCACCCAAGAAACCAGCTGGACATCCTCATACGCACAATGGTGAAAACGGTGACAGGCCTTCCTATATACACCTCAAGAGTCAAACTACAGCTTCGTTTGCACAACACCTTGGCCAAATTACTTGAAGCACAGAAAGTAAATCAGATCAAACGACTGAAACGTACATCGACCGGAAGGCGA
Source organism: Dermacentor variabilis (assembly GCF_050947875.1). Lineage (NCBI taxonomy): Eukaryota > Metazoa > Arthropoda > Arachnida > Ixodida > Ixodidae > Dermacentor > Dermacentor variabilis. The sequence goes on along the minus strand of NC_134572.1, from coordinate 3,680,410 downwards.
TGTACGTACGATGAACTCAGACAATTACAATATCCAACATCAGAGTTTGCCCCACGCGAGCCCCTGTCAATAGTACCAAACATCAGAGGAAACATTACAGTGGCCGCCATACCTCGGAATATGCACCCCGAACACCATAAAGGCAGGCGTGCTGCACGTGCAATGGCACTGCACCGAGCATAGGGCAACGACCGCGACAACTTCTATATAAGCGAACATTGTTTAACTGCGCTAACAAACGGACCACAGAGACAGCATGGGACAAGGACGGGCTCAGACTTGCAACTAATGTTGATTCCACAAAGACGACATATAAACGACATATAAGTACACCACTGCGCATGCGCGAATATATATATATATATATATATATATATATATAAAGGAAAGATAGAAAACCTTGTATATGCAATACGCGACCTACCTACGCTCGTCAATAAACCTCATCTCACTGTTGTGTAAATAAATTGAGGTGTCACTGACACAGTCTTGTCCCTTCTTTCTAATATGGTACGCCTCGAGTAGCTCTCTAGCTCGGCTATATCGGCAGCGGCACAAAATCTTTACTTCCTTCATGATCGGCTTGCACGTGCACGCCAAGCAGTGGACAGGCAAGTAAGTGCCCATTCGTTTTATTTCTAATTCACAATTCATGCTCACGCAAGCGCACATTCACGCACCTTCCTGTTTGGCCTATGTAAACTTTGCCGCATGAAAGAGGTATCTGAGAAGCTACTCCAACACTGCGATCTACATGGAAAATGGTGTGTTTTGTTCCGCACCCTTGGATCCTACCTTTACTTCTTCCTATGCGCGAGCATAGCCCAGCGAGCTTGCCGGGAGCCGAGAACGCTATCTCAACTCCATACCGTTTCACAACCTTTTTTAAGTTGTGGGAAGTCTTGTGAACATAAGGCACAACTTGACGTTTCTTATTCTTGCGCTCCCTTGCGTCTTCAGTTAAATTGCTTGCCGTCTTTATCTTCTTAAGCACTGCCTCCACTACTGCTGAAATGTCTGATTGCGGGAAACCTGCTTCTTCCAACCTTACAATCTGCCTGTCAAAGCTTTTCTGTATTTTGTGTGTGCAGGACTTTCTTACGGCTGATATGATACACTGGGTGGCTATTGCCCGCTTTACCGTTTTCGAATGAGCCGAATCGTAGGGCAACAATTTCTTTTGGGATTTTGGGTTATATTTCCAGCACACATGGTCGTCACAGAAACTTATAGCGCTGTCTAAAAACTGAATATAATTATCCATGGGTGAAAGTTAAACCTTTGCCAAGGCGCTCAAAGATGTGTAGTACACCTGCGATGGCGTCGTCTTACAGGCAGAGGATCAAGAAAGGTGTTTATTGGATGGCGTGGACAGCCTAATCAACACAGTAAAGAAGACTGAAGAAAGGCCAAAGCGGAAGGACCCAACGTCAGGAATCGTCAGGTTTTTTAGACAGAACGACCTCAGACTGCTACAACAGGATAAAGAAGGAGGGTTTGTGGTAATGCCGTCAGGGTTTTTCTACGAGAAGGCGACGGCTGCTGTGAAAAAGAACTTCAAGCTTGTGCCAGTGAAAACCGCAAAGGCGAAGGCCCTTTCTATGTGCAAGGAGATGGAACTGCACAAGCTGGCTATACCTCAGTCAACAAAAGCAAAGGTGATGGCTTGACCGTGTTTTTTACGGCCGAGACGCACAAAGAGGATATCCCTTTCCGGTCTATCGTGAGTGAAAGAGGAATTCGGCAGAACGAAGCAAGCAAGTTTTTGCAGAAATGTTTATCGCACCTGAAAGTGGACGAGCCGTTCGAAACAAAAAACTCGGAAGCTGTTACTAGGTTTATAGAGTCGAATGACGATATTGGCCATGCTTTTTCCATTTACATAGAAGATTTGTTTTATTCTATCCCTCACGCTGCATTGTTTCAGGCTGTTTAGAAATGTATTGTAAGTAATGGCAAAATGTCTTTTCAGAATTCTGCCGGGTTGACTGTTGATAGGTTTTTAACGTTGCTTGAGTTTTACCTCAACTATACATTCATCCAGTTTAAAGAAGACTTTTACGTGCAGAAACAAGGTATATGCATAGGCTCTCGCGTTGCTCCTATCTTGTGCAATGTTTACTTATCGGAATTTGACAGGGCGGTAAACGAAGGGATCGATCGTGACCAGGTTGTTACCGTGTTTCGTTATGTTGACGACTTTCTTGTACATTTAAATATGCAAGACAGTTCCACGCATGACGACGCCATCGCAGGTGTACTACACATCTTTCAGCGCCTTGGCAAAGGTTTAACTTTCACCCATGAACTAACAAAGGATAGCAATATTCAGTTTTTAGACAGCGCTATAAGTTTCTGGGACGATTATGAGTGCTGGAAATATAACCCAAGATCCCAAAAGAAATTGTTGCCCTACGATACGGCTCATTCGAAAACGGTAAAGCGGGCAATAGCCACCCAGTGTATCATATCAGCCGTAAGAAAGTCCTGCACACACAAAATACAGAAAAGCTTTGACAGGCAGATTGTAAGGTTGGAAGAAGCAGGTTTCCCGCAATCAGACATTTCAGCAGTAGTGGAGGCAGTGCTTAAGAAGATAAAGACGGAAAGCAATTTAACTGAAGACGCAAGGGAGCGCAAGAATAAGAAACGTCAAGTTGTGCCTTATGTTCACAAGACTTCCTACAACTTATAAAAGGTTGTGAAACGGTATGGAGTTGAGATAGCGTTCTCGGCTCCCGGCAAGCTCGCTGGGCTATGCTCGCGCATAGGAAGAAGTAAAGATAGGATCCAAGGGTGCGGAACAAAACACACCATTTTCCATGTAGATCGCAGTGTTGGAGTAGTTTATCAGATACCTCTTTCATGTGGCAAAGTTTACATAGGCCAAACACGAAGGTGCGTGAATGTGCACTTGCGTGAGCATGAATTGTGAATTAGAAATAAAACGAATGGGCACTCGCCTGTCCACTGCTTGGCGTGCACGTGCAAGCCGATCATGAAGGAAGTAAAGATTTTGTGCCGCTGCCGAGATAGCCGAGCCAGAGAGCTACTCGAGGCGCACCATATTAGAAAGAAGGGACAAGACTGTGTCAGTGCCACCTCAACTTATTTACACAACAGTGAGATGAGGTTTATTGACGAGCGTAGGTAGGTCGCGTATTGCATATACAAGGTTTTCTATCTTTCATTAATATATATATATATATATATATATATATATATATATATATATTCGCGCATGCGCAGTGGTGTATGTCGGGGGTGCATTATATGTCGTCTTTGTGGAATAAACATTAGTTGCAAGTCTGCGCCCGTCCTTGACCCATGCTGTCTCTGTGGTCCGTTTGTTAGCGCAGTTAAACAATATTCGCTAATATGTACCAACTCGCCCAACAAAAAGTTCTTCTAAACTTCTGTATAGACGCCGCGTGCTACCCGGACAGATATTCGCCACGTGCTACCCCCACACATGATATTCTTTTCATTCCTTGTAAGTTGCACGTGCACATTCTTTACTGTTTCTTAACTTCCTTTTTATTATTGCTTTTAATAATGTTCATTTTTTAAAGTGTAACAGTACATATTCCCCTGGCGCTAATGTTATTCACCCGAATTTCAATGCGCTCGTAATGATTATGCATGTATGAAGATCTATTCATGCCCAGGGAAGTGGATATATGTTTATATATATATATATATATATATATATATATATATATATATATATATATATATATATATATATATATATATATGATATATATGATATATGTGGATATATGTGAGCTGTATGTTTACAGCTTTCTTGCCAGGGTGGCCTTCAACACTGTACTTTGTACAATGAATGAATAGAATTTATTGATAGGAAAGACAGAGAGGTCGACCTGAGCTAGTGCGCTCTAGTCTGCTACTCTGCACTGGGGAAGAGGGAAGGGGAGTGAAAGTATTGAGATGGATGATGATGATAAGAGAAGTGGTGAGTGCTTATGTACATGAGACAGTTGCCTCGCTAGAGCCGCTCGTCGAGCTTGGTGTCCTGCAGAAACTCCAACAATACTTTTGTTGCACGCATTGAAATTGCAGTGTACATGTTGTAAATAAACTTGACTTGACTTGACATTGCAGCTACAGTGGTAGCGGTGGCTGACTGGAGGGGGCGAAACAGTATTATGAGCCACAATACAGACCGTCAACTGCACGGAAGCGGAAGAATGTGTAATGGCTCTCGCCATCAGAGCTCAACCCCCAGATAACATATATTCTTACAGATTCCCAGCAAGCATGTTAAAACTATGCACAAGGCAGTATTTCCCTGATGGCTTATGAATTGCTACATAAGAACCAACATACACCCGCCGTGGTTGCTCAGTGGCTATGGTGTTGGGCTGCTGAGCACGAAGTCGCGGGATCGAATCCCGGCCACGGCGGCCGCATTTCGATGGGGGCGAAATGCGAAAAAACCCGTGTACTTAGATTTAGGTGCACGTTAAAGAACCCCAGGTGGTCGAAATTTCCGGAGTCCTCCACTACGGCGTGCCTGATAATCAGAAAGTGGTTTTGGCACGTAAAACCCCATAATTTTTTTAAGAACCAACATAGCCAACTAGTTCACCTAGTGTGGTCACCTGGACATGCGTCTCTCCTTGGCAATGAGCGTGTTCATGTGACAGCTTGAGGCATCACCCTCCGGGCACCGGTGGAAGGCCAGACAAGGTGGAAAACATACCATTTACACACACGCATATACTACAGACTATCCCGTAGAACGTTCCCTCCACCACACGTGAAACTAAACCGTGCAGATGCAGCCGCTTGGCACCACCTCCAAATCAATACGTTCCCCAACCTTGCTCTCCGCCACACTTTTTACCCTACCCAGTATCCCAACAAATGTCGTTTCTGTGGAGTTAAGACGGCAAGCTGGGCGAGTTGGTGATTGAACATATTCCTGTGGGTGGGTAGCGCAACCCGGACGAAGGGTTGTTGTTAGTTGTTAGTCTGCGCTCGTATTGTGTACTTCCTCTCGTCCTTCGTCCAGGTTGCGCTACCAACCCATAGGAACATTTTCTGTGGAGGACACCCAGACCTCTACCGTTCTACGTGGGAGTGCTCCAAACCACCCGGCCTCCCTGCAATGCCCAACGCCTCCCGATCCCAGTGGGAAGACGCTCTTTCGAGCACAGCCTTGGATGACCAGCGATGTCCGATTGACCGGGCCAGCAGGACAGCAGCAGCAAATGGGGCTCTGGACTGAAGGCTCCACCCTCGGAGACTTCATTACCAAATAACAAATAAAGTTTTCTACTACTACTACTACTACTACTACTACTACTACTACTACTACTACTACTACTACTACTACTATTACCTTTTCGATCAGGAGGGCGTCGCTTTTGTCTACCACAAATAAGATTCAATAAAAGTGGCGGTTTTTCCTGGCCATTAGTTTTTTTTGGCAACCAATGGGCGCAGGCCACTTTCGACTATAATCTATCCCGATCGGGCCCGATCGCGATCGAAGGTACCCCGAGTTATGAGAGTTTCCACGCAGATCATGCAATTACGATTTCTGTCACAAAACAAATGAAGAAAAATATAATTTTTTGCAGCTGCAAGAGTAAAAGTTCTTTGCTTTGATACAAACACCGCCTATGACTAAATATGGGCATGTGGCAGATATAAAAGACGTCTTAGTGCAAGTGGGAAGCTCCCGCTATTACATGCCTGCCACTTTCCAGCCGGTAGATTCTACTTCCAGCTGGGAAATGCTCTATCCAACTGTTTCCAGCTGGAGCTGAAAAACTTCCAGTTGGAATTACTGTTTCCAGCTGGAAGACCAGCTCAGATGGGCTCCGTTTCCAGCAGGAAAGTGCCATTTCAAGCTATATCCAGCTGGCTCTGGAAAATTTCCAGCTGGAGAGCTAATTCCAGTTGGAAACCTGGCTGGGAAGAGCATTTCCAGCTGGAAATTCACAGCTCATTTTCATGTGAGTATCTATGGGGTACCATGGCAGTGCCACGAAGGCGTCCGAAGTATCGGGCATGTCCGAAAAATCGGGTGTCCGGAAAATGGGTCGCTGACTGCATTAGAAATTAAACAAACTTGCTACCATGACTTTGCCAACACTTCTAAAAGCACGAATATTACAGCTGCTCTCAAATCGAATATCGAATAGCGTAATATGTAAAGCTACTATTCGAAAATTCGAATATTCGTGCACCAGTTCTTATACATTGACTCTACAGGGTATGTGGCGGTGCTGCAAGCTGCAAAGGTACCCTAATTATCGTGCGTCCAGAAAATCGGTCGTTGGCTGTATAGTCTCTCGATGCTGACTATATCTGCTTTATGGTAGAGTAGCTAAACAAAGAGCAACAGATTCACACAACTAATATTGCGGCAAGTACAGAGACATGCCTCTCCAAACCTGGGCACTTAGGTTTGTCACGTAATGTCACTGCCATTGAAGAAGGCGAGCCAATGACTACCAGAAACTGTCCCGAGATTCAATACTAACCTGACATGATCTGTAGCTTAGCCAAGTAAATTACCGTGACAAGAGTGATCTTGGGATAATCATTCAACTGAGTTATGATTACAACGCCTCAACGCCAACTTGGCGGCCGGCACCAGCCGCATTTCTAACACGATGCTTAGGAATCTAGATGACGCCTCTATTCACGCCCTCACTGGCTACCTTCAAGAGCGTTAGGCCAGTGGTACCATCCCGCAGGAATGGAAGTGTGCCAAGCTAGTCTTGATACCTAAGCCGGGAAAACCACCCACCTTAGTCAACCTCTGTCCCATCTCTGTTACATCCTGCGTTGGGAAGTTAATGGAACACGTTATCGAGACCAGACTCGTACGTTCGCTACCTCGAAGACAACCACTACCTACCAGACACGATGTTCGGCTTCCGCGCTCACTTAGCAGCCCCAGACATTGGTGAATGCTTCTTCCCATCTTCTCCTCCATCACCAGGTCATCATGCGTCATACACTAGACACGTGTCATCGTCGGCCTCGATGTTGCCAAGGCCTTCGACAACATCCTCCATGAAGCGATTCTTCAACTCCAGACTCTCGGCGTCGGACACCGCACGTATGCGCATGTCCGAGACTTCTTCACCAACCGCAAAATACAACTCGGCGCTGGCACGGGACACCCCTCCACCATCTCTCCTAGCAACTGCAACACGCCACAATGCTCCGTGCGCTTGCCGCTGCTTTTCGATGTTGCACTGCAGGGCCTGCCCAAGCTTCTGGCTGACATCCCCCACCTACACCACAGCCTTTATGCTGACGACCTCACTCTTTGGATCACACACGGCAACGGCCACAACGATGAGACTCTACAGACCGCCATCGGGTCGGAGACGATCTCGATACAGTTGGCCTCAACTGCTCGGCGACTAAGTCAGAGTATATCATCATCCCATCCCCAGACGATGCCCACCAAAGGTACTTCCCGAGATGTACAGATCCCATTAGGATTCTGGGCCTACACCTACAGGAAAACGGCAGTAACAATATGTCGCTCCAATGCATTGACCAGTCAATGGTATAGATCGGTCACCTATTCAAGTGAGTCTCCAACAAGCACCGAGGTATGCGCAGTGCGAGGCGAGCTGAGTGATCGGGTGCGTTCTGTGCATGTGCTGCGCTATTTTTCGAGTGCTGGGCTGTTTATGTGGTGGGGTGGGACAACGTTGCCGAACACGTGTTGCAAGTAACAGCTGAAGAAGTAGAATGGCGGTATCTCTAACAAGCTATTTAAAAAAAATTGCTGTATTTGTGATGTGGCTACTTGTGTTCGTTTGAGAGTTGTTTTGCCATGTGTTATAAAATGCTTACGCTTTACACTTTCTTGTTTATAGAAAAAATCGATTGTGTATTCTGTATTTATTGTCATTCGTTTGCTGGTGTTTGTTTCCTGCCCCCCAATGCACATCTCTCACGTTTGATGTTATTTCTTTATGCTTATTATGTCAGTGTCATGCTTTTAACAAACTTCTTGCATTGTGAATGGTGGACCATTCGTGACCGGACGCCTCTGTGCTGTCTGCACTTCGCTCCGCTTATGTTACATGCAGACTAGGATACATAGCGCAATTTTTTTTTGTATCCTAGTCTGAATGTATCCCACCAACACGCCCAAACTTCTTCCCTGCTATGTTACATGATAAATAAATGATCGTGCTTGTATGTTGTTTTTGCACCAACACGTTTTATTTATTTCCTGAATAGAATTATAAAGTTCTCTTTTTTCATTTTTTGACCATGATAAGAATATCAGGACCAGTGATTGCAGCATATTAACATATTGTAAATAGTTGCGCATTAAGAACCAAAATACCTAGTCTCGTCGTTTCTGCGTCGAAACCACGAGCAGCGTGAATAAGTGCTAGGCTTACTGACGCTTCTAAACGACTGCTTGCTAAGGCAATTGCTTAATTACAATACAGCTAGTTTCAACTGTGCAGGTCCTAACACTTCACGTTCGCCTTAATCCGTTGCTAAAAGCCGCACCGAAGACATTTAGTAGCGAAGTTTGTCTTGCATTAATCCTACCTAAATCTCATTCGGAAATGGCATCGATTTGCAGAAACATCTTAAGCGCACGGAGCAGCTCAATTTCCTTTTCATTGTCATTAAGTATTCTATGGCAGCAGCCCTTTGCAGTAACAATTTCATACTTTTGATCTCCTTATAAGATACTGCCCACAGTCAGAGTCCTTCTCTGCCACACTTTAAGAGAAAGCGAACAGCTGTGCTCGGCGAACAATCTGGCGCTATGCGCAACGGAGAGTTGGCGCTTACTTGCGTGTAAGCGGGGGTGCAACAGCCCATATGTTTGCATCTGGTGATAAGTGGGACTACTGGCGCTTTGTTGCGAATGCGCGTTGTTTAATTTCAGGCGAATATTAAAAAAGTGGAGCCCACCGAAGTGTTGAGGCGAACGGCGATGATGAAATCTGGACCGAGACTGCCCGGCACAGTAGATGCATTACGACGGGGGCGAAATGAAAAACACAAGTTTATTTAAATTTAGGTGCATTTTAAAGGGTCCCAGGTGTTCAAAATTAATCCTGCGTCCTTCACTACGGCGTGCCTCATAATCGTATCGCGGTTCTGGCTCTTAAAACCCGATTTCTTTTTTTTTTTTTTGGACTGAGACCGCCGCAAGCTCCATGTTATGAGCGGTTTTTTTTTCGTCCCGGGCGCTCATATCATGGCAGAAGACGCGCTGATGCAGTAATTTAGGCACATTCAATGTTAAAAATAGTTACGTGGAACTAAAGCAACGGTTGAGGAAGTTGAGAAAGCTAGAATACCGAGGCTGCCCCACACACAACCACTGCGGTAGCTGCGTTCGCATGCCCTCTCATGCACGGTTGCGCCTCTAGCGGCGGGCGCTGGCTCTATATGAAACTGAGGCGGCAGTTTGGTGACCAGAAAAAAAATGGAAGGACTCTGTTCAAGCCTTCATCTGCTCCCGCATCACCTACTCTGCACTTTACCTACGTCTCACCCGCTCCGAAAGTGAGTGACTAGAGGTGTCGCTTCATAAAGCATATAAGATGGCCCCGGTGCTTCCAATGTCTACAGCTACTCACAAGCTTATGGCTCTCGGCACCCCCAACATTGTGAGCGAACTGATCGAAGCTACCCTCACCGTCCAATACGAGCGGCTCTTACTCACGCACGCTGGCCGAGCGGAACTGCAGCAAGTTGGGATCTCAGCAACCAGTGCGGCCCCCAATGATATTGACCTTACACTGGAATATCCTCAATATCTCTGCATCCCTCCCATTCCCAAATGGATGCATCCGGAACACTACAACAAGAGATGGGCCAACCCTGCACATCAACTCAAGAAATGCTTCAGTGGACTTCCGGATGTCACATATACGGATGCCTCTTACCACCCCTCGAAGCCAGCGATGGTGGCGGTAGCACTCACCCCACACCGTAGCTGGTACACAGCCTGCAGCATTCGCAACGCAGAAACAGTCACCGCAGCAGAGGAGGTTGCCATGCGCTGGCACTAAATGATCCTAATACCAGTCATCATTAGCGACTCTCAACAGGCATCACACATTCTATTTTCTACTCCCCCCTCTTCCATCCCCCGCTTACTCTTTTGGGCTCCAGCCCACGAGTTGCTCAGCGGAAATGCCCAGGTCCATACAACTGCCAGAGATCTTATCTGCCGAGCCGAGTGTAGGACCCACCTCCCCGCTTCCCCTGACATGATGATCTCGCCCGATTTTGTACTCACCACTTACATGGACATCTTCCAGTACTACCAACTTGGAAGATGCATATATTCTCCCACACACCGCGATCTAACAACACACGAGGCAGTCCAATGGCGCAAACCACAAACAGGCAGCTTCCTGCACCCCCTCTTGTACAGTAGAACCTTTTAACAACAGATAGCGCCTAGGTACAAGCACTGCTCATCTCTGGCCACTCTCATACACAAGACGTGGACATGTACGCATTACAATGCAACCACAAACACTCCAGAGTTGTGGGAGTACCTCCTATGTGCCTTCGAGCCAGGAGATCAACGCCGTCTCATCTAGCGTGCCGTGGGGGCCGCAGCATCCCAAAGGATGCCCGCCGACTTCCTCTAAGCCAGCGCAACCGGTCCTTGGACTGGCCCCCTTTTCTTGGGAAAAATAAAGAGTTCACCACCACCACCAGTGGCGTATCAACTATTTTTCGATTGGGGAGGCAAGCCTCCTATAGGAAAGCCTATAGAACTCACTGATGCTGAAAAATGCCTCAGTGAGACCTATCTTTGTCACTGACAGACCCGATTATCGGTCTCACATAATGAACCATTAAAATTGAGTGTTGAAAAAACTTTTTGAAGCGTGTCGCTGAAGTGAGACAAAAAAGTTGCTAACATTCTTACTAAGCTTTAGTGAATTTCATGGAATTTTTAATTTTAGAACACTATATAGTATAAGGTAACATGAAGTAAATCAGTTATCTAGACGTTCCAGGTTTGTGTAATGCCCATGCAGGTGACTGATGAACAGTGCTTATACCAACAGAGTATACATGGCCTTTATGGATATTTATTTAGTTATTCATACTGCAATCCCCAATGGGAATTTCGGCAGAGTGGATTATGAAACAAGACTAATTACAAAATACCAAATATTCCAAGCTTAAAATGCAAAAGGTATTACTGCCAAAGCCATGAAATACTAAAATTTTGTGAAGTATACTAGTAGTCGTTTCATTAGTCAAGACAGAGTTTATATTTAAGATTACCTCAAGGGAAGCTTCAAAAATGCATCGAAAAGTTGGCAACAAACATGATTTGCATCAGAAACGGAAATGTTCTTCATGTTTATTCGTGAAATATCCATGGAATAGCGGCCAAAGTGTCACTTGCCATATTAGTGGCGGTGCTGCCACTGGTAGGCCCGAATAATCTAGTGGGTCCAAAAAGTAAGGCTCCGAAACATCGCTCGATGACTATATATTTGCATCCTGTCGAGATCAGTTCGACCTTACTTAGGACGCAAATGAGAAGTTGCACAATTATTGGCATCAATACGACAATCGTAACCAAGGTCTCAAAATTGAGCCTTTCACAATAAAATCATAAAAGCTGGCAGATGTGAAATATAGACATAAATCACAGCATAGAAAAGAAAGAACACCAATCTCAGCATACTAGTTCCAAAACAAAAGAGTCAACACTTGGTTGAAGAACTTTCATCAGTTAAACTGTCCCAATTGTTAACAAATCTCGGAAAGAAGGAGCACTTGAAGCAATGAACACATTTGCGAAAGACAGCAATGGTTAAATTATGCCTTTGTATGGTGGCATATCTGCATAACAGAGAGATAACTTTTGATGTATCAGTGTTGTAGGGCCCATAAATTAGCCAGTAGAAATTAATATGGGAACAGAGCTTCCTCTGGGACAAGGCAGATAAATTAGCCTTGGCAAAAAGAGCTGCTATTGAACAGTGTCCCAACCTGTTAAATGTAAAACGGAGATAATTTTTTTCTTGCATTTTCTTTGTTTTGTCAATATCATTTTTAGTCAAAGAGTCGCACATTAAAGAAGCATGCTCTACTATTGGTGAGAAACCAGTTTTATAGATTAGCAACCCAAGAGCAGGGGTTGATAGTTTTACAATTCTTTGAAGAACAATTTTTAGTTTGGGTTTGCTGTAGAATAGTCAATGTGCTTTGACCAATGAAGGGTGTTATTAATCCAATGTCGTAAATATTTAAAGCAAGTTATTTTATCAAGAAGAAGGTTATTTGCACCAAAACTAAATTTCTAAGGTTTTCGTTTCAGAGTAATAGTCATAGAAATATTTTCAAAATTGGTTTCCATTTGGAAGAATTGACATCATTCAATAATTTTCCAGGAGTCCTGATTTAACTCTTCTGAGTTAGAAGGGCTTTTGATCTCTAAGCAACGACACAATCGTCAGTGTACAACTTCATTTTAACTGAAATATCTGTTATTCTGTCTTCAATAAATATGAGAAATAAAAGCAGCCCGAGAATGGCTTCCTGTGGGATGCCAGAGTCTACTGATAGTCATTCCGAAGAGTGGCCTTTGTAAACAACATACTGCTGCCAGTTTCTTAGGTAGGCTGACAACCAGGTTATCAATTGTGTTTTTGGGGACCTGTTTGTGGGAAACTTCGTCAAGTGCCTTGTTGAAATTCCATAAAAAATTGTGTCAGTTTGCTTCCATTATTAATTTCTACAGCAAAATCATGATCTGTTTTAGTTAGCCGAGTAGAAGAACAAAAACCTTTAGTAACCCCGTGTTGATATCGTAATTATATATTTACAAGACAGAAGATAACAATTTAGATTCTTTGTTTACTTTCAGATTGAAAGATTGCAAAAGAGCATGATTCAAAGGAAGACAAATAACCACGATTTTCTAGCATGAAAAGGCATTTTGTCTACATTGTCCCAAAATATTTCTTGTTCCCCAACATTCGTGATAAGAGAACTAGAGAACTAAATCCTTCACCACATGCTGTTAACAAGGCAATCACAATTACCCGAGCTTTATGCAGGTCAAGTACTATGCTTCTGCCCTTGATATACGTAAAAGCCACCGTAAAGTATTAATTGGTTGGAAAGCCGTTAGAAACGGAAGCGATTTGTTCAGATTCGCGTGAACAAGCTCAAGCGCTCCGAGACCTACGCCTCTCTATAGTCGATCTGAACATAAAATTTATTCCAATTGATTTTGGGAGACAATACGCTTGCGAATGTACTACAAGCAAGTGCATTTAGTGATGCTTGAGAACTGGCAGCGTTTCAAGCCACTCAAATTGTTTTGTAGAGAATAAGAAAACACTTCTGTCAACACAATATGAAGACTGTGATTAACCACTGTGCTATGAAGCACAATTACAATGTGAAGACTGCCAATGTGAAGCAAACCATTGCTTCATCATGGTCATGGAGCCTATGCGTCACACAGCGATTTTCGGCTGCCGACATGTAGCTTTTGAATAATGAGCTCCGTTTTAGAAAGGTCACTTTTCAATCGACTTTACTAGCTTATAAGTCACCCACCATGGTTGCTCAGTGGCTATGGTGTTAGGCTGCCGAGCATGAGGTCGCGGCATCAAATCCCGGCCATGGCGGCCACATTTCGATGGGGGCGAAATGCAAAAACACCCGTGTACTTAGATTTAGGTGCACGTTAATGAACCCCAGGTGGTCGAAATTTCCGGAGTCTTCCACTACGGCGTGCCTCATAATGAGAAAGTGGTTTTGGCACGTAAAACCCCATAATTTTATTTTTTTTTTTAGCTTGTAAGTCACTAAAATGTTGCCCATTGTTTATTCGTCGCCAAAAAAGTCACTGGTCGCTAAATAGAAGTTTGTTGCTAAACAGGCAAGAAAGTCGCTAAACCTAGCGGCAAAATAGCTTAAATGGCAACACTGATTACAGATTGTTAAATTATAAAATACAAAGCAGATTTTATGTTTTCATAGATCGTTAGGTTATACGTCCAACAAACACAGGATGATGCAATTAACGGAAGTCAAAACCTGTCTTAGACCACCTGATGACAGGCCTCCTTAGCAATGCAGAAGTGCAAGGTGCATTGTGCATACGTCTTGCACCGCCAATAACCATATTCTTAGTGCGGCCGGCTGAGGCCCATATGCAAGGCCAGAAAGGCAATCCTCGCTGACAAAGCAGGAAATACGCTGTAATAGAGCACACTTTCGGGGATCTTATTCTGGAAGACAACTTGGCCTCCGTGGATGTTTTGTTGGATTTTCCCGTGTGCAGCTGACAGTCACCGCTTTCGAAAGTGGTAGATCAAATGGCACACTTTGCCCCCCTACTTCTGATGGTGAATGGGGGTGCGCCCCCCCCCTTCCTGGTAGATATGCCTATGACCTCAAACCATGCTAGAACATGCAAGCTGTCATCTCTGCAACTGGGTGGATGCCATCATTTTTTTTTTCTCACGCAGTTCAAAGTGAAGCAGCACAGTTTGTGTTCTAAGCATATCTTACATGAGCTGGAAAACAGCCAACCAGCATGAGCAACACATGAAATGAGACAAAATACAAGTTCCAACCATTGCTGCTGTCCTTATGCAGGTACGCTCGCTGAAGAGGTACTTTCAGGTACCCCTCCAGTGCTTAAAGTATTCGCAGACAACATATACAAAATTTATTCCCTTTGAATGTACACTAATCATTGCAGCAATGGGAATGAAATAAAACACAGTCACTGACTGCAGGTGTCACAAGCAAGTGATCACTAGTGGTAGTGGCATTTAAAATTTGTGAACATACTTATATAACTACCAGCTGGAGCACTCTGCACCACGAAGAATATGCAGAAAAGCTAGTACTGCATCCAAAGTGGCTGCAGAGGAATGCACTGTCTCCAAAAATACTGATGCTTGCGTTGCAATGAATATTGCACAAAATACAGGCAGCCAGGACCTCTGATGAACAAGCTCAGTCACATGACTGCACACTGCTCGGGCATTCCTGGGGCATGCCCATCCAGGCCAATGTCAGGGCCCTGCAAATGGAAGAAACCTCAGTCAAGCTTCTTCCTGGTCATGGCTAAATAAGAAAGCATCACTAGTCTTGGATACCTGCAAGATATTCTTTGTGTTCTTTATTCTAGAGCAAACAACCATATCAGGTGTCAAGTGAAGAAATATGAAGGTGTGTAGACAACCATCTTGAAATAGCACACAACGGGATGGCACAACAGAAAGGAAGATGAATGGGTATGGCGAGGCCGGAGGCATCATGTCGCTCACCAAACATTTCCTGTTCATAACACAAGTGCTGCTGGCTGCCCCCGCCATTGGATCATGTCCCGCAAGCATGTGTCAAAACTACTGCATGGGTGATACCGAATCTGATCCTGTCTTATTACCCTGTACCTCGTTGGCATCCGACTGGGAACTGTGCTGTGGTCTCACTGCGCTAGTGGTGTCATCACGTGAACAGAAGCAAGGCACGACATCATCGATTCTGGCTCAAAAAGACCTGCAGCAACACTTCTTCACCAGTGGGCACAGCGAGGTCAGAGGCATCGTGCCGCTCACCGAACGTTTCCTGTTCATAACACAGGTTAGCTTTTCATCATTTAAGAGTGAAGACCTTAGTTGTGTTGTGCCCACAGACGTGTCTATTAGTAGCGTATGAGTGTCTTTGTGTCTGTAAACTGCTTGTTTGCGGTGATATCTAACTAAACCCAGGTCCCTCTGTTGAGGAAATGTTTGCATCACTTCAAGCTGGACAAGCCACAATCTTGTCAGAACTAGCAGACATTCGAAAACGTCTTTCAACTACAGAGAAAACTGTGTCATCCTTAAATACAAAATGGATAGAAGTTAACCAAGTGCGGGTAGAAATCTATAAAAAAAAAAAAATAACTGAAATTGAACCACTTCAGACTGAAGTACAAAGCTTAAAGCAAGTAACTGAACAACAAAACAGTAAGCTGGCAGATCTCGAGGATCACAGCCGATGATGCAATGTCATTATTTATGGCATTAAAGAACAACAAGGAGAAAATGAAAAATCGCTGCAGCATGCAATCGTAGATGAGCTTTTTTCACAGAAGCTAAACCAAACTATCCGTTCTGTTGCAAGAATTCACTGTCTTGGGCAAAAGTCAGGCAACAGGCCAGTCATCATTTACTTCCAAGGTTTCCTAGAAAAAGAAGCGATCATGCGCAAGGGTAGAAAGCTCAAAGGCACCAACATATATTTGCAAAATGATTACAGCCTGTATACCCTACGTAAAGGCACCTTCTATGGGAATCTGCTCAGGCCGATAAATCTCAAGCGAAACATGTTTTCCTTGTTAATGAAAAACTAAGCATTAATACAGTCTCTACATACGGGATGACACTAGTAATCAGCGCGTCCTTTTCCGAGCAGCTCATAAACCACGTGATAGTCACTGACTGGACACGCATAGTAATTTAAGGGAACTGAGACTGCGAAGTTTTAATGCCTACGGCTTATTAATAAGACTGAATAGCTTCAACAACTTCTTTTTAAATACGATCCCCACACAACCGTAGTTTCTGAAACGTGGCTACATGGTGACATCAGTGATGCGAATGTAACCCACCTTTCATATCAAATCTTTCGACGCGATCGCACCAGTCGAGGTTTAGAGGTGGTGATGGTACTCAAAGATAGTTTTGTCGTCGGCTTACTCGCTCAGATAAATGACCACGAAAGCCTTTTGAAAAGTAAACTTAGCATATCATCGCTGAAAACAAACACCATTGTATATCCATTCCGTAGTAAAGAATATTGGCACGTGCCATTTTGTCGTACTGAGCATGGGCGGCAAATGTTACGTCATGCACTTGCAGTTCTGTTGAACAGACTAATTTTCCAGAACATTCATGTGGAAATGTGCAGCATACATAACATACGAGAGTTCTTCATTCCATGATGTCCGAACTCTTTTTCCACTGCCGTTACTATTTTTATGTATTTATAATTACTGTCAAGCTGTTCGTATTATATTACATTGTATAACACTAGAAGTTGACCTGCAATGGTAAACAGTTAAAATGCCTTGTTAATTGTCACCCTTTCTGTATGCCTTGTATATTGGGGGCTCGGGTGCTTCTCAAGTGAATTGATTTTCACTTTTTGCTCGAGCATTCCCACATTGTGATGATGGAAATAAATTTCAACTTCAACTGTTGGGGCCATATGTCTGTCTTGTGCGCTGTCTATCGGCCACCATCTTCCCCTCCAGAGTTCCTACCACTACTCTATGATTACATGTCGTCATTAAAGTGTCGTCACGTCATAATGGCTGGTGACTAACGTACCTTCCATCAAGTGGTTGAAAAAGCTTGCTTCACATCTTATTGATAGTTCTCTCGTTGACATTATGCTTTCCTGCAACTTAGAGCAAGTTGTAATTGAGAACACGTGGGTAATTGCCAATCATGGCTCGATATTGGATCTTGTATTTCTCAGCAGAGATATTTCTTTGTGCGACGTGGCTGTTAAAGAGGGTGTACCAAACCACAAGTTGATACTAGTCACTTGTATATTTGTTCATTGTACGCAACATCCAAAACGAGTTTCAAAAACGGTGAAGGATACGACAAAAGCTGGTGACGAATCCATTCTTGATGAGAGCAGCATTCTGGGCAAGTTGGTAATCCATTACTCAAGTAATATTGCACAACAAAAAACGACACGGACTTGGTGTGTCTTCTTTTACGTCCGTGTCGTTTTTTGTTGCATAATAATATATTACTCAAGTAATATTGCACAACAAAAAACGACACGGACTTGGTGTGTCTTCTTTTACGTCCGTGTCGTTTTTTGTTGCATAATATTACTTGACCATTCTTGATGTATTGTGGCAGCTACCCCAAACTGACGTCGTTTCTTTGTGGCTTTCTTTTAAGAGCACTCTACAGCACTGTTTAGATGCCTTTGTTCCTGATCGCCTTATTAAAATGAGGCGAACAAACCCTTGTATTACCTGCTACATTCTACAATTTAAACGAAGGCTATAAAGAGAGCCCAAAAGAGATTGAGCAGAAACCCCGACCTCATTCAACAACTTGAACTTTCTTGCGCACTATCTGCATCTCGAAATAAACATTTTTTATAAAGCTTGCCAAGTTACTGAAAGAGTAATCCGGAAAAATTTTGGTGCTATCTGGGAAATGAAGCTTCTCATTTAGAAAAATTAAAACACAACAACATAACAGTTACAGACCTAACAGAACTTTTAAATGTAATGAACGACTACTTTCATTCTGTGTTTTCTTCAAAGGATGATACAAATCCTGATCTTGTTCCATCCTCGCTAGATCCAGATTTCATAACCTTTGAGAGTGTTTTCTCTGTTACTGGACGTAGAAGCAAAATCTTCCGGGGGCCCTGACGGAATTCTGAACTCTTTCCTGCGTCTACATGCATAACCAATATCGCATATCTGAACTACTATTTTCTGTGAATCAATCAAAACGGCGACCTTACCAGATGATTGGCACTCGCCAGAGTTGTTAGCTGTGCACAAGAAAGGAGATCACCTGCTGAAAGAAAATTACCACCCAATTTCTCTGACGTCAGCATGCTGCAAGGTACCCAGACACATTACTGCTCATTTTATTACTGATTTCCTTGAAAGTAATAACCTGTTGTCTTCAGCTCAACATGGCTTTCGAAAACAGTTAACAACCTGCATGCAGCTCATAGCAACAGTCCACGATATCGCATTGACGCTTGATTCGTCAGGTCAGATAGATTTACTTTTTTTGGACATTAGCAAGGCATTTGATCATATTTCGCATGTAAAACTTCTCCTGAAGCTTCAAAACCCTGATCTTCTATCTTTCATCATAAATTGGATAGATGCTTATCTTTCAAATCGTGCACAGTTCGTTGGTGTAAGGGGACACGCTTCTAACATATTACCAGTATCTTCTGGGGTTCCACAACGAAGTGTACTAGGGCTGATTCTTTTCCTAATATATATCAACGACTTAGTAGATATGGTTGATTCTAATATTAATATCAGATTGTTTCGTGACGACTGTGTTCTATATAAGAAAGTAACTTTGTCAACAAGATCAGGTTGACTTGGATTTCACCCTAACAAAAGTTAGTGCATGGTGCACCCGGTCGTCAATGGTATTAAACCCTGATAAAACGGTCCTACTACGCGTGATGAAGGAAAAACAACCATTCGCGTTTACTTACCGTGTTCAGAGAACACAGTACATGAAGTAAATTAATATAGATACCTCATTACTAACATGCTTTCATGGTCCATGCATATGACAAACGTCTGCACATCAGCTTCGCGAAAACTTGGTTTTCCGAGACGCAAGTTGAAAATAACACCTCTCGAATTGAAAATGCTCGCACATGAAACGTACATTTTACCAAATCTAGAATATGCATCGGTGGTTTGGGACCCTTTCAACAAAAAAGACAAAAAAAGATTGAGATGATTCAGAGACGCCCTGTATGTTTTATTTTTTTTTCAAAATTTCTATCAACAGATTCTCCAATCAAGTTAGTGAAGGAAAATAACATCCCTGTGCTTGAAAATCGCCACACAATCGCGTGCCTTAAATTTTTGCGTTCCGTTTATAATAGGACGGTTAAGATACCTGCACAGACCTACATACAGCCGTTCTTACGACGCGCATCCAGGCATCGTCATGTGCATAACCTGCTCCCATACACTGCTCGGACAAACATATTCAAATATTCTTTTTTTTCCTCGAACAATTGTTCAGTGGAACAATTTGCCATCAGATGCCGTTTGTGCTGATGACATTGACAAAGCTTTGCTCGGTTTGAACATTGAGTGAGCCCGAGCTTTTGTGCACTACTTGCACTATTTACTGTGCTCCTTTCAAGATATTTTACTTCTTTTTGTATAATCTGCAGGGATAATTGTTCAGAGTGTAATTATTGGATGTGGCTGTATAATCGAAGTGATTTGTACATGCATGTATACATATGTGAATATATATATATGTATGCATATATATATATATTTTTGTGTGTGTGTGTAGACATTGGCTTTCGTTATTTTACTGTCTATTCCCCTTAATCTTTTTTATTGATTGCCCATTGCATATTCTTGTATAATTAATTATTGCTTTTGATGTGTGTATAATTTATTATCTGTCCCCTTCCCCTCCTGCCTGGTTTTTAATGAATGCAGTGTTTCCTAAATAAAAAATAACAAGAACACAGGCGCACTGTTTCCACTAGTTGCACAACATTTCAAGATGGCCCTCATTTCAAAATACCAACTAGTCCAACATTGAACTCTTTTAAAGTGGGTAGATAACACTGGTCTTTCCATTTGTGATTGGCATAGCAGTGTGCTCATTAGGTGCTCCTGTTTGGCAACATCCCAAGACAAAAATTATGCAGTAAGCAGGCCTATTCCTGGTCACTGAAATATGGCACATTTTGCATTTTGATTCATGCCAAATCATTGCAAACGTGACCCCAAAGATTAAATATTGCCATTCAAAATCTTCTTGTCTTTGTACACTATTAAGTGATGGCCCAAGAATTTCACTGCGTAGTGCATAAGTTCTAACAAGGGTGGCGAAATTTGGCAAGTGTTTTCGGGAGCTCACTTTTTTTAAAATGAATTTCAGACCTTTCTCTTCCTGTCCTTTAGTTTGTGAATGAATTTAAACGGGAATGATGTATAAACATTACAAATGTGAAGTATAAACAAGCAAGCTAAACATATATATATATAATCTTGCAGGACATATGCAACTTGTGCAGGTGCAAAGGCCAAACCAAACCAAGGCATTCCTCCTGCATTTAATTGACTACAGCAAGTTGTGCATTAAAACTAGGTAAGCGTAGCAGCGTTATGAACAGTACCTTGGTTTGGAACCTGGCTGCCAAATGAAATTCATAGCCCTCTTCAGCACTAAAACATTGACTTCCAAGTGGCTTTGCACAATGTTTAGACGGCAAAATATATTTGGCCTCCCATTCCAAATCTGATTTGGAAAAAGCACACCATGAAACAACTTCCATCATTCCACTTCCAGATGGTGGTTTCAGAACAAGTGTTTTACATTCCACTAAGCTGTTAACCACACAAACTTCTCCAGATTCACTGATGATGATTTTCACACTCGGTGCCAGCAATTAATGGCTGACCACCAACTAACAACATGCCTTTCACCATTGAGGAGCTCGAACAACCTTGGGTAACACCCATTCTGACACGTGTTCTGGCCTAGACTAATGAATTCTATTTCTGGCGAAATTCTTTAATGGCTTTTCAATTTTCGTAGATATTTCCTGCACTCTGATAATTTGGTTCATCCTAAACAATTTGTTTTCACACATGGGAAGAGTGTGCACCTCACCTTACACGTGCTCCATAAAACACTCAGCAAAAATAAAGAAAAAAAAGCTACTTGATTCACTCGTCTCTTGACTTCAAAGGTGTCTTCGGCAACCTTTTGCATCCTGCAGTGGAACAGTTTTTCAGATCTCATAAGTACTCTAAAAAACTTTGCCACCATTTAAAAAAATATTTCCTCAAACACCAAACTATCATTTACTAGTAGTCCTATGGGCTCACCAATAAGTCGTCTAGGTTGGAATATTATTGTTATTAATAAACATCTAAATCTCCCCTTGCCACCTGGTATGTCTACACAGACATACACCGACAACAGGTGGTGTTATGTCCGGCTGGGCACGCCCTGCAAAATTCACCTTGAACATAGAAAAATCATGCTTCCTGTACTACCCCTGAAGCCATGCCAATACTTCTACCCGAATTAGAAACATCACTGTTCTTTTTAATAATGTCATCCTCAAACACTAACAAAAAATGATAGACAGTTATAGAACAGCATTTGTCGCCTTACTTAGGTTAAACGTAAGCACCTTTGCGGGACATCACAGCGCGCATCCTTTCAAGTCTTTCAGTTCACCCTACAGAAATGCAGACGTAAAGAAGACGTTATAAAACAGGGCACCATCTGGTGCCTTGTGCCAAGCGTATCCAAGCCAAGACAATCCATGAGCAAACATCTTGCTGTTGCTATGCGGATGTGTCTCGTTAGGCCTACGGGAGCCCGAATCGCCGAACGATTTCAGAAAATGGGATGGGCTATGCGCTCACAACTAACCTCTCGGGTGAGTTTAGAGAAAGCAAAAGCTCATTACAATAGTCACTGGCGATCAATGCGAGTAAGAACGTAGCCATCACAAGAACTCATGCTGAAGCGGGAGCCATGGGTGCCATGGCTCCCGAAAGATAACCCGAAAGAAAAATAACCCCGTGCCTTCTACAATGCTGCCCGTTGTCTGCTCTTTAGCTTCATTGCAAGTGACAAAAGTAGAAAGAGCAGCTCTGCAAGGCTTTTGCGCTTGTTCACATGTACACGGCGCGTCTACTACTACCTTTCAAAGCTTAAAATGAATCAGATGCTATTGAAAAAGTACTTATATAGAACAATGCATTTATCGCAACCATTACAAACCTGGGGCGAGAATACGGTTGAGGCAGGAAGGTACAAAAATGCTTCATTCATCGTTTTAAATAAGTACTCTTGGTTTTAAATAGCATAAAATTTATATTTTTTGGTTTTGTGTTTTCACAATTTCACAGCACGCACTTAACAGCTTGCGCATGCAGTGAGCACTGGTGGACAGCACTCAATCGATGGTGCTACACAACGCTCGAACACCGTTGCTAGATGCTCGGCTATCACACTGCTGACAATGATTGTTCACACTAAGTTGACGGCGACAAATGTTTGCGTTGAAGGCTTCTTCTGCAAATATTTTCTGTTGAGACACTTGTAGGTTTGTTTCATGCGCGCACACCTTTCTGATTTCTCTTGAGAATGGTTTTGCTCCATCACTTCACCCCGCCCGACGAGAAACGCAGCGACACAGTACACAAAAACACCCGCCGCTAACAGTAGGCACCAGTCTTTGGAAAACTTCTCTCGTAACTTCACTTGGGAGTGAAATAAAACAACATGGAACAAACACGCAGGATGTGTGTTCGTAGCGGTCGCCGCGGGATTCTGTTTTCAGGCAAAGCTTAGCGCAGCGCCAGCGATTCTTGCTGCAACATTCCTTCGCCAGATCACGGCTCAGAATAAACGCACGCGGCGCAAATGCTGCATCGTAAGCTCGCAGCAATATTTCCGGCGTGATAGATCATCACAAACAGTTCTGGAATTCACTCTGATGAGGGGCTGAAGCACACAGCTGACGTGACCTCGCCCAGTTCGAAGCGCGGGCGGCCATCTTCTCCATCGGCAGAGTCACCGGCCATCCGGCTCATGATGTTAGTCCAGAGTGCGCTCCCATTGGTGGACGCTCGTGTGCCTCCGCCTCGGAGGAGTAAACGCCCCCTTTTTTCTGAAGTTGTATCCGACTATAGTCTGCTACTCTGCACTGGGGAAAAGGGAAGGGGAGTGAAAGTACTGGGATGGGTGATGATGATAAGAGAAGTGGTGAGTGCTTATGTATACGAGACAGTTGCCTTGCTAGAGCCGCTCGTCTAGCTTGGTGTCCTGCAGGAACTTCAACAACACTTTAGTTGCACGCATTGAAGTTGCAGTGTCAGGCCATGGGCCGGGGATAGATTTCTCCGACAGTCGGACGAATGTAATTTGGGAGACTGGTATTGGGGAAAACCACTGCCATGGGTGCACAGGATGACACAAAGCTCACCGAGAATAATTCCAACCCCGAGATACAAGTGTCTGTTGTGCATCATCTCTTTTGACTCAACACTGCGCAGCAGCATTTGCTCCTATTTTGTAGTGATTTTTTGAATCTCAAAGTTTTTCTGCGTAGAAGAGTTCATGGCAGGCACATTTCATCAAAGTGCTGGTCACTTACTGATGAGAACTAGCGCAAGAAATCCAGAGCAAATGAAGACGAGTAGTGCTGACGATAACGAAAACAGGGCCAGGCCCCAAAACCCCGCGGGCGGGAAAAATGGAATGTTGAGAATTTCACTGCCACAAATCTTACCTTCAGCATTGGCTTTGTATAAAACTAATGAGACGTGAAGAAACCAGACAAAAAGCTACTTATTGCTCCAACTTCTCTTTGCAGTGCCCGCCTGTCCCGTTTAGTCGTCTTTTTCTACAGGCTTTGCAATTAATGTGGCCTTGCTGTGGCCAAAAATGTACCTCTGTTTTGTTTTTTTCGTGTTTTTCAATAGCCCCAACAGAACGTCTTTCACCACTAGAAAGCACCAAATCTTTCTAATGAGTGAATTGACTCCGTGTCACGGTTCTCTCCCGTTGTACGGCCACATCTTAAAAACGGCATTTGTAGGCACTTCTGAAAGGAAATGTGTGTAACTGCCATGTAAAAAAAAAAAAAAAAAAGCAATTCCTTTCTTGAGCAGATAACCAAACACGGTGAGGAGCTTTTTTTATATGTTTAGATATCCAAAACCCCCCCAAAATTAGAAACTGTGTTTCAACATTGCAATTCGACAAAAATTACGATTTCAGGCCCTTGCCCTCCCTTAAAAATTTCAGTTGTCCAAGATTAAACCACATACTATATTTACTCCTCTAAGGCTTGCAATTCTTTTTAAGGTCGTGCAGAACAGAGGAGATAATCGATGGTCGATGAAGGTAACAAAGTGGATGCCAAGGGAAGGAATGGAAGGTGACTAGGAGATGAGATAAGCAAAATAAGGAAATTTGCAAGCATGGATGCAATCAGCAAATGCAACAGAGCGGTAAATAAACAAAATTATGGGGTTTTACGTGCCAAAACCACTTTCTGATTATGAGGCACGTCGTAGTGGAGGACTCCGGAAATTTCGACCACCTGGGGTTCTTTTACGTGCACCTAAATCTAAGTACACGGGTGTTTTCGCATTTCGCCCCCATCGAAATGCGGCCGCCGTGGCCGGGATTCGATCCCGCGACCTCGTGCTCAGCAGCCTAACACCATAGCCACTGAGCAACCACGGCGGGTAGAGCGGTAAATAAGAGAGACTCTGTAGTGTGCATAAAACGATGGACGCATCCTTTGTTTCTGAATGAGCCAAGCTGAATCATGTGGAACCTCCCAACACCGCCCCCATCATCGGTCCTCTACTAAACATAACTTTAACATTGTACGAACTGGCTAGTCATTTGATATGACTCACTTCATGGATATTGACTCTGCAGAAAACTGTAGATATTATGTGTTCTCCTTTGAGGCTCATCTCAAGATACCACCACAACCAGGAAAAGGTAGCACTCACAATTTCGACCAGGTCCTTAGGTGGATGTCCGCATTCTTGCATCTGAAAAGGACACCAGTAGTGAGAAGCCATCATTTCAACAGGTTCACACGTGATGCCAGAGAGTGAATGTTAAGCACGTTTCACGCATGTATGATTTTATCAGCAAATTCAGCAGCTCCTTTCAATGTTGCATGTCTTTCAGCACATTACCTCTCTATTTTTACACAGCTGACATTGCAGTGTTGCACTGGAGGCGGTTGGCAACTTTACGAGTGTGCCTGGCACTGGCATTATGCCAATGCCGCCGAACATAGCGAGGTTACATCCCGTCACCCCTGTTACATCAGCAACCAGTGATAAGGCAAAGCAAGGCTGTGTACTGTGCTATTCAACACAGTCGATCTTGGATATATCACACTCGAAGGGGATTGAACGAGGAGAAAGGGGGCAAACAAGACACCAAGAACATAGGGGCAATTACTTCTACTTATTAACTGAATTAAAGAAATGATCATTTAATGGCAATGAAAGTAGATGAAAAACAACTTGCTGCAGGTGGGGAACGATCCCACATCTTCGCATTACGCGTGCGATGCTCTAACCATGTGAGCTACTGCGGCAACATTTTCCCATCTACTTTTCTTGGGTATTTATGTTTTACTACTAGAACTAACCTTGGAAGTGTTAGCCAGTGCCACCACTCAGAAACCTTGGCGGCGGATGTGGAACATCCTTTCTGCTGCAGGCGTCACGAGTGTGTGATCTTTTTGGGTGAAGGCAACTGGTCAACAAACTCACACATGCTATTTGAAGGCATCAATGTTGCCAGATACATGACCCTCATTATGTAATGAACGAGGAGGCAGGGGGTTAGCCAAAGGGCCCGATTTTCATTAATAATATTATGAGAAGCCAACAAAAAAAAGACACCAAAGACAACATAGGGGAAATTACGTCTACTTACCAATTGAATTAAAGAACTGATAAATTATGGCAATGAAAGTGGAAAACAACTTGCCGCAGGTGGGGAACGATCCCATGTCTTTGCATTACGCATGCGACACTCTAACCGATTGAGCTACCGCGGTGCCGTTTTTAAATCCACATTCTTGGGTATTTATGTTTTACTGCTAGAACTATCCTTGGGAGTGTTAGTGCCACCACTCACAAACCCTGGCGGCAGATGTGAAACATCCTTTCTGCTGCTGGCGTCACGAGTGCATGATCTTTTTGGGTGAAGATGACTGTTCAATAAACCAGGATTGCAATTGCAACATATTTCCATATATCAATAATTTGAAGTACAAGATGTCCCTATCTGAAGCTTATTTAAAAATTCCACACATTTCGAACAGTTTTCCGTGATCACAAAAAGCAGGAATTTACTCATTACTGACTTGTTTTTTCAAAGCTGTGTCAAATACACAAGATGCCATTGTTTCTTTTTTTTTTTTGCACATGAATTTCGCAAGTCGCTTGCACAGCGGTCTGTAGTAGAAGTGGTTTGCGATATACTGATCACAATGCTAACCCTAAAAGCCCACGTTGTCCGGACACAAGACTGCAGTCTGCTCTGCGCGTCGAAGTGCTTGTTGCACATTCTTATCCAGGATAAGGTGGAAATGGACACAAGATAGAAGCAAACCAGCATGTATGAATATGTGCTTGCGCTAGAAATTGCTAGTACACACATACTAAGAATACGTGCCTGGCTGCTCGTCCATTACAATGCGCCGTTTGAACGAGTGATCGTGATATGTCGGCAATGAGTCAACCGTCAGATTTCAGTTGCAGAACAGATTTCTCGTTGGAACCAGTTGCCCTTGCTTCTTGTCCACCCTACGTGGCCAAGTCCAGCTGAATCCTCTTGCATGCTGCTCAGTGCTCCAGTGTCTTAATTTCTCTTGTTCTCAGCCCTTGCCCTCCGACCACTGCATTGGTGATTACCGACACTATACAGACACTGTTGGATTGAAAAGAGGTGTTCAGCTTGATGAACATCCACATCCATTCCCACTCACATGTACGTTTACCTGGTCCAGCACAGAATGTGGGTCTGAGAATTGCACAGTCACGAGCCTTGCACACTGTTGCTGTGATGATCTTTCCACAAAGAGAGGATGTGGCATGCGGTGTTATTAAATAGCGGCACAGTTCTGGCCAATTTTTATTGCCGTTGTGAATTTTTGTTGTTCCAGTTTGGCACCCCATGCTCAGAGCCACTCAGTGAAAAGATTGAGTGTCATTCACACTTTCTTGTGAAGCACTTGTCAAACCAGAAGGCCTTTTGCATTTTTGAAGCAAATTTGCTCTTAGTGATAAAGAACAGCCGCAGTTTGCAAAAGCCATCCGTAATGCACAGGGAGTAAAAGTGAGACATGCACCCAGTGCATTTTTCCTCTATGGCATGCACTACCCTTAGATTCTTTGTGTCGTTTGATAGCATCTGCCTAACCAGTACCGTCTTGAATTCATCGGCATTAAATATTTATGACAGTGCAAAAAACATGTTCCTGTTAGGAGAAGTGGACTTGCAGGGGCACAGCATATTACCTAATGTGGCAGTGAATGTGAGTTCCATACACATGTAGCGCTATACTTCTGTATGGGATTTCGAAGGGGACGTCACAAAGGTTCGAATATACACAATAATTCAATAAGTTCCAGTGACATTTCTGGGATCGACTGTAGTCTGTGGGACATTACAAGCACTGTATTTTTCCTTGTCATTGCAAAAAGGCAATCAATGGCGTTGTAAATCCTTGGCAGTGGGTACATGACTTTTTTCTTTTTTGTAACAGCATTTAGGCAGTGCCAGTGTTAACACAGAATCACTCCCTACCATGTTTCTTTTTACCTAATATTACTGGGGCCGCCCAAAGAAAAGCCTGAAAGAATCTTGAATGACTCATTTGCTTAGCATTTCATGGACTTGATTGCTGATTAATCTTGCACTCTGTGAGTGGTGCAAAATAAAACTTATCACATAGGTAGGGGAGATCTTGTGTTGATATGACGCAGATGATTCTATATGCAGTAACCAGGGGCAGGTTGTTGCGCTGCGCGAAGTTGAGTATCAAGGAGTGTTTCAAAAGGAGGGCTACCAAAGCATGCCACTTGTGGCCATTGGTTGATTTGTTCACCATGGAAAAAACAATAGAGTCCATAAAGCAAAGGTTACTGGCTTCTTCTGTATCTGGAGCTTGTGTAATGGTTGTCGGCGAGTCTTCTTCAGATGAAGCAAGCCTTGACTCAGGGTTGGGCAAAGATACTTTGCAATTGTATCATGATACAATACAAGATACTCAAGCAACAAGTATTTGAAGTACAGATACAAGATACTACTGTAATTATTGTATTGATACGATACGTCCCATTTGTATCTTAAAGGGGAGAAGAAACAACCTCATTATTTTTGGCCTGGATCTTTCCGCCGATGATACAGGGTCTGAATCAGAGAAAAAAGTAGTCTTTCTTCCAAACGCAACTGGGTGAACAGATTACTCCGGAAAGTATAGAGCGTGCTCACCAGCTTGGCAAATATCATGAAAGCAAAAACAGCCCTATCATTACTAGGTTTGTTAACTTCAAGGATAAGGAATGTATCCTATCTCGTGGTGTCAGGCTTAAGGGTACTAACTTTGCAACCTGTGAGGATTCTATCCCTGACACCATGCTTGCGTGATCTAAACTTGTAAGTTATGCAAAAACACTGAATTTCTTTTTTCAAACTTCAATACAATAAGCTGCTGATTGATAAGAAGTGCTACGTTTACGATGTTACTCAAGATGTTGTTGAATTGAATAAGTAGCAAAAGGGGCGACCAGTCCGAACAGTCCGGCAGTCAGACCCGAACAATCAGTCCTCAAAGCGATGTGTGTGTGCGGGACGTTCCGGCCATCCAATTTCAGAGCTTACCATTTTAGTTGTAAACTGCAGAAGCGTAAAAAACAAAACTGATGAATTTGCTGCATTGAGCTCTTTAGTGAAACCTCACGTGATTATAGGTACGGGAGTCTTGGCTCGACGAATCTGTTGGTAGTTTCAAAGTTTTCCCGCCTGGTTTTCATGCCTACCGTTCCGATCCCAATGCACATGGCGGTGAAGTCTTTCTACTTGTTGACTCGTGCTTGCTATCGTATCCAATGTTAATCCCAACTGATTGTCTCGAGTAAGTTTGGTGCAATATCTGATTTCAAACTGGGCAGTTGCTGACAGGTGGCTCCTTTTACTGTTCCCCCGCTTCCACATCGCCTGAGAGCTTCAAAGCACTCTCTGGTTATTTCGATATGCCTGACGTGAGGTAGGTTCACAATAAGCCTGTCCTTGTTAATTCTTCCGCTCTGTCTATAGCATTCGGCGAAGCAATAGTTACCAATGATATTTATCAGTTTGTTACTCAATCTATTAGGTGTGGTCCGAATAGCTCTTCTGTCTTAGATCTGCTTTCTTCAAACCAGCCATTGCTTGTGTCTGACAACGCCGTAATTCCCGGTATTAGTGACCATGACTGCATTTTGGCGCATGTTCTGATTGTCCCCCTTTCATGTGCACATGATCACCCAAGGAAGGTATACTTTTTTGAGAAAGGCAATCATGTTTCATTACCTAATAATCTTGCCATATTCCTGCAGGAATTCAGTCACTTAGCTCAGTCCGCAGATTGCAATACCCAATGGGATACATTTTGCTTCACACTTAAGCAGTTGGTTGACACACATGTTCCATGTAAACACTTGTCTGCAAAAAAATGTAGTGATAAGCCTTGGTTTACTCGGGAGGTCAGGCGATTGATTAATAGGAGACCGTCTTCTGAATGATTATAGAAAGCAGTGTAAACCTTCTGTATTTCTAATGCTAGAGTCCCTTGGAAAAGATATAAAAGTAACAAACAAGGTTGCTAAGGAAAAATACTTCTTAGCATTGGGCCCAAAGTTACAAAATAACATGAAACAAATGTGGAAGTGTTTAAAAACAATTAGCAAAGAATAAGTTGGCCTCCCGAGCTTAAAACCGGACGTGTGTTTCTTACTGATCACTTCGATAAAGCTTCTTGGTTCCATCTTTATGTCCAGCCTTCTTTCACAACTCCCTGTCATAATGAATTACCGTGTATTCCCAACAATGTCTTTGAACCTATGCCAGAACTGGTCCCGAGACACAGTGGTATACTTAAGTCACTTGGCAATATAAATGCTTCTTTTGCAAGTGGTCTGATGCAATACCTTCTTACGTGTTAAAGACTTGTTCTGACATAATCACCCACTAGTATCTGGTTATTATGTTTGAGAAATCGAGTGGAAGGTTGCACATGTGGTACCAATCCATAAAGGCGGCCCAAACAATAATGTCTCCAACTACAGGCCAATTTCTGTAACGAGTGCTTGTATCAGCATGGTTTTAGGTCTGGTCATTCTTGTTCGACACAGCTCCCAGAATTTAGCCATAATCTTTTTCATTCATTCGATCTCGGTGAACAGACTGACTGTATATTTCTCGATATCAGAAAGGCATTTGATTCTGTTCCCCATGTTTTGCTGTTATATAAGCTATCATTCCTTGGTATCCCTCCTTCATCGCTTGATTGGATTAAGTGATATCTACAAGAATGCATGCAACATGTTGTAATTAATGGCTCACAATCTGATTATATTGCTGTTACTTCGGGAGTTCCCCAGGGAGCTGTTTTGGGGCCGTTGCTGCTTTTGGTATACATATATCAATGATATTGTTCGCATTGTGTCATGCAAAGTGCGTCTGTATGCGGATGATTGTGTGATTTACCACTGCATTAGGTCTTCCACTGACCACGAGTACTTGCAACGCAATTTGAACTATACAGCACACTGTTGTGATAGGTGGCGAATGTCTTTGAACCCCAGTAAGTGTCAATACGTCTCCTTTACACGTAAACAAGATCCATACCTGTTTAATTATACTTTAGACAATGTACAGCTATTGCGAGTAAATGAGTTAAGTATCTTGGTGCTTATTTCTCATTGAATTTAACTTGGACTAAGCACGTTGAATATGTTACAGCGACAGCCCGTAAAATGCTAAATTTTATTAAACGCAACTTCCGGTTAGCTCATCCCAAAATTAAAGAACTACTTTACTTTTCGAACGTAAGACTCATATTAGAGTATTCCTGTATGGCCTGGGACCCGCAAACCAAAACTCCGTCTAATATGTGTGCTCGAGCATGTAAAAAACCATGCAGCCCATTTTGTCTGTGGTAATTATGACTTTACTTCTAGTATTACGGCACTTAAGGATAGCTTGGGGTGGGAATTATTAAGCACATGCAGACAAAACATGAGATTAGAAATGCTTTTTATAATGTATTTCGGTATGGTTAAACTAGATAAAGAAACTTACCTTCGACCTCCTCATTTCTTATCTCACAGAAGTGACCACTCTTTAAAAATAAGAGAAATTATTTGTAGAACAAACGTCTTCCAGAACTCGTTTTTTCCACACACAATATCACAGTAGAACCAGCTGCCGCAGGACATTGCTGATTTTCACAGTGAAGCATAGTTCAAAGAATTTCTGTTTAATTTATAGCGGCATGAACCTTTCTATTGTTATTTTTGTTTGATCAGTTATGTATTTTTTCGAGTTTATGTAACACTGTGTGTTCCCCCTGCAATAATGCCTTCAGGCACTGCAGGTACCTGAAATAAATAAAAATAAACCGCCTGACATAGCCACTTTTCTGCTATGCTTATGTGGGTGTTTTTCTAACATTCCGTGGTGGGCGGAGTACGCCTAGAACGGCAGCGTCCTGCGCTCTACGCGGCTGTACAGGACCGGCAGCCACACATCGTTATGCAACTTCCCAAATAGCAATTCGAGTCGGTTTTGGCACTTAACTTGATAAGCAGTAAACGAGGGATCCAAAAGAACTGTGATTATTCCACACATAAATATTTCTCTCTAGTTCTTTCAGAGCTTATTCAAAAAAAAAAAAACTGCTACAAATTGTTATTTTACACTTTCGCTTATTTACTTGTTATTGGCAGTGTTCTTCCTGTGCTTCTTTCCTGCGAGAGTTCATTTGATGTGGTTCCTTGTTTGTCAAGCAAAGGAGGGTTCTATCTCACAGGCGAGATATACCTGTGAGATACACCTTATTTTATTTCTCTTTTGCGGGATTACATGTTTTTATGGCGAACGGTGGGCATTATTCACATTTACACTAGTAAAGATACCCCCCTCCCCCTTATTTGCACAGAAATGTTACCCCCACCCCCTATGAAAAAAAATCAGGCGTACGTGCCTGAGTAACCGCACTACAGTCGAACTCGGCTATATCGAACTCGCAAAAAAAGCCTATCA
The DNA here is from genome assembly GCF_050947875.1 of Dermacentor variabilis. Classification (NCBI taxonomy): domain Eukaryota; kingdom Metazoa; phylum Arthropoda; class Arachnida; order Ixodida; family Ixodidae; genus Dermacentor; species Dermacentor variabilis. Next base: position 3,647,783 of record NC_134572.1, on the reverse strand, counting down.
GTTCGATATAGAGCATAATTTGATATAAGCCCGCTAAATAATTGGATGTCATAAAAGCACATACCATTTATAAAATCACTTTATTGATTAAACTAGCTTAGTTTCGCACGAAATAGTCCTGCATTTTCTTCTGCTTTGGCAATTTCGCTGCCTGCGATGCACGCACTTTTCCACATTAAGGAGTCTGAGCAGCTGAGGCCGCAACTTTCCGCATTCGCGTAGAAGCACCGGACTATTGCGAGCGCACCAATCATTTTGGAGGATGTGAGACCGTCGTTGCTTTCCTCATTGTGCCCACTTTCACTTGTGCTCGGTACGATGTTGGCAATGTAGTCTTCGTTTTCGGGCTCTCCTGTGGTCGTGACACATCATTTGCGCTCACAAACTCATCCACCGTTGATTCATCAACAGCTTCCGGAAATTCTGACAGTTCGCTCCAAACTTCGGCAACACTGGCAACAGCTTCGTCGCGTTCATCAAAATTTACGGTCATCACCGAGCACGCGGCAGTCGGCACGGCTGAAGCAATTTCAGATTAACCACTCGTACGCGGCCGTGCGTACGGGTCGGGCACCACGGGCACCGGGTCGCGAGTTTGGACGCTTTAGCCCTAATCTCCCCCTTATTCTTCAATATCGTGCCGAGAGTGCTCCTCGGAATCTTGTGCTCTGCGGGGACATCCGACTTCTCACCGCGTTCGACACGATTTATGATTGCGAGCTTCACGACGAAAGGCAAATTCTGCCGCTTCATCATGGCAACACTGCGGGAGATGGCCTACAAGGCGCACACAAAAACAGCGAGACAACTCACACTTTCGCCATCTTGCACGACGAGGGCACAAGAGCATCTGATTGGCTGTCTGGGCAAGCGCTGTGGGTGGGCCAGGATCATTTTTTGCAGGGGGGGGGGGGGGGGGGGGGTGCCGACGGCTCGTCTGAGGCAGCGCGGTCGGGGGCGGTCACGGTAGGGAGAGCGTTTGGATGGAGCCGCGCAGCCGGATTTTCTCCGCTACCGCGAGGGAAAGCCAACTACCGGGGGCACTTTCCGCCGCTTGACGTTCGATATATCGGGTGTCGCTGCTATTTTTGTTCGATGTAAGCGTAATTTTTTAGATATATACTCATTGTAACTATAGCGTGTCCAGAAATTGTTCGATATATAGAATAATTCGATGTAAACGGGTTCGACTGTACTATGTGAATGCATTGTAAAATAACAATTTATTCATCTTGGATACCTCAATTCCTTCTTGTACAGGCAAATTCCTTGTATAGTGGTCTTCACTATAGAGGCGCTCACAATACATAACACAGATAGGCATTCTGTCTGGACACATGGAATCCTTCATTGTGAAGGTAATTTCGTTGCAGAAGAGTTTCGACTGTTTTGGCCTATAGCTCGAATTTATGCTCCTTGCAACTCTTTTACATGAAACTGTGTATTACAGTGAAACATCGTTAAACCATAGGGCCTGAGCTTGGAAGAAGTACGTACTAAATGGTAGTACTGCTTAACCAAAATAGCGTGAGATCGCCCACTTACCTGTCAAAACCGAAACTACGAGAGAGTGCAATGAAATGGCAGAAAACATGCCGGAGGGTGGATCTAAAAATTAGTCTGCGGAAAACTAAAGTAATGTTTAACAGTCTCGGAAGAGAACAGCAGTTTACGATAGGTAGTGAGGCACTGGAAGTGGTAAGGGAATACATCTACTTAGGACAGGTAGTGACTGCGAATCCGGATCATGAGACTGAAATAATCAGAAGAATAAGAATGGGATGGGGTGCGTTTGGCAGGCATTCTCATATCATGAACCGCAGATTGCCATTATCATTCAAGAGAAAAGTTTATAACGGCTGTGTCTTACCAGTACTCACGTACGGGGCAGAAACCTGGAGGCTTACGAAAAGGGTTATACTTAAATTGAGGACGACGCAATGAGCTATGGAAAGAAGAATGATAGGTGTAACGTTAAGGGATAAGAAAAGGGCAGACTGGGTGAGGGAACAAACGCGAGTTAATGATATCTTAGTTGAAATCAAGAAAAAGAAATGGGCATGGGCAGGACACGTAATGAGGAGGGAAGATAACCGATGGTCATTAAGAGTTACGGAATGGATTCCAAGGGAAGGGAAGCGTAGCAGCGGGCGGCAGAAAGTTAGGTGGGCGTATGAGATTAAGAAGTTTGCAGGGACAACGTGGCCACAATTAGTACATGACCAGGGTAGTTGGAGAAGTATGGGAGAGGCCTTTGCCCTGCAGTGGGCGTAACCAGGCTGATGATGATGATGATGCAGTATTTATTCACTTTGTTCGACAAGAGTCTTATTTTCGTTTTATGCCCAGCAGGCTAGCAGCGACGATGGCGGCCTCAAGCTCACTTAAGCTATGCGCCAGCTTTTCGGCCAGCTCCCTCTTCTTAGCAAACACCCACATGAGGTTGATGTGACGCGCAGCTTCTGCCACTGTCAGGCCTGTATCGCTCTTACTTTCGCTTTCCGTGTTGTCCTCATCACTGTCGCTAGGCGACACTTCGGAAATAACAGAGGCACAAATGGCGATAGTCGAACCTCGAAAAGCCGAACCTTTTTTCAGGCTCGTTGTTCTGCTGGGCCGATGTACCGTTGCGATTTCGCGACGAAAAGTGGAAACACTATGCGTTAACCGATATGTATGCAATAAGCTGGTACGGTTTATGCGGATACGTTCAATATGTTATACAGTCGACTCCCGATAATTCGAAGCCGCTTAATTGGAATTTTCGGTTAATGAGAAGTGAAGTGCTGGTCCCGTCAGTTTTGCATGTAATCCTATAGAAGAAATCGCTCGATAATTCGAAGTCCTCATCCAGTAATATTGTTTAATTGGAAGTTAATTTTCAGCCGGGATCCTCGAGGTGACCGTCATTCTTTGGTAGAATGTGCAATTTTTCAAGTGTTGCAACAGTTCCTTGCTCCGCGTTGGTGTCATCGCCACCGCAGCCGCCCGCAACGCCATCCTTCTTGGAGCGGCGCGATTATTCATTGCTACGGCTGCCGTGGCCTCCGCGATCAACTCCGGCGGGAGGCGGAGCGGCTCTCGCCGGAGGCCACGCGCGGCTGCCGCGTGTGGCCGGAGCTGATCGCGGAGGCCACGCGGGTGCCATAGGTGCACACAGCGCTGCATACTGGCAGTGGCGAGATTGTGCGAGATTAGTCTTGCAGCGTGGGCAGCGTACGCTCGTGAATATCTCGCCGAATACAGACCAGAAGACATCTTCAATGCAGATGAGAAATAAAGTGCACTCTTCTATCGGCTTCTACCAGAGAAGATCCCGACATTCAAGGACGACGACTGTGCTGGGGGCAAACGCAGCAAGGAGAGAGTGTCGGTGCTGATCGCGGCAAACATGACTGGCACGGAACGATGTCGGTTACTTGTGATCGGGAAAGCCGCAAAACCGAGATGTTTTAAAGGCGTGAAGACGCTGCCTGTGGACTATGAGGCGAACAAAAAAGCGTGGATGACGGCCGAAATCTTCAAGAGCTGGATAAGCAAATTGGACCGCAAGTTTGCTACTTCGAACCGCAATGTGTTGTTCCTTGTCGATCACTGCAGTGCTCACGTGAATGTGCCAGCCTTGAGTGCAATACGCCTCGCATTTTTGCCTGCAAACACAACGGCTGTTTTGCAGCCAATGGACCAAGGCATCATCAAGAATGTTAAAGTCCTGTACAGGCGGCACCTCCTCGAGCGCATGATTTTGTGTATGGATAGCTCCACAAAGTACGAGGTGAGCCTGCTTAGTGCCATCCACATGTTGGCGCGAGCATGGGATCGTGTGAAGCAAGAAACAATCGCAAACTGCTTCAGGGCTTGCGGTTTTGTGGCAGCTTCTTCGGAGGATGCCTCTGAAATTTCAGCGGAGGAAGCGTCAATAAGCGAGCTTGACGGCACTGATTTTGGTGATGGTCTCGGGGACGTCAATTTTGAAGATTACGTCGCCGTAGACAAGGCGGTCGAAACGTGCAGTGCGCTGACGGATAGCGAAATTGTAGAGATTATTCGGCCCCAGGAAGTGACCCAGGAAAGCGACGATGACGTTGAAGGCGAGCCGAAACCTAAGGCTGCCGATGTAGCTGCGGGCCTTGCTCTTGCGGAGCGCTTCTTTACCGCTGAAGATAACACGGAAGAAGCGTTCCGCCACATCTACAGCCTGCAGAACTTGCTTTCAGCAGCGTGATTCGGCAAGAAGAAGCAAAGCAAGATGACCGACTATTTTTCTTAGAGAAAATACTCGATTTCGCCACAAATAAAGTGCTGTTTTTTGTGTTTTGTGCTTAATTGGAATTTCGTTTAATTCGAAGTTTTTTGCGGTCCCCGTGAACTTCGTATTAACGGGAGTCGACTGTACGTTCAATGGCTGCCGAGTCGGGGATTTGACTTCACTACTTTTAAGACGAAACTACTGTTTAAGTGGGTACAGTTTAATGATGTTTTGCTGTATAGACATAATTTTTGTTCGTTTGATTATATGATGCTCAAACTATACAAAGTTTTCACATGGTCTCAAGAAAGTTGTACGATTAGGGTTCCACTGTAACAATGTTTCAAGTTGCAAGCAACTGCTGAACACATCTGCACTGTGATGATCTGCAACTGGAGAAGGAAACGCAAAAGCAGAAGCTGATGTCTACACGGCAGTAGCACAGTGATACAAAAGAAATCAACATGTATTCCTGGGAAGAAAAAGAAGAAAGCCTTGTCATTGCAACAAAAGAAATTGTCTTGGTCCAGCTTGAAGTCGCAACCAGCTGGTAAGCACTGGACATAGCCTGGTGCCTGCTCTATCCTGGCTTCCAGACCCCGGCAAACTTCCCCTCTAAGTGTGCTTGGTGGGCGACCTCTTCATGAAATGCGTAGGGTACCTACCTTCTGCATGAGGCTGAGCACACGCTCAAAGCGTGCCTGCTTGACCTCGGCTGCGTCCGAGCTCTGCTCTGCTTCAAACTCCTCACACACTTGCCGCATGAGGCCAAACTGCCGGTTGTACCGCTCGTACTCCTCGTCTGCCAATGAGGACCGCTTGTCGGCCAGCCAGTCGGGATACTGCGCAAGACAAACCTGCTATAGTCTAGACACTTGTTGCCTGTGCCTGACTGCCAACAACAGCAGTGTACATGGCTTGCCCTTTCTGAGCATGACCAGTCAAAGTTCAGACTTTAGATCACTACCTGTTCCTACACTTGTCAAAACATCCCAGTGACCATTGCTCACTCTACATAGATTAGTCAAAACACACAATGGCCATTCTGTGTCTGTTTTGCCCCGACACAAGCCACGTTTTTGTTCTGTGAGGCATGACGACCCCCAAGGCTCCTCGATGCAGAATGTGGTACTGCATGAGCAAACATAAAGCAGCTTTACCAGTTCGCCACCAAGGCACGCAGGCAAGACACACTGAATGCAACAATATCACTTGTACCTTCCCCTGTCTGCTGTCCAAGCAAGTAAATAAACAAAGTTTTGATTAAACCAACGAAGCATAGTGTCTGTTCACACGACTTTGCACATGGGGCTTCCTTCTGATGAGTATGCAATGTCTAAATCAAGCATCCTGAACGGCCAACTTAGTCGTGTTGCGTGGAAATAACAGCGTGTGTTTTGGAGCTTTGTGCAAGTTTACTCTTGGAACAAGGGCCCTAAAATGCATGTTTGCCATTAATGAAGGGAAAGTGAGACATCTACAGGGGCAATCGTAGCAATTGCTACAAAAGAAACCCATACGGGTTCCTCGAAGGAAAAGCCTCGTAGTTGAAGAAAAATTCGTCCTGGTCTGGGACTCGAATCCAGGTCCACTGCCTTTCCGGGGCAGGTGCACTATTATCTGAGCTAACCAGGCGGCTAGCAGATGGCAGCGCAAAGTCGAACCCATCAACAACTCGAAGCAAAGGCATGAGTTTGACGTAATAGTTCTGTGGAAACCCGTAAGGTGGAGAGAAGTAATTAAGGAAAGTGAGATATCCATGCAATCGCAGCAACTGCTACCAAGGAAACCCATACGGGTTCGTCGAAAGAAAAGTCTCATAGTTGAAGAAAAATTCGTCCTGGTCCGGGACTCGAACCCAGGACTACCGCCTCTCTGGGGCAGCCACACTACCATCTGAGCTAAACAGGCTGCTAGCAGATGTCAGCACAAAGTCGAACCCACCAACAACTCGAAGCAAATGCAAGTTCGACGTAACAGTTCTGCAAAAACCCACAAGGTGGAGAGAATTAATTGAGGGAAAATGAGACATCCATGCCATCATAGCAATTGCTACGTTGCAGTTTTGCCATGTTGCTGTTTGCTTCAGTGAAGCCTACAACTTTTATCTTGAATGCCGCTGATAACTGTCCCTGCGTGCCACTGCTCATCGCTCACCAGGAAAAAAAAAAAAAAAAAAAATTAAACACGAGGTCCTCCTAAAGAGAGAGCAAGATGATACAGCAAAAAAGAACACAAAAAAGAAATACTGGCCATCACATTTGGACACGGATATTGCTTTAGCTATACATTCGCCCAGAAGCATGGTGTAGGTTACCAGACGAGCACTCGCATTTTATTTTATTTTATTTGTTTATTGGTACTGCAACCCTATGGGATCTCAGCAGGGTGGGATACAATACATGAAAGAAAATACAACATAATGGCAAACAAAGTATATGTAGATGCATTGGTCACAGTCAAGAAAGAACACAAAAAGTATAAACAATGCATCTGTCATATGTGCAAATGAAACAGAGGAACAATCAACGCGGATATAATATAGACAATCACTATAAAAACCATTCTGCTAAAGACTACTATATATAAGATAAATAGTGATGTTAACTTACTTTATTCAAAAAAGTATCATGACTTATTCTTGTTATACGGTAGAAGGCAACAAACACTGACACCAAGGACAACATAGGGGAAATTACTTGTGCTTAATAACCAGAAATAAAGAAACGAAAAATTAATGGCAATTAAAGTGGATACATAAACAACTTGTCGCAGGTGGGAACTGAACCCACAACCTTCGCATTTCGCGTGCTATGCTCTAGTAATTGAGCTACTGCGGCGCCATTTCCCCATCCACTTTCTTGGGTATTTATGTGTCCTAGTAGAACCCCGGGAGTGTTAGCCAGCGCCACCACTCAAAGACCTTGGCGGCGGACGTGGAACGTTTTTTTTGCCGCGGGCGTCACGAGAACATGATCTTTTTGGGTGAAGGCAACTGGTCAATAAACCCACACATGCTACCTGAAGGCATCAGTGTTGCCGGATTCGAGACCCTCTTTCTTCTCCCGAACCCCCTTTCTTCTCGTTTATTACATAACGAGGGTCTCGAATCCGGCAACATTGATGCCTTCAGGTAGCATATGTGGGTTTATTGGCCAGTTGCCTTCAGCCAAAAAAGATCACGTTCTCGTGACGCCTGTGGCAAAAAGAACGTTCCACGTCCGCCGCCGAGGTCTGTGAGTGGTGGCACTGGCTAACACTCCCGGGGTTAAAATTATAGGGTTTTACGTGCCAAAACAATGCAATGAAACGTTGCAATGAAAGCCCTCGAGGATTGGTCCATTGCTAATTCAATGAAGATAAACGAGGATAAGACTAAGGCAGTCATTTTCAAACCAAAAAATAAACTTATCCCACCGCACGAAGATATTATTTTGAATTCACGTCCTGTAGAAATAATAGAGCAGTTCAAATGCCTAGGGGTTATATTTCCCTCCAATATGTCATCGGATCATCACGTTAATTACGTCTCAAACAAAATAGCTCAAATCACTGGCGCTATAGGTCGTTTAAAAAACATCCTACCTACACAAACTAATATGCCGATTTACAACTCAATCTTCAACTCGGATTTAAATTATTGCCACTTAGTTTGGGGCACCACAACCTTCACTAACCTTGAACGCATTCACCTAATCCAAAAAAGGTATCTTCGACAAGTATATAATACGTCATACCGACATCCAAGTGCAGCTTTATTTAGTCATTCTAGAGTAATTAAAGTACATAATCTCTATAAATATCGTCTCAGTGTTATCTTTAAATCGGAAATTAGGTATAATATAACCAATCTCAGGAAATTAGCAGCACTAAAGAAAAAAAAACGTTAAGCTATCCAACAAGACATGGTGAGGAATGGATAGTACCGACACCTCGACTTGTACTTGGACAAGAACGGCTTCACTATATTCTTCTATCTCTTCTTAATGGTTATAGTCTCATTTTTTTATTTGTTTTCATGTTCACGCGAGGAGCTTCATGCTATGTGTTTAAATAACATGGCTTGAGTTTACTTGTGTGCACATATTGCTATTTTGTGTATACTTTAGTGATTACTTGATATACTTATCTGTTTGTTTGTTTTTTGTATAAGTTCCAGTACTGCCTCCCTGCTGAACTTTAGTTTTGTAGACTTGTCAAGCTGCCCTGATCTAGCTTTTTTCTGCAACCCCTCCATCTGTATTGTAAGATGGGAAAATAAACTGAAATTGAAAACCACTTTCTGATTATGAGGCACGCCGTAGTGGGGGACTCCAGAGATTTCGACCACCTGGGGTTCTTTAACGTGCACCTAAATCTATGTACACAGGTGTTTTCGCATTTCGCCCCCATCAGAATGCGGCCGCCGTGGCCAGGATTCGATCCCGCGAACTCGTGCTCAGCAGCCCAACACCATAGCCACTGAGCAACCACGGCAGGTCACTCCCAGGGTTCTACTAGGACACATAAATACCCAAGAAAGTGGATGGGGAAACGGCGCCACGGTAGCTCAATTGGTAGAGCATCGCACACGAAATTCGAAGGTTGTGGGTTCAGTTCTCACCTGCAGCAAGTTGTTTTTTCATCCACTTTAATTTCCATTAAATTATCGCTCCATTGTTTTCATTTATTAAGAAAAAGTAATTTCCCCTATGTTGTCCTTGGTGTCAGTGTTTGTTGGCTTCTTATGATATCACTAATAAAAATTGGGCCCCTCGGTTAACCCCCTTTCTTCTCATTTCTTTATACGGTAGGTGCCACGAGACACAATGTGAATGAAATCCCATCTACAACATGAGCCACTGGTCACACAAAGCAGAGCTATCGTACCTTGTCGACAATGTCCCTCAGTGCTGGGTAGAGGAGGTCCTTGGAGAGCAGGTTCTGCATCATGCCCTGCATCATGGAGACCAGGCCAGGCACATCCCCCCCGCCACCATTGGGGCCACCCTCGAGACCCAGTGAGCCTACCAGCCGTGACAGCTCGTCTTCAGTGGGTGGGTCCTGGCCACAGAAGGAAGCAGCCATGTTCACAGTAGACACAGTGCTGATAAGAGTCTGTTACTGCGACCCCTAGCAGAGGGTAAACTGAAGTCCTTAACACCCTTTTTACCTATGAAGGACCCCTATGAAGCAAAACATTTTCTGAGTGAGAAAGTATGTTCTCATTATTTTGCCAACCTATGGTCAATTTCAAAAAAGTCATTGCTATAATTGCGGTGAAGGCAGCCACATGAGAAGTTTATCCAAGCAATGCACCCTATGCTTCGAACAACTGCATAAAGAAAAGAAAAAAAAAAAGAGAGGGCCCAACACGATACCGGGCGGCAACTCTTGTAGCATTAGCCTGGAGTCATCGTAGCGCCAGCAAAGCAAGTAGTCACTGCTCAGTCTAGACTTACGGCGGCATGTCAGGATATGCTTCCACCCACCTGCTTGCTCCTCCTATGCTTTTCGTTTTTCTTTTCTAAAACTGTGTCTGCTCTTTGTGCCTCTGCGGCATGATGGAGTGGCTTTGGAAGGGAAGTGGAGTAAACAGGGGAAGCGTCGCGATGGAGTGTGAAGCCCTGGGTGCCATGTGAGCGTAGCTTCCATTTTAATCTTCATCTTTGTCACAAAAGTCAGGCATTTCCAGTCCCCAAGGTGCCAGCACTGGCGTGAGAAACAATCAAGATCAACGCTGAGTGTCAAGTTTGGCCAGTGCAAGCAGCCCTGGCTATGCTGCATGCACATGTAAGCTTGTATCAATTTGTGTCGGGATTGGTGCTCCTGATGCATCTGTGAAGCAGCCGCAGACCTTCGAAATGATCCATGTGCCGTGCTACCTTTGAGGATGGGGAGGTGAGCCAGAATTTCAGCGGCACACTCGTGTATCATAGTTTAGTTAGGCAACATGTTACATTAGGCTTTTTGAAGACAAGGTCTTCTTTGGCGACTTCAGATCAATTTGGGGTACGTGGGATCTGGGTATCTGGCAGCCACTTTGTAACCACTTTTGCTCCATTAGTAAGCAATAGACTTCAGCCACCATTGAGTGATTGTTCATTATTACCCTTGCTCGAATGCACACCCCCACAATCTTCTAGCGAATGGGAAAAGGTGGTTGTTAACGTGTCCCACCATCTCCAGCATCTTTACCGGATGCCAACCTTGAAGGGTTACCACAGGCGCACGGTAGAAAAAATAAAAAGAAAGGAGGAATAGGCAGTGCACTGCTGATGATGATGACGATTAGTGGGGTTTATTGGTGCAAGGGCCAGATGTGGTCAAAGAGTGCCACGTCGATGATAAGGGCTTGTCAATGGAACTGAACTGCAAATTACGAGGGGTGGATGAAACACGAATGTACAAAGGCCTAAAAACATTAGCTGAAAAAGTTCGTAAAATATATATGTATTAAAACTATTACAATGAGAAACGATGCATGCTATGTACAAACTATATATTACAAATAGGTTACATACTAAAATATATCGCTGTGAGTAGCAATAGGTCAACACTGTCCTTAAGCACAAGGGCCTGGAGATATGTGCCATACAAGACGCTACTGACACAGCAGCCTCTGGTAAGAGGAAGTACTATGAATCTTATGAACTTACAATGTCCGATATGTCAACAGCTTAAAACTGATTTATGGTCGAAAAACGGTTCTGATCCAAGAAACAATGCTGGGTGATGGGGAATGTGCTATTGATACGCTAGTGAAACATGCTTTTTCTTTTCAACTTCTGCTTCCTGACATTCCAGCAAGACGTGGAGGACTGTTAGTATCTCGCCAAATTTACAACAGGTAAGAGATTCATCGCCAGTCAAAAGGTAGGAGTGTGTACCATATGCATGGCTTATCAGATACTGTAGAAAATGACCTTAGTTCGCTGTTGCTGAAAGTTGCTGGTGGCCAATTTCCTAAACATGGCTAATTTAGATGGAGCTTGTTTGAAGTTTGACTATCCAACTTTCGTTGCCAATAACTTCTGAGCTTTTTGCATAAGAACGGTATTAAGTCTGTGGTAGGAATAGCTATGGAAGAACTACTAGCCCTCCCTGCGATGGACGTGGCGATTTCATCTGCGAGCATGTTGCCTTAATCCCTCGGTGTTCACGCACCCAGCATATTCTGACATGCTGGTATGATACATATGTTGTACACAGTAGTGAATTAAGATTGGTAATTACAGGATGCTTGCACTTTTGCAGACACCAAAGCTTTTAGGCCACTTAAGGAGTCAGTAAATATGATCACTTTTTGTAGTTTCAATTTTATTATGTGTTTAACCACCGATAGTACTGCATAAGCCTCTTCTGTGGTACAGTAGAACCCCGCTGTTACGTTCCTCACTGCTGCGTTTTCCCGGCTGCTACGTCGTTTTCATCCGGTCCCGGCATAGCTTCCATAGGATTCAATGTATAAGGAACCCCGCTGTTACGTCGTAGCTGTGAAAACGTTCCCGCATGATACGTCGCAACTTAGCACCCCGAACCCGCCTGGGCTGAAGTAGGCAACGCGCTCCAACCACCATTTTGGCTTTTGACGAGTTTTGGCTGGGCTTGGCCGGGCTTGGCTATGGAACTGGCTGCAAAAAGCCGCACGCCAGTTCGAGAGGCCGCACTAAGTGGCCATTCTTGAAAAATGCTCTCACTATCATCACTGTGATTAGGGTCACCGCATGGTTGTTGGACGGGTCGACTCACGGAGGAAGGAAACTCGGGAGAGGCCCTCGCGTCACTCTTTGTGAAGCAAAAGTGAAACCGGAAGTTGGCGTTGCTCGTGGCGTTGCTCCGCCTACCGGGACAGCTCTCCTCTCTTGTTTACATTTCTCCCACGCCGCGCCGCACGCAACCGGGCTGCTCGGACGCGCGCGCTCCGCAGCAATACTAAACAGTCGTTAGCATGTTAGCATGATTACGCCAAAGAGGGCAAAATTTCCCGCGGATATTCCTTCGTCTGTTGCCATTGCCGTGGCGCGGTGACGACGAGGAGCACGAGCCGCATGATGCCGGGCAGTGGCCAAATCCTAGCTTTGGAGAAGCCGTCGCGGCTCTGGACCTCCTCTGCAGATACGTCGCACCTCACAGCGACGCTGACAGCAATTCGGCCTTCCAGGCTATTGAGAAACGTGTGGCGATTTCTACCGAGCGAAAGAAACGGCAAGCCATCATTCTAGGCTTTTTAAAGTCCTAAGCGCACTCTGTGGAAATAAATTGTCTATAGTTGAAGCTGCCCTTTTTTTCATTCATTTTCGGAGCTTTCCTCACTGTTGCGTTTTCCCGGCTGTTACGTTTTTTTCCCCCGGTCCGGTGAAAAACGTATGAACGGGGTTCCACTGTACTTATTTACGAGTGTAGGATGTCGCATATTGCATAAGATGGTCCAACTGCTGCATAAGCTACACCCGCGCTTGACTTTGATGCATCAGGGTAGAATTCAGGACATGAGTACTTCGTCTGAAGCTCTAAATAGTGCATTCCGATGTGTGCCTCTGGTGCTTGCTTTGTCACTTCAACAAACGATGTGTCACATTCGACAAGTTGCCACTTCCACGGCAGCAACAGCTTCACTGAGACTATTACAGGATTTTCAGAGTGAAACACCTATTTCTTTATCAAGTTTCCTCACACGCAGTGAAAAGGGTTGAGTCACTGCAGGTCGGTTCTGGAAAAGTGTGGCACATGTCAGTTCGTTCACAGTATCATAACAAGGATGCTCAGGATTGGCATATACATTTGGAAAATAGATAAATCTGGCATAGCACCTTTGCAGATAAAGTGACCACTCATTCAATTACCGTATTTACCCGCGTATAACCCGCCCCTGCGTATAACCCGCACCCCTAACTTTGAACTCGGCGGAAAAAAAAAAAAAAAACTCGCGTATAACCCGCACGTTTACCTGAAAAAAAAAAATGAGCGCTAGAAAGATGCAACTCACACTCAGTGATCATTTCGTTTTCAGAACATTTATTCAAACGACCGCCACCACGTCACTGGTTATCCGATTCTTAATCGTCGCCGCTCTCACTACTGCCATCCGAGGCTTCATCGCCACTCTCAAAGACGTAGTCGTCCTCGGAACCATCCAGACTATTACTGATCGCACATTTTTTAAAGCTTTTGCGCACCAAATCGGCCGGTATCGCTTTCCACGCATCCACGATCCACTGGCACAGCAATGGAATATCAGGCCTTCGCACGCGTCCCGTCGGTGTGAGGGCGTAAATGCCGTCGGCCATCAACTGGGCATACAGCCGCTTCACGTGTGCCTTGAACGGCTTGTTCAGGCACACGTCGAGTGGCTGTAGCATGGACGTCATGCCGCCAGGTATTATGACGAGGTCGGTGCTGGTCTCGGCAAGGCGAGCCTTCACCGCATCAGTGCAGTGGCCTCTGAAGGAATCTAGTACGAGCATCGACCGGCGTGCCAGCAAGGCACCTGGTCTTCGCTCCCAGATTACTCGAAGCCAGTCACCGACTCGGCCACTGTTCATCCACGAATTTTCTTCCGCACGCACAACGATTCCTGGGGGCAGTGGAATGCCAGGTGGCGTCTTGCGTTTGAAAATGACATACGGGCGCAGTTTCGTGCCGTCAGCCAAAGCGCATAGCATGACTGTGCAGCGCAGCTTGGCATTTCCGCCGGTCAGCACGCTGACTGATTTGGAGCCCTTTTTTTCCATGGTCGTGTCCATCGGCATCTCAAAGTACACAGGTGTTTGATCAGCATTTCCCACCTGAGACAGCAAATAGCTGTGCTCCTTCCGAAGTGCGATCACATATCGTTGAAAGTTCAACAACTTTTCCTCGTAGGCTTCAGGAAGCCACTGGCACATGGTTGTTCGCCGCCGCATAGAAAATCCATGTCTTCGCATGAAGCGCTGAAGCCATCCACGGCTTGCACGAAACTCACGTGGAATGTTCAATTCCCGGGCCAACTTCAGGGCTTCCATTTGCGCCATCTCAGTCGAAACCACGTGGCCACGACTTCTCTGCTCCTCAATGAACTTCGCAAGCTGCGTCTCGAGGTGGGGGTACGCGCCAGTCTTCGGACCCCGAAACGCTCGCCTGTTCCGGTTCGTTGCTTCGAGACTCTCTTTTTTCTTCCTCCAGTCGCGAATGCACGACTCGTCGACGTCATGCTGTCTTGCAGTAGCTCTGTTGCCGATTTCTTCGGCAGCGGCTATAATCTTTAGCTTCTCTTTCGCTGTGAAACACTGCCGTCGAGTCGCACTCATGATGCCAAAACAAAGCAGGCAAACAGTGCAAACTGGGGTAAGTACACTAAACAGCGCCTAACGCGAGGCTCAACAATGCTGGCCTTTCGTTGGCCCTTCATCGGCTTGACAAGCGTCGATGACGATGGGGATGGCGGACTACACGGGGAGGCCGCCGCACATTGCGGGGAAGCCGACCCCCCCCCCCCCTCCCAAGGAAAAAATTCGCAGATAACCCGCACCCCCACTTTTTAAACGCGTTTTTTCACATTTTGGTGCGGGTTATACGCGAATAAATACGGTATGCATAAAGGCTTTGTACAGGACTTGTCCTGAAGGCACCTGTGGCCAGTCCGATTTCCAAGTGGTGAACAGGATCAAGCATCTTTAAGGTGCTCGGTGTAGCAGACTGATAGGCTACAGCTCCACAGTCCAAACGTGTATTTACAAGGTTCTTGTACAGGTTCATTAGGCATTTCTTATTACTGCCCCATGCTGTGTGTGATAAAAGTTTAAGAAGGTTCATTGTTTTTAGACATTTCTGTTTGAGGTGTTTTATGCGTGGAATGAAGGTTAGTTTCGAGTCTAACATGATGCCTAAAAATTTGTGTTGTGTATTCAGAGTTAACTGCTGTCCATAAAGCTTTACACTGAGATCTGGACCAGGCTGTGAAGAGTGGGCAACACAGCCGTGACTATGTCACCCAACATACCGCTCTTTGTGCAGGTCCTGTATGCGTGCAATGCCTTCGTCTTCAACGGGATAACATCCCTCTCGGACGGCGGATGCTCGGAGCTTCGCTGCGGCATTATCGCATCGACGCGCATGAACCCGAACAGCGATTACGCTACATCGTTCACTGAAAGCTGCACGGTACTGCTGCCAACGCCACACGTGGAAGCCACCTTCTGCGCATCTTCGTCGAGCACAATGACCATGGTATCCGCCCCCAACAAGGACCTGCTGCTGCCTATAAATTGGAGCTCACCAAGGGACAGCTTCAGTGGGCACGGCAACACAGCCGTGACTATGTCACCCAACATACCGCTCTTTGTGCAGGTCTTGTATGCGTGCACTGTCTTCATCTTCAACGGGATAACATCCCTCTCAGACGGCGGATGCTCGGAGCTTCGCTGCGGCATTATCGCATCGACGCGCATGAACCCGGACAGCGATTACGCTACATCGTTCACGGAAAGCTGCACGGTACTGCTGCCAGCGCCACACGTGGAAGCCACCTTCTGCGTATCTTCGTCGAGCACAATGACCACAGTATCCGCCCCCAACAAGGACCTGCTGCTGCCTATAAATTGGAGCTCACCGAGGGACAGCTTCAGTGGGCACGGCAACACAGCCGTGACTATGTCACCCAAAATACCGCTCTTTGTGCAGGTTAGTAATACGAAATACTGTTTCCGTAGTGACTACCTTTGTCTTATAGTGTTGCCGTGCCCACACACTGTGTTATGCAACTTTTCTGAGTGTCTATCGTTAGTGGGTTTGCTGCTTAAGCTGTCGGGCGACATAGAAGAAAATCCTGGACCGGTAACTGAAGCGATGTTTGCAAATGTAATCCAGAATCAGAAAGAGATCCTGTCGAAACTCACTGAGGCTCAGTCAAATCAGGCTAGCTCTGAAACGAGAATGCTTGAAATGCAAAAACGACTTCTTGCTATTGAACAGAAACTACAAAGCTTTGATGATACTCAGCTCCGGCTCACAAACGTTGAAGCGCTTGTTGACAGGTGGGATGAAAGCGCGACGAGCCTTGTTAGACAGGTTGATGATTTGGACAACCGCTCTAGAAGAAATAATTTAATAATTAGAGGCATGCAAGAAGGCGTGCAGGAGAATGAAGTTGTACTGATGAAAAATGTCACTGAAGTTTTTAGAGACATTCTGAAGGTGCAAGTAAGCTCAATTGAAAGAATTCACAGGCTCGGAAAGAAAACACCTGGTAGAAACCGCCCAATTATCTTTCGGCTAGCGGATTTCAGGGAGAAAGTAAAGATTTTGAGCAATTGTACCAAGCTTAAATATACAGAGATAAGCATTAGCGAAGATTACTCCAACATGTAGTAGAAATTAGGAAGAAACTGTGGAACTCGTGTGCCGAGGAAAGAAAAGAAGGTCGTAGGGGCAAACTTGTCTTTGATAAACTGAAAATGAATAATATATTGTATGGATGGGATCAGGATAAAAACTTGAGGTACCAAATTTCGAGAGTAATTGAAACTGGCAACTGACTTCAACAAGGCAAACAGGATGGCTTTAAGATTATAAGCATAAGTGCGCGGAGCATAATAAACAAAACCGATGCATTGGAAGTTGTGGTTTTGGAACATGAACCTGACGTTATTGTCATAACGGAGACATGGTTACATAGCAATATCAGAGACGCCGAAGTCGTGCCAATTGGTTACGAAGCATTTAGAAGGGATCGAGGAGCAAGAGGCGGAGGAGTAGCCATATTGGTTAAGCAAAGCATATTGTGTGCTACCCTTGAACAATAGGATAGTATCGAAGCTGTATGGATTAAAACTAACTTGCTGATCGAACAGTTTATATTGGAGGTGTATATAGGGCCCCAAATACTTCACCTGATGGAATGAATAGCCTAAGGGAATTTATGGAAAGAAATTTTCGAGAAGGAGACAATATCATTCTTCTGGGCGACTTTAATTTACCGGGAATTAATTGGAGCTCATACTCACCCGGGGAGGTAGACGTGGCTAGTTGCGAACAGCTTTTGGACTTGGCGTTCTCTTATGATTTAGAGCAAATTGTAGGAGAACCCACCAGAGTGTGTGGTACAACCTCATCTATTTTGGATCTTATTTTAGTGTCGCATGGGTTGGTAGGGCTTTTGACGGACTGCCACGTAGAGGACGGAATATCAGACCACAAGATTCCAATAGCTACTTTCAGTATGTCTCCATCCCCCTCACTGGGTAACCCCAAGAAAAGAGTTTGGAATTTTCAATCCGCAGATGATGTGGGTGTCTTAGACTATCTCGAAAGCTCCTTTGATGCATTTACCTACTTGTATCAATCGGATGTGAGCATTGATGATTTGTGGAATTTCTTCTACAGCGTAGTAACTCATTGCATAGATAAATTTGTTCCTAAGAAGAATAAAAAATGCAGAAAGACAAATCCTTGGTTGAACCGAAAAATCATTCAGGCAAAACGGAAAATTAAAAGAAAACGGAAAGCATGTTCTCAAAAGAAGTATGCAGATGATGAAACTTCAATTAAGGAAATGAGGCAAGAATTGAAGCGGCTAATTAAGGAGGCGAAAGACCAATTTTACAATGTAACATTGACGAAGTTCCTCTCAGAAGCACCGGCTAAGTTTTGGCGATATGTCAATCCGCCCAATAAGCAGTGCTGTTCTAATCCCGAAATTAATGATGCTGAAAGTGCTGATCAATTTAATCTTTTCTTTTCGTCGGTTTATACAAAGGATGATGAAGCAGTGCCTAGTGTATGTGAATTCTCTGTCCGTCCTCCCATTTCGAATATTAAGATAACTGAGGAAGGTGTTCTGAACCTTTTACTCAATATATAGACTAAAAAGAGCCCTGGACCACACGATATTCCTAACGAATTCTTAGTGAGGTATGCTGAATGGGTGTCTAAGTTCCTTACAAAAATATTTAATTCCTCAGTATTGAATGGGTCTTTCTTTACCGCATGGAAACTAGCAAGAATAATACCAGTTCATAAAACTGGGAACACTTCAGACATTAGCAATTACCGACCAATTTCCCTCACAAGTACATGCTCTAAACTTCTGGAACATATCATATCCAAACACTTGTCACGATACCTTGAAATGCATAACTTGTTATCCTCTGTGCAGCATGGATTCCCTAAAGAACTATCTACGATCACTCAATTAGTTGAATTGGTTCATGACACTTCACAAACGATAAATTCCCGTGGACAGATGGACCTCATT
This sequence comes from Dermacentor variabilis, assembly GCF_050947875.1. Classification (NCBI taxonomy): domain Eukaryota; kingdom Metazoa; phylum Arthropoda; class Arachnida; order Ixodida; family Ixodidae; genus Dermacentor; species Dermacentor variabilis. Next base: position 3,629,322 of record NC_134572.1, on the reverse strand, counting down.
TATTTGGATTTTGACAAAGCATTCGATAAAGTTTCCCACTCCAAACTTTTGTTCAAAATTAATACTGTGTTTAAGAATCCTAACCTCACAAAGTGGTTTACATCGTACTTAAAGTGCCGTCAGCAGTACGTTCAAATAAACGAGCATAGGTCCAGTCTTCAACCGGTGTTATCCGGAGTACCTCAGGGAAGTGTCCTAGGTCCTCTCCTCTTTCTTATTTTCATTAATGACTTGACGCATCACATTTCTGTTCCAATAAGCCTATTTGCTGACAACTGTGTTGTTTATAATAGTATAGACCAAATTAAATTGCAATGCAACCTTGATAACATTATGAAATGGTGTTCTGACTGGCAAATGGTTATAAATCCAACTAAATCAGTAAGCATGTCTATTACAAGAAAAAAGAAGATCCTGCTATTTACTTATAGTATACATGGCAACAAGCTTAAAAAGGTAGAGGAGCACAAATATTTGGGTTTATTATTTAAAAGTGACTTAAGCTGGAATAGGCATGTAGATGAAGTAAGTAAGAAGGCGAATAATGCGCTTTGGAGCCTAAGACAAAATTTACACACAGCAACCTCTGAAGTTAAAAACTTGGCCTATAGAACACTGATCAGACCAATCATTGAGTACGCGAAAATTGTCTGGGATCCTTACACAGAGAAAAACCGTAAGAAACTGGAAAGGATTCAGAGGTTAGCTTCTCGATTCATCTTCAACAAATATGGTCGACTTCACTCCCCTTCAAAACTATGTCAGCTTGCAAATCTTCCCAGCTTAGAATTAAGGACTAAGTATGATAGGCTGAAGTTCCTGTTCCTTATTATTCATAATGAAATAAAGATTAATAGGACGAACTATTTTGAAATTTCTAATAACGAATCTTCTAGACATTGCCACAGCATGTATATTCCCCCTCCGGTAACCCATAATGACACATTTAAATATAGCTTCTTTCCAAGAACGATAACAGAGTGGAACATGCTTCCCGATTTCGTAGTTCAGTCTACCTCTTTAAATAGTTTTCTGAGTAATTTGCATGCCATTATTTATTCCGAGAGCGTGGTCCATTAAAGATCTGACTTTCTGAATCATCTTATTTTATGATTTTGTTATTATCTGTGTATGTTGTTCTTATTTTACATGCCTCAAGGTACACTGACTGGTTTTTTTCTGCTTGCCCTATTACAATGTATATGTAATGTAATTTCTTTTTGTACGTTGTATTCAGATGTATTGTACGCCCTGCCTGAATCAGATGTGTTGACGTTGCTTATTTTATTATTTTTCTCCACTCCTGTAATGGCCCTAAAGAAAGGGCTGACAGTATCAATAAAGAAAGAAAGAAAGAAGAAAAAGAAAAAGGACGCAGGAGCTCTTCATCCAGATTAAGCTTAAATCCATTCTCACAGGCCCATTCTGACACTTCGTTTAGACCAAGCTGAACCTGTCTCTCACAGATGGCAAGTTTACATAACTTAAAGCCCAGCTGGACATCATCTGCACTCTTTAGTAACCATTGTACTCTTTATAGCACATGCCTCTAGGCCCTTGTGTTTCAAGGGCTCTGGCGAGGCAGCAGTGCTCCAGGTATTTTTACCATCTCATATATTTTCTATTCTGCGTCATTCTTTTACGATGGATTTTAATGTTCATAGTATTCGTCATTAGTCATCGCCATAATTTTATAGCACGTAGATTTTACGCACTTTACAGCGACTATTTTTAGACCACTTTACAGCCAAGTCACGTTTTCCATAGTACATCGTCACCATTACCACTTGTCATGGCGCAAGGGCCAGATGTGGCCCTTGCGCCAATAAACACTACTAATCATCATCATCATCTTTATACCTCCATAATTGGGCCCTTTCAAAATTTTCTGCAAAAATATATTTATGAAAAGGCATCACACTCACTTCAGCGTGTTCTCTGTTTTGTAGAATAGGTGTAGCACAGCTTCATCTAATTTTGTCTATTCTTACACTGTAATCTGTGACAAATGCCCACTCAGGCACATATCACAACAGCTGTGAGCTCTATTCAGAGCAACTGTTCACTAAACCATGTTCAAACCTGTCCAGAGCCTTTTTGAGAGTACAACATAAAATGGTGAAAGCATTCACCAAACCAAAAGTAAAAACCTGCGATGTGGCACAAACCGTGACATTCAATATAGGTGCAGCCTTAGCCAAATGAAGCAACAAGTGTGACATCTGCCTCCTCAACTTCGCTCAATATCTTAAAAAAGTACCAAATGCCTTCTCTAAGGGGTTCAAAAGACATCAGGCGCCTTTCAAATATTTCTTGCTGTCTACATACAAAATTTGTGCACAAGGTTACGCAGTAAATAAGAGCATTTGCATGCACTGAAGATAAAAGTATGCATTTCCTGCAACTTGACTGTTAGCTCCAGAGTGCTTACCCCAAAAGCAAGGGCCGTGTCCGAGATGTTCCGCAAGGTTTCATTCAGCGTAGCAGAAAACTCCTCATCCGAAGCAGCAGAGGCTGCAATTCGCAGAAACAGAACAGCTGGACTTTCTCCCAAAAATACTATCTTGACACAAAACTGTCAAGCCAAGTCATAAATTCTTAGGCATTAAGATGGGCATACGTCACCACCAAAGTAATCACAACATTCATGAATATTTCAATACAGAGTAAAGTTACTGGCCCATGCCAATCCAGAGCAGCCTTTAAAGCAGCCAAAAATGCGTTTCGGAGTAGCAGAATGGTCTTCTCGAGCAGGTTTAAGAAAGCGAATGCAAAATAAGAAGCCTTTACAGTGGGCAAGCCACGCGAAAACCATGTAAAATGGTTGCTTGCCCTGAACCTTAGTTAAAACATTAAAAATTACATTACCGCTGTGTCATAGTCCTCCCTGTGGATTGCGAAGCAAATAGTAGTGGTGCTTGAAGGTGTGCTAAAAAAGCACTTAAATTACGTGACAAGAACAGAAGCAAGTCAACGGGTACATGGATACTTTGGAGGTGTTTGAGAACTTTCATCTTTGTCTTGTTGCTATTAGGTAACATATGCTTTAGATGGAACGCTTCATGAAACAAAAGGTATGTTGTAAATATAGCGGAGTTTCGTGTAATTTACTCAAAATTATACAGGTGGAAATTCCGTCAAGGATTTTGATAAACACACTACACTAGCTATGCAAGTAGTTGCACCTTGATGGACACAAAGTCCTTATGCGTTAAAAACACCTTAAAAACTCCTTATGCTGTCCAGCTCATTGCAGGGGAGAGGAAGTAAGTCTTGCTTTTGCCAGCTGAGAGCATTAGCATAGCTGTTATCAGCTTCGCCTGATGTCGTCGCTGGCATACTACGTAATCCCCTACATAATGTGGTAGATTGTTTTGCGTACTGAGTGTAAAATTTGATGATGAATACAGTTGCTGAACGATTTTTTGACTGGCAGGAAGCCAAATTATCACTCAGTTCGAAAAATAAAAAAATATGTATAAGAAAAGCCTGAGCATCAGCGGTAAACAGAATTTATTTGCTTTTTTACAATGCCAGAAGTGTGAAAAATTAACTTAATTCTGCTCTGTGTTATGCTACTACGGTAGTTGGGACAGCAGGAGCTTTTCGTTTTCACTCTTTGTGCAGCCCAATGTGTTATGTGCACCACTGCAAAGTGCAGACATGTGCGCACGACTATGTAACACTAGCATATTTGGCTGTATTGAATGAATTCAGCTCAGAGCTTTCTGCCTACGTGTGTACATTTCCCATTCCGTTCAGTAAGCGAACAAATTTGGCAGGCATTTGAGGCCTAGTTGACTGCAAACCACCCGTGGACGTGGGGAACTTGGTTCGTACAGCTGCCAGTCTAGCCCCTAGCGTGTGATCTCACACTTGATAAGACGATGAGGTCTGGTCTTTCGGACTTTCGGGTGACCACGTTTCACCGCCTAGCAAATGTTATCATACAGCGCAGGACGTGCCTGCATGTATCGGAAGTTTCTTGAATGCTATTGATGGTTCTATCAGCTGTCTGTTGTCACCTTACCTTGTGTATTCTGATTTCATGTATGTGCAATGCGAATGGCGTAGAACTTTCTGGAAGACACGCAGGCACCAGCGATTACTCTGGAACCTTCGATGACTGATGTATAAAGGCTGACAGGCTTGACCTGCTGATCAGATTTCGCCGATCATCGACTGTGCTCGCAGCTACCGTTTTTGTGGGCACAAGTTCGCCCAATAAAAGTTTGTTTCGGCATTCACAGATTTGACGCTGTATTATTCACGATCAATACAACGTGACCGACTTTGACCCGAAGATATTTAGGCATGGATTGTCTTCGTTCTTCATGTGAAATGACATCCTGGTGAAGGAGAACTTTTTCCCAACCCGTGCAAACTACCTCTGCGTTGTGCCTGCAGCACTCCGTTCAGAAGTTCTGCACGCCCTGCACAAGGATCAGACAGCTGGGCACCTTGGATTGTCCCGTACACTTGCAAGAATACAAGAGAAGTATTACTGGCCGCACCTGACCGCCGACGTCGCCCGTTATGTCACGACTTGCCGTGACTGCCAACGACGCAAGACATCGCCAACGAGGCCAGCAAGATTACCACAGCTGATCGAGCCACCTTGCCGACCGTTTCAACAGATCAGGATGGATTTGTTGGGACCCTTTCCAACGTCAACCTCTGGAAACAAGTGGATTGTTGCGGCGACGGCCTACCTCACCTGCTTTGCTGAAACGAAAGCTCTGCCGAAAGGTAGTGCAGCAGAAGTGGCAAAATTATTCATCGCGAACATCTTGCTGCGACATGGTGCCCCAGAAGTCCGCATCACCAACAGAGGAACGGCATTTACAGCAGAGCTCACCTAAGCCATTCTGCAATACAGCCAGACAAGCCACAGGAGGACAACTGCCTACCACCCGCAGAGAATTGTCGTAGGGAGTGGCTGAGCAAGACTCTCGCCACCATGCCACCAATGTATGTCGACATTGAGCACAAGACGTGGGATGCCGTCATGCCGTGTGTAACCTTCGCTTCCAACATTGCAGTGTAAGAAACAACACAGATCACACCGTTCAAGCTGGTTTACGGAAGGAACCCAATGATGACTCTCGACGCCATGCTGCCACACGTCACCGACGAAGAAAATGTCGACATCGCCAGTGATCTTCAACACACCAAAGAAGCCTGACAGCTCGCCTGCCTGTGCATCAAGAACCAGCAAAGAACCTACAGCCGACATTACCAGCTTCGAGTACACTACGTGGAATACCAGCCTGGCGACCGTGTTTGGGTTTGGACCCCGATACGCCGACGAGGACTGAGTGAGAAACAATTGCAACGCTATTTCGGACCCTACAAGGTCATTCGACGTATTGGCGCGCTGGACTATGAGGTCGTGCCAGATGGCATTTTGCATTCAGAGCAGCGCCGCGCACAATTGGAAGTGGTCCATGTGGTGCGTTTTAAGCCCTTTTACCTTTACCAATGCTGATGAACTTTGTTATTTTGTTGTTTCTTTACTATGGGTGCTTTTGTTTATTACTTTCATTTGTTTGCAGCATCGGGACGATGCTTTTTAAGACACGTGTATTTGTTTACCTTTATCGGGTGACCACGTTTCACCGCCTAGCAAATGTGACGACCGACTTTCCAAGGCGGTTTGCCGCCTGTCATCTTGCCGACAAATTTCGGTCACAATTATACATTAGTAACTTAGTGAACTTAGAAGCATGGGGAAGTCAAAAAAATTATTCAGTGACTGCATCTCAAAACAGAGGCGTGCTACAAGAATCAAGCTGGAGTTGTCTAATATGGTTGCCCAAGTTTTATAATTGCACAATTTTATGGGAACAAGAAAGGCTCAGTGTGAAATGCACAGTGGCAACTCCCAGCTCTTGCACAAAGCTGCAGTAAAAGACGTAAGCAAGCACGCTGATGTGATACAGTTTGGGGTGGGGCGAAGGGTGCAGTGCGATTGCTTGCAGCACGAGAAAAATGGCCAGAAGCAATCCTGCCGGGATGCCTAAGCAACCTGCTTGCCGCGGAAAATAAATGAACACCAAAGTGCATGGCTTGGCAAGACTTGGCTCGGTCTATCGCACTGTCAATGAAGCCGACAGTCTACGACAAGTCACTCTCGATGTTGTGAAGAAACGGTGCTTGAGGAGTTAGCTTTTTTCTTCAAAAGCCCGAGCAACCTCTTTAGTGCAGGGTGGGTGCAGATTTATCACATTTAGCAAAAATGTAGCAGAGTTCACCATAAGGTCCAGTTTGGAGTAATTGGTGCTGCAGTAAAGCATGTGTATTGTGTGTGGGGGAGATGGCACAATAACAGCTATACATGTACACTACAGAGAAAGAGATTATATCCTCGTAAAAAGTAAAATAATGTATGTGCAGCAGTATATTTCATCACATACTCAAGGTCACACAATTATGGCAACTCCATTCTTCCAGCCATCAAAAATATGCGATGTGACCCCCTACACCTGCTGCACTGCACATAAGGCATTATCCAACACCTGCGGAAAAAGAAAGCTAGTGAAAGACACTGAAACATGTTAACGTCATGGTGCATCGAGGTAAACATGAAACATAACAAAACGAAATATGTCAGCAATGGCACATATCTTTCACACACTGTGCCCACAATGTATCTTCCCACTAGCATGAGGCAGCTTGTGGTGCACCCAGTGTGACAACTGGCTGCACAGCACAGCATTTCGTGTGCAAAACCACACTTTGACCAGCTGTTTGGCACTGAGTGCACCATCAATGTCTGTGCCTAACAGCTGACTTGTGAAGAAACCCATGATCATTTGGCTATCAAAGTGCAGTCAATCTTTGTCAAATTTACAGGGGATGGAGATTTAGTGTACGCACTGACCACACTTTTCATCATCTACCTGTAGCTACAGCATGACAATGATTGCAATACAGGCTGGTCAGGTCTTAGGCAGACTTATGCGTGTGCAGCAACACATTCACAAGCTTTTGTCTTATGAAGGCACTTATTTTCTGAGGAATCCATTATTGGGGAACTTTTAGGTAATCCCCGCAAAGTCTGAATTAACCTCAGTGGCAGCCCGAGGTTCCTCAAGATAGTACGAATTGCTTGAGGTACCATCAGCACCTACCCTGGGTGGTGCATCTGAAGCCCTACTTGTCTAAGTGACTTGCTTTTCAAAAATATTCTAAATATGTTTTTTTCCTCCTACTTATATAGCACATGCTCAAGTTGCGCAGTGCATAAGGATGATGCTTATTTGGGAAACATGCAATGACAATGCTTGTAGTATGCCAGAGGACAGCAATAAAATTGATACTCACAACGAGGAAAATGAGACGGGAGGGTGCCAGCACACATTAAAAGTGGTCCTCATATCTGTTTTTATACGTGACTACTTGTGGCTGCTGTTTGGTGACCACGCAACAAATGAACACATGTAGTGCTTTGTCTTAGACTCTTTTAGCCAAGCTATGCACTGATAAAATTCAGCCCGTTGAAAAAGTTCACAAATAGGTTTCACTCTGTGTGCTGGACAGAGTGTCTATGCATGGTCAACACGTACCGGCCCGGTTGGCACTCTGTGCAATGCGGCTGAACTGCTCCTGGAGCTGTGGGTCCTCCTCCAACAGACCCTGCATCACATCAGCAAACTGGCCGAACTCGGCTGTCCACGGATGCTGCCTCTCGTCAGCCACGGGCTGTTCTGCCAAGCTGCGATCTTGCTGCACCTGCATGTCCCCAAATTCTGAGCCTTAAGAGGAAGCTCAAGGCCAAGTTCGATTTCCCAAATAATATACACATGAAACAAACAACGACCTTGTTAGACAACTTCTGGACCAACACAGATGAAATTTGTTGCATTTAATAAAGAAAGTTGAATTCTACGAACTGTCAAAAGCAATATGTACATTTAGAGCATCCAAGCTTTTACAAAAATTGTACAAAAATCTGTTTCAAAAATTTCAGCATGTTTACAAATCCATAAGTCCGCACGCAGAACAAATCTCACAATACTGTAACTATGGAGCATCTCAAGCAGACAAATGTGATCAGAGTGTACAGCTCACCTAAAATTGGTCCCATGTTTGCGAGGGTGTTGCAAGAGTCCTGCTAGCAAATTCGGGGCAAATTTCAGAACAGTGTATTATACATTGACTTTGTCCACTTCAGATGTCTCATGGTGATAGCATATTTTGTTGCACACTTAAGTTGTGAACATTAAGCTTTCATTTTTATTTGTAGTTTATCTTTTGTTTAAAAATTGACAGCTTGAATAAAAAATCTGCTGCCTACAGTAGGTAGACCGTAAATTTATTTAAAATGCAACAAAGCTCATCAAATTCGGCATGGAAAGCAAAGCAATTTCTCAATTCCTTTGTGTTTACATAACAGCTACGGAGGCACAGCCTGCTCTTAATGAGAGCAACATCAAAGACTTGTTTTAAAGGAACACTAAAAGCAAATATTAAGTCAAGCTAAAGTGATAGATTAATGCTCGAGAACGTCTAAGGTATCGATATTATCATGAACAAAGCTTAGTAAGAGAGAAATTGAGGTACAGTCTTGGTCAAAAAACTTGAAGCTGCTGCGAACGGCTGCAGAGTAGCTATGCTACGCTATCGCGGAGCTGCCACCGTCTGTGCGTGCCGCTGCTTGCTTGTGCCAAGGATAAAGAGGGCAAGGAAAGCATGTCTCTTACTTCCAAGCGTCGTTTGATAACAGCACTCATGAAAAACTAGTGCGGCGAGTACGGCGCAAATGCGACGGTGGTGAAGCGAAAGCCAGCCGACCAGCTAGCATGCCGCTTACAGCGTACGCTGGATGAGCGGGCGGGGGTCTCTGGCGACTCTGTCAAACACGATACGCTCAAATTTCGCAATTCCGAGTATCGTCATCATCAGTTAATGTTTTCCGGGACCAAATTAAAGGAAGAAGGCTACGAATAGTCCTTCGCATGCTCGAACACGGGCACTTTGCGAGGGTGGTAGCTAGGATCTGATTTAGAAGCTGAATGCTGTATTAAATAATGTGCCACAACGGCATCTCGTATTTCTCATTATGAATGTGACAAGTAGCAAATTAATCAAGTAAGCATAAGCTTCCGGGTGGCACCTGCATCTCTCGACGAAATCATTGGGGGGAGCATGCCTTCAAGGCATTGAGTGTGATTCGGTCTGTGGTTGCCCTGAACAATTGCAGCTTGCCCATGTGTTTGACTGTAAACTAGCCAAGGTCTCTGGTTAAAATGACGCTACATTTAACCCATTTCTTTAAACTACCTGTGAAGCCCTTTCTCGTAGAGACAAACGATACCTTAGTAAAATATATCCAAAATACTTCTTCCAGTGAACCCGTGGCAGCGACAGCACCGCCGGTGCTGTCGCTGTCGTTGATATACAACTATGCGTCTCCTCGCGGGATTGAACTTCGTGATGCAAACAAGGCCTAGCTTCAGAAGGATCGACATCTGAGCTGTGTTGTCTATTCTACGTTCTTATTCGTCTTGAGCGCACTAAACTTTTCCTTAAAGCTTAGCTTTTGCTTAAACAGAATGCAGATTAATCACAAAGTGAACATATGTGTTGGTGTTTACAACAGCACGCGTTTCAAGCAAGTTTTGTTGTTTTCCTTATAATAATAACAATAATAATAATCCCATTGATCGCACTTCATTCTTTTTAATTTGGTGGAATTAAAATGAAACATGGCATATTTCCATAGCGTAGCAGGCGACAGAGAGGGGGGGGGGTGTCAGTATAGGGAAAGGGGGCCTGCACGTGCATTAGCCCAGGGCTCCCATTTTTCTTAATCCGGCCCTGCCTGCACATGTCCCACTTCTCTGTGCCAATATGTAAGCGATGCTTGTGCTCCAATGGCATCATTTGTTCAGGACATTGTCCACCAAAAGCTCGCCAATGTCAGCCTTCACTCAGCGTGCGCTGTCACTCACTGAATGCTTTCTCCTCTTGAATACCGATGCTTCCTGCCACTTTCTCACATCACAGAGTGAAGAACACCATGCAATCACCATATATGCTGCAGCTGCTTCTACATTGATCGTGTTGCTCGATACTGTAGCAGTCACCGATCGGTGATGCCTCAGATCCCACTGTATACCTATCAACCTGCGAACTTTCCAATTTATAAGATACCTGGACACGACACTGTGAAGGGAGGGGCTGAGGAAGGGTAATTTCACGGAGTTTGGAGGCCGACAAGTGAATCTTACTTGCAAACAGAATTTATTTTTCATAATATTAGATGAAACCCTTGTCAAGTCGTAAAACAAGCCCAAACTCATAAACTTGACGAGTAAATCAGGATTGGCAGGTGTGCTATTCTGTTACCACTGCCATCCAGACAGTAATTCTTGCCATTTAGCAGCTCAACCTGAGCCAAACCTACATGCCGCTGACGGTATGACCACATGCTTCACTCGCTCACCATTGCCGTGCATTCACTACTGCCATTTGCTGCACAGTCCTCCGGGTGGCCCCAGTTTCATCACCTGTCAACAACATGTGTCCACCTAGGATGCATCCCTCCAGAAAACTAGGGGATGCAACTCCCAAAGGCGACTCCATTTTGTCGACACTTCCACAAAACTCTCCCACCCTTCTAGCCAGCTGCAGTGCAGTCAATGAAGGTGGATTGCACACCTTGGTGATATGCAACTCGCTTTAGTGACACCTGAATAAATGTCCCGACACCTGCAGATCCTGCATTATCTGGGTTGCTGATCGAGGAACATCCACATTCCTTGACATGTAGTGCTCATGAATTCAAATGTGAACGATTCCTAAACCGCTTCAATGTATTGGTTTGTTTCCAGGTTCGCCTGCATTTGTAACAGCAACTTAATTCAGGCGAACACAGAACACTGTGGAACATGCCAGACTGGTGAGAGACAACTTCAAAAATGTTTTTCTCACTGATAACGAAAACCAATCCAATAAATCTTTCTCAGTTTAGAAACAATGAAATGTGCCATTAGATACACTATTCGGCATAATTGTACTAGGACTACCTTAGTGTTCATTTGGTGGCAAAAGATATGCCAGAAAATGGTCTTTGCATATCTATTGTCACATATGTGCACTACTTCGCAATACTATATCTGTCTGAAAACATTTATTGTGCAAATTACAGCTCCTGGCAACTTAGCTAGTATAAAATTTGTACTATTTTGTGTCAACCCTTTCGGTCAGGTTTTTTAGAGTTGACGCACCCCCTGCGTCGGGTTTTTGTCTAAAATATTATAAAACGAACACAACGGTTTCTTTTTGGTTTTGCAGAACTAAAAAATCTGACAGGGAAGATGGCAAATGCTCTCCTGACGTGGTCCTCACATTCCTATTTTATAAAAGGAATGTCAAAAGAAACATGGCAGGACAGAAACGCGAAACCTACCAGTACATCAATGGCTCTGAAAGGGTTAAAGCATTATTTTAAATAAAAATTCTCATATATGGACTATTTTGCCCATTTTTTACACATAGAAATTGAAGAATGCCTAATAATCAATTAATGCAATTTCAGCTGCAAGGCCACTCTTCAATCTTCTGATAAAAATTTGATATTTATTTCTTAATGAAGAAATGCACTTTTTGGCAATGCCTTTTACAATGCATACTTTCATGCTTTGTAAAAAAGTTCCAGTGGTGAATGAGCCAGCTATAAATTTTTCCAGTGAAATATATTTCACAAAATGGTGTTTAGTGTTCTAATGAAGCATCTAAAATTTTTTTTAAATATATCGCAGATGGCCGAGTGCCCAGGTTGGGACGGTTGGCATGAAATGAACCATACAGTAGCAATATCTTTATAAAGTAACTGAGAGTCCCTCACAATAAACTCCAATAAGGCATAAGATGAAACATTAAAACAGCCATTGTTAATTAGTACAAGTGCCAACTATTATAACCACTGCAAAAGTACTCACAAGATGTGCACATTTTTATGACTATGCCATATCTCTTCACACAGACAACAAAACAGCTGTACAATTTGATCCTGTCCTATAGCAGACCCAACATGGTAAGTGCCAAAGGATGTAAACAGAGTGTGACCATTGTAGATGGTAAATGAGTCTCTCTGCTGTATCTAGTCAACTTGCTCACCTGGCTTTTGCCCGTGTCACTGCCACGTGCGGGTGTTGGCTTCTCAAAGTCTTGCAGTGCACCTAGAGTGAAAAAGGTCATACGAGGTCAAAACGACCATGCTAGATGGGTGTCATACATGTGATGGAAGCCACACATGATGTATGAGTATATAACTACTACATTGTGAAATACTCTTAATGCACCACCATCATGCCACAAATGCAGAGGCAAACAACGGTTTCATTTGAGCAAGTCGATTTCTGATTATTGCAGTGTACAACCTAATTTTCTGGAATTGATAAATTTAATTAAATTCTGGGGTTTTGTGTACCAGAACCATAATCTGATTTTGAGGCACGTTATAGTGGTGGTCTTCAGATTAATTTTGACCTCCTGAGGTTCTTTAACATACACTTAAATGCAAGGAGACAAGTATTTTTGCGGTTTGCCCCTCACTGAAATGTGGCCACTGCGGCCAAGATTGAACTCGCAACCTCCAGCACTTCAATGCAACACCACAGCCACTAACCCCTTTAACTGCTGAGAACACTTTGCAAAAGAAGAGGAAAAGAAGAGAACCCAAATATGCAAATTGCTTTTAATCATTAAAACATATATGCAATGGAAGAGCCAGAAATATACTACTGAAGATGTTTATCTTGGAAGGCTCTGAAAAAAATATATGTATACACTGAAAAAAAATAAGTTTGCTTATCCATAGTACTGTTAAAAACTTCACTGGGGCACATTAAAATTTTAGGGTTAGCTGGAAAGGTGTGTTCTTGACACTACAACAGAGCAATGCTATCACTTTGATAAATGCCTGTATAGCATTGCTTCGACCACTCTAAAAGCTGGCCTCTGTGTGATACACTTCAAAGCGAGGAATAGCACATAGCGACAGGCCACAGTCTTCACACCAGGTCCTGGTTTCCTCATGAGTGCTTGCCTTCCGAACAGCTGAGGATTGTTTTGAGCATAGAAGATATATCCTTGCTGGCTTTTGACATTTAGCAGCTGGCAGAATGTACTTGGGAAAGTACTCATTTACTCAGTTTTAGCTCCTTAATTATTGATTTTCATTTTTTCATGTGCAACATCTCCCTTTCTATATCCAGCTGCCGGAATCCAGTGATAATCCTGGCCGCTTACCAATTGTCACAAATTGTTGCAGATGGTACACAAATAAAGACCAATGGTTGTTACGCCAGTTTAGGATTTAGAGCAATTTTAGGAGCAGGAAAAATTTTATTCTGGAGCAGTTTCGGCGCAGCCCCTCCAGCATTTTGGAGCAGTTTTGGAGCAGAAAAATTGGTCTTTTTGGAACATTTGGAGTAGTACAGCAGTAATCTGTAGCCCTTCGGCAAAGCTTGTTATTACTGTGCAATCAGTAAGTGCGGCTCAACAGTGAAGCAAGACACAAAGTCAACAGCAACCAATTAACCTTGTCTTCCCACGGACGGTACGCCATGCACGCAATGTTGCAAAACATATTTGGGTAGGCAAGTAACTTAATTTTGTAAACAATGAAATAAAATTTTGTAGGCTAACGAGAACAAAGATATGCACCTAAAGCGTTAAATAGCTCGAATGGCTGCCAGTATGCTTATTATGCATACCGGTGCTCGTACTGTGATAGCAGATGACGGGTGGACGCCTGTATATTATAGCGCAACATAGTGTCCGGTGACAATTGCCCCTTCCCACTTTTGGTACGCTTCACCGCAACAGTTTGCATATGCTTCATCGCGTAACATTATTGAGGCGAAGCTGACTTTCGAGAAGTGACATTATGCAATGCACCATGCTTTCTGCGCTTCAAAGCTATTGGCGAGATTTACAAAGGTGGAGTCGGCGCCACTGCTAAAAGCGACAAATTGTTTCAATGAAAAACACGGTACCAAACAGCAAGCTTGGCAGCGTCGAAGTAGCTAGGCCTAGCGTTGCCGCGGTGGCGGCTAAGGCTGCTTGCAGATCTACGTGCGAGAGTGGAGATCAATCATTAAATAAAATAATATGGCCGCGGTGGTGGCTTCGATGAATGCCGTTACGAACCTGCAGTCATGGCAAAACATCCGGAAAATCAGACGGTGAAGGTTTCAGGCATTCTCATACAGTTACTTTATGGGGTACGTGGCCATGCCGCGAATCACGCATCCGAATTCTTGGGCATGTCCAAAAAACTGGGCGTCCGGAAATTCAGTCATTGACTATGTGAATGTTTACAAATCGATTCGTGGAACGGAGTAGTTGCATTACTGTGAAAACGTGAAAATAGCGCTCTTTTGCACAGTTGGCGCAAATGAAACTTGAGTGGGCGCAGCCAGGAGCATGCGAGTCAAATTGTAGCAAAATTGCGCAAGTGGAGCAGTTGGATCACTATTGAGAGACAGACGGTGCTGAGCAGGCAATTCAATGAGGAAAGCAGCTAACCAGTGGCCTATCACAGAAGCACAATGTCTGCCAAGGGAAGGGGTGGCAGAGTGGTGAGATGAGATTTTGATGGAGTGGGCTGGTGCATGCAGGAAAGGGTGGACTGGAAAATTGCTGAGGTTAGGAAATAGGATGATGAAAATGATTGACAGTTCCCAAGTGAGATTTGCTTAAGCTTTTGGAGATGCTGCGATGGTCAGATGCCATTCTTCTTACCGATAAAACCTTGACCAGTCCTGCAATAGACAGAGAAACATTTTAATAGTGCTACATACTACATGCTGCAGCATTGAAAATCAGCCTAGTCCAGTCGGGTGGTCGTCTTATTGCTTTTATCTTCACAAAAACTGGTGCGAATATTTTATCTCACACATGTTAGCGTCCTGGCATTCATTGGAGGCCAGCGAATTTGACAGGCTTAGGATGCGACAGGTGGCCCACTGCATTAAAGGGAAGCTGAAACACTTTTCGAAAAAAATGAGTTCCCTGCGGCATTCTACAGTTTTGAGTCCACTGAACATGAATATCTCGTTTAAAAAGGCAGAAACAAACACAAGCAGCTGTTTTATACAAGAAAACGCACACCAGCGCCTCAGGGCATCGCGAGAATGCCGCTGTTGCCCGTGATTGGTCGGGAGCGCTTTGACGTCATTCACGGGGATCGCCGGTCGGCGCCGCCATTTCAGAGCGTAGCCTTCTCTATGGCGTAGCACGCTGTTCTGTTCTGGCTTCACAGCTGAGTTGTAAGCATTATGGAACGTTCTTGCTGTCTCGAAGAGCTTGTATTTTCACCGTACGTGTTCGAACCGACAGCCGATACAGAAAACGACGGCGGCAACGGGGGCAACAACGATGTTGAGTGTGCCAACAGCGAGAGCGATGTGTGCACCTTCTCGCGCGTTGGAAATCTTAGCTGGTACATATGTCTTTTCATGTAGCTGCACGTTCCAATGACGGGAGAAAAAACGCGCTAAAATGTCACTGGGAACTTGCTGCTGGAAGAATGCCGAAGCACTAACATCTCATTAGATTGTAAACACGGGTGCAATTCCGCGATGTCATGCACCTTGCTGCTGCTTGTCTAAAGTTCCGTGGTTTCTTGGATGTTGATACACGATCGCGAACATAAGTGCCGCGTTTGGCTACTTCAAACTCTTCAACATTATCTGCCTGTGTCACACTGGCTTCTTCAAACTCTTCGTTTGGCGATGGTAGTGAACAGGTTCATCAGGGGCTCGGTTCTCAAGGTGCTCTGCTAGAACCTGAAAGAGTGCAAGGCATGGATGTCATGAATTTCAGCATATCATGCATATCAGCAAACATGACAACAGTTGGATTACTTACAGTAATTGAAATACTTTTTTCAGTAACTTATGTGATGGATTAGCTGTCTAGTGATTTAGTAATGTGAATGATTTGGTGCCTGTAATTTCATGGCTAAAGTAATTTATTAATTGTGTTAAGTATGCACCAGTAAGCTGTGTACGGCACCAGAACGTTGGTAGTGTCGTGAGGTGTCGTGGAGGAACATGGGGGGGAGGGCATGAAATGTTGGCAAGTGTATGTTACCTTGAAGAAAGGTTGGCGTCCCTTTATACTTTGCTTTTTGCTTCTTGTATGCATTAAACTTTTTGGAAGCAATCGTAAAGTAATACCATTACTTTTTTGAAAGCAGTAATTGGTAATGTAATTCAAATCAGTGAGCGTAATAAGAAAGTAATGAGTAATGAATTATATTTACTTTCAAATAATAATTTTGCCATGCGTGATGCAAAGCCAGCTAAAGGCAAGAAAACATTTTTTGTCCAGCAGCGATGCCTGTATTGAGCTAGACCACGTCGAACGCTCACAAGTTCAATACGTCACAACGTTACTTCATTATTTGAGCCCGTTCGCCTTGCAATGGGCGCGGCTGTGTGTTGACGCTCGTTTTTGCGGCATTTCGCTGCTGGTAGCAAGCTGTGATTGTGAAATCTACGGAATGAAGTTTTTACACGCAGAGTTCAACTACTCTAACGCGAGCATGAAAATATTACCGTAACGCCTTATGTCGTGCGATATGAACACGAATGCTGAACAGCTAAACCTGCGGGCACCGCGTGGTAGGACAAATAGCAAATATCACTGAATGTGCAAGCGTACCCCCGGCGAGTTATTTCACCGTAACAAAACAGCTCCGAACAAACAGCCGTAGTACAGTGTTCCGTGACAAAGCGGAGTGGAAAAACAGGATGAAAACTGCAAGCACTTTGCGCACATGTGCATATTCCCGGCTGTACCTCCACCTCGCTTCATCATAGGCCGCTGTAAGGCCGTTCGTTCGACACTCAGGTGATCACCCGTTTAAGAAATAGCCCGTGTGCACATTAAAACCCTTACCTCACCCTTTCTCCTCTTGGCAAAGGCCGCTCTTGGAAGTGGCGAGGTGTTTCTCTTGTGGGAGAATATATACAGAATAACACCGGCCTTCAGTCGCGCCGATTTAATTGGAATACCGATTGCCCGCATCGTTGTCAAGCTCCGTGATAATACTGTAGCGGAAATGGTCCGAACACAGCACATTTGATTTCGTCGGCAAGAAATTATCTCTCCTCACCGCACGGACCGACTGCGCTGCAAGTTTCTTGTCCTTCGGGAACATGTGAAACACCACATCGTCTCGCCCGTTTGTGTTCGCACAGCCGAATGCTGCACAGAACGAGCGCATGTTGGGCGCCCTTGGCTGTAGGCACTCATGCAGCAAAGAAAGGAAGCACAGTTCATGAAAATCGCAAAAGAAAACAAACGTGAGCGGCGGCAGATCTCTCGTAGCATCATTTAGTAAAGCGCAGGACGGAAAGAAACATGCCAGCACATGCCAGCACGCCGGTCCGGCCGTACGGTCCCCGGGAATGACGTCACTCTCGCCGGTTCTCTTCTCCGGCTGCCTCCTCACCCGGCACTCCGGAAAGCGACGGGGGCGTGTCCGCGAGGTTTATAAAGCGATTTCCGCCCCTTATATTGACAATACAAAGAAAAAATTTCAGAACCGTAAATTAATAGGTCTCTTCTTCCCAACCCCAGCAATTCATGGAAATTGAAAACCGTTTCAGCTTCCCTTTAACGTCAGACAAAGCTCGGGGTCGAACACAAATTATCTCGGCATGGCACATGTGGTTCATGGTTGAGGTTCATATTTATGGTTGAGGGCCCAATTGCTGAACTTGCAGGCAAGTTGTTCTGCAAGGGTGCAAAGCAACTAACCTGCTAATCGTCTTTGGTTCGTTCCTGATGACAATCTGATTGCTTTTGATATGCCCAACATTTCTCATTAACGAAACAAACCTCAGACTTTCATGCTTCTTTTTTTCCATTTCCAATGCCTTTCATTAATTAGTTTCAATGTCAATACCCAATCACTCACATTTAATTGGCAGCACTGCAAAGCATGCAATCCTTAAGCAGGCATGTCTGGCTCAAGTCCTTGATGTTGACATGCCAATAAACTGGAAAATGAAGGGGAATAGAAAACTAGGCATTTCCTGAGCAGAAATTGTGGAGAAGCAAGCTGCATGTGCACCGTTCATGCCATACCCCACTAAAGGCATGCAAAGAATTATGCTTGTAAACTTATGCAGCAAGACAAGACAACTTTAGCAGACCAGAATTTCCAATGAATCGAGGTAGCCAAAATGAGTGCATGTGGAAAATAACAAACATAATCTCTTAACATGATACCAAGTATCCACAGTCTACCAAGTACCAAGTAACTACTCCAAGTGCTCCAAGTGTGCACACAGAGAATCAGCCTGTTCCTCGAAGGTGTCTCCTCGTGTATTTATTAATGGTCAGGTGCTGAACTGACTTTTCATCGAGGAATATGTGCAGAATACTCAGCTTGTTTTGTAAGGTTTAAAAGGATGGGGCATAGTCTTATTAATCACGTCCCACTCCAGACACAGCACAAATGTACTGGATGCTATGCTTAAATCTATGGAAGAAAACGTATTGTGTGTAGGGCTGTATAATTTTCATTCTTTCTTGTTAAGCAAGCAGGCACTTGAGGAGAATAGGAAGTTTGCTACTAGCCATCTTCTCGCATGACAGCGAGAGTCACCCAACAGTGTACTATGTGTGTTTAGATCTCCGATCACTATGTAAGGGTGATGAAGCTCATCAATAAAGCTTTGAAATGTTGCTCTAGAGAGTTGATAACTAAGGGGATGTATATAGACTTGATGGTGACTAGCTTATCAAATAGCACTGCTTTCATAGCAACTGCCTCAAGGGGGGCATCGTTGTTGTACTTGCCAACAGGCAATGCCTCTGTCGACTATTATAGCTACACCACTGGACGACACGACAGTGTCTTCTAGGTCCCTCCAGAAAATAGCATATTGCCAGAGAAAGCTAATGTCTGTACATTTAAGGTGCGGCTTTTGAACACACAGAACCTTTGGATTGTATTTGTGTTGAAGTTCTTTAATGTCATCGAGATTGTGGATAAGACCTCTCACATGGCAGTGTAATATTTTTGTATTCATATTATCAGTGTTTTGGTGCTTTCTGTCTAGAGGAGTCAAGTTGGCTTATGGAGCCTTTCCAGGCCCTGTAATCTGGGGTTTGTCTTTCTTGGAACATTCGCGAGATTTGCACTGCTCCTGAGGCGCCTGCTGCGCCGTCTATCTTGGAGTTGTGACCATTGTCTCCCGAGAGCCGCTGCCCTTGCGCTCACTCGAGCAGGGTGTTTGCACGGTAGGCCTTGCCTCAAAAAGCAGAGGCTTGGGGGCCGCCAACCAGGAGGTCTATGGGCCCTCCTTCAAAGAAGGTGAAGCAGTGCCGGCTACTCTTGCGAAGGAGGCTGGTGGCGCAGCCACAATCACATTCCTTGTGGGACGGGTCAATGCACAAGTCTGCAGCGGTGTTGCCCCCTTTTGCACCGCATCAGCAGACCCTGCGGTATGAGGAAATGAAACACGCCTGTGCGCTTTTCAGAAGGAAATGTTCTCCTTTACTTTGACAATTATGATCTCATTTTCCTTTCTCCAGGTCGGACAAGAGTGGGTATATGCAGCATTTTCGCCATGGCAGTTCAGACAATGGAGTGCACCATTACAGTTACCCGAGGGACGATCTTGGTCACTACACTTAGCACAGGTTTTTCGACCTCGGCAGCTGAGTGAAACATGGCCATGCTGTTGACATCCGACGCATCCGCGTAGGCTTGGGATGTACACCTTTACTCGTATCTTTACATACCCAGCCTCGATTATCTCTGGCAGTTCACTTGTACCAAAATTAAGTATCAGATGTTTTGTTGGAATTTCTCTGTTTTTCCGTTTAACGTTTATTGTATGCACTTGCGTGACGTTCTGGTCCTTCAAGCCCTCTAGGAGCTCTTCTCCACTCATGTTCAAGAGGTCGTCACTCCTTTGGATGTATTCAGTATCAGATGCAGTGTCACTGTGATTTGAGCATCACCAAATGCCACCAGATTTGAAATCTTTTGACGGTGTGGCTTGTCGCATACCTCAAGCAGGAGGTCGACATTAGGAATTAGGAATTAGCCACTACCCAGTGTATCAGTGAGTCATCAACAATGAACGAGATGGTTCTGACAGTCTTTCAAGAGTTCTCACTACGTATTAAAGGGTATCATGGGAAGTTTACTCTGCACTGGATAAAAGGTTAGAAAGTTTCTTCGGTGCGAGGATGATCAGGTAGCTTGGGGAAGGAAGATGATGCCAGAAAATCTTAATTTCAACAGGGATGCCAGCCGCCCGCTACCGAGCCCAACAAAGGGACGTGACTGGAGTTCCTGCAAGGGAAGTCCTGCTAATGCCAGCTATACAGCGTTGCTATAACCAAAGCCGACAGAACCAAGACAGGTTGGCCACAAAAGGTTAAGCCTTGCTACCAAGAAAAATTAGAAGTAATATGAGGATAAAAGAAAACAGGACAGGTATGAAACAAGAGAGTGAAGAAAGCGAGTGTGGAGGAAGAGGTGACTGCCGATCTCCACTGGAAGGTTCAATTCGAGGGTGCTGTCTACATGAAGCAGAGGCCAAGGAGATGTGTTGCCTCTGCCAAGGGGCCATAAAGGTCCAAACACCGGGCTTTGGCTGAACCCCCAGAATCCCCCTTTCCCCGGACATGGCCAAGCCATGTACAGCTACAAGTACGAGGGTCCGAGCCCCATGTGCCGTGGTGTAGCAACACACCAAATGCCTGCTGATGCAGACGCCGCAGTGGAGAACTTGGCGGAAACTAGTTCACAAAGTGCAGGGTGAATCAAATGGACCCAAAATTTGCAGAATGCCTTGTGATATTGAAAGGAGCTTCTTGAAGTGACAATGGTGGTGCGCCTTGATCTTTTGGGTAGGGAGCAAACTCAGCATGAGTTCACCTTCATTAAGGGTTTGGATTTGTGCACCAGGCACAAAAGGTTGGGCACCAACTCACAACTTGGTTTGTGTAAGAAAATGCACAGAATATGCTGCTTCCAACACCATTGAGTGCATGCTAATAACAAGGCAGAGCCATGCTCAACAAATCTGTGCAACTTTGTCTCAAGCCATCAACAAGGCAAAGGGACATGAAGTGAAATGCAATATATTGGCAGCGTGGGGAGAACACCCAAATTTTTTAAACACAAGATTTTAGCTGTTTATTGCAAACTAGACACTGTGTAAGCACCTGACTTGCAGAGCACATGCGAGAGCTATGAAGGGGTTTCAGCTAAGCACTGTATTATCTGCCACTGTAGTTGATCCTTTTCCATGAGATATGTTTACTCACAGAGGTGGGACTACAGGTTTGGTGACAGAAGTGTTACAACTTTGAAAAAAAGAGTGTATAACTGTACAGTCAGAATTCAACAAGCTTGTCAGACACGGAAGAATTCGTGCTCTTGGCAAAAGAGTTTCCATCTGTTGCTTTGAAGTCCCTGTCATAAGCTGCTTTCTTGTCACAAGCACAGCTGCAGTGAAGTTGAGAGCTCTTTCTGATATAAAGTCAGTTGCAAGTCAATGTTGCGTGTCACCGTAAAGGGTGTTGCATGAAAGGAGAGAAGCACAGAACGTTTTGCCCTTACCAAAGCAGCCACATTGTACGTTTCTTCAGCGCTCGATGGGTTGGGGGTCAAGGACCGCGCAGTACTGCTAACTTCAATCTATCAGGGCTCACCCCAAGCGAACCGGCCGTAGCGTGCGGAAAAAAGAAAACTGTCCAGTGCCAAGGTCAATCCTCTACATGCAGAACTTCCTTCTTGCTGGAGCACTCTTTTTTCGCCAGCACACCCTTCTTCCTTAAAGCTATACCCGGAAGAAAAAGAAATACAAGCAAATTCTTCATTCAATGATGCGTTGACAGCCTTGCTCTAAACGTACTTGTGAACTTTTCCCCCCATTTCAAGGAGAAAAGCAGCGTATACAGAATTAAAGTCTAAAGGCAAACAACTGTGACTATAAGTGTCAGCAAACTACCTGCAGCTGTCTTAAAGCTGTCTTATTCGTCCAAGAATTTCGACGTCGGCCGTTCTCGCTATGAGAGAGACCTCAGTTAGGATCGTAGTACATGTGCCACTATAAGCAGGAGATGGGGCGTACTAAGTCGTGCTGGCGACGGTTCGGTACTTTCCGGCCTCTTTAGAGGAAAACGACATATAATAAGACATCATTGCATGACCAGGTGAGAAGGGATCTGCTTACTGTCGAGAAGATCGTCCAGGTCCTCATCAACAGGCTTGTCCAACGCCGCTTTATCAACAACAGGCTCGTCGCTCTCCTTCGCGCGATTTGAACTCTGTTCTGACATAGCGAAACTGGCGAAACTCGCACAGTCGACGACATACACGCGCTACATACAGTTTTTCCCTTCCTCCATGTACGCGCTTCACCTTCACCGTGGGTACAGTGCACTGCCGCAAGAACGCATTCCCCTTCCCCTAAAAAAAAAGCATAAAAATGTCTCCTCATGCATTTTGTATTTTTCAAAATACTGCTGGGTGTCCCTGAGAAATGCTTCAAAATTTTAATGTATTTTTTTATGTTAATTGTGGCCGTGACTGGTGCGACGGGGGCACAGCAGACGAAAGGTGCCCAAAACGTCTACGTTCACCAATGACGTCACGTCCTCTTTAACCCATGAGGTCACATCCACCTATTTGCATGGCGTCTGTCTTTCGCGACCGTTTGCGCTGCGAAGCGGTCCGTGTTCCGTGCCCACTTACAGCGTGAGTAATTCATATTTCCACGCTATATGTGTGTAATAAAAGCTTGGGACTGTGAGCTGTTTGATGCGTTACCGTCAGGTACCTTTCGCGCTTATTTTGCCTCCTGGCCGCGTCAAATTGCAGCCGGCTTGTGGATGGGTCGTGGCGTTCATGAGAGCGGTATTGCCTCCGTCAGGATCGTCAGTGCGTGCACAGAACCATTCAGTAGTCTGGTTCAGGGAAGGATGCGCGAAAGAACGAGGACGTAAGACAACACTGGTATGACGAGCTGTTCCGTCAGATCGTGTTACATCGCGCTTTTTTTCTAAGATCATCTCGCTCGAGCGAGATGGTCTTGGAACACCATGCATTACTGCTACTTTTTACAGCTGTGCTGCAGCTCATTTAATCATCACCTACATTCTTTTAATTAGACAAATAATACAAAAGAGCCGGTGCCGCTGTGCCTGCTGCATACACGCTTACCTTTCCTGACGCAGTTAAGACGCAGCATCAGCTCTGCTACTGCGTGATATAGGATCTATCATAAGAAACTTAAAAAGAACAAACGAAATTGGTTCAGTAAGTGCGGTGAAATGTTGCAAAGCGTGATAAACGTACCTGCCTCGCAAGATAGCTTGACTAAATCGGCGTCCTGAAGTCGCCGTAGACTTGTGTGAAGCACACCCAAGAGTATTGCAGTGAAGCATGTCAAAAGTGAAGAGGGGCCACAGTCACGGAACATATATATGTTCTTTAATGATGTATGCGCGCAACCGCCGTCTCCCGTTACGTTACGCGCACCGAGGCGCCTAATAAGTGCTGGCCTTCGGAGCTATTTCGAACGTGGCTGTGACGCTTTGAACCGTCGGTTCGTTGACCTCGTAAGCCAATGTCTCACGGTCACTTTTTTCTGGACTGTTGATTTCTTCCATAATAGCTACGTAATTCGTAGTTTCCTGTCCAACTGCTCTGGTCATATGCAAGGCAAGGTGTTCTCATTAGCCGAGCGCAGTTTTCGAAAGCGAAACGACGCTTTTGTACCAGTTGCCGTCGCCCATTTGCAACACAGCTCAATGTCATTTTGTATGTCACTGGGAGACCACCGAACGCGGGGAACTCACTCGCACGTGTGGAACTGCGTAACTAGCCATGAGATCAGCGTGCCTCTTGAGCAGCTGCTTTGCATCAAAGGCCAGGCACCCTTGCTATGCTTCACCGCAAAACATTTTGTATGTCTAACCGCTTAACGTATTTGTACTGCGGGGAAGCTAACCTTAGGAAACCGAATTTCGCAACGCTTTTTAGACTCCTGCATCTCTACCAACCACTACCAAACGCTTGTCGGTACGTTTCTTGGCAAAGATCCAGCTAATTCTCCCCTGTTGGGAGTTGTGGAGACTCACATATATGAAAACTGCCAAGGAAAGCAGTTGCCCTGATGAAGGCAACCTCCCCTGTCGAAACATTTGCACCAGCCTGTTCGACCACCGTTATCACCGCAACATATTTGTCTGTTGCGGTGAAGCATGCCGATATTGGGAAGGATTTACGCGAATCTGGAATGTAGGGTTTCCATCAGCGACAAACCTAATGTTCTAGTCTCAACAAAGTAGATTTTCGCGACAGCATGATGTCTTGAGAACTTTCGTTGGCTAAAGCCATACATGCCAGGTTAGCTCTTGTCACTGTCAATACGCTTCACTGCAATACAGAAGAGGCCTCACTGCAGGACATGCCTGCCGTAGTTAGCCAAAACCTTACGTGACTGTTCACTACAAAACACATCCCGTATTGCACTGAAACATGATAAAGCACATTTGTCAGTTTAGAATGTAGAGACCCTTGCCCTTCGTTTTCTGATATTATGACACTCAGTTTAATGAGAACATTTATTCACTGCTAAAAATATTCACATTGAAATGGAGACATGAACACTGATGGCAGCCTGTGTGATGTTTTATCCCTTAGCTTTGTTGTGCACCTGTCATGTTGCAGTTATTAAATTTTCCTGTACATTGTAAGGTGCTGATGTACAGAACATTACATTGCAAGGAGCCACTGCGTAATTAGTGCTCAAGGACCAGTGTGATGGCTTTTCTCAAGAAAGGTTGGGGTTATTTTGTTGTGAAAGTTTTTTTTTCTTTTACAGAGAGAGTTTTATGAGAAGAAATCAGATGTAAAAAATAGACCTCAGTGGCACAGTAATCTTGGCTGCCTTTTGCTCAAGCGTGCCTTGGACATAATTGAGTGATTTGCACTTGCAACAGGACAGCAGCCTTAGCTTGGAAGACCAGTGGTATGGCATATTTAATAAAACTAGGCAACACATAGTATTACCAGTCCGGGCAGAGACCTGTTTAAATGTGTGTCGCCTTTAACACCTAGATTTTCAACCATGAACTCAGACAAACCTGTAGCATAATTCGATCCTAGATTTCAAATGCTGTATAAGTTTACTTGTTTATTTATTTCCTCAAAGGTCTCTTGTTGAGACATTACATGAGGAAGTGGGAGTTGTCTTCTTGTTCACTGCAGTTGCGCTCGGCTTCTGTCCAAATGGGAAAGCACTTCTGCATAGCTTATTATGGAAAAACTTTATTTACATACCTTCTTTCCCAGGTAGCACACAAAGTCTTGAAAACGTCGTATTAAGGGATTCAACGTCTGAAACGGATTTTGACCAAAATCGACGCATCAATGACGTTCCAAACATGATAGCTTAAAAACGAGGGGTGAATACGTTTTGATAACGTTGGAAGCCAGACAGCTTAAAAACGCGGGGTGAATACGTTTTGCAAACGACTCAAAACGACACCGCCATGCCACGGCGCGTCAGCCTCTTTAGCGGCTTCTACAATATTCAACAACCCATCAACGCGATCCAACCTTGCGCAAGGTGGCGATACCGTCGTCAAATCATGTGACCAAGGTGGCCACGTGATTCGTGATGCCGGGCAGCCGGGCGAGCCGGGCATAGTCGCGTCGTCATGGCGTCGTCGCGTCACCGCACTCGCATCGCATTGCGCTGTGGTGTGTTTGCGGCTGTTCTGAACGTGCTGCCGCTGCCCTTTGCTATGTAAGTGTTGCAGTGTTTTGCTGTCAAGAAAACGATATTCTGTGATCAGTTTGGGTTGTGCGATATGTTTGTGTGGTTTTAATTTGGAAATCAGTAGTGTTTTCAATTGTTATGTGATCAAGGCGGCCACGTTATTCGTGAAGCTGGGCATAGTTACGTTATCGCACTCGCATGGCACTATGGTCTGTTTGCGACTGTTCTGAATGTGCTGCCGCTGCCCTTTGTCATGTAAGTGTTGCAGTGCTTTGCTGTCAAGAAAACGACATTCTGTGATTAGTTTGGGTTGTGCGATCTGTTTGAGCCGGGCATAATAGCGTTATCGCACTTGCATTGCGCTGTGGTATGATAGCGGCTGTTCTGAATGTGCTGCCGCTGGCCTTTGTCATGTAAGTGTTGCAGGGTTTTGCCGTCAAGAAAACGACGTTCTGTGATTAGTTTGGGTTGTGCGATCTGTTTGTGTAGTTTAATTTGGAAATCAGCAGTGTTTTCAATTGGAGGGCGCGGAGTGGAGGGCACTAATCAGCTCTTCAAGTTCATTGTCATGTTATGTGAGGCGCCTTTTCACTGACGCTGTAATTAAGGCGTTAAGGGCAGTATGAGGACGAAAGTTAGAGGGACGAAATCGTGCCTGTGTGTCCCTAGTGTCGGGGTCGGCCGCTATGCGTGATCCTAACAAGAAAGCATTTTGCAGAATGCGAAGAAAGGCGGCAAAATTTCTGTCTGTGCGCACCTTGCCGATCTCCGCAATAGAGCCATCATCGTGGTATTTTAGTCTCCCGTTTAGCAAGAGTGTTGCAGACAAGGGAACTGGTTCAAACAGGCTTTTTTTTAATGATTCAGTACTAGTGCGGTATCCCAAAAGGTGAGGTCAAGTGCTCGCCCTATTTTCTTCCCTCGCGCTACAGCGCACTGACAGAATTTTGCGTGCACCATACCGTGCTTTTATCGTTTGCGCTTCAGGTTCTCGATTGTGTTTTCGCCCCCTTTACCCACGTGATGGGTATTTCATGGTATTACCGGGTACCACATGTGTCCATATATTGTGTCCAATATATGAAACGGCCAAATTCGATTTTATTTGACGCCTCAAATGGTAGTAATGTATTGAGTCCCTTGTAGCTTTGTGCTTGTTATCAATTTTACTATTTGGCGAATGGATACAGCATGTACGCTGCATAACTCGCTTGTGCATACTGCATACGTGAGTCGAGTATGCCCTTGGTATAAAATAACTTGTATGCTTTAGGTAGTACGATTGTTTGCAGTTTGGGACATGTGTCGGAATGTACGCTGTGCGCCCTTCGCGCTTTACGGCGGCCTGCCGAGTTCGTGCGGGTGCCATGTGTGCGCATGGAGTTCGCGAATCGCTCTCGCAGTTTTATATATATATATATATATATATATATATATATATACATGTGTTCTGTTCGCGCGCTTCGCACAACAGGGCATGTCGCAGTTCTTTGTCCTTGTGCAACACATTTTCCTAGCGTACGTCTGTGCATTATTTGATACCGGTTTCACACGGGGCTCTTTTAGCCGCTATCCAGTCCGTTACAAATCGAATTTCTCGGTCGTGATTGGCTCCTCTGCGCAAGCTACGAGAGTGAGCCAGTCGCATCGATAATTTCGATCCGGATCGGGCTTGATCGCAATCAAGAGTGGTCGTGTGAGACACCGGTTTTACACATGGCTCCCACATAGGGAACACTTTAAGTTCAATGCTACTGAGTGAAGAGCAAGTGCATATATATGCCAGTGGTGGTATGTGGGCAAGTCTTTCTGGTGAAGCCAATACTTGTGCATTTAAAACATTTCAGTTACCAGCGTAGTGCATCAATGTGTCTACTTCGACAAAATGGAGCACCAGTGCAGATATCTGAGCATACCTGTCCAGGGCAGCAAGTGTGTCTACATTGAAACCACTACCAGCATGTGCGGCAGTTCTATTTCCAGCAGCGGGACTGCACAATAATCAGTAGGGTGCTCTCAAGCTGTTTATCTATGAAGCTCTGCCTGGACTGTGTGCCAAATATTTTTGGACGTGAAAGTGGGGGTGAATTGGTAAACATCAGTGGAACTGGGCCTGGACTTTCTGGCAAATGTTTTTGGATGTGAAAGTGTGAGTGAACTGGCAAATAATTTGCTCTGGGCTACATGTGTTAAACGTTTTTCTCATTCAGAGTGCTTTTCTTTACTTTAGGAGACTGTAGATGTGCGCAAAGTGTGGCATGTCAGTGTGCTAATTAATGCATTTGCTGGTTTGCAAATTATTTGTTGCAACTTTATTTTTGCCAGAGAGGTACAACTTTGCCTCTTGTAAAGGGCTTTTTAGATAAAACACTTACTATTTATTATGACCATTGCTTCCTTTGTTACACAAATGCAGCTTCCAGTGCATTCCAGTTTATTTCCATGTTTATGTAAGTTTCTAATATGAGGCTTGTATATTCATTTCTCACGTTCTGGAGTGGCAAGATGCAGCATTACTGTCTCATCGTTCGCTGTACTACAGTAGTGTTCACTTGTTGCACTGAATCCCCCGTTTAAGTATTCTGTACTAATTTCACTTTATTGCTTTTCTGTTGTATGGTTATTTTTTCTCGCCATTACCTTCTTTGATATATCCTAAAGGCAATATTTCCAATTTTGCATTGTTCCCATTTTTTTTTATTTCTGTCACAGGATTGTTTTATGATGGTATGCGGTGGTATTTCTTTTTGTGCTCTTTTCAAGCTTCTAGATGATTGGTAACATTGCTTGGAGGCAGTTACCATCCAATTCATACTCTTGTATTTTTCAGTCTACTTCTTCCATTCGCTCACTTCTGCATAACTCTAGTCCATCTAATAGCACGCGCACTTTAATATGATAAATTAGACACTTTAGTACACTCCAGGTTTTTCTGTTCATTTTTGTATGTGTACTTGGAATTTTGTTTATGTGCTGGTGAATGTTCACTTTCGAGTTCATTACGAATCCTTTCTGCGACTTTTGTCGTTGTTGATGTACTTTTATTTCTATTTGCATTTCTCACACAGTTTGTTCGAACCTTGCATAAGCATTACATTTTAATAAAGTGTTCTTGCTTTGTCACAATGTTCTCATTTCATGCACTCTTGGCATGAAGGGCTTGGTCTGGCCACCTGCCAAGACGTGGCCATTTGTTCTTTGCAGGATGTCATTCCCATTGTGGTTGTAAGCATCGTAGCTTACTAAAGGCGGTATTAAGGATTTATTATTCCTAACAGGCTTTATTTTCGTGCGACTTAGTAGAGGATGCGCTGGCCATGCGGGGAACAGTGCTTGGCACTGTGCCATGGCTCTTACAGTCAACACCGACGCTTCTACTCATCTGGGGCGCGATTGGCGATCGTTGTTCGAAACGCCCGATCAGTTTAACCTCACGCGATTGGCCTAGGCCGTGCCAACGGGTGCGGCTGACGACGTCTGCACGGCATAGGCCAGTCGCGTGAGGCGAAACTAAACGCGTGTTTTGAACAACGATGTCTGATCGCGCCCGTCACCCGCGAAAATTAGCTTCAGATGATGGTAAACCTTTCAAGACCGCTTCTAGACCAGCTTTTTGATAACGTCCTAAAAACGTTTAGAAATTGGTTACGAATAGTCTTGGCAAAGGGATTACATGTGTCTTTCCCAATCCTATTTCTAGACCAGCTTTTCGAATACGTCTTGCAGACCTGTTCTAGATCGTCTCAAGAAAGTAATTAAGCCGGAAATTAGCAGAGATATACGACGTTTTCCCGCCGAAGTTCTCTCATTCGTGTCTTCTTTAACCCGTTTTTATCGTCTTGGATAAACGCTACGAAAACGTTACGTATCTCTTTTGTGCTACCTGGGTTTTATTTATCTCGCCTACAATCAAGATCAAATGTTTATAGCACATGAATGTGCTCTGCATGAACCTAACTTACAATGCCATGTTCAACAGCACAGTACATGTAGCTGGTGTTGGTTCATTCAAGCTAAGCATTACTACAGCCTTTAACTGTAGGTATCATGGTATGAGAGCAGAGAAATATATATGCCAAGACAGTTGGGTGCATTGAGACATCTTTTTTTCGTGTGAAAAGGTGACAGATACACAAAAGGGGGAGAACACATGCACTTTCATATTTTCTCAACCACAAAAAAAGCCGGAGGAATAAGGTTTCTTCACTGTGCCATAGAAACTATGTGTTTGCTCTCAAAGGCAATTCTGATTCATTGGATTCATTCCTGTGCTGTGTCTATTTTATTAAGTGTGCTTAAGTTTTTACGCGTTAATGTATCAAACTTATTTTTATTTTCACAGACTGAACATCCCACGTCTTGGTTTGACTTCCTGGTACAGGACACTTGCACTTAACATGGAGTGATAAAGCAGAGCAGTGCACTTTTATTAAATGTGCAGATTTTAGCAGTATAACAGCAGTTCATTAAAAAAGATGTGTGCTGAAAATAAAGTGTTCCTACCCACATTCCTCGTTGTCTAATTATGCTTGTATTCCTGTATTCTCTTCAGCAAAACCACTTATATGGGGAACTGATCATGATAAGTCCTCATGAACATTTTAAAGAACAGCCTTGAACCCTACTGGTGCACTGGCAAAATGTATAGATGCAGTGAAATTGAAACAGAAGGCAAAATAGCAAGCACCAATGCTTGATACGGTATTTGTCAGACTTGTATGTCAGCAATTTTCGCATAAAATGATATACTTAGAGCATACTAGCACTACAAAGCACCCATCTTTAATATTAGGCATACATTACCACAAGCTCTTTAAATATGATCACAAGAGAAATTCTGGTTTTAATGAAAAACTATATATATGTTAAAGGCAGCCATGAAAATGTATTAAGAAATTATGCAATGAATAGCATTGACTCAGTTCAGAGAGCTTCCAAAGTTGTCATAAGGCCTTGATAGCTGTGGATGAGGGAACAGTTGTAGCCCTACTTGGAGCATGAGACATCGACATTAAGATCGAAACATACGTAACAACGCCTAATGCAATTAAAAAAGCTTGTTATACATTTAAAAGGCAGTGAAGTGAAATTAGTGTCACAATTTCTTTTTCTTTTTACTTCATTTAGATTCAATATACTGATTGTAGTAACTCGAGAAGGCCGAGGGGTGAAGCACATTAGAAAAATGCTAGTCTGTTTTTACATTCTGCCTTCTCTACATTCAAAGTTCAGTAAAGTTAATTTAAAAAGCTACGGTGAAGCCATTGCTTGAGCCTGTATGGTGCATAACAGTGGCAATCGCCAAACTAACCGCTTGTGTTTAGAGTGCCTTATTTGTATTGTATACCTTGTAAGTGCTGACCTATTGGAAGATGGATTAAGGTGACCAACATGCTGCACCAGTAGTTTACTGAGTAAAATACATGGAGAAGGGTAGAAAGATAGGACAGAGCACAGGGGGTGAATTCCGTGTTCACCTAGTGGAAATGTCCATTTCATCTGCTGCTGAAGTTCTGATTGACTGGGCTGGGGTATGCATAAGAAGGAGACGGGCTCCTCCAGCTAATCAGCACTTCAGCAGAAGACGATATGGACATGTCCACTAGGTGAATACTCACAGAGCTATTTAATACAGTACTTCTGCAACCAACATGCCTGCTATGCTATCCTTGCTTTCACTGTCCATCTTAGTCAGCAAAAGTGTGAAAGAACCAGGTTTATGCATGAAAAGTTTTCCTGAAGGTGTTTGCCTTGAAGCCCATAGTGGTAATCACAGGCAACGGGGGTGGATTCAGAGTAGCACCAAAGGGCAAGCCTTCATCGAAACAAATATGGAGGGAAGTGACTGTATGCTCAAACTTGTCAGCTCACAAGTTTGCCAAGACCAAGTGATATCAGAAGTTGATGAAGCTTACATGGTTAATGTATAAGTGCTTAGGCCAAAATTAATTAGGTACATTTTTTGAGGAGTACATATTTACTGGAAATCTCAAAATAATTATGTTAGCGCGGAATACCTTCCACTAGTTGTGACGTCCTTGAAAGAGTGAAAATGTTTGAGCTGTACTTGTGTGCTGCATCACGTTACTTTAAAAACTCAGCAATGGAAACAGAATGCAAGGAGTAGTGCTCCAAGTATATTGCCAACTCTTGAGGGCTAGATGAATTCAAATAATAATAATAATAAGCAAATGAAGATTGGACAAAAAGTATGAGATGTTTCGGCTCCCACATGAAAGCCTTGTTCACAATGATTGTGAACAAAGCTCCAGTTGAACTAGCTCTTATTCTTAATTTTTATGGTTGGCATCTAATTTTAAACTACTTGCTTTACCTCTTTGACCAAACCAGACAGGCTTCCGTCAAACTCTTCACTACTTCAATGCAAGTAATTGGAGTTGTCAAATATAACATTTTTCTAATAGGAATAGTATGTATCGAATAGTCGGACATTGATGCATACCGTTACAGCAGGCATATTTTATCTTAGAATTAAGCACCATGCTTGTATTGATTAATAGAAGAAAGCCAACTATCAGGGAAGATTAGTATTATTTTTAAATAGTACAAGTTTACTATTTGTCATTCCAAAACTGCATAAACAGCCTCTCAAGATCTTTAGAGCCTGGTGGCAAACAAGATTTCTAAGAATGAACAGCTGCTGTATGACTAGCTGTAAAAAAGTCCTAAATAAATGGTTGCCAAAAAAAAATCAGAAGTGCTGAAAATGGAAAACAAAAGCTGCTGAAGGACTTGTTTGCTGTAAAGACATGTAAAAGGACACGTTCCATGAAAAAGATCAATGGTTATAAAAAATTACCTTGACTAGACTGCCAATAAATTTAAATGATAGATAGGCAAAAATAAGGGGTTTTCATGTAGCCTTCCACCATGAAAGCAAAAACGTAGCTTGCCTTGCCCATTTTGTTTGTCCATTGCTTGGAAAACTTATGTTGCTTCACATGTGATAATTTGTGATACTTTTTTGGCAGACGGGCAATAGTAACAACTTTAACATTCGGTTACTGCAATATATTTGGCTAGTTTTACGTAATAAAAATGCCAAATAGGAAATATTTTAGAATGAACAGTTAGCATGTAATATTCGATTCATATCCAAAAGTTCAAATATTTATCCACCCCTACAAATAATACTTTTACCAGTGTTCATGCCAAAGCACCCCCCCCCCCTTCCTTATATGTACTCGGCATCCACCTCTACAATCCTGAAGCATACTGAAGTCATGCCCTGTGGCAAACCAAGCGAATAAAAAAACAAAAAAACCCTGAGGCATGATTAGATTTGCATTGTGTGGTAAGTACCAGTCTGCAACTCCTTGGATCTGGCTGCTGTGCTAAGTAATTATACCTCATATACTTGTAGCAGATGTAATGCCTCTCAGGAATCACGTCCAAACTGCACACACTAAAGCATTAAGCTGGGATATTCAAAGAGACAAGTGCACGTTTTGCTCGCCAAGCGACTTCTAGTGTGCTCAATTATGTAAAATGTGCCATTAGTATATGATTAATATAATTTGCTAATGCAAAGAAAGAACAAGCCAGCATCTCTTGCTTCATATATATGCGCTGAACCAAGAAAGTAATTACGGAAGGAAAATACCAGAAATAAACACAAATATTCGTGTGCTTCTGGCATAAAATAATTCTCACGTAAGTCACGTAACATGCTTTCCAAAGCATCCCCTACCTTAACTTACAGCTGCATAACAAGATGGCACTTTTTAAGAACACACAATATTCATAATCATTCACTGTGTTAGTAAGTGACTCCCACTGAAGTAGACTGAGAACATGTCTGGGCATTGCATTATATAGCTGATGTAAAGTGAGAAGACTGCTGCTTGTAGGTATGAATGAACCAAGTGGATAAGAAATATAGGTTCTCAAACTTCTAGTACTAAGTGCGGCAGCACTTAAGAAAAACATATTGCTACTAAAAATTGCAGCACATGATAAAACTGAAATAGCTAGGGAGTATTTAATAGACCAACAAACACGAACTGCAAATTACCTAGATTTCTGAATAGTTTTCTTCACATAGGGAAGCCTCGAGGGTAAACCATAGAGAAGATGGATACCTTGGTTCAATGATAACTGAAAACGCCAACATGGAAAAATTGGAGAGCCCACAGAATCAGCAGAATGGACATAGTTTGGAAAAACTGAAAAGATGCATTATGGTATTTAAGCTACACAGGTCCCAGTCAAGTTGAAATATTTTTACTGTCTAATAAGCTTATAAGACAATACATGACCAGCAATACAGTATGGAACCTAAACAATTTTAATAAAGTCAGCTAGAAGTCAGGATAGAGAAGTGACTGAATTGAGTATGCTAAGGTGGATGAGGCAGAGGTAGATTGTGAAGGCAGGTATTAAAAAAAATTAACATCAAACACATACTTAAGTTGGCAAAGATTGGACTCAATGTTCAAGAAGAAATTGACTAATTGACACACACACACACACACACACACACACACACACACACACACACACACACACACACACACACACACACACACACACACACACACACACACACACACACACACGCACGCACGCACGCACACACGAACGTAACGAACTGCAGGAGACGCACATGCGGCAAATAATTGCATAGATCTTGTGCATCTATACTAAAGCCTGTCGATTTCCCCAGATTATACTCCTGCAGGAAGTGTGCAACACTCTGAGAGCTGGGAGCAAGGAATTGGTCGTTGATTCTCAGCCTGTCAAGGTGTGTCTGCAGAAATTCTGAAACAACATGAAGCCATGACTTATATTCCGACACAATGGTTCTGAAATGGATTCCCTAAACTTGTGTGTTTTGCACGGAAGAAGGCGCATAAAAGACCATTTTCCACTTTAACATCATTTGAGACCGTTGTCAAGCCAAACTGATTCAACTTCATGACAGCTCAACATTTTATGTTAGCTACATTAGCATAAATTTCATTAAAATTTTTGCCAGTGGCTGACACACCCTCCTTCAGAAAAGTGCCTTCCACCCGCCGTGGTTGCTCAGTGGCTATGGTGTTGGGCTGCTGAGCACGAGGTCGCGGGATCGAATCCCAGCCACGGCGGCCGCATTTAGATGGGGGCGAAATGCGAAAACATCCGTGTACTTAGATTTAGGTGCACGTTAAAGAACCCCAGGTGGTCAAAATTTCTAGTGTCCTCCACTACGGCGTGCCTCATAATCAGAAAGTAGTTTTGGCGCGTAAAACCCCATAACTAAATGTGCCTTCCAACATGACAACACAATCGCCTTCTTTCTCTCCAAGAATCCTCAAAGTTTCTGCCCTATACGTTAGCACAGGTAGAATGCAATGATTGTATGCTTGACTGTACACAATTATATATATGTATATATATACTGTGTATTCACCATCCAGGTTCCCAACGTTTGTACCTAAAAAGCTTGTTTATCACCACATACAGGGTCTGTCCTGAAATTAATGTCAGTAAATTTATTGTGAAGTGACTGTATGTCAGAGTGCAGTCTAACCGGCTGAAACTGTTAGTAGCGGAATCCAGCTAAACAGTGTTCCGTCGCTCAGTGTGGTCCGAACATCGGAGAGTGTTAAATGGGCCTGTCCGTGAGAGTTGTTTTTTATTCTTGTGCAAGTGAAAATGTAGCGCTCATTAGAACAAAGATTTACGATGAAGTTTTGCGTGAAACTTTCCAAGACTGCTGCAGAAACTATTACTATGCTCAAGACTGCTTATAAAGAGCATGCCCTGTCAGATCGGCAAGTGTTTCGGTGGCACAAGGCCTTTTTGGAAGGCCGGGAAGAAGTTGACGATGAGGACATCCACAACCACTACGGCTGACAATTTGACGTGAGTGAGGGAACTGTTGAACTCAGACCGACGAATGTGTTAGTTTAATGGCCGACATGTTAAACATTCCGAAAACTCAAGTTCATGAAATCGTTACAAACGATATCGGCATGAGGAAGGTGTGCGCAAAAATGGTTCAAAAAATGCTCACTGACATCCAAGAGTCACGCCGCGTTGAAACATGCCAAGAAAATCTCATCATGTGCAAACGTGATCGAAAATTTTCGGACAACGTCTTTACAGGTGACGAGACCTGGGTATTTCAATATGACCCGGAGACCAAAAGGCAATCATCGGAGTAGCACATACACTCGTCTCCTCACCAGAAGAAAGCCAGGATGAGCAAATCCAAGATCAAGATCGATGATGCTCATCGTTTTTTTCTTTGACATCCACGGACTGGTTCATAATGAGTTTGAAGAACCTGGAACCACTGTAAACTCCGAATGTTAAGTGGATGTCCTCGAAACATTGAAACACAGGGTTCAACGCATCCCGCCGGACATCGCAGATAATTGGAAGTGGCACCACGATAATGTGCTCACCCACAGTGCCTTCATCGTCTCCGACTACCTGGTTAAAGCAGGGGTACCAACAATCCCCCAGCCCCCGTACAGCCCGGACCACAAATGGAAATGGCTGGCCAAGATCTGTGGTGCCTATCCCGTGTTATGAATCTGACAAGATTTCATGGTGGCAAGAAGACATGTCAGACATCATGTTATCTTTCTAATTATTGTGCACAGAGTTATCAGCATGATAATATCCTTAATGCTATAAAGAGTACCTCCAGCAAGCAGTCAATATGCTTATGCCGTTTTGTTGCTTATTGCAACAAATTCCAACATCCTTTGAAGCATCCTCACTTGCTGTCTGATGCACAAAATGAAGAACGCTGCCTTCTCTAAATTTACTAGCAACAAGAAAGCCACTCTGGAAGCAAATATATGCATACACAGCAACACACACGAAAACCTACAAGTGGGGAAAAAACACAAACTAAGCTAACAATAAAAGAAACCAGACACCCAACAAGCGTTACATGTTACTCAAGTATGCACATTCAACCTGAGTTAGAGAGATAGATGGTCGACTCCCGAACTCCTGTGCATGTATCTGGATATGTTAAGCCTCAGCTACTCTTTGTGATGAGCAAAACGAGAACAAGGTGAAAGCAGGAGCCAACGTTTCGACAAGTGGAGTTGTCTTCTTGAAGGCGACATAAGCTTTCCGCGCCACAGTATATATAGGTGGGGTTCTTGTAAAGGGGTGAGAGCTTAAGGCGGGTGGGTGCGGCAACAAGGGAAGGCGTATTAGCGTGTCGAATTGAGAATAAAGGAATGCTATGCACAAGGCCAGAACCCCCCCCCCCGCCCCATTTGTCAACCAAATGTCAACGCACGCGTATTAGCCGGCATGTCAACGACATCTGACACGCCGGCTGAAATAAAAAGGAAAAGCTGCTCTTTGTGTACCATAACTATCCCCATGATTGTGAAATCTGGTGTACAAGCGCAAGAAAAACGATGACTTGACACGTGGTTCACCTTTCAATGAGTTCTATAAGGAGAATGCATCAACTCTTGCAGCCGATCTACACATTACCACATGAAAGCAGCAGCTTATAAACAGCACAACACCATACAAAACTAATTATATATTTGCCACGTGTTATTAAACTTACATCATTAAAGTACTTTAGAATTGGTACTAAAGCTAGTGCACAATATATGCATATACCTTAAACAATCATAAATAAAGCAGGAGCTTGGAATATGATTGAATACTCTTGGAACTGCTTTGATGATACAAAAGTCGAGGCTTTGTTTTTGGCATCACCCACTCCAATTCGTTTCCTTTTTTTTCCATTTGAAGAATTGGCAAGGTTTGTGCCATGCGCTTCGACCGTGATTCCTCCTTCGCGCCTATTAAAAGCGCGCGACCATGACCATAAAACAAGAAAATCGCCACAGTAACGCATGGTCCCTGCCCACTTTTTCATATACTTTACCGCAATACATTGCGTAGCCTTCACCGCATAATTTGACTGTACTGCGGCAAAGCTGATTTTATGGAACTGACATTATGTAACGGATCTTTTGTCATTCTGCTGCTCGCACGAGCATAAGCTCCCAAAACCACAAAACACAGACTTGGCTTTCTGCTGGTTGATTTTCTAGCTAACAGTTCGAGACGTGCACGTTGTTTACAGAAAAATCGGTGAAGTGTGTCGCGTTCGTACGCGCTTCAAAAGGCAGCGTGACCACCTATAATTAAGGCAGTCAAAAGCGGCGACGAAATCCACACAAGGTACATCAACTTCCACAAAGCTACTGGGCAACGCAATCAATAACTAGCACAGGCCCCACCCAGGAGTTGGCAAACGCTGCGATGACATCCACACAAACCACGTCACTTTCCACAAAGCTATCGCGCAACACGATCAGCCACAGGCACAGGTGAAGTCCGAAAAACACTACATGCGCAGAATTACTACGGCCACACTCAATCACAGCGCCACAAGTTCTCACATTTAACGACATTAAACAGCCACAATCACTTCGCAGCCACGGGCACAGGCGAAGTCCGCACGGGCAGAACGGAAGCACCGATTTAGAGCTCTCGTCACTTTCATCGCTTTAGCGCTTTGGGTGAACCTAATGCTTCCGGGCCCTAAGCGCTAGAGCGACCAGGGCAAAATAACGCATACCCCCCTTTCCACTCCGTCGACCGGGTCGAAGCAACGCCGGCCCGCAAACAAGCAAATAAATATGAAAGTCCGTGACAGGCTGCGACCAGGCTCAAACCATAGCCTTCTATATTTTTTCGCGTGCGTCTAAAGGCCGGCGCTGGGTACACGCACGTGGCAGCAGACGACCCCAAGTGGAGTCCACCGCTGCCACGCATGATGACGTCACAAAAAAAGTTTAATAGAGAATACATAAATTGCTAACATTATCATTTTGTTGTTAAATGCACTACGCCTAAATAAATAAAGCATTTATATTATGCTGCGTTTTAAAATCGAAAATGACTGTCGGCGCCTACAGGTGTTCAGTCGCCTACATGCGCGTGTACGCAGTGGGAGGATCATTGTGGTTCCTTGTGGCTGTGTAGTGTGTACTGTAGTACTGGAGCACTGTGTAATATCTGCGAGTACGAATAATGTTGCCGTTACGAAGCTACAGAAGCTTCGAGCGAACTGTACTGCATCCACGAAACAGCACGACATGTCGCCTGATTTGGACTGTCGGTTTCGAAGAGTCGTGGTAACGCAGCGCCGACTGCATATGGTGCCGACACGGATAATGCATATTGCAGGGTGTGTCATATGTAGCGCTTTTTAAAGTTTTGTTTACGCCTTGTGGTAAAGCCGGATGCCTGTTTGGCCTTGGACACCACGTCGACACACTGTTCACGAGCTCTAAAACGCAGCGCGCAGAAGTGGTGCGCGCCGGCATTGACGTCGATGTAGGGTGGATACACATTTCCAAATCACTTTGCAAAGTAAGGGCGCCTTTTGTCGTTGAACAAAGTGCACTCACACATTTCGCGCCGCCTTACGCACGCAGAAGCGTAGTAACGAAAGCCTGGACGTGAAACGTGAATCTAACAGAAACGCCTGTCCCCGCCTGAAGGCAGTGTC
This sequence comes from Dermacentor variabilis, assembly GCF_050947875.1. NCBI lineage: Eukaryota > Metazoa > Arthropoda > Arachnida > Ixodida > Ixodidae > Dermacentor > Dermacentor variabilis. Next base: position 3,590,022 of record NC_134572.1, on the reverse strand, counting down.
AGCAAATATCCGTGACGAGTTTTAAGTGACTCACACGAGGCTGGGCGTTGAACAGTGTGTGGAGTGCCGCTGCTTCAGTCTGGCCAGTGCCCAACCCGCTTTCCTGAACCATTTGAAATGCCCAGTGTATTAGTTGCTACAGATTGTGGTGCCGTGAGGCAGCCATTCCACAGCAGCAATGAAAATTATCTGTGGAAGTAATAGTAATGCGATAGGATTTTGTGGTGATTGTCAGTATGTATCACACGCATGGGAATGCTATCATTTACACCCTGTGCACGTGTTTAGATAAATGCTTTATCTTCTGAAAAGGTGGTACAGCACCTGGATCTTGAGTGGATCTTTCACTGTACAGGCTATACCAAAACATCTCTACTTTTGTGTGCTTCATTTTTGCCAACTGTCATTGCTCTACAAAGAAGGCCAAGTTTCTTTTACTGAGTTCCACTCACTAAGGGAACAGGTTAGTGCGACTTACCTGGACTTGAAGCAATCAACAGGGGTCAAACGCATGTGGTAGAGCTTTAGTGGTACAATTTTCAATTGGGAGCCCATTGTACATGCACCCCTAGGAAATCATTTCCTATGGCAAATACTAACGTAGTGGCATTTCTTTTTAAATTTGTATGCCCTAATAATATTGTTAAAATATAGAAGTATGTCTGCAAATGTAAAGAATGTGGAGTCCCTGACGTAATTCCTAATGCATTTTGGTACATTATATTATTCCCAATGGACTTTTCAGTATCGCTGTTATTTCTCAGCATTCTCTCACAACAGGTATTCTTTCATCTTTGAAACAAACGAAAGACCTCCCCCTTTTTGAATCTGGTGACTAAGGCATTGGTAGCTATATACAGATTGATCTTCTTAGTACGTTATTCAAGTAAAATATTAGAATACATAGTTTATAAGCATATTGTTGAATTAATTGAATCGCATAATGCCCACGTAAGTTCTAACATGGCTTTCTGCATGGATTTAGTACCATGTCGCAGTTAACTCACGACGTCACTCATGTTTGTGTTTTCTAGCAATGTCAATCATGATTAATAGTCTGCACTTCATTTGCTTGCTTTCTTTCACATTGCTTGGTGTGTGCATATTGTTCTTGTATATGTACCTGAAAAAAAATTCAGTTGCAAGTCAGTGCTCCTGTTGCGTTTTCACTGTCCTTCACACTTCGTGCACTGTTTCTAGTCTTTCAAAAATGCACTAACTCGCCCAGCTCTCAGTGTGGAAGTTTAAATTTGGCTGTTTAAATAAGAATCCAATAAACATGGAAACTGTCTGCAGGACAATAGCGATGATTTTACTGTTTGCAACATGCAGTTTGTACATGTTGGTACAAGAAGATTTGAAAAAGATATACAGAGTGTTACAGTGTGCAAGGATGAAGGGTCCCGTCTTTGCCATGAATAATGCAATATCATCATAGGTGTGCACAGCTCTTGTACTCCGAGCTGGATACTTGCTTCAGGGCTTTCTTATTCTATTAAGTGTCAGCTGCTTGCATTCATAACTTGGTTGGTAAATTGCTTACCCATTTCCCATCCAAGTCCCTGCATTTCATTCTGCTGCATTCACCAAATTATTTTCAGCACCTTTCTTTCAATGACAATAAGGGTTACATTCATTTTGTGTCAAGGTGTTTTCTAATGCACCAAGATTAAAGATTCTGACGTTTTCAAGGCTGAGGCAATAGCAAAAATATACTCAGCCATAAAGTGTGCTCATTGAGACAGCAGGCGCCTTGTCCCACAAAACATCAACCAATTCTATTTTTAGATAAAAGCACATCAATTTCTTACTTGCCAAGCTGCATCTCTACACCAGTGGGCGCCACATTGTCTTTCCAAAAAGAAGGTTGCAGAAGTATTTAAATACACTCTTTAAAAGTTTACTGTTAACTGTTAAGACTTGTGTTTCCTTCATTTCAGTTGAAATATGCAGAGCTTTAGTGCATCTGCTGTTGACAGAGCTAAGCTGGCATGAAGGTGAAAGGGCATCTCTACATATATCAACCCAATGTAAAGGTATGGCTTCATAAAGACATGTGCTGGAAAGGTGAATTAAAGGTCAGCAGGATTCTTTGGAAGTGTGGCTCGCACAATACAGCTGGGATACAATATGCAGATTACTTTGCAATTACTCATTTGCTTTCTTGGTGTTGCATGGCAGGAAAGAAGGCTGCAGCATAAGTGCGCATGCTATGTTGTATTTATCTTTATAACGTCATTAAAAAATTGCAATTCATTGCTCCGCCAAAGGCACCATCAGCCAGCTAAGCCTTTCTTGACATAAAGCTTCTCAGCCTGGTCTCTACATATGTTAGCTTTGAGAATGTCGTTTCACACAAACTTGCCACAGGAACTGTGGAAAGGAGGTCAAGATCGCAACATAGATCTTTGGAAACTGATTTGTCCAGCCCAGTATCATTTTATGGTCCTGGCTTTCTTGATGCCCAGTTTGGGACTTTATGGTCCTGGCTTTCTTGATGCCCAGTTTGGGACTTAAGAAGCTGCAGCTTAGCATGCAAAGTGTCGAATTATATATATTTCAGAGGAGCTAGACACAAAAAGCTATTTTATTATCCCTCCCATAAAGGTCCAAAAAGCTATTTATGAAAGTATGAGATAAATTTGCGTAAATCACACGCAATGTGGAAATTGATGTTATGTGAAGTATTTTACAGGTAGTTGGCTATGCCAACGTGAAGTGTTGCTATCGGTCATTCCGAAAGGAACATTCGCGTGAAACTTGCTTATGAATCTCAAACGGAGGCAACCAAGAACGGGTGGGTGTGCTGCTGCTGAGTCACCCAGATCTTTTCATGTGAGCCATCTGGTTCCAACGCGTGAGAGTTGCATAACAAAGCTGGAATAACGACAATGCAACTAACACGATGGCATCACAAACACAACCACACATCCAGTGGAACAAGCTAATATACAACTTAGGCTACTGGGTTGGCATAAAAACATGTAAGAGTAACAACCACCATTATTGAAATCTTTCAATACAAACTATAACAAAAAAGTTAGTGCTTTGTTGCACCTATAAAACTACATAAAAATCACGTACTAACATAAGCAAAAACACAATAAAAAGTACATTACAGCAAAAGCAATATTGTATTACTTATGCGACTTTATTTTATTGGTGAGGCCATGAAATCAAAAATGCCAGGTGATAACACTTTGCCAAAGCTCAAGCAAATGTCTCGTTTAGTCCACTTCCTTTTTGGTGGACTTTAATTTGCTGGTCATTGATGCTTGTACATGTTGACATAGCTCCTGCCAGTCATGGCAAAAGCTGATTTTATTATGATTATGACACTCAGTTTCTCAGCTCCAAGCCCTGCTGATCTTTTTTTTTAACACAGCTTCCTTCAGTTGCAGCAATAATATAAAGTTAATATGTGCTGGGCCAATGTGCAGACATTTTTTTACTCTAGCATGTCATCCTGTCTTTTTACTTCACCCATTTCTGCTCAGAATGATGCAGTTGATTTGATTTCCAAGGTTGCTTTTGCATTGCTTGTAATTAAGCTTGGAAGGCAGCATTCTACACTCTTTTTCTGTCCTTCCTGGATTAGGCAAGAAGCGAGAATACTGCTTGAGGTGGCACAGTGGTTGCTTTATTTTGTTTTCCAATGTAATAGCAGTTGCTACGAACTTAGCAAGAACCTGGTCCAGATACCAGCAGTCCTTTCTTCACTTCCGTTACAGATGTCTGATAATGCAAATTATTGGTAGAAAATTTGCAGGTCATGCACTTCAGCTTGCTCACTAGCTTTAACGCATTATGCTATGCAACGCTTTCCGCAGTTTGCCCAGTTAACGTATTCCACTGCGAACAAAACTTGTGTGTTCATATCGGCATCACTACTTTCTCTGGTGTTTGGTCGGATGAAGTTCTGCAAAAGAAGAATCTGCCTAATCATCGCACGAATTTTTGGGTATACATTAACCAAAGGATTAATTAAATTGGTTTAAGCAATGTAGGTAGTTGGGCAGGTTGGTTCAGCATTGCAGGCTTGTAAAAGTACATAAGATACAAGGACAATTAACGGAAAGGACAAGAATCAGTAGTGCATGGGCTACGTGTGTGTTGCCTTTCTTTTGTCGTTGTATTTTAGCTGCATTTACACGTCTGCAATGGTTCAAGCATGTCGCATCTTAGTTTCAACAGGTATGGCGGACTAGATTTTGTGTGATTTTTAGTTTTCCTGCATGAGGTTTACATCTGAGAGAGAACGAAAGGAACAAGGAAGGCTGGGTAGATTAACCAGACGTACATCAGTTGGATACCCTGCATGGGGGTGAGGGTATGAGGGGTTTAAAGAAAAAAAAGGAGGCAAGTGGAGACAGTTCACTCGCACGAAATACAGACGGTGTCTATAAGTGTATTTTCGGATGCATTTATTTTAGAAAGTCATTAGAGCACATATGTATAGCTTTCGTCGTTGATATGGCCAAGCACCCAGGATCCTAGCCTCTGTGAAAGGTCAACTATCCAGTTGGGTAGGTACACTCTAAAGGGGCTGACATTGGACATCAAAGTGGTTTCACTGACAGGGGAGGTGCTCAATGGTCTTTTCACAGTTACAGTGGTCACATTTAATAACGAAGGACAGTGAATTTGTAAAGGCACTTGATCAAGTATGCCTCTAAATACCAGGGGTTACAAAGAAGGCCCAGATGTCATAAACAGTTCTAATAGAGCTTTCTCTCACCACGAAAGGGATATGGTGATGTTGCAGCAGGTGCAAACATCTTTGAAAGTGAAGGCTAGTGAGTAACAATGGTTCTTGAAAATGTAGCCAGTGAGCTCATCACTTTCAAGCGAACGAGATGGTACTCAAGCAAGATTGTGGAATATTGAATGTGCGCTCTGAGCACTTTAGTATACATAGCTATGTAGGCCCAGATCAGTTCTCTCTGCTGATTGAAATTGTAACGATTCCACTGTCAACAATCGTGAGTGTGTTTTACACAAAGTAGATTCAAAAAAAGGCTACCTTGACCACGGCTATATCACCAATTTAACCAGTTCAGAGCTAAACTTACACACATTTCAAAATGCTAAAGGTCTCATTAACAGCCATGCGCTCAAGAGGGATTTATTTAGAATTATTTGTCCAGCATGCCATACATGTATCCCCCTGTTGTGTTGACTAGGACAGGGACCATTGATTTATATTTGCAGAGGCTTTGTAACAGTGAGTGCTGTCCTTAGGAATTGAGTAGCCACACAATACATGATTTGTGGTGCAACTAAAAAGAGATCTGAGCTTTGCTCTACGAAGGCAATGAGAAAATAACTTTTGTGGTAGTGCATTTCGCACACATGTATGTGCAAGTCAGCGTGCTTTTTTCTTTTTTTCTCACTTCCTTTCTTTAGTCCCTGCCATCAAACACGGAGCATCAAGCTTTCCAAGCTTGGGGCTGGGGCTTCTCTAGATGCAATTAAATTTTCTCTCGAAAGTGAAAGAGAGAGAGAAGCTAGATGTTGAAGATTTCACAGCCACTGACAGTCCGCCATACAATCGAAAAAAAGTTTACACCCTTTGGGGCTTGTCTTGTCCCACAGCGATAATCGTCATCTGCCTTACTTTTCCTCTCTTGAAAACTCGGCGCTCGCTACTTTCCTGTCGAGAGTGCTGTGTAAAGCTGATTGCGCGCAAGCCGTTCGTGACTAGGAAGTAACGGCCTCGTAGCATTAAAGAAAAGAAATGCGGGCAAGACAATTGACGATCATTGTTTGGGTACAAAATACAACACAAAGAGTGTAAACTTTTTTTAGAGTGTAGTCATAGCTCACAAAAATCCACACGTGGGCAAGGTCTTGTATGCATCTCATAATGGTCGAACGAATTTGCTTTAACTATAGCTACACCGCAATATAGGCATTTTATGGGCTCAGTTGTAGAAAATGCAGTGCACAGAAGCATATGTTCGAATATATATATATATATTATACACACACAGACACAAACACACACACCTACACGTGGGCAAAGGCCTTGTATGTGTTTCTTAATAGTTGTCGACAGATTTGCTTTATCTTCACCACAATACAGGCAATTTATATGGTAAGTTATACAAACTGCATTGCCGTGAAGCATACTGCGATTGAAAGGGGGCTTTGTTCAACTCTCACGGGGACTATAGTAAGAGTCCCTTATTACACATGCGCGAACACGTCGTCTCCGGTCACAGTATGAGCACTGAACCATCTAATATGTATACCGACAGGCATTCAGAGGTGACTCTAGTGTAGTGTTTTAAGCCGTTGTTTTGCCCTCATGATTCCTTTCTGTTTGCACCCTCTTTACGCACCCACTCGCGAACAACAATGCAACCAACTAATAAACCGAGCTGTTCGCTGCAATGCATAATTGTCTGCATATGGGATTTTCAGCAGCATTAAGTATTTTGCGGTGAAGCGCTATCGGAAAAAATTTTAAACTTGATTGGGTAAACACAGTGCGCTTCCTCATATATATATATATATATATATATATATATATATATATATATATATATATATATATATATATATATATATATATATATATATATATGCAAATCAAGTTTTCACGATATGTTCGCAGCAGTAGCGGTGGCTGCTATGAACTTTTACACCAAAATCTGTCGACTTCACCGCATAAAATTTGCGCTGCAGTGAAGATGAATCGACGTGCACTGTACATATCCGACTGCACTGGTACTATGATAAACCATACGCAAAATTAAACCAATAACTGTTTAGCTTGAGTTTCATGGTTGTAGTGTCTTCGTGCGAGTGAGATGTTTCCCATTTGCTAGTGTTTTGTTAGTGAGGTTCATTATTACGATGTACTGAAGAGAAGCTGCATGTCAGAAGTACATATTCTTTACTCTTTGCGCAGTGACTAAGAAATTAGTGGTTCTGGCCATGAACTGCTGTCCATATTCACAGTGATCTCAACATCCCTGAAAATCAGTACTCATTCGGCTCATACTAGGTGTCTTTTAGTGTGCGTTACCAACCAGTAATTCATGTCTGCTGTTTGCAATCGTCTATTAAAGCTGTATGTGCTAGTATTTAGAAACTTGGACAATGTGCAATGATTTACTAATTTTTATGTTTTACATTTACATTTTTGTTATTTTTTCCATTCCTATTTCCAATGCAATACAAGGCGTTGTGCAGGTTAACGATGCGGGAATCGTAAAAGATAGCGCTGTTTTTTGAACACTCTAAGCATGCATGGTTTTGAATCTGGCTCCGGTTATATGTGTAAAAGGCAGGAACTGCTCTCTGGTAACGTTCTTGGTTGCAGCGAAGGATGCATAAATATAGCTGATTTTGTAATAGCTTCACAATTTTTCTGCGCCGCAGTTCTTTGATAGCGCACTACCAATATATAAAAAATACACTATAGAAATGTCTTTCCGCATTACATGTAACTATTTCTTATGGGGTGTTTGCGCCTGTGAAATTCAGGAGCCGTTGTGTTGTGGCTGCCCAATGTACGTGTCCGACATTTGTGGCACGTTCGCTAGTATAGGAAATAAAGGTGGCAGTCAGCAACTGCTCTGCTTTCCTTTTAACCGATCATATCGGTGTTCTGATGGTCTATGTTTTTGGTAGTCAGAGTTGTCAGTTGATAGTTCCTTATCTACTGCCATCGAAACCTTCATAGTTAGCCGTTGCAAAACATGAAATAGATGATCGTATCTTGGTGGTGAAGCAGTGCACTGACAAGGACAAGGCGAAGACGCACAAGAATACACGACACTCGCTGCAAGGTATGATGATTAATCACAAGCTAGCCCAGCTCTCCACATTTATAAAATAGATTATTTACTTGTAGCGTGAAACAATGACGCAATAGAAATGTCAGCTTTTCATATGAAAGCATGCAGTGATTCATGCATGTATGCTTTTTCAATTCAGCGTGTCCACAAAGGCAGCTCTGTCAGAATAAGTTATTCTTATTTGAGAATAAACCAAAGTTATTATTGAAGTGTTCTTTCCCACACTCACTTGAACGACTGAGATACCCTTGTACTTATGCCTTAACCAGAGATAGCTAGTTGGTCAGCACACATTGTCAGGCAATGGCCTGGCAAACTAAGGTACCACTTCGCCAGAATTAACGGTGGTTTTAAATTACATCTTATTGTACAAGATTTTGTGTAGAGCAAGTGGAGCACCACACAATTGATTAAATGACCGACAGACACTGAACAAGCGAATCATCTGCCTGGAGTCAACCTTTGGACAAAGGGACTTGCCTTCATTAGGGTGACAACTGACTTCCACATAGCTCATCGCTCGCAGGGGTCGAGGAGGATAAGCAGGTGCGTAAGAGTAAAATGAAGGCTATGGAAAGGGGAAATGGAAAGCTTTGAAGGCAAGGATTAGCTTACGATAGTAAAAGGGGTGTGCTAAGGGTTCTTCCAAGTGGGGTGACGAAAACAACCCACAGAACTTCAAATGAACCATTACATACAAGTAGGCGTCAATCTACGGGGGCAGCCCTTTAGGGAAACCTTCTAATTAAGGTAAGGCTTGCACTGTCAACTCTGTGGACAGCTGAAAGTATCTTATAATTATTTCACATAATGGACGTCCTGGCCATGACCAAATATAATGTGTAGCTCCTACCGTTCCACTTGCCCTTTGTATTTACTATGATATAGCGTTACCTGAAAACACATCTTTCTTGATGGACAGCTTTTAAACTTGCAAAGTCTTTGCTCACTTTAACATACTCGGGCTTCTTAAGCACCATGTCAATTTTATGAGCTTTTTGTCAATGGATAACTGTTGTAAGACCTGTGGTGTACAAAATTTATTTATCTTTCGATGGTGCTTACTTGTGCAACATATTACGCATCAATATTACATATTACACCCAATATTACACATCATTTAATATTTAGGACAACAGCAGTTATAGTGGACTAAAGATGACTGTATTGACTTATGAAACTACCCACATGAAACTAGTTCACTTTTAGTACTCTTAAAAGTTCAGCATTTCAACTGTTGAAACATTCAAATGTGGTCAAATACACTGGGTTACAATTATTATTGCATTGTGTCGGCATTGGAAAGAAAAATATGAAACTGCTGCTGTGTGGTGTATGAAACACCTGGCTTATAAATAGAGTCATGAACTCAAACCCTAGCAGGAACACGGATTTTGTTTTTTCTACAACAATGGTTTTCTTTTTTGTAGGATCATTTCTGATCACTAACTCAGCCACGCTAGCACCTATGAGTGGTTCTCTGACAGCTAAAATATTATGTGGTGCGTTATATTTTAAGCTTGTTTTTTAACTAGTATATGCAGTTGAACTGACTTGACTTATGGTTGTGTAGCTTTGCTAAGATTCACTTCTTTATATATTTTATATGCGTTTAATGGTTTCACGGCAACTCTATTTTTAATAATCAGTATGTTGTGGCAATCTAAATGTACCAACAACCATCATCCTGCACTCATTTCCCTCTCCCTAAGTTGAAAAAAAAACACAAAAGAAAGAACCATGCACAATAATGAAAATGCTTTGCCTTTAGTGTACATATATGACTAAACCTGTCTTCCATTCATACTAATACAACAAGGAAGACATTACAGCATGGAGCCCCTCTGGTTGCTTGAAAGTTCCAAGAACGTGCAGCTGTAATTGATATCAGTATAAGTGACCTTTCCTCTGTATATGTTCCAAATAGTACTTAATGAACGGGGGCGTAATGCTGATGCTATTAAGCTATTTTGTCAAAAGACATTGCTGCCTGATTTGTGTGAAATCTGTCTGCAGCTCCTTTTTATAAATTTAGGTGTATAAAAAAGGCCAATAGTACAAGCCTGCTGATAAAGGAGCCATTGTAGAGATAATCTGATTCATATTTTAATGTTCCGAACGGGAGCCAGAAGTATCACCGATGTCACCTGCCATTGTTAATGATGTATGGGCATGTCCTACATACATTATTCTTAATCTGCTACTGAGGCCCCCCTCTTTAAATCATTGTCCAAACAGATAAAGCATGTAGGTGGCTCTGTTAAGCTTCATTATTGCCTTTCCCTGAAAGCCATGACCCAAGCTTCTAACAGTATTCCTTTGTGTATGCAATGCAACTTTGTGTCACCAAGCTTAAATATTGAAAAGAACTGGTCGGCCAAAGGCTTTTTGATAGTAGCCTAATAATTAACCCGCCGTTTCTTTGCAAAAGCTACCCAAACATTTTCATCGCATGCCTTGCATTCTTAGACTTTTGTCCTTGCTGTCTAGTTTTGGAATTACTGACGTACATCATTCCACGCGTGCTTTCTAGCAAGATTAGTAGACTTAGCTTTCCGTCAATTGTACAAACAATACTTGCCAGGTGTGCAGCTTGTGTTCCCCTACTTGATTCTGAAATCAAGTACTTGCACACATTGTGTGGGATGTTTAACACTTTCCGCGCCTTCGACGAGCTAGGTTCGTCCGTGGCTTTTTTCTAAAAACAGCCAAAGACAAGCTCAGCTCATAAGCAGTACTTCGCATTCTCTAGCAATGCCACGGACAAGCCAAGATGTGTCTCAATGCTTAGTCAGGCTTTTGATCGAAGGCAATGCATAATCCATGAGACAGCGCAAGAAGAAGCAAATTTATTCTTTTTGAGCAGGTAAAACACGTTGCCAACTGAGGTTTTAAAAATACATGAGCTACTTCTGGTCTGAATGAAACGAATTGTGGGGTTTTAGATGCCAAAAACATGATATGATTATGAGGCACACCGTAGTGGGGGATTCCGCATAAATTCTGACCATCTGCATTTCCTTAATATGCGCCAAATGCACAATACATGGGTGTCTTTGCATTTCGCCCCCATCAGGGTAACGGTGCGACATGGAAGGGGATAAAAAAGCGCTTGGTAGTACATACTGCAAGAGTGTGCTTAACTGAGCTGGTTAGTGCACGTTTATAGTTGAATTCAACAGTGCTGAAGATGGGTGGAGAGAAGACGACAGACAGCGTTAGAGGGGTGAAGCCTCAAAACGCCGTAAATAATTTAATATAGTAGCTTCTTTACAGCCACTTTTGTTTTCCAGGAGGATACTATGCCCTGATGTCATGGCACAGTATATGGTCGTATGGGAGCAGGACATTGCGATGTTACGACACTCGCGCAAGCTCATTCAGTCGTCCGCTATGCTGCTACATTGACCTTCACAAGTAGCAGCGCAAAAGTCGACCGAGCTAGCCGGAGGCCCCAAGAGAGTGTCAAAACGTCGCAATGTCCTTCTCCCACGTGACCACATACTGCGTTGTGACGTCACTACAGAGTATACTCCCAGAAAACAAAACCGAAACCGGCTCTAGGAAAGCTATTATACTAAATAACGCCACTCCAAGGCGTGTTACTCTATTTTTAGAGCTCTAAAGCCTTAATTTAACGACAAAAAAAGGAATAGTTGAAGATATCATGTCAGTACCTCTTCAATTGGAACTTTGCAGAAGATGTTTGGCCTAAAGTGTAATTGCGTGCTTTGAATAAGCATTTATAGTCTGAGGATGTGTTGTAAATGCCAAAGAAAAGTCGAAAGGGGGATAGCCACCGGGCACAGTTTTGTTATAAAGTACTTTATTTGAAAAACCTGAAGGAGCTAAGTAACATTTTCTCGGTGCAAATATTGGCTTGCACAGCTGTAAGTGGCACAAGAATTGTTGAAGCTTGAAGCATCATCGACTCTCTCATGGGCACTCAAGCAGTGGGCAGTCCTTCTTTGGACAAAGACTTAGAGTGAGGGGGCAGGGTAGAAGTGAAAAATGTTGCCGTCCAGCATAAATGCAAGGACATACTTTATGTTATGCATAACATACAGCATCTGTCAACAATAAACTTGCGCACAGTCATAAAATACAGATATGCCTGCTCATGGATATACATAAATGGCTGCGTTATACATGACATTTAACATGACAGCCATCTGGCTTTGCCGAGGTATGCAGCAGTGTAACAGCCATACAAGTGTTGGCAAATTGTGTGGCAAAATCTATGCAAATTAAAGGGCAGGCTATTGCTTCCTTGCTACCTGACTCAGTACAATACCAGTGCAATTTATATCTCGGTACTTCTGCCCAAAATAAACCCTATTTACACATTGCACTTCTGCCCACGTTAACTCTCACACTACTTCCCACAAATGTTCTTTTCTTTCTCATTGCCGAACTCCTATTTCAATCAGCACGATATAAGTTTAACTAATAAATAACCTTTCTGCCAAGCCAAAACTGCACATATTCAGCTTATCCAAGCCGCAAATCCCGATGTGCTCACAAGGAACAAATTTTATTCCATCTATTTCAGGCTTTCAGGTTGAGTTTGTACAGTTATGCAATTTTGGAGCTGTTTATAATGTTTTAGGTATCATGCAGTGGGGCAGTACTATTTTAACTTTGTGTTTGAATGGAAGTCCTTTTTTTAACATAAAGCATAATTTTCACTCCTTTCTTGCATTCGGGTGCTTGAGTTGTTTCCCGCAATCTTTCTGCATTATAGTGCGTGACTCTGTCTTTCCAAGCTGCCAAGTACCTTCGCTTCATCGTTGTCCTCTTCTTGATGCCTTCAATATGATGCCTGTCCATTTGATCACACACGAAAGTGCAAACTCTCCTTTGACTTATCGTTCTGGTTCTGATCCTGAGTGCCACACCTTATCTCAAAGAATCCTTGTCTTGTTTTTCCGCAAGCTTCATCCCCCCCACTTTGTTTTGCGTTTTTGTCTTTATGACAAATGTTGAGCACTTCTTTAACAGTGACGTCAGATGGATTATCAGTCCCAGTTAAAGGAAAGCTGTTGCCATCTTCAGGGCAGACACAGCACCCACTGACCGACACAGCATAGCAGACCTACTGACAGAGAACAGAATGGCTTTTGTGGCACAAATTCAGATTCGCCTTTGTGAGTTTCTGTGCTCTTAGAGCTATGACTGTTGCTTCTGCAACGCATCTATTTGCTGTGAGAATATCGCTACTCAAGTAGTGTTAATTTTTTGCAGCATTCTTTAGACCGAGTTACTTAGCTTCATCAATGGGCATCCTCTCGTCACGTGAACAAACCCAGCTCTATGGCCTACTTATTAAAATCCCTATAGGCATAGCGGATGTGTAGCAAGCTGTCTTGTCTAATTTGGTCAATCGGACCTAGAGCTTCATTTTACTGCAGCAGATGTCCAATGCAAAGTATTCACAAGCCTCTACGTCACTCTTGTTGATCCAGACTACTAGTGCTATGAATCTGGTGGTCTAGATTGTTCAACGTCTGTCGCATCAATTGCGGATGTAAGCAAACTAAGTTGAACTTTGCAACTATTTGTGATGTAGATGTAAGTATTCTGTCACTTTTCTTTGATTTCTTTGATGTCAGTGCCCAAGAATATTTCCATAATTCTGAGTCACTCAATGTCCCGTATTTCAGTCTTTTAGGTCCTTAGGGCACTTGTGAGTGCACAGCCAAGGATGCTACGAAATTGTTTGTAAACATCAGTGACCTTCGCAGTTCCTCCCATCTTTAATACTACCGTGGCGGTGCTGGCTGCTTGAAGGGCAAAGCATCCAAATTTCAGATGGGATGACCTCATCGTTTCAGCCTTGCAGACCTTGGAGTTCCCATCACGATAAAGGCGCAGAATATTGGCAGGCACACAGCTGGTGGTTTCAAGGGCTAGGCCTGCACGATCAGTCTTCCGATCAGACCTGCTATCCCAGCCTTGTGAGCTATCGAGCAGTCATCGTTGTGGTGGCGAGATAAGTCTGCACTCTATGTGCTGTTCACTTCAAAGGCTTGACCTTCAAAATGGATGTCACTGAAGAAATTTATCGTCCCAGCCTTGCAAGCTTTGCAGTTGTCATTGCAGTTGTCCTTCGCATCGATAGGCAGGTCATCGGCTGCTCCGAGGGCTGGGCTGACAGGTTGTGTCATTCACCTCCGGTGGCATCTCGGCTTTGTGAGCTTTAGGCCCTTGTGCTGAAGGGCAAGTTCAGACAGGAGCTGAAGCAAGTAGAAGGTGCTCCCGCCTCACAAGCCTACAGATGACGCCTGCAGCCACAGTATGAGTCCTGGGTATTATGGCACAAAATGTAAAGAATTGAGACAGGTGCCATGGGTAACCCGATGTTGCTCCTTTAATGGAACTCTAGTGGAACGTTGGAACTCGGAGTGACTCTTCAACTGCGGAAGAGACCGCTTTGAGTTCTCGAGAGCGTCGGAATGAGACGCTGCGTAGACGACGTGCCGAGGAAACGGAGGAAGAACGTGCATGCAGCTCTTGCTTTCGCAATTAAACCAGGGTGAACCTGAGCTAAACCACAGGCAATTTTTAATGAAGCGGCATACATCACGGATTAAAGAGCTCCTCACGAATATCACAAGAGGAGCGTCAATAAGGAACACTCAAAATCAGCTCGTTGACGCATATGACCAGTGTGTCTCTCTGCCTTGCACAAGGTTGAGGCTGTTGTCCTTTTATGATGAAGAAAAATTACAACACCAATTACAATTTTTTAGCGTTGATGCAGAGGAAGCGCTGCTTGGTCTGTAAGCAATGGCACTTACCCACTTCCATTCAGACAGAATTTGATTCCATTTTTCCTAAAAATGCAAATATACTATTCCACTGTCAAATATACTATTCCACTGTATATAAAATGTTAAATTTTATATACCGACCAAAGCAGTTATCGAGGCCGACGAAAAGTGAAGTGGCATTGGAATGTTCTCTCCTATTTTCGGTCGGTAATTTTGTCTTCGCCTTCCCGACTTCATAGCACATTTCTTTTTGAACTTCTAGCAATAGTTCTACCTTTCCGCAAACTAAATTCACCAACAGATACTGCAGCGTTCATACCTGATTAGCTGCTCATCCCTTACTCCTCATGGTGACTCACAGATTTTGCGAGCGCTAAAATCATTATAGGGCTTGACCTACTGTCATTTGGCTTTAATAAGATTGGTTTATGTTCCTGTGAAGTCTTATTCCTTAACAGAATGGCAGATTTGTTGGTGGAGGCATCGCTGGGTGGTCCGATTATTGAAATGCTATCTTATTCAGCTTTTATCACAGCGGCTATATTTAAGACATAGATATGATGCTACGAGAATTTCCAGTACCCTCTCTAACAAGCTTGGAATGTTTTGAGCGTCTGTGTATTACTTGGAACATCTGTCAAACGCAAAAAAATTCAATTCGCCATTACGTTGTAGAACGTGACTTCTAAATGTTTACTTACATAGGGATTCTTTGGTGCCCTCGCCTATTTGTTCTTATTGTGGAGAAGATAGGCCACAATTTCTTCTGAATTTCTATAGGCTTTCTTATCTTACGGAAAGTAACCTTAGAAATATCGCTCCGCATTCTTGGCTTAGATTTAACTGTGTCGGATTTGCAATCCTTTTGTGTCTCGAGTTTGGGTACAGCTAGCGACAGGTAGGTTATTTTTCTGTTATGCAAACCTTTCTCTTAGATACACTGAAGTTTAGTCACTCAATTTTAATTTAAGATTTTATTGTTGCCAAATTTCGTTCGATTTCTCTGGTATTCATTTATAGTTGTAGCTATTCCTTTACCGCTAATATACATATGCTCTCCAAATTTGGTTTTCTTCGATGATAATGTATCTATCTTGCACTAGTTGTTACTTTCTTTCGCATTATGTATATGCTAATTTACTATCTTGGTCTTCCCGATTCTTCGCGAGCCTTCTAAAGTCTGTATGAGCCATTGCAACGTAAGGCACTACGTCTACATACCGACCGTGGGACACTTAATTTTCATTTTTTCCTCAGTTTATGTATAGGCCCTTTTAAAATTCCTGTTAGAATTTAGATGCCTAATGGTTCGTTTTGAATGCTTGCCTACACGCCCTTTTGGTATTTTGTTAGATGCACTTTTCACTCAACCCCGTGTGGCCAATCCCCCCTGTGGGTACGAGCGGTGTTTTGAGGCAACAACAACATCCGCCCACTAGCAGGCGTTGAAGTATAAGCGAGGACACGCAGAAGGAATAAAAGAGAAAGTTTACGGTGGTGGCCTGGCAGACGGACCACCTTTCGCTAGGATCGCCTTTCACTAGGAGGTGGTTTTATGATTTTGTTATCATATAAATTCTATAATAAGGCGAAAATAGCTTTCAGGTTAATGTCTTCAGAATGTGAAATTTTGGCAGTGCACCTTAGCATCCCAGGCTACCGTTCATTTTCTATTATAGATGCTTATTTCCCTACGGGCTTACACAGTACATACCAATTGGATAGTGCGCTTGCCAGCTGCAAAAATTAAGTCGTCCTTACTGGTGACTTCAACTCGCATCACGTGTCATGGGGTTACAAAACAGATGCATGTGGGACACGTCTATGGGACTGGACCATAGATAAAAATCTTTCATGCCTTAATGTCAGACGACCTACTTTTATCCGTGGGCAATCTCGCTCAGTGTTAGATTTGACGTTTTCTAGCACAAGCGTCGCCGTGACATCTTGGACTACGATTGATTCCGGTACAAACAGTGATCATCTTCCGGTATACTTTGAAATTGCATGCCCTTTAACATCAGTTGATCGACACGGCAGAATATTTGTGAATTGCAAAAAATTTAAAGACTGCTTGCGCTCCACCATTGCATCATTAACTAATAGTAATAACGAAGAAAGTGGCTTGAATATTTGTTCAGCGTTACAGATCTCCCGACAAAAGTCTGAATTTGTAATTCAGACCGCTAAGCGTTCCCCATCTAATCCTTGGTGGAACAGTGAGTGCACACGAGTTTATCGAAGAAGGAAAGCTGCTAGGAAAAAACTTCTACATCATCAGAGTCCACAAAATTGGAAAGATTATCAATTTATTTCGGCAACCTTCAAACGTGCTATTAAACACGCAAAAGATGAGTACGATAAAAACCATTTCGATTATCTATCTAAATCCAAAAACAAACGTGCTTTATTTAATTACCTTCGGTTTAGATACAGACTCCCAATGAGCGTTAATGTAGACTCAATCGTCTATACCTCACATGAAATGAGGAGTCCTTAGAGCTATTGGCTAAAGGATTGGAGAGCCGGTTGGCAACGCGCCTTCAAGCTTCTGTTTTTACTCCTGCGTTATCGGACTACAAAGAGATATCCTATTCGGAAGTAGCACAAGTTATGTTACGGTTGCCAACTACAGCGCCTGGCCCGGACGGAATAACAAATGCAATGTTAAAGATTTTCTTTCAAGAAGCTCCACGTGAGCTTCTGAACTTGGTAAACTACTCTGTTAGCAATGCATGGATTCCACAAGAATGGAAGATCGCCAAAATTATTCCGTTACTTAAAAAGTAACGGGCAGGGTACACTATCGACGACATCAGACCAATTGCGTTGACATCAAACATAGTGAAACTTATTGAAAGAGTGCTTCTCGGACACATAATAGAGTTTATTGTCGAAAATCAATTGTTGAGTCCTTGCCAAATTGGATTTCGATCTGGCTATTCAATATGACACGCGCATGTAGACCTTGAAAGTCGAATTAACATCGCCAGACAGAAAAATCAATACGCGGCTTTAGTTACCTTAGATATATGTAAAGCCTATGACAGCATTGAACACACCAATCGGTTACAGAGCCATTGTTTTCCAGGCTATATTGTAGGATGGGTGCATGAATTCTTAAAAGACAGGGAATTCTATTGTTTTCGAAGCGGCTATTCTTCTAGAAAACATAAGCAAACAAGAGGTGTGCCTCAGGGATCGGTACTCTCACCAGTATTATTTAATATTTTACTGAGCAGAATCCCCGTTCACCCAGGAGTCAGTACCTACGCTTATGCTGATGACATTGCCTTTTTTTGGTATGGCTAGTGACATATACTCTCTTTACGAAATTTTACAGTCGTATCTAAGGGAACTGGAACACTGGCTGGATAGCTTACACTTAAACCTGAATGCTAATAAGTGTGCTATACTTGTTTTTCCAGTTAAAGACCCAGTATACATGTCGCTGAACTACCATCTCGAAGACATCCCACAAGTAGAGTCGTTAAAGTACCTTGGAGTTACTTACAACGGAAATCTTAACTGGCGGCCACATATTGAATATATTGCGACAAAAGGAGCTCGTACAATAGGCATTTTGCGCAAGTTAAGCAATCGAAGAACAGGTATGCGCAGAAAATCCCTCTTGATGGTATATAAAAGGTACGCTCGTTCGGTGTTAGAATTTGGATGTGTTTTATTCTCAGGTGTTCCATCATACAAGCTTCGGCCGCTAGTTTTGTTAGAACGAGAGGCACTAGGTCTGTGCTTAGGCCTTCCAACATATGTTGCAAATGCCGTATTATGCATGGAAGCAAGAATCCCACCCATATTATGCCGATTTCACCTTCTGACCGTTCAGACCTTCTTAAGGCTACATGAATCACCATTAAACCGTCCTCAAATTATTTTCATCTCCGATGCAGAATTATTTTTTCCTGTTCATTGACCCAGGTTTCATAGACCACAGATTATATTTGTGCAAACATTACTTGAACCACTAAATGTGCAAATTCGTGATGTGCTTCCTAATAATACGCATTCAAATTACCCAGAGATCAGGTTCGACGACATTTTCCCGAACCACGCGAAACTACTCCCTTACGGCATCTTAAACGCCATGTTGCAAGAACACCTAAGCACCCTAGAAACAAACATTATCATTGCAACAGATGCCTCACAGTGCGAGGAAAAAGCTGGCATTGGAATATTTTGTCCTGCGATCGACTGGTCTTTTTCTTTAAGATTGCCTGATTTTGTGCCTATTTTTCTGGCCGAGTTGTTAGCAGTAATCCTAGCTTTACGTAAACTAGACCAAATGATTACAACGGCTGCTATTCTTACTGACTCCCTTTCTGTGTGCTCTTGCCTTACCGCTACTAATGAGTCACCCATGCTAAAACTCTTCCACTAACTAGTTCCTGCCCATGTGCAATGTATTCATTTGATTTGGGTGCCTGGTCATAAAGGTTTGTTTTTTAATGAAACTGCCGATTCACTGTTCAAGATCAAGATTCAAGATCTTCACTGCCTAGCGGGCCCTGTTCTTCCTATTCTACCAGTGACAGCACAGATCACGGCGGCAAGATTTCGGATGAGATCAATTAGATCAGCCTTATCAAACCCACGTTTGACAGCTTCTCCAGAGTATAAACACCTGGCATTTCCCTGGCATAGCGAATCTTGTTACACAAAGATGCTTGAGGTCTGCCTCACCAAATTACGTTGCCGCATTCCCTCCCTAAATTTCTACTTACGCAGGTCGGGTTTGGTTCCCTCTCCCGTTTGTTCTTTTTGTGAGGAGGAGGAGACGATACAGCACTTCCTTCAATCTTGTCGCCGTTTTGCTGCGTTAAGAAAAAGATTGTTGGAGATACCTTTTCGAAGAATTGGCCTGGACTTGACAGAACCTGCAATTCTTTCGTTCGGGGCGTCCACTTTGGGATTCAGCCACAGGGATGCATGCTTCGCTGGCCAAACATTCCTTACAGAATCTAAAGGAATGCCCTGCTAAATTCTATTTTTTGATTACTTTTAAATTAATTATTACTCATTCAACAGCACCTTCATGATTTTATTTTAGCCGGTAATTCAACCCTATTCAATGCTATTCCCATAGATATTAGGAAATTTATGCTCTATATTATTTTGGAATAATCCACCCATTTCTTGGCCAATCCCCCATCGTGGGTAGGAGCCACACGTGCCACAGGCTACAACAACAACAACAACAACAACAACAACAACAGACGGACCCTGCATTGTGCCCAGGTAATATGTTATGGAGGGGATCTTGCAACCTTTACGATTACTAAACCACTGTGTGATTTTCTCAGATGTATCGGTCCCTACTGTAAGCGTTAAATTTGAGAATATTTTTCCTGAGAATGCTAAACTTGTACCTAAATGGCTTGTTGGAATATCACATTGAGAGCCTCCAAGTTGATACCGTGATTGCTACAGACTCGTATGCTTGCGTCAGTGGAGCGAGGGCAGGCATGGACAGCTTTTCGCCATTAAGAAACGGGTATTTTTTATATTGACTGCCTGATTTTACTCCATTATGTAAGGCAGATTTATAGGCGATAATCCTAGCATAACGAAAACTCGTTACGTATATTTCTTCAGCTGTCATCATGACTGATACCTGGTCCGTTTGTGCCACTCTCTCAGCGCCGAGCTCATCTGACCTTCTCCGAGAATTGATTCATCCATTCCCCAACACTTACGCATCACCCTTTTGGTGCCGGGCCAAAGTTAAGGGCTTGAATTTTTAGTCCATCCAGCTGGCGGGCGCACTTGCGGCGGTGATTGCTGTTCGCGAGGAACATTCGCTTTATCAAATGATCCGCCTTAAACAGCAGAGATCTTCAGCTGTCAGCATCCCTTAGCACAGCCCCCCCACATGGTGTTCCACAAGACAGTTTCAAGTTTCATTAAAAAGACTGCATTTCCTCCGACACCCCCCCCCCCCCTTAATTATCATTCACACAGGTCTGGTTTGGCTCCTTCTCCACAGTGTTATTGCAGTTAACCTGAAACTATATTAGAATGTCGCAGCTTTAGAAATGCGAAGGAAACAACTCGTGAAAGTCCCAATCGCCGGCTTTGTTTGCTTTGGCAAGGGCTGAAGGGCGTTGGCACTAGGTGGCTGCAACAGGAATGCATGTGATAGCACATATAATTTCTTTAAGCGAAGTCAAGAGACTGCCACGCTAATTATCTGGTGTTCTTTTTCTCTCCCATGATAAATGACTATCATAAATCGCATCATAAATGACATCATTAAAGTACCAACAGTATCTCTTCTTGATTATACCCCTGAAGTTCATGAAACAAATATTTCTTCTTTATCATACCTCCGAAGTTCATAAAACTGAATTTAAGAAATTAAGCCATTTACTGCGATTATCACTTCGATAGCAATTATGCGGACACTCGAGGCGCTTTCGCGCCGCCGCCTTCCTGCGTGTGAAGCGTGTGGAGGGTGAGGAAGTCTTTAGAGACGGGCAGTGCGTTTCGCTGTAAAAAACGAAGCCTTCCTCCCGCTGCTGATCCAAGCGTTGTGCACACAAGCATTCATAGCGCTTGAGCTATGTGCTTACCATAGCGCTTTGTATATTGTGGTCTGAGCGGGCCCCAAATTTCAAGCTACGATTGCCGCTGGTTTTCCATCGAATGCACCTCGTGCACCCGTAATACGCGTCGCCTGCGACCATGTTGTTTGTTTCCTCCATGCCCGAAACGGTTGCTGGCGGCGTTACTCATCACGCCAGCGATGTGGGACGCCTGCCGGGGTGATGGCACTGTCTATCGTGCGGCAGTTGCCTCGGGTGCTGCGTCGCGCCAACACGCCGACCCGCGTATCAGTGGAACACCTGCTGCCAAAGAGCTCGAGCTGCACGTTGCTATTGCTGTCAGTGTAACTACCACCATTTTCCTTAATGTGTACGTTCATGATCGCCTTAATATATTCTCTTTAATTTAGAAAACTTCATTTAAGTTCTCTGTTTCTTTTTTTTACCACCCCAGCGATCCACGTGAGCTATCAACTTAAGTGATCTGAGCCATCTCATCTGGGACCATCCAACCAACTTTAATTTCTGAAGCTGTAAATTTCGTGTCGACTTGATTCACGTTCATTTTCAAATTCTTTGCCAGTGCCCTCAGAAGTGACGACCGACCTATGGATGCCGCCGGGCGCCGTGCCGCCGCTGCGCGGCCCTCGTTGGGCCCGCTCCGGTTCGCGGCACAGCCTCGCGTCCCTCTCAGTGCGCGTCCGCGCAAGGCGCCGCAAAACGTGACCTTCAACATTGTCTTTCCCCCGGTGCTCTTCGTGTACACGCCCGCGCCGACACCACCACCCGAACCAAGTGAGTCAAATTTCGCAACAAAAATCGAACCCTCGGTTCGCCTTGCTCATGCATGCGAGGGCTCGACACTGGCAGACTTGATACCATGAAACAGCGAGACGCTCATAAGTTCACGTGACGCCTGCGGTTGGAAAGTTGTTCCAGATCCACCACGATGACCATCAGTGGCAATGGCTAACACTACCAGGGCTTGATTTATGATACGCATGCTGTTGCGTCTGAAAACGCCAAAGGGCATTCCTTCGGTGCATCCCACGAGGCAGCCCCCTTCGTCAGCGCCTGCCCAGATGGCGACGCGTCGCCGGCGCCAACTGTTGACGAGTCAAAAAAGAAGTTACCCGCAAGGTGACAACAAACACCTCATTCTGTAGACGCGGTAACAACCGTGAAGCTCAGGCTTCCCGGGCCGCTACAAGCTGACCATCGCAGAGAGCCTACTAACTGATGCAAGGGGCCAACGTCGAGGACTTCCGTGGAAAATCCGTCGACTCCAATGTTGCGTGATCGCAACATTGGAGGCAGAGTGCGGTGGAACGGTGCGATGTCATGAGACATTTTGCGAATGGTTCAACGATTATGATTGGCCGAGACACAGTCATCAGATTCCCTAGTCTAGTCACCTAGGGAAAACGACTGTTTCAAAAGAGGACACCTATGGGGCAGTGAGTTTGTACTGACGTGCCTGACGTGTCCTGATGTGTGCCCAGACATTTCAAGTGCTCCTGCATGTAGTTGCGCTCCCATAGCTGCGAGGACTGTAAGTATGTGAGACTACTCAAGACAGCTATAGCGCTGCTTCCTGCCTTAATAGCCAGAAGGGTAACAGCGTGAATACAAGTTTATTTTAAATAATTTTACAGCTGTAACCTCTTAAAAAAAGACGAGAAAAACAAAAAGAACAGCAACACCGAATCAGGTCCAGAAGATATTTGAACGAGTACCGACAGAAAAATATTGTGCCCCACTTTATTAATTTTCATTTTTATATAGCTGTTGACTACAAAGTTACGGTAAAACGCCCGAATACCTCAAGAGCGCCGCAAATAATCAATTACGTCAACATTTGCACGACCAGTTCAAAACCCGTGCCAAGCGCAGCGCGTGACTTTTTGGAGGCGACGCAGGAGTCCATTCAAGTCACTGAAACTGCAGCAGGCGGTAACGTATCACAAACTCAAGCGCGCTCCAGTAAGACCCTGTTGACGCGTGCTTACAAACTAGTGGGGGGACCAAATAGCTCACGGAGATCCACCTTTGGAGTGATGATGGGGACCTGGGAGCATGCATGGTCCATAGGCGCGTGCGCGCGCGCTGGTGTGGTGGCCGATTCGCGCCACGAGATCACCGCACCAGGTATCCGTGATGGCGACCAGCTCCATGTTGCACTTGGCGCACGCATTGAGCTGGTAGCATTAAAAGGTAACGTACTTATTTGTTGCGCTTTGTAGGAATGGCGGCTGCATACCGACACTGCTAGGGCGAGAGCGCTCGTTTGCATATTGAAACAGACATCGCTGGTAAATAGACACCTATGGCTTTCCACTTGCCTGAAATGTTAAAGTGTCCGAGCACCCTTAAATTCTGCAACTTGCATGTTTCACACAAAGCACCCTTTGAGCACTCTCAAATTAATCAAAGGGTTCGCTGAGGGTGCTAGGCTAACGAATGGACACATTTTCGAAATTTTTAGAGAAAGTAATGGTGCAAAAAGGGTGTCTCGACGTCCAATCTAAGCTCCAGTTTTTTGAGTCCGCTAGCTACCCGCTACAGCGGACGTTTGCTGGAATTTATGCGGCCTATGAATCTACGAACCTTGCTTCGTGTAATTGTGTAATACCCTGCTATGGTTAACAGTGCTTCGATTTTGGGCGAAGCTGCGACTTTTTCAACCTCGAACAAATAAAAGCCTAAAAATCGCTAGAATATCCGTATGATTTGATAGGACATTGTCAAGCTGCTATCGCAGCTTTCTTCCTAATAGCCTGTCCATATTCAAATGTATATATCTGGGCAATGAAGCACTTGCTTACTACTTAGTTTTTGACGAGAGGACAAATGAAAAACCTGCCGGTGAAACAGTTCCAGGAAGATAAAGTGTTGTAGCTTCTACGCGGGAACGTAAGTCGAAGCTTTTCTCGAGTTCTAAAGTTTACGAGCGCATTCTTGTCGACAACTGTTTCATCATTAGTCGACGGAGCACAATTCTCGTGCACACGGATCGATCCGCGTTCTCTCCGCACACCGCGGCCGTTCGTGATGCTCGGAATCGTGCGGCCCGCTACACACGCGTGTCCGTCGCATGGCGCCGGATGAATCCTCGAGGAACATCGTGCCTCGCGTTTTATAAACGGGAAGCCTACTTGGCGTGTTTTCCACGAGTCACACGGTGCCTATAGATTCAATTCAAATCAGTCTTTATTTTCTTTTGGACAGAGAAAGAAACAGGACTAAAAGCTCGCAAGCTTGGCAGAGCTCCTGCCCCCTTTGTCAACTTGGCAGTACAGTACACAGGCAGAGATTTTCATTTCTTCAAATAAACACTGAGACAAGATAACAAGACACTTCGTAAAAAGCAGCGCTATGCATTGCAGCACAAACACAGGCATTAGAAAAACAAGTAACAGGTTATGGGGAAACGAAAAGAAAACGGCATAGCTTGAAACCGAGTGCAATATCATCACGTAATTTTGCGCAGAAAAAATCGCTTAATAGCATCACTTGAATGCTCAAAGGGGTCAAACGATTCTTTGTATAATTTATTTAATAATACTGGAAGAGTATAATAAAGCGACTGCTCGGTGTAGTATGCCCTAGGTGTCGGCACTAACCAAATTTCTTTGTCTACTCTGCAGGATATGCGTGTTTCTCTCAAGTTTTGCCAGATAACAAATATAATGTTCATCACTTCGTGAGGTTGTAGGGGGTTCTTATAGGCTTACCTGTTACGAAGCCACGAACTCGCGCGCTGGGTATCGCTGCAACAAAATTCGCATGCCTTATTCGTGCCAGTGCCAAATTGCGTGGTCTTAGGCTTAGAGACTTTGTGCGCTCGCATTGGGCTTCCACAAACTTCGGCAGGCTAAAATAGGCCGTGTTGCTTGACTGCTTCTTTCTCGCTTTGCTGTCACTTCGCTTGGATCGACCGACACCTGCTCGCACAACCAGCTCGAGGCGAAAAACGCACGGCGTCGAGTGGCGCCTTCAATGTCAGCGGCGGTCAGTCTACGCCTCACAGCAACGTCGTCCCGTAGTTTCAAGCTGTGATGCTAGCTGTGTACCGCTATTTTCCCCCAACTAGCCTGACAAGAAAACTCCTACGTGCTGAAGCAGAACGTCGCCGCTTCGCCGCTAACAAAGAAGGCAAGAAGGGAACACTGTACTGCAATATAAATGAATCACGCTACCATCATGACTGCTGAGGTAAAGTATTAAATTCTGCGGCGAAAACTGAGATCTGTCATCATTGTGCGTCACAACGACTCCGTAGACGGCTGCAGGTAACGAGCTGGCCCAGCATTTCTTCGGGAGCACGAGTTGCGCGTTACGGCATTATAGTCGCTCTGGTGTAGCACTAGGCCTAGCCCTTTTTTTCTTCTCACTTTCACCGGGTTTGGCGCCGACGACTCGCCAGGCAGAATCGGTGGAAGGTCTCTCGCACAGCTCAGCCGCAGAGACGCGTAAACACGCCGACGTTAGCGCGGGGAAGCTCGGGGAGGAAGCAATTAGCGATGTTGGTTTATACGTCACAATTGATATCAGCAAAGATCGGTGTACTCGCAAACTACGTATACCAAGCGCCCGATCGAGAGTTGGAATAGATCACGAACATTGAAAGGATGCGATACTCTTGTTTCGTCCCTACCGCAGCGCCATATATAGACCACACCTGTTCTCCCGTATACGTAATCATCCCGGGCGACCGCGTGATCCGGTGGGTGCTAACTGGTTAAACTTATATGCACGCTTTATCAAAGTGGTGCTTCTTATTGTACGAGGGACATTTTAAGACCACTGGTTGCGTCTAGAGGGACTGCCCGTCTAAAGTGTGAAATTTCAGCCTGCCAGCTGTTTTCGTTGTTTCGGAGCAATGGTGTGCAAATAGTCCGGCTCCATCGGAAAACGGCGCCGTGCATTTCTCGTATCTTTGCGCAGCAATCAATACTTTGTTGGCTGGAATCAGCTAGTCTGGAAAAGCACATGTTTTGTGCAATAATTCATGAGCACGAAGGTCCATCCGCTGAATACTAACCGCGGATTTACAAACAGGCGCCATGACTGCAATAAAAAAAAAAACGCCGAGAAATGTTTGTTTCGTGCGTGGAAAGAGTGGTGTACCGTATTTCTTTAGACTGCGGGAAGGAATACATTGGTCAAACGGGAAGGTGCCTCAATGATCGCTTACGGGAACATTCAAACAATGTTAATAATCTGGTAAAGACTAGTCATCTAGCCGCACACTGCTCTCGTTGTAGCAGTAAACCCTTGTTTGACAAATCACAAGTGATATATAGGAACTCAGATCAAGTCACTAGGCAGGTCATTGAGGCATTCGAAATGATTAGAAACGATAACTCTGTAAGTTGTCCATCTATGGTAGCTGTAAAAAAAAGAAATCATGTTCCTATCGCGGTGTAGTGGCCTATGGTGGATGATTTTGCCGGAAAGAAATCTATGTGCGACAGTGGCTTTTTTGTTCAAGTTGTACGATGGTATATATGTGGTAACCATGTGCAATAAAAATTCAGTTTGTTAGTAGCGCTGTGTCTTCTGGTGTCCTCGTGTTTTCTTGCACTTTGCCTCATGTTATGGATTTTGAATGCTTTGATAGAAAGTAATAAACGAGAAGAAAGGGGCTAAACCGAGGGGCTCGATTTTTAGTAGTCATATCATAAGAAGCCAAGAAACACTGACACTAAGACAACATAGGGGAAATTATTTCTGCCTAATAAATGAAATAAAGAAACGGTAAATTAATGAAAATGGAAGTGGATGAAAAACAACTTGCCGCAGGTGGGGAACGAACCTACAACCTTCGCATTACGCGTGCGATGCTCTACCAATTGAGCTACCACAGCGCCGTTTCCCCGTCCACTTTCTTGGGTATTTATGTTTCCTAGTAGAACCCTGGGAGTGTTAGCCAGCGCCATCCCTCACAAACCTTGGCGGCGGATGTGGAACATCCTTTCCGCTGCAGGCGTCACGAGAACGTGATCTTTTTGGGTGAAGGCAACCACTCAATAAACCCACACATGCTACATGAAGGCGTCAATGTTGCCGGATTCGAGACCATCGTTATGTAATAAACGAGAAGGAAGGGGTCAACCGGGGGCCCGATTTTCATTAGTCATATCATAAGAAGCCGACAAACACTGACACCAAGGAGAACATAGGAAAAATTATTTGTCCTTAATGAATGAAATAAAGAAACGATAAATTAACGGAACTGAAAGCGGATGAAAAAACTTGCCGCAGGTGGGGAACGATCCCACAATCTTCGCATTATGCGTGCGCAAATACTTTCGCTTCGCAAACACTTTCATTTCCATGAATTTATCGTTTCTTTTTTCCATTTATTAAGCACAAATAATCTCACCTATGTTGTCCTTGGTGTCAGTGTTTGTTGGCTTCTTATGATATTCATAGAAAGTAAGGCAGTCGTGTTTGCTCAAATTAAGGAAAAAGACAAAATTTGAGAGGTTATTCAACCGCTTGTTAAAGTCAATGAAGCGCATTGTCTTCTTCGGCAAGTTGGGGGTGAGAATTGTTTGTATGAACCACACAATTTATTCTGAGAGTCCCGCTAGAGCGACAATGTTTGATCGACGTCGACTACGTAGAGGTTGAATTCCATTAAAGTTTTTTGACTGAATGCACAGCGGCCTGTGGCATGTTCGTTCTTCCGATATTCGGTCGTCAATTTCATAGGGAGGGAGAGAGAGATAATATTTAATGGCAGAAAGGTGGAGAGGTCGGCCTGAGTGAAAGGACTCTAGCCTGCTACTGCACGCTGGGGAAGGGGTTTGGGAAATAAGAGAGATAGGATGTGAAGAGGAAGGAGGGTGGTGGTATGGTGAAGATGATGAGGGCTGCACAGCATATTGTTTCTGTGCGATGCGTACGTGTCCACTTCGCAGCATAGCACAGTCATCTTCGCGGGCAGAGGTAGAAGTTACTGCAGCGTACCTAAGAGACTGTCTATAGCGTTCATAATATTTGCCGCTGTCAGCGCCACTGGCGTATTTAGACCGGACAGTAGCAGCTGCAGGGCGGCGATTATTTGTCGCAGCATGACTTTGATGACAGAGTCCGACGGTGATATCTGAGTACACTGTGCTTGCTCGCGCTGGCAGTATAGGGCCCGTGTGCGCGGCGGTAAAGGCCGATCCACACGACGGACCAAGTCCGCGAGCCGCTCGGTCACGTGATACGACGTCACGGTCCGGCGCAGAGCACATCCACACGGCGGATCGCCATAGCAGACGGCAGAGCAGACAAAGCAACTACACTCCCGGCCAGAGTGTTATCATTGTTATCATTCCGGCTCGAGTCCCACAAAGCCGGGAACTGCTCAACGAGGTATACAAAATGAAAGAAACCTCCTCGTCACTCCAAGAGGACACGGTGTTTAAAAAATATATCTGCTGCACGCACCTGTAGGCGGAACGGCCGACATGAAACGACTGGCTTGACTGGCTTTTGCTGAGCCGAAAACTGGATTGGACTTGGCTGAAGACACTCTGTTTCCGGACAACATTCGTTGGCTAAGCCACAATTGCCGCGGTTTTCATGCGGTCCGCCGCCAAAACGGAAGCGGGAAACGCCTCGGCGATTTGTTGGACCGCGAGGGCCGCGGTCTTGCGCGGGCCAACGGCGGTACGCACGAACTGGTGAAGTCATATCACGTGATGCGGGGACCTCGGTCCAAAAGAGCAACTGGGCCGTCGTGTGGATCGGCCTTAAGCGTGGTCATACATTCGGTTCCGGACTTGTGCGGCCCGCTTGAAGCAATGGTTTGGAGAGATCTATCGATTCCGATACAATTACCTTCTGCTGTACCTGCGGAATTGGAGCCAGGGAGCTCTCGTCTGGACCTACAGCTTGTCCACGCCGACGACGCGTTCGTCTCCCCCAGTGTTGCACTGATGCTGCCGCCTTCTTGTGGGACATACTTGTCTTGCTCATTTGGTTCAGTATTTTTTTTCTCCTTTTTCTGTTTGGGACAATCCTTGGAATTGGCCTCGTGGGGTCCATCGCAATTCGAGCACTTCATTTGTCTCTCTGTGCATGAAGATACGTCATGGCTGCCAGCACAGCGACGGCATGCCGTCTGGCCTGTGGAGACAGCGCTTACATGGCCTAGCTTTAGGCACTTGTGACATTGCAATGGTCGGGGCACATAAGGACTCACCGGGTGTCTCACGTAGCCCACCTTGACATGATCAGGTAGCGTCTCTTCCTCGAAGAGAAGCTTGACGCTCGTCGAGCGACCGAAGCGGTGAAAAACGATGACCTTCATTGTTGAAGACAGAAGCCTTTGTAGCTCTTCGTCGCTGATGTCAATCACGACATCAGAGATAACACTTGCCCTAGTGCGACCACTGTGCACGACGAACGACCGGACTTCTATGTGTCCTAGTATGCGCACGGTTTTAAATTTTTCTAGGGCTGCCTGCGTCGCTACTTCCATGTGACTACGTTTTTCTTGGTGTTGAAACACGCTTCGTTAATTCCTTTCGGCACCACATTACCAAGGTAGGTGTTAAGAATCTGTATCCAGAATTTAAATTCTTAGATACGTCGAGTGGCACAAAAGCAATCCTGCATGTCGGAGTAGGCGATCCGTTGGGGCCCTGCTCACTCACGTCTTTGGTTGTCTTGCGGTATTTTCTCTTGAGTCGTTTGCCCTGCACGACGGTGTAGTCGTTGTCGGAGTCCATTGGCTGGCTGTTGGAGAAACAGGAACCGGACATCTCCATGGCTACGTTGCAAGCCTTACAATATGTCCCTGCGAGACGCAAGAGGCGTGCTCAACGCAAGTGGTGGCGCGTCGTCTGTCATCGCTTCGGACGACTTCTCGTCCAAGAAGCCCAGTTAAGCCTCCGACAAAACTATCGCAGCAAGGCAGGAAACGACGCTTCTTCGGGCTCGGCGTGGCAGTGCGAAGCCGAGTAGCGAGCGCCTGTCTCATTCAGAGTTTATTTGACAACAGTACATGAAGAAACAGTTGTCATGAATACAAACGAAATAGGCTTGTTGGGGTCTGTACCCCCTAAATAAAAAAATCGCATTGGCAACATGACGATAGCAGCATCTATATA
The DNA here is from genome assembly GCF_050947875.1 of Dermacentor variabilis. Classification (NCBI taxonomy): domain Eukaryota; kingdom Metazoa; phylum Arthropoda; class Arachnida; order Ixodida; family Ixodidae; genus Dermacentor; species Dermacentor variabilis. The sequence goes on along the minus strand of NC_134572.1, from coordinate 3,559,765 downwards.
ATGGCTACGTGGCACAAACAATGTACATCACATCAAAAAAAAAAAAATTGGCAGAGGCTTAGCTTGGCTAAGCCTAGTGGATTGCGAAAGCAATCTTCTGTTCAGGTTGAAGAGTTCCATACTGCTCATCGAACGTGTAGATGCAGTCTCGTCGCCATTTAAAGCATCCATAAGGCTTGCTGTCGAACGATCAGGTTTCGCCAAAGTCGCGTCAGCATTGAGAGCATGCATGATACTTGTAGATGCACCCAGATCAAGAGATGTTGAACGCATTCGCCTGGCTGCATAATATGCATGCCGTTTAGGTTAACGTTGTTCCCGCTCTTCATCCGTTTCTTCCGCACGCCGCCGCTTCTTAGCTGCAGCATGGCTGCAGCACATCGTTGCAGCTTCACCTTATACACATCATCCGACATACCGTGGAGGATTCGCTGGGACGACTGCAACGAGCCGAGTTGGGGGGCCGCTTTTCCACAGCTGGCATGACGTAACGTACAGCGAGCGCCCCTCGCAGCAGCGGCGCGTGGAGGATTCGCTGGGACGACCGCGACGAGCCGAGTTGGAGGGGCCACTTTTCCACAGCTGGCATGACGTCACGTACAGCGAGCGCCCCTCGCGGCACCGGCGCGCAGCTGCAGCATGAAGGATTCGCTGGGAAGATCGCGACGAGCCGAGTTTGGGCCCGCTTTTCCACAGTTAGTATGACGTCACACATAGGTCACGCTAAAGGTCAATCGTGGATTCTTCGGGACGACGGCCAAGAGCGGAAACCTCGAGCAGTACTGCTTTCGCAATAAAAAAAGATTAAAAAGTTTCACCCCTTTTCCCCGGTCTACCGAAATTCCCCTGGTGCGAACGCGACGTAGCTCTCCCGGAGTCAACAGCGCACGACGCTTTGTCGCGTCAGCTCCTCACGTAAGAGGAGAAGAAAGAGCTGCCCTACCAATGAGATCGGCCCACATTGTTAGACCGCGCTATCGCCAGGATTGGCTCGCGAAAAATGCTAGAGTAAGGAACAGACCTACCCCATACTGAAACATGGAGGTAACTCGCGAAGGAAGACATCGTCTTCGAAAGACAAGCTTAGAGCGCATTAGACAATAAAGACGATTGCTTGAACTCGAAGCATGTACTCTTCGAGGTATACCTTTTACTCATAGACTGCCCCATATTTTAGAGCGCACCTCTTAGGCGCCTGTTCTTGCGACGAGCGTCGGCGGCGCCGGTGGCGTAACCGAGTGAGCGGCACAGCGAAAGATGAAAGAGCGAGCGCGGAGCGGGAGATGAAAGATGCGAGCCGCAAACGGCAGATACCAATGAGAGCGGCTTCTTCAGCGACATGCGCGCGGGTAACTGGTGTCATCAAGGTCGATCCAAATAGGTCGCGAAGCTTCGGGCGAAAAGCGGTTCAGTACAAATTGTCACCGACATCAGGCAAGGTCGGTTATGGGAGCAGCGATTGAAGCGCGACTATGTTTGGAGGAAAGAAACATTGGGAAAGAAAAAAAAAGCCTTTTTTATTTCAAGTGACATAAAGTTAGATTCCTTCAACGAAAATAAAATTCCTTGTCAACTTTATATATTCGTGACGAGTTAAGAAAACACAAGTTTATTTATTTTTATTTTTATTAACAAATACATTTCTTTTCAGCGCCCATCGTTACAGGGGGGCGTTGACGCGGCTATCACTCGCAATGTAATGCGCCTCTTGAAATGTGCAGAAAGACGCGCTCGCAAACTTCACCTGTTGAAATACGCCCCCCTCACGCGTTGTGCCTTTTTGCTTGTCGAAGTTTGTCTCAATTTGGTGACGCGGCTAGCTTCATCGCTTCTTAACCTGTTCAGTCAAATGTAGTGAGTTACGACCGTCAGATAATTGTGTAGTTTTCGTGCGACTGCGCTCGGCAACGGGCTTGGCTTCCGACGATAGGATCAGCACTCTAGACCTAAAGCTTTCGTCGGCCTCCAAAGAAAGTATCTTCTATGCAGGGGGTACGATTTGGACAACCGTACGGCTGGCCTTCAAGAAAAAAAAAAACGCCCATCAAGTAGAATTACGGGGCATTTGAATATATAGCTATAAAAGCAGGCCAACAAAAACAAATTTCTCACCTTCGAAAAACAAAATGACGTCACTTCTGTTTTTAGCGGATATAGCGTCACATTATTTTTTCTTCCGGCAGAAGTGTTACCTCCACATACAGATGGCGCTAAGCCTCATGAACCGCATTGTTTTGAACGTATGGGCTGCTATGGAAGCTTCGCTACCAGGTATATTTACTGTTGCATCTGGGTTGCAAGCCCCAAGGATAGCGTTGGCCTGGCGGCCTGGGGCACAACTGCAAGCATCCGAAAGTCCCGGCAAAGCATGAATCGACTGCTAACAGAACAACTTGTTTATTCTAGCATCGCAAAAGAGCAGGCGGTCAGGTCGACCGAAGTGGAGAGACGGGAGAGCACGTTACTCGACAGAAGAAATCGGAGCCTCTCTCTTGGCGTCCGGGGGGGGCAGCTGCTTTTATACTCTCGGAGTCGAGGGCAAGAAGGAACGCCTCGTCAGAGGCGCACGTGACGGCGGGGCACGGACACGCTGAAAGACACGTTGAGACGAGTGCAGTGACGCATCCGCCGGGGCCGGCGCCGGTCAGACCTCCTCGCTTCACAGTTGGGGGAGCTCCTCTCCCCGGCTGCCGCGCTTTGACAAGCGTGGGCACCAACATGCACACACACACACACGCGCACACGAAGACACGTGGCATTGGAACATGCCTGGACGCGCTTGGCGGGGAGGCGTAGCGGCGGCGCCGAACGGGCCGAAATGTCCGCCGCTTTGAACGAAGCCCCGGCGTCCGTTGCATCCGCGCCGGCTATACCGCGCGTCGTAGGCGAAACGTAACAGACCGCCCCGCCGGGGGAAGGAGATCCCGATGGTCAGGGGACTGCATCCGCTGTCCGGAGGGATGTCGCTCGATGATGCTCATAACCGAAGTCGGGCGTCCTTCGGCGTTTCTTGAGCGCAGCGCACAGAGAAGGCCTCGTTCTCTCGTTCAGGTTCACACAGGACACTGCAAAGTGACTTCGGGAGAGTTGACATTTTTGTTTTCGTTCCCGGCAAGCGTTAGAACTACGCCGAAACTCAACCGCTCAGTCAGCAAGCACGACACAATCCTCACTAAGCCATGCCAGGCTCTTTCCCCTTTTATACTACTGCCTAGTTCCTTACAGTAGTCTAGCAGCGCTCAGAACGCGTCCACAAATTGGAAAATTGCACTAGAAAGCACGTCATCACTTTGAAACACTAAACAAAAGCAATATGTTAAAAATCCTGCCTCAGTAAGAAAAACATCAGTAACAAACAACTCTGAGGCTGATTCCTACGTTAGGGGCTTCGACCTAAGCCATCGGCTTCACCGTTGAGACTCCCCTTTTTGTAACGCACCTCAAAAGAATATTGTTGCAAAGCGAGGCTCCAGCGCAGGAGGCGGCCATTTGTGGAAGAGATGGTCTGCAGCCATTGGAGAAGGCAGTGATCCGTCTCGAAGCATGCGAAGCGGAGATCGCAGCGAGCGACCGTACACTAGCTCAGCCGGCGAAAACCCCGTAGCCGCATGCGGCGCGGTCCTCAATGCAAACATCACCCCAGGCAGACACAGCTCCCAGTCAGTTTGTTGTGCAAACCACAATGCTCTCAACACGCGCTTTATGACGGAGTGGAGCTTCTCAACGGAATTCGACTGTGGGTGGTACACTGAGCTGTGTAACAGCTTTACCCTACACCTTTCGAGAAAAGTTGACGTCAAAGAGCTAGTAAACACTGTGCCCTGATCCGACTGGATTTCCGCAGGAAAACCAACTCGCGCAAATATGGACAGTAGTGCATTGACTATCTCAACTGAGCTGAGTTCTTTAAGCGGCACTGCTTCAGGGAACTTTGTCGCTGGGCAGATCACAGTCAAAATGTGTCTGTACCCCGTGGTTGTTACCGGCAGAGGTCCCACTGTATCAATAACGAGCCGCCTAAAAGGCTCCGTAATGATAGGTACCAATCTCAACGGCGCCCTCGATTTGTCCCCTGGTTTGCCCACCCCCTGACAGGTGTCACATGTCCTCACAAAGTGGTCTGCGTCCCGAAAACACCCTGGCCAATAGTACTCTTGCAAGAGACGGTCCTTAGTTTTCTTAACTCCTAGGTGTCCGGACCACGAACCCCCATGCGACAAGCGCAACAGATCCTGACGGTAGCACTGAGGCACGATCAGCTGATCGAACTCCACTCCCCTTCAGTCTAGATACTTCCGGTACAGGACCCCACCTCTTTCCACAAAGCGAGCATTTTTCTTGGCGATACCTTCCTTGACATTGCAGCGTATGTTTTCTAGGCTGCCATCCTTTTTTTGCTCGGCTATCAAAGCCAACCGGCTGACTTTTAGCAATCTATTAAGTCCGTCTGACGTAGGCGCGATGAGCAAATCTGCAGATAGCTCTTCTAACTTTCCCGTGTCGGGCATTTCCTCTCCAGTATCTGGTGCCTTCAACGCTACAGGCTCAATTTTATTCAGTTCGGACGTGCTCTGAATATCAGCTTGCTGCGCCTCTGACCCTTTCTCATTGTTCGACAACGTCGGCCCCGCAACTACCGCCTTTGCAGCGAGCTCCCGAACTTTCGATCTGGTTAAGGCCTGAACGCTAGCCTCACCAAACAAAAGCCCCTTCTCGCGCAGGAGGTGATCGGACCTGTTCGAAAATAGGTACGGGTACTGGGGGGGGGGGGGCAGCATAGATGACACTGCGGCCTCCGTCTCAAGCGCTCCGAAAGGTCCTTCAATAAGTACTTTTGCTACGGGCAGACACACGCTATGAGCTTCCACGGCTTGCTTGATCCATGCGCACTCGCCCGTGAACATATCGAGTTCTACGTGAGAGGGGTGAACTACATCCATCGTAGCTGCGGAATCGCGAAGCACTCGGCCCTCTTTCCCGTTCACGAGGAGGTCTCGCATGTAAGGCTCAAGAAGCTTCATTTTCTCGTCAGTGCTGCATAATGACAAAAACACGACTTTTGTTTTTGTTTCCGGACACTGCGCCGAAAAGTGACCCGGCTTCTGGCACGTATAACACACGCGCACTTGCCTCGTCTCGAGCCGCTTTCTGCGTTCGGCTTCGGCTGCCGCCGTCTCCTTACGTTCGGTCGGACTTTCACTCGCATCCGCACTACGTGTGTCCCCCCTTGCTCTCATGGGCGTGAACTTTGGCCTCTGAAACTTGGAGCCAAATTCACCCTTTTGACCGTCCTTAGCTCCGCGAGCCCGACGCGTCACAAACTCCTCGGCTAGCTCGGCGGCTTTAGCCACTGTACCAACGTCTGGCCTATCCAAGACCCAGTACCGCACGTTCTCAGGTAACCGACTATAAAACTGTTCCAGCCCGAAACACTGCAGAACTTTCTCGTGGTCACCAAACGCTTTCTCTTCTTTGAGCCACTCCTGCATGTTTGACATTAGCCTGTAGGCAAACTCTGTATATAACTCACTTCTGCCTTTCTCATTTTCCCGAAACTTCCGACGGAACGCCTCCGCTGACAGCCTGTACTTTTTTAGCAGACTCGATTTCACTTTGTCGAAATCCTCTGCCTCCTCACTCTTCAAGCGAGCGGCTACGTCGGCCGCCTCGCCGGGTAACAAAGTGAGCAAGCGCTGTGGCCACGTTTCCCGAGAGAACCCCTGCTTCTCGCACGTTCGCTCAAAGTTAACCAGGAACAAACCAATGTCCTCTCCAAGCTTAAACGGCCGCATCAGGTCAGTCATTTTGAGCAATACTCGTTCTCCTGCACCGTTTGCCTGACTTCCATTACGAGCGCGTTCCATCTCTACCTCGAGACGCTTCATTTCCAAAGCGGGTTGACGGTCGCGCTCTTTTTCTTTCTCTTGTTGCTCTCGCTCTCTTTAACGCGATAGCGTTAAGGAGCTCGTGTCGCAGAAAAGCCGGTGTTGTCGGCGTCGGTGTCGGCATCGGCGTCCGCGGCGTTGGCCGTGAGCGATAAATCATGGCAGGCACTTCATAAATAAAAAGCAACTTCCAAGATGGGCTGGGTGGGAATCGAACCAGGGTCTCCGGAGTGTGAGACGGAGACGCTACCACTCAGCCACGAGTTCGATGCTTGAAATCGGTACAAACGCGCTTTTAGTGAAAGCGGTGTTGCCTTAAAAACGTGCCGTAGAATGTTATACTGCGGTGTATATCGGTAATTATGAGCACGTAACTTACAGAAGTCGCATTTACACGAATAGCGAAGTACGTTTCCCCTACATTTCTTCTGCGCTTACCGCACACGCAGAGCCATCTTGCGGCAAACACAGAAGACCCCTCCTCTCTATGTACGGCGCTGCCCCGACAGGTGGCGCGCCATGCGCGCATTGGGGCTGTGCTGTGCGCGGACCGGTGCCAGGCGCGTTGCGGCCCCGACTCCCTCTCCCCTGGCGACGCTTCGCCGTGCTCCCACGCGGGTTGCAGAATCAAGCGCCGTTCTATCTGTCTATCTCTCTGCCCGTGCCGATCACGACGTTTGGCTGGCGTAGATCGTTTCCCCCTCCGAGACAACGAGTTCTTTGGTTCGTTCCGTTTGCTCAGGCGCACGTTTCATTGCCGCGCAGAACGCTGCGTTGCTCGACGCTCTCCGTGTGATAGGTGGCCGCAAAGTCCGATGCGGGGCGCCTCGTAAGTGATCCCTGCGCCGTAGCGCTTTGTCTTACACCCCTTGGCGGGTCGATGGGAACGCTGTCGCGTTCCACTCTTGAAGGCGAAGCTTAAGCGTCCTCCAATTTTAGAGCGCAGCTCTTTGGCGTCCGTTCTTGGGTTTCGCGTCGTCGTCGGCGTTGTCGTCGGCCTCGTAACCAGCTCCGCCCCCCTTTCATCCCCCCAGCGCTAGCAGCGACCGACTGATACCGCTGGATGCCGCTGTCGCCGCTAGAGAGTCAAGATAACGTGACTGCATAGAACACCGTCGCCGCCATGCAGAAAGAGGAGGAAAGGGTCCCCCCCCCCCTGTTCTTGTGTGGCGGATAGGGTGCTCTTCAGTTGCATCAGTCAGTCGCTGCTATCTCTTCCCTCCTCCCTTTATCGTGTTGTCCGCTTGCTGCGCGCGCTTCTGCCCCCATCGTTTGCCGCTGGGTGTACACGCCGCCCCCCTCCCCCCTCTTCCTGCGAGTCTCCGGTTGTCAAAGCGCCGGCTCGAACTTAATTCCTTTCTTCGCTCCTCCTCCAATGCAACCCCTGTGCGGTGGCAATCAGAGAGCCAGATCGGTGGCGGCGGATCTGTATATGTGCACCGCCCGAGCCGAAATTGCCGCTGCCGTTCGCCCTGTGCGGTGGCAATCAGAGAGCCAGATCGTTGGCGGCTTGACATAAAGACAAACAGCAATTTCCTAACACTTATGCGGGAGAACATCCCGTTCCTCTCGCTCGTAACGCGTCCCACGGCTGTGACAACCTCGCGAGGCACTTGTATAGATCTCGTCTTTGAGAATCAAGCATTGGTGTACCAAGTCGAACATATATCAGTCTATTTCTCCGACCACAAAGCTTCCTTCATGACTGTCAAGAACTGTTAGTGGAGTCTTTGTTAAAGGAATACGTGTGAAAAATAAAAAAAAAATTCTGTGATAGCGCATACATGTGTTGCTCGATTTCTTTGCCTCAATCTATCGAAAAGGTGAAACAGCTTATTTGCTGCGCTCAAATTTCGCATTAGGAAGTAACGTAATCGTCGGTAATTTTTTTTTTCTTTCTCTTGTTGCTCTCGCTCTTTCTGTTCTTTAAGGTCGCGCTCCTGTCTTTTTGCCCTCTCCTCAATGGTCTCAAGGCATTCCGACAGCTCGTCGTCCTCAGCTTCTAACTCAAGAATAGCCCTCAGCAGTTCTGGTTTTCTGAGTTTGTCTGAGACATCCAGACCCAACTCTCTTGCAAGCTCCAGCAATGTCGGTTTGCGCAACGGCTTCAAATCCATGGCTGCTCTGAGTGCTGCTTTCTCTACTGCCTACTATTGTCTTGCTGCAAACTAACCCGGCAGCAACGACAACCACAATTACCAGCTCTGTTTCTGACACTAACAAAAGCCTGGCAAAACTCAGAAGAAGAAAGTCCCGCACTCACCAAACCTCGCAGCCAAGAATTCAGCGCAGTCGTTCCGCTGCAGGCAACCAGTCATCACACAGGGCTCGTTGCACTGCTCCCGGATGGTCGTTGTGCTGCTCAGCATACAGTCAACCGCATATCTTCGCTGCTGGCCTCCGTTGTAGCGACATCACCGCTGGCACCAGTTGTTGCATCTGGGTCGCAAGCCCCAAGGGTAGCGTTGGCCTGGCAGCCTGGGGCATAACTGGAAGCATCCGAAGGTCCCGGCAAAGCATGAGTCGACTGCTAACAGAACAACTTGTTTATTCTAGCATCGCAAAAGAGCGGGCGGTCAGGTCGACCGAAGTGGAGAGACGGGAGAGCACGTTACTCGACAGAAGAAATCGGAGCCTCTCTCTTGGCGTCCGGGGGCAGCTGCTTTTATACTCTCGGAGTCGAGGGCAAGAAAGAACGCCTCGTCAGAGGCCCACGTGACGGCGGGGAACGGACACGCTGAGAGACACGTTGAGACGAGTGTAGTGACGCATCCGCCGGGCCGGCGCCGGTCAGACCTCCTCGTTTCACACTTGGGGAGCTCCTCTCCCCGGCTGCCGCGCTTTGACAAGCGTGGGCACCAACATGCACACACACACACACGCACACACGAATACACGTGACATTAAAACATGCCTGGACGCGCTTGGCGGGGAGGCGTTGCGGCAGCGCTGAACGGGCCAAAATGTCCGCCGCTTTGAATGAAGCCCCGGCGTCCGTTGCATCCGCGCCGGCTATACCGCGCGTCGTAGGCGAAACGTATGCGTAGTTCGTATCTGGTCACAACCGGACCTCACTCTCACTCGCGCTCGTTTGGTTTGATTGGTTTGGTCTCGTTGGCGCTTGTTTCGATTGTCATGGTTTGCAATTGTTTTGTAATCTGATTGTATGCGCGACGCAAATTGTGTAGTACTTCGTGGAAGACACGCGGCACCAGCGATTACAGTGGAACCTTCGACGAGTCAGGTGTAAAAGCCGACGTGCTTGACCAGCAGATCAGATTTTCTACGATTGCCGACTCTACTACATGTCTCTCTAAAATTCTTTGTCTCAATATATTGCGAAATGAAAACACCTATAGAGCTGCGTTCAAGTTTTTCGTTGGGGAGTATCGTAATCGTCGGTGAATTTTTTTATTGTAATAAAATCTTATTATATTAAATTGTAATCTGGCAGAAGACAAGAATATCGCTCTGGGGCAACACTACTGCGCCAGCAAGCCGTCTAAAGCGCTATTAGTTGATTACAGGTTACATTATTAAGCATTATATGTCCATGCGGTTACTTTCGCGACTGCAAGTTTCTATTTTATTCGCTTTTTTTCAGGTAGAGAATGGAGCACAGTGCTAACTGAAAGCGGTAAAGTATTTTCGTCCCGTAATATCTGACAATTCATTCTAGTCACTGTTTTCTCGTCTATCGTATAACACGACTAATTGTTCGTTTGTTCCTTTGTTGCTACAGTTGAAACTTCTTCCAAGTATACTTCAATGAACCGCTTATTCCGGCGACACCCTAAATCTTTTTAATTGCCGATGGTTTTCTACGCGCATCGGGGCTCGCTTATTTCACAAGTGCAGCAGTCCCGACGTCCAGCTGTACCTGGGCACATTGAGGAACGAATGAATCAATCGGGAATTGTTCGGCAAGGGGATAAGTCTTCACACTTTCAATGGGTCGTGAGTAATACAACATATGACGGCGTTTTGCATCCCGAAGGAAAACCTACAGACGCAGCGAGAAACGCCTTAGCGGAGAGTAATAAATTCTGACCGACTGAATTATTCTATTGTGCGCAAATGTACGTACACGGTTGTTCTTGCAATATGTATCCACTGGAAGATGCTGCTACTGACTACTCTCGACCCCAATTTCTCATGCTCTGCAGTAGGACTCTATACATTAGTACTACTGGTGTGAGTCAGAGAGTCACTTAGAGTAATCAGCACAACAGTTATCTGAGACAAATAATGACCTCTGGGCACTGGCAATGTCGTCAGAGAGAGAAAGCACGTTAATGACAACGGGCCGGAATGGTCAAGGTACGGATTCAAACACTGCAAATACCAGCTAACACATACATAAAAAAGAAAGCGTATAATCACGGTCAGCATGCTCGAAGTGTATGAAAAATAGAGGACAAAAAGCTTGAAAAGGAGAAGGGCGTGCCAAAGAATTAAGGATGATGGGCATGGTGATGTAAAGAAATGGGTAAACAAGTCGTTCAGGCTCGTGTTCACACTCTGGCGTCTCTGGCGATGGCGGCAGGAAACACCGACCTTGAGCCACTGTACGTTTTCACTCCACGACACATTTTGGCAGCCCAGTCTGACCTTGGCTGAGCTTGAAGGTCATATTTACGGAACCAGGCGTTTTCTGGAGCAGTAGAGCTAACCTGTAATAGTAGAGCTATCTCTCTAATAAAGAGGGTACAATTGTGGTGTCCATATATTTGTATCCCTTTTATATCGTACTTGTCACGTGAATCAAGAATGTAGCAACAAGCCCCCTCAGCAATGTTACTAATCCTCATTACTGCGCCAAAAACAATCGATAAATGGCGCTTTTTAATATTTCTTATAAAAAGTTAGTAATGCGTGTCTCGAGAAGTTTGGTTGCTCTGGTATGGCAGCGCCACCTCCAAGACGTTCTTTTGTGTGGATGCCAACATGTTGATAATGTGAAAATGCCTCTAGAGAACATATACACCATGGGAATAGAAATGCAGCGTAGGGCAGCAAGAGATTTGAGGAGACCTTCTTGCATGTGGCAGAGTAGCGCCTAAGGAATAACTTACTATAGCCCTTCCCTTATTTATGATAATGAGGAATGACTTCTGGTTTCAAAACATGAATGTGCATTACCTTATCGTACACTAAACGTATTACGCGACACGTGGTATGGGTTATATAAGTGCGGACGATTTGTTGCGCCTCTCATTTCGCGGCAGTGGGTGTCAAAGTTACGAGATGCGCTCTTGTATCATAAGATTAGCGCGCGCCACAAAACACTGCCTGACGTTTATATTTATTGCCGAGGGAAAAGTGCACGCAACAAATGCTTGCGCGACAACTGCCATGGCATTATGTAACCATGGCTATGTCAGCTCGTATACCCCCCCCCCCCCCCCCAATGTAAACTGGTATTGCGTCACAAGCACCAGTTTATTCACTGGTGCCTGGTAAGCTGTGCTTCTGAGAGAAAAAAAGAAAAAGGAAATCGAGCCTGCTCTTATGGCAGCGGTCTTGCTGGTGGGCGAGGGGAAGACGCCATTCCGCTTGCTGTCTGCTATGCGCTCGACGACGCGCCATTTTTTCGAGAGACGCAAGAGGAAACGAGTACAAAAAAGTACACCAAAAAATAAAATACGACGAAACACACTTTTTCTACACATAATTCGACAGTGTTGCTTTAATTATTTGGAGGTTCTAAAGATAGAGCCAAATATGCAAAATGTGTTTAATTTTACGTTTGCCACTAGAAACATGGCGACGATATTTGTCCCCCAGTGCCATAACGCCTGTATGTTTTATTTGTTGCATGTTTTATTTTTCCCAAATTATAGCATTTCTTTCATCCTTTCAGGGTAAGTGATGAAATATTGATAATGCATATGGCGCAGCAGTTACGTTGAAAATAGAGCTGCGCAATCACTATGGATACTTTCTTAGCAGTATGTGAAATGACATATTCATAAGGTTGAAATTAACGATGAGTGCTGCCGGAGGACAGAAAGAAGGCTCGAAAAAAGAATGACGCATATTGCTTTTGTTTTGCTTATGCCTTAAAACCCACAAATACGAAAAATGGAAACTTCGATCTAGACAAACCGACCAAGCGAGACCTAGGAAGAAGAGGAGGAAAGAGCGAAACTGAAGGAATATGGGGCGCAATGTCCAAGTGCCGCTTGAAGAGAGGCGTGTGTGCTACACGAGATCTCTCCTTTCATTCCTTCGAAAACGACGTTTATGGAGTGCTTGCGCGGTTCCTGTCAAGTCCATAGCGGATGGACTCGGCACATTGAGAATCACCGTTGTTTTTATCGTCGAGCTTCAGCCTGCAGCTTCTCGAAATTATATTGCAGTAAAACCTCGTTATAACAAAATTTAGGGACAGTTGAACTCCGTTATAATGACTGTCCACCCTCACGGCCTAGGTTGGGCGCCACGAGAGGCGGGGCTGTGCCATTGGTAAGCACCCGGTGAGCCGACGCAACGACCCGCGCATGCCGGAGGTCCGCGAAAGGTTGTCTTCAAGTGGGCCTTTGTCAGGGAGGTGACGGCGTTTTCTAACGCAACTGTTCACGTTAATCCATCTTCGCCGCCGCGCTTTGCGCGCTCAACTAGCGGCGGAACATCTCTCGCAGTGTTTCGTGAGCGCGCCAGCTGAGGTACACACGAGCCTCTCATTTCATACTATGGTCGCCTTCGTGCACGTAAGCGGAGACTCATAAAGAGCCGTGAAAAAAAAAAACTTCCTTATGACTGGCATGCAGTGAGGGCAGCAGAGTGAATCTCCGCATGGCTGCCATTGGCTGTTTTCGAGCAGACGCTCTTTCGACGCTAGCGCGAAGGTCCCCTTCAGTTACGGCCCTAACCGCAGGGCGACGCCGAAGCAAAACGGCGGCGCACACGATTGTTTACGTTGTCATGGCAACAGGAACAGCAGCCGCGCGGTGCCTCGTCGCCCAAACGTTTTTCTTTTCTTTTAACGCGATAGCGTTAAGGAGCTCGTGTCGCAGAAAAGCCGGTGTCGTCGGCGTCGGTGTCGGCGTCGGCGTCCGCGGCGTTGGCCGTGAGCGATAAATCATGGCAGGCACTTCATAAATAAAAAGCAACTTCCAAGATGGGCTGGGTGGGAATCGAACCAGGGTCTCCGGAGTGTGAGACGGAGACGCTACCACTCAGCCACGAGTTCGATGCTTGAAATCGGTACAAACGCGCTTTTAGTGAACGCGGTGTTGCCTTAAAAACGTGCCGTAGAATGTTATACTGCGGTGTATATCGGTAATTATGAGCACGTAACTTACAGAAGTCGCATTTACACGAATAGCGAAGTACGTTTCCGCTACATTTCTTCTGCGCTTACCGCACACGCAGGGCCATCTTGCGGCAAACACAGAAGACCCTCCTCTCAATGTACGGCGCTGCCCCGACAGGTGGCGCGCCATGCGCGCATTGGGGCTGTGCTGTGCGCGGACCGGTGCCAGGCGCGTTGCGGCCCTGACTCCCTCTCCCCTGGCGACGCTTCGCCGTGCTCCCACGCGGGTTGCAGAATCAAGCGCCGTTCCTTTCTTTAGATTACTATCTGTCTATCTCTCTGCCCGTGCCGATCACGAAGTTTGGCTGGCGTCATAGAGTTTCTCACTACATTACCTAGAGGGAAATCTGGCGCTGCTGCGCTGTGGTATGCATGGGAATGCCGGTATATTGTGACTTCGGATTGGCATCGTTCTTGGAGAGACAGGACACCTTGAAGACGCGCTTGGCTAGCACCGTTCCGTCTTTCACAACGATTCATTTTCTACTAAAACAGCACGTGAAAAAGTGTTTTGGTTTTATTATTACGCAAAAACATGTTTTGTTTAAATATAAGAACTGGTTATTGCTTGTACGATTATATCATACGTAAAAAGTATCAGCGGGCCGCTAAAGTTGGAGGACAGACGACAAGGTTCGCGCTCGCTTTGAAACAGTTTGTCATCTGTTCTTGCTTTTCTTCCCGTCGTCATGCATTGTAGGTGAGTAAAGGTGTAATATGCGTGAATGGAAACATTTTATGAAGATTTTACTTTGAAAACGCGTTATTTGTGTAGCCATATCCACGTTTTAGACGAAGCCTCTTACAACACTAGCCAACACGAGCCTCGCAGACACATATACCGTCATTCCCATGACGGCACGGTGCCCCCTTAAGAAACCCCCATAGACGGTGGCGACAGATTTCCCTCTAGGTGTTATAGTGAGAAACTCTATGGCTCGCGTAGATCGTTTCCCCCTCCGAGACACCGAGTTCTTTGGTTCGTTCCGTTTGCTCAGGCGCACGTTTCGTTGCCGCGCAGAACGCTGCGTTGCTCGACGCTCTCCGTGTGATAGGTGGGCGCAAAGTCCGATGCCGGGCGCCTCGTAAGTGATCCCTGCGCCGTAGCGCTTTGTCTTACACCCCTTGGCGGGTCGATGGGAAAGCTGTCGCGTTCCACTCTTGAAGGCGAAGCTTAAGCGTCCTCCAATTTTTTATTATGCTGATCCGCTCAGCACTGCTCCCTTTCCTCCTTTCGCCCATGCCGCGCCCACCGCTTACTTTTTTTTTACCTGCACGCGGCGCGTTTTTTTTTTTTTTCTATCGCGCGCGCGCGTGCGTGCCACGGCGCACCACACGCCAGCTAGCAAGCAATGCGCGTGCTATGCAGCGCATTGGCATTGTTTGTGAACTGGCGCGTGGTGGGCCGTGGGCTATGCGTTGGCACGCACGCAGCCTTGCCCATACTTATATTATACCAGCATGTGCCGGGACATAAAAAAATATTCCCTTTCCAACGCAACAGATCTTTGGTCTCGCTTTAGTGACTTCGTTTCCGAGAACAGATTTTTCTTATAACGTGGTGGTGATACACGCTCAAAAAAAGAGCAAAACTGAAAGGTGCACGACATATACAAGAGTACCAAACGCAAAAGTTAACCAGATGGTGAAATAACAAATAAAGCGCTAGAAGGCGCGAAGGCCGTTTCATGTACACACAAATATAAAAAAGACAATATTTTATACGCCCTCAAGACCGAAATGTAGACGAGCTTCTGATACATGCACTTAGATATTGCACAAAACTGGACGACATGTATGACATAGTCATGACAACTATAGAAAGGGAAAGCTCACTGGTAATGGCAAAAACAATGACACGCAAAATACCTAAAAATAGAAAAAAATGCTAACATTCTTTGATTGACTGCCACACAAGAAAAGAGCTTACTTATAAACCTGAACGAAGGTATATGAAATGCCTGACATGTTCATTACTACTGAACAAATTGAAAAGGCATGGCAGAACAAAAATAAAATTGTACTAAAAACTGAAATACACATTATGACATTATTTTGCACTTGGCCACAACTTGAGTAACGGTGGCAAGGGGAACAGAAGGTAGCCGGCTATAGCAGTAGCACATAGAAAAAAATTGCAGAATGGCCTATTACTCAATCAAAGACCAGGTAAAATAAGCCAACAACACGACTTTTCTTTTGCCCCGAATGCAATGCTTAGCAATAAGATTACGTCACTTAAGGCACTAAGCCGTACCTACTGAGCACTCCTTCGTATAATAAACACGAACTGCAAAAATCTGCATCTAGGTCACTTGCAATTCTCATGCTTTCCAGAAGAAAAAAAAAGCGTATCATGCCTACACATGAAGGTTGTTCGCTCAGTTCTCCCATCGGCGATTACTGAGATAATATACAAACACGAACATTCATTTTTCAGCTGTTAATACGTAAAAAAATTATGGGGTTTGACGTGCCAAAACCACTTTCTGATCATGAGGCACGCCGCAGTGGAGGGCTCCGGAAATTTCGACCACCTGGGGTTCTTTGACGTGCACCTAAATCTGAGTACACGGGTGTTTTCGCCCCCATCGACATGCGGCCGCCGCGGCCGGGATTCGATCCCGCGACCTCGTGCTCACCAGCCCAACACATAGCCACTGAGCAACCACGGCGTGAGACACAGAAAAAGCACTGAGAGCGGTATGGAGAGCTGAGAAGTTACTGAAGTTGCAGAATGAGACTTGGCACAGAAAAACACGTCATAGACCAGGTGTCAATGAGGAGGAACATCTATTTGTCAGCTTTCTCTACCGGCAAGAGGGAAGTGTAGCACAATCAAGGCGCAACGGCGTCCGGAGGCTCATGGATCACACACATGGACAGGGCTGTGTTCGTGTACATGCGCCTTCTGATGTACTTGGGTCTGCGCGCTCACATGTTGTCTTTAGGCATCCGGAACAACCTTGCAGGGCTTGTTTTTGAGGTATTTGTGCACCACTGCACGATGCACGAGCGGTACGAGTCGTGAAACGGGTGAAACATCGCGGAACACAAGCACACAGCTACCGACGACCAAGAAACTGACGAAACTACCCACGCCGGTCAACGCAGAGCAGCGCACGCTTCCCGATAACAGCAGATAACGAAACATGAAACGTCATGTAAGCTGCCGCCGGGCCGGCGGTGCAGCACGGCGCTCGCGCGGAGACAGTCGAAGGTGAGGGACCTGAGAGGGAGGGAGAGGGGAGGGGGGGAAGGTTTCAGTGGCTTACCTATAGATTCACTCGTGGATTATCATCACTTGCGTATTACCTCACGGGCGGCCGAAAAAGGAGTCTCGTGGTCTAACCGTTGGGGTGGCCTTCTTTGATTTGTTTGCAGTTCCATTACGTGCGCAAATAAGTCATAGAAAATAAACGTTATATTTTAACGTATTTGACAGAAAGGAGATGGTTGGCGTGCGAATGCGCGACGTCTGCGCTGCTCGTATTCGACGTTGGGTAGACAGATAAGCTCCGAAAGAAGAGACGCGTGTGTGACGCGCCGCAGAAAGGCATGGGAAGCGGCTAACGCTAAATTTGTCGGTACGCTGTCACGCTATGGCTATATTAGAGAAAATAGGGGACGCGAGACACGCGCAAGCTTTGAAGGACACAAACCGCCGGCCGTACGAAAGAATCCACGGCGATCACAAAAGAGTGCGAAGAGCCCACGATGGGGTCTGCCCATCCTCCAAACGTTGGGCGCAGCTTTCATTCACCTACTCCAAAGCTCTCAATCGCGATATTGCGCTGTTAACAATCTGCGGCGCTGGCGCATTGCCGTCTTCTGCGTTTGGAACGAGGAAGCAAGGGGCGCTCGTGTTGCCATGCGTGGCTTTATCTCGGCATTTTATTGTATGCTGCATTAGCGCGTTCCGCGGTATCCTTGTTCACTGAATGCCGTCGAGCAACCTCAGGCGAGCGAGAAACCTGGGGCCTCCGGCATAGCGTCCCTCTGGTCCGGGACCAACGCGTTTCTGAGGTGGTCGCTCTGCCATCTGAGCTAACCCGGAGGCAAGCAGATCGCAGAGCGAGGGCCAATTTATCCACATCTCGAAGGGCAGGAACCATAATTTGACCTTGCCTTACGTTTTATTAATTAAGAAAGGGGCTGACAGATGGAATAGCACACTGCGGTATAAAGTTTGTAAACAGGGATAAGGTGCCTCAGAAAGGCCAGCCTTTCTGAGACACCTTATCCCTGTTTACAAACTTTATGCCACAGTTTTATTAATTAGTTCGTTATAGCCCGCTTCGTTACAATATCACCATTTATTGCATCACCGTTTTTTGATGCAATTGATTGTAAGGCGAGTCGTAATTACTAGAGCCAAAGGGGCTTTACAGATGGACTGCGAAGAAAAACAAGGAATTTGTTTTGTAATACCGCCGATATTCCATGGTATAACCACAGCGCGAAGAATGAGGAGGCAAGCAAAAACGCAGACACGAAGAAATGCCACTGCGAAACGTGTCAGTTGGTAGCGAAGTTTGTTCGTGTCCACATTCTTTACGCCGGTTATACTATAGCGTCTAAACGCCAATTAATCCAACAACATGGGCCCGTATTCTGAAACGTTCGCATTCCGCGAAGCTATCGCCTTGGCCACGCCTCCGCCAACGGCGAGTGCTGATTGGCGGTTTTAGCAACACCGGAAAATAAACAGTGCCATCTAGTAGTTCCGACCTACGTCATTTTAACGTCACGGTGCCGATGGGTGCTCCCGACATATACTGAATAAACAAACACGTCTTTTGGCGTCTCTTGGCATTCGGTTGGTGGTGGAGTGCAGTAGAGATAAGATAGCTGGTAGTTTATAGTTGCCTTTTTTTGTTGGCGTCTTACACGCGTTGTTTCGTGGTGATATTTGCTGAGTCATTTAAAATAGAACATTTCACACTTGCTTATTCAATTTATTTTACCAAAAGCGGCCGTAACCAACCGTAGTCGGTGCGCAGAAACCGTGTTGCGGCCGCTACACTCGAAAACAACACACCCGAGCCGATCTGCACTCGCACGGTGCGCTCTCCGATGCGAGGTGAAGCGTTCGACAGCGCGTGTTGATAGCGCACGCTGACGTCACGGGTAAGCAGTCGCTTGATTTATTGAACGTGACTATCGCGGAAGGCGAACATTTCAGAATACGGCCCATGGTCTGTTAGCCAGCAATATATTTTTTTTTGTGTGGTGTAAATGTCCTGCGCAATATTAACCTTCTTTCCAGATGATGATAAACGTAGGTAAGAACCGAGGCAAGCACCTTCTGCATGGTGTCATGCTTTGGCAACTGCGCAGGCACCGTATTAGTGGTATTAATTGAGACTTTAGTTGCGGGCTTCCTGGCAGAGAAGGATCTAAGTCTGTGCGTTTCTGGCAAATAAGAAATATTGGTGGTGATACCGTAAGGAATTCAATGCTAAACATTCTTTGCCACATTGTGATAGGAAGGAATAGGTCCCTCTCGTGCCTCGTTTCGTGGGTGGCTGGCCGGCCCGGTCGGAGCGGTAGAAGGGTTTAGGTTTCTCGTGACGTCACTTAACCCTTTGCAGGACGGCTTGTATTCTTTACTAAACGCTTGAATTTTCTTGCATGGTATAAATAAATGAGGCACTTTGAAGCAGTTTACAACAAATTTCATTTCTTTGCATGAAGCAGTTTATTTTGTCCCACTGAAACTAAATGGTCTTTCAAAAACCGGGACGCATATGTCCCATTGATCCTCTAGGGTCTCAATGCAAGAGTTATTTCCGACCACTTCCCTAGTGAACCAAAACTATTGACGCTTTTTGTGTGGTATAAGTAAACGAACTATTTAGAAGTAGTTTGCAACTAATTAGACTTCTGTACAACGAGCCCCATAGTTTCAAAAAGTGGGACGTATTTGTCCCACCGACACTACACGGCTTTGTTGGAAAATGGGACTCATTTGTCCCACTGACCTACGAGGGTTTCAATGCAAGTGTAAATAGGGAAAGAGGAGTAAGTTATCGGGCATGCTGAGAACGTTTTTTTTGTTTTTTGTCACGAGCAATTGTGGGCCAAATTTGCGAAGCGTTCCAACAATGAAAACAATTTTTCTCGATTTGGCATGTTTGTTGCCATTAGTACGCATTCCCAAACATATTGTTACGAAAGGATGAGAGAAGAGAGAGGAAGGAGAAGACCGGAGACGCTGGCTGCTGCGTGTTGTTCGTGGTCAGCCGTCTTAATTATTCTGACTCATCCTGTATATATATTGTAAATATAGCTTTTATATACTCGCAACATCCCCGTAACATATTGGTGAGATGGGCGGGGTACCACGGCTGGAAACGGAGCTCCGCAGTGGGCGTCGCATCACTGTCCGCACCATGAATGACGGTGAGCACGCGGGATCAGCGTCATTGCCGCCTCCAACGTCACCGTCGCCAGCTACGTCGCTGTCACCATTGGTTGTCGTTGTGCAACCCAAGGATCCCGGGACTTTCTGCGGTACCGATGGCGCCGACGTTGAAGAGTGGGTGGCCATTTACGAACGCGTGAGGGGAATCAACAGATGGGCCCCTACGCTTATGCTAGCTAACCTGTTGTTCTACCTAAGAGGCACGGTGAAGGTATGGTACGAAGACCACAAAGAGGAGCTAACCAGCTGGGATCAATGCAAAGAGAAAATGACAGAGTTGTTTGGCGAACCAGCCGGCAGTAAAATTGCCGCAAAGCAGGAACTGCCATCCCGTGCCCAGTCGTCCACGGAGTCCTATGTCTCGTACATCCAGGACGTGCTGGCACTTTGTCGTAAAGCCGATCAAGACATGACAGAAGCTGAGAAGGTCGGGCACGTGCTTAAGCGCATCGCTGACGACGCGTTTAATCTGCTCATGTGCAAGAGCTGCTCTACAGTTGACGCAATCCTTATAGAGTACAGACAATTCGAGCAGGGCAAAAGCCGACGCGTCCTGCAACCATTCGCCAGACTTCCCAATACTGTCGCAACGTCGACGTGTGAAGATCCACCCGCACAGCAGCATGCGTCGCCATCACAGGTCGTGGTGCGAATCGTACTGGATGCGATGGCGCCCGCAGCTTTCTGTTCGCGTAGCCCTGATGCTACTACTTTTTCCGTTCCTCTCGCACGAGCAATTATTCGCCAGGAACTTGAAAACATTGGTTTACATTCTGTCTGTGCTGTAGCCAATCCAAGAGCCAACGAACGCCCTTCTGCTACTTTCGCTCCACCCCGACGCTTCTCTCCGCGTTATCGCAACCCGGCTGAGTGGAGAACTGCGGACGACCAGCCGATATATTTCACCTGTTGCCGCATTGGTCATGTCGCCCGATACTGTCGCAACTCGTAGCCCTCAACACCTCGCGCGCCGATCAACCTGAGCCATTTTGATGGAAATGCCCGCAGTAGTTCGCCTACCGCCGAGTCTTAACAGCACCGACGACTCTGCTAGGAACACGTGGCACAGGCGCTCACCATCGCCGCGCGGAGACCAGTCTCGTTCACTGCAAACCCGTCGCCCACCTTTCAGTTCGCCGCAGCCGCGTCGCCTTTCGTCCCCTGTGGCTTTTGGCCACACCCTTTCGGAAAACTAGGAAATGCAGCCCTCGGAGGAGGTGCCGACTACTGCAGCAAATCCTCTGTGTGTGCCCCCGAAGAGAAGTATAATTGACGTCAAAATAGACGGCGTACCTGTCCAAGCACTCGTCGACACTGGAGCCCACGTATCTGTGATAAGTGCTAACCTACGTAGACGTTTAAAGAAGGTCCTTACCCCAGCAGCTGCCCGAGTGCTTCGTGTGGCCGACGGCGGCGTGCTGGTTGTTCTTGGAACGCGTACTGCGCGTTTAATTATAGCCGGCCGCCCTGCTTCTGTTCTCTTTGCTGTAATCGACAACTGTCCTCCTGATGTTATCCTTGGATTGGAATTTTTATCCACTCATTCTGCTCTCATCGACTGCGCCACCGGCGTTCTTCAGTTGGAACTGCCTCAACTCACCGATGCTCCGAGTACCGCCCCACCGCGTTTGTGCTCGCTTCAAGATGTGCGTCTGTTACTCGAGGCAGTTACTTACGTCACTTTGACCACCCAGTCACAGGTTCCTGACGGTGAATATGTGCTTCACCCCATCATCGACGTGTTTTTGAACCGGAACGTTGCTCTTTCGCATACGCTGGTCACGGTTACTAATAACGACATCGTTCTACCTCTTCTTAATTTCAGCCTGTGCCCTCAAGTGCTTCCGGCCGGCATGTTCTTGGCCAGCGTTTCTAGTGATTGAGAATTTGACATTGAGAATCTGAATGCCGAGTGTGGCTTATTAGCGCCAATTGCAGCTGCCAGCTCTGGTTCATTAACGGATAACTTCGCGAAAATGATTGCACCTGACCTCACCTCTGCACAGGCCATGGACATGCGACTCCTGCTTGAATCGTACAGTGACATCTTTGATTTCGGCGACAGACCTTTAGACCGAACATCTGTTGTTCACTACCGTATAAACACTGGAGACACAAATCCTATTTGTCGGCGTCCCTATCGTGCATCGCATACTGAACGTCGAGTCATCCAATCAGAGGTCGGCAAAACGCTCCGCAAAGGGGTCATCGAGCCATCAGCCAGCCCTTGGGCTTCGCCTGTCGTCCTTGTGAAAAAAAAAGATGGTAACTGGCGTTATTTCGTCGATTATCGCTACTTAAACAAGATCACGTGAAAAGACGTCTACCCCCTACCACGCATCGATGACGCCTTGGACTGCTTGCACGGAGCTAAATACTTCTCTCGTCCATCGATCTTCGATCCGACTACTGGCAGATTTCAGTTGATGAAATGGACCGCGAGGAGACGGCCTTTCTCACGCCAGATGGCTTATATCATTTCAAAATCATTCCCTTTGACCTATGCAATGCTCCTGCGACATTTGAACGTATGATGGACTCTCTTCTGCGGGGCTACAAATGGACCACCTGTCTTTGTTACCTTCATGACGTTATTGTTTTTTCCCTCACGTTCGGCAGCCACCTTACCCGACTCGCTGCAATTCTTGCGGTCTTCCGAAAAGCCGGCCTTCAAGTGAACTCCACGAATTGTCAATTCGGGCGCCGTCAGATCACCGTGTTGGGACACCTCGTTGACGCGTCCGGCGTCCAATCAGACCTGGAAAAAGTTCGCACCATGCGCAGTTTCCCTGTGCCACGTTGTATCTCTGACGTGCGCTGCTTCGTCGGCCTGTCTTCTTACTTTCGCCATTTCGTCAAAAACGTCGCCGACGTTACTCGGCCTTTGACAGACCTCTTAAAGAAGTACACGCCATTCTCATGGGGCCCGGCCGGAGCAGGCTCACGCATTAGCCGCTGACATCGGGTTTCTGACCAGCCCTCCCATACTTGCCCACTTTGATCCGTCTGCACCGACCGAAGTCCACACGGATGCAAGCGGCTGTGGCATCGGCGCTGTTCTCGCCCAACACCAGAATGGTACCGAGTGCGTGATAGCTTACGCCAGCCGCCTGCTGTCACCTGCCGAGAGAAATTACTCCATCACCAAATGGGAGTGCTTGGCTTTAGTTTGGGCTGTCGCCAAGTTCCGGCCATATTTGTACGGCCGCACGTTTTCGGTCGTCACAGACCACAACGCACTCTGCTGGCTGTCTTCCCGACGGGACCCGACTGGACGGCTTGGTCGCTGGGCTTTGAGGCTCCAGGAATTCTCATTTAACGTCCATTACAAAACTGGACGCCTCCACAAGGACGCTGACTGCCTCTCGCGTCACCCCGTGGATCCCCCTGATCCTGCTGCACGTGATCCGGTGACCTGCGTGATGGCTTTGACCGACATGACCGACATGCGCGCTGAACAACAACGCGACGCATCCTTACAGTACATCATCGCTGCAGTGCAATCTGGTAGCACCGACGGCACGTACCGCATGTTCATGCTGCATGACGGCATCCTCTACCGCCGCAACATCAACTCTGACGGCCCTGAGTTGCTCGTTGTCCTTCCTCGTCATCTGCGATCCGTCGTTCTCGAACAACTTCACGGTGCATCGACGGCGAGACACCTTGGAGTTTTGCGTACATACGACCGCGTACGACGCCGGTTCTTCTGGCCGGGTCTCTACCGCTCTATGTGTCATTATGTAGCAACTTGCGAATTGTGTCAGCGCCGGAAGAACCCTGCCCTGCCACCTGTCAGGCGACACCATCCAATTGAAGTTCCCTCTAAACCGTTCTTTCGCGTAGGCCTTGACCTGCTTGGCCCTTTTCCGACAACGACTAGAGGGAACAAGTGGATCGCCGTCGCTACTCATTACGCGACACGCTACGCGATAACAAAGGCGTTGCCGACTAGTTGCGCAACTGACGTCGCCTATTTTCTCATTCACGACGTCATTCTCCAGCACGGCGCACCTCGACAGTTACTTACAGACCGCGCCCGCTCGTTCTTGTCTCGAGTTGTGGACGACCTCCTCCGCTCTTGTGCCTCTGAGCACATGCTATCCACCGCCTACCACCCACAAACGAACGGTCTTACGGAACATCTCAACCAAACAATCACAGAAATGGTGTCGATGTACGTCTCCAACGATCACCGCCACTGGGACGCCACGCTGCCTTACGTGACGTTCGCGTATAACTCGTCCCGACATGACACCGCAGGATATTCACCCTTTTATCTATTGTATGGTCGCGACCCCACACTGCCGTCTGACACCATCCTCCCTTCTGTGGCACGTGTTGCAACTGAGTACGCTCGTGAAGTAATCGATCGCACTCGCATGGCACGTCAAGTCGCCCAATCTCGTTTATTAGCCTCACAGCATATACAGAAAGAGCGTTACGACCACTGCCATCGCGATGTTAAGTTCGTACCAGGTGCTTGGGTGCTCCTCTTGTCCCCATATCGTCAGGTTGGCCTCTGCCAGAAGCTTCTCTCTCGCTACACAGGGCCTTATGAAGTCCTGCGCCAAGTTAACGACGTCACTTACGAGATTTCGCCGCTACACTTTGATGCATCCTCAAGTCAGACGCTTGTCGACGTGGTGCACGTTTCGCGGCTGAAGCCACACTTCGCTCCCAATTCTTCGTCTGCCATGCGCTGAGAGGGCGCTTCGCCACCCGAGGGTCCTGTTACGGAAGGATGAGAGAAGGGAGACGCAAAAGAAGATCGGAGACGCTGGCTGCTGCGTGTTGTTGTTGGTGAGCCATCTTAACTATTCTGACTCATCCTGTATATATACTGTAAATGTAGTTTTTATATACTCGCAACATCCCCGTAATATATACTCTCGAATGAAGTGTTGAAACCTTTAGATAGAAGGCACGACCAAACAAGTGAGATAAACGCACCCCTTTGCTGGTGAAAAGCGTTTTCGAAAAACAAAGCAAAAAGAAAACATGAATTTCTTGTGGAAGTAATCTAAATGATGCGCAAGCATTTCCTACTAACCACCTGCTGTTTCGCCGTTGTATGCTGCTGTGTTTGGTATAATTGCGAGAAACACTGCGAAATAATAGCAAAACGAAGAAGCGTGGTTGGAACACCAAAATAATAATTGAGAGCAGCATGATACGACGACGAAGAGGCGAGTAGTAGCAACGATCACTCCTGTTATATGATGGTGCGTTTGGATGATGCTTCTGCTTCGTGGAAGATGTAGAAAAAGATGAAATTAACGCGGCCAGCCAGTGTAGGGAAAGAAAAGAAAGAAGACGTTGGAATACGTAGGTGCTAATTGGAGTAATTATAAGTATGCTGCTGTTATCTTTAAGAGAACAGTTTCATTAGCGAAGTATAGTGATGATGAAAAACGCTATAGTTCTTCATCAAAAGGTGGTAATAAAAAACCACTGTTTAGATTTCTCCGCTCTCGCAAAGCCGTTCCAGTGCCTATAAATATTTACTCAGTTGTTCTGTCACCAAATCAATTGTTACAATCATTAGGTAAAATTGCTAAATGTTTAGAACAACGCTTTGCAACTCAGCTGTAGGTAAATTTCGTAGGGGATCAGGGGATGATTTCTTAGAGGTAACAATGGAGGAGCTTCAGTACATTGTGCAACTTCTCCCTGGCAAAGCTCGGGTCGAGATAGCATTACATCAGGCATGTTGGAAATATTCATTTATTCCAAATACCTTCAGCGCCCGGAGGCATTATTGCAGGGGGGGAGGGAGGGGAGAATGCATATCTAAGCAAAAGGCGACAAGCACAAGGCATGACAAAGCAAGTACTACAGGGCATGACAAGGCATGGCGTGACTCGATCCCGGGACCAACGCATTTCCGGGCGGTGGTCTACTTCGCACTGCCATCTGCTAGCTGCCTGGTTAGCTTAGATGGTAGAGCGGCTGCCCCGGAAAGGCGGTGGTCCCGGGTTGGAGTCCCGGACCAGGACGAATTTTTCTTCAACTCGGAGGCTTTTCTTTCGAGGAACCTGTATGGGTTTCCTTTGTAGCAATTGCTACGAACGGGTGGATGTCTGACTTTCCCTTTATTAATTACTTCTCTCCACCGTGCGGGTTTCCACAGAACTACTGCGTCATGCACTGCTGTAGCCAGTACATTTAAATTATTAACCCCTCCAAACTTAAGCATGATGTGGTTCGTATGTGTTCCTGGTCCTCGTGGTATATTCTTAAATGAAATGGCAGACACACTTGAGCTGATATCGCTTGATGGACCAGTTATGTCCGTTATGCCTACTTCGGCTTATGTCACTGCGGCTAGGTTTAGAGAATTTGCTCTTTTCCAAGGTTCTATAAAACTGAAAATCCAAACGTCGGAATTTAATCATTTGTAGTTTTCATGGGGCCATAATGGTGTCCCACACGTAAATTATAAATCTATATAACAAAATTGCGCTCCGGCATCCCCCCATTACATTTTTCTTATACAGGTCCGGTCTGGCACCATCCCTTCTGTGTCTTACTTTCCACCAACCCGAAAACATTCATCGCTATCTACTAGCATGCGTAGATTTAGAAATCACAGGAAGAAATTATAATTTTCATTGCGAAAATTGGGTGTTTCTTTAACTACTCAAATATATCCTCTCCTTCGGGGCTTCTTCATTGGGCTTTAGCCTCAGGAACATCTGCGTGGCCATTGGCAACTATCTCTGTGACACAAGAAGGCTGCCATGAAAAAGCTCGAAATCAATAATATGATAGATTAAATCGCTGATTGTGGGTTCGAAATTATTGTGGTACCACCAAAAAACCCACACGAAAGTTGTTGTTTATATAAAATTAGAAATATTCTTATTTCTGTACCGGACATGCAAATCTATTTCCTTGTTATCATAAACGTTATACTTCACCCTGATTTGCTTTTCCATTTAGGTGTTCCTCTATCCCCTTCCCTTTAACCTTTAACGGCCAGCTTCTTGGCCAATGCCCCGTAGTGGTTATAAGCGCCATAAGTGAGGAACAAGCAAGCAAGCAAGCAAGCAAGCAAGCAAGCAAGCAAGCAAGCAAGCAAGCAAGCAAGCAAGCAAGCGAGCAAGCCGTGGCTCCCATCTGAGTTTTGGTGCCGAAAACCCACGTGCGGACCCTACGCACGCCTGAATCTCGCTTCGCGTTGCGGGCGGCGAGGAATCGACTGATCGTGGAGATCAGACATGAGCCAACTTCGACGCTTTCCAGATGAATCGACTTTAAGGCAAGCTGTCTGCTCGACGGGCTCAGAGCACTAAGGTCGTTCAGGAAGCCTTGCTTGATTTTCAAACGCTGACATCGCGAAACTCTCAGCTGTTCACGATCGTCTGTACGCGAGCAAGGACGAGCTTTCGCAGATTAACGCCCAGCTTGAGGAATATGTTCCCAACGAACAGCCCGAACAGTATACTGCCACTGTGGAATATAGTGATCAAGCAATTAGCATGCTTGATGCGCTTCGTTGCAGAATCACCTATATAGAACGAGTACAACGCATGCAATGGCAGGCTTCGAGTGCAGAAGGCATAGCCGTAATGCCCACCAGACATGAGACTCCAGCCATATTTGTGGGAATCTCAACGATCGAGGGGGACCTGAACGTGTGGACAGGTTTCTGGGAGCACTTTGAACAGACCATTCTCCTCAACAACGATTTGACGCCTTCCAATAAACTTTATTACCTGAAAAACTTGCTGGCTGGTGAGCAGCAGCAATCGCTGGTTTGCCCACGTCGGAATCACGCTACGCAGATGCCATTGTACTGCTGAAGGGAAGGTTCGGCGATAGAAAGTATTATTGGGTACCTTTTGACGGCACTTCGACACCTTCTGGACGTAAAATCGGCCAACGACATAACTGGTCTTCGAAGGCTATACGACACGACACAGCTAAATATCCGCTAGCTGGGTGCACTTAACG
The DNA here is from genome assembly GCF_050947875.1 of Dermacentor variabilis. Classification (NCBI taxonomy): domain Eukaryota; kingdom Metazoa; phylum Arthropoda; class Arachnida; order Ixodida; family Ixodidae; genus Dermacentor; species Dermacentor variabilis. The sequence continues at coordinate 3,532,176 of NC_134572.1, read as the reverse complement.
TGCCATCCCTAACATTCTCAGCGATACTCATCGACATCCTTCAACAGTCTCTACCGCACGACGTCATTCTCAGTTTTATACGAGAAAAACGAAGCCATGCTTTGATGTAGCAGTCATCTGACAGTCCCTCTGCTCTAGCCGTTGAGTCAGTTTCACCGACAGTTAGGTCAGCCGCTGAACTGAATGATGTGCTACAATTTATGCGAATGGAAAACAGAGAGCAATGCATGCCACCGTATAAGCGACATAGATGATTGTAAAAGCAGGCCAATTAGCGGTGCCTCTACGGCATCCGTTTTGCACGCTACATCTGCTGTAATATTGGAATGTTTCTTTTGTCACACTCATCAACATGACACGCGCAGCTGCAGCGCAGATATAACTCTTGCTGTCAAAAAAGAGCAGCTAACAAATTACAACCAATGCTTCCGCTGCACGTCAAGAGGTCATCGAACGAGATTGCAGAGTCCGTGAGGATAGCCACAGCGGCTTGTTAATACGGCATATCTTATTTTGTTGTAGCGCAAGCTGAACGACAAAGACAACAGAAAGGCACATTTGACACATACAGCGCTGTGCGTGTCAAATGTGTCTTTCTGTTGTCCATGTCGTTCAGCTTACGGTACAACAAAATAAGATATGCAGAGTCAAGCTCACTTGGGGCGCTATAACGTAAAACTGCTCCAAATTTTTCTATTTCGAAGCAAGGTTTAGGTACGGGCTAGTTGGTATTTCATGGTATCAATCGTCACTTACAGCGCATACATAGACGAGGGACAAAATGGACGGCGAAGACAAGCGCCGACTTCTAATTGATTTTTATTTTCAGAAACAAACATATATATGCTGAGACACCAAGACAAAAACGCCACCTATAAAGCGTCAACCCGACACGAGTATGCATTCAAAATTCATGACCTAAGATGAACGAGAGCGCATGTGCGACCTCAGTTCACGACCTCAGTGCATGTGCGACCCCAATTCTGCAATCAGCCCTCTGCGATTGGCCAAAAACTTTTTGGACCACCCCCGCTTCACCTGTCTGTAACGTGACGTCACAAAAACCGCGATAGCTCCCTATCTGATATGACGTGCACACACTGATTATGCATGATGTGACCGAGAAAAAGGAAAATAGTTATTTCTGATTCGACGCCTTTTTACCATTAGCCCTCGGCTATTGGTAAAAAGATTTCGGGCTGCACCCACTTTACCTACCTTTCACGGGACGTCACAAAACCGCAAAAACTCACCGCATCAAAGTGACGTGTCGAATTTTTCTTCTGAATTTTTCTTCTGAATAGACGCAGGCTGCCCCGTTCCGAAAGGAATAAAAGATGGCTGCCGCCGATCGCTCAGGCACTGGCTACTCGCAACTGCCGGATAGCATGGGTTTATTTGCGTGTAATAAATGTTTTTGCGTGGCCGTGTAACGTTTTCGACCTCGTTCTGCCAACTTTTCTTTGCTGAGGAACCGTTTTAGCGCTACCCTTAAGCTTCCGTTGCATGCCGCCGCGATTGTCGACGAGACACAGCAAACGAAGTAAGGGAAAGCAGAGGAATCGCAGACGCCGGCACCATCCTCGTCAACCGGTTATCGATGTTCAGTGCATTGGCTCGGCCCCATCGAATCCCTCTCCACTTCAACGTGCTCCTCGCCTCTTGTGAGCCAATTAGATAAGACAAGCCACTCAGTGTAGGCAATGTTATTTGTTTTTCAAGGAAACAAAAGTGACCTCCTATGAACGAGGAGGGCATTTGATTTGCCTGTTTGACAACCCTGCGGGTGACTGCCCGATGTTTGCGTCGGCGGTTACGCAAATTTGACGTCAGGAAATTGGAATAAAAACATATTGGAATAGTTTTACAACATAGGGTCCCTGCTGTCCATGCCGCGGAGGACATGCGCCAAGTATGTGTGACCCCAATTTCATGAGGACAACGATGACTACGACGACAACACAATCATTACAGAGCAGCACGGTGTATGCTTCTTCTACCGCTCTTTCCTCCTGCGAAGATACATTGCCCACCAACCAACGCACTACGGCCAACGCGGTGCATCTCCAGACATTCTTCCCCCAGATCGTAAACGACAAAAGCAGATACGTCCGTGGCATTCTGGTTGGAGGTAGCCAAAGATCTTTCATACAAGAAGACGTGGCTCTGAAGCTCGAACTAAAGAGGTTAGATAGACGCCACTAGCGCTAAACACCTCCGAAAGTACTTGCCCATCGGTAGCGGAAAAGCGCCGTCTGCCATATGGCTGGCGTCAGGGACGATGGTGTCTTTCTGGAAGAGTCTATGGGCTTCACTGACTCGAGCGAATTTCCTTCTGAGATGAACCTCGTACAGCTCACGGAAACACTCAAAGAGTCTAGAGGCAGATATACGGTGACGCTGCCGTGGAAAGACGACTGGAAACATCTTTGACGGGACAACCGGTATACAGCTGTCAACCGTCTTCAAAAGCTCGTCAAAAGGACTTGCTCACCTTGACGTGCTACTGGAGAAGTACGACAGCACAATAAGGCAATTCTTACAGTCAGGACACTCTGAAGTTGTGTCCAAAGTGAGCGCTGATGATTAGAGAGCATATTACATGCCACAACCCTAGGCTATACGAGTACGAGAAGGCTCTCTGACGACGAAGGTGCGAGTGGTGTTCGATGCGTCATCGCATGCGAAAGGGTAATGTCACTCTTAACGAATGTTTGGAAAAGGGGACGAGCCTTAATCCAGATCTTCTTCAAGCTTTGCTTTGTTTTCGATGGTGTCCAATAGCCTACATTGCACCTACGCATTGCACCTACAAAAGCCTTGGCACTACTGAAGCTGGAACTGCTAGGTGCTGTGGTGAGAGCGTGACTAGGTATTATTATTATTATTATTATTATTATTATTATTATTATTATTGTTGTTGTTATTGTTGTTGTTGTTATTATTATTATGGAGTGATTATGGACTGTGGAGTGATTTATTCTTATTCTTTTATGAAGTAGCGACGTGTGCAAGTACTGCCCATGGAAGACGGGGAATTCCATATTATTCACAACTTCACTGTGAACTACATTTTTTACGAAAAGTAGATGAAACTCGGCATAGTGTTAGAGTCGTCTTAGCGGCTAATTGTCATATAATTTGCTTCGGGATAGTTTCGACAAAACAAGAGTCATAACCGTTTTATGTAACGATACTCCCTCCGTAGACGGCCATGTATTGACAGCAGACGGGAATTCTGTAGCGTTTACAACTTCACTGTGAACTAACAAATTATGAGAAGTAAATGTTAACTACGCAATTACGAAAAGTCAATGAAACTCGGCGTCATATTGGAGTCATCTTAAAGGATAATTTTCATATGATTTGTTTCGGGACAGTTTCGATAAAGCAAGGGTTATAACCGTTTTCTGCAACCATACTCCCTCCGTAGCCGGCCATGTATTGACAGCAGACGGGAATTCTGTAGCGTTTACAACTTGAACTGTGAACTGACTAATTATGACAAGTAAATGAAACTCGGCGTAATGGTAGAGTCGTCTTAGCGACCAATTTCAGTACGGTTTTTTCAATATACCTGCATTAGTTTGAGAGCTACAGAGCATTCCCAGGAAATGGAGGCGAACTTTTTTTTTCGGGTCGACACAAGGCGTAGACGGACGGTCATCGACCACCGCCGGAGGGCCAGAGCTTCGCTGTGAAAGGATGAGGGATCGACCTTGGGTCAGTTGGTGCTGCATATTTGGACTGAGTGGACAGCGTGTAAGACGAAGACAAGTGTGTCAGCGCTTGTGTTTCCGTCTTTGTCATCGTCTTTCGCGCGGTTTATCGCGTCCAGACATGGAAAAAAGAGTATCTCCTGGAATTGCGATGTCTGCATCGGTACCCGTAGAGCTCTAACCAAAGGGAGAAAGTGTACGACGTCGTTTTAATGGAAGACCACAGAAAGAACTGATGTATTTGGCCACTGACTCGAGTACTACAAGTATATCCCGGCCGCGATGGATTGGTGCGGGCTTATTCCATCAAAACGCAACACGGCAAAATACTTAAAAAGCCCGTTCAAGTCCTGCCTACACTGGAGATGCCTACTGTTGTTGTTGTTGTTGTTGTGGCCTGTGATGCGTGTGGCTGATTCTCGGGCGTTGCAGAACGTAGAAGAAGAAGTTAAATAAAGGCACCCGGTCAGTATAGCCAAAGAAAAGGAAGAGGTTGGAATACCTATACATTATACGTCATGGCTACCATCTGAGTTTTTTCTAACCTGTTGCTGTCTAAGCATTTCTATAGATGAGAACTGGCAGATGTACGAGACGTAATTGAACAGTGCCGCGTTTGGTAGACAATGTATGGTAAATGACGCTGCCTGCTCATTATGCGAACCATTATCAATCTTGATCAACCCATACTCAGGTGGTTGCTGCTTATGGCGCGTCCGCGCGGGCCCTATCTTGAAAGAGATCTGCGATGTGGACAGTGTGTGCCGAGTGATGATAGCTTCGTGTGCGCTGCGTTCACTTCGAGAGGCAGACGAAGGTCAATTCGCTCACTGCTGCGGGCACTATCTTGAAAGCCTTACTTGACGCCTGACTCGACGGACGGACGGACGGGTTTCCTCGTTGGGCATACGTATAGACATGCTTACAAATTTAAGTGGGACGTATATGTCCCGTTGTCCTACAGGTAGTTAACCATTCTGCCGCTCCAATCCCAGCCCTGTGTCCGACGTTTTATTGCGCCAGCATTAGAACGGTCATGCGTCGCCGCACAGTTGGCGCTCGGCTGTCAGCAGACGCACTTCGCTTCCGGGCAAGCCCGGACCAGTGCTCCGCACTCCGATAGTCGCGTTAGCGGCTGCGTTTGTGCTCAGTTAAACGTAACGACAGACGCCGCGCCTTCATCTAATGCTAACGCATTACTATTTCATGAATCTCATTGATCACCCTCATTTTTATTCTTTATTAAGGCGAAAGCCTGAAATGGCTCGCTGCAACGGCTCGTACCCGAGAACCGCGGCGTCTAGTCCAGTGATCCAAAAAATATCATCATCAGGAGCGGCTCATAGCTCCGTAAGCAGGCAAAGATGCAATGCCTCAATATGAATGAAGAAACGATAGAAAGAAAGAAAACAAACGAAAGAAAGAACGAACGAAAGAAAGAACGAAAGAACCTTTAGGTAGTGCATTAGGTGCTCGCATGTGTCGTTGAGGAGGTCGACCTACAGCACCATACGTTTACTTCACACTGCGACTAGTTATGTCTCGCATGAAGTCCGACCCCTCCGATCCTGTAACTTAATGCACTACCACGTGTGTAGCAGGCTTTCGCCTCCACTTGTTACAGGAGTGTAACATGCTGGCGAACTTTTCTTTGACGTATGAAGCTGAACCTGCGGCCACTAATTCTCTTCCCGGAACTGTTAGCACGTGGAGACACCCAGTCAACGTAACTTACACAGTGGCTCATACAGGAGGCTATAAAATGGGTCCTTAACCACTCCTCGGGCTTGGCGAAAAAACATAATCCGCGGATTGCGTGCGCTGCTGCGAACACCTCAACCAAGTTTTGCAGTAGTGCGCGGGGCGTGGAGCTCGCCAGCGGAAAGCGGAAGCACCTTTCTCTCGAACGCTCTTTTCTCAACAGGACCCTGATGCTCGCTCTTTTCCGGAAGCGTTATTTTGTAGTATAGCAGATTCCCATAGGTGGCCGTTATTGGCCAATAGTTGACATCACTCAAGACGGGTGTTTGGATCAGTGTGCTTCTTGCTACTGTTGCTGTATATATTTGTTGACGAAGTTTAATAAACGGCTGAAGTAAGCGAAAATCTGCTTGCGAATTTCGATAATAATTACGGGCTTCCGGAAGAAGCTGACGGCCACCTGCTTACGCTCAGCCGCGGGCGCCCGCGTAGGAATTACAGTTTGGCTACCCTGTTTATCGGTGTCGTAGCCGTCAGGTCTCGCTAATTTCGACTCGTTTTAAAGCTCAATTAGCGTCGAACCACGCGAAACTTAAAGTCAAACGAGACGCACGCTTGCCAGCACGCGTTCACTCCTGGTCGCTCCTTGTTAGACTCCTTGGCAGACTTATTTGATAGCGCTTCAAAATGCGTACTTGGATGTGGCCGCTATCCGTCGGTCAAGCTGGTGAAGGACAATGCCGGTACGCATCACGTGGCACAGTCAGTCTGCAGCATACGAGCGTGAGCACACACTCAAGCAATGTCGTGCACAAAGCAAACATTGCGCACTACAGTTGCATGTAGCTGCGGTATGCTACGTAGCGTGGATACCACGGCCGCCGCTGAGTGCCGCGACGAGTCCACTGGCTGAGCGCACTCCGGGTCGCGCAACACAACCGGGTTTGTTGCGTTTGGCTAACGTTTGGCGCGTTGTAGGCGCCAAAATCAGAAGTAGCGGCGTCTACCCTAACATACGAAATAAAATCTGAACAGCGCGTCGCGTTGACGTTCAGTAGGCGGAACGTTGCGGGTATCCTGCTCCGCCGTAGCCTTCGCAGTGGAAGGCATTGAAGAAGGATCAGAAGCACCGCGAAGGGCGTGTTTGATTGCCAATAACTCTCCTTCCGCTGAACGCAGTGAAGTACTTCTTGCGGCAAAGTATTTCTGAAATAGCCTATGCTAACTTCAAGTGTATTTCTCCCCTTCGATAAAAAGTGGTCCAGGGCCCTTTGAAGAACCAACAAACCGCGCTACGTTGGCAGAGCTTTGTCGGGTACCTCGAGCGCACGAATCGAGGCACCCTATTGTAAGGAGGCAGTAGATATATGGAGACAGGAAAAAACAATAACAGCAACGGGGAAAGTAAGCGCGGTCATAATGAAATACAGAGCGCTATGGGGATACAATAGGTACGGGGTCCTCCGAGGCATGTGGAAAGGTATAATGGTTCCAGGACTTACACTTGAAATGCGGTTGCTTGCTTGAAGTCAAGGGTACAATCAGGACTCTATGCCAACCGAAGGTCAGTAGAACGCCTGCATCGGGCGCTCACGAGAGGACCACAATGAAGCTGTGCAGGGTGATATCGGTTGGGCAAGTTTTGAAGTCAGGGAAGCTCACAGTAAAATTGATTTTGAAGAACGACTGAGGAATATGAACGACAGTAAATGGCTTGCGAGAGTGTTCAGGTATTTGTACAGAAAGAAAATTGGCTCACAGTGCAGAACTAGGAAGCTTACCAGCAAGTATGCAGCCGGTATAGTGAGCAACATGGCAACAAAGAACGTCCGATTGACGTTCGAGTCAGAGAGGTTGCCATTATCCCTCAAAAGAAGAGGTGTATGACAGCTGTTTCTTACCAGTAGTCACCTACGGGGCAGAAACCTGGAGGCTTACAAAAAGGGTCTACTTAAATTGAGGACGACGCAACGAGCTATGGAAAGAAAAATGGTGCGTGTAACGTTAAGGGATAAGAAGAGAGCAGATTGGGTCAGGGAACGAACGCTAGTTGAGAACATTTTAGTTGAAATCAAGAAAAAGAAATGGGAGGAATGGGCAGGGCATGTAGTGAGGAGGGAAGATAATCGATGGTCATTAAGAGTTACGGACTGGATTTTAAGAGAAGGGAAGCGTAGCAGGGGGCGGCAGAAAGTTAGGGTGGACGGATGAGATTAAGAAGGCTGCAGGGATAACATGGCCACAATCAGCACATGACCAGGGGAGTTGGAGAAGTATGGGAGAGGCCTTTGCCCTGCAGTGGGCGTAGCCGGGCTGATGATGATACGATGGCAGGTCTGAATGGGCCCTCAGTCCAGGGCTCCACTGGCTCTTGCGGCTCGCTGAACTTGGTCCACGAGGGCCAATTGGCTCCCCTGATCCTCGCTTGCGAGCAGTGCCTCCCACTGCCGTACGAAGTCCGTGACCCTTTGAAAAGGGGAGTTGACGTTGCTTGGCCGAGACGTACATTCCCACGTCATGTGGACCAGCGTGGGTATTGCGCCGCATCACGGGCAGGTGTCCGTGTAATATGTCGGGTACTTCTTGTGTAAGAGGTTTAGGTGTCCTGCGGCTACGTGCTAATAAGGCTGACACCGGGCTCCGTTGCGTACCTCCGGCACTGCGGTACCGAGCAGTAAGCTACCATGCTACACGCCTCCAAATGCAGTCACTACCTATATAGTGCTTTGAAATGTTGTCAAGCAGACATCCAAAGCGGGAAAGCCTCACCACAATCAGAACCGCAGCGCAGGAGGGACTTAAAACTTTCGTTTTCAGCTCGCTTCGGCGCTTCCGAAGCAGCCGACGCGGCCGTTGTGTCCACGTGATTCCTCATGCTACGTCACGCCTACGGCGGCGCTAACTTTTCCAGTGATGGAGCTCGCCCCCTCTACTGTACGCGCGAGCAAAAACTTGCGAGGGTGAGCCGCGAACGCGGCTCAATCACAGAACACCTGCTCACTCTCGCGCCCGAAAGGGAGGAAAGTGGCAAAAAGCGTGCCCTATTCTGTCACGCGAGAGGCACGGCTGTGAGGGGAAGGAGGGGGGCGTTCTTGTCCAGCGGCTGCAGCGGCCTGCTGCTTACAGCGCGGGCGTGCCGGCACCGTATCTTGAAAGCGATACGCAACGCGGCCAAAGGGCGCGCCGGCGCGGGCCTCATCTTCAAAATGATCTGCGATGTTTGCAGAGTGCGCGTAGTGCCAGCAGCTTCGTATGCGCTGTGCTTTCGACGTTTCGTTGGCGTTGAAGCGAGAAATGCACGAAGGTCAATGCGCTCGCTGCTGCTGCCGCGATTCCTCACTCCAGTGTTCTGACAGCGAGTTTCCGCTATCGTCGAGCGAGATGTGTTCATATCTGCCTGGGCGCGCGTGACACCGTGCTTGTTAATTTAGTTAGTAAGCGAATGTTTCCAAGTTTATACGGCAGATAAGACTACTATCCTTACTTCGTATAGCTACCTACTAGTTTGCTATCGCAATCAGAGCTTCGCCTTTCGGGTGGAACTGCAACTTTCTTTTTTCAGCTTGCCTTTCCCTTGCCCCTTTTCCTGCGTGGGTTTATGCCCACCTATACGCTAGTTAGCTTTATCGTACGTGTGTCATGTCTTTGTCGTTTTACCTATCTTCGCGCGATCATTTTGTTAACACTTTAGTATGACTGCACTTTATCTCCCCGTGCATAACAGTGCGCTTATCCAAACGTGTAAAAGCAACTGGCCCTTATTGCCGGTCTATACTCGCCTTCACTGTTTTATTACTATGCGCGTTTTGGCCGCGCAATTTCTCCTGGTCGTTGCCTTGAGTGTGCCTTCGCTGTTCAGTCACGCCACGTCGTAGTCAGTTTTCAGGAGGACGGTTGCCTGTGCAGGACGATCGTCAAGGGCCTCCTGCAAGCGCTGCTCGTCATGGTGGCCATACTCCTCATCGCGACGGCCGTTCTTGTCCTCGTCGTAAGTAAGTGTAAAGAGAGCTGGCCTTCCATTGCTTTGCGCACGGAAAACGCGGCTCCCTGCGTTGACGTGCAATGCGCTTACGTTTCACCGACGGTCAAGATGGGTGGGGCAGAGTGGGTGGCGTCACGGCATTAGCGATAGATATTTGCAGAGCTTTCTTTATTCTCCGTCATGACTGGTGGGGATGACATGCGTAGACGCCGACCCGAAGGAGCTCCGATGAGAAGAGTGCCAGCGGACAGCGGAATCAAGGAGCACTTCCACCACTAGTACGACAGAGGCCAAACCACCGCTTCTGTTCGGCAGGTATCCCATGACAGCGCACGCGGAAGAAGCAGGGCCAGATTAAGAACTTTCGGGGCCAAGCGATAAATTTCCCTTGAGGCTCCAGTGATTATTATGATTTACTAGCCACTAGGATGACGAGGATGACTTGAACGGTCACGGCGATTGGTTAAGATGCCAAATATTTAGACTGTTTCATGTTCCCCCGCTGTTTCCAATTTTATTTTTGGATAAAAAGTGGCACGCCTGCGAACATAGGTACAAGTGCATGCTGCGTCTTGATATAACATTTGCAATCGCCCTGCTGATAGAGAACGCGTTTCTTCTTCTCTTCGGTTATCTAAGGCTTACTGTCTAACACGCACGTCGCTGTCATTTAACCATGAGGTAACGGTCACAAATCCATAAACTGCTCTAGTGCCATCGATCAGCAGAAATAGACCCACATGTTTCAATGCAACAAACGCTTTAGTTAAACGTGGATACAATAAATTGTTCTGCATATGAGGCATACGATCTACGAGAATATCAGAAAGCGCATGTATGACGGTGCCTTTTACCACAAAACGGAATTAGTGGTTTATAGCGTGCGCAATTCTTAGCACTTTACAACCTGATACAGAAGATAATGTAAACGCTTAATAACCCCTCACAGAGTTCACCAATCAAGGAAGAGAGCAATAAGAGTAGGCTTAATCTAATATTATTGACAGGCAAAAATAATTATGACCACACGGGTAAGCATGAACAAGTTTCTCATCTAGAAAGGCATGTTGCAGATTTAGCGGATCGCGGTCTCTGGCATTGCTTCATCTTAAACAATATTCCTTAACGAGCGCCGTTCGGTGCACCTAATGGCTGGGGAGTTCAGACTTCGGTCGCCGAAAATAGAATCACAGGTAATTCTTAATCAAAGAAAGCTTTGAAAATGTCCCTTTGGTCCAGCAGTGTTGAGAATGGAATACGCAAAAAAGAAATGTGGCAGAATTAATCTCACGACGACTGTCGACGGTAATGCGAATAGCAATCGAGCAATGCGGGGACAGTCCATATTCTTGAAGTCAGGTTTATTTCAATGTGCTATGTTAATTCTGAGACTTTCGTGGGTTCGGCTATATGCCACATACTCCGATAGTGTGCCACTTTGCTATGGCGCTCGCTTGCCAAGGTCACCCGTTACATGAGCATGGAGGCACGACGACGACTGTATGACGCTGACGCAGCGACCATAGAACAAGGAAGAAGGAACGATATCGGTGGAAGGACAAGGGCGTGCAACGACGATGGCAAGACGACAATGACACGTGGATTCTTAATTATAACGATGATATAACGAAAGCGTGACGACGACGAAAAGTGTACAATATGATGAAGATGTGTGAGGATGACGGCATGACGCAACCGGATGAAGAAGCGAGAATGACGACGATCGCACGACCAAGAGTGCGTGATGACGACAGTATGACAACGAATGCATGATGACGTCTGTGCGACGACGCTGCAATGACAACGGCATAATCACGATTGAATGACGACAGCATGATTGTGATAGAATGAAGAACAAGGAATGATGTCGATGGATCGACGAAGGTGGTATGATGACGACGGGATGACAACAATGTGAGGACAATACTGACGCGATGACAGGAGTGAAACGACAGCGTGACGATGATGGCATGACCACTACGGTAAGACGACGAATGCAGTGACGGCGATGGCAAGACAACGGCAAGAGGACTATGGTATGACGGCGAATAAGCACTTCTGGTGCATGATAACAATGGCCTGACGATGACTATCGCGAAACCTGTATGACGACGATGGCTTGATGACGACGGCATGGCTAGAGCTGGATGATGTAGGTAGAGTGACGATGATAGCGACTGACGGCGACGGCGTGACAAGGGCGTCAGAATCACATTTGAGTGACGACAGCAGGATTACAATACAATGTAGATGAATGATTGACGTCGATGGAACGACGAAGGCGTTATTAGGCAGGACAATGGCATGACGACAATGGGATGACGTTACTGAAGTGATGACAGTGATAAAACGACAGCGTGAAAACGACGACGGGACAACGATTATGTGACTACGATGGCAGCATGACGATGACGGCGACGGCAGCATGATGAGAGTCGGATTACGAAGTTCGAGTGACGACGTTTCAACGACCCCGACGGCATCTGGTGGGTGACATTGAATACATGACTACTGCATAGACGACGATGGCGTGACGACTACGTTATAGCGCGTGTCGGCTGACAAAGCCGGAATGACGGCGATGCCACGACCACAACGGCATCACGATAACGAGCCCACACCTATACTGGTACAAACATTAGACAAAGCAAAACGTTGGTTTGGGCTAGTTGGTACTCCATACTTTTTATTGTTTATTTCAGAATCTATAACTTGGTAGACTATTAGACAACTTGGGCGACTGGGTCGGAGTAGAAGGCGTGACAACGATGTCATGACGATAGTAAGATCATGAGGCTGGAATGACGACGACTGAACGACCTCGACGGCATCTGGCAGGTGACATTGAATACATTACGACGGCATGAGGACGAGGGCGTGCCGACGACGGCATGACGTGTGTCGGCTGACAAAGCTGAAATGACGGCAATGCCGCGACCACGACGGTATCACGATCACGAGCCCACACCTATCCTGGTGCACACTATTACACAAGGCAAAGCGTTGGTCTAGTTGGTAAGTCATACTTTTTATTGTTTATCACCGTTTATGATGTAAGGTGCACGATTGAGTGATGAGAAGGAGGAGGAACAACTTTATTAAAAACACTATTCAATGAACGTCAGGAGAGAAATGCTTCTCACTCTTCGCCCCTAGCCGTCGGCCGGAATACCTTGAGACACAAGAGCAGCAAGGGCTTGACCGATGATGTCCTGCTGGTCGTTGGGGTCTGGGCTGCGGAGCAAAGCCTCCCAGTGTTCTAAACTGCGCAAGCTATCATGCTTAGACGGACATGTCCATACCACGTGAACCAGATTTGCTGCCTCATCACAGAATTTGCACTTTGACCTGAATACTCCTGGATGCCACTTGCTGTAGAGTACGGGGTTTAGAAAAAACCCCGTCTCTAATTTCCTCCACATCTTTCTTACTGAGCTTTCCGTCCGCTTGCGGGGAAATTTGTCGATGTAGTCTGTAGTGTACTGTGATTTCCTGGTATGCGCGCATATCCTCTCTTCTGTTTATAGCTTCGGTGATTTGGGAGCTTCCGGGGGTAGACCGGTAAGTGAGACCTCGGGCGACCGAATGAGCCTCCTCGTTGCCTCTAAGTCCCTGGTGAGCTGGTGCCCAAACGAGCAGAACAAGCTGGTAGTCTCCGTCACCCTCCCTGATTCGTAATTTCTCACAGCATTTTTGGAGTTGCTGATGACCACATTTAACCCCCTTTGGCTGACGGCCAAGGCTATGGCTACTTCCTCAGCTTCAACCGTCTCGACGCCACTGATTGTGCAGCACGCCACCGGTGTTCCATCTTCTCTAACCGTCACGGCGGCGTGTGTCGCTTTGCTGTCATATTCTGCAGCGTCCGTATATAGGACGTCCTGTCGACCAGTACATCTAGCCTGTAATGCCTCTGCTCTGTCTTTACGTCTGCCGTCGTGAAAGGCAGGGTTCATGTTTCTGGGTAGCCGAGGTATTTTTATCATGTCCTTGATCTATCTGGGTGTGTCTCTTGAGCGCACTTACTCATGTTTGGGCTCGTAGCCTAATTTCTCTAAATTTTCCTCCCTGTTTTAGATCCAAGTAGCCTTCGACGCTGCGCGGTAACGGCAGTCTCAATCAGTTCCTCGAGAGTTCGACACAGCTAGCTTCATAAGTTTGTCAGTGGGCGTGTTTGGGAAGAGTCCGAGCGTGACCTTGACACTTTTCCTAATAATGATTTCGAGCTTGTTCGGTTCTACAGAACTGAGCTTGAGGTAGGGTGCCACGTACACTGTCCTACTGATTACGAAGGCTTGTGCTAGCCTCTCATCCCAGCGTGCCTGTTCGCTATTCGTCTGATAAGACGACACGTTTGATTTGAACTGGCTTCTAAACTAGCAAGCGTTTCATAATTTTTCCGGTCTGCCTCAATCCTCAGCCTGAGGACGCGGATACTGTCGACCGCGGGGAACTCTGGGCCATTGACGTACAGGTGCATGCCCGCCTAGCACTTTTGGTGAAGCCGCCGTTTTCCGGGGGGCATCAGGAACAGTACTTCCGACTTTTCGACCGAACTTTAAGTCCTTTGAGTTTCCGGTACTCCTCGATGATTTCAATTGCAATTTGCAGGGAGCTTTCAATTTGCCCATCACTCCCCTTGTTTATGCATAGTGTTAAGCCATCCGCGTATATGGTGTAGTTGATATTCTCAATTTCCCCCAACCGTTCGGGGAGTCTCAACATTGCAATGTTAAGAGGTAGGTGGCAAAACCGAGTCATGCGGCGTCCCCTCGTTACCCAGTTCAATGTTCTTTATAGATTCTTACCCTATCTTGAGAGTGGCTTTCCTGCTGGTAAGAAAGTCCTTGATGTAATCGTACACATATATCTTCCCGACATTGAGTGAGTTCAAATCTTCCAAGATGGACACGTGCCTCACGTTGTCAAATGCCTTTGCCACATCTAACGTCACGATCACTTTCGTGTCTCGCGTTTGCTTGTCTATAATTTGGTCTTTGAGCTGCAGCATCACGTCGCATGCCGACAGCTTTGGTCGAAAACCGATCATGGTGTCCATATACAGTCCATTTTTCTCCATGTACCTACTGAGCCACGTCTGAACGACGTGCTCCATAAGCTTACCCACGCAGGAGGTGAGCGATATAGGCCTGAGGTTCTCGAAGCGCAGTTTTGTACCCCGCTTGGGAACGAAAATGAGGTTGGCGACTTTCCACTGCTGCGGTATCGTCCCCTTCTCCCAGCGCTCCTGTATGTACGTTGCGAGGGTGGCGATTGAGCTGCCGTCCAAATTACGGAGCATTTTCTTGCTCACTCTGTCTGGCCCCGCCGGTGACTTAGTCCTTAGCCGAAAAATTTCCGCTCTGACCTCAGCCAGGGAGATCGGGGCGTCCAATTCCGAATTCTCTCCCCCTCCGTAGTCCGGAAGGGGTTCAGGTCCGGCGAGATTGATGTACCTATTCCTAACTTCTTCTAAATATTCCTTCTTGATGCCATCAAATTGATGCGCCATTCTTTCCAGCTGTTGTTTGGACGCTGACTTTGTGCTATCCGGATCTCAGAGGGGGCGAAGAAGTCGCCACGTCCCCGCGGTGCTCATATTCCTCTCCATCTGATGGCAGACGTTCCCCCAATTTTGCTTCGTGAGCGTGATTGCGTGCTGTTCAATTTCCTTGTTTAAAGCCGCTATCTGTTTCGTGATATTTCGATCCCATCTCTTTTGTCAAAGTCGGTCCTCCAGCCTTTTCTTTTTCCTCCAGAGATTAAATAATCTCCTGTCTACCGCTTCGTTGTCCCCCTCAGTTTCCACCGCGTCGGTGGCCTCTTTAACAGTGTGCACTACGCCATCGCTCCACTCCGCAATATCAGAGATGGGAGCCGGGTCTTCCCTGAGTGCCCTGAAAAAGTCCCAATTCACAGCCTCTACCCTACTTTTCCGGCAGGTTGTCGGGCCTCCTTCTACCACCACTTCTATGATTTTGTGATCGCTGCCTAAGTATTCGTTTGTATTGCACCACGTGGCTTTAGTGCTGCTCCCCGTCAAGGTGAGGTCGGGTGTCGTATCACACGCGACACTAGTTTCCTTCGTCGTAGGCTGCATCGGGTGGGTTATTAAATCCAGATTATGAGTTTGTATGTCGTCCCACAATTTCCTACCTTTGATCGAAGTCTGCTTATACCCCCATGCCGTGTGGTGAGCGTGAAAGTCCCCCACGTTCAACAGCGGGTTGTTCTTAATTTTACGTCGCGTCGTCGCGAAGAGATCCCCGAAGTCAGATTTTCTTTGTCTGGGAGAGCTGTAGACATTTAATACAAACAAGCTACCGTCTCTCTCTCTTCGCGGTATCAGTTCTACGAGAATGTGGTTGATTTGTGCACTTCCGGTGTCAAGCTGCACCGCTGTGACGTTTCGCCTGATTAGGGTGGCCACCTGCGTGCTTTCGCCCTCGCCTACATAGGATTTGTACCCCGACAATTTTGCCTTTCTGCCGCATTCCTGTAGTGCCATAAGCTCCGGTCGATCCCCGTTCCTCAGGAATTCCTGTAGGATTGCACGCTTGCGTGTGAAGCCTCTACAGTTCCATTGCCAAACGGTGTTTTTACTGGATCTGTGAGCCATGACTGCCAACTGGCTCATTAATCTGATTTCCTAATACTTGCTGGGTGAGCTGTTCATATGCCCGGTCCCTCTTCGCAAATTCTGCCTTAAGTTCTTCAGTGTGTTTATTATCCCTCTGATGCAGTCACTCTGTGAGATTGTTATCTCGCTGATGCAACTGCTGTGTCAGATTTTGGAACATCCCCAACATGCGTTCGTCGAAGGCCTTCCGCCATTCATCGTCCTGACCAGATTTGGCCTCAAATTCTTCCTCCAGTTTCGCTATTCTAATGTTTATCACTGTCTCTATGTCCTTATCTATCATGGGCTTCTCCATTTCCTTCGCCCTCTTCTTAGCAGGGGGTGGAGACGCTATCTGTTCCTCTGATCCTTGCGCATTTGGCTTTTGCGACACTTGCAGTTGTTTAACAGGTATTGTATTAGGCTTAATGGCTATTTTAAGCTCCTCAATTTGCCTATTCATCGCCGCTAGCTGTTCTTTAAGCATGCGATTCTCTTCCTTAATCTGAAACATTTCCTCCTCGCGTTTATCCTGGGAGGCCCTGCCTGCCCAACCCACTTTTCTGTTCGGCGACGTGGATCTCGCTGGATTGTTGACGACAGCGCTGCCGGAGGTCCCCGCATTCCCGGGCCCGGCCTTCTGTTGCTTCTCCCCTTCCTGCCGTTGCGGCAGTCGCGGAAAGGAATCCGACCTCCCTCTCGACATGCTCCGCTGTCTTGACGGACTCCTGGATCTACCTTGATTCTTTTCCCATCTACTCCTTCCTACTTCGGGTTTCTTCGCCTTCCGCTCTTCCTCCTCCAAGCGCAGCTTGGCTTCCCATTGCCTCTTCTTTATCGTGTAAGGGGTCCTGAAAGCTTCCTTGCATTTCCGGACCGCTGTCAAATGACCTTTGCCGCACAACTTACACTTGGGCTCACGTGCGTGATCCTCAGGTGGAGACGTCATTCCGCATCCCCGACATTGAACTTGTTCGCTGACACATACGTCCGATGTGTGTCCTAGCTCACCACATTGGTAGCACACCTCGTAGCGTTTCTTGTAGGGCACACACTTCAGAGGTACGCCCTAACAGTACATCCACCTCGGCACTGTCTCGTTTTTGAAGGTGACGATTGCCGAGCTTTCAGTTGCCCATCTTCCTAACGCCAAGTATCGGTGGGTTCCTCGGGTTACCGAAAGCCTCTGTCATTTTCTATATTGTCAATCGCGGGTCGATGCCGTGCACCACACCACGCCCGCTGTCTTCGTGCGGCGCAAGGTGGGCCGTGACTTCGTAGTCCTTGTCTTTGATCTTGATAGACGTAATCTTGGTCACCTTCCAGACAGTGTCCATGTCTGAGGTGCTGAAAATCAGGGTGCCTTGCTTGTCGTTAACAATGAGCACGTCCTTTTCTTGCCCCTTAGCCCACGGAATTTGCACTGCCATGTGCACTGCCGCACTCAGCCTGGTAGTCGGAACTTTTGCGAGCGCCAGCCCGTTCTTCGGCCGAAGGATGATCTTGTAGTCGTTCGCCGGTAATCGCGGGAGGTGCGACGCAATCGAACGCTCCGCGATCTTCTGCCCCAGCTTATACGCGGCGTTCGCCGCTGCCGCCTTCTTGCCTTCCTCGAACTCGGTTCCGCGTTCCGCCCACTCGCCGTTGTTTTGGTTTCCTCGCCGTTCGCCTCTCACAAGGTCCTGCAGCTCCTTGACATGTTTTCGCACTTTCGTGATCCAATCCGCTGTTCTCAATTCTACGGGGGTAATTTCTGCACCCTCTACGGTCACCTCCATGGTCATCGTGCCTCCACAGCTGGGTTCCGCAGCGGGCGCCGGGGGCCTCGGCTGCCGCCGAGCCGCCGCGTTTGTTCAACGCTAGCGTTCTTAGCTAGGTGGCAGACGCGGTCGACATAAAAGTGGCCGTAAAACATCCAGAAGTCCACTTACAGTCATAAAATTGTAATCCAGGTGATCCTTGGGACTTCCGATAGGCGATCACATCGCTTATTTCTAGGAATCGGCACTGTTTCCACCAGACAAAGCAACTTTCCACGGAGCCGACTTGAACCACGTCCGCACTCCCTGGCCCCCTGGCGGCACTCTTGGGTGATGAGTAATATAACTTCTGGTACATTAATAGGGTGCCTATGCGACGGCGAACTGAGAGAGGCGACGAGGCAGATTTAGTTTTCAGAGCTAAAACAGCGACGTCATACGAAAAAGAATAATGGATGAACCTTGTAGCCCGATTTTGGACTGCTCCTAGATCATTCATGAGGTTAAGATGATGCGGGTTCCATATAGCGGATGCATATTCTTGTTTAGGTCGAACGAGTGACTTGTAAGCAAGCAATTTCACGTGATGTGGGGCGAGGCGAAGATGATGTTTAAGAAATCCCAGTGTTTTGTTAGCTGATGATATCACGTTAGTGACATGTTCATTCCGTGTTAGACCATTAGGTAATGTGATGCCTAAGTTTTTTAAAGACAATAACGATTGTGCGGACTCGTTAGCGATTTTGTATTGAAAGGCATGAATCTTCGACGGGTAATGGAAAGGAGCTTGCGTTTGCTAGGGTTAAGGATCGTAAGTCAATCTTGACACCATTGTTGGATGCGGTTAAGATCCTGTTGCAGGGCTTCTTAATCCGTAGTGTTAGTTACTCGGTGGTATATAACGCAGCCGTCAGCAAACATTCGAATTTGGCAAAATACATGGAGCGGGAGGTCGTTGATACATATAAGAAACAAAAGAGGTGCGAGAACGGAGCGCTGTGGGACGCCTGATGATACAGGAAGAGGACTGGAGGACTGGTTATTTATGATTGATTGAGAGCGATTTGTTAAGAACGCTTTGATCCCCTTTAGTACGTTAGGATGTAGGCTTAACCGAGAGAGTTGTTGTATTAACCGTTGATGTGCAAACTTATCAAATGCCTTAGCGTAATAAAAAAAAAATTGCGTCAATCTGAAGGTTAGCGTCCAAGTCAGCATGTAAATCACTGAGAAACATGGATAGTTGTGTTTCGCGTGAGTACTCTTTGCGCAACCTGTGCTGGAATGGATGGAAGAAATTGTTAGTGTTTAAGAAGTTCATAATGTGAGAGTATACGCCATGATTTTGCAAGGGACGCTGATTAGAGATAGGGAATGGTAGTTAACAGCATAATTTTTATCCCCTGACTTGTAAAGTGGAACGACCCTCCCCATTTGACATTGTTTAGGAATGAAACCTGTGGAAAGTGACTGAAAAACAACAATTTCATATACGTTGTAGTATTACACTTCGCATTTTCTTATTAGTGTTGAGCTGATTTTGTCGATGCCGGCTGACAAGGAAAGTTTCATTTTCTCATTTAAGGACGAGATGCCGCTTGAAGAAAAGGTAATGGCATCCATCGGGGACGTGCTGTTAGTAGGTGGTATCCATGAAAGCGGGTTGCGCTCTTGTGTGAAAACTGTTGAAAATGAGGCATTGAAGATGCTAGAACAGTCTATGTCAGAGACTTGTTGACACGATGCATTAGCGAAAGCGATGAATAAAGGGAAAATCAGACATTCACGCGTTCGTAGCAATTGCTACAAAGGAAAACCATACGGGTTCCACGAAAGAAAAGCCTCGCAATTGAAGAAAAACAATTGAAGGTAGCTTCTGTCCTTTGTAGTAATTGCCACGAGCGGATGGATGTCTGATTTTTCCTTTATTAATTACATCTCTCCACCTTGCGGATTTCCGCAGAACTATTACGTCAAACTCCTGCCTTTGCTTCGAGTTGTCGAGAAATTCGACTTCGCCCTGCCATCTGCTAACCAAGTGGTTAGCTCAGAAGGTAGAGCGGCTGCCCCGGAAAGGCGGTGGTCCCGGGTTCAAGTCCTGGACCAGGGCGAATTTTTCTTCAAATGCTAGGCTTTTCTTTCGTGGAAACCATATGGGTTTCATTCGGAGCAATCTTTACGAACGGGTGGAAGTCTGCTTTACCCCTTAATAATTACTTCTTTCCACCTGACGGGTTTCCGTAGAACTATTACGTCAAACTCATTAACGAACGTGATTTAAGGCGTTGGTGCAGGGTTGATGACGCGCCAAAATTTCTTTGGGTTATCGCATAGCATGCGCGACAGCTCGCCATTGAGGAGTGTTTTGCGTCGGTGGTCGCTGTCAAGTATTCTTCTTCGGCTGAGTAGTATTTTTCCCACGCCTCGCGGTTCCCTTTTAGCTTAGCAGCGCGACAAAACTGCTTCTTTTTATTTTCGAGTCTTTTTAATGTCTTGGAAAACCAAGGTTTAGAACGATTTTCACGAAACGTTATTCTGGGGATTGTGTTAGGCCCTGTAGTTTATTCTTAAATATCAACCAGCTGTCGTCAACCAATCTCTGGTTAAAATTGAATTTGGAAAGTGGGAAAAAACTGCTCATACAAATAGCTAATCCAGTCTCTTTGTTTTGTGAACGCCAGCAGGCCCTTCTATATTCCCCTGCCATGTTGCCGGCGTTGTCGTAGTGCTGGTCTCGGCACTTGTCGATGTAAATGTCGTTTCCTGAGGAAGAGAACCCATGGTTGTTGCCAAATATTCACCAGTGTACAATTCCGTCGGTAGAAATCCAATTTATTTTTCGTGAACATTATCGTATAGACAGTATCGCAGGACAACGGAGAGCTGTTCTACATTAGAGGCATGTGGCGCGGTACGACAACGAGGGTGTAATATTTCTGTTCTGGCATTCTCTTTTAGGCCGGCATTAACAAGGTCATCACAGGTCGACTTGGAAAAGATAGTATAGGTAACTTCTGCCCTTGTTACCATGGCGAGCAATGTCATTTCTTAGGAACAGGTTGACCTCTGCAATGACCTTTAGAGATGCCCAAAATATTGTCATTTCTAGGGAATTCGAATGTCTCCTTGCTATCCACTAAATGCTAAACTTCACTCAGCCAGCCATGTGACCTACTTTCAATGCGTTTTCTGGACGGCGCCTTACAACTTTCTTGTATAATAAGACTTTCCAAAGGGTTGCTGCTGAGGGGTCCTTCAAAAAAGAAAAGAAACCTGGAGGATGCTTAAGCGTCCTGCTTTAAGAGTAGAACGGGATTATTGAGCCCGATTGACGCCGACACCTGATAGTCTGCCACACGGGGCCCAATAGAAAACAATGGTGGGCCGATCCCGGCAGCAGTGCAGGGCAGAGCAATGACTCGTACCTCCGTAATGCAAAGGCTACAGCCAGTGACTCATCAATGGCCCATACCCTCATTAAGGAAGGAAAAATTGGTTTGTGTTTGAGTTTCCATGTAACAAGATTATGTTTTCTCGTACATTGACAGTGGCGTGTAGCTAGGTCGTCTGGCACCCGGGGCCCTTAGCTCTTCTGTCACCCCCCTCCCCCCGGGTGTAGTCGAGGAAGGCGCGGATATCGACAATTCTCGGGTGTCTTCAGACGTATATGACACCCCCTCCCCCCCCCCCCCTACTGGCCCCGTACACCCGGGGCCCACGGCCCCCCGGCCCCCCCTGTTGCTACGCCACTGTATATTGAAATTATTTTCTCGTATATTCAAATTACAATCCGAGGCTATCATATCCGTAGTTTGGGTGTAAGTCCGACTTTACGAATTTTCTGACGCATTTTACTTTGAGAAGGTCAATTAGTTCAGTAACGCCTCTGTGCCACGCGGAGCGCCTGCGTGGTTGTGGTTCGGGACGATTTTTTTTTTGACGGACAACGCTACCGACGACGGACGCCGACACCGAATTTCCTGCGACACGGGGCCCGCGAAAAAAAAAAAAAAAGTTCCGCGGGGCCGCCCGGCGCTACGTAGGCCCGGCATTCGAGGTCCCCGGGTTGCATCCTCCTTAGCCAATAGGTAAATCCGGCCCTGGGAAGAGTATGTCTCTCATGATTATTATAATTTTAGCCAATTATATTATAATAATCGTAATGATTATTGTATATGGCGAATAGTACGATGCGCGACCTTCACGACGACGTGACCTGTATAACGCAGCATTTGGGAGGTCCAGATCACTTCGTTATCAAGGCGGTTTACTGTACGTGCTGACACTTTATTTTGTGCACAACGTAGTGGGTTATCTTTTCCATACTGCGTTTCGTACATCGCAGGCAACGCCACAAAGGGTAGAGAATGGAGACATCTGCCCGCTCACATCTGCGACTCAAAAATAGTACGCCACTTATGAAAGGCAGTAAATGCGCGCCGTGTAAATGTAAATACGCGCCGTTGCAATTTTACGTAATATTCAGTCCAGTACATTTATGTCAAAAAATATGACGCAGTTACTACATTCAAGGCGTCAGAAATCCGAATTTATTTAACACCCAACGAGAGGAGTGACCTATGCTTTTGTGACCGGCGGCCGCCACATATCAGCTGCGCTCGCGACCAAGATATAGTACGTCACGTATACCGGAAGCACAATGGGTACGAGTAACGCGTGATTTGACGTGAACTTGTGTCCATAAGTTGTAGTTGCAATGTACGGAGTAGATCTTTCGTACAAAACATCGGAAGGTCTGAAACAACTGCCCTGCGAAAGACGCGGAGCGATACCTCTGTGGTCGCACTACTTGAGTAGCTTCCGCAGCGTCGCCTGCTAAGTATGAAACGGAGTTTACATGGTTCTAAAAAATGTTGCGTTTGTTTCTTTCAGGCCTGAGAGAAACAAAGGGCAAAGGTAAGATCCATAAGTATGCATAACGGTGAAATCTATGATAAACTGGAAGGTTTGTTGATAAGCAAAGCCAACAGTGCGAGTACCAGCAGAGGGAAATGCAACAGAGTTGTCGGCTCTCACAACATAGGCAGAGCTATTCGCAGATATCCACTTATTTTCTTACTGCATATCAGTGATTTATTCGACTGTTTCAACAGAAAACCGAGTTTACGCTGACGTCTGCGTAATATATAAGGCCATTTATCAGCTTGAGTGCAGATCAAGCTTTTTTTCTGAATAGCTTCTTAAAAGATGTTACATACCTGGCACATTACTTCACAAATGAACTAATTTCAACAGAGTTGTCCTTATGTTACTGTCAACACGCTCCTCACAGCCGTATTTTGCTTACTTATTTAATGGTCATCCTCCGAATACGAATACCTGGGCGTTATCTTCACACACGATTTTCTATCAATCCACACAGGGATTTACTCTGTACTAAAGCGTTTTCTGGTTTAGGGTATTTATTTCGTTCAGCTCCAAAAGCTACCAAATTGCTTGTTTATGAGAGCCCACTGCGGCTTCTCTTAGAAATGGTCTCGGTTATCTGGAATGCTTTCTTGAAGTTGCGTATCTCGATAGTAAAATCAGTTCAGGGGACGGCCCTTCGCTTTATGGGCCAGCGTGACTTCTACGCCTCTTCTTTCTTCGAACTTTTCATGCATTTTGTCAGGAAAAATGCCTTAAGGGTCTTTACACTGTAATGAATACAACACGCTGCTCATATTTACGCTACATCAAGTGTTGCAAGCCTCCCCCCACAAAACATTTTCTCCCTGTGAATAGTGTGCGGATTTGTCCCAGAACTGAGACAAATATAGCCGCTGCCAACATATTAATGAAATGAATGTCGCAAGACTATGCTGCACTTTGATATTATATCTTTGTCACTAAAGCAATTTGTTTCAACTAAACAGCTGCTGACCTCGTCTTTGTTTAGAATGTGCATTCAGTAATGTTTATTACTTAACACCTGCGATAACCAAACCCTTGGTTAAAATGTTTAAATTCACGGACTTTACGTGCCAAAACCACGATCTTATCATGATCACGGGGTACTGAGGGACTCCGGATTAATTTCTAGCACCTGCAGTTCTTTAACGTGCACGTAAATCTAAGCATAGAAGCGTTCTCGCGTTTCGCTCCCATCTACCCCGATCGAACTCGTGACGTCAAGCTGCCATAGTTGTAATATGTTGAATGAATGAATGAATGAACGAATGAGACAGATGCCCATAATATGCGGCAGTTACTGGCAATTTATCGCGAATTAGCGTTAGGTTTCGTGCAGCCATGTTCCAATCATGGCCGTATTGTTACAGTTGTGCACAACACTATTTTAGCAACTATGTAAAGATGTAGGATGGAAGCTAACGATACGTTTGCCCTATTGCTCGCTTCCCCCCCTCCCAGTTCCACACTGGTAGAATTCGTGTTGAGACTGCGGTGATAGTAATTGCTGCGCATTATTTCTTTGCCCCCACACTGACGTACACGACTGTTGTAGTGGTGAACTTCACTACAGCGTCTGTTCAAATAATGAGTGTGATTACAAAACAGGCAAATTGTTCGCAAATATATACATTTTTATGCTAGGTTTTTGTTGCCGTCTTTGAATATTTTGCTGCAATAACACAAGAAAAAACAATGTCAGTCATTCAATTAAAACTTGTTCACACACGGAAGTTAAACAAGATGTTAGAAGGAAACGTGAAGCAAAAATATGTCGATCACGAACATAATTCACGTGCTTACCATTAATTCAGCTGCTGTTAGCACAGCATATGCTGCCAACATAAAATAGCCTCACGACACACTCCATTCTTGCGACATTCCATCTCGATAGGCTTAGTATTTTGTAGACTGCAGACATTATAGTCAATGCTCAAGCATTAAAGACTCCAATTGGCAGAAATTTCAATGCTTGCTAGGACACCTCTGAAGCGCTTTTAAATGAAGTTTTCACAGCCGCGCGGCTTTCCGAACGTATACATTATCAATACCAAGTTTCCTGTTGATATGCTCGAGTTGTTTTCATTTTTAAAACGATGCAGTGTTGAACACCCCGTAAAGCCCCAAAACGAAAACAGTGATGCATTCCACTTGATATGCCAATATTACTCAAAATGCATTCAGCTAGTTTCCATGGTTCTTTCACCGTAAATTTCCGTGTCAAGTTGTAACCAATATTTTGCGCGTACGTTTTTTACCGCGTGTAGTCGCGATAACTGCTTCGATGCAAAACAGCATTTCTAGTTATTTGCAGGTCCGCTTCTTATGATCTTGATTGTCACTGTATGAACCGTATTCATGCATGACAAGTGGAATTGTTTATAAAAATGTATTTCAATGCACGATTTTACATGAACGATGTTGCTTTGTAAGCTTCTGCTATGATTTTAATTGACTGCATGTATATACATTTAGTGTCTGTCCGCGGAACGTGTTTATGAGATATGCATGCATGCATACATCCTTCGTGCGTACTTCTGCTCAGTAAGGAGAATGTTATGGCGCTTTGTGAGACATTTCTTTCTATAACTCGAAGCTTAGATTTGCAGTTTGTTGTGAGAATACTCTTGAGACTTGGAGGCCTAAAGCTGGTGATTCGGATTATGCTTTGATCGCAATGAACACTACTCTCCGTTTTCTATATTACTTCAGCGTGTCTTGCATCCAACTGTCGCCGCCCAGCTCTTTTGATACAAGAGATATAAGACATAAATTCAGATATAAGACACCTAAATTTCGTTCAGACCAGCAGCATTTCTGGCACCTAATTTTCAACCGATATCTTCGGGAGTAATATGGATAAGGAATGTCGTGAAAGGTAAACATTGTCATCCACCCGAATCTAGCACGAAGTTACAAAAGAAACCCATACGGGTTTCTCAGAAAGAAATCTTCGCAGTTGAAGAAAAATGCGTCCTGGTCCGGGATTGAAAGCCGGGATGGACGCTTTGCCGTCTGAGCTAGGTTAGCAGATCGCATCGCGAGGGCGAAGTAATCGAAGGGCGAGGACACAGAATATGATAAATCAGTTCTGCAGAATCCCGTAAGGAGGAGTAATTATGATAAAAGGGAAACATTGTAATTCAATTGAAGTCATAGCGCTTGATTGACACGGCCAAGAAAAACTACAGGACCTGTGCACATCCTGTCGTCTTTCTTGTTCGTGTCAATCCAACGCTATGACGTCAATTGATGCAATGAACCATCTAGCCAAAAGATATGCTTTCCTGCATTTCATTGTCATTCACCCGAATGTAGTACGAAGCTTCAAAGAAAACCCACGCGGGTTTCTCAGAAAGGAAGGTTCGCAGTTGAAGAAAAATGGTATAGCGACCGCCCCGGTAATACGTTGGTCCCGGGTTCGGATCCCAGATCAGGACGAATTTTTCTACAACTGCGAAGCTTTCTTTCTGAGAAACGCGTATGAGCCTCCTTTGTGCTTCGTGCTACATTTGGATAAACGACACTTTATCCCATTCATGATACTTTCTCTGCTTTGAGGGATTCCACAGACCTGATTTGCCATTAGGAATGCCGATAGAACGAAAGATTGCCAGGCGTAGAGTGTGTCTGTCAGCTTGATGACGTCGAATTTATAGCTAAGTCCCATATCAGTATGTCATCACAAAAACGACTTATGTTTCATATGCAAGCATGGTTTTACATAAAGTTGCCTCTATATCACGACCGCTCTATATCAGTGCCTTGGTGTTATGGCGATAGTTTATTAAACAGATTCATAATATAATTCGTCGACAATATCAGCTGCCTATTTAATAAAAAACGGAGTAGGGACTGAACGCTCGTGAACCTGCGTGTATCTTTCAGACGATGTCGACGGAGACATGCTTGCCACTACTGTGCAAGAAGCGACGATCTTACCGACGCAAGTTTCATCTGTGCCGATGACTGCTGAAGCCTTAGACGACGATAGGACACGCTGGCGCGTCACATTTAGGAACACTGATAACTAGCCTGAAACAATCCCAATCTCTGACGCCAATCTTCAGAGGCTGGGCAAACCGTGAACGTTCACGTCACACGGTTCTTGATTAATTTGTTTAATTTTATGCGGGCGCAGTATAGTTAGTAAGGAAGGGCAGTACATTCCGTGATTTCAAACAAAAGCTGCCACCTACACGTATAAATAAACATTTACGACGTTCGCATGATGCCATTTCTATATGAGTTTGCCTGCCTCGAAGGTTACAAATGCATGGCCGCAACATACGCAGCAAAATCTACGTGATGCAGTCACTAAGAAATTGCGCGAGCGTGCACCGGAAGGGACGTCCTGGTTGGGAGTCTGAAAAATGAAGGGAAGATATCAGATTGTGCCTCTATGAACGCGTTAAAAAATAATCGCATATGCGAGACTAAAGTGAAGCTAACGCAAACAAAATGCTGGAATATTACTTTGCTGATGCTGCTGAGGCAGAGAAAGTATTAGGTAGATGAAAGTCGAAATTTCACATTGCTTACTGCATGATGACATGGCGGAGCTATCACACAGTGTTACATAACACTGGATGATACATGCATTCGGCAGTTTTACAATAGCGTTTACAAGTAAACATAAATGCATTACAAGCGTAAAGAAATAGCATTGTCCTCATTGATGAAGCTCAGTAGGTTATTGTGGTTAATGGGCTTACGCACACTATGCTAAAGTACAGTATTGGGCGAGATTACCGTACTTATTGTTTACGCAAACTAATAGCGTTGTCAAATATGGCGGCACATGTGGCTCCCACAGGTGCCGGAACTGCTGAGATAAGCTTTCGCTTCATCTAAACTCCTCTGAAACGTGAGCTACGAGCGCTAGCACGGTTCTGAAGTCGTTCAGCGATCCTGGCGTCTGCAGAGAATTAATTGTTGAATTTGGTGTTTTGTGGCGCAAATTAAACATCAAATATAGGGTTTTACGTGCGAAAACCACGATTTGATTATGAGGCACGCCGTAGTGGGGGAATCCGGAAATTTGGACCACCTGAGGTTGTTTAACATGCAGCTAAATTTAATTACATAGGTGTTTTCGCATTTTGCCATCATCGAAATGCAGCCGCCGTGGCCGGGATTGGATCCCGCGACCTCGTACTTAGTAGCCCAACACCGTAGCCATTAATCAAAGACGACAGGTGTTTTGTGGCGCAAGGGCGAAGTATGGCAAGAGAGTGAGCGCCAAGATAGTGGAAATGAGTTGGCGATGCGTGGATCGAGCGTGAGGTGGACGTGACGTGGCTGTACGGGGGCCTTAAAAGATCAGTCGTTGCGGACGCGCGTAAGATGTACGTGTAATAAAATTGCGGCAATGACTAACGAAGTGTACTGTGAACGTGAAAGTGACATTACTGATGGCTGTTATGATAAACTAAAATATCTCAGTGGTGCAGATTTGGGAGAGGCACTGCTGCCTTATCGAAGCCCTTGAAACTGAAGGGCCTGGAGGCATGTTCTTCACAAAAAAAAAAAAAAAAAACTATCGCAGCAGCATCCTCTAGCAAGAGCGTTTGCTACGAATTTCTTGGGTGAATAGCATTGAACACTTGAAGAAACTTATAGTTGCGTTTGTGGTAAAAAACGGTTCTGCGCCAAGAAAATAACCGGATGGAAAGGGATATATGAAAGCGACATGCTAGAGGAACATGTCTTTCTCTCAGCTTCGGCTTCCCGACACTACACGAATATGTGGAGCACGGTCAGCCTCTTACCACATCTACCGCAGGTTGGAGGTTCGTTTTCAGTCAGTAGAAAATTATTGGTGCCATAGGTGTGTCTTGCCCTTAGTCGACAGAATAGGACATCGGTTCGTCGCGTTTTCGTTGTGGAGGGCCAGAAACCTAAGTGTGACTTAATCATGTGAAGGCTTTTATTTGTTTTAGCATCCCACAAGCGTGGCCAAAAACTGGCTTCGCAGTTACTATCGTAAGAGAGGCTCCAGATCTGTGACACGAACAGCAGCGGTAGGATCAATAGGTTGCGATGTAATTGATGTGGTTATTTGGTCTGCTAGCACATCACCTTAAATGCCTGTATAGTCAGGTACCCAGCATAAAATGACATGCTGGTTATATATATATATATATATATATATATATATATATATATATGCTCTACACAGAACGGAACATCTAGCTCAATAAGAACGGGAGTTTTGCGTTTACAGAGGGACATTATGGCTTTTACAGCGCTTAGGGGGCCTGTGAACTTTTTCTTTTAAGGTTTTATTTCCATATATGCCTCACAATAGTGCATAGGCCTCAGCCGTAAAATTACTTGCTCATTTTTCTTTCTTGCGAAAGTAATCCAGTGCTACGTTTTAAGACGAGGACACAGAAAGACTCGACAGGAAGGGAGCTTCTTTCCGGGTGCAGTACGTGGGGTTCCGTGTACGATAGACCGACTACTGCATAAGACATCCCGGCATGCGACTTATAAGCGTCAGTGTAAAAATCTGTGCACGAGTAATTGGATTGGAGTTCTAGAAAATACATTTTAATATGTTCCTCTGGAGCGTGCTTTGTCACTTCTGCAAATGATGTGCCAAGACTCTATCAGTTGCCACTGGCAATGGCATTGCTACATTACACTTTGGTCAAAGAGTGAAACAACCATTTCCACGCTTTTCCTGCACCCATTGAGAAGGGTTCTCTCGCTGCTGGTCGATTGTTAAACAGTGTACCTAATATCACGTAATTTGCCCGGTTATGTAGGAAGGAAGTTCACCGTTCGCCTTAACAGTCAGAAAATATGTGAAACTGGGGTATGATCGTTGAAGATGCAGAGACCATTCATTATCTTCGCAGACCTTCGCCGAATGGAAAGGGAACCACTTCCTTCAATAACGTCGCAGTTTCACCCATAAATTGAAGCACCAATTGCGACAGTGGGATAGCAGTTTTATCGGCCGTATAAACTTGTAAACATTCGCTTACTAACTAAATTAACGATGACATGATATGTAAGCGCGACTGAACGCAGACATAGACAGAAACAGACACATACAGAGACAGCGCTGTCTCTGTGTCTATGTCTTTTTTCTACGCCCTCGTTCAGTCGCGCTTACACATTCTACCATAGATTCAAACGAACTAGCCCGCCAACGTGTTTTAACTAAACTAACAAGCACGGTGTCACGCGCGCACAGATAAACATGAACACATCTCGCTCGATGAGCGCGGAAACTCGCTGTCAAAATGCTGGAGTGAGGAATCGCGGCAGCAGTAGCGATCGAATTGACCTTCGTGCATCTCTCGCTTCCAATGTGAACCAAACCTCGAAAGCACAGCGCATACAAAGCTACCGGCACTACGCACACTCTGCACACATCGCAGATCGCTTTCAAGGTACGGCGCCCGCACGGCAGCGCCGTAAGTGGCAACCGCTGGGGAAGAACGCCCCCCCCCTCCCCTCTCTCACCTCAACCACGTGCCTCGCAGGCAACAGCTGAGGACGCGCTTCCGGCCTGCCTACCTCGCTCGCACACGCGGGATTGAGCCACGTTCGTCGACTCACACTCTCACACTTTCACTCGCACATACAGCGTACGGCGCGCTTCGATGATTTTATAGCCCTTGGACTTTATACGGAACCTCACGGCGACGCTGACGGCACAAATGCGCTGGGAGTGTCCTTATAATTGCTGTGCCAATGAAAAGCGGGATATGTATAGGTTATTGTATCGCTCCCTTATTGATCGATTTATTTTTGGTTCACCTAGACGGGTACGTCGAGTCACGGTTGGGCAATACAGAAATCGGGAAAGCCTTTCGTTTTGTGGATGTTTTTCTGATTATGTTTAACTGGAGAACAGCTGTGTTGTGGCCTCTGTTCGGCAGACGTTGGTTCTGTTTCAAGAATGCCCAGCTCCACTCTCACTCACGCATGAACTCTGAGAGAATGGGTCCCTTAGCTGTCTAGATCTGAAACTATCCTTTACTCGGAATCATGTATGCTGGATGTATGACGCGCATGCCAATAAGCCTCTATTATCCTATGCATCCGTCCATTCAAAATTGATTAAGAGGACAGGTATAATTCATGCTTGCTTGCATAATACGCTAAATCCTGCTATGGTGCAATAAAACCATGTTTCAGTTTGCAGATCGTTCGCTTGAACACGGCTGGGTACCCTTGCGAGTATCTTGGCTCAGTCTCAGAAAAGTTGTGTGATAGGTTAAACCATGATCTTCAGAGCATTGAGGCTCAGGTACATGATCGAAGAAATGAAACTGCTGTTCTCCCTTACATCCATGGTATCTCTGACAGACTTAACAAAAATAGGAAAAGGAGCCGGCGTCGATGTTTCTTCTGCGCCTGGAAACCTTGTACAGATTTGCGTTAGAACTAATCCTGTTGCTAAGGGACGTAGTTCTTGCAGTATCAATCACAACAAAAAAAGTATTCGGATTGTTCGAAAGGTGTAGTTTAAAAGATACTCTTGAAATGTGGTCTATCTTGTATAGGGTTTACAGACAAATGTGTAAATGTTAGACGCGAGAACAGCAATAAAGTGCGCAAAGGGCGAGAGCGGTTTCTAAGTGTCCATTGCGCAAAATGCGGATGTATCCCGTTCTTTGAAAAGACAATTATGTCGGCTAGGCATCCTAATGAAAACCCTAGGCTTATCATTGAAGCAGCCACGATCGCTGAGGGTGATTCGGTTAGTAAGCCGTCAATTACATTAGCCGACAAAGAACCTGTTTTCCTGAGACCGCAGATGCGTTGCCGTTCCTCTTAAGGAGGCGGTTATAATTAGTTTGAATTTTGAATGCGTACTCATGCTGGCTTGGTGTTTTGGAGGGGGTATTCTTGTCTTGGTGTCCTGGTTATATATGCTTGTCATTCGAAATAAAAATTCATTTGGAAGTCAGCGCTTGTCTTCGCCGTTATTTCGGTCATTTTGTCTATGTACGCACTGTAAGTCAAGTTTACAATGGAATACCAACAAGCCCGTACCCAAGCCCCACTTCAGTTTACGTAGAGGCTCGCCACAGGACTTGTCCTGAAGGCGCCGCTTGCCAAGTGGATACGAAGGTTGTGCTCAAGGTTCAGCATCTTCTAGGCGCTTGGAGTAGCAGACTGGCCACTATGGCTCCCTAGTCTAAGCGTATGAGTATGAGGCTTTTATAGATGTTAATGACGCATTTCATATCATTACCCCATGTAGCGACAAAATTTTAGGAATGTTCATTGTTTTCAGACATTTGTTCCTAAGATATGTTATGTGTAGGACGGAAGTAAGCTTTATGTCTAGTGTGATGCCCGAAAATTTATTTTCTGCGTTCACAGGTATCTGCTGTCCACGAAATTCTACATGAGGAATGCGATGGGGCCTCTCCAGGGCTTAAAGTCTACCTTCAATAGAGGGCGGGGGGGGGAGGGAAGCGACCAGTATAGCCCACGCACACACACACACACACACACACACACACACATATATATATATATATATATATATATATATATATATATATATATATATATATATATATATATATATATATATATATATGTAGCATCTCAGACCGTCGACTGAACACACGAAAAATTCAAGCGGCCGCGCACGGGTCGGAGGATCTTCGTGACAAAGCAGGTGCCGGCACATGGCGCGTGGACTGGCGCTTGTTTTCTTCTGCTTTCCAATTCTGCGGCGCCGGTTGCAAGGTGTGGATTATTGTCTCCCTTCGGAAGAGCATTGACTCGATGCTAAAAGATACACAACACACACTGCAGGGCGAAAGTAGAATTAAGTACACGCGCAAAGAAACATGCAGGCACAAACGCTGGCTGACGCTTCATATAACGCGCAATAGGGTCACTGAGACACTAAACGATTGTCTGCCGCAAAAATAAATAAAGCGAAGGAAACATTTGGTCGAGAAACTATGGTGGTAATTGCGTGCGGTATGGTTTCAAAAGCGTAGCAGTTATGGTGAGTTGGCATATCATTACTTTTTTAGGCTTGTAGCGCAGCTCAGAATGAGCAAAAAGGAAGGTGGAAGGGGTAATGAAAAGTAACGGCGAACAGGGTGAGCGCTAACTTCCAACCGATGGTTTATTCCGTGACTCAGCAGGCTACTTATACACTCAGCGAACCATGTGACATGAAAAGACAACAACACAAAACCAAGCAACAAAACCAAAATTAACCATGTGAAAAAAACATATTCAGACAGCCTGTGGCTGCAGTGAGAGATAGGCCAATTCATTGCTTGATAACTATAGCGAAGGTGAGCTTATGCATGCATGGCCAAGACCTATGATAGCTTTTGCTTCAATGATTTCTTTTCTGAGCTGATTATGACTACGACCTAGAATGACGCATTCTTCTAAAAAAGGTTCGTAACCAAACGTTTTGCTTGGGTTGCAGAAACAACGCGATATACTTCTGCCAAATGTACTTTTACTAAACAATAACCCTCAAGGGTACGTCATGTTTGTGTGTTCTCGCGCTGAAAAAACACCTCTAGGTGATCTCGCTTGCTGCTGGCGATGTTTTTCAACATTTTGTCCAAGTTATGCTCCTTGCAATGTTTTTTCACATTAGCTTTTACCTTACTTAAGGACACTGTATGCTGTCGCTTAATAGCAGCGGAAATTGTCTGACCAGCTCTTGCATGAAAATTCCCTTCTGAGAGTACACAGAACGCGCCTACTTTATCTGCCGGTAACACGCAAATCGAATTGCCACGCAGATAGTTAGCTACACGTTACGAAGAAAACTTCGGAAGTGCTTGTCTAGAGCGGGATGCGGCCCCTACACCTTCGGAAATAACGCGCGACGCGCCCTCCTCCGCCGCGAGCTTGGAAATCTGCCTCACCATTGGCAGCATCTCCAGGTGGTTTACTAGATTCCACCGCGAACTGAGGTCCCAACGCCGAAGTGTTGTGGATGTGTTCTGGTAGGTCCAAGTCTTCCGGCGAGTATAGAATGTTTCCAGGAGTCCGTCTTCTCTCGGAATGGCGGCCGCGAAGTTCACGCAACTGGCACTTCCGCAGTGTCGGATCCGCAGAAATTTCCCCAGTGTCGGGCCCAGCGAAGTTCTCCGGTTTTTTTTCATTACCCTTTCCACCTTCCTTTTTGCTCGTTCTGAGCTGCGCTACAAACCTAAAAAAGTTATTGTTCCAACCGCACAATGTGGACAATCTCGAATAGTGTCTTCCGACGTCGAGTTGGTTGGTTTCCGTCAGGAAGGATTTCGTAAATGACGTCACTCTCTCACCGCAGCACTTGGTAAGGTCTGAAGTACCGCTGAGAAGTTTTTCGGATAGGCCTTTGCAGCGCACAGGAGTCCAGACCAGAACCTGATGATCTCCTGGCTGGTACTCGACTTGCCGATGGCGGAGGCTGTAGTGTCGTGTGTCGATGCACTGTTGTTTCTTATATTCGTGTGAGCCAGTTGGCGTGCTTCCTCGGCACGGTGCACGAAGAGCTCAGCGTCTTTGTCAAGATGATCAAAGCTGTCGCATGGGAGCATTGCATCAAGCATGGTCCCGCCTTAACGACCGTAAACAAGGTAGAAGGACGTGAAGCGTGTGTCCTTCTGCGTGGCGGTGTTGTACGCAATCGCCAAGTATACGGAAGTACTTCATCCCACGTTTTGTGCTGCACGTCTACGTACCTCGATAGCATGTCAGTCATCGTTTTGTTAAACCTTTCGGTCAGGCCATTTGTCTGCGGATGAAAGGCAGTCGTGTAACTTAACTGAAAGACGTCTTCAATGACCCGTGCTGTAAATGCCGTTCCTCAGTCGGTAATGACGCACGATGTAGCGCCATGACACGTCACAATGTTGTGTAAAAGAAATTGCGCCGCCTCGGAAGCAGTGCCTCGAGGCAGAGCCCTTGCTTCAGCATAGCGCGTTAAATAACCTGTGGCGATTATTATCCGCTTGTTTCCCGAAGATGACCGAGGAAACGGGCCCAAGGGATCCATGCCTACTTGGTCAAATGGTCTTTGCGGTGGGTCGATTGGTTTTAGTAATCCCGCCGGCTTCACAGCTGGCGACTTCCGGCGCTGGCATTCACGACAGGCTTGGACATACCCATTTAACACAAGTGGCGAGTTTCGGCCAATAGTACGATTTGCGCACTCTAGCAAGCGTTCTGGTGTAGCCTAGGTCGCCAGACGGAGGGTCGTCTTGGCAGGCGAATAGGATTTCGTCACGTAGCTCTGCTGGCATGACCGAAAGGTAGGTTTTGTTGCTTGCTTGCTGCAGAGTTCTTATATAATAAGCCTTGTTGTGAACAAACTACGACACTCCACGAGCTTCTTGCCGGGGCAGAGTCGCGTTGCGGCCTTCCAGATGTTCGATAGTAGGCCGTAATTCCTTATCTGCGCGCTGCTGTTTGCACAAATCTGCCCCTATGACAGCCCCAAGGAAAGCACTGTCGTGCTTAGTGTTTTGACCGCAGGTTCAACAGGCGCACATGGCATCGTTTCGGCGTCTTCGTGTGTGCGCCCGGAGTTGTACGCGATGGTTACGTCTTATTCTGGCAGGCGCAGGCTCCACCGTGCTAGTCGTCCAGAAGGATCCCTGAAGTTTGCGAGGCAGCACAACGAGTGGTGATCTGTCACGACCTTGAATGGGCGGCCGTAAAGTTGAGGTCGAAACTTTGCAAGGGCCCATACGAAGGCAAGGCAATCTTTCTCCGTAGTGGTGTAGTTGGACTCTTGGCGCGATAGAGTGTGACTAGGGAAAGCGCTAACTCTTTCAACGCTCTCCTGCCGTTGTACGAGTACTGCGCCCAGACCAATGCTACTGTTGTCTGTGTGAGTTTCAGTCTCGGCCTGTTTGTCAAAACGTCTCAGAACGGGCGGTGAAGTCAGGCGGTGTCGGATCTCGGTGAAAGCTGCTGCTTGTTCAGGGATCCAAACGAACGACATATCGTCTCTTGTGAGACGAGTAAGTGGTTCAGCAACCTTTGAAAAATTGCTTATAAAGCGCCCGTAGTACGCGCACAGACCCATGAAGCGTAGGACACTTTTCTTATCACCAGGGGTTGGAAAAACGGCCACAGCGGCAGTTTTTTAGAAATCGGGACGGACGCTTTCCGCGCTCGCGATGTGACCGAGAAACTACAGCTCTTGGTAGCCGAAGTGGCATTTCTGACGCTTGAGTGTAAGGTTAGCCG
This sequence comes from Dermacentor variabilis, assembly GCF_050947875.1. Classification (NCBI taxonomy): domain Eukaryota; kingdom Metazoa; phylum Arthropoda; class Arachnida; order Ixodida; family Ixodidae; genus Dermacentor; species Dermacentor variabilis. Next base: position 3,496,287 of record NC_134572.1, on the reverse strand, counting down.
CTCGGATTGCATCAAGTACTTGACGTAGTCCGATAAGATGCTCGGAAAATCTGGTTGAAAAAACGACCACCTCATCTAGGAAGACGAGACAGCTTTTCCACTTCAGGTCGGCCAGCACAGTGTCCATAATCCGTTGGAAAGTTGCTGGAGCAGAGAAGAGACCGAACGGGAGCACTTGAAAGTCGGAAAGACTATCCGAAGCGAAAAAGGCAGTTTTTTCACACCCATGAAGAAAGGAGTCAGACAAGTAGACACAATCTCTGCAATGCTATTCACTGCGTGCTTGGAAGAAGTATTCGAGCTATTAAACTGGGAAGGTTTAGGAGTAGGGATCGACGGCGAACACCTCAGCAACATTCGGTTTGCCGATGACATTGTTCTATTCAGCAACACTGCGGACGAGTTACAACAAATGATTGAGGACCTTAACAGGGAGAGTGTAAGAGTGGGGGTGAAGATTAATATGCAGAAGACAATGATAAATAACCGGGCAAAAGAACAAGAGCTCAAGATCGTTAGTCAACTTCTAGAGTCTGTGAAGGAGCACGTTTACCTAGGTCAACAAATCACAGGGAACCCTGACCATGAGAAAGAAATTCACAGAAGAATAAAAATGGGTTGGATCGCATACGGCAGACATCGTGAGCTCCTGAGTGGGAGCTTACCATTATCATTGAAAATGAAAGTATACAATCAGTGCATTTTACCGGTGCTGACATATGGCGCAGAGACTTGGAGACTGACAAAGAAGCTTGAGAACAAGTTAAGGACCACGCGAAGAGTGATGGAACGAAGAATGCTAGGTATAACTTGAAGAGACAGAAAGAGAGCGGTTTGGATCAGAGAGCAAACGGGTATAGACGATATTCTAATAGACATTGAGAGAAAAAAATGGCTCTGGGCAGGTCACGTAATGCGCAGACTAGATAACTGGTTAAAAGGTTAACAAAAACCCGGGGCACTTCGCCGACCAGATAAAGATTTAAAAGAAAAGAAGACGTTTCGGCTCCCACACGGGAGCCTTGTTCACAGGTAAAATAAACAAAAGTGCTCGAGCAGCTCGCTTAAATAGTCTAGAACACGTGACGCAGGCAGCGCGCATACACTGACGGCAGATTGCCATCGCTCCTGTTCAGAGTGTGTGGCGTAGTCTGGATCATGAGGGACTCAAGATAAAGGCGTCGAGATAGCCCTTTTTCCCTGGCAAGGACACGTGCCTTCCCCCAGTCGATTGCGTGGCCGCTTGAAGTGGCATGCTCAGCCAAGGCACTGGATTTCACATTTTCTTTTTTGACGTCATAATTGTGCTGTTTAAGACGCCTTTCAAAGTCACCAGTTTCGCCAATATACACGTAGTCGCAATCCGCGCATGGGACAACGTACACAACACCTGGGAATTTCTCTTTTGGTAATTTGTCCTTAACATTGACGAGTGATTGCCGTAGTTTCTGGTTTGGAATGTGTGCCACTTGAACATTGTATGAACGCAGAATACGGCTTAGAGCTTCACTCGTGGATGGGATATAGGGTATTCCGGCGCGCTTTTGACTAGAGGCAGCATGGGGTAACTGTGGACGTGCCATTTGTCGTTCGACAGCATTTAAGAAAGAGCACGGGTAACCACAGGGTGATAGTTCCCGCCGTACCACGCTTACGTCGGCTGCGTAGTCTTCTTGTCTCGTGCAGATTTTCTCCGCGCGTCGTAGAAGCGTCGAAACCACTGCCCTTTTGTGAGAAGCAGGTTGCAAGGAGCCGAAATGCAAGTAGCGTCCTGTGTGAGTTGGCTTTCTGTAAACTGCGAACGACAAAGTAGGCCCCTTTCTTTCAATCAGCATATCAAGGAACGGAAGCTTGCCGTCGACTTCCTCTTCTACCGTGAACTGGATCGCTGCTTCCATGCTGTTCAGGTGTGAAGTGAACGACTGAACTGCTTCTTTATGAATGATGCAAAAACAGTCGTCCACGTAGCGAAAGAATGCCTTCGGAGCAGGGCTGAACGAAGCGAGTGCTCGACTTTCAAGTGCTTCCATTGTCAAGTTAGCGGCGGTTACCGATATAGAAGCTCCCATAGCCGTTCCGTGGACCTGTTTGTAGAAACACTCTTGGAACGTAAAGTACGTATTTGCTAAACAGAACTGTAACAGCCGAGCCAGGTCCGGTGCATCAATGGGCGATCTCTCGGGTAGAGTGGCATCCGACTCCAGAGCGGTACTGCATACATCCACGGCCAGTTCCGTTGGCACACTAGTAAAAAGCGATTTCACGTCAAAAGAGACCAGGATGTCGTTTTTGTCCAGTACGACGTCACGGACTTTGTCCATCAAGTCGTAGGAATTGCGTATGTGAGTGGCACGTTGTCCGACGAGGGGCGAAATGACACGATGTAAAAATCCTGATAGCTTGTGCAGGGGTGAACGCGTGAAATCTACAATTGGACGCATGGGAACGCCTGGCTTGTGAACCTTGGGGAGCCCATAAAGAGCAGGGGCCGAACCATTATGACAAAGTAATGTAAAATACAGTGACTTGCGTTCAGGGGGGACCACACGAAAGACATCGGCCAGAAGCTTCTGGTAGTCTCTTTGCACCTTGGGTGTTGGATCCCGGTCAAGTTGAACATACGTATTCGTGTCTTCTAACAGCGTCAACATCTTCTGGGAGTAGTCGACCTTGTCCAACAGAACAGTCGCGTTCCCTTTGTCTGCGGGAAGGATCACGACCTTGCAGTTGCCGCGAAGCCTCTTCACCGCTTGACGCTCTTCTGAAGACAGGGCCGAAGAAGGGGGGCCCCGCAGTCTGGAGAGAACAGACACAACACGAGTGCGGGCCTCATCACGGTGCGCGGGATCAACTTGGCTAACGGCGTTCTCCACGGCACATACAAACTTCTTTTTATCCCTTGCAGCTCCGGCGTTGAAGTTGAGGCCAAGGCTGAGGACCGAAAGCTCAGTTTTGTCTGGTTTGTACGAGGACATGTTGAGAACCGTGCACTTTCCTGCTTTGCGCTGAACGTCGCTTCGCTGGGCTTGAAGTCTGCGAATCTTGTTGTCGTGCGACAGATCATCTTTGCGTGCACGAAGGCTTGCTTGAAAATTGGCATGTAGCTGCACGCTTGCGAAATCGTTAGGCAAGCGAAACTCCAGCTGACGGCGGGCAAAGAAAGCTTGGTTCTCCAGAGTTCTTACTTTTTCCCGGCAGTCTTGGATCCGTGCTTGTAAGAGTTGCCGCTCAGCTTTGGCGATGACGCTGAGACCAAAGCGTGTCGATACAGGTCTTCCCAGACGTAGTGAACGAGGGATCAAACCCAGAGTCTTGCATTTAGAGTTAAACTTGAGGTGGCCGCGGAAAGCTGCCATTCGCGTCGACAGTGATACGAACTGGCGAATCTGCTGAACGATGGGTTGGCCATACGCCTGACGAAGGTTAATGAAGTTCAGTGTTTGACGGAAGCCCGTCTGGTCGGGATGAAACATGGTTAAAAGGTTAACAAAAACCCGGGGCACTTCGCCGACCAGATAAAGATTTAAAAGAAAAGAAGACGTTTCGGCTCCCAAACGGGAGCCTTGTTCACAGGTAAAATAAACAAAAGTGCTCGAGCAGCTCGCTTAAATAGTCTAGAACACGTGACGCAGGCAGCGCGCATACACTGACGGCAGATTGCCATCGCTCCTGTTCAGAGTGTGTGGCGTAGTCTGGATCATGAGGGACTCAAGATAAAGGCGTCGAGATAGCCCTTTTTCCCTGGCAAGGACACGTGCCTTCCCCCAGTCGATTGCGTGGCCGCTTGAAGTGGCATGCTCAGCCAAGGCACTGGATTTCACATTTTCTTTTTTGACGTCATAATTGTGCTGTTTAAGACGCCTTTCAAAGTCACCAGTTTCGCCAATATACACGTAGTCGCAATCCGCGCATGGGACAACGTACACAACACCTGGGAATTTCTCTTTTGGTAATTTGTCCTTAACATTGACGAGTGATTGCCGTAGTTTCTGGTTTGGAATGTGTGCCACTTGAACATTGTATGAACGCAGAATACGGCTTAGAGCTTCACTCGTGGATGGGATATAGGGTATTCCGGCGCGCTTTTGACTAGAGGCAGCATGGGGTAACTGTGGACGTGCCATTTGTCGTTCAACAGCATTTAAGAAAGAGCACGGGTAACCACAGGCTGATAGTTCCCGCCGTACCACGCTTACGTCGGCTGCGTAGTCTTCTTGTCTCGTGCAGATTTTCTCCGCGAGTCGTAGAAGCGTCGAAACCACTGCCCTTTTGTGAGAAGCAGGTCAGCTGGAGTTTCGCTTGCCTAACGATTTCGCAAGCGTGCAGCTACATGCCAATTTTCAAGCAAGCCTTCGTGCACGCAAAGATGATCTGTCGCACGACAACAAGATTCGCAGACTTCAAGCCCAGCGAAGCGACGTTCAGCGCAAAGCAGGAAAGTGCACGGTTCTCAACATGTCCTCGTACAAACCAGACAAAACTGAGCTTTCGGTCCTCAGCCTTGGCCTCAACTTCAACGCCGGAGCTGCAAGGGATAAAAAGAAGTTTGTATGTGCCGTGGAGAACGCCGTTAGCCAAGTTGATCCCGCGCACCGTGATGAGGCCCGCACTCGTGTTGTGTCTGTTCTCTCCAGACTGCGGGGCCCCCCTTCTTCGGCCCTGTCTTCAGAAGAGCGTCAAGCGGTGAAGAGGCTTCGCGGCAACTGCAAGGTCGTGATCCTTCCCGCAGACAAAGGGAACGCGACTGTTCTGTTGGACAAGGTCGACTACTCCCAGAAGATGTTGACGCTGTTAGAAGACACGAATACGTATGTTCAACTTGACCGGGATCCAACACCCAAGGTGCAAAGAGACTACCAGAAGCTTCTGGCCGATGTCTTTCGTGTGGTCCCCCCTGAACGCAAGTCACTGTATTTTACATTACTTTGTCATAATGGTTCGGCCCCTGCTCTTTATGGGCTCCCCAAGGTTCACAAGCCAGGCGTTCCCATGCGTCCAATTGTAGATTTCACGCGTTCACCCCTGCACAAGCTATCAGGATTTTTACATCGTGTCATTTCGCCCCTCGTCGGACAACGTGCCACTCACATACGCAATTCCTACGACTTGATGGACAAAGTCCGTGACGTCGTACTGGACAAAAACGACATCCTGGTCTCTTTTGACGTGAAATCGCTTTTTACTAGTGTGCCAACGGAACTGGCCGTGGATGTATGCAGTACCGCTCTGGAGTCGGATGCCACTCTACCCGAGAGATCGCCCATTGATGCACCGGACCTGGCTCGGCTGTTACAGTTCTGTTTAGCAAATACGTACTTTACGTTCCAAGAGTGTTTCTACAAACAGGTCCACGGAACGGCTATGGGAGCTTCTATATCGGTAACCGCCGCTAACTTGACAATGGAAGCACTTGAAAGTCGAGCACTCGCTTCGTTCAGCCCTGCTCCGAAGGCATTCTTTCGCTACGTGGACGACTGTTTTTGCATCATTCATAAAGAAGCAGTTCAGTCGTTCACTTCACACCTGAACAGCATGGAAGCAGCGATCCAGTTCACGGTAGAAGAGGAAGTCGACGGCAAGCTTCCGTTCCTTGATATGCTGATTGAAAGAAAGGGGCCTACTTTGTCGTTCGCAGTTTACAGAAAGCCAACTCACACAGGACGCTACTTGCATTTCGGCTCCTTGCAACCTGCTTCTCACAAAAGGGCAGTGGTTTCGACGCTTCTACGACGCGCGGAGAAAATCTGCACGAGACAAGAAGACTACGCAGCCGACGTAAGCGTGGTACGGCGGGAACTATCAGCCTGTGGTTACCCGTGCTCTTTCTTAAATGCTGTCGAACGACAAATGGCACGTCCACAGTTACCCCATGCTGCCTCTAGTCAAAAGCGCGCCGGAATACCCTATATCCCATCCACGAGTGAAGCTCTAAGCCGTATTCTGCGTTCATACAATGTTCAAGTGGCACACAAATCAAACCAGAAACTACGGCAATCACTCGTCAATGTTAAGGACAAATTACCAAAAGAGAAATTCCCAGGTGTTGTGTACGTTGTCCCATGCGCGGATTGCGACTACGTGTATATTGGCGAAACTGGTGACTTTGAAAGGCGTCTTAAACAGCACAATTATGACGTCAAAAAAGAAAATGTGAAATCCAGTGCCTTGGCTGAGCATGCCACTTCAAGCGGCCACGCAATCGACTGGGGGAAGGCACGTGTCCTTGCCAGGGAAAAAGGGCTATCTCGACGCCTTTATCTTGAGTCCCTCATGATCCAGACTACGCCACACACTCTGAACAGGAGCGATGGCAATCTGCCGTCAGTGTATGCGCGCTGCCTGCGTCACGTGTTCTAGACTATTTAAGCGAGCTGCTCGAGCACTTTTGTTTATTTTACCTGTGAACAAGGCTCCCGTGTGGGAGCCGAAACGTCTTCTTTTCTTTTAAATCTTTATCTGGTCGGCGAAGTGCCCCGGGTTTTTGTTAACCTTTTAACCATGTTTCATCCCGACCAGACGGGCTTCCGTCAAACACTGAACTTCAGACTAGATAACTGTTGGACCATTAGGGTGACGGAATGGGTACCAAGAGAAGGGAAGCATAGTAGAGGACGGCAGAAGACTAGATGGTGCGACGAAATTAAGAGATATGCGGGTGCTAGTTGGAATCGGTTGGCACAGGACAGAGATAATTGGAGATCGCAGGGAGAGGCCTTCGTCCTTGCAGTGGCCATGAATATGATGATGATGATGATGTTAACACGCGTTTGTTGCCTCACCCTCTCTGCTCTCTACTTATCCCTTAACGTTACACCGACCATTATTCTTTCGATAGCTTGTTGCGTCGTTCTCAATTTAAGTAGAACCCTTTTCGTACGCCTCCAGGTTTCTGCCCGTAGGTTAGTACTGGTAAGACACAGATGTTATACACTTTTTTCTTGAAGGATAATGGTAACCTGCGTACGACCGTACATTCCCAATCCGCGCCGATGCTTCAAGTGTCAGCGTTTGGGCATGGGTCTCAGAGCTGCCGAGGGCGTGCCACTTGTGCAAAATGTGCATCTAAAGACCACGCTTCAGACAACTGTTCTTCCACAACCCACTGCGCTAACTGTGACGGAGACCACCCCGCCTATTCGCGATCGTGCCCGCCATGGAAGAAAGAAAAACAAATAATCGAACTGAAGGTAAAATTATACATCTCTTTTCCATAAGCGCGCAAGCGTTTTAGTGTCCACAACCAATCGAATCCGTCCTACAGTGATGTGACGCGCCGGGGGGAGCGCCACATCTTCTGGCGGCCGCGCAAGTCACACGGAGTGTGACGGCGGTTACGCCATCAGCCCCCCTGGCGGGAGCAGCCACTGCTCTTCCGCCACCTACCACGAAGGGCCAGCAGACATCCGAGCCTGCCGGTCCCAGGGCCACTGCTCGTGCGGACAGGCCCGAAAAACCCCCACGCGTGCCCGCTGAGCGGGCGTCATCCAGCGCCTCTGACGAGGCGATGGAAGTAACAAAAACTTCTCCGGCGTCTCAGACGCCGAAGGAACGGCGTTGCTCCCTGGAGCGCGTCAAGAAAAAAGAAATACCCCGCATCCAGGGGCCTGGAAAGGTCCCTTGAGCCAATCCAATCCACATCTCTTGACACGCACCATAAAACACTTTCAATATGGCCACACAGGTAATGCATTGGAATGTGAGAGGTCTAATACACAATCTTGATGACATTAAGGAACTACTTCGCAAGTTTAATCCAAGGGTGCTGTGTGTACAAGAGACACACCTCAATCTTTCACATACTAACTTTCTCAAACAGTATGCCATTTACCGCAAAGATCGCAGTGACGCCTACGCCTCGTCAGGCGGTGTTGCTATCATAGTTGATAAGGACATCGCTTGTAAGCATTTACATCTGCAAACGCCCCTTGAGGCAGTGGCAATCAGAGCCGTGCTATTTGATAAGCTAGTTACTGTTTGCTCTCTCTACATTCCTCCGAGCCATCAACTTTCCAGAACAGAATTCGAGAGCTTTATCGCAGAACTCCCCGAACCTTACATTGTAGTAGGCGATTTAAATGCACACAACACCCTCTGGGGAGGTTCTCGTTGTGACACGAGAGGGCGCTTATTAGAAAACTTCCTTTTATCTTCCAATGCATGCATACTAAACAAGACAGAACCCACATTCCACAGCGTGGCAAACAAAACGTTCTGATCTATTGACTTAAGCATAACATCAAGTACACTAGTGCCTTACCTGGAGTGGAACGTGATCAAAAATCCATATGGGAGTGACCATTTCCCAATTATCTTAAAATTAACAAAAAGCGATAAGTTTTCTCCACATCTGCCCCGTTGGAAGGTCGACTGTTCTGACTGGAAAAGATACAGAGAGCTGACACATTTGACATTGGATGACATCTGTACTCTCTCAATCGATGATAGAGTGTCATATTTGACGGCATTTATAACAGATGCTGCATCAATATGTATCCCTCAAACGAATGGATCACCCTCTAAACGACGTATTCCTTGGTGGAATGAGCAGTGTAAGAAAGCCCGCAAAAATCAAAATAAGGCTTGGAGTCGCCTTCGCGACGGCCCAACTACCGAGAACTTGATCAGCTTCAAGAAAATAAAATCAGAAGGTAGAAGAACGCGCTGCCTTGCCAAAAGGGAAAGCTGGCAGAAATACATCTCTAGTATTAATTCATATACAGACGAAAGAAAAGCCTGGAACACAGTAAACAAAATAAAAGGCCGCGAAACTCATCCTCTACCATTGGTAAACACGCAAACGGATACTCTCGAGGACCAGGCTGACTGTCTAGGAGCACATTTCGAGCACATTTCCAGTACATCTCATTACACAGATACATTCCTAAAATTCCGGCGAGAAGCAGAACAGATGACTCTGGGCGGGAAAGGCACATCCAATGAAGTATACAATCGTCGATTTGAAATGGCTGAGTTCCAAGCCTCACTGAACTGTTGCTACAAGTCCGCTCCAGGAAGTGACAGAATAATGTATGAGATGATGAGACACTTACACCCTGAAACCCAAAAAACACTACTGTCACTCTTCAATCCCATGTTCTCTGCCGGATACATTCCTTCTGTCTGGAAAGAAGCAATCGAAATCCCTATTCTCAAAGAGGGCAAGGACCCTTCCTCACCCAACGGTTATAGACCTATAGCTCTCACTAGTTGTCTACGCAAATTATTTGAGAAGATGATTAACCGTCGCCTCATCCACTTTCTTGAAAGCAACAAAATACTTGATCCCTTTCAGTGCGGTTTTAGGGAGCGTAGATACACAACAGATCACCTTGTCCGCATCGAGACAAATATCCGTGATGCCTTTGTCCGCAAACAGTTCCTCCTATCAGTATTTTTAGATATGGAAAAGGCCTACGATACAACCTGGCGCTTTGGAATCCTCCGTGACCTGTCTGAGATGGGAGTTCGAGGCAACTTGCTGAACGTGATTCAGAGTTACCTCTCCAATCGCACGTTCCGTGTTAGAGTTGGTAACGTTCTGTGTCGTCCATTTACGCAAGAGGCTGGTGTCCCGCAAGGTGGTGTGCTAAGCTGCACTCTTTTTATTGTCAAAATGAACGCGATCCAGACTGCCATACCACATACTATGTTTTATTCCGTATATGTGGATGACATCCAGATAGGCTTCAAATCATGTAACCTAGGTATCTGCGAGCGACAAGTACAGCTTTGCATCAATAAATTATCTAAGTGAGCGGACCAAAACGGTTTCAAACTAAACCCACAAAAAAGTACATGCGTCCTATTTTCTAACAAGAGAGGCATATTGGCGGACCCCGCAATAGATCTAAATGGAGAACGGCTATCTGTGAGCCATGAACACAAATTTCTAGGAATCCTTTTAACAGTAAGCTTGCTTTTGTACCACACTCGAAGTATCTGAAATCAAAGTGCCTCAAGTCTATGAACTTGCTGAAGCTCTTGTCAAGTACATCTTGGGGAAGCGACAGGCGGTGCCTTTTAAAGCTCTACAAAAGTCTAATATTAACACGCCTTGACTACGGAGCAATAGTGAGTGGGCATGGCGAAAGCGCTTGGCGCAGGTCGTTCACCATGCGCCTCATCTTCTTTGTACAGGCTCTGTTGCTGTCAGCGCAAGGTTCATGGCCTGCAACCACGCTAACGCCGGTATCGACAACACCAAGCATCAGCAATCAAGCTCGGATACTCAACGTCATCATCGAACCGCCTCCTTTCCCAACCCATGGATTCGTGACGTCACCGGCCATTACCCCTATAAAGACTGTCCCGCACCCGAGGATCTCCAGTGGGCACGGCGAAAGCGCTTGGCGCAGGTCCTTCACCATGCGCCTCATCTTCTTTGTACAGGCTCTGTTGCTGTCAGCGCAAGGTTCATCGCCTGCAACCACGCTAACGCCGGTATCGACAACACCAAGCATCAGCAATCAAGCTCGGATACTCAACGTCATCATCGAACCGCCTCCTTTCCCAAGCCATGGATTCGTGACGTCACCGGCCATTACCCCTATGAAGACTGTCCCGCAACCGAGGATCTTCAGTGGGCACGGCGAAAGCGCTTGGCGCAGGTCGTTCACCATGCGCCTCATCTTCTTTGTACAGGTTGGTCACAACTGTTCGTTTCGTAGTGGCAATAGGTTTTTAGTTGTTCTGCCGTATCCTCAACTTTGTATAAGTATAGCCTATGATTGTTTTTGCTCCTGCAAACTGATGTTGTGTGGCGATGTTGAGGAAAATCCTGGACCAACAGTTGAAGAAATGTTTCAATCCTTGATAGAAGGACAACAGGCAATAAGAAATGATATCGCGGACTTGAAAATGCGCCTTGAAAATACAGAAAAAGCGGTTGATTGTTTTGACAAACGTTTGACTCAGTTGGAAGAAGACGTACAAGAAAGTACGAGCTCAGCTGCTACCTTGGTCACAACTGTATGTAAAATGGAAGAGACACTAAAATCCCAGAAAGCCAAGATGATCGACCTAGAAGATCGAAGTAGGCGATCAAATCTGATAGTTTTTGGTGTTCCGGAAATTCCCAATGAAACTTTGTCGCTCTTACGTGACAAGGTTTTAAACGACGTCTTTCTGAATAAGTTGGGCTTGAGCTGTTCGTCGGTGGCAAGAATACATAGGCTTGGGAGGAGTTCAGATGGTAAGCTGATTATCGTGTATTTCCAGGACTACACGGAAAAACATTCAGTCATGCAGAACGCATTTAAGCTAAAAGGTTCAAACATTTCTATTCAGAATGATTACTGCGCTGACACGCGGCGCAAACGCAAACTGCTTTGGACTAGTGCGAAGGCAGACAAAGATAGCGGAAAAAAGGTTCAGCTGATTCACGATAAGCTGCGAATTGATGACGAGATTGAATAAGCGAATTGATGACCAGTATTTTTCTTGGGATGATGCCTCCAACTCCCGTAAACAGATTTCTGGAACTGATAGTACACCGAGCCGCAAACTAAATTATAGAACGAACAGCTCAACGTCCGAAAGCTAGCTTTTGCAGGCGCACCAGCTCCGGCTTCTCTCATTCAATGCCAGAAGTATTGTAAATAAATCAGATCAGCTGGAAGATTTGCTTTTGTTATATGACCCCCATGTCTGCATCATTTCGGAAACTTGGTTGCACGAAGCCATTCGCGACGACGAAATGGTTCCGCCGAACTATCATCTGTACAGAAAAGACAGGGTTTCTCGCGGTGGCGGTATTGCAGTCATAACAAAATCCAGTGTTCATGTAACAGTTGCAGATCAAATCAAGGAACACGACAGTTTACTCTTGAAGGTATCTATCTGGGAATGTCGTTTTTTTTTGTGCTCTGTATATCGGGCCCCAGGGGCTGATGACTCTTTTATGCATCAGCTGTATGATCATCTTCTGAAAATAAAGGGAAAAAACTTAATAATAGCAAGTGACTTTAATCTACCGTGTCTAAACTGGAATCGTTTAAACTATGCTTCATCGGTTTCTGGTGACTTGGCGATAGATATTATGTTCAGCCTGGGCCTCCAGCAGGCTGTTTATAGTGACACCCGTGGAAATAATATTCTCGATCTTCTATTCCTGAGCGAAGTATTTTCTGATGGAACAACAACGGTCGAGCCTGGTATATCAGATCACAAGCTGATATCTTTTTGCTGGAAAGTTCCTGCGCAGAAGCACCAAGATCACAGAACAGTTAAAACAATTAGAGATTTCACTAAGGCAGATGATGTTGCGATTATAGATTATTTAGATACACAACTTGGTATAATCGAAAATAATGCTGACCTTTCATGGCAACGTTTTGAGGAGACTGTAAAGTACTGTACGGAGCACTTTGTCCCTTTAAAAGTAGTTCGAAAACAGCGCCTAAATCCTTGGATAAATCGAGATATTATTCAGACCAAGCGTAAAATAAAAAGGCTGAGAAAGAGGAACAAAGCTACGACCCCGCAGATTACGCAGCTGAAACAAGACTTACTACGAAAGGTAAATTCGGCTAGAGATGAGTTCTACAGCTTGAATCTTAAAGAATTTATTTGTAGCGATCCTAAAAAGTCCTGGCTGCATCTAAGCCAGAGAAAACAACAGATACAAAGCATTAACGTCAACGGAATTGAAATAGAGGATGCGCACTGCATTGCTGAATACTTCAATGTATATTTTCAAAGTTTGTTTACAGAACGTGATCAGTGTGAACTTTCCAGTGCAAGTAGCCCATCGGTAGATAATATTTTAATCAGTCGCGAAGGTGTCCTGGCATTGCTTCTAAATATAAATATTAAGAAGTCAGCTGGGCCCGATAACATTCCTAATGCTTTCTTGAGGCGATATTCTGAGCAATTATCTGAATTCATTTCTAATCTTTTCCAGTTATCCTTAAACTTAGGTGCAATACCATCACTCTGGAGTAAAGCACGTGTTGTGCCGGTACACAAGAAAGGAGACCGCCAATCTGTTTCAAATTACCGTCCTATATCTATTACTAGCTCGTGTTGTAAGCTATTGGAACATATTGTCGCTGGTTTTATACAAGGGTTTTTGAAAGATCATAGCATACTATCACCTTTTCAGCATGGTTTCAGGAAAGGACTCTCCACTGTAACTCAACTCGTAACAACCGTACATGAGCTATCCCGCATACTTGATTTATCTGGACAAATAGATGTGCTCTTTCTGGATTTCAGCAAAGCTTTTGATAAAGTTCCCCATGCAAAGTTATTACATAAATTAGATAAAATTGGACTCCCATTTGGTATCATACAGTGGATATGTGCTTATCTCAAGAACAGAGAACAGTTTGTTGATATTAGGAATTGTACTTCCAGTGCACGTCAGGTCACCTCCGGAGTCCCTCAGGGCAGTGTACTAGGACCATTGTTATTTTTAATCTGTCAATGACTTGATTGATGTTATTCCTGGTAATGTGTCCATATGGTTATACGCGGATGATTGTGTTATCTCCAAGGAAATTGTGTCCTATGATGATCATTTTGTGCTGCAAAGATGCCTTGCAGAAATCACTGATTGGTGTTCCAATTGGGGAATGGAGCTCAATGCGGAAAAAACTGTACTTTTACGCGTAACAAGAAAAAAATCTGCTAGCATTTTTCCGTACCAACTTGGAAATAGAACTGTCCTCGAAGTCGACAAACACAAATACCTTGGCGTTACCCTCAACAATAAGCTTACATGGTCAACTCATATCTCGGATGTTTGCTCAGCTGCGCTAAAAAATTGTGGTTCATAAAAAGAAAGCTTTAAAACGCGCCTGTAAGGACTAAAATGTTAGCCTACAATGCAATAGTCAGATCAAAGTTAGAATATGCTTCCGAACTCTGGGACCCGCATACCATGAAAGACACAAAAGAACTTGAGCGAGTACAGAGAAAAGCAGTGAGATTTATTTACGGGAAATATGCCAGGAAGGATTCGCCGTCCTCAATACTGTTACAAAATAGAATAGAGACTCGAAATACGCAGGAAAATTAATCGTCTTGTACTACTACATAACACTCTTTCTGGAAAAAAATAATATGACGTTACCAGCTTCAATATGTCGGGCTTCTACGAGGAGAACACGACACAGTCATGAGTATTTGCTTGCACCGATCTTCACGAAAACAAACGCTTACAAGTACAGTTTTTTCCCTCGAACGGTGAACGATTGGAATTCACTTCCCATTAGTGTATTTCAGTCTAAAGATTTCATGGCTGCATTGCAAAATCATTTTTGTGCAAGTTAGCGATGTTGACGTTATCATTTGTGCTTCTTTTAGTGCATTATGTTCATTTCATGTTGCATTGTATACGCTTTTCTGTGTTTTCTTGTTTGTGATATGCCCCTCCTGCCTGGGCCAAAGTATTGGCCTGCAGTATTATTAAAAAAATAGTCTATAATTCTGCCGGACCTAGTGCTCTGAAAATGCTTGATCCTATTCACCACTTAGAGGTATCCGCCTTGCTACAGGCGCCTTTAGGACTGGCCCTGTGCAAAGCCTCTACGTCGAATCAAACGAATGGTCATTGCACTACCAAAGGACATATTTAACTTTCTCCTACGCCCTTAAAGTTAGCTCAGATTTTAAACATCTTTGTTATTCCACTATATGCGACCTGTCCACTGCTAGGCTGTTTCCTAACCGCCCAGCCACTAGGCCTCCTCTGTCCCTTCGGTTCGAAGCACTATCAGAAAAAACAGGGGTGCCTCTTTTACACAATGTCCTAATGGCTCCTACACGGCTTCCACCGCCTTGGGAGTGGCAGACTATCCAATGCGACATCTCTTTCTTACAAATATCGAAACGAGCCCCGGAGGCACACATATATTCGCATTTTCTTGAACTCAAGGAGAAGTACTCATGTGATGAACTTTACACAGATGCTTCGAAGTCTCCAGCTGGTGTTGCTTACGCAGCTCTGGGACCCTCACTTTCAACATCTGGACCACTAAACCCATACACCAGTATCTTTACAGCGGAAGCATACGCCATTCTTAAGGCTATTCAACACATACAGCTCACAAATATCGCTAAGGCTATTGTCTTCACAGACTCATTAAGTGTAGTAAGAGCCCTAATTAGCCTACGAAAGCATAAGAACTCGGTTTTTAATGATCTGTATAGCTTGTTATGCTCCGCATAGATGTGCAACCAAGCGATTATACTATACTGGGTACCTGGCCATAAAGGTATAAAAGGCAACGTAGCTGCTGACGAAAACGCTACGTCAGTGAGTTTTAGCAACACAGATGGAAATATCCCCATTCCTGCCACAGACCTAAAGCCCTTTCTGCGCCGTAAATTGAGGAATAATTGGCAAGAAGAGTGGGATACACAAACATTGAATAAGTTACACATTATAAAACCGAAATTGCGGAATTGGATAAGTGACAAAACAGCACGGTACAAGGAAGTACTTCTTTGCCGAATAAGAATAGGACCCACTTACAGTACTCACTCCTACCTCTTGACTGGCAGGGATCCTCCTACTTGTAGTAGGTGCGGCGATAGCTTGACTGTCCTCCATGTTCTTATCCAGTGCCCTGCAATAAAAACAGAGAGCAAAAAGTATTTCCCTTCTGCGTATCGGGAAAATATACCTCTCCATCCTGCATTTTTTCTTAGTGACGAACCATTTTTTAAACTACAAATAGTCTTAAATTTTTTAGCCGAAACCGACACCCCGAAAATCACTTGGCCAGGCAATTTTTAGCACATGACTAACAGCCCTGCATCCAAGGGCTTTCTTGAAACTCTGGTGTCAGTGTTATGTTTTATTGCATAATGTTTTAACGAAAGCCCATTGCCATAGCCCACATCACTGCCTAGTCACCGTCATTATTTTAGCAACTATATATTCTACGCTACTTACAGCTACAGCTTTTAGGCCCTTTTACAGCCATGTGACATCTCCGTGAGGAATCCATTGTGCACGCCATCAATAATACATCGTCAACATTACCACTTGTCATGGCGCTCTTTGGCCAAACCTGGACCTTGCGCCATAAAACACCACACATCATCAGTATGTAGTCACTAATGGTAGCCTTGAAAATCATTATGCCTTCTATGCAGGTGATTGACGAGGGAAGGTAGTTACACTCGGTAATTGTCTTGGGCATGAAAGAGCCGTTCAAAGAATCTTTGAACTCGGCTACGCTAAAAGGATGGCTGTACGGTTGGGTTCCACCACATTTACGCTTCAGTGCCTTACTTTCTGCCATCTCTTTATGCTGTCTCTTAACACTCCCTCCCCAAGCCCCTATCTACATAAAAAAATCAAGCCTTTCTTGAAAAGGTACACTGATGGTTCGCTGACGCACCTGTCTGGTTCATGTCTTGCTATAAAGGTAACTTCCAAGATTTCACTTGCCCTTTGGTCCTTTGCTCGCCTTAACACCTTCGTTTTGTCAAAAATCGGCTTTCACTTCTTCACACATGACCTACAATGAACTGGCAGGTGTTTTCCGCTGCCATCATTTAATGAGTTGGAGTGCTGCATTAAACGACTGTTAATACACCTTCCGGTTTGCTCCACATAGAACATTACACAAATAAGCGGAAACTCGTACCCCACCTCTGTTCTACATGGTACATACGTGCGTCTGTGTTTTATGCCACATCTATCCCTCTTGGTTTTACCTACGTTAGAAAGGGCGCATAAACGCGACAACTTGGAGGGCGCTGAAAAAATCCCGAATTTTCCGGCCACCCTCTTCATCCCATGCGAAACATTATGGACATATGGCATTACCTCAAACCTTCGCCCGTCTCTCTTTTCTCCAAACTCAACCCCAGTGTCTGTGGTGTGGTGGCATATGGCCTTCAATAGCGACTCAGCTATGGCCTGGAGTAGGGCCTCCGGAAAACCTGCATTACGGAGAAGTTTCACCTGTGAGGAGAAACTAGCTTGGATCTTATGTTGACATGACTTGGCAAGATACGACCTCAAGCATGACACCGCAACGCCCCTCTTGACCAGCTTTGGTTGACATGAATTGAACGACAGAAGTGCCTTATTGAAACGAGGCGAGTATGACCAACACAGGTGGTCCTCATCAAAGAACAGCCTTATGTCTAAAAACTGCAAGGAAGTATTCTCGGGCAATTCCACATCACATTTGGCGGGCGCACACCCTTCCTTAGGCGATATCCAAGAAGTCTTGCTCTACACGTCATAGCGGAGATCTGGCTTGTGCACAAGGTGCATTGTTTTTAGAAGGGAAGAGAGCATTGAACAGAGCCCCACGTAGAGGAAATGAACTCAAGAAGAGTGCGTCGGGAGAAGAGTTGCTAAGCCATATTTTTTTTTTGAACTTAATGTGCGCTAGGGACGAGACATCGAGGTAGAAGAATACAGGACGAACGCAGACTAACAATTGATTTATTGAAATCACACAATGCCGCCTCTTCGAACCATGCGCAAGTCCAAGCCCGATCGTAACCACGTGGCCATGGAACACTGCCTAGCTGTGTGAAGAAATGCAAGCCGATTTTTGAGAAAACGAAGGTGTTAGGGCGAGCAAAGGACCAAAGGGCACGTGAAATGTGGGAAGCTTCCTTAATAGCAAGACATGGCCCAGATAGGTGCGTCAGCGAACCGTCAGAGTGTCTTTTCAAGAAAGAGCTTGATTTTTTGGTGTAGATGGGGGCTTGGCGAGGGTGTGTTTTATGAGCACACGGTTATGATCGGGCTTGGGCATGCGCATGGTTGGAAGTGGCAGCATTGCGTGGTTTTAATAAACCGGTTCTTAGTCTGCGTTCGTCCTGTCTTCTTCCATCTCCATGTCTCGACCCCAGCGTAGTTTAAGTTCACAAGGTAATGTTGTTTGCTTTAAATTGGAGCAAGTCAGACTATTTTTTGTATTTTGCTTAATTATGGAATCAGGCGAAATAGAGAAAATATATACAGCGAGTCGGGCCAAGCGAGCGACCAAGCGAGTTCGGTCAACCTGCTTGAAGGGATACGCTGACTGGCCCAACATGCTTGGCACGATAGATGTAAAGGTGCTCGTGTCGAAGTGGGTCAGCTTCACTTTAACTTGACTCACTGGCGTCAAGTTCATCTAAATAAGGTTTCTGTATGGTTGGGGACATGGGCTTTACATATGTGCCGCTCATCCTCCTGGTCAAAAATTGGCCCACTGGAGGGTGATTTATGTTCACTCACTTTCCACTTAACTCTACTGATGCTCTTTCTGCTTGTTCGCTGCACCATGATAATAAGCAGATATTACGGCTACACTTGAGAGCGCTTAAAAATAAATACAAACAGCTGTGTTACGCAGGCGTGCCCCAGTAACAGTCGTGTCTATGTCTAACACTCCGCGATCTCTTTGTGTGAATCGACCAAGGTAAATAATCGATACTGCGTGCTATGCGTATGGAATAAAGCATTTATGAACGTTTATTACGGGAATACGCCGAGCATGCACTTAGCTATTGAGTAGACGTCAAATATTCAGTGACTGTCGTGGGAAACAGCTTTCATGGTTTACGTTCTCTTTTAAAGTGGGTGTTTTCTACGCAAAGCAGTTCGTACAAGCGCGAGATATTTCTCGTTGTGCTTCATCCACGGCGCTCAAATGCTCCTTCTTAAGAAATTCAGTTGATTTTCAATTTAAAAAAAGAAACGATGCTGACCAGCGAGAACCTCAGAAGCACCCCCTTCAGGCTATTTTGGAGGGTTACGTAGGAGGGGGCGGGGGATTGAGCGGTTCTATACGGTTGTACAATTACGGCAATAAACATTTCGATCCTGGCCTTCAAACGGCGCTTCCTTTGGCGGCAATAACAGCGGTTCGGCACGATGTGGCAAAGAAATGGGTCTACGTGACTTTCTAAAAGTAGTTCCGCGACATGGGCCAGATTGCTTTTTTTTTGTTTGTGAGCCCGCGGTGTTATGTGACTGCATTTTCATTTCTGTGTTGGCTGCGTCAGTTCGCAGACCGCGTGGGTGAGAAATAGTAAAGGTGGATACACGTGACGGACCAAACTACGGGCCGGTCAGTCATGCGACGGGCGCGCAGCATGTGGTGGAACATGAGGCAGCACCATGCTAAAAAAAAAAACATATGCGGCAGAACACGTCTCAGGATGCATATCATATTGACCGCAAATAAAGACGGGGAAAGCGGTACTTGCGCTCAGTATCATATGCAGTAGACGCCAACTAGGCCAAACTGAAGTTCCTCTAAAACATCTCCGGATTACTGTCGACGATAATGCGTTAGCATTGAATCAATCTAGCGACACAAGGTACTGCCCCCGTCAAAACGAGGTATGCATGAGGTGAGGTGTCTAGTGCAGCGGGGCTACTCTTTCGCGCTTTCCTAGGAACACATGGCTCCGTCTAACGCCGCCACCGCGAAGCCTGCACGTAGCCTTCGAGATGGATGACACCTGAGAAACGCGCCATGTAGAAACCGGGCTCCAAGCGCTTCTTTGCAGCGAAGCTCTTCACGCCGAGCCCCCGTATGCATCATCCTCATGCGTTACCAAGGCAGGCACCCTGGGTGTCTTATGTCTGTTTCAGGGGCAGAAATAGAGGCGGGTAGAGGAGAGGGGAAGCGTGTGGTGACGGCTCGCAGCAATGGAGACGGGTAGGGGAGAGGGGGAAGATTGGCGACAGCGATGCAGCAATGGAGATGGGTAACGGGAGGGAGAAAGGATGTGGCGATGGCGCCTGCGCATGTGGCCTGCGCTTCTGTGGCGTTTAAGGTGCCGGTGCGGCTGCAGCAACGGTTGCGGCAAGTGCATGGGAGATGCGGATACCGTGGTGGCGCTTGTGTCGGCGTAATGTGGTGCCGTATGAAAAAAAAAATGACTTCATAATGTATGCAGCTCACCTATGCAGCCCATGCATGCAGCCGAAACAACTTGCTTGGTAATCCGTCCCAATATGAATGTTGCGGCTCCACCAATTCTTCTGGACACGCTGCGCCATCTAGCGGCACTGCCGCGAAATGCGTGCGTGGCCTCTGAGACAAGTGTGGCGAGCCGGTGCCTGCGAACGCTGAGAATGGTTCCCTCGCTCGCCGCAGACTTGGTGGCACATAGTCAGTCATCCAAGTTAGCAAGATGTTCATTGAAAAGTGGCTTATACCTAGTGCATTTATGGCGCAATTCGCTAAAGCGTTGGGGTTAAAGGCATTCATTGAAAATTGGCACATACCTAATGCGTTGATGGCGCAGCTCCCCAAAGCATTCGCGTTAAAGGCGTTCATTAAAAGCGGCACATACCCAGTGCGTTCATGGCGCAGCTCGCTTAAGCGTTGGCGTTACATGCGTTCATTGAAAAGCGGCACATAGGTACACCCAGCCACGAAAGTTTACGGACCACGAGTTCTCAGAAAACGTTCAATTTCCGGGAAGCTTGTAGTAGTAGCCAGTAAAACTGTATACGACAATGTTGTTAACATATTCTAGTCGAGGCCCGAAATGCAAGTACTAGTCTGCGTTGTGCGGTTGCGGAGATAATCAGCATTTTCTCAGATTTCATGGTCCGTAATATTTTGTGGCCGGGTGTACATTTGGCAGCAGCGGCAGCGGAATACAGACGGCCATCTAATGTGGCTCTGCAACCTTTTAAAGATTTTAACACGAAAGCTTTAGTGGCCGCGCACTTGCGACTTCGCCGTGGCCGCGTTCCGAGGAGGCACGTGACGTCACACCGCGTTCCTACATCGCGTTCCTCATCACACCGCGTTCCTCGTCGTTGCGCTCGGCTCCGCTCGCTTCGCCAGCTGCGTCGCATGCCTGATAACATGTCGGGGGATTGAAAAGGCGAGCTCGCGTGCGCCGCAACCACAGTTGAGGCTGACCATGCTTTGCTTTCGCTACGTATATCCTGGCATAGCCGAGCTAAGCCACTGCCATTTTTTTTCTCTGCTGCACGCCTACCGGCATGGGGACATCTTTTCTATCTGAAGACAGGATTGCCGGACCACTTGGATGGAAGGAGCATGCGCACAATAATCTGCTACTCCTCGTGCCTAAAGACTGTTTCATCTACCTGGTGCCTGACTTATCCTTTACCGTGAATCACGTGCATCCTGCAGACACGTCCACAACGGTCTCTTTTTACTGCTACTTATATGCGTTGCGCTGTGGTTTCCTGGTCATTTGGCAGCAGCGGCAGCGGACTACATAAGGCCATCTAGCGTGGTTCTGCAACCTTTTACAGGTTTGTACTTCTTGCACATGGTCTTTTTCTGTTAATTGTGTACGCGTTCGGTCGTACGTTTCTTGTTGTTGTTGTTGTTGTTGCTGCTGCTGCCATTGAACAATCTCGGTGATTGAAACTTGTGCCTTAATTTCTTGCATTTATATAATCACTCATTGCTATCCGTCGTCATGGGTCATTCAAGTGACACGGAGTGTGGCAAGTGTCTCTATGTCTTTAAGGACGATGACCAATTTATGGGATGCTCTGAGTGTTCAGCCTATTATCATACTGGAACTGCATGCTCCGGAGTTTCTGAGAGCACGTACCGATCTAAAGGGGAAGACTATAGGAAGTCTTGGCGATGCTCGTCATGGCGTAGGGGCAAAGCAGGACGGAGCTCGTCTGAGCGGAAGGAAACTGATGGCAAAATAGCCACGATGCTGGTCGAGATAAGCAGGAAACTTCATGAATTACTGCCCCTCAAGCAATCGGTACACGATATTGAGGAATCGGTGAGTCTGTTATCAATCAAATATGACAAAATTCTTGAGACCTTTGCGAAGCATGACAAAGAACTACATGCGCTCAAGAACAACGTTTGTAAACTAGACGAGCGAAACATGAGCGCCGAATTGCTTTCGGTGCGCTCCTCGGTAAATGAACTTGAGTACCACAGCAGAAAACTACATAATGAGGTTCACGGTGTTAAGACAACGAGTGTCTTATAGATAAAATGAATGAGTGGGCACGGGAGAGCAGCTACCATGCGGTCGCTGCTAAGCTCTCCTTTCTGCTTTCTTGTGCAGATTGCTGTTTTCGGCTCATTGTTGTCACCGTCTAGCACGTGTGCTACGTCCACATCTCTATCGAATTTCCTGCTGGATCCACCGCCACAAGCAGCTGACAACAGCCTTGATTATCTGAGCATGGAAGACATCATCTTCACGCCGGTATCAAGTGGGACACGGACACTGCCGCCAGCGGCAGCACTGCAGCGCTCAGATTTAAGCAACTGGCATCAGCAAGGCGCTTCCAGTGGGCACGGGAGAGCAGCTACCATGCGGTCGCTGCTAAGCTCTCCTTTCTGCTTTCTTGTGCAGGTTAGTCAGTCCGAATCGCTTTTTTGTAAACGTACAAACAATGTCGGTTTGCTGCTCTTCCCTTGCCCACAAGTGCTGGCTGCCACTCTGAGTGATTGTGTCTCTGTTGCTATGTTGCTCTTACTTTCCGGGGATGTAGAATTAAACCCTGGTCCCCATACTGAAGCTCAACATAAGCACAATGAAGTTATGGCCGCCATAGCTGCTTTGTCGTTAAAATTTGTCACGCGACATGCCGAGATGATGAATGCCATAGCTGAACTAAAGGCTAACCAAGAAAACCTCACTGAGACCGTTTCAGACCTTTCCAATAGAGTGACTGCCGTGGAAGCTGCGGTTGAGTCTTTTGAAAATATGCCTTCAGGAAGTGATATTACTACCGCAGTCCATGAAGCAGTTTCAAATGAAAGCGCTGTGCTCGCGTCAAGACTAGACGTTCTGGAGGACCATTCAAGACGCGACAACTTGATCTTCTATGGGATCTCAGACAAAGTATCAGAAACGTGGGCTCAATCAGAAGTCCAGATCCATCACTTTCTTAGAAATTGTCTCAACATGACTCCCTCGGAAGCCGAAATCCATAGGGCTCATAGGCTAGGCACATACGTTGTCGGCAAGACACGGCCTGTTATAGCTAAGTTTGTGTCTTCCAAGATGAGAGACCATATACTCTCGCAAAAAGCGAAGTTTAAAGCCGATGGTATTTCACTCGGCGAAGACTTTTGCAAAGCCACTCGCCAATCGCGGAAAGCACTAAATGACTTTGGCAAGGCCAGCGGCCAGTCTTTTTCTTTGCGACATAAAAAACTAATCATAGGTAAAAAATGTTACGTTTATTGCGCAGCTACAGATGAAGTATGCGAGATCGGACCAGCTAGGAGCGCGATTACCCCAACAAACAACAAACCATCGGGTCCACAATCTTCACATTTGGGTGCAGCATAGCTATCTCGTGTTCCAAAGCAAGCAAACTCCTTATCACTTCTTTTTACAAATGTCCGAAGTATCGCCAACAAACGCACATCACTGTCATCACATATCGACGCATGCTCAGCTGATATAGTTGTGCTCACCGAAACATGGCTTTCAGCAAAAAATAAAGATAGTGAAATACTAGACTGTCAAAAAACGTATAACTTTTACAGGTACGATCGCGATTTCCGCACGGGCGGAGGTGTACTGATTGCCGTGAGCTCTGCTATCCATTCCTTCACTATCTCCATTGACTCACCATTAGAAATAGTTTGCACTCGTGTTGCTTTTCCCACTGGCGACCTCATCTTTTGCGCGTGTTATAGGTCCCCATCCTCCACTACCAATTTCTGCACTGACCTTCATGATGTCGTTAACAAATTAGTTGTTCGATACCCAAAATCACATTTATTCTTACTAGGTGATTTCAATTTTCCAAACATAGTGTGGCAAAAGGGTGTTCCCTCCCTTAAGCAGTCATCCTCCGAGTGCACCCATTTTTTAGACATCTGCGCTGATTTTAATCTAACTCAGCTGATTCATGAACCCACACGCACTACCAGCACTTCGTCTAATACTTTAGACCTCTTTTTTACAACAGCTCCAGATTTGGTTTCTCCTCCAACATACCTTAAAGGAATAAGTGACCACTCGCTTCTCCACTTAACACTTAAGAAGAAAGCTCGCTCGAAGAAAACCGTTAAAACTATATGTGATTACAATGCCGCCGATACCACATCCATTTTAAATGAACTAGAATCATTCATTACTGACTACACAGTCAACTTTTTTGAACGTACCGTTGAAGAGAACTGGTCATTGTACAAGAACAAACTGCTAACACTAATGGATCGCTATGTGCCTACAAGAAAGATTGTTTCCAGTCCTTCCTCGCCATGGTTTACTGGAATTCTGCGCCGTCTGCGCAACAAAACGAAACGTATTTTTCGTCGCGCCAAAGCAACTAACCTTCCCGAACGCTGGGCAGCATATCATTGCATTCACGCAGAATATACTATTGCTATCACAAATGCAAAAAAGACTTTTTTGATAACACCCTCCCATCACTTTTACAGTCTAATCCACGTAAATTCTGGAATATTGTTGGTGGCAAAGAAAGCAAAACAATCCAACTAGCCCGTTCTGACAATGTCGCGATCCCTCCGAACCAGTGCTGTTCCGTTTTGAATGATGTATTTGCTTCCGTCTTTCACAAGTGTGCTCCTGCCATTCTACCGTCGGTAACTAAATGCTCCTATTTACCAATGAACTCCATTTATATAGATTGGGTCGGCATACAAAAGTTGATTGAAAACCTGAAAATATCTTCTTCATCAGGTGAAGACTCAATTAACTGTAAAATGCTTAAAATTACTGAACCATATTCTTCCATTATGCTTTCGATGCTCTTTTCCCAGTCTCTAGGTTCCTCAGTTCTTCCAAGCGATTGGAAGGTTGGCAAGGTTGTTCCGGTCCCTAAATCAGGTAACACTCATTCCCCCGATAACTGTCGTCCTATATCACTGACAAGTATACCATGCTCCAAAATATTGGAGCATATTATACATTCTCATCTCATTGATTTCCTTGAGTCTAATTTCTTCTTTTCGACTGAACAACACGGTTTCAGGAAAACATTTTCATGTGAAACGCAACTCATATGTTTTACTAACGACCTATTTACCCATACTGATATGGGCTTCGATGTAGACTGCGTGTTTTTGGACTTTGCAAAAGCTTTCGACACTGTTTCACATGATCTTCTCATTCTTAAACTTAGCATGCTTAACATTGACCCTAATGTACTAAACTGGATTAAAAGCTTTCTGTCTAATCGAACTCAGTACGTTTCAGCTAATGAATGTTCATCCTCTCGCACTTCCGTAACATCGGGTGTACCACAGGGATCGGTACTGGGACCCCTGCTTTTCCTGATTTACATAAACGACCTTCCTAAATGCATTTCCCATTCATCTATCAGGCTTTTCGCAGATGACTGCGTCATTTATCGCAAAATAACTAACCCCACTGATTCTGATAAGCTTCAAGACGATCTTAGAAGCATATCCAACTAGTGCGATAAATGGCTCATGCGACTAAACGTTAATAAATGTAAAACAATGCATGTATCAAGCCGCACTAACACTGACAATACGCGTGTTTACTTACTTCACGATACTTCTCTTGAATCCGTCAACTCGTACAAATACCTAGGTGTCCATATTTCACATAACTTATCATGGCATGCGCACATCAAACACGTCACTAATAACGCTAACCGGGTTCTTGGATACTTGCGTCGAAATTTCTCTGCTGCGTCTATGCCGATAAAGCTTACCCTCTACAAAACATTAGTGCGACCAAAGCTAGAATATGCATCCACCGTATGGGATCCCCATCAAATCAAACTGATAAACACTCTAGAATCCATCCAGAATCGCGCAGCACGTTTCATCTTATCTAACTATTCCCGTTACGCCAGCATTACTTCCATGAAAATCACACTTACATTACCGGAGCTTTCATTGCGCCGTAAATGTTTTAGACTGTGTCTTTTCCGCAGGCTGTATCACCACAACCCACTATTAAAGGATCATCTTATTACCCGACCTTCATACATTTCATCCCGTTTCGATCACATGTTTAAAGCTGGTGTTCCATATTTTAGAACAAAGATGTGTCATGGTTCTTTTATTCCTAAAACCAGCGCCGACTGGAACGACCTTCCTCCCTCCATCGCTGCCATTTCTGACGTTGGCAATTTCAAGACTGCTGTATTTTCTGCCGTTTTGTAATACTTATTATTGTATAATTATGTACTTTTTTTTCTCTCACTTACCACTCCTTTCTGTAATGCCTTCGGGCCAGGAAAGTATCCGAAATAAATAAATAAATAAATAAATAAATAAATAAATAAATAAAATGTCATTTCATCAAAACTGCAACTTGCCCCTTTGACTGAACAAACTGTTACCTCGATTCGCCGGTTTCAGACCAGAGGCGAAAGGCTTCCCGTCATTGTCATACGCTTTTCGAACCAGTCAACAAGGGAACAATGGCTGAACAAAAAGAGGGTTTTGTCAGTTGCTCAGCATGGAATGTTTATTGCGGAAAACCTGACTGCGCAGTATCGAATGTTCCTAAAAGCTGCGAAAGAATGGGCGCGTGTAAATAATTTCCGCTTTGCAAGGCACGCGCTACAAATGTGTTTATAAGAAAGAGTGAGGGCGATCGCGCACACTTAATAAAGTCGCCTGCAGGTCTAAATGAGATTGCTTTTTGAGCTCAGGAGCGAAAGTAAGTTGTAGTTAAAATGATGATGTTGGCACAGTCGAACAAAATGTTCTCGTCGGATCTTCATGATAATGTAAGCTCACAAGACGGTGCATCGATTAATTGCATACGTATCAACTGCCAGTTAGTGAAAAATAAAAAGGGTTAACTTGACATTTTTTTCAGCAGCCTAAACTTTCGTGTTGATTTCATAATGCTTTCTGAAACGTGGTACAGTGATTGCACGATCCCCTGGTGTCTGCCAAAGTACGAGTGCTTTACACCATCCAGAATGAATTTGCGTGGTGGCGGGGTTAGCCTAATTGTGTGCGATTCATTTAATGTCAACTGTGTTCAAGAATTTTCTTGTGTTAACGACGACTACGAGGTATTGTCTGTGTTAGGTGCGCGCACTCTTCATTCTGTTGTCTACAGACCATCGCGAGGCTATCTCCAAGGGTTTTGTCTCTTTTTCGAGAAATTCTTAAAATACATTGTTGAATTACAGTATCAACTGATTTGTGGTGGCGATTTCAATATGAACATTCTGGTTGACTGCAATATCACACATGATCTTGAATTGCTTTTAAAAACGTATGGGTGTTCCAATGTTATCAATACTCCTACCAGAATTACTTGCGATACGCCCACATGCCTTGACTTGTTTATTACTAACTACGGATCAAACAGTGTTAAATGTAGTACTATTTCATACAGCTTGAGTGATCGCATGCCGGTGTTCCTCATTGTCAAACGGAAAGATAAAAGATTAACAGAACGAGTTTGCTTCTCGCAAATTATAACTGAAGAACTGCTAGTGCGTTTTCGCGATGACTTACGTCACGTAGTCTGGGACATTGTTATTACTGCTACAGGTGCTGATCGCGCTTACGGTGCTTTTCTGGAAGCGTTAATCTCTTATTATGATAAACATTTTCCTTCCTGTCCTAATGTAACCGCTCCATCAAAGATACGTAAGCCCTGGGTAATTATTCAATTATTTAAAAAGATAAAAGAAATGTCAAGGTTATTCAATAAATTTCTCACATCTCGGGATTCTGATGATTTAAGAGTGTTCAGTTCAGTTCAGTTTATTTTCCTTAAAGACCCCCGATTGCAGGGGTATTACATAAGGGGTGGGTACAAGATTCGAATTAACACTAGTTCAAGTAAAGTTCAAGTTCAAGCACGCATATATATACACATACATAGTATACATAATCAAGTATATTCACACATGTATTTACACGTATCAAAGCCTATATATGTAGACCAACATACACGTATGTAAATACAAACCACACATATAAGGAAAAATCATGTACAATGTAGTTGGATTTCATGGTTATATTGCGCTCAGTTTTACAAACACGATGTTAAGGAAGGACAGGACGTGGACGGACGAAGCGCAAACTACCAACTGTTTGATACTGTTAAAGAACGCGCTTATATACAAGGAGATATGGTGGGAGGGGGGGGTACATATAAAAAGATATGACAAGGTGACGACATGTGATTATAGTTTGGGTCAGGCATACATCCTTCACATGCACCCGTTCGCCCTGGCAAACTCGACCTCAGCTTTGATAAGCGCGATGGACGGAGTGCTTACGCACGTCTCTTTTTCTTTAGCTATCGCAAGCGCCTCCCATATTTCTCGCTCCGTTTTTGTTTTTGATGTTCCGATGACTGTGGTGCTTTCTATTAGCGGGGAGCATTTGCACTGTTTGCAATGTGCGGCCAAATTGCTAGGTGCTGTCAGAAGCTGGCACGTGTATTTGTGCTCCCGTAACCTATCGTTTAGACAACGTCCAGTTTGCCCAATGTATACTTTCCCGCAATCTAGTGGGATTTGGTAAACAACTGAAGTAGCGCATTCCACGTACTTTTTCGCGTGCTTAGTCCGACAGACCGTAGCACTAGGGTTGGCCTCTTTGGATCCTGCGTTCACCTTCTTGCACATGCCTTTTAGTTTTTGCGGGGCGGAGAACAGAACTTGAACGTCATGGCGTTGGGCTGTCTTTTTTATCCGATGTGACAAGCCATGGATGTGAGGCAACACCACTCGTTTTTTTCAATTTTTTCTTCTGTGTTTTCTGCCTTTTCCTGTTGGCTCTGATTTCGGGCAACAAGTTTTCACAGATTTGCACCACCATGCTGTTCGGGTACCCACTGTTTCTTAAGCGGCTTACTTGCAGATCGATGCTCTCCCTCACAGCATGGTGGCATGATTTTTCAATTGCTTGACTGATGCAAGCCTTGGCGATGCCTCTTTTAATGATTTTAGAATGGCAAGAGTCGTACCTCAGGATTTCTTTTTCTCCTCTAGTTTTGTAGCACCAGCACATGTGGGAGCCTCTGATCCTAATGTTTATATCAAGGTACTGCAATCGACCTTCGGTAGGAGTCTCGTACGTGAACTCTAAACCTTCATGTGCTTTTTTGAACATGCTGATGACAGTTTCTACGCTACATGGATCGGTTTGGTTTTCTTTCATGCACACCAAATAATCTTCAACATATCTGAAACAGGTAGTTATGTTCGTTTCTCCAAACAAGGCGGCAAGTTTCCTGTCTCCCACACTCAAAAATAAGTCGGATAGCACGGGAGCTATACAAGAACCAATGGCGATGCCATCCTTCTGCTCATACACACTGTCACCATATTCGATAAACGCACCATGTAGATACAGTTTTAACAAGTTCACAAAACTAGAAATACTGCACTTGCACACGTCCTGAAATTTGGTGTAGCCCAACGTGTCGATGGCTTCTTCTACTGCTTGTACCACCGCTTGCCTCGGCACACTGTAGAACAGGTCCTTCACGTCGATTGAAAAACAAGATGTCGGCGGGCTACTCTTTAGTGTTGCAATAACTTCGTCAGAGTTGCGGATCAAGAACGGGTCGTCGAAAGGTAAAGAGTTCAAGCAGGCCTGAAGGTAGTCCGCGATGCATCTTTGCCATGTTCCGCGATCTTCAATAATCGTCCTAAAAGGGATTCCCTCTTTGTGGGTTTTTACCGTGAAAAATGGCTTCAGAGTGAGTTCTTTGCTCTCTTTCACGCGCTTTGCCAATCTTGTCAAGCCCATGCTTTCACATGTTCTGCCTGCTTCATTTTTCAGTTTTGCAATTGCTTTGTACGTAATGTTGCTTATTGCGAAATTCTTACGGATCGCTTCTTGGGCGGATTTTTCGTATTCAGGAGCGTTCATCACGACAAACACGCCTGTTTTGTCCGAAAGGAGCAGTTTTAGATTTTCTTTCTTGAGGTACCTAGTCACTCTGCTTGTTCCTGCAGGTTTGGGTTTTTCTACTAGGCTCTTTTTTGACACTCCCGTCAAAACTTCTTGAATGCAAGTTACTTTTTCTGGCTCAGGGGTTCTTTCCGCGACTGAGCGTACCATGGCCAGGAACTGTACTGCCGTTACTGGAGGTTCAATTCCGTATTTTGGTCCCTTATTTAGGGTCTGTTGCACATAATCTGGGATCTTTCTACCGGATAGGTTGACAGCACCGCTTCCTTGAGTTTTACGCTGTCTTCCGGCCTGTCTTCACCTGTGTTGGCTGGTCTACTCGGAAACGTCGCCCCTACCGAAAGAACGGCAAGACGCCTCTGCAAGATACTTCGAGCGGAAACGTGGCGACAGATTCGCCTCTTTCGAGACCACATTGCGGCGATATGCGCGGAAACAATGGACCCGGCGGCTTCAACAGCAATGATCAGGTATTTCTACAACTTGGCAGAGTTGCATGCCGAAAGCTTGTGGAAAGGCTCATTCAAGAGCCTCCCTAGAAGAGAAAAGCGTAAAACTCAAGGAAGCGGTGCTGTCAACCTATCCGGTAGAAAGATCCCAGATTATGTGCA
The DNA here is from genome assembly GCF_050947875.1 of Dermacentor variabilis. NCBI lineage: Eukaryota > Metazoa > Arthropoda > Arachnida > Ixodida > Ixodidae > Dermacentor > Dermacentor variabilis. Next base: position 3,465,878 of record NC_134572.1, on the reverse strand, counting down.
ACAGACCCTAAATAAGGGACCAAAATACGCAATTGAACCTCCAGTAACGGCAGTACAGTTCCTGGCCATGGTACGCTCAGTCGCGGAAAGAACCCCTGAGCCAGAAAAAGTAACTTGCATCCAAGAAGTTTTGACGGGAGTGTCAAAAAAGAGCCTAGTAGAAAAACCCAAACCTGCAGGAACAAGCAGAGTGACTAGGTACCTCAAGAAAGAAAATCTAAAACTGCTCCTTTCGGACAAAACAGGCGTGTTTGTCGTGATGAACGCTCCTGAATACGAAAAATCCGCCCAAGAAGCGATCCGTAAGAATTTCGCAATAAGCAACATTACGTACAAAGCAATTGCAAAACTGAAAAATGAAGCAGGCAGAACATGTGAAAGCATGGGCTTGACAAGATTGGCAAAGCGCGTGAAAGAGAGCAAAGAACTCACTCTGAAGCCATTTTTCACGGTAAAAACCCACAAAGAGGGAATCCCTTTTAGGACGATTATTGAAGATCGCGGAACATGGCAAAGATGCATCGCGGACTACCTTCAGGCCTGCTTGAACTCTTTACCTTTCGACGACCCGTTCTTGATCCGCAACTCTGACGAAGTTATTGCAACACTAAAGAGTAGCCCGCCGACATCTTGTTTTTCAATCGACGTGAAGGACCTGTTCTACAGTGTGCCGAGGCAAGCGGTGGTACAAGCAGTAGAAGAAGCCATCGACACGTTGGGCTACACCAAATTTCAGGACGTGTGCAAGTGCAGTATTTCTAGTTTTGTGAACTTGTTAAAACTGTATCTACATGGTGCGTTTATCGAATATGGTGACAGTGTGTATGAGCAGAAGGATGGCATCGCCATTGGTTCTTGTATAGCTCCCGTGCTATCCGACTTATTTTTGAGTGTGGGAGACAGGAAACTTGCCGCCTTGTTTGGAGAAACGAACATAACTACCTGTTTCAGATATGTTGAAGATTATTTGGTGTGCATGAAAGAAAACCAAACCGATCCATGTAGCGTAGAAACTGTCATCAGCATGTTCAAAAAAGCACATGAAGGTTTAGAGTTCACGTACGAGACTCCTACCGAAGGTCGATTGCAGTACCTTGATATAAACATTAGGATCAGAGGCTCCCACATGTGCTGGTGCTACAAAACTAGAGGAGAAAAAGAAATCCTGAGGTACGACTCTTGCCATTCTAAAATCATTAAAAGAGGCATCGCCAAGGCTTGCATCAGTCAAGCAATTGAAAAATCATGCCACCATGCTGTGAGGGAGAGCATCGATCTGCAAGTAAGCCGCTTAAGAAACAGTGGGTACCGGAACAGCATGGTGGTGCAAATCTGTGAAAACTTGTTGCCCGAAATCAGAGCCAACAGGAAAAGGCAGAAAACACAGAAGAAAAAATTGAAAAAACGAGTGGTGTTGCCTCACATCCATGGCTTGTCACATCGGATAAAAAAGACAGCCCAACGCCATGACGTTCAAGTTCTGTTCTCCGCCCCGCAAAAACTAAAAGGCATGTGCAAGAAGGTGAACGCAGGATCCAAAGAGGCCAACCCTAGTGCTACGGTCTGTCAGACTAAGCACGCGAAAAAGTACGTGGAATGCGCTACTTCAGTTGTTTACCAAATCCCACTAGATTGCGGGAAAGTATACATTGGGCAAACTGGACGTTGTCTAAACGATAGGTTACGGGAGCACAAATACACGTGCCAGCTTCTGACAGCACCTAGCAATTTGGCCGCACATTGCAAACAGTGCAAATGCTCCCCGCTAATAGAAAGCACCACAGTCATCGGAACATCAAAAACAAAAACGGAGCGAGAAATATGGGAGGCGCTTGCGATAGCTAAAGAAAAAGAGACGTGCGTAAGCACTCCGTCCATCGCGCTTATCAAAGCTGAGGTCGAGTTTGCCAGGGCGAACGGGTGCATGTGAAGGATGTATGCCTGACCCAAACTATAATCACATGTCGTCACCTTGTCATATCTTTTTATATGTACCCCCCCCCTCCCACCATATCTCCTTGTATATAAGCGCGTTCTTTAACAGTATCAAACAGTTGGTAGTTTGCGCTTCGTCCGTCCACGTCCTGTCCTTCCTTAACATCGTGTTTGTAAAACTGAGCGCAATATAACCATGAACGTTCACCAACTAGCCCCCTTCATTGCTTTACTAAATGTAGTTGGAGATGGGCAGTAACATGTTGTAAAAATATGGATGGGCAGATTATGTCGACAATGGCAGCGGGGAGGCCGTTCCAGTCTGCCGCCATGCGAAGAAAAAACGAGGCTAAAAATGTTGATGTTCGTGAGCGTGGTCGTGAAACTTGCAGCGAGTGGCTCGTCCGGTATGATATGCGCGCTGCGGGCGTGATATATGGTGCTTGATGACGGATAGGACTGTAAAAGAATTTGTGGTAAAGACAGAGGGAAGCGATGCGCCGACGTAAAACGAGGTCCGGAAGCCCAGATAGTGATTTCAGTGACGTGACGCTTACGTCATATGAGTATGACGAATGGATGAATCGAGCGGCGCGGTTTTGCACCGCTTCAAGAGCGTCGATGTGATATGCTTGATGCGGATTCCAGACTGCTGAGGCGTATTCTAGTTTCGGTCGTACAAGTGATGTGTAGGCAAGTAATTTTACGTGATTTGTGGCTTTCCGTAAATGACGTTTTTAGTGTTTCAATAATTTCGCAATGGATTTCGCAAAACCTCATTTTATAAGCAATCCTTCGTATCATGCAGCTATGATAGCAATAAGATATGACATTGTCTTAAGTCTTTGCTGAATAGAGTGCCCAATTCAGCGGCAGGGTTGCGTATAATTTCTGATGTAGCGGATATACCTGACGCGAAGTTGGCCGACTGTTTTAATAATTATTTCACTAATCTACCTAAATGTAATGTGAATGACAACGCATGCCGTTTCATTACAACGAACTGTGTGCATTCAATTCTTTTTCATCCTACAAACACTTCAGAAGTAATTTTACTGTTCTCCGCACTAAATAATAGCAACTCCTGCGATGCTGATAACAATACTATCAAACCAGTGAGATTTGTAATAGACATAATCGCTCCAGTACTAGCCCATATTTATGATATCTGCCTTTCTACCGGCGTGTTCCCGTATAAAATGCAGATGGTAAAAGTAGTTGCGCTGTTCAAGAAAGCGGACCAATTGCGCTTTCTAATTATAGACCCGTGTCTATTCTCCCTATCTTTTCAAAGTGTTCGGAAAAAATTATTTGTTGCAGAATACCAGACTTTCTGGACATGCACAACTTGATAATTAAGCATCAGTACGCTTTCAGGAAAAGTATGTCAACACAGCTAGCTTTGCTTGAACAGAAAGAACTAATTCTAAATAATTTTAAGGAACGTTTGCTAATATTGGGAGAATTTGTCGAGTTTTCAAAAGCCTTCGATTCTATAAATTACGACGTCTTGCTTATTAAGTTAAACCACTATGGTATACGCGGCATTGGACTTGTCTTGATTACGTCGTATCTTGGTCATAGACAGCAGTTTGTACAAGTCAATAGCTTTAAATCTGAAATTCGGTCGGTCAAGGTAGGTGTACCCCAGGGAAGTATTTTAGGGCCCTTCTTCTTTAATATCTTTATTAACAATTTAGTAAACATTGTTGTTGATACGTGTTACGTAATCTATGCTAATGACACTACGTTATTCTTTTCATCTAACCGCTCTGCCGAATTGATTACAAGAGCTAATACAGTTTTGAAGAAAGTATACACATGATCATTTGACAACGGTTTGACTATTAATTCGCAAAAAACTAAGGTGATGTTATTTCGCGCTAACAAAGCGAAAATTACTCTAGAGAAAGATTTTCTAGTGCACAATTCTAAAATGGAACTTGTACATTCAGTAAAATCGCTAGGTGTATTTTTTTATCATACTATGACCTGGCATAGCCATATAGGTTTTCTTGCTGCATCTAAATCATGGATACCCCCTTGGTGTCTTGTCAGCCCCACAGTCTATCTCAACGTACCAGGAATCGGGAAAAAGTCTGAGCTGTCGTCGCCTGTGCTGAAACAACTGTCTCTGCTTCTTCTGCACGAGAGGTACGCGGACAGTGCACGTATTTATACTGATGGTTCCACAAACATCCAGTGTTCATCCGGTGCTGTGGTCGTCCCAGCAAGAGGTATTACCATCAGCTTTAGGACTGACCACGCAACGACATCTACATCTGCGGAACTAGCTGCTCTTCGCGCTGCACTTTGTTTCGTGAATCGGGAACCACCTCGACAATGGCCAATTTTCAGTGACTCAAAGGCAGCCCTACAATCTGTGCTATCAGCTCTGCGTCGCGGGCCATTCGAACAGCTCGTGCTCGATATTAGATGCCTGTTCCATATATCACATGAGAAAGGACATCACGTGACGTTTCAGTGGCTGACAAGTCACTGCGGCGTCATAGGAAATGAAGACGCCGATAAAGCCGCTCGGACAGCTCTTGAAGACACACAGGAAAAGCCCATACCACTTTCACGGTTCGACGCAGCCAGCAGACTTCGAGTGCTTGCACGGGAGATCACGTTCTCTCTATGGTGCGCTCCAAGCAGCCAGACCAACCGGAGCAATCATCAACACGACGTGCCCTCCTTGATGCATCTCTGTATGCCAACTGGACTCCGCCGAAGTGAGGCCACCCTGCTTTATCGCTTATGGCTAGGGGTGGCCTTTACGAAATCTTACACGTTTCGAATTGGAATGGCCGACAACGCTCTCTGCAATGCCTGTCTTTGCGAGGAGACGCTTGAACACATTCTGTGCGCCTGTCCTGAATATAATGTTCCGAGACAGTCCCTGGCGTCCGTTCTAGCGCACCTTGACAATAGACCATTGTCAGTTGCAACTATTTTCACATATCGCCGACAGAAGACATCACAGCTGAAGACGACGAAGGGACTACTTCGGTTTATGAAGGAGACGGGCTTGGACAAGCAGCTGTGACAGTGATGTCGCGTACCGCGCAAAAGTGACGGACTCCAACTAACGATGTTTGTGTCGTGTTATGTGCTCACTCTCTCTCCTCCCCATCTTTCATCCCCCATCCCGCTCCCATGCGTAGGGTAGCAAACCGGTCAAGCTAAACTGGTTAACCTTGCTGCCTTCCTTCTCCACTTTTTCCGTCCTTCCTTCCTTGCTTGCAAGCTTTCACAAATCACTGGAATTTTTTATTCCTTGAACTATCTCCTCACTCTACTAAATGCTTGATATATAATTCACTTTTTCTCAGCCATTTAAATTATGGTTGTCTTGTCTGGGCTAGCACTTCTGAAACAGATATCAACAGGCTGTACATACTGCGAAAGAAGCCTCTTCGCGCTATTTGTAATAAACTGTTACAATATATATATATGTATATTCTTATATATTATTATTATTATTATATATTAGCGTGGTCTAACGGGTTGAAGCTGGTAGTGGCGGAACTCAGCTAAGCAGCGCTCTGTCGCTCAGTGTGCTCCGAGCATCGGAGAGTCTAGGACGGGCCTGTCCGTGAGAGTTGTTTTTTTATTCTTGTGCAAGTAAAAATGCAGCGCTCATTAGAACAAAGATTTGCGATCAAGTTTTGCGTGAAACTTGGCAAGACCGCTGCAGAAACTATTGCTATGCATCAAGACTGCTTACAAAGAAAATGCCCTGTCAGATTGGCAAGTTTTTTGGTGGCACAAGGCCTTTTTGGAAGGCAGGGAAGAGGTCGACGACGAGGACCACGCCGGACGGCCGTCCACGAACACCACGGCTGACACTGTGATGCGAGTGAGGGAACTGTTGAACTCAGACCGGCGATTAAGTGTTCGTTTAATGGCCGACATGTTAAACATTCCGAAAACGCAAGTTCATGAAATCGTTACAAACGATATCGGCGTGCGGAAGGTGTGCGCAAAAATGGTTCCAAAAGTGCTCACCGACAACCAAAAGTCACGCCGCGTTGAAACGTGCCAAGAAAACTTGGACATGTGCAAACGTGATCGAAAATTCTTTGACAGTGTCATTACAAGTGACCAGTCTTGAGTATTTGAATATGATCCGAAGACTAAAAGGCAATCATCTGAGTGGCACACACACTGGTCCCCTCGCCAGAGATCAAGATCATGCTCAGCGTTTTTTCTTTGACATTCATGGACTGGATGTTTGTCAGTAGTTTGTAGAACCTGGAACAACTGCGAACTCCAAATTTTATGTGGTAGTCCTTGAAAGACTGAAACTCACGGTTCAACGCATCCGGCCGGACATCGCAGACAAGTGGAAGTTGCACCACGATAATGCGCCGGCCCATAGTGCCTTCATCGTCACCAACTACCTGGTCAAAGCAGGGGTGCCAACGATCCCCCAGTCCTTGTACAGCTCGGACTTGGCTCCCACCTACTTTTTTCTGTTTCCACACCTCAAAACACCCTGAAGGGCAAGCATTTTGGGACAGTCGACGGGATCAAAGCAGCTTGCACGGCGGCATTAAAGGCAATTCTGGAAGAGGACTACCATAACCCATTCGAGAGCTGGAAGTCTCTCTGGAGCCAATGTATCGACGCAAAAGGAGAGTATTTTGAAGATTTTTAAACGCTTAATTGTAACGATAAATTCGACAAAATATTTTTAATCGTCTTACTGATATTACTTTCAGGACAGACCCTGTATACTGTTTATAAGCAAGTGACATCTGTTAAATCTCAAGTAAGGAAGAGAAATAATATGTTCCAGCTTTATTTGCACTTAAATTTGCCGATCTTGAAAATCGTATAAAAAGAAACAATATTATTATTCGTGGCTTTCATGAGACAGGAGATGAATGTTTGGCATATCTGTGTAAGAACGTCTCTAAAAGCTTTTTTTTCAGGACAAGCTTAACCTCACTATAAGTTATCTTGAAAGATTTATAGGATTGGATTGAAATGTCCAAATAGAACAATGGTGTAACTCAGTTGCTTGATTTTACGGAAAAACTCTCAATTCTAAAGATCAGCGGCATGTATGTGGCAGATATGTCGCATACATACTGGTAGGTATGTGACAGAAAACTACTCACAATAACAACGCGGCATCAGAAAAAATGATTGTGGGCGTGCACCAGTGATAACACAGAATGTGATTATCAGGTATGAAACTTGTCTATGCTAAGCTATGTCAGCTAGTTAACATTGTGCACCTGTAATGTGGACGCGACTGGTAATGTCGTGTCTGAAATGCAAATAAATAATCTCTAGAACCTTCTTTTTGCCCGAAAATCTTGTACGTAAATAGTAGAAGCTTCATGCACAACGAACTTCAATCTCTTCAATCCACACTTCGCCTGATGTCATTGCGCTCACCGAGTCACAGTTTCACGATGTTGTTTCTGATAATGAGTTGGTGACTCCCCAGTTCAACGTACACAGGCGAGATCGGAATTCTTGGGGTGAGGTGTTGCGCTGCTCTTTAGGAAAAGCCTAAAAGATGAACTCATTGCTGAGCCACCTGGAGTTGGTACCATGTGTTGTAAGTTGCTTTTTAAAACCAGAGTTTACAAATAGGAGTATTTTAGGTTCAGTGAAAATAAAACGTACGTTTTAGCTTTCACAAATAGACAGATTGAAGCGAATTCTGCACTAGTCATGGTAGATGGCACCTAACCAAAGAACGTCCCCGCAACATTGCCGTCACACACATACTGGAAGCTCTTATCTGAAGTGGCGGCCATCCGGTTCTGAAGCAGTTGCGCCGGCTTTTCGAAGGGCTGTCCCTTGTCTCTTTCGCGAAGGGCACATGTGGCTTAAACATGTGCTTCAGCTCCAGATATACGGGGCACAATAGATAGTACTCTGCCTTTCTCTCGAGTGCTACTAGCATCAGCTGCGGGAATTCACCTCCCCCTCTAGCATATTTTTTTATGTCACCTTAGCGCATTTGTGCTCTTTCTGGCTTACCTCTGCCTCGTGGTTCGGTGTCGACATTCAAGATCCTGTCACATGCACTGCAGGGACCGCAGAGTTGTTTGTGTTAGCGTGTTTGGGGGCTGCGCTCCACCGCCACCCTAACTTGGCGGCTTCTCACAACTCTAAGTGTTGTCTTCAACTGTTCCACACTTTGGTATTGGCATCGTTTAGTGTTCCGCTGTTTGCCCCAAAATTTTTCCGAAGAGGTGTTTTTGCAAAAGGAAGCCTCTAGCTCACATTGTGGTAGTTCCGCATTTGCAAGTTCTGCGTCTCTAATGCAGCTTTAGGTACAGAGCTGATATATATATATATATATATATATATATATACTGTCGGGATTTTTATACCACCTTTGCTCAGCATGTGGAACGACTAAGGACTGTTCTCAAAGCTATTAGTTCAGCGGGGCTGACGATAAAGGCACAGAAATGTCACCTCGGCTTCCATGAGCTCCTTTTCCTCGGCCATGTGATTAGCTCCGAAGACATCCGTCCTGACCCTGAGAAGACCGCAGCAGTGGAAAAGTTTCCTAGACCAACCGATAAAAAGGCCATTAGGCGATTCCTAGGACTTTGTGCCTACTACAGGCGGTTCGTCAAATTTTTTTCGGAGATTGCCGAGCCGTGAACACGAGTAACGAAAGAAGACGTGCTTTTCGTCTGGCTAAGTGAACACGAAGATGCATTCAATGAGCTACGACGGCGGCTCGGTCCACCACCCGGTCCACGCGGTCCTTGCACACTTTAAAGAGGAAGCGAAAGCAGACATCCACACAGACCCCTACAATTTAGGACTCGGTGCCGTGCTAGTTCAATGGCAAACCGGAGAGGAAAGAGTGATTGCATACGCTAGCCGCACTCTTTCGAGGGCTGAAACCGACTATTTAGCCACAGAAAAGGAATGGCTCGCAGTAATATGGGCCATAGGAAAATTCCAGCCATACTTTTGTGGTAGACCTTTCCGAGCAATCAGCAACCATCACTCATTGTACTGGCTTTCAAACCTGAAAGATCCTTCCGTACGACTTGCTAGATGGAGTCTGAGGCTGCAGGAATACGACATAATGGTCGTGTACAAGTCTGGTCGCAAGCACAGTGACGCTGATTGTTTATCACGTGCGCCGGTCGAATCTGCTCCTGCGAAAGATGGACACGACTTTCCGTTTCTTGGAGCCGTGACCACATCTCAGATGGCCAAATACCAACAGTCTGAAGCCCAGTTGCTCCTACTTATCAGGCACCTCGAGGGACACCCCGTCCATGTTCCGCGAGTTTTCTGCCTGGGTTTGTCATATGTGATGGGAAATGGCATCCTGTACAAAAGAAATTTTGAGCACAGCACACAGAAATTTCTACTCGCCGTTCCTTCAGCTTTGCGATCCGAAATCTTGGAAGCCTGTCACGATGACCCACCAGCAGGACACCTCGGAGTGGGCAGAACGTTCACCCGAATTCATGCTAAGTACTACTGGCCAAAGCTGTTGAATTCAGTACAGCATTATGTACGAACATGTCGGGATTGCCAAAGACGCAAAAGGCCTCCATTAAAACCCGCAAGCCTCCTTCCACCAATAGAACCCCCAGGATCCCCGTTCGAACAAGTAGGAATGGACTTACTGGGTCTCTTTCCTACATCATAATCAGGCGATAGATTGTAGCAGTGATATATTACCTAACCCGATATGCCGAGACATCCTCTCTAATCAGTGCAACGGCCGTTGAAGTGGCCGAATTCTTTGTCATCGAGATAGTAATATGACACGGTGCCCCTGCAATCATTATCATGGACCGAGGAACTTCGTTCATTGCCGATTTGACGAAATCCATTATGAAACTGACTCATAGCAGTCACAGGAAAACAACTGCCTATCACCCTCAAAGAAATGGGCTAACCGAGCGATTGAACAGTACGTTGACCGATATGTTATCAATTTACGTAGACTTAGAGCACCGTACATGGGACAAGATGCAACATTCCCCTACAATACCGCATTGCAAGAGACCACTCAAGTAACGCCATTCCAGCTTGTTTTTGGTTGAACAGTTACCGCATCCTTGGATACAATGCTGCCTGTCAGCGAACGTACAGAACAGAACCCTGACATCAGCGACTTTACACAGAGGGCCGAAGAAACACGTCAGCTGGCGTGACATCGCATTCAACAAAGGCAGCGCACCGACGCGGACCGATACAACTTGCGGCGAAGGGAAGTCGAGTATGCACCAGACGACAGAGTATGGGTGTGTACTCCCGCGCGTACGCGCGGTTTGTCGGAAAAGCTTTTGCGCCGTTATTTTTGCCTTTACCGAGTGATTCGCCGCCTCAGTACCCTGAACTACGAAGTTACGCCAGAAAGATAAGTGAGCTCATCACGATGCCGGCATCGCACAGAAACTGTACATGTGGTCAGGCTGAAGCCATATTATAAGAGGTAGTGAATATTCTACCAAACATCTATTCTGTGCCATATACCACCTTAGTATGGACAACAGCTTGTGAACAATTTCGTCGCTTAACGCATCGGGACGATGCATTTTGGAGGGGGAATAATGATACAAGGCAGAAACATTTAAACAGCGCGCGCTGGTTCGTGCGCCCCTCCCCCTAAGATGACAACGGCGTATTGGAGGAAAAGACGACGAGATAATGGCACGTGTTTTCGCCGCACTCACTCGCATCGTAGGTGGCCGTTGTCGGCGTGGAGAAGAAGACGAAGAGGTGAAGCGACGCCTATAGTATAAGTGCATTGTCACGGACGGAGAGGGTGCGAATCAAACGCAAAAGTGTCAAAAGCAATGATTGCTCGGAGCAAGGGAGCTCGGTGTGACCGAGAGGTTACAGCCAGGCAACAGAATAGCATCGACGCCGTATACGCACAGTGGGCAAATGAGCCGATAGCTCGAAATGCAATGATGCAATAGCGAGAGGACGCGGAGAGAACTAGAAATAAGCACACCTGCGGGACTTTAGTGACCGTTCTGCTATCAGAGAGACTCACAAAAGCCCAAAACTACACAATGCCCAAGTAAGAATAAACGTTGTCATTCAGGGCTTTGCAGATAGTCTTGAGCAATGTCAAAACAACGCGATGGCGGCCACGTGCTTTTTCTGGGTGCGCACAAATGGACCGTCGGAGATGCGCCCGAATAATGGCGTATACAACGTTCGCGTTCGGCCGCTAGGCTGCCATCTCTTATTCACGGCGACCGAAGGAGAACCACGGGTGAATACGAATCGGCGATGGCACTTACACGCAGGGCGTGGCCGGTGCCTGCCGCCGACCTGCGCTTGCTTTCAGGTGCCCGTTGGTCACGCATTCTTTAGGAAAGAACGATGGGTTATTTCAATGTATTGTACCGCCGCAGTAAAAAAAAACAATAACAACAACAATCACTGAGAGGCTTTTTGGCATAATATGCCAAAGAATGTAGTGACGACAGCCTTCTATCCTTTATATCTGTGACGTAAAAGTCACATGGCTCTGAGCATGAATACTTGCTTGCGTGAATGTACGTGTCACTGTGTGATCGACTCGGCTTCTCGTTCCCCGTTCTGCCTCTCACAGCCTCTTTCGTTCGTTGGGCTGGTTCAGCCGTGCCTATCGGCGGCATATGTTGCCGCACTCTTATGCATGCTTTTCTGCAGTGAAGTTAACGCCGGGCGCTTCCTATTGATTCCTCTGCGTGTTAACAGCGAGCATTGTTGACGAGTACGTCTCGTAGGTTTTGTCTGAGCGCTTGTCGGCGTCACTTAAGCGCCCCACACAGAGAAATTTATAGGAAAATTAACAGGACAGGAAAGAAAAAAATATATGTGGATCCCACGCACTGTGGGAATCGATATAAACGAAACTTTCTGTGCTGTTTGCTTTGATTTACGATAATTAGCGGTGATGCTGATGGGGAATGTTTAATTTCCTCAACGTTTAGTCCAATCAGAGAGTGGTGAGTTGATGTTAAACGTTACCTTGTGTCTACCACTGCTGTTTGTCTGTGTAGTACACAGAACGCACAGGGAGAAATGTTCACTTGAGGCATTGTGTGCTGTTATGCAAAGCCTATGAGAGGATTGGGCATTTTCATTGCCTCACATGGGACATCGCATTGCGGTATAAGTGTTGACAGAATTATGGGGCTGTACGTGCCAAGCCACAATCGGAATAGGAGGCGCGCTGTAGTGGACGACTTTAACATGCACCGAAATCGAAGTGCACGAGCGTCTTTGTATTTCGCTCCCGTCGAAATCGCGCTGGCGCGGTGGGGATCGAACCCGCGACATCGAGCGATGCTATAGCCGCATAGCTACCACGGCGAGGACAGATGTCAGAAGTATTGATTTGACGTACGACCACTTCCGTATTGTAAATTAGACCCAGCGGTTATCGAATGCGCGTTTGCAGATAAACAACATACCAACTACAGGCACGTACCCAATGGGGGGCCCGGGGGGGCCCGTGACCTCCCCCCCCCCACCCGAAATTAAGACGCATACCTCCCACCCGCCCATGCCACCACTTCTCACACAGCGCCGCCAAATCAGTGTTGAGACTTGACAACTATTCGGCGGTTAGCATTTTGCTGCCTTTTCCACTTGTTTAGGACGGCGGTATTTATCGGCGTCTCCTGGGTTATGGAGGCCAGTTTCTTCATCAATTCGGTGCCCGCGCAATTAACTCGAGATGAATGCAGTTGTCACCGTCTATTCAACGGTCACGCGCATCGTTGTTGCTTCGTTAGTTCAACCTTCTTCGTCTAGACTTTTCCAGGGACCAGGATTCAGTTCATGGTCAGCTGGTCTGTATACACGTGGAAGGAGTTGCGGCCAGAGAAAATGCCAATTGCGTTTAACTTTTCTTTTTGTTTCATTATTTGCTCGAGTGGCGACTCGCCGCGACGCTGGCAGATCCTCGGAACCATATGCCCGGGATATGGGTTAGATAAGGTAGAAAGTAAAATAATGCATGACAGCGTCCTTAATCAAACCCTGCAATAACCCTTAAACTCAAAAGCAATATCACTGTCACTCGTTACCTCGTCTGGTTTTCCCCTAATTTTGCAGCTCTTTTCGTGCAAAATTGCTAGCTGGAAACAAGAGTCGCAAGGATTTTAGAAATTAAGTGATCTACCAAGGGAGAGAGAGCCAAGGCAACAGGGAAACAGGAAGAAAAAGCGAAAACTAACAAACTTAACTGTTATTTATGAAGATATTTATGGATCAACATCTTCTTATTTAAAAAGGAAGTAGAGAAAACGCCGCCAGAAGTGGAGGACAATTCCGTGTGTTCTGAATGACGCTTATATAGTTATCATTCGAGCCGCTTAACGTAGCCACTTCTCTGCTGTGCTTATGTAGGTGTTTTTCTAACCTTCCGCTGTTGGCACAGTATGTCTATAAACGCAGCGTCCTGTGCCATACGCGGTTATACGCGACTGACGGCCACGCATCGTTACGTAACTTCCCAAATAATACGAGTCGGTTGTGGCACTTAACTTGTTAGAGCAGTAAACGAGGGATCCAAGAGAACCTGTGATTGTTCCACAAATATATATTTCTGTATAATTCTTTCAGAGCTAATTAAACAAAGTACTACTATAGTCGGATACAACTTAAGTCTGCAATGAAGCCCCGTCCACGACCTCATAACCGCCAGCCACTGTTCCTCCGCGAGGCTGCAAATAATTCATACTTCAAATTTTTTCTGTTACCCAAATAAGGCGGCAGCTACAAAAATAAAATTATTAGAGCGTAATTTTATACATTTTCCCTCGCCTATTATATTGCAATCGCGAATGTCTAATTCTTTATTGAACTGAAATAACATGCTTGCTCCGCTACAACTATTTGTTGTGAAGTTTCACTTCAGTTGGCAGTGAAGTTTCATGAGTAAAATGAGTTCAGCAGTGAAATGAACTGCACCGCAGACTTTTGAAGAGTGAAATGCTCAGACTCCATACGTTTTGTCCATATTTGTTGTACACTTCATTGCTTCTGCCGATGAAAAGACTCTTCAAGAACAGCAGACGCTCCGGAGGTATCAAGTACGACGCCATTTTGAAAAGGCCGCATGACAACGATTTTGTTTGCTTCTGTGATTGGCTGGCGGAGTAACACAACTCCGCGCGGTCTATGTGCCTTTGTTGCCAACTGCTGGTTTTTGAGTTCTGTTCCAGTAAAGTAATCTTTATTTTAAATTTTCGCTTCTTCACTTGTTTTTGGCAGTGTCCTTCCTGCGGTTCTTTCCTGCGCGAGTCGATTAGACGTGGTTCTTAGTTTGTAAAGTAATGGAGAGGCGTATCACACAGGCGTACCTGTAAAGTACACTTTATTTCATTTCTATTTTGTGGGTTTACGCGTATTTATGGCGAATGGTGGGCGTTATTCAAATTTATACTAGTAAAGGTACTCCCCTCATTTGCATAAAAAAGTTATCTTGGGTTGCCCCCCCCCAAAAAAAAAAGAAAGTAAAACATCCTGGGCACGTGCCTACCAACACGACATATCCAACACTGGCGTGGCAGAGGCCGCTGAGGCTCGCGAAGGCGGCGGCGTGGCGCGCGGCAGTTCAGGCGCAGCCATGAGGTTGGTGGCTTTCCCTCAAAAACAATTTTTTTTTTCGTATGAGACCAGAATTTGGCGAATAGGGTCGCGTGCGGCGCGTTCAGTCAGACGCGCAACTCCGCTCTACAGGCGATGAAAACCCTTCAGTGATTAAAAGTAGTGCCATCTCCGTCGCCCTCCTCTACTTCGTGCTCGTTTCTACTCGCGCTCTCTCACCCCTCGATTGTGTTGCCCCCTTGCTCGATGCAACGTAGCAGACGACGCCAAGCGTTAATGCGAACGGGAAGAGAACTTTTTAGTTTGGCGCTTTTTTTATTAGCTCCTATTTATTTCCTGTCACACTGAAATTTCATCTGAGATCGTTATTTCAGCTCTGGGAAGAAGAAACAGCGGTACGAACGAAATTTTAGAGGGAAAGAACACGTAAAAAATGTGTCCTTTGGAGTGACGACAGTGTGGACGCACACGTTCTCTTCTCTGTACGGGTTTTCAGTGAGTCCGGCTGGCGAATTGTCGCAAGCAGCTTGAAGAACGGCTGCCTCAAAGTGTTCATCAGAAATGGAAGCTACAAATCTGTTTTGAGTACCGCCGACTGTAACTGCTCAATTATACAGTTACGTCGTTAAGGTGAACGGAAGCGATGACTGAAGCCACACGAGCCATTCTGGAACGACGGCTTCGCCTAGAACCATTAAAATTTGCTACGTTAGCACTGACTGTGCGCCCTGGCTGATGGCCTCAGATCCTGCGGTGTAAAGTGTCCAGCTCCTTTTTGCCGAAATCGAGCATAATCAAAGGCTCAAATTGGTTATCCGAATAATGATACTAAATATTAAACAAAAGGCAAAAAAACATCCTACATCAATTAAACGTCATACGTCACGAAAACGATTCGTCGTGGACTAAAATTAATGAAAAAGAAACTTAGTAAGCATCCTTACTAAGTTTTTACCCTTTACCATATCGATATGGTAAATGTTCGAGTGAGCAGCGCTTAGAATTTGCAACGCTGAAAGAACATTTTCTTGCTGAAGTATTATCACGTGCAAGTCCCATTTGTTTCTCAAGTATGCTTACAGTTTGATTGACGCCGTATTTTGTTGCACACATGCTTAGAAAGCGCAAATTTGAGTATCAACCGGTTTTCCTTATATCAAAAAGCACGCAAAAACTACACTGCAGTTATTTCAGTATGCATACGCATAGCCCGAAATTTCAGTTGGCCCACTTCCTAAATTTCCAATTGGCCCACCCCCACAGTTAAGTTGACCCACCCAAAATTCAAGTTGCGCAACCCCTAAATTTAGAATTCGCTCACGCCCAAATTAAAGTTGGCTTACCTTGAAATTTTATTTGGCCTGCCCCCATATTTAAGTTGGCCCACACGCGAAATTTCATTTCCCCACCCCTACACTTACCTCCCCCATGTATTTACCATGGATCCCTATGTATCTATATGGGTATTCTCTCTGATCATTATCTTTTTTGCTTCAACTGTTCCTTATCGCTTATAAAGCTACAAATTATCTACATTTACACTATTATAACGATTATATGTCTTAATTTCTTAAATAACACATTTTTCTGCTGATACAAGGCATTACACTTTTCGCGTGACGGACAAAGTTTCCTGCGGTTTCAAAGAATGCTTATGCATTGAAAAAACTGCGCACTACTGCTCAAGGAAGAAAAACTGCGTCGACATGGCGGACAACAAAGTAGCGCGCGACATCCGCAGTAACATCGCCTGGTGTGAAAGCTTGGGAATGAATACCTCGCATACACTGTGGTGTTTAGAAAGCTTCTATACCTCACAACGGCGCGCGGACAGCAACCCGTTGAAGTTTGAGTGACCGACTTGGTGCATCCATATTTTTTTTCGTTCCACATGGTTGCTGGAATGTCGCGTAAACAGTTTTTTCCTTCACTGAAGGGATTACGGCAACCGTATACGCGCAGTAACTCACGACGAAGTGTAGAAACAGCGCAAAGGAAACGCGCGGTTCTTAACGGCGCGCTCCCGGTGGAAGCTGCCGTCGCCATATATAAACCACAAACTGCGCACGCTACCGGCGCGTTTTCATTCGTTGCATCGAAAATGGCGCCAGAGAGACTTCTGGAAGCGCGCAATTTCATTTCCGATGAAAAAAATAAATGGAAAAGCACGCGCTGTTACGTGACAGCGGTAGTCTAAACCGAAAGGGGAGACGGGTGGCGGGGGGCGCGGGTAAAGGAGAAAGGCGGGAAGCCCGCGTGGCTGCGGCGGGAAAGTTCGGAGGATGGCGCTACTCTTAAACATTGAGTGGTTTTACACGCAATGTGACATGCGCGCCGCATAGTGTAGATGCGTACAAACTTTGCATTGCACTGCAAACATTACTTAAAGCGCGTACATAGAGAGGGACCAAAAGAACGAGGTAGACTTGCGCTGACTTCCAACTGATTTTTATTTTGATTAGCGCACGCATATAGCGAGACACCAAGACAAAAGCGCCCCCTTGCCTCCAAGCATAAAAGCGACATGAGTATGCATTCAAAATTCACAGAAACCATGACTGCCGCTTTAAGGTGAACGAGAGCACATGTGCCACCTCAAGAAAACTAGTTCTTTATCTGTTAATGCAATTGACGGCTTACTAACAGAGTCAACTTCAGGGACCGCTGCTGCTTCAATGACAAGTCTAATGCATTCATTAGGATGCCTAGCTAAGATAGTGGTTTTCTTCAAAAAGCAGAATACAGCCGCAAATTTTGCGCAGTGGACACATAGAAACCCTTCGCGCACTTCATTGCTATGTTTTTGCAACCTAACATTGAGACATGTATCTGCCTATCTGCCCTATATAAGACCGACCGCATTTCAGGGGTATCTTGTACACAACACCTTTCGAACAAACTGTATACTTCTTTCTATGATTGATACTGCAAGACCTACGTTTGTTAGCAACAGGATTAGTTCTTACACAAAGCTGGGCAAGTTTATTTGAAGCATAGTAAACATCTATACCTGCACTTTGTCCTATTTTTAAAATTTTGTGGGAGATCCCATCAACGCGTACGGGATAACAGCTGTTTTGTTTCTTCGATCATTTACCTGAGGCTGAAAGCTGTGAGGATCAGTGCTTAACTTACTACGGAAGTTCTCCGAGACTGAGACGTAAAGGTTGCTAGGGTACCCTGTCTCCCTCAAACGAGTGATCTGCGAACTGAAACTAGGTTCTATCAAAGGATAACAGGATTTTGTTAGTGCATTATGTAAGCAAGCATGAATGATACCAATCTTCCCCAGTTTTGAATGGGCAAATGCCTAGGTTAATAAAGGCTTATTAGGTCGCGGCTCATACATCCAGCATAAAGGTTGCCGGGCAAAAGATAAATTGAAATCCAAAGACCTGAGGGACCCATTCTCCTGAAGTTCATGTGTGAGTGTGAGAGAAGATATGCATTCTTCAAACAGATCCAACGTCTGACGAACAGAGGCCGCCACACAGCTGTCCTCACAATTAAACAGAACCATAAGATCATCCACATAACGAAAGGCTTTTTTCGATTTTTGTGTTGCCCAGCTGTGACATGACGTTCCTTGTCTAGTTAAGCCAAAAATAAATCGCTCAACAAGAGAGCAATACAAGACGCTATACATATCTAGCTTTTTTGAAGGAAAACATTCCCATTCAATTCGGTGAAAGTTGAGGAAAGGTAAAGTTGAAGCAATTTTATAAAACCTGTAACGGACACACCGAATTCATTTCGGAACGCAACAGCACCAAAACTACAAATGGCTTCTTCGATAACAACCAAGAGCGCCTGATGCGGAATGGAATAAAACAAGTCTTTTTTATCTATGGACATAGCCTTAAATGGAACGTCAGAATGTTGGGAAAGGTAGTGTATAACCTCGGAAGATCCTTTAACCAGAACCGGGTCATTAACATCTAGCTTGTTAAGGTGATGCGGGAGCCAGCACGAGAGGGAATATTGCCATATGTCTTTTTCCGAAATGACACAAAAGGGCGTTTCCGGCTTGTGGGGTTTCGCCGAGAAAAACATCCGAAGGGCCAACTCTTTCTTGCTGTCTACAGATTGTGCAAGAGTGCCTAGATTGAATTTTAATAATATACCAACTAGCTCGTACCCAAACCCTGCTTTTGCATTGCAGTTCCATTATATTCCACCAGGTGTCCCGACATGTGGCAGTTGCATATAGCAGTTTCATGCTGCATGTAGCTGGACCTGGTTCTCTCAAGTAGGTTAGGTGACTGTTTTTTAGCACCAGGTTTCGAAGGGAATGCCAATAAACCATCATTATCATCCTCAGCAACAGCAGTGTACCGTGCCAAGGGTCAAGGGATCGGACATGTGGGACACGTAATCTGGACACCTGTGTTCACTCTTCGGTACGCGTTACGGCGCCTCCTCGCAAGGTACAACCGTTGCTGAAGGAGCGAATCGTAGAGTCACGCGCTCGACTGCAACCAGGCAACATCGGGCTCAGCAGACCGCTGTGCAGAGAGCAGCACAAGCCACAGCTCGCCGTCGACGCCTGGCGGACAGTTCAGATCGTTCTCGTGAAAACGACGCGGAGAGGCTTAGCCGCGAAGACTCTGTATACTGCGTGGTGCCGAAAATGGAGATTGCTGTGGAGCCGCTCCTCCAGCTTATACTTTGACCGTGATGCGCGTGCCGCGCAGGCGTGTGACTTTTTGCTTACATGTATGTGTATTGCGGTATATGTTATTCAAATGGAGGTTTGAATGTATAGAATAATAAATAAATAAGTAAATAAATAAGTATCTTATTTCCTCGCATCAACTATTGGCGGTGCTGGCTCCGGTACGTAAAGTGGTATATATATATGTTCGCCAGTAAGAGCTTTCATGGATGATATAGAGGGTGTTCGTTTTTAGATGGACCACATTTTTAAGAATTGTCTATGGCAGATAGCACAATTCTAACCATTGATTGATCTAAATTAATTGATCAGGTAGTCCTTCTACGAGGGATCAAATTTAGTTGGTTAGTTAACAAAATTACGATCATTAACTTTTACAGCGAAGCTGTTAGCCTCTCGTCGGTCGGAATTTTCGCTGTCCATGTCAATGGGCATAAAAACGGGCTGATCCCGGAGGTAGTGCAACGCCGGGCCGACCTGCGGCGGAGGTGAAGCAGGCTTCGAGCACTCACTAAAGTGAAGCGAAAAATGCATGCGTTGTTTGGAATTACGCGTACAACATAGAAAACAGCATTCGTTTCAATAAAGGAAGAGCAAAAACAAGCATCCGAACAACATAATTGAGAATAAGGTGCTTCTGATAACAATGCGAAGCATGTATGCCGTTCCCCGCATACGTTTCCCGGTAAAGATTACTGTTTCGCAAGCTGCCGCGGCGACGGCAGCTTGCGACGTGGGGAGTGGCGTCGCTTGCTTTTATATAAATGAACCAGCCTAGAAACTGATTCATTCCTGTTGCAGCTTCGCAATTGGTAGGCAACGCATAGTTAAGGCTCCCGAGGAGCAACGTGAATACTAGGAGCGGCAAACGGCAAAAGAAACGGTAATACGACCAGCGGCGGCGTGCTGTCAAAATTACCACTACTCTCTTACTAACATTACTCCAAATTACCATTACTAACATTACCCTAAAGCAAAAAAGCATCGAATACCCTACTCGGGAGTGGTAGCGGTAGTGTTCAACAGCTTCGCTGGGAATCCACTTTTCCAGGACCGGGATGGCGAGTCAAGTTTTTACAGCGAAGCTGTATATGGCTAGAGTCCCATGCATTTTTGTTTCCCGTGACCACAAACTATCATCATCAATGGCTCATACCCCCGTAATCATTCATGCTCCCGTAACCAAGCAAAAAATGCAAAGGCTCACAGCCCCGTTTATGCAGAGGCTACAAGCACTAAGTCAAGTGAAGCGAACAGTGCTTAAATTCTTTCTAATCACGCATACAACATACAGAAAAACATGTCGAAAACTGTCATCGTCAATGGCTCATACCCAATGGCTCATACCCCCGTAAGCAAGCAAAAAAAGGAATGGCTCATAGTCCCGTAAGGTTCATGGCTATCTCACTTTGCATGAATTAGCTGCGATGACACTACCCCTGTTGTCGTTGTCGGCGATTTGAATGTGGTTGTGTCGGCACCGAAAAGGGAGCGGTTTACGCGTTCCGTGTTGCAGACATATTCCTTGCGATGCCACACCGATCCCGCCAACCATCCAGCTGCGTACATGCATCGATTTGACATTATCAAAGAATGTGACTATAGTTGCGAGTGAAATAATGACGACCGATCAAGGCAATAAATGAGTGTGCGTACCATTCGTCGCGTTGACCACCCATCGAGACAATAAACGAGATCGTACCTTTGTTCCAAATGGTGTGTCACCTCCGTATCGTATGTTGAACAGCTTCGCTGGTCAACCACCTTCACAGAGTGGAATGGCTCATGATTTTTTAATCAGTTACTTTACGGCACAGATTGAAATCTACGAATTGCGGCTAGTGAGTATCCAAGGCATATCGACCTACTGAGGATGGAACCGGTTTGAAGCATTGAAGCTGAGAAGTAACTGGAACGCCAATGTATTTTGTCGGACACTGAAAAATTAT
Source organism: Dermacentor variabilis (assembly GCF_050947875.1). NCBI lineage: Eukaryota > Metazoa > Arthropoda > Arachnida > Ixodida > Ixodidae > Dermacentor > Dermacentor variabilis. Next base: position 3,444,749 of record NC_134572.1, on the reverse strand, counting down.
ACCTCGAAACTGGCGTAGTCTGGAAAATCCATACCAAGTCGATATGCCTTGCACATTCACTAGTTGCAATTGGTAGATTAGGAATATGTGCCGTAAACTAAATAATGATATGGTTAATTAGCGTAAATATGTTAATTATTCAATGAAGTATTTTGATTTCTCGTTGAAGTAATGGCCGCCTCATACTTTAGATCAAGGGTTTAGAATTGCGCTATCACGCAATTTTTAAAAATTTGGATGCTGCTATAAAAGACACCCTGCATGTAACATACGTACGTAGAGCCTCACAATATCACATTTTGTAAGATAGGTCTGCGTTATGCATGCACAGTATACGCAGTAAAGGAAACCAAAAACTTCGAATGGTGTTTTGCTCATCGACGAAATTTTTCACTAAAAAACATATTTGAGTTTTCATTTTTGTTCTCGCAAATTTAACCTAGAAATTCTGACTGCGCCTTTTTCTGGGGGCGTGCTGTCTTCCTGTACAGCGATTTCCTCGCATAAACTGAAACTGAACTTGCATATTTTGCCTACGTTAAACCATTTCGGAATCTTGAAACACGTAAACAAACAAAAATGATGACATTGCGCTTAGTTTCGCATCCCTTAAGACTTTATCTTCATTTACTTGGGTAGGGCCCAGCAATATCTTCCCAATAGTTGCCTGCCTGCATACCTTCACCTTTGTTTTGAGCACTCCTGCCAAACGACCTTGAATTCTTTATTTTCGCCCTTTATTTTGAGCGGATTCGTATGGACGCTAAGGACTTACGATCCACACTCGCCGTGTCGGTGTTGGCTTGTCGTTGTCCCCGAAACTCCGTGACATTGCATGCAAGATGTTAACCCATATATCGTACCATACGTTCGAAGAAGAGCGACATTGATGACTATGTCATGTCGCCGCAGTTGTGGTTTGCGGCGAATTTTGTTCTGCCCAAAAGGCATCGGCACGGCACTTCTTGATATTTGTATATGATCTCACTTTGTGACTTTCTCGATCACACTGCGAATCTGAATTTAACGAACTCATCAAGCTTCACACTTCACGCTTTTCCTGAAGCCTAATGATCGACTTACACTTACTTTCTGTCATAGTTTTCAGAATAACAAAGGTCGGCAGCGATCAACTTGTTTTATCTTTACTTTTTGGGTGCTTTCAAACTTGCACCCCGTATTACTTGCGCTTGCCGCTTTAAATCATACAAGATAACAGTGTTTTTAAACTTGTAATTTCAGCCAGAACCAGTTCGTAGAGCAAAGTAGAGGACGAGCTTCAACGATTACATGTGCACCAAACTTCAGCAACATTCGTAGGTGTATCGACTGCAGCGTGGTAAGATATATGCTGCTACTAAAATAAAGGTAGCGCGTTGTTGGTTGGCCTCTCACTGTGTGGCAGGCTGGTGGAACAGGAAATAACCTACCTACGCGTAATGATGCAATGAACACATAACCATGACCCGTGGCCTGTAGTTGCTCGCAGGCATGCAGCACCAAGAAAAAGACTTCGTTTTATCTGATTTCTTTCGCCATTTGTTCGCTCCAATTCCCGGCGAGGCGCAGCAGTCTCCTCTTTCTCGAGCCTGCCATTCGATGCGTGCTAGGCACTGGCTTATTGATTGAGAACCTCACCCATATAGTGCAGGAAGCTGAGTGGTCGCAGTCGAACCATATAAAGGCCCAGTCGCTGGCCGATTCTTTCTGTTGAATTCTTCGGTGGCAATACATAGCTGTTATTATTACTGGTGTTGATATTTCTTGCGCTTCTATCTTTGATCGCTCGGTTAGGTCGTGCGTGACACGCGAACTGAGGGACGTAATCCCGAACGGAAGAAAGTGGCACGCTTCGTGTGATTTGCAGCTGCCCCGCCCTGTGGGCCACAGCATAACTCTTTTAGAGAGTGTGGAAACGCTTTTTTTTTTTTGCTAGGTGACTTACTTACGTTCCGATTCACTAAATTTGGGCTTTGCAAGCTGCTTATGTAACGCTGCGCTGGCAAAATTCTTTGCTCGACTAGAATACATCGACCGTGTCCTACAGCAAACATGAAAAGACACAACACAGTTGATCAGTTTGACGCTAGTTTCCGTGAATAAAATGCGCGTTTGGTCCGGGCCTGTCACAAACTACAAGAGATAGTTCAAAACACGACACGTTTCTCGTGAGCTTAAGCAATAACGCGTGAAGCGGTGCGAAAAGAAAGAAAAAGAAAGCCTCGTTTGCAGCTGTACGTCAATCCAGCTATAATGTTTTTCTTTTTCACAGCTTCACAAACGCACAACTTCCACTGCTTTTCCACATGCCTCTGGCTAAAGGTAGTCCTACGTATCCTTTCTACTTTTTACAGGTACCTCAGATGGATCCGGCAGTTGTTTTATGTACGTACATCCTACATACATCGTTGATTGTGGCATGTTTCACGGTAAGATACGACACGTATATGCACGCTGAGCAGCCAAATTCCCTCTCGTCAGCGCTCATCGTTTTCGTGTTGCGGTGCAGGGTGTCTGAGTGGAGGCATCCGACGCAGGTCGGCGTGCTCATGACTGCGGCAACAACTACCGCATCTGCTTCCATGATGCGCGCTTTCGCAGCAAGAAAAGCGCATTCCATTTGATGCTTCTCGACGCGATACTATGATAACGTGTGCTTCTTGCACATGGACTAATGGTGTATTTACGCTGCGCTACCCATTCACTTAAGTGATTGGCGGAAATGCGTCCATGTTGCAGCATTTCGCAATTACAAGGAAGTCGAAACTATTATTCGCAATTTAACAGAAGCGTTAACTGAAGTAGTTCTGCATGACCTTTCTTTAATAGTTAGCTCTGCTGACTACTCTTCAAGTCTCCTTCATATGTCGTTCGCGAACAGGCGCCATTGACCATTGCGGTACCATTTGCTTTGTCGCTCACAAGTTTCTTGCGGCTTCTTCGGGGGACTACTTAAATCATACCCCTACGAGGACCACTCATAAAAAACATGACAATAAGTAGCGCAAGTTAAGACGTCGTATGAGACGTCACGACTGTGCAACGTTTAAAAGTATTCTCGGTCGTTTCCGCACACACTTACACTTTGATGCTGTTTCGTCTACCTGAGGTAGTGAATGCTGCATCGGTGAAGTAATGCTCAAACGCGAGAAAATCTACGTGCACGAGCTCACTTCGATGGCAATCAGTGCCAACGCGGTTGAGGGCTCGTTCCTCTAACGAAACAGACGCTCGGAAATGACTTTACGTGTTCAACACGTTATACACGAAATGTATAATACGTACGTAGACCACGAGAATTGGCCTTCAGGAACGTCGAAATGAGCAAAACTCCTGCGGTAGAAACTTTTTCAGTTTTCAGTTAGTGACTAATAATACAAGTGCAGAGACGATTGCAAGGTGGCTGTTTTGTTAGCATTGCGGTAAGTTCTCCGATTGCTACGCTGGGTCCCTGGGTTCGATGCCAGCTCGCTAATTGTTTCTTCTTTCGTTTTTAGAGCGAGAGCTCTGCTGCTCGAGGTAAAACTCCCAAGGTCAATCTCAGCGCTCGTTTGACCTTCAGCTGCCGGCGCGCAAGAGTGGCAAATGTGACGTCGTGCCACGTGATCCGCTGCGGGGAGGCGCCGCAGCTGCGCTCGCTCGAGTATCGCCGCTGTGTACCACGTGACTAGCAGCTGTTTCGGTGCTTCGGTGGCGCTAGGTCCCCCAGTCTCGCCATGGACGAAGCACGCGCCGGTGCGAGCGCGTCAATTCGTTGCCGCAGGCGCCAGGCTGAGTCTGAGCACCCTGCCCGTATAGCTTGCCGGGAAGAAACACTGAAGAACCGTGCCTAACCATGACTTTCAGTCACCGTGCTTCCAAATGGAATGACATTGGGCAATTGCGCGTGGAAACGTTCCAAACGCCTTTTTTCCCGTAAAAGTATCATAAATACGAAGTTTAGCCATTTATCCACATTCACTGGCAACTTTGCCGTTGTAGAGCAAGTGCTGCCATCTGTGTAATGCCAGTCAAATCCCACTTTGGCGCCCATTTCCTATCGTCTTCATCGGATCAACTTCGTCGTGTTCATCCATGCTTAAGAGGAAGCTTCAGCTCGAGTGCTCCTATCTAAATACATCTAAAAGGAGAATTCGTTTTTCTCGGCAACCACTGCACCGACTTTGACGAGGTTTGTTGCATTTAAAAGACAGACTTAAAACCTAGTGACGGTTTGTTTCGAATTTTGATTTAATCCCTCATTTCTGTTAATAAAAAATGGCAAAAATCGAAAATTTTCAAAAGACGAAACTATCAAGTTTACAACTCTGCAATTCAGTAACAAAAACTTACAAAACAATTCTGTAAATATCATCTAATAGTGCATGTAAAGCGGAAAAAATTGATATTATTATTCATGAATCTAAAAAAAAAATTTGTAATATGAAAATGCAGTTTTTGCAGAACTCTTGTAATCAATGTAACGAATTCACGTAAGATAGAAAATGACACGCCGAATTTGTCCGCGTTCAACGATCTGATGGATGCCGTTTACAGAAACATGATATCTTTCCTTGATGCAGCGCTATTAATTTGTAAACTTCGTGCTTCTATTTTTTTTTAATCTTGCGAATTTTTGAAACGAAATTCAGGCCCTAAATCGAAATTCCGCTTCCAACAGTCAGTAGAATTTAACTTTCTCTCTCTAACGCAGCAAATTTCATTAAAATTGGTCCGGGGGTTATCTCAGAAAAGCGTTTTTGCGTTTTACGTGTACTTGAATAGGCCGCGTCGGAGTTGGGCCCGAGCTAAAGCTCCCTCTTAGCAGCGCTTTCGCTAATTGTGTTCAAGCCACGTTGAACCCCAGCCACTCTATCTTTAGGTCTCTTGTCTACGGCAGTTTCACCAGACGTGGCGAAACATCCGATAATGCACGATGATCGCAAGCAGAGCGTTCATACTGCCGCCGGACAGCCACATCAAGCGGGCCGTTGCGTCACGCGTAGTAAGTACGTTTATTGCGCTGTTTTTACATGCACGAGGGAGGAGCAGAACAATAAGCGTACTGTTTCAGGATGTGCGAAAGAGCATGTGTAAAAATAGCTTAATAAACTTAGAAGAAAAAATAAAGCAACAAATGGATTTATATGCATGACGCGAGACAGTGCAGTACATATGTGGTTGTCGAGCGGTAGTGAGGACGCGCTGCTTGCTGTCATTTGACATTGTCTGATCTAAGTGGCGATGTAAGTTTCCATGTCAAACAAATTGCCACAAAGGAAATAAATATGTGAAGAGGCGGCGTGTAATAGGACACGGGTGCAGCCGCTGTGCTGGGGAAACCGGATTCGAAAGGAAGCGTCGAAAGAAAGCATGGGTCACTGACACTGGCAATGTCTATCTCTCCAATGAACTTCTTTCACAACTTGGGTCTCCTGGTATGTGCCGCTAGGTCTGTGCTCCTCTCTAAAGCCCCCCTTTTTTTGAACAATGCCGCTTCTCTCGCTGCTGTATTTCCGATTGGACGATTGCTGTCCAGTGATAGCGCGGACTGGCAATCGTCCGATCAGACTGAGCTTCAACGGAAACTTTCGAGGGCGCGCCACCGTTGGCTTGCCTTCGCAAGCAAAGAATAAAGAAACAAATCGGCCGATGAGTACGCTTCTTGATAATGCGATCTTTGAGCGCAGTTGCTGCCTTATTTCAACAACAGGCAACCGCATGCAAAACACGCAGTGCCGAGCGGAGGCGATTCTGCGTTTCGGATTGGGCAGCACACACCGCGATCCGCCGCTATCGAGCCGGCGCTCCGGCGATCTTGTAGTGGGTCATCGCCGCGGAGAGGGAGATTAGCAATGTTTCTTCGGACGTGAGATGAGGAAACGGGTCGAGAACAGGGGTATATTGAGTAGAGGTCACACACTCATTCGCCCACTGACAGGCCTCAATGTGGCCGCTGTAACACTCGCGGTGCTGGTCACATTTGACGTTGCGGCATACAGATAAGATTACCCCTCTAGCCGCGATATCGTTTCTTACTATTTTGCCACCCTCTTATTGGCTACTTAGCGCACAAAAAGCACGTCACTGAAGGAACAAAGGCGATTTCCTTCCTGGCGCTGAGTGGGTCGTCTGTTCCTCGGGCCGGTCGTCCTGCCGCCGAATACGTAACACCGCACAAGGTTGGGGTGGGAAGTAAGGGGACGAAACGATATAACTGTCTTTCGAGTCACCACAGCAGGCACTGCGCCAGGTAAGGGGACGTATAGGGCAAGAGACGGGGTGGGAGAAGGTCAGACAGGCTCAAGCACTGCCCGAGGCGAGAAATGCCACTGAGGAACGCGCCCCGCATACGGGGAAGCGAGAGACACCGCTGAGAGCCGTACAGCCACGGGCCGCGGAGACGGAGGAGCGGAGAGCCGTGGATCACGCGCGAGGCGGCAAGCGGGAGCGGCGGCAGTGCCCGCCACAGGTGACCTATATAAATTGCCGCGACATCGAGAGAAGGGACGGCGAGGGCGCAGTGGACGGTAGCGGCAAGAGTGACCGCTACGGGCGCTGCGCGGAGGAACGAGGCGAGAGGATTGGTGAGTACACGTGAACCGGCTTTGGAGGACAATGGGAGAGCAAGATTCGCGCCGCGCACCCGCCGTGGTTGCTCAGTGGCCATGGTGTTGGGCTGCTGAGCCGGAGGTTGCGGGGTCGAATCCCGGCCACGGCGGCCGCATTTCGATGGGGGCGAAATGCGAAAACAGCCGTGTACTTAGATTTAGGTGCACGTTAAAGAACCCTAGGTGGGCCAACTTTCCGGAGTCCTCCACTACGGCATGCCACATAATCAGAAAGTGGTTTTGGCACGTAAAACTCCATAATTCATTCATTCATTCACTCGCGCCGCGCGGGAGAGAGATGGCAGCAGGAGCGCGCGCAGCTAGAGCAGCGCGCGGATGATGACCTCCGTTACGGCCGGGCGAAACGCCGGAGGGGGAGCCAAAGAGCTGCGCTCTGAAACAAGCGGTTCAGAGGAGAGACGGCGGAGAAGAGAGATGGTGGTGCTTTTCCGAAGGTAAAGAGGCTTTAGAATGAACTTGTTTGACGCCAACTTAGGTCACTGGACACGTGCCACTTGGGTATGCGCTGCTCTTCAATTACAAAAAAAAAAAAATATTTAAAATTTATCCGCTACTGGACGGAATCGAACACAGGTCCTAAATTTTCAGACAATCTTCCCTGAATATATACATATATATATATATCCAGACACGTGCCACGCGCAATCTTTGCGGCGACGCCACTAGACAGTGTGGCGTGGGAAGCGCGAGAGAAGAGACCAGATGCAGCACACGCCTGGTACACGACGCATTTAGGCGGTCACGTAACACGGCGTCTCGTTGCATTGCTTCAGTGCTATTCGCATTAACGTCGACAATCATCCTGAGATGGCCTCTGCCGGAATATTTGAATGATGCGATGATTGCGGCAAGCGCGGGGGAGACCGTGCCGTTCATTACTAAAGATCTCGAAAAGTATGTCCCTGAGCTATGTGTAAATTCAATAAACAACGCGAGAGCTAGCGAAATTTGGCCAGCTTATCCCGTACGACAGTGCGACGCCTAGTAATGTCAGCGTGTGCAAAACCGTCTCCCGCTGTCCGTAATTTTACGCTTTGTTGAACTCAATTTCCTTTCACACCCCAAGTACAGATGAACTACCGGCTTGCGTGCTGTTTGCAGTACATGGGCTTTCAGAAACTGACTGCCAAATTAGTAGACCGGCAACGACAAGGAGCGCTGGCCTCTCTTTCAGGAAGAGCGGAATAGTGTAGAAAGCGAACGCTTCGAGGCGGTGGTTACAGCTGAAAGCGATGGCGCTTACGAAGGATTTGAGGAAACGCTTGAGAGAAGAAGGCTTGGTCCGATGCGAGTCGGAGCTATTCTCAATTTTACAGCAAGACTGTTATCGCAGCTTGTGAGTCAAAATGTGTAGAAAAGTTCATTAAGAGAATCATTCCAGCTTGCGCAATGCCATTTACTGACATCGGACATGTCAAGGGAAATGCGTGAGTAGAATTAACAGCGTGGGCCATCATTAGATGCGCTATAGAATTCCTCTCAATTGTGCTTTGGAAGGTAGTCAGGAGCGCCTCAGGTGTTTCAGAATTGAGGCCTACCATGTTTAAACATGGTGGGTATCAAATGCATCTTATATAATTTGGGGATGGAGAAATTTGGAAGCTTTAAGTGTTTTGGTTGCACCATAGGAAATGATCAAAGTCATGCAAAGTGAAGTTTCTTTCGGAGCTCAATACTGGAGATAAATGGTAGTCCTTTGTGAACTATTCGTTAGAACACCAAGTTAGAATAGCTCAAAAACTTTCAAAATTGTAGGCATATTGTGCCCGATGTTGCAAGTTTCCGAAGTGATGTCGTATACTTTAAGCAGGGCACTACCACTTTCTATCGCACTTATATGGACGGTCGAGGCTCCTTCGCTTCGCAGGCGCTGGCGTCGCCGTGTGCGGTCTCTCTGTATGAACTCCTTCATCTAGGGGTCCCCCGCAAAATGCGGAGCGGTAGACCGAGCACATCTGCTGTAGTTGGCAGCAAAATTAGTGACAGCCAGGTTACGGAATGGAAGGAATGGGTGTGGGGCGAAGTTCACCGACCGCTGCTACACAAGAACTGCCTGTATATGACCGACCCTTCGCGATGCACGGCTTTCCTCGAGTTTAAGAAAAAAATCACTCCTGCACCATCGTTGTATCACTAAGCTCCGAAGAAAGGAATTCAAACCCGGAAGGTCAGTCAGAGTGAGCACCACTCGGCACGCAGTGACAAAGGGAGTAGCGCCGCTTCCTGGCATAATACGTTTCTTGCACGTTATCTACACATTTCACACACCTCCGTACTGAAACCTACGCCCACTCTATCGCTCACGTGTCGAGAATAAGTGAATAGGGAGACTCTTGGATCAATACGTTGAAGCATGGGTGACGGGCTGCACCCCAAGCAAACGAATGTTCGAAGCTCGACGTTGTTTTGTGACGGTCCACAAGGTGCCGCGAATGACTAGCGATAACACGTCTTTGCTGCATGGTATTACAATGCACAGAACATCTACGTTCCAAGAATTGTGCGCGGCAAGAACAAATTTACTGCTACTGAGTACACCCGTGAGCCACTAGGCCGAACACAAAGAATCAGATACTGAATGCATCGAGGAACATTACTGAGTGAAAACCGTGACAAGCGGCTCCTACAATGTGAAGGGCGAATAAGAAACCTAAAGCAAAAGACATTGATCCTGATTTAATTCAGTAGTGGAATGTTTCGATAGCTAGGAATACATTTCTAACACTGCTCCTTATGAAGAAGGCATAATGAGCTCTGAAAACGCTTACTGTCACCTATTAAGCGGCAGCACACCCGCCTAAATGCTATGGTCGTTTGTACTCGAAACGTTTGGGAGCACTGCATTCACGGCGCGCAAGCGGGCATGTCACGTGGTATTTCTTTGTATTTCACAAGCATCTGCAGTAAGCGAAAAAAAAAGAAACAGTACGTAATAGATAGAAAGTTCGAAGCTTCTTAATACAACGTTTTGCAAACCACTCTACAATTCACTTTCTAATCGGTATTATCTGCGTAAATTCATTGCTTCAGAAGTTGGTTGATTAATCTTGACGAATTTTGCAGTTAAGGAGAATACAAAAAATCATGTGACTTACTCCATACAATCATGATCACCATCGTCATCATCATAATCACCATCATCACCACCATCATTGTATTGTATCAGACGCGCATGCGCTCTATGCATGTGCCTTGGCCAGCATGCTATCTGTAACACGTGGCTGTTATCATGCAGCCGCCGGTAAACTATATACGTTGGGAAGCAATCCCGAATAAGCGTTTTTCTTCTGGTTGCTTTCACGCTGCGTGTTCATTGTTGGACGCCGGAACATGGTGTCGGAAGTGGGATCGCCCTCACGTGTGCAGTAACACGCTGGTAGAAGAGGCGTTGCTGTGCAAGGGCACGATGGATTTAGTGAAGCCACCGCAGCTGCTGGCGCTGTCCGGTAGCACCGCGAAGAACTGGAGCCTCTTCGAGCAGCGGTTCGAGCTGTTCCTACAGGCCACGGAGCCGTCGAAAGAACCACGGACGCAGGGAGCTAAGACCGCACTGCTACTCACCGTGGCCGGAGAGGACGCCCTAGAGGTATTTAACAATTTTTTGTTCTCGGAGAACGAAAACAAGGAAGATTATGAAACAGTTGCTAAGAAGTTTGAGGAGTACTGCCAGCAGCAGCAAAACAAAGTGTACAAACGGCATGTCTTCCGCTCAAGAACGCAAGTTGAGGGCGAACATTTCGAACATTTTTCACGGGACTTGAAGAGACTTGCACGAAGTTGCAATTTTGGGAGCCTAAGTGACTCCATGGTCAGGGACCAGATTGTCTTTGGAACAAAGAATGCGAAGTTGCGCGAAAAGATGCTGAAAGTTAAGGACCTTACTTTACTGAAGGCGGAGGAAATTTGCAAAGCTGAAGAGGTATGCGCGGAGCAAAACAATGTATGGGCTCAAGTGGAGAAGCAAGTAGCACAAATTAAAACGCGCCAGCAAGGCAAATCTTCAGCTTGTGAACAACCTGTAGAAGGTTCGGAGCATGACGAGGCTCAACGAGTAAAGGTAGTGGCTCAGATCAAAGCACGCAGGCAGTTCAAGTGCTCTAAGTGTAACCGCGTCCACGAACGTGGCAGATGCCCAGCATTCGGCAAAACATGCTTTCGGTGCCGTGGCGTTGGCCACTTCTCAGCCTGTTGCAGAAAAGGTTCTCAAGTGAGCGAAGTACGTGACGAGCAGGAAGAATTCGAAATCCTCGACGTCAGCACAGGCAACAGAGCCGATTGGGTCGTCCACGCGAGAGTGGCTTCCCAACTAGTCTCTGAAAGTAGACACAGGCTCGCAAGCGAATTTGTTGCCTTACTCCGTTTTTGAAAGACTCAAAGCGAAGTCTGCTTCAAGAGCAAGCCCCTCCGTTCGTACACCGGCGACGTTATAAAGCACATCGGGGTCGCTACGCTACAAGTGGCTGTGAACGACCCAAGTGGGCATTTCGACTTCTTCATTTTAAAGAAGAGCAGCCAAGCCATACTTGGGCTGTCTGCAAGCGCAGCGTTAGGACTAGTGTCTCGTTCTGTCAACGCTGTGCACACAAACAGCACTGACCAACTGGTCAATGAATTTCCCGAGCTGTTTCAGGGCATCGGCTGTCTAGCACGCCAGTACCACATGGTTCTGCGGGAGGATGCAACACCGGTAGTCCAGTCGGTGCGACGGGTGCCCTTGGCGTTGCTCGAGCCCCTGCGAGAAGAGCTGGATCGGATGGAACGTGCTGGAATCGTGGCCAAAGTCAGCGAACCGACGGACTGGGTGAGCCCGTTTGTTGCAGCACGCAGAAAGGATGGGAAACTGCGCATATGCATTGACCCGAGGCGAATTAACGAGTGCCTAAAGCGAAAGCATTATCAAATGCCGCGACGAGAAGACATTGAGGCTGAGCTTGCTGGTGCCGCTTTTTTCTCTCGCATCGACGCGTACTCGGGCTTTTATCAAATCCCCTTAGATGAGGCTACGTCAAAGGTGTGCACAATTGGAACGCCTTTTGGACGCTACCGTTTCTTGAGACTTCCCTTCGGCATTGCTTCGGCGCCTGAAGTTTTCCAGAGAACTATGAATGAAATATTCGACCAGGCTTCAGGGGTGCGAATCTATATCGATGACATACTGATATGGGGGAGCACAAGGGAAAAGCACGATACTCACCTCCGCACAGTCTTGCAACTAGCTAAAAAGGCCGGCCTAACGCTCAACGCGGGGAAATGCAAATTCGGTCTGCCCGAAATTGACTTCTTGGGTGATGTCATAAACAAAGACGGAATAAGACCTAACCCCGCAATGACCGCACCATTAAGTGAAATGCCTCAGCCAAAGTACAAAGCCGGCGTTCACAGAATGCTCGGGGTCGTGAATTATTTCGGAAAATCCATACCGCATCTGGCGGAAAGGACGACGCTCCTACGAAGCGTCATTAAAAAAGACAGTTTTTCAATGGTCCGAAAAACACTCCAAAGAATGGCAAGCTGTCTGCGACACATTGAGCAGTCCACCTTTGCTAGCCATTTTCGATCCTGCTAGGGAGACCAAGGTCGTTCCAGATGCTTCCAAAAATGGGATTGGTGCTGCCCTTCAGGATTATGGTGGTAGTTGGCGGCCGGTCGCCTCTGCATCACGCACAATGACTGAGGCTGAACAAAGATACGCGCAAATAGAGAAAGAAACGATGACCATTACTTTCGGTTGTGAGAAATTTTTTCATTTCGTTTACGGCCGCAAGTTTGTAATTGAGATCGACCACACACCACTGTTAGCAATTGCTTTGAAAGCCATTGGCGACATGCCACCAAGACTGCAACGGTTCTTTCTGCGCTTGCTAAGGTACGATTACGTTCTTCACTTTGTCCCAGGCAAACAACTGTTCCTGGCCGATATGCTATCAAGATCATCGTCGGCCGTTCCAAACGACAAAGATGACTTCACTTATGATGTTGACGTCCATGCAGTGAGAGTGAAGTCGGAGCTGGTAAGCAAGAAAATGTTTGATCGACTGGCAGATGCGACGGCCGCTGACCCAGACTTGCAGACAGCGTTGCGGCAACTAAAGAATGGAGAAGAAATTGAAGGGTGGATGAAACCATTCAGTCCTGAGTTATCAGAAGTCAAGGGCATTGTTATGAAGGGGACCAAAGTCGTCATCCCAAAGGCTATGAGAGCTGAAATACTCGGTCGCATTCATGAAGGTCACTTAGGCATAAATAAGTTCAAAGCGAGAGCCCGTCACTTGGTTTTTTGGCCGCGACTGAATACGGACATTGAAAACATGGTCAAGACCTGTTCTGTTTGTCAAAAATACGCGTACAAACAACAAACCGAACCAGTGGTGCTTAGGCCGATCCCAGACCATGCCTGGTACAGGGTAGGTGTTGACATTTTTATGTACGCCGGAAACTCCTACCTGTGCGTGTTTGACGCGTTTTCAAGCTTTCCTGAAGTCGAAAAGCTAATCGACACAACGACGTGCACTGTCATTGCTACACTTAGCTCAATTTTTGCAAGGTATGGAATTCCGTTGGAAGTCTCCGCCGACAACGGTCCTCAGTTTTCATCTCATCAATTTGCTTTGTTCGCATCCAGATACGATTTCAAGCATGTGACGTCGAGTCCGAGATTCCCACGATCCAATGGCCTCGCCGAGAAAGGAGTCCAAATTGTGAAAAGAATAATGAAGACTGGCGAGCTCAACGAGGACTTCTGGTTGGGTCTACTCGGCTATCGCTCGACTCCACTAGCCGAAGGCCGGTCCCCTGGAGAACTCCTCCAAGGCAGGAAGTTACGCACTCGGTTACCAGACTTGTGTCATGCTCCAGTCAACGGACGTCTAGGTGCCAACCACGCAGCCAAACGCAATCCAAAGGGAAATACCTGCCAGCACTCAAGAAAGATGCAGTTGTACGAGTACGAGGGGATGCAAGGGACTGCAAAGCTCGAGTCATGGGCCTGGTGGCACCAAGGTCTTATCGCGTCCTTACAGAGGACAACAAGGTGCTTCGACGCAACCGACATCTTCTAGCCACACGTGAGCCATTCCGGCGTGACTTAACGGATGATGACTCTGAGAGTGAAGACATTTCCCAGGAAAACGCAGGAGCACCACAGTCTATAACACAGCCCCCGCAAGCCCAGGAAAACGCTGGAGTATCGCAGCCTGCAACCCAGCCCACCCGATATGTGCCAAGGCGGTCCACCCGACAAAACCGACAGCCCAGTCGTCTTCACTACGACCAGGATTTCCACCAAGTGTCCCGTATTGTACTTGCAGACTTCTAAATATTGCACTGAGGGAAATGTATTGTATCAGACGCGCATGCGCTCTATGCATGTGCCTTGGCCAGCATGCTATCTGTAACACGTGGCTGTTATCATGCAGCCGCCGGTACACTATATATGTTGGGAAGCAATCCTGAATGAACGTTCTCCTTCTGGTTGCTTTCATGCTGCATGTTCATTGTTGGACGCCGCAACAATCATCATCTTCATCATCATATTTTATGTCCACTGCAGGACGAAGGCCTCTTCCAGCGACCTCCAATTTCCCCTGTCATGCGTTAACCGATTCCAACTAGTGCCCGCGAATTTCCTCATTTCTTAGCCCCACCTAGTCTTCTTCCGTCCTGTACTGCGCTTCCCTTCTCTTGGCACCCATTCTGTAACCTTAATCGTCCGCCGGTTGTGGTCATGTAACCTGCACATTACATGACCTGCCCAGCTCCATATTTTTTTCCTTAATGTCAATTATAATATCGGCTATATCAGTTTGCTCTCTGATCGAAGCCACTCTCTTTCTGTCTCTTAACGTTGTGTCTAGCATCTTTCTTTCCATCGCTCTTTGCGCGGTCCTTAGCTTGTTCTCAAGCTTATTTGTCATTCTCCAAGTTTGTGCCCCATATGTCAGCACCGGTAAAATGCACTGATTATACACCTTCCTTTTCAATGATAACGGTAAGCTTCAAGCCAGGAGCTGACAATGTCTGCCGTATACGATCCAACCCATTTTTATTCTTCTGTGAATTTCCTTCTCATGATCAGGATTCCCTGTGATTAGTTGACTTAGGTAACCGTACTCCTTCACAGACTCTGAAGGCTGACTTGCGATCCTGAACTCTTGTTCCCTTCATATCATATTGACCGCAAATAAAGACGGGGACAGAGGGAGAGAACACATAAACAGCACGGGTGGTATAGTAGCACGGCCGCCTGTGCTGTTTATGTGTTCTCTCCCTCTGTCCCCGTCTTTATTTGCGGTCAATATGATATGCAGTAAATACCAACTAGGCCAAAGTGAAGTTCTTCTGAAGCGTTCTTCTTGTTCCATTGCCTGGATATTCATCATTATCTTTGTCTTCTGCATATTAATCTTAAACCCCACTCTTACACTCTCTCTGTTAATGTCCTCAATCATTTGTTGTAACTTGTCTCCAGTGTTGCTGAACAGAACAATGTCATCGGCAAACCGAAGGTTGCTGAGGTATTCGCCGTTGATCCTTACTCACAAACCTTCCCAGTTTAATAGCTTGAATACTTCTTCCAAGCACCCAGTGAGCAGTATTGGAGAGATTGTGCCTCCTTGTCTGACCCCTTTCTTTGTAGATATCTTGGTACTTTTCTAGTGTAGAATTAAGGTAGCTGTGGAATCTGCAGATATTTCCCAATATATTTACGTAAGCGGCCTGTACTCCTTGATTACGCAATGCCTCTTTAACTGCTGGTATCTCTACTGAATCAAATGCTTTTTCGTAATCTATGAAAACCATATAGCGAGGCTTATTGTACTCTGCGTATTTTTCGATCACCTGATTGACGACAAGGATGTGATCCATCGTAGTGTCTCTTCCTGAAGCCAGCCTGTTCCCTTAGTTGACTAAAGTCCAGTGTTTCCCTTATTTTATTGGGGATTATATTGGCAAATATTTGATATAATACTGGGAGTAAGCTAATGGGCCTATAATATTTCAATTCGTTAACGTCTCCCTTTTTGTGTATTAGTATAATGTTTGCATTCTTCCAGTTTTCTGGTACCCTCGCAGTAGATAGACACTTCGTATAGAGAGCCGCCAGTTTTCCTAGCATTAGGTCTCCTCCACCTTCGAATTAATCGGCTGTTGCTCCATCTTCTCCTGCGGATTTCCCCCCCTCTCATGTCTTGCACAGCCCGTCTGACATAATCGCTAGTTATAAGAGTCTCTGCAATCTGTTCATTACTGCTTCGAATGGAGGTATCGTGGCTCCTCTCGGTACTATACAGGTCAGTATAAAATTCTTCCGCTGATTTTACTATACTTTCGAGATTGCTGATGATATTACCCTGTTTATCTTTCAGTACATGCATCTTGGTTTGTCGTATGCCAAATTTCCTTCTCAATGATTTCAAGCTCCGTCCATTTTTTGCGGCTTCCTCAGTCTTTCTCACATTATAATTTCGAATATCCCTTATTTTTGTCTTGTTGATCAGTTTTGAGAGTTTCGCGAGTTCCATATTATCTCTTGAGTTGGACACTTTCATTCTTTGTCGTTTCTTTATAAGGTCCTTTGTTACTTGGGAGAGCTTGCCTACTGGTTGCCTTGGTGCCTTGCCTCCCACTTCAGTTGCTGCTTCTGAAGCTAGCCTAGTCACTGTTTCATTTATTACCGCTACGTCATCGTTATCTCTCTGTTTTAAGGCGGCATATTTGTTTCCAAGTACCAGCCTGAATTTGTAAGCAACATGCATTTATTTGCGTCGTCTTAGGGTGCATCGGCATATATTGAAGCCCTGGCAAAACTTAGCTGGGACATCCTATATAACTCATGGCAATACACAAAAAAAAAAGATAAAGTGGGGGGAACTGAATGTTGAATTATTTTCAGGGTTACTATTTGATCAGAAAGGTTAAGACTTAAGGTGGTCACCAATTCTACGAAATATAAGCTTTTGTACTCATGAGTTCTCTCGGCAAACTTGGAAACAGCTGCTACCGGCCGCGTTATAGTTTCGAAGACTTGCGTAAGGAATATTTTGCGAAAAGTATATTTGATCCGCGCTTATTTAACATCGTACAAAGATTTTCCATAGTAGTCATCCCAATTTTTCAAAGTGTTATCGTCGTGGCATTCCTCGTTATGGCGCGGCGCCGGGCTATATATAGCGCTGCTCGTGAAACAGTCATAACACTCCTGAGTACTTGCGCACGTAATTTATTGCAAAGGCTGAAATCAACCCAGACGCTTCAAACTTTCGCTACACATTACCCATTTGCGCCAAATATAAAGATAGTACCTTGGTCAGTTCACCGAGTACACCGCACAAATCAACTTAGAACCTCGTATGACGCATTAATATAGAAAAAAAAGGGCTCAATAATTATTTGTAACGCTCCTAATTAGACCATGAAATCTAAATAATTAGCCCGCGAACTTTAAAGACATTGCACATAAGATGCCTCCCATTTATATTCAATATAAACTTTGTGTAACGCCCAATGCTCTCGAGACGTTCGGAAACATAGCTGATAACAGAGGCATGTCGCCTTTGAGCACATGCTAAATAATTTTTTTTACAAAAGCATATTTTAAGCACATGCCTTTAACTTCGCATACAAGTTTTCCATATTTATCTCAGTGGCAATTGTAGCTACGTTGGGGCAGCGGGCTAAATTTTGCGCCGCTCGTAAAACACACTGGTAACGCTCCGGTGCACTCACGTACGTAATTCATTACAACGGCCGAAACCACCGCACAAACTTAGAACTTTGCCGAAGCGTTACCAATAACGCGCCCCCTCGTTTTCGCAAAAAATAAACAAGCTGCCTTGTTTAGTTCACCGACAACAACGGATAAACCAACTATAGACATCGCATGACGTATGAAGGAAGGGAAAAAAATGAGGGTTATTACATGCAAAGTTCCAATCAAGTCAGGAACGCGCAAATTTGGCCATACGTTACAGATACCATTCCTCATATATTCACAATTTTAAATCGGCCTTTTGTACCTTTGCGACATGCACTCTTGCAAGCGATGTTCTGGAACTCATGAATAAATAACGCTGTACAAAGGCTGTCATTACCGCACACAGAATAAACATTTCTCATTAATGACATACAATATGCTTCCTGCTTTAACGAAATATAAGAACCATGCATGCCTCGCGTAGTTCACTGAGGAGACCGGGGAAAAGCGACTACATGCCTCTTATATAGCGCATAAAAATTGAGTGACGAGAATTCACTATTTCCGAAGCATATGCTTAACCTACACACTTGAAACTTTCGGTACAAGTCACCCATAGAGTGGCTTCGTGTACAAATGAAAGTTCTGCAGTTTTCAGTCGTCCCAGGAAATATACCCCCCAGAACTTTTGAACACTGAGGTCATCTGTCGAATTTCAGCGCAATGCAATAACGTAACTCAGTGAGTAGCATCTTTTAAAAATCATATCTCTAAAGGCCGCCAGGATTTCAACAACTTTCACTTAGCAAGGTCGAGAGTGTACGTCCTTCTAATAACGTGCCTATTTACGTTATTTATTCTTAACTTTCCTGATGCGTAATAGCAGTGTTCTAATTCTGTCCAGAAAGCTGACCTGACCACTCTCCTGACAAACACAGCAAAGGCGTTGTAAATGCCGTAAATAGGCGCGAAAAGATGTAATCTCTCGACGTTGCTAACTGAAAGCGGTTGAAATGCTGGTGGCCTCCTGAAGTATATGTTTGGAAATGCTGCCCATTGAGTTACACTGGCGCATTGCGGTGAAGTTCAATAGATGGTTGAAGAGGCAATGTCCAAAATTACTGGACATGGCGGGGAAGCTATTTAGGCTTTTCGTATAACTCCTCTAAAACGGTCCGAGAACGACAGCAGATAAATTTTCATTTAACCCCCAGTTGAAACCCAATTCAAAACTTGCCTGCGTATTGCCCCCAACATTCCCCACATTTTTTAAAAATAGAACCTTCGCGAATTATCTATTAGAAAAAAAAAATGCAAGCGAGTGATGGCCCGTGGTAATGTTCCACGCTTCTTCCTGGTGCAGTTCCTAGGAATTTGGAGCTTGTTGCTTCTGGAGCCTTCCAGCTTTCGCGCCCCGTGCCCAGCATCTGTCGCCAGGTTAAGTCCAGGTGCAACACTTCCACTCTTCGGGCGTATTGTGGTGGAGCTCGTGGAGCCGCCCTGGGCTTCAGGAGGAATAAACATTTTATTGAGGAGGAAAAAAAATGTCGGAAGGGAGCGGTGCAGTTGGGTCCCTATTTTAAGGCTCCAATGGCCATCGCGACCCACCCAGCTTGATACGAGAGGCCTTTCTGGGCCTCGAGGTCAGCAAGAGCGAGGATGGCCTCCCATGGCTCTCTTAGTAAGGTGAGTACTAAAGGTGAATTAATGGTATGAGGTCTTTTGGTGCACTCCCATGTTACGTGAGGCAATGAAGGTCACGACCCGCATCACGGGCGAGAATTAGTGTACGAGGTTGGGTTTATTGTATGGTATCTACCTAAATGTGGGTAGGTATGCGTCTGTATTCTTCTATATTTCTGCGCCTCCTCTGCATCGGGTAGTTTGTGTGGTGGGGCGTAGTGTTGTCGGGTTCTTCGCTGGTGATCCAGTATATCGCGGACCAGTAGGCGATCGTCTTTTTCATCGTTGTGCGTATCTCCAGCTCCGTTAGCAAAACCTCGAGCTAGAGTGTGTGCCTGTTCGTTTCCCGAGATACCCTCGTGGCCAGTACACCATAAAATTGCATGATATTATGTCAATGTGTCGCCTATGATCTTAAGGGCGACTTGTGGTATGTTGCTTTGTAGATGCATTCTGCATTCCACTTGTGAGTCGGACATTATGAAAGCTGAGCTGTCTTGATTTTCCTTGCATGCAACAGCAATCGCCGCTGCTTCCGCTGTAGCAGTGCACCTACTACATATCGAGACTGATGTGTGAAGCGTTCCGTGGCGTGTGGGTTGAACTGCCACTATTACATATCGTTTGCTAAATCTAACTGCATCAGTATACATTACGTCTTGATTGCTGCTGAAGGTTTTCTGAAGCTGTTTTGCTCTCGCTTGTCTTCTCGCTGTGGGATAATTTTTGTTCATGTTGCGTGGGATTGGGGAGACCATTATGCGCTCGCGTATTGAATCCGGCATCGTGGTCATTTGTTCCTGGGTGTATTGCAGTCGCAATGGGTAGCCTAAACGCGACAGAACGTTTCTACCTGTGCTTTTGAGGCGTAGTCGTTCTCTTTGTCTCGTAAGAACAGCTACTCTTAACGCTTCAAATGTGTTGTATATGCCTAGAGCTTGCACCCTCTCGTTTGCCGCATTCGTAGGAAGCCCAAGTGCTGCCTTATACGCGCCATGTATTAGTAGGGCGATTTCTTTAGTTTCCGATGGGGTTAGCTCTTGATATGTTAGCCCGTATGTTATTTTGCTAAGAATAAAAGCCTGGACTAGTGTTATGGTTTCGTTCTCGTGAACGCCTTTACCTTTCTTTGTAATTCTGCTTATTAGTCTAGCGATGCTCCTTGTTCTTCACTTGAGAGTCGCGATGGTGTGTCTCTTTTGTTGCTTTGTAACCATAGTCCTAGTATTCTCAGCATATTTTTTTCTGGTAACGCCTGGTCACCCATGGTGAGATGGATGCTCGGTTTGATTCTGTAGTTACGCCCGTGAATGCGGATAAACTCAGATTTTTCCGGAGCGCATTTCATACCGTTTTGTTCTTCGAAGTCCTTCACCGAGTCGATAGCCTCTTGAATAGTTTGTTGTTTTCGCCCTAACGAGCCTTTGCAGGCCCAGAAGGTGATGTTGTCTGCGTAAAGCGCGAAGTTGAGGTCGTTAATTTTCTGTTCAAATCACCGGCTCACTGACAGCACATCGCGGTCCGGGCACTTTGTGCATGGCCGCCGACCATATCTGCAAGTATCGTGACTTTACCTCAGCCATCTGAATGCCGGAACCACCCCTGTGCATTGTACGCATGCGTGGAATTCTGTTAGAAAGCTACGTCTGAGCAACGCGCCCTTCAGTGGGCCCGGCAGCAAGCTAGCGATGGCCCGTGCTAACGTTTCACGCTTCTTCCTGGTGCAGGTAACGAATTCTTATTGCCTTTACACCGGGCACTCTTTATGCTGCCGGGGCCACGGCACTTTTGTTCCATTGTGCCTGACTGTGCGCATATGCTGTTTAAGCTTCTCATGCTAGCTGGTGCTATCGAATCTAACCGCAGCCCCGACAAAGAGATTCTTAACGTTTTGAAAGGACTGCAATTTGGGCAGACGGTAATGCTAGAGCAACTAAAGTCTATTGAAAAATAAACTAGTTGATCAGGATAAAACGTTCAGTGAAATTAAAGCACGGTTTGACAAAATGGAGACAGCCTGTGCTGGTATCAACGACATGCAGATTGAATTGGGCAAGCTTCATGAGATAAGCACCGAAAATACGGCACAGATAGGTGTACTGTCGGCCCAGATAAACGATGACTGAAAATAGATCCAGAAGAAATAACTTTGCTTTCTACAGCAGCGAAGATAAACCAAAACAATCATGGTCTGATTCTGAGAAAATCATTATTGCACATTGTAAACAATATTTAGATGTACAAATAGAACCGCGCGATATTGAGCGTGCACATCGCATTGGGTCTTTCCAAAATGGAAAGTGTAGGCCTATAATTGTGAAGTTAGCTCACTTTAAAAGCAAAGATCATGTCCTGTCTTCGGCTCGGAAGTTCAAAGATACGAGCTATGCCGTTGCACAAGATCTCGCCCCCACGCGCCTTGCCCAGAAACGCCTCATCGAGTTTGAAAGAGCCCCTAAATTGCGGTAGAAGTTGCGACATGAATAGCTTATCGCAGGTGAAAAAAACCTATTTCTACCACAGTGCTAACCAGGTTGTTCAGGAATAAATTGTACACCGCGTCGACGGAACCGTCGGCCGTTATCATTTTTCTACTCGCTAACATTCCAAGTGTTGTTCCCAAGCGTGATGCACTGTGCAGTCTAGTAGGCTCATCTTCTTGCGATGTCTTGCTATTAAAAGAAACATGGCTTAACACATCAATCGATGATACCGAAATTCTCCCTTACCTCTCGCATTTTCACATTTTCCGGAAAAATATACCCGATAGCTCGCGCGGTGGGGCTGTATTATTCGCCACTAAGCGGAACCTACATTGTTCACTTGTAAACCTCTCATCAAACAACTGGAAATTATTTTGATTCGATGCATTGCTACACACCCGCACATTCTGATACTTATTTGCTATCGGTCCCCCAGTGCCGACAATTCTTTCACGCCTTTACTTCATAAAGCCTTAAGTACGTCAACAAAAACATATCCTAACAGTCCTGCCCTTCTGTTTGGCGATTTTAATTTTCCAACTATTGATTGGTCCGGTCCTGCATCTACATTATCTAAAAGCAGCCATCTAGCGATTTCTTATACACGTGCATAAGAGTCGGCTTAACGCAGCACGTCAGTGACCCAACACGTGTTATTGCTCACTCGTCCAACGTTTTAGATCTTGCATTAACAAGTAACCCCGATAACTTTACCCCTGCCACCTTATGGCGCTGTTTGAGCGATCACCTGACGGTACATATTGCGCTTCATTGCAACGTAGTAAAGAAACAAGAAATCGAAAGACACACTGTATGATAAAGGGGAATACGTCAGCATCAACCGAAAATTATCTGAGTACTTCGATACGCTCGTCGCTAACTTTCTACTAAATTCTCTCGAGTCGAACTGGTTGCTTTTCAAAGCAGAGAAGCATCGCCTTATACGTCTTTACATTCCCACCATGACAACAACAGAAAGAACATCACCATGGTTTAATGTATCCTTCAAACGACTAAATAATAAGAAAAAGAAACGGTTCTTTCGATCCGCCAAATGATCTAATTATTCTTCCCCATGGCAGAAGTATTTCGCAGTCGAGGAAAAATGTGACAAGTTAACCTCTCAAAGTAAACACAAGTTTCTTTCTACCACTTTACTAGCTGTGGTACAAGCTAACCCGAAGCGATTTTGAAAATCTATTAATCCTAATCAATGGAATGAGATTTCCCTTAAGAATAGCTCCGGACTTCCGATCCCTGAGGCTGAGGTAGCAGATCTTCATAACACAACATTTAGTTTACTAATGAATTACCTGACGGCTTGCCTGATCCACCATATTTAGTCTATCCGCTCATGCAAATTATCACATTCGATCCCATCGACATTGTCAAAGTAATTGAATCATTGAAGAACTAATCATACACGACAGTAGATGGTATCGACGCCAAAGGGCTAAAAAATACTAAACAGCCTGTGTCTTAACAGCGCTTCAATTCCACATGACTGGCAGGTGGACAAGGTCATCCCAGTCTTCAAGATAGGAAGCCGATCATCGCCAACTAATTACTGACCAAATTCCATAAAAAGCGTCTCTCGTAAAATAATGGAGCATATTTTATACTCGCATTTTCTAAACTTCCTTAGATGCGTCAATTTTTTTCATTCAAGTCAACAGGGTTTCCGCAAAAATTATTCCTGTTCCATCCAACTTGCTCTTTTCTTGCACGACTTACGTTTAAACTTAGATCGTAACAGGCCGACTGACGCACTATTTTTAGATTTCGATAAAGCGTTTGATAAGGTTCCCCATGGTCTTTTCTTAATAAATTTATCGCGTCTTAACCTTCATCCGTATGTTCTAAGCTGGATTCGAGGGTTTTCAACTAACCGTCAGCAGTTCGAATACGCTAACTCACGCTCTTCATCCTTAACACCCGTGCTTTCAGGCGTACCTCAAGGTACCGTACTTGGTCCCCTCCTTTTCTTAATATTGACACGTGTACTTATCTTTATCGGGTGACCACGTTTCGCCGCTTAACAACTGTAATCGCACAGCGAGGGACGCGCCTGCATGTATCCGACGTTTCTGGAAAGTTATCGATGCTTCTACCCGGCTGTCGGTTGTCGCCGAACCTTGTGTTATCTGATTTCATCGCGTAACGCGAATGGTGTAGAACTTTGTGGAAGGCACGCGGGTCCGAGCGATTAGTCTGGAACATTCGACGACTGCTCTATAAAAGCCGACGCGCTTGACCCGCTGATCGGATTTCCGACGATCGCCGACTCTGTTCGCCTCTTTCGTTGTGCTATAAGTGTAGCCTGTTTTGTGGGCACAGGTTCGCCGAATAAAATCTAGTTTTGCCTTTCACAGTATTGCTACTATGCTCTTAACGTCACCACCACGTGACATCTGGTGGAGGTGCTTGTGCGTTCATGTACCGAACGCCCCCGCAAAGCCGCGATCCAAGCCCGAAGCCCGAGGACAGAACCAACATCGCCCAAGACCAGCGTGCTAGCCGCAGACTGCAAGGACTGCCCCCAGAGCACGGACTTCTACCTGAGACGACAAAGAAGATCGTGGTCAAGACAACCCCAATGGCTGCCCCAGCATCCCCCGTTATCCTACAACAACCTCGGGACCCACCAACCTTCCATGGAGCAGCGACTGAAGACCCGGAATCATGGCTGGAGACCTACGAACGAATCGCAACATTCAACAACTGGGACTCCGACGAGAAGCTGCGGCATGTCTACTTCGCCTTAGAAGACACCGCCAGAACTTGGTTTGAGAACAGGGAATCGACCTTGACAACGTGGGACCTGTTCCGTACCGGCTTCCTACGCACCTTTACAAGCGTCGTGCGCATGGAAAGGGCTGAAGCTATGCTGGACGCCCGAGTGCAGCTGCCAAACGAGAACGTCGCCATCTTTACGGAAGAAATGAGCCGTTTGTTCCGCCACGCCGACCCGGATATGGCCGAGGAGAAGAAAGCCCGCTTACTGATACGTGGTGTAAAGGAGGAACTTTTCGCCGGGATGGTAAGAAGCCCACCGAAGACCGTCGAAGAGTTTCTTCGTGAGGCGACGAACATTGAGAAGACACTCGAGATCCGGAACCGGCAATTCGATCGCCGCACGAACTATACAAACTACGCCGGGGTTCAATCACTGGCCACCGACGACCTACGCGAGACTATCCGAGCTGTCATGCGGGAGGAGCTACAAAAGCTGTTCCCATCATCACAGCCTCAATTGGCTTCGATTGCCGACGCCGTGCGTGAGGAGCTCCAACAACAGCTTGGAGTAGCCCCTGAATCGGCGCAGCCTGAGCCGCAAGCGATCCGCGACCGCGCCAGGGCCCTGTCACGCCGCAGTTCCGTCGTCCGCCGCCGCCACCGCCAGCACGACTACCCGTCGCCCAGTGCACCTACGCGAGGAAGACGGACATTTGGCGCGCTCCTGACCACCGCCCGCTCTGCTACCACTGCGGAGAAACGGGTCACGTCTACCGACGATGTCCATACCGGGAGATGGGACTGCGAGGTTTCACCGTGAACGCTCCGCGCCCGCAGCAAGGTGAACGCCCCCGGGATATCGCCGACTACCTCACCGCTACTCAGTGGAGCTCTCGACGACCGTCGCGTTCGCCATCACCAGGCCGCTACCTGTCGCCGCAGCGCCGACCATACACTTGCCCAGCCCGGGGCCGGTCAGCGAGCCCATGTCCGGAAAACTAAAGGCAGCAACCGATGGAGGTGCGGTTGCTGTTCGTCGAACTGACGAAGATCCTCCGCCGCCGACGAAGACGCCGAAGAAACCATCTCGACGGCATAATAACGACACCCCGCCGTCCCGAGGAAGTCAGGAAGCCAAGACTACACCGACGAAAGACGACTTGACGATGCGACGTACCAGCTTCAGTTCAACACGACGCAGCCGTGATCCGACCCCAGGACCCAACTGCAATGCAAGACAAAGAACCACCGACCTCGACGTGCTTCTAGACGGCCACGCAGTCACCGCCTTAGTCGACACAGGCGCCGATTACTCAGTCATGAGTGGACACATCGCCGTCCAGTTAAAGAAGGTTAAGACTGCATGGGAAGGCCCTCAAATTCGGACCGCAGGAGGACACCTGATTACGCCGACAGGAATGTGCACGGCAAGAATTACCATTCACGACCGCACTTACCCTGTCACCTTCGTTATCCTCCAACAGTGTTCACGAGACGTCATTCTCGGCATGGACTGCCTCAACCAACACGGCGCAGTCATCGACCTGAAGTCGAAGTCCATAACGCTGTCGGAAGATCATGCGATACCGCCGGAGAGCCCTCGTAGTCACCACGCCTTGAGTGTGCTCGAACATCAAGTGAGCATCCCGCCTCGCTCCAGCATTGTTATTTCGGTCGGCACCGAAACACTCGCTGACGTAGAAGGCGTCATCGAAGGTGACCAACGTCTACTGCTAGACCGTGAAATTTGCGTCGCAAGAGGGATCGCTCGACTGCACGGAGGAAACACGAAAGTGTTGCTGACAAACTTCAGCCAGGAGTTCAAGCACATCAACAAGGGCACGACGATCGCATACATCGAGGAAATTCTGGAAAACAGCAATGCGTTTGTCCTTTCGGATTCCGCCGCATCTACCCCGACGACCTTAGTTCCCGAGCCAGACTTCGACATAAATCCAAGTCTCCCCGCGATTAAGCAACAACAGCTCAGAAGTCTACTTCGACGATACAAAGAGTGCTTTTCGACGTCATCAAGGATTCGACGAACCCCAGTCGCAAAGCATCGCATAATAACCGAAGAGGGCGCTCGACCTCTCCGCCAGAGCCCATACCGAGTTTCGACGCGAGAACGCGAAGCTATAAGGCACCAAGTCGACGAAATGCTGCGCGACGACATCATCCAGCCGTCCAAAAGCCCGTGGGCATCTCCTGTAGTCTTGGTGAAAAAAAAAAGGACGGAACCCTGCGTTTCTGCGTCGATTATCGTCGTCTGAACAAGATCACGAAGAAGGATGTATACCCCCTCCCACGGATAGACGACGTACTGGATCGGCTCTGCAACGCTAAATACTTCTCGTCAATGGACCTCAAGTCTGGCTATTGGCAAATAGAAGTCGACGAAAGAGATCGCGAAAAGACGGCCTTCATCACCCCAGACGGCCTCTACGAGATCAAGGTTATGCCATTCGGACTGTGCTCGGCGCCTGCAACGTTCCAGCGCGTGATGGACACGGTTTTAGCAGGATTGAAGTGGCAGACCTGTCTCGTTTACTTGGATGACGTCGTCGTCTTCGCCGGAAATTTCGACGATCACCTGAGGCGGCTTGCGACAGTACTAGAGGCCATCAAGTAATCAGGGCTCACTCTGAAGGCGGAAAAGTGACGATTCGTTTACGATGAGCTTTTGTTTCTAGGTCACGTCATCAGCAAATCAGGAGTACGCCCCGACCCACAGAAGACAGCTGCCATCGCAAAGTTCCCGCAGCCAACCGACAAGAAGGCAGTGCGCAGATTACTTGGCATGTGTGCCTACTATAGGCGCTTTGTCAAGGCCTTTTCACGCATCGCGGAGCCGCTAACACATCTAACCAAATGTGATGTCGAGTTCAAGTGGGAAACGCCGCAGGCCAAGGCATTTCAAGAACTCAAACGACGCATGCAGTCGCCGCCGGTACTTGCACACTTCGACGAGGACGCCGATACCGAAATCCACACTGACGCCAGTAGCCTAGGCCTCGGTGCCGTCCTAGTTCAGAGGAAAGAAGGACTTGAACGGGTGATATCGTATGCTAGCCGGTCGCTGTCAAAAGCGGCAAGCAATTATTCTACGACTGAAAAGGAATGCCTCGCCATCATTTGGGCTACAGCTAAATTCCGCTCTTACCTCTATGGCAGGCCATTCAAAGTCGTCAGCGACCACCACGCGTTGTGTTGGCTAGCTAACTTAAAGGACCCTTCAGGACGGCTGGCGCGGTGGAGCCTCAGACTACAAGAATATGACGTCACGGTAATATACAAGTCCGGAAGAAAACACTCCGACGCCGACTGCTTATCACGCGCCCCCATCGATCCCCCGCCGCAAGACGACGAGGACGACGACGCCTTCCTTGGGATAATAAGCGCGGAAGACTTCACTAAACTGCAACGAGCAGACCCGGAGCTAAAAGACCTCGTCGAGTATTTGGAAGGGAACACCGACGTTGTCCCTAGGGCATTTAAGCGCGGGTTTTCTTCGTTCACGCTACAAAACAACCTGCTCGTGAAGAACTTCTCACCAGTCCGCGCCAGCTACTTTCTTGTTGTACCCTCAGCGCTGCGTCCAGAAATACTGCACGCCCTACACGACGATCCAACCGCTGGGCACCTGGGGTTCTCCCGGACGCTGTCGAGAATACAGGAAAGGTATTACTGGCCGCGTCTGACCGCCGACGTCGCCCGTTACGTCAAGACATGCCGAGACTGTCAACGACGCAAGACACCACCGACAAGGCCAGCAGGATTACTACAGCCGATCGAACCTCCTCGCCGACCATTCCAGCAGATTGGGATGGATTTGTTGGGGCCGTTTCCGATGTCAACATCCGGAAACAAGTGGATCGTCGTGGCGACGGACTATCTCACCCGCTTGGCTGAAACTAACGCTCTACCGAAAGGCAGCGCAGCCGAAGTGGCGAAATTTTTCGTCGAGAACATCCTGCTGCGACATGGTGCTCCAGAAGTCCTCATCACCGACAGAGGAACGGCTTTTACAGCAGAGCTCACCCAGGCCATTCTGCAGTATAACCAGACAAGCCTCAGGAGGACAACTGCCTACCATCCGCAGACGAATGGTCTCACGGAGCGCCTGAACAAGACCCTCGCCGACATGCTAGCAATGTACGTCGACGTCGAACACAAGACGTGGGACGCCGTCCTGCCGTACGTATCCTTTGCGTACAACACGGCGGTGCAAGAAACAACACAGATCACGCCGTTTAAGCTGGTTTACGGCAGGAACCCGACGACGACGCTTGACGCCATGCTGCCGCACGTAACTGACGAAGAGAATGTTGACGTCGCTAGCTATCTCCAGCGCGCCAAAGAAGCCCGACAGCTCGCCCGCCTGCGAATCAAGAGCCAGCAGAGGACCGACAGCCAACTCTACAACCTCTGACGACGCTTCGTCGAGTACCAACCTGGCGACCGTGTTTGGGTCTGGACCCCGATACGACGACGAGGACTCAGTGAGAAACTACTCCGACGCTATTTCGGACCCTACAAGGTCATCCGACGTATTGGCGCTCTGGACTATGAGGTCGTGCCAGACGGCATTTCGCATTCACAGCGGCGCCGCGCATGATCTGAAGTGGTCCACGTGGTGCGCCTTAAGCCCTTTTACGGACGCTGACGAACTTTGCCATTTTTGTTCTTTTCTTTGCTACGAATGCTTTTGTTTATTACCTTCGTTTGTTTGCAGCATCGGGTCGATGCTTTTTAAGAGGGGGGTATTGACACGTGTACTTATCTTTATCGGGCGACCACGTTTCGCCGCTTAACAACTGTAATCGCACAGCGAGGGACGCGCCTGCATGTATCCGACGTTTCTGGAAAGTTATCGATGCTTCTACCCGGCTGTCTGTTGTCGCCGAACCTTGTGTTATCTGATTTCATCGCGTAACGCGAATGGTGTAGAACTTTGTGGAAGGCACGCGGGTCCGAACGATTAGTCTGGAACATTCGACGACTGCTCTATAAAAGCCGACGCGCTTGACCCGCTGATCAGATTTCCGACGATCGCCGACTCTGTTCGCCGCTTTCGTTCTGCTATAAGTGTAGCCTGTTTTGTGGGCACAGGTTCGCCCAATAAAATCTACTTTTGCCTTTCACAGTATTGCTACTGTGTTCTTAACGTCACCACCACGTGACAATATACATCAATGATCTGCCTTGTGATATTTCTTCTCATATCCGCCTCTTCGCAGATGATTGTGTGGCTTACCAAGCAATTACTAACCCCACCGACCATTTCGCATTACGAAATGAACTATCCCGCGTACAGAACTGGTATAACACTTGGCTCATGTCATTAAATGTATCTAAAACTATGTTGATATCTATTCATCGTCTTCGTAATTACGATATGCCTAATTATAGCATCAATAACATGCGTAGTGGAACAACTGATTCATTCAGATATCTTGGTGTGTATATCTCGCGTGACTTAACTTGAACCTGTCATGTTAACCACACAATAGATTCTGCTGATGATATTGCCTTGCTTAGTAACTCAGGGGACCAATTGCAATGCAGGCTCACTGACCTGGAGAGGCAAAGCAGAAGAGTGGGTCTAAAAATTAATCTGCAGAACACTAAAGTAATGCTTAAAAGTCTCGGAAGGGAACAGCAGTTTACGATAGGTAGCGAGGCACTGGAAGTGGTAAGGGAATGCATCTACTATGGACAGGTAGTGGCTGCGGATCCGGATCATGAGACTGAAATAATCAGAAGAATAACAATGGGTTGGAGTGCGTTTGGCAGGCATTCTCAGATCATGAACAGCAGGTTGCCATTATCCCTCAAGAGAAAAGTGTGTAACAGCTGTGTCTTACCAGTACTCACATACGGGGCAGAAACCTGGAGGCTTACGAAAAGGGTTCTACTTAAATTGAGGACGACGCAACGAGCTATGGAAAGAAGAATGATGAGTGTAACGTTAAGGGATAAGAAAAGAGCAGATTGGGTGAGAGAACAAACGTGAGTTAATGACATCTTAGTTGAAATCAAGAAAAAGAAATGGGGCATGGGCAGGACATGTAATGAGGAGGGAAGATAACCGATGGTCATTAAGGGTTACGGACTGGATTCCAAGGGAAGGCAAGCGTAGCAGGGGGCGGCAGAAAGTTAGGTGGGCGGATGAGATTAAGAAGTTTGCAGGGACGACATGGCCACAATTAGTACATGACCGTGGTTGTTGGAGACGTATGGGAGAGGCCTTTGCCCTGCAGTGGGCGTAACCAGGCTGATGATGATGATGAGATTCTGCTAATCGTACTCTAGTTTATCTACGCCGTAACCTCTTCCTCGCTTCTCCCTCTAATAAAGAACTTGCTTTTCAAACTTTTTGCTACCCAAGCTGGAGTAAGCCCATGCAATTTTTGACCCCCACAACAATAACCTTATTAACGACCTGGAGTCGGTTCAGAACTGCGCGAAACGATTTATCCTGTGAAATTGTTCGTACAATTCAAGCATCTCGGCACTAAAAGCCCAAATTATCTTACCTTCCCTAGCCTCACGCCGTAGAATAGCACGTCTTAACTTTTTTCATAAATTTCTCCTAGCTTTGCTTTTTGACAACCCGTACGTAAAAAGAGCACATCGCATGATCCGCACCAGTCACTCAAACGCAGCATATGCCCCACAAGCCCATACCGTGAAGTTTCAGCAATAATTTTTTCTGCGCATAACACGAGACTGGAATGGGCTGACGACCGAAGTTTCCACTATCGTCGACCCATTTGCATTCAAGCGGCTCATCAAAAATATCTCATTGTAGCTTGTAACATCTTTGTTTGCCATTAACCACCCACTCCCTCAATGTTTGAATCAGAGACCTTTCAGGAAATAAATAAATAAATAAATAAATAAATAAAACATTTTTGAGCGTTCCTAGTAGTCTGAAGAGCTTCGCTGTAAAAAATAAAAATAAAATAGCCTAAGCCTTTGGTTTAACAGCTGCAAGAAGGAGAGATAGAGAGAGAATGAGAGAGGAAGAAAGAGACGGCTCCATAAAGCTATAAATATGTGGAGTTACGGAGTGCCGAAGTATGTTCGTGTTCGCATTTGGAAGGCTGCTACAATTACCATGCACTACAATTTCACAGAGAAAAAGCTGTGCATACCGCAAACATAAAGTAACAGCCTATATATCTTATTCACACTTTTCTTTGTGTAATATCATAGAATATGTGGTTATGGTTTAAATATTAAATGTCATTTACTTTTGTATGTTCTTATTTTTAAGTGTTGTAATAAAACTGCACTCAGTACCTTCACAACACAGACTCCATTTCGTTCTGTTGCACTTCTGTATTATATTTTTTCTGCTTGTCTAGTTTCTAGACAAGCAGAAAACTTATTTTATTAGCAGGCCGTCATAGGATTACTTCATTGCCCCTAGCATTGTTTGTATCACTCCTGGGATGATACTTGAAGATATTTCCAATAGCAGCGGATTCCATGGTGTCATTAGTACCAATGTACCATATGGTCTTGAAGTGTCCTTATTTACTTTCCGTCTTGATAACACGAAATGGTCCTTATAGGCCATGTTCAGGCTTGGCCCTCTTTTTACCAGTACGAAGTCATCGACGTCGAGTGTTTTGATAACGTTATATTTTGCCTCTTGGCGCAATTTTTCTTCATTCTTTCACGCTACCTTGATCTACTATCTTCAGTTCTTGCTGATTCTGTGAGCTTTATGTTCTTGTCAATGCCGCGGAGGCTTATATCCGCAGGCAGATAAGGTTGTCTCCCAGTTGCAGCGAATAGAGGAGTGCATGCCAGGCCAGTTGTACACGAGCGGTTATGGTGAGCTACTGCTGCTTCCAGACAACATTTCCAATCACCTGGGAATGCTGGGTACATGCTAATGTACTGTTTGATGTCCCTAATAGCGCTTTCAGCTAGCTGCCATTACCCTGGTGCACTCATCAATGAACAACAGGAAGGCTTGTGTTTTATTAACTCCTTTAGACTTTTTTCGTAGTTCCGTGAAGTCTAGATGAATAACGTCAAATGGGGGGGGGAGTGTTAGAATATTGTGGTATAACCATTTGTTGCTTCGGTTTAAATTTTACTTTCTTAATCAGGCATTTATGACATGATAATACGTAGTCTTTTGTTTCTTGCTTCATACGAGGCCGTGATAACCTTTTTGTCAATTTCATGTAGGTTCTCCAAAAGCCACCATGGCCTCCTGATTCGGGGCTATCATGATACAGTTCCAATATTTTTGGAACCAAGGAGGTAGGAACGGCAACTCGTATATTTTTGGTACGTTGCAAAGCCTCCTTTCCTTCCCATATCCTTGCAACATTTTCCTCTTCATGATTGTCTGGAAGCATAATGGCTAATCACGATATTTATTTTATTTATTTTTATTTATTTTATTTCAGCATCAGACGAAAACAGAGCCTAATGCAGGGACAGAAGCTAAAGGCTGAGGGAGCCTGACGAGACCTCTGACCCTAAACAGTCTACAGCGGTTATATATACAACACAAATCTTAGAAACAAAGGAAATAAAGTAAAAAAAAAACGCAGCATTTGACACCTGTACACAAAGGTATTGCATATGCTGTTGCACACAAATGACACATAACAAATCATACATAATAGGACGCTAAGCAATTCACTTGAATAAATCAGCACAAACAGCTGTTGTACAAAAACATACAAATTAAATATATTTGTCAGTGAAACTGAATAATGTTGCTTGAAACGACACCAAAGTAAGATAAGAGCAACTGCTAGAGTCATTTTGTGTTATATAGAGTTTTATGTATCCTTTGTGAGAAGACAGTAAAATATGAAAAACACTTCAATTTTGGCTATAGTTAAATTGGCAAGATAACAATAGCTCCCTAAGTTGGCTTTTAAATGCTTTTAATTTGCATTCAAGGTTTAGCTTACCTTCAAATTTGTTTAAGATCGCAGGTATTTGATACGCCCTTGTTTGCCTTCCATAATTTGTTCGGTGTTTTGGTGTTCGGTGTTTTCGGTGCCTCAAAAGGTATTTAGCGTTTTCAGAGTCCATAATTCCGTATAGTTTCTTCTGATGGATTACTTGCAGCGCTTTTAAATAATATAACTGGTCTGCCTTTAGAATGCCGTGTTTCTTAAACAGAGGAGCGGTTCTTAAGTCCTGTGCATTACCACAATAAGATTCAAAACAGCGCAGTATTTTCTTCTGCAAAGTAATAAGTTTAGTATAACTGTATTGCGTAGTAGTGCCCCAAACCATTAAGCCATAGGTTAATTTGGAATAAAAAAGTGAATAATAAATGTTCTTTTCTAGCCAGAGCGGTATGAGCGCAGATATCCTGTATAGACATCCAATTGTGCGGGCAAGATCTACACTTAGGTTTCTAACGTGCGCAGACCAGCTCAAGTCTTCCTGAAACCAAACCCCGAGAAATTTTTGTGTCTCAACTTGTTTTATAAGGGTGTTTTCAAATTTCACGTTAAGCTTGTGGTGTAGAGGTTTGTTGGGAAGATGAAATATGACATATGTTGTTTTTGAGGCATTTAATCTTAACTTGTTTCTGCTTAACCAGTTCGAAAGATGCACAAGGTAGTCACTTACAGAGGATTCAAGTGTCAGTAGGTTATGCGAAGAGAAAAAGACATTGGTATCATCAGCATACATTATGGTTTCAGCAGAACTATCAATTTCGACAATGTCATTGATATAGACAAGAAATAGTAATGGGCCCAATATTGATCCTTGTGGTACTCCTTGTTTTAGCTTCGCGAGTGTTGATACCGCATCATTAATTTTCACCAACTGATAACGATCGTTCAGATAACCATCTAGAAGATCTAGTACAATACCTCGGACACCGTATCTTGATAATTTGTTAAGTAATAAATCGAACTGTATGGAATCAAAAGCTTTCTGAATGTCTAAAAACAAACCTAGTGTATATTTTCTACATTCCATGTTTTCAATTATCCTGTCTTTGATGTGTACGAGAGCGTGTTTCTCGACCGATGCTTGCGAAAGCCATATTCACATTGAGTTATCACCTTATGCTTTTCTAAAAATGAAACTAGCCTCTCATGAATGAAGCATTCAAATATTTTAGATATTGTAGGAAGTACTGAAATAGGTCGGTAGTTAGATAAATTGTTTGTATCACCTCCTTTGAAAATTGCGGTGACTTTGGCGGTTTTTAATAGCTTAGGAAATACGCCTGTTGTTAGAGTGAGGTTAATTATGTAGCTAAGAACTTCACATAGTAAAGGCGACATTAATTTCATT
Organism: Dermacentor variabilis; assembly: GCF_050947875.1. Taxonomy (NCBI): domain Eukaryota; kingdom Metazoa; phylum Arthropoda; class Arachnida; order Ixodida; family Ixodidae; genus Dermacentor; species Dermacentor variabilis. The sequence continues at coordinate 3,410,241 of NC_134572.1, read as the reverse complement.
TCATTTGGACGAAGTTCATCCACCCCTGGAGATGTATTATATTTTAGCTTGCCGATTATACTTGAAATTTCACTAGAATCAGTAGGTCTCAGGAAAAGAGAGTGATTCAATATGGTGTCTAGTGGCATACTGTCGTCGCGGACAGTTTCGCTCATGGTATTGTAGGAGCCAGCATCCACAAAATGTGTGTTCATTGTATTAGCTAGTCGTTCACCAAAGAGTGTTTTACCATCAACTACGAGCTGCGTAATCCTATCCCTAGCTTCTGTTCTTGAAGTGAGCGAGTTTACAACCTCCCATATTCGTCGCTGATTATTGTCTATGCTCTCAAAAAGATTCTGATAGTAGCACTGTTTTGCTTTTCTTAACTCAGTCGTTAAAGCATTCCGATACTTCTTAAACTCTGTGAATGTATTTGGATCCCGTGAACGGATAAAATCATGGAATAACTTATTTTTTTATTTTGATACGGTGATAAAGCTCTGAATTAATCCAAGGTTTCTTGTGTTTTCTTCTATTACGACCGGACGGCTGTAATACAGGAAATGCGGCATTGTATGAAGCGTGTAGTAAAGAAAAGAATTTCTCGTAAGCGCTGTCTGCATTTTCGTCATTGTAAACCTGACTCCAGTCAATCAGACTAACCAAGTGGAAAAATTCTTTTTGTCTTGAAAGGTTTATGGCTCGTCTACCTTTTCTGTTAATATAGGGGTTGTCATAGTGCTTAGTAATTGAAAAAAAGCAAAAGAACTGGCAGATGATCACTAAGAGCATATGAAAATATTCCGCTGGAGATGTCTCGTGGACTGAAGTTTGTTATGCAAACATCCAAAACAGTGGCAGTTTGTTTTGTAAGTCTTGTAGGTTTATTTATATGGTTTGCGAAACCATACGTAGATAACAGTGCCTCAAAATTTTCCACGTAAGCATCAGTGGAACTTAAGTCGATATTGATGTCCCCCATAATAATGCAAGATGCGTTTGAAAAGACAGGGGAAGCCAAGAGTAAGTCCACAAACTCTACGAAACGACCTTTGTGCCCTAGTGGAGGGCGGTAAAGAGCGACCACCACTATTCTGTCGATACGCAAGCACAAACATTCAAAATCGGCATTCATTACCGAGAAATCACTAAACAGTTTATAAAAAAAGGTATTCTTAAAGTAGATAGCCAGCCCTCCACCCTTTTTTTGCCTACGACAAAGATGTTCTGACGGATAACCTGGAAAGTCTGGTTTTGTGTCATTATCTGAAAGCCATGTTTCAGTAAAGGTTAGAATATCGAAGTCAACTGATAACGAAAGCAAAAAAACAGAAATGTCGTCTGCCTTTGGTCGAATGCTTCTACAGTTTGCATGTAATGCAGAAAAAAACTTTCCACAAGAAAACTCACGATTAAAAGCGTCAACTGTGTAGTATCTGCTGTTCTCCTCTGGGTTCATCATCATGAACAGGAAAGGCAATTAAATCACATTCAATTTAGTCTTCAACAATTGATTTTATCTAAGTCTCCTTCATGAGCAATGTGAATTATGTCGGAGTCTTCATCTTTACGTACAAGCACCTTGCCTCCAGTCGTCCAGGCAAATTTCCATTTGGCAGCCTTTTTCCTTTTAATCGTATCTGAAGGCAGTGCCTTGTTTTTTGGAGTCAAGTGTTCGTTCACAAAAACCGGGGTTGTTCCTTCAAGACGAAGCATAGAGCTGTCTGTCTACTTTTTTCTGTACTTTGATAACAGCTTATTCCGCTGATTTCGTCTGACAAAGCGAACAACTAGGTTCTTGACATCCGCATTGAATGTACGCACATAGTGACACGTGTCAATGTCAACCATGGTGTCAATGGTTATCCCTACACTTTCGCCTATTTTGCTTATTATTGCAAGCGGGTCCTTTCCATCCGGGACGCCCTTAATCTCGAGGTTGTTGAGGCGCTGGTATTGCTCGAGCTCTTCACATCTTTGTGATAATCGGGCGTTTTCGCCTTTCAGTTCAGCGTTCTGTTTGAGCAATTCCTGCATTTCAAGCCTCAAGTTTTTGATTTCATTAGTAGTATCTTTGACATCATTGCAAATATCAGTGCAGTAAGACACACTTTTCTTAAGCTCCCGCATTTCTTCCCGGAAATCACGCCTCAAATTCTCGAGAGCCCTTGTCATCTCACGCAAATCTTTTGTCGTGTCCTGTCCCGAAGGCACGCCGCCTCCTTTTACAGTGTTCTTTCCAGTATCTTTTCCCGCCATTAGACATGAAAGCACATGCACAATACAGCACAGTCAACAACAGTAGATTGTTCGGCAGCAGTGCACTACAATGATTTACAAAATCTGTACCACAAGATTCCTCACCTGCGAAGGCAAAGAATGAATGGCGATCAGATCCGTGCTGTGCGTGCACCGCTGCCGAACGGTGCAATGCAGCCTGTGTGGCCTCTTTTATAGCGTGCGTTGTCTTCGGGGCGCTGCTGTTGAGGTAGTCACGGGACCAAGGTTTCAGCGCAGGCGCACCGTCCGATGAACGCGTGGCAGTCTTCGGCGAAGATGGGCCTTGATAATCTGATGCGATCTGTAGCACTGCGAAGGCAAAGAATCAATGGCGATCAGATCCGTGCTGTGCGTGCACCGCTGCCGAACTGTTGCACCCGGGTCCTTCATAGAAGCTGCCGAGCTACTTCAAAATCAAATTACTGAAGTTCGCCCACCCAAAGAGCTATCTTTCCTTTCAGTTCGGCCATCTTCAATATATACGTTAGCGCTTCATAGTCTGTGTACAGCTTGAACTTTGCACCTTCCAAATATGATCGGAAGTAGCGGACGGCTTTTAAAACGGCGAGAGCTTCGTTCGTGGTATAGTTCAATTTAGTTTTGTTGAATGTATAGCTGTAGTATCCATGCCAAGGTTGAGGACTGGGTGCGTTGGTATAGCATATTAGAGGCTCGATTGCGCAACATTTGGACGACCAGAAACACACACTACAGAGCGCTACTTACAACTATATTTTGTTGCCTTGTCAATGAAATAAGTACTGGAACGTACTCAGGGGGGGGGGGGGGCTAACGAAAAAAACAAAAAAGATTTTCACAAACATGGCCATCCACCAATGCCAAGGCAACTTTGTCATGTGATCATTTTTGACATCGCAAAATATCCAACTTGTAGTATTCAACTATATACGAAGCTGTTGGTTTCGTGGTCGTGATGAGTCTCTCTGATAGAAGACTGCTCCCGTGCCATAGTGAGATGCATCGGTACTCAATTCGAAGGGCAGTGCATAGTCTGGTAAGCACAACACAGGATCAGAAGAAATTATTCGGACCCATTCTCGGTAGGCGTCATCACATTCTTCTGTCCAACAAAAGGGAACATCCTTGTGAGTCAGTCTTGTCAGACAGCGACTTTTGAGAGCATAATCTTGAATGAGTGCTCTGAAATGACCCGCCAAGCCTAGAAACACGTGAAGTGAGAGTACATCGCATGGCTTAACTAGTTTTGCTGTACGAGCTACAGATTCTTCTTTCGTAAACTTCGTTGTTCCGTCCAAAAATCTGCCAAAAAATGTCGCCTTAGTTCTGAAGAACTCACTCTTCTTGAAATTAACGTTTAGCGTGGCATCAGATAACGTTGCCAGAATATGACCCAGGTGTTCTTCATGCAACTTTTTACTTTTAGAGTATATGATAATGTCGTCCACGTACACATTGCAGAAGCGTCCAATGTAGCGATTTAAAAGTGTTCATCATCTTTTGAAACCAACTAGTTGGGTTTTTCTATCCAACAATGCGGTTATATTCGTCTATGCCAAAGGAAGTCACAAATTCGGTGTATTTCTTGGTGCCTTCTTGCAGTGGGGCACTTGCCAGAAGCCCTTGGACAAGTCTATGCGAGAAAAGCAGGTACAGCCTCCGGTTTCATCGATGATAGTGTCATTCCTTGGAATTAGGAAAGGAATCAACAGGGTTTGGTTATTTACGGCTCTGCAATCCATACGTAGCCGCCAGCTGCCGTCTTGCTTTGAAGCAATGGTGATAGGTGAAGCAAAGGGAGGCACCAATGGGGGAATTACATTGGCATCTAACATCTTTTGTAGCTCTTCTTTTAGCCCAGCCGTCTTTTCATTCGTCAAATTGTATGGCTTTTTGCTCGCAACCGTTTTGTCGGACAGATGAAATGGAACTTCGAACTTTGTTATCGCTGGTGGATATCCTCCCAAGCATACCATTTCGGGGTAGAGTTGAGGAATTTCTGTCTTTCTTCGGCATCCCTAGGTGGTCTTCTTTTTGTCCAGACACTGTTCGGTCAGCCTCTTGATCAACAGACACCGTATCGTCCCAATAAATATTCAGTCCCGACAACTTCGTGTCAGGACGAGATAGAAGAGTCGTACTCCACAGTGTCCAAAGCTAATGCAACACTTCTGCCTGTTTAGATTGGTACTTTCAGGCGTTCCCACTCAGAATACTTTCTCTTGACTCCATAATATCCACGCACAAGAACTGATCTCCCTCGAAATACATCCTGTGGGCTTGCGTTGCTTTTCTTAAGAATAGATACAGAAGATCCGCTGTCTATAAGCGCTCTTGTACGTTGTCCATTAACCACAATTTCTATATCTAACAAACTCACAGAAATCAAAGAAACAGTCTCGTTTTTTATCATAGGGTCAGAATGAGAACCCTCATTGATTAGTTCTTTTTCAATCTAGGCAAACTGCGTTCCTCAGCTAATAATCTCTTTCCGCTATATGCAACGACCTACGATGACTTCCCTCTTGGTCACCGTTCTTTGATAATCGTTCTTAGTAATTTTCGCTGCCAATGTTCTATTCTTGATTTTAGGTTCATCTACAAGCCATTTATGAGCGTGGTTAGTCATCTTGATAATTTTTCCGCGACGTTTTTTCGTCAACGGGGCTTGTGATGTGGGCTTGTTGGCATGACACCATAATGCATTCTAGCGAAGAAACACGGGCACAAGAACGGGCACCCAAAAAGGCCGAACAGAAGAATACCAACGAGTACACATCAGTACCTTAACGCATACAGGATGCTAGTTTACAACGGCAATTTATTTTCTGCACCATACGTATACTATCGTCAAAACGCACCGCACTTATGAACGTGGGCCATCAGAACATAAAAAAATAACAGAATATGCTTTTATATGAAGCAGTGGTTACCAATGTGGAGTTCGCCGCGTGTGCCTAAGTTATAATTAACTATTTGTTTGACAGCGACACCTATGGTTAACTGACACGGGCTATATCGAAGGCATTACTATAGCCACATGGGGTACACTACAGGGGTTGATAATTTTAAAGTTTTATGGAAGTTTTAAACATCGTCTTTTGCAGATAACATAGTTCTAAACCTTGAGCTGGATTATTCAAAGGGCGGACATTACTTGCATGATAAACTTGCATTACTAACGTGTTCAACAAATTATCAAAAATTACTAATTAATTTCTTAATTATTTACCTTACGGTACATTGCAATTTGCGAATTCTAGCCAGTACGTGTGCAAGGTGTATCCGCTTGGAGTAAATTTCCAGACCGATATTAGTTCGGACATATGCGCCATGAAACACTGCCTAAAAATGCATTTTTCCCCATTTCTTAACAAAACGTTGTTTTATGCATTGAAGCACAAAAGGAACTGTAACGCCCATGCATGTCGTCCCGCACTATGGCAAATCATATCTCAAAAGTGGCCTCATCCTGGATTTCAATATTTCAATTTGGGTGGACTTGGGTGGAATTTGGGTGCAAACCCCCCGGCTATAATTCGTTAATTGCAATACGCGTCGTAAAGTAATTAATGAAGAAGCTAACTATTGCATAGTTGTAAATTAGTTGAATATGTGTTTCGATATTTGGTGTTAATAATGTTCGCCGCTTTGAATAATCCAGCTCAATGACAAGAACTATGCTATCTAACACAGGCCGTATTTAAAGATTCCATCAAAATTAAAAATGATCACCCTGAATACAGGTGATAAATTGACGATGGGAGTTCCGCGAGAACGCTGCAGCAAGGACGGCACGGGCACGGGCACGTTGAAACAAGAGCACATCACTTTCGCCGCACTCGTCATCCAACCACTGTCAGCTGCATCGTGAGTATGTCAAAAACTACAACCATCCGCGACAATACTCGTCGGCGGAAGAGCGTTGTCGTGGTCGAATTGATGTTTGGATGTGGAGTGGAATGGTTTAAGGCGTGTAATTTCACTGGTTGTTGCGGCACCTAGAAGTTAGCGGAGCGATATGATATGCCAGGTTAGTGACATTCCATATGACGCGGTATATGGCTGGCATATGGCCGACGCGACGTCACGGTAACCACAGCTCGACGGCGTAACGGCAGCCTTGAGACCGGAGGGTGTCGGCGTTTATAAAGTATTTCTGAGTAATTTTTGAGGCCCATAAATGATCACAGGCGATCTAGTGGGGATTGCAGCAAAGAGGCTTACGAGCCAGTGAGCGTATCTTCGTGAGGATGGAGCGTGATGTCTTTGACCAATGACGGGTTGTCGCGAAACCGTAGCCTGAGTTGCCAGCTGTGTCGTGACAGGGAGAGTTCAAGGAGAATGTTACACAAAGAAAGGCGATGTACTAGTACCCCGGTGGTCCTCAAACATACATAGCAAGTATATCTGCCAGTACACGGTTGATGCTCGCAGTGAGACCCTTTCGGTATGGCTGTGGCGAACTTGTGGTCGGCCGAGCAACTATACTACTCAAGATAGGACGCAGCGACCGCGGTCCCTGATTATTAGAAGCTCAGAGGCCGCAATTTTTCATAATTATCAGACGACTCTCAGAGCGGTCAAATGAGAGCAGCCACCATGAGGCCGTTCTGCAGCTTCTGTCTGTCACATTCTGCGGCTTTCTTCTCCTCTAGCTCGGCATGCGTTTCCGATGGCTGCTAGTTTTACATTTTGCAGGTGCGTAAATGTGCAGATACATAGCCTCCTAGATAACTTATGTGCCTGCCGGATTACCGGCGAACCAATTGGAAGCGGCCGTCATTTGAACTATGGCGGTGGCGCCACTCACGTAGGGTAGTCTCGAGCACGCCTTGACGATTTTGGTGCTCGCTACTATAAAAGAGCAGCAACATACCGCTTGTCGAATTATTAGCGAAGCAATAAGAAGCAGCCGCTGTTGGAACTTATTCTGGGGGCGCCAGTTACGTTGGTTTCTCCGGCACGGGACGTTCATTTGAGGGATCGCGAGCAGTTTCTGTGCAGGCGCGAGCAAGAGCGGGCGCGAGGGAGAATTCTGTGGGCCTTTGCTTCTTGAATATGAGACTCTGCCTAGGCACTACTGAGGAGGTTTCCTAGCGCGGGTTGTTCCTGCCAGCGTATAAAGAGCACCGCTTCCCGCCTGCGCTTTGTGGGCTCGGTGGCTGTGCCATGACACAGCCTTCTCATCCACTGACTTTCGCAATGCAGGTACTCGTGACTACCTTCGCCTACGTCTTGCCAGCATTCTTCAACGTTTCCTCGGTCGTCGTACCACAGCTGGAAATGCCGTTCTGCAACGGGAACTACGGAGCCCTTGTTTTGAGCGCCTCGGAAGCGTCGACGAAAGCCATGCTCCCCCACTGGATCCTCGACATCGGATGGAAAGCACAATCGACAGCAACAACATCGTTCCTGCCAGCGTATAAAGAGCACCGCTTCCCGCCTGCGCTTTGTGGGCTCGGTGGCTGTGCCATGACACAGCCTTCTCATCCACTGACTTTCGCAATGCAGGTCAGTAAACCATGCTGCCTTTTCGCTAAAAAAACTAACAACTACTGTCTGGTACAGCTGCCGAGCCTGCAGTGTTGCATCTGTGTCGCTGGTGAATGTTTTGGTGTTATGAAATCTCTCCTGCTCTTGTCGGGCGATATAGAGACGAACCCTGGTCCTGACAAATTGGACCGTGTTCTTGCTAAGCTGGAGACGTTGTCAACCGGCCAGGACCAAATAATAACCGATGTACAGGACCTTAAACATCAGATGCGTTCTATTGACACAACTATCTCTGATTTGAGCAAGCGCGTAGCAGATCTAGAAAGTGTTTTCCAGGGTATTTCAACTCTCAAAATTGATCTGCAGTCTGCCCAATCTGTATCCGCTAAGACTGCTGCTCTTGTTACTAACCTTGAAGCTCGGTTGGATGACGCCGAAAATAGATCACGCCGCAACAATTTGATATTTTATGGCCTTTCGGATTCTAATTCGCGCGAAACGTTCGTTGAATCGGAAGAATTGCTAATCCGCCATTGTCGTGACAAATTACGCATAACCTTGGACCCATGTCAAATTGAGCGTGCACATCGTCTGGGCCGCTACGAAGATGGCCGTCAGCGGCCGATTATAGTTAAATTTTTGTCCTGTAAAACAAAAGAAACTGTCCTCTCAAACGGGCCCAAGTTAAAGGGCACCAATTTTAGCATTGGAGAAGACTTTTCGCTTCCAGTTCGTAAAGCACGCAAACACCTTGTCGCATTTGCAAAAGCAAAAACCGGACCGTTCTCCCTGCGATACAAGACTTTGTTTCTCGGAAAGAAACGCTACACTTTCGATGCCACCACAGAAACGGTTACGGAAATAGCATAGCGCTTACCTCGCCATCGTCACAAACCTAATCTGTGCGATACCGCCCCTCGAGAGAATATTTGCCTCTCGGTTATCTACACCAACATACGCAGCCTGCTTCCAAAGAGCGATCTTGTGTCCAGCCTCGTGTCTTCAACGGGCAGCAACCTGCTCATCTTGACAGAGACCTGGCTGACTGATAACATAAGTGACGCTGAAGTTCTTTGTAACCTACCTAACTTTAATCTTTTCCGCACTGATCGCACAAACTCTCGAGGGGGTGGCGTCCTTATTGCTACAAGCAATAAGCTACAGTGTTCCCACGTAAACATCTCATCAGACCTCGAAATATTATGGCTCCTTTGTCGCGCCACACCAGTATCTATATTAATTGGCGTTTGTTATCGACCCCCTCACAATAGCCCCGAATTCCCCCGTAAATTTCACAACATTTTAAACGAACTTAAAACTAGACACCCTAAGGCACACATTTTTCTTTTTGGGGATTTTAACTATCCTGGCATAGATTGGTGTGCCCCTAATTATCCTATTTTTAGACAGGATGAATCCCGTGAATTTATGGATGTCTGCTTAACTTTTAACCTAGCCCAATTAGTAACCCAGCCTACACGCATCGCCGGAGATACTGCTAACATTCTTGACCTCATACTATCTAGCCACCCCGACAGCCTGAACACTATTACTTATCTCCGTGAAATCAGCGATCATAAAGTCATTCATGCATGCTTTAAGTTCACCCCAATAACAAAAGCAACTTGCCAAAAAACAATTTCTCTCTACAACAAAGGAAACTATGAGGCCTTCAACGCAGAATTGGAGGCCTTTTTTCCATCATATCAGGGGTCATTTGACGAACAAGACATCCACACAAATTGGTCAATGTTTAAACATAAAATGAATGAATTGACTAATAAATATATTCCCAAATGCAGCTTCCGCGCTAACCACCACAAGCCATGGTTCACCAAGACACTGGGAAGATTAGAAAATAAAAAGAAACGCCTTTTCCGTAGTGCTAAACTGAGCAGAACAGACTGCGCATGGGAAAAATATTACGCTGCTGAAGAGGCGTATTTGGTCGCAGTAAAAAACGCTAAACATTCCTTTTACCACATCGATTTGCCAAACATACTTACAGATAACCCGACTAAATTCTGGCAGCTTTTAAACCCCCAATCTTCGCGCGTTGTTACCCTGACTGACGATTCTGGACGTGTTATTTCAGACGTTGAATGCGCTAACATATTTAATTCTGCCTTCGCATCTGTATTCACTAAAGAACAAAAACCACCACCCCTCATGACAGCCAGTGACCCCACAATTGCAATGCCAGCCGTTACATTCTCAGAAACCGGCATATCCCTTCTTATAGATAAGTTAAAACTTTCTTCATCTACTGGCATTGATGAAATCAATACAAAGGTCTTAAAAAACACTCGCCACTCGTCTACCAAGTTTTTATGCTTGCTATTTTCGCAGTCCATTTCTACAGGTATCATACCCCACGACTGGAAAGTGGGGAAGGTCGTCCCAGTCCACAAGTCCGGTAAAAAAGATTCACCACTTAACTACCGCCCCATATCACTTACCAGCATACCCTGCAAGCTCATGGAACACGTCATTTACTCTTTAACAATGCAGTTTCTGGACTCAAATAATTTCTTTCACTCATCACAGCATGGATTTCGTAAAGGTTACTCCTGTGAGACTCAACTAGCCATTTTCGTTCACGACCTGCATGCCAACCTTGACGCTAATCTCCAAACCGACGCAATCTTCCTCGACTTTGCTAAGGCATTTGACAAGGTACCCCATAACCGCCTATTTCTGAAACTTTCCAGCCTAAACTTGCATTGTGACATACTAGCATGGATAAAGGAATTCTTGACTCACCGCTCCCAATCAGTCATCATTAATAAACAAATGTCTAACTTACTACCAGTTTCCTCAGGGGTACCCCAAGGATCCGTCCTTGGGCCTCTTTTGTTTTTAATTTATATTAACGACCTACCTCAGAAATTAGATTGTCATATTCGGATGTTTGCCGACGATTGCGTTATTTACAAAACAGTTACTGACACCTTTAACCAACAATCCCTACAAAATAACCTAAATCTGGTAGAAAACTGGTGCAACGACTGGCTAATGACACTTAATATAAACAAATGCAAATATATATCTTTCCACCGTCACAGTAATCCTCTCCTGTTTCCCTACACTATCTCTAACGTTCCTATCGACCCTGTCCAATCATATAAATATCTCGGTGTTCATCTTAGCCATGATCTTACGTGGAATAGCCATATCGCGAATATTATTTCATCTGCTAACAAAACGCTTGGCTTCCTAAAGCGTCATCTCCACTCTGCCCCCCTGCATGTTAAGCTACTCGCATACAAATCACTAGTTCGATCAAAATTAGAATACGCATCGCCCATCTGGTCCCCGAAACAAGTATACCTTGCTAATTCACTTGAATCAGTTCAAAACAGGGCAACTAGATTCATTCACTCCTCGTACTCTTTTGATATCAGCATATCATCTCTGAAATCGCAGTCCAACCTACCTACTCTTGCACTTCGTCGCCACATTTCTAGTTTGAGCTTATTTCATAAATTCTTTTATTCCGAGCTATCACAGGAACCCTACATCTGCCCTCCCCCACCACGTTTCTCTCTTCGCACCGGACATCAGCAGCAGGTGTCTTGACCACGAGCACACACAAAAACTTTTGCTTCGTCATTCTTCCCCCGGACTGCTTGCGACTGGAACGACTTTCCCCAAGAACTTGCTGCCATCACATGCCCATCTATGTTCCTTAACCAAATTACGCGTGCGCTTGGATCACAATAATCATTTTTGTTTGTATAACTCGTTCAACATTTTTCTGTTTACTGTTGTTAACCTATATGTGTCCCACCCCTTATGTAATACCCTCACATGAGGGTCTTTAAGGAAATAAAGTGAAGTGAAGTGAAGTACGCGTTTGTTGCTATGCGTGCCGGCAATCTGGAGTGGGGTCGATTGAGTTCACGCTCGGACGCTGCCTGCCGGCGCAGTGAGGTGAAGCATTGGGCACTGACGCCCGATTTGGCGACCGCTGTGTCGGAAAAACTGTCTCGCACCTGCGGCACCCGTGCTAAGTCAGTCGCGCCGGACCATTGCTTTCTCGCGCCTTCCGGCAATGTACCTTTGCAATAACATCACAGATGTTTCGCGGAGAGCAGTAGGGGCCGTAGTAGAGGCTGGGCCGCACAGAATGAAAATCTACGAGTCAGGCCGCCTTAGCATCTGCGTTTGAACGCAAGGGGCTGAAAGGCCGCCGGTCACGCTCTATGCCCCTGCAACCACTATCAGAATGCGTCGCGCTACCCTAAAGACACTTCACAGATGTAAACAAACCATCAGCCATGAGCATTTCCGACTCCGCAGTGCTAACCATGCATACTGCGCATGCTAACCTATACCTAACCTTAACCTAACTTAACGTTAACGGAAGCAAACGGGGCCGAGACGAAAAGACAATAATCCTCACGGCGTAACCGCTGTGAGAACACCGCGCGCCGCCCTAACGCCTTTTACCCTAGCCTAACCTGACCTAACGTTAACCTAACCTAACGTGGCCGAGACGCCAATACAATAATCCACATGGTTTAACCGCTGTGAGAATACGCCACGCCACCCTAACGCCTTTTACTCTAACCTAACCTAAACCTAAGCTAACTTAACCTAACGTGGGCGAGACGCAAAGTTAATAATCCTCACGGCAGGCAGTGGCAGTGGCGTTCAACCGTGGTTGCAAAGGCGCTGTACGTTTATTTCACTCAAAAGCGACCATTCAAAAATGCTCCTGAAAAGTCGCGGCCAGCATACGAAAAGCCTGCCAAAAGCGAAGACACTGCACCAGGAGAGAAGGCCGTGCCTCTACTACAGCCCGTACTGCTCCCCCGGAAAGATCAGTGATGTTTTTTCTGAAGATAGAGCACCGTAAGGGGCAAGAAAGGTTTAATCCGGAATAACTGACTGAGCGTAAACAAACTCGACCCCACTCTGGAATGCCGGCATGTCTAGGGTACAAACGCACACAACACGCGCTAAGAAACCTCCGTAGTGCTTAGGCACAGTTGTATGGAGCAAAAGCCCCCAGATTTTCTCTCTCGCTCCCGCTCTTACTCGCGCCTTGGCACAAACTGCTGGCGATCCCTCAAATGAACGTCTCGTGTCTCCGCGTAGGTCACTCTACTCAGGCGCGCTATTTGAACCATCCGTAACCGCCACTCAAAATAATTATGTGAAGACTGAAAATAACTTTGGTTGGCTGCTTCCGCTACTCGATGACAACGCCGTAACATGAACGCCTAGCGTCTGGCGAGGGTTGTCGATACTGGAAAGTAGAAAACGTTAGAACAACATACGGACAACAAACTCTACGTAACAACCTGCCAAGGCTACTGAATAAATTACACAACGAAACCAATGGATTGGAAAATACCTCTTTTAAAGATCTGTAGAGTTATTTCTGCCTGCACTAGATTGTTTCCCTGGCTTTCGCAAATTTTTCCTTATCGAAACTAACTAGTCCCATTGTATAGATTATATTCTTGGTTTTTCGTTTGTTTAGTTTGTATGAGAAATGTTATTGCTACGGCTTGTGTTCTGATTATATCTGTTTCGCCCTCGTGTTTTTTTTAACAGTTGCGATACAGTTATGCCTATCACTGCTTTTTGTCTTTATTGCTTCGAGGTGTTTTTCACTATGCCCTGTTGTTAGAGCACATATTTTTTTATTCATTTGCTTCGCATGGTTCGCGATGCTCAATTTTGTGTAAATGGCATTTGCAAACAATGATCTACTGCCTTTGTGTTTGCTAACGCCGCGCAAACGCCAATGCGGGGGCCTGCAGTTTCGTCAAGCTGTCCATGTGGCAGCCTTTTCTGCATGCCCCTCGCGCCATGTACTGACGTACTGATGCAAATAAACATAATTGGTATGATTGTCTATATATACGGATTCAAACCATACGCAAATGGCGTTTCCATAGACGACCGCGGTTTTGCGGTCACACGGCAAGCAAAGAAGTTATCTGCGAGGCTATGATAGACCTCATGCCCAAAATGGGAGAAACGTTCTCTGTCTGCTCCCGTTTTGTTTGAAGACTATTTCTGATAAAGATTCGTGGCGCGATGGACGTTCTTTACACATGAATGTTTTTCTATTGCTGAAAGACTTACAATGGCGTTGTGCGCCGTCAGGTACGGGGCATTCCAAGTTGACAGCGGTCGTAAAGACAATGAAAGCTCAAAAAAAGAAATATGCTGATCCCCCGCGCTGTGGGTATCGATGTAAACGAAGCTTTCAGTGCTGGGTGCTTTGATTAACGATAATTTGCGGTGATTTTGACGGCTAAAGCTTAATTTCTTCAACATTTAGGCTAACACGAGAGTGGTCAGTTGATGTTAAACGTTATCTTGCGTGCACCACTACTGTTTGTCTGGGTAGTACACAGAACGCGCAGGGAGAGGTGTTTGCTTGAGGCTTTGATGTGCGCCATATTTTATAACCTCTGAGAGGGTTCAGCGTTGTCATTTCTTCACATGACACATCGCACTGTGGCAGAAATATTAAACTTGAATTGGATTATGAGGCTGTACGTGTCAAAACCACACTCTGATTATGAGACAAGCCGTAGTGGCTTGTCTGACACCCGTGATGTTTTGACACTCGTGATGTTCTTTATCGTGTCCCAAAATCGAAGTGCACGTGCATTTTCTATTTCACCCCATCGAAATGCGGCTGCCACGATGCCGATCAAATCCACGACTTCGAGCAATGCCATAGCCGCAAAGCTAACGCGGCGGGCACAGAATTGATGCTACTGTCGACCGATTCCGTGGTGTCCTCTGGACCCTGCGGTGCGCATTAATTAATGCGGCTCTGCTTGTGCACGCCCTGCGTAGTTTCGCCGCTTGACATATTTGCATGGTGTTTATTTTTCAGAAATAGACAAGAACGGCGCCGGCATGATAGCGCCGCATGCAGGGCGAAATTCAACTGGCCCAGGTGTACATCTCTCCTATCTCTCGTTCACACCGCCTTGATTGCCTCTTGCACGGCGCGTGTTTGGGCACGTTTCGTACCGCGCGCGGGGTATGCCTGCGTGTGTGTGTCTGTGTGTGGACGTTTTATTCGAAGGACGATGTACACGCTTCTATTTTCCTTGGAGAAGATCGGTGCGCTTCACGATTATTTTCATGGTTGCAATCCGGCGGAAGGGCAGCGTCTGCTTAGCCATATAAGTGACGCTGAGCAGGTAATTGGAAACGACATCGTATGTGCCGCCGGAAAGATTCTGGGCACACACGTTGCATGTTAACTGAAGTCATTTTTGTAGTTTCCCACAAAATGTTTGCTACAAATCCGTGTTGCCTCTGTTGGCGACAACGGACTTCCATCGACGCTGCGCGGAAATATACAAAATATATCGCCGCATAGCACAAATACGCCATGCGCACACAACTTTAACTAGTACGTCCCCTACAATATAGAATAGAGGCAGCAGCGTCAACAGCTTGGCAATTTATTCAACAGTGGTCAAGAGACGGAACTTGAAAGAATTAATGATCATTTCTGTGTCAGCAATGCCGGCGCGACTAAGACGCGGTCGTGTAACTCAATCGATCGGTGCAGTGGTGATGCAGGGATGAACTCCGGTCATGTTCAATGCATCGTGCACATATTCAATTTCTCGGCACGCGTGAACTTCGGCCACTGCTAGCGCATGCAACAGAAGTGGTTTCCATTCTTGGGCAGCGCACACACAAACGAAACACGAGACAGGACAAGCGATGGTCTAACAACTGAAAGTTTTTATGTGAATAAAATTATTATATGCCTAGTAATAATGAAATTCATATGAATTACATGTTAAAACTGCCACACACTTGCGAGTGATCAATGAACGAGGTCGCTTCGTTTGCCAGTTTACTTTGTTCGGCACACCGCAGTAATCCATGACTGTAGTCTGCTTTTTTTGTACCATTTTCTTGTGAATCGGCAGAATTTCACCAGTGACATCAATCCTTTCGTGTTTACATTGCTGTTGTGACAGTTAACAACACAACAATAATTTCCAGTCATCCGAAGAGGCACCGTCGCAAACAAGAGACGTTTCACGCGCAGCGCGAGCTATTCGCGGGCGCTGCCTTGAAGGGGCGTGCGTCTATTTGTCGTACAAAAATCCCTCACATGACCTGATCCTAGGTGCCTAGGGACAGCATCGTTTAGGGATTTTTGAGAAGGCGCGATGCTGGCGCCGAGCGACGCCGTGGCGTGTTCGTCCACGGCGTGATCGTTCTCTGGACCCCGCGTTGTTCAACATTGCTCATGTGATTGTACGTGCGTTGCTTGTGTGTTGGTTGTAAGTTCTGCGTTACTTGGCGGAAAGCCGCGAGTAGTGGTGGTGCGGCAGTGCGGCTTTCGCCTCGGTGAGCTCTGGCAGTAGAGAATTTATGTTGTGTGACCCGTGCTTCCTTGAGAATTGAAATGTCGAAGTGGCCTAGTGCATCGGCAGCGAAGTTCTGCGAACCGCGATGTGGCGTCGCCGTGTCCGACTTTGCTTAACGAACATCGAGGGATGTGCTGCTCGCTACAAGTCATGTAAACGCGACTGCGTCGACCGCCCACTGTTCAGTGCTGAATGTGTGTTAGGTGTGCTGTGCTTGAAACGAGTGGTTCAGCCGTACAGCGGGGGGTGGTGGAGGAGCAGAGTGGCTTAGGGTCTCCATTTGCACGTTCACAGATATGTGCTCCCGTTTTGGTCTCATTAGCGGCTGTCGCGGGATTGTGGTGTGCTCCTTGCCTAGTATGAAGTTTACGATGCTAATACACAGCATGTTCACGTTTTTCCGTGCCATATGTCATTTGCATGACAACCGAGTTGAAAACAAGGCATATGTATCTGTTGTTTTCGTTTGTGTGTTGTAAATTACTTCCTGTTGTGGAAGTTCTGGAAGTCTTATTACGCAAGGAGTACGAACGTAAACATATAAACATATTTCTGTGTGTGTGAAATTATGAATTACCCAGAATAGCCTTTACGACTGATAAGTGGGCTACACAGCCTGTGTGAATCAGCTACCTTTTGTTGCGACGCTCTTCCATGTGGTAGACTGATGCATGGTGCGCGTTTATTTCTGTACTGTTGTAAAAACCATTTGTTTATTCACTCAATACAAATGTACTGCTTCTTCGCCGCAGTGCACTTTAGTTACGCGGTGAAGGATACTAAATGTGGGAGGGGGCCGCTATCACCCAGCATAGTATGTCCACTCAGGCGACCTGAGAGGCGGCGGTTGTGCGAGTGTATAATCATAGGGTATAATTAAATAACTCTTTTTATGTCCAGTGACAGTGGCCCCTTTCCACTTTTAGTATACTTCAACGCAGTACATTGCCTAGGCTTCACCGCAGAACATAGGTGTATTGCAAGAAAGGTAATCTTAAAAAGCTCAATTAAGCAACGTTTCTTTCGTAGCTTTCTACACCGCTATAAAGAGGTGGAAATAAGCATCGTGCAGTAAAGCATACTAATAGTGGAAAGGGCACATAGGTTTGCTCATTATTTTCAATTGTGATATAATTTGCAAGTGCATCTGTGCTCTTGGTAAGCTTAATTGACAATTCTTTGTACATTACAAATTCATATTGCAGGGAAGCTTACTAAGGCACATTCGTCATTTTGTAACGCATTATTCACCTTCAATGCGGGAGCACAATGCGGATTCATGCCTATGCTTCTGGCTGGACTACACATGCTCTTTGAGAATTGATTCGTTGTTCATAAGTGCACTGGTACTTTACTTTAAACTGGAGGGCTGAAGTTTATACGGAAGCACAATTTTTATTAAGGGGACAAGATGTTGCCAAGATGGTTGCAGCACAGCTTTTTTTCTTCCAGGCACCTTTTCTATTAGAAGCTTCCATTGCAGTGTTTCGAGCCTCTTTGAGCCAGCACATAGTGTATATAAAGATCGGACACCGATTGGGAACATCACCTATGCTCTCTGCAGTAAGCTGTGCACAGGATAAGTTATGCCTATCCATAGAAAAAAATGTAGCATGACCAGACAAAATAAAAGGGGGTGGGCTGCAGCAATACTAGGTGTTAAATGGTGCCTTATCCTTTCCCTTCAGTTTTCTGTTTTGTGCTTTTTATTATGGATCCTCCACAGTAACCACACGAGTGCTGAACTTGAGCTTGTTGGTTTCAGATCTGATGGTTGTTACTAACAGAACAGTGTGATACACGAACAAGGGCTTGGAGGCATCCGGTCACCTTGCTTGTCTCATGGTGTCGCTTTGTGAGCACCATGGGCCTCCAGACCAACTCGGAAGAAAGGTTTCTTGCAATCGCTTCTGAACTGTATTGCCACCAAACCAACAGTGCTCTCAATGACAACTTTTGGACAGTAGAATGCTTGCACCCAGCAAAGTCTAAGAAGGAAGCATTCAGGATGTGCGAAGTGGGCCTTTTGAAGCTGGCATCATTGCTGAAGGGGCTTTGGCTATCCGCCCTCTTTACGGATGCACAAGGATGATTTCTTTCAGAAGGATTGTTTCAGAGGCGTCACATGGCAACAGTGTTGGGTGTTTAGTAGCAGATAAGCTTGCCTTTGGCCACTGTCAATAATCTGTTTCTTCTCCAGTGTCCCTGTGAAGTGCCTACTTTTTGGACACAATGTGCTCTCCATGCATGCATGCATTTTTAACTTGTAAAGATGTCTATTACCCCTTGCCTCAAGCCGGTCCTTGCTGACGTCAACCAAGAAGGCAGTGGGGAGTATGGCGATGCATACTTACAAAGCACTGCTGATACCAGTGAAACCATATTAGTGGAGCTGCCGTTTTTTTTGTCCACCCCATCTTCATCAGTTACAATGAGCAGTTCTTTGTCCAAACAGAAGGCATGTGTAGTTGGTCATGCATAGCCTGCGCACTAAGATTTGTTGGCGTGTTACAAGAGACGTGCCTGAGAACCTTAGCAGTGTCTATACGCAAAAACCTTCCGATGTGTTGATGACTTCCTTCTCTTTATCACAGTTTGCCTGATGAAGCCAGCAACTTGGTCAATTAGATGTTCAACAGGCTTCCCACTAGTTTTCCCAGCGTCTCCTTTACCAGTGTGCTGCTCATAGATATCTGCTTTCTTAACCTTGCACTGCACTTCAACCATGGCCACACCTGCTGAACCTATAGTATGCTATCAGAAAAGTGCTATACATCACGTTGCTCCAAACTCATGACAAGCTAGAAGGCCTTGAGGAACACCTTCATTAATTTCCGTCCTCATCATACTGTAGGAACCTTCGTATGACAAGTGCGACAATTAACATCTGCTGGTTTTTCAGTGCTATTCCTGTCCAGCTTGCTGAAAGCTATCCTGAGTGTTTCAAAAGCAAAACTGCTGCCGGACAAGAAGTGCATAAAGCAAGGGTAGCTATAACCATATATGTCACACAAAATGAAGAAGGCCACCGAGTTTACAGGCGGTTTAATTCATATCCAACAAGCTTGGTTCTCTCTTTGCAAGTGAGTAAACCCAACTTGCTCCAAAAACATGGCCTGTGACAAACTATGTGCCAGATGCTGTGTCCCCTGCAAAGCTGAAGATGTGTACAAGATCCTGACACCCGCAGTGGCTTCTACACTGGGCAAACAGGCTACTATAAGAACGACTGCCTCAACTAATATGCTAATAACATGAAAACGGGCAGAAATTTGGCTATTCATTGGGCCCCACTGCAGGTGCAAGCCACTCTTCCGCCAGATGCGTGTTGTTCACAGGAGCTGGAGCTATACAAATGCAGATAAAAACAATGATGTTTGAAAGTAGTAGAGTTGAACTATATTCTGCACAAACAGTGCTACTTGCAGTGCTGGTAACTTATAGCTACAATTCATGGCTGCCCCACTATGCAAAGGCACTATTCTTGAATTAACTTCCATTTATGGCGGCCATATATTGCAAGTACATATCATCCACATTGTGTGAAATATGGTTAAATGATGTCAACTGTGATAGCCATTCCTAATCTGAGATACAACAAAAGAACTAATATAGGCAACAAATTGTAATTCAAAAAGACAACCAGTGCACAGGATAAGTGACAGACTTCCTTTTATTGAACAAAAGTCACGTGTGTCACATGTCAACAGCAGTGGGTAGCAAACTTGCAAGCTTGGGTGACAGAGGCAAAACTTAGCGAAATGCTACCTCATACTCGAATGTAAAACGCCCTACGACACAAAAAAACGACATTATATTGTACTGAATGAAAGGGCAAAACTCCATCCAAGAACACACTATGGCACCACATAATTGACATGGTGTAAAAGATGTTAACATGCCCTCTCCATAAAAAAAGAAACACTTAAAACATGCCTTAAAAGGCAATGTGCAGAGTCTGAAAGCAAGGGAAAACAACCCAAAAAAGGTTTTGCTAAGTCTTTCAATGATTAAAATTGTCAAACTGTCTTGTCACTTCTTAATGAATGTGCACAGCGGAAAAGGATGAAAAGAAAGCCCAATAGCAGGGCCACAGAAAATGTCACCAAATAAATAAACCTTGCTTACCAAGGGTACTGGTTTAGTTGTCTGACTCTGTACAATAATTGCCTATGAGCTTTTCTTGTTTAGAATGGTTTAGCAGATAGAGGGAAAAATGGACATGAGAGCACCAGGTGCATGCATAGTCGATGCACAAAAAGCCACTGTTTTCTTATTTTTTTCTCTCTACTACTATTCACGAATATGTAAGTGCCTTAATAGCGCTGCTAACATCTTACTGCAAAACACAGGATTGGGCAAGTTGTGGCATAACGAAAATTGGAGTTTCACTCATACTGTGAAAGTGATGCAATAAATGGTGAAATATGCGCAGGAAGCTTGCTTCATTCGGTGTTTGTTGAAGTGAACACTTGCCAGTGCAAGTCAGTAATCTCCTTTAAAGAAGTAAAATAAGCGGGAGTTGTGCCTCCCAGTGTTGAACTGGAAAGACTAGTTTTCTTCCTCCTCTTTCACATCCAGACTTGGTCATTGGTCTCCAAAAAAACAACCCTTTAGCTTCTTACTGCTGAATTAATTTGGTTTTCGCAAATCTATATTTGAGCTACCCATTTCTAGGTCTCGCGCTCTGCCCCATCAACCATCCCCATCCAGTAAATCTGAGAAGCCAAGCACTAGAAGATTAATAAAGCAGATGCACCCAATCACTGTCATTACATGTAAGAAGAAAAATTAACATAGTACTGCCTTCAAAAGTGGGGAAAGTGATGAGTAAGAATTTGAAGGCGTGGACGCCAGCTCTATATACAGCACGCAGACATTGAACAGGTGTTAGCCAATCATGGCACCTGTTGGCTAGATCGCACTCTCCAGGATCAGTATTCGCCACAACTGTACCTTCAGCAGAGTGGCTGAAATGTATAATTGTGGACTGCCAATCTTTTGATCATATGTTTGAATCCACACATCACAATGAGAACTTTATCTACAATATTCTAGCAATAAATTTGGGAATTAGAGTGACAAGACCAGTAGACATCAGAACCAGGGGAGTTGGCCCATAGCAGCTATTGGTGTAAAAAAGAAGACTGGCATAAGAATTGAGATGTGCACGCTACATGCCTTTGTTCGAGTGTTCCACTACTTTGGTGCTACAGTTAATGATCTCGAATGAGTTCAAGGAGCAAGAATTTAGTCCAGAAAAAAATATTACGCATAACAGCTGTATCTAGTTGTATCATTTGCCTATGCCGCTTTATATAACCCTGTTCACACTGCTAGGAAGGGAAGCGTAGCAGAGGGTGGCAGAAAGTTGGGTGGGCGGATGAGGTTAAGAAATTTGCAGGGACAACATGGCCACAATTAGCACATGACCGGGGTAGTTGGAGAAGTACGGGAGAGGCCTTTCCGCTGCAGTGGGTGTAACAAGACTGATGATGATGATGTCCACACTTACCTATAGCGCATGAGTGACATCCTAAACAAAATTGAGCTTTTGATATTGCTTTGGAGAAAATTAATCTGTTTCAGCCTAACAGTATGTATACATACTGCGCATACCTGCATTCGGTGTACCTTATCACCAACTGTTAAGTCACCTTCTTACCTCCTCAGCGAATCACTCCTGCAACCAAGTGGGCTGGTCCGGGTTTTACCTGCATTTCCACCTGTGCAGTTGGTAAAAGTCTTTGGCTGTTTACTATAACTTCATATTCAAACATATGGTTACATAAGAGGCTTTCGCAACACTAATGCCTGGGCAGGCTTCACGAAAGGCCAGCAGTAGCTCCTCATTGCAGACTGTGCTCAACATCCTTCTTGGTTGGACTGACTAAGAACCCATACATCTTTCCTTCAAAGCAGCTGGCATTGGCGATGGTTTGATGCAGAAAGAGGCTATTGTGGCACATGTCAACATTAGGTCAGAAACCAATCTGGCACAGGTGGAAATCGTCTTGTCTTTTCCAGATGCTGGTGCAGCCTCGCGAGGCACATTCCTTCAGTCAATATGCACACTGTCAATGTGAGTGAGACTGATCAAAGGTTGTCTATGGTGTCAGGTTTCTTGTCTGGTTTCGGTAGTGGCATTATGACCAAGTGTTTCCACTCTGCGGGGAATTCCAATATTCCAGATTTCATTGATTACAAGCAATAGTGCTTGCTTCCTTGTTTCGGCAAGATTCCTCAACATCTGAAAAATGACTCCATCTTTGCCATGTGCACTTTAAGTGTTGACATGCTCGAGAGCAACAACAGGTTCTGCCATCGTATATAGAGGCTTTCCATTCCTTCCTTGGCAAGTGGTCATTAAGGTGCGTATAACTCAGGTGACGGTCAGTCACTGCGAGGTGGTCGGGGAACACATCTGCAGCTTGTTCCTCAAATTTCTCAGATGTGCACTGAAAATCTAGCAGCATGTTTTCAATAGTATTACAGTATTTGGTGCATCCTGTTATAGCTAAGAATGTGTTACAGCTTACTGAGGCCTATATGTTTAAATGACGCGCCCAGTAAGCTCTAGTTAGCATGTCGCTCTTTGCAGTGTGTAAGGGATGCGTGTTGCTAGAGATTCTTCAACACCTTCACAATCTGCACACTCAAGTGCATCACGGAAATGGTCCCAGCCTGAAACCCCGATTTTGTGAATGTGGCACATTTTCACCCCTACATCAAGTATTATATCACATAATGGTCGCTGCCTCTTGGGGCAGAGTCGCATTGACACTCTAGATGAAGGCCCTAGTTGCCCATGCTAGGTAAGTGTACTGCCCTTCTGGTTTGAATGGAGGGTTTACCAGTTGGGATAGTTGGTGTCATTTGTTAATTCGAGGTCTGTGGTGTCTGCTTTGTCAAGGTGGCATCCTCTTGGCCGTATGTCTTTGCATCCCCAGTGTGGGTGATGTGCATTGAGCTCACTTTGACTGAGTATTACTTGCTTGTGAAAGCGAATTTGAAGCTGTAAAAGCCAAGTGAAGCCAAGTCGCCTTGGCTGTGGTGCCTGGTTTTGGGACAGAGGTAGACCAATGCCAAAACGGCTTTTAGCCTGCAGCACACCACCGCAACTTTCTGATGATACATATGTTTATTCAAGCCGTTTCTTCCTTGCCCTAATTCAATAACAGCCAATTTTAGCAGCTGCAAATCAAGCTGACTTCAGAAGACTGCTGATTTTTTTAGCCACTTCTAGTAGATTATCGCATGGTTAATTTTCTAGTTGGGCATGACATGCTTCGTGCTTAAAAAATGAACTGTTTAAAGAATTATTCGAGTAATATTAGGACAGGCAACTCTGACTGACTCATCACTGCTTTTGTCGCAAAATGTGGCAATGAGCTAGGTAGATGCTGTCACGAAAGCACAGGTTGTACAAGTACAGAAGAAACAAAATTGGAGTTGTGAAATTCAAAGCCATATTTTTACAGCCTCTCTTTATACTGCTGACATTAGAGAACTTTAGATTAGTGGACGCAAGCAGCGTGTCTAAACAAGCACCATGTTTGGGTATTTCTGGCACCCATGTGGTTTGCATAACCAAGCAGCACACGAGTCGCTTGCGTCCTCTTATGCAGTACTATTATTTTCATTGTAAAACAACCAATATCAAAGTAAGTCTGATCAGCCTGCATCAATATGCTAGAAATTTTTAAGCACTTAAGGTGTGTTGGTTGAATGTTTAAAGCACTTCACCACACCCTTGGTCACTAGACTTGAACTTTCCAGTATTACTTGCTAATCAAATCTTGAGGTGTTTACGTTGCTTTTCTGTGCTGTAAGATTAGTTTGACAGTCCTAATAGAATTCTTAAAGTGAAGGTGTGAGCTGTTGTATTGGCCATGTCATTCTATAACTGTTAGATCTGACCCTGTCAAAGCATTTGGCAACATTAATCAGCTTCACCTCACTATATATATGTATTGCGGTAGGACCATTCAGCACGTGAAAATAAAAATACCGGCAAATAGAGAGTTCGAGAGCACGTGAGATTATAGTAAAGCGGGCGGGGCAGTATGTTCAGGGTAACAAATGTGTTGCGGTGAAGTTATTGCAGACGTATATACACATTCATTCGTCCCAACTTTGCACCGAACCCTGCGTCCCGTTGCTAAAACTAAGAGCGCGAAAAACGGGCACAAATGCAGCTGAACATTACAGGGCAAAGTATTAAGCTCCACCTCACTGTGCTTATCGCGCCCTTAGTACGAATAATAGTAAACATCTACTCTGCATTTCGTGGAATTCTGGCAGATCATGTGACATCACTAAAGCTCCGTTATGTTCACAGCACTACGCGATAATTGTCGTAAAGCCCACGATAAAAGTAAATCACATGAAGTAACGGATAGTGCACTAGCGCTGAACACGATTGAAAACATGCGCTGCCCTATTTCAAGGACGCGTGAACAGTTGTGAGCAAACACTACCTTAAGCATTATATTACTTACGTAAGTCGTGTTGAAAAACACGTGCAATACCTCCGCCTACGAGTCCCGTCAAGTAAAGATGCATGTGCGATGTGATGACGCTGCCGAAAAGGGGCGAACACGACGACGCTGCTGCACAGTCGCAAATTGCATTGCCGAGGCGCTACGCCACTTGAATATTTCATTCGTAAACACCAATGAATTCTTCAGAAATACGGATCTCACACCACCAGAGTTCACTGAGACTTAAAGCCGACATGCCACACCACTACTACTGCGCGACATTTAGCCAACAAATACTGAACCCACTGCGGAGACACACGACCAGCGGTAGGCGTGGGCCGGAGATTCAACGCACGCCACGGCATCGCGGTTCGCAGAACTTCGCTGCCGAGGCGCTAGGCCACTTCGACATTTCAATTTTCAAGGAAGCACGGGTCACACAACGCAGATTCTGTACTGCCAGAGCTCACCGAGGCGAAAGCACAGATGGCGAAAGCCGCACTGTCGCATCACCACTACTCGCGACTTTCCCGCTAAGTACCTACAACCAACACACAAGCAACGCAAGCACAATCACATAAGCAACGTGGAACAACGCGCGGTCCGCGGGAGCCGGTGAACGATCACGCCGAGAACGAACACGCCACGGCGTCGCTCGGCGCAACCATCATGCCTTCTCAAAAGTCCCCAAACAATCCTGTCCCTAGGCACCTAGGATCAGGTCACGTGAGGGATTTTTGTACGACAATTAGACGCACGCCTTGAAGGGAAGCGGCGGAAACGTTCACCCGTGGGAGGTGAAATCGTTCCGCCAGGGGAGAAACGAGCGCTGGCATCTAGGATGAAATAGAGTCACTGGAAAAAATTTCAGAGTACCGCAAAGGTCGGGATTTGACTGGCAACACTGAGCGGCCACCGCCATATACCTTCCAAGCCGACTGCGTCGCGGGAAGGCCGTCGTGTTGGAAGAGCTTGATTTTCGGTGACACATCGGGTTGAGTGTTTACTGAAGTACAAATACTTTGTGCCCAGAGATAATGGTTGCTAAGAACGAAAATAAAATGTTATGTTGTGCGAAGTAAATGCAGCCGGTGGTTGTTTTGCACGCCGATCGTGTTTACTGCTGGGACTGTGCTACGATTGTGGGCCGCAGCTTAGCGCTGCTATCGGGAGCTTATGCACGCGTTTTTCTTTCCCTGCCACGGAGCGAGCTACAAAGGAAACATTTCGTCACTTCGAGCCGGAATGAGGCAAGCTTGTGCTTTTGGGCATGAACTTCGTGGACCGCCGTCGGCTTCTATTGACTGTTTCCAAGAAGGACGAAACTAACTCCTGACAGTGTCATAGCACGTACGTTCATTGTATAATTTCACAAGCTAAATCGGATACATCTAATTTAGTTTCTAAACGGATACCGCGCGTTTACGATTCTGCAGGGCGGCTTTGTGCGCCGTATACGCACGACACACTGCGACTGCCGTGTGCGCACCAGTGTTTGGCCGTGATCGTAAGACGATCTGTGCACAGCAGGCGTAAAAACCAACTTCGATGACCTTTTGCGCACTAAATCTTGTGGAGGCCAATATGAGCCATTTGTGTGATTACAGCAACGTATATGTACTTCTGTACACTGATAATGAGCGAGAGTTTGCTACATTGCGATTTATGAACGCGGCTGTGTAGTGCGTTCGTGAGCGGCTACTCTTCTCTACTTATTTGTGACTGTTTTCTTAGACTGCCAAGATTTGCTGCCTCCGTAAAAAAAAGAGCAGAAACGCCCGCTGGTGACGCAGCATATTTTTCCTAAGTTACATAGGCGATGTATAAAATTATTGTGCTTTTGGAGCGGCTTATGTAACATGCATAGTGACAGAGTGAAACTAAAGCTACTGAGTATTCTGTTGTTTTGTATTTCTTGTTATGCATCAACCACAACATTATTTCGGTATGCACCGTAGCATTTCAACATAAAACATATGTATGCCCACTTCAGTTCATTGCATGTGCTCGGCTTACAAGCTCAAAATTTGAAGCATGTGTTGTGAATATCACCTGGCCATTGGTTTCAAGCTCGAAATGCGTATGTACAAATGACCAAAGGATAAGTGTAAAAAAGGAAGTATCATGGGCCTCGTATTGACCATGTTTTTATTGACTGCGATCGTCACGATCTGCGAAAAACAAGTGCCATATGGGTCGAGTGACTCGAGGCGAGAGCGCGCTTACGTGCGCGGAGAAATCATGCGAGTACCCGGTGCACGTAAGGACGCGAAATTCTCGCGCGACAAGTGTGCCTTCGCGTGCCACGAGCACGGAATGACCGCGTGTGTTGAGCAACAAACGCGTACATGTGTACCCGCGTCAAGCGTGCAAGACGCGAACGATCCCTGCAGTGAACTCCCGGGCACTCCCTGCCGGGCTGCTCTGATGCTGCTAGGACGACCTTCTTCTTTTCTCCCTCATACCTTCTCTCTCTTTTAATCCCATCTCCCCACCCTACTCCCTACTAGCGCTTAGCCATGCTCCCGCGTGGGTTGCAGAAAATAGTGCTAGCCTTTCCTCCTACCTCACAAGAACCACTTCTCTATTTTCGTAGCATCGCTAACACCACGTGCACTTCGTTTAAATATCTTCTAAAACAGTGCCGAAAAGCACAAGCAAGGTGTACTTATACGTCGCACACGCGGGTGTTTTTTGTAGGCTTGAAGTTCCCCCGGCCGATTCTGTGTAACCACGCAGAACGACAATCTCGGTCATTTTTCCCGGTCGGAATCTAGAAAAAAATATTTCCAGACTCAGTTCGGTTGCTGCATCCGAAGGCGCAGCAGCCAGGCATGATTCCTTGCAGTCGAATGCGAGCGCGACAATCCGAACACACGCACAAAAAAAAACGTAGGGAACCTGCGCTGCCTGCGCTCTAACTCAGCCGGCCCGCCCGGCGCTTGGAAGGTATATGGCACCCCAGAGGTCACATGGTACTGTTGGGCCAACGAACGCGTCGGCGGCGCGGGGAAAACGAATGCGGTACTCTGAAATCTTTTTCCAGTGACTCTAGGATGAAACTTGGCGTGCGAACGCAGAAATAGCAGCAACGTGCTGTACCGTACCTTGAACTTTAGTTAATAGTGTTTTGCCTTCTCACTTCACCTCACCCCTCTCTTATATGGGAACTGCCTCTTCTCCTCCCCCTCTCCTTCTCTTCTCCTCTCTACAGTTCTATCTGCATCCCCTCTGGCCCCGCACGTATGTAGAAACCCGTACAAAAATTATTGAGAAGGCATTGAAATATAGTTGGTCAATGTTGAGTTATTTATTGAGGAATTATTGAGAGTTTGTTCGAGAATTGTTGGGTTGAGTGTTGAGGACTCTTGAATATTGGCCACTGAAATTTAATTGAAACACCATTGGGTACCTCAATGTTGAATAATTGTTAAGTTACCATTGAAAGTCCATTGTGCATAGACGGCCCGTTGTGTTCGTTTTGTTGAATGGTTGTTGAGTTACCATTGATTCTGTGTTGAACTGACGTAGTGGTAGTTCTGTTGACCTGTTGTTGAGTTATTGCCACAGCACTGAAAAGCACATTGTGGCACAGTTGAGATGGCATTGAGATTTGATAAGTTGCCATTGAAATATGATCGACGTTTCGTTGGGCTAGTGGATTTTGATTCATATATTGAAATTGCTTTGCTTTTCACACTTGCATGCCCCGGTGCCTGCTCAAAACTTTCCCAAACACAAACAAAATCAAAGGAGAGACTGATCAACTTGAAGTACCTTTATTTACACTAAAGATGTGTGCACGTGAAATATTGCAGTACATAAGGCACCACTACATCAAACCTGGAGACATAGGCTAGTATCTACAGCACTCTAGCAGTGTAAATACATCTCAAAAAACCTATACATATGAATTCAATCAAGGCGATCATTGTGGTCTTCACTTTCGACTTAAGTTTATGACTAGAAGGCAAAGCGACTCAAAAGGCAGAGCTTAGCATACCCTTGTAACAACCAACTTTGAATACATGAACACTTGAAGCTGCTTGCGCGTGAATACACAAAAGACATCTGAATATGTTACATTAAAATGTTTCGTACACTAACACATCACAGGAAGAGCTACGGCTGACTGTGAGAAGGCAAAATAACAGACTAGAAACAAATTACTTCACGTAAATATACACAAGCTTTAGCACACGTTCAGCACAATGCGTTGGCGGGCTAGTTGGTGCGAATCCATGAATACTTTGTTAAGCGCAAAAAGACACAAGAAAGACGACAGGACAAGGCGCTACTCTCAACTGACATCATCAGATCTTACTACGGATGTTGGTGGCTCCACCGCATGGTGCTCACTGCGCATGTTCCTCTGGTTTGAGCGGTCTATAAAGGAGTGACGCAATAAAATGATGTCAGTTGAGAGTAGCGCCTTGTCCTGTCGTCTTTCTTGTGTCTGTCTTTTTGCGCTTAACAAAGTATTCATGGATTTAGCACACGTCTTTCACCGCGATTAAAATTTAATGAAGTACCAAAGTAGACTTGCCCGAGCTTCGTCTTCGAGATATATATATTTTCATGTTGCCCAATTATTTTATAAAATAACATCACTCAACTTAGCTATTATTTGAGAAGACATCATTTAGAAAGTTGTCGGGCAATGTGAACACCTGAATCATGTTTCTGACAAGCCAGGATTGCATTCTTTAGAAATAAACTTGAAAAACTTTTGTGTAATGAATGCAGCTTATCTCCCTGGCACAAGTCAAGAACAAACAGTACACCATTTGATTATGTTAATTTGGGGTACAGAAGAGTTTGTTGCTGGCATTTCCTCAATTTAGTGAGCTCATTTTCAGGTAATTTTTCTGGACTTACACAAAGCTAATTAGAGCATTTTTGGGGCCTTTTTCCCTATACCTAGCAACTAAGTGGTACCTCAGTCAATAAAGAGATAATCCAAGGCTAATACCTTGAACGATAAAAGAAAAAATAATTATTTAGCACAGAAAATTGGTAGTAAGACACGGCTAACACAATCCCAAACAGCCAAATAAATGGTCACCTGCACTTTTATTATCAAGTACCCCAGAAATAGTCAAAGGATGAGAAAAGGTTCCAATGACTCGACAGCCAGATTGGTGAAACAGTGAAAAACGCAAATAAATGCATATACGAAATACCAATTACCTCAATTTTGCAGGTAAAATGTTATTAAAATAGCACCAGAATCTTGCTCCATAAACTACATAAAGGTTGCATAAAAAATGGCACAAAGCAGTAACTGAAACGTGGAGGAAGCTACAGCACCCGTGTTGAAAAAAATTACAAGTGATATATATGCATATTTAAGCTCACAATTTTCGCTCCAACATATACAAAAAGAACGCATGCACTTAGAGCATGAAAAAGGTTCATGTGCCTGGAGAATACAGCACAGTAGAAAGAAGCGTCATGAGAACCGAAAAGTAGATCTTACTACGAATCCTTGCAACCTACAATCAGGCATGTGCCATGTCATGCCTTGAATGGGTGAAATTTATAAATCTTACACACAAAGGAAGTTACCATGACTCTTATTGGCTTTCTCAGGGAACTCCTTGAACTAGAAAAATGTACTCAGTATTAAAAACAAAGAAGATAAGACCCTAAAGCGTTGTTCCTGAAATAAACAGCGCAAATAAGTTCACGTATCAATTCTATGGACACTTCGCCAATTCGGTGTACATATATATTTGACAACCACCCAAACAGAAACGAGAAGGATGAATTAAGGTAGGAACACACATGAACGCCGACTCAACTAGAAGTTTATTCGTGAAGGCAAAGATTTTAAACACACTGGCCAACTTCACAAAGAAAAAGCCATGGATGCGCAGCAGAAACAGCCCGGCACAACAAATAAGGACCGAAATACGTCCTGTAGAATAAACATGTGCCTCAAGAACTAACAAAAACGTGAAAACTGAGAGGTTTGTCCTGTAAGTGATATTAACTAGAAGTACTGTAGCAACTCTTTTCCACTAAGGGTCACAGAAATCTTGCTTATAAATATTTCTTCGTGCTCAATAAATAATGCTTCCATAAGTCCTCTTGTGTTCTGGTCTTTGTGATGAAATAATCGTTCTTTCTGCTCTATACCGCAACACCAGAAGAGTTCCAAAAACAATATTTATTGATCACAAACGAAACAAATGAATAAACAAGTTATCTGTTGCCCTTAGTGGGAAAACGTTGCAGTTCTCAAAAGAGTATTTCTCGTTGGGTAGTATCACTCATGGGACAAATCTTTCGCTTTTTCGAAAGATTTGTCCGATAGTTCTCGTTTTTCACGCACGTTTATTCTACATGACATGGCTTTTTGATATTTTTTTCTTGTCGCACGTGGCTGTTTCTGCCACGCATGCACGGATTTTTACCTTTGTCAAGTTGACCAGTGTGTTTAATACCTGTGTCATCAAAAGTATACTTTTAGTAGAGCTTGCGCTCGTGTGTGCTCCTACCTATTTCGTCGTCCGTCGTCCGCCTCTGTTCGCGCTGCTGTTTCCAGTACGCACGTATCACTTGGTTAGGCTGGTAAACATTCTCGCAAGCAAAAGCAAATACCTCCCCTCAAAAAGTAGCCCATCCTTCACTACTAAAAGCCAAAGCAAATCGAAAGTAAGCCTTCACAGCGTCCATGCGGCAGCTAGTACACCACAGAGCAGCACAAAAAATAGTTGAAAATCCCACTTGATGGAGAGTGGCAACAGAGATGCCAGCTTGCTAGTGAATCAGCCACATATCAACGGGTGTCTCTTGCACGACGCCAAGGTGCTTTTGGCGTAGAACACTTCAGCACCTGGGAATTTGCTGCATGCGTAACCTGTGAGAAGGGAATGTGGACAGAAGATGAGATTACGCGGATTAAGAATCTGCCACACACTGCACATAACTACGCACGAAATAGAAGTACACACTATACTGGCAAGTAAAAATTTGCGACTCTTTACGAGTGCCGTCGAGACAAGGAAGAAATCGGTTTCTACGGAAAATGTTAGCTAAAACACGCACAGCGATGTTTCACAGCGGGGAAAAATATTGCCGGCTGTCTCGCAGAACCAAAGACCACGCGACAGTGCATAGCCGATACCAAGCAGATCGAATCTTTGGGTAGAAGTCCAGCAGAAGGAATGACCTAAAGGTACGCCGAGAGCGATGCGACCGTGAGCGTGCCTGTACGAGTGAGAACATGACATTGTACCGCTTCTTTGAAGCTAGCCGCTCCGACGTGGCTCCGATCATCCCGCGCGATTTGTGTGCAGAACGTCGCGTACACGCCCTTGCGCGTTTTGCGCGGTAGCGTCCGCGCAGTAAGCTAGCTTCATGTACGCGTCATTCTTCACCGCGAAAACGGTGCTCGAGTGCGACACTTAGCTCGAGGCGACAACGCGCCGATTGGCGCTCCTTTCGCTTCTGGAAGCAACGCACATTCAAATCGGTCCAACTCAAAGAGGCAGCAGAGAACGGTGGCATGTTTCGGTTATCGCCTATTAAAATTATACAGTACGCCTTCAACGGCAACCCGCCGCGCTAGATAATGATGCTTACTGCGGTAGTTTTGGCGGTGATAGGCGATAAGGTGAACCCGTTGGCGGCTGTGTTCTTTGCCGCCGTCGTCACCACACCTCTGTTCATTTGCGCTGTGTATCCGTGTACAGTCGCCGCGCGGAAGCTGTGACTAATCGGTTGGCCGTTCAAAGAGGCGAAATATATTTCGCGGTGCGCCGCATCATTAGCCGCAACCTAATTCGAGGCGCGCTTAACCGCTACTGCACAAGAGGTGATCACACTAACCGTAGGGTATACGGTGTGCCACTACGGAAAAAAAAATAATTCTGATGTTCCACGTGCTGTTGTGCCCGTACCACCAGCCCGGAATCCGACTGCGGACGCCCTTTGGACAAACCCGAGGCTGCTCCGAAAGGCACAGCGCTCTAAACTCTCCCTTGACAAGTCAAGATGCTGAGCCGTCAGGCAGCGGAGTCCTGAGGAGAAGCATCGGCAGGCGACATGTCCAAACGTGCAACAAAGTGCTAGACAGCCCGGCGCCGTATTTCCTTTTCCCTGGAGGTCAACGCGCACCGCAACCTTGAAGCGGGTGGCCAGCGCGGTCGCTGGTTGGACCTCTCGTACGACCGTCGAGTGCTGGCTTTGTATTGGCCCGTTTGAGTAACAATCGTTTCTCGGGGCTTTATAAGCCCCGACGCCGCCGCCTGGAGAACCGGATCCACCGACCCACCGGGAGCCGAGTGCCGCTCTCGAGTGGAGTGAGATGTGTCATGCGTTGGAGTCTCAACGGACGTCGCCGAGCGGGAAGAGTCGCGTTTGCTGTGAGCTCTCGGCCCCCCGTGCCGATCTGATCTTGTCCTGTATAATGACCTGTATATAGCGTATAAAGTCCCTTTTGTTATTCTCACTGACGCCTGACTCGGAGTCTTCGCTACCAACGCTATGTCGCGAAACGGGTGACGAGCGCTACGGGACCACCTCAGAGTCGCAACACCAGCTGGCAACGCTCTGTCACGAAACGGGTTACGAGCGCTACGGGACCACCTCAAAGTCGTAACAGTGCCAAACCAACGATCTGATTATGAGGCACGTCGTAGTTGGTGACTCCGTAATAATTTCGACTTCCTGGAAATTTTTACGTGCATACAATGCACAATGCACGAGCGTTTTTGCATTCTGCTCCTCCGGAATGCGGCCGCTGCAGGGCGGTCGCCATAGTTGCCACGGCGGCCGCCATAGTTACGAAATGCGCAAGCGTGAAGTGCAACACTGCCTTCCGGTACGAGTGTGGTACAAGTGGGGTACAAGCTGCACACCTGCTGCACAATTATTTGGCGCGGTTCTCGTAAGCTCGTAGTGCCTGCCTAAATACCTTGAAAAGCAGCGCGCCTCTCACGTATCGGAACGCGATAACAAGCGCTTAGACGGCCCACGTGAGCCCCCATGAAAGATAACGTGGCCACTGTACAAGATTATCACTGCGCAGAGAAGCCGATCCTTATGTTCCAATTGTGTTCTCTCATACAAATGAAGGAAACGTTATTACAGGAACAAATGAAGCAATGCAATTTTACGCACATGGAGCGCCGCTGGCTCTTTGCCTACCATTGTTTCAAACGAAGTGACGGCGGCAGCGAGAGTATCGCGCGCATTTGCTCCGGGCGTGCGGTTTGCTTGAAGAAAGTGAACGGTGTGCTTAACATCTCACGCTCGTCAATCTCAAAATAGAAGAAAAGGCTACGTGCCCAAGAAAACGAGATTACTTACCTATCTTCAGAAGTGCGGCTGCGACCGTTTCGGGGTGCCTTCTCTCCAACAGGCATCATGACCTCAGCCGCGCAACTCATCAAAACAACCAGCCTCGCACATCAGTAGAAGACTAGTAGCTGGGTGAGCCAACCACTTCAATGGATAAACGTCCCACTTATGGTCGTTAAAGCATTTCACTAAAATGTGCGTCATGATGTCCGAAAAGAAAAAAAATACTTTCATCAAACAGCACAATGCGTGAACCACCGCACAACTGCAACCGAATAACGGAGTCCGAAAGCCGTTCACAGCTTCACTATCGTAGTCAGTTATAAAACCTTTCAAACACAAAATAACGGTACTTAAAAACCGCTAATAATTATCAATAATGTTTCATCAACTAACCTCCATAAATGTTTAAGAACAACCTAATTTGTAGCGTAGACAATAAATACTACGACCAAGAAAATGCGACTACGATACTAGTGGTAACTGTGTGCACTGTTGCAAAAGTGCGCAAAACGAAGTTCGGTTGCACCCGCTTGCGCGCACACATACACACCCGAACGCTACTTTGACGTTTGTCGCGCTACCTAGAAATAGAAATTACTACTAGTTTTGCTATTTTTTACAAAAATGAAGCTTTTAAAATGGTTTGTACTGCCTTTGCAGATGACGTGACAAGTAAGGTATGATAAGATTCCGTTACCTGTATTTCTTTCATTTCCCTTTGGCGTGCTTAACTTAACATACGAGACCTGCAGGCTTGGGAGATGAGAAGACAGTTCGGCGAGGCTCCAATAAATCGCGTGCTTCTTACTAGGCGAGAGACGGGAGCAGCCGCAGATACAGCGATTAGCTGTGATACTGTTGCGGCCGTTGCTGAATCCGAAGCTCTTTGAAGTCAACGGTTATAGCGGCTGCGCGCTGCGATCTCAAAGCGCGTTCGCTCTTTGATCTCTAGTACCACGGACATTGGATAAAAAACTATATTTGCTTTACGGACAGAGGGTACGTCGCAGGAAATTCGAAGACCTCACCCATGTATGTTTGTAGCGTGTGCGCGCTTGCTTCCTACGGTTCCCACAGCGCGTCCGATGCTCGAAGGTAGCGTCGTCGCCTGTCGGCACCTGTCTCATCGCCGTCCGCGCTGCCGCCGTGTCTACTTTTCGGGAACACCACATGCGCGTAGTCACCGTGTTTGCAAGTGAATTTCGCATTCTTCTGCTCCCCGAAACGTGCTCATTTCGGATCGTACCCATGGTTATGTCATCTAGTTTATGTTAAAATGACGATGGCATTTGTACACCGGCGAAGAAATAAATCGTTATGAACATGGGTGGTCATGAATCTAGTCTAACATTGCAGTTTTTACGTAGCGAAAATGGCTACAAAAGTGGGGCGGTCCCGGAGATAGGCGCTTTAAAGCGCCAGCTGTAGCGACAGCACCAGGAAGTGGCAGGCGGCGCACGGGCCAAGCCTTTCAGAGCTTACTGGCTTTCGAATGAGACGAGTATGCGCGCGCTCGTGGCCTATTGGTTAGAGTACCGGGCTCGACGGCCGACGTACGATTCCACCCCATCGGTCACACATTATTTTCTTTTAATGAAAGCGAGGCGAAAGAAGAACCTACCTGCCGCAAAGTGACAGGAATGAGGTTGGAACGCATCGCAATAAATGTTTGCAATGTCTTCATATGCGAGTCCTAATTATTGTATACTGGACTCAACTGCTACACAACAAAAAAACGACTAGAAAAATCAACACAAATTACCCAATAAATTGTTTACTGAGAACACTCAACGGTAATATTGTTGTGCAAGGGTTGAGTGAACTCAATTGCTCTTGAAAATTTGTTGAAGTCCGTTTTTTCAACAGCCCAACAATATATATTATTGGTTAATCAACAGTCATTTTTGTACGGGAAGGGAAGCGCTGCAGTCTCTGCAATGCTTCTGATGGGAGTCATGGATAATTATAGCTTTATAGCGGCTAAAGTGGCGACGGCCAGGGAGCTCCAAAGGGCATTGTGCACATTCGACGCGGTGAGGTGAAAACGAATTTGTCCCGTCGCCTTTCCGCTCTGACTCGCGCCTGTCATATATACACTCACACTCTGAACCCCCCCCCCCCCTCCCCCGATGCGGTGTGCGCGACAGCAGCAGCCACAGCAGCAGCAGTGAAAAGTGGAAGGAAGAGACAATGAAAGCTTCGATTTAAAAGCATGAACAATAAAATCTTTGATCGGAGCTAGGCTTAGTGCGCTCGAACTAAGCGCCAACATTATAACTCAACTAAAGCACGCCGTAAATGATGTGCATGACTTTGGCTCTTTGAAACGGCAGCCTAACTAGTTAGCGAACAGATCAAGACGGGATAATCTTGCTTTCAGTGGCATCCCAGGCTCTCGTGCATCGCGACATCAATTTGGAAAAGTCGCAGTTTCGCCCGAAAGGCGAAGCATGGGTAATGATAGGAAATTAGCAGATAGCCATGGAAAGTAAGGATATTACTTTTATCGGCCGTATGAACTTGTTAACATTCACTTGCTTACTACATTAACAAGCATGGTGTCAGCGTGAACAGCAAACACGAACACATCGTACTCTATGACCGCGGACACTCGCTGTAAAAGCGCTGACGTAAGGAAACGCGGCAGCAACAGCAATCGATCTTTGAG
This sequence comes from Dermacentor variabilis, assembly GCF_050947875.1. NCBI lineage: Eukaryota > Metazoa > Arthropoda > Arachnida > Ixodida > Ixodidae > Dermacentor > Dermacentor variabilis. Next base: position 3,373,666 of record NC_134572.1, on the reverse strand, counting down.
CTTTCTATCGCTTCAACGCAAAGTGAGCGCCGAGAACACACAGCACGCGCAAAGCCATGAGCCCCCCCCCTCTCCCGCCGACGTCCCCAGACTCTGCCCCCACGCAGATCGCTCTCAGGATACGGCCGCCCGACCGCGCACAGCCGCCACATGCGCAGTTGTAGCCGGAGACGAGACGTTCATTTGAGGGATCGCCAGCCGTTTGTGCGCAGGCGCGAAGAGGGGACATGAGAGAGAAAATCTGGGGGCTTTTGCTTCTTGAATAGACTCGGCTTAGGCACCACGAAGGAGACAGACATGCTGCAATGCCAGACATGCCGCAATGCCAGCATGTCCCCTAGAGATGCTCGCATTGCGGAGTGCGGTCGAGTTTGTTCACGCTCCGCCGCTGGCTGCCCGCACGATGAAGCAGTGGGCACGGACACCCCATTTGGTGATCGCTGTGTCTGAAGGGGCAAGGCTCTGACTGGTGTTGTATAAGTCGTGGGTCGCTTTTTTCGTTGCGACGATAAATTGGCATTTTTACAAGCACTGCTCCAGGAGGGCACATGTAACCGGCAAACGGAGACCTCAGGAGAGCACCTGATGTTATAATAAAGCAGGCGGCGCAGGATCTCCAGCGCACACAAGGGGTAGCAGGGGGATCAACGCTGGAAGCAGCGCGGCCCGTGGGTTGGGATCGCGGAGGCCGAAGCGTGCCAAAGGGTGTTCGCATAAAAAATTGGCCGGATCTTATGCACCCTGGCACGCGCAGGCCTCAGCGAGCCCCAACCCACCGACCAGTCCGGGTTCCAGCTTTGGTGTCTCCATTGCCGCTTTGGTGTCCTGGAGTCACCGCCAATAATGCGAAATAATGACACGTTGTTACAATTAGTAAAAAAACATGACTGAATATAATTACATCCAGCCGCCAACTTGTGACGATCAGCTCAGCACTATATATGCTGCCCGGGCTCCATTACGGTCGCTCTGCTCCCACGCTTCTGAGCGCGTGTTGTAGGCGTTTGTCCCTAGGCTATGATGCGCCATGACTGACTTAGCACGAGCGCCGCAGGTGCTAGACAGCCTGTCCGACCCAGCGATCGCCAAATCGACCGTCAGTGCCCGCTGTTTCACCTATTTTACCGCGCCCGCAGCCAGCGTCCAAGCGTAAAAAAACTCGATCCGACTCCGCAATGCCGGGGCGCTTTGGGACACACGCCTACAACACACGCTAAGAAGCCTCCTCCGTAGTACCTAGGCAGAGTCATATATTCAAGGAGTAAAAGCCCCCACATTTTCTCTCTCGAGCCCGCTCTTTCTCGCGTCTGCGCACAAATGGCTGGCGATCCCTCAAATGAACGTCTGGTCAGCTGTGACGCTGCTCCACAGCGGGTCACGTGGCGTGACGTCACACCTGCCACACTTGCGTTTCGGCGGCTCAAGGTTATTGCTACGCGGTGAATGACTTTGCGAGACACGGAGTAGTAATGCTTTCGCTCGAAATATCGGTGGTCACTTAAGCTTCGTCTTTAAGCGTGTGACATGATAGTTTTCGAACAACCCTGACTGCCGTCTCACGCTTCCCGGCAACTGCAGCTTATGTAACATAATGTTTACTGGGAAACGCGGGCGGGGAACGCTATACACAACGGCGAGCTTTCTGGTAGAAACGCGGCCTCTTGCGCAGGACAATCTTCTGTTATTGTTCCGTCCTTTTAATATTTTATTCTGAGAAGATTTAACATAAAAGGCATGTGCTGTCGGTGTTTTGATTCATCATATTTGTTCGTGGGCTGTCACTCTCAAAATTCTTGGGAATAGCGTAGTAAAATAATGTAAGACGAAGTATGAGCAACTTTAGTTATTGAAGAACTTTAGTTTCGTATAGAATATATATCAAAGTTTTTCGCTCATGGGACGCCAACGCAGGCTCCGGGGCCGGACGCCGACACCGGATTTTCTGCGACAGGGGACCTTTAACGCTATCGCGTTAAAAGAGAAATTAAAGTGGATGAAATAATAACTTGACGGTGGTGGGACCAAACTCACGACCTTCTCATTACGCCTGCGATGCACTACCCATTGTGCTACGGCAAAGATCATCAATCCGCCCACTAACTTGGGCATTTGTGTTTACTGCATATAGTCCTGGGAGTGTCAGCCAGTACTCCTCAGAGCCATGGTGTGTAGATGTGAATGCTGTGCGTTCGGTCCCCGCCGGCAACAACTTATCTTTTCATCCACTTTCATTTCTCTTTTCTTCATTGTTTTCAACCAGTTAAATTTCAACCATCTGCTTGTTAACCCAATACTAACATTGGCATTGTTGTCTGTCGGCGTTAGATAGCCGTGAATAACGAAAAAACTTACAGTGACGTTTCACTTTGTAAACTCAAGTGACGCGCAAGCGTATGGGTGCTATAGCGCACACGACGTTATATCGCTGGGCCTTGACACCTACACTGTCCGCATCGCAGATCACCTTCAAGACAGGGCTCGCGCCATATGCAGCAGCCACGAGAGTAGAAAGCCCCGTTGCAAACATTAGCCGGCTATCTAAATTATCTAGCCTGGTATCAGCGCGCACTGGCAGACATGAACACTTCACACTCGATGACCGCGGGTACTCGCTTGCAAAACGCTGGCGCGTGGAATGGCGGCAGCAGTACCGGGCCAAGTGGCCTTCGTGCTCAGGGATGCCAGATTGGGCTATTAATAGCAAAATTGGGCCACCTTCTGTCCGAGTTGGCATCAGAATTTTCCTTTTGGCTATATACGGCTATTTCAGGCCTACATCTTCTTCCTGTGTAAAAACAAGTAAAAATAGTTAAGCGCAAATGAAAAGCACGCTGTTATCAAAATGCAGACGACAGCAGGATAAAGAGATTGAGCGCTTCTGCTACTTATATGTTATATGTTATAAGTTATATGTTAGAGAACGCATAGGCATGTCAAAAGGTCAGGGATCGCGGCCTCTTGATTATATTACTTAAGAAAGCTGCTCTCAGGAAACGCGTCTCCATACGCGAACTAACGCTACCCGCACACCAGGGAATATAGACTGTTGCCGCGTGAGGCTGCAGAAGTAATCGCCAGGGTCAGCGTGGAAGAGGCGTATGATTATGCGAAGGTCAAGGCCAGTCTTCTGAAGAAATACCGCCCTTCAGCCGAAGCTTTTCGGCAAAGGTTTAGGAGCACAGGCAAGAAGGATAGCGAGGGGTATCCGGAGTTTGCATATAGCTTAAAGGCAAACTTAGTCGAGTGGCTGAAAAGCGCGGAAGCGTACGAGAGCAGAGACAGGATCATTTAATGCATGTGTCTAGAGCAGTTTTACAAAAGCATCCCACCATCTGTTAAGCTGTGGGGGCAAGACAGAGGAAATGTAAACACTGTGGAAACGGCGACGGAATTAGCCGAAGAGTACGCGACGCGTAGAAAGCTGAACGCCAAGGATGGTAATTGGGACGGTCGAAATGGACCGCGCAAACGATTTCCGTTTAAAAGGGGTTCGCAGACTAGACAATCGGAGCCTGTGGACGTGGAGGAAAAGCCCGCAGAAAAGAGCGAGGAGAAACCTAACGGCGAAACTGTACAAAAAGGGCAGAAAAGAAAATTCGAACCTTTTCGACCATTCCGCTGCTATAAGTGCCACAAACTGGGACATATCGCTGTGAAGTGCTGAAAGCGTAGCGTAGTTTTTACCTACGTAGATGAAAAAGAGGAGAATAGGGAACTTTTGCCCATATCTTCACGACCTGCAAGTTAATGGCAAACCATGCTGGGTGCTAAGAGACAGTGCCGCCACGATGGACATTGTCCATCCGTTCTTACGTGACGGTAGATGACTTCACCGGAGAAGTAGCATGGATCAAACGGGTTGTAGAAGAAGACAGCGTGTGTCTACCCATGGCTAAAGTCAACATCAGTGGACCATTCGGGGAGCTAGTGACCGAGGCTGCAGTTTCCAAATTTTTGTCACTGCAGTACCCTTACATTTTTTCGAATCGTTCGAATCGGTTACTGCGTGAAAAAGGGCTTAAACTGGGAGAGGGCATAGTACAGGCATAGACCCGAGGCCAAGCTCGTAAAACCGCGTTGCTTTCGGCCGAAAATGCACAAGCTGCTCCAGTGGAAGCAGCAAACGCGATAACTTCAATAACCGAATCCGAGCTATGCCCGAGGGACAAAAAGAATTGAGGAAAGCCTGCCAGCTGACTAGCTCAATGAGAGCGTATCACTAGAGTGTCAAAGTTCACGCCTGCGGGAAGAGCAAGCTGACGCACTCGCAAGCGAGACAGGGTCGTTATTATCACCGGCCTCAAAGAACTTTGATCAGCTCTTACGTGGGGATAGAGAGTCACTGGCAGCCGAGCAAAAGAATGATGACAGCTTAGCTAAATTACACCACACAGCTAAAGAAGGCATTGCTAGGCGTAACCTGACTATACATGAGAGAGGAGGATTGTATCGGCCCTACAGATATCGAAAGGGTAGGAATATAGATCAGTTAGTCGTACCTACTAAGTACAGGGAGATCCTTTTGAGTCTCTGTCATGGAAATGGGTGGTCCGGCCACCTAGGCATAAACAAATCAAAGGAAAGATTGCTTATGGAATACTACTGGCCTGGCTGTTTCAAAGACGCAGAAAACATTGTAATATCATGCGACGCCTGCCAGCGTTCGGGTAAACCAGGAGAGACATGGAAAGCTCCACTAAAGGTAGTGCCCTTAATGACAGAACCTTTCAGACGACTTGTGATAGACACGGTAGGGCCTCTACGAAAAACAAAACCAGGTTACAGGTACTTGTTTACCGTGCTGTATCCGCCGACAAAGTTTCGAGAAGCAATCCGTCTGAAAGAGCTCAGCTCCACCGAAGTAGTAGACGCGCTTTTGACGGTATTTGCACGAGTTGGTTTTCCAGCCGAAATTCAGGCGGATCAAGGGTCAGTATTCACCATCGTACTGACTTCCACATTCTTGCAAAAGTGCGGGGTAAAGTTGATACACAGTTCCGTCTATCACCCTCAGTCAAACAGTGTAGAGAGGTGGCATTCAGTGCTTAAGCGAGTTTTGCGGGTGCTCTGTTACGAGCACAAGGAGGACTGGGAGAACTTTTTGCTTGCAACTTTGTTTGCTTTGCGAACGGTTCCACATGAGGCTACAGGGTTCTCCCCAGCAGAACCAGTGTATGGGAGGAAACTCCGTTCTCCACTGAGATTGTTAAGAGAGATGTGGGAGGAAAGAGGGGAGAGTCCAACAGTGGTTGAATACGTGCTAAATCTGCTGGAACGGCTAAGCGCAACACAAGAACTAGTCGGAAAGAACATGGGAGTAGCTCAAAGGAACGCCAAATTCTATTATGACAAGAATGCGAGGCTTCGTACGTTTAACGCCGGAGACCAGGTAATGATGCTTAAACCTTCAAGAAAGAACAAGCTTGAAGTTCACTGGGACGGGCCCGTTAAAATGTTGCACAAACCTTCAGATACTAACTATGCTCTGAAAATGCCCGGTCGCAGGAAGGAGGTGAGGATATATCACTGCAATTTCATGAAGCAGTATATAGAGCGGAGCGGAGTCGTTAACTATACCATCGAAGAACAGGATGGCGCTAGTACCAAGTTTAAGGAGTATAGGGCGACCTCCAACTCTGAAATCGGCCTAGAAGAAGTAGTAAAACATTCGGTAAGCTCACACGCTCTTAGACCCGAGCAGCTAAATGAGCTAAAAGGGGTGTTAGGGGAATATGTCGACAGATTCAGCGATCGGCCAGGTAGAACCGAACTAATAACGCATGAAATAGAGCTGACATCAACCGAACCCGTAAGATCACAGCCTTACAGGGTGTCTCCAAGACAGAGATATTATGGAGGCAGAGATACAGCGCATGCTAGAGTTGGGAGTTATTGAGCCCGCTGAGAGTTACTACACGTCACCGCTAATACTGGTAGAGACCCCTAACAAGGACCCTCGTCCGTGTGTTGACTATAGGAAGTTAAATGCCCTCACTAGGGATCAGCTGTACCCAATACCAAGCATTGAGGAACGAATTGAAAGAGTTAGCGCTGCTAAATACATTTCAACTATACATCTCGTGCAGGGGTACTGGCAAGTTCCCCTTTCAGAAAGTGCCAGCCGCTATGCCGCCTTCATCTCACCTGTAGGCACTTCTTGCCCTCTCGCACTCAGCTTCGGGCTGAAGAACGCGCAGTTTAGCTTCTCTAAATTAATGGATATTTTCCTAAGAGACTTGCAGGAGTTCGCCTTGCCATATCTTGATGATGTAGCAATTTTTTCTGATAGCTGGGAACAACACGTATCGCAACTCAAACAGGTGTTCTCACGGTTGAGGGAAGCCGGCTTAACGATGAAAGGGGAAATGTATAGATTTGGTTGTTCACAGGTTACTTATCTGGGCCATGTTGTCGGCCAGGGCACGACACGGCCGGCCGAGATGAAAATAGTTACGATTGGAGAATTTTCTCAGCCGCACACGAAAAGAGACCTTCGTTCATTTTTGGGACTTGTGGGGTACTATCAACGGTACATTCCGAATTACTCGCAAATGGCAAGTCCATTAACGGACGCCCTCCGAAAGGGAGCACCGAGTAGCGTACACTTGGATAAGGACAAAGAGAACGCTTTCCAAAGTTTGAAAACGCTATTAGTTTCTCGTCCTGTGCTTCGCGCGCCAGACTACACAAAGGAATTCATAGTTCAATGCGACGCAAGCGACAGAAGTATGGGCGTGATACTTAGTCAGGTCGGCGACGATGCCAGCCGTAAACTAACTGTAAGAGAGGAAGCATACAGCGCTTCAGAGAAGGAATGCGCTTGTTTAGTTTGGGCCGCCCAGAAGTTGTCGTGTTACTTGTACGGAGCGAAGTTCATCTTCGAGACCGACCACTGTCCTCTGACGTGGCTCAATCAAATGACACACAAAAATGGCCGCTTGCTCCGATGGAGCCTCACTCTCCAAGAGTACAACTTCTCCGTTAGATATAAGGAGGAAAAGCTGCATAGCAATGCGGATGGTTTAAGCAGGCTAATTCTGCGTTTAAGGGCCCCGCCTAAATTTTAGGGTTACTATTGTTAATTTTGTTAAGCCAAGAAGATCTCCTCTCATTCAGCAGGATTCCTTCCATGATTGCTGAATTTGTCAGCACGAAATTGCTTCAGAAATTGGCATAGCGAAATGCAGCATTTTTTTGTTTCTGCACTTATGTTTTCTTTGGAGCCTAGCGGGTGTACAGTGAGAGCCAAGGTACGTCATCTCGGCGCAGAGCCGTGTTGTGGGGTTCGTTTTGCAGTTGCGCCTGTCCTTGCTGGATGTTTTGGGGCGGTGACATCATTACACAAGTAGTCGCTGCGAGCCAAGGCATCACCCCCTGGCCACCAGCCGTTCTCTTCCTGCCCAGTGGTTGTCAGCTCTGGACAGTCGACATTTTCCGGGCCATGAAGGCGCTGTTAAGAACGGCCCGCTGAGGTGCAAGTTTTGTCAGCCAGGTGCGACAGCGGCGTCTACTTTTCCTGGAAAGCCAAACGGCGTCACTAAGTCTACTGTGTACCAAGACAATACGTCGCGTCCGCCTCTCTGCGTCGCGGGATTGCCGAGATGAGTTCGACGAACCAGGCTTTGTGACGGAACACGGCACCGCCGACCCGGTCTGCTGTGAACAAGGGAGTCCCCAGGGAACGTAGTTCGAGGCCCCTTTCCACGCACCGTTCCTGACGTCAGCCCCGAGTTAGTTCTGCGAAGACCGTTTCACCTCGGTTGGGGACCGTGAACCTGTGCAGAAGTGTGTGTGTGTAAGCCCTCGCGCAAAGAGGCGGCTCGTCTACGGTGCCTGGTCGAACGTTTCCCTCACCTTGGGATCGAGGGAGGACCGAGTGTTTATAAACCGCTGTTGTGCGGCTGCACACTGTTCTTTCTATCGGAGTCATGCTAGACTAATGAACTGCAACGTCCTTATGTAGATACTGTAAATAAACCAACATTCCTCGTTCTCGATGAGAAGCAGTCCTTCCCTTCAACAACGTCCTCAGCGTGGATAAGTTGGACGACGGCATGGGCCAGCTACCATCTGGTTCATGCCCGACTCCAATCTTGACAACGGGTTACGAGCGGTGAGATTGACCTCCCATTCCTTAGAAGTTTCCCTACAGCCACCACAGCCATCCATTCCCTACAGAACTCCAAACCCTCCTCCTGTCTTTGCTATCACTATCCGTATCAAATGCCGCCGACGAACGACTGTTCAGCCAGGCCTCGCTCATTATAACCGACCTTCGAAATAGAATGTCGAACGACACATTGGTAGCGCTCTTGCACGTGAAGTTTGGCCTGGCCAGGAAGGGAGGCTGCTGCAAGGATTTTAAACCGGGCCAAGAATTTTTGTCCCTTTTCAGCTTTGACGGACCAAGCAGTTCCACTTCGCAAGAATCTCGTGATGCTTAATGATAGCATACATTTTTATGTCTTTATATCGTACTAGATTTTGTACCAACCGCCACCTATTGTATTAGACTTGGTCTTGCAATTGCTGGTAGTTTTTCGTTTACTGCATTGTGTGGTGTTAAGCGAAATTATCATGAGCTGTAAGTAATAATAGAACGCCTGAAAGCAGGCCATTGCTTAGCGCGTTCATTGCGCGGTGCTATTTGTGCGTTGTTCTTTTCGTGACTTTTTGGTGCTCTGAGAAAAATAATAGATTGCACTTGCAATGAATGTCGCATTTGCCTTATCATGAATTTGCCTGCGTGCCTGCGTTTCTGCACTTCTTGCGCTGGCGCAGCATCCGTTCTCTGTGCCGCATGGCCTGCGTCACGATGCGCGCGGAGGTCATGCGTGGAAAAATTAATATGTCGGTATTCTTGCCGAAAATTAATTCGATATGCTTAAGAAGTGACTTCACAAAAAGACAAAGCTTTTGGCTACTTTTGGGCTACCCAGAAGTTTCGCTTTTGGTTACACTTGGGCTACTGCGGAGGCCAATCTGGCTACCTGTGGTTGGAGCGATCTGGCAACCCTGTAATCATGCTGTAATCATGAGCAAAGCGCACGGAAAGCTACGAGCCGTCGGCCCACCCAGGCTGTACCCCGAAAGCAGAAGGCTTTCAAAATACGCAGCCCGCGCGGCCGCAGTACAGCGCCGCTTCCCCTCCCCTGGTGCCGTGGTGCGCGACGGAAGGCGGCGCGCTTCCTCCCCTCGCGCGCGCGAGGTTGAACCGCCATCGTCGTGTAACTGTCGAGCGCTTTCACTTGCACACACAGCGTACGGTGCACGAGGATGGTGTTAACCCCGAGACGAACCGCGCTTCTCCTTAAATTCAAGAACCTTCGTCGTTTCCTTTCTTCGCGGCCGCAGACAGACACCACCGATTTGAAGAGCTGGCTAGTTACGCTTGCCCGTAGAAACCGAGTCACTCTGTTTCCCTTCTTCTCCTTCATTCATGTAGCCGTTATAGCGTGTGTTGGAACTTTATATATTTACGCAGCAATATGAGCTAGAGCTTTTTATGGCGTGGAGTATCTTTCAGAAGCTGATAATTTTGTGCAATACTGCACTTTTGTATGTTTCGCAATCTCTTTTTAATATAATAGTAATAAGTAATAGGAATAAACAAGTGTAAAATATTAATCGCAGTGGAATCAAGATTCACAATTTTTCACAACGCTTTCTGTGAGTTTGAGACAGTTCTAATCCTTAAAGGGCCCCTCTCCGGGCCCCATAGCAAATTTCGGTTATACGCTGGAAGTTGTTACCTGCCCTCTAGGGAGCGTTCTGCCGGAAAAAACTTTTTAAAATTTGCTCATTAAAAGCCGAGATAGAAATATTTCAGTGTCGCGAATTCATGATTTCAGGTGAGCTTCACCGCAAACTTGGACGCTCTCTTCACTTACCCCGCCTAGCCTCCGCTAGCGAAATTTCTTCCCTGCGTTCTCCCACACCGGAGCTCGAGGATCGCGTGACGCATTCGGCACGGGCCGCGCCTTCATTCTTTTTTTTTGTTGTTGTTGTTCTTGCGGTGCAGCGCACTTCCGCTGGCTGTTGCGATTGTCTAGTTTCGCGCAGCTCACGATTTTGCACGCTGTGCACGAAGACACCTTACTAGCGGTATAAGTCAGTGCTACACGAATAATGAGGCAGGCGAAATGCGAAAACACCCTTGTACTTAGATTTAGGTGCACGTTAAAGAACCCCAGGTGGTCGAAATTTCCGCAGTCCTCCACTACGGCGTGCCTCATAATCAGAAAGTGATTTTGACACGTAAAACCCCATAATCAAAAAGAAGAAATACCGAGGCAGACACAAGCGGTTCACAGAGCAGGATCCCGCGCTAGAACGCGGTAGAAAACGACATAGTTTCGGTGTCTGCGCGCGCCACTGCACGACGTGGGAACAAGCAGACGAAACAGAAGTACATCTCTCTTGCTGCGGTGCGAAGTAAAACCAAAACATGCACACATTCGGTTTGTGTGTTTTATTATTTCTATAAGCTTTAATTCGTCTATCTATAGCAACATATTGCACAAATAACAGATGTTGGCTTGAATATTTCTCAAAGTCACGCATCACCACAAGCGACGTCAAAGCGTGAACAGGCGTACGTGGGCGCACTAGCACGTGTACGTTATCCTCCGGCTTGGAGGGCGGTGGCCGCGAGGAGAAGGGAAAACGGCGTTCGGCTTGAACTTCCAGATCTTTCCGCGAGGCGCAGCGATGTAATACTTTAGTCACCATCGTTATCGCACATTGCCTGCTCTGCGCTTGTCAGATAAAAATGGACAGACCTGCTGAGGGGCCCCTTAAGTAAGTGAACCCATTAGAGGCTTAGAAGAATGCAGGCAAGACAACAAAATCGGAAAGCCACAGAAGCTTGCTTTCAGGTGCCGATTTTGAAAATGTACATAAATATGTTCATAGCACTTTGCAACTGATTACGGCTGCTTTGGATTGCGTCAAAAGGCCCATACTTAAGACATAATTAAAAGCGTCAGAGTGTTTCTGGTGATCAACATTTCTAGAAATAAACTTTAGAGCATAAAGATTACGGAATATGGGCGTAGTTTCTGCTGTAATAAAGTAGTTAACGAGTAAAAGTCTAACCTTCCAAGGCTGTCTGCAGAACAGGGAAACAAAAGGCGCTTTGCACTTAGACTGTACAGAGGCTTCCTTGCAGTTAGCAGTTGCTCGTTAAAGTTCTGCTTCACTTCAGAGGCATACAGAGATGCCAATGATCGTGTTAATACAGCCACTGCTGCACAATACAGTTGTGTCTTAGAGTAGTGGCTGTTCCCTAGTGCGCTAAATCATCTTGCAATATTAAGAAGCACACGTTTATTCTGTAGCCAAAAAACCGATGTTACTTTGAAGTATTCGTGCGAAAGTCGAAGCATATATATTGCGAGCCGTGGAAGGAGCGGAAGAAAACGAAATACGAGAAATGCGCTCGGTGGCGAAAGCTATAGACGTTGCACAGAGCGCAACGCAAAAGTCTGTTCGTGCCTTCATTGTTTATTTAGTGCTTAGCCAGAAGAGTCACTGCACGTAATTCACCTGCTTTGTCGGTCAATGTTGTTGCCTTTCGTTCTGTTTTCTTTTGGTACATTGCTTATCGGTGCTGCGTCCCATCTACATATAAGGCCTGTGCAAGGCTCGACTGAGAACCCGTCTCATCTGCTTTGTTCTCGGCTCTGTCCTCATTTGCTCGCATTACCGTCCCTTGGACGACGCGATTGCAACCGGCTGCTGCAATATGATTATCTCAGACTGTCTGCAGCCGTCAGCTTGATCTTTCCTTTCCCTGAGGCACCGAGAACTTTTGCTTCGCCGTCAGAGCAATCTTAGCTCTTGAGAAATTTTCTCGTCTTTTATACTAGTGTGTATGTGTGCTTTTTGTGTCTCTGAAACACAAATGTCCCAGTGCTCTTTTCACACTGAACGGGATTGGTACACAGCGAGGTGAATGATTTTACATAAATATTTAGCACCGACAGTTGCCGCAAGCAACCGGCTGTTGGGACTGGTTCTGAGTCGTCCTCGTTACTCGTAACATCTCTAATGCACTTGCTGACAGCAGTAGGTACCTATTTTACACGATACAATAGTACCCGGATTACATGATGTAAGGAATTACAGAAAAAGGACATTTCACGGTCAGGATTCGCAGCCTTGGCAGATATTGTGCGATAATCATCAACCATCTCCTTAATTTACGCATTCACTAATGACTTACAATTGAGCATTTTACGACTAATGCGGGGACTTTGCAATTAAAAGTATTTAGTTTTTTTTTAACGCATGCGCTTAGTAAAATTATTCATACTAGCACAGCTTTAAGATACGAGCGACAGTAAAGAAAAAAAAATACACTGGCTTACTCCTGTTCTCCCCGAAGGCCTTCCATATGAATCCGCCTTTTGCGACGCCGAATTGAGCATGCGCAGCGCCCTAGCGACTGATGACCGAAGCAATTTGGCAGGCGCACGGCCGTACTCGACTCTCTCCTCCGTGTGAGTGGAGTACGGTCGTGGCAAGCGCTGCACTTGTCAGTGGAATAGGACGCCAGCCGTTTGTCTTACACTCTTACAGACCGGCACATATCGATGTCTTGGCGTTCTACACGGTTTACCCCGACGTATAACGTGACGACGCCTGCCCGTCTAGCGGGCAGACCTCCACTCTATACCATACGTGCTCCGGGAGTGCGGGTCACGATACTGCAAGTTCAGCAAAGGGGAGTGGGACTCGTGTTTGCGTGGCCCAGCTCTAGACAAGAAAATTCTGGCTGTCCGGCGTGCCAGTGACTGTGGGCTAGACCTGCCAGTCCCGACGCGGGACTTGCCGGGTAGGCGACGAGTTCGCGTCCTCGCGGGAACTCCAATAAAGTTATTTCATTCACTTGTCAGCCTTGTCATTCTCGCTGCCGCGCGCATAGAACGCCTTTCGAACATTATTACCATCGAAATTTGGCGCGATGCCAATGTCGTGTCTCGTTTACGGCTGCATCTCCCGTGACCGCCCCAGCAGGGCAATGCGGATTTTCCGATCTCCGTCGGTAAAACGCGATCGACAGCGCCGTGAAGCCTGGATTAGGGATGCACTTTGTGACAGGTATGCATCGGCATATGCAGTTTACCTCTCTGTTTTTGTCATTACTGACTGATACGAATAATTTCGACGAAGACGGAAATGTATATTTTTATATGTTTGAGCTAGCGAAACAAACAATCTCTGAGCTCGCGCGACCTGGTTTGAGTGAAACGCGAAGTACTTTTTTTTTCTATCGTCTCTGTGCATCCGTCGCTAGAACGCCATCATTTCGCAACTACACACCGTGCACACTTGCAGCCTAATAGATACTCAACGAATACTCGTGATGTCGGCGTAGTCATCGGTCGGAGCCAAGCTCACCTGCACTGCCGAGCTCACGTGGGAAACAGCGTGCACTGTGGAGTAGCTGATAATGCTAGTTAGCAATCGTTGCGAGTTATCGTTTCGTCATTCTTGTCGGCACCAAGTAAAGTAATATTTGCTTGCATGATACTTTTATGTTCGTTTAGTGAAAAGGGATGTAGTGCGGTATGTACTAATTAAGATTCCTTTACCTATGCGGCATCTTCTGTAGTCGAGTGGCGCGTCTTACTGTGTAACTGATACATTTCAGGGGCGTCTTCGCTGTCGCCCAGACATGTGGACTTCATACTGACGCGTGTACTTGTTTTTCTTTTTGGGTGACCGCTCTTCACCGCCAAACAAATGCTATCGCTCAGTGCGGGACGCGCTCGCATGCATCGTAAGTTTCTCGAATGTTATCGATCGTTCTATCCGCTGTCTGTAGTCGCCGTACCTTGTGTAATCTGATTGCATATATGCACGACGCGAATGGTGTAGAAGTTTCTGGAAGGTACGCGGGCACCAGCTATTGTGTAGCCTGTTTTGTGGGCACAGGTTGGGCCAATAAAAGTTAGTTTCGTCATTCACAGTATTGCTACTGCGTTCTTTGCCGTCACTGCCACATGATAATACAGACGCTGTTTGTGTACACGCACCAGTTCAAAAAAAAAAAAAAAATAAAGGAAACGGTCGGCCGGTATGTTCGTAGCACGGCGCGGGCTAAGAGGAAGACAGTCACCCCACGAACAGGGGGTATCACCGATTTTGGTCATTCTGACCATTTTTGCCATTTTGTAGATGTACACACATTTTATGTGGCTAAATAGCGTATGCAATTTGTCACTCTGCTTTGTATGTATGTACGCCTAGCACATGGCACACCATAAAGCAAGACATGCAGTGGTGAAACGTGATATTCGCCCTAAGAACCACACCTCATGCCCTATTCGAGTCACGCGTTCTTGTGCGTACTCGTACTGCTTTGTTACTTATTCACTTTACGCCACAGATGCAGTGCTTTCAGGCCAAGGAGGAGCTTGTAAAGCGTTGCCGAAGCTCTTCTTCCAGCCGTTCGTCACGCTGAAGAAACCTCCGGGTACAAAGCATTCACCAGCGGGCTCGATGGCTAGCTGACGATGACAAAATATGACGGCGCGTACACGTTGTTTTGGTCTTGTCTGAAACGCTGCTTGTTTAGTCACGAGTCTCGCGTGGGGCGGCTGTCGTGGCGCGCAGCGGCGCCTGCCAAATTGTTTCTCGTGGCCAACGCACGATGGCGTCACAATGCATCGCAAAAAGGCGGTTTGCGGGACAAAGCTACGCAGAGAATCAATATGTAGTCCGGCAGATCAGGAGGAGGATTATGTTGAAAGTGGTACTAGTCTCGTGAAGGAGGAAATGAAAAAGTTTGTTGATAGGAAATGTGGAGTGGTTAGCCTTTGAAACTTGTCTCTGGCCTGCTGCTTCCCAGCTGGGATAAACGGTCTGGGAGAGACAGGGAAAGAAAAAATGGAGAAATGAGACGATGCAAAAATACAGTGAACGTTAAGGATCACATTCTTACTGAGTGATTGTGCCTTAGAACTAGCCATTTTTTTAAAGCATATTTAGCGCCAGCAAACAAGGACGGAGGGGAGACGACAACACAATCTTTTTTTCCCTTCCGTCCTTGTTTGCTGGCACTAAATATGCTTTCAATTTACCAACACGCCCAACAAATGGCAATGCTACCATTTCTTTTATTGCGAAATGCGTGCTCAGTGAACTGAAAATATCAATAATCGTATTAGTAGAATCATAAGCCTATTTCAGATCATATATAACATTTCAATAAGCTTGCCAATAGGTGACAGCTGAGCACTGAGTCGGTCATTGCACTCAGGATGCAGAGGAAAAAAAATAGTGCTATGGTTTCTGAAATATCTTACATTAGGAAGACCTTTGGTATTTTACTGCGCTGTCTGCGATATTGTGATGGTACGTGGTTATTTAGACACGTAGTGTGCGCTTATTAGACATGCGTGTCAAGCTACAACCAATGGATGTTATAGCAGAAATCGTAGCTCATCACCTGATCAACGGGGTAAATGCTGCCCAAAAATGAAATGGTTTAAAACTTCATGACGTTTCGGCTCCGTACAGAAGCCTCGTTCACAAAAAAGTGGCCTGACGCGGCCAGCTTATGTCCGTTTTAGCACGTGACCGAGGCACGTAACATACACAGGTGGAAGATTGCATCATTCCTGTTTAGCATTTTCTTTCGCATTCTGGTTAAGAAGCGATTCCAGATAATGACGGGAAAACCTGTTTCTTTCTGTCGCGATTATGCTTGCCTTGGCCCAGTCAACATCATGATCAGAAGTTGCCACGTGTTCCGCAAGTGCCTTGGAGACAACGTTCTTCTTTCTGACCTCATTCATATGGCCTTTGAGCCGTCTGTCAGAATTTCCGCTCTCGCCGATGTAAACACAGTCACAGTCTGCGCAGGGAATTGCACGACCACGTGCACATTCCATCAGTGCTTATAATTATGACGGTGATGGTCCTCCGCTACGGCACATCTCCACTCTGTCGTATAGGACAAGAATTCCCCAGCAGGAGTAAAACAAGAAATACTCTGAAGAGACGGTAAAATGCAATATGACGTGTTTGGCCGGACTAAATCCTTCTCCTTTGGTCGACGTTATAGAAATTTCTCTCTCGCTTCCTGTTCGTGAGGCGAGGGCCTCTTTCATCTTACAACTACACACACCAAACTTAATGAGATACATAAGTTGTTCAAATAGTAAACCTCATACAGCCCCTCCCCTATTCCCAACGTCTCTTCTCGATTAACGTCTTTTTCTGGTTGGGTTTTAAAGTGTCACAATAAAGCCTGATATCAGCCTTTAAGTTTGAGGACTTCACAAGAGAAGAAGCACAATTCCAGGCGTGTAAGTGTCGCAGTTCTTTCTTAATTACCGGGTGAAAAAGAATTCGCACTTGAACGAGTGCAGAATCGTTCTTTCAGGATTTACCGTTACATATGCATGGCCCCCAAACAACAATTTTCATCTCTCTTGTTTATCTTTCCTCTCTGTAACGCTGCACACACCGTAGTTCCAGATCACAAATGATATTCCTGTTATCAGCGTCACATAGCATTCTTCACAGTAAAGTAGCGCGCGCGGAGTTTCCAGAGAGGAAGCGCAAGCAAGGCAGGTGTTTATTATTTGGGGACAAGATACGCCCGAAAGGATGCAAAACTTTGTGGGGTGTTTCAGTGCGTTCTCAGCAGCCATTCGCGTGTTTTGTCTTCGCCAAAAGTTGCTTTTCATTGTCCCTTGTTTTCATGCGGAAACATCGGTAGCGACACTGAAAACTCTCTCACAGGGAAAATGTCATTGGCCCCAGACCATGGTGACCTCATGCGGGGATGTTCGCGTCTAGGTGCAGCGCAGCTCCTCTTTGCTGTTCGGGCTCGGAGAATTCTTTTCGCAGTAGTTACCGCCAAATTCATTTGCTCGGAGAAAGCTGTCGAACAGAAATTTTTCGGGTTCACGCTTTTCAGTTCAGTTCAGGTTCACACCCCCAGCGACAGTTATGCAGTTTGAACCAGTTCGGAGCTTCCTGACCCGGTTCAGTGGGGTTCAAACTAGTTCAAAGAAAAAAAAGAGATTCGTGTGCGGTTTCCGCAAAAATGGGCCGTGTTATTGATGAAACCTAATATTGTCACGCGCAAGTAACACTGGAAGCCGAAGATGAAGTGTTTGTGGTAGCTGCTGCAGGAAAGAACAGTAAACGACGATTCACTTGGAACTGACTGCTTGCCTTCTCCTCTCGCGACAAACTGGTGGAGGTGCTGGGTACACTCTATGCCTACTGGTCCTAAACAAGATACACACCGACGCCAGTACCTCGGGGATAGCAGGAATCCATCGAAGCAGCCATTCCCTCCAAGGTTTTCCACCGCAATACAGTCCCCTGGTAAGCTCTGCGAGGAAGAGGCCAACAAGAACCGCAAGCCAAACCGAGGGGATCCCAAGTGCTGCTGTACCATGAACTGTCAACGCGCCTCGCATGCCTAACCCGTTACACGGTGACGCCTTTGAGGACGTCGAAGACTGGTTATACCATTTCGATCGGGTCACCGCCTTTATTTACAGGGACGATCGCCGTAAGTTGAAGAACGTCTGCTATTCCCTTTTAGACGCGGCAAGAGGGTCGTACGAGAACCACGATGCTTCATTTACCACCTGGCAGGAGTTTTACCGGCTACTTCGTGACGCCTTCTGTACCCCCGAAAGGAAAAAAAAAGAGCCGAACAGGTATTGTCTTCGAGTTTCCAAATGCCCGCCGAAACCTTTACCATGTTTGTGACGCGATTGTTCCGTCAGGCCAACCCACTAATGCCAGAAGACGAGAAGGTGCGTCTGTTAAAGTGAAACGACAAGGAGCTTTTTGCTGGCCTCGTGCGCAATTCTCCTACAACAGTGTCTCAGTTCGTCTGTGAGGCAATAGTCGTGGAACACATGCGTCGGCAGCGACTCTCGCAGTATGAACGCCAGACCACCATGACTGCTGCATGCTTGCTTGTACCTGCAGATGATGGCAGGGAGTCCCTTACAGAACTAATACGCCAGATTGTTCGAGAAGAACTCCAGAAGTGTTAAGCGTCGGCTCCGACACCTCCGAGTGCCGCCGCTCTTACGGACGTTATTCGGGAGGAAATGAGGCATGTGGTTCATCCCTCGACCCCAACACGTACTGAAACCCCCATGATCTCGTACGCGAATGCTCTTCGGGTCTCTCTGCCATCGACGGCCCATTTCTCGCAGCCGCCTGCTGGGATTCCTCGACGCTTCCCAAGTCCAATCCATCGCACGACTCTGCAAGCAGCCTTTCATCCTGGTCTAGGACAAAAGTCCTTTGTCCCCGTCATACCGGGGACAAAGTCCCCGGTATGACGCGCTCCAGACAACAGTCCTTTTCGCTACCACTGTGGGGAGGCTGGACGATTGTATCACGACTGCCAGTACCGACGAATTGGTCTGCAGGGATACCAGCCGGACGCCCGTTGCCCGCGCTACTGCGAATGTCCGCACAAAATCGAGGAATAGTTGGAAAGAAACCGTCTTCCTCCCGCCCCGCAGCGAAGACAGCCACGGTCGCCATCACCTCGTCGGCACGCGTCACCAAACCGCTATGGACCCACCTTTGATTTCACTGGAGTCAACCGCGGAAGCCCGCGCTGGGGAAACTCAAAGCTGCGACCTCCGGGCCTGAGGCCAATGTCATGCGAACCCTCAAATATCCTCCGCCGACGCCACCCCCTCGCGACGTACCGCTGACGCCTTCATTCGAAACAGTCAAAAGAACTTCCGCTGCTATTACTGATTCCGTCGACGGTTATCCGGTAACTGCACTTGTAGATACGGGAGCTGATTACTCGGTTATGAGTGCCTCACTGGCCACTCGGCTACGCAAGGTGCTGACAGCGTGGGATGGCTCACATCTGATTAGGGCTGGAGGACACCTCGTGTCACCCATTAGACGATGCACCACCAGACTTGCAATTTGTACATAGAGAAAGAAATTCCACAAAAGGGGACACTCCTCGAAAATTGGCAACAGGAAACACGTCACGCCTAGTGTTAATCCCATCCGTCAGTTGACTCAAGCACCGGAAAAAAAGGAATGTGAAATGAACCTACAGACAACGTTTTATCGTTTTTTAATCTTTCCCGCTAAAGGTAACAACTTTTGCATATAAATGAACTTATACTTCGCGACCTATTTTTCTTGCGTTACCTGTAACGACAAGCTATCGGCACGCCAGACGCGTCATATGATGCGTCATGCGCCAAACGCACCACCGAAGCGAGCGAGGCCGGCTGCGCATGTTAAGTTCGTCTCTTCGACGACCCGTCTCTTTTGGATGTAGCCCGTTCGTTGGGTACGCGGCGTTTCCTTGCGTTCCTTTTGCATTTTGACACGGCACCACTGCACTATTGGACTACGCCAAGGTGAGAAATTTTGTTTGACAGCCTGCGACGCACTTCAAACAAATTTAGGCATATATGGCACAATACCGAGACTAGTGACGCAGTTAGCGCAAAACAGCTCGGCCGTTCTAACACAGTTAGTTTGAGTTAATGACTCGTACTGGGAAAGATTTGCGACGCCTTCTATGAGCCCCAACATTATTGTAACTTATTTCAATAGTTTTTGAGCACGCTTGCTGCACTCGGCTATGTGACGCCGTTAGCGAAATGCAGCTGGACCGTGGTGACGGTTTCGCGTGTCATGAATCTTAGTGGGACAAGTTCGTGACGATTTCCCTGTCCCCGAACATTATTGTATTTGGCTACTTTTTGAGATAGTTCTTAGGTACGCGCGCCGCGTCTGGCGTTGGGCGGCAGTTAGCGAAAAGCAGCTCGGCTCTCTGCCGCAATTTCGCGTGATGCATTCTCTGGCCCCCAAAATTATTGTAATTAATTTCGTAGTAACATTTTGGGATACCTTTGAGGCATGCTCGCCGCGCCTGGGGTTCTGAAGCAGTTTGCAAAAAAAAAAAAACAAGCCTGCCGTGGTCACATTTAGTTTAACGCGTACTCAATTTTAGTGGGACAAGTTTGTGAAGCTTTTTGTGGCCCTGCAACAACATCCATTACCTTCTTTCGGTACTCACGCTTGTCGAAAACGCGACGAGCGATTACCAAGAGTGATAACACCGGAGTGTGTTGCTTGCGCCGGCAGGACGCGTAAACGATAACGCCGAGGAGCTCGAAAACCAAGAACATGACAATTCTGTCTTCTGAGCGACTGAAAACAGTCTTTGCACCCACGAATTTGTCTTAAATGCGACTCGAAGGCATTCTGCGCGCGTGTAACATGGTCTGGGTGATAACCTGTGCTGTGGCCGCCTCTGTGTACTTGGCGTACCATAGCATCGACTGATGCCAAGTTGTTTTGGAAACGCGCAGTCACCCGTGTATTTGAGCTCCTAAAGTGTAGGAAATAATGCCCGGGAAGGGATTAATGCTTGAAAATCAGATTTTATTCATATGTTATCGTATTGTTTGGGAGGAGTCTGCTACGAAATGTATGTAAAAGTGAATTTCTCTGTAATGTCGCCCATCCACCACTTATGCACATTTCGCCTTTACACGCAATATTCCTGTTAAAAATTATGGGGTTTTACGTGCCAAAACCACTTTCTGATTATGAGGCATGCCGTGGGGACTCCGGAAATTTCGACCACCTGGGGTTTTTTAACGTGCACCTAAATCTAAGTCCACGGGTGTCTTCGCATTTCGCCCCCATTAAAATGCGGCCGCCGTGGCCTGGATTCGATCCCGCGACTTCGTGCTCAGCAGACCAACATCATAGCCACTGAGCAACCACGGCGGGTAATATTCCTGTTAGGTCAATATACCAAAATGATACATGCTTCTAATTTACTTTTTTTCAGCTGATGTCATCCGGTGGAGCTTCTTACGGCAACGACTGCTGCTTACCTGGTGCCACAACTTTCGATGAATGCAGAAATAGCCTGGAACGACCATTTATATAGAGCAAAATAAACATTTCATCAAGAAAACGTCTTGCGTTTGCTTTATGAGGAACACAGCGATGTGGACTTTACCAGTCACATCAATGTCAATCCCCAGCTGGAACAACTCGAAAAAGAGAGTCTCCTCAGTCTACTAGTAATCATCGTATAGTGACCGTTTCGCCACTACGTCGAAGATCAAGCATACTTCTTTGACCAAACGCAGAATCTTCACTGAACCGACCGTCCAACCTGTTCGCCAACGCGCTTACCGTGCGTCGCAGAGAGAACAGGAAGCTATTCGTCATTAAGTTAAAGAAATGCTAGATGATGATGTCGTTCAAACATCGACAAGTCCTTGGAGTTCACCGTTTTGTACTAGTTAAGGAGAAAGACGGTTCACTACGATTCTGTGTCGATTATCGCAAACTGAACAAGATAACTGAACGGCGTTTATAAAACCCGACGGTATCTATGAATACGACGGTTTATCTTCCATTTTGGATTGTGTTCCGCTCCGGCCACATTTCAACGCATGATGGACACAGTTTTGTCTGATCACAAGTGGCACTCGTGTTTAGTCTACTTACACGATGTAGTTGTTTTTTCCACCGCATTTGAACAACACAAGT
This sequence comes from Dermacentor variabilis, assembly GCF_050947875.1. Taxonomy (NCBI): domain Eukaryota; kingdom Metazoa; phylum Arthropoda; class Arachnida; order Ixodida; family Ixodidae; genus Dermacentor; species Dermacentor variabilis. The sequence continues at coordinate 3,352,114 of NC_134572.1, read as the reverse complement.
GGTTCTTCAGGCCATCCGCACAGCCGGCCTTTCTCTAAAGCCCAATAAATGAGACTTTGGACACGAGGAACCTAAATTTCTGGGTCATGTTGTCATCAGTACTGGCGTTCGCCATGAACCTGACAAAGGCATAGCAGTTGCTCTGTCCCCGATACCGAAGACAAAGCACAACGTGCGCCGATCTTTAGGGCTTCGTGCTTATCACCGCCGTTATGCAAAATAGAAGTGAGGCGTGCAGACAGGACAGAAGAGTAGAGAAATGGACAACACGAACGCCGACTATCAACTGAAGGGAGCGCTGAGGCGAAAAAAGAAAGAAGACACAAAACTCATCTGCACATGCTCAGGAATGGTAACACCACGTGTCAATCGGGTACACGTGCCGGTCTACGTGAGAGATAACTGTTAAGGCACTTAATCTCTTCCTTATGTAAAGTAATCGAAGGCTGATTCACGCACGCACTTCCACCATTATAGATACGCCATGCCTCTACCATAAGACGCGTAACTTCATTCTTATGCCTGTACAATATCGCGCATTCATCTAACTCAGGCGTGCAATTACAATCTCGGCAATGTAGCGAAAGATTAGAAGGCGATCCACCGGTTAACGACCTTTTATGTTCCATTAGCCTATGATTGATACACCGTCCCGTTGGCCCTACGTAGAACTGGCCACAACTAAGGGTAATTTTATAAACCACACCCATACGACAGTCAGCAACACTGTTGCTCTTATTGTGCTTCACTGGACAAATATCTGTTCGTTTATTGCCTTTCTATTCTGTACGGCAGCGCATATCTTACCTAGCTTATTGGCAGCAGTGAAAGCAACATTAACATCATATCTACTAGCAACTTTTTTAAGCCTGTGCAACACTGAATGAATACACGGAATAGCCACTACTCTTTTTTTTGGTATTACTGCTTTCTGTAATCACGTCCGCCCCTCTCGAAACCGACTTCTTTAGGCGCTCAGCCACAGTGGCCACCGCTACATTAGGATAACCTGCTTCTAATAGACGCCGGACCTGCGCATTAAAACTGGCGCTCATTTTGTGCATGCAGGATCTGGTGAGGGAAGAATTAAGGCACAACATGGCAATTCCGCTTTTTACTAATTTAGAATGCTTGGATTGAATGTTTAGCAACGGCTTCGAAGATGCTGGGGAGTACTGCCAACAAACATGATTTTGTTCGAAGATCAAGGAAATGTCAAGAAACTGAATTACCCGTCGCTGAGGAAATTCCTTGGTAAACTTTAATCCTCCCCCATAAAGTTTAAATTGCTCACTTACTGAGGTGGCAGCGGAATCGAATTTTTCCCTATTGCAGAAAATCAGGTAATCATCAACGTAACGAAATATCTTGATAACGCTATCACCTAAGGCTTTCTCTAAGCAGTTGTCAACCTTACTTAGGTAAATGTTGCTAAGGATAGGGGAGACCTTTGAGCCAATACAAATGCCTGATTTCTGCAGAAAAACGCCATCTCTCCACCAAATCAGCGTCGACTTCAAGTACACTGAAAGAATTTCTAGAAAAGCTCCCGTGGAAACACCGCATCTGCCAATAAAAGCCGACTCTGGCACTTGTTCTTTAATGCACTCATTTACGGAATTTAGCAACCCGTCATGCGGCAAGAAATAATACAGGTCTTCGATATCCATACTAAAAGCTGTACAATCACCAGGATTTTCCTCTCTGAAATACTGAGAGGAAAATGATGGCCTGAGAATTACGCAGGCAAAAGGGGTCTGAAAAACTAGTGAAGCTAGGCAGTTCTTTAGGTAACTAGCGACACAAACCTGCCACGTCCCTTTCTCTGACACTATAGCACGAAAAGGAATTTCTTGTTTATGGGTCTTGGCCGAGAAAAACAGTTCTAAGGTGAGGGATTTAGCTTTCTTGACATTGCGGACAAGCCTATCAAGATTATGCCTTGACTAGAGGTCAACCGCACGTTGCTTAACTACCGAAGGCATGAGTTTTACTGGCTGCAAATTCTTTTCTATGGCTGAAATCGCGTTTTCTGAAAACATGTCATCTGGCATAATTACGAAATGACCTTCCTTGTCAGATATTACTGGTCTAAGTTTATGCTCCACAAGGTAATCAACTAACGGTCGGACAGGGTCAGGCGTCTTAAAATGAGAATTTGATTGTTTAATGCTAGCAATGCAATCCGAAATACAGCGTGAGCGTTCTTCTTCCGGGACGAACCAGGTTAAGCAGCGCGGTATTCTTAAAACGTCAACGGGTTTTATGTTAGGCTTAAAACAGTGCTTAGGACCTAAAGCAAGAGTTCTTCTATGGTTATCACTTACGATGGCGTCTCCAAGAACCAGTACGTTATTTGACGGTGAAATATTAGAAAGGTGTTTCCTATTACTTTGTTGAAGCTCCGAAAGTTTCATCCTCCATAGGAAGTCCGCATGTTGCACGGCTAACTTATTCCAGCCGGCGTAGGGGCGGTTCCAATGGCGACCGTCTCCCAGGGCCGCGCAACGGACCCTTAGACACTCCTGGTAGAACCTAACTTGGCGCCATGTTTCAGTGGAAAGAATAGCTCCAATCCTTCTTGCATGCCCAGTTGATGGTTAAAGATGTTGAAGAGGTTGATGGTTGATCGTCTTCAACCATCAACTGGGCATGCAAGGAGGACTGGAGCTATTCTTTCTGCTGAAACCTGGAGGCTTACGAAAAGGGTTCTACTCAAATTGAGGACGACACAACGAGCTATGGAAAGAAGAATGATAGGTGTAACGTTAAGGGATAAGAAAAGAGCAGATTGGGTGAGGGAACAAACGCGAGTTAATGACATCTTAGTTGAAATCAAGAAAAAGAAATGGGCATGGGCAGGACATGTAATGAGGAGGGAAGATAACCGATGGTCATTAAGGGTTACGGACTGGATCCCAAGGGAAGGGAAGCGTAGCAGGGGGCGGCAGAAAGTTAGGCGGGCGGATGAGATTAAGAAGTTTGCAGGGACGGCATGGCCACAATTAGTACATGACCGGGGTTGTTGGAGAAGCATGGGAGAGGCCTTTGCCCTGCAGTGGGCGCAACCAGACTGATGATGATGAAAACCCGTTGACGTTTTAAGCATACCGCGCTGCTTAACCAGGTTAGTCCCGGAAGAAGAACGCTCACGCTGTATTTCGGATTGCATTGCTAACATTAAACAATCAAATTCTTATTTTAAGACGCCTGACCCTGCCCGACCGTTAGTTGGTTACCTTGTGGAGCATAAACTTAGACCAGTAATATCTGACAAGGAAGGTCATATCGTAATTATGCCAGATGACATGTTTTCAGAAAAAGCGATTTCAGCCATAGAAAAGAATTTGCAGCCAGTAAAACTCAAGCCTTCGGTAGTTAAGCAACGTGCGGTTGACCTCTAGTCAAGGCATAATCTTGATAGGCTTGTCCGCAATGTCAAGAAAGCTAAATCCCTCACCTTAGAATTGTTTTTCTCGGCCAAGACCCATAAACAAGAAATTCTTTTTCGTGCTATAGTGTCAGAGAAAGGGACGTGGCAGATTTGTGTCGCTAGTTACCTAAAGAACTGCCTAGCTTCACTAGTTTTTTCAGACCCCTTTTGCCTACGTAATTCTCAGGCACTAGTTCAGTATTTCAGAGAGGAAAATCCTGGTGATTGTACAGCTTTTAGTATGGATATCGAAGACCTGTATTATTCCTTGCCGCTTGGCGGGTTGCTAAATTCCGTAAATTAGTGCATTAAAGAACAAGTGCAAGAGTCGGCTTTTATTGACAGATGCGGTGTTTCCACAGGAGCTTTTCTAGAAATTCTTTCAATGTACTTGAAGTCGACGCTGATTGGGTGGAGAGATGGCAATTTTCTGCAGAAATCAGGCATTTGTATTGGCTCAAAGGTCGCCCCTATTCTTAACAACATTTACCTAAGTAAGGTTGACAACAGCTTAGAGAAAGCCTTAGGTGATAGCGTTATCAAGATATTTCGTTACGCTGATGATAACCTGATCTTCTGCAATAGGGAAGAATTCGATTCCGCTGCTACCTCAGTAAGTGAGCAATTTAAATTTTATGGGGGAGGATTAAAGTTTACCAAGGTATTTCCTCAGCGACGCGTAATTCAGTTTCTTGACATTTCCTTGATCTTCGAACAAAATCATGTATGTTGGCAGTACTCCCCAACATCTTCGAAGCCGTTGCTAAACATTCAATCCAAGCATTCTAAATTAGCAAAAAGCGGAATTGCCATGTTGTGCCTTAAGCCTTAACAGTTATCTCTCACGTAGAACGGCACGTGTACCCGATTGACACGTGGTGCTACCATTCCTGAGCATGCGCAGATGAGTTTTGTGTCTTCTTCCTTTTTTCGCCTCAGTGCTCCCTTCAGTTGATAGTCGGCGTTCGTGTTGTCCACTTCTCTACTCTTGTGTCCTGTCGGCACGCCTCACTTCTATTTTGCATAATGAATCCTTACCAACTAGCTCAGCTTTCTGTCGTTCTAAGGTTCTTTATTACCGCCATTTTGTGCCCAATTTTTCTGAAATTGCCGAATCTTTGCAACGACTCATCCTGAAGGACGTCGGATTTGTTTAGGGCCCGGCACAATCCGACATCTTCCACGACTTTCAGCGACGAGTAATGCCACGCACTAGTAACTTTGGAAGCAGAGGATGAAAAAGTTTGTGTGGTAGCTGCTGCAGAAACGAACAGTAAACGACCGTTCGCTTGGAACTGACTGCTCTCCTTTTCCTCTCGCGACACTATACGTTTTCGATTTGGCGTTTATAATTTATGCGGACCATTTTCTTTCTGCGAGACATGCATTAATCTGAAAAAGAGAGGAGAGAGAGAGAGAGAGAAAAGAAAGGGGAAAGGCAGGGAGGCTAACCAGTTAAGATGATCCGGTAAAAAAAAAGAGGTGCTTTGTACCGTAGTGTATCATAATCATCATCATCAGCCTGGTTATGCCCGCTGCAGGGCAAAGGCCTTTCCCATACTTCTCCAACAACCCCGGTCATGTACTAATTGTGGCCATGTCGTCCCTGCAAACTTCTTAATCTCATCCGCCCACCTAACTTTCTGCCGCCCCCTGCTACGCTTCCCTTCCCTTGGAATTCAGTCTGTAACCCTTAATGACCATCAGTTATCTTCCCTCCTCATTACATGTCCTGCCCATGCCCCCATTTCTTTTTCTTGATTTCAACTAAGATGTCATTAACTCGCGTTTGCTCCCTCACCCAATCTGCTCTTTTCTTATCCCTTAACGTTACACCTATTATTCTTCTTTCCATAGCTCGTTGCGTCGTCCTCAATTTGAGTAGAACCCTTTTCGTAAGCCTCCAGGTTTCTGCCCCGTAGGTGACTACTGGTAAGACACAGCTATTATACACTTTTCTCTTGAGGGATAGTGGCAACCTGCTGTTCATGATCTGACAATGCCTGCCAAACGCACCCCAGCCCATTCTTATTCTTCTGATTATTTCCGTCTCAAGATCTGGATCCGCCGTTACTACCTGCCCTAAGTAGATGTATTCCCTTCCCACTTCCAGTGCCTCGCTACCTATTGTAAATTGCTGTTCTCTTCCAAGACTTAAACATCAGTTTTCTGCAGATTAATTTTTTTGACCCACTCTTCTGCTTTGCCTCTCCAGGTCAGTGAGCATGCATTGCAATTGGTCCCCTGAGTTACTAAGCAAGGCAATATCATTAGCGAATCGCAAGTTACTAAGGTATTCTCCATTAACTTTTATTCACAATTCTTCCCTATCCAGGTCTCTGAATACCTCCTGTAAACACGCTGTGAGTACATTGGCGAGATCGTATCTCCCTGCCTGACTCCTTTCTTTATTGGGATTTTGTTGCTTTCTTTATGGAGGACTACGGTGGCTGTGGAGCCACTATAGATATATTTCAGTATTTTTATATACGGCTCGTCTACACCCTGGTTCCGTAATGCCGCCATGACTGCTGCGGTTTCGACAGACTCAAACGCTTTCTCGTAATCAATGAAAGCTATATATAAGGGTTGGTTATATTCCGCACATTTCTCTATCACCTGATTGATAGTGTGAATACGGTCTATTGTTGAGTAGCCTTTACAGAATCCTGCCTGGTATTTTGCTTGACAGAAGTCTAAGGTGTTCCTGATTCTATTTGCGATTAGCTTAGTAAATAGTTTGTAGGCAACTGACAGTAAGCTGATCGGTCTATAATTTTTCAAGTCTTTGGCGTCCCCTTTCTTATGGACTAGGATTATGTTAGCGTTCTTCCAAGACTCCGGTACGCTCGAGGTCATGAGGCATTGCGTATACAGGGTGGCCAGTTTCTCTAGAACAATCTGTCCACCATCCTTCAACAAATCAGCTATTACCTGATCCTCCCCAGCTGCCTTCCCCCTTTGCATATCTCCCAAGGCTTTCTTTACTTCTTGCGACGTTACCTGCGACGTTACCGTAGTGTATAGGCATGACGTAACCTTTTGTCCCTTCGAAAGGCTTCACGGCGCCTCTTCCCCAAAAATTTTATCTTCATTGAATTCCTGAGGAGTATTCACACAAAATTGTTGTCGCATTTACATTTGTTTGTTTTGTTAGCTGTAGTGCTCCGTATAAAGGTGGGAGACCTGAATTTCTCGAATGCCAAAACGAGTGCCTAATTGAGAGAGGCTTCATGGCGTAGGGTCCGTTTGCAAGGGCTCACCTAGATGGCATGAAAATTTGATCCTGCTGGCTACGGAATATCCCTGCTGCGTGGGTCAAAACCAGTTATTTATGATCGCGTTGCTGAAAACAAAAGGACGGAGTGGCACGGTTCTCTTGAGGGTCTCTGCACGGGGGAAAGTTGTTGCCTATCGACACAACTTTCCGAGGGGTGCTGCTAGCCCCAGTGGATGTGTCCCTCTCATTTTGACGGGAGCCGCTGACTTGACCGCTCCAGAAAGCCTTGTGCAGTTTCACCTATAAGCATGCAACGCGACATATCTAAGTTTTCTCCAACTTCAGATGATCAATACAGCAAGCGCACTTGGCGCGCGAAAGCGATGACTATCGTGCATCATTTATTACTGACAGGCGTAAATAAATTAAGCAAAACATTTCAGTAAGAAAGTGGGGTTAGGAAACATGAATTTTGAATGCAGGGCCAAGTTTTTACTGCGATGGTACTAAGAAATAGTGAACTTCTGTATTAACATTATTTGCACACGTTCAGTCTGTCGAACTGCTGCACCAGAGGGAATCCTTCCTAAAAGAACATACAATTCTAAGGGCCTTACGCAGAAAAATAATTCGAATAGAGACCAGTACTGACAATAAACTTACTAGCTTGACGTATAAAATTGCAGGACTTTGGTTTGTTAACTTTCAGGTGTAGTAGGTTGATTAGAATATTAAAAAAACGTATTAGAGATGACACGTGCAGAGAAGTTTAGTTTTACACTTGTCGACACCCTCTGGGCAGCTGGGCAGTTTATGGAAGTTGAATATTTAAGATGTGACTCGACGACTAACTGCAAGGATTCGAGGATTTTTGTTTGTGGAGTATATTTGGCTGCCTAAACACATCGCACTTGTTTCTAACAGCGCCATGAACTCCGGCTTTTGATAATTAAGTTCATGAGTATTGTTGATGAAGAAGGTTGCACAAAATAGTTCTTGTCCTGTTCGTCTTTACGAGCTAAGCGTTGCTCCCAAAATGACTAAAGAGCTTAGTATTATAAGTACCTTCATACACCAAGCATGAATAAAAAATACTAGTGGAATTGGAGGATGTTCTCGCAAAAATTCCGGTTCTTTGAAAGCATATTGAGAAACAGATGCAGTCATTTCGTCGGCGTCTTTGCCTTTCACATTTCTGTGTTTTGACAACAGCATATTTTTCTTTATAATGTGGTTTAAGTAAGAAGGAATGTGGTTTAAGTCGACAACCGATATGCACGGCTTAGTGCTTGTGCTCGGCATGCGGGGCTGAAGAATGCGGGTTTGCGCGGGGTTTGTACGCGTGGTCAGTGCGCGCGGTCGGTGCGTGTGGAACATCACTTGCGCAACGGGATTTACCAGGTTGCCAACAGGACACGGAAAGAACCACAGGATACGTCTAGGACTCTCAGAGCCTGCTGGCCGAGTACCGGGCCACGCCTGGACACCACCCTTCCTGATCCTTCCGAGCCAGGACTCGCCCCGGTTTCCACCATCTGCATCGGCGATCCTGTTGATCCCGGACTGCGCACCGGTGTGCATCGTTGGTCCTGACATGCTGAGCCCGTGCTTCGCCGTGGTATGCATTCTGACCATGAGTTTGCTCGAGATTCACCCTACGAGCGACGGTCAGGAAAGGACAGGACGCTCCTCCACTCGGCAATGCACAAAGGCTATACAGCAAGGTTCATCGGCCCTCCGACAAGGCGAAGAGAAGGCTCCGCAATCAGAACGTCTAAAAACGCAGGCTTATTAACCCAAGATACAAGAGAATGAGACAGCCATGGCGCTTACGGCCAAACGGCCACTGTAAAAACACCCGCTGCGCCAGGGCTAACCGGGTAGCGGTCCACCAAGCGCGAGAACGATATGTCACGGAAGCAAAGGTCCCATGTAACCGACTCTTTGCGGACCTGTGAGCATCTGTCGCGGCGATGAAATGCTTAACGGAAGAAAGCTGCCGAGGGCGAGAAAGTGATCGGGGGCCATTACTCGGTTTGCCAATCAGGGCGAATCCCGGTGACATATGCTCGCTCGGTGACTCGACGCCGGGAGGGAGCAGCACGGTTTGGGTGGGAAATTAGCGAGCCATGTCTGCCATGTTTTCACTGGGGTTGCTGTTCCGATGGTCTAGCTAAGCACCACGCGCGAGCTAGAGGATGAGGCGTGGGAATGCACCTGGATGATCTTATTCCCACCTCCTAAAGACCGAGGCCAGCCTACAGTGGAGGCTGACCAAGGCCAAGTGACGAGGTTCACTGAGCCGAAAGCGCTCAGCTAACGGGAGAAATTCCTAGAGTGAGGCGCTGTCTTCGTCAGGACCATGTCAGAAAGACAGTATCACAGCAGTTCGAAGAGAGGAAGATGTCGCTTCTATTGATGCGAGTCCATGGGCCTGCCTTGATCACTAAAGACCTACACACCGGAACGAGTAGCCACAGCAAGGAGGAAATGGCGGCAGCCAAGGAAAGACGGGGCGGGGCAGCACCATGAGTCAGCCAGCAACACTTGAGGTCCGCCGGACAGGAGCTGCCAGTAACGCGCGAAGCATGGTTGCCATTTGGGCGCAGCAGCTCGCCGCCAGAGTTCTTGGGCACCCTGGTTTGCCTGCTGACAGGAATGGCAGCCTAGGATAGTCGACAGGCAGCCACGTTAGCAGTGGTAGTCGGAGTGACACACTCGGCTAGGTGCCTGAGCTTGACTGGGCGATCCGGCCACAGTGAGTGGTAGCCGAGGCAGCAGAAGCCAAGGCCGGCACTAGATGTTTCTGGTCCTCAAGTTAGGAGTCATCCACGTTGGGCAGGACTACAGACAGCAGGCCACATGATCAGCAACAGACTGGCGGCATGGTAGGACTAGGTGCAGGGAGAAAACTGGGCAACGGAGGGGCGAGGACACGAAAGCCCCCGGCACAGCCGTGTTGCCAAAGAACGTGCCCGTGCGGCAGAGTGCCCAAGAAGAAGCGTTTGCCGTGCTAAGACTTGGGGAACACATAAGATCGTATGGCGACAAGGCGACAAGAACCTGTCACCGCTTTGATGTGCGCCCTCACGCCGTAGCTGCATTTCACTGTTCAGTGGCACGGTAAGGAATGTAGTCCAGCTACATGCTAGTGGGAGAAAACTGACTAGGCGCGTCATAGGGCAGGTCAGCACGAGAGGGTATATTAGACAAAAAGGCCTGCCACCAGTTGAATGTGCGCCCTCACCCCATAGTTGAATTTCCTTGTTCACCTGCTCGTTAGGGAATTAAGTCTGGCTACCAGTTAGTGGGAGAAAGGCTGCCTAGGTGCTTTTTCGCAGGTAGCATGGCCTGGGGTCAGCCGTGTCGCCGTTTGCCTGCGATTTCTTGACCACTTCTGCCTTTCCTCAGTCGCTGCTCCTGGCAACAAAAGGTTTGAGGTCCGAGACATGAACTGGACCGTTGACTAGTTTTCCTTGAGCGTGAGCCAGTTTGTATACCAGAGGGGGAATTGGGGCCTCCGCTTGGTACGAGCCCAACCATTTGGCCGTTGGGGAAGCAGAGATGCCTTTCGTTGTATTAATTAAGACATCTGAGGACGAGATCAAGACGTCTGAGGACGAGACCGCAGACACGCGGCACATCCTGATGTGACCGGTCGTAATGGGCCTTTTGTGGAGCTCGCGCTTTTGGCAAGTTGGAACGGTCCAGTTCAAGGGCCGCGTCCATCCGTGAGCACAATTCCGCCACGTAGCCGGAAAGGCCGGGTTTCAGAGCGCACGCCCTGCTACAAGTCCGGACGACGGGGTGCATGGGTTTGGCAGTTGTCTCCCGAAGTTGAGGAAAGCGGGCATGTACCCAGTTGGATGGTTACCTGTTAACCACAAGGAGAATCCTATCTCTTTTAGATAGACGGCCGAATATCTGTGTCGCCAGGCAAAGGCCCCGAGCAAAGGCTTGAGGTTCCGGTTAATTTGCTCTGTTGGGTTGGCCTGTGGGTGATACGTGGTTGTCTTGCAGCGCTTAATGTCAAAGGCGGCACACGCATTCACGATAACCTTGACCATGAAGTAGGACGTGTTTTCCCTGATCAGCCGTGCCAAAAACCGAAGTGGTTAAAGACCTCGGTCAACTTCTTCCATCTTCCGCGTTCCGTTAACTTCTGAAGGGCAAGAAGCTCAACCCATGTCATTAAGTGATCTGTGACAGTCAGGAGAAAAACGTAGCCTCGTCTGCTTCTGGGGAAGGGTCCCATAATGCCATAAGCCGCTACTTGTCAAGATAGCTGGCTGTCGATTGGCTGCATGAGCCCAAGGGGTTTGCTTGCACGAAGTTATACGCAATGGCACACGTGGCGTGAGCGGGCGTAGTGAATAGCTTCATGCCTGGCCAGGTAGCGGAGCAGCAGGACTTTTGGAAATCATTAAGGCCACTACATGTCCGGCCAACCGCAAGTCGCGGAAATAGCTCAGGGTGGCTTTCGTTAGACTGCGGAGTATCACCACCTTGAACCAATCCTAGGGAGCTTCCTCAGATGGGGTATGGCACAGGAGAACTCCATTGGCTTCAAGCGTATGCGTGCCTGCAACAGTAGCAGGTGCGTCGCACTCGGCGCCAGCAGCAATGCCAGCCGCCCGTGTATGCCCTATTGCATTGCTGCCTCGCTTCTCTTGTGAGCTCTACTTTGAGCCTGTCAATGATATGTCGAAAGAACGGATCACTGTGCTGTGCCTTAAGTGCGTCTTGCCGGCTGTAGACAATACCAGCACAGCTGATGGGTTCCACCAGGTACGCGTCTTCTCCTGAGGCTGGCGATCTGGGGATCGCTTCGCCGTTGGCGATCGCGCCGATCGAGCCATAGGAGACATTGGCTCTGGCCTCTATAGAAAGCGAATTGGCGCCATTCGAGTCGAGGGAGAAAAAAACTCCAGTTTCTACTGAGGCTGCGGTGTCTACTTGGTGCGAATGCCCATAGGAATGGCGGACAGGAGCGGCAGACGCGGAAACGGGAGCGCATGGCAAGGCCTCCACCACCAAGTTTCAACTTCCTTTCCGGTAGCGCATAACAAAGTTGTACTGCTGCAGTGTCAACGCCCAGCGTGCGAGGCGGCCTAAGGACTCACACAAGCGCTTAAGCCAGGTGAGCTCCATGTGGTCCGTCTCCACCAGAAATAGCGCTCCGTCAACGTGGCGTTCCCTCGACGTAGGCTGGGGTTCTCCAAATAAAATATTCAGTTGGAACTAAGCTCTTGTTCAGTGGTATTTGTTCCTCTGTGTGTCCTTGTTTCACTTGCGCTGATTGAGCATGTCTGAATTAATCGTGACCACCTGGGTTTCTTTAACGTGTACCCAATGCACGGTACAGGGGAATTTTAGCATTTCGCAATGCTGCCGCCATGGCCGGGATTCAATCCCTCACGAGCGGGCTTTGCAGCTCAATGCCGAAGCCACTACGCCACAACGGCGGATTCTTTTTCTAGTTCATCAATTAAGTGTTTTTGATAAGGGCAGCATATAACGTGATCATATTGACGGCTAGGTTTTACACGAGTGTCTTGTAGGCAGTCAAGTTAACATGAGATGGGGCTCCACTTCCTACGTATAAAACCAAGTTGTTTGAATGTTTGTGAGCATGTTGCTTCGACATGCACGTCCCACATTAGTTTGTCTTTAAATTCCCCGCTAAGAACTTAAGTTTGCATTTTTAACTCCGAACCCATTAAATCTTAATTAAACTGCTGAGGCATTTATTTATGTGTTATGATTGTAGACACTGTGTTGCTAACATTAATTTACATACCGAACCTTTAACTCCAAGAAGCAATGCCATTAAGTGATGTTTTAAGCCTTAATTTATCCTCCCCAGAACACGCATCAGTATAAATGGCAAAGTTATCGGTGTTGGGACTGGGCGTCCGAAGACGTGGAATGCACTTTACTAGTGGAGGAGTAAGGGAACGTGAAGCTGGGCCCAATATCCAAGACGTTTTACAAACACGTTTACATTTACATATTTACAAGAAAATTCAAAGTAATACGGAAAAAGTTCGTGACGAAGTTGTAGCCGCCGATCATTCCCGCCGTCCGTGGCTCCTTTTATGCCCTGCATGGTCATTGTTCAGTCACTTCCCCCAATCTGGCGTCAGGAGACCGATCACATCAGGTCCCAGCAATCCTGAGGTCGGTTGCCCTTTCTCTCTCAAAGGAGCTTGATCGGAAACGTGCGCACATCACTGGGCACAAACAGGGAAAGGGGGAGCGTACGCTGACTTCGACCGTACAGTGAGTCTGCCCCCGGCGTGATCATGCCAATTTGGGCGGCCGAAAAGTGATGGCCGTATCCATCTTAATTGCTCAAACCTCTCCTGAACGAGGTACTACCCCAGTGGTCCTGAATCATCCGTGTTGAGAACTATCTTGACGAGGCTGTCGGCCCGTTTCCTATTCTCGCGCGAGCCGTGAGCAGAGGGTGTCGCTAGGGGGGGGGGGGACGGCCAATCTGAACATCGGCTAAAAAGCCTTAATGTTACACCTGATTTGACACAAAAGTAAATATCATTTACATCCGACAGAAACAAGGTAATGCCCCGAACGCAACCGCTGCGATACTCCAGAAAGAGCATTAAGCAGGGAAGATTCTGTTCAGCGCAACGGGACATACTGCGTGCAGTGTGATAAGTAGGCTGCAATCCATAATACTATTTTTCAGTCACTACCAATGCACTTCACTTTTTCGATTAACATGTGATTTACAACGTATTCAAAAGCATTTGAAAAGTCTATGAATATGTCGTGAGCTTGTAATCCTGACTTTATAATTGTGGCATAGTCATGCGTAATTTCAAGAAGCTGCGTAACTGTTGAAATGCCTTTTCTAGAACCGGTCTGTCTTGAATATGAGTTCATTACATTCAAAGTAGCTGATTTGAGCTTTATTGACAATGTGTTGCATTCATTTGCAAGCAGAACTAGGAAAGAGATAGATCTGAATTTATCGACTAGTAATTTATTACCATTTCAATTAACAGATATAACTTTTGCACAGAGCCAATCTGCAGATACTTCAGCCGAAGCTAAAAGTGCCGCGAATATTATGCGAATGAACGCAGATAACTGTTCTGCGTATCGTTTCACGAAGGCGTTAGGAATGTTGTCGTGACCGTGCGAGTTTTCCCACGACGATTTGCAGATGTAGATAAACAATGCCCGACTCAGTAATCACTATCTCTGGCATCACCGGCAAGATGCTATGGAAGCGGTGGAAGGGGATGCGTGTATGAAGACTAAATTAAAGTAAGCAATAAATCAATTTGCTAAAGCATGAGGGTCTTCAACAAAAGTGCCTGAAATATACGTTGAACTAATAGGCTAGCTTTTGTCAGGCAGGTATCACCAAAATTTACCGGGCTCATCCTTCATAAAATTAGTTAAGGTGTTAGAATGTTCCTGCCATCTCTTATATTATCTTTCAATTCCATTGATACTTTGATTATATTAGCACGATTTCTTTTCTTCCTGCGCATTTTGCGAAGTGTTCCATGTAGACTTACGTCTAATTGTTTTGGTTTTTAGTGGAATAAAATTTGCCTTGCAGTACGTAACATATGCACTGCTTTGATTTGAACGATTAATCATTAAGAACCGATGTTTCGGCCAAGTGTGTGCAACAATGTCCCAAGAAAGTCTATAACTTGATTAAGGTGGCGAATTGGATGTGTTGGTATATACTTGAAAACGCGGCAGCGCAAAGAAGACGCGGATGGAGACCACACGACAAACACAAACGCTTAACTTGCAACAACATTTTTGTGAATGATTCAGGAATATATACGCGATGTCCGAGCCAGGGGTTATCATATGCGCATGCGTAAGTATGCCAGGTCTTTGTCTGAAATAATGAGATTAGCTTGTTGGGCTAGTTTGTACATGGTTATGCTAGGACAATGGCAGCAAACTTGAATAAGGGAATAAATTGAGAGGCAGACAGACAAAACGACAGGAAGGTCGCTGCAATCGGGCCATCTTTTTCAGATTGTGTGAAGGTGGCCCAGCGTTACGACGTGAAAGACGTGTTCTCTGCCCCTCACAAGCTGTCAGTTTTTGAGGTTGACCGAGCCGGCGGAAACCCAGCAACGGGATTGCGTCTCCAAGCTCAGATGCTCTTTTGTTGAGTGCGCAGGTGTAGTCTATGAAATTCCTTTCAGGCGCGAAAAAGTGTACGTTGGCCAAATTGGGAGATGTGTTAAGGATCGATTAAGAGAGCACGCAAACAACGTGAAAAATGCGTGTGAAGCAAGAGATTTTGAAGGATTTCGGCCAAGTAATTTTCTGACTTGCAACAACTGTTCGCCTGACCCTGCAAACACTCAGTTATCAAGAAGAGCAAAGCGCGTGTGACACGGGAAATCGCAAAATCCGACCAGGTTTCTAGACTTGAGGTATGTGTCATCATGGCCTCCATCATGCTTTCAGACAAATAGATGACATACTTGCACATGCCCAGATGATAACCCCTGGCTCAGACAGCACGTACATATTCGTGATCATTCCCGAAAATGCCGGAAGTTCAGCACTCGTCTTTGTCATCTCGTCTCCGTCGGCATCTTTGCCGCGCTGCCACCTTTTCAAATTCTATAACGCTTTCACCGTTAGCGTCATTGTAATCTTTTACAATGACGCGGAAATCAGCAACAGTGCGATTTCTGCATAGTTTTAACGCGATAGCGTTAAGGAGCTCGTGTCGCAGAAAAGCCGGTGTCGTCGGCGTCGGGGTCGGCGTCCGCGGCGTTGGCCGTGAGCGATAAATCACGGCAGGCACTACATAAATAAAAAGCAACTTCCAAGATGGGCTGGGTGGGAATCGAACCAGGGTCTCCGGAGTGTGAGACGGAGACGTTACCACTGAGCCACGACTTTTTTTTTCTTTATTACCTTGATTTCAACACCACTCAAACGCGTACAAAGTAGGTCATTTGGTGCAGAAAAATAATATTACATCACTTCGAGAGACTGTACATATTTAAAAGGCACTCAAAGAGGATATCACAGACGCCAAAGTGTCAAGCTCCTCAAACCACTCTGGAGGTTCAATCATGTGCTTGAGGGCATCACGTGTGTACCTAAGACTTTCACCTAGGTGTTCCCTCGCAGACCTTTCATCTACGCGGGCATTCCTGATATCCATGCGCGTTTTCCACACGCTGCTCATACACAAAAGCATTACCAAGTCAGCCGGCACTCCCCCTGTGTCTGCACACGGTAAGAACCGAATACCGAAAGGACTTAACGGCAGTTCTTTCTTCAGAGTTCGTTTTAGAACATCCCACAAGAAAACTGAGTCATGACAATCCAAAAAGATGTGCTCAATAGTTTCAGGTTTCTTACATATGATGCAGTTAACAGACCATGGAACAAAGAAGCCCTTGCTTTGCAGCCATGGCTTCACAAGGAGAGTGCCCGAATGCAATTGAAAAAAGAAGGTTTTCGCTGAAGATCGAACCGGCATTTTTCTAACGCGTTTCAGCACATTGCGTTCAGGTCCTAAGTTATACATCATGCGGTAAACAGGATGCGGCAAGAAAACATCAACCAGATCACTATAAAGTTTCTTACGCGTCACTGAAGTCAAAAATTCATTCGAAAAATGCGCTTTCAGTAAAGAAAAGGACATAACAACTTCCCTCAGAAAGCCAATTGGTGTTCGAGTACGTTCATTTGCTGATGAGACAACCCACTCAGGCAAGGAAGAACTCAATCTCACCTGAATAACAGTACGCAGAAATATATCACTTTGGTCCCTTAAGAAAAAGAACCTACTAACAATCTGTTTCAAAAACAAATGTGTTAATCCTAGTCCTCCATTTTTCACCGAATGAAACAAGTTACACCGGCTAGTTCTCTCCCAAGTGGATCCCCATATATATACCGCAAACACTCTGTGAAGTTTCTGCACCGAAATCCTTGCCATGCATAACACTTGTAGTACATAATACACCTTTGTAACTAAAAACAAATTGCAAACACTAGCTCTTGAAAACATCGAAAAATTATGCCGGCCCCACTTTTCTGTCTGATCTTTAACTCTTTTTACTTCTTCGATCCAATGCGCGGCACTGTCACGATAATGTTGTAATGGCACCCCAAGATATTTTCCAGGGGTAACGCTCCAGTTCATATTGCAAAAAAACTCGGGTACCTGTGGCCAGCTGCCGTGCCATAAACCTAGGCACTTAGCCCAGCTTACAACACTTCCAGTTGCGGCGCAAAAGGAAACAACCTCTTTCATAGTGTTATTCACGCTTTCTGTATCACGGCAAAAAATTGCCACGTCATCTGCATAAGCCAGAACTCTAGTCTCAATTCCTGCGTAGATAAACCCACGAATAGATTGGCTCTTAATTATTTTCAAACAGAAAGGCTCTAAATACAAGGCAAATAAAAGAGGCGACAAACAGCATCCTTGTTTTACTGATGATTCCACTTTCATACTGGCGCCTAATTTTCTATTAATTACTAACTGCGCAGTGCAATTTTTGTATACCATTCTTACTCCATCTGTTATCACTGCACCGGCTTTAACATGTTCTAAGATCAAAAATATGACATCATGGACGACTCTGTCAAAAGCCTTTTCAAGGTCAATTTGTATCATAGCGACTCTGTCCTCTCTCTCATCGCAGCATTCCAGTATGGTCCTTGCAGTATGTATATTCGAAAAGATCGATCTGCCTTTGATACCGCATGTCTGATGGGGGCCCACAAGTTCTTTTATAACGGTCTGCAATCGTCGCACCAGTACTTTAGTATAAACTTTATAGTCCGTATTTGTCAAGCTTATTGGTCTGTAGGCTTCAACCGCCAAAAGTCGCGCACGATCTTTTACTTTAGGAATTAAAATAACGTGCGATGTCCGAAAAGAAGGAGGTGCTTCCTTATTCTCGTACATCTCCCTTATCACGCGATGTAGTGCTACAGCTATTCCCCTTTTAAAGCTCTTATAGAAAGCCCCTCCCAGACCATCAGGCCCCGGCGACTTGCCGGGAGTAAGTTCGTCAATCGCATCCTCAACTTCTGAAAGGCTTATTGGTCTGTCGAGCGTTTCACAGACCTCGTCTGATAATGTTGGCATTAATGGCAAGAAGTCAGTTCTAAACCTTTCGATATCACATGTCTTTTTCCCCATCAAACTTTCATAATAAGACTCAAATGCGTGCTCAATCATTCCAACATCACTAGTGACTTCCCCTTGATAACTTATTTCTGTTATTTCTTTGGAAACCGCGTGTTTCTTCTCGTCACTTATTGCTCGCTTGGTAGGCGTCTCCCCCATCCATAATCTCTCCGCCCTTGCCCTTAATACCGCACCCCTGTACTTTTCTTCATCGATGACTTCAAGTTCAGACTTAACTTCTTTAATTTCTTTCGAAAATAAGCCAGGCGAAGAGCTTTCTGCGCTGAGCATATATTTTAGCCTAAGGTGTAATTCCTTCTCACGCTCTTTTTCTTTGTGACAGACTACGCATGCTCTTTCTATCGCGGTGAATTTAACGTCTCTTTTGAAGAGTTCCCATTCTGCTATGAAGAACGCTGACGTAGTTATGCTGAGCAAATTTTCGAGCTTTTCTTGAACTGCCTTTTGAAAAACGTCGTCTTGCAAAAGCTTATCATTTAGCTTCCATAAGTCCCAGCTGAATTTAGATGGTTTTTGTTTCTTTCCTATGGTTGACATAACGAGGCAATGATCGCTAAAACTAACATGTAACACTTGATAACTTGAAAATAACGGTACAAAGGCTAACGGAGCATAAATTCTGTCTAGCCTGCCATGACACTGACCTTGATAGTGCGTATACATGGTATGGTTTTCACTTGACAACACGTAACCAATGTCTTCAAGCTCTTGTTGCCTTACAATAGAACTTAAAAGCAACGCACTTTTATCACAAACACTAGTCAACTTAGATTTATCTTCTGGAAAGCAAACACAATTAAAATCACCCAGTAATATGACATGTCTTTCACAATTCAAGTACTGCTGAATATCACCAAAAAAGACTTCCCGCTCCCGTGCCACGTTCGGAGCATAAACACATATAGCCCTCCAAGGCATCTCTGAAAAAGTAAAATCGCAGAGGACCATTCTGCCATCCTCGGATGATGTGACGGCTTCAACTACAGCAATACTGCTACGCAAAAGAATAAGGCAGCCCCCAGACCTACCCGCCGCATGACATACACTTACGGTATATCTAGGACGGAAAACGTTAACCATTTGCTCCGTGCATTCATCAGTTGCAATTTTTGTTTCTTGAATGGCCAATAAGTCAATATTATTTTCAATAAGAATACGGTTAACTTGGCATTGCCTTCTACGCCCGCTAAGTCCACGCACGTTCAACGTCGCGACACAAAGACCAGTCGAAAAATTAGCTGCCATTTAACGGGAGGAGAATCCAAACCAATTACCGCACATCGTCCGTCTCACATCTGCTACGATGACTCGACGGTCAAGGGAGGCGGACCATGGTTTTCTAGACATCAAAGCCCAATGACGACGGCCGACGCACATCCTGCCCACAAACCCCAGTCTCCACACCCCAACAACGATTTTTGCTAACCCAGGAACGCCTCCGCTAACGCGGAGGCGTCTGGGTTGTAGAACGGCGTTTGGCAGGAACGCCGGGCTTGGGCTTGAACGCCGGTCGGCGTCCCGGGGTAGCTTTCGGAGGAGGCTCGTCATTACCAGTCTCTTGACCCTTTTCCTCTTGCTCATCCGCCTCTTCGTGAAGCCTCTTAGCAGGTGCACTACTTGACGTTGGCATCACGGTGTCGTCAGTTTCATGCTTTTCACCGGTCGTCACTTCTGCTGATGTGCACGTTTCTTTGGCCTCTTTTACCTCGACCTCTATTGAGTTAGTTGGTTCCACCGTGTCATCCCATGGGTCTTTCCAGCCGTCCGATGACTTTTCTTCATTAACAGTCATTGCCTTCTTCAGGGGCGTTAACACCGAGGGCTGGGTCTCTTTCCCTTCGCCTGCGGCTTCCACTGCGTCGACCACGTCCATCAAGTGATCTGTGACATCTTCCTTCAATGCCGGGCCTGTCACTGTGGCATAGGTTCGGACGCACTGGGTCTCGTCGTGGCCGAAGCGACGACAAAGCCCACAGCGTGGTACACGGCACTCGCGTCGGATGTGCCCGATGCCGCGGCATCGGAGGCAGAGGGGAGCTCTGCCAGGGACGTGCACGAGCGCAACATCTTCCGCCACTCGCAGCTGGTGGGGCAAGTCTTCAGCGGTGACGCCTACCTTCAGCTTGATAGTGACAGTACGGGTGGTTGACCCTTTGTCAACGCATCCTTGTACCCGCCACCTGTCCCTGGTGATCTCAGTCACCTTTCCAAAAGGCGACAAGGCAGTGCGAACGTCGTCGTCAGGTTCACCGTGAAGGAGCCAGTAGAGCTTGATACGGACGCCTCTGTCACACGGGTCGACGACCACACAGCGGTGGTCTTTGACATCAAACGCGTCTGCAGCGATAATCCTCTTTTTCCCTTCTTCGTCCTTGAAAGTCACCGCCCACAGATGGTTCATTTGATATGCACCCAGTGCAACCACTTCCGGCATGAGAGACAGCCGTGTAAGAGCGTCTCGAAAATATTCCACTCTGTAAGGCCTCGCCTTAACGTCACCATGTAAAAAAACCGTATGAAGAACGGACGCACCTGTTGGCAGCGTTGGCAAAATCATTTGGTAGTCCTGACCTGGTTTTTCAGTTGACCTGATACCGCGGCCCAAAAGGGTCGCTGAAGCCGCTCGTGAAGAGCCCGACATTCCGCGTCCGCTCACCTCGGTGGCTGAAGAGGAAGTGTGACTGAGCCACGACTTCGATGCTTCAAAGCGGTACAAAAGCGCCTCTAGTGAACGCGGTGTTACCTTAGAAACGAGCTGTTTCTAAGGCTCAGGCGTGCGTCGCTTGCTCAGGCGCACATTTCGTTGTCGCGCCGAACGCTGCGTTGCTCGACGCTCACCGCGTCCGATGCGGGGCGCGTAGTCGCTGCGCCGTAGCCCATTGTCTTACACCCCTTAACGGGTCGACGGGAACGCTGTCGCGTTCCACTCTTGAAGGCGAAGCTTAAGCGTCCTCCAAATTTTTTGGTGTGTCATCGCACCAACAGCGTCTCAGAAGCGCCGCTAGCGTCTCAGAAACGCCGCCAGCGTTTTGGCAAAAGCTATATAAGCGCGCACGCTCTGGAGGTGGTGGTGATAAACTTTATTGAAAGGGGAAAGGGTAAAGAGGGACGTGGCTGAGGGTTAGGGCTCAAGTAAGGCCCTGGGCCTGCTTGGCCTTTTCCGCCCAGTCCACCAGTTCAAGTTGTCGGTCGACGTCCCCGGAACTGAGCCAGGCTGTCCAGTCAATCTCGCTGCTGACGGGGGGATGAGAGAACGGGAGCGAGGTGCATTCCCACATTATGTGTGTGAGTGTTCCTGTTTCTGAACAGAGCCTACATTTGTCGCTTTCCCTGCCCCCTGTGATTTAGTTAATGTATTTTGGGTGTGGGTATGTATTTGTCTGAAGTCGCCGAAACGCGACCGCTTGCGTTTTGTCGAGTTGCTTGGCCGGTGGTGGGAGCGCGCGACGCCTCAAGCGATACCGATGGGCTATTTCATAATAAGTCTCGCAGGGTTCCTCGTGTCTCTCCTCCTCATTCACGCTGTCCGCATCCGCGTACGAGGCTCGGCGCGCGAGATCTCGAGCCAAACTGTGAGCCGACGCGTTGCCGGGCACAGCCGCGTGAGCGGGGGTCCACACGAGGGTTGTCAAGCCGCTTAGGGGGCGTCGTGTGAGGACATGGTACGCCTGTTTGCAAATTCTACCACGGACGAAATTGCCGATGGCCTGCTTGCTGTCGCTGATGACGGTATTCGCTTCCGCATGCATGGCCATGGCAATCGCGGTTTCCTCCGTTTCCACCACTCGGCCAGCCGTGATTGTTGTATCTTCTATCAGTCCTCCGTTGTGATCAGCTACCACCGCAGTCATGAGGTCGCCGCGAGGGTGTCTGGCTGCGTCTGTGTAGACCACTCCATCTTGCGAGCCGTAGCGTCGCCAAATGGCTTCACTACGGGCCTGCCGACGGCCCTGATGGAACTCGGGGTCCATGTTGCGGGGTAGAGGTGGGGCATAAATATGCCCCCTGACCTTTCGCGGAATCGTAATGTACTCTGTAACCTCGGGGATAGCCTCGAGACTGAGCTTCCGGAGGACGGTGCGGCCAGCCGGGGTTAGCGAGAGACGACGGACTTGGGCTGTGTGGTGAGCGTCTAAGAGCTCCTCGATCGTGTTATGCATGCCTAAGGCCTCTAGCCTTGCGGTGGCCGCGTGGTCCGGAAGGCCCAAGGCTGCCTTTGTGCTTCGTCGGATCATGGTGTTTAATTTGGCCAAGTCCGTGGGTGCGAGTTTGGCATATGGTGTCGAGTACATGGTTCTGCTGGTTATGTATGCCTGCACAAGTCGAAGCAGATCGCCCTCGCCCATGCCGTGGTGCCGATTAGCCACCCGGCGAATGAGCTGTAGTGTGTAGTTGGTCGCCCTCTGGAGTTTCTTTAACATGAGCCCGCAGCGCAGCGTGTTCTGAAAGTCTAGCCCCAATATTTTGATACTGGGGCGCTCCGGGATGGTAAGTTCTCCGACTTTAAGCTCAAGGAAGCGCCTTCTCCGTGGTAATCCCCTGGGACAGCTACTTCTGCCGGGCTTGATCAGGAGGTATTCGGATTTATCCGGTGAGCACGTCAGGCCCCTTGACTCCGCATAAGCTTGTACGACGTCGATGCCGCGTTGCATGATCTCTTGAAGAGCTTGTGGATCATCCGCCGCTGCCCATAACGTCACGTCGTCAGCGTAGAGGCTGTGGTGAAGCCCAGGGATAGAGCACAGCAGTTCCGGGAGCCCGCGCATCGCCGTGTTAAAGAGAAAAGGGGAGATGACTGATCCCTGCGGCGTGCCTCGGCTCCCCAGCTCTATAAATTCAGTTTCATGTTCGCCGACTTTGATCCGGCACTTCCGGTCGGTGAGAAAGTTTCGGACGTATTGGTAAGCTCGGTTTCCGACACCCAGTTGGGTCAGGCCCTCGAGCACCGCTGCGTGGGCAACATTGTCGAAGGCCTTCTTCAGGTCGAGGCCCAGGAGGCACCGGAATCGGCGAGCGTCCGCCGGACTTTCGAGTTGCATCACCTGCCTTTTTACCTGAAGGAGTACATCTTGAGAGGACAGGTGTGGCCTGAAACCAAACATAGGGTGGGGGAACTCGTCCCCATCTTCTACGTGTTCATTGAGACGGTCTAGGACCACGTGCTCCATCAGTTTGCCGACGCATGATGTCAGTGAAATCGGCCTGAGGTTGTCCGCAGTGAGGGGCTTGCCTGGTTTTGGTATGAAGACGATCGTTGACGTCTTCCACTCTTCTGGGATGGCGCCCGTCTTCCAGCATTCGTTCATGAACTCTGTGAGCTGCTCTATTGCGGCCTCGTCCAGGTTGCGTAGGATCTTGTTGGTAACGCGGTCCGAACCCGGCGCCGAGTTCGTCCGCAGCTTGTAGGCGGCTGCCGACACCTCAGCGAACGTAATGTCTTCGTCTATGTGCGCGTTCGGCCGGCCCTGATAGGCAGCAGGTAACGGTGTCTTGAGTTGCGGGCCGATGTACTTGTCTCGCATCTCTGCCAGGAACGCTCCCGGGTCCTGAGCATGCCTGTGGATTAACTTGGCCATGTTTCTTCTGCCTTCGACCCTGGTGGTGTCCGGGTCCAGGAGGTGGCGTAGGAGGTGCCACGTCCGGGCTGCGCTGAGGCGTCCCCTCATGCGATCACATATTTGGTACCATTGCTGTCGGGTGACCTCGGTCGCGTGATCGGAGATCTCTGCGTCAAGTCGACTGATTCTTTCTTTTAGGGCTTGGTTATCTTTCCCCTGCTGTTGCCAACGCCGGAACATGCTCGATCTTGCCTGCCACATGTGGAGCAGCCTGCTGTCGACGTTGGTGGTTGCCGGGGCGTCTTCCGGGTCAAGATGTTCCGTATGCTCTTCCACGTCGGCGAGGAGTTGGCTCGTCCAGGATGAGATATTGGCGATGGATCCCTCATTGGCTCGCATTCTTCTGGACTCGCGGAATTTGTCCCAGCTTGTAACCTAGAAGCGATGCTTCCGCCGACGCTTGCCGCGTGCATAGATTTCCGTGTGAAGGATGCAGTGGTCGCTGCCCAGAGTTTCGCCAGTGTTCGTCCAGGCGTAGTCTTGCGAGTGGACGACGAATGTCAGGTCCGGGTTAGTGTCTACCTGACCTCGGCTGCCGATTCTGATGCGGGTGGTAGTATCGTTGATTAGCGTGAGGCCCAGCTCTTGCGCGGCTTCTGCTAGATGTCTACCCTTGCGGGTGTCGCCCAGGTATCCCCACAGAGTATGACCGGCGTTGAAGTCTCCAACGATGAGCAGGGGGCAGTCGCGGCTGACTTTGAGGGCCGAGCGAAAAATCACATCGAGCTTCGGGTCTGCATGCGGGGCGACGTATACGTTGAGGATGAATAGGCTGGGATCTGACGTGCGCGTCGGGATGATCTCCACGAAAACGTGGGGGATGCCCGAGGGGGGAGAAGTTTCGATGTCGTGGATCGCCGTCACCTGTTCTCGGCGAACGAGCGTAGTGACTTTCCTGGAGTTGTTACGGCAATGGAAAGCCCGGTAAGAGGAGAGGCCGGCTTCCATGTTGACTTCTTGTAGCGCTATGATATCAGGTTTGTAGGATTCTTGCTGTGCCGTGTTATTAACATGCTGGTGAAGGTTGGCCTTCTTCTTTTTGAATCCGCGGCAGTTCCACTGCCAAACGTGATAGGTGCTATTGGTTGTTACAACCATGTTGATAGTTGGGGAGTGTGTGGACGGCCAGGTCCAGGCGGGAAGAGCGGAGGACCGCCGCTGCGCTGACGGGTGCCACCTGAGGAACGACCGCGGGGTGAGGGAGAGTCTGCTCCGGCTGGACGGGCGCTAATTTTGGGATGTATTGTGCGATTTGTGTGACCTGTGCGGCTAGCGTGTTGTAGTTCTGTTCGAGTGCCGTCATGCGGTTCTCTTACTGGAAGCGTTCAAAAATCGCAGGAAGGATGGCGTCCATGGCCGCCTTGACCGCGCGTTCAACGTGTCGCTCTACGCGTTTCATTAGGTCTGCGTCCTCAATTGGGGCTGTAGTGGAAGTCCTGTGAATGAGGCTGGCTTTACGTTTGTTCGGTGGACCCTGGGAGTCCATATCGGACTCTTCACTTTCGGTAGTTGTCGGTATGCTAATAGGCACCGAAGTCGGTGAGGGAACTGATACGGCGCTAGTTGCCGTGCTAGGGTGTCGGTCCCTGTCCATTGGTTGTGGGAAGCAACCCCTCTCGTAGGCGCGGATCTTTGTATCCTGTCGTGCGATCTTTGTCTGCATGTTTTGGATGGTTTGCTGTAGACTCTTAACTGTGTCAAGTGTAACTATTTCGGGATGCACCTCGCTCCCCCTCCCTGCCACTATGCTGGCCCAGTTTCTTTGGGACGTCACCTGTGATTGGGCTCCTTGTTGGTTTCGTTGCTGATGCTGCTGTTGGCCCCGGCCTCCACGGTTGGCTTGGCCCCCCGGCTGCTGCTTCGGGGCGCTCCGCGATCTCGACCGGCCGCAGCGGCTCCGGCTCCGACCTCGGCTCCGGCTCCGACCCCGGCTGGTTGACCGACGTCTGCCGGCCGTGGTGCCGCCGTCACCGGTCGACTCCCCGTCCACGAAGGAGACTGACGACGAGCGCCTCTCCCTAGACCGGCTGCGGTGGTCATCGCCCCGTGGCTGCGGTGATTGAAGCTGCTCTTCCCGCACTCTAGCCTGCCGATCGCAGCGCTGGCGTCGGCGCTGGCGGATGATGAAAGGGGTCTCAAACTTCTTCCGGCACTCCCGGCTTCCCGTGACGTGGTTCTTGCCGCACAATAGGCAATGTGGCGTGCACTCGTGCCCGTCGGTCGTGTCGGGTGCTCCGCATTCTCTACACTTCTTGGTCGTGCCTCTATTCGGACAGACGTCTTCTCGATGCCCGGTCTGGTAGCAAATCAAGCAGGCTTGTACTCTGCGCCGGAATAAGTTGCATCGGTGCCATGCCCCGCCGTACATGACGTAATGAGGAACATCCTGTCTCCTGAAGACCAGCAGGACGGTTTCGGACTCGCCTAGACGGCGGAACCCCACTATGTCGGGATTCATGCCACTCTCGGACAGATTCTCCTGCATTTGCTGTTGGGTGTGGTGCGGAGGAATTTGGCGAATAATGCCCTTCCCTTGATCTTCAGTTGGGAAGTAAGCATTAATCGGATAGGTCTGACTTCCCACCTTTAGCGTCGATAGCTTCGCGTAACTGTCGGCTCGGTCCCCATCCTCGGTACCCACGACAACGAAGTTGCCGACGGCGTCCAAACGTACCATGTCCTTGCCGTAAGCTTGCTTTGACAGTCCCGTGGAAACACACAATGCCTCCATGACGGCTGATGGGCGTTGTCCGGACACATTAAAACCACCGCTGATTCCCAACACCACTTTGAAGTAGTGCGGAGGGATAGGGGGCTCCCTCGGGTGCTTGGGACGTCGCGCCGGGTTAGGCCTAACAACGACTCCGGCCGTCCTCGCCTTCTCGCGGGGCGAACTTATCGCTGACTTGCATTGGGTACGTTTGTCGCGCTGCAGCGTGCACCATCCTTTATCTGCGAGGTCTTCCGGGGTGATGGGCGTCCCCTCCACGACGACTTCCATGTTGGCGTGGCGTCGTGGGCCGCTCCGGCCCCGACCACTTCAGACAGGAGCTATGCCTAATGGCGGTTTTCAGGCGAGAAAGCGGTCAAAATTCGACGTACCGAGGTGGGAGCGGTGTCCGTCGATGCCGCTTGACTTGTTGAACGTGAGGATGCAATCGGTTCCTTCCTAGGACCAAGGGAACCTGGCGAAACAACACAAGATAGCGGACCCCGTTTCGCATACGTGCGCACAGAAGCGTCTTCGTCTTCTTCCCCCACGCTCTGGAATAAAGAGCATTCCTTCCTTGGCTCCCGTGTGCGGCTGCCTTGCTACATTTATAATCAATATGCTTCAATGTCAGGGGGCAAAATGAATGTGAGAAAATGTGAAGCATTAAATTTAGGCCGCGCCGAAATAACGCTACCAGGGGACATTAAACAGACCGAGCATATGCAAATTCTAGGTATCAAATTTTGTGCAAGTGGTGTTTCACCTCACACGTGGCGAGACATTGTCAGCTACATTAAAGAACAGTCGGAAGCGGTGACTGCGTCGCCACTGCCGCTGGCAGAAAGGGCTTTCTTCATTAAGAACGTATTTTGCAGTAAACTGTGGTTTACTCCAACGGTAGCTCTCCCGCCGTCACCAACAGTACGAGTAGTAAACTCACTTATTTTTTCATGGTTCTGGCTAAACAAGTCGCAATACGTAGCGCAGCAATTTTTGCGTTTGCCGAAATCCAGCGGAGGATGGAGCTTGCCGTGCATAGTTACATTCGGTAGGCTTTTGTGCGCTAAGAGTAAATGTGATCTACTTGATGATGATTGGTACCCTGGTAGGCCACTGCTCCTTTATTGGCTGAGCCGTTACCGTCGAACGCTTATGCCGCAGTGTACAGGCAACTTGCTTCCGACGGCGGTGACGCCAGCACCGCAGTATGCGGCCGCTGCGCGCTTGCAAAGCCAGCTTGTACAAGTAAGAATTACAAAGTGGCGTGCGACACCAGTTTCCAGGCTTTGTGAAATGTTCTGTGAGACAGCTGTACCTCCACGGACAGCTACTACACAAACATGGACAGCCGTACTTTCACCTGATTTGCCCTCTCAAGTGAAGGATTTTCATTGGCAGTATCAGTGGGGCATTCTACCTACAAGAGACAGGCTTGAACGCTGGCATATGGTAGCGAATGATAAATGCGTATATTGCGCACAAACAGAGACCAACGCGCATGTAGTAAAGGACTGCGTTGTAGCACGCACCTTCTGGAAGCTAGTTGCAAGAATGTTCGGATTATCCATCGTGCGGCCACCACAGCGCCGAGATCGGTTTTCGAGTCTCGTCTACTACAACGCTAGCTACGTTTTGTGCTGCTTCCGCAACATTGCAGAACGATCTCGGCAGTCAAATAGAGCAATGTACCCCAGAATGCGAAAACTACGGGTGATAGTATGGGGTCATCTTGAACAACAATTGTTCAAACTCGTTGAAGCCGAGTTTATTCGCCGCTGGTCTACGTGGTGTTGCGTACTCCAGGGTAGCGTACCGTAGCGGCGCCTGCCTATCTAAGCTCGACCGACATTACTTACTGGGTAGCGTGGCGTTGTCGGCGGGCTGCAGGCATCCGGTAGATCATGGCGACTAAGCAGGGGCGAGACGATTTGCTAGTGCGAAACTTGCACTGTTTATTCAAAGGTAGTTGAGAGAAAATAAGAAGAGCATGAAGTATGAAGTATCAAGTATGAAGTCTCCCAAAAGTACATTTCGGAGCCCCTTAAATAGGCTCTCTACAAGTGTGGGTGGGATCTTGCTTCCGTCGATGACACGTGACAGGCACGGAGAGGGGGCCCCTCCTCCTGCAATACCGAGCACGGGGTGGAGAAGTCGATCCTCTTTTCGACGAATCCGGGGAGAAGGTCGGGTGAATGACCTCTCCGGCGCCGTGGGGTCCGGCCAGTAGAGGGTATGGGCATGACGTATCACCCACGGTGCCACGACCATGAGAGGTGAAGGGGACGAGGTAGCACCCACGGTGCCACGACCATGTAGAGGGGAAGGGGAGACGATCTGTCGCCCGTGGGCTCCGGCCCAGAGGGTAGGGTGAATGACCTGTCGCCACGTGGTGTCAGACGCCAACCCTAACAGCGGTACATAACCGTCTCCCGAGGCAAAGTCTTTCTACAGCCAGAATAATGCTCAATTCTGTTGCCCGAGTTCAGACTGTATCTGTATGTGCCCCGGGTACCTTTCATAAATTCGAGGCTGACAATAATGCTTTTGCGTAGACGCTGTAATGAGTTTTGTTGTTGTTGTTGTTGTGTGTGGCAAAGCCAGTGTCAAGCAGACACCATTTATTATTTCGTTTGCTAATCTGTTTTGTTTACATCAAGTATGATGTATTACATTTGCTGTACCTTATAGTGTACTTTTCGTTAATACCACAGTTGTAAGCGTGCCTACGGGTTAATAAATTTCCTTGTCAGCTACATGTTTTAACGCAAAAAATGTTAATAACAGCACTGCCTTATTTGCCGATTTCTTAGCTCAATAAATGGGATACAACAGCAAGATCTATGACTGAACAGGCTTTACCCTGAATGCTAGTTGGCTAGTTGACGAGTTGTGACAACGAATAGCTAAAGACTATGTTGAGACGCATTTGACCACATTTCACTTGTGGATTGCCGGTTCTTAGCTGTACCCAGTCAGTACCTGCGGGATTTGAATTGCCTGTCAACACATGGCTACAGCTTCTGAGGCGCACAGCTTCTGGAGGAACAGCTTCTGAGGCGCACAAAACGCGATGAGCCCGCTCAATCAGGGAACCAGCTGGCTGAAAGACGCAGGTTTGCAGTGCTACCATATGTGCATGATGTCTCCCATAGGTTAAAGAAAATTGGGCATCGTGCAGGAATCACAGTCGTTTTCTCAGCCCCGGAAAAATTGGCAAGGCTCTGTAAGCGTGTAAACGCGCCTAAATCGCATCAGAGTTGTTGTTCTGTCGAGCACAGAAAACGTTTTGTGACGTGCGCAACAAATGTATTCTACCGAATTCCCCTGTCTTGCCGCAGTAAATATGTTGGACAGACAGGCAGGTGCTTAAACGATCGACTAAGAGAGCACTGTAACAACGTCTACAGCACTGTACAAGGCCACTTAGGAATCCATCGCCGGGACTGCGGCTGCGTGCCCCTCTTCGAAGAGAGAGAGAGAGAACAACTTTAGTGAAAATGCCTGCAGAGTCGGTTAGGCTCCCTCCACGAAGATCCCTTCGAATATACTGAAGTTTTAGCGAGACACAGCTCACAGCTCACCCGGGAAATTGTGGAAGCTGATTTCATCAGAAAACTTGGTAGTATTTGCGTTAGTGCCCCCTCTATTGCGCTGACCCCTGGTGAAGTCACGTATCTAAACAGATAGAAATCGCTATGTTCTTTTATATTTTATTTTCTTAATTTTTCTGGTGACCATGCTCTAGTTCAGTGACTTCCTGTTAGAACACCCCATGTGACTGCCTTTCATTTTCTGCGCATGCCCTTTCTTGTATATATCCACACGATGTGGCAACGCAATTAAATGTTGTTGGAAGTCAGCGCTGTGTATGTCGTCTTCGCAGTCCTTGTCCTACGCGCTGTACGTTATTTTTGATAGGTTATTTGTTGCGTGATACAAGAACCGATGCAATTTAGAAAGATTTCTCTGCAGCACCAGGCCTTCTCTAGATGGCGCGAATTAGTATGACAATGATATAATTTTAATTCTACCCCATATAATTTGATCATCAACAATACCCTGATTAACTAAAACAATTGACCACGCGTAACTGCAAGTACTACACCGCCCCCACAACCATCGTGATCCACCTAGTGCAGAACGCAGAATGCGGAAACGATAACATAATTATGTATGGAAGCGTCTAAACAGACTTGTTTTCACAATAATGGCAGGGCTGTACAATAGCAATATATGCTCTAGTGTAGGTTGCTTGCGATACACTTGGCTCTAAGACATAATTATGTTAAAGAACACGAGCTGTTATGCCTCGTACTGGAAGGGCTAATTGCTGCCACATTTCCATCAATTCTAGAATCATCTGTTTTTTGGAGCACCCTTTCTTTTTCAGTCGCGTTTCAAGCCTACCCATATCACCGTTAACTTTCATTTTACCAAAAAGCAGTGAATTTGTGGCCGTTAATTGCTCCATAGGCGGCGACTACAGAGGGGTCGAGACCCTCCCGCTCGAAATTTTTCCAAGGGGCTGTGCCGCCCACCCCCTCACCCTCTGGACCTTAAGATGGGCTCAGGGGGCATCACGTCTTCGTTTCTATGGTTTCCGAGAAATTGACTCAAGAACTGCAGTTGCTTAAAAGTTGGAAGAACAGCACGGCCTTAAATTTCCGCGTCTACATAGATTTGTTTCGCACCAACAAAGGAGAAGGGTGACAAGCACCAAGATCCAGTTCACCATCAAGGGCTCCGACTGGCGACGGCAGCTCTCCGAAAGTCTACTGTTCCAAGTCTCTGCGTGGAATGACAGCCACTTGATAAGTGCAGGTGTTGCCTTCGGGCACATTCTCTTCTAGGACTACGAACCCTTCCCGAACACCCAAATCAACTGTTTACTCGAAACATGAACTATGAACTTACTGAGAGCCGGATTCCGGGCAAGGTGGTAATGTATCGTGACGATGGACGGCACGAACTCAGGAAACAATGAATCATGTTTATTGCGGTCCGTACATTTATAGGGCCGTGGGGAGAGAAGGTAAGAGTTAACAAGGGAGAAGGTAATGAAGCACGTTGCACTGAACTGGCTGTTGATAGCAGGCAAGTATTGATACCTGATATGATACATCCCCCCCATTTTAATGTTCGTTATTGGCCATCGGTAATTTGTTGAAAGTCCATGTTGTAGGCTAACCGCATGGGTGGCCTAGTGGGTCGCGTGGACCACCTTGGCAGTGGAAGCAGTGGCGGCTGTGCTGTCGCACCAGTGGCTGCAGGGTCCTGTGGTGATGATAGGACATACTGGGTTTCAGTTGGTTGGTTCTCAGCGGAGTTGCTGTCTTCCGATGAGCATGAAGCTAATCGCTCCCTGGTCGCGAGCAAGTGCTGCCGGTTGCGCCGCAGAACGCTGTCATCGGCTTGCACTAGGTAGGACCGCGGTCCCGCCGGTGCGATCACCTCACATATTCTTGCCCATGAGGACCCTCTTATGCGCACGACATCACCTTCTTGAAGGGGTGGCAAGTTCCGGCAGTAGTGTCGTGACTGCTTGTGCTTGCATACCTGGGTGATCGGCGGCGGATGGAAGTCTGGCAAGGGGGTGCAAAGGCTCCTTCCTTGAAGCAGCTCTCCAGGCGACCGGCCGTCTTCCAAAGGACTTGTTCTCTAATTTAGTACGCCAAGCCAAAAATCCTCATTTCCTTCGCTTGTCTTTTTAAGAATCCTTTTGATCACTTGTACGCCCTTTTCCGCAAGGCCATTCGAGAGCGGAAATTGTGGGCTAGATGTCACGTGCTTAAAGTCATACAGTTTTGCGCACATTTGTGGCAATTTGCGGCAAACGACAGATCTATAGGAGGAAAATAGGGCCACGTTTCACAAGCTGGAAATTAATGGGAGAGCTCTCACGCGGAGCCCGATAAACACGGCTGTGGTGGCGATATTGTACAAGGGCAGCCTTTAGTGGGACGTTCAGTCAACTTAATCCACACGCAGAGCTTCCTAAAAAGGACATGACAACTGACAGTGCACTGCTAGAGCACTACAAAACTCGAAATTATTTGCCTTAATGCTCGGAGAGTAGTAAACAAACTTGGTCGGCTAAAGAACTTAATCCTGACATACCACCTTCATGTTTTAGTACTATCAGAAACGTGGCTTGACTACGGAGGGCCGGATCCTGAAATTGTTCTTTCTTTATATAGGCTATTAGAGGTGGAGGAGCAGAAATAGCCATTAAAACTGCAGTGTTGCAACCTGCAGTGTTGAATGACATTTATTTACACAAAATAAATAGTGCAAAATCACATGCTCTTACAATAGCATATCTTTAGGATGCGTGTACGCCCTGCAAATAATCCGTCTCAGTGCCTCAAAATGATGCGTACGCGCCAACTCAAAGTCAAATTATTATTACCGGTCACTTCGATCTTACAAGGTACAGACGGGATTAATCTTCCGAACCACTGCTGCATACAATGCTCACTGCTACAATGCCTACAATTCTTTGCAGCACATGGATACTGATGGCACTCGAGGTGTATCGTCCTCATCTCTGATTTATCTATTATTTGTACGTATAGTATACTTCAAGAAGGCTTAGTACACACAAAAATGGAGTTGCACACCACATAACGCTTTTCTCACACTGTTCCACATACACCCATCCACTATACAAAAAAGCCACTGCCCATGCACCTGTATTAAATATTTCGCCGACGCAGGAGGCTCTGCAATGGTATGTTTTGTGGAATCCAGGTTTCCTGTGTTCGATAAATTACTAGACGTAAAATAACTATGGACATGTTTCACAAATAGTGGTCATAGGTCACAAATAGGTCATAGAGGTGGATTCACGGGACCAAAAAAGACGACAGGACGTGGGCTAACTATCAACTGATTTTATTTCAGAAGAGCATGCTTCTTATACCGACAAAACGAGTAGAAATTATCGCACGCGCAAACCAACATTTTTCAGATATGCACTTTTTTTCTGCTCAGAGTAATCGACGGGGCGTTGACGCCGGTAGCACATCCTTTAGCAAGACCAGGAACAAGCAAGTGCATGCGAAAGTACAGGCGCTGGTGCTTAGCTTGTCTTCGTCCTCGCGCAGCAAGCATAACGGCTTGTGCAAACCTCTCCCAAGAAACGCACCCCTGGCAAGCCGGACACATAGCCGAAAGGTTGCTTATAACCCTCTCACAAACCGGTCGGTGTCCGCACTCCCCACAGCGCCCGTACTGTTGCACGTGTTCGTTCCGTACTCGTCCTTAGCGATATTTTATGGACACTTTGTTGGGGCGTTTTTATATTGCTTTACAATCTTTTATTAAGCAAAGCTTTCTTATCCTCTTCCTCGGGATGTGGCGTTCGACGTCGTTTCCTCGCATGATTATTTATAGCTATATACAGAGAATTTGGGTCCTTGGGTATATTTTGCGTAGACAGCTTGAAACCTCCTTCTGTCAGGTCAAGTAGATAACAGGGGTGACTGGGACTCTGCCACTGGGTATGGACCCCAAAAGACAACTATGACACTAGGTATATGCAAGTAGGTGTGTGCCACTGGGTGGTGTGCCTGTTCAGGCCCAGTCCTCCAGAGTAGATGCGGTACTGTGACGCAAGAGGCATGAAGCCTTCAATTAACTTAGGTATGTGTAGTACTGCCCTCTGCATACACCATATATTTTTCACCAACATTTTTCCCTCGAGAAGCATCATATATCGTGACGCCAGGTACGTGCCCAGGGTACGTTATGGCGCTTAACTACGGCGCCTAACTAGGGCCGGGGGGCCCTGACCCCCGCCCTCCCCACGCCGTAGTTAAGCGCCATAACCCCCCCCTTCTATCCACCCAAAGGCACTACTCCTCACACACATTCCTGAAGCATCGACAAATCAATCTACTCGGCGGTCAACATTTTACTGCCTTTAACAGCGAAAGCAGTGAGTGAGTAACATCAGCAATGTTTTTCGGCGTCCGTTAACAGAAAAAATCTTCATGTGGGCCAATCCTGGAGATAGTGCAAAAAGGGTCCAAGATGAATGGCACATACCCCTGTGGACTCGGGAACCTATAGCGCGCCCTCGAGATGGGCCCACGTATGGGGAGTGCTTAAGGCCTGGTTCACCTTTACCGCGGGTCGGCCCGGCATTTCATTACCTTCGGGATGGATCCACGTATGGGGAGCGCTTAACGCCTCCTTCACCTCCAGCGCGGCTCGGCCCGGCATTGCACTACCATCGGGATGGGCATACATATGGGGAGTGCTTAACTCCTGCTTCACATCCGCCGCGGGTGGGCCCGGTATTGCAATATCTTCGGGACCGGCCTACGTATGGGGAGTTCTAAATGCTTGCTTCCCCTGCACCGCGGCCCGGCCCGGCACTGCATTACCTTCGGGATGGACCCACGTATGGGGAGAGCTTTATGCCTGCGTCACTTCCGCCACGGCTGGTCCCGATATTGCAATGTCTTCGGGATCGGCCTACGTATAGGGAGTTCTTAATGCCTGCTTCACCTCCACCGCGGGTGGGCCCGGCATTGCACTACCTTCGGGATGCGCCTACGTATGCGGAGTGCTTAACTCCTGCTTCGCCTCCGCCGCGGGTGGACCCGGTATTGCAATATCTTCGGGACCAGCCTACGTATGGGGAGTTCTTAATGCCTGCGTCCCCTTCACCGCGGGTCGGCCCGGCATTGCATTACCTTCGGGTTGGCCCCACGTATGGGGAGCGCTTAACGCCTGCTTCACCTCTACCGCGGGTCGGCACGGTATTGCACTATCATCAGACCGACCCGCAGCGGTGGTGAAACACTTTGCTTTTCGTTTGAGGGCTTTCACTGACGTCAGCTTTCACTGCCATTCCATCTTCCCAGAGTGGAATGGTTGTTAATGTTTTTCACTCCTCTGGATGGCGGTAGTTATCGGCATCTCCTGGGATGTGGAGGCAAGTTTTCTGATCGATTCGGTGCCCACGCGATTAACTCAAGATGAATTCAGTTGCCAGCATCTATTGCAGCAGGCAGGGCGTAGTTTATTGTTTTAATTATAATATCTGATTTTATTTATAATGCCCAACACAAGTTTTATGTCACCATCTATTCAATGATTACGCGCATTCCTGTTGCTTCGTTAGTTCAACCTTCTTTGTTTAGGCTGATCTAGGGGCCAGGAAAGGGAATCAGTTCATAGTTGGCTGGTCTGTATGCTCGTGGAACGAGGTGCGGCCGGAGAAAACGCCAGTTGCGTTTAACTTTTCCTTTTTCTTCATTATTTCCCCGAGTGACGGCTCGCCGCGACGCTGGCAGATCCTCGGAACCATACTTCCGCATATCGGATACATAAGGTGGACAATAAAATATTGCGAAACAGCGTCCATCATCAGACCCTGCAATAACCGTTCAACACATAAGCAATATGACTCACCCGTTACCTCGTCTGGTTTGGCCCTTATTGTGCAGCACTTTTCGTGCAAAATTGGCAACTGGAAACGAGAGACGCAAGGAGATGAGAAATTAAGCGATCTACTATGGCAAGGCACAGGCAAGGCAACAGGCAAACAGGGAGGTAAAGCGAAAATTGTTTGTGAAAATATTTTTGGATCTACATCTTTTTATTTAAAAAGGAAGTAGAGAAAGTGCCGCCGGAAGTGGAGAACAATTCCGTGTGTATTGAATGACGCTTCTACAGTTATCATTCGAGCCGCCTGACGTAGCCACTGCCCTGCTGTGCTAATGAGGGGGGGGGGGGAGGGTTTCTAACCTTCCGCGGTGGGCGCAGTACGTCTAGAATCGCAGCGTCCGGCGCTCTACGTGGTTGTACGGGACTGGTGACAACGCATCGTTGCGCAACTTTCCAAATAACAACACGAGTCGGTTTTGCTACTTGTTAGAGCAGTAAACGAGGGACCCAAAAGAACCTGTGGCTGTTCCGCAAATATACATTTCTCCATAATTCTTCCATAGCTAATTGAAAAAACACTACTAGAAATCTTTATTTTGCACTTTCGCTTGTTAACTTATCCTCGGCAAAGTTCTTCCTGCGTATCTTTTATGCGCGATTCCATTTGATGTGGTTCTTTGTTTGCCAAGTAAAGAAGAAGTATCTCACAGGCGCACCTGTGAGATACACGTTATTTCAATTCTCTTTTGTGGCTTTACGCGTCTTTATGGCAAATGGTGGGCATTATTCACATTTCTACTGGAAAAAGAATCCTGCGTACGTGCCTGCTTGACGCACACATGTAACAGCTGCGGCGACGATGCTGCGCTCGTGCAATCATTACTTCTGCTACTTCAATGACTCAAGCGAGCTTCTCGTCATTTAGATTCCAACCATGCGTTGGATCTGCGTAATTCTTTACAACGCGTCTGTCCGAAATAAAATTGCTATTTTAGCAAATCACAGCGCACCTGTAAATAAGTCATCGATATTTTACGATGCAAGCAGTATGCATGGCGTGCACGCGTCAATATTTACCCTAGTAAGTGGGAAGGATGAGTAAACTTGAGCGAAGGAGCTACTGCTTGCAGCGTGAAACGCCTGCCCAAGCTCTCGCTGTTCGGAGTCCGTGAAGATAATGAAAGGTGCGGTTGTGGGAACGGCACCTTCACCACCTCGATCCATCCTTGAAAACTTCTGACGTCATGTATGAGCCACGCTTTGGGGAGAAAAAGAAACAATCATCGAAGGTCAGTAAGTGCGTAAACCGCGCGGAAAGCCGGCACTTGGATCTGATACCTACGATATTGATGAATATCGGCCCACACGCAAGCCTCTTGTAGCCGCGCTTCGCATGAGT
Organism: Dermacentor variabilis; assembly: GCF_050947875.1. Lineage (NCBI taxonomy): Eukaryota > Metazoa > Arthropoda > Arachnida > Ixodida > Ixodidae > Dermacentor > Dermacentor variabilis. The sequence continues at coordinate 3,315,141 of NC_134572.1, read as the reverse complement.
GATGCGGAACTCAGGATACCAACTAAGAGCAGCGTATTTCACTAGACAAAGGTATTGCGTTATATTCGTCTACGGTATTCTTTAGACGAACTCACGGTGGCAAAATAAAGCTCAAATGTTGAACACACGCTCCATGCACTTGTCGTATGGTCTCAGGAGCGACGCGGTGCAGACTGGCGTGCGCTGCCGTTATTTCAAATGACGGGGGCGCGATCTAGACACTTCGTTAAAGCGCCCCAGTGGGGATTGTATACAATGGACCCACGCGCTCGGTCTAGTGCTGAGGCAGCAAGGCGACGCGCCGGACAAGAAGCGCGCAGCGGACTTCGGCGACGCATGCGCGCCTCCCGTGAGCGCGGCGGATGTGTTTCGGAGGCAAGTTGACACTCGGCCTCAGTCTGCTCAAAATGTCTGACCTCGAAAGTGGGCGAAAGAGCCGAAGAAATCGCGAGGAGGTTGCTTTACGTACGGTTAAAGAATACACATTCTTGGGTCTTTCATTCAGGCCAACAGACACGTTGACAACACTGATAATAAAACAGCTCGCAGTTGGGGCTTTTTACACAGGCATTTTACTCGACTACCATGAAACCGGGTGAAACAGCGCTATTTTGCTGGTATTGGGGGCGTGCTCCACCACTGGAAAAGCTGGCGCCACCGTCGGCGTGACGTGGCATGAAAGATAACGTGGACACACCGGCCGCGTCAACTGCTATGGAAGCGCCAAAGCGAACTGAAAACGAATGTTTAAGGTCCCACCTGATGCTGCGGTTCTGATTAAGTGGTGAAGTTTTCCCGCCTTGGGGTATCTGCTTGACAGCATTTGAAAGCACTATAATAGGTAGCGGCTGCTTTTGGAGGCGTACATCATGGTAGGCTACTGCTCGGTGCCGCAGTGCCGGATGTACGCAAAGGAGCCCGGAGTCAGCCTTATTCACACGTAGCCGCAGGACAAGGAGCTGCGTGAAGCTTGGCTCGCAAAACTTAGAACTGGCAGACAGCCATCGGCTACAACTCGGGTATGCAGCAAGCACAGACGTACGTGAGGAAGATTTCTGCTACGGCGCCGGGAATGCGATGTTCGGTGAGTAGCAGAAAAATGCGCACTAAGACGCTCGACCGCGCCCGCTGCCCGGCTAATGTCATGACGGTTTGGTCTGTGAACTTGTGGATGCTAGATACTGGCAAGTTCACTGAAACGAAAGGGGAGCGGTAAGATGCACATTAAAAAAATGCACGGCATATGGTCATGTTTGTGTTATGAATTAATGCACTGGATTACGAAAAAGAAGAAGAGGTAAATCGCACGCTGAGAAGAACGATAAACATACAGTGCGACGCAACTTGAGAAATAATATTGAAATGTCCAAGAATTTAGAAGACAAAAAAAGGTTAAATCGTCGCGACGGCACATCACAGTCGCCGTAGCTAAGCGTCAAAGTCTCTCTAACGAAATTATTTCTGAACAGTTCTGAGTCCACGCAACAATAGTTGCTAGTGTAGTGTCAAACGCACACTTGCTGCGGCCTAATCAAAGCTTACGGCACGGTGCCAAAACGCGCTCACAGCGAAAACAAAACATTGTGCACGGACATGCATGCAGACGCGCCGTCGGTCGCTGTGAACCCGTGCGATCGCTGCATTGAGGCTTCATTCTCTTATGCCCCATTTGGTTATACAGACAGCCCACTATAAGGACATATCATAGTTTACACTCAGCGTTTGCCTACCTTTCACGCAAGAAGCCGGTTCGGGAGATTCCGTCGCGGCGACCGCGCGCAGTGGCGTTAACTCTACGAATTCGGTAAAGAGATAGCGTCTGTAAATGATTCCGTGCTTTCAGTTTGCCCAAGATTATTATATCGACAGTCAAAAACTTCCCTCCTTTTGAGAGTACCTGCATAAATGCCCAGGAGGGCTGCCGCATGGTGTTTTTGTTGAGCGCCGTAAGCGAAACCTATGAGGAGCCTGCCGCATGATCCCTCATACTACGCAAGGGAGGCGGTTCCGACAGATGGCGACTCCGTAACTCCTAGGGCCCAATACAATCGGTACTCGAGTACGGATGTTCTTGTTGGGCTTTGTACTCCATTGGTAAGCTGGCATGCTTGAAAGATTTCAGAATGTGTAGCTTCAATTTATACTAACAAGTTATGTTAAATAGATTAGCAAAGCTAAAATTTAGCTTAAACAGAAATCGCAGTAGTTAGAAAACCACATGAAATGTTTTCAATTAAGCCTTTCTTTTTCAATGTATACTATTCTAATACAGGAATCGATAGAGAAAGATATATTGGACCGTCGTCATACGTTTTGCAAGGAATTCATAAAACTGCCTACTATGCAGACTTATACATTTTCTGAAGAAATGACACTGGCGTTATTCACTTCTTCTCGGACTATGATAGATTGGAATGTTTCTCCAGCTTTAAATATTTACATTGCATGTGATAATTTTTCACGCTCATTGCGTGTTTGATTATATTCCTTTATGAAATATAAGGTATGAATTATAAAAGGGAGCACATCCCCAGCTCTTGCGCATGTAAAGGCGAAGCAGGTACTAGATAAATTAGTGAAGCAATATGAATCGAACTGCTTCGCCCATTTTAGTGGTTAGTTGGAAAGCGCATACGCTTTAGGCTTTAAGGCGTTCAACAAAAATCTACGTAGGCTCACTTATTTGCCTCAAATTACCGTATGCACGCTCGCCGACTGTCTCCACCGCCAACTGCTCCCCCTTGGTGCATATCTTCGCGCGTGGCCAATGAACTTAGCCGAACACGCTCGTGGCGCGCGAGGCACGCCCACACCGGCGCTCGCGGTCCCGGCGGCAGCGAAGACGAACGCGATCAGTTTGCCTGGCAGCCTGCAGGCGGCGCCGCTGCCGCGAACTGCGGTTTCGGCGTCGATTTTTTTTTCTTCTTCTCGACGTTTCTCCTTCCCTCTGCGGCTGCTCGGCTCGCAGCCGCGGCTAAAGCCACGCGTGGCGGCGGAGTCAATGGTTGGCTGAGCCCGTGCGTGGACGTGCCTGTGTGATGACGGCGCGCATGGATTCCGGGATGTTCCTCGCCCTCGTGACCACGCTGGCGCTGCTCGCCAAAGGTAAGCGCGAACAGCACAGGATGACGCGGTGGCAATCTTCGCAACGCCGTTTCAGCGCGTGCCCCCGGCCGGCTGCCGCGAGCTTTCTTTCCGGGGTCAGAACTCTGTAACTGCAAATATTTATGTATATAGATATCAACCCATCAGGCCAATGCGATGTCCAATCACATCGGTCGAGCAGCAGAACATGGACGTGTAAGCCTGCCGTGCGTCGCAGTGACTTGGCGAAAGAACTAGGGCATGCACGGTAGGTTATGCAGCTCCTATAAGGGAAATACTTGTCAAAACGGAGGAAACAAGCTCTTGATGACGTTTTAGTTTGGTGGGGCCGATAATAATCAACGTCCGCAAGCAACACGACAGCTGTTCGACGTGCAGTAGGGAAGGGTTGCAATTAATTTCGACCACCTGAAAATCTACATAATGCGCGCAAAGCTTGCTGCAACAACGTTTTCGCATCGTGCCTTCATGAAAGTGCGGCCACTACGGCCGAGAATGAAAGCCACAACTTCGTGCTGGGCAATCAGCAGGAGGCTGTAGTTGCTCAGCCACCGGAGCGGGTTCTTCAGCTAGTTGTGCTTCACTGTTACACTGTGAACGCTGCAGGGCGGTACTCTGCGAACTTGCATGTGTTGCAAGCATCGGACATGCCTTTTTTTGCCCGCGACGCAGAATTGCTGTTAGCCTGGCGTCATTCAGCCGGATTCAGTTTCATGCGTGATTTGTTTGCATTGTCTAGACGAACGCGGCTGCGACTAATGATGTTAAAACCAAGATGTTCATCTAGGAGGCTGTTCTATTATGCGTACAACAGCAAAACCTGAATGTTCCTATAGTGTACCCATCAACACTGCATACCTTGCGATTGGAATTGAGTCACAGACATGCGGTTTAGGCAATGCGTCTACCATTGTATGCTCGGACATAGCGCATTAAATGTAGTAGCACTGATGAAAGAATTTTCTTTAAGATGTGTCGCATTCATTTTGAGGCATTTCTGATTGATGTGAACAATATGTGCAAAGTCTTTTCTTAAAAGTAGTTGCAACGTACACGTGTGAGTGTTTTGTTTCGGTGGCAGTGCCTTCTCATTGTAGTAAATCGGCTTTTCATTGTTTACAATAAAGTTTTTGATCAGATGGCTTCCAGTGGCTAGGTTTTATGCTGTCCGAGTATGCTGAACATGAAAATATAGATGCTCTACGTACCTCAGGGAGAACATCATCGAATCGATATTTTGCAAACTTCTCATAATTCAATGAACAATTCAAAATTATTCAGTGAGTTACCAGACAAGAGACAGTTGCGAGCATCTGTCGAATATTTTGTGCATATTTGGTGGGTGTTTAATTCCAGGCTGATCACTGACCAAGACTGGACTAGGTACACCGTCGCTTGTAAAGCCTAAAGGAAGAATAATCCGCGCAGTGCTACGTACACAGATGTGAGCAGCCGATGAAGAACTATACAGAAAAAAGGAGAGAAAATTGCGAACTTGAAACCTCGCATATTTGGATGAACTAGGTGCTAACATATGGGGCAGAAACTTGAATTCATGGAAAATATTGGTCTCAAAGTCGTGTTCCGCGATGATGATAGGTTTTATTCATGCACACTTGGTACCGAAGTCACAAAAGATTTGAAATATGGGCCGGTTTAAACAGCGAAGATCATACGCAGGAACCTAACACAACACAAGTGAATTCACGGAAAATATTCCTCTCAAAGTCGTGTTCCGTGATGATGATGCTGCTGCTGCTGATGATGATGATAGGTCTTATTCATGCACACTTGGTACCGCAGCCACAAAAGATTGGAAATATAGGCCGGTTTGAATAGCGAGGATCATACGCACGAACCTAAGACAATACAAGTGAATTCACGGACAATAATGGCATCAAAGCCATGTTCCGTGATTGACGAATAAGTTTCTTATCGTTCAGTGTTACTTTAAGCGTCGCAGGGCACATACAAGAGCAAAAACTGGATTTCAGGGACTTCCCCGTTGTACTATATGGGCAATACACCTATCTGCCTGACGCATTATCGCGTCATAGTATTTAGAAGGCTTAAGACATTGAAAATAGTTCTAGGTCCTATCAAGCTAGAGCTCAAGTTCCGGGAGCAAAACATTAGCTCTCAGTTTATGCAGCAGAGTAATTGCTTGCGTTACTCTTATTCTTAACTCAGTATTCTTAGTCTGTTACCGGAATTTTCCTTATTGTGAATTCTGTAGTTCGGAAAAAGAATGTACTCCTACAATTCTATGTGTTCTCGTACCATGGCTCCTTTCCTTTTGCAAAACGTTTGTCCACTCCCGTTTAGGTCTGTTACAGTATTAGAAAGAAAATAATAAAAAAGTTATTGCGCTTTGTATGGAGCAGTCTCTAAATTACATGGATTGGGCATTCTCTGGTTCATTGACGAAGATCACCTGTTTCCCGATTAAACCGGGAGAATGAACCTAAAATATTCCCGACGCCCGCAAGAGTGCGGTCTTCAAGCAGGCTGTGTGTTCCTCGGGAAAGTACCGCCAACTCTAAATAAGCGTTGGATATGGTTGGATTGATTTATATATTGTTAGCACGTTGAAGTTCAGAAATACAGCGTCCGTCCAAGCTACCAGGAATATGACCGCGGTGTTCGTTGGTAGCCTGTCTTCCATTGGCAACGCAAGCTGATTCAGTAAGTACAAAGCGCGTTCATTAGGCACTTTGACCAATAAGACGATTTGATTCTCTCATTCCCGACCAGCGATAATAATGAAGCCATTCAGATAGGTCAGAGCGAAATTCGCAGAATAAACATTTGCTGGAACGTTTCTCGTGCTTCCGCTTCAAAAGAGGCCCCGCGTAGGCAAACCGCGTTATTCTTTTCATTTCTTTTTCTTGTTTCCGACATGAATTGTGCTCACGTCCATTTCTCCGGAATCAAAACAGATAGCGCTATTGTGCGAAGCCGCCTGTGCGCCGCAATATGCTTGTTTACCAACTTTCGCCACTCTCTTCCTATTCAGTCACTCGCGTTTAACTTCAGTGCTTCGCTTAAGGCATTATGGACGTATGCTTTCCTTTATTTTTTCGTACGCATACAGTACCTCAGCACCCTTGGGGCTTCCCCTCCTGCGCCACTTTTATTCAAAGCCAAGATAAGGATTTTTTCATTGAAAAAAGACGCGACGTATCAAAAGAACTTTCATTCTACATGCCTGAAAATCTATTTCGCTGCCCGGCTTCCGGCGGCTGCGCGAACCACATACGTTTTACTGCACAGTGGCTTAGCCTAGCATTTTCAGAGATAAAAATAAACATCTTTATTTGATTTGCCCTTATTTTTGTTGCCTTGCAAAGAAAAGACATCAAATGAAATTTTTGTCAGAAAAGCAACCTTACCCGAAAGAAAAAAGAAAGGTCTAATTAATTCAGAAGCAGTAAACAAGATGAATTTAGATCTGTTGCAGTTAAAATACGGACTCGTCGATTCACATTTAGAGAGACACTGCATTAGTAGACGGGTGCTGTTCCGAAGGCGTACAACTAATGGTAAACTGTTGTAACGCGCCAGACAGTCGGAATAAGCACTACCGCACCGTAGTAATCGTGCTCAGTAATCGGGCAGTACGGTCTACTAATGCTTCATCACGTTGTAATTTAGAGCGAGAGTCTTGCATAGATATCGAAAGTGGTAGCTTCCGTAACCACGAGCGCGTGTATGGGAATGCTTTCTGCTAAACTTTTGACACCGTTGTACGCAGGAACATGAGGACTTAAGCGTTTCGATGTCAATGTCATCCGTGCATCATAAACCATGGAGTTCCGTTTAGCTTTCTGTGGGGACAACACCGCATCAGAGGCCACTAGCGGCGGCATCGTGAAAGTTGGCCAGAGGTTCGGCGTTGAGGGAGGAGTGTTCTGCGGTGAATCCAAGTATTCAAAGAGTACATCTGGCCGGCAGACGTCGCCAGCTGGCTGAAGATTACAGCCAGCCATGGGTGTGCAGCAGTGAGTGTTATGTACGTGACTACGAAAAGGAGCTGGGACGTCTACCCTGCGTACGCCGCCGCCGAGAGGTATACAGTCTAGGAAATGGCATGAGCCGAGGTGCAAAATGGTCCGTAAAAGGTCGAATAAGTTTACCGACCGAATTATTTTTGGCTGATTTGGGGTTAACTGACACATACGGTCACAGTGTGCTGCAATTCCACAAGGCAGCGCCTAGGCGTTGAAAGTTCTCGTAACATCTCGGTAGAAGCTCGGACTCTCTACTCAAAACACGACGGAGCTACACAAACGCTGCCTAGCTACGTTTGCAATGCCAACTGAAGGCAAGAATACCCCCGAATTTTCAGCTACTGTGCCCAGTGTCATCTCGGTGAAACCGCGTGACTCAGGTACGTTTTCCGGCCAGAACTGCATTAACATAAAATACTGAATGCGCACATACGAGCAGGTGGACTTGATTAAAACTTCTTTCTGGGCGAGTTGGTGCATACTCGATTTGAAAATTGTAACAGCGCTAGCACATGCATCCACAAAGTAACAAGGAAGAGACATAAGCGCTTGTTTGTCGTCCTTGTTACATTGTGGATGAATGTGTTAGCGCTGTTACAATTTTCAAATCAAGGTGGACTTGCATAACCGACACGACCCAACTCATGCTTCCTAATGCGATATTCTACCTAAAGAACACAGTGACGATGTTGTTTGGCTCGCACGAAGAATGGAACAGCTGAGCGCTCTGCAGGGTGGAAATTGAAGTAGTTATTGGGCACCCGCCATGGTTGCTTAGTGGCTATGGTGTTGGGCTGCTCAGCACGAGGTCGCGGTGATCGAATCCCGGCCACGGCGGCCGCATTTCGATGTGGGCGAAATGCGGAAACACCCGTGTACTTAGATTTAGGAGCACGTTAAAGAACCCAGGCGGTCTAAATTATTCCGAAGTCCCCTACTACGGCGTGCCTCATAATCAGATCATGGCTTTGGCACGTAAAACCCAATAAAAAACGCTATTGGACAAGCCTGCTTGGCTTCATCGCGCCGCTGAGAAAGTCCTCGCTTTACGTGGCCAGACGTACACTGACTCCTTTTTTTACGTTAGGACGTACTAGCTCTGTGCCCATGCTCTAGTCTGATAAGGTGGCCCCCGCCCTCAAGAGCACTACAGACTAAGCACCTGAAGAACTCGGTTTTAAAAATTCGTCCACTGTACAAGCCATCGTTACCGAATGCCGGTGCCTTGAGGAGACCAAGAGCCGTCGCCATCACCCACCCAATCCGCGCACATTTCCAACACTTTTGCTGTTCCCTGCCGTCAAGACTTCTGCTCTGTACCCACGCCTAACGCCTCGGTGAATCTTGTACACGTCACCTGCTGGAAGGTGGATGCCGCGTCACTAGTTACATTCCGAACATTTGGCTTGGACGATTTTGGTTCGAGTTTATTCAGACATTTGTGAGCCAGGATTTGACTGAGGTTGGATTGAAAGGCTTGTGGTCAGCCGATCGCCACGACTACATTTTATCCCATGCTGCCACTAAAAATGGAAGCACGTATGCTCCTATGAGGCATCGTAACCCGTCGAACGCGGACTCACGACGACAGTCTTATGTACTTCATTTATGGGCGAATGGGTCCGATTTCTTCGACGCTTTTCTGGAACTTCGCCGCTAACCCTGGAACTTAGCCCCTTGATTCTACATTATATCCCACTGTCCACCTACTCCTACTCAATTTATCGCTACCCATCGTAAACGCAACCAGAAACTCCTGGATACCCCTTTCTGCCCGCACGATCCAGGCGCTCCTCTTCGCCACATCGCGGCTTCTCCCTCTCGTTCCGTCTGTTTCATCATTGTCCCCCACTTGCTTCCGGCGCTCACCTTTGGAATATAAACGGGTGCTTCTCCGAGGTGATGCTGCTATGACAACCTCATGCCGAAATGATTTACTGGCCCTGCCAACGCATTGGAAAGGTATCAAGGTTGGTGTACCTACTGTGGCACTGGCGCATACATATTTGTGCTGAATCGCCCCCGTCTAAAAAGTCCTCACTCTGGCCATATCGCCTGTTTTTTAGTCACCTACGGTGGAAGACCTGCCGTTACTGGCGTGTGCCATGCCTGTATATGAGAGTCGAGGGACACCGTACTAGTTTTCTTCTATGTCTTCGAACACTGCGCTCGCGAGCAAATCTTGTGGCACACTTTCTGTTGGCAACTTCCGCCTTCATTATCTGTACTGTCGGTACTGTGCGGATCGCTTTAACTCTTGCTGTCGATGCTCTAGTATCGGCTCCAAGGCGGCCATGTTCCACTGAGGAAACTCACCTGTTACACCACGTCCTGACCTACACAGGCGTTTTGTCCTCTCTGTCTGTATCAAATGGTGACTACATGGTCTTTATAATACTGATGTTTTACTCATGTCCTAATACTGATGTCTCACTGAACATCCCCACGCCGTTCTTACTACACGCACATGTTCTGCCTTCCTGCAGTGAACTTTGTACACCGAAATTTGGGCTCCGCGAGGTAGAACTTAATTCTCCCTTGCCACGTATCGCTTGCCCAAATCACGCTGACTCGAGACTACTAAATTTTACCTTATCACGTAGTAGTGACGGTGAAGAACACAGTGGAAAAACTGTGAATGGCCAAACTAACTTTTTATTGGACGAATCTGTGCCCACGATAGCAAGTGACACTCGAAACACAACGCTAGCGGCGAACACAGTTGGCGAGCGTCGAAACTCCGATCAGCGGGTCAAGTGCGTCGGCTTTTATATTTCACTCGTCGATGGTTCCAGTGTAATTGGTGGTGCCTACGTAGTATTCCCAAACTACTATACAATTCGTGTCGCGCATGCAATATGATTTCTGCGAGGACATACACAACAGATAGAATGAGCGATAACATTCGCGTAAGCTCTAAATAATGCAGGCGCGTCTTGCGCTGAGCGACAACATTAAGTTTTTAGCGGGTGTGGTGCAGAGAAGCATAAATAAATACAAGTGCCAATGCCCCTTTCTTAAAAAGCATCGTTTCGGTGCTAAAAGCACGAGAGCGAGAAACTGAAGCGCATGTAGTAAAGAAAGATAGCAAACAAAGAAACAAAGTGCTTGAGTATTTTGCGCTGATAAAAGGGCTTGAGGCACACAACATGGACTCATTTCGGGCCGTGAGCGGCGCCGCTGTGATTGCGAAATGCCGTCTGGCACGACATCATCGTCCAGTCGGCCAATACGTCGGAAGTTCTTGTAGGGTCCGAAATAGCGTCGCAAAAGTCTCTCGCTGAGTCCTCCTCGGTGTACTGGGGTCCACACCTACCCAGGGTCGCCGTGCTGGTACTCGACGTAGTGTCATCAAAGATTGTACTGCTGACTGTGGCTCCTCTGCTGGTTCTTGATGCGCAGGCGGGCGAGGTGTCGGGCTTCTTCGGCGCGCTGGATATAGGTGGCGACGTCTAGATTCTCTTCGTCCGTGAGGTGCGGCAGCATGGCACCGAGAGTCGCCGTCGGGTTCCTTCCGTAAAGCAGCTTGAACGGTGTGATCTGCGTTGTTCTTTGCACTACCGTGTTGAAAGTGAAGGTTACATACGACAGGACGGCATCCCACGTCTTGTGCTCGACGTCGACGTACATTGCTACCATGTCGGCGAGGGTCTTGCTCAGCCGCTCCGTACGACAATTCTCTGCGGGTGGCAGGCACTTTCCTCCTGTGGCTTGTCTGGCTGTATTGCAGAATGACTTGGGTGAACTTTGCTGTGAAGGCCGTTCGTCTGTTGGTGATGAGGACTTCTGGTGCACGATGTCGCAGCAGGATGTTCTTGACGAAGAATTTCGTCACTTCGCATGCACTACCTTTCGGCAGAGCTTTCGTTTCGGCGAAGCGGGTGAGGTAGTCCATTGCCACGACGATCCACTTATTTCTGGATGTTGACGTTGGAAAGGGTCCTACCAAATTCATTCCGATCTGCTGAAAGAGTCGGCAAGGAGGCTTGATCGGCTGCAGTAATCCCGCTGCCCTTGTCGATGGTGTCTCCCATCTTCGGCAATCACAGTATGTCTTGACGTAACGGCCGGCGCCTGCGGTCAGGGGAGCGTGCGGCGAAACCCGAGCTGCCCGGCTGTCTGATCGTTGTGAATGGCGCGCAGTTCTGGTCGGAGTGCTGCGGGCACAACGAGAAGGTAGATTGCGCGGATTGTGAGGAGTTCTTTGCGAGGACGTCGTTGTGTAAAGAAAACGAACACAGTCCACATCGAAGTACCCAAGGGACAACGTCAGTCTTGCCTTCTAAGTACTCCACAAGGCTTCGTAACTCCGGATCTACTCTTTGCTGTTCCGCGAAGTCGTATGCGGTTATTGTTCTAAGGAAGGCGTCGTCCACCAGTTCGCGTTGCGGTGGCGGGTCAATAGAGGCGCGCGACAGGCAGTCGGCATCAGAATGCTTTCCTGCGAACATATGGACCACGGTAATGTCAGATTCCTGGAATCTGAGACGTCATTGTGCAAGGCAACCTGAAGGATCATTTAACTTTGCCAGCCTACACAAGGAGTGGCGGTCGCTTATCACTTTGAAGTGCCTACTGTATATGTGAGGCCGAAATTTCGCTGTAGCCCAAATGATACCTAGATACTATTTTCCGCCGTAGAATAATTCGCTGCCGCTTTCGCCAGAGACCGGCAAGCGCAAGCAATTGCGCTTTCAGTTCTATCCTTCCTTGGAAGTAGCACAGCACCGAGCCCTACGCTACTTGCGTCATTGTGGGTTTCCGTTTCGGCGTCTTTGTGGAAGTGTGAAAGTACCGGTGGTAACTGCAGCCGTCGTTTCAGCTCCTCAAGTGCGGCGTCGTGCTGTGTTTCCCATTTAAATTTGCTGTCGGATTTCGTGAGATGGGTCAATGGCTCAGCAGTGTTTCAAGTCTCTTTCAATGTGCCTGGAATAGGCGCACTGACCAAGGAATCTGCGCACGGCCTTCTTGGCGACGGGCCGCGTTAACTTAGCGATGGCGGCTGTCTTCTGCGGGTCGGGACGAACTGCAGACTTGCTGATGACCTGGCCTAGAAACACAAGTTCTTCGTAAGCGAAACGGCATTTTTCCTGCTTCAGGGTGAGTCCAGATGATTTTATAGCATCTAGTACTGTCTGAAGTCGCCTCATATGATCGTCGAAATTCGTGGCAATGACTACAACGTCTTCCAAGTAGACCAGGCAAGTTTGCCAGTTCAGCCTTGCAAGACTGTGTCCATCACGCGCTGGAACGTTGCAGGCGCAGAGCAAAGTCCGAATGGCATGGCCTTGAACTCGGAGAGGCCGTCTTGCGTAATAAACGCAGGTCTCTCTCGATCACTTTCGTCAACTTCAATTTGCCAGCAACCAGTCTTGAGCTTCATCCACAAAAATTACTTAGAATCGCAGAGCCGCTCTGATGCGTCGTGTATCCGTGGGATGGCGTATGCGTCTTTCTTCGTGGCGTTGTTCAGTCGACGATAATCGACGCAGAAGCACATAGTTCCATCCTTATTCTTCACTAAGACCACAAGAGATGTCCACGGACTCTTTGATGGCTTGACAATTTCATCGCGCAGCATTTCATTGACTTACGGCTATCGTTCCCGCATCGAAACTTGGTACGGGCTCTGACAGAGTGGTCGAGCGCATTTTTCAATGATTATACGATGCTTTCAAAATGATGTTTGTTGAATCCTTGATGACGACGAAAAATAGTCCTTGTAATGCTGGAGTAGAACCTTAAGCTGTTCTTTGTTATCCCTGGAAAGACGCCGATTAATATCGAAAGTTGGTTCAGGAACACTTACCGACACTGTAGCTCCGGTAGAATCGGAGAGAACAAATGCATTATTGACAGCTGCAACTTTCTCGACGTATGCGATCTTCGTGCCCTTGTTCAGGTGTTCATACTCCTGGATGAAGTTCGTCGCCATTACGTGCGCTTTTATTTCGTGAAACAGGACGATACCTCCCGCGGCGCCGATTTCACGGTCAAGCAGCAGGTGTTGCTCGTCATCGACGATCGCTTCAATGGCTTCGGCTGCTTCTGTTCTGACGGAAGTCATGGTGGTAGCGGGAGGCGGAATGCTGACTTGGTCTTCAAGTACAGTAAAGGCACGCTGACCGGAAGCCCTTTCCGGTGGTGTCGCTTGGTTTTTGTCCCAGACCAGGACGAATTTTTCTTCAACTCTGAGGCTTTTTTTTTCGGGGAACCCGTATGGGTTTCCTTTGTAGCAATTGCTACAAACGGGTGGATGGATTTTCCCTTTATCAATTATCAACTATCAGCCTTATCGACTTCGGCTTTAGGCTAATGACTGCACCGTGTTCATTCAGAAGGTCCATGACTAGAATTACGTCGCGTGAGCGCTCTTGTAGGATAACGAAGGTCGCAGTGTAAGTCCGGTCATGCACTGTAACTCTCGCCGTGCAGATACCAGTTGGCGTTAAAAGGTGTCCTCCAGATGCCCGGATGTGAGGGCGCAGTCCCATGTAGCCCTGACTTTTTCAACTTGGCGGCGAAGGATCCACTGATGACGTAGTAGTCGGCTCCTGTGTCTACTAGAGCGGTCACTGTGTGGCCGTCGAGAAGCACGTCGAGGTCGGTGGTCCTTCATGTTGCATTGCAGTTGGGTCGTGACGTCGCATCATGGCTGCATCTTATTGTTCTGTAGCTGGTAGGTGACGTCGTCAGGTATATTGTCGGCGTATCTTGGCTGTGATGGTTCGTCGGGATGGTGGCGTGGAGCTCCTACGTCGTTGAGATAGATGTTGAAGCATCGTCATAGTCAGCGCAGGTTCTTCGTCAGTTCGACGAATAGCAACCGCACTTCCATCGGTTGCTGTTTTTAGTTTTGCGAGTTGGGCTTACGGACCTGCCACGCGCTGGTCCTGTACGGTCGGCGCCTCGGCGACAGGTAGCGTCCTGGTATCGTGTACCGTTCTTGGTTCCCCTTCTATCACATTAGAATCGCATGCCCTAACAAAAATGATTAATCCAAATATTTTGTCTAGGCGTGCTGATTTGACCCACCGAGCTGAATGACACATCATACACCAAGAAGTCGACAAAATGCTTGATCATAACGTAAATGAACTTTTTTGCAGCTTTCGGGCGTCCTTTGTTGTACTCGTTAAAAAGGACAACGACTGTCAATTCGGCGTCGATTATCGACTCGTCAGCAAGATCAGAGGCACGTGTTTTCGCTACTACGCATTGACAGCGATCTGGACTGTCCCTTAGGAGAGCGCAAGGTTTTTCTGCCCTGGACTTTGGTCCGGTTACTGGCACTCCCGGCACCCTCTATCAGTTCAAAGCGATATTCTTCAGTTTATGCAATGCCCAGGATACATTTGTGACTATGGTGGACGCGATCCTACGCGGTTTCAAGTGATTGCTCCGTCTTTGCTACTTCAACGATGCCACCGTTTTTTTCTCCGACTTTTACACCGCATGCCCACCAAAATGTTAGGGGGAGAAGAGGGGCGAATGCAGAAATTTTTCGTTCGTTAATGTTTTCGTCCATTGGCCGGTCACGTTCTGTAATAATATGTCCAGCATGAGGATTGACTGGAATTTCCTCTCACGAACAGTTCAAGCGCAAGAGCTTTTTTTTTTTTTTGGAAAGGCGCTATGTGTCTGTCCGTCTCCTCTCAAAATTTTGCTCTGAAAACAGTGACAGCTTTGAACAGAGACTAAATAAAATTATATGATCATGCGGCCTCCTTTTCTCTGTGGAGAGAAATTCTCGTCTCATTGACGGTCTAGTCGCGATAACGCCAGCACCCGCGAATGCAGCAGGGCTGCCGGTCTGACAAAGAGTTTGCGGGTGAAGAAAAACCGGACAGACGCTGGTGCCTGGTGTTCACAAACTGTACTTTAACCGAGCCCGCTCAATCAAGCGGGAGCGGGACCAAGGCCCACTGGCGTTCGATTTCTCAACCGCCGATTCCACTGCTCGCGCGCCGTCAGCGCGCTAGGCGTGTCGTCATCGTCTATTGTGATCGGATGACTGTGGCACGTAGTAGTGTGCTACAAATTCACAAGGAAATGAAGAAATTATTTTATTGGGATAGCAATTATATGGGCACTCCAAAAACATTTTTACCGTCGCCGTCGCCGTGATGTTCCCGCATAAATTCCAAGTACGACAACATCGTCTCAGTGCGTCGCATGCTGTTTGTGCGAGTGAAAGCAAGCGAGGGAAGCCGACGGTAGCGGCTCAATCTGGGGCGCGCGAACGAAAAAAGCGGAGGGCAAACCCGCCGTTTTCCGTCACGCGAAAGCCCGTGGGGGGATGGGAGGGAAAGAGGGGAGGGGGGCAGGTTGTGTTGATGATCGCGGCTCAATCTCACGCGCTTTATATGTGGGCAAGCGGGGAGGCAGGGCTGGAGGGAGAGGGGGGGTGGCTTTGACTCCGCCATCAAGTGTTTGTACGGTCGCGCGCGCCTTACCTTGGATATGATCTGCAGACGAGGAGGAGGAGGAGAAACTTTATTATTGCAGAAACCGTTGCGCGGTTTATTCCTGGGTGGTTCCCTCTGACAGGGCTCCACTGGCGATCGCGGCTCGCCGGGCCTGGTCGAGGGTCGCCAGTTGGCTTCCCAGGTCCAGTTCGGAGAGTCTCGCCTCCCAAGACCACGTAGTGAGTGTGTGTGTTGTGACTCGTGGCGAAATTGCGTCGCCCGGACGGTCGGTGCATTCGTGTGTTATGTGCGCGAGTGTCGCTGTGTAGTTGCTACACCAGGGACATGTTCGGGACGTATAACGGTCTGGGTAGATTGCGTGTAGACGAGACAAGTGTGGGTATGTGTTAGTTTGCAGGCGGCGCCAGTCCCTTGCCTGGAGTTTATTGAGAGCTTTGTGTGGGGGAGCGTATTGCGTTCTTCCGAGCCGTTGGTCCTGTAGTATTTGTTGACCTGTCGTTAATAACTCGTGGGTCGCTCGTCGGCCTGTCGGGGGCTGAAGAACGGTGGGGTCTGCCGCTCGGCTAGTGAGACCTCGAGCTGCGCAGTCCGCCTCTTCGTTGCCCCGCAGGCCTTCGTGCCCGGGGCACCAGACGATACCATGGGTCCATTGCAGTGTGCGACCCAGGATTCGAATGGCTTGTATAGGGAGTGTTCCGTTCAGGTATAAACGACAAGCCGCATGTGAGTCAGTAAGGACACGGGCGGACCTTCACTTGCTCTCGGCGTCGCGAAGTGCGAGAGCGATTGCTGCTGCTTCTGCTGCTGCGCTGCATGTGGCGCGGATGGAGGCTGAGGCTACCAGGTTCCCCTGATTGACAACGGCGATTGTGTATTTGAGCCCGCGACGTGGCGACGAGGGATACGGGCTAGCGTCCGTGTGTGCAGACGAGCCATACCTTTGTGCGCGCTGTGCTGGCCGATCTTGCGTTGAAGCGGTAGAGACCACGGAGGTGACTTCGCTCGCTGCTGCTGCCGCGTTACTCACAAGAGCGTTTTGACAGCGAGTATCCGCGCTCTTCGAGTGTGATGGGTTCATATTTGCTCGTGCGTGCCGACACATGCTTGTTAATTCTGTTAGTAAGCGAATCTTACGGCCGATAAAACTACTATCCTTACTTCGTATAGCTGTACACTAATTTGGTATCGCAATCGATGCTGCGCCGTTCGGGCGAAACTGCGTCTTTTTTGGAAACGTCTATACTATAACTGACTCATAACTCACTCAGTACTGTTGCTTAAAGAAGGGCTAGCTGGTTACTGGCATAATTAAATTGGTTACAATGCTAAGGAAACGGAAGACGCAAACACGGAATGGAAAAGACGGGCACCGAATGAGTGCACACTGCCCTTCCATTTCATGCCGTAGGTGAAAGCTCTACAGCAGAAATGCCACACGACAAAAATGAGAAAAGAAAATGTCTGCAGCTCCAACATGCTAACTCCCCCTTCTTTAGCAGTGAACTTGTACAAGCACACAACAGAATTCAGTTTCTTATTTTGATGTGAGCGGCCTGAAGGCGCTAGGTGATGTATCAATCAAACAGGGGTGAGCAAAAATCGCTGAGTATTGTAAGCAACTGTTAGAACATTGAAATGTATGATGAAGAATGCAAAGTATTCGCGACTGAATAATGCAAATAACATCCATTTGTTGCTGAGACCGCTAATGCTTTTTTTTGCGCGCAGTTTATGTCAGCGATGCTGCCTTTGAGATGTTGCACAGAGTTGAGGGATCCCCAGTTTGAGGCCTTTGCCCTTAGGAGAGCGCAAGGTTTTTCTTCCCTGGACTTTGGTCCGGTTACTGGCACTCCCGGCACCCTCTATCAGTTCAAAGCGATATTCTTCAGTTTATGCAATGCCCGGGATACATTTGTGACTATGGTGGACGCGATCCTACGCCTCGTCGGCGTAAATTTGTATGTGACCCGCTTGTGGCAAGGAATCGGTTCAAAATGCCGCCATGGGGGATACCACGACTCACATGACCAGTGATGCTTCGTGGTTTGTTCAGCGAGAGACCTGAGTGCCAGCTCTGATTCCTTCAAAGAACGCGACGCGTTTAAGAGTCGCTTGGTGGGCAATAGTTGTAGAAGCCATTTTATTGCGATAGCAATTATTGAACACTGCAGGCGCATTTCTTCCATCGCCGCGAGGTTCCGTATAAAGACCGAGGGCGATAAGATCGTCGCCGCGCGCCGTATGCTGTACGTGCGAGTGAAAGCGTGCGAGCGGGAGACGCCGGCGATCGCCGCTCAATCTGGCGCTCGCTGGGGAGAGAAGCGGGGAGAGAACCCGCCCGGTCCGCTGTATCTTGAAAGACATGTGCGACAGGGACAGAGTCCGCCGTGCGCTGTCTTCTTTTTAAATTTTCGCCAAAAGAAGCGCTTCAAAGATTTCCTTCATAAGTGAACGATACTAGGAACAAGAGTGACTTCGCCGTGGAGCATGCGTAAAACGATGCATTACATACCAAACTAAACAAAGCGCGGTTGGTTTATCCCAGCCAGCGGATCACGGCTGCAATAGACCCTAGCTCGATTTATGTTGGTCACGAAACTTGGAAGGAAAATTGTTTCGAAACCTATTGCCAGAGACATCGTTAGTGGAGCAAGATTGAAGGGCGACTAGGTGAAGGTACAAACACAAAGTACAAACATTGAAACAAGAAAACCTGTGCGAAAAAGAAAATTCGAAACTGTTTAATCAGAATACTGCCACATAAGATACCTATACTGTTTGAGATAATTTCGGCGCACTAAAACAGAAATTGTTCGTCTTTTTTTATTTTACCAAGCATAGGTGTTTTTTAGTGACCCATACCGACCAGTACTTTTGGCACAAGAGCTCGCTGGCCTGTGCAAACTTCCGTACAGACGTCGGTGCGGGATGGCGTCGCTTCACTTGAGCGCGGTGCTTCTGGCGGAGTATTTTTTTCAAGGCGTGGCGTGCGCTTTTACTTCAAATTTGTCCTGAGCTAGCGCGCGGCATAGGCGAAAGGTGTGTGAATGCCAGACTGTTCGTTGTCGTGCGCGTTCACGCTGCAGCATCCGACGCGCTGCCGTGTCTCGCAACGACAGACCTACGCGAAGAAACACCGCTTTACGTCGGTTCGCTCGCAAAACACAGGCTCTGCATTACAGGCAGCAAAGCAAGCAAGTTGAAATGGTTTACAAATGCAACGGTGCACAAAATTCGTGTTTAATAATTGTTGCATATAGTGCATTGTGTCGCACACACTCGCGAGTGCTTCAGGCATTCTGTGAGAAGGTTTCGGATATATTGCTATGTTGTAACTGTGCGTAGGCCATGCTACCTTTCATTCATTAAAACATCATTTTTTAATCATGTATACTGCGGCCATGACTATATGCGAATTAAAGTGAAATAGCTTTTGAAACCTCTTTGGCACCGCCATTCATTCCCGTCTTATCCCCTCACGTTCTTAAGCAATGTACAGAAATAATTGCCGTCATCAACGGCCTAATTACGCTCCCGCTAGGATATAGGCTACTCATGTAGTTTAATAACACGTTGGTGCTTCAGCTGAGGCGAGCTGCACGCTCAGAAACTGCTCGCGTAGCAGTCGCTATGCCGGACCTTAAAGAATTCAAACATTCGCGCCAAGCAGCATAAACTATCGACGTCACTTCCGCTTCACGGTGTAAAGTCACACTTTTTCTTAATCGTTTTCTAGACAGAAGTTGTTCCAGCGACACACAGATTGCGAGCGTTGCAACACGCCACTAGTCCCTGTATAATATACAGGAACACTACACGCCAGCACTTTCTACGCATGTCGGCTTCTGTGGAAGCTCGCTGCCAGCTTACATGTAGCTTGCCTCTCCCAGCTACGCCACGACGAGTCGGTCATGTGACGTTCGGGCGCCCGCAGGAGTGTTTGCTACGCGCTGACAGCTTTGTGTATTGCGGCCGTTCTTTCTTTTGTGACTGTTTTCTGTGAGTCGGCCTAGCGTGCTGGTCATAGCATCGAGTTTCTGCGCGGTTGAATAGGTAAATCGCAGGAAAAAAAGCGATGAGATCGGCTTTTTCCGTAACCCAAGGGACGAGAAGCGGCGACAAACGTGGGTACTGGCTATGCTGCGCGACGAATGGCATGCGTCGACCACCGGCAGAGCCTGCGGAGTTGATCGTTGGTAAGTGCGGCTCTTCGGTGGCCGTCATCGCCCGTTATCTCCGCTGACAAGAGAGAATGCGACCGCAGTTTCAAACGGAAACGCTACTCTGGCACGCAACTTTATACTTTATATGTACGCTGCGCTTGCACGTGATCCGTGGTTGCGCAGCTTTTTATTAGAGACGCGTGACATTTAAGCGTGCTGCGCTTCTGGCGCGGATAGAATGTCATGAACAGTGTTCTGTGCGTATGGCTATGTCGCCGAAGCACATGCTGGGCCAGGGGTTCCGATCGTTTTTCCAGCTGTCTATGAGAAAATGGTCAGGGTACTGCTCGCCGAAGGTGAAGCGCGTCTTAATGCACTGCTAACTGGCAGCTTCTGGAAGCGAACAAACGTACTTATACAAATCTATCGCAGCAGATGCCGTGGTAGCCATGGTGCGAGAGAAATGTTTTGCACACGTCTCTCGCTTCGCTTTGAGCGCGGGCCATGACGCCAGGATGTTTACGGAGAGGAACATTGGAGCGACTTCTTTTTTCGCAACTGCTGCCCGTTGCTAATCATCGCCGCAACGACAATCTCAGCGCATGCGCACAATCAAAGTATGCTGGCTATCGACAAAACGCGGCGTCGGCCAGTGAGGAGGCGCTGTGACGTACCAGAAGATTTGCGAGTCTAAATCTTGCTAAAAGGCTTCCTATCTAATGTAGGCGCAAGAGGGGCAGTAAGGAAGCGGCACATTATAGGGTGGAAAGTACTGAACATTATCCAGATGGTCTTTATTAGAATGATGTGATGATGAAGGGTATGACTGTTTAGCGAAGGCTGGCTCACAATGCTCACAAAAGAAAAGAAAAAGCCGTTTGAAACTATGACTTGCATTGCCACATGTGTTTAAAAAAAATTATGTGCATTTCTAGCGTATGCGTAATTATGCATTTCAATGTCTTTGTTGTCGAGGCACTTTTCTAGAGTACAGTGGACATTACTAGCCACGAAAAAACGGTTGGTAACACGTACGTTTCACGCACCTCCGTTTGATTACAAATTTTATCTTACGCAGTTGTGTGAGGGAACTGATTCTTCACTTGACTTTTCAAAAAAAAAAAAAATATGGGGAGGGGGGCTTACGCGCCAGAACCACGATTTGATTACGAGGCACGTAGTAGTGGGGCACTTCGGACCACCTGGAGTTGTTTAACGTGTACCTAAATCTAAGTACACGGGTGTTTTCGCCCCCATCGAAATGCGGCCGCCATGGCCACCGCGATTCGGTCCGGCGACCTCGTGCTTAGCAGCCCAACACCATAGCCACTAAGCAACCACGGCGGGTGCTTTTCCGAACGCATCTGACGGATATGTAGCCGTCTAAAGGCGGAAACTTGGGCCCCTGTTCTGAACGAGTGCTTGAACGCGAGGAAGTGGCGTACGTGAGGACGGGTCATTTTGATGCGGTAGCGTCAGGGCCCCGTATCGCAGAATATGTCGGCGGAGAGCTCGTCCGTAAGCGAAAATTCCCGTATATATTTAGGTATATGTATATGCCACACCTTGCTATATGGCATGTGGTATATGCGGGTTACATTGCCAAACCATTTTATCGCTGAAGTTGCTCATACCTTTTCTTACATTCTTGACAAAGTTATTCCTCGGAATTTTGAGAATGACAGCCCACAAACAAATGTCACAAAACAAAGCGCCAACAACGCATTCCTTTTCTGTTAAATCTTCTCAGATTAAGAGGGCGAAACGATAACGGAAACCTAAAAATTATGTTTCTTTTTCTTTTCTTTTTTTGTGCGGCTGTGCACTTCCTCTGGGATCGGTCCCCGCAAGAGGCCGCGTTTCTGCCAGAAACCCCGCCTTCGTGCATAGCGTTCGTCGCCAGCGTTTCCAGGTAAACATTACGGTTATGTAAGCTGCAGTTTCCGGGAAGCGTGAGAAACAGTTGAATGCTATTGCGTCCCGCTCTTAAAGGCGAAGCTTAAGCGACCTCCAAGCTGTTGAAGTGCGCTGTCGGGATGACCGCTGCGGAAAAGTTTGAAAAGTCATCCAGTGCTAAAAACTGGAATTTCTGCCAGTTTCTTTTTTTCCAACGACATCCCGCCAAGTGCACGGTAAGCAATACAGTATGACATGCGCAGGGTGCAGCTAATAATTATCGTTGTTTATGCCGGAGTCTGGATGTGCAGGTAAGTCAATTCAAGGCGCCACCTGAGTTGAGACCACCGAGGAGCAAACTTCTGCAAATAAGATTAATGCGCGCTTTTTGCGTCTAATTTGCATGGTATTTCGACTGCACCTTTGGGGAGCAGTCCAAGATGCCACCGAGTTTTATCACTATACGTTATGAAGGAACGGCTCAGTATTTTTTTGAGCGCGTCTAGTCGTCTCGAGGCTAGCGTTCTCGGGAGTTATCAACTAGGATTTGAGTATGTTTTAACAAAGCTATAAAAAAGATGGGTGGGGGGGCATTATATGTCTGAAAAGGAATCGCCTTTCGTGCCTTATTTCTTGTAGTCTCCTTCGGAAGAGAGTCTTACAAGACTACATATTATTACCAAGATGTGTCAGTGTACTGTCACATCATGTACGTCATATGTGAATGACGTACTGATAGAACTGATATGAAAGCAAATACAGAAATGTTGAAGGTTGGGCTTGTTGGTAATTCATGACTATGGGTATAGCGCGAAGAAGACAGGATGGGGACAGAAGTCGTCACACAAGGCGCTGTGTGCGTCTAGTTCTGTCCGTCATGTCTACTTTCGCGCTGTAGCCACAATCATAAATATAGGAATGTCTACGGTGGTGTCGAGAGTACTTCTACGGCTGGCAATTAAGATGCCTACAGAAGTTGCGCTCTTGGTGTTTGGTATTATGTCTCGAGTCTCGTCCTACGCTATAATGCTCTAATGACCACATGATATTAAACGGTTTCTTTGTGTCTGGCACGAATAATACCGATACAAATATTCACATAGACTACCGATAGGTCTGTACCGCAGGACATTTTATTTACCTCATCAAAGAATCAGATGCCGAATTTACAAAACTCATTTACGAAGGAATATTCCCGTGAGAGAATTTCAAGTACGGAAGTATATTCACGAATCGAAAAAAAATTCATCGACGATTACGATACTCCCTAGTGCGAAATTTGAGTGCAGCTCTATAGGTGTTTTTATTTCATGTTACATTGAGGCAAATAACTTGAGGGAGACATGTCGCAGAGTCGGCGATCGTGGGAGATGTGACCTGCGCGTACACGACTCGTCTAAGGTTTCGGTGTAATCGCTGGTGCCGCGTGACTTCCAGAAGTTACCACACCGTTTGCGTCATGCATACCGCAAACCAAACAAGCGCGAACGAGTGGTGACGCGAGAAGACGATAAGCACGGAACCAGTGGTCCGGTTGAGACCAGATACGAGTACGTATCGAGTGGTCGGGAGTGTCGGCATGCCACCAGTTTCCCGCCCACACGACACTGAAGGGGCTGCTCTCATTGGTCTCCGCTGTTCGCGGCTCGCGTATTTCATCTCCCGTTGGGCGTTCGTTCTTTCATCTTCCGCTTTTCTCGTTCGTTCGGTTACGCCACCGACGCTCGCCACAGGGACGGGTGCCCAACAGTTGCGCTCTAAAAACGAAAATGCCGTAAGGGGTGCATCGTTGTCATATCTATTACCGGATACTGGCGCGCTGTGGTCGCTGGATGATACGGCAGCAGTGGTGACGAAGCTTCAATATATTGGGCGGTACAAAAAGGCCACGTAAGTCGATTCACACCGAGAATATCGTCTCAAGAACTAAGTGGCTACGAGGGAATCCCACGATAGGTCCAGACCGCTCCGACAAGCGACATGGCGATGACGAAGGTCGGGCTGCTGTGGCATGAAGCTGTAACGTCGCCGCCGGCAGTGAATTTAATGAGCTAAAAGGGATAAACGCATAAACGGACGTATTTTTCACACGCTGGGATAATTTTGAAGCTTTTACAAGATGATTTGTGCTGTCAATCACGCGGTTTGAGTAATGGAGAATGAACGTATTTTCGAGCGTAGTGAAAAAGTTCGTTTAAGTGGATTGCAAACGGTTACGGAAACGACATTTCTACAAGAAATTTCAAAGCAGTTCCTGGCCGTTCAAATGAGTAACCGAGATTTTCAGACTATACTGGATTGTTTGAAATTCCTGTGCATATGAACGGTGAAAGAGTTATTTGCAAGCTTTTATGTCGTGGTGTCACATTGTCACATGTCGTTTGACTCTCGGGAAGTTATTCATGTTGCTCGACGTAATAGGAGACACTGGCTAAGACTTTGATTGTGCGGTGCGCTTTAAATTACCTTTAGGCAACTTCTACTCACATTTGTTCAACGAGTATGTTTCGGGGAGATTGACCCCCCGTGGTTGCTCAGTGGTTATGGTGTTGGGCTGCTGAGCACGAGGTCGCGGGATCGAATCCCGGCCACGGCGGCCGCATTTAGATGGAGGCGAAATGCGAAAACACCCGTGTACTTAGATTTAGGTGCACGTTAAGGAATCCCAGGTGGTCGAAATTTCCGGAGTCCTCCACTACGGCGTGCTTCATAATCAGAAAGTGGTTTTGGCACGTAAAACCCCATAATGAAAAAAAAATGTTTCGGTGATTGTGCTATTTAAGGCAGGGCTTTGACTAAAGAACCCACGACATGCTGCTTCACTGTTACGCTTATGTGATTGGGCAGAAAATATATAAATTTCTGTCTGATTGCGCGCATATTCAACTAATTACAATACCATGGGTGGTTCCGAAAAAGAACCAACTGGCTTACATTGATTACACTGAAGTTAACTTAGGCTGCAATTAAATAAGAATTTAGCGTCGTACAGGCTCACACCGCGTATGGGAGTACCGTGTGGTGAGTAAAGATGCCTAGTTGTAGTTCTATGTATCATGAAGCAGGCGGTACCGCAGCGTTCTTGAGGAGCGTGGCAGCGCCTCTTGTCATGTTGGCGCCGTTGGCAGGACCGGGAAATGTGTGCCCTCAGTAATAAGAAAGGCAGGACGCCAAACAGAGTGAACTGGTTGAGCACGGACTGAAGTCACGGGTGTGCGTGCACAAGGTGTCGTCGTGGTCGTCAGTGGAGACATCGCGGCGACGTCGGCATACGTTTTTGCTGCATAGAACACCGGTAGCATCAGAACACGAGGCACGGGGAGCAGACACGAGCTGTTCTTTAATGATTGCGCGCAAGCCGGTCGCAGGAGCGAGGGTGCCAGAAGCACAGGGAGAGCATTTCGCGTGGCGTTGCTCACGTGTAATAGTCCTGATCAAAGCGCGCAGGTTCGCATCCTCAGGGAGGCGATTGTCGTACGTATCTGTGTGAACGCGAAGGTATTGCACTTGCTCAAGACGCTGGCACATGGTGATGACATTTTGCACGGTGGCAGGGTTCTTTAGAGCGCTGAAGCCAATAGTGTTGATCCCCTTGATGATGTGCTGTTGCTTTCTGACGTAGTGGAGTTTACACACCTGTACGGGCGAGGACATCTTCAGTGTGAAACATGTACGATTCTCCGCAAAATTGAACACGCTGGTCGAACTTCTTTTTCGTGATTTCAGTGCGAAAAGCAGGAACGTATAAAATAGCACGAAACGTGTGCGTGAAAATGGTCCACTCAGGGAGGTCAGGCTCGTGGTTCAAGAACCAAGGCTTTAGCGACGTCGGAGAGAGAGAGGGACATTGTGAGTTTATGAGAATTGTCCCACTTATTGTAGTGGCTGACTCGATCGTCGTTCTCGAACCAGTCATGGACGCCTGTCTTCGTCGCGTATGCGAGCGTACACCTGGCGGCTGACGGCTGCTCACGGAAGGAGGCCGCGCAGAGCGTGAGTTGCACAGGGTGGGTCTGGACATTTCAGGAAGCGGTGGGGTGATGTGACGATCCGAACGGTGAGAGAATTCGGGGAACGAGAAGCGACCGCCACCGCCACTTCTGAGGAACCCCTTTTTTGTTAAAGATTCCGAGCCCCGACGACAGAGCAGTCGTGGCTCGTGGTGACTTTCACGCACGTACCTTTCACGTTCGGAAAAACACTTTTATATAGCACGTAGTGAGGGAAAGAAAGCTGTGTCAGGAGTTTTTCGTGTTCTTCTATAATTTTCTTAATGACACTTTTCATCTAATTATAATATTTAGGAAGTTGATTAATTGATTATGACTCATTATGTAATTAGAGGGAATGCAAAAAATAATCTGAGCAGCTCCCAGCGACGGCAAACAACATTACCTCGGCTCTGTCCAGCTACGTGGCATTTGTATATCTTTAAATCTTGGTGCATGATAGTTGGGACACCCTGTATATCTATATATTCCCCTGAAATCATGTGGGGACCTTTGTATGTGACTGGCCAATCGTTCAGCAATACATTGCCCACACACAGTGTTGGGTGATATATTTTTAAAGCGCATTTTTATGACAAACTTTTACGTTAAAACAAACCGCTCTCAGTATGTTTTGTCTCCAAGCTACACATTTCGCACACATTTCGGAATCTTTAGTGATTCCAAAATGGAGAGAAACATTTTTTTTACACGTACTGCCATCTTCCGTAGGCAAGACACCGCAGGAGTGAGTACATAAGCCTTGAAAGCAAAGAAAGATTAGCAAAAATAATTGGGCAATTGAATAAAAAATTGATCAAGAGGCAATTCATGCCAAGAAACTTCAAGTTTATTCCAAAGTTCAATGGTGTTTGGAACGAAGAAAAGCTTAAAACAATCCAGAGATAGCTCAAGGGGCCACGGCGGCCGCATTCCGATGGGGGCGAAATGCGAAAACACCCGCGTGCTTAGATTTGGGTGAACGTTAAGGAATCCCAGGTGGTCAAAATTTTCAGAGTCCTCCACTACGGCGTGCCTCATATTCAGAAAGTGGTTTTGGCGCGTAAAACCCCATAATTTCATTAATAACTCCAGTGGGAACAAGGTTCAAGAGGTGAGTCCGTCTGGTGTGGGGTGCTGTGCAACTTTTGAAAAGAGTGGGCAATTTATAATGCGGGCATGTTGATTAAATATTTTGTGCAGGAGAATGATGCGCTCGCGTTTACGTCTGACTGCTGGTGGGGTCAGTGATAGTTCGGCTGCATAAGATGTCGGGGAGAAGAGGCGGTCTAAAGAATAAATCGAACTGCTTTCTTCTGCACTGATTCAATTTTGTGCACATTGCAGACAAAGTGAAGGGACAGTGAAGGTGAAGGACAACATTCGGGTATTGGTCTTACCAAGCTATTATTGGCGGTCACTTTGCGTTCTTTAGGTGCACTATTGAGGGTTCGTCTTAAGTAGCCTGACTTTCGCGGTGCTTTCGCGCAACTTGTGTCTATGGGTCTGCGCCATTTCAGTTTAGACATGAAAGTTACTTCTAAGTATTTATATTCGTTAACACTGGTGAAAATATTACAGTTATAACAATACGTGAGGCTGAAAAGTTCTTTTTAATTCGTAAGTGTCAAAGATACAGTTTCTTAAAATTAATAGCCACCTGCCATTTCCTGCTCCAGTCACAGAAGAGTGAAAACGCTTCGTTTAGTTTCTGTTGCTCAGTTGGGTTACAAACGCTGGAATAAAGCGCGCAGTCATCGCTGTATAATCTTATTTTAACAGAAGAATCACAAATGACTCAACGTCATGAATAATATATAAATAAAAAAAGAGTGGCCTCAGACCGAGCCTTGCGGGACCCCAGAAGTCACAGTGATTGTGGCCGATTGAAAACAACGTACCGAGACCTCGAACGTAAATAGTCAGTTAACCAGGCAAGGAGCTTATCTTGTTAAATGATTTCCCCAAGTTTTTCGAGGAGCTTACTGCTACATATCGTATCAAATACTTTTGAGCTATCTATGAATGTTGCCTCCATCTGTCCTTTTACGTTTAATGCTGAAGCAGTGTCGTGGTTGATGGGTGATTTCTCTCGGTTTTGCGTGTTTATGAGCATAAATATTGCTGTATTTTGCAATTGATCCCAATAATGATCAGCACACCTTAATAGCCTAAATGCGCGTCATAAGAAATGAATCCAATGACGAGGTGCAATGTTCGTTCAAACGCCATTGTTCTCTGTGGCAAATTCAACAAGTGCAACTCCTTTCCTTGTTTGGCTCTGTTTTTTCTCCTTAATAACTACAGAAGAAAAAAGAAAAATTCCTGTAAATTCATCTGACGGTGAATGTCGACGTTAATGCGATTAGCATTGAGGCAACGTAGCGACGCGCCATTTATGCCGCGACTGAAACGCGCTCTGTGCGAGGCGTGTTTGCCGCCGACCGTCCCTCGCGCTTCTCGCTTAAGAGTTGCGTAATGGGCTCCCTTTACGGAGCAGAGCTGCGCCAGTGTACGCCATCTTGGCCTCCAAAGTTATGCGGGAAAGGCACTCCCAGTATCGCGTAGGAGCCGCGCTCGCGGGGCAATGCTAGCACGCTTTTCTTTCTTTTCATTTTTAATTATTTTGCGAGTACAAGTCGATCACTCACCTCATGAATACGAGCCTGGCTTGTACGCTTGCGTCCCTTATTACTTAATGATTACTGAAAATTGAGCGTCTGACGAACACATACACCGGCACATATGGTGGCGATAACCTGTGCGAGCCTTTCCAATTTATATGCAAGGCGTCGAATATAAGGATAAGTTTTCATAGATTAGGTGCGAGCCTTTCCAATTTATATGCAAGGCGTCGAATATAAGGATAAGTTTACATAGATTAGGTATAATTCTTATTAGACATGCACAGCTGGAAGACTTGAACGCGTGTATTCAAGAAAGAGTGCTGCCGCGTTCAACATTCATTGTGTGTAAAGTAAGGAAGCTAAATACGATCCAGGTGAATGACGCGAGGAATTGCATGCATTCATACATTGTTTGCCCTGACATCCCCCCGTGCACGACTATGTTGATTCTAACCATGTCAGTGTACCATCATGTACGAATTGAGCCGCGTTATGGGTCTCGTATGTAGCTGACACACGCGCTGACTATGGCAGCACGCGTTACGTGTTTATTGTTTATTGTGCGAGTGCAGTTCTTGTGGGTACATTGCATTGTACAACTTCGGCAGCGCCGTGCCTGGACAAAAACAAAACAATTTTTTTACAGCCCGTCATACTTCAAGCGCGGTCAGTGCGCTGTCTGGTACTGGTTGCGAAAGTTAACCCAGATAGATAAGCTTTATTAAAAGAATAATCAGAAGAATCGCTAATGGTCGGGGCCCCTAGTCCAGGGCTCCGCTGGCTCTTGCTATCTTCTAAGCTTACTGGATCAGCTTGAGCTGGATAGCAGTGCCTCCCATTGCTCCCTCGTGGTGTTCGTGTCGAGGTGTCCTATGCTGTGTTGTGTGCACTACTAATAACACCCGCGAACACGTATGTTTCAACCAGCAGCACCGAGGAAGAAGCAACAAGAATAACACTGCATATGTCAAGTGCGCTTGGTCGGTCGGTTTCAACTGAGTGTTGGCGTTACTTGCGAAATGTTGGCTTCTTCGCAACTCATTGGAGCCTGTTTGTCCACGTGATGACGCAAGGGGAATAGCGGCGTATTAGGCAGGGAGTCTGGAATACTACAACAACATATCCTAGACAAAGATGGAAACAAACGGGAAGGGGATGTGACGTTAAATTACATCAGCAAAATAACATCCAAATCTTTCCAAGGCAATGACGACGAGGCTTTAGAGAAAAAGAAGAGAATGAACGAGAACCAGATGAAAAAGGAGCTGGTGCTGATAAATTTCAACTGGAAAAAAGCCGAAGAGAAAATTCCTAAGCGCACAGTCACAAGGTTAGATGAGGTTCCCGCTAAGCTGATTAACGAACTAGGACGAAAAAGTAGGAAGCTCTGTTGAAAGCAGTAGAAAAATGCTTACGAGATAGGCGAAAACCAGACGGTTGGCGATAAGGTAGAATGAATTTAATTTGGAAAGGAAAGGGGGAAAAGATAGAATTCACTCGTATTGACCGTTTACCACTACATCGGTAATATACAGGTTAGCAATGCAGGTGATTAAATTAAAACTGCAAGCATAGAGAGATAATAATGACATATAGGGACAACTTCAGAATGGATTCGTAGTCGGAAGGCGTCTGGTTGACAATTTATTTCTTCTTACTCAGTGTAATAAAATATGCAGGTTAGAAAGGAGGCCGTTATGTGTGGCTTTTTTAGACATCACAGGAACGTATGAAAATGTAGACGGCAACATTTTGTGGGATATTCTGGAAGGGGAAGGATTAGGCGATAATTGTATACAGCTTTTGAGAGAGATTTACCTACGAAATGCTGTTTGCGTTGAATGGGAAGGGATGATGAGCGAGGAGAAAGTTTATAGCAACAAGCCACTGAGGCAGAGGTGCGCTTTGTCCCTACTGCTGCCTATGATGTACTTGGAACGGATGGAAAGGGCATTAGAAGTAAGTAATATCGGGTTTAATTTGTCATGCAAACAGGAGGGTACCATAATAGAGCAACAGCTTCCTGGTCTGTTTTATGCGGACGAGATTGTGTTGCTTGCTAACGAGCAAAGTGATATGCAACGTCTGGCTGCTATCTGTGGACAAGAAGTGAAAATTTAGGATTAAAATTTAGCGTTAGAAAATGACGTTTTATGGTACTTAATGAAAACAGCGAACAGACAGTTATAATGCAGGGTCAGAAAATACCTCCGGTAAAAGAATACAAACACCTTGGTGTATGGACAAACAAGGGCAATAGATATCTGGAGACACAGGAAAAAACACCGATAGCGAAAGGAAAGAGAAACTAGGCCATAATGAAACACAGAGATCTATAAGGATACAATAGGTACTAGGGGTTCCGGAGTATGTGGAAAGGTGTAATAGTTCCAGGACTTGCATTTGGAAATGCGGTTATTAGCTCGAAATGAGGGATACAGTCAGGCCTCGATTGCAACCAAAGATCAGTGGAAGCCTCGCATTGGGCGCCCACGGGAGGACTACAAATGAAGCTGTGCAGGGTGATATGGGTTGGACAAGTTTTGAAGTCAGAGAAGCTCAGGTAAAAATTGATATTGCAGAACGACTTAGGAGTATGGATGATAATAAATGGGTCGCTAGAGTATTAAGATACTTGTACAGGAAGAACATTGATTCACAGTGGAGGAAACAAATAGGAAGCTTAACAGCAAATATGCGACCGGTATAGTAACATGGCAACAAAGAATATTAAGCGCAAAGTCAGAGAGGCTGAGACAATCTCATGAATGGCGGTAATTGAAAAGAAACCTGCTTTGAGTAAGTACCCTCGAGGAAAAACAAAATCTGGAAAAAACATTTTATAATCAATCAAAGGGAAGCTCTTTGAATCAGCGAGATCAGGAAGCCTTAGAACGCCTATTTGTAAAGCGAGGCACAGCAAAGAAGGAGAAGCATGTGCATTGGGGTAAAAGTACGGAAACGACGAAACATGTTTTATTAGAATGTGAAGATATCTACCCAGCGGTCGATTTAGGCTTCTCACGCTTCCTGGAAGCCCATATCGGTTCAGCGGTAGCAGGGCGAAAGTAAACATGTCGGCTAAAGAGATTAATAAGAGGCGATTGGAAGTTTGGTGGCAGAAAAGTAGGGCGATACCAAACAACGGAGACGTACAAAGACAAAATTCCCCATAGTGTTTAAGAATGCTTGATGCTGGAAATTCAGTTTGTCTTTGTTTTTTTCTCTTGCTTTTAAATGTAGGTAGGAGATTAGGCAAAATAACAACAGCCTGGGGCGCGATCGGAGATGGTTGCTCAGAGCGCTCGTTCAGTTTCGCCATGGTTTCGCCGCGCGCGATTGGCCTGGACCACGGCGAAATTGAACAAGCGCTATGAACAGACATCTCCGATCGCGCCCCAGGTGGCGCAACCCACCGCGCCGTTTCAAAGGGGACGCTGATAGCATCCATCCATCCGCTGGAATCACTGGAGGTCACCCTGGAAGTGGAGCAAGCGGCGCGGAGAAGGCAGTGGCGCAACTCTGGCACCGTAAACGGAGCATGCACAGCAACTCACCTAAAGCCCCTTTAACTTCGTAAAATAGCGACACTCTCTTCCTCCGCCTTCACTCCTTGTTTCCATCTCTTTCGCGCTCCCTCCTCGACCGTGGCGCCGCCTACGTCGCTCGAGCGTAGCAGGTGAAACAACACAGAATAGCAACGGCGCCAACATGCGCTCCTTGCCGCTCCGTAGACGCTTCTCAAGCGAAAATGGAGCTGAAGCACGATGTAAACAAACGAAGGCGGTGCGAGGGACCACGTGATGCTATTAGGCCAATAGCAACGCGGCGTCGGCCTCGACTAGAGCGTTCGAGGAAGAGGCGGCATTATTCAAAGCGTGGCGCTACATTACGAAGTTTAAGGGTCTTTATTCTCACTGAGATCACTGCGTCATCTACCGGCACCGCGGAATTCGCGCGTGGCACTTGTATGTAAATGCGTATATATTCAGATAACATTGTCTCAAGGTGTATGTCGCGGGTTCGATTCCGCTCGGCACCGGATAAATTTTCAAGGATTTCTTTTTGTCATTAAAGAGTGGAACATGCCTAAAGCTACATACTGTTAGATACGGCACCTTTTCCTGAGCTTCGAATCGTGTCACACCTAATCCACATCGAATCGTGTCACACCTAATTAAGGAGCGCAAAAGAACATCTACCACGTTCCCGAGGCGCCGCACGTCCAAACAAGTTGGCGTCCCCCATCTCGTGCGCCGCAGGTGGAGCTACTCACTGCTTGTCTCTTCCCGAAAGTGCAG
Source organism: Dermacentor variabilis (assembly GCF_050947875.1). Lineage (NCBI taxonomy): Eukaryota > Metazoa > Arthropoda > Arachnida > Ixodida > Ixodidae > Dermacentor > Dermacentor variabilis. The sequence goes on along the minus strand of NC_134572.1, from coordinate 3,282,621 downwards.
CGAGAGCTTGGCCCTGTTCCAGGTAACGTGGGTTCCGAAGCAAGACGGCTGTGATGCACCGTGAAGCCCTGGCAGCAATCCCCCCATCCCCCTTTGTGAAGGCAGTTGCAAGCCAGGAAGGCAATACCGCAGAGAGAAGTAAGCCCTCGGACGATTGGAGCCCACGGAGAGACCCTCTGCGCCGGGTGTGACACAATCGCACGGGCGCCTCCCATTGGCCGAAAATGACGCCACCGGAGCGGGCTCACCGATTGGCCAAAAATGACGCCACCTGAACGGGCTCGCCGATTGGCCGAACGTGACGTGACTTCGAGACACCGAAAGGGTTAAAAGCCAGAGACCGGGAGCAGCAAGGGAGATTCCTTCATTCATCTCTTTCGAGCTTCTTGCCACGGGCCGCAGCGTCCGAGTTGCTGCCGGCCCGTAGTGACCTTATGACTGTTAATTTCTTTGTACTCTCACTGTAAATAATGTAAATAAACCTCCAGTTTTCATCTCAAAGTTCTCCTCAACTTCGGCCAACTCCCGCACCCAACGGCAAGGTCCAAAATCTGGGGGACAGCAATTGCGATTGTCCTCCAGATTCAACAACTGGTAGCAGCGCTAGGAATGAACCTTCGTCCAAAGAGATCCAACTATACTCAGCTAGTCAAGTTGTCGTAAATTAAATTCTAGGGCTTTACGTTACAAAACCACGACATGATTATGAGGGACGCGGTAGTGGGGGACTCTGGATTAATTTTTAGCAACTGGGTTCTTTAACGTGAATCCAATGGACGTTACACGGGTGTTTCTGCATTTCGGCCACATCGAAATGTGGCCGCCCAGGCCGTGATTCGACCCTGCGCCTTCGGGTTTTGTCTCAGGTTGGTGTCTAAGAGATTTGTTGAAGAGCTGTACAAGCCAAGTAGCATATGCCCAGTGACCGATGTTGATATCAAAAAGGTTATTGAGGAGCGCCATATACCAAGTGGCATGAAATTCGGTCATTGAAGAGTGTCACAAACGTAGTGGCTCATAACTTGTGACCGAAGTGTGTCTGACGGCTGGTATCACGTCCTGTTCTCGCAGCACAGCAGCTATGTTCTGTTGAAGTTTATTCAAAATAGGAAAAGTACACAGGAAATATTCTACAGGACATCTGAATCCCTAGCTCAAGACAAGTTGGGACCCATGCTAGCTATAACACCACTAGAAGACTAGACCATGAACTATATATATATATATATATATATATATATATATATATATATATATATATATATATATATATATATATATATATATATATATATATATATACACGAAGCCAACAAACATTGACACCAAGGACAACATAGGGGAAATTACTTGTGCTTAATAAATGACATAAAGAAACGATGAACTAATGCAAATTAAAGTGGATGAAAAAAACAACAGGCCGCAGGTGGGAACCGAACCCACAACCTTGAACGAAAAAACCAGTCAAAAACACAAAGAACAAGAGGAGAGGTTCACACCACAACGACTGGTACCTCTCCTCTTTGCCTTTGTGTTTTTGACTGGTTTTTTCGTTCAAGAATGTACCAACTGGCCCAGATTTCAACCCTTCCACAACCTTCGCATTTCGCGTGCGATGCTCTACCAATTGAGCTACAGCGGAGCCGTTTCCCCATCCACTTTCTTGGGTATTTATGTGCCCTACACTCTAAGAACAGTTTACACCCTTTGGCTTGCCCCTTCTGCCACACAAGAATAATCGTCATCTGCCTTGATGCGTTTCCTTTCTTTATCGCTGCAAGCCCGGAACTTTCCAGTGACGAACGGCACGCGCGTTATCAGAAGGGGCACTCCAAAGGGTGTAAACTGTTCTATGCTGATAACGCGCGCGCCATTCGTTACTGGAAAGTTCTGGGCTCGCAGCGATAAAGAAAGGAAACGCATCAAGGCAGATGACGATTATTTTTGTGTGGCAGAAGGGGCAAGCCAAAGGGTGTAAACTGTTCTTAGAGTGTAGTAGAACCCTGGGAGTGTTAGCCAGCGCCACCACTCACAGACCTTGATGGCGGACATGGAACGTCCTTTTTGCCGCAGGCGTCACGAGAACGTGATCTTTTTGGGTGAAGGGAACTAATCAATAAACCCACACATGCTACCTGAAGGCATCAATGTTGCCGGATTCGATACCCTCGTTATGTAATAAACGAGAAGAAAGGGGGTTAACCGAGGGGCCTGACTTTTGTGCTGCTTATGATATGACTAATAAAAATCGGGCCCCTCGGTTAACCCCCGTTCTTCTCGTTTATATATATATATATATATATATATATATATATATATATATATATATATATATATATGTGTCATCAGCCTATCTTATGTATACTCTAGGACGAAGGCCTCTCCCTGCTATCTCCAATTACGCCTGTCCTGCGCCAACCGATTCCAACTAGCACCCGCGAATTTCCCAATTTCATTGCACCACCTGCTATTCTGCCGTCCTCTACTGCGCTTCCCTTTTCTTGGTAGCCATTGTATAGCCCTAATGGTCCAACCGTTATCTCACCTGGGCATTAAATGACCTGCCCAGCGCCATTCTTTTCTCTTAACGTTAATTAGAATATCGGCTAAATCCGTTTGCTCTCTGATCCAAACCGCTCTTTTCTTGTCTCTTAACGTTATGCCTAGCATTCTTCTTCTTTCCATCGCTCTTTGAGCGTTCCTTCACTTGTTCTCACGCTTCTTTGGCAGTCTCCAAGTCTCCGCCCCATATGTCAGCACCGGTAAAATGCACTGATTGTACCCCCTTCCTTTTCAAGTGATAATGGTAAGCTTCCAGTCAGCAGCTGACAATGTCTGCCGTATGCGATTCAGCCCATTTTATTCTTCTATGAATTTCCTTCTCATTATCAGAGTTCTCTGTGATTAATTGACCAAGGTAGACGTACTCCTCCGCAGATTCCAGAGGCTGACGGGCGATCCTGAGCTCTTTTCCCTTGCCCGGTTATTAATCATTTTCTTTATCTTCTCCATATTAATATTCAGCCCCACTCCTACACTCTCCCTGTTAAAGTCCTCAATCATTTGTTGCAGCTCGTCTGCAGTGTTGTTGAATAGAACAATGTCATCGGCAAACACAAGGTTGCTGAGGTATTCGTTGTCGATCCTTACTCCTAAGCCTTCCCAGTTTAATACCTTGAACACTTCTTCCAAGCACGCAGTGAACAGCATTGGAGAGATTGTGTCTCCTTGTCTGACCCCTTTCTTTATAGGTATCTTCCTACTCTTCTTGTGTAGAATTATGGTGGCTGCGGAATCTCTATAGATATTTTTCAATGTATTCACGTAAGTGGTCTGTACTCCTTGATTACACAATGCCTCTATGACTGCTGGTATATCTACTGAATCGAATGCCTTTTCATAATATATGAAAGGCATATAGAAAGGCTGATCGTACTCTGCGGATTTCTCGATTACCTAATTGATGACATGGATGTGATCCATTGTAGATTATCCTTTCCTGAAACCTGCCTGTTCCCTTGGATGACTTTGATTAAATCGGCTGTTGTTCCATCTTCTTCTGCCGATTTTCACCCTCTTATGTCTTGCAAGGCGCTTTGGACCTCATCGCTAGTTATAAGAGGAGTCTCTGCAATCTGTTCATTACTGCTTCGAATGGACGTATCGTGGCTCCTCTGGGTACTGTGCAGGTCAGTATAGAATTCTTCCGCTGTTTTTACTATATCTTCTAGATTGCTGATGATATTACCCTGCTTATATTTCACTGATTTCAGGCTGCGCCAATTTTTACGGCTTCTTAAGTGTTTTCCACGTTTATAATGTCGAATATCACTTGTTTTCGCCCTTTGGTCAGTTTTGACAGTTCCGCGAGTTCTATCTTTTCTCTTGATCTCTTGAGATGGACACTTTCACACTTTGTGTTTCTTGATTAGGTCATTTGTTACTTGGGAGAGCTTGCCTACTGGCTGCCTTGATGCCTTGCCTCCCACTTCAATTGCTGCCTCTGAAGCCAGCCTAGTTTCGGTTTCATTCATTACCTCTATGTCATCTTCATCTCTCTGTTCTAATGCGGAATATGTGTTTGCAAGTACCAGCCCCAATTTGTGTGCTTTTACCCTTACTGCCCCTAGGTTCACCTGTTTCCTCTTGACCAATTTTACTCTTTCTGTCTTGAAATTGAGGTGAAATCCTAGCCCTCATTCGCCTATGATCACTGCACTTTATCCTACCTATCACTTCTACATCAAAAAGCTCTCACTTGTACATCCTGCACTATGCTGGAATCGGCAGGAAGTATGAAATCAATTTCATTTCTTGTTTCGCAATTAGAGCTTTTGCAGATCCGCTTTCTGTTGTTACAATTCCTGTAAAAGGCGTTCATTATTCTGAGCTTATTCCTTTCTGCGAATTCTACCAGCCTCTCTCCTCTAGCGTTGCTAGAATCGATGCTGTCGTTGCCAAGTGCTTGTTCACATGCCGGCTTTTTCACCACTTTTGCACTGAAGTCGCCCATTACTACAGTATACTGACTTTGCACTTTTCTCATCGCTAATTCAACATGTTCATCAAGCTGATCTACTTCCTCGTCATCGTAACTAGATATAGGAGCGTAAGCTTATACTTCCTTTATTCTATTCCTCTTATTAAGTTTAATTACGACTACAGCTACCCTCTCATTAATGCTGTAGAATCCGTCAATGTTGCCGGCTATATCCTTATGGATTAGAATTCCTACCCTATATTGCTTCCTATCTGGCAGACCGCTATAGCAGGAAAGAAGCTAAGGCTTTTTCAATCGGACAAAGCGGGAAGCTTTCTCATTTTCACGTCCGACATCTATTCCAAAAGAGCGGATAGCGCTATCACCGAAAACTTCGTTCCAGTCAGAGGGTTTTCCCTGACCAAGACGAAGATGAAAGCACTGCAGATTTGAGAGACTGCAGGATTGTCAAAGCAAGCCTCCTCTATGAAAGCTTCGAAAGTTATGTGAATCACCGCCTTCTTCACTGTAAAAACCCGCAAAGACGCCCTCCCGTTTCGAGTGATGGTGACGCAGAGGGGAACTTGGCAACGATGTGTCGAGTTGTTCTTTCAAAAAGTACTCGCCCTGCTGTATGTCGACGACCCGTTCCACGCGAAAGGGCCAGGTGAGGTATCTAAATTTCTTGAGGTCTGTGCTTGAGGGCGAGCTAATGTGCGCTTCCAAACAAGCACGCCGTTGGTACACCCTGGACAATCTCTCGGGTGTCGGTAAGTGGCGACACTCACTCTTGTCCACCTTCCGCGTAAGGGTCTTCCGTGGACATCAAGGACCTCTATTATTCCCTGCCGCACGCTGCACTTGCCGAAATAGTTCAGCCTGGCATTGATGAGTATGGGGCTGTTCGTTTCCAGAACGTTATTGGCATCCCAGTTCACAGGTTTAATGAATTATTACCCTTGTATCTAGCTTCCACCGTTATTAATCACAACGGGAAGTTATTCGTGCAAAAGGCCGGCATATGCATCGGGTCACGCCTTGCACCAGGGTTGAGCAGCCTTCTGCTAGCCAATTTCGACAGAGACCTTGAAGACAGCGGGTTGCCCCATGTGGTCAAAATTTTCCACTTCGTCGACGATTATCTCTGCGTCTTCCATGAGACTGCAGAAGATGCCACACACAAAATAGAAAAATAGTTCTCCAAATTCCACAAAGCGTTTCCCGTACTAACTCTCACCAGAGAAATTCTTTTAATGACTACATTCGTTTCCTCGATACGGACTTGTTCTTCACGCCAGAGTACGCCTGCTAGATGTACGCCGCGAGGTCGGAAAAAACGCCTTCTTACCTTTGACTCCAACCACTCCAAGTTGGTCAAATTCGCCATTGCGCTCACCGCTATGAAAAATGTACTCCCACGGTCATGCCCTTATAGAGTGGCACAGAGCCTTGCTTCGCAAGTCACGCAATCGGGAGAAGCAATATTTCCTAGTTTCCTTTATTGGTCTTTGCGGAATCCTTGCTGCGTCAACTCCGAAGAAACAGTGTTGCGCCATCGCAGAAAAACGACAGGAGAAAAACCGCCGTCATTAATTATGTGCACTTAGTATCACATAGAATCAAGAAGGCTGCAGGGCACACCGAAGCTAGGGTTGTGTTTTCAGCCCCCAGTAAACTGGGTAGTTTGGGCAAGCGCGTGAATGAGAGTAGTCAACGACCTAAACCCTGCAGCAAGAATCACGTTAGAGGCTATGTGGCATGCAAGTGCGGGGCCATTTACAAAATATCTGTTTTGTGGACGTGCTTAAATGGGCCAGACAGGCCGATATATCAATGAGCGTTTACGCGAACACGAGAAAAGCTTAAACCATAAATCGGGCAGCAATATGGCCTTGTTCTGCGCCACATGTACACATGTACATGTACATGTACGTTCAGACCAGACTGTCATAATCGGAGCATATAGAGAACAGTTCGCCCAGAAATTATCCAAGCATCGTGCATCGATCGCCTTGGCTCTAGTTATGTCAGCGCCCCTTTCCATGTCGCTCTCGGAAAAAGAACTTGATTATCTACAACACTTATTGTTGGAGAGCACCACAGTATTTGATCACTCTTCTTTGATCCCTCGCATTTCTTTCTTCTTTGCTGACTGGCTAACTTCTGGTGTATTGGGTCTACAGCTGTTTGAGCGTCCCATTGTGTTTTGTTCACACCCCCATTATAGCGCTTCTTAGCTTTTCATACTCGTAATTTTATCCTTTGACGGTCTTTTGGTCAACACCTTTTATCCATTCGTATTTTCATAGTGTAGTCATAGCGTTCTGCAGAGACGTCCCACGAAACACGAAAGCAGCTATTTGATGTCTAAAAGATGTCTTGAACGGCTAATTCAAAAGTCTATTAGCTGTTTTGATCAACACATTTTGTAGCCATCGACGTCTAGAAGTGCTTCAGTAAGCCCTGCTAACGTTGCGCTAAAAGTTGGCCAATGAAGAGCTTGACAAGACCAACTGAAGACTTCGTTTAGACATACTCTCAAACTTTTGCGGCAGCTGTTACAGTAACACGAGGTTTGCCCACAGTTACAATTTATTTTAAATGAAGCATGGACATCAGAAAAAAAGTTTATATTGTCGGATAGAGTGATGCACAGGTAGTTTTTCCGTATGTGAACCATGGGAATAGTGTAGTACAGCCTCACTGGTCAATTAGCGCTTTTTACTTAGACCAATCAATTGAATGCCGCCTGTCAGAATTATTTTGCAAATAAAACAAGATCTGAATTGTGTGCTGATATCATGTCAATGTTCTGCCCATTTATATCATGCCCATTGACCTAAACAAGAACACCTCTGCATGAAACACGCCATTATTGACAAAACTTCACCCTGCTGGGTCTCCACCAAATTGAAATAGTTTCTAGTAGGGAAACATTTGTCAGTGATACTGCAGTTCAGGTAAAAATTACATGATTTCAGCTACAGGGGGCACAATAGCCTGACATCAGTATACGAAACAGAACGCTGTGCTGCAATGAATTGTTAAGGAATAAAGGATAGTACAGATCTGGAGAAACACTCTGCGAACTACTCTAACTGGCAATATAAATATATTTTTTTCTAATGTCCATGCTTCATTCAAGTAAATTGTTACTTACTTTGTGGGTGCCCCTTGTAAGGTAACGCCACATGCTTGTACAGCATCACACCGAAATAATGGCCAGTTCTTCGATACACCATCCATTTCCAAATGCCTTGCACGTTGCATGTTACCGGAACAATGAAAGATAAATCATAGTGTGCAATTATTTTTTTCATACACTGTACGATGAGTTTTTTCATGCGTGAAAGATGATTGCAAGCGAAAATGCAGCAAGACATCTACTTCACACCCCGTCACATCGTGATACTTTATTACCTAATAAATTAGAAAAGATGCAGAAAGTGCAATTAACAAGAATGACAAATAGCAGAAAAGGTGAGCATGGCCGCCGCTTCCAGGGCAAGCCAGTCTTCGTAGGAGAGCACTGGCTGCTCACAAAAGCTTGCTGTCGCAGGCCACGCGTGAAGGTTCTTGCAGGCATAGACAAGCAATTAATACCTGCATAGAAGAGCGAAACAAGGCGAGGGAGGAAATGGGAATGTTGAAATTGGAACTTCAATTAGTAATATGTGCTAAGTAATTAGTTTGGTTCACATTAAAAATAAATTTAAGCACTCCTTTCTCTTACATTATGGGTATGTTAAGGTATTTATGTGATGATGTTTAAAATGACTAGTATATTTCATGGAATATAGTTATTAAATTGCAGAGCAGAGTCAGTCAGCCTTGAATTTAATATATGATATTGTGTGGCTAAAACGCTACTTAGCAACTTGTCAAACAAGTCTGAGAAGCTTCCTGCAAAATATAATCAGTTTAAAACAGTAATACACTCTGCAGGTAAATGATGTACTAACATAATTAAAAAGTTAGGTAGCGTTTTATATTAAACTAAAACCAAGTGCGGCATTTTGCACTGCCTAGCTGTTGCTTTTCTTTCAAACTTAAACATGACACAGCACAGAGTAAGTAGGTAGCATGCAAACGAGGACTGGTGATGAAGTAGTGTTCCAAAGCAGCACTCCTAGCTGGATCAATCACTTTTGCTGACATATTTTCATGGGACTCTAATTAACTTAGGGCAATCCCTCACACAAATGATGCATCATCTTGGATGATGCGTCATACAACATTGAAAGTGTCTCATGATGTGATCAAACGATAACATTGCCCACTGTCTTGGAAGTGTTAACATGTTGCTTCCGCGAGAAAGTGCAAAGTGATTCTTATAGGTAGAAAATTCATCAGTGCATCTATAGCCTCAGTTAATTCTGGGCATCTACGTTGACTCGCAGTTGAGAAGCCACTGCACACAAAAGGGTGTATTCAAGTAATGGTCCATGCTGAGTAATTTCCCACCAAGTGAAAAGTCAAATGTGGCAGGCTAATGGGCCAGGGCAAATAAATTGCTAAATTCTGTTAACAGCTCCAATGATATTGTTACGTAGGAAGACGCAGGCGAAAAGCTATGTACAAGTATATTTACACGAAAATACGCTGCGCTTGGCCAAGAGGCAACAGCCCACGCTAGCTTCTAATCGTCGTCGTCGTCGTCTTCACACTGCTCGCCTTTCGTGATCGCACATATTGTGCCGTAGCACTACCCCCGGCTGCAAAAGCGCCGTCCCGGAGCGACTAAAGATCGGACTCGGAAGCAGTGTAGTAGGCCTTGAGCCTACTGACGTGTACGACATCACTAGATGCCAGAGGAGAGGACGAGGTTGAACCCACAGGAGCAATTTCGTAAGTCACAGGCGTCACCTGGCGCAGCACGCGGTAGGGCCCTGTGTATCGCGAAAGGAGCTTCTCTCAAAGTCCGACGTGACGAGAGGGCGACCACAGGAGCACGAGCGCACCAGGCGAAAACTATACGTCACGGTGTCGGGCGTTGTACTGACGCTTCTGCGTAGTTTGCGAGTCCGTCAGTCGAGCACGGGCAAGCTGGCGTGCATGGTCGGCGAGGGCGATGGCGTCGCGCGCATACTCGCTTGTTAAGACCGCAGCAGGAGGAAGTGCCGTGTCTAGCGGCAAGGTAGATTCGCGACCGTACAGTAGATATAAGGGATAAAATCCGGCGGTGTCATGCCGGGAAGAATTGTACGCAAATGTTACGTAAAGAAGGGCAATGTCCCAGTCGTGGTGGTCCTTGGAAACGTACTTGGCCAGCATATCGGTAAGAGTACGGTTTAACCGCTCTGTCAGGCCATTATTGAAATAGGTGGCAAAAACAGCACAGGTAAAATTACAGTTATGACAAAATTTTAAAAGCACCTCTGCAAACTGCTGAAACCCTCAGCATCATGCCTGTTCTACACGCACATCAATTGTAGCGGCAAAGCATATCTTTTACAGCACACATAAATCTTAAATTAGACTGCTTGCTGATGCTGTACAGTAAATTCCTGTAAAGAAACTAACTCATACAGAAAACATTTAGAATACAGAACTGATCACATACTGGCTTCAATACATTTGTGCATTAGGGAAGCAAAGTGTAATGTACACTGTTGTAGCAAATTTTTACTCATGTATGGAATACTCATATGACACAACAGAGTTAATTTGCGAATTCTTACGTAGCAGTGACTACCTACAGGTAAATTTTGTAAGGCTTAGGGAAGCTATCTTTTAGTAGAACTGTGTATGTACACGGACACTGAGAAATTGGTTATAATGGTGGCAGCTTGTAAGGGACCAGTGCAAAAGAATGCCCGTTTGTGAGACACCAGCTGGCTATGTTACCACGAAGCGCTCCCTGGCCTTAACCCACATACAAAGCACTGGGAGGACCAGAGAGCGTACAGTTTGTTGGCTTACACTGGTCATGATGAGGTCCCGTCATCCAGCTAGCGCCAAGGTACAAGAAGTTTGTCCAGCCGTTTATGGAGTGAAATGAACAAAATAATAGAGCGTCAAGTCAGTTGAAAGACAGATTTTCAATTACAAAAGAGGTGACCGAGTCACAGCCATTCATTAATAAATGCCAAGCAGTCGTGTTGCACTCCCAGATGAAGCACCAACTAGGCTAAAAGTTTTGCTGCTTATTAGAACAAAACACAAGTGAAATTTGTGCATCAGCAGACGATTGCATTTAGAATTGTATACATGAAGTAAACATTGGAGTTATATTTTTCTTTTGCCATAAAGTGGGAACGCTACAAGCTGCATAATCACTGACACACGTGTGCGTGCTCGCAACGCTGTAACCCATGCAAGAACAAAAGGACACAAAATAGGGCGAGTTCAGTCTGGTTCAGGATTACAGCCAGTGCGTCGTCTTCGAATGCACACCCTTCGGTTGGTTCGTGCTACGTTAACCACAAAGACTAGCAAGCAGGACAAAGTTCTGACTGGTGTTACGGAAGTCGTGGAGCGCGGTAGTGCTGAACTGCGGAACAAAAGCAGAACCCTCGTATAAAGGTAAAGATGACGAAAACCCGCAGGGCGGAAGAGCCAATCTATAAAGAATTGTAGCGGCTAACAGCTAAAAATATTCACATTGTTGACGAAAAACGAAGTGCAATGAATTTCACTTACCGGAAAATGTGTTATCCGAACGTGCGACGTACAAAGACGCACCGTGACACGAAGGCGGCGAACGCAGATCTCGCCATTGTTGTAGTAAGCCGTCGGCGAAAACACGCAATACAGCCGATGTCACGAAGCACTGAGGCAAAACACTCGGCAAACAGCATCAGCACAGCTAAATGACTCCAGTTAATATCCAGTATAAATGTACAGAACGGCTTAGAATGACGCACAACTGGCGTAACGAACCCACGGCCGAGACATTGCGGGCGGCAGTGGCCGTTTTTTCAAACTTCCTGCCTCCCAGTGGTTCCAGCACGGAATGAGATGTCTGACAAATTTGGAGCTTGCCTTTACTTGACTGCCGCCGAATTGATCGCAGCGCAGTGGCTCTGTGACACCGTGTGGTCACCGCAGCACCGGCGTTTCGCTCCTGCTGCTGTCAGTACGTGCGCGAGCATAGAATGGTTTCCAGGCGTCGTATGCATGCCCCGTATGGAAACAATAACATGCCTTTCATTCATTCATTCACAAAACTTTATTAGTGTCCTGAAGCCCGGTCTTTTCAGACCAAGGCGGGCCGCGTCCACGTCGGCACCGCCAGGCCGAGCCTTATGGCGTCATCGTGGGCCCTCTGGACAGCCCGTAGTTGATCTTGATAAGAAGAACTTGATATCATCTTGTGCCAGTAAAGCCATTTTTCTTCGGGGTCGGCTAGAGTCGCGGGACAGCCCGCCAGCATGTGTCTGATGTCAATGATGCCATCGCACACGTTACATTCTTTCCTAATTTCTCTTTCGGGGTGAATTTTATTTATTAAATACGGAGTGGGGTACGTCCCGGTTTGCAGTAAACGTAGCGTAACTGCCTGAGCCCTGTTCAATCTTACGTGTGGCAGTGGAAATTGCCTACGCCCCAAGTAGTAATATTTAGTGATGTCTTTGTAAGTTAGTAAGTGATCTTCAGCCCGTAGTTGATCTTGATAAGAAGAACTTGATATCATCTTCTGCCAGTAAAGCCATTTTTCTTCGGGGTCGGCTAGAGTCGCGGGACAGCCCGCCAGCATGTGTCTGATGTCAATGATGTCATCGCACACGTTACATTCTTTCGTAATTTCTCTTTCGGGGTGAATTTTATTTATTAAATACGGAGTGGGGTACGTCCCGGTTTGCAGTAAACGTAGCGTAACTGCCTGAGCCCTGTTCAATCTTACGTGTGGCAGTGGAAATTGCCTACGCCCCAAGTAGTAATATTTAGTGATGTCGTTGTAAGTTAGTAAGTGATCTTTATGCTCCCCGGAATGGTGGTGGGCGTCGGTTCGGTTCTGACCGGCACGGCAAGCAAGTCCTCGTGCCAGGTCGTTGGTAACCTCCTTGAGGTTGGGCCGAGTCTCGTCCACTTGTCCCATATGTGCAGGAAACCATCGGATTTCAGATTTGACAGCTTCGACCTTGTCGATAATTTTAGCCGCAGTCCCAGCTACACAACCTTTGTCAAAGCTCTTAATTGCTGCTTTGGAATCGCTATAGATGAAAGACCATTTACGGTTCCTGATGGCTAGAGCAACCGCGGCTTGCTCCGCCACCGTGGAATCCTTAGTGAAGATGGTGACGGCGTCCCCTACCTCGCCTCGGCTGTCGACCACCACGGCGGTGTAGGCCTCTTTGCCTTTGACCCAGGCAGCGTCTACAAGGACCGCCTGTTGTCCTGGCTGTTCAATTTCTTCCAACAAAGCTTTCGCTCTCACTTTTCTCCTGCTAACATTGTGTTCCGGGCGCATATTTCTCGGGAGGGGGGTGGTTCTGATCGCGTCTCTAAGGTTCGCGCTCAATTCTACCTCGGATTCCTTCGGTTTCATCGATCTATTGGGGTCTGTCTCTATCGCTTTGAGTATAATCCTGCCCGCTCGCGTTTTCGTCAGTCTTTCCTGCTGCGCCATCTGTTGCGCTTCCGCCATCTCTTCTATCGTATTGTGCACGCCTAGGTTCATGAGCTTCACGTTCGAGGTGCTGATGGGTATACCTAGGGTAGCCTTCACTAACGTTCTGATCATAGTGTTTAGCTTGTTCAGCTCTGCCTGCGACCATTTTAATAGACCTGCCACGTAGGTGAAGTGACACAGAGCGAAGGCGTGCACTAGCCTAAGAGCGCTGTCCTCACCCAGGCCTCTGTGTCTGTTGCTGATTCTCCTTAGTAGCCTGACGACTTGGTCCGTCTTGTTTGAAATATGTTGAATGGCATTGAGGTTGGTACTTCCCGCTGCTATGTGGAAGCCTAAAACTCTAATCTTTTCCACCTGCTTGATCGCGGATCCGTCGTGACAGCGTAAGATAATCTTGGGTTCCTCCCCATGTACGTAGACCCTGGGTCTTCGACCCCTGCGCCGATGTTTTAGGACCAAAAGCCCCGACTTTGCCGCCGAACAGTTGAGTCCCATCTCGCCTAGCGTGCTTTCCACGGCGTGTATGCTCTCCTGCAGTCTGGTCTCCGTTTGGCCTAGGTTACCGTTGGCGCTCCATATGGTTATGTCATCGGCGTATATTGCAAAGTACATACCTGCTGTCCAGTTTCCTCGCGACTCTGGTCATTGCTAGATTAAATAACATGGGCAAAAGTACGGCCCCATGCGTGGTGCCCCTGTTTCCCAGGTTCATCATCTTCGATTTTAGTTCTCCTAGCGTGAGGCTCGCTTGCCTACCGGCCTACCGCCCAAAAAACGCCTTGACTACGCTGTATAGCCTGTCGCCCAACCCCAGCTCGGACAGGACCTCAAGGATGGCCTTGTGCTCTATGCGATCAAAAGCTTTTTGGACGTCTAGTCCCAGAATCGCTCTCGCGTGCACCGGGCTAGCGTGTGTGAGCTGGTGTTTGATCAGGAGCATGGCGTCCTGAGTCGATAGTCCGGGGCAGAAACCGATCACGTTATACGGGAGCATGTCATTTTGCTTCACGTATCTAGTGAGTCTGTTAAGAAAAACGTGTTCCATAGCTTTACCTATGCATGATGTAAGCGAGATTGGACGTAGGTTATCCAGATGGAGCGGTTTACCCGGTTTTGGTATGAGGATGGTGTTGGCCATCTTCCATTCCTCCGGATAGTCTCCCTTTCTCCACAACTCGGTGAAATGATCCGTCAAGAAAGTGATCGACTCATCGCCTAGATTCATTAAGAGTTTATTGGTAATACCGTCAGGTCCAGCTGCCGATCTACTAGAGAGACCATGGAGGGCGGCCCGTACCTCACCCTCGGTGAAATCGTGGTCCATTTCCTCGCACGGTCCTCCCATATACTCCACGCGTTCGTCACTATCGCCCGGTTGTTTGAGCGGGAGATATTTGTCCGCGAGCTGTCTCATGACTACCTCCTGAGTCGTGTACTGGCTGACTTGATGTACCAGTTTTGCAATTGCGGTTCTCTTGTTTTACTTAATGTCGCTCTCGTTCAATATATGCTTGAGGATGTTCCAACTGCCTCCATGTTTTATTCTGCCGTCTGCCAAGTGGCAAACTTCGTCCCACTGCTGTTTCACGAGCGTTCTCGAATGCTCCTCGATCTGCCTGTTTAGTAGCGCTATCTTTTTCCTGAGCTTTCGGTTCAGTCTTTGCGTTTTCCATGTTTGCAGGATGGATTGTTTGGCCTCGATCAGATGCGCGAGCCTACTGTCTATGCTCTCTATGTTTTATTCGGTCTTAATTTCTTTGGTGGCCTCCCTGAGGTCCTCTTCGAGCTGGTTGATCCAGGTCTGGAAGGACTGTCTGCCCACTTCTATCGGTTCCAATTGTAGTCTCTTCGCTCTGACTTTCCTAAAAAGGTCCCAGTCCGTGCACCGAAAGGTTCTAGTCTCATGTTTCGGCATACCTATACCTATGTGTATGATATAGTGGTCGCTGCCTAGATCGGTGCCCGAGTTTTCCCAACTAGCCTGTTTCGAGTTGTTGACAAAAGTTAGGTCGGGTGTAGAGTCCCTGCACGTGGACGTGCCACAGCGGGTGGGGAAAGCCGGATCAGTGATCAGGCACAGTCCCAGGTCCGTGGCAAGGTTCCACAACCCCTCACCTTTCTTTGTATTCCAAGCGTATCCCCACGCTTGGTAGGGTGCATTAAAGTCCCCTCCGATGATGAGCGAGGAGCTCTTTGCGACTGCCTTGTTTGTCTTCTTTTTGCCGTCCGTTTCTTTGTGCGCTTGACCTGCCTTAAGGAAAATGATGGCGTACCAACTATCTCGGATCAAAACCCTTGTTCAGTACAGTTGGCGTCTGCAGGACTTGCTTTCATAAGTCCTGCGGCGTCCTCTTGCTTGGCTTCAAGGTGTGCGGATGGCGTTTCTGCCAAATTCTGTAGATACACCTAAGGACAGCTCTTTCTCGAAAATGCCTCATCGCCCTCAGAAACGAGAGCGCACCGAACATCTCTTTCATTCTTTTCGGCAAATGAACACAAAAGCTTTGCACGTTTACACGTTATCCACGCTCATAAACCTGAAAAAATCGTGAGGATGATAGCACCCTTCCTCGTCTACAAATCTGTGGCTGAAGTTTTTGGTCCAGGTTACAAAGCATCGAAAATGGCAAGCGGTGACCTGCTTCTCGAGCTCCGCGACCAGAAACAACAATAAAAATTGTAATGTTCTTTGTAATGTACTTCGGGGATGTTCCATTAACAGTGACCCAGTACCATACAACGAATAACACCCACGGCGTCGTCTCTGATGTTCATTTGTTGGAGCTGTCTGAGGCTTTACTTCTGGAGGGCTGGAGTGATCAGAACGTTATCAGCATGAAACTAATTATGAGGCGTGAAGTAAAAAGAAATGCAGACCGAACACCAAGTGTTTACTTTCGGCTCAAGTGTTTTGACCGAGTCCATCGAGACCGGTTAGCTCAAGATCCGTGTTAGGCCATATGTGCCCAACCCTCTCAGACGCTTCAACTGCCAAAGGTTTGGCCACAGTTTACAGAGCTGTCGAAGCCGGCTGACTTGTGCCAAGTGTAGGGCCGACGAACATTCCTCTCAAACGTGCCAGAACACTCCACATGGTGTCAACTGTGGTGGCGAGCATGCCGCATACTCGCGGTTCTGCCCGTCTTGAAAGAAAGAAAAAGAAATAATCACAATCAAAGTCCAAGAAAATATGCCATTCAAGGAGGCACGCAAGCGGGTATCATGCCTTCCCAAGAACAGCTTCGCCGAAGTGGCGTGTCAGGGGGCAGCGACACAACGGGCGGATGGCGTCGCCAGCGACGCCATCCGCCCCCTCGGCGGTTGCAGATGCGCTGCTCCGCCGCCCCAGCAGAAGGGGCGATCGACCTCCGTGCTCGTAGCCTCAAAGCTCTCGTCACACAGATCGAGGTCTTCACATCAAACACAGAGCTCGCAACAGCACGCGTCCAGCTCCTCGCAAGCGGCGATGAACAACCAGCCCGACGGCGCCGCGAGCGCCTAAGCAGCAAATAAAAACCCCGCATCACGGGCCCGACAAGGGCTCTGTAAGCTGATTTACATTCCTGAAACATATACCACGAACTCCTGTTTCAATATGGACAAGGAAATATTTCAATGACGCGTTAGGGTACTTCTCTACAACTTTGATCACGTTAACGAGTTCCTTTGTGTTTATAGTCCGGAGATGCTGTGTTCAGGAAACGCATCTCTTTCTTTCGCATGGTAAAGTTGTAGGCCAGTTGGTGAGACATTGTGAATGAATCCGCTACAGACACAGCGTTATCGCCTCCCTCCGTCCTTTGTCTGTAGCGGTTTTATTCACAAAAGCATCTCTTTTCTTTGACTTAGTATCGAATGTGCTCAAAAATCCATTCTGAAGTGACCACTTTCTGGTCACTCCAGCAGTCGGTTTCCCACTTTCCGGTTTAGGCCAACAGCGTAAAGAAAAGCTTTGTGCCCTGAAATAGATCCACTTGATCTAATTATGCTAGGATGCTTGATTAGTTTATGGTATTTTGCTGATATGTTGGATTAGTGCTTATGGTAATTATCTAACACCTGTCTTGATGCAGTTTCTTTTTGTACTGTTCTTATATGTTGCTTAATTGGTTCATAATATGTTACATGCATATTCTGTGCACTTCTTAAACTGTAAAAAAATAAAAATACTTCTCTCTATGCTCATTTCTTGCCTATGTATTTTGCTGTATGTTGCCTATGCACGGGTGGTAGGAGCTCAGTGAAGCTGAGACGAAGCAGCTTTTTCTCTTGCCACCTATTTTGTTCTCTCGTGTATAAGAAAGACCGATTGATTGATTGATTGATTGATTGATTGATTGATTGATTGATTGATTGATTGATTGATTGATTGATTGATTGATTGAGTGGAAGCTAACCTCTTAAGTGGAAACTAGCCTCCACCAATTGGGAACATTTTAAAGAATCGACTTTTTTATCACGAGACTTTATCGGCGAACTTAGTGTAGACGACGCAGTAGTGCATTTTACCTATATCATAATTGGTGCAGCAGAGAAGTGCATTCCACAAACTAGTTGTAGCTCATGCAAAAGACGAGTGCCTTGTTTGAATGAAAACTTCGAGCAGGCGCGAAAGAAACAAATTAAAGCATGGGGCATACTGCGCCGATCACCGACTGCAGAAAATCTCGCCGAATTTAACACGTCAAGTCACAGGGAAGTAGGACGCGGAAACAGGCTAAGAGAACAAGCTGGGAGGGGTTTCTGTCAAAGAAATTCTTACACGCAAGATGCGAAAGTAGGGAATGGTCTCAGAAGACTAAATCGGCTGGAAATCCGCCCGTTGCCCTTGGTCGATAACCAAGGGAGTACCTTGGAATACAACGCCGACGCCCTTGGCAGAGACTTGCAGCTAGTTTCAAGCCCCATACACTACTCGGGACCATTTCTTAAATACAAGCAAGCAGCAGAACGTAAATCACTGGCCCGTAAATGTCGGCAGAATTAACCGTACAACCGTCCTTGTAGTATTGCCGAGCTGAGAGCCGTTTCGAGCGTATGCAGCTCTTCCCAGGGAGCTGACAGAATCATGTATAGCATGATTAAAAACCTGCACACCGGCACACAGATGACACTGCTGGCACTTTTCAACGCTATCTGGGCTGCTGGATAGCTTCCCTCCACATGGAAAGAAGCCATTGTAGTCCCACTCTTGAAAGAGGGTAAAGACCCATCCGACGTGTCAAGTACCGCCTAGCAGCACTCCTACGTTGCTTATGCAAACTCTTAAAAAATGGTAAATCATCGTCTTTTACATTTTCTTGAACTGACAAAATGCTTGACCTTTATGAGTGAGGTTTCAGAGAGGGTCGGTCGACTGCTGACTATCTCGTGCGGATTGAGGCTAACATTCGCGACACCTTTATCCATTAGCAGTTCTTTCTTTAGGTGTTCTTGACATAGAAAAGGCATAGGACACAACTTGGTGATATGGAATTTTACGAGACCTCTCAAAAGTGGCCATGCTCTATCCAGGCTATATTAAGGAAATTGGGGTACCGCAAGGTGCGGTATTAAGCTTGTGGGAACGGCGCGGTCCCTCAGCCCACGCTAGCGGGCGCCAGTCCTGGCGGGCCGCGCCCAACGCCCAAGAGCGCCCAGCCGAGCCTCAAACGACCGCTCGCGCTCACGAGTCACTTTGTCCTCCACTTGTTCCACTGCTGGCTCTGATGCGGGAGTTCCCATAAGCTGTATCCCTTTTATCGTGAAAAATGAACTCCTTGCGGTCATGTATATCGCGGAGTATGTTTTATTCCGTATACGTATATGATATACCGTTAGTATTTAAGTCATGTAACCTCGCGATCTGGGAGCGATATGTTTAGCTCGGGTTAAACAAAGTGTGCAAACGGACAGAGGAAAATTGCTTGAAGCTGTATCCTCTCAAGAGCTACACGAAAGAGATGCTTGGTCGTGGAGCCCAATGAATAACTGCACATGCAGCACGTGCCGGTGACCACAGAACACAAATTTCTGGGCATCATACGGGACTCAGAGCAAACTTTCATTTCACATATAAAGTATATTAAAAACAAATGCCTACAAAAATGACCATTATAAAAATACTGTGGCACTCTAGGAGGGGTAGTGATAGGAAGTAGCTCGTGAACCTCTACGAGAGACTCGTACGTACGCGATTGGATTACAGCGCCATACTGTACCGGTCTGCTACGCCAAGCGCTCTGAAGATACTGGTCCCGTCCACCATCTGGGCATCCGAATGGCCACAGGCGCCTTCAGGACAAGTCCTGTGGCAAGCCTATACATAGAAGCTAACGAGAGGTTTTTCCACCTCCAGCGGTCATAGTCGAGCATCGTGTACTTTTTGAAAGTAAATGCCAACTTTGAACATCCCCCTTATTCTAGCGTTAGCGATATGACCAGTGCCACACTCTTTGTATAATCGACTTGCAGTGAGACAGCCTTTCTGTTTGCTTGTGAGGAGCCTCAGCGCAGAAACGGATGTCCAACTCTTTCAGCATAGCCATAGCGTTTCTCACTACAACACCTAGAGGGTAATATGGCGCCACCGTCTATGGGAGTTTCTTAAGGGGGCACCGTGCCGTCATGGGAATGACGGTATATGTGTCTGCGAGGCTCGTGTTGGCTGGTGTTGTAAGAGGCTTCGTCTGAAACGTGGATATGGCTACGCAAATAACGCGTTCTCAAAGTAAAATCTTCATAAAATGTTTC
This sequence comes from Dermacentor variabilis, assembly GCF_050947875.1. Taxonomy (NCBI): domain Eukaryota; kingdom Metazoa; phylum Arthropoda; class Arachnida; order Ixodida; family Ixodidae; genus Dermacentor; species Dermacentor variabilis. Next base: position 3,262,834 of record NC_134572.1, on the reverse strand, counting down.
CGTTCACGCATATTACATCTTTACTCACCCACAATGCATGACCAAACGAAGAAAAGCAATAACAGACGACCAACTGTTTCAAAGCGAGCGGGAACCTTGTCGTCTGTCCTCCAACTTTAGCGGCCCGCTGATGCTTTTTACGTAACATGTAATCGTACACACAATAGCAAGTTCTCATAGTTAAACAAAACATGTTTTCGCGTAATAATAAAGATAAAACAGCTTTTCACGTGCTATTTTAGTAGAAAATGAATCATTGTGACAGACGGAACGGTACTTGCCAAGCGCGTCTTCAAGGTGTCCTGTCTCTACGAGAACGATGCCAAACCGAAGTCACAATATACCGGCATTCCCATGCATACCACAGCGCAGCAGCGCCAGATTTCCCTCTAGGTAATATAGTGAGAAACTCTATGAGCATAGCCTGATTAGTCCAGAGGCGCCGTTGCCGCCGTGTTACTGGCAGGACATAGAATGCAACACATCCCTTGTAGATGTTACAAAACACGCTCCAGAGGCACATATTCGAATGCATTTCCTCGCAGTTCAGGCAAAATATTCCTGCCAATAATTTTACACTGGCGCATCTAAGTTTCATGCCGGCGTGTCTTACGCAGCACTTCGTCCATTCTTTTCCGACTCAGACACTTTTACATCCGGAACTGAGAATCTTCACGGCTGAGGCGTGTGCAGTAAGGCGCGTGCAGTAGTGTCGGCTGTCAAACATACCAAGAAAACAAAGTTACAAAATCTGTTAAATTCACTGACTCCTTATCCTTAAGTGTAGTAAGATCCATAATGCCTTTCGCCAAACATAAAAAATCCCGTGCTGAATTATCTTTACTCATTTATGTGTAGAATGTATATTTGTAACCAGCATTTAGAATAGATGTCAGTCGGGCGTGTTGGTAAACATTGATGATGGAAGTCTTCACTCTAGCGGTCATTTTCCATCATGATCTCATCAGCATATCACAATATACTGGGTACCTGGCCATAGAGGTTCAGCAGCAATTAATTGAAACAGCCCACGTTGTATTTGCTTTTAATGTCCCTTTAACTCTTGTACCAGGGGGAAAATAGGTGTTCTTGTAGGTTACGCCAGATATTTCTTTCTGAAGGAAATACTGCACCCAATATTTTATGTAATACATAAAATAAACGGCAGAATGAATGACCTTTTCACGCATAAATGTTTTATAACGAGATATATGTCGTAAAAATATATAAAGTGCCAGAATTGTGGGATAAAATTGAACAAGGTTTGTAAGAACACGCTTGTATCTACTGAGAAAGAAATGTAACAGGAATTATGAGATATACAGAATGTATTGTCGTCTAGCAGGCACTATCTCCCCCTTGAAAATCAAATATTTTCGTTGAACAGGTACAAAAACACTACAAAACACTACATTGAACACTACAAAAAGTTTAACCGCAAGTACTACAGTTGAGCTTGCCGGACTGCGGTCGCCAGTGTTCCGGGTTGGTTTGCGTCGTCGTCGCTCTCAGAGTCCGACAAAAAGGCTGCACCCTCAGACTCGCTGCTGCTGGATCCATCGATAAAACGAGCTGCAGACTCAGCGGTCTTTCGAGGCGTGAGCGCCGTTCGCAGAGGCGGCCACTTCTTGCTTTCTACTTTGACGATCGCGAAACGTCGGAGCACGTTAAAAATGACTGCTTGGTGGGAAACACTGAACTGCTTAGAAAACAAAAAATGTAGTTCGCACCTTAACTTCCGATAGCCCAATGTGTCCTTGAGCGGCGCGGAAGGTCTCGGAAGCGTAGTTTCAAACCATCGATAGCGGGTTAACGATGCCCAATGGGCCGGGCAAGAAAAGAGTCAAGCGATTATTTTCAAGTGAACACCCATAATTAAGCGATTAGTTTAGTGCTTGTTCTTCGCACAGTCGCATGTGATTGCGTCTGTTTTTCACGCTTTCGTTGAAAACGCCCGCCCCTTACGCGGCCTTATACGAAAGGGGCCGCATGAGAGGTGACAGAGCTTGCGGCAACTTTTGTCTAGAGAAGAAAGGACCACCGGGCTGTCCATGCGCAAAAACGTTCGCAGAGGGGCAAGGCGACAGTTATCTTGGCCAATGCCTCCGCCCCGTTGTCAGACTAACCGCGCATGCAACAGCCGCGTCACATTAGGAAGGAGTCTTGCGCCTATCGTCTCTCTTGCAAGCATAATCATGCGAACGACAATTAAAATTTGGAGTCGGATATCTCGGAGCACAGACATGCTAGAAGAATTCTTCCAACTGATACTGTGTAGAAAGACGATTGCCTGTAACTTTTCAATACAAACATACCCACTTACTGCAGTCAACAAAATGTTAGTTATTCAATTTTAGTTAATTGGACTGCTGACAGCGATAATTGTCATCTCACTTTTTGTCCCCCTGGCCACATAACTTATTTGCACAGGTGGTCTTCGCGTGCCTCCCAGTGCCTAATTTTAAGAAAACCATAAAGCTTAATTTTGAGCATCGGTATACAGTGAACTCTCACTTGAGTGAACTTCAAGGGACCGAAAGAAATAGTTCACTTAACTGAAAGTTCACTAAACTGAATATTCACTAGACCAACATAAGACATGGCATACAGAGTCAAAAGTTTGAAGTGCAATTCATGGAGCAAAAGACATGGCATCCATAGTGTTAGAATTGTGTGAAATGGAATTTGTACATATCAACAAGTACAAGGTTCATAACAGTTATAATGCTGCTTTTCTCACTTAGAAAAAAATCTGTAATCTTCTTCTGCACTTGTACTTTTAAAGCACAGGAAGAGCAAAACTGTCCAAATAGTCAATGTTTTTGTACACTTCTTCTGGCACAGCTTGCTGTTGAGACACAAAGTCTCTCAACTTTCCAATGTACCCTACAACCTCAGCTGGAGTTATAGGGCTTGAAACTGGCTCGGCGATGTTACTTTGTTCATGGCCTCCGAGATTGCATGCTTGCTCGTTCTGTGCTGGCAATCTCGCAGGCCATGCCTCGTTGCCGTTCGTTTTCCGCGCCGCCGCTTTGCCCCAGGGGCGCTGTAGCGCCAGCGACGTTACATTGCCGATCGTAAAAATATCGTAAAAATAAGCTTAGGTCCACTGAGCGAGTTCGTTAAATTGAAATATTGACTGTTCCGAAATTCGTTTAAGTGAAACATTTTTGCATAGAATCTATAAGAAAACTGCCGGGATTTTTAAAAAAGTTCGTTATTCTGAAATATTCGGTAAACCGACGCTCGTACAACTGAGAGTTTACTGTAGTACACAACAAAAAGACAAGGTATAAAAATTCTCAATCGTCGGCATGATGAAATTACCTCCACAATTTTTTCGCGACCTTTAGTGGAGGGAACGCAATGTGCACTGCAGATATTCAACTACCGCTTAGTCCAGCACGCCATTGCTGATTTTCTTTAGAAAAGAGATTAATTTCTTTCAGTCAATATTTGCCTTCTCATTAGCATTTCCAAGCTAGAATATCACTGTTGCCTTAGTTCCTTAAGATGGTGCGTGATTCATGGTGTGCAGCATGTGATCCTAAGTTTGAAAATCTTCGCAACCAAGAAAACTGCCTTTTGACGCAACTGACTGCTGATAGCTGATCACTGAAGTGAGTTTCAACTTTTTCGAAGTAAATCACTGTCGACAAACCTAATAACCAATTTCGAAGTCGTGGCGCTTGCCAGAAGCGAATAGATTTCTGTAACTACCCTAGTATGAAGCTCTGATATCACCATTATTTGACATAAGCACGGATCAGTGAGTGTGTAATTGGACGTAGCAAATACCACGCACTCGCTTGGCCAAGCTTCGGAGGAGGGAAGGAGGCCTTACCTGTGAAGAAGAAAACGCGAACCGCATTTTTAATCTATACGAAGAAAGACGCGCATGCTGAACAGAAGCAACAACCTCGAAATTGCCTGCCCGGCGAAGCTCCTCCTCGCTGGCTGTGTTTCGTATAACAGCGTGGTATGTCCTCCTGCATGTTTCGCCTGTGCGGTGCTTATCGCGAAGCACGTCGCTGAGGTTGCATTGTGCGCCGAACATGAGAGGCTTGCACGCCGTGGGCTTTGCCGCAACCGTACTCGAAAGGAGCCCGCATTTGTCTGGGCCAGGTGCAAGCTTCTCATGTCACAGCTCGCCACCGGCCCGAAGTGTGCTTGCAGGAACGCACGCGCCAGAATGTTTTACGCGTGGTGCCTTTGAGCGGTAGCCCGGGGCGCCCCTCTAATCGCGGCTGCTTTTGAGAAAACCGTGAAGAACGAGTGCGGAGTATTTGGAGGACGTGCGCCGTACTTTAAGTGCTCGCGCACCGCGTTTGGGCTGCCCTATAGAACCGGACAGTGTTCTCGGCTCGGTCGACCGGACGACCGCAGTAGCCCGGCGGTAATACAGCACTCGATCGGTTTTCGCCCTTCGAATGCCACTCCGTCCTTACTATAGATATGTACGGGTGCCGCCGTGAGAAGGACGTGTCGAATCAAACGAACTTTTGAAGACACACATGTGGACGATCGGGGTGCACTCAGTGCATTTGGCAGCCGATCCCAGCGGTGCCGCAACACTGCACGCATTTCGTGGCACGCGAGATGTGGTTTCGCGCCACGCGAGGCGCATCCTTTGTTTGGAGTCTCGCGGAATGTGCGTGCTATCCGTCGTCTCTTGCCTTCTCCTGGCGGTGTGCTCTCCCGCATGTCGCGCTCGCTAACCCCGCGGTGCAAATGTCTGTCGCGTGCCGCGGATGCGTTTGCGCCGACAAAGCACACCGTGGCAAGCAAAGCGGGCGCTGGCCATGCGTCATTTCTCGTTCGCTCAGGACCAGCTAAAACTGTTTAATGAGGGTCACTTAGTTTCGCGAGAAAATGAAACGGAATTTGTTAGCGAGGCCCTTTAAGTGCCGAAGCGAAACTAGGCGAGATAGTCGACCTTGCTCTGGTCTTTCGCTTTCCAGCGCGCGCAAAACATTTAACGCAGCGAGACAGGCAGCACCGTTCCCGCTCATTTCGCGTGACGAGAAACGAACGACCCGTGGCAAGCAAGTTACAGGCTCCAACTTGAATGGCTGTGCATTGCTCTCCCGTTTTACAAAGGGCAGTTCCGCAACGGTCTTGGCGTGGTGGTGAATACCGAGAATATTAAATGAAAGAACGTCCAGGAGTGCAGTGGGCATCGGACGACCGAATTGGCTTCGAAGCCTAATTATAGAGTATTAATTAAAATTCGGTTTGCGCATATATCCCCAAAATATAAAACTTTATTTGAACGGTTTATGTTATCCCATGGTCTGCAACTTGTGTCTCTCGCGTGACATTTCACCGCGGCTACACGATGGAGGTGAGTTAAGGGAGGCCCAAATGAACGAATATTTTGTGGATACCGCTGTTATTATACCAACAACACTGTAAATGACATATTAAGGAGCTTTACCTTTATGAGTAAGATCATGCTTGCGGTTTTTTAAATGATTTAAGAGGAGCAACGAATGCTAGTTTCTACCAAGTTCGGATATTGTGAAGAATATGAAAAGAGGGTGTGGGGGAAGCAGCTAGAGTTCCGAACGTCTTGTCTGTCTGTCTGTCGTCTGTCTGTCTGTCTGTCTGTCTGTCTGTCTGTCTGTCTGTCTGTCTGTCTGTCTGTCTGTCTGTCTGTCTGTCTGTCTGTCTGTCTGTCTGTCTGTCTGTCTGTCTGTCTGTCTGTCTAAACGCTTTCCCGCCAACATGGATCATTGCGTAGTTCAGGGTCTAGTGGGTAGAGCATTGGTCTGCTGTGTTCAGGAATAGGGTAGAAGTACTGAGACAAACATTTGGTGACCCCTTTGTCTTGTCCCTCTTAAGCGATAACGTTAAAGGCCGCCCCACATTCAGCGTTTTCCCGGCGTTTTCTGGCGTTTTGTCACCCGGCGTCGCTCGGCGTCGACGCTGAGGCTGGCGCCAAGCCAAAACGTCGTGCTCAAGGGACACCAGATCTCGCCGCCGCCGTCGGAAGCGGCTCGACAGCGCCGACCAATCAGCGCGTGGCAGGGCGTGGCCGCACTGCTGGCAACTCTTGCAAGAAACTTCCGCAGATTCGCAGTTCGCGCCGCCATTGCTGTTTGTTTGGTTGCTTCAATCATGCTACCGGCGAACATCGATAACGAGCTTCTTATAGCCATTGTAGAAGCAAGGCCGATATTGTGGCAGACCAAACACAAGGAACACAATAATCGTGTTAAAAAAAACGTTTTGTGGATTGAAGTCGCCGCCATCGTCCTGCCGGGTGTACCAAATGAGAAGCAGGAGCTTCTTTTTTAGCAGCAAAAGCTGCTGCCTTCTTTCCATGATGTGGCGTATGGCGTCTAGCAATAAAAAGCACCTACTTCCCCCTCTATCATAGAATAAAGAACCCTCGATGCTCAGCTTCGCACGCCGACGCGCCGACCGCTCGTGATGTTCACGCCGATATTGCTGCCAGTTTTCTGAAGCTTAGCCTTGTGTAATTTTTCTACACAGCCCTGAATATTTTATTTAGCGTAAAACTATGCAAAAGGCATAAGTATTGCATTGAAGAATACTTATGACAGCTCTTTTCATTGATATTACACAATTAGCTTAGGAGGTATCTGGTAAAATAAATCTGGTCACATTGTGCGACGCTGCGCTGGCGCTGGTCCGCGTGCCGCTCGTGTGGCTGGACGCCCTCTCTGGCGCCGTTCATGCGACCACGCCGGGAGACGCAACGCCAAAAAACGCCGGTAGAAACGCTGAATGTGGGGCGGCCTTAAGGGTCCCGTGTCACAGAAAATCCGGCATTGCCGTTTCAGGTAAAGTTTATGTCAACAAAAGAAGATACGAACACTGGGTCGTAATGAAGGCACAATTCCACCAGGACGATAACATATACAAAGTACGAAGCATTGTATACATCACACGTCTTGAAATAAATGTCCGAGTCCAGATGTCCCTCGTCCGGCGTCCAGCGTTGGACCTCGCTTCGGCAAAAGGAATTTTGACCCACGCATACCCAACCATGTAGGCCCTCCATGTGGTGCCAGGAAATTACCGAACTAATTGAATATCTCAAGGTAAAGTACGTAGAAAAATCCTAAAGTACGGCTTACACACAAGCTACAGACATGATAGCGTCGGATTGTAATTTGATTATCCGAGAAAACATAATTCGGTTACGCGAAAACTAAAAAAAAAACACCACGAAGCCTTTTTCCAGCGTTTCTACCTTTCATAGAGCGGCCATGGTCACCCAGGTTTGCGCGCTCAAATCTCAAAGGCCACCAACCGGCACGCCCGATTCCTTGCAGCATCTCCAGATGGCACTCGCCTCCGCCGCATCATGGCCCACGCAAGGGGCCGCGTTTCTAGCAGAAAGCTCGCCTTCGTGCATAGCGTTCGCCGCCAGCGTTTCCCGGTAAACAGTACGGTTACACAAGCTGCAGTTGCCGGGAAGCGGGAGAAGCATTCAGGGATTTTTGAGTGCTATCGCGTTCCACTCTTAAAGGCAAAACTTAAGCGCCCTCAACATATTTAGGAAGCTGCTGACTCCCTAGTTACACGCGAAGCCTCAATTTCCCGAGAGCACAAAAAGAAAGAATAATTAGAGTACTTTTTCTACGGCCTGCCCAAACGCCTGTCAACCGCAGTGCGGCCTTGCACGTGAAAAGGGTACTTCTCACGTCACCGAAAGTGGAGGTGGCAGCGCGTAGTCCTTGAAGAGCATGCGATGAATGTGTCGCCGACTGTGCGTCAAATCAAATTGGCAGCTCCCGTTGTGCGCTTGTCTTGGAAACGCAGGGCTCCCTCCCTTTCTTGTACCGTCGAGTACTGAATGAACTCAGCTTTAGGCACCATGGCCAGAGTGTGCGTGTATGCTTCAGTGATATCCAATGAGAACGCCACAACAGATTTCGGTGACCAAATGGGTGACTTTTTTTTTCACGTTCCGAAGCCGCGCTGCTCTTGGCGCGGGTTTTGAAATGCTCGTATTAAGAACTACGTAATTATTTGCTGCGCTCTCGGAGAATTGAGACTTGAAAATGTAATTCCTAGGTCGAGCGCTGTCCAATAAAATAATAAAAACAGGACAAACGTTTTTTGTCAGTGCTCCATTAAAATCAAATGTCGAACCAACTTGGGTCACTGTGTACGGGGCACTGGGCATGCGCTGCTCATAAATGAACCTCTTTGACGCCAACTTAGGTCGCTGGGCACGTACCACTGGGTACGTGCCGCTCTTCAATTATAAAAAGTGAGATCAATAAAAATTTCTCCTGTGATGGGCGAAATAGAACCCGCGTATGCATTTTTCACACATGTGCCGTGCGCGGACTTCGGGGCGGTGCGGCTAGATGGTGCGGCGTGTCCAGTGAGAACCCAGTGAGAACACGTAGCGGATGTAGTGCGTCGCCCATGAATCGCTTGGGTTTAAAGTGGAGGGAAGCATTAACCGGACAGCTAGTCGAGATAAGCAAAAAAAAAGCGTTTAGAGTATTGGTGGGAAAAAAAAGCAGGCAAGAGATTGGTTCGACCGGATCTCTTACAGTCATGGCCAGCGGTAGAATGCATATTTTGAAGAATAGTAAAATGTTGAAGTGTACACAAACAAAGGTAGATTAAAAAAACATGTATAGCATACCTGATTAAATCAAGCAGGCTGGATGACTATTTGTCACCGCCCCGTTTCAAAGAGGATGCATTAAACAGTCATCATCATCACCATATGGAGCGCGATAGAGAAGCCAAAAATGCAGGCATGACGCGTTTCGTCTTTGGCAATACGGTGTGTCGCTACATTGATGCGGTGCTAACCGCAGTAACGTCAACATTCAGCTCGAGTTGTGTTCTGCCGAAAATTTTTTGTTTTGAGTTACGTCGTTGGCGTATCAAACTAGCTTGTTTATATTGCCGCGTCACTATTTGTGCCAGCTACACCCTGACGGCGACAAAGGCGACGACCGGGGCGTTCGAGAGTACGAGCACGAAAGAGGAAAGACAAAGACTTTCTGTTGGACTGGCCTGCATTCTGCACGTTCTTTTCGAGTACAACGCGGTACTGCGATTTGCCGCAATAAAGCCCCTGTGCTTTGTGTCCTGTGACACTGGTGGAAGTGAGGGGTACCATCGCCTCATGATCGGTACTCCTTCGAGTAGCGCTGCATCCAGCCCCTCAAGACACCCACGCGTCGAGACGTTTGTGCACCGCATGAGCCGCCGCCTGCAAGGTTTCAGCCCAGAATTCGGTATCTTGCGAGAATCAGCTCTGTCAACCGCCGTCCCAACTCCAGAAATGGCACTTTCAAGCAGCTCAACACAGGTAACGGTCCAAAATCTTCGGATTCTCGACCCCTTTCACGGTGACGTGCACGAGGATGCGGAAGACTGGCTTGAGGAGTATGAACGGGTACAAGATCCAATCACTGGCGTCCCGACCAGGAGCTTTTCAACGTCTATTTCGCCCTTGAAGGCAGTGCAAGGACGTGGTTTCAAAACCGCGAGGGAAATTTGACGACGCGGGATGAGTTTTCCCGTCGGTTACTCGACACTTTCGGGAACACAAATCGACGTGAAAACGCGCAACGCCTGCTTGAGTCACGTATTCAACAGCCAAGTAAAGGTGTCGCCATGTTTGCCGAAGATAGAGCGCGTTTGTTTCGCCGAGCAGATCCCAACCTGTCCTAGGCAAAGAAGCTGAGCCATCTCATGTAGGGTGTCAAAGAATAGCCATTCGCTGTCCTTGTGCGCAATCCACCGAAAACCGTGTGCGAGTTTATTAAGGAGGCCACGGCAATTGAGCGGGCGTTGCAGCAACGGTACCAACAGTACGATCGCTTGGTCGCTGGGGCACCGACGAGAGCCGCAGCACTCGCGACGAACGTGAGACCTGCTTACGCCAACTGATCCGACAGATTGTGCGTGAGGAAATTGCAAAGGAGAACGCTAAGCACGCACCATCGGCACATGCACTGCCGCCGCAGGAGTTCACGGTTGCCTCCGTCGCTGAAGTGGTGCGCCAGGAAGTCCGTCAGGCGTTTGCCCCTTCCGAGCCATGTCCCGAGATGTCATACCAACAGGCCCACTACAACTACACATACGTGGTTCGTCGTCCATCGGCTTCCGAGGTGCCATACCAGCCGGACGCATACAGTTATTGCCGGCGCTGTTTCTCGTACCTTGTCTACCATACCGGCACCACGGTACCGTCAACGGCCTCCGTCGTATCCTAGGCCCAACGGGAACCTGTAAGGCGACCCCAGCTACGCAACACCAATGTATGGTGCAGTGCAGATCAGCGACCACTGTGTTATAATTGTGGAGAGCCAGGACTAACTTATCGTTTTTGTCCTCATCGTCCAGCTGGCTACCAGCGAAGCCCATATGCCACTACGCGCCGCTTGTCTGATGAAAACCGTGCCTCATTTGACGACAGCCATGCTGGCCGGCAAGTGGGCTATATCATATATAACACATTTTATTCTACCTATAAAATTTGTTATATATGATATAGCCCCTGTTTTGACACATATTTATAATTTGTGCATTTCCACAGGCGTATTTCCAGAAAATATGAAGGTTGCTAAGGTAGTAGTATTATTTAAAGAGGGTAATAAACTAGATATAAAAAATTATCGCCCGATCTCGATCCTCCCTGTTTTTTCAAAAGGTCTTGAAAAAATTATCCTAAGTCAGTTGTCTTCGTTCTGTGAAAAGTACAAGATAATTTCAAATGCTCAATACTGTTTCCGTAAAAACAGGTCGACTGAATTAGCTCTTCTCGGTCAAAAGGAATTTATATTGCAGAACTTCGAACATAAGCTATTAACAATAGGCATATTTGTCGACTTTACACAGGCGTTTGATCATATTATTCACAACATTTTATTGTACAAACTAGAGAAATATGGGATTAGAGGCATTCCACTTCAATTATTAAAATCTTATCTTAATAACAGACGCCAGTTTGTTTCTGTAGGCCACAATACATCGGTAACCAAAGAAATACTTTGTGGCGTCCCACAGGGTAGCATTTTGGGCCCGTTGCTGTTTAACTTATATGCTAACGATATTACTTCCATCTACGAAAAGGCGAAATTTATAATTTACGCAGATGACACAAGTGTTTTCATCTCGTCCGGTTCTTGTACCAATTTAATTAGTATGGCAAATGACTTCTTGCGCAGCTTATCCTATTGGTCCACTGAGAACTATCTAAAAGTAAATACGGCGAAAACAAAGGCCGTAATTTTTCATACCAAAGGCATGAGTCTTCTTCCTCCAGGTCTAACATTAGCGTATAGATCCACGAATATAGAACTCACTCTTTCTGCAAAGGTGTTAGGGGTACACTTCACGAGTACCCTGCAATGGGACGACCATGTAAGCTTTGTACTCCAAAAACTTAGCCGCATAACAGGTGTTTTAAATCGCTACAGATATACTTTACCCGTCTCTGTAAAATTATTAATTTATAATGCCTTATTCGTGTCTCACATACATTATGGGCATCTTGTATGGGGCACTACAACTGAATGTAACTTGAGTAAATTATTTCGTATGCAGAAGAAAATAATACGTGTCATCGCTAATGTACCGTTTGCCGCCCATACTGAAAACCTGTTCAAGAAATACAACATTGCGACAGCCCATAACATCTATACCTGCAGACTATTACGCGAGTATTACTTTAATACCAAACGTAACAATACTTTACTTGTAGAACTTGCAAATCTATCCGTCAATTCATACCGTTATTCAACTCGTACACCTGAAGTCTCGAGGGTTCCGCGCTCTAGAACCAACTACGGTTGTCAAATGTTGTGTAACAACCTTCCAAGATTACTGAATTTATACGACAGAGCAGGCTTCAATTTACAGGATTTATCACTGTCAGAATTTAAAACTCTATTGCTTTCACTTTAGAGCACGTTTGTTAATGATTAATAATGTGTGTTATGTTCCTCTTTTTTTGTCTATGTTACCAAGTGTATATCATTTATTTATTTCAATGCCGCAGTGTATTTTGCATCGTTATTGTGGAAATATTTCACTGTTCTTTCATATATTGTATAACTGCAATGTTTTATGGCCACTAGATAAATGTAATTTATATGGCGCTTGATGTGTTACCCCATGCAGCCATATTGTACCTAAGGGGGTGAGGTTACCTCAAGCCGCGTCTGTGCGGCTTTTTTCCCTCATCCACCTCCATTTACCACTCCTCTGTACATGTGTGTGTGTAAATGGAAATCAATAAATCAAATCAAATCAAATCTAATCGACGGTCCCGCTCACCGTCTCCAGCGCGTTTTTCCTCGCCGAGCAGCCTAAGTTTTACTGACGTTGCCAGAGGTCGGTCTCCCAGCCAACGGCGGGGAAACTGAAAGCAGCGACCTCTGGGGGGAAGGTTGCAAGTCCTCAAGTTGCCGAAAATCCCCCACTGTTACCGACGTAGGGCTACGCCGACAAAATGGTGACTGCCGACCTCGCTCTAACGACTGACGGGCACGAAGTGACGGCTTTAGTCGACACCGGCACGGACGTTTCTACAATCAGCGAGCCGCTGGCAGACGAACTCAAGAAAGTCAGAATGGAATGGACGGGTCCTTATATTCGAAATGCTGGAGGCCAGATAATGACACCTACAGGAAAGTGTACTGCAAGGCTCACAATCGCCACATTCGTGATTCCAGTGGAGTGCTGGAAATCACTCATGTTAGGAATGAATGAGAAGAGAGGGGTTAGCCGAGGGGCCCGATTTTTATTAGTCATATCATAAGAAGCCAACAGACACTGACACCAAGGGCAACATAGAGGAAATTACTTGCGCTTAATATATGAAATAAAGAAACGATAAATTAATCTAATTGAAAGTGGATGAAAAAACAACTTGCCGCAGGTGGGGAACGATTTCACAACCTTCGAATTTCGCGTGCGATGCTTTACCAATTGAGCTACCGCGGCGCCGTTTCCCCGTCCACTTTCTTGGGTATTTAGGCTTCCTTGTAGAATCTTGGCAGTGTTAGTAGTGACATCTGCTGCAAAAAGGATGTTCCACGTCCGCCGCCAAGGTCTCTGAGAGGTGGCGCTGGCTAACACTACCAGGGTTCTACAACAAAACATAAGTGCCCAAGAAAGTGGATGGGTAAACGGCGCCACGGTAGCTCAGTTGGTAAAACATCGCACGCGAAATGCGAAGGTTGTGGGATCGTTCCCCACCTGCGGCAAGTTGTTTTTACGTCCACTTTCATATCTATTAATTTATCGTTTCTTTATTTCATATATTAAGCACAAGTAATTTCCCCTATGTTGTCCTTGGTGTCAGTGTTTGTTGGCTTTTTATGATATGTCATATTAGGAATGAACTTCTTAAGGGAATACGGTGTCGTGGTCAATGTACGCGACGGCGTGGTAGCATTTTCCCACGGAAAGGCACGATCCATGGCACAGAACCCCAACGCCGAGCCTTTCGTGTTATCGACGAGGACGTGCGCAACCGCCGCCGTCATGCATACTTGGTTCCGTCAGTTGCGGCGCACAGTATAAAGAAGATGCACTAGCGGAACGTTGTAACTGCCCTTTTATTCCGCCAAGGTGTTGCCATCGCCCGTGGCATCGTCAGCTTAGTCGACGGGTGTGCCAAATTTCACATTTCACATTTGTCATTTCTTGACAAATTTCACAAACAAACGTCGGCACATCAGTAAAGGCACCGCTGACGCATGTCTAGATGAAATCGACCGTGCTCAAAACTGTTTTGCCATACAAGAAGCCAAGGCTCGTACAACACCACCTACACCCGCTGTCGACGTTGGTCCGAGCTTAACGCCAACAGAACGACACCATATTATGGAACTGCTCGAATAGTTTAAGGACTCCTTTTCATCTGCGTCGCGAGTAAGTCAAACGCCGCTGACAAAGCACCGCCTCATTACGGAGGGGAGAGCAAGACCTATTCGACCGAACCCCTATCGTGTGGCTCACAAAGAACGGGAGGCAATACAGCAGCAGGTCGAGAAGATGCTATAGGATGATGTAATCCAGCCATCAAAGAGCCCTTGGGCATCACCAGTAGTGCTTGTAAAAAAGAAAGATGGTGCGTTGAGGTTCTGCATTGATTATCGCAAGTTGAATCGCGTTACAAAGAAAGATGTTTATCCGTTGTCCCGGATCGATGATTCTTTTGACAGGCTACGGCATGCGTGTTACTTCTCCTCTATGGGCCTTAAAAGTGGATACTGGCAAATAGAGGTGGATGAGCATGATCGAGAGAAGACTGTTTTGTGACGCCTGATGGGCTTTGCCAATTTAAGGTTCTGCCTTTCGGCTTATGCTCGGCCCCAGCCGCGTTTCAAAGGCTCATGGACACTATCCTATCTGGTCTAAAGCCGGAGACTTGCCTGGTGTACCTCGACGACGTAATTGTTTTTTCTGCCACTTTGGAATAACACCTAAAACGGCTGCTGCCAGTTCTTCAAGCCATACGGTCCGCGGCGCTTACTCTGAAACCAGAAAAATGTAACTTTGGTTTTGAAGAACTTCACTTGCTTGGTCATGTCGTGAGTCAAGACGGTGTTAGGCCTGACCCGGATAAAATTGCAGCTGTCGCAAAATTCCCACGGCCAACGGATAAGACGTCAGTCAGACGCTTGCTGGGTCTCTGCTCCTATTACCGGCTATTTATCGCGGATTTTGCGCAGCTCGCCTCTCCACTCACCCACCTCACGAGAAAAGACGTTGCGTTTGTATGGGGAGAGGACCAAGAAGCGGCATTCCACGATTTACGGCAACGTCTACAAACTCCGCCTCTGCTCGCTCACTTTGACGAGGATGCATCAACAGCGATCCACACAGATGCAAGCAACGTAGTCCTTGGCGCTTTTCTCGTTCAGTGGCAAGACGGTGCCGAGAGAGTAGTTGCCTATGCGAGCAGAACACTGTCACGTGCTGAGTCCAGCTACTCAACCACGGAGAAGGACTGCCTGGCTGTCGTATGGGCAGTCGCGAACTTTCGTCCGTACTTATACGGCCGCGCTTTTCAAGTTGTAAGCGACCACCATTCCCTTTGTTGGTTGACCAATATGAAAGATCCTTCTGGACGTTTGGCACGCTGGAGCTTACAGCTTCAAGAATACGACATGACAATAGTCTACAAGTCGGGAAGGCAGCACTTAGATGTCGACTGCTTCTCGAGATCACCTATTGCAGCATCGAGCGCCGACGAGGATGTATACACAGGTTTCTTAGGAGTTGTTGATGCGGCCGCCATCTCTCGGCAACAGGAAGACGACCAGGAGCTCAACTAACTCATAGAGTTCTTGAAAGGGCGAGCTACGAATGTATCGAGATTATTTTCAAGAAGTCTGCCTTCATTCTGTTTGCGTAATGAAATCCTCTACAGGAAGAACTTCTATTCAACAGGGAAGAACTATCTGCTAGTAGTTCCCGAAAATCTCCGCCCCGAAATCTTGCAAGCCTGCCATGAAGAAGCCACCTCGTACCACCTTGGTTACACGCGAACATTAGCAAGAATCAAAGAAAGATACTACGGGCCAAGGCTCGCAGCAGAGGTGAAACATTACGTTCGAACGTGCCTTGAGTGCCAGCGACGCAAAGTACCACCGACTAAACCTCCTGGGCTACTGCAGCCCGTTGCCGTACCCGAAACGCCGTTTGCTCAAATTGGAACAGATCTTCTTGGCCCTTTTCCAATATCTGACAGCGGCAGCCGATGGGTCATTGTGGCGATAGACTATCTCACCCGGTACGCGGAAACCAAGGCGATTCCGAGCAGCACTGCAGCTGAAGCGCACGGTTCTTTATCGAGAACATTGTCCTGAGACACGATGCTCCGGCGGTCGTCATAACCGACAAAAGAACCGCATTCAGAGCTGAGCGTTTGCGAATTGTGCTCACGCTCAGTGGCACAGCGCATAGCAGGACGACAGCCTATCAGCCACAAATGAATCGGCTTACAGAACGCCTCAACAAGACTATCGCAGACATGCTTGACATGTACGCCGATGTGGAGCACAAGAACTGGGACATAATATTGTCGTACGTCACATTCGCGTATAATACGGCAAGCCAGGAAACAACCAAAATGACACCGTTTGCTTTGATCCATGGTCGAGAAGTCACTACGATGCTTGATGCTATGCTGCCTCATGACTTCAATGATTCACACGAAGATGCCTCAGAATTCACTGAGCGCGCCGAGGAAGCGCGACAGCTGGCACGCATAAGAATAACTACACCCCCAATTCGTCCCTTATACACCCGGGGAAAGAATCTGGGTTTGGTATCCGATACGACCCCGAGGCATCTCTGAGAGACTGCTACGCCGATACTTCGAACCATACAAGGTTCTGCGCCGTAGTAGCGACGTGAATTACGAGGCCGTGGGTGACGGTTCATGCAGCTCCAAACGCCGTCAACAGGTGCCTGAGAT
The DNA here is from genome assembly GCF_050947875.1 of Dermacentor variabilis. NCBI lineage: Eukaryota > Metazoa > Arthropoda > Arachnida > Ixodida > Ixodidae > Dermacentor > Dermacentor variabilis. The sequence goes on along the minus strand of NC_134572.1, from coordinate 3,246,390 downwards.
AGTGCAAGTGGTGCGCATGAAGCCGTATCTTTCCGAATGATGTGGACACCGACAAGTTCTTTACCGAGTGTAACGACTACCATTTGATGAGCATCGGGACGATGCTCGCTCTGGAGGGAGGGTAATGCCGCGTCACTAGAGTGTTTTAGTTGAGCGTCCTTACGGTACGCTCCGCTCCGAGTCGCCCCGCTGAGCCACAGCGGAGCGGCGGACGATTTTCACGTTTTAGTTATACGTTTAGCTACAGTGGCCACTGTAGTTCAGCGAAGCGCAGCAGACCTTTCGTAGTTGCAGCGCGCTCTGGCCAAATTTAGGGTAATGAAAGACAATAAAAGCACCCATTGATCACTTTTATAAAGTGAAATGTACATTATATAGCTTATTTGTCCATGAAATGTCTAGACGTGCGCTTGTAATGCGTTGCCGGCCCATTTGATCCAGTGGAAAACAAAGCGCCGTCTCGGGGAACGCCATGTGATAGCCAGCGAGCTTGCTTTCTGCATCCAATCCAATCTTCCCTAACGCCAACGCTATAGCCAACGTGCTGCGCAGACCGCTCTGCTCAGGCAGCTTGTAAGCGGACCGTGTTTGTCGCTCCGCTAGCTCGCTTGCGGTTAAGCGGAGGGCGCACGCGCATTAGCGCTTCCGCTTCCCTTAGCTTCGGAGCGTAGCGTAAAAGCGCCAAACTAAAACGCTCTACTATTTGTGCCAACTACACCCTGACGGCGGCAAAGACGACGACCGCGCTCGAGAGTACGAGCGCGAAAAAGAAAGACAGGGATGTTCTTTTGGGCTGGCCTGCATCCTGCGCGTCCTTTTCGAGTACAACGCGGTACTGCGACTTGCCGCAATAAAGCCCCTGTGCTTTGTGACCTGCGACAATATGCATACGCTACAACAAATTTCCACACATCAGGGGCTACGCCGTGCGTTGATACGACGCAAAAATTAGCATGCTTTTCTCGTTCAGGCGCTCGTTGTAGTAGTTGCCAGTTGGCGGAACACTCACTGGCGAAGTGTTCGGCCGTATTAAATGAGCGCGGGAGCCGCCCGATTTCTGGAACTCCTTTAGAGCAGCCGCCGTAATATGCGCTTCGAAAAACAGCGAATTTCAGCAACCAATGTGCTCTCCGATATTCGTACTTTATATTGCAGTAGATGGGCTGACTCATACAGCGCTGCATCTATTGTATTTTGTGTGTTAGACATCTGAAAACCTTCTAGCTAACGATGAACTTATACTGCAACTTATTTTGATGTGTGCCTCTGCTAAGATACTACTTTATACCAAAGAACTTCTCAAATGTATGTCAATCCGAGCAACTCATGCACCAAGGACAGCAAAAGTGTGCTAATTGTTTAATAATTATTCATTGTCTTCGTTCTTGTACTTCTCTCCCTTTTATTGTGATCTAACTGATGCTCGTCTTTATGTACGTGCGTTCTGATAGTATGTTGCTTTTCTCCTCATGAGTGGCTTTTACGATTTCAGTTCTGAATATTGTACTTCTGTGTTTGTTTCCTTTTTAAGCACTGACATGCACAGAAATACTATGTAATGCGTTATTCCCATTCTGTGTACATCTGCCTTCGCTGTTGTGTATGTATATTATTTCCTGCCTCGCATGTAATATGCACCGTAAAGATGGTAGCCATGTTTGAGGCAGCTACTGACTGAAACTTTTTGTCAGAGATCCCTGGTTAACCTTGAGAAAATGAAATCTGATTCTGAATACATCTGGTTCCGTACAAGGCAGTGTAGCTGCCGCAGTATCCAGGACCATAGCAGTACTGGTAGCCTCCTGCAGTTTCAAGTAAGATGCAGGCTTGTCGGCAGCAGCAACTGCGACTCCGATGACAGCCGGCAACCGCTGTTACGTACTCCAGAGTAGCGTATCGTACTGCTGCCGAGTAGTAGCGACGCCTGCCTATCGAAGCTCGACCGACGTTACTTATTGGGTAGCGTGGCGTTGTCGGCGAGCTGCAGGCATCCCGTAGACCATGGCGACCAGGCAAGGGCGAGACAATTTTCTAGTGCGAAACTTGCACGGTTTATTCAAAGGTAGATGAAAGAAAATGAGAAGAGCATGAAGTGATCAGAAGTACACTTCGGAGCCCCTTAAATAGGCTCTCTACAATCGTGGGCGGGATCTTGCTTCCGTCGATGTCACGTGACCGGCACAGAAAGAGGGCCGCCTCCTCCTCTGGTTATACCGAGCCTGCTGAAAGGAAGAAGTCGACCCGCCTCCCGGAATTGTAGACGCCTGTCCGCCTCTTCTGCGCTTTGCGGGTTCGTGGGAGTTCTCTTCTAGGTCCAATTCGAGGAAAGGGCCTCTCTAAACTCGCACACACACACACAAAAGAGGCTGTACACTGCGGGGCTTCCGGCAGACAGGTAGACGCTCGAAACGGTCATGGCGAATTAGGAAGTCACGCTTCATTTCGACGAGGCCTGGTGGAAGAAGGTCGGGTGAGAGAAAGTTCTTTGTGCCCGAAGTGCGGGACGCCAACCATCGCAGGAGAAGTGACGTCTCATTTCGACGAAGATGGTCGGATGAAATTCCTTCCGCCACGTGGTGTCAGACGCCAACCCTAATACCGCATAGCGAGAGATGCTAACCCCGGCGTCCACCACATCGGCTAAGCTAGCCGTCACCAATGTCTGAAAGGGTAAATTTGATTGAGCTTGACAAGACGCGTAAAAGGTATGAGGACTAGGCGATTTCAGTCGTGATGTTGAGGCTGATTTCGTTGCACGCCGCAGCGATGAATTGATATGAAGCGCGCATATACTTGATATGATACTGCAGATATGAAAGCACACACACTGTTTTAGCTATGTTTTCTTAATGCTGTTGCCAAAACCTTACAACGCGCGTCGCTAATGTGACACAAAGAAGTCGCGGAATTTCTGAATAATTTTCTGCAAAGTTGCGAAAGTTGCTGCTAAACCTTCTGAATAAATTTTAGGTAATTTATAGGCGTTTTGGGGACACTACATTGAAACATCAATAAACATAAACAGCAATCGTACAGCAGCATAAAATACAGAAAAGTACACGGTTGGGTTACTTCTTTATTTGCGGAAGACATCTGATTCAATAAAATATGATATTCTACAAGTCAAACTACAGGGGTATGACATTCGTGGCATTCCACTCGACCTAGTTAAAAGCTACTTACAAAATCGTATGCCGTTTGTCGGCTTGGGAAATACAGCACCAAAAACGGATCTCTTAAAACATGAAGTACATTAAAGATCAATATTAGGTCCTCTTCTCTATATGATCTAAATCAATGATCTCGTTCTATTATCCAACAGACTTGATATTGGTATCTTTGTAGATGACACAAATGTGTTTTTAATAGTGCTTATCTCGCAGGTGTAATAGACATGGCAAACGCGTGGCTTACCGAACTATACATGTGACTTTCTGAGAACGCGCTAAATCATAATGGGGACCAAACCAAAAAATTCGGTGCAGACACTTAAGACTGTTTACGTGTGGGAATGCGAAAACATTCTAGTCGCTTTGGTGAAATGCTTTCTTTTTTTCTGCGCGTTCCTTGTCTGCGTAAGCTGTCGCCTGCGTTTTCACTGCGCCTCAGTAAATGAAAATGCGCCAAGGGTCTCAGCGTGCTCGCTTGCCCGCGAGGCGTTCATCACTCGAAAGGCCGCTCAGCGGCACTCAATTGGAGATTAATGCTTTTTATTTGTTGCACTCATTTTGTACGCTCATGACGTGGCGCCACTTCCTACCCATTGGCTGTGCTGTCACGTGCCCAACGACGCGCGCTAAAGGCCACATGTTTAGTCAGCCAGATGGCTGCTACGTGACGTGCGCAATGGCGCACGCAATGGCACACATTTACTCAACCAGAACCATGGAGTCGGGGAAGCGGGCTCGTCTCGCGCCCTGGAGACCCGCGTTCGATTCCAACCCAAACAGATATTTACCTAATATTTTTTTAGAAGGCATTAATTTACTTTGCTTAGACGAACCTCACTGAGAAACTTTTGATGTTCATTCGAACATTTTTTTATGTGGCTTTACTCTTTGCCGTCATCCATTTTTGGCAGCATCATTCGGTCATGCCGCCCACTACAACGCCGGATTTTCGCGTAATGAGGCGCATATAATGCATTAATATATCATATTTAGGGTTAGAAATAAAGTAAGACACTGGCACAAAGCTGGCTTTCCGCGGTGACACAATTGAACGAGTTTGTTCACATAGGTTCTAATGGTTGTACTTTGACGAGCACCTGAATTGGGCTATCTATTTATCAAGAACATATGCCTCTTGAATAAAGTTAATTACGTGGCTTGCAGAATCGTCTAAGTGCTAATTGTATAACGCCGTGATTTTATTTAATTAAGCTACTGCATTTTAGTTTTGGGCACCACCGGCAAGGGTAATCTTCAACAGCTTCTTCTTCACCAAAAGAAGGCCATCAGGTTTGTAGAAAGTTTGGGTCACTATAATCACACCCAATCTTATTTTCCAAGCAACCGAATTCTGACTGTATATCAGGCACTCCATGAACGTCTTGCAACATGGAATTTAAAAGATAAAAGACGACAATTCAGCGTTTATGCCAACATCCGGACGTCCAGAGTGTGGTTATAAATTGAGGCACACAGGCTACATGGACACGAACTAGAACTACATATGGGATGCAGTCAACACATTATCAAGCAATAGAACTCTTGAACCTGCACACCGAGATAGTTGAAACAGCATACAGGTGCAAATTCATTCATTCCTATAAAGGAAAGATCCTAAAAAGACTTCTCTTAATTAAACCACAGCCCATGTTGCTCTTGCCGCTATTGCTTATTCTCTAGGAGCAAACGCCCGTTGTATGTATTTCAGGTATACAGGGTGTTTCATGTAACTTGAACCAAGCATTTAAAAAAAAGAAGTGGTTAGCTACAGCTCAATGAAACCGACGGCATATGGGTTACCGTCATGTGGCGCTCTTTATAGTATTTTTATATACCGCTGAATTGGTTAACTAAGATTATCTTGGGTACTAGGCGCGAAAACGCACGCAAAGGCGCTCTGTCCCGTCTCCTTCCTTGTGTCGTGTGTGTTTTCGCGCCTAGTACCCAAGATGAATTGTGACCAACTCGCCCAACAAGACGTCCTTTTAACTAAGATTAGTTATGCAAAATTTCTAATATTCACTTTAGGGTTAGGTGCGTTTCGTTGTGTAGAACGGGGGATTCAGAAAGACCGATGCAATTTTTTTTGTGACGACTTGCTTGCTGCGCGCTGATTACCCGAAAGGATGTATACCCGTTGCCACGTATTGCCACGACGACGCACTTGACTATTTGCAAGGAGCGGAGTTTTTTTCCTCCTTAGATATCCGCTCTAGCTACTGGCAGGTGCACATGGCTGACGCTGACTGTTCTAAGACCTCGTTTGCAACACCAGATGGTTTGTATGAATTCACTGTAATGCCGCTCGGGCTGTGCAACGCGCCCGCCACCTTTGAACGCATGATGGACAGCATCCTGCGCGGCCTGAAGTGGCATACTTGCCTCTTCCACCTCGACTACGTTGTCGTCTTTTTCCTGATTTTTCCACTCATCTTCGCCGTTTACATCAAGTTTTGACCTGTCTCGAGAATGCTGGTCTCCAGATTAACATAAGAAAGTGCCTATTTGCAGCTCAAAAAGTGACTATATTAGGCCACGTTGTCTCCAAAGAAGGCATTCTTCCTGATCCTGCTAAACTTCGCGCCGTATCCGGATTCCCGAAGCCCACTAACTTGAAGGCACTACGCAGCTTCATTGGCCTATGCTCCTATTTTCGACGTTTCATTCGCAATTTCGCCACTGTGATCGCACCTATAAACCAATTTCTCCAAGGCAACAATGAACTTTCTACTTGAACTTTCTTTTTTTTATTGCGATAAAGACTTGCCATAATTCTTGATGCGTATATGTTTATTATATGTGTGCTGTGAGGCCTGTGTTGTGTATGAATTGAAGCAGTGTTTTGTGGAATCTGTTTTCATATATCCAGCGGTCATAGCTGGTTGTCACACTGTAGCGGAGGCCGGCTTGCAGTAGGAGACGCGAGCGTTCCGATTTCAAACCAGTACATGTCCATATTAGGTGGTATGCATCTGCTTCCATCACAGGAACTTGAACTTTCTACTCACGTCTCCACCAATCTTGCGCCATTTTGATCGAAGCGCACCTACACAACTTCACACTGACGCCAGTGGTGTCGGCCTTGGTGCCTTGCTCACACAACGTAAGAACACTAATGTCGAATACGTTGTCCCTTATGCCAGTCTTGCCCTCATAAAACCTGAGGCCAATTACTCAGTAACAGAAAAAGAGTGCGTGACTATCGTACGGGCTCTTCAAAAATTTCGCCCATATCTCTACGGTCAACCCTCTGACGTGGTGACGAATCATCATGGTCTTTGCTCGTTGTCTAACCTCAAAGACCCGGCCGCCTTGCTCGGTGGGCCCTCCGAACCCAGGAATATGATATCGTGTCGTCTATCGCTCTTGACGCAGGCGCCCTGACGCCGATTCCCTTTTCACGCTCCCCAGTTACTTCAGACAGCAGTACTTCTACCTACAGACATGATATCTCACCACTTGACATCCTGAACATGGCCCCGGAGCAACGAAAAGACCCATGGATTGTCATGATATTCGATTTCCTGTGAAATCCTCCGGCACCTTCGGCACCTCGAGCGTTATTCCGGCAGGCGCAGCATTTCACCATCCGCAACGGACTTTTATACCGCCGCCACTACCGTTATCATTGCCGCACATGGCTCTTAGTAGTATCCCGCTACCTTCGACTAGATTCATGTTCCGCGTTTCACTCTGACCCGTAGTGTGGTCATGGCGGAGTGTCCAAAACCTTCACACGGCTTCGCCTACGATATTATTGGCGAGGGATGTACAACTTCGTCCATAAATACGTGCGCTCCTGCATTGCCTGCCAACGACACAAATGTGTCTCGCGTCTCTCCTCTGCACCTCTGTAGCCACTTCCCTGCACTGCTCAGCCACTTGACCGTGTCGGCATTGATGCATACGGGCCTCTTCCATTTACTGGCGCTGGCAACCGATGGATTGTTGTCGCCGTAGATCATTTCACACGATATGCTGAAACCGCCGCCTTGCCTGCCGCATCAGCAAAAGACGTCGCCTCGTTCATTCTAACCAAATTTGCTCTCCGCCATATCGTACCACGTGAACTGCTGAGCGATCGGGGTCGCGTATTCCTCTCGGACGTCCTGCAGTCACTCCTATCTGAATGCCAAATTATTCACCGCACTACTACTGCTTATCAGCCACAGACCAATGGCTTAACAGGACGATTCAACAGAACTCTTTGAGACATGCTATCAATGTATGTTGGGTCTGACCACTCCAGCTGGGACCTTGTACTTCTATTCGTCACATACGCATACAACACTGCCTCTCAAGCCACTACCGTATTCTCACCATTCTTTCTGTGTTACGGCCGCCATCACTCCAGCACCACTGATACGGTTCTACCCTACCGGCCGGACCCTGCTGAATGCTCACCTGTTTCTACGGTTGCTCACTACGCCGAGAAATGTCGACAACTGGCCCCTTCTTTGACGTCTGCTCAACAGGGCCAACAAAAAGAGCGTCATGACCTCAGCCCACCCCCTCACCCTTTCCCCATCAACTCACTCGTGTGGCTTTGGGTCCCGCCTGTTGTTGCTCCTGGCCTTTCGTCCAAGCTCCTCCCGAAGTACCACGGGCCCGACCGCGTGGTTGCGCAACCACCACCAGTTAATTTCGTGGTCGAACTCGTATCGCGATTTCCTGATCTGCGTCGTCGGGGGCGAAAGACTGTGCACATTGACCGGCTGAAGCCGTATTATGGTCCGCTGACCTCTTCCTAAGTCGCGAGGATGGCTACTCTTCAATTCCGTGGGCGACTGTGACAAAGAAGATCGGCACGCTGAAAAGCCCCGTTGGCATCGCATGGCTCGCACCCATTTCCATCTCTGGCTGCGCCCTACCTGCTGGTGCAGCGTTTATCTCTGCTGCTCTACGACCCGCATAAACCTCCTTTACAATATGTATTTATACACACAAAACAAAAGATAACGCTCTTGCCCACACGATAATCTATGATGATGCGTGTCAAAACGTCAGTGTATATGTGTAAAGTAAGAAATAAGATAAAGAAAAAGTAAAATAAAAAGTAGGAAGAATAGAAAGAAGACGAAACAAACAACGAAGTTATGTGTTTGGGCCCTTATTCAACCAATATAGCACAACCATCATATAGAACTTAATATAGCTATTAAAGGGGTGGAGACATCAAGATTTTCGTTCATGCGTTTGTTGATTCAAACGTTGCGTCATGCTTCAGGGAGCACGATACACACAGCGGGATTCATATATATTCGATAAATAATTTAATAATAGCATTACTATACCGAGCGATTTCGGTTTCGGTTTCTGGGCTCCGGGGGATGCTATGACGTCACAGAGGAGGAAACGCAACATGGTTTGGTCACGTGGCCCACAAAAAATAGTGACGTAAAACTATGGTATGTAAAACACGGCGAATTTGGGAACGCAACTTGCACCGCCAAGACAAAAAACTCGATGAAACATGTGCGGTTTGTGTGCGAAACACGCTAAAACAGTAGGTGGATTTTTAAGCGATTCAACTGCAGATGGCCTAAGGGTGACGATATCTAGCACATTATCACTGCTGGATTATCTTGTCAGCCAGGGATTTAGGTATGTTATGACATACAGGTTAAGCCAGGATTCGCTGGAAAGCTTTTTCGGTATAGTCAGGCAATCATGTGGGTCTAATGTCCACCCAACACCAACGCAGTTTCTAATTGTCGTTAATTGCCTATCCTTTTATAACCTTGTGAAAATAGTACGCTCAGGCAATGCTGACCTTAATGGAGCTAGTGGAGAAATGAGTTCTCTCCTGACTTCGCAAGATGCTCCAGCTCAATAAGCCAGGGCTGCTGCAATCGACCATCTCATTGAGGAAGGAAACCTAGCTTCAGCCGAGCGCATGCTTCGTAGTATTCCTGCTGAGCACAGAAAGTTAGTGGAGCAGAAGAGCGACGACCGTCTAATACATGGCAGGATATGTTGCTCGAAAGTTTCTGAAGTGTTATGACTGCATGTCTTGTAAGGCCTTTCTTATGGAAACCCCCAATACAGAAAGCAGAAACTCTGAGTTCACTGTGACATGCGACAAGGGAGGGTTGTTATATCCTTCGCTGGAGCTTTTCAGGGCAGTGAAGAAGTTGGAGGACATCTTCACTGTCCTTTTCAGCCGCGAGAAACTCTGCAGTGACAGCATAGTGGATGTAATGTTGCTAGTGAAGGAGAACTTCGGCTATGCCTTAGGCTGCAGCCAGCACTAAGATGCGCTCACAACAGAGTTGACCAAGTTCTAAGCGCTGACCAGGCTGCACTTTTATGTAAAATGGATCAACCAATCGCGACAGCGACGGCGTGAAAAGAAATTGCACGCGAAGATAAGCCGTTCCTCATAGTGCCTCTCTCGTAGCAGCCATGCACTTTGAGAAAGGAGTAGCTGCCCATCTTTTGTACCAATAAAGAGTTGTTTGTGGCTACCACGAGTTCTCTTTATTTTGCTGTTTTACGAAATTTCGCTATCCCTGGTAACCACTACGACCGCATAATAGTGGCATCACCATAGGATTTACTCCCTAGCTTTCAGTGGATATATGCTTTCGTAAACAAAATCGCAGTTAAAGGAATAAAACCTCATCATATATGGCCTCTGTTCCGAATGTGTTAGTACACGCGCCGCACTTGTTTGGCTCACTTGAACTTGTGAATGCAATTGGGTCCTGACCTGTATAAAAAGTGTTAATGGCAAATGAATTAAGCAATTTACCTATTCACATATTTACCTCCCTTACGGTGTTCGCGAGCTTTTAGTTTAGAAATCAGTCGCATCGTTGTGCGGCCGTTAGTCTGCACTCGTTGGGTCGGCTTTATTTTCACGCAAGCTTGAAGAACGTCTGTCTTTCCACCTTTCTCTGCGCCTTGTCTTAATTTCAGATGAAGTTTTCAGAAAACATGCCACGGAGCTGCGCGTTCTTTTTTCGGCGTGACACGAGGCGCACACGGCATTCTCTACGTTGAAAAATGCTGTTTCGCGTTCCGTACAGCCCATGCTCTAGTGGCGCCATCTGGCGGCGTCGACGTGAGATGCCACACCTGCGGGCTCTCCCTGACCCCACTACCCCCTTCTAGTTCACTATGGTAAAACTATGCTGCGTCGTCTGCTCGCGCATACGCGTGCTCTGCCAGCAGGGGTCAACCACTGGCGATTCGAAGTGCATGTCGTGATTATTATAATTATTGCGAAGAGCGACAACAACGGTAAGAAAATATTGCGGCTTGTGAGAGTCGGTGATTCATTCCGCAGCGCCGTAAGTTTTACCTTTGAAGTTAACTGGAAAAGGCCTAGCGACGATATCGGCGGCGCCGAACGATCAGAGGCGGTGAAGCTGCCGTCGATGCCAGAGTGACCACTCCTCGGTCGCTGATTGGCCGCTTCGCCGTACAGCTGCCGCACAAATGGGTCCCGGGCCCGTCCTCTCTACGGCAAGGAAATCTCGCCGTTCGCGAGCAAAACCGCCGTCACACGGGGGCCCGCGAACTGCAAACGGCGTGCGGCGAGTTTCCGTGCCGGTAACGTGGACGGGCCGGTAACGTGGAAAGGCCAAGCGAAGGAGAGTCCGCTCCGAGCTGCCGAACTACGCGACTATGCGAGGAGAGAAGCAGACAACACGAACGCCGCATATCCTGGTCCCTTTCGGAGTCGGCCGGCTAGTGTTACACTCAAACGTGTAAGGCCCGTCCGCAGGGCAACTCGCCGCACGCAGTTTGCCGTTCGCGGGCCGGCGTGCGGCGTTCGTGTTGTCCACTTCTCTCCTCTTGTGTCCGTGTCTGCACGCCTTACCCCTTCTTTGCATTAAGAAAGGATTTCTATATGCCTGTAGCTCGGTCGTTGTGGAGGCTATGCTCGGTTGCTCGGTTCAGCAGGCTCCGTAATCGGCATTTCATCGCTACTCATCATACGTCACGTTATTGTGCTGGTGTGCTATGACGTCAATATTTTCGTTCCTCCTGTGTGACGCAGTAACTGCCGCGCTAGCGATGGGTCTCGGCTACGAGAAGGAGTTTTTATTGACTCTTTGGAGCTCAATTAAAATTATTTTGAAATGTTTGCAGCGTCCAATACCTCGTTCTGGGTGTCCTTGCATACGGAAGCAGCCTACAACACGCTTTTTATAGCCTCAAAATTTGGTGTCTCAAACCCTTTAAGCAATACAGCTTCGCTGGTTTTCCATCTTCACATGGTGGAAGGTCTTTTTTTCGTAATTACAGTTGCGTTGTCGTGGCGCACTGATAATGATTCGTTGGCCCTTTTTTGACTGCCGCCCTTGGCTTTCAGCCATGCCGCGCCTGCGCTGTAACGCGCTGTGCGGCGAGTGCGGCGTGTCCGGTCGCCCGCGCCGCTGGCCGCAGGCATTCCCGTTTTTGTGGCCGCCCAGCGCGTCAACCATATCACGAAATACGTTTGACGCAATTCTCAGGAAACTGCGTGGTCACTCCCGCGCGTTAATGCATACACTACTTTGGCGGAATTGCAGCAAAATGCGGTCTGGAACGTCTGATACAATGCGGAGAAAAATAGCCGGGGAAAAACAACGCCATGTACTCTTCTGCTGCAGCGATGACCTTCTTAAGGTAAGTTCATTTAAACTTGGTTACTTTCACCTCACACAACTCGCCTCTGCATGTTAGTCGGTTCAGCGTAGCCCTTTCTTTCTTTGCTCCTGCCATGGGTAGCGAGCACATTGAACTGGTGAGGTTCCTCCATCGATGAGAATTAGTGCTGTTGCGTGACAAGAACAAGCGGCAAGCTTAGTGCAGACCACCGTTTTCAAAATATTTTGTTCTGTACACTGAAACAAGAAAATTTAGAAGCTTAGGTTTGTTGGTACTTGACCGAACAAGTAGCTGGAGTGCTAAACACGCACCACATTAACACCCACTAAACACACGCGCAAAGGCACAATAAGATGTTCACAGAGTTTCCGGCATTTTCATTCTCATTATAACATAATATTTCTATAATGCTGATAAAGTGGTGCTTTTGGAGTCGTTTCCGGTAGTCTGAAATTGTGTTGAACAGAAATAGCCTGACGATAACCTAGATAAGCATGAACGTTTTGTGTTAGAAAGTCGTAATGCGATTTATCTGCAAGAAGATAGTGTCAACCACGCTTGACGATCCCGAAACACAATAGACTGTAGTGCATCTATAGATATGTTCGAGATAAACCGCTTGTCAGTAATATTATGATATTTTGTCAGAAAACGTTTGGTGTTTGCAACACCAAGTGAGTAGAATTATGTGCGAGATCTAAAATTTTTCGTTCAAATGCAATGCAGCTTAGTCGACGCGAAATTTCGCGAATGCGCCCTGCGATCGAGCTTCATTTGCAAATGTGCGTAGACTCTCATTTACTCGCTCCGCGCGATGTTTTCTGACGTAGTCAAATGACTGTTCCTGCCCGCGAGAGCTCTGTCTATATGAACAGAAATTTCTTTACATAAAAAACGTTAACTTCTGCAATTTTACGTGGCGAAACCACCATATTATTATTACGCACACCGTAATGGAGGACTGCGGATTAATTTTGGCCACCTGGGTTTCTTCGATGTGCCTCTAAATCTAACTATATATACACGAGTGCTCGGGCATTTCTCCCCCATTGAAATGCGGCCGGTGTCAAATCAGCGACTTCGAACTTGGTATCGCAGCACCATAACCACTGAGCTAACACATCGGGCGGTTACATAAAAGATACATTGAATATACAACGTCTGATGTCCTCCTAATGCTAGTATTTATAAATCCAACATTAGCAAAAATACAGATGGTAACAGGAGAGCGTCGTGCTAAGCGAGCACGCAGTCAGAGCGCGAGCAAACGCGTGAAAGTGAAGCTATTTTAGCCGGATCCTAGCAGACGACAAATGCGAGTCCCCCGTCTGACGTCACCGGAGCGTCTTTCGCAGTGCTGCCATCGGTCGCGCGCAGGGCCTGTTGAGTTGCTGCGTGTATGCGATGGTCTGAGGGGAACGGACAGTAAATACCCAGGCTAGCATAGTCTCATAGCTTACTCCTTACTGGCTAACGCCGACGGCTTCCAGTCGGTCTCACCTCGTACACCATCGAGGTGGTGCGATGCTTCCAGCGCACTGGCGACGGTCGATCATTGTCGGGAGACGACTGGTAGCTGCCACGACGCTGCTCCCTCTGCCCAGCAGCAGCATTACGCGCTGTCTCGGGCCGCATGTCGCATCCGCGTGTAGTTAGAACACTGTCCGAAGTGTTCAAGCGCAACATGGCTGTCGGTGCTTCGCCCGTCAGGCGAGACGGCCAAGTTTCTTGCGTCTGTGAATGCTTTTAAAGGCTTTGCGAACCTCGCCGGGTTTCGTGACCGTGGGAGCTGCGGCATAGAGAAAGAAATTCAACAAGAGGGGACACTCTTCAAAAACTGGCAACAGGAAACACGTCACGCCTAGTTTCAACTCCATCCGTTAGTTGACGCGAGCATCAGAAAAAAAGAATGTGAAATAAACTTACAGACAACGTTTTATTTTCTTATTCTTTCCCACTAAAAGTGAAAAGTTTTGCGTGTAAATGAACTTCTACTTTGGTACTTATTTTTGTTGCGTTGCCTAGCAACAAGCTAGCGGCATGCCAGACGCGCGTGCATACGTCATGCGCCAGACAAGCCGCAGGATTGAGCGAGGCCGGCTGCGCATGGGAAGATCGCGTGCTCGGCGACCCGTCTTTTTTGGATGTAGTCCGTTTTTTGGGCTCCCGGCCTTCTTTTGCGTTCCGTCTGCATTTCGGCACGGCACAGCTGCACTACTGGACTACGACAAGGTGAGGAATTTTGTTTGACAGTCTGCGACGCACTTCAAGCTCATTTAGGCTTACTGCACAAAACTGAACCTATATAGGGACGCAGTTATCGAAAAACAGCTCCGCCGTCCAAGCCATAGTTAATTTGAGTTAATTATCCGTACTGGGAGATGTTTGCAACGCTTTCTCTGAGCCCAAGCATAATTAAAACATTTAGGTAGTTTTTGGGCACGCTCGCCACCCCTGTCTTTGTGACGAAAAGCACCTTGGCCATGTGACGCAGTTGCGCGTGTACTGAATCTTACCGGGAGAAGTTTTGGCGCTTTCTCTGACCCCAGACATCATTGTAACTAATTTCGCTACTTTTTGGGGCACTTTTCAAGCACAGTGGCCGCGCTCGGCGTAGTGGCGCAGTTGGCGAAAAGCAGCTCGCCTGTGTGCCGCACTTAGTTTCGCGTGTACTGAATCTTAGTGGTAGAAGTTCGTGACGCATTGTCTGACCCGAAAAAGTATTGTAATCCATTTGATAACTTTCTGGGATATCTTGAGGCATGCTCGCCGCGCCTGGGGTTGTGAAGCTGTTAGCAAAAAAGCAAGCCGGCCATAGTGAGTTAGTTTTGCGTGTACTAAATTTTAGTGGGGCAAGTTTGTGACGCATTTTATAGCCCTACAACATACACCTTATTTCGGTACTCACGCTTGTCGAAAACGCGACGAGCGATTGCCGAGAGTGATAACACGGGAGTGTTGCTTGCGCCGGCAGGACGCGTAAAAGATAACACAGAGGAGCTCAAGAACTTGACATTTATGTATGCTAAGCGACTGAAAATAGGCTTTGCACCGACGAATATGTCTTGAGTGCGACTAGAAGGCATTCTGCAAGCGTGTAACATGGTCTGGCTGAGACTGTGTTGCAGCCACCTCTGTGTACTTAGCGTACCATCGCGTCGACTGAGGCCAAATTGTTTTGGAAACGCGCAGTCGGTGTATTTGTGCTCTTAAAGTGCAGGAAATAATGCCCGGGAAGGGAGGGATGCTTGAAAATCGGATGTTTTCTTCACATTTTATGGCATTGTTTGGGAGGAGTCTTTGCTGCGAAATGTACGTAAAAGTGAATTTATCTGCAATGCCGCTCATTCACCACTTACGCACGTTTCGCCTCTGCACGCAATACTCCTGTTAGGTCAATATACCAAAATGATACATGCTTGTAATTTACTTTCTTTCAGCTGATGGCATCCGGTGGAGCTTCGTACGGCGACGACTGCTGCTTACCTGGTGCCACAACTTTGGATGAATGCAGAAGCCCGGAACGAGCATTTATATAGAGCAAAATAAATATTTCATCATTTCAGAAGACGTCTTTTGTTTTCTTTATGAAATTGCACCTGACAGATTCGGCGCAGTCTTGTAAAGGTCGTTCGCAATCATTTCTACTAAATAATGAAACTATTCCACGCCAAGGCCACGAGGGGTTCAGCAGAAGCGAAAAAAAAAAAAAAAAGATGAATGCCGCGCCGAGCAGCTGAGCCGGCGCGGCGTGTACCAACGGGTGTTCAAAACGCGCGCGCCCAGAACCGAAACCAGAAGGAGTTAATACCATCCGCTTGGTGTGCTACAGTCAATTCGGCCGCTGGGCTCTATGGGAGTGTCCGTTGTTGAAATTTCTTTCTCTGTGGCTGCGGCCTGGCTTTCCCCTCGCCAGACAGGCCGGCCAGTCACAGCGGAACGCGCGCCCCGTGCAGCACCACCAGATGGCGCTCGCTTCAGACGCGGCGTCGGTCGGGGCAAACGATGAACCAGAAAGCCCAGCCTCTTGCATCCGCGGCTACACAGTAATGAAGAACACTTCTCGCGAATAGAATATGGATTCCAATGGCGCTAGGTACGCATGCGCGTGCTGCTTCTGAAACCATGATGCGCTGAAGGCGTCCGTCGTGCTCGCTAGTAGTCAGCAGCTCCGCTTAACAAAAGGCGTGGTACAATTTGTGTGCGCCTGCGGAGATATGGGTGAACCGGCAATATCTCCAAGTTGGATTCCAATTGATGCTGTGAAGGTGGAGAATCTAGCCCACGATCTTTGGTGAGAATCCAGCCCTCGACCTCTAGTGGTAGTCGAACCCACGACATTTGGTGTGAATTAAAGCGAAGCTGGTTAAGGCACTCGAATCCACGACCCAGTATGGAAATATGGGCGAACCGGCCACATCTCCATGTTGGATTCCAATTGACATCGGGAAGGACGGGAGTGGAATTTCAACTCCCTTTGGTGTTTATTAAGGCGAAGGTAATTAAGGCACGCTTAACTAATAGATAGTTAATTAGGGCACTCGAACCCACGACCTGTGGTAGGAGAAAACAAGTAATAGGAAGTAACAACACATTAGAATGAAATGGCAAGTGATGTAATGAAAGTCTCGCGAGCGGGCAGGCTTTCGCCTTCATCCTCTTCAGCGTATGCTAAAGTGACTATCAACTTTTAGTATTTTGTTTTACTACCACTAATATTGTTATCTTGCGACACTGTTAATATAATGTTAATACTTTGAATTTGCCTTCATACTATGAAAATGCGCAGCTGTATACTCTTATAGTTAAGTTTTCGTGCCTTGTCGCTGTGCTTTGTTGTTCTTTTATTTGTATTCAACGGTAACTCCGTATTCGCAACGATGCTTCTTGAAAACGTCTGCGTCTTTGAATAGTAATCTTTGGTTAGTCTACTAATTACTGCGATGCATAAAGTACGGGGAATAAGGAGCTCGATTGAATTTTTTGTACTCGACAAGGCGCATCACTAATTGCAGGTTGCGGCTTGTTGGACGCAACAGGAACTTCTATGAAGGGCGCATGTTTGTCGGTAGCCCCGATGTTTGTTTTTCGCATATACGTGTTCCCACTGAGTGAGCCGAAAAGTGTCACATTAAACAGTTTTGTTCAGCATAGCACCAAACGATCACACGTTTTCATAGAGTGGAGCAAATGGAGAAAAGCTTGCTGCACTTTCCAGTGGTCCTCGTTTTGTGCCGCCTGACATATGACCTTTCCGAACAGAGCCACGTTTATGTACAACAATCGTCGTCCGATCACAGAGAGCATGAGGGGGTGCTAGGAACCCTCAGGCAAAGGACAGCCATTTCAGCAAGCACCGTTGCCATCGAATGCTATCCAAGTGCCGTTTGTAGTCAATGCGCGGCCCCTTAATGACCGGCAGCGTGTTTAGCCTTCTCGCCTTTGTTTCTCTTGCCCTTTTAACACGCCTGTTTCTCTTCCTTCTGCGTCGGAGTTCGTGTTCCTTGTCAAAGCAGGTGTGCGCGTGTCTCCACGGAAGTACAGTAACGTATCTGTTAAATGACGCCAGCGCTATTTTCGCTGGTGCGAAAGAGTGTAAGTAGAGCGCGCGCGAGCGCTCATTGATGCGGGTGAGGCTTTGCTCTTTTGTTCATGCTATGACGCCTGTTCGTGGGTGCGTTTGGAAAAGATGCATTCAGGTGCATTCAAAGATGCATCCAAGGCATTGCTGTGCTTTGTGGTGCTGCACTGTACGATTTCTCATCAAAATTATTTCGTCAATAAGCGTCTTTCGTGACATCCGCTCTAAGCGTGTAACTGCGACAAAGAGCGGCGTGACAGGACGAATAGCTGGCAATAAACACTGCTCTTAGGCGTCCGTTCCTGCTTTGAGCGTCGGCATGCCTGGGCGTCCCTCGTAACCGAGTGAACGAGCACAGCGAAAAGATGAAAGAGCGAACGGGGAGCACAGCTGAGAATGAAAGGCGGTGATGTATAGCGAAGAGAGCGCGAGGCGGAAAGCGGAGGAGGAGAGTATGGCGAAGGGTGGGAGGAGAAAAGCAGAGTGCTGCACGAGACCACGAGATGGCACCATAGCATTTGTAATGTGATTGTATCATCATCATCATCATCATCAGCCTGGTTACGCCCACTGCAGGGCAAAGGCCTCTCCCATACTTCTCCAACAACCCCGGTCATGTACGAATTGTGGCCATTCCGTCCCTGCAAACTTCTTAATCTCATCCGCCCACCTAACTTTCTGCCGCCCCCTGCTACGCTTCCCTTCCCTTGGGATCCAGTCCGTAACCCTTAATGACCATCGGTTATCTTCCCTCCTCATTACATGTCCTGCCCATGCCCATTTCTTTTTCTTGATTTCAACTAAGATGTCATTAACTCGCGTTTGTTCCCTCACCCAATCTGCTCTTTTCTTATCCCTTAACGTTACACCTATCATTCTTCTTTCCATAGCTCGTTGTGTCGTCCTCAATTTGAGTAGAACCCTTTTCGTAAGCCCCCAGGTTTCTGCCCCGTAGGTGAGTACTGGTAAGACACAGCTATTATATACTTTTCTCTTGAGGGATAACGGCAACTTGCTGTTCATGATTTGGGAATGCCTGCCAAACGCACTCCAGCCCATTCTCATTCTTCTGATTATTTCCGTCTCATGATCCGGATCCGCCGTCACTACCTGCCCTAAGTAGATGTATTCCCTTACGACTTCCAGTGCCTCGCTGCCTATTGTAAATTGCTGTTCTCTCCCGAGACTGTTAAGCATTACTTTAGTTTTCTGCATATTAATTTTTAGACCCACTCTTCTGCTTTGCCTCTCCAGGTCAGTGAGCATGCATTGCAATTGGTCCCCTGAGTTACTAAGCAAGGCAATATCATCAGCGAATCGCAAGTTACTAAGGTATTCTCCATTAACTTTTATCCCCAATTCTTTCCAATCCAGGTCTCTGAATGCCTCCTGTAAACAAGCTGTGAATAGCATTGGAGATATCGTATCTCCCTGCCTGACGCCTTTCTTTATTGAGATTTTGTTGCTTGCTTTATGGAGGACTACGGTGGCTGTGGAGCCGCTATAGATATCTTCCAGTATTTTTACATATGGCTCATCTACACCCTGATTCCGTAATGCCTCCATGACTGCTGAGGTTTCGACTGAATCAAACGCTTTCTCGTAATCAATGAAAGCTATATATAAGCGTTGGTTATATTCTGCACATTTCTCTATCACTTGATTGATAGTGTGAATATGGTCTATTGTTGAGTAGCCTTTACGGAATCCTGCCTGGTCCTTTGGTTGACAGAAGTCTAAGGTGTTCCTGATTCTATTTGCAATTACCTTAGTAAATACTTTGTAGGCAACGGACAGTAAGCTGATCGGTCTATAATTTTTCAAGTCTTTGGCGTCCCCTTTCTTATGGATTAGGATTATGTTAGCGTTCTTCCAAGATTCCGGTACGCTCGAGGTCATGCGGCATTGCGTATACAGGGTGGCCAGTTTCTCTAGAACAATCTGTCCACCATCCTTCAACAAATCTGCTGTTACCTGATCCTCCCCAGCTGCCTTCCCCCTTTGCATATCTCCTAAGGCTTTCTTTACTTCTTCCGGCGTTACCTTCGGGATTTCGAATTCCTCTAGACTATTTTCTCTTCCATTATCGTCGTGGGTGCCACTGGTACTGTATAAATCTCTATAGAACTCCTCAGCCACTTGAACTATCTCATCCATATTAGTAATGATATTGCCGGCTTTGTCTCTTAACGCATACATCTGATTCTTGCCAATTCCTAGTTTCTTCTTCACTGTTTTTAGGCTTCCTCCGCTCCTGAGAGCATGTTCAATTCTATCCATATTATACTTCCTTATGTCAGCTGTCTTACGCTTGTTGATTAACTTCGAAAGTTCTGCCAGTTCTATTCTAGCTGTAGGGTTAGATGCTTTCATACATTGGCGTTTCTTGATCAGATCTTTCGTCTCCTGCGATAGTTTGCTGGTATCCTGCCTAACGGAGTTACCACCGACTTCCATTGCACACTCCTTAATGATGCCCACAAGATTGTCGTTCATTGCTTCAACACTAAGGTCCTCTTCCGGAGTTAAAGCTGAATACCTGTTCTGTAGCTTGATCTGGAATTCCTCTATTTTCCCTCTTACCGCTAACTAATGTGATTGTATGCGCGACGCGAATTGTGTAGTACTTTCTGGAAGCCACGGGGGCAGCAGCGATTGCACTGGAAACAAGTCGTGTATGAAAGCGGATGCGCTTGAGCCACAGATCATGTGTTCGACGATCGCTCACTCTGCTCGCCGGTATCGTTGTGCTTGAGTGTTACTTGTTTTGATCAAAAGTGAAAGATGGGCGAGTTGGTACGGAAGCATGGCTAAATTCAGCGCGGGAACTACTGGGGCACAAGCTAAGGAACAAGAAAAGACAGGGCACTTTTTTTTTTGTTCCTTAGCTTGTGTCCGAGTAGTTCGCGCTCTGAATTTAGCCTTACTTGTTTTGCTAGGCTGAAGTTCGCTCAATAAAGAGTTAAATTTGGAAGTAACAGTTTCAACACTGTGTCGTTTTTCGCTGTCACTACCACGTGACAATATAACCGTAATACAAAGTACTGTAATCCAGTTCTTTCTGAGCAATGAACGACGCAACCGGCGCAAGCGCCTTGTTTGCCGCAGCTGCTAAACGAGCTGCCTGAGCAGAGGCTTAGCGCGGCCGCCGAGAAACCCTGTCGTTCAGAATCGAATTCTTTGCCACAATGTATCGCGAATTCAAACCGCCTAGACAGCTGCGCTCAAAATTTGCATTAGGGGGTATAGTAATTGTCGGTTAACCTTTTCGTTATTTATTTATTCATATTGTCACATTATAGTGACGGTGAGGAATGGACCTTCCAGGTTAAGGCCTGACTTCTTTATTGGGTGATCATATAACCATCAAAATAAACAACACACGCAGCATAACGGTAGCGGCAAGAACAATTGTGGATCGACAGAATTAAATTTACGGGTCAAGCGCGTCTGCCATATACACATGACTCATCGCAAATTCCGGCGTAATCGCTGGTGCTCGTGCGCATTCTATAGAATGTGCACATCTGTTGGTTTCATGCACGCAACCTGATTAGGCAAAGATGCTTTCGCTTTAGAAGCGGCGACAACATCCGACACACTTCGGATACAGCAAGGTGCGTCTTAATTGCACCGAACGATAGCTTTGTAACAGTAGTTTAACAGTGAGAAATGGTCACCTGGAAAACATAAACAATGTACACGTGTCAATATGTGTCACAGATCCAGAAGAAGTATTGCGTGAGGTGGGGGACGGGGAGGGGAGACAAGTAATAAAAATGACGGAGAAAAAAAGTGTTTTGCAGCGCTATGAATATAAACAACAACATGAAGTAGTACATCACCACGGTTGCAAATTACATAGGTTAAAGAGTTATCATAAATAGAAATTGTTTAACACAGAGCCCGCAGCCAAGTCCCTGCGGCACTAGCCAATTACTGCAGTAATGTTTTGTCTGAAGGCTACAGGATTGTTAATACCAGCGATGTTATTGGGAAGGCCACTCAAATGCTTAATGAGACGAAGGATTGCATACGAATTAGATGCAAACAGAGAAGAACCAAATACGCTGGACGATCAGGTGATTGTGCAGGCGCCTACATGTGCCGGATAAACGAGCGAGTGGCAAGGTGGACGGGAGCTCACAGAAAGAAAGAAGGAAAAAAGAGAAAGTAAAAAATCACGTAGCAAACAAAGTAATGCTGCATTCCTGCGTGATTCTAAGGAAGGTAGTGACAATGAACTTAATGTTAGTCGTGCTCGAATATACGCTGTAGTACTTGGTAATGAAACGCACCTCACAGTTCTAGAGCGACCCACGAATTTCGAATAAATGTGCGCGCTGAGGTGAACAAATTCATACCACAAATTATAGTTGGGCTCGAATTAATGCTTGGAACGCAATATTTCTGCCCAAAGAAGGATCGCCGCGGATACTTGTGTTTTAGATAACCTGGCGTATGTGAGGCGTTGGCTGCTATTCACTTCAATGTGGAAATAACATAATAAACTCCGTGTTGGAAGAATGCTCAGATACTTGCATGACCACGGTCGACTGATGAGGCAGTCGTCAAGCGACTAAGTGGAGGCGCAGTACATTTGCTTGCGGGTGAATATCTATAGTGTACATTTATGAGTGTTCAGAGTCATTTCATTTGAGGTTCATCAACACACAGACTACAAGGGAAGCCGTAGGGAAGGTCTCCAGATTCATTCGGACCACTTGTTGTTCTTTAATGTGCATCTAAGCGAAGTGCTTTAGCGCTTTTGCCTTCGATGTCTCTCGGAACGCGGCCGTCGTGAAGTAGAATTAAAGCGCCCCAGAAGCAATGCTTTGTGTTCTGAGGCAAGTGACCGGGTACGCAGGAAGTGCCATCTCGTTTCCAGGGAGTAGGAAGCAGTCCATAAAAGGGGCTTGTATAGGAATTTCTCTTCGTTTTGAAAGCGCGCAGTACTTTACAGAACCATTCCTTAGATGTGTTTACGGCGAAACGACATTAATTGTATTTGTCTGCGAATACGCGGTATATGTGGTATATCCGGTATATTCGGTCTATATCGTATGTATCTATCAGATTTCCCATAACGGGTCACCAATTTGTGCCGGCTGTTCACCGAGAAAATGGCGCGATCAAAGAAGATGAAGATCTGTGTTAATAACTGTTTATAGCACCTAATGTTATAGAGCTTATAACGTGTGCGAAATATAACTAGCGAATTAGCGGGAGTACTGGACAACCACCCTTTTACTATTTACACTAAGTGATTGGAAGCAGTTGACATGTCAACTGCGTCAAAAGGCAGGCGTCTTCTTGACTTCTTAGTGGTTACAAGAATATCAGGAGACTTTTCCTTAGTGAATACAAAAATACATGTCCTTATACCAAGCGACTTGTTTGGTATTATGTAGTGTTGTATATAGATTGCAGTGATGATACCGCTGCGCCAATTGCGCCGAACTGCGCCGAAACGTGAACACTGCTACATCCTGCTACATTTCCGCAAAATATGGTGAATCTGCGCCCACCCTGCGCCGAAGGGTGTGCTCCGGTCCAGAAACGAAACTAATTAATCGAGTGCCGCTTATGTCACCATCGACAGCGGCATCGCTTGAGCTACCGCACTCGCGGCGCGCGCGGCAATCCGAGCCAAGCCAAGCCTGATGGTGTTGCTGCTGTCATAGACTTTCCTATATGGCTGCTGTTGGGCTGCTGCTGTGGTCTTTGCGGCATGCGGTCGCCCTGAGTTGGATGTGCTAGCCCTCACCGTCGGCCGTCGACTTCGCTATGGCGCTTGCAAAGCTGAAAGGTTGGTGCATCTATCATGAATTTTGTATTGCTTAAGTTTGTAGAGGCATAGCCAGCACGTTGTCTGCTGCTGTTCTATATGTCAAAAAATGTGTGCCGACAGCGTAGGCAAGAAAGCGGCAAACATGGCGGTCTGCTGTTCAGGAGCGATTGGCGTTCACCGCACGCGCTTCTTCTGCCTCGGCTGAACCACGTTGGCGCGATTTCAGGCGTGATGACGGCAGCGCGACGGGGACTAGCGATGAGTTTGGGTCGCGTGTGGGGAGGCGCGCGTTCGTTAAAAAAGAAAGCGGCTTGTCTGCCGAAAGCTCCTCAGGTTCAATATTTCACGGACGGAGGGAAGGTTCAATCAAGCGACCAGTCGCGTAGGCCACTAAAAAAAAAAAAAAAAAAAAAAAAAAAAAAAATCGTATCTTTAACGTTTTAATTCCGCGCCGTTCTTCTACCTACATATTAAGGCATACAAAAAAAAACGTTGCTTAACTTAGTGATACTCTAGTCGCTGTTTTCTCTCGGCGACGTCGCCCTGGGTGGTTTCAGCCGCGCTGCGATCACCAATGCTCGTCGCGTCGTTGCTCGCATACACACAGCTACTGAAGATGCCACGTTAGCTTGCTGTAATGTCTAGTGCACGGAGTTGAGCGCTTTCTACCTTTTTATTTGACTGAAGCATGCCTGCGTTATGCTTTAGAACTTATAATTTTAGCTGTTTGCGTGAGCTATTTCAGTCAGGACTATGGAACTGGCATGCTTGCTATGCCCGAACTTGCATGACAGCTAACGTATCGTGGCCGCTCGCAGCAATGATAATGCAAGCTGTTCACGGGGGCAGAAAGAGTTGAACAGAAAAGGAATCGAAAGGGCACTCAATAAAACATCGTGCCTTGTCTAGCTTCTCGGCGGGCCTCCGTTGTTTTTCTGCCAGGTTGAATTTGGACTTGTAGGCTCTGTTCTAATACAGGACAAAGGTCGAAGTGCTAAACTAAGAGATGAAGCGATCTTGATAAACATTTGCGCATGTGAAAGAATTAGTTTTATTTCTGGTATATCGTGTAATGCTAAAATGTCGGTAATGAGCAATTTAACCTTATTTTCTTTTAGCATAGCGTAAATTGCATTATTTAGTAGAAATGAGAAATTGCTTTTTTTTTGTGCAGGCTGCTCCACCAAGTTCAATCAGGACATTCTTCTCCAGACTGACCAAAATGGTGACAAAATATCACTGCGGTGCCGTCAAGCAAACGAAGCAACTGGCCCAAGCTGCTGTGATAGTCTTGTTGCCTTAAGACATTTTATAATAAAGTGCAATAATTGTATATTTGCACATTGTTTGTCTGACAACTTTAGTTAAAGCTAGACTAACTGGTGGTATTAATAATTAAAATAAGTGGCGTTTGTTATATATTGGCTATGATAGAACACCACTCAGCATTTCTTGCTTTCCTCTTGCTTGCTGTGAAAGCTGCACATATGTTTTGCAATTGTTTCAACAGACACCCACTTCGAACGCTCGTTTTACTGCTCCGAAAAGCAATTTTGCCTGCTCCGAAAGCCCCATTTTACTGCTCCGAAAGGCATTTTTGCCTGCTCCGAAAGCCAGTTTTACTGCTCCGAAAAGCATTTTTGCCTGCTTCGAAAGCTGCTCCGAAATGGCCAAGGCCAGTATCATCACTGAGATTGTTAATGGAAGCTGGAAATCGAATGGAACTTGCACTTGGGCCGTACATCCAAGTTGATGCATGGATAGCTCGATCACGGAAGATTGAAGACTGAAATGCATCTCGCATTTGTGCAGTGGCGTGGAAACTGATGTCTAACATTGTTTTTTTTAGCCGTTGAACAAGAGAAACAGAGCGGTCGAGGTGTCTACCACATGTGTTTCTATAAAGTCATTTATTTCTTGGCAGAGTGATACATGTGCAGGCCAATTCACAAATAGAGGGGAAGGGGGGGTGCGAAATGTTAAGAAGTTGCACGTTACGCGTTTCCCGCATTGAAAACAGCCGATGCGCGGCGTTCCCTAGCATTTCCTGGTGCGGCGCGCTGGTATCGTTGCTTCTGAAGTGCGAAAGCAGTCGCGCAAAATGAAAATAGTAATAATAATAATAACATAACAAAATAAAATAACAATTATAAAATGAAAAAACGGCCGTGGCTTAGCTTGAATAAGCCTGGTGATTGCGAAGCAATAGTGACCGTAGCGCCCCTGGTGAGAGGAGCGGGAGTTAGGCCGCCGTTGGTGGCTACCGCCTCGCCTCGCGACGGCGTGAGATGGGGCCCCGTTTTTACACAGCTGGTTTGACGTCACACCGACCGTAGCGCCCCTGGTGAGAGGAGCGGGAGTTAGGCCGCCGTTGGTGGCTACCGCCTCGCCTCACGACGGCGTGAGATGGGGCCCCGTTTTTACACAGCTGGTGTGACGTCACTCTAGGTCACGTGGTGTGACGTCACGCAGCGAGGTCACGCTAAAGGTCAATAGTGCCTACCACCGCCTCGCCACGGAACGGGCTGAAGTGCGACCTAAAGTAGTGTTGCTTCGCAATAAAAAAATAAGCAATGGGCACCGCGAATTTTCATTTCTCCGGATATAACTACCACACATAAACCTAACCATTGAGTCCTCCGCAGAACTCATGCAGGGGCACTGATCGCGCACAGCTTTTAGGCACAGCTCACCATAATCTTGGCTGTCAAATTGCGGGGCGGATAAATGCCCTTGCTGAGGACGGATAGGTCACCATATCTGCAGTAGCCGCGCAGCGCGCCCATCTTTCTTTTTTTTTTTCTAGCGCAGCCAGCGGCCGAGTACATATACCCCTGCAAATGGCGTCTCTTGCTTCGCTGCCGTCCCGCTCGCTTAATCGCTCGGGGAGGGTTTTCGAGCACTGACACTTCGTCTTAATCGTCGCTCCAGAGCAAGAGGGGAAACGCGCCTGGCTTGCTCGCGTTTCCGTCCATGCTACTCGCATTCCTCCCATTCGCCCTTGCGTTCGTTTCGGGCCACACCGAGGTTTCTCAGCTTCTAGATTTCGTACTAAGGCTCTGCCACCATTTTAAATAGCCGCAGCCATAAGCCGACGCCATACGGGGCATCACGTAATAGACTAGAAGGAAGCGTCATCGCCGCATTTTTCTTGTGCGGTGTTTTCATACGTGCGTTGATCATTGTTTCTTGGAGCATCTTAATAACTGCCTTACCTCTGAGCATGCTAAGCACCGCGCACAGGCACGGCCTGATCCTCCCGTCTCGCAGAGGTCGGGGGAATCTGTCACCGCGCGAGTTTTAGCGTGTACTTCTTTCCCCTTCAGCAGGCAACGACTCGAAGAGGGACTGGTGACGAAAAAACGCGAACTGTAAAATCTTCACTACCGTAAGAGTGGTTGCTCGCTTGAGAGTCGCTGACTACAATGTCAGTTTCGTTTCTTGTTCGGTGTGATGCGCGTTTTGCCTTAAAGACGAGGATACTGCGCGCATGATTAAAGGGGGACGGCAATGTTGGTTACTGCAGCTTAGCTAACGGGAACTTTCGCGTGCCGAATGGCGACACCCTTTATCATAGTTTTCTAGCTTCACCATAATTCTTTAGTTTCTAGTCACCGTCGTAACGTAAATAGGTTTGTCTTCATGCAGAAAAGTTTAGGTAGAATTTGAGGTTGCAGCCTACCTTTTTCAGAAAGTAATGAAGGATGACAATTGAAAGCGCCAGCTGTACTTCCAATTTTACTGTGTTCAAAGAGAACCTACGAAAATTTCTTTTGTACAAGCAACGTACAAGAAAATAAAATATTACTGGCTATTGTCGTGACCTGTGAAAGGAAAGGTTCAGAATGCCTTTTGCCATTATCACACAATTTTTTAAAATTATCTTAGCTTCAGACTGCTTCAATGACCTCCTGTCTAAGATAGCATGTGATTTTTTCAAATAATTTTGTTGAACAATGAAGCGTCGATGTTGTTCTGCTCGCTAACTGTTGGAGACACAGCTATAAGAGCTTCAGGGTGTTCTAGCGAGCAGTTTTCAAGAGATGCATTAGTAATAAAAACGAAAGGCATAAAAATGTGCTTTTGGCAGAAAACGCAATTTTACGTTTCCACTTTCACCAAAACGTTTTAAAAAGCTCTAGCACTATACACTCAATCTATTGCTTTCTTTCCAATGTCTCAAAAACGTTTCTTGAGGCTTACTTTCTCTCGACATCATTTACACTCTGTTGAGCTGCAGGACTGCGTTTTGTCCATCCGCTCCCTTTCAAGGCAAACGAAACCGTCCCACACCTGCTTTGATGACAAGTAAACTAAAAAAGCGCTTCGCGCAGCGTTTTTGACATTGTCCAAGTAGCATATGTTTATGGCACAACAACTTAGAGAAAGATACCTGTATGATTGGATGAACGTCGATGAAACAGCCACGCTGACGCACTGCACTACTGCTGCTTCGTTACTTGGAAAACTTGCAGTGACAGCAGACACATCATAAACTGAATACAGTCTGCATATGAAGCCCCAATATGCAATAAAATGACTACACTTACAGCATACTCAGGATGACACATAAGCATAAACAGCATATCTTTAATTGCCCTGGTAGGTGCTTCTTGACGCCATGTTATGTCGTTTGGGGCGCAAAGTTCACAAGCTCGCCCTTGCATTATTACGTTGCTTCTCGGGCTGTGTATGAATTAAAAGCGCTAAAACTTCAAATGTAGCTTTTTTTGTAGTTCAACATACGACCCTTTCTTATTATTTCAACATTTTAAATACTGGTAACCCCCTATGGGGCTTGGGCAGAGTGGCACACAAGACAGTTGAAACAGAGCTTCATGAGTATTACAAGATTGTAGATAAGCTGGTCACGGAAAAAGTGCCAACGTTTAGCTTTGATTAAGTGTATGGTAGAAAAAGCATTAAATTTAACGCATGCAAATGCACATCACAATGACCTCCTATCTAAGGTAGCATGTGATTTTTTCAAATAATTTTGTTGAACAATGAAGCGTCGATGTTGTTCTGCTCGATAACTGTTGGAGAAAAAAGCAGATTATTTAAAGATAATATTTCTGTATTTAAATGAGCTAGTGTAATAAGGTGTGGGCGGCGAGTTCCATATCCTGGACAAAATTTAGCATAATTTCATGTTTGGCTGTTCATTTGACGTTTTGCCTTGTCAAACATGAATTTCACATGGCATGGTCAATTCTATAATTATCTTCAAATTAGATTCCGCCTGTGGGTGAGAAATCAAGGTTCTTACCTAGCTATTCAAAAAAGCTTACTCGGCTATTTTGTGCGCTTCGATATGTGTTTTCATTAGTACCTGTAGAAGCATGCCAAACAATGTTGCCATAATCAAGAATTCGTAACATCAAGCCATTACGTAATAAAAGGTTGCGTGACTTGAAATGGTTGCGTGAAATGTTTGACGAAATCAATTTTAGGGATTTCTTTATGCAGATTTGAATAATATGCTGATTACATCTGTTATCTCCACAAACGTGGAAACCGCGAAGAATTTAACTTCTTTAACTCGAGGCAGTGTGTTTCCATTCAACTTCTAACAAAAAGACAAAAGGCGTTTGTTCTTGCACCAATTAATCGATTTAACTCCGTCAGATCGGATCAATTATTGCAAACACTACCGTCAGAGCATTTACATCAACAGTAATATCACTAATATAAAGTAGAAGCAATTACGGTTCCAGCACTGAAACCTGTTGTGAGGAGAACGCCAAGCAGACTCTTGGATCGTGCGCCAAGAACAAAATGATCAACTCTTCCCTACAGGAAAATCCTGACCTGACCTTCGTCACGGTTAAGTAACCTACAGGTAACGGTGCCGCATTGCTTCGGCCACCCGTTCCCTCAGCTCGGCATCTTCTCGTTGCTGTCAGATCGCCTGGTACCGAGCAGCAGCTCGGATTAGTGAATTCATGCGCCGCCGGCTTTTGTTGGTGCCTGGGTCTTCGGACCTGCGCCCAGGGCGCTTGCACTGGCTGAGCTCCTCCCAGGATGACGCCACGGGGCGGAAGGGTGTCTTCAAGCTCTGGCCCATGATCACGGTGTAAGAAGTAGCTTAGGTGAAAAGACGCCGTCACAGGGCGCGCCGCGGTAAAGCACTGCTTCTAGGGAGCGCCGATAGATGGCGCGAGAAACTGACGCCCTTTTGGCTTTGCTTTACGCCCTGTCACTGCGCCCGGCTCATGGTGTTAGAAGCACTTTGCTCAAGGCATTGAAATTTTCCGTTTCAACACAGCGCTTTCAACGACTTTCGAACGGTTTGTACTTACTGTGAGGTCTGGGCATTTGAACAATGTTAATAATGAGTTGCACGGTGCCGACAAAGTCTCACACCCAAATTGCAATCCACGTGCTGTATGAAACAAACCAGGTGGAGGAATGGGTACCGGCGTGTCGTCGTTTCGCTGAAGATTGCATATAACTTCCTTTTTCTTAATAACGTAAGTCGAGGCCTCAGCAATACGATGGCATCACCGTGATCGCCCAAATTGCAGTTCACCTGCAGTATGAAACAAATCAGGCAGAGGAATGATTGCCGGCTTGTGGTTCTGTTTTGGTGGAGGCTGCATATAAATATATATATTGCCTGATGACGTAAGGCCTGAGCAATACGGTGGTATTAACATGATGTTATAAGACTTTGGAACAGCTACTGGTGCGATCGCGCGGGCTGTTGCAATCGCGTGATGATACAGACTAACAACGTTTTTTAATGACGCATGTAATATTTTAATCAACTTTATTTCGCATCACTTGTTCAAAAGCCTCAGTCGTATCTCTTTGCTATTCCCCGCATATTTAGCATAACATAACATCACAACATGTTTTTTCTTCTCAGTTATTGATTGAATTTTAGAAGCTTAAGTAAAAGAAAGCGATAACAGAAGTCCCAGTATGTTCGATGAAAGCACACGGAATGCATAAAAGCAAGAAAGTTCATGCTCAGTTCGTTGAAGAGGTCGTGCTTACACAAGCTTTGGCATTTTGCGCAAGTCGTGGCTCTTTTTTGCATCATGCTTGTTCTTCAATTGCCTGCAGTACTGACGCATGCGTAGGCATATATAGTAATGCAGCAACTTCGCCAGCATTTCTTCTTTGTGCGTACTGCAAGGAAACGTGAAGTGGAAATTGTCCAGCTCGGCATCAGTAGTTTTGTCGTATGCTTCCCTGTGACCTGCATACTTAGCGAACTTTTCTTCAGTGTACTTGAAGAAGTCAAAGAGGTGCATATTTGGATGCGTGAGCCAGCCCCTGGTTTTGCAGTTCACGAGATCGGCTTTGGACACGTTTGCGAGACCTCTTTTTTCCTCAAGAGCATCCTTGCAAATTGAGCAGGTTGTTCCATTGCTAATTTTCCTTGACACGAACCCTGTAACATAGTAGACAGTGCAGTCTACTACAGCTGCGTCTGCGTCAGGCTCGTCTAAATCGAAAACGTCGTCACACTCCCAGCTTCCTTCATCGATGAGCCCGTCAAGCCTTTGCTTCAATTCATGCAACTTTAACAGTCTGCAGCGGTGGCGTAGAGGTAGAACACCCGCCTCGCGTGCAAGAGGTCCGTGGTTCGAATCCCGGTGCCGGCAATTTTCCACCGGATTAAAAAAAATCCGCGTGTTGATAAAATTGCACAAACAGGCCTAGAGTGTGGCCTGATCCCGGTGACCAGAACCGGTAACGCACTCCCTCACCAGAGCAGGATTGGCCACCCTGGTGCAGTACTTGGCCACAACCTCCTATATGAACACAACAGTCAAACCCCGGCCCTCAGTCCCCAGCAGCTGCGAAGCAACTGACCACGGCGGCGGTCAGACCTGCGACGCAGCAGAGGGTGCTAAGAATGACTGGCTCCGGATAGCCGCCATTGGAATATGAACCTGGCAACGTTTAACGCTAGAACGTTATCTAGTGAGGCGAGTCTAGCAGTGCTATTGGAGGAATTAGAGGGCAGTAAATGGTATATAATAGGGCTCAGTGAAGTTAGGAGGACGAAAGAAGCCTATACAATGCTAAAAACCGGGCACGTCCTGTGCTACCGGGGCTTAGCGGAGAGAAGAGAACTAGTAGTCGGATTCCTGATTAATAAGAATATAGCTAGTAACATACAGGAACTCTATAGCATTAACGAGAGGGTGGCAGTTCTTGTTGTGAAACTTAATGAGAGGTACAAAATGAAGATTGTACAGGTCTACGGCCCTACATCCAGTCATGATGACCAGGAAGTCGAAAGCTTCTATGAAGACGTGGAATCGGCGATGGGTAGAGTGAAAACTAAATACACTGTACTAATGGGCGACTTTAATGCCAAGGTAGGCAAGAAGCAGGCTGGAGACAAGGCAGTGGGGGAATATGGCATAGGCACTAGGAATAGCAGGGGAGAGTTAATAGTAGAGTTTGCGGAACAGAATAATATGAGGATAATGAATACCTTCTTCCGCAAGCGGGACAGCCCAAAGTGGACCTGGAGGAGCCCGAACGGCGAGACTAGAAATGAAATAGACTTCATACTCTGCGCTAACCCTGGCATCATACAAGATGTGGACGTGCTCGGCAAGGTGCGCTGCAGTGACCACAGGATGGTAAGAACTCGAATTAGCCTAGACCTGAGGAGGAAACGGAAGAGACTGGCACATAAGAAGCCGATTAATGAGTTAGCGGTGAGAGGGAAAATAGAGGAATTGCAGATCAAGCTACATAACAGGTATTAGACTTTAATTCCGGAAGAGGACCTTAGTGTTGAAGCAATGAACGACAATCTTGTGGGCATCATTAAGGAGTGTGCAATGGAAGTCGGTGGTAACTCCGTTAGGCAGGATACCAGCAAACTATCGCAGGAGACGAAAGATCTGATCAAGAAACGCCAATGTATGAAAGCATCTAACCCTGCAGCTAGAATAGAATTGGCAGAACTTTCGAAGTTAATCAACAAGCGTAAGACAGCTGACATAAGGAAGTATAATATGGATAGAATTGAGCATGCTCTCAGGAACGGAGGAAGCCTAAAAACAGTGAAGAAGAAACTAGGAATTGGCAAAAATCAGATGTATGCGTCAAGAGACAAAGCCCGCAATTTCATTACTAATATGGATGAGATAGTTCAAGTGGCTGAGGATTTCTGTAGAGACTTATACAGTACCAGTGGCACCCTTGACGATAATGGAAGAGAAATTAGTCCACAGGAATTCGAAATCCCAAAGGTAACGCCGGAAGAAGTAAAGAAAGCCTTGGGAGATATGCAAAGGGGGAAGGCAGCTGGGGAGGATCAGGTAACAACAGATTTGTTGAAGGATGGTGGACAGATTGTTCTAGAGAAACTGGCCACCCTGTATACGCAATGCCTCATGACCTCGAGCGTACCGGAATCTTGGAAGAACGCTAACATAATCCTAATCCATAAGAAAGGGGACGCCAAAGACTTGAAAAATTATAGACCGATCAGCTTACTGTCCGTTGCCTACAAACTATTTACTAAGGTAATCGTAAATAGAATCAGGAACACCTTAGACTTCTGTCACGCAAAGGACCAGGCAGGATTCCGTAAAGGCTACTCAACAATAGATCATATTCGCACTATCAATCAGGTGATAGAGAAATGTGCGGAATATAACCAACCCTTATATATAGCTTTCATTGATTACGAGAAAGCGTTTGATTCTGTCGAAACCTCAGCAGTCATAGAGGCATTACGGAATCAGGGTGTAGACGAGCCGTATGGAAAAATACTGAAAGATATCTATAGCGGCTCCACAGCCACCCTAGTCCTCCATAAAGCAAGCAACAAAATCCCAATAAAGAAAGGCGTCAGGCAGAGAGATACGATATCTCCAATGCTATTCACAGCGTGTTTACAGGAGGTATTCAGAGACCTGGATTGGGATGAATTGGGCATAGAAGTTAATGGAGAATACCTTAGTAACTTGCGATTCGCTGATGATATTGCCTTGCTTAGTAACTCAGGGGACCAATTGCAATGCAGGCTCACTGACTTGGAGAGGCAAAGCAGAAGAGTGGGTCTAAAAATTAATCTGCAGAAAACTAAAGTAATGCTTAACAGTCTCGGAAGAGAACAGCAATTTACAATAGGCAGCGAGGCACTGGAAGTCGTAAGGGAATACATCTACTTAGGGCAGGTAGTGACGGCGGATCTGGATCATGAGACGGAAATAATCAGAAGAATAAGAATGGGCTGGGGTGCGTTTGGCAGGCATTCTCAGATCATGAACAGCAGGTTGCCATTATCCCTCAAGAGAAAAGTATATAATGGCTGTGTCTTACCAGTACTCACCTACGGGGCAGAAACCTGGAGGCTTACGAAAAGGGTTCTACTCAAATTGAGGACGACGCAACGAGCTATGGAAAGAAGAATGATAGGTGTAACGTTAAGGGATAAGAAAATAGCAGATTGGGTGAGGGAACAAACGCGAGTTAATGACATCTTAGTTGAAATCAAGAAAAAGAAATGGACATGGGCAGGACATGTAATGAGGAGGGAAGATAACCGATGGTCATTAAGGGTTACGGACTGGATCCCAAGGGAAGGGAAGCGTCGCAGGGGGCGGCAGAAAGTTAGGTGGGCGGATGAGATTAAGAAGTTTGCAGGCATGGCATGGCCACAATTAGTACATGACCGGGGTTGTTGGAGAAGTATGGGAGAGGCCTTTGCCCTGCATTGGGCGTAACCAGGCTGATGATGATGATGATGATGCAACTTTACTGCACGTTGCATTGCTGACCCCTTATATATCTCTCTGATATCAGCCAAAGTCACAACGGCGGCTTGGCTTTTATCAAGCACCGTACAATTCCCATACTTTGGCGGTTTTACCAAAGAATACAAGCTCAGCATGCGGTACAGCTGTAGGAACGTGGGGAACGTTGGGTGCTCATTCTGACCACCAGCTTGCCGGATTATGCCAAAGAAACGCTTCAGCGGGTCTTGATTCATCTTCGCTGTCAATACATACTTGAAGCCGCAGTCCTTCAGCAGGTAAATTGACAGTTCGCGCACAGATTTCAGTGTCATGCGTAGGTCTTCGGCGGTTGACTTCGTCAAAAAAAAGGGTCCTTGTGGATTTCACCGCTCACGACCTGTTGCTCCCACGAGTCCAGCCATTCGGATGCAGATTCTAGGACACATAAATCCTTGCATTCCAGTTTTAAGCCTTCTGCGGGGAACCGCCGGTTTAAAGCGTCAAACAGATCATTAAAATAGAGCGTGAACTCGACCGTCGGCTCAACATTAGTTAAACGAGGCGCGCCTCTCTTTGCATAGAAAAGAATTCCTTTAGCCACGGAGTTGCTAAATATCTGAGTGGCAAGCTTTACCCGCATCCTTAGCATCTTGGAGGGGTTTACGTGGTTGTATGTTATTTCAGGGCACACCTTTAGCTCTGCTTTGTTCTTGCCGTCCGCAACGAACAGGGCATCGTAACAGGACCACCTTATCAGTTTTCCGTCTTTTTTCAGAACATTTTTATCCAGAAGCCTGTTTCTGACGCACTTGAAGAGATGAGGAGTGTCGGACAGTACATACACTTTTCTAGAGCTGCCCAATGGGTGCTCAAAGGAATTACGGACTACACCCAGTGCACCAGTGATGCCGAGATGCTTCCACGTCGCGCGGTTGGTGGATGCACCATCAAACACTACTCCGTCGACGAACGCTCCGGCTTTCTCCAGGTGTAAAATGCGCTGGATCAGGAGTTGAGAAAGCAGCGTTCCCTTAGTTGGTCCTTTAGATGCAAACACGGCTACTGGCTGTAAGTAGGCTTCACCGAACGGAGCAAAAGCGAAGACGAGGCCATGATCTGCCATTTCATTACTTTGATTATTTTGCTCTCCATGATCAACAAGGCCGGTGTATGTCATTGTCTGCGAGTTGAGAGCCATTTCTCTCTTTACTTGAACTTCGTCCAGGATCAGGAGTCCCCTCCGCTGGAACGTGGTCTTTGCGGCAACCTTTAGCTTGAGGGCTTTGAAGAAGTTTTCATCAAATCCACACTTGTGACCAACTATGCTTATATATTTTCTCGCTGTGGTGACGGACGGCAAAGGCAATATGTCATTGTTTCGCAAGAAAGAGTACGTGGCCGGGCTTCGTATGTGCAGCAAAAGACACAACAGAATCCAGTCGTCTGTATACCGTCTGCTTGTTTTTGATGCGCACCTAGCCGCTGATATACGCTCTTGTATCAAAAGCAGCTGTGGTGGCGGTATATCAAGTCCCGTCAGCTTCTCACTGAGTTCTTGCTCCTGCAAATATGTTAGCTGCTGCATCGCCGCTTGCAACTTCCCCAATAGCAGCTCGTTGCGCTTTTCCAGTCGTGCTCGTGACCGCTGAAGTGCTGACCTTGCATGTCGCAAAGCAGAAAGCTTCTGTTGCTGGGCAGGCGCCACCGACAATCTGAAACGCTTGAAAGGTATTTCCTGCTTGGCTCGCGCAGCTCAGCAATCAGCGTGGATCCTAAGGGTGCCAGCAAGGCCAGAACACAGACGACAGATTGCACCTTGAGGCCTTACCAAGAGGCATTTGTTGTGTCTCCAGGTCTTTTGAGAGTCCAGAAAAGCACATTCAGGGGATACATCAGGGAAGTCCTTTAAACTTGGCCCTCCCCTGCACACACATATGTGCTGTCTATAACTTTCAATATGGATTCAACTTCAAGGCTTGAACCAGCGAAGGGACTTACCCCCACTGCAGTAGAGTCTATCAACTTGTTTAAGATGTAGACTTGGACTGTCATGTCACTTTTGATATGGAGTGCCTTCCTGTTAAACAGTACCGACGATCCATCGCTTGTCCTATGCGGCACCGCAGCGTCAATAAACACAACGTCCCTCACTCCTGCTACGTCGATGAGATGTGCTGCCCATGAAGGCTGTGGTAGGCTAATGCAAGATACTGCACTGAAAAGCCGTTCGAACAATGAATGAGATGAGTCATTCTCACTGGACTTTGCGCCACAAGTGGTATCGTCGGAAGACGTTTCCATGGTGTCTGCTGGAGAAACATCTATGCTGATCGCTGACGTCGGCACGCTGCTGTTGTCACTGCTAGAGTTACACACAGAAGCACCAGCGGGAATGCCTGGCCGTCTCACTTGCTTTCGAGGGCTTTTAATCTTCCTAGAGAGTTAGCTTGGTGTACCTTCGAAAATTGACGGCACAGGGTCTTTTGAAAGGCCCGCTCTTCTTGTTCCAGACATCAGGATATGACCGTCAGTTTCCGCAGACCATGCCTTCAGGATAAAATGAGATGCGAAATGTTTTTCACAAACTTGATCCGTCCTTTGGAGCACGCGGTATTTGAAAGGTATAGCTCGTCTCCACGCTTAAAGTCTTGCTTCTTCGTTTGGCGGCTTGAAAAGCGCGCACTTTTGTTTGCAAGACTTGTAACCACTGTTGCAAAACGGTACGAAACACTTTCCTATTATGCATACTCATGAAACAGTTCGAAGGATGAGACGTACCTGACAGGCAAGTGAAAAATGCGTTGACAAAACACGGTGTGCAGAAAACACGTGGCGACGACACAACGGCAACCGGTCAGTGATCTCGGCGCGCGTGAAGTGGACTGCGGACGCTAGTTTCCAGCGCCCTCACTTGACACATGGACAAAGGAGAACTCCAAGCCTTCCCTCCGCTTAGCGCGCAGCCCTCGCCGCTGAGTTACCTAAGCTACTTCTTACACCGTGCCCGTGACCCGACGAGGAGTAAGCAGCGCAGCTGTCCACTCATGAAACCGCCCTTTCCGGCAGCTGCTCTGCTCTGGGAGCAACTGGTTGTTTTGCGTGACCACGACAACGCCACTTGTAAGCCAATACAAGCTTCGCTTGAAAAGGAAGCAGCAGCTGGGATTGGTGAATTCGTGCGCCGCTGGCTTTTGTTTGCGTCTGGGTCTTCGGACCTGCGCCCAGGGCGCTTGCAGCGGCTGAGCTCCCGCCGGGGTGAGGCCACGGCGCGGAAGGGTGTCTTCAAGCTCTGGCCCGTGACCCAACGAGGAGTAAGCGGCGCAGCGGTCAACTCATCAAACCGCCCTTTCCCGCAGCGGCTCTGCTCTCCATGTCGTGAGCTGAGTGGAGCGATAGTGTTAACGTCTTTCTCCGAGAATAAGCTCCAGAGTTCGGACAGCGCTATAGCCTTCAAATATAAATCCGAACCTGTGGTAGAACATTTTTTTGAGAAGAGAAGGCTGCTACATGCTGCTGACTCCCCGTTTTTGGGCTCGTCGCTCATATCTCTGATTGTATTAGGGTTGCCTAAGGTCATGCAGCAAGATGTCCAACTACGAACGCCGCACACTGTTGACGACTTGCTTAAAAATATGAAGTACTTATGCACTGTGCAGCATCAAGAGAGTGCTTTTAAGGGCTACAGTACTTCAGCCAATGAAGATCGTAGACTGCAGTGTAAAGACGTAACCAAGTTGACACAGGCAGGTCATTTGTGTACATTTTCTTACAAGCTAACGGGAGGGACATTAAGGCTTTAGCATATAGTGGAGTTTCGATAACAGTTGCAAGCAAAAACAACATTCAGTATCTAAGCATCGTGGAAGATTGTCCTGTAACGGTGTATGGTTACGACGGCAGGAAACAAGCGTATGATGAGTGGGCGGTAGTGTTAATCACGTGCAAAGGAGAAAGCACCTTAACTAAGACTCTCGTATTCGATGGAGTAAAATATCAGTTGCTCTTGCCTCGTCCAGTCAGGCAACAGCTACGACTTAGCCTCAACTTGGATGGGAAAGTCATTACTCGAAATGACCTCCAAATGTCTTCGGTTTCGCCTGCTGAACTTCAACGGAAGCCCCCTATAGCGGCGGACGTTATCAAGCTGTATCCAGAGCTAATGTGCGCAGGGGGCTATCCAAAGGCCACATCAAAGTTTGAAGTACGGTTTGAACTTTGCGACAAGACTAGTGAAACCCAAGGCCTACATTATGTCGGGAGAGAAGAAACATTGGTTGGAGGAAGAAATACTGAAGATGCGGAACGCCAGTGTAATCCGCCCATTAACCTCTGCCTCCACTTCTCCTATCATCATTTCTCCTAAAGGAGATGACACATTTCCTTTCGGCACTGATTACAGGCAGGTCAGGAAACAAACTGATTTATTTTAATTTCCAAAGCCACTTCTCGACGAAATCACCCATGAAACTGGGGGCTGTAAGATCTTTTCTCGTTTGGACCTGTGCAAAGGCTTCTGGTAAGTGCCACTGTCAGAGGAGATTAAAACGTTTTCCGCCTTCGTAACGCTATTCGTCATATACGAATATAAAAGACTACCTTTTGGCTGGAAGAACTGACCCGCAGAGTTTCATAAGATCATGAACAATGTTCTAAAGCCATACATCGGAATTTTTTGCAATGTCTACATTGATGACATCACCGCGTATTCGAGGTCTGAGCAGGAGCACACCGAACAACTGGCGCTGGCAAAGGTGTTACAAGCACTCAACAGTGCGGATCTGGAGATAAATGAAAAAGAAAAGTGATTTCTTTCAAGCGAAGGACATCTTTCTCGGTAGGGTTTTCGTCGGTGCTACCAAAAGTACCAAATAAGAGTGTGTTTATCGGATTTCCAGACTTACGAAGCCGCTTTACCTTCATTAGCTGCAAGTTTTACTTGGACTAGCTGGACACTTCAGGGCTTTCATTAATGATTTTGCAAAGATGACAATGTGCGGGACCAAGCTGACAAAAAAAGATGTCCTTTTATATGGTCCGGTGATTGTGTAGTCTATCGAGAACTAGCGCGCCGCATATCGCCTGACCCAGTTCTAACTCTACCTGATTTCAGCTGCTGTTCGCAATGAACACGTATACATCACATGCAGGGGCAGTTCTTTATCGGCAGTTCCCCACTAAATCAACAACTTCGAGCTGTAGGGTACTATTCCTACGCGTTTCACTTTTCTCAGCTCGACTGCTCTAGGACAGAGAAAGAGGCCCCTGCCGTCCTCATGGCAGTGCGAAACTTTGGATCGTGCATAGACGGGAAAAAATTCAAACCGTATACGGACTATCAGGCTCTGACCTATCTCTTCAGTCAGCCGGAGTCAAGAGGAAAACTGGTACGCTGTATAAACGAACTGCAGTAGTAAGATTTCGAGATTATCGACTGGTCAGGCAGCGGGTAGACGGATGCAGATGCGTTATCTAATCTGGCGGTCGAAGTTCCACATGAACTGTTAAACGTGACGAGACTATGGGAAGGAGGTGAAGTTCTACAGTTTGCCAATGGAAGGTTCGTGGTGCTGGAAATCGTCGTTCCAAAAGTGCTCCACATTTGCCAGGGAAAATACAGGAGAGGTGGGAGATGCAAATTCAAGACGATCAGCGAAATGAGAACAAGGTAAAAGCAGGACCCAACGTTTGGACAAGTGGACTTGTCGTTTTCAAGCATATGTCGCCTTGAAGAAGACAAGTTCACCTTGACAATTCCGACTCTGGGGGTCATGATGGTTTCTGGCGAACCTATAATAAGCTTCTACAGAAGTTTACGTGGAAGAATATGAAGAGAGATGTAGACAACTAAATTCGGTCACGCCACTTGTGCCGGGTCAATAAGGCAAAGTACCGCCCTCCACTGGACGAGCTCCTGTTACCGCTTCACTCAGACGCACCTTTCGAGATAGTGTATGTCGACTTTACCGAGTTGAAAAAAAAACAACAACAGCGAAGGTGTGTGGCAGACACACTCATTTCGAGTGGCAATCGACCAATGCACAAGAACGGTAGGTTGACGGCCTGGGAAAGAAGATACAAATATTGTTATTGCTCTTTTTGACGTTGCGATGTTTTCGAAGTTGAAGGTCATAGTCTCTGACAATCGACGTGCATTCAGGAGCAACAAGTTTCAGCAAAGGGCACACGGTCGTGGGGTTGTGCTTCAGCGCTGCTCTCCATAACACCCCCAAGTCAATGGATTCGCGGAGAGAGTTATCCGCGACATAAAGCAGTTTATGTCAATGCACTCAAATTTCCTAGGAGGATGGAAGTGCTGCCTAGAAGCAGCCGTTGCACACGATAACAGGACACATACCGCAAGCCATAGATGTAATCCACATTTCGCCGAGTATGGTGAAGTGCCGAAACTGTCCGCCGACCAAGAGCTTGGAACTTCAGACACACTGGAGCTAACGGAACGACCGCAAACCAACGAGGGGCGCAGCAGGTAAGCGGAGTGATAAAACGCCAGCTCGGCAAGATTCGTCGTGGACCTGATATCAAGTTCAACGATTTTGTTCTTGTCCGAAAGGGACTAATAGGAACCGACGTAAATATTTTTTATCTGTTCCAGGTCGTGAAAACTTGTGTGCAGCAAGGCGTGCTTATAACTGTTGGGTGCATCAACAGTGGACAGTTAGAGCTTGCAGCTTTGAGCAACGTCCTTCCTTATCACCCCAGGAGGGGTGACACTTTAGAAGAGGGGGAGTATAAGGTAGAAGAATAAAGGTGAAAAGGAAATAACCAAGGATGGCTACCTGGTTAACTTATCTCAGTTCTATCTCAGTTCTTCGCACGCGTAATGCGATGACGTGGATCGTTTTATACCTGCGGCCAGTTGTTTTTTCATTCATTTTCATTTCCATTAATTCATCATTTATTTAATTAAATGAGTAATTATTCACAAGTTGTTTCCTCTATGTTGTCTTTGGTGTCTTTGCTGGCTTCTTATGATATGATCAATCAATATATGGCCACTGCGTTCCGTTTCTTCTTGTGCATATATATACAGTAAACTCTCAGTTGTACGAACGCCGGTTTATCGAATATTTCAGAATAACGAACTTCTTAAAAATCCCCGGCAGTTTTCTTATAGATTCTATGCAAAAATGTTTCACTTAAACGAATTTCGGAACAGTCAATATCTCAGTTTAACGAACTCGTTCAGAGGACCAAGCCTTGCACTGCAGGCGACCCCCCCCCCCCCCACCGATACCCGCCCTCACCAAACCGCCGCTCCAGCGGCAATGTAACATCGCTGGCGCTACAGCGCCCCCGGGGCAAAGCGGCGGCGCGGAAAACGAAGGGCAACGAGGCATGGCCTCCGAGATCACCCGCACAAAACGAGCAACCGTGTAATATCGCAGGCCATGAACAAAGTAACATAGCTGGTGCTTACAACGCCGCCAGAGCAAAGTGGTGATCTGTCACACCACAAACCACGTGGTGTGTGTGTGTTTTTTTTCCGACCGGCTAGTCCGTGGCATGGTCGTCGTCTCTTTCTTTCCAGTCTCGTCGGTTCTGCGTGTGCACACAAACGACCTACGTGGTGTGTTTTTCATTGATATGTACAAATTCCATTTCACACATTTCTAACACTATGGATGCCATGTCTTTTGCTCCATGAATTGCACTTCAAACTTTTGACTCTCTATGCCATGTCTTATGTTGGTCTAGTGAATATTCAGTTTAGTGAACTTTCAGTTAAGTGAACTATTTCTTTCGGTCCCTTGAAGTTCACTCAAGTGAGAGTTCACTGTATATATATATATATATATATATATATATATATATATATATATATATTATATATATATATATATATTATATATATTCTAAAGGTGTTTATTTGGCAGAGCTTGGAGCAGCGCAAGGTCAACGGTCAGGACAGTGGCAGCTTCTAAGCACGAGAGCCGTTGCCGAGCAAGAGCACTCGATCCACTAGCGTTGTAATCCAGTAGCGCTGAACCCACTAGCATCTCTCTTCGTTACAATCACCCCCGGGAACGATAAGGGCGCCGACCGCCGAACTTAACAGCTTGTCACGATGATCGGGTAGTAGTAAGGCTTTATTTAGACGGTCGACATGGACATGGACGGTAGACATTTACAGTGTCTCGTCCGTGGCGGCGCATGTCTCAAAATGGCTCAACTGGTTCTATTACATAGTTTACAGGAGATGTGCGTTCGAGGACACGATAAGGCCCTTCATACTTCGGAACGAGTTCTGAAGAGAGACCAGGGGGCAGTGAAAGTGACTAAGAGCCACACGAGCGCTCCCGGAGCGAAGGTGACCGCGAAAGTGGCGTCACCGCTAACGCTCCTTTGGCGCTCTTGAACATCGGAAGTAAAGGCCCGAACGAGATCGCGGCACTCTTCTACATGTCTGACCGCAGCAGAAATAGGCATGCGCCCGGATGCATCCGGCCGTTACGGCAGAATTGTGTCGATAGTGTTTGAAGGGTGCCGACCATATAGTAAGAAATAGGGTGAAAATCCAGTGGTGGTCTGCGTAGCGGTGTAATATGCGTAGGTTACGAAGGGTATGATGGCGTCCCAGTTCGTGTGGTCGGAGGCGACGTATATCGAAAGCATGTCGCCGAGCGTACGGTTGAAGCGCTCTGTGAGGCCATTTGTTTGAGGGTGGTACGCCGTAACTGTGCGATGAACAACGTGGCACGCTTTAAGAACAGCTTCAACTACTTCCGGCCGGTTGGGGCAGGATAGAGGCTGCAGACCAGCTGACGACGACTGGGGTGAAGATTTCCGGCAGTGGCAATTGGGGCATGAGCGAACCTGAAGCAGCAGAAGCTTGATGTGGGCGAGTTGGTTTTGCATAATTGAAGAAGAGAGCGCTACGAAGGCGCGGACTAAAAGAGGAACATGGCAATCGAAAAAGATTGCCAAACAAGTGACTGAATTCCTTTGGCAAAGGTCAATAATAGGCCTAACAAAGCGAAGTCTAAAGAATACATTGTTGCGCCAAAAAAGGAAAATAATGACTTGAGAAGGAAGAGTACGAACCGACAGATTGAGCGCTGAACTTCAACTGATTTTATTCTTACAGCAGGACAGGGAGAGTGAACAAATGCGCATGC
This sequence comes from Dermacentor variabilis, assembly GCF_050947875.1. Classification (NCBI taxonomy): domain Eukaryota; kingdom Metazoa; phylum Arthropoda; class Arachnida; order Ixodida; family Ixodidae; genus Dermacentor; species Dermacentor variabilis. The sequence continues at coordinate 3,203,389 of NC_134572.1, read as the reverse complement.
GTACATCAGTGTTGCCTAGAGCGATTCCAGTGACGTTTTTAACAGTTGCAACTCGTTTTCAAACAGAAAAACAGACGTGTCACAAATAAACTCGTGCCTCTCTCTTGAATGTGATATACCTCGAAAAGTTCTCCTGCTAACGTATCACCACTCCTGCCAAGTATCTTTATCTCACGCAGCAGTGGCTGGCATCTGCCTTCCAGGCAAACCGTGCAATGCGCAGGTAAATGCGCATTAACTTTATTGATTACAGACCATTCATGCTCCCGGGCCCGGTCATTAACACATCTCCCCGTTTGTCCAACGTAGGATTTCCCACATTTTAACGGTATTTCGTATATAACGCCCGTCACAAATTTCACGTACTGTCTAGTGTGCTTTTTCTGACATCCTGACTTTCTGTCAACGCGGCTTATGCGCGGACACCGTCCCGCCAACTTGCGTGGTGCTGAGAAAAGAATGCAGAAGGGTTGAAATCTGGGCAGTTGGTACATACTTGAACGAAAAAACCAGTCAAGAACACAAAGGACAAGTGTGGTGTGAACCACTCCTCTTGTCCTTTGTGTTTTTGACTGGTTTTTTCGTTCGAGAAAAGAACTTGCACACCAAACCTAGTAGCGACTTTCTTCAAGTTGTGGGAAAGCTTGTGGACGTATGGCACCACAGCGGCTTTGCCTCGTTTTTGGTCTTGCCTAGGCGTATGCCTTTTTCCCTTCACCTTCTGGAGAAAAGTTTTAGACACCGCCCCAACGACCGAGCTCGGGTAGCCGGCTGTGTGTAGCCTCGCCAATTGCTTATCAAAGCTAGTCTGCATCGCGCGGGGGCATGACTTCATCAGAGCAGATTCAAGGCAAAGAGTTGCTATTCCTCTTATAACTAACTTTGAATGTGCCGAATCAAACGGTAGCAATTCCTTCTGGGCACGTGGGCTATACTGCCAACATACGTGGTCTTTGTCAAAAAATAAAGACAGATCTAAAAACGGAAGAGTGCCATGGGAAGGGATTTCATGTGTAAATAGCATGCCCTTCCCATGTAGTCTAAAAACATCTAAGACCTGGCTAATGCACTGGTCAACGGTAAAATCATGGTTACTTTTTAAAAGAATTAAAGAATCATCGACATATCTAAAAGCCTTAAGGTAGAACCTATCGTCAAAGGAACTGTGCAGGTCGCGGTCAATTGAAGCCAAGAAAATGTCACACAGCACAGGAGCGACGCAGGACCCGATGCATATCCCTTGTCGTTGAACATACAATTCATCGATAAAAGAAATAACAGTAGACTTTAAGTAAAATTCCAATAAAACCATAAAATTGTCAATGGATATGCCCACTAGATTATGAAAATCTACTGGACCGTTGCGGTCAATGCAATCCCTAACAAAGGCACACCTTTCTTGTTGAGGCACTGAGTCAAACGAATCAGCTACATCTACAGAAAAAGCGTGTGCGATAGAGGAGTTTCCTTTCAGGAATTGAATTACATCACTAGAGCTCTTAGTCGTGAAAGGATCATTCACTTGCAACGATTTCAAGTTCTTTAAAAGAAACTGGCTAACTATCTGCGGCCAAGAGCCTGTCTCACTTACGATGGCACGGAACGGAATTCCTTCCTTATGATATTTTGCTGTGAAAAACAGGGTTAAGGAAGCACCTTTACAATCACTTATTGCCTGGAATAACTTCGAAAGATGAAGTTCTGTGCAAAGGGCTACAGCTTGTTTCTTGACTCTTGTTGCCTTTTCTTTGACTAGGACAAGGTTCTTATCTACAGCTTGTTGTGCCTTGTCGCTAAACACACCTCCTGAGGAGACCACGAAACGTCCCTCCTTATCAGACTGAAGAACCTGGAGGTTATTTTCTTTGAAAAATGTTACGATGGTCCTTGTAGGGTCTCTGGACTTGTCGGACCGCACTTTGTTGGGAACTCTACCAAGGGCATCAACACCTTCCAAGAGGCATCTCTCTTGGTTTTCACTGGTGGCTTTCTTTGAAATCCGTCTATTTAAGACCAATAAATCATGGGCTGGTATACGTGGTTCATGGCTATACTTCGGCCCTTTGTCTAAGACACGAGTGATGCTTCCCGGGATTACGATATGGTCTTCGGGCACCAACAGACCCTCTTTTCGTGTTGCCTTCTTGTCTTTTGGGACATGAAGCAGTCCCCTAATGCAGTCCAACCACAAGAATCGGGTAGCTTGGGAGGCCTGACGTTTGAGAATCCTGAAACGCTGCTCAGCAATCTAGGTAGGGTACGAAGCATAGCAAAGGACACGCAGGACGTTCCAGCTATGTCTGACTTGAGCCCACAACTCCGAGCGAAGAATCTTGCAAATGCGCTTAACGTGACCTGTTGACGCCTTGAAAGGACCAAAAAGGAAACTGACCTCGGCTGGCACAAGTTCTTTCCGTAAGCAGAAAGCGATGAACCTAGCCCGACACACTCATTGCACAATAAGACTCAAATGGTTGCTGTAACTTGAAGTAGACATGGTAGAAAAGGGGCCCACTGTACTAGAAAATGTAGTTGAGTAGAACTTGTTGCTGGGAGAGTTGGTTGGGATCTAAAGAATACATTGTTGCGCCAAAAAAGGAAAATAAAGACTTGGGAAGGAAGAGTACCTTCCTAAGTCTTGTTGCTTTTTCTTTGTCCTAGTCAAAGAAAAAGCAAGAAGAGTGAAGAAACAAGCTGTAGCCCTTTGGACAGAACTTCATCTTTCGAAGTTATTCAAGGCAATAAGTGATGGTAAAGGTGCTTTCTTAACCCTGTTTTTCACAGCAAAATCTCATAAGGAAGGAATTGCATTCCGTGCCATCGTAAGCGAGAAAGGCTCTTGGCAGCAGATAGTTAGCCAGTTTCTTTTAAAGAACTTGAAATCGTTGCAAGTGAATGATCCTTTCACGACTAAGAGCTCTAGAAATGTAATGCAATTCCTGAAAGGACACGCCTCTATCGCACACGCTTTTTCTGTGGAAGTAGTTGATTTGTTTGACTCAGTGCCTCAACAGGAAAGGTGTGCCTTTGTTAGGGATTGCATTGACCGCTACGGTCCAGTAGATTTTCATAATCTAGTGGGCACATCCATTGACAATTTTATGGTTTTATTGGAATTTTACTTAAAGTCTACTTTTATTTCTTTTATCGATGAATTGTATGTTCAACGACAAGGGATATGCATCGGGTCCTGCGTCGCTCCTGTGCTGTGTGACATTTTCTTGGCTTCAATTGACCGCGACCTGCACAGTTCCTTTGACGATAGGTCCTACCTTAAGGCTTTTAGATATGTCGATGATTTTTTAATTCTTTTAAAAAGTAACCATGATTTTACCGTTGACCAGTGCATTAGCCAGGTCTTAGACGTTTTTAGACTACATGGGAAGGGCATGCTATTTACACATGAAATCCCTTCCCATGGCACTCTTCAGTTTTTAGATTTGTCTATTTTTTAACAAAGACCACGTATGTTGGCAGTATAGCCCACGTGCCCAGAAGGAATTGCTACCGTATGATTTGGCACACTCAAAGTTAGTTAAAAGAGGAATAGCCACTCTTTGCCTTGAATCTGCTCAGATGAAGTCGTGCCCCCATGCGATGCAGACTAGCTTTGATAAGCAATTGGCGAGGCTACACACAGCCGGCTACCCGAGCTCGGTCGTTGGGGCGGTGTCTAAAACATTGCTCCAGAAGATGAAGGGAAATAGGCATACTCCTAGGCCCGACCAAAAACGAGGCAAACCCGCAGTGGTGCCATACGTCCACAAGCTTTCCCACAACTTGAAGAAAGTCGCTACTAGGTTTGGTGTGCAAGTTCTTTTCTCGGCACCACGCAAGTTGGCGGGACGGTGTCCGCGCATAAGCCGCGTTGACAAAAAGTCAGGATGCCAGAAAAAGCACACTAGACAATACGTGAAATGTGTGTCGGGCGTTATATACGAAATACCGCTAAAATGTGGTAAATCCTACGTTGGACAAACGGGGACATGTGTTAATGACCGGGCCCGGGAGCATGAATTGTCTGTGGTTAAAAGGTTAACAAAAACCCGGGGCACTTCGCCGACCAAATAAAGATTTAAAAGAAAAGAAGACGTTTCGGCTCCCACACGGGAGCCTTGTTCACAGGTAAAATAAACAAAAGTGCTCGAGCAGCTCGCTTAAATAGTCTAGAACACGTGACGCAGGCAGCGCGCATACACTGACGGCAGATTGCCATCGCTCTTGTTCAGAGTGTGTGGCGTAGTCTGGATCATGAGGGACTCAAGATAAAGGCGTCGAGATAGCCCTTTTTCCCTGGCAAGGACACGTGCCTTCCCCCAGTCGATTGCGTGGCCGCTTGAAGTGGCATGCTCAGCCAAGGCACTGGATTTCACATTTTCTTTTTTGACGTCATAATTGTGCTGTTTAAGACGCCTTTCAAAGTCACCAGTTTCGCCAATGTACACGTAGTCGCAATCCGCGCATGGGACAACGTACACAACACCAGGGAATTTCTCTTTTGGTAATTTGTCCTTAACATTGACGAGTGATTGCCGTAGTTTCTGGTTTGGAATGTGTGCCACTTGAACATTGTATGAACGCAGAATACGGCTTAGAGCTTCACTCGTGGATGGGATATAGGGTATTCCGGCGCTCTTTTGACTAGAGGCAGCATGGGGTAACTGTGGACGTGCCATTTGTCGTTCGACAGCATTCAAGAAAGAGCACGGGTAACCACAGGCTGATAGTTCCCGCCGTACCACGCTTACGTCGGCTGCGTAGTCTTCTTGTCTCGTGCAGATTTTCTCCGCGCGTCGTAGAAGCGTCGAAACCACTGCCCTTTTGTGAGAAGCAGGTTGCAAGGAGCCGAAATGCAAGTAGCGTCCTGTGTGAGTTGGCTTTCTGTAAACTGCGAACGACAAGTAGGCCCCTTTCTTTCAATCAGCACATCAAGGAACGGAAGCTTGCCGTTGACTTCATCTTCTACCGTGAACTGGATCGCTGCTTCCATGCTGTTCAGGTGTGAAGTGAACGACTGAACTGCTTCTTTATGAATGATGCAAAAACAGTCGTCCACGTAGCGAAAGAATGCCTTCGGAGCAGGGCTGAACGAAGCGAGTGCTCGACATTCAAGTGCTTCCATTGTCAAGTTAGCGGCGGTTACCGATATAGAAGCTCCCATAGCCGTTCCGTGGACCTGTTTGTAGAAACACTCTTGGAACGTAAAGTACGTATTTGCTAAACAGAACTGTAACAGCCGAGCCAGGTCCGGTGCATCAATGGGCGATCTCTCGGGTAGAGTGGCATCCGACTCCAGAGCGGTACTGCATACATCCACGGCCAGTTCCGTTGGCACACTAGTAAAAAGCGATTTCACGTCAAAAGAGACCAGGATGTCGTTTTTGTCCAGTACGACGTCACGGACTTTGTCCATCAAGTCGTAGGAATTGCGTATGTGAGTGGCACGTTGTCCGACGAGGGGCGAAATGACACGATGTAAAAATCCTGATAGCTTGTGCAGGAGTGAACGCGTGAAATCTACAATTGGACGCATGGCAACCATGTTTCATCCCGACCAGACGGGCTTCCGTCAAACACTGAACTTCATGAATTGTCTGTAATCAATAAAGGTAATGCGCATTTACCTGCGCATTGCACGGTTTGCCTGGAAGGCAGATGCCAGCCACTGCTGCGTGAGATAAAGATACTTGGCAGGAGTGGTGATACGTTAGCAAGAGAACTTTTCGAGGCATATCACATTAAAGAGAGAGGCACGAGTTGTATTAGTGACACGTCTGTTTTTCTGTTTGAAAACGAGTTGCAACTGTTAAAAAGGTCACTGGAATCGCTCTAGGCAACACTGATGTACGCATGCGCATTTGGTCCTTCTCCCTGCCCTGCTGTAAGAATAAAATCAGTTGAAGTTCAGCGCTCAATCTGTCGTTTCGTGCTCTTCCTTCCCAAGTCTTTATTTTCCTTTTTTGGCGCAACAATGTATTCTTTAGATCCCAACCAACTCGCCCAGCAACAAGTTCTACTCAATGCGAAGTCAGCGAAGCATTCAGCCAACTAAAGTGACAGTACTAGGTAATGTTGTTCTCCCAGACGACGTTAGGAGTCTACTAGCGCCTTGTCCGTCGTACATGTTCCTCTTTTAGTTCGCCTCTTCATAGCGCTCTTTTCTTCAAGCATGAGCGAACGAAATTTTGAACGTCGTTGTGCATTCCTCGCCAGTAGTAGCGTTGTCGGAGGCGCAGGTAGGTTTTGAAAAGTCCCGTGTGTGCACACTGTGGACCAGAGTGAAACGATGCGCAGATTTCAGAACGCAGGCTTCGAGGTACTACTAATAACCACTAGCAGCCCTGAGAGGTGTAATTGCGTCGGTGAGGCAGGTCGTCGTGAATGGCGAAATGGCGAGCTTGACGGTGCAAAGCAGGAGTGGTTGGCTGCGATGACGCATCAGTAATTAAGTCTGTGATGGAGGAAATCCAGGGGTCCTTGGGCCGCTTGGAAGCGATGGTTTCCAACGTGGATGGAAGAAACGTCAAGCTGGGATAGTGAGCAGCAGGCATAGTCGCCAGGCAAGGGAAGACGTGAGAGGGCGTCGGCATGCTGGCGTCCGTTGCGGTACAGCACGCGGATATCGTAATCCTGCAAGCGAAGGGCCCTGCGGGGCAGACGGCCTGAGGGATCCTTCAACGACGACAGCCAGCATAGTGCATGGTGGTCCGTGGCGACATTAAATTGGTGACCATACAAATGGTGCCGGAACTTATTAAGCGTCCAGATGATTGCCAGACAATCTTTTTCCGTAACGGTGTAATTGGTCTCGGCTTTAGTAAGCGTACGGCTTGCATATGCCACAGCACATTCAGGAAACCCTTGTTTGCGCTGCGCTAGGACAGCGCCGAGGGCAACACCGCTCGCATCTTTGTGTACCTGAATAGGTGCTGTTGGGTCGTAGTGGCGCAAATTGGGGGGAGACGTCAGCAAACGACGCAACTTTGCTGAAGCTTCGTCGCACAACGGGCGACCAGTAATGGGGGGGCCCGTTGCTTCCAAGGAGCTTAGTCAGGGCTGACATGACGGCGATGTTGCGACTAGGGGTTCGAAGACGTGGGATCCTCTTTCCTCGTGGAGGATTGAGGTTAACGTGAGGCTGGGTCCGATATTCAGGACGTTGGACAAGCACATATATTTACATAAGGACAAGAAAATGTAAAGCAATACAGAAAAGTTCGTTACGAAGTGATAGTCGCCGATCACTCCCGCCGTCCGTTGCTCCTTTTATGCCTTGCGTGATCATGGTTTAGTCACTTCCCCCAATCCGGTGTCAGGAGGCCGATGACATCAGGTCCCGCCAATCCGGTGTCAGGAGGCCGATGATATCAGGTTCCACGAATCCGGTGTCTGGAGACCGATGACATCAGGTCCTACCAATCCGGAGGTAGGTTGCCATTTTCGCTGACTCCGATCGTACTCTGACAGGCGATGGCCGGATCATCCCACTGACCGCGTCTCCCGCTTGGACACGCCAGTTTGTGCGGCCGACAGGTGACAGCCGTGTCATTGCTAATTGCCCAAACCTCTCCTGAACGAGGTATTCTAGCGCTGGTCATAATTTATCCCTGTCAAGAACCATTTTGACGAGACCGTCGGTCCGCTCCCCATAATCTTGCGAACCGTGACAGAAGAGTGTCGGGGGGCGAACGGCCGATCACAACAATGACTAAATTACGAATGAAGTGCCTGAAGTAGGAACACAAGCCTACGAAACTGCGCAGTTCTTTGACGGCTGTCGATTTAGGGAATTCGGTGACAGCACGAAGTTTGAGTGGATCGGGGAAGATTCCAACCATTAGACGACGTAACCTAATTTGTTGAGCGGCTGCACTGGAAATCGGCACTTCTTTAGGTTCAGTTGTAGGCCAGCGTTTGTTAGGCACGTCAAAACATGCCGGAGGCGTTGAAGGTGCGTGATGAAGTCAGGGGCAAAATCAACAACGTCGTCCCGGTAAGATAAGCATGTGTGCCACTTGAAACAGCGCAGAACTGTGTCCATCATGCGTTCAAAGGTTGCTAGCGCATTACAAAGTCCAAACGGCATGACGGTAAATTCTTATAAGCCGTCGGGTGTGACAAAGGACGTCTTCAGCCTATTGACGTCAGCCATGGGCACTTGCTAATAGCTGGAGCGTAAATCTAGGGTTGAAAAGAATTCAGCTCCTTGTACGCTATTGATGGCGTCATCGATTCGCTGTAGCTAGTATACATCATTGCGAGTGATTTGTTTAGGCGCCGATAGTCTACACAGAACCGTACAGAGCCGTCTTTTTTTTGTAACAAGGAAGAGAGGAGATGGACTGTTTGAGGGTCGGATCACTTCGCGGCGGAGCATTTAGTCCACTTGCTCATTCATACGACGTTCATACGACGTTCTCGGCAGATACGCGATATGGGCGTATCGATACGCAATCATACGACGTTCTGCGGCAGAGACGCGATATGGGCGTTGCCGCAATGGCGATTTGGGGGCTACTGTCGATGTAGTGCGTGACAGCAGGCGTCCGGCCGGGGAAGGCTGCCCAACGTCAAAAGAAGAACCAAATTCTTCTAACATGCGCAGAAGCTGAGAACGCTGAGCTGGGGTGAGGCCATCCGCAATAGACGAATCGAACACACCTGTGGGCAAAGGGTCGGACGTAGGGAGAGAACCGAGCGGGCTGTAACTGGTGCAGGACGTGTCTTCTGAAACATCCGTAATTCGTACGGCGTCGATCGCTTCCACATAGCAAAGACTTTTGCGTTGAAGCAGCATCACAGGGTATGAGAAGCGGTTACAGACGAAAATAGCTGTGGAGTCCCGTTTGACGCTCACTGTCGCAAAAGGTAGCAGCATAACTTTTCGTGTATAAAAGCGGCCAGATGGAGAAAGTAATGCGATGGCGTCAGAGAGGCTGCTCCTATGCCTAGAGACAATCATTGACGAGTTGGGAGGCTCGGTAGTGTTGTGCCTGACGAGTAGTTTGTTCGCAAAAAAAAGCATTATCGGCAAGCGTCATATCTGAGATCGGCGACAGTTGTAGCTGGGCCCGTGCACAATGAATGACGGCATCGTGGTGGGCTAGCAAGTCCCATCCCAGGATATTGGGAGCACGAAGTTATCCACGTGGAAGCACGTAGGTATACACACACACACACACACACACACACACACACACACACACACACACACACACACACACACACACATATATATATATATATATATATATATATATATATATATATATATATATATATATATATATATATATATATATATATATATATATATATATAACACACACAACACAGTTCCACTGATCTAACTACGGATCAGGGCCCGTATTCACAAACGTCAACGGCCTTCGCCAACGATATGTGAATATAAGGATTGACTGAATTTTCTTTTACGAGCTATTGTAGCCTCAGAGCTTCCTTTCAATACGGGCCCAGATTTAGTTCCGAAATGGCGACGCACGTACCAATTCAGTTTCGATTCAACAAGCATAAGCGGTATAGTTCAGGTTGCGTTTCAGTTTCGTTTACGGTTCGACACCCTGCGTGTACGACACCCTGCGTAATTCTTCTGTCGCTCTGAGAAATTCCACGCAATTATTAGCATTAAACCAGCCTAACCGTTTCTTCCACGTTGTTAGAAAGAAAACCAGTCGTAGTAACGCATCGAGCAGCTATCAGCGCCAATGTTTGCTTCCATGAGCATTCAACTTTGCATAAGTGCATGAATCATAGCTTGTTTAAGAAAATTATTAATTTTGATGTGCTGTCCGGGTTTTCAAAGGGAGTGAGCGGAATGCCTGCGTTGTAAGTGCTCTAAAGCATTTCTTTGAAAGCTCAGAACAGGCGACTCTTCGTCACCATCGGGAGAAGACTTGGTGGGCAGCTGGCCGACAGCGTAGGCGAGTTACCATTCCCTGCTGGATCTCTCAACCGAAGCGGTCACTCTGAATAAAACATTGTCCGGAGGGCCTAGCCGACTGGCCATCCCGTGCGCGTTCTCCGAATTCTTTGCATGTGGGAAACAAGTAACCGGCTATGCAAGCACAGTGCTGTTCTGTTGTTCCATCACAAGCTTGTGTACCGGCGCGGTTTGCGATGTATTTATTTGGTCGTTTCTGCTTGGGTTGCTGCGCGAACTCTTGCATTGTTACGAGCGGTCGAAAGGGGAAATTTGGGACTGCTCTTTGGCCAGTGCCGTCGCGCACACTGGATTTTGTTGGCTAGTGTATGGTTTGTCGGATGCACGTTCCAGGTTCTTTTCTTCGCCTTTCTTCATGTTCTTTGTCTTGGCGCTTTCCTTTGCTGTGCACTTTGCGTGCTAATTTATTTCTTTCCTAGAGGATGGGGAGCCAGAGCGATGCATAATGCATTCGGGGTACTACGGGATGAACTGAAGCTCTACACTGGCGCCTAGCTGTGTGAGACCTGAAGGCGTAAACATCGCATTGGCAGGTTATTCCAAGGCGCCCTACCCGAATTGAGGCTATGTCTGTGTTTAGTTCTTTTCACGCGGCCTTTTATTTTACCCTGATGTCAGCGGACCATTTTCCGCACATCTTGGCGACTCCCCCGAGTTTTCTAGCGAGAAGCAAGCCAACTGGCAGTGATAGTGGGCTTGTAAACACGGTCATAATACTTTGTTTTCTTGTTCTCTTTGCGTGAGGCACTTTCAATATGCAGTATCGTGTGACTTTTGGATCAGGATATACATGCTGCATACGCTGTCGCATTCGGGAGGCTTTATGCTGTCCTTCCTTTATGCTGTCTGCCATGCGCGATACTGGACCTTTTCTCGTTGACAACTTCTTGGCGCTGTGTCAAGGGTTACACAATTAGGAGAGTGCCAAGAAATAGAAACATACTGGTGGAAGTGTGTGACTGGTCTCGCTGTTTGGGCGTACTAAAGACTGTGTACCGGCTGGCGGAATTCTGACGGCGCTTGTGTCTATCTCTTCTGTCGGTCTTCCGCCTACCGGTGTGGTGTTCTTTATAGAGCATACTTATTGCCTTTGGTCTTCAGTAAACAGAGAAACATTTCTTTTGTTTAGGAGAATAATGACATTAATCAGGAGGACTAGGAGCTACGACGTATGACCCATCAATTTTCTGGCTCTGGCCTGTTACCAAACTGCCGGTGACTGTGACGGATACGAAAAGGTGAGTACACGAGATATGCAAGCGCTACACACTAAACAGAAATAAACTCACATGAGAGTAAACGCCGCGTAGCCCAGCGATTCTGGAATGAAATTATGATATAGTCCATTCAGACGGAGTTTTAGTGAACTCCGCCTTTCACAAAAGTTTTAAGGTGTTCAGGTTGGATTAATTATTTCTTCATTCTTTGCAGGACATCCAAATTGAAGTGAACATTTTTTTATTCCTTAGAGGGGCTTCTAAGGGTTCAAATTGGAGCGACCCCGCTTCTATTCCAACAAGAGTAAAAACGCAAAAGAAGACAGGACGACGACAAACACGTGCAGGCGCTTGTGCATGTTTCTTGCTATTTTACGCATTCACTCTTATGAGACTATTGAATACCAACTAGCCCATACTGCCACCCATTGTTTCTATTTTTGCAAGAGTTTTTAGGTGTTCAAAGTAAAGTAAGTATTACTTCATTTCTGGGAAGAATTTTCTAGGTGTTCAAACTGTAGTGAATGTACCATTTCTTGAACTGATTTTCTAAGTGTTAAGAGTTGCGAGAATATTACTTTATTTTTGAAAGGGTGTTTTAGGCGCTGCAAGTGCTGTAAATATTATTCCATTTCTGAAGAAATATTCTGAGTAGCTTGCTACACTATTTGTGTTTTTTGTTATTATTATTATTAGTATATTATATTATTATATTATATTATTATTATATTAGTCTATCATATTCATTGGCACGGTCCTACAAGCCAACTAAGGCTTAGACCGGCCTGCTTGTGTTGTGTTGTATATTGTGTGGCAATAAATATTATTATTATTATTATTATTATTATTATTATTATTATTATTATTATTATTATTATTATTATTATTGCAGTCGGCGGCGATTCGAACGGCCCAACACTGATGCTCTGTATTTTATCTCATTTGCAAACATCGACCAGTCTGGGAATGACCTCTAGGTTGATCATCGCCCCGCTGATCCTGGCTCTTCCATCGATGAAAACGATCCGACATCCTGTTCCTGGCGCTTCAATCGCAGAAGATCGTCGTATCTGGAAACCTTGGCTTCTCAGCTTGCCTGTTTAAGAAGACAGCATTCTTGTGATGCCCTGCAGTCGGCGGCGATTCGAACGGCCCAACACTGATGCTCTGTATTTTATAAGGTTTGCAAACATCAACCAGTCTGGGAATCACCGCCCCTTTGATTGATCATCGCCCTCCGTATCTTGGCTGGCTCTGCCATCGATGAAAACGATCCAGGCGCGTCCATCCTGATCCTGGCGCTTCAATCGCCGAGAATCGTCGCATCTGGAAACATTGGCTACTCGGCTTGCCTATTTAAGAAGACAGCATTCTTGTGACGCTCTGCAGTCAGCGGCGATTCGAACGGCCCAACACTGATGCTCTGTATTTTATGAGGCACTGGACTCTAATTTACCTTTACTTATTGGTTCTGTTGCCGCTCATTGTACCGTGCTAGTCTCGAACTACGTCACATTTAGAAAACTGGGCCGACTGCATTGTATGCCATGAAGTGCTACCGGGTGATGGGCGGTATCTGTGTTGTTTCGAATGTAAACCTCCTACCACCTAGGACAGGCATGTTCCGGTTTTAGTAGTAGCGCCTACATGGGCATGGGACAAGCGAAAAAGGACTCATGGATTTGTAAAACGTGTCTAACTGGAAAAAAACGCCCCTTTTTTCATTCAAAAGCGGCTACTGCAGGGAAAATCACTGAATCTGAACAGGTCCTGCTGCGCGAAATTCGAGAGATCAAAGCTAGCCTTGCATCACTGCCAGTTTTGTACCAGAAAGTTGACTCGCTCTTGCTGCTTAAGGCAGAATTTACGATACCGTCTAAGACTGTTGGAGAACTGGAGGAAACAGTAAAGTTTATGTCAAACCAATATGACTCGGCACTTGAGCAGGTGAAAGTTAGCACAGAACTTGCTGCAGCACACGAGGCGAAAATTGGCGCATTGAAAGCGACGGTGCAAGCACAGGCAGAGGAACTACAAGCTCTTCGTGAAGTTCAAAACGAAAATGAGCAATTAGCAGGAAAGGTAATCTTTGGACTGAAACAAGAAGAACATGAGAACTTGAAGGAAAAACTGGTTGACCTTGCGAATAATCTTGAGCTGGAGTTTTCGGTCTCAGACATTGAAGCAGCCTATCAGCTGCCTAGCAAGAAGGAAAACCAAACTGTGCTTATCCGTTTCTCGACAGTATCAGGGAATGAGGCGTGGCTTGAGGCGCGTAAAAAACTGCGACAGTTATGTGCGATTAATTAAGACCTGAACCTTTTCTTCAATGAGAATCTAACCAAGATGAATTGGGACATGTTCTGACGCACGCGCATGGCAGCGAAAGAAAAAGGATTCAAGTGCTGCTGGGTGAAAGGCGGAAGAATCTGCGCAAAAAAAAAAAAGACTCAATGCCTCTCTCGTTCGTGTGAACCGGGAAGCTGCTATTAAAAGAATTGCTTAAGCAGAATAGCAGCTACTTTCAGGGAGTCATCTGATTTCACCTCTTTCAAGAAATCGTTTGGGCGCACGTCACCACGCGATTTTACACTTGTGAACATAAACATTAGGAGTCCACGTAAATACGGGGAGGAATTAAAAGTGCTAGCTGAATATTTGCTTCATTTTGTCGATGCTTTTGTGGTCAGAAAAATCAACGAGCCAGAATATTTCCTACACATGTTCTCGTTAAATTGATACAGGTGTTGCAGCATAACACGGACTAACCGGCATTGCTATATTTCTAAATTCCAAATATGACACTTCACTGGTAGAATTTACGTTCAGGCCTGCGGAATGCTTCGCCGTAAAGGTTCATTGTGTAAATTATGAACTGTTATTGGTAGCGGTGGTACCGGCCCCCAAGTAATAGTGCTACTCGTTTTGCGTTGGAACTGAAAGAAGCATTGAAGAGCTTGTCATCAGTGGATCAAGTTTGCCTGGCAGGGGATTTCAATATTAACATCCTATGTACAACAAACACCTTAGTATAAGATTATTTATCCGTTTTGGTATCTTATGGTTTCACGTCAACGGTGATTTCCCCGACAAGAGAGGAAATTTTTATGGCCGTTTTGTAACGTCTTCCTTGGACCATATTGCGGTTCGAGCGCCCAATCATTCAATCACTTCTTGTGTTATCACTCATAGATTATCTGACCACTATGCTGTCGCTTGCCGTGTATCCCTAAATGTAGCGTTCGTTGGCGCAGTATTCAACTGATAAGGTCAGAAACATGTCAGAATTTCAGATGAAGTTTGTGGATCAAAAGAAACTTGACGGTCTCATTATGCATTTTACCTGGTCTTCGTTGATTGACTGTAGGCCTCCATATCAAGTGTACAATAGCTTTTGTGAGCGCCTAGCACATTTCGAATGGTACTGCACATTTTTCAGGAATAAAAAGGGCAGGAAAACCTATCCATAGATTAATTCCGATATTATGCAAGCCATATCTCAGAGATTAGCTTTGGAAAAAAAGGTAGCGCACTCCTAACGATAAAGACCTCCAATTAGAATATAAGATTACAAGAAATAAAGTAGTAGCTATTCCCCGCCGTCGCTTTCTTTACACAAATTTAATCAATCGTCGAAAAGTGCTAGCATACTTAGTCGCTGATAAACCATCTCAGAGGGAAATCCGAGACTGTAAAATCTGCGATAGAACATTTTCCCGGAAACCCTGTTGAAACAGCTGACCTGTTCAATCATTTCTTCAGTCAGGCTTCAACAGAGGCGTTATCTAAGCCTCGGCAAGATGTGAGACTTGGTGATTCTTTGACAGCATCTGCATTTTTACCGCGGCTTTCAAAATCTGACCTTGCCCGGATCATTTTCAGTTTTCGAACGAATAAACCACGTGGGGTAGATGGATTATGTGTAAACTCGCTGAGAAGAAACTTTGAGGCGCTTTCAGATATTGTGCTTTTCCTGTTAAATAGCTTCCTAGATACTAGAACTATGCCACAAAATCTAAAAACTGCTTTAGTTAAGGCACTCCATAAGGCAAGAAAGAAATCTATTATTGAAAACTAACGGCCTATATCTATTTTGCCCGCATTATCACAGGTTTTCGAAAAATTTTTGCTTGAGGTTATGACTTCATTCATTCAAAAGTTTTCAATTTTGTCTGACCGACAATTTGGTTTCGTGCAAGGCCGGTGTACAATTTCGCTCCTGGAAGAATTTGCAGATTATTTGTATTCTGCTTTTGAACACAATCTATTTAGCTGTGCTTTCTTTCTCGACGTATTCAAAGCCTTTGATTCAGTTTGCCATGACACATTACTTCGAAAATGTTATCTTACTGGTTTTAGGGGCCCCTTCTATACCCTACTTCAAAACTATCTCACCAACAGGTCACAAATGGTTGTTACAGGTACCAAATACTATAGCAGCAAGTTATCCCTTGGTCCCTCAAGGGTAAATTTTATCGCCTCTTCTCTTTAACATATTTGTGAACGATTTCATTTCAGTAATCCCATATGGTAAAGTGTATCAGTATGCGGACGATATCGTCCTTCTAACAAAGCATGTTAATTACAAAAAGGCTGTTGAATATCTGCAGCAATCGGTGCATGAAGCTGTGGTCTGGCTTTTTAAAAACAAACTTACCGTCAATCAAAAATGACAAAAATTATGTGCTTCAAGAACCCCCTAAAGTTTGGAACCACGGTCATTCCAGTACACTTCGTACCCAAGACTGTTTATCCTGTAAGTGTACTCCTGTCGAAAATACTAACTCAATTAAGTATCTCGGCCTTCATTTCGATAGTGATTTGTCGTGGCATAATCATGGGGCACATGTGTGCTCCAAACTAAGATCTGTTGCATGTTTACTCTTTACCATTAAAAGTTTGGTGCCGTTTCAGACTAATAAAATTATAGTACATTCCCTTGCATACAGCACATTAAGGTATGGTATAACGGTTTTAGCGTTCTGCTCCCATCATTGGCAGGACAGATTTGATAAACTCTTAAAAAATACATTAAAAAGTGTGGCGTATAATCGCGTGACACCATCAAACCGGTATATTTTTCACGATCTCGGTTTCCCGTCCTTTCAATCTTTATTCATTTCTGCGGTTGTGCTGCGCCATTTCTGGACGGATGAATTTAAGCATCCGCACGTCTCCCCGCGACCACTGCGCAAGGAAATGCGTTTCATTGTACCGCGCGTATCTAGTAGATACGGAGCAGCAAGACGCTGCGTGTATGTCCCCAAGATATTTAATAATTTGTCAGACGACTATTTTTCTGTGGACTCTCGGTCTAAATTGAGGAGTCTATTGCACATGTTGTAATATAGATGTATGTACTTATTTTCCTTTTGTTTGTCGCAGTTTAGTTGTGATTGCTCTATGCTTTTGTTTCGATACTTTGGAAACTTGATTTACGCTTATCACTCTCATTCCTTTTTCTTTGTTGCTTTTAAATTTGTGCATGTATACTGCAACCACATCGCTTAGCTGACGATGCCGGGCCACGTCACACAAGTCACCATTGGCTTAGATGGGTCCGTTTTGCTGTACTGATTTTCTTGGGTGCTTAATAAAGATTATTATTATTATTATTATTATTATTATTATTATTATTATTATTATTATTATTATTATTATTATTATTATTATTATTATTATTATTATTATTGCAATAGATGAATGAATAAAATGAAGCTGACACTTCTTGGACATATGTGAGAAGTGTATCTTATTATCTAAGACAGATCATCGGAGAGACGAAGCAGGGAGAAAAGCATGGCTCTTAAGGAACAAAGGGGAAAACGGAAATTTGGGCAAAAAAAATTTAACGAAGATATAAAGTCCATACTAGAAGTGTGCGAATTGTAATTTTCGAATACCAAATCAATACGAATCTAATAGTGCCGGAAGCAAATTGAACTGAAAATCAAATACTCTTCGATTAGTTGTTGAATAGCGAATAGCCTTTCTCGTTTCTATTATAAGATGATCTTCACATCCTAGTATATCCGCAACGTATGCAAGCGTCTGTCATTAAAATTGCAGCTTGTCTCAGGCGTTGTTTATAAAAGCAGAAGTGCAGCGTTAGGAACAAGTTGCCATACTAGGGACACTCATTGCGGTTTTCTTATGACCTAGGGGCAGAAATCTGGAAATGGTGTCCCTGCGCAATAGCCACAGTTTTCCTGTAGCAGAATCATTCGGAACAGGCCCCACATTCGTCGCTCTGTCTCACTCGAGACTTCAGTAAGTGTTGTTATTCCTTATATTGTTACGTAGAGAAACGAATATGTGATAACATGAAATTGTGCATTCTCGATTGTAATAGGGATCGAGTAGCAGGAACTGTTTAATTCGTATTCGTAACTTCGAATACTGGCAGGAATAGTTATTGTAAAAGGAAACATACAACCGGGATAAAAACGCGAGAATGAAAGACGGCCGTAAGTAAAAAAGAAAGATTTAACAGAAACGGGGTGTAAGATGGCCTAATAGAAGATGCCTGTAGACCATAGTTGTACGTAATGAATCACGTCTCATTAATTACTTGTAATATATTCAACTATCTGGTACATTGCAATTTCAAAATTACATTTTTTAGTTGGTAATACTCACTGTAATTTCATTGCTTGTTGTGTATAACCAATTACATGTAATTTGTTACTTTGTTGCCGAGACAAGCTGTAACAGGTTACGGAATTTTGGGAACCTGAATTTGTCGGTAAGTACAGCAGCACAGTGTGGATCCAGAGAGCGGTGTGGATCGGCGAGCAAACGGAGATAGCCGATATTCTAATTGACATTATGAAAAATAAATGGAGCTGCGAAGGTCATGTAATGCGTAGGGTTGGTAATTGGCGGACCATTATAGTTACAAAATGGGTGCCAGTTGTAGAGGAGCGCAGTAGAGGGCGCCAGAAAACTAGGTGGAGCGATGAAATTGGGAAATTTTCAAGCGCAAGGTTGGAATCGGCTAACGCAAGACAGGGGAGGGGCACTTGGAGGTCTCAGGCAGAGGCCTTCGTCCTGGCCGAGAATATAAAACTAGGCTGATGATGATGGTGACAGCAGGATGTCCGAGATCGTGCCACGCAGCAGCCGGCAGGCAGATCCTGAAAGTCGACATTTGTTTGCTCCTCTTGACGCGCCAACAAATGTTGGCCGACGAATCGAGCCGTGGCTGGTATGGCTCAATAGCGACGGCCGCCTGGGACGCTAATGCCAGAATAACACGTGCGGTTGATTTTCAAAGGCTTTCATTGGTTCAAACGGGAGCGCCGAAGTTTGTCCAAGTTCGTGCAACAAGGTAGCGCTGTACTTCACCGAGGACGCAGATGCTGAGTAACGAAAAACTTGTGCGCAAATGTTCGTACGTTACAGCACCACTGTACTCCCAAGCACGCACACTGAGCAAGTTTTTAGAGTTGCTGTTGATGCCTCAATGACAAACACGAGCGATGGTGACCGATGAAATTGTTGAAAAGAAATTGTTAGTAAATATAAGCAATGTATGAAGGGCTGTAGAAGACGCACTGAATGTGCCAGGTCCGCTCGTTCTGTTTACGGTATCTGTGCAATGTTATTTAAAGGTTCGGAGGAAAATAACGTAGAATTAAACGATTGCATTTAAGTTATTCCTCAGGTTCTTTTCGCTAGGGCACTATGTGACAATTGTAATCACACAAATTTTTTAGTGAAGTGATGGCAATCGGTTACTTTTTTTCTGTAGCGTGTACAAGTCTGCTGTAAGACATATCTAGCAAGAAATGTCCGAACAGTACACCTGCTCCATTTATTACGTTCTTGCAGTTGGACGAAAATGGTCATTTGCAGAGAAATTACGTGTAGGAAAGGTGGAACTAAACTAAATTAATATAATCAGAAACGAAATTGAGCCGTGAAAGGCGCAACAACATGTAGCAAAAGTGCCTGTAAACGTGTGTAACAGAGTTGCGATGAAAATGGAAATATCACACTGTTAGTGCGTCGAGAAAACGTTAGCTTGCCTGGAATTCCGTCTATGCCAAATGATTGGTTTTATGCCTCACTTGTTGTAACCTTCTAGACGTATCTTACAGTTATGCTTTTGATGATAATGCTGCCGGATTGTTAGTCTTAATGCGATGAGCATTCTTAGGTTACTTCGCCAACTGTGGCATGTTGCTGCTGTCGGCTATCTAGCCTGTGAAATGTCGCTCTCTCTCTCAAAAAAGAAAAAATTACCGACGATTACGTTACTTCGTAATGCGAAATTTGAGCGCAGCAAATAAGCTGTTTCACCTTTTGGATAGATTGAGGCAAAGAAATCGAGCAACACATGTATGCGCTATCACATAATTTTTTTTTATTTTTCACACGTATTCCTTTAACAAAGACTCCACTAACAGTTCGTGACAGTCATGAAGGAAGCTTTGTGGTCGGAGAAATAGACTGATATATGTTCGACTTGGTACACCAATGCTTGATTCTCAAAGACGAGATCTATACAAGTGCCTCGTGAGGTTGTCACAGCCGTGGGGGAAGCAGAGGCTAAGCGCCGCCGCCGAGAAGACCCTGCCGTTCGCGCCGCCGAAGCGGAGGCTCATCGCCGCCGTCGAGAGCAACCAGCAGTAAGCGAGGCTGAAGCAGAAGCTCATCGCCGCCGCCGAGAAGACCCTGCAGTTCGCGCCGCCGAAGCGGAGGCTCATCGCCGCCGTCGAGAGCAACCAGCAGTAAGCGGAAGCGGAGGGGGGCGGCGTGTACACCCAGCGGCAAACGATGGGGGCAGAAGCGCGCGCAGCAAGCGGACAACACGATAAAGGGAGGAGGGAAGAGATAGCAGCGACTGACTGATGCCGCTGACGGCGATAGTGAGTCAACCCCAGCTATCCGCCACACAAGAACAGGGGGGGGGACCCTTTCCTCCTCTTTCTGCATGGCGGCGACGGTGTTCTATGCAGTCACGTTATCTTGACTCTCTAGCGGCGTCAGCGGCATCCAGCGGTATCAGTCGGTCGCTGCTAGCGCTGGGGAGATGAAAGGGGGGCGGAGCTGGTTACGAGGCCGACGACGACGCCGACGACGACGCCGACGCCGACGACGACGCGAAACCCAGGAACGGACGCCAAAGAGCTGCGCTCTAAAAAAAGGAAAAGAAGAAAGAAAGAAATTGCGTGTGCGACTCATAATAATGAAAACGCACGTTCTTCTAGCTGACAAAAAAATTGTTTTACGTCTTAAAAGGACACCCACGTGCAAGTTAGATATGCTGTACCCCAATTCTACCGTGCCAGCGACACAATATTGGCTGGAGATGGGAGACACCGTTTAGTGAAGCTTTCTTTATGGCGTCCGAAGGTGGAGACTCCAAGGTGTGCGGTGGCGCTATGCAGGATTTATTATAGAGGTTATCATTCTCTGGCTACTTTCCCATCAATAGATTGTAAATAAAGCAATATGTTCTTTTGTGCATTGCTCAAATGCTGTCACACAACGTGGAAAGTCGTGGTGAGATGGGTCTGCCCATTTTTTTTTTCACGCTACGTTTCATGCACGGTGTCAATACGCACTTATCACCGTTACCAATATGTGGCCTTCTTTAATGTACATACAGTTTTGGGGATATGCCCGTTGATAGTGCTTGAGCACTTGTTTAGGGGCCCCTAATATCATGTGTGCATCTTAGAAGCGTGCATTTCTGTTACATGCATTCTCTAATAAAGCGGCAGTCCGGGCTATATATACATATACATCTATGTATTATTACGGCGCAGCTAAAGCTGGCGCCCGTCAGAAGAAGACGACTTGATGTGTAGAGGTGGAATCGGTCTCGACAGCCGTCTTGTTTATGCATCGTTGTCTCTGTTGTAAATATTGCAGCACGTCGTCGTCTTCTTCTGGGAGCCAGTGGA
This sequence comes from Dermacentor variabilis, assembly GCF_050947875.1. Classification (NCBI taxonomy): domain Eukaryota; kingdom Metazoa; phylum Arthropoda; class Arachnida; order Ixodida; family Ixodidae; genus Dermacentor; species Dermacentor variabilis. The sequence goes on along the minus strand of NC_134572.1, from coordinate 3,182,297 downwards.
CCAAGCGCGTGGCACAAGCTCGTGGCATCACCCCTCTGCCCTGAAGAGTATCGACTCGATGCTAAACGAAACTTTGACAGGCAGAAATGCTTGTCCCAGGACAAACACAATGGTCCGAAAACTATGACTATTGCGGTGTGCGATATGGTTTTAACCGCACGACGTGCACAATCTTGGGCCGCGGTGTTAAGTGTCGTGGTGGCTGGGTGCTATCCGGAAGACACTCATAATTGAGGTCACTCACTCGCCGAAGCACTTTGTAGGGGCCGAAGTACCGATAGTTCTTTCCAAAGACCTTTACGGTGGACGGGGGTCCAAACTAGCACTTGGTCACCCAGTTGGTAGTCAGCGTGTCGATGGCGGAGGTTGTAGTGTTGCGCGTCAATACACTGTCGTTTCCTGATGTTCACGTGAGCCAGTTGGCGTGCTTCATCGGCACGCTGCACGAAACGCTCGGTGTCTTCATCGGGACTGTCAGAATTGTCACATGGTAACATGGCTTCTAACATCGTCTGAACTTCACGACCTTAAACAAGAGAAAACGGCGTGAAGCGTGTGGTCCCTTGAGTAGTGGTATTGTACACAAACGTGACGTACGGTAGTACCTCGTCCCACGTCTTATGCTGCACGTCTATGTACATCGAGAGCGTGTCGGTCATCGTTCTATTCAGCATTTCGGTTAAGTCATTTGCTTGCAGATGATAGGCAGTCGTCTTTGGGTACGTGGTGTAACTCAGTTGAAAAACTTCAAGCAGCCTTGCCGTAAACGCCGGCCCTCGATCTGTGATGACACATGATGGGCGCCATGACGTAATACCGTGTTCTGTACGAAAAAACTTTGGAAGAGCCTTTGTTTCAGCATAGCAGGGTGAAATAGTTTGTGGCGATGATGATCCACTTGTTTCCTGAAGCAGACAACTGAAACGGGCCCAGGAGGTCCATGCCGACTTGTTCGAAGGGCCCTCGAGGCAGCTCGATGGGATTCAGTAATCCCGCTGGTTTCACATTGTTCTACTTTCGCCGCTGGCATTCACGAAAGGCTTGGACGTATCCCTTAACACAAGTGGCAAGTTTCAGCCAGGAGTGAAACTCAAGTGGCCAGACGAAGGCTCGTCGTGACACGCGTACAGGATTTCGTCGCGAACCCCTCTTCTGGTACAACCAAAAGATAGGTTTCGTGGCTGGCAGCAGAATTCTTCTTGTATTGGATGTTCTATTGTATGCGTAACGACGACAATCCAGAAGCAATTTGCGGGGACAGAGATACGTTGCGGCCTTCTAGACGTTCGATTATAGGTTGCAATTCACAATCTGCTCGCCGCCGTGTAGATACGTCTGCCTCGCTTATGAAAAAGCGCTGTCATCTTTGGTGTGTTGATCGGCAGGTTCAACAGGTGTGCGCGACAATGTGTCGGCATCGTTGTATGCGTGGCCTGACTTGTATACGATGGTCATGTCACATTCCTGCAGGCGCAGGCTCCACCATGCCAGTCCTCCAGAAGGGTCTCTTAGGTTTGCCAGCCAGCACAAGGAGGGATGATACGTCACAACCCGGAATAGGCGGCCATAGAGATAAGGTCTGAACTTGGCAAGTGCCCAAACGATGGCAAGACACTCCTCCTCAGTGGTAATGTAACTTAAAACAGGTCGTGATAGGGTGCGCCTGGCGTAAGCTATGACCCTTTCACCGTTCTCCTGCCGCTGTAAGAGCACCTCACCCACACCGACGTCACTGGCGTCGGTATGAATTTCCGTTTCGGATTCCTCGTCGAAATGCCCAACAACAGAGGGCGATGTGAGGCGGTATCGAAACTCAGTGAATGCCGCTTCTTGTTGAGAGCTCCAGATGAACGGCGTGTCGTCTCTAGTGAGACGAGTAAGTGGTTCGTCAATTTTAGAGAAAATGCGTATAAAGCGCCAGTAGCTAATATGCGCACAGTCCCAGGAAGCTTCGAACGCTTTTCTTGTCGGTAGGAGTCGGGAAAGCAGCTACAGCAGCAGTTTTCTCGGGATCGGTACGGACGCCTTCTGCGCTCACGACATGTCGAAGGGACTTCAGTTCTTTATCACCAAAGTGACATTTGTGAGGCTTTAACGTGAGGTTAGCCGATCGGATTGCGTCGAGGATTTGCCACAGTCGCTTAAGATGTCCGGAGAAGCTGCCTGAAAATACGACCACATCATCCAGGTAGACGAGACAGGTTTGCTATTTTAGGTCAGCTAGCACAGTGTCCATCATCCATCGGAAAGTTGCCGGAGCAGAGCACAACCGGAACGGAAGTAGTCGGAAGTCGCAAAGTCCATTAGGAGTGGCGAAGGCTGTTTTCTCCCGATCATGCTCGTCCTACCTCGGTCTTCCAGTACGCGTTTTTCAAGTCAAAGGAGGAAAAATACTTAGCTCACCATAGCCGGCCGAGAGAGTCACCTATGCGCGGCAACGGATAGACGTCTTTCCTTGTGACCTAATGGAGTTTTCTGTATTGAACACAGAAGCACAGAGTGCCGTCCTTATTTTTTACTAGGACACCCGGTGATGACCACGGACTGTTTGAAGGTTGGATGACGCCATCGTAAATCATCTTGTTGACTTGTTGAATTCCTTCGCGGTCTTTCTGCGAAACATGATATGGCTGCTGGTGAATAGGACGTGCATCGTCGTAAGTAATTATTCTGTGCTACGTGATTGGCGTCTGACTGACTTTAGAAGATCGAGCGAAGCAGTCCTTGAATTCACACAACAGTCCTCGCAGTGCCTCCATATTGTGCTCCGACAGCGCGTTTTTGATGTCGACATTTGTAACATTCTTCATCGCTGCTGCTTTCTCTATAAGCGAAACACTCAATGACGTCCTCTAAGGCTTTAGCGTAAGCGATGGCAGTGTCATGCAAGAGGTGTCGGTGCTCATTTGTAAAATTAGTGATCAAGACGTCAGCTCGGCCATCCCTAATGTCGAATAATTCCTCGAGCAAACCCAAATCCCGAGAGTAAGTAGAAGGGAGACGTTGCCCACTGCTAGTGCTTCGCCTTCTCATGTGCCCTCGCACGTTACCGGAATCGTTATACTAGCACAATGTAGTATCGTGAGGCCGTCGTCGGAAATTCGAATAGCGGCTCTGTGGCGGCAGGCGTTCTCTTTGTACAAAAGAAATACAGCGTTGGCGGAGGTCGGTGATGGCGCCATACTCTCGAAGAATGTCTATTCCAAGTACTAATTCACGGGAGCATTCTGGGAGAACAAAGGAAATGATCGGAAGCGCAGAATTTTTTATTTGCACCCGCGGAGTGTACGCACCAAATGGTTTGACGACACGTCCTCCAGCTGTCCATGCGTGCGTCCCTGTCCAAGGCGTAACAGCTTTCTTTAAACAACTTGTCAATGATCCGCTGATAATTGAGTATTCAGCTGCAGTGTATATTATTTCGACCGTCGATCAGCAGAGGTGTGTTCATTGAAAAGTGGTGCCCAGCCTGAGACACCGGCGTCGTCAAGTCTCCGTAGGTCTGAGGTCGCGTCAATTGGAGGTCTTTCGCAAGTCGGGTATCAGCGATTGACGTAAGTTTTCCAGGCAAGGGCTCGGAAATCGTCCTTGCGACATGAGACTTGTACCTCTCGAATAGGATGGTCATGATGACGGCGATTGCCACTGGCGCCTTGATGACGGTGGCGAGCGCTGTAAGGCGATAACATCTTCAATCTTGGGCGGCCCTTGTCTGAAGCGGGATCGGGGTGAATTAACAGGAAACCCCTGCAGTCCAAGGCAGCGGTACTGGCACTCTAGGCAGAAATGACCCGCCTGACTACAGTGGTAACAGAGCGGTCTTCAGTCGGGCAGGCGCCAAATATGCGATTTACGCACGTCTGGTAGAGCCTCTCCAAAATAAGGAACCGCCGGCGCCGACTGAAGCATGGCATGCGGGGTGACGGCAGGTAGCGGCGCTGGTGCAGGTATAGGGTGTCTGAATGCGCCGGCATCAGTCGCACGCTGGTATTCGCTCACGGCAGGAGCTGTCACAGCCGGCGGGATTGTGTCTCTTAAAGCGTTGGCGTAAGTTGCGCGTCGAGGTTCACTTGGAGTTGAGAACTCCTGATATGGAGGAGCCGGATGAAGTGCTGCTTCGTAACGGGGTGCGCCGAGCGCATGCTGCACTCAATCGCGCACGATGCTAGCTATGAAGTTGGCTAAAGGCTGCTGCACCTGATGCAGCTGTCGCAGTACGTAGCGAACTACTGATCGAATATTCTCGCGGAGCGACTCGTCGTCAGTCGTGATAGCTCCTAGCCGCTGATAGCAGAGGAGAGATTCACTTGCCAATCGTACTGATGCGAGCGCTAGTGCAGAGCCTTCTCCATAGCGACGGCTTAAGTGAGAAACTCCGCAACCGTGTTGGGCGGACTACAAACGAGTCCACCAAAAAGCTGCTCTTTCACGCCTCGCATCAAGTGACGCAGCTTCTTGTCTTCTGACATGGTAGGGTCAGCTCGCCTGAAGAGACGGACCATGTCTTCCACGTATATAGCCACACTCTCATTAGTTTTTTGAATGCGAGACTGGAGGGTCCATTTTGCTCGTTCCCGGCGATCGGAGCTGGCGTAGCTATCCAAGAGGCTGCGACAGAACCCACGTCATAATGTCAGGACATCTTCGCGGTTCTCGAACCACGTTCGAGCACCATCCAAAAGGCAGATGTAGACGTTTCGGAGTTTCGCTTTGTCGTCCCATTCACTGAACTCCGCTGCGCGCTCGAAGTCCGCCGGCCGTTCTTCCACGTATTCCAGAAGGTAGCCATGGAAGGTACTTACTTGGCCCACATGGTTTTTGCAGCGTGTAATGACGAGGTACCACAACAGCCGTCGCATAGTTAGTCGTGGTAGTATTGGATATAGCATCTATACCTGCCGACGTAGTCGTTGTCTCCGCAGGTAAAGGCTCAAACTCCGGGGCCAATCCTTCGATTCTCCGGCTGGCGCGGTGTACTGGCGTGAGCTCCGGTATCGGTCTGGCGTTCCTGCTGCTGGGAAAGGTCTGTTGGATGGGTCGAGAATGCCAGAAAAATGTCACGTTTAATAAACAGCGCCTTCTAAAAGAGGCCTGTAAAGTCCTAGTCGTTGAAGGGGCAGCGCAGCACCGACAAAAAGACGAAGCTGTGAGCTCGTGAGCTAGCACGTCCTCGCCTTCTGAGAGCCAATGGCCCAAGCGCGTGGCAATATACATACATACATACATACATACATACATACATGCATACATACATACATACATACATACATACATACATACATACATACATACATACATACATACATACATACATACAGACATACATACATACATGCGTACATGCGCACATACATGCACGCATGCATAAATGCATACATAGAAGAGGACACAGTTATCCTTCAAATAACCAGTTGCAGCGTTCACGCCGCATTGCTGCTCCAGCTCCGAGCTGGAGAAACGCTGGAACTGCTGTTGCACCTTATAGCAAAACACCTTGCGGTTTGAACGGTGACGCATTGCAGTTAACATCGAGAACCTAAGTTCTCGGCTAAAATACCTGAGTTCTCGGCTAAAATATAAAACACGAGCACAAAGAAAGCGACTAGCGCGTCCTTCCGCAGCAGCACAGCGGTAATGCAACCTGCCGCTGCAGTCGCTGTTTTCTCCAAGAGAGGCTCGCGCTGCAGCTAGAGGCGCAGGAGTGAGTCAATAAACCTTTATTGGGTCCAGCAAAACGCGATAAAACGCGCACTCCGCTAATTCCACAAAGGGACCGATAGGTCTAGCCTGCCGGCCCGATCGCGGGTGCGCACAACGGCCAGAATTTGGTCTGCCCGTTGTGTGGCCGTTGTCCCGAAGACGGGATTACGCAGGAGCACGTCCCACTCATCCTTGGTGAACTTCGGGCCCAACGACCCGCACTCTCAGAGCATGTGAGACAAAGTAGTAGCCTCACCACTTGCCACGCAAGAACAATGTAAGGATATATGCTGTTAAGGGATGCCGAATTTGGGTGATAGTTAGTTTAGAGGAGTCTGCGGCCTGCTTAGCTTGGAATAAGGCGGCCTGAAAACCATTTTCTCTGAGTAAAATAATTTCGTAATCTTATTGTGCGTGATAGGAGCGTCTCTGTGTCCAGGTAGAGAATCGCCCGATCGGAGGGCAGCGCGGTCGGTAAAGCCACGCGCAGCCTCGTGGGCAGACTCGTTAAGGTTCAGAGGAACTCCCTCAATCGCCTCCATGTGGGCAGGGAACCAAAGGACGGAGTATCGAGCTGTCACCGTGTTTAACGCCTTTCAAAATTTTTGCTACCGGCTGGGATACCCCGCCTTTCTTGAATGCCCTGACGGCCGCTTCCGAATCGCTATACACCCTGTGTCTCCAACCGTCGTGCATGGCGAGTGCAATAGCCACTTCCTCGGCCACCTTGGGGTCCGTCGTCCGGACCGATACACATTTGATGACTTTGCCCTGCGTGTCCATGACCGAAACCGCAAAAGCCTTGCCGTCTTAGTTCGCGGCGGCATTCACGAAATTTTCTTCGATCTTGTCCTTGTATATTTGCTTCAATATCGCCGACGCTTTTCCTTGAGACGACTTGCGTTGTGCACAGGATGAACGTTGTGGGCCAACGGGGCGGCAACGAGCTTCGCCCCTATTTCTCTGGGGATTTGGGTGTTGTTAGTCAAGTTCTTGATGGGGGCGAGCCCGATCTCCTCGAGCATCCGCCTGCTGGCCGGCGTGGTGGACAGCCGAGTTAGCTGAGCCCGTTCCTGAGCCTCAGCTATCTCCTCCATGGTGTTGTGTGTGCCGAGCCGGAGGAGGTCCTTAGTATGCGTTCTGACGGGCAGCCTGAGGGCTCTCTTGACGATTTTTTTAATGAGGGCATTGAGACTTTGTCCCCCTCGGCTCCGAGCCAGTTGTGCATGACCACCGTGTAGGTGAAGTGACACAGCACAAAGGCGCTGATGACCCGAAGCAGGTTGTCCTCCTTGAGGCGACGATGTCGGTTCGTGAGTCTTCGGACGTAGCGAAAAGCGTTGTCGGTTTTTACAATGATGCTGCGCAACGCAGTGCCGTTGTCGTCACCCGATTCGGTGAACATACCTTGAACTCTGATAGTGTCAGCCCTGGGTATCGGGTGGCCGCCCCGAGTGAACAGGTGAATGCCACTTTCGGAGGCCGGTTTCCAGTCTTTGGGTCTGCCCCTTTCTTTTCTGTAAAGCAGAAGCTCGGATTTGGTCGGGGAGCACCTGAGTGCGGTGGGTAGGATGTACTTCTCCGTGACGTCTACGACTTCTTGCATGGCGCTTTCCACTGGCCCTTGGCTATCGCCGATGCATCAGATCATGATGTTGTCGGCGTAGATGGTGTTTTTATACCTTCAACTTGGGCCAGCTTCCTCTAGAGGCCGACCATGCAGATGTCGAAGAGAATGGGAGAAATGGACTGACCCTTGCGGCGTGCCACATGGGCCCAGGAGCACCTCGTCGGAGGCAAAGTCGCCGATTCGCAGCTTCGATCCCCCCCCCCCCCCCCCGTCAGGAACGAAGGGACGTAGTTGTACAGTCTGGGGCTCAGGTCGAGGTCCGCAATGGAGGCCAGGATGTATTTGTGCAGAAAGTTGTCAAATGTCTTCTCGAGGTCGAGTCTGAGCAGGCCCCTGGTGTGCCTGGTACTGCCATCGATGATTTGATGGTTTGATCATTTTCATGGCACCCTGCGACGAAGGCCGGCACGGAATCCAATCGTGTGTTTAGCATAGACGTTGTTTTCTTCGAGATATCTGCTTAGTCTGGTTGAAGACGACATGCTGCGCCACCTTCCCGACGCAGGAGGGAAGAGAGATGGGTCTGAGGTTGTGCACGTTCGGAGGCTTGCCGGGCTTGGTAATCAGGACGATGCTGGCGGTCTGCCATTGCTCTGGGACGCTGCCGTTTGTCCGCGTCTTGATGATCTTTTCGGTGAGCTATTCGATCGAGCGGTCGTCAAGGTTATGCAGCACCTTGTTGGTAATGCTGTCGGTACCTGGCGCAGGCTTGCCCTTGAGTGCAAAAATGGCTTGTCTGACCTGTACAATGCCGGACGCGTCGGGTCGAGGTAATCTGGAAACCGGACTTCCTCCTCTCTATGCTATACGGCCACGTACTTCTCCATGACCTTGGCAACCAGCTCGTCCCCGGAACAGGATCTGGTAGCTTCGTGCAGAGCTCTGTCGAGCGTATGTCTCTGATTGGAGCTGGTGCTGTCCTCGTTGAAGAGATGTTTGAGCACGCTTCAGGACATGCTGTTGCGTATCTACTCGTTGATCGAGTCGCAGAGATCGTCCCATTGCTGCTTGCTGAGCATGTTGTGTGTCCCTTCTTCGTTCGACGTCCTGTCTTTGTGCGCGCAAAAGTTTAATAAGAACCATGCTTGCCGAGCATCCGACAGTGATTTTCGATGGCCTTGTTGAGCTTGGAGATCTTTTTTCTCAATCTTCGGTTGAACCTATGTCCTTTCCACGGGAGTAGCAGCGCTTGCCTGGCCTCGATCAAATGGGCTAGCCTGCTGTCCATCTTCGCTACCTCCAGGTCGGTGACGATCTGGTTAGTGGACAACTCTGCGTCATTCTTGATTCGCTCGCACCAGTCTTCCGGATCTTTGGAGAGGGGTGCGCTTTCGTTACAGCGGAGGAGTTGGAAGTTAACCAAAGATCGGTAGGCCGGTTGGCTTTGGCAGCGCTAGCTTGCGCAGCTTTCCGCTACTTCGTTTTTTGTCCTGGGTTCGTCCTTTTGTACGCGTGACTTTTCCTAACATAGCTTTGAGAGGCGATGGCAAAACCACAGGTGAGGCAGTGCGGGGCCCGACACAGGTCGGGCCTCGTTTTAAGTCCGAGAAGCGCAGAGCAAGATTAGTTTGGAGAACGACCCAGGAAAATGGGTCAAAATAAATGGGCGGCTAAATCGCACAAGTATCTGTACCTGAGATGCGTAGCCACAGAATGGAGGGTGTGGTCAAGAAAGTTGAAAACCAATTACTAGGTAATTGAAAGTGACTGAATTGGATGCAAGGAATAGAAGCTAGAAAGACTATGGAGATTTACAACTATGAGAAGACACATATTAGAAGGGGAAATGTGTACGATAGCATGAAGGGAAGTGTCTTGCTGTTGCCTAAGCACAAGAATATTGCTGTTGCCTAAGCACAAGCACGTTGAATCTGTCTTTGTCTATTGCACAAATGTTTTGTTATGTTCACCCACTCCTTTCTGTAATGCCTTCGGGCCCTGAAAGTATCTTAAATAAATAAAAAAATAAATATACCGGAGCTAATATTCGCAACTAGATGAGGCATGTGTATGCTGCAGCAAAAATCCGGAGGGAACTAAGCACATCCTGATGGGAGGCGAAGGGATTCACCCAGTGAGACCCGTAGGTAACGTACACCTTCCAGAAGCGCTTGGATTTAAAGTGGTTGGAAGGTTCAACTGGTCAGCAGTCGAGATTAGCAAGACATTTAGAGTATCGAGGGGGAAAAAAGCAGGGGAAAATTGATACTAGCAGATCCGTTACAGGCATAGGTAGCGGTACAAAGTAGAAGCTAGGTAGAAAAGTTTTAAGGAAGAGAAAGAAAATTGGAGAGATGCATAAAAATGTTAGAATCAAAAACATTCATAGAGTACGTGAGTAACTCAAGCAGGCTAGGTCACTATTTGTCACGACCCCGTTTCAAAGGGGATGTCAATAAGGCATCATCATCATCATCATCATCATCATCATCATCATCATCATCATCAAGTTATTAGGTTGTTGATAGGTTACTCTGACTTTATTTCTTGTTTTCTTCGGTTAGACAAGCAATAACGCACGAAAAGTAGAGAGATCACAAACAACGGAGGCATACAAAAACAAAGTTCCCATTAGTGGTTCAGAAAGTTTGGTGTTGGGAACTGTGCGTTCTTTTTAAATGATTGGTAGGCCATTAGGAAAAATAAATGTCAAGAACTTGGCGGCGCATTCCAACGCCCCGTTTCAAAGGGGACGCTCCTAGCATCCATCCATTCATATGGGAAAAAGAGTTGTTTGATTTGCTCGCTGTGGACTCGTAACATCATCATGGCGTACCTGAATGCGTGCCATGACGCTGTGTTGCGGTAATCGGACGAATCTCTCTAGTTTTGAATGTACTTTTCCTTCCGTGTTCTGACGAGAGCGATGCAGACGTGAGTAATGGTGCAGGCGCACTGCAACCTAAATGAGGGACTCGCCGTTCTTCTTTTCCTGCCGTGTCAGCAAGGGTGCTCAGAGCGGCGCGCGATGGCCTTTGTGGGAATCAATCTAGCAGAGTAGCCTGTCCATAAGAGAAGACCTTTTGATAAAGTGAGCGTCCAGACCCGTTTATGTCGACCCTCTCGCTTTCTCCCTTTTTTTTCTTCTTGCGTTTGATGTCAGCCTCGATAAAGGGTAAACTAAGACAAGCGGCCAGGACTTTGCCGTGTCGCTGGCTAAAATTACGGAAGAAAGAAAAATTGCTTTAGGAGTCCACTTGATCACTTTGCAAAGTGGCGAACGGCGAACCTTTACGTCTCGCGTACTCAGCCATGATCGGGTAGAGTCGGTGAAAGGACTTTCGCAGCATTGGACCAAAACATAACTCCTCTCTTGTTAATGATTTCATGTTATGAGATGCTAGAACATAAATAAAAGGAAAAAAATATGCTCTAACAGAAGCCCGTTATGAGTGCGGACTGCACTTTCGACGTGTGGCTATCTTCAGCCGCGGACAAATGTCCGGTGTTCTGCAGTCCAAGTGCTAAGGCAAATCGCCGCTTCATGGACTTAAACATTAGCGTTGTTTACGGTGCAAGCGGAAGGAATGTTTTAGACCAGCGGCTGAGGCTCTTCCTTTGTGTCGCACCTATTCCTGAGGCGCATATGGTATTGCAAAGCGAAGTGAGTGTGGTTCTCATGTTCTGCAGGCTGCTTTGCCTCGCAAGCTTACATTATGGAGGCAATTAAGCACGCGTCTCACACATTTCGGTTTTTTTTTGCGACGATTTCTGTGAGGGCACTTCAGAAGCTCTGCTCTCAGATTTTTAAAACTAATACGTCGAAATGATGCGATGTGGTCACTCAACGGTATGTGGGATGTGAATGGCTGATGTATCGAATACCATGTCACAGGGGCATTTCGAAGGTCTTCAAAACGATAGTCTATATAAAAAACGGCGATGTACGTGCTGCTACACGTGCAGCTTGGACTGTCGGTCGACTCTATGGTCTATCGAGTCAACGAATTGCGCGGCACTTTCTGAGCATTTCGAAGGGTTTTGTGCATTAGACGCAGGAACCCACATCAGCAGCGTTTCTTTTACGTATAGCGTGCCTTAAACAACGTGCACGATGAAAAACAATAGCAAGGGAACTGTTGACTTTGCAAAGATAGTTGATTTTCTTGCAGTAACAACAAATGTCAATCATAAATTATGAGAAAAAAGCTTTACACCGAGCAGCTAGATGTAAGAATTTTCAAAGGAAACAGACTGCTATCCGTACAAAATGTGAGAATATGTTTCAAGCGTAACTCAGTGAGCGTAATTCAGTGTGATAATAACTACACAGCTACGAAAATGTCATTTTAGATATTTAGAATAATTCTTGGGCCTGGTTAATTTTGCGGGTGCAGAATACTTCCTTGCGACGGTGAAGCCAGAAACGCTTGCGGTCAAATCGCAAAAATAGGTGTACGGCCGCCGCCTTCGTCGTGTAGCAGTCATTAAGAGACTTTATGCTAGCAGTGATACTGCTTATTCAAGTCGATAGAATTTGAAGATTTCGAAAGGTGTCAACTTGATTGCCGTCGGCACAGATGTACAGCTACCACGACACATCCCAAAGCAGCTCCAGTCGCACAGATATGTTGCGCAATATGTGCACCATGATGTCCACGCGGCTCCATAATTCAGTTCGGGGTTGGCGTCAGCGCAAGAAACGCCGTTTCAACGCCATATTTTTCGTCTCGCTTCCTGCGTCCTTTGCGCTGCCACCCATCAATATAAATGGGTTCTAATTGCTCTAGCATGCTCTAATTTCCTAAACATAATTCAGTTCAATACCGCTTTACTGTACTCGATGTATTAGGCTCCGAATTCCTTGCTCACATCGAAGAGTGGTGGTCGCCTGCTGGGCGTTTCCGTTACGCGGCCCTTTACTTAAGGACAGCCTCCAGGCTTTGAAACAATGTCAAGGTGGCAAAGCAATGCCAGTTGCAAACTATGTCGATTGTTTCTTGATCAATGCACTCACAGTTACGGCCGCACTCGCGAAGGCCGATTTTCCTAGCAGCTCGTTCCAGTGAACTTCCGGTGCACCGCGCACGCTCGCGTCGCCGTGGCATGCGACCGACGAGAGGGCGAACGCAGTCCAGGATGTACTCGCGGGCGTAACGATTTTCTACGGATCACAGAATTTGGCTGCTCATCGGGCGCCTCCCGCCAAAGAGCCGCTTCTCCTCCGCTCGGTCAGTCTTTCCGTAATGAGCAATTGATGACCGTAGATATTCGCTCACTGGGATCGTAATGAATGGGGGTCGCTTACAGACCCGTTTCCGCTCGTGGCCGGCGTCCTCGCAGCCTGTTTGCAGGACTATGCGCATGCCTGTTCGCACATCGCACTCATTCGTCCTTTGAGATATGGCAGCTGGCAGCTTAATTTGCTCTGAACGCGCTCGGTCAGCGCGGCGCGTCGGCCACCGCTGCGGCACCAGTCGGTTGGACTAGTCGCGCATCGCCAGCTCGGTCTAAAAGGGTGCAGTGCAGCGAGAGTCGCGGCAGATCCCAGCCCGCGGGATACCTTTTGGCCAAATAGTGTCCGTGACTTGTCAGGGTCCCGTAATTTTGATCTGCCAGCACCCCATTCTCGGAGTGAAAGCGAACAGGTATTGTATACCGCGGAACGGATCTGCAAATGCAGTACTGGACTGCAGATGGCACGGCACGTGCGACCTATGTATCTTCCACAGTACCGCTTGGTTCTGTACAGAGCACATATGGCCGGCCGGTTTGGATTGGGAGAGGAGCAGCGGAGCAAATGTGCTACAAATGACACTAGGAATGCGTTATGAAGCATCTCTGGTTTAAGGGAGACGGCTGCCTTGTTCCTGGAACGACCCAGTTACACTGTAATTACGCGGCAACGTGGCCGACGGCGTGATCGCAAGCACACAAGAGACACGGCGCACTAAAGGAGCACAATAACCTCAATTTTCCTGCACACGTTCACGCAGTGAGCTGCACCTAGCTTGGCAGAGGCGCTAGTGTTAGTTCTGTGCGTACCATCCACATGACTCTTTCGTCGCTATATGTGCATTAGAGATGAATTTAGTTAAACACCCGCTTAGTTCTTCCTTCACACCACCCATAAAAATAGTACCCGAGCTTTAAGCCTTGTAGCGGCAGCAGCATCGGCGTCGCACGAGGGATGACGTAGACGCTCGCGTCTACACGAGGCTCGAGCGGCTGGCGCTCTGGCACGGGCTAGCGTTCCGAAGGAGATCATTAAAAAGAATGCTACGCTAAGAGACGGACTGTCGGTTCTTCCTCTCCTGCGAGAACCCGAGACTTTAACGGTCTACGTGGTCGCTCGTCGCCACAGTTTGGTGACTCCGGACGTGATACTGCCATACGCTCCTGTGGTAGAGACGACCATGGACCAGACCAACGCTACGAGAGCTCAAGGCCAGAACCCTTCCGAAGAACGCGGTGAGCCCTTCTGTTCCGCCATCGCTGTCCGCCTCGCGCAGTACTGGGACCAGCATCCTTCGGCGTGGTTTCTTCAGGCCGAAGCGCAATTTCAAGTCGCTGGTATCCGCTCTCAAGCCTCGAAGTTCCATTACGCCGTCGCAGCGCTCTCGCCCGCCGCCATTGACGAGGTGGCAGATTTGCTGAACTCCCCATTGTCTGCCGCCGCCTATGACGATCTCAAGGCAGCACTGCTACAGCGCACAGCAGCTTCACAACGTTCTCGCATCCAGCAGCTTCTGTCCGCTGAAGAACTCGGCGACCGACGCCCTAGTCAACTTCTTCGCCGAATGAGCCAGCTGCTCGGAAACAACGCGAGATCCATCGACGACACGCTGTTGCGCGAACTGTTTTTGCAACGACTCCCGGCTAACGTGCAGATGGTCCTGGCGACAGCCTCTACCATGGACCTTACCGGACTTGCCGCTTTGGCCGACAAAGTCATGGAAGTAGCCACCCCAACTATCGCAGCCACGGCACCGTCTCCGGGTGACAATACAACCGCTCTGCAAACTCTTCCCTGCTCTTCCGCAGTGCAATCTCCGCTCGACTCCTTGTGTGAGCGCTTGGAACGCATCATCTGTGGAGCGGAGCATCGCCGCGCGTCTCGTCGCCCACGCAGCCGTAGTTCCAGCAGATCAAGACGCACGGGCACTCAAAATGATACCTCAACTACAGCGCCTGGCGTTTGCTACTACCACCGCCGTTTTGGAAACGACGCTCGTCACTGTCGGCGTCCCTGCGCTTGGCAGGGAAACAGGCCGGCCGACCTCTAACGGCGACGAGTGGTCCGGCCCAGCACACAAGTCGCCTTTTCTACGTGACGGACAGAGTTACGGGACAACGATTCTTAGTCGACACAGGTGCTGACGTCAGCATTCTCCCCGCCCAGCGCTCCGACCGAAAAGCGACTCCTGTGTCGTTTTTGCAAGCCGTCAACGGCACCAGGATTCCAGTTTTCTCGTCACGCTCCATCATGCTAAACCTTGGCCTTCGACGAGCATTCCGCTGGATCTTCCTGGTTGCAGACGTCCGTCATGCAGTCATTGGAGCAGACTTCTTGCATAACTACGGACTCCTTGTGGACATCCAACGACGCCGTCTCATCGACTCCGTGACCCAGCTATCCGTTCCCGGCGTCCCATCATCAGGCACATCGCCCATAGCGCCTATTTCTGCCATGTTGGGCGAACCTTTCGCCGCGCTCCTACGCGAGTTTCCCACTTTGACGCGCCTGCCGGACTGGACGCAACCGGTACAAGATGACGTGTGCCATCACATCGTCACCTCCGGCCCACCGGTCTACTTCCGACCCCGGCGATTGTCCCCGGAGAAACTCAAGATCGCTCGCGCGGAGTTCGAACACATGCTGCAACTTGGCATCATCCGCCCTTCCTCCAGTAACTGGGCATCACCACTTCACATGGTGCCTAAGAAGACGGGAGACTGGCGCCCATGCGGTGATTACCGGGCACTAAACAACGTCGCCGTTCCTGATCGCTACCCTCTACCGAACATTCAGGACTTCACGGTAGCGTTGCACGGTGCGACGATCTTTTCTAAGATCGATCTCGTTCGCGCCTACCATCAACTACCGGTCGCTGAAGAAGACATTCCCAAGACCGCCATCACGACACCCTTCGGTCTTTTCGAATTTCTCCGCATGCCTTTCGGTTTACGGAACGCGGGCCAATCCTTTCAGCGTTTCATCGATTCCGTCACCCGAGGTTTGCC
The DNA here is from genome assembly GCF_050947875.1 of Dermacentor variabilis. Classification (NCBI taxonomy): domain Eukaryota; kingdom Metazoa; phylum Arthropoda; class Arachnida; order Ixodida; family Ixodidae; genus Dermacentor; species Dermacentor variabilis. The sequence continues at coordinate 3,166,783 of NC_134572.1, read as the reverse complement.
TTTCGTTTTTGCATACATTGACGACCTTCTCGTCGCAAGCTCTTCGGCAGAAGAACATCTTCACCACTTGCGGTTGTTGTTTTCACGCCTTGCCAGTAAAGGAATTGTCATCAACGCCGCCAAGAGTGAATTCGGTCAACCTGAACTCGAGTTCCTCGGTCATATCGTCGACGCTAACGGCATTCGACCACTGCCTTCCAAGATTCGCGTCATCGAAAACCTTCCCCGACCGACCACACCCACCAAGCTTCGCCAATTTCTCGGATTCGTCAATTTCTACCGCCGATTCATTCCCGAGTGCGCACGACTTATGGCTCCGCTAGACGCCCTCCTGGTAAACAAACGCAAACAAGTGCTTCAGTGGACTGAAGAGGCCACCGACGCTTTCACAAGAGTCAAGTCTGCCCTCGCCGACGCCACGGTGCTTAGACACCCAAAGCCAGACGCACCCACTGCCATCATGACCGACGCTTCAAACAACGCCGTTGGTGCCGTTCTGCAGCAATTCATCGACAATGCGTGGCATCCACTCGCTTTTTTCTCCAAGAAACTGAAGCCTGCGCAGTCCCGCTACAGCGTGTTCGGCCGTGAATTACTCGCTGTTTACCTGGCTATCAAGCATTTTCGCCATTTCCTCGAAGGCCGTGCATTCACTGTCTTGACGGACCACAAGCCCCTTGTGCACGCAATGAATCGTTCGGCGTCCTGTTACTCGGCCCGCGAGGTTCGACACCTTTCCTACATTTCCGAGTTTGCAACAACGTTCCGCCACATCAAGGGCACCGACAACGTTCCAGCCGACGTCCTCAGTCGTGTCAATGTCGTTTCCACGTTGACATCGGAACCTTTCATCATCGAGGCCGACTTACTCGCCAGTCAACAGCGTGACGACACTGAACTTCGTACACTTCGGAATTCTTCAACGTCCCTGAAATTGGAAGACGTCGTTGTGACCCCAGATGGTACATCCGTCGTCTGCGACACTTCTAACGACACACCTAGACCATACATTCCGGCATCCCTTCGCAGACGTCTATTCGAAACCGTGCACAACCTGTCGCACCCTGGCATACGCGCGACACAGAAGCTCCTTTCCAGTCGTTTCGTTTGGCCTCGGCTAAACGCGCAAGTTCGCGACTGGGTTCGCTGCTGTTTGTCGTGTCAACGTTCGAAGATCCAGCGTCACCCCATTCCGCCTGCCAAGTCTTTTCTTCCACCGGATGCTCGTTTTGACACCATACACCTGGACCTCGTCGGCCCTCTCCCACCTCGAAAGGCTACTGCTACATACTGACATGCATCGACCGTTATACACGGTGGTCAGAAGCTACACCTATATCTGACATCTCAGCGCCCACTGTTGCAGCAGCTTTCATGTCTACGTGGATCGCAAGGTTCGGCTGCCCATCCACAATAATCACAGATCGCGGTCGGCAGTTTGACTCAGCACTTTTCAAAGAGCTACTCAAACTACTCGGAACGACACGTTTTCGCACAACTGCTTACCACCCTCAGTCCAATGGACTAGTTGAACGTTTTCACCGGCATCTCAAGGCCTCCCTTATGGCACATGAGTCGCCGGAGAAGTGGGTCCTACATTTGCCCCTTGTCTTACTTGGCATCAGAGCCGCACTCAAGAGTGACCTAGGTTGCTCCTGTGCTCAGCTAGTCTACGGCACCCACCTACGCCTTCCGTGCGATTTCTTTGTCGCCACCCCCCAAACGCCTATGCCATCACCTGCCGACTACGTTGCCGAACTGCAAGCTTTCTTCAGCCAGATGCGCCCCGTGCCTACACGTTCACAAGAAGCAAGGTCCCCGTACGTTTCTCCCGCACTCAGCTCTGCTACCCACGTTTTCGTGCGTAACTGTGCCGTGCGGAAGCCTTTGCAACCACACTACTCCGGGCCATATTGTGTTCTAGAGCGTCGTCCGACGACGTTTGTTGTGAATGTCAACGGCCGATCAGACACAATTGCCCTGGAACGTCTCAAACCCGCCTACATAGAAGCACCCACGCCATCAGCTTCACCAGTATGCGACGCGACCCTGCTGCATCCTTCGCCGCCGCCAGTGCACGTGACACCCAAGACCAACGCCAAGACACGCCGCGTCACGTGGACTTTCCATCGTTCGTCGAACTTTCCTCCTCTCTAGGGGGGGAGCCCTCTGTAGCGGCAGCAGCATCGGCGTCGCACGAGGGATGACGTAGACGCTCGCGTCTACACGAGGCTCGAGCGGCTGGCGCTCCGGCACGGGCTAGCGTTCCGAAGGAGATCATTAAAAAGAATGCTACGCTAAGAGACGGACTGTCGGTTCTTCCTCTCCTGCGAGAACCCGAGACTTTAACGGTCTACGTGGTCGCTCGTCGCCACAGCCTTGATGCCGTAAACAGACTTGCTTCATTCCCCTCATGTCGGGGTCGGCGAGGCGAAAGAGGCTGGTCCTCTCCTCCATGAATATCGCGACGTTCTCATTTAGTAGCTGTACTCAGGAGTGAAAAAGAGCTTGGGACTCGTCTCGTCGTATGACGCTTGTGAAGTATCTTGAGGAAGGCGCTGCGAAGCGGGTCTCATGTCGTTAGCGAGGACTCTCGGTCTTCGAACCGATTCCTGGCGGTGCATCTCAATCGAAAAAAAAAAACATGGCTCTGCTTGTATTGAGAGTTACAGCCGTTAATAGATGAAACCCTTTCGAAAGTCTCGAGCCATGTTTCGCGTCGTCCGCGGAAGCCTACCCCGTGGAAGGTCGTTGAAGCACGAGCGTTGATGCCGACGCTGGAGCTGCCCTCGTCCCTGTTAATCTTGACATGAACATTTTTGTTTTTGAGGCGAGAGCCTTAAGTGGCTCATACCCCCGATGGTGTGGGGCGTGCGGTACGGAAAGTCACGTGAGCTCACCTCGCGCAGACACGCGCTTCTGCCGCTGCTCGCGCGTTCGTCGTCGCCTTCTTCCACAGCTGGCTCCGATGCCGCTCATCATGACAAAAAAAAGCATAGCTAATTAATTTAGTGTGAATTAAGGCACTCGAACCCACGACTTTTGGTGGGAGTCGCACCGTCGACCTTTGGTGTGAGTTGAAGCCAAGACCTTCGGTATTAATTAGATCGAAGTTATTTAAGGTACTGTTAATTAAGGCTGCCTCAATTAAAGCACTTGAACCCACGACCTTTGATGGGAGAAAAGAAGTATTAAGAAGTAACAACGCGTTCGAATGAGAATGTCAAGTAATTTAATTAACGTCTCCTGAGCGTGGAGGCTTTCGCCTTCGCCCTCTTTGGAGTATCCTAAAGTGACTCAATGTTTTCTTCGGGTCTATGCTCTGGCAGTTTGCCTTATAGCAAGCGGCTAGCTCTCTAGTCCGTGGCAGCGTGGGTGTTGGTTTCAAGGCTTCGTCTTGCGGGGGGTGTCCGGCACACAACAAAGAAGCACCTCCACCTGCTGGCACCCTGTCGTGCTGGTGAGAGTGAGAAAGGCGTGAGCTAAGTTCAGCACTTGTTGGGTTAACTTTTGCCCAGAAAAACAAGTAACGTTCAGAGTATAATTAGTAGCAATAAGTAATACTCAGAGCGGCGAGCACAATCGTTGGTCGTCATAATCTGATGTAGGGGTCAATTACAGCGGCTATATATCCATGGCTCATCGTACGTGCCACATTAACTGCCCGCGCTCTCGCACGTTTCAACACGTACACAACTATTCGCTTCGCGCACGCATTATCGTTAGACATCCTTGTTTCGCTATGTCGGATACAACATTCAGGAAAGTTCCAATACATGTAAGCGCGTCTTGCGCCGAGCGGTAAATTATTTAAGAGGGGTTCGCCGGTGGAAAAATGGTTAGCAAGTAAATAACAACAATGTGTGCGGGTCAGTACTATATTGGAGATAACGACAACGCACCCTCTTGAAGATCTAAGGACCTTTGTTCATTTTTTGTGTCAAGGCAACACAACGCGGGGATACTCGGACAATTTATTTGAAGCACGATTCGATTAATTGGCGATCAGTCGCAACCATCGCGATTGTTGAGCTTTCTTGACATAAAGCTAGACGACTACCTTTATTTCTGCTGTAGGAGGGAAAATGGTTATGTTGTCGGGATGGAGTTGGGGACACTGAGAGAGAAGGGCCAGTAAAGATCAGGGGCCAGAATTGCAAGCCGGGACTCTTCATCGCAATTGTGGGCGTCATTGGCAATGGCAGATTTTATCCTTCTAAATGTCTGACGAATATTCACTCTTAGGCTTATTCGCAAAAGTCGAAGCAAAATGGGATATTGCATGTAAAGAACTTTGAAAGCGACGCCATGTGGTCATGGGCGAGGCCTGGTGTCTTGCTTATTTTCTCACCCTCCAAGATACTGAGTTTTATGCAAGACAAACCAAATAGTCATAAAAAAGTTAGATAACCTGCACCTGCAGTCATTAATGTCTTCATAAGAAGAATGGTAACTGCATTTTCTTAGTATGCGGCGCCAGGATAGAAAATATAGCACTGATCTCACGAATGCCCTTGCCGACAGGCACGTACACTAATGAAAAGGTCGTGGTAGACGCAGAAAGCATATACATAAATTTACTGAGTGCAGATGAGTGGCACGTTAGTCTCAGGAAATATGCCACACATTTCTTCTTTATGCGTAGGCTGCAGTCTAAGGTAAAAACATCATAGCTCCGTGACTGATTCCGTTAAACTGGTGTCTGATAGTGTCCCGCGTAAGCATTACCAACAACATGTGAATATATACTGCTGCACGGGAGAAATTATCAGCAAAATGCTGTCAATTCAATTGTTTGCTTCATTTTTTTCTCGTTTACTTCAAATGTCTAGTCTGAGGCATGCTGGAGACAGACGCAGGGAAAATTACCGAATACTTGGAACTCAAGAAGAATCATTACAATCATATTGTTGAAGCATTGTAAGACAGCCATTTTAGGAACTTGGAGAACTACCGGTCATCATCGGCTCGAGTTTACGTGCACGGAGGCCGTTCTTCCTTTGCGTAAATCGGCGATTCGCGTGCTTCACTCGCACGGGCAGAATGAGCAAGATTGCTTGCTCGCCGACGTCACTCGCGGCCACACGCTCCGAGAGCCGTGCACCGAGCAATGCCGTGCAATGCGCCATCTGCGGATTGTAATAAACAGCCTGCGGGCCGTAGAAAACCAGTTTCATGCTAATGCATTTCGGCCCATACGGGGTTTATGCCAGATCTGCGTGGTTTGATGCACTTTCTATTGATGCCCAACATGCTTTGGCATATCAGTTATTGTGCCTCGCTAATACAACTATATTTTGACAGCATGAGACCTGCGGGAAAGATTGACATCCAACTAGACAGATTACATGACAATATTCTAGTTGCGCGCTGAGTCATTATTGCTCCTGAGCAGCATCAGGCGCGTGCGTTGTTCCTCTTCCGTTACTACTCGCATTATGTAGCACTGTGCGGGCTGCCGTCTGGCTGTCCGGACGAGCTTGAGAAAACTGGCATCCACCCGTGTGCCAGCGACACTCGAGGAGTGGTTGGCGGACGCCTCCACCGACTGCGTACAAGCCATGGCCATGCTGATCACACAGCTCGGCTTGGCAGGTGGCAGCTAGAACAAAGCGGGCAAATCGGGAACAGGGTTTTTTAAGACGAATAAATGGTATTATAAAGAATGAAACGGTTCTTGAAATTAATTTATTTTGTCTGTCTTTCTCTAGAGGTCCGCGATATTTTGCGCAGTGAAAGTCAAGCAATATGCTGCGCAGGCACAGAAGGTTTTTCAAACATCATTGCTTGGGGACTGTCGCAAGGTATCTCTTTGCTGAGCGCACACTTCAAAAGTTTCTTCTAGAACAAAAGTCTATGAGTAAAGCTGTGTACAGCTGTTACCGCACGCGTCATTTGTTGAAGTAGCTTCGCCTGCTGCGCCACTCCGCAATGATCGACGTGCCGCTTCATTTGGACCCATCCCTGTAGTGTTGCACAACCGATCAGTATATGTCGCAGGTGAAAGTGAGGCGCGTCCCTTACACTGCGATGCAACGCAGCTGTGCAACCTTCGCGGCATGAATGACGTCCTCACTAACGCCGCCACTCGACCAGACCCGCGACCTACAAATTCCCTCACACATTCGCCACATTCTCTCTTGCTTGCCACAGCCTGATCATTGCCAAGGCGGTGCCATTCCGCAAAGAAAGCTTAGCTAAAGATGCCCATTACCAGGCCCCGTTGCAAATTCCGGTTATGCAATACGAATTGTAACGAATGATTGAAGGAGCGTTCATCCTAAAGGAAAAGAATAAATCCATAAATAAAGGAAGATACGGCAGTTTGGGTAACAGCAAACAGGAAGAAATGTCTTAACTGTGCGAGGAGGCGGCATATTCTCCCCGCGCAGTGGCTCTCTCCAATTGCCCGGACCCGCAGACGATATTAACGCGACAGCGTTAAGGAGCTCGTGTCGGAGAAAAGCCGGTGTCGTCGGTGTCGGCGTCAGCGGCGTTGTCCGTGAGCGATAAATCCCAGAAGGCACTTCATAAATAAAAAAAGACATCTTGCAAGATGGGCTGGTGGAAATCGAACTAGGGTCTCCGGAGTGTGCGGCGAAGACGCTACCACTCAGCCACGAGTTCGTTCCTTCAAAACGCGACAAAATCGCCTCTAGTGAATGCGCTGTTGCCTTAGAAACGTGCCGTAGAAAGTTATACTGCGGTGTATATCGGGTAATTATGACCATGTAACTTACAGAAGTCGCAGTTTCACGAGTAGCGAACTAGGTTTCCGCTACATTTCTTCTGCGCTCTGCGCACACGCAGAGCCATCTTGCGGCAAACACAGAAGACCCCCTCCTCGCAATGTAAGGCGCTACCCCGACACGTGGCGCGCCACTCTCCCCATGATCGCGTCATACAAAAGGATTTGGCATGCTACTCCACGTATACCATAGCAGGAGGTCAAAAAAAGAAGGAAAAGAAAAATAAGCACATGTGCATTCATGGGCACAAAACTCAGGGAGGGAAAGCAGTGAGCACGCTAAAATGAACAAGCTCGAAAAGGAACTTCATGGTGACGTAAATGAACAATATGTTATTCATCTGTGTCCTGTTAACGATGCTATCGAAACTGGCCCTGCAGTTGTTCTTTGATGACAAAGTATCTGGGCCCGATCTCGCGAAGCTTTTTGTCTGCAAGTGCTCTTTGTTTTCGCTGACAAAGTGTCCAACATCGCGATGGGCTGGCATGTACTTTTACGAACAGCTTTAGCGTAACAGCTTTTTTGTGAACACGGGCCCTGAAAAATTCACGATAGACATCTTCCCTGGGTTACGCGGTTACTTCGTTACGCGGTCAGACCAACCGTTAGTACTGGATTAAAAGTGTATATTATGTCCATTCTGCATTATTATTACGAAATTAAATCGTCTCTATATTTCCGTATAGTTCGTGATTGGCCAAGTTGATGCATTTCAATGGGCACCCGGCTACATGAACCTGAATGGAGCACCTAATATAAGCGAATAAGGAAGAGAATAAAATATTTGTGCCTGAAGACTGGCAATAATATTAGAAATGCCGCTATATGCACAGCTCAGTAAAATGGAAGAACTTGTCGATGTCAGCAGAAGAATGCTTATTATAAAATAAAGAATGTCGAAGTGCATTATAGCGTCGCCCTTTATAGTCGCAGTTCATTACAATTCGACTTGTCTCCGGCATAAAACATCCGCATAGGGTTGCTCGAGACTATGCAAACAATGTTGCTCGAACCGCCCAGTTCCAGCTGAGTGAAAAAGTAGTAGCGAAAACATCCCAATTTTCGGCCATTATAATTTATTACGTAGAGGCAAAAATCCTGTTCAGTGGGCGAAGTGCGCGGGAAGCGCAGGACAGAAACGCACAAGACAAGAAAGCAAGTAAAAACTAATTTTTCCCGAACATGCTCATCTGATCTTCTTTAGGGGATGCATCAGGTTTGCAACGAGGTGGCGAATTTACATTTTAATGAGATTCCTAGCTGTAACCGACTAGTTCTCCGCGAAGCGCGTTTCACGGCTGCATTTTATTCGACATATAACGGCACTGCCTACGAAGATAAGGGTCGCCAAAACAAGGAAAATTCGGCGGCGCCCATCTCACGATGACTGTCTACGGTAATTTGGTTAGCATTCATTGAATCAATATAGCGCCACGATGTATTGCCATAGTCTAAACCGGCTATGTATGGGGCATGTTCAGCGAGATTCCTTTTTCGCGCTTCTCCAAGGGCACCCTGTGCCATCTAGCGCCGCCAACGCATAGCCTGTGCATGGCCACCGAAGTGAATGGCGCGCCGTAAACGCGCGCTGAGAATCACGTCATTTAGCAACCAGGCGTCTTTCTCGCTCCTCTGGGTGGATGGATGGATGTTATGAGCGTCCCCTTTGGAACGGGTCGGTGGCTTGCACCACCAAGCTCTTGTTATTATACTGCTCAGTGTTCTACATAGGTTAAACAAGAAAAAAAAAAGAAAAACAACAACAACTATGAACTCCCACAACCAAGTTTTCTTTTATGGGCATGCTGCGCCATCTGCTGGCACTGCCGAGAAGTCCGCACATGGCGTCCGACACACGAAGCGGGGCCCGCCGGTGCCCTCGCTTGTCGCACAATCAGTGACAACGTACACAGTGATGAAAATTGGCAAGCGCTTCATTGAAGAGCGCCACATACCCAGGGAATTGATGGCGCAGCTCGCTAAAGCGTTGTCGTGAAAGGTGTCCATGGAAAAATGGTACACACCTAGTGTACTTGCAGTATAGCCTGTTAATTAAAGCGTCCGGTCGCTTTCCTCGAAGAACCCTTGTGACGTGTGTTCGATTCCGCTCACCACTTGAGGAATTTAGGGCACATTTTCCAGTGGCACATACCTAGTTACCCAAGTTGGCCTCAAAGACGTTCATTGAAGGGCGGCACACGCCTACTGGCACATGCACAGAGACCCAAGGTAGCATCTAAAAAGATGAACTGAAAACCACCGCAGACTGAGTGGCTCGCATAACCAATGCTCCAAGTCGGCGTATCTTCAAACAGCGGTGCTTTCCCAATTCCGCATCTACAGGGACCCATGTCGTCGTGAAAGAGGTTCGTCGAAGAGTGGCACGTATGTACACTCACACAGGCATCGCGGTGGCGGCGCTAGGTGGCTCCGAGGATTGTTAGGGAAGCACGTAAAGGAAATCCCGCTGCATGACCCGCCTCATAACTCGTTTTGACGGTGGCAATACGTTGTGTAGTTATATTAGGCAATTTTTTAATAGCGTTTGCAACCAAACGTAAACGCATTACGTACGTAAAGAAACAGCGTCGTCCTCACTGCACATGCTCCGAACGTTATTCGGTTTCTGTGGTTTACGCGCACTATGATAACGTACGTTCGTAATGTTTACGGACTATAAGAGATAGCGCTGGCGAACATGGCGGCACCCATGACTTTCGCTTCTTCGTGAATTCTCGTGATGGCTATGCTCCCACTCGCCTCGATCACCAGTAAGTATTGAAATGAGCTTTTGTTTTCCCTTAGCTCACGAGAAACATTAGCTATGAGTGCATAGTAAGTAAAATTTCTGAAATCATTCGGTGATTCCTGCGCCCGTATAGGCCTAACGAGACGCGTCAACTGGATCGTTGCTAATGGATTGTCTTGGCTTGGATGCGTTTGGCACGAGTCACCAGACGGTGCCCTGTTATATAACGTCCTCCTTACGATCCCGTACTGTAAACTAAAGAACTTGAAACGACGCGCACCGTAACGTCCCGCAAGGCTGTTTGCGTTTAAAGTACGCAAGGCGACAAACGCTATTCTTTAACTCTTTATTGATTCACTGCTAAACGCGATACCGTGGACTCATCGTGAGATGGTTTGTGCTCAATTCTTTCCATACAGATTCTGCATAGAGCTTCTATGTCATTTGCTTTGTTGTTTGGTCGTTGCATTCTGAATGTAAATATTTTGCACGCATTGAGGAATTTGGAGGCGAGCGCGTATGGAATGCAAAGAGCAAGTTGCCAAGTAAAAATTGCTTTAGCATTTCGTGGTGTTTACTTCACTGGAGCACAGAATGTTGGAGGCACGCGATGATTTCGCGGCGTGGTGCAGTCTATGATCCCCGCCAACATTAGCGTTCTGTTTACAAAATACTGCCTCCCATCGTGAGCAGCCATCATTACCGCTGTGAACGTTTGCACATCCGCGCAGTCTGCAGGCCGCAGTCGATACTCGTGCCAACTCACAACAGTATAGCACGTGACTCTACGCAATGCACGCTTCCTGTGGAGGAATGCTTGCTACGCTTGTGTGTGTGCACATGCCAGTATTGAGTCATCGAGCTGGCTTACCATACGTTCGCCTACTTTTTCATTGTACGCCAGACTCTAAAACTCTCATCGAAACGTTTGTGCTTGGAAGACAGAAACAAAATTCGAGCGAGGGTAACGCCTTTGTCCTAAGGAATTCTAAGGGCGAGACCTTGCCTTATATAGGTTTTCGGTAGGAGGCGGCCCCCCAATACGCAAAATTTATGACACCGTTCAGCCGTGTTCACAGACATGAAGCAATGACAGTATGGCGTGCTGCGTTGTCGCACTAGTGCGATGAAGTCGAGACGGATGTACAGGGCTTTGTCAGACACTCGGAGCAGTCTAGAGAGTGCGCCTGCTTGCTGATGCGCCGGTGGTGCAACCACAATACAAACCGCTGCAATGTTTGCCATAGACTGGACAGTGACATGGCTTCAGAGTACACCCTAAAAATATTTTCAACATACTAAAGCATACAGTGACGTAATAGAAGCGTAGACTGCTAGGCCAGTTGGTGCATCATGTAGTGTCGTTGAGTGGAAATACGGGCGGGAAGAAACGGAGGGGGCAGGACAAGTGCTCACTTACAGCTGAAGCTTAATGAGAGGTTTTCCAACTTTACAACTTTTGCATGTGATTATGCATGAGCTTCGGATCAGCCTTCTGACTGCGCATGTGCGCCCCTCAGCGCCCTGGAAAAGATTTCATTAAACTGTGCAGTCGTAAGCGCGCGTCTGTCCTCTCCACTCCGTTTCTTCTCGCCCGTATTTCTGCTCAACAACGCTATTTGACGTAATAGTTCTGCGTAAACACGCAAGGTGGAGAGAAGTAATTATTAAGGGGAAAATGAGACATTAACCCAATCGTAGCAACTGCTACAAACTCAAATTTGTCAAACTCTGGCCTTTGCTTCGATCAAAAGTGAAAAGTACATCGCATGTGTGCTCCCTAGCTGCCACAAATGCTGAAGTGCAGTCGGGAAGATTTCCAAAGCTGATACTTTTTTCTGTATAGAAACCGTCACAATAATAGGTGATAGCGCTTGGTCGAAGCTCCAACGAGCTTCTTTTAATTTTTACGCGGAAGGTGTTTAATGTCAAGCTGCAGCTAATAGGTTTTCGCCCTAAACGTTCTGAAGACTAACTCAAAATCAAGTGCGAAAATTCCACCAGAAAGAAGTCCATAAGCAAGCCAAAGGGACAAATGCTTTGTGTACCCTTTTTACTAGGCCAATTAGAATGTTTACTTAATATGATCTTCGCTCAAGAAGCCGAAAATGAATGAAGTTACTCTGCAGTACGATGTGTACCTTGCAGGAGTCGTTCAAGATCAACAACTCCTGATCATGTTTTGTCTCACTTGTCACTAACATGGCAAAAACATTTTGCCAACACTTTGGTTATGACAGGGCTCATGTTTACTTGCTCTACGCGACAGTTAATCCTACTTTAGGGACATTATATTTTTGTTTTGTGGTGCAGCGTCTGAGACAGGTCAACGTATATGGTGCCCTTCGTTAAGTTGACTATACGTTCAGCATCAGAGATGTGTTCGAACAGAGCGTGAGCATGTGATAACTGGCTACAAACGAAGATCGACCATCATGCACGGGCTGCCGTCGCGGGAAAGGCGCTACGTATGCATGGAGTTATCGCGCAATAGCGTCCCTTAGAACGCAATTTAATGACACGATGATGTGGGGCTCCTGCACCGCAGGACGGCGCGCTCGAAGGTCGGCGCCATGAAAGACGATGAAGCGCGTAGGCTTCAAGCTCTTCTTCTGGCCCGCCATTAAAGAGAAGCGTCTATTTTGGAAAACTCAGTCTTCAGTCTACGTTACATTTTCCTGGTTGACGTGCGGGGTACGTGATACCACTCCCAGATCGAACACCGTCTACAAGACCAGTACGAAGTACGGTCGAGCTGACCCCTGTTCACGTATGGACAAGCCGTTGACTTCAACGACTGCCACCTGAGCATGAGCCTCTACCCAATCAAGTCAGAAGGATGATTACATCGGTTCCGCCTTCGTCCTCAACCGCGCCGACCGAGGTCGTCCTCAACCACCCGCGAATCCTCACGTACGTCCTTCCATGGGGACACCTTCGAGGATGTTGAGGACTGGCTCGATCACTTTGAGCGTGTCGCAGAATTCAACGACTGGACTCCAGAGCACAAGCTACGGAAGGCCTACTTTGCCCTCGAGGACTATGCCCGGATATGGTTTGATGATCGTGAGGCGGCCCTATCAACATGGGTGGAATTCCGACGGCAGCTAATCAACACATACGCCAGCCTCGATCGCAAGGAGCGAACTGAATCTGCAATTCAGGCGAGAGTACAGAGGCCGAACGAAAGCGTTGAAATGCTTGTCGAAGATATGTGCCGACTTTCCCGACGCGAGGATCCGTCCATGCCGGAGCAAAATAAGCTCGTGAACTTGATGCGCGGTGTCAAGCAGGAGTTATTCGGTGCCCTAATACGAAACCCACCAAAGACCGTTGCGGAGTTTCTCACGGAAGCCATATCAATGGAAAAGGCACTGCAGCAGCGAACAAGGCAGTACAACCGCGACGTGTCGAGTCCATTGCGTGACCCTCTCGCTATACCCATGGACAATACCGATGCCTTGCGGGAGCTCTTTTTTGTTAATTTTTTATTGCGAAAGCAATACTGCTCGAGGTTTCCGCTCTTGGCCGTCGTCCCGGAGAATCCATCATTGACCTTTGGCGTGACCTATGTGTGACGTCATGGCAGCTGTGGAAAAGCGGCGCCCCCAACTCGGCTCGTCGCGATCGTCCCAGCGAATCCTCCACGCGCCGCTGCCGTGGGGGAGGCGCTCGCTCTACGTGACATCATTCCAGCTGTGGAAAAGCGGCCCCCCAACTCGGCTCGTCGCAGTCGCCCCAGCGAATCCTCCGTGGTATGTCGGATGATGTGTATAAGGTGAAGCTGCAACGATGTGCTGCAGCTAACAAGCGGCGGCGTGCGGAAGAAACGGATGAAGAGCGGGAACAACGTTTAGCTAAACGGCGTGCATATTATGCAGCCAGGCGAATGCGTTCAACATCTCTTGATCTGGGTGCATCTACAAGTATCATGCATGCTCTCAATGCTGACGCGACTTTGGCGACACCTGATCGTTCGACAGCAAGCCTTATGGATGCTTGAAATGGCGACGAGACTGCATTTACACGTTCGATGTGCAGTATGGAACTCAACAACCTGAACAGAAGATTGCTTTCGCAATCCACTAGGCTTAGCCAAGCTAAGCCTCTGCCAATTTTTTATTTCATCATTCATCATTAGTAGAGAAGGAGGTCCCGGAGTTACAAGAACCGTCAGGGGGATTATTAGCAATTTAACAATGCAGGAATTAATACATTATGGCAACGTAGCAGCGACAGACATCAGAAAGCACGAAGTTAATGAGGGTTGTTGTACTAGAAGAGCTCCAAAAGCTTCAGGTGGCTCCGGCATCGGTACAGCGACTCGCTCTGGCTGAGGTCGTCCGGGAGGAAATCAGGCAGGCAGTCCAAGTCCAGGAGCGAAGCGAGACAGCACAGCACGGGGTGCGGCAGCCACAACCTCGCATGTCGTATGCGGAAGCTGCGCGAATTTCGTTGTCCCCGATTTTTCGCGATGTGAGCAACGTGCCGGACTTTCATGGTGTGCGCTCCTTTGAACAAGCAACTGGCGACTTCAGGCCTCGCAGCACGCCATTCAGGGCTGCAACACGACCACCCCGCAAGAGCGGCGTATGGCGCACTGCAGACCGGAGGCCCTTGTGCTTCATTGCGGTGAAGCCGATCTCCTACAGGGCGTGTCCTTACCGCCGAGCTGGGCTCCGTGGATTTTCACTCAATGCGCCGTGCCCGCGCAATGGTGAACGCCCCCTGGAGATTGAAGCATACCTCGCGGACGCCAGGACCTCGTTTGCCCCACGATTCCGTGAGCGCCGGTCACCGTCACCCGCCCGAAACAGGTTTACCAGCCTCCTCTTCACGCCGAGAGCAACAAGGCATCGCTCACCCAGCCCTGACTCCAGCGACCTGCGAGGGTGAGGTCGCTGACGTTGTGACGACCGCGATATGACGTAATTGAGACGCAGAGAAAGCAGTGTAGTTCGGTGTCAGTATCCTGCGACGTACCAGTTGCCATATATGACAACGAAATCACGGCGTTAATCGACACGGGTGCGGACACATCTGTTATGAGCCACAATCTCGCGCGTATACTGAACAAAGGTTCGACGCAATGGACCGGAACTCAGATTCGTACTGCAAGAGGGCACCTCATAATTCCAATGGGCCGGTGCACGGCACGAGTCAATATTCGGGGCTCCACGTACATCGGCGACTTCGTCATTCTTCCTGAATGTTGAAACGACCTTATACTTGGCATGGATTTTCTTCAGGCGAACAATGCCATCATCGGCCTGCAAGGGTCTAGAGTCAGCTTCGCTACTACACAAGCCGTAGCGAACAGTAATGACAGCGACCGTGACGTCGCGCTTCGCGTAGCTGACGATCACCTCACGTTGCCGCCCAAGAGCAGCGTGCTTACCCTTGCCCGATGCGACATGGAGGACGATGCCGAAGGAATTGCTTAGGCAAACATGCCCCTGCTTCTTGAGCGCCACATTTGCATAGCCAGAGGGCTTCTTCAGGTGCGAAACCAATTTCAGTCGTATTGCTAACAAACTTTAGCAAAGAGTATCGGCATGTACCGCGAGGAATGACAATCGCATTTCTTCGCGAAATCATTGATGTTACTGACATTGCCACATTGGAGACCGCATCGTCTCAGCAATCTGAGTTAATTGAGCCTAAAAGAACGGATTCACGTTAACGCCGCTCTGCCAGACCATCAAACAGACCGTCTACTGAGTCTCGTGAATGAATTTCCGGTTTGTTTTTCAACGTCATCAAAAGTGCGGCGGACGTTCATCACAAAGCACCGCATTATTACGGACCAGTCCGCACGTCCTGTCCGTCAGCATCCTTAGAGTGTCTCCAGTGGAAAGGGAAGCGATCAAGCATCAGGTGAAAGAGATGCTCGAAGACGACGTGATCCAGCCGTCCACAAGCCCATGGGCCTCCCCTGTAGTGTTAGTCAGAAAGAAAGATGGCGCACTACGCTTCTGTGTAGATTACAGAAAGTTGAATCGTGTCACCAAGCGCGATGTTTATCCTTTGCCACGCATCGACGACGCATTAGAACAACAGGCCAAGTTTTTTCTTCGTTGGATCTTAAATCAGGGTATTGGAAAATCGAAGTTGATGAACAGTATCGTGAGAAAACAGCGTTTGTGACACCTGACGGGCTTTGTGAATTCAAAATTCTCCCCATGGGTCTCTGTTCCGCACCTGCCACCTTTCAGCGGATAGCGCTTACAAGAATACGGCGTTCGTGTTTTCCACTTCTCTACTCCTGTGTACCGTCTGCACGCCTCACCTCTTGTTCGCATAACGAATCCTTACCAACTAGCTCAGCTTTCTGTCGTTCTAAGTTTCAGCAGGTGATGGGTACCGTGCTTGCTGAGCTCAAATGGCAAACGTACCTCGTGTACTTGGACGACGTCGTCCTGTTCGCGAGCATGTTTGACGATCATCTCGCTCGACTCTAGAGTGTCCTCGCATGCGATCCGTACTGCAGGCCTCGCCACCAGGCCTGAAAAATGCTACTTCGGGTTCCAAGAGCTCAAATTCCTGGCTATGTCGTTTGTCCTCAAGGCGTCCGACTAGACCCCGACAAGTTAGCTGCCGTCACCGAGTTTTCACCACCCACAGACAAGAAGGCTGTCCAATGCTTCCTTTGTTTGTGCGCATATTATAGGTGCTTCGTCGAGGGGTTCTCGAAAATTGCTGAGCCTCTGACACAGCTTCCACGCGACAATGTGCCTTTAATTTGGGCGGACGAGCAGCAGCAGTCGTCCAATGAATTGCGCAAGCGTTTGCAAGAGGCCCCAATACTTGCTCATTTCGTTGGAGGCGCTGACACTGAAATTCATACTGACGCGAGCAATGCGGTTTCGGTGCAGTTCTTGTGCAGTGGCAAGCTGCTGCGGAGCGCACCATTGCTTATGCAAGTCGCAGACTCACCAAGGCTGAGAAAAACTACTCAACCACCGAATAGCTTAGCGGTTGTGTGGGCAATTGTTAAATTCCGACCCTACTTGTACGGTAGACCCTTTAAGGCTGTCAGTGATCACCACGCCCCGTGCTGGCTTGCCAACCTGAAGGACCCTCTAGGCAGACTAGCCCGTTGGAGCCTGCGTTTATAAGAGTACGACATTACCGTTGTCTTCCGATCTGGAAGGAAGCACAGTGACGCTGACTGTTTGTCACGCGCACCACTTCCTACGACGTCATCGGATCCTGACCATGACTTGCCATTTGTCGGCGCTATCGACGCCATAAAGATGGCTGAGCGCCAGCGCGCTGACCCTGAGCTGCTGCTGCTGATCGAGCACCTTCAAGGAGTTGAAGGTGTTTTACCCCGCTCGCTCGTGCGCGGCTTATGCAAGTAGCTAATGGGCCTATAATTTTGCAATTCTTTAACGTCTCCCTTTTTGTGGATTAGTATAATGTTTGCATTCTTCCCGTTTTCTGGGACTTTTGCAACTGATAGACACTTTGCATAAAGAGCCGCCAGTTTTCCAAGCTTAATGTATTCTCCATCTTTGATTAAATCGACTGTTGTTCCATCTTCTCCTGCTGCTCTTCGTCGTTTCATGCTTGCAAGGCCCTTCTGACGTCATCGCTAGTTATAGGAGTTTCTGTATCTTGTTCATTAATGTTCCTAATGGAGGTATCCTCACTCCTCTGGGTATTGTACAGGTCAGTATAGAATTTTTCCGTTTCCTTTACTATGTCTTCGAGATTGCTGATGATATTACCCTGCTTATCTTTCAGTGCATGCATCTTTGTTTGTACTATGTCAAGTTTCTTTCTCACTGATTTCAGGCTGCGTCCAGTTTTTACGGCTTCTTCAGTCTCTCTCACGTTATAGTTTCGAATATCACTCATTTTCGCCTCGTTGATCAGTTTAGACAGTTACGTGAATTCTTCTTATCTCTTGAGTTAGACTCTTTCATTCTTTGTCGTTTCTTTATTAGGTCATTTGTTACTTCGGAGAGCTTGCCTACTGGTTGCCTTGGTGCCTTGCCTGCCACTTCAATTACTGCCTCTGAAGCCACCCTAGTTACGGTTTCATTCATTAGCTCTGTCATCATCATCATCTTCTAAGGCTGCATATTCGTTTGCAATTACCAGCCTGAATTTTTCTGCTTTTACCCTTATTGCCTCTAAGTTAGCCTGTTTCTTCTTCACCAATTTTGCTCTTTCATCAAATTGAGTTGACTCCTAGCGCTCACTAACCTATGATCACTGCACTTATCCTACCTATCACTTCTACATCCTGTACTATGCTGGGATCAGCAGAAAGTGTGAAGTCAATTTCGTTTCTTGTTTCACCATTAGGGCTTTTCCAGGTCCAATTTCTGTTGCTACGCTTCCTGAAGAAAGTGTTCATTATTCGAAGCTTATTCTTTTCTCCGAATTCTACCAGCATCTTTCCTTTAGCGTTCCTAGAATCAACGCCGTAATTGCCAATTGCTTGTTCACCAGCCTGCTTTTTCCCCACTTTTGAATTGAAGTCGCCCATTACTATGGTATACAGAGTTTGCAGTTTTCTCTTCGCTAATTCAACATCTTCATAAAACTGATCTACTTCCTCATCATCGTAACTGGGTGTTGGAGCGCAGGCTTGCGCTACCTTTAATCTATACCTCTTATTAAGTTTGATTAGGACTGCAGCTTTCCTCTCATTAATGCTGTAGAATTCGTCAATGTTGCATGCTATGTCCTTATCGATTGGGAATCCCACCCCGCAGTCCTTCTTGTCTAGGAGGCCTGTATAGCAGATGACATGTCCGTTATTCAGCAAGGTATAAGCCTCGCCAATTCTTCAGATCTCGCTAAGGCCGATGATATCCCAAACAATGTGTGATTGTACCTCAAAGAGTCCTGCTGAGCTAGCCTCACTCTAGAGGGTCCGGGTGTTAAACGTTGCAAGGGTCAGTTTTCATTGGCGGCCTGTCCGGACCCAGATATTCTTAGCACCCTGTGCTGCGTTACATGTCTGACTGCCGCCTTGGACACGTTCTACGCAACTGCTGGGGACGAGGGTCATGGGGTAACTGAGTGGGTCATTTGGGGAGCGAGTGGCCGAATACTGCATATGGGAGGCCTATTCCTGTTCAAGTGAGGAAGCGTCTTGTTCAAGCTCAATGGGCCTTCCTAATTTGGTTGTACCTGGATTAGTAAGGCCCCTCTCGCTCTCGGTATCTTTTGCCGCTGACAGGCGTCACTCCAAGCCTGCAGATAATTCAGGCCAGTTACCGAATATAGTCTGCCGTTGCGACTCGCTCGTGATAATGCTGCACTCCCCTCAATAATGGCCCTGTGGCCATGAGGGTACCTGGAATAAATAAATTGCATCAGCGTTATTTATTTGTCGTCTCTCGTTCTTTGCGTGCCGCCTTCGTCACTTCGTCGGCGTCGGCGTCGTGCCGTTAACATTCTGTTGTGTTCACTTCGTCGTGCAGTCGTCACCCCGTCGTATTCATGCAGTCGTCGACATGCCGTCAACGTCATGTTCTTGTTAGCTGCCATCGTGGTCATGTTGCTGTCCTCATGCCTTCGTGGTTATATTCATGATTGTTCTGCAGTCTTCACTCTGTCATCGCCACTCCCATCGTCGTTATATCGTGACCGTTCCGCCGTCAATCAGTCCCCCCCCCCCAAGATGATTACATCACCATCGTTCCACCGTCGTCAATTTGTGGTCGTCACTCAATCATCATCGTTCGATTCTCTTCGTTTCATTGTTGTCACTCCTTCGTTTTGTCATTTTTCCTTCTTCACATGGCGTCGTGACGCCTACCTAATCATGCAGTCGTCGGCATGCCATCATCACCATGCGTGCAGCTGTGGTCACACTGTAGTCGCATATCGCAGTTATCGGGCGATCGTGCTTTCATGTTCATCACTTCGTCGTCATTATAATTTTGCCATCCCGTTGCCGTTAGTACCCGCTACACGTTAATTGCGGCATAGAGCAATGAAGTCAGCAACAGAGAAGTACACAAGAAGTTGGTAACATGACCCATTCCTGTAGTGGATGCGTCTATTTAATGTGCATGTCTGTCTCCCTTAAATAGAGGCCGCACCTGCGTCTAAACATTTGCACCAATACGTTGCGCTTGCCTGATGGCGCTATACGTTTGGTTAAATATTGCATTGTCCTTGCGTCATTACCATGTTATTTTCTTAAAAGAACACTTCATTTATGTCATTTCCTTCTGCGCATTTGGATAATTAGCGTAACGTTTGCAAACATTTACTTTGCCATTTGCGTAAACATAGCTGAAAGCTTCGTGTAACACCGATTCCCACATAAACGTGGAATCCACTGATTTTTTATTGCATTTGTTCTGGACCAGGGTGCACGCAGTGCTAAACATTGATGTGTATCTCGAATGAACAATGACGGAATTCTTAATTGCTGCAAAGATTCTGAAAGGCATGTAGAAGTACATGTTGCTGGGCTAGTCGGTTCATATTGCTCAGTAGACCACAAAAATTATGGTCGCTTAGCGCAAAGAAGGAAAAAACGGAAGGGGACAAAGGGCCCCCTTTTTACGCTATGGGAAATGTGGTAACAAATACAACTGCGTTGAAGAAGTTTATAGAGTATCTTATCAACGCAGGAGCTTCAATACAAGCCGCCTGTTAGGTTAAAAGCCGTCGGAAACATGTCCAGTCATCGCCACGTGCACTACTTATTCGAGAGCACAGGGCAGGCGTTGAATTTAGCACGCGAATGGCTTTGTTTTCGCTGGTAACAAAGTATTGACTTTGGAAGGGTGCGCGACTTAGTTAGTTGCTATATTCGAAGTTTGTTCGCACTTCAAATGCCATGCAACTAAGAGACATCGTGACACTGTGCGCTTGCTCTCTTGGTCTTAAAAGGAAGCTTTAGCTCAGGCCCAACTCCGACGCGGCCTATTCACATACATGTGAAACGCAAAAACATTTTTCTGAGATATCTGCTGTACCGATTTTAATGAAATTTGTTGCATTTAAGAGATAAGGTTAAATTCTATGGTCTGTTTGAAGCAGAATTTTGATTTAGGGCATGATGTTTGTTAGAAATATTTTGAAAAATTCGAAGTGGGGGAGTTTACAAATTAATAGCTCTGCATCAAGAGCAGATATCGCGGTTGTGTAAACGGCGCCCATTAGATCATTAGAAGCGGACAAATTCGATATTCTTACGTTAATTTGTTATGTTGCGTACAAGGGTCCTGCAAAACCTGTATTCCCATATTACTAAATTTTTGAGATTCATGTGTACCATATCAATTTTGTCCGCTTTAGATGTGCTAATAGATAATAATAATAATAATAATAATATTTTGGGTTTTAC
This sequence comes from Dermacentor variabilis, assembly GCF_050947875.1. Taxonomy (NCBI): domain Eukaryota; kingdom Metazoa; phylum Arthropoda; class Arachnida; order Ixodida; family Ixodidae; genus Dermacentor; species Dermacentor variabilis. Next base: position 3,145,959 of record NC_134572.1, on the reverse strand, counting down.
GTGCCAAAACCACTTTCTGATTATGAGGCACGCCGTAGTGGGGGACTCCGGAAATTTTTGACCACCTGGGGTTCTTTAACGCGCACCTAAATCTAAGCACACGGGTGTTTACTATTAGATACAATTGACAGAATTGTGATATGATTTTTCATTGCTGAGCTACAGAGTTGTAAACCTTAGCTTCGTTTTCTGAAAATTCTCCACTTTTGCAAATTTTTAAGAAAAAACTTACGACCTAAATCATAAATTCCAAACCAACAGTTCATACATTTTAAGTTGTTCCTTTTAAATTCAAGAAACCTCGTCAAATTTGGTGCAGTAGTTGCCTAGAAAAATTAATTTTCCTTTTGAATATATTTAGATAGGAGCACCCGAGCTGAAGCTTCTTCTTAATGTATGTCTTTTAACTGCGCTTCAATGCCAGGACAAAGCAGCGAAATTTATTCTTCGAGGAAATAAAGGAAGCCAGGAGGGGTGTTCTGTAAATCGTCTGCTGCTAAAGTGCTGATTGGCTGGGAGCACCTGCCTGCTGACGCGTACCCGAGCCCAGCCAATCAGTACTTCATCAGTAGAAGAAATGGTTATGTTCACTAGGTGGACACTTGTAGAATACCCCCCAGGAGTTTGCGGACCAGGGAAGAAGAAAGCCATGACGAAGCACTAACCGGCGGAAGGATTCCCTTACCGGGGATTCGGAATTGTCATTGTGCTGTGGAAACCTGGAACTGCGGATCTGTTCGTTGTTAGGAAGCGCAATGTGCGGGTAACTGAGTCTAGTGGGAGCGACCGCCTTAGTCTAACTGATCGCCAGCGCCACCTCTGGCGCCTCCTTTACGCCCACACGAAACCAGGCCCAAGCGAGGCCTGAGCTCGTACGAACAGTCCGCGTGGTCTGAAGAATACTTAGCTGCATCAAGCCAGAGGATTACTGGTAACGACGTGCGCTCACGTGAGGTTCGCGTGACGTCAGAGGTTAATACAGGGTTTCTATGTTAGGTACCTTGGTGTTTTTGATTTTCATGAGCGACACCACGAAAGGTCTGTTGCCTCCTTTGCGCTTATTCGCAGGTGACTGCGTTTGTACAGAGTAATGCGTTTCCAAAGTGACGGCGTTTCTATGCAAAGTGACCTAGATAAAGTTGTTCGTTGGTTGGACATTTGGAATATGCACATAAATTTCGACAATACTTTCAGGATGCTGTTTACCGAAAAGCAATGTACTCATGAGTTTAATTATAACATAAATGGCAACTTATACCGGTAAGCAAGTTTAAATACTTAGGCATGCTTTTTTAGTACAAATTTATCATGGCACCACCATATCCATTACGCCACAGCCCAAGCCTGTAAATTATTAGGTTTCTTTCCGGAAACTGAAAACATTTCCCTGTAGAAAAAAAAAACAGCTTCTGTGCCAATTAAACGTTCGGTCCGTACTTCAGTGCACTTGCACAGTGTAAAATTCGTGGTTAAAAAAAATTTGTAAGGAAAGCTAGCAAGGGTGCAAACGCTGACCAAAAGGTCTGTTTTGAATAAGTACAGACTCCATTTTACTGTGTTCCTTACGAAGGGGTGTCTCGGATGGGAAACACTCGATAAGCGAAGAAATGTTTCATAATATTATTTTCTTTTCTTGTACAGACATAGACGGGGGACAACTGCCTATTTTAACCTTACCAGGTCTCTTCGTGAGAGAAGCGTAACAAAAACATTAGAGAATATAAGTGCAGAACTGGAAACAAGTAGAAATCATATTTTTCCATGCAGCATTTCTAATCGAATCGTTTAATGGACAATGTTGCCACCACTAATTCCGAAGCTGTCTTTTACGCCTTGCTGTATTTTTTTTCCTTTCTCAGCCTCATTATTTAATACTCGTTATTTATGTGATATGACGTTTCTTTATTCTCAAATTCTGTATTTCATGGATGCTAATGCAAGTTGAGATACTTTTTTTTTTCTTGAGTGGAAACGAACAAGCGGAAACCAGCAAGACACTGCACAGAATCGCCCACAACTCTGCGTGTAGTGACGCCGAGATACCAGACAAAATGGGGGAGCGGTATGCGTTGGGTTCGCGGATATCCCCGAATGCGCGGAGCCGTATCGTCGAAAACGATGAACTCGACCGCACCATTGCGCAAGAAGACGTGTATGCGGCGGTCAGAATCGCTCTTAAGAACACGGCAGCACGAGTAGACAAGATCGGCAATGACATGAAATCTATGGGCGAAACATATTAGCTGCATCACGAATTACCTCAACGAGCATAGGGAGGCGAAAATCGTTCCGGAAAACTAGCGACGCGCAGAATTCATCACTGTCCCAAAGCCAGGCAAAAACACCAAGCTTGTTAAACCTGCCGCCAGTCTCACCGACCTCATGCTCAGGGAAACTGTGTGAAACGATCATCGTTATGATTAAGTTGCAAAATTACCTGGATTATAACCTCGTGTCTCACACGATGTTTGGATTCCGGCCACAGCTATGAACGCAAGACACCTTATTCCTCGTCAAACAGGAAGTAGCAACATTCCAAAGTATGGAGAGCACGTGGTCATGGTCCTCTACCTCAAGGGGGCCTTCGACAACGTTAGCCATGAAGCCATACTATAGAGCCTGAACAGCTTAAGTTGCGGAAGAAAGATTCACGGCCTACATCAAGGCCTTCCTCGCAGAGAGGACTGCGACCTCGCTTACTCCCCTCAAGAGTAAGTGTGGGCGTGCCAGTTTCCATCATCCTTCCATCGTGGCAGATGTCCGTTCGAGACGCTGTGTTAGACTGCGCAGCCTTGAGGATCGGCCGACATGCCTGTAGTCTTATGGACTCGTTACTGTGCTACGTTCACGCTGTAGAACACTTTACCGGCCGCCTTCTGTACTGACACCACCACTGACACTGGCAGCCTACCACCCTTCACAGTGTGTAACGTTTTTGCGCCAGACTACAAAGAATCAGAATTGCTTGGCTTGTCAATCTGGCAACGCTTTGCAGAGATTCAAACGATACTGTATAGCCAGCTATCAGCAATGTGCTTCGCATAACTTCCACAGTGCGGGGGATTTGCTTTTCTTTATTGTGTGCATGTGCGTTCTCTTTTTAATTGAATGTGGTCTCTCTTTTCAGCGACGTGTAGAATTCTTCTTCATACTTTTGTTCCTTCGTGTATTGCGTTCCTTGGTGTATATTTTCCGTCCTTACTCATGTCTATATTTCCTCCTTCCTGAACGGCACCTTCACCTACCGCTGAAATCTGTGAGCCTTTCTCTCGCTTCGGCTTTTGGAGATGAATACCCGCTAAACACGAACTTTACTGCGTTGCGATTGTAGCGCATTCGTAGTTATGCGAATTGCCGTGTTCACACTAACGACGTGGGCCGACAAACTAGGACGCTTGCATTGTGTGCTTCGACACTCTGCGCATCCCGTCACGACCCTTGTCCGGCCAAGCGCACTTGCACAAGCCTGAAATCGATGTGCCTGACAGCACAACCACGCTTAGTCGCTCCTCCTCGCGCAGCTATTTCGACGCGCAAATTACAATGTGGAATGCGTAATGGAAATCGAAATTTAACCTTCTCCTTCCCCATCGCTGTTTCGCCTCCTGGCTTCTCATTAGCCATTGTGTTGAACGCAAGCTTTATTGTTTTTTTATTCTGCTCGTTGGCTTCTTCCTGTTTCTAGTTTTTTTTTATATTCGTGATTTCTGTATGTACGATAGCATTGTCTGTCACACTCATTATATCATTTTGCTCGTATCGAAAGATTTTGGTGAAACGGTCAATCCTGAAAGAGCGTGGAATCCAGCCAATAACGAGGCAAAAGAATGCGAACAAGTAAGGTCAGTTTCCAACGTTCCCAACCAGCGCGTTAATGAGCGTGATAAGTCCGTTATTGATCGAGAATAGGAAAAATGCCTCGTAGCCCGTCGGGCACAGCTTCATTCCACAATGCGGAAAGGACGAAAGGATGCAGGCCGTCGTTCATGCCGCGTTATTGGAGGCGGTGGGTTAAGCGTGTAATATTGGACCGCTTCTCCTCCTAGTGCCATTATTGTTCTCGATGTTTGTCGCCGCGTCGAAGCCGACATAGGTTGTATGTGCATGCAACGAAATTATTAAACAAGGTTTCTCACCTTGGTACGCAAAATACATTCCATGTACTTGAATAAACTTTCTTCAACGCATCAACCAAAAAAATTGTCGTTCAGTTCGGCTTTGGAGTATACTTTAAGCGCCACATGAAGAATATCTATTTGGTTAGCACTTTAACGATGTTGGCATGGGCAGTGTAGTATTTTCGGCTAAGAATACTCGAGTATACATTCTTTTTTCGCTAAATATATGAGCCTATTTAATGTTAAACCGGCTACCTGCTTCTCTCACGATCATCCCAGTATTTTACAGCGAAGCTGTTAGCCTCTAGTTGGTCGGGATGTTTCGTGTCCGCGTGCGAATTTCTGCGCACACAAAAACAAACGACAGATGGAAGGCTTTCTGTTTGAGCTTAATCGTAACGGATATATGTTTTCTCGTATATTTGGTTTACAATCCGATGCTATCATGCCTAATATTGTGTCTAAGCCGCACTTTACAAATTTTGTGACACATTTTGCTTCTATGAGTAGCAGACTTTATAACTTTACAAAAAGCAGACATAACTTTACAGTCAATGTTCAGGCGATCAGCTGAACTTTCAAAGCTTCAAATATTTTTCGCCTATAGTATGTCAACCGGGATACCATTCTATATTTAATTTGCGGCCTATGGATTTTCCCGCGTTCCGAGAAACAAAATTGAGCTTTGAAATTTTAGCGGCTTTTGCCGGTGCTAAAGCACCCAAATTGTTCAAATATTCGAAATATTTGTTATTTTGATGATCACACCCCTTCATTGTCTTACCATGCGCACCATTTTAACGATTGGATAATACAATATGCATTTAAAAAACTGCTGATTCATGCCTTCTGGCATAGCTGGGCCAGTACAATAAATTTTCGCCAAAATACTGCAAACTTTTTGGAAATAAAAATAAACGCGGAGAATTAGTTTTGAACTTCAACAAACGCGTATAAAATTTTTAAGCTATATCTGCGACGGAATTCACTAAGTACATGTTTCCGGGGCTTAATTGCTCGAACTGAGACTGACAAAAATTTTACTCAATCAGGTTCCGTCAGGCTCACACACACCGAAATTTTATTCAGCCTGCCTCTCTCGGACTCAAACTCACAGAAAATTTACTCAGCTGAGATCACTGGGATCACGAAGAGCAGGCTCAGCAAGGGCCAATATCGGACTCAGACTCAAGATGAAAAAAAAAAGATAACAAAAGCTTTCGCATATTTTTGCCTATCCGAGCAGCTCATTCATGAACGTGTATGAAGCCTAAAGACGTATAAAGACGTGTATGCAAGCGATTTTGGCCCAAAAGCGTCGCGGTTTCGACTCAAACTCAACAAAAATCTACTCTGCCGGGCTCACTCAGACTCACCAGAATTCTTTCAGCTGGGCTCACTCCATGCAGACTGAAATTCACGGGTTGGTCAAAGCGAGTCGACTCATGAGAGATTTCGCCGACCTATGTCGGTATATTGCCATTGCCGACATTGCCCGGTTGCTGGTTATTTGTTTTTGTTTTCGGTAAAACACAACACTGCATGGGATGTATACGGTCAGTGCATCTCTTCTTCTGAAACTCATCAAGTAACCTGTCGTCTTGGGCAAGAGGTGCTGTATCTAAGAGGACATTTCGGAGAGCCCGAAATATCGTGTAGAGAGTTATCTGATCAGCGGCGCTTCAGTGCTGGCGGGGGCGTCTGGTCTTGGGCTGTCGCATGAATGAGAAGTGATTGTTCCCGTGCGCATACCATGAATCTGCGGCGTCGGTGGCAAAGATTTCCACAGCACACGCTCCGTCTTTCGTGCGTGTAAAGTGCTCCAACCGTCAACAACGCGCATCCGTTCTTCGCCCAGCCTTGTTTCAGTTCTATCGAGGAAAAAATATAATGCCCTTTTCAACGACCTCTTCCAAGTTCCTTATTTATTTCTTGCAAACACTGTCGCCCTGCTTCCGGCATCTTCAACCCTAATGTACTGATGCACAGGTGCTACAGCAGAGATATGCGTTGTTGTCAGCACACTTGTCCATTCGCACCTGTCGGGGACCACTTGAAAGGAGCAGCTACTGTTACCGTCCCTGCTGTTATCACGAAGGATGGGCCGACTCGTAGCCGCCATGCGCGTTACTCTTCTGCAAATAGCGACGAGCTCCAGACCAGCGTTCTCAACTATAGGGTCCGACGTGTCGGGTTTTCATGCGTTAGCAATCTTAGGGTACTTAACGCACTTTCTGGGGCTATCTATATACCTGTGTGTTTTTCTGTCTGTGTATCTATTTATGTATCTGTCTAGGTATGTTTTTCTCTAATCGTTTTCCTGCCTGCCTAGGTCTCTGGGTAGTTAGTGGTGGCTGTGCTGATGTAACAGGGTTCCAAACCAGCCATCGGAACATGGGTCACTGAGTACATATATATATATATATATAAACTTTATTTTGATGGGGCACGGAGAGGGGTAGATCTCCGTGGTGGGAGAGCCTTCAGTCCAGGGCCCAAGCGGCGGTGGCAGAACTTTCGGCTCTGGCGATCAGCTTTCGCTGATCCTGCTCTGCCGAGCTGGCTAGCACAATCTCCCACTGATTGCGCTTAGCCTTTTGGCTGGGGGAATTATTAGGAATTCTTTGGGCAGGCCCCTGTAGTATGGCATAGGGTAGCTCGCTCTGCACAGAGAGGACAAAGCGATTCATAAAGGGTGGCGCACATGGCTTGAAAGGAACTGCAAACCAACACCTATCCTCACCTTGGGCTCTTTCACTGAGAATGTGTGGTAACGAGTGCATGCCGTGCCGCTCTTCCTTCCTTCACACCGACGTGGGTCACTGTAGATCTGCGTAGGTGCCGCTTCTCGAAGAAACTCTTCGACACCGACTCGGAGCACTGCGTATGTGCCACTCGGTCTGCGCTAGTCTCCAATGAACCTGTGTGGCGCCAACTTGGGTTACTGGGTATGTGGCAGCAGGCGTGTGCACGACGGTATTAACGCGATAGCGTTAAGGAGCTCGTGCCGCAGAAAAGCCGGTGTCGTCGACGTCGGTGTCGGCGTCGGCGTCCGCGGCGTTGGCCGTGAGCGATAAATCACGGCAGGCACTTCATAAATAAAAAGCAACTTCCAAGATGGGCTGGGTGGGAATCGAACGAGGGTCTCCGGAGTGTGAGACGGAGACGTTACCACTGAGCCACGAGTTTTTTTTTTCTTTTTCTTTATTGCCTCGCTTTTCACAGAGTTTACGAGATCAGAAGAACAGATTAACCAGATAATAGTACCGAGAACCGTCAGCTGTTTGCTGACTACAAGCCATCAGTATTTCGGCATCTGCAACAACATTTCTAATCTTGGAACCCACTCTGGTACGTACGACTGCACCTTCTGCACTTCGACAAAATAGGACACTGATTCGCAAAAATATTCGCGAACCGGTCTAGCGTCAATATCCGCATTGTGTACAGCAGTCCGAGTTCGCCATATACTGTGCAGGCCCAGGAGCATAACCAGATCGAAAGGTACACCATCGTCGTTTTCGACCGTGAGATAACGGATGCCGTGCGGACTTAATGGCAACTCTTTTTTCAAGGTTCTCTGTAAGATGTCCCAGAAGAACACTCCACCCCAGCAATCTAAAAACACATGCTCAATTGTCTCTGGTTTTTTGCATAACAAACAATGAGTACCCCACGGAACAAATAAACCCTTTTCTTCTAACCATGTTTTAACAGGTAAGGTTCCTGTGTGCAGCTTAAAAAAAAAGGTTTTAACCCCTGGCGCAACTAGCATTTTTTTAAACGCGTTTCAAAACATCTTTTCCTTTGCCTGCACAGTATAATTCACGGTACAATGGCACAGGAAATAACACATCCACAAGGTCCTTGTACAGTTTTTTGCGTGACACATCTGTCAAATATTGCAAAGAAAAACGCACCGATAAGAAGCGGAAAGATGACACCACTTCTTTTAAATATCCTCGTACTGGTCCTTGCTGACACACCGAAGACACGACAAACTCTGGTAGCACTTTACCCAGCCTCAGTTGAATCATAGTTCGGAGAAAGGTATGATCTACATCTCTGAGAAAAACAAATCGACTGACGAGTTGTCTCACATACAGATGCACTAGACCAAGCCCACCATCACTCCCTCTTTTAAACAGATTTGTTCGGCTCGTTTTTTCCCATAGAGAGCTCCAGATAAAGACCGCGAACACTCTGTGCATTTTTTGTGCATTTAACCTGCTGCAATGCAAAACTTGGATTACATACCATAGCTTGCTTACAAGAAATAGGTTGCACGTCGTGGCCCGTGCGAAAATCGACTTATCCCATCCTTTCCACTTTTGTGCATTTTCACGTAACACCTCTGTTTGTTTTTTCCAATAAGGCTCATTATCAGAGTAGTACTGTAGGGGTACTCCTAAGTATTTTGTCGGTGTTTCTTGCCATTTAATGTTCAAAAACATCCTTGGTGCGACGTCCCATTCCCCATGCCAGAACCCAACGCACTTGTCCCAGTTTACTGCACTACCACTTGCTTGACAGAAACTTTTAACAGCATTGACGGTATGCATTATACTTTCATGATTAGCACAGAAAACTGCTATGTCATCAGCGTAAGCAAGAAGGCTTACCTCGGCTTGATGTAACTGAAATCCACGTATCGCGTTGTTCCTAATTACGCTTAGACAAAAGGGCTCAATATATATGCAAAACAGAAGCGGTGATAATGGGCACCCTTGTCTGACCGAGCGCTGTACTGGTATGTATTCACCTACTGATTTGTTTATTATCAATCTCGTCGTACATCCGGCGTAAGCCATCCGCACACCCTCGCTGATCACATTGCCTACATTCACATATTCAAGCATACATAGAAGCAGATCGTGCGGCACGCGGTCGAATGCCTTCTCAAGGTCAACCTGCAGCATAGCGACACTTAGTTGCATTGCGTCACAGCATTCAAGGATTGATCGTGCTATGTGTGTATTTGTCATAATTGTCCTTCCTTTTATTCCGCACATTTGATGTGGACCGACTAAATCTTTTATTACGGTCTGCAACCTGTTAGCCAATACTTTCATTAATATTTTATAGTCTATATTTGTCAGGCTAATCGGCCTATACGATGTGACGTTACGTAATTTGATTGGGTCTTCAGTTTTTGGTATTAGGACCGTGTGTGCTGACAAAAAGGACGGCGGTAGATGTTTGTTCGCGTAAGCCTCGTTGTATACTTCAGTCAAAACAGGTGCGATAACACCCTTAAACGCCTTGTACAATGCAGCGCTTAAGCCATCCGGTCCCGGTGATTTGCCATTATATAAATGGTCAATCGCATTCTTAACTTCCTCTACTGTTATGGGCACTTCTAATACTTCCTTAGTTTCATCATCTAATGTTGGCATCAGTGACATGAAGTCTTTTTTAAATCTATCAGTGTCAATTTGGCTACGAGAAAACAATACTTTGTAATATTCCAAAAAACAACTTGCTATTGTTTCTTTGTTGGTAGACAGTAACCCATTATGTTCTATTTCTGTTATTGCATTTTGGGAAGCATATTTCTTTTCGACTCCCAAGGCACGTTTTGTCGGCATTTCTCCTGTGCTCCATTTTTCAGCTCTGGCTCGAATCAATGCTCCATTGTATCGCTCTTGGTCTATCAGCTCAAGTTTTTGCTTTATGCTTTTTATGTCTTCTAAGAAATAACCGGGTTGTATACTTTCAGCTTCCAATAATTGCTTCAGATTCAATCTAAGACGGGACTCGAGTTCTTTTTTCGCGTGACTTAAGACACTGGCCCTTTCAAGTGCTTTCAATTTAATTGTTTGCTTACAAACTTCCCATTTATGTCCCCAACTATATAAGTTTTGAGTTTTTGTTTTATCTATAGCCTTGAGAAACTGCTCACAAAACTCGTCGTCTTTCAGCAAGTTTGCATTAAATTTCCAAAGATCCCAGGAAATTTCTTTGCCATTTGTTTTTTCCTTTCCAACACGGAAAGAAACCAAACAATGATCACTAAATGCAACAGGTGTGACTCGATAATCTCGACACGACTGAATTAGTTCAGCCGAGACGTACACTCTGTCAAGTCTAGCATGGCTCGCACCCTGAAAGTGGGTAAAGGTGACCGCTTTTCCACCGCAAAGACATTCACCTACGTCTTCTAGATTAAATTCTGCAATCAAGTCTTTCAAAACAGCAGTGCTTGCATCATTGTGTTTTCCACTGGTTTTGTCACGTTCCGTACAGACACAATTGAAATCTCCCGCTAGGATTAGTCTACGCTCGCATTTCACGTACGTCTCCATTTCTTCAAAAAAAAGCTTTCGCTCTTGAGCCTGAGTTGGTGCATAAAGACAAATTACTCGCCAATTTTCTGTTGACAGGGAAAAGTCAGATACAATGAAACGGCCTGACTCACAGGTAGTCACCGACTGCACTACAGCACCAAGACTCTGCCGAATTAACAAAATGCACCCCGAAGACCTCCCCACCGCATGGGCAACACACACGTTATAGCGTCTCGTGAAAGGACGCACCATACGCTCTGTCTGATCCTCTCTCTCTACTTTGGTCTCCTGAATGGCTACAATATCAAAATCGTACTCCGTTACAAGGCGGTAAAGTTGGTTTTGCCGCCTGTTGGCACTAAGCCCTCGGACGTTAAGTGTTGCAATATTGATCGACCTCTCTAAGGACTCCATATTGGCGAGTGACACCAGACCGAGCTTACGGCGCTCCCCTCACAGACCTTGCCTTGTAGCAAAGCACAGTCCAGTCGACGCTCAGGGCGTCGACTTGCCGCCGCCGCGTGTAAGCGACGCCGACCGCTGATGGCTGGTGGCCACCCGAGGCTTTTTGGTTCCAGGCTCGGTCCCACGCCTCTCCGTTGCTCGTAGCCGGGTGTCTTGAGAAGCCGTGCTTGCTTTGCTGAGTCGGCGCTTCGTAGGTGTTGCCTCGGCGTCCATTGCAGCCTCATCCGTCGAATCACTGTCCTCGAGCGTCGCAACGGCCTCGCTTACTGCGGTCTTGAGTTCAGCTGTTTTCTCACCACTCCCGGACGCACTTAGTGGCAGCTGCTTTCCTAAAGAGTGGGTTTCAGAAGGGCGCTCTGCCGAACCGTGTTCGTACTTTCCCGTCGAAGTGTCTTCCAGAGTGGCGTCTGCTGCCCGAGCGTCTGCAGCCTGGTTCTCTTGCGCACTTGCTGAGCTGGTGGACGCCGCCACTGCGGCCGCGTCCCTGATAGACGCCACCATCCCAGCCACGCTCTCCGCTTCTTCTTCGTCCATGAGCATCTCGCTCCGGTCTGCTTCACCGCCTACGCTTGCAACTCTGGCATACGAGCGAGTACAATTAGCCTGCTCGTGCCCGAACGCTCGGCAAGCAGCACACCTGGGCACTCGGCATTCACGTCGTATGTGTCCAGTGTTGTGACAACGAAGGCATAACGGGGCACGTCCAGGCACAACCACTAGCGCAGTGCCGCTACCAAGACGCATCTGATGTGGGATGCGGTCTGGTGTGACACCATCGCGCAGCAGAAGACGCATTAGACGAGTCGTTGACTCGGCGCCCTCAAAGTCCTCGGCCTTCCACCGATCACTGATGACTTCCTTTATCTCGCCATACTCTCGGAAGGCTCATCGAATGGTCTCAGAGGTGACGTCGAACGCTACCCAATGTAGCTTAATCCTGAGTTCTTGCCTCGCTGGATCAATGACGAGGCATGTCCGGTTCTTCACCAGTAGTGGTCCGGCGTCTAGCAGCGTCTGCTTTGCCTCATCTGTCTTCATGTTCAGCAGCCACACGTGCGACATTTGGTATGCACCAATTCCGCCTACTTGCTGAATTACTCCAGCATCCTTCAAGGGCTTCCGGAAGTCGTCGATTCTATAAGGCCGTCCAGTGACGTCGCAGTGCAATACAACTGCGCGCCTTTGTCCTTCACCTGTTGGTAACGGCGGCAAGATGACACGGTAATCCTTGGGCAACGCGGAACACGGGGTACCACGGCCAACGTCGGCCGCTTTCGCAGCTCTCGAGGAGCCCTCCATTCTGCGTCCGTACTGCACGGCGTCCAGAAGCAGAATCACTGAGCCACGAGTTCGATGCTTCAAAGCGGTACAAAAGCGCCTCTAGTGAACGCGGTGTTGCCTTAGAAACGAGCTGTTTCTAAGGCTCAGGCGTGCGTCGCTTGCTCAGGCGCACATTTCGTTGTCGCGCCGAACGCTGCGTTGCTCGACGCTCACCGCGTCCGATGCGGGGCGCGTAGTCGCTGCGCCGTAGCCCATTGTCTTACACCCCTTGGCGGGTCGACGGGATCGCTGTCGCGTTCCACTCTTGAAGGCGAAGCTTAAGCGTCCTCCAATTTTTTTGGGGGGAGCGTGTCGAACGTCTTCAGGCGCTCTACGTGGACGATTTCACAATGTGCACGGCGCCGCTGTGACTGTGTAATGCGCTGTGACACGACCTTGCGATAGTCGAAGAAGGAACGTCATGGTAGCTTTTTCACTGAGTCTAAGTGGCTTATTGGTGTCCCAACCTGAAAATGGTCGCTTGGATTTTATTCCATGAGGTGTCATTCAAGACTGTAGCATCGGTCATTTGCTGGTTTTCTGTCCCCAGGCAGGCATTCTGTAGGAAACGGTCACTGAAAGAAAGATACTGTGCGTGTGTCAGTATTAACGTTAAGGAAAGAAAATGCACTCAACAGTGATACTTGGTTGAATTCGATGAAAGAGCAACGATCTATTTCTGCTACATCGTAAACATGTATTTATAGTCTGTTCGGTATGTCCGAGAAGGACAGCGCTATGTTCAAACTTACCTGTTAACAGTAATTTACTGGGCCTTCTGCTTTTTAGCATAAGCACAAAGCAATCGTCCACAATTTTTGATACATTACCACTGAAGAAATTGCTGTTTTTCTTACTCTAGTTTTGTTGCTCTCGGCAGCAAAACCCAACGCACTTTCTAAAAGCCGCGCATTTTAGCCACAACATTGTTTACTGCGTTAGCATCAGGAGTGAGAAAGCAGAAAAAAAGGGTATATGTGTAAAGTGTGCGCATCCGGTCACGCGCAAGACTTAGAGAGGGGACGGGAGAGCTTAAAAGAGGATTATATATATATATATATATATATATATATATATATATATATATATATATATATATATATATATATATATATATATATATATATATATATCTTCTATTTGGCGATCGAGACTCGTAGCGAGCAGCTTACTTCGCGTCATTGCTCCGCTCGTGAAAAGCGACCGTACCGGTCGCTGATCGGAGGGCGACAGAGGGCGCGTGAGACAGTCTATGAGACGGACACCTCTTCGCGGGCGTAGTATGGTTTTATCCCTACTATGTGGACAATCTCGGCTCGTGGCCATCGTTAGCTCAAGCTCATAGTAGTACTCTGAGGGACTACCTCGTAGTTCACGTCGCTGAGTCGCCTGATGTTCTTGTACGGGCCAAAGTATCTATGCAGTAATTTTTCCGACAGCCCCTGACGACGGATGCGTTTCCAGACCCAAACGTGGTCGCCCGGTTCGTACTGGATGTTCCTTCGACCACTGTTGTAATGGCCGGCGTCAGTACTCTGCTGGAGGCGGGTGTGGTTGCGAGCAAGCTGTCGAGCTTTTGTGGCCTTCTGGACGATGTCGTCAGCATTGTTGCTTTTTGTTTCGTTGTCGATGGGCAGCATGGCGTCTAAAGGTGTTGTTACGCCACGCCGATAAACCAGTTCAAATGGTGTGAATCCGGTAGGTTCCTGAACAGCCGTATTGTATGCGAATGTCACGTACGGTAAAATTTGGTCCCATAACTTGTGCTCTACGTCAACGTACATCGAGATCATATCGGCGATAGTTCTGTTGAGGCACTCCGTAAGTCCATTAGTTTGTGGGTGATAGGCCGTAGTCTTCCGATGATTGGTGTAGGTCAGTGTGACGATCTACTGTATTAAGTCAGCAGTATATGCAGTCCCTCGATTGGTTAAGACGGAAGGGGCTCCATGACGTAATACGATGTCATGGACAAAGAACATGGTGATTTTTGTAGATGTTCCGCGGGTACAGGTTTTGTTTCGGCGTACCGCGTTAGGTAGTCCGTTGCGACGACTGTGCATTATTTGCCTGCGGTCGACGTTGGGAACGGACCGAGAAGATCCCTTTCAACCTGTTGAAACGGTGCTGGAGGAGGGTCAACGGGTTGAAGAAGACTAGCAGGTTTGCAAAGGTGGAACCTTGCGCAGCTGACAATCACGGCACCTCCTCACGTAGCGCTGAACGGACGAGAAGAGCTGCGGCGAGTAATATTTCTGGCGTATGCGCGCTAACGTCCTCGCGAAGCCTAAGTGTCCGGCACACGGGTCGTCATGACACGCTTGCAACACCTCTTCGCACAGTGAAACTGGGACGACGAGATGGAAAATTTCTTGACTGTTTTCGAAGTTCTTTTTGTAGAGAACTTTGTTGCCGAGGCAGTAAGAAGTCAGCCCTCGTGACATCGCTCTTGGAACAACAATGTCGGCTCCCTGAAGGTATAGGATGAGGGCACTGTTTGCACGTTGAATGTCAGCCATCTCGACAGTGTCTACTACGCCAAGAAGTGGGAAGTCTTGTTCTAAATCACTTGACTTGAAAGGTATAGGTGCACGTGAGAGGCAGTCGGCGTCGCGGTGCTTCTGTCCGGGTCTATAAACCACTGTGACGTCGTACTCCTGAAGGCGGAGGCTCCAGCTAGCGAGGTGTCTTGAACGGTCCTTAAGACTCGCAAGCCAGCACAGTGAATTGTGGTCACTTACTACTCGAAAAGGTTGACCGTACAGGTAGGGTCGGAAGTTGCCGATGGCCCAAACGACAGCGACACACTTCTTCACACTCGTGGAACAGTTGACCTACGCCTGTGTCAGACTACGGCTCGCGTAGTCTGACAGAATGTTGTCTGACAGTCTGGCAAGATGGCGCCGAACTACTCGTTCGGCGCCATCTTGCCACTAGAGGAGTATGGCAGTGAGCCCCACGTTGCTGGCGTCTGTGCGGATTTTGGTGTCAGCCTTGTCGTCGAAATGCGCGAGTATACGGGGGCTGTTTTCAGTCGCTTCCGCAATTCTGTGAATGCTGCTTGTTGCTCGTCCGTCCACTCGAAGGGTGCATCTTGGCGTGTTAAGCTCGTTAATGGTTTAGCGATCCTTGAACATCCTTCGACAAAACGACGATAATGAGCACAGAGACCTCAGAAGCGATGAACCGCCTTCTTGTCAGTTCTGCGATGGCAGCTAGCTTCTCGGGGCCTGGCCGAACACCGCGGGGGCTGACTACGTGTCAGCCCCCGCGGTGTTCGTTATTAAAAAAAATAAAGCTCGCGGACGCGTGCTGCTGCAAACACTCGTGCCACTGTACCGCGTTGAAATTCCACTAGCAGCTTGACGTCGGTGCGGTGCCGAAAACGTGCGTAGCGTAAGGTTGCGGCCAGGGCTTCGTCAGAGTGGTCGAGACTACAATGTCGGCTCCCTGAAGGTATAGGATGAGGGGAAGCAATGCACTGTCTGCACGTTGAAAGTCAGCCATCTCGACCACCCGAGTGGCTCCCAAGAGGGGAACCGTTGGTAGCATTGCGCGAATTTTGATTAGACTGAGCCAGCACAATGCTGGTTGAATATGTGCACATACATACAGAAAATGTATATTCTACTTTTGTATTCGCTTTCGTGAGCGTTGGCTCTTGCGAAACTATGTACTACAGCCAGGCAATAAAGAAAAAAAAACCAAGAGCCATGTTGTTGCCGCCTTTCACTAATGGCTAGCAAGTTTCGCGAAAAAACGCGTGCGTTACACTTGGGCGTCACTTCAAAATATCACCTTGCGGACGAGGTCTTCTTGCAGCGGGGTGGTGCAACTGCTGGTGGTGGCAGCGCGTGCCTGACCTTACGTACTCGGTTAAGGCGTGGTAACAAAGGGTCGATACCAGACCGACAAGACGCTCACGGCAACGATTGGCCCACTATTCGGCACAGTGCGTCACCGAAACCATCGTACCAGACTGACGACGGCGCAACCATGTACAACGTAACCGACGAGCGCGAGTTGTACTGCGATGGGCTTTCTTGTCGACGGCACCGACGAAATCGGTATGCCGACCATCGTTCGACCGAACCCTGTGCGATCGTCCGTCAGACGGACAACACGATAGCGACAGCGTCTTCGCGTGTATACAGGTTGTCCCACATAACTTGAGCCAAAAGCACTAAAACGACGGACGCCGACCAGGGGCCCTATAACGTAAAACTACTCCAAAATGTTATTATTCCAATCTCCTGACGTGAAGTTTGCGTAACCGCCGACGCAAGCATCGGGCGGCAGGGTTGTCTGAACAGGCCAATTAAACGCTCTCCTTGTTCATAGGAAGTCACTTTTGTTTGATTCAAGAACTAACAATATTGCCTACGCTGAGCGGCTTATCTTATTTAATTGGCTGACAAGCGGCAAGGAGCACGCTCAAGTGGAAAGGGATTTGATGGGGCCGAGCCACTACACTGAAAAGCGATAACCGGACGAAGAGGGTGGGGCGGGCGTCTGCGATTCGTCCGCTTTCCCTTATTTAACTCGTGGTAGCAAACATCGCGGCGGCATGCAATGGAAGGTTAAGAATGCCACTAAAATAGATCCTCAGCAAAAAAAAAAGAGTTGGCAGAACGAGGTCGTAAACGTGCCGAAAGTGCTTGAAAACGTTACGCGGCCAAGCAAAAAGCTTTAGTATACGTAAATAAACCCATGCTTTCCGGTAGGTGCGAGTAGCCAGTGCCTGGGCGATCGGCGACAGCTATCTTTTATTCCTTTCGGGACGGGGCAGCCTGCGGCTATTTAGAACAAAACCCAGTTTTGTTGGGCATATTAATACATTATAACGCGTACACGTCACTTTGACGCAGTGAGTTTTTGTGGCTTTGTGACGTCTCGTGACAAGCAAGTGAAGTGGGTGCAGCCTGAAAGGCTTTCACCAATAGCCGAGGGCTAGTGGCGAAAGGCGTCGAATCAGAAATAACTATTTTGCTTTTGTTCGGTCAAATCAAGCATAATCAGTGTGCACACGTCTTACCAGATGAGGAGCTATTGCGGTTTTCGTGAAGTCCCGTGACAGCCAGGCGAAGTGGGGATGGTCCAAAAAAGCTTTCAACCAATCGCGAAGGGTTGATTGCAGAATTGGAATAGAGAAGTCTGGAATAATTTTACGTTATAGCGCCCCAGAAGAAGTACTAAAAAGAATAAACCTAGAAGACCTTTCGGCTTCCCTACGGAAGCCTTGTTCACAGTGGGATGAAAGAAAGTTCACGGAAGCTTATGTATACTTCAGAACGTGACGTAAGCAGCGCGCGTATGACGGGGGGAGGGTTCCTTCATTTCAATTGAGCGTGTGACGTGTTTGTGACGTGTGTGACAGGGGGTTAGGCCTGGTGTAGGTATCTGGGCATGCGGTTGTCATCGCATGACGGTGCAAATGCCCCGTCGTGGGCCAGGCTCGCTACAGCCGACCTTGTTCATCCATCCCAAGCTTGAGAGCAGCACAATAACTCTTTTGGCGGGCTTTCTTGAGAATGCGGAAGAAAGGACCACTTGAGATATATCGTGTTGGAAACAGTTTATTGAGTGGTTTCTCAAGGTGCTCTACAACTTTGCGTATGACACATAGGGTCTGCAGCCAATACTTAAAAAAGTAAATAATTAAACATAACTGCGCCGTTAGTTAAGGGGAAAAGAAAAGACAGCCTGAGTAACTCTAGACCAATGCCAACATTATGCATTCGGTTCAACCCGCTTCAACAATTTTTAAAACTTTGGCTCAATTTATGTGGGACAACCTGTATATAATTATCCCTGCTCAAAATCAGTCAAACATACCTACCCAGTTGAAATGCACAAGCTTGAACCCCCTCAAGCCATGCACATGAAGTTTGAGCCTGTGTTGATACTGTTCAGCGAAAACCAAGCCTGGTACCGGGGAGTTCGTGGGCCCGCTTTTTGCGGTTCTAAACTGAAATGTAAGCAGTCAGGACGAATGAAATTTCCTTTATAGTTCAGTTCTCGGCTTAGCGGTTTGAAATCAGTTATACTTCACTTCTCACGATGCGTACACAATAAGCGGCAAGCGGCGACATATATTGCTGTGCCAATATCTGTATGTCACCTTTCGCATAGGTTGCCATTCCCATTAGCTTCGTAGATGGGTGGGTCTTTGCGTTTTGTTATGCTGGCACATTCCTTGATTCCAGAGATTCATTGTTTTCCTCTGCGTCAGATGGGAAACAAGAGACGGTGCATTCAGTATGCAGCAGCACAAGTAACCGTCTCGCTCAGTTATACCAACGGTGTCAGTGATGGCATGCGGATTTTCGCGACAGAACAACACAGCCTTAAATGAGCGCTTATGCTGAGCACAGTTTGATCCAATAATGTTTTATGGCACACGCAAACTGCAAGTATGATTTAATTAAAGAAAAGCGAGAACCAGTAATAAATTAACAGCCCGTAATATATGTATCGGGATCACAGTTGCCCTTGTTTAAGTGGTTCGGCCGCTCATATTGACTCGTCTCAGGATGGAACAACACGACACATACGCGCAGATATGTATGCGCTGCTACTTTTTGACATTATTTTATATCAGCGATGCACCTTTTTCACAATATTTGACGCTAACGACGAGCTGTGTCTGTAGATGTCGATGTAAAGTGTCCAGCTTTGATAAATCCGGCGTGGAAGGCTGCGCTCGAAGATTTCTTCAAAATGCGAAATTTCTGAATGATTTGTAAAAAAGAACTCAAAAAGCGAGCTCGAAGTGCAGAAATCACCGACAACAAACTCGAAGGCAGCTGTGTCGGCAAGCGGAACTCGGCGTGCCTTTATCGGCCGCACTGTGTGCACAACAGTGCACTCAGGCCCTCTCACCCAGTAGTCATTGAGTGCTTCATGGCTCAATGACTACTGCACATGACTACTAGTGCGTACTAGTACTAGTACATGACTACTAGTACATGACCGGGGTTGTTGAAGTATGGGAGAGGCCTTTGCCCTGCAGTGGGCGTAACCATGCTGCTGATGATGATGCTTCATGACTTCCAGGAACGACATTCTGCCCCGGAGAAGCCATTAAAAATTATTCGCGATCCACGAAACATACAACCGACGCGCACTGAACGTTGGCGCAGGTACGCAAATCTACGGGCGAAGGCGCCACCACCCTTCCAAAACGTTTCCAGTGGCGTGCGGCAGAGGGCAGCGCAGGAAAGAAAGAAAGATGAATTGTGTGCTGCTGACTCGCGTCAGTGCAAAGCCTACGACACTTCTGTAGCAGTTTCAGTGAAGCAGACGTGCTCCTGTGTTTTTCCGTGGCACGCTGAAGAAGATGCCGAAGACACGCGCCGTGATTACTTGCGTGTCTCTGTTGCTGGCTGACACTCACGCTCATATACCCTAAGCACAACTTTCAAGCTTACACACCGCACTCCAAAATTTGCTTATACCACGAACAGAATGTACTGCGAGAAAGACACAGGCCGAAAAACTTATCTCCCGTTTTAGAGGCCCAGATCAGCAGCGGGAGCTTCGTGAGCGCGGTTGCTATAGCCACGTTGATGTTTTGCACCCCACTCCCAGTGCTCCTTGGCGAAAAAGACCACGTGACTTCCGCCACACACACACACACACACCAACTGATGCAGGCTAGGCGGGGCCTCTCCTACGCTTTCCTTCCTCCGTGGCTATGACAGTGAACCATTGTGCTCTGCGTGAACTTATCGGCGCACTCCACCAAGCGGGGCCTGCAGGTGATCGCACGATGCGCCGTGCTCGGCTCCTGAGAGACGGAGAGGCTGTCGCTCCGTTCAGCTAAGCAGCGGCGGGCTCGCCTGATCGACTTCGCAAATTGGACACCAAACGGGGCTCATGTCAGCCGCTTACAGTATCCAAGGCAGCAGCTTAACACAACACCACTATTGCTGACATACTTTTCCCGGAATGATATGCTCACTTTTCTGGGAACGGCCACCAACGATTTTCGAGAAAGGAGCTTACAAACGCCAAGCAGAGTGGGATCCTCCGCTTAGTTTAATGCAAGCTGCCCCGCAGATACGCCACAGCATCCAATTAGTCTTGACGACGTGGCGCGGCAGTTACATGTTGCAATGAAATACTTACTTCCTTCCCGTGTTATGTCGGACAGGCTCTGTGATTTGGTTGATTCAGTTGCTCACATGCGTCGTCGCGTCATGGTATAACACGATAAGGCACGTCTAGTGTATAATCATCATCATCATGATCAGCCTGTTTTATGTCCACTGCAGGAAGAATGTCTCTCCCTGCGATCTCCAATTACCGTTGTCCTGCGCCAACGGATTCCAACTAGCGTCCGCAAATTTCTTAATTTCATCGCTCCACCTAATCTTCTGGCGTCCTCGACTGCATTTCCGTTCTCTTGGTACCCATTCTGTAACCCTGACGGTCCAACGGTTATCTAACCGGCGCATTACATGACATGCTCGCCTAGATTTTTTTCTCTTGATGTCAATTAGAATATTGTCTATACCCGTTCGCTCTCTGATCCAAACCACTCTCTTTCTGTTTTTTAACGTTATGTTTAACGTGAGCGCTGAAAGTTTTTCCATTTTCTTATTTGTTTTTTCTCCACACTACTTTTATGTGCTGTCCGATTCCACCGAAAGTATATCGTGTATCTAGCCGCGTTCATGGCCGTTTGCGTACGGGAGACCGCGAAACAACTATCTTAGAACCATTGAGAAATACTGCCCCGTGCCACCTGCCGCGATCATCAAAACCCGTATACCACGGATAATTCAAGCACGTTTTCAGGCGTTGGAGATATACTATATGGGCTTGAACTGTCTCTACCGACATGCCTCGTGCTGACTTTCTAGTGAGAGACCCCCTCCCCTCCCCCCCAAAAAGATATAATACATTGCCACGCATTTTGGATACGAAAACTAGAATGG
Source organism: Dermacentor variabilis (assembly GCF_050947875.1). Classification (NCBI taxonomy): domain Eukaryota; kingdom Metazoa; phylum Arthropoda; class Arachnida; order Ixodida; family Ixodidae; genus Dermacentor; species Dermacentor variabilis. The sequence goes on along the minus strand of NC_134572.1, from coordinate 3,124,827 downwards.
GGGTATATTGGGTGTACTATTTGATTAAATGTCAACAAATTCAAAATACAGTATGTCACACCAAGATGAACATTCTCACTTGTTCTAGGCAGTCATCTTAACATGACATATTTATCTACTGTTTCTGATGGGAAAGTAAAAATCAAATATGATCTCTGGAGACAAACACATAGGAGCAAATGCCATTGAAAAATTAGAAATGTGTTAAAAAAAAAGCTGATTAGTTTTGTGAGAAGTGACTGCTTTTTGTCTTGCCTCTCAACACATGTATCCATGCGATAAAAAAATAGTGGTGCAATGAAATTGCATATTTGCATAGTGACATGATACATACTTGCGATGAGCACGGTCCTGTGTTCACTATAAAAACAGCTAATGCTTGGTTAGGTGCTTAAATACATTTAACATCTTTGATAGCTTACATTTAACAGCACGGGAATGCAAGGGTGCAAATACAAACCATTGTGATTCTGTATGTTAAATATTCCCTTTTATCTACTTTTTACACCTAATTTTAGAAGTATGACCTCCTTTTAGGTTACAGAAAGGGGAAGTATTGGGGGAAGGGAGTCCCATGTTTAAGAAGTCATTATCGTTTTGTGCATGCTCACGGAACCAGTTCATTAGAACCGCTCGTGCCTACCAAAGCAAAAGCAAGGAGCAATTAAGGCATTTAACTTTGTACACCGTGGTGCACACCTTATTTCTTAGAAGCCAGAGAGTCACTTGGAATTGAAAATTATTTTAAAAAGGTAAAATTATTGTTTCTCCGGTGAAATAGTCATATGATAGCTTCTGGCTGGTATTTTACCTTTTTAATAGAGTGACTCAATCTACTTGCCAACCAAGTATGCTAGTGGAGGTAGAGATGCGTTCAATGCAAGGAACTGAGAACGTCTGAGTAGAGCGCTTCTTCATCAATTGGCGGATGTGAACATAGAGTGTTAAGCAAAAGCCCCTTAGTTTCATGGCTTCTGTACACATAATTTTTATAAAGCAAAATAAAATTAACGCATTTTTGCACATGGTCAATTTCTAGACTTAAGATAGAGTTCACAGTGAGGCGATATATTAATCTTCCCAGACGCATATGTACTTGTTTTCAGACAAAGACTCTGTGAAGTGCGAAAACTTTTCTTGCTTTAGCGCATCATAACTAGGAAGAAAGCTTTGGTTTCAGGTAGTTGGCTCATTGTGCAAGTATATGCATAGTCGCATGCAAAATCCACGTGCATGGAAGGCATATGGGAAACAGGATGGTGCCATTCTTTGTTTGTTTTTTTCGTGCACTTCTCTGCCTGTACTTATGCTTATGTCGCCTTTAATGCATCACATTCATCACATCTGATTTTTGGCTCACATCTGAAGCTTAGAACGACAGAAAGCTGAGCTAGTTGGTAAGGATTCATTATGCAAAAAAGAAGAAGTGAGGCGTGCAGACAGGACACAAGAGTAGAGAAGTGGACAACACGAACGCCTATTATCAACTGAAGCGAGCACTGAGGCGAAAAAACAAAGAAGACACAAAACTAAACAGACTTAAACTGTCTCTACCGACATGCCCCGTGCTGAATTTCTAGTGAGAGCACCCCCCCCCCCTTTGCCCCCCCCCCCTCCGCAAGAAAAATATATTGTAGCGCTAAATGAAGAGAAAAAGTGATGAGAAGTGTACGTAACCGCAGAAGAAATCATTTGAAAAGTGTTTTTTTTCCCCCAAAGCCATCTCTGTGGGCAATCGACTGCCTGCTGCACTTGTTAGCACAATTGGTAATGACGTTCTTGTAGCGGCTATTAAAATTTCCTTTCTTTCTGGCTGCGACTGCGGTTTACGTCGCCATCACTTTCTCACAGGTCAGTTTAGAGACTAACGTATATATTTGCTTAGCGTGCTTGTAGCATGATTTCATTTTTGTTTAGCCAAAGCTGCGTAGCGTTTTCTTGAATTTGTACAGTGGAAATGCGCAATATGATTCTGACGTAACACTTTTGCACCTTTTCTCTTTGTATTTCTGTTCAGGAGTTTAATATGCAGCGCTATAGAATTGTTCTGTGCACAGTGTCTAACCTCCCCCCATCCCCAATCCTCCCGACCCCTAACAGTAATGCCTAAGGGCCGGCCGCTGTGGGTGACGGATAAATAAATAAATAAATAAATAAATAAATAAATAAATAAATAAATAAATGAATAAATAAATAAATAAACATGTGTCCCGATGTCATGAAGCAGAGAGCGGTCACGTGTAATCAGAACCCCGTGGGACTTTAGCAATCATCCCAATTCGCTATGTCGTATGCATTGCCGGTAGCACATTGGTTGCCCGGACGCGCCGACGCGCCTGCTCAGCAGTTTGTTGCTGCCGAATGGCGGCTTTTCGAACCATCGGGACAGGTCGTAGCAACCCACTGGGGCAATCTGCGTTGATGGAATTTGACAATGTGGCGGAATTTGACAAAGCGTCCAAAACAGCGTCCTGCACAAGGAAACGCGGCGCCTTGTATCGCCAGCCTTGAGCAGTGCTTCCGGCCCATCTCCCAGGTAGCGCGCCGGGCAGCTAGGTATGGCCCGGCAAGGGAGTCGTCAGACGTCCATGAAGCTTCAGCAGACGGAAATGCCTCTGGTGTTTGGTTTATGCCAGGGCAGTTTCGCGGCCCTAAACTTCGCGCCCATATTGCACGCCGCTGGGGAAGCAAAATCCGAGTGCTTATTCTGGCTAAGCTCGTGCGGCTTCCTGAGGGCTCTTTGAGATGCTGTGAAATAAGGTCCTGATAAACAAAGACACACACATGGCAACGGTTTATCCAAGGAAAAGAAACACTAAATAATAGTTTTGTCAGTGCGTCAGCTTGTTTTCACGTGGGGTTTGTTTTAGTGAACACAAGTCTTTGCTACCAGGCAGTGTAAACACCTCTAGAGTAACATTATTATCGTAATTATTATTTGATTTGAAGGCATATATTCACTTGACAGGAAAGGCATAGCGAGGAGCAGGTTGGCAACTGCCACCGGAAGGGGCACAATGCCTGCCTACTCTTCAGAAAGGAGGAGACAGAAACATAGAAATGGAAGATAGGAAGAAGGGGATGAAAAATTAAAGAAAGATCAAGATGGGACAAGTCTCGAAGAAGAACAAACACAGAAAAGGTCATGCACAGATGGGCCGGTCACTGCGGGTTGCGCTACTTTAAAATAGAAGAAATTGCGTCTGAAGTCTCTTCAGTTGAAAATAGACATATGTTACTAACGTGAACCTAAGTACTGCGAGAAAAGTGAACCTAGGTACTGCGAGAAAAGTAATGAGAGCGCAATGAGCCTGATCACGTCGAGACGCACAACCACTGGGGTACAAACAATTGTCGAGTGTTGCACACTGCAGGCCAGTGAGATGGTAGTCCCTCACTAGCGACGTGCGCTGCGCAATGAAAGGAGGACACTTCAATGTGAAGTGCTAAAGTGTCTCGCAGCAGCCGCAAGACGTGCACGACGGACCGGCCGCGCGGCCTTGCCAGTATAAACGTTCGCGCACGTTCACGCAGCCAACCCTTGGCTTGAGCCTTGAGTAGTTGTGGTCTAGAGCGACGAGGCAAGCCTCGACCGCGAACACAGGGCGAGAACGTTCTATTTGCGACGCGCTCGTCTAGATGCTGCTTGAGTAGGTGGCGACAAATCAGCAGAAGAGCGTCATCAAGCTTGCACAAAATTTCAGGGCAGACGCAGTCATTGCCAGAGCAATTTGAAGCCAGCCGATCAGCCTTTTCATTTCCGGTGATCCCTACGTGTGAAGGTGTCCATTGGGCAACGAGAAATACCCCACGTGATGCAATTTTGTGACACGCACTTTCATCCGGCGCTCTGACAGAAAATTGTGCACAAAGCGGACAAGACGACCCAAAATTCCGGCTATTGCAAGAGCGAAAATAATTGCCTTATGCGCAACCGAGTCGAAAGGTTGCTGTATGTATAGGAAGAACATGTAGGCGGAATACTTGTTGCCTCAAGCAAATTCGAGCGCTGATACTAGGTCTGAGATGATGTCCAGAGCTGAATGGCGGCGACGAAAGCCACTCATGACATCAGGTATAAAACCTCACCTTCTCCATTCTGACATTTAAGCTACACAGGGTCATTGCCTCCAATAACTTGATGACATTGGAAGTTAGGGTTATTGACCGGTAGGATTTGAGGCTTCTTGCTGGGCACCCTGGCTTTAAAATTGGTATCACCACGGACGATTTCCATTCAGCAGGGATTACACCGGTTCTCCATACTTTATTGTAGTCGTCCAATATACGGTTATGTAAACTATCATCAATGTTCCGCAGTGCTTGGAACGTCACACCGTCTTCATCTGGTAGAGTGCGGCGTTTCGAGCGGCTGAGCGTGTGCCACAGCTGCTCAAGTCTGCTTCATCCATCTGGCAGGCTGGACCGTAGAAAGCGATTGTGGTACTCTGACCCGTGACAGAAGCAAAGTCGCCGTTTGTCGTGCCACTGTACATAGGAGAAGTGAGAAGGTCGCCAAGAGCCTTTTCATGTGTTGATCACTGGCCAGTCGCTGTGCACAATGCAGCCGTCGGACCTTTGCAGATTTCGAGAATGCGGAGAGCGTTCAGGATGTGCTGTAAACTTACGAAACCACTTCAAGTATGCAGCGAACTACACAAGGCTGCCCAGCTCTTGCGACGAAGCTGTGTTGTATGCCGCCGTATGGCTGAATCAGTGCGATTATACATAGTCCAGTGGGTGCGCCGTTTAGAGCGCTGTGCCCACCTATAAGCGCCCCGTCGAAATGCGCGGAGTCGCAAAAGGTTTAGTTGGCCGATACTCCGTCGTCGTTGTACTGTAGCTTCTCGTAAACACTAACTCATTAGTTTGAACAGACTGTCTTGAGGTGGTGCGTCTGAGATCAGCTGACGGAACTTGTCCCAGTTTGTCACTGTATAGACGACAGTCTGGCGGCCCGCAGTATGTGTTGGTGTTAACCAAATGGTTAAATGATCTGAGCCCCACGAGTCAGGTTCACATGAACACGCTCAGCACACATCTCTCGTTGATATCGCATGGTCCATAGTGGCATACTCCTTTCCTATACGTATCAACGTAGGTGAACCGTCATTCGTATTTGCAGGTCATTTTTGATAATAAGCTGGGTAATCTCTGCGCAAGCAAAGGCATCACGCACATGAAGAAATAACGTTCTGCGCACTGTGTGTGCTGGTTGTACCACATCGTGTTTCCGTACCCTATTGTTAACGTATGTCAAGCACCTGTCCTGTTGTTAGCTTCAGTGTCATAAACAGGCACACGACGTGAAAAAGCGAATATACACATAGAGCACCACGCAAAGAGCCACTCACAACAAATTTGTTGAGCGGAAAGCAAATTTTATCTATATAAGACGTGCTGCTACTGCACTTTTGTATCAATAAAACACCACTGCTTGTATAAATAGGCTCCGCTTCTTGCTCAATAAATTTCTTGGAAGTAATGTTTTGTGTGTGTAGCCCTTTAGTATTTTTCGCCGTTTTCGATCCTATCGCCTGAAGATGAAAAAATCAAGTTCACTTGGATATCTCTAGGTGGATGAATGCGAAAGCATCGCGACGTCTCTCCGATGAAGCTTCGGTCTCGTTCACGTACACGTGTGGACCTCCAGAAAAGCAGAGCGCTGCAGCTGCTGATTGAGAAGTCCAAGTCGTCCATCGGAGAGCATGACAGAACTCACCGAAATCAGCGCACGGACTAGCGGCGCGGCGCTATATGTAGATTGGCCACACAGTTGTCGCTGCCTGGCAACTGCAGCATATCATTATCATCATAATCATCATTCTAGCTACGCCCACTGCAGGGCAAACGCCTCTCCCATACTTCTCCAACTACACCGGTCACGTGCTAATTGTGGCCATGTTGTCCCTGCAAGCTTTTAATCTCATCCGCCCACCTAACTTTCTGCCGCCCCCTGCTACGCTTCCCTTATCTTGTAGTCTAGTCCGTAACCCTTAATGACCATCGGTTATCTTACCTCCTCATTACATGTCCTGCCCATGCCTATTTCTCTTTCTTGATTTCCACTAAGCTGTCATTAACTCGCGTTTATTCCCTCACCCAATCTGCTCTTTTCTTATCCCTTAACGTTACACCCATCATTCTTCTTTCCATAGCTCTTTGCGTCGTCCTCAATTTAAGTAGGACCCTTTTCGTAAGCCTGCAAGTTTCTGCCCCGTAGGTGAGTACTGGTAAGACACAACTGTTATACACTTTTCTCTTGAGGGATAATGGCAACCTGCTGTTCATAATCTAAGAATGCCTGCCGAACGCACGCCAGCCCATTCTTATTCTTCTGATTATTTGAATCTCACGATCGAGATCCGCGGTCACTACCTGTCCTAAGTAGATGTATTTCCTTACCATTTCCAGTGCCTCGCTACCTATCGTGAACTGCTGTTCTCTTCCGAGACTGTTAAACATTACTTTAGTTTTCTGCAGATTAATTGTTAGACCCACTCTCCTGCTTTGCCTCTCCAGGTCAGTGAGTATGCATTGCAATTGGTCCCCTGAGTTACTAGGCAAGGCACTATCATCATCATCACTATATAATCGGAAGCTGCTAAGGTATTCTCCATTAACTTTTATCCCCAATTCTTCCCATTTCAGGTCTCTGAATACCTCCTGTAAACACGCTGTGAATAGCACTGGATAGATCGTGTCTCCCTGCCGGACGTCCTTCTTAATTGGGATTTTGTTGCTTTCTTTATGGAGGAATACGGTGGCTGTGGAACCGCTATAGATATCTTTCAGTATTTTTTTTACCTACAGCTTGGCTACACCGTGATTCCGTAATTCCTGCATGACTGCTGAGGTTTGGACTGAATCAAACGCTCTCTCGTAATCAATGAAAACTGTATATAAGGGTTCGCTACATTCCTGCAGCGTATATACAACCGTAATCTTTACCGGAAAACGCTTGCGGCGAACGCCATGCGCGAAGGCGAGTATTCTGGTTCTTTTTTTTCCGTACGGCCTCTACCGCCGCTTCCTCTGCTGCGGATGGATGGATGGATGGATGGATGGATGGATGGATGGATGGATGGATGGATGGATGGATTTTATGAGCGTCCCCTTTGAAGGGGGTGGTGGGCTGTGCCACCAAGCTCTTGCTGTTAATATGCCTAATGTCCTACCTAGGTTAAAAAAAGCATTATACAAAATCAAAATAACTTTTTTCAGGGCATTTCCTGCGGAGACAGACTAAAGGCTGAAACAGCCTGGCTCGGCCCCTGCCTCCGTTCAGTTCATACAGCATTTACGCGCACAGTAACGTTTACATAAAGTGTACATTATATGAAAATTGCAGTTTCACACAATGTACAGCCGAAGAAGGAAAAAGAGTGACTTCTAATATATCAGATAACAAGTATGAGATGCATACATATTGTAGGAGTTGGAGGTCATAGGGAGGAACTTGGGAGGAACTAGGCGTACAGGGTTTATTTAGATATTTACAATAAAACAAGAGATGCATTCGACAGTCCAGCGTGACTCCCAAATGGACCATGTAAGACGAAGCATACAGCACACGAGCACGAAGCTCCAAGCATCAAGCACTCCGCATGTCGAGCACGAGCACAACTGCTGCTTAAAAATCCTCTGTCCTCCCTAGACCCCTAGGGGAGGGAAAACTGCTGTCCAACCTTAGTCCAATCGGGCCGTCCACAGTCGTTGGGGCGTAGTCGACCCGCCTTTTGAGGGGGAGGGCTCACACACTCACATACGCACTTTGGTTTCCCAGAACCCGAATTGAGCGGGTCCTCGTAGCCAGACGGTCACGCCTGAACCCAGCCGGCGCCTCTTAGTTCTAGGGCTGACTTTCTCCGGTAGTGGTCACGAGTGTCAGCGGACTCTGACGAATCCTGCGGCTCGAGGAAAAACGTACCGCAGAGCACCCTTTTGTTAGAGGAGCTCTTCTTGCTGCAAAGAGACCATGAAGGCAATGACAAATCAACCAACAATACACGGTCCGCCAAACATGGCCAGCCCTGCTGCCGTCGCCGACTCTGCGAAGAAGCCGCATGGTGGGTTAACGCTGCCGTGGTCTCCAATTCTCCGAAGGAAGTTCATGGTCGGTATGCGCTGTCGTCTTCGCCGGTTCTCTGAACGGCGCCACCACCGCGGGTCGATCGAAGCACCTGCAGCGGGCTGAGATAGCTTTGCAGAGCAGTAACCCTGCAGGCCGATCGTAACAATATGCACACAGATCACGCAAATATACATATACAAAAGGGACCCACAGGATTCATGTGTTAGATAGCTAGTAGGCCTTTTGATCATGTTACGGATATGTAGAAAAAGATTGTGTTCCAGTACAATGTGCGTACAAAACCAAAAAATTAATTCAGAAATGCTAAGAATAAAGTTGAAACTAATGTAAAACAGTCTACAATACACATGCTGTTGTGACAAGAAACGTTTTGTACATTCTTTTAAGTATACCAGGGCTATCTGTCCAATTTATTATGTCTTTCTGTTTATTTAGCATCTGTATAGCTTGATATTTTAACGATTGTTGCCCGCAATTTGCCCTAATCTTCGGAAGCCTCCTCCTATGCTGCTTAAACCTGTACTGATGTTCAACTACCATATCAATGTCCTTGTATATGTTTGTGGCGTGTATATGTTGCCCTAATTTACAATTATAAACTGGATTGGCTATAAGCATGTTGTGTTTCACAAATAACTGCCTGGTACGTAAGTCACGGATATCTCCTGCATAATTTTCAAAAAATACGTAGCACGCCGTTTTTGTAGTACCGTTAATCTATTTAGTTGCGCTGAGTGGTGGTACCCCATACTAGCGAACAGTAGGTAATCTTAGAATATACTAGAGTGTAATAAAGAGTTTTTTTAGCCGAAGAGGTATCAATGTAGAAATATTTCCAATGCATCCTACTGATCGAGCTATATCGACTAACAAATGGTCCACATGACATGACCATGCCAAAGACTCTTGGAACCAAACGCCTAGGAATTTTCTCAAGTGTTTGCTGAACACTCTCGGTTCCATACGTGATATGCATGACGTGTTGGTGGCGTTTATTTGGAGGAGAAAAATTATATATTTGGTTTTAGAGCCATTTAATTGTAGACATATCGTTTAGTCGTTCGGATAGGTATTGTAGATAATGATTAGCATTTTCTTGCAGTTCACGTTTCGTCCGTGAAGTAAAAAATATGTTAGTATCGTCCGCAAACATTACTATGTCAAGGGTGTTGAACTCCCACAACCAAATTTTCTGACCGTCTTTTTGCTTTTGTACGTCTCCGTTTTTTGTCGTTTCCCTACTTTTCTTCCACCAATCTTCCAATCGCCTCTTACTAATCTCTATTGCGGACATGTTTACTTTTCCCCTGCTCTCGCTTAACCCAAGGGCTTCAAGGAGGCCAGTGGTGCCTAAATCGACCGCAGGGCAGATAGATGTCTTTATATTCTGATATAACATGCTCCATTGTTTCCCTAGCTTTACCGCAGCAAGCACATAATTCGTCTTCCTTCTTATATCTCGCTTTATAGGTGCGTGTTCTAAGGCATCCCGATCTCTCATCTAAAAGTAATAAACTTCCCTTTGAGTTATCATAAGTTCTTTCTTTCCTGATTTCGTTTTTTCCTCTTAAGTTGTTACTCATGGAAGGTTTCGTATCAGTTGCCGGCACCCATGAGATTATTTCAGGCTCTTTGACTTCTCGCTTGACGTTCTTTATTGCTGTGTTGCCCACCCTACGGGCCGCATGTATACTTGCTGGTGAGCGTCCTAGTTATTTTCCTTCACGGTGAATCATTGTTTTTCCTGTACAGATCCCTCAACGCTCTCCCAGCTCATTTGCTTTTTTCCCATATTCCTCATTCGTTCTTCATACTCAATTTTACTGCGAGCTTCCCTCACTTCAAAACTAGTCCAGCCCATATCACCCCGCACAGCTTCATTAGTAGTCTTCCCGTGAGCGCCCAATGCGAGGCGACCCACTGACCTTTGGTTCACATCGAGTCCTGATTGCACCCCTGATTTAAAGCTAACAACCGCTTTTCCAAAAGTAAGTTCTGGAACCATTACGCCTTTCCACATGCCTCGGAACACCTCGTACCTATTGTATCCCCATAGCGCTCTGTGCTTCATTATGGCTGCATTTCTCATTCCCTTGACTGTTATTTTTTCCTCTGTTTCCATATATCGGTTGCCTTCGTTTATCCATATACCAAGGTATTTATATTCTGTTACCCGAGGTATTTCCTAGCCCTGTATCGCCACTGTCTGTTCACTGTTTTTATTGAATACCATAACACCGGATTTTCTAACACTAAATTTCAACCCTAAATTGTTGCCTTCCTGTCCACAGATATTAGCCAGACGTTGCAAATCACTTTGCTCGTTAGCTAGCAACGCAATATCGTCCGCATAAGATAAACCTGGAAGCTGCTGCTCTAATACTGTACCCGCATGTTTGTATGACAGATTAAAACCGATATTACGTCCTTCTAGCGCCCTCTCCACCCTCACCATGTACATCATAAACAGCAGTGGGGACAAAGAGCACGCCTGCCTCAGTCCCTTGTTGATATGAACTTTCTCCTCGCTCCTCATCCCTTCCCATTCAACGCAAATGGTATTTTCTTGGTAAATGTCTGTCAAAAGCTGCAGACAATCGTCACCTAAGCCTTCCCCTTCCAGAATATCCCACAAAATGTTGCGGTCTACGTTGTCATAGGCTCCTGTAATGTCTAAAAAGGCCACATTTAATGGTCTGCTTTCTACTTTTGGTGCGGATGCGCTGAGGTGAGCGCCATCTGGTGGCTCTTCAAGGAACCCAACGCCTACGCAGCGTGCGCCTCCCGTTAATCAGCTGTAACCACGTGACTTTTTGTACCATCTCGGGTAACGCCGCCTGATTCCCGGCTTCATGAGTCATATAATGATTTCGCATTACGAAACAACGATGCGCAAATTTCCGTACTAACTCCACGTACGTTTCGGCCATGAGGTCTAACAGAGAAACACCTCCATTTTCTTTCTCTTTTCTATCTTTATTAGCAGCGAGACATTCTTTGGATCACTTTAGGCACTTTTGAGTTGGCACCCGTCTCGTTTCGGGCCTTTCCTCCAAACATATTACCCGTTAAATGCTGGTTTTGAACCTTGGTCCCTCAGAACAGCTGCCTGATACTATAACTATTCAGCCACAATCGCTTTTTCTTCTTTACTTTATTCTCTGATTGAGGTTACATCACAAAGCTGAAGAAAAAGAACCCAAATAACGAATTCGAACTGTGAAATTTCCTCCGCCCAACCAAGGGGCATAACCTTTCTTTTATATAAAGTGATTGTACGGACACTAGAGGTGCGTTCGCACCGTCTCGCAACATGCGTGTCGTACACGTAGAGCGCGATTAGCCTCGAAGACGACGCTGCGTCGGCAACGCTCGGTCCTGACAGTGGGCGCCGGCCACAGTGTACAAGTGCGTTGGCCACGCGTATACAGTTGAGTGAGCCAATGAGATAAGTGTGGTGACTCTGCGAAGTGTCGAACTGGCGCAAGCTCTGCTCTCGTCAACGCGGCGATAAATAGGGTCATGGAATCTCAGCAACTGCCCTCGGATAGTCCTTTGATTCAATCGGTTTCGAAGGGTTCCCCCAAAAAAGTTCCGGTTAGAGGTCGGTTCTAAGATGGTGGAAAGATATTGGTCCGGTTCAGTTCCGGCTCGATACCTTGCTGGCGTCACATGAATTCACACGGTGCGTGGGATATTCATTTTTTAGTGTAATTTTCGCGAATATGGCAACGTTTCCTAGATTGGCAGCCTGCCTAACTATTATGGCAAGACTTTCCCTTAAATGTGCCACCGAGCTTTCGTGCAAGAAAAATAAAACTATGAATGTTTAAGTATACGTGCAAGCATTGGAACGGTAGATTCTGCTGACAGCCATCTTGTGTATATATTCTCTGCGGTAATGTCGACTCTTTTTCACCCCGTCACGCTTCCTTGCTTCAAACTAAGGAGGTAAACTTGTATAGAAGGCGACAGACGACTGAATTTTGGCAGTCGTCGGTGGAGGATGATTGTGTTGAGGTGCAGTGGAGCCACCTATAACAATTTCAGATAAAGTGAAAATCTCCTATAGCGTCGAAAAAAAAACTATTCCGCTTGCATTATATGCGTTCTCATGTAAGGAAAGAAAATGGTGGGGGGGAACGGAATGAAGTGATTTAATAACGTGTTAAATCCGCAAAAAATGAGACACGAATTTGCTGTCATTTACGGAGCAAAGTAGTTAAATATGTACAATGGTTTCAGAATGCTCAGTTTTTGGACGCATTGTATGCTAGATTTTAACTCTATATCTCATTCAACGAAATGAGTATGATTTAAGACGTGCCCTTTCTGCTTGACCCTACAGCGTGAGGTTAGTGTCGCTAAATTTGGCTTCCTAGAACGCAAAACGCATCGTACTGTAAAAGTCGCTAAATAAAGCACCACCAGCATTCACGACGCTCTTTCTGGCTAAGTACAGAGCGCCTCGAAGTAGCAGCAAAGACGAAATCCCAAAACCTCGCGTTGTCCGCGGACGTCTCCAACTATGTCGCCTCGCAGTCTGGGCATGCCAGAGTTCCAGGCTATCTCTATCTGTAGTATCTAGCTGATGACGCTGAGAGGTTGGCGGGGATGACTTCATACGTGACATCGGTCACTTGTCGCACCACACGGTATGGGCCAGTGTAGCGCGACAGCAGCTTTTCGGAAAGGCCCACAAGTCGAATGGGTGACCAGAGAAGCACCAGAGAACCCGGAGTAAAGTGTACGTCGCGATGGTGGCAATCATAGAGGCGTCTCTGATGCTCCTGCGAGGCCTCGAGACGGGTGGGGGTGAGCTGGCGCGCGTGGTCGGCGTGTGCGATCGCGTCGCGGGCGTATTCAGTGGCTGAACGTGTGGCCGAGGGCAACAAAGTGTCTAAGGGCAACGCTGGTTCTCGGCCATTTAGGAGATAGAATGGTGAATAACCGGCGGTGTCGTGACGCGGTGAGAATTATACGCGAACGTCACATATAGTAAGTGAAGATCCCAGTCGTGGTTGTCGGTCGCAACGTACTTGGATAGCCTGTCGGTGATGGTCCGGTTGAGGCGCTCCGTGAGGCCGTTGGTCTGTGGGTGGTAGGACGTACTGAACTTGTGCTTAGTCGAGCAGGAGCGGAGGATGTCTTCGACGACTGCCGACATAAAGCTGCGGCCACGGTCAGTGAGTAATTGGCGCGGAGCACCGTGCACTAAATTGATGTCATAGAGCAGAAAGTCAGCAACGTCAGTAGCACAACTTGTCAGGAGGGCTCTGGTGATTGCGTACCACGTAGCATAATCAGTAGCGACGGCGACCCATTTATTTCCGGAGCCTGATAGAGGAAACGCTCGAAGAAGGTCTAGGCCAACACGGAAAAAGGGTTCCGGTGGGATGTCGATCGGCTGGAGACATCCAGCTGGAGGTGTGGAGGGCTTCTTCCGGCGCTGACAGGGCTCACAAGCGGCAACGTAGCGCCGCACGGAGCGGGCGAGACCCGGCCAAAAGAATCGACGGCGTACACGGCCGTATGTGCGCGAGACGCCCAAGTGTCCAGCCACGGGAGCGTCGTGAAGTTGTTGGAGGACAGTAGAACGCAGGTGTGATGGAATTACGAGCAGAAGGTCAAGGCCGTGTGGATCGAGATCGCGGCGGTATAGTGTCCCCTCCTTAAGGAGAAACATCAGGAGAGAGGCGTCGCCAGGCGTTGACTCCAGATGGTAGATGAGGGCTCGTAATGAAGGACCGCGGCGTTGCTCGTTGCCGATTTCAAGCAACTGGGACACAGAGAAAACGCAAGCGATGGTGTCCGCATCAGCCGGGTCGTCGACGGGGTAGCGGGACAAACAATTGGCATCCTGCTGCAAACATCCCGACTTATATACCACGCAGAAGGTATATTCTTGCAGGCGTCACGCCCAGCGAGCGAGTCGTGCCGTGGGATCCTTGAGCGAGGATAGCCAGCAGAGCGCGTGGTGATCAGTGATGACACAGAAGGGGCGTCCATACAAGTATGGACGAAACATGGCAACAGCCCACACAAGAGCGAGGCACTCGCGCTCTGTGATTGAATAATTGCGCTCGGCGGGTGATAGAAGTCGGCTGGCATAGGCTATAGCGCAATCATGTCCACGCTGGCGTTGTGCTAACACTGCTGCTATGCCGTGACCACTGGCATCAATTCGAACTTCCGTTGAGGCAGACGGGTCAAAATGGGCCAGAATTGAAGGCGTGGTAAGGAGAGTAGTGAGCTGCGAAAAAGATGCGGCATGGTTAGGTCCCCCAGAAAATAGGGCGTCTTTCTTCAAGAGGTCGGTAAGGGGACGTGCGATGGTAGCAAAATCCTTCACAAAGCGTCGGAAATAAGAGCACAGCCCTACGAAACTACGAACGTCCTTGGTAGACTTCGGAACAGGAAAGTTCGTAACGGCGCGAATTTTGTCCGGATCAGGTCGCACGCCTCTGGCGTCCACGAGGTGTCCAAGGACGGCGATATGGTGGCGAGCGAAGTGACATTTTTGAAGAGTTCAACTGGAGACCGGCGCGGCGGAACACGTCAAGAATCGCTGAAAGACGGTCTAGATGCGTGTCAAAGGTGGGCGAATAAACGATGACGTCGTCCAGATAGCACAAACAGGTGGACCACTTGAACCTCTGAAGCAAAGAGTCCATCATTCGTTCGAAGGTGGCGGGCGCGTTACAGAGACCGAAAGGCATCACCTTGAAGTGATAAAGGCCGTCAGGGGTAATAAATATAGTCTTCTCTCGGTCCATGTCGTCGACGGATATCTGCCAGTAGCCGGACCGTAAGTCGATAGAAGAAAAGTAGGTGGCACCGTACAAAGGGTACACGTCCTTTTTTGTGATTTTGATCAGGTGGCGATAATCTACACGAAAGCGCCACGTGCCTTCCTTCTTTTTTACGAGTACGACGGGAGAAGGCCAGGGACTACAAGAAGGCTTGATAATGCCCTTTGCAAGCATCTTTTTGACTTCCTGTTGGATAACAGCTCGTTCGAACGCAGAAACACGATATGGACATCGGTGAATAGGGTTCGCATCGCCAGTGTTTATGCGATGGGTCACGACGGACGTTTGACCTAAGGGTCGATTGTCAAAGTCAAAATGTCGCGACAGCTTTCAAGAACGCGGCAAAGAGCATCAGCTTGAACAGGTGTAAGGTCTGAGGAAACCATCTTCTTAATGTCGACGTCAGCACCGTGCGATGACGTCACGGTATGGGCTGAGCTGTGACGATCTTCCACTGTGAATGGCTCGATCTCACCATCCTGCAAAGCGCTAATTACAGCCAATGAAATCCCCTTAGGCAGAACTTGCGCGGTTAGCGCGAAATTGACAAGGGGAAGGCAGGTGCGGTTACCAGTAATTGTCAGTACAGTGTGTGGCACGGTAACAACATGTGTAAGTATAACTGCTGGAATTGGTGCGACCACGTAATTACCGTCAGGTACAGCTGGTGAGGACAATAAGTCGACATGTGTCACAGATTGAGGCGGTAGGCGAATAAAATCCATGCAGCTCAAACGGCTTGGAGGCGGGTCCACATGGTCGGCAAGAAGAGGCAAGTCAAGGCGAAGTGAGCCGGCCGAACAGTCAATGAGGGCAGAATGATTGGCAAGGAAATTCAGACCGAGAATGAGTTCGTGAGGGCAATGCTCGATGACGGTGAAGAGAACGACGGTTTGTCCCTTAGCAATGGTGAGGCGGGCAGAGCACATGCCAACAATACCGACAGTCCCTCCGTCGGCGACTTGTACAACTCGTTCCGGGGCGGGCGTCAGAACTTTCTTGAGCCGAGCATGTGTTGGCGGACTAGTTGGGTAAGCATGATTACAAAGACGGCGCCGAATAAAACAACACACGAAGAACGGGGACACGAGACAGCACGTAGGCGCACTAACAACTGAGTGTTTTATTTCTTGACATAGTAATATATAGCTGCTGCCAAGGATCAAAACAACAAGAATAAACAGGTCAGTCACCTGCATCGCACAAGGAAGCCAAGATACAGAATAACTTTTTAAGTGTCACTCTCAAGATACGCCAGTTCCTTTGTCGAAAAAATTACTAAGGCTACCAAAAAAAGTTATTCTGTATCTTGGCTTCCTTGTGCGATGCAGATGACTGCCCTGTTTATTCTTGTTGTTTTGATCCTTGACAGCAGCTATATATTATTATGTCAAGAAATAAAACACTCAGTTGTTAGTGCGCCTACGTGCTGTCTCGTGTCCCCCTTCTTCGTGTGTTGTTTTATTCGGCGCCGTCTTTGTAATCACTTCTTGAGCCGACGGCGAAGAGCAGCACTCATAATGGACACATGCGTCCCGGTGTCAATCAACGCGCACACAGGAACATTGTGTCGACGAGAACGTCCAAAAGATTCTTGTTCGTGGGTAAAGTGAAGCGAGGATTTCGTGCCAATTTCGTCATTGCAGCTTCACCTCCAGAAGCTGCACTGTCTAGTTTTCCGGTCGGGGGTGCGGCGAGTAGGTCGGAGAAGGAGCACGGCGTGACGGGGGGAACGATATTGACGACGGGAGGGAGAAAGTGAGCCGGAGTAGCGGGGCCGTGTCAAAGGTGTCGCAGGGTCAGATGATAGGGCGGGAATAGAAGGGGCGAAGGAAAAGGACGCGCTAGAGGGGCGAGGGTGGTAATCAGGAGAATAGTGCACCGGAGAAGTCCAGCGGCTGCGGCAGTGGTGAGCGACATGTCCTATGCGTCGGCAGTTAAAACAGTTCGGCTTGTCGTCCATGGTTCGCCATTCGGAGGGGTTGCGCTGTCGATAAGAGGAGTAAGAAGGGCGCGGAGGGGACGTGCGTGGAGAAAGAGGTTCCGAGCCTAAGGAACGAATGGATTGCAGGCCGACGTTGGACAACTCTTGACGGACGACGGCCTGGATCAAGGAGATTGTCACCGGAGAATGATCAGGTGACGGGAATGAAGGGGCCGCCGGTTGTGCCGCTTCGACCTCACGACGAATGATGCGGGTCAAGTTGGCACGTCGCGACGGCTGGTGGAAGAGGTCGTCACAGGATGACGTAGCAGCTGTGTTGGGAAGTCGCGTGATGTGCTGGGATACCCGGTGGCTTTTAGCATGCTCAAGACGGCGGCACTCCTTGAGGATCGTATCAATGCTGGTGAGGTTCGTAAACACCAGTAAATTGAAGGCGTCGTCAGCAATGCCTTTGAGGACGTGATTAACCTTATCGTCCTCAGACATGGTCGGGTCAGCCTTGGTACAAAGGGCCAAGACATCGAGAATGTAGGACACGTAGGACTTGGTCGACGTCTGTACACGTGTGGCAAGGGCTTTCCTGGCATTGACTTGACGACCGAAGGGATTGGCAAAAAGGTCGCGGAGCTTCTCTTTCAATAGATCCCAGCTCGAGATCTCCTCTTCGTGAGTGTGGAACCATGCAAGTGGAGCTCCGTCGAGGTAGAAAAGAACGTTCGCAAGCATAATGGTCGGATCCCACCTGTGACTGGTGCTGACACGTTCGTATAAGCGGAGCCAGTCGTCAACATCGGGACTGCCGACTCTGGTGAAAACACCAGGATACCGAGGGGTGGGGGGCAACGGCGACGTAGGTCGGGGCTGCAGGCGGAGACGGTTGCGTAGATGAAGTGCCGCCAGCAGGAGCCGAAGTTGCACTGTCGCCGTTTCGACCGCTGCGAAGCTCCATGATGGGTACGGGGAACGTCCACCTCCACCAAATTAATGTTACGTGTAGCTGATGTACAAGTCTATTTACAATATATTTACACGTAGACCAACGGTGGCAAAGATGGCGACGCTATATCAAGCGGGGTCTCGTCGTCTTCTTTCTCCCCAGTGCAGCCACACTGTGGCGGCTGTTCCGTGGCAATATAAGAGCGAAACTCGTATGACGAGTGAATTTCCACCTACTGCATACAGATTAATGAAAGTCTCGTGTACAGTTGGAAGGCTGTTCTGTTCGCTCGGGCACTGCCTTGTGTGACCTTTCTTATATGAAAAACGTCGGTAAAGTGAACATTCTTTTCGGTTTCCGGCTGTTCAGTGTACGAGGGTCCTGCTGCAGCAGGAAACCCGTTTACAAGCGACCGAAGTGCGCCAAGATACGACGTGTCGACTTTTGCAGACGAAGGAAAGGGGAATAACGATATGGAAATCAGTGCGGCATTTTTTCGGCGTTTTCTTGCACAGCCGTGTTCGCACGCCTGAGATAAGTGGCTGGGGAAGCCATAATTCTTGCGAAACCAAAATTTGAGCTTGAATTTACGAGGGGAGATGTAAAACGACGCGGAACCCTGGCCAATTCTTGTTCATGGACTTCTCCTTCTTTCAATGCTAATAATGGTGCAGGCCAAAATATCCGCATGTCATTTTTCTTCACAAGGTGCACTACCATGGAAACAGGTAGAAAAAATGGAGCTACGCGGCATTTAATGAGTCCGTTGGCAATAAGAAAAAAATAACAGCGATGATTTATTATAAGATAAACTAGTAACACGTCAGAATCAGACAAATCAATTGCGCGTCGAGGGGTGGATATCTAGTGTTTCTCGATGAGTACCAGTTTCTTGCGTGTTTCGGGTCGTTTTCTTTCGACTGCCCGTTTCGAACCCCGTGTGAAATTATATTCCTGACGTTAGGATGAGTCTCGGTGGGTCCGAGACTGCACGCTAACACGGATGCAGTAGCAGGAAGAGACATTATACGGGAAAGAAGAGGCTCCAGATGCGCTCAGAGAACCAGCCGTAGGCCTCCATAGCAGCACGCAGGTCTTACTGTGTGTTGTGTTCTCGTGTCTGTCCCTGTCACTTTTTCACTATTGAGCTTCTGAGTAAATGTGTCAAGAATTGTAGGAGCTGCCACCGACAAATCACAAGTCAAAGTCAAGGTCTCGGCTGCTCAAGTATGTTGGCTTTATTGTGGGCCTATTCGCAGGGATACGAAGGCCGACAATGAAGAATTTTCCTTACCCGCGAACAACTCTGAAAATGCTGTCCATTGTAAAGGCGTTGATTAGCCACCGGCGTTTGGGACCGACGGTCAGCGCAGGATACGGACTCGCAGCACGAGCGACATTCACGAGCGCTGGAGAGGATGACCCACTATGGTCGTTCCGATCCACACTATGAACAGCTGTCCAGAGCGTCCATGGAGAAGGACATGTTTGCATACATGAACATCTTTTTTTCAGCCATTATGGACGAGATTTCCCGAAATAATGGTTCGTTTGACGAGTTGGTGCTGGTCCATGCGCAGTGCGAACGTCGAGGACGAAGACAGGAAAGTGACACAGGATGAGTGCTCGTCCTCGTTGTTGTATCCATGTTGTTGTAGGCCGTTGTAGCCCGCTATTATTTGGACAGACAGACAGACAAAGAACTTTAATAACAAGGTCCTGAGAAGCTTTGCTCTAGGGCAGAGCTGCGGGCCGCTCCCACGTGGGGACGGGTAGGCCGAGCCTAACCGCGGCATCGTGGGCTCTCTGGACCGCCCAAGTTTGACGTGCATACTCTGAGCTCCGGATGGCAGAGCTCCATTCTTGTTCTGTGATGCGATTGGGTCCCTGTAACGAGGGGCATCGCCAGAGCATGTGTGCCAAATTGCTAACAGCCCCACAGTCGGGGCAAGTAGAGCTGAAAGCCTCTGGAGTGATTGTGTGGAAAAGGGCCAGGTTTGGATAGCACTGCGTCTGAAGCATGCGTAAAGTGGACGCCCGAGGTCTAGCCAGTTTGCAGTGAGGGGGAGGATAAGTCCTCCTACCCAGGCGATAGTGCGTAGTAATTTCGCTGAAAGTAGTGAGAGTGTCCCTAAACTCGAGAACACCGAAGTCTGAGCTCAATCTTGCTCCCGCGCGGTGGGTTAGTGCGCGCGCTTGGGAGTGGGCAATGTCATTAAGATTGGGAAACGAGTCAAGCTGTGGGTCGAGGTGAGCCGGAAACCACGTGATGGCGTGCGGAGAGATTATCTTGTTCTTGAGAATCTTGTGAGCCTCCTCGGCGATGGATCCTGAAGCGAAAGCCCTGACCGCCGACCTCGAATCAGTGAAGATTTGTGATCTGCTGTTGTCTAGGAGTGCTATAGCAACTGCGACCTGCTCTGCTCTGGTTGGTGTTGAGCACTTCAGGGAAGCCGCATTCACTATCTGTCCGTTGTGATCAACGAGGGCAATGGCGAAGTTAGACGACTGTCCATATTGGGCTGCGTCGACAAAATATGCCGAGTAGGGATCGTCTTTGGTACGCTTGAGGAGGGCGCGGGCTCTTGCCCTGCGTCTGCCTACGTTGTGTTGAGGATGAACATTACGGGGAAACGGTGCAACTCGTATGTTGTTCCTTTGATTTTCTGAAATTTCATATTTCCGCTCTTTCATGAGGATAGGGTTGATCCCAAGAACTGCCAGGATCTTCTTTCCAGCCGGGGTAGAGGATAGACGGGCCAGTTGGGCTGACTCCTGGGCCTCGATTATCTCGTCCAATGTGTTGTGCACTCCTAGTTGCATAAGGAGGTCCGTGCTCGCCCGTAACGGAATGCCTAGTACTTTTTTTATACTTTTTCTGATGAGCGTGTTTAATCGTTTCTTCTCGGAGTTATACCAGTTGTGCATGGCTGCCACACAAACTATATGACTCATGAGGAAGGCGTGGAACAACCGGAGGAGGTTGTTTTCCTTTGAGCCTCCACGCCTATTCGAGACTCTGTTGATGAGTCTCATCATGTTCTCAGTCTTAGCTGTGAGCTTGTTGAGCGTAGTATTATTACTGCCATTGGATTCGATGAACATGCCAAGGACCCGAACGGTGTCTACTCTGGGGATGGTACAGCCGCTTTTAGTGTGGAGTTTGATGTTTATTTCAGACAACGGTTTGCAGCCTCTAGGTTTGGGACCTCTCCTAACTGGCCTGTAGAGGAGGAGCTCAGACTTGCTCGGGGAGCATCTAAGCCCAGTATTTTCCAGGTACATCTCTGTTTGATCTACAGCCTCCTGTAAGCCTAATTCAATAGTTCCTTCGCTTCCTCCGGTGCACCAGATTGTGATGTCATCAGCGTAGAGCGTATGATTGATCCCTTCATTGTTGGAGAGCCTTTCCGATAATTTCTTCATGCCGATGTTAAAAAGCAGTGGTGAGACTACCGCTCCTTGTGGTGTGCCTCTGGGGCCCAAACTGAAATTGTCGGGCTTGAGGTCACCGATTTTGAGCGTGGCCTTGCGATCCCGGAGGAACGAGCTTATGTATCTGTGGAAGGCGTCTCCCAAATTGAGCTCTGAGATGGAGTTCAGAATGTGAGCATGGGATACATTGTCAAAGGCTTTCTCCAGGTCTAAGCCTAGGATGCCTCTTATATCTCTTGTGGTGTTGTCAATGATTTGACATTTGATGAGTTTCATGACGTCTTGCGTTGACAGGGCCGGACGGAAGCCGATCATGTTGTACGGAAACAGTCCTTGTTTCTCGATGTGCTTAGAAATTCGATTGTGTATGACATGTTCCGCTACTTTCCCCACGCAGGACGTGAGGGAAATGGGTCTGAGGTTTGAGAGACTCGGGGGCCTTCCAGGCTTTGGAATGAGGATGACCGAGGCCATTTTCCAGGACTCCGGGACAACCCCTCGTTCCCATATTCCATTAATCTCCTCTGTCAACCATTCTATAGAGCAGTCGTCCAGGTTTCTGAGGGCACGGTTGGGGATGCCATCAGGACCAGGGGCAGACCTGCCATTTAGATTCTGGAGAGCTTCCCTTACTTCGCATGCCTTGAAGGGGTTATCTAGCTCGGGGCAAGATGAGCCTTTGTAGGGGGATAGTCTTCGTCACTCGAGTTGCCCAGTGGCAGATACTTGTGAGCTAGTCTGTCGAGTACGGTCAGCAACGTCTCTGATTGCGATGCCTGGTGCAGAACCTTCGCTATCACTTGTCTTTGGTTTGACTTGGTATTGGTATCATCGAGCAGATGCTTGAGTAGGTTCCATTTAGCTCCAACTCTCATCTGGCCATCTACGGAATTGCAGACCTCATCCCACTGTTGTCTGCTCAAGGTTTGGCAGTGATCTTCTATAGTTTTGTTGAGCTCCGCGATCTTTTTTCGGAGCGTTCGGTTGAGTTTCTGCCCTTTCCATCGTTTCAGCAGTGACAATTTAGCTTCTAGAAGATGAGCGAGGCGGCTATCCATCCTGTCCACCTCCAGTTCAGTCTGGATTTTCTTTGTCGCCGCACTGATATCCTCCTTTAACTGTTCAGCCCACTGCTCCAGGCTAAGTGCTGAGTCATGCGTTTGTGTTCGCTGTTCCCGAATCTTGCGAAAGTAATCCCAATCTGTAATAATGAACTCTTTGAGGTCCCGCTTCTCACGTTGACGGAGGTGGCCAGGATGTTGTGATCACTGCCAAGGTCAACTTGGAGGTTGGACCAAGATGCCGATTCCACATTCCGTATGAAAAAGAGATCGGGTGTGGTATCCCTAGAGCAGGAGTTGCCGATCCTTGTCGGAAAAGCCGGATCTGTTATAAGCGTGAGGTTATTATTGACTGTAGTTTGCCATAGGTCAACGCCCTTGCGGTTAGCTTGTTGGTACCCCCATGCTTGATGCGGAGCGTTGAAGTCTCCGGCCACCAGGAGTGGAAATGTCTTGGCCTTGCTTGTAGCCCTGTTAATAATTGCCGCAAATCTTTGCCTGAGGTCTTTGGGCGTACTGTATATGTTAAGTATAAATATACTTGTCTTGAATGGTCCGCTGGGGATGATATCAACAAGCGAGTGTTCAACCTTATTGGATTCAAGATTCAGATCGTGGGCTATGAACGCACATTTGTTCGTGACTAATGTGCTGATTCCCCTCTTCCCATCAGCATATTAGGTATGCGATTTATAGCCTGGTAGGGTGACCTTATCCGTGAGGGTTTCTTGTAATAAGATTACATGTGGCTTTTCCGAGTGGGTCCGAATGAACTGTTGGAGGACGTTCCTTTTACGATGGAATCCCCTACAGTTCCACTGCCAGATGTTAATTACCCTGTGAGGTGCCGCCATGGTGGGACGTAGTAGATAGCTTGTATTATAAAATGCTGCGGAGCGCAGCCGATGCCGACTTTTCAGTGTCGGTGTTATTCACTTTTTCCAACGGTGTAACTGAAGTCATTGTAGAAACGCGGCGTTCCAGATTATCGCATCTGATTCCTAGTGCTCTGACCGCCTCCGCAAGTTTGTCAATAACAATTTGAACTTTTTCGAGGGATTCATCAATTTTATCAATCGTTTTTTCCAATTTTCGAACACTGGCGCTCTTGTCTGAGGCATTACCTGCCAGCGCCCTCTTTTTGGGTAGACCATCGGCAGTCGGTTCCGCTACGGTGATCTCCATGGGCGTTTCTACTGCAGGGGCCTGACTGGGTTGAACTGCCTCTCGCTTGCTGGCTTTTTTAGTTCTGCAATTTCTGCTTTGAGCTGCTCCATTTCGTATTTTAACGAAGCGTTTTCTCTTTCTAATTGTGCAATCCTGTCGTGCTCTGGCGATTGACCCCCCGTTACCTTTTTCGGTGATTCCTTGACCCGGTCAGCCCATGTGGTACCACGATGAGCAGGCTCCTGGATCTGAACTGCCGGCCCATTGGAACGAGAGTGGCCTCTGGAGCGGGAGCGGGTCCCGGGGGCCTTGCGGCCTCTGGAAGACGAGCGTTCCGTCGAGCGACCCCTAGAAGGGGCACGGTCCTGGTGGCCGCTATCCTCGCCCCCAGGGTCTCGGGATCGGCTCCTGGATCTGTGCGAGCTGCTGAGGGCCGGCTTGAGAGGCATTGGCGACCCCGTTGGTTGTTTGGATTGGTCGCGGTTGCGCCGTTCTCTTCTCCTTTGTCTAACTACAAACGGAATTTGGAACCTTTGCTTGTAGGTTCTGTCAGCCGTGGGATGAGGGCCTCCGCAGAGGGTGCACTTCGGTGTACATTCGTGCTTATCGTCCAGGTTGCTCGCACCACAGCCGCGGCAGATGGTATTTTCAGGGGCTGGGCAAACGTCAGCTCTATGGCCAAGCTTTCCACATGCATAGCAAACGTCAGTTTGTCTGCGATAGAGTGAGCATTTGATCAAACTGGGACCGCATTTTACATAGTCCGGGACTTTGAGTCCATCAAACAGGATGACTACCGTGCTTGTGTTCTTGATTCGTCTCACCTCGAGGGTGCTTGGATTCTTGGGTTTAATAATGAGACGTTTGAGCTCCTCTCGATCGATGGTGGGATCAATGTCACGAATAACTCCCTTGCATGAGTTTTCGGGGGCTGCGATATATGTACTAACTTCGTAGCTTGCTTGTCCAATGAGTATAGCTTTCACATCGGCGTAGGCCATGGCGTTGCGTTTTGATGGCGTGCTTGCCACCAATATGTTTTGAACCATGTTCGGACATATAATATCCTCCGCCGTATCCGCCTCCGTAAGTCTAGCAGCGGCAGTGAGGGCTTGGGCAACACTGAAGTGGCCCATCTTCTTGATGTCCAGTCCTCCACGGGAACGGATTATGATTCAACATGTTCTTTCGGCAGGCGAGGCAATCTCGAAGCAGTCATTAGCCGTGTCTTGACACTCGCCGTAGCCTGGCTTTTATTCCCGCCACGTCGCATGTCGGTGACTCGGCCGGCCTGCCCGAGCGTGTCCTGGATGATGGGTTTTCGCTTGTGTAATGCCGTGGTCCACCCAGCGCTTTCATTGACTTCGTCGGGAGAGATATCCTCACCCTCAACGGTGATTTGCATAGCTGTAGACATCGTGGCTTGAGCGTGCGGAACCGCGCTGAGCCCGCCGAGCCTCTGCCGGGCAGAGGTCGCACAGAAAAGTCCTCGAGCGATTGGGAAAATGTCCACCCACCGTTGAAAACTTGGTATCGGCGAAATCCTTGCAACTTTAGCCGTCAATTGGTACCGACATCTTCAAGATTGAAGCAAGTTCTCGACCTTAATCATGCAGAGAAGCAGGAGAAGCAGATATTGACGCACTCTCTCGTTTCTTCTTCTTCATCCCCTATTATTTGGAAGAAATAAATTAAACATAAACACTTATTCCAATACTGAGAAAGTAATTCCTCGATGCAAACCGAAATAATTAGGGGCGTGTAAATATTTGAAATTTCTAACACGATTCGTATAGTTTGTGCAATTCGATTCGTATTCGATTCCAGCATTCACTATTTGAAGTTGCCGAATATTCGTTTTGTTCGAGTACTGTGAGGGACAATCACAGCTCTTGCAGTCTACAGGAATACTGATATAAATGGAGACTCGTCTAAATGATTCTAATGCAGGAGAACCGCCGGTCGTTGCGCAGATGATCCAGTTACTGAACACGTAGAAGAGGTACCTTATGTGGATAGTGATCTTCTTACTGCTCAGTGTCGCGAATTTGTGACCTACCAAATAATCGTCGGTTTGCAGAGCATTCACTTCTCCATCCGTAAAGCAACGCCGAACCCAGGCCAATCCCTGCGACTTATGCGCCTGTTAGCGATATGCCGGTCGACATTCCCCTCAGTGAGTAAGCAAACTTAAAATATGTGTTCGCCGCGAAGCACAAATAGGGGGACTCGCCACGAGGCCTGTTATTTGCCTCGCACTCGAGCCGCCAAGCGAATGAGGACTTTCTCAACTGCACCTTAATCACATTGCGCATAAGTAAATTGCGGAACGAGTCCTGGGATAGTGACTGTAGTTCATCGGTGTCCTTGTGAAGATCCACGGAGCGCAAATAAGGTTTTGACCCCCGTTTGTAGAGTTATTCGGAAGAAGAACTGAACTCACGCGAACAAAACCACTGCAGCAGCGTGCACTTTCGTTGCACTATTTCTTGCTGCAAGATCGCTCTGGCATTTCAATTCCGAAATGCATCCTCATTTGCTTTCGCTCGCTTCTTAATAACCGCACTTTCCTTCGTGAAAGCCCACTCATGCATTCTACTTCTGATGATGCTTCTTATAGTACAAGAAATTGTGGGAGGCAAGATATTTAAAAATGAAAATTGCTTTGGCTTTATGTTTCTTAGAAAATCTTCTTTTACTATTGTGTTATTTTTTGCAAGTAGCGTTACTTTAGCTTACTTCCATGATTAAACTGAGACGTATCAGCGCGCGACCTTGGGATCTTTCGGTATTAGCTGCAGTTCAAATTTTACTGTTCTGAACTACATTCTCCCCATTTTCCATGTTGTGCGGCTTTTGTGCCTACGTGCTATGACCTACGTTCGATACTG
This sequence comes from Dermacentor variabilis, assembly GCF_050947875.1. Classification (NCBI taxonomy): domain Eukaryota; kingdom Metazoa; phylum Arthropoda; class Arachnida; order Ixodida; family Ixodidae; genus Dermacentor; species Dermacentor variabilis. The sequence goes on along the minus strand of NC_134572.1, from coordinate 3,098,484 downwards.
CCTTTATGGACCGTTTTCTTATGCTTCTCAATGTGCTCACCACCTCACCAGTCGCCAGAAGACGGCCTTTTTCGAGCATAGGTTTCAGCTCTTCGTGGCTAGCCTGTCAGACATGCCATCAAACCATTGAATATGCCTCCTCGATGTATTCTCAAATGTCTGCAGCTCCAGCCCTACATTACATCTTATGTGCCGCAGAAATCAATGGCCTGCTGTGGGAATTAAGTGTTTCTCAACGGTGACGCTGAATGACTCCTAGTTTATGCAGCGAACTGCATGACGCTATTGGCTGTGAGCCGCACCGCAAAAGAAATAGGGGAACGAGCGTGGCCGCTGTCGGGACGGACTGTTAAATGTCGAATGACTAGGTGGCAGCAGACAGGATTCAGCAAACAGATTAAAGCGGCACTCGATGCAATTGCTTTGTAGAACGTGGCCGTGTCATTCCGCTGAGCAAAACAGAAAGGGCAGCGGTATTTAACTGTTGATCTGACGCCACCCACGGCTTCGCAGGTTGTAATAGTCTATTAATAAATTCGTTGAACAAGCGCACATCACTAGACAGAGCACTGTCAGCCTGCGCCGTCTGCAGCTGCTGTGTAATTTTCAGGCTCAAGCCATGCCCAGCCATTGCGTCTTTCCTGCGAGACGTTGTGCGTGACCTCTTATTTGAGGCCTTGGCTGCAGCGAGTAATGTTCAGGAATTCGTTTTGATATTTTGGAAGACCTTCGATGTTTGGCTTAGCACTGCAAACTTGTTTTAATGCATTATTGCGTGTATAGTAACTGTTTTTGTGCTTTGACGTTAGGTATGTCAGTCTGCGGCTCGGAATATCTTAACCGGTAGATTTCTTTGAGGAGTGAAGCGGCTCTTGGATGCTGCGGCGGTTGTACTGTGAAAACGAGGGAATGAAGACGAGAGTCCCATTGATAGAAATAATCTGTAGAGGGTTTAATATAGAGGTGAGGCACAGAGGACGAGTGATAGTGTAGAGTCAATACCACCTAATGTAGATGTGGTGTTGATAGGGTGCGGCATCGACTGCTTTGTTGCGTCACTGATCACGTCATTCCTGCCACCGGGTATGCGCACCTGCACTCGTTCGCGGCATAAAACGAGCAGGGTTGCGATGTGGGCTGGTGGGTTCGTCACTTTAAAGGGAAGCTGGAACATTTTTCGAAAAAAATGAGTTCCCTGCGGCATTGTACAGTTTTTAGTCCATCAAACACGAATATCTAGTTTTAAAAGGGCAGAAACAAACGCAAGCGGCTGCTTTTGGCAAGAAAACGCGCACCAGCGCCTCAGGGCATCGCGCGAACGCCGCTGTCGCCCGTGATTGGTCGGGACCGCTGTGACGTCATTCACGGGGATCGCCGGTCGGCGCCGCCGTTTCAGAGCATAGCACGCTGTTCTGGTCTGGCTTCACAGATGAGTTGTAATCACTATGGACCGTTCTCGCTGTCTCGGACAGCTTGTATTTTCGACTTTCATGTTCGAACCGACAGTCGATACAGAAAACGATGGCGGCAACGACGATGTTGAGTGTGCCAACAGCGAGAGCGATGTGTGCACTTTCTCGCGCATTGGAAATATTAGCTGGTACGTATGTTTTTTCATGTAGCTGCACGTTGCAATGACAGGAGAATAACTGCGCTAAAGTGTCACTGGGAACTTGCTGCTGGAAGAATGCCGAAGCACTAACTTCTTATTAGATTGTAAACACGGGTGCAATTCCGCGATGTCAAGAACCTTGCCGCTGCTTGTCTAAAGTTTGGTGGTTTTTTGCGTGTTGATGCACGATCGCGAACATAAGTGCCGCGTTTCAAAGCGCACACATACAGTGCTGCGAGGTACAGTCATTGAAGTTGCTTATCATACACATCCAGATCGAAATGACCAGGGGGATTATATGTGCAATATTCAGACTATGGTTCCACAACTTTGCGATTGTGGCTCAATCAAGAATCGGTATGCGTGCTGCGTGCTAGTGTTGACATACAGATATTATGCAGTTTTAGCACCGCCGTGTGGTAAACACGGTAACTTTACGGTAACTGCAACCGTACGTCGAATGTCGTCACGCAAGCCTAGCAAAACTAGCAACAACGCGTTTCCGCATTGATCATAAGGCTATTCGGCTACGCTAAAACTGTGTTACTAGACGTTCATGGCTGCAAATGTTCGCATTTCTCGAGTGCATCAATGTGGGCACCGGAACACCGGAATTGGAATACCGATTGCCCGCATCGTTGTCAAGCTCCGATGATAATCACTGTCGCGGAAATGGTCCGAGCACAGCACAGTTGATTTCTTCAGCATGAAGTTCTCTCTCCTCACCGCACGGACCCACTGCGCTGCAAGCCTCTTGTCCTTCGGGAACATGTGAAACACCACATCGTCTCGCCCGCCTGTGTTCGCACAGCTGAATGCTGGCAGAACGAGGGCATGTTGGGCGCCCTTGGCTGTAGGCACTCACGCAGCACAGAAAGGAAGCACAGTTCACGAACATCGCAAAAGAAAGCAAACGTCAGCGGCGGCAGATATCTCGTAGCGTCGTTTAGTAAAGCGCAGGATGGAAACAAACACGCCAGCACATGCCAGCACGCCGGCCCGCCGGCACGCTCCCCGGTAATGACGTCACTCTCACCGGTTCTCACTTCCGGCTGCCTCCTCACCTGGCACTCCTGGAAGTGACGGGGACGTGTCGCGGGGGGGATTTAGGAAGCAATTTCCGCCCCGTATATTAACAAAACAAAGAAAAAAATTCAGAACCGTAAATTAATAGGTCTGTTCTTCCCAACCCCAGCAATTCATGGAAATTGAAAACCGTTTCAGCTTCCCTTTAAGGCGAGTTATAGCGTAAAATATTAGATGGACACGAGAATTTTATACGCTGACGCGAAGCGTGCCTTCAATGTATTTACGGCGAAACCTCCAGTGTGTCAGAGCTCTAGAAACATTGTATGTGCGTTCTCGCGGTCTGTTGGGAGGACAACTGTGCAATTCACGGAGTGCGTATACTTAGAGGGAGTGTGGTGCATGTTTTAAAAGGGTTATGTACGTAAGAATCTCCAACTTTATTTTAACTTAAGGCTAAAATGAAAATTGATTACCTTTAGTTTCTTGCCTGCTTGTAGGGCGAAGTTTACTGGCTGTTCCGCTCAGGCCACCGTATGCACGCGACTGCGCAGCTGGTAACACGAGCATTATTGGGCACGACACTCGTGCCTCCTGCAGCATCGGAAGGCGGGAACGCTGCATTCGCTCTGCTGCGGAGCTGGTTGAGCACAGCCAGCGCCTTCTCAGGCCTGTGCATTCTGACATCATGATGCTTGGACCGAAAGCTCCATTGCTAACCCCTGCATGACGAAAGCGGTGACGTCAAAATCACTGCGGCATATTCACACTGACAATGACAACTGACAACGCTCGCGCGACCAAGTTGGTCGAAAAGCGACCAGTCGCAAATGGTCACTTTTTTCTCGAAAAGCGAGTCGCTAGCTGCTCGATTTTCGAATTGCGCGACCGTGGTCGCAAAACGGCTAAACCAATCAGCGGTGCGCCGAAAGTTACGCTAGCATGTGTTTTCTACCGGCCGTCCTCCTGCGTCACACCAAATACAAAGTACACGCCACCATGGCAGACTACAGGAATGCGACTGGTGCCAATTGCCTCGTAATGCTGGGGCGCAGCAGTTCCAGCAACGTGTCGAATGTACGCTGTAGCATTCGCAGGAAACTAAATAGCAGCAAAAGAAAGCACAAAAAGTGCGCACCGATTTACACGCGACGCGAACTAGAAATTGCCCATATGACCCCTCGTCACGCGCGCGGGGTTCGAGCAGGAGGCGGCTTGTGTGGCCGGCCGCTTATCGCGTCGCTTTTTCTTCGGAGGCGCTGCCATAGAGAAAGAAATGGCGCTGCAGCCACAGCTGACAGCTGTGGCTGCAGTGACGACGTCTTCGCTCGAATCAAAATCCATGGCTGTTGCTAGGACTAGAAAGCGGGCAAGTGCGCGGGAACTGCGTAGATCCCTAGAAATCTCGCTGTGAACGATAATCTCCGGGACTACTACAGCAGGTCGCGCTCTCCCGGGCTTGCCGGTGTGAGCATCGGTCGCGTTCAGTCGCTTTACAGTCGCGCGACTTCCTCAAGTCGCCGTTGTGACTGAGCCTTTAGATTCTATGCAAGCCGGACATCGTAGCATCACGTCACGGATCCAAGTGCACCGGCCTTGCGTTATCTAGGAGGCGTTGGCACAGCGTGACGGCGCTTCCACTTGACATCGCCACTTCGTTGTCTTTTCAGTGAAACACCATGGCGTGCCCTCGGATGTCTCGCAAGTGCCCCAGCCAAGGTGATCAACAATGATTTTATCCCTCATTATACAAATTCCACTACTCGCACCCATCATCCATAGTGGGAACGGGGCATTTCTGGTGCTCCCTTATTTAGGAGGCCGAATCGGCATACAGTTAGGAATGGCGTGCCGGGGTGGCAACATGCAAGTTATTTCAGCCCGCTGCACGTGTTTCGATCCACCCGCGGTGGGGGCGCCCTACAGAGAACCAGCGAGGACAGCGCTAACCAACCGTGAACGTCCTCTGGAGAACTGCGGACTACGGCAGCTCTGGAATTTGGAGGCGCCGGCTGGATTCGGGTGTGAGCACCTGGCTACGGGGACGCAGGACAATGGACGCCACGACCACTGTGCTGCAAAGGTCGTCTGCCCGCGGAGGGGGCACTGAAACCTGTGTGTGCATGTGTGTGTTTGTGAAACGTCCCACAGAGAGGTAAAACGCCCCGCAGAGAGGCGGCTTGTTTACGCTAACGTCGAACATTTTGCCTCACCTAGGGATCTAGGGAACACGAAGTGGATATAACGAGCTGTTGTCGGCGGCTTCTCGGTGCTCGTCGTCGTGCTCTGTGCTCGTCAATGTACTCGTGAGCTGTGTGCTCGCTTGCTGTATGCTTCGTCTTGCGGGCTCCATTTGGGAGTCACGCTAGACTGTGTAAATGTATCCCATGTTCAAATGTAAATACTGCAAATAAATCCTGCTCGCCTAGTCCTGTCGCCCCAAGTTCCTCCGATCGTCCTACAAGCCCGACTCCAAATCTTACATCTGGTTGACAGCGGTGGGAACGTCCTCCAAACCTACTAACATCCGCCGCCAAAGATCGGCGCTGCGGGGGTCCTGTGGATGCGATGTAGATAAATATTCATGGTCTTTGTCACTGAGGTACCTGTCGTCGGGGAGGGCCTCGGGGACCAGTCACGAGTGAAGCGGGAGCAGGGGGGCTACGAGGGGCGCAGGAGGGGTGTTGTTCGTACAAGGAGTTCAGTGCAGAAATGGTTTCACAACCAACAGGGAAATTCCCTTCTGTTTCGCGGCCAGCGTCATCCCCGCACTATAGAGCAGCAATTATGTGTGTCACAATAGAAGCTGTAAATGCAGAAGTGCTCACGGTATCCAGCCCCAAATAATTCGTGCACGCCAAGTGTAGTACGAATGCACTAGACGTCTGTGGCCGGCTCACATCAGTGGCACAACGTGCATTCATTCCTCGTTGATGTGCATGCATTAGGCACCGATGTAAATGCGGATACGTGAGCTTACCTAGTGACTCGCATCTGCGTACGTAGAAATACGAAAGAACGGCTAACGCCATCCATATAAATTATCTTGAGCGTTTGGTAGCTTGTTACTCTGATTAACAAAGCTGTCTCTAACAAGTCGCTTTAGCGCTACAATGTGTATGAAATAAGCAGCAATATTTCATATGGTTTTATACCACCCTGAGCAAGCGGATGTATATATTTAGGAAAGGCTTAGACAAAGTGTCGCATAAAAACCTTCTTTTTAAGCCTTAATTTCACAGGTACGTCTTCCGAAGAATATTGCTAAATACCTAGAGGCATATGTGAAGAAAAGAAAACACTTCAGTGAAATTGGTGACTACTCTTTTGATGTGCTTCCTAAGTGCCGCAGGCAATATTCTGGGTTCACTGCTTTTTTATTTGATATAAAGGATTCAATTGCAGTTGCGCCTCAGACAGTTTTGACTGAACCGTTTCCAGATGACTGTAGTATATACAACAAAGTGTTGCGTGATGAATACCTCAAAGTATTGCAGGAATTTTTAGTAGTTGAACGGTGGTATAGAGAATGGGACATAACAATTATTGTTGACAAAACCGTGGTTTTTAAAAGTACGCACAATAACCAACCTAGCGTTTCCACCTATCGCGTTAATAACTATAAAATCGTCGAATTAAGCAAATACAAATCGTTAGGTGTTACTTTCCCTAGTAGCCTATTATGGTCCACAGCTGTTAAAATAGTTTGTTGCTCCTGTTCCTGGCGCTTTGTTTCGTAAGGAGGAAACTAAGCAAGGCACCAAGTAAGCTTACCTTATTGTATAACACTGGCGTCACATCTGAGAGTGTGCCTCCATAACTTGGAGTTCCCCCGCTAAACACGCTCTGCACTGCTTGGAAAGGAAACAGAGAACTGCAGTCGTTTTTGGGAAGTATAAATATTACGATTCTGCTACCGGACTAATGACTGATAATATTGTTGCCCACGAGTGTAAAATAATGTATATTTACAACTGAGCTTAATGGCATTCAGGCAACTGCCAGACATCGTCTTCCTCTAGTCCAATCCAACTTCTTCCTTCCCTTCACCGTAACATCACCCTACCGGCGGAGGAGCTCCGTCCCGGTGCAAGTTATAGAGGCTCACTTAAAGGGGGGACATAGGGCTTCAGCCTGGCGACGTGAACAACGTCGCTGGTGACGTTGGGAGGCACTGAAGGGTGACCGACTGCGGCGATCTCGTATGTCCCGTCGGACAGTTGGCGTAAGATCTGGTACGGACTAGAATAGCGGGAAAGTAGTTTTTCCGACAAGCCGACGCGACGGGAAGGCGTCCAGAGAAGGACAAGGGAACCAGGTGAAAAATGGGAGTCTCGGTGCCGAAGGTCGTAGCGTCGCTTTTCAGAAGCTTGCGAGACTGTGAGGCGATGACGGGCGACTTCTCGGGCCTGGGCGGCTAAGTCAATAGCATCGCGAGCGTAACCAGTGCTGGGTGATTGTACTGCGGAAGGTAGCAACGTGTCAAAGGGCAAGGTGGGGTCGCGGCCATACAACAGGTAAAATGGTGAATATCCAGCAGTGTCCTGACGGGACGAGTTGTATGCGAAAGTGATGCATGGTAAAGCGACGTCCCAGTCATGGTGATCGTCGGAAACGTACATGGCCAGCATTTCAGTTAGCGTACGGTTGAGTCGCTCGGTGAGGCCGTTCGTTTGAGGGTGATACGCGGTAGCAATCTGGTGTTCTGTAGAACAGGAGCGGAGCAGGTCATCGACGACCTTCGGTAGAAAGTAGCGGCCGCGATCCGTCAGCAACTAGTGAGGGGCGTCGTGGTGAAGGGTGACGTCGTGTTGTAAGAAGTAGGCGACATCTGTGGCGCAGCTGGTTGGTAGCGCTCGTGCAATGGCATATGTCGTGGCATAATCGGTTGCCACAGCAATCCATTTGTTTCCATTGATGGAAATTGGAAAGGGGCCAAGGAGGTCTAGGTCCACACGGAAGAAGGGCTCTGTAGGGATATCAATTGGTTGCAGCAAACCAGCGGGAGGCATAGCAGGCGTCTTCCGGCGCTGACACAGGTCGCAAGAAGCGACATAACGGCGCACAGAGCGATAAATGCCGGGCCAGAAGAAGCGTCGCCGCAGGCGGTCGTATGTCCGAGTGATGCCCAGATGTCCAGCAGTAGGAGCGTCGTGAAGTTGCTGGAGCAGGGCTAGTCGAAGGGGCTTGGGAGAGACTAGGAGGAGCTACTGGCCGTCACGACGAACGCTACGACGGTATAAAGTTCCATCGCGCAAGGTGAACATACGGAGGGACGAGTCATTGGGCGAGGAGCTTAAGCGTTCCATAAGTGTTCGAAGAACAGGATCTTTGCGCTGCTCGTCGCCAATATGGAGGAAGCCTGAGAGGGATAGAACATTGATGTCCGAGACAGCATCGGTATCGTCCGGTTGATCCACGGGATTGCGGGACAGGCAGTCAGCGTCTTTATGCAGGCGCCGTGACTTATACATAATAGAAAATGCATATTCTTGTAGGCACAAGGCCCAACGTGAAAGTCGTCCAGTTGGGTCCCTCAAAAAGGAGAGCCAGCAGAGGGCGTGATGATCGGTTACGACGCAGAAGCTCCGACCGAAAAGGTACGGCCGAAATTTCGCGACCGCCAATACGAGTGCGAGACATTCTCTCTCAGTAATGGAGTAATTTCGCTCGGGCGTGAAAAGAATGGTGCTAGCGTAAGCGATGACACGGTCTTGGTCCTGTTGACGCTGAGCGAGGACAGCGCCGATGCCATGACCACTCGCGTCTGTTCGTACTTCAGTGGGCGCAGAAGGGTCAAAGTGTGACAGAATTGGGGAAGTTGTAAGCCGCTCAATCAGGGTAGAGAACGCTTTCTCCTGCAGTGGTCCCCAAGAGAAAGAGACGTCTTTCTTAAGAAGGTCAGTGAGAGGGTGAGCGATGACGGCAAAATTTTTCACAAATCGCCGGAAATAAGAGCATAAGCCCAGAAAACTACGGACATCGTTTGTTGAACAAGGTACAGGAAAATTTCGCACGGCGTGAACTTTCTGTGGATCAGGTTGGATTCCGGCGGCGTTTACGAGATGGCCGAGCATGTTAATTTCACGGCGACCGAAATGGCACTTGGAGGAGCTTAGCTGAAGGCCAGCCCTGCGAAACACGGAGAGTATGGTTGTGAGGCGCCGTAGATGGCTCTCAAAGTTCGGCGAAAACACAATCACATCGTCGAGGTAACAGAGTTATTTAGACCACTTCAAGCCGCGCAAGAGAGAGTTCGTCATGCGCTCGAATGTAGCTGGCGCATTGCATAATCCAAAGGGCATGACTTTAAATTGGTACAGACCGTTCGGTGTGACGAAGGTGGTTTTCTCGCGGCCCTTCTCATCGACGCTAATCTGCCAATAGCCGGAGCGGAGGTCAATTGATGAAAAGTATTGGGATCCGTGACGGCAGTCAAGAGCGTCATCAATGCGAGGCAGGGGATAAACATCCTTCTTTGTTATCCTGTTGAGTTGACGGTAGTCAACGCAGAAGCGCCACGAGTTGTCTTTTTTCTTTACTAAGACAACCGGTGATGCCCACTGGCTACTGGAAGGTTCAGTGATGTCCTTGTCCATCATCCTGTCTACCTCTTTCTGTATGATGGCCCTTGCTGTGGCGGAGAAACAATATGGCCGCCTATGAATAGGGCTGGCGTCACCGGTGTTGATGCGATGCGTGACAACAGACGTCTGGCCAAGTGGACGTCGTCCAAATCAAAGATGTCCTGATAAGATGACTGGACGTGACGAAGAGCTTCTGTTTGCTCGGAAAGAAGATCAGGGGCGATCATCTTAGAAACATCGTCCGCAGGCGTCGAGTACGGAGGAGTGGGTGACAAAGGTCCGTTGGTACTGAGGAAGGATTCAGAGGCCAAAGGAGAAACCTCAAATTCTTCCAAAGGAGGGATATGCGCTATGGCGATACCGTGTGGCAGCACATGCGACGCAAATCCAAAATTGAGGATGGGCATGCGAGTGCAGTTTTTGCGGATCCGGATTAAAGTGCTCGGCAGGGCAATAGTGCGAGACAAAACCACGTCAGTAAGTGGCGACACGACGTACTCGCCATCAGGTACGGGAGGACAGGACGTCAGGAGGACATTTGTAGCGGCCTGTGGAGACAGCCTTGCAAACTCAGCAGAACATAAGCGGTGTGAAGCACAAGTTGTTGCGTCGGCAGGAAGCGGCAGATCCAACTGTACAACACCTGCGGAGCAGTCAATTTCGGCAGAGTGTTTCGAAAGGAAGTCGAGGCCCAGAATTAGGTCGTGCGGACAGTGTTCAAGGACGATAAATAGTACAACGGTATAATGGCCCCCAATGGTCACACGTGCTGTGCACATTCCAAGGACAGGTGAAGTACTCCCATCGGCGACTCACACAGTGCCCGATATGGCGGGTGTCAGAACATTTTTGAGCCTTCGGCGGAGAGCAGCGCTCATAACTGAAAGCTGCGCTCCTGTATCAAGGAGAGATCTAACAGGAACGCCATCAACTTCGATGTCCAGTAGGTTTCAGAGGATCTGTGGGCCGGGTCGGAGTTGCAGCTTCACCTCCGGGAGCTGCACCGCCTAGTTTCCCGAAGCGAAGCGACCGGTTGCAGAAGGGGATGAAGAGCGGTGAACAAGGGGCGAACGCGACCTACGACCTTGCGGAGACGGAGAGCGGCTGGATCTTGGTGGAGCACTGTCGGCGTTGGTGTTCCTAGTCGGCGTATAGGGCGAGAAAGTACGATTGTCTGGTGCTTGGCGGTAGTGAGTCGGAGACGACCACCGAGGAGGCGACGACCAGTGGTTGCGCCAATGACGGACGATGTGTCCAATACCGGAACAATTAAAGCAGATGCGTTTATCATCCGCTGTGCGCCAGTCAGCTGGGTTGCGACAAGGTGGCGGAAAGCTTCGCGTCTGGGATCGAGAGGCTGGAGAAATCTGGTAGGTGTTTGTATGGCGGACCTAGCAGAGAGATGGAATGCCCAAACTTGCTATTTCCTCCCGAACGACCGCTTGTATAAGGGAGATAGTAGGCACGCTTTCTCGACAGTCGGGACGAACTGGAGCCGGAGCCATGGTCTCAAGCTTACGGCGAACGGTGCGCGTGATATCTTCTGGTCCTGCGGGCTGAACGAACCGCGGCGGGTCTTCGCAAGAAGATGTCGCGGCGGTATTGGGCAATCGGTCGAAAGTTTGAGCGACGCGGCGGCCCTTCGCTTGTTCGAAGCGCCGGCACTCCATTACAATTGCATCCACAGTGGCACAATCCTTACACATCAGGAGATTGAAGGCGTCGTCTGCAATACCTTTCAGTATGTGACCAATCTTGTCTGCCTCGGTCATGTTGTCATCAGCCTTGCGACAGAGGGCCAGCACATCCTGTATGTACATGACATAGGATTCAGTGGACCTCTGAGCGCGGCACGCAAGTTCTTTTTTTGCTGCCAGCTGACGACCGACAGGTCTGCCAAACAGGTCTCGCATTTTTTCTTTGCAGACATCCCAGCTCGTTAGGTCAGCTTCGTGTGTGTCGTACCATTGCTTAGCAGTTCCTCTTAGATAAAATATCACATTTGCTAGCATCATTGTTGGATCCCACCTGTTGTTGTCGCACACTCGCTCGTACATCGTAAGCCAGTCCTCGACGTCGGCGTTGTCCGTGCCACAAAATGTCCCTGGGTCCCGCGGATGAGTGAGGATGACCGTTGGCACGGGCTGCTGAGGTGTTGTCGCTTGTGTCGGTTAATATGCCATTGTGGCGGCAGGTAGATGACGTCCACTGCGAAGTTCCGTGATTGTGCCCCGCACCTTCCACCAAGATGTTGCAGGAAGAAAGCAGGCCCACGAGTGTAAAATAATGTATACTTACAACTGAGCTTAATGGCATTCAGGCAACTGCCAGACTTCGTCTTCCTCTAGTCCAATACAACTTCTTCCTTCCCTTCACCGTAACAATATTTATACTGTACAAACGCGTAGAAAGCTGGTCACCATAGCATTGTTTCTTAAATTTTCATGAGAAAACAAGGCATCGGTACTTATTTATGAAATTATGGGGTTTTGCATGCCAAAAACCACTTTCTGATTACGAGGCACGCCTTAGTGGAGGACTCCGGAAATTTCGACCACCTGGGGTTCTTTAACGTGCGCCTAAATCTAAGTACACGGGTGTTTTCGCATCTCGCCCCCATCGAAATGCGGCCGCCGTGGCCGGGATTCGATCACGGGACCTCGTGCTCAGCAGCCCAATGCCATAGCCACTGAGCAACCACGGCGGGTGGGTACTTTATCACGTGTCGAATCTGTTAGCGCACGAATGAAACGACATGTTCAGGAACATGCTCTAAAACCAACTTTTTACAAACAAGAATTGCGTTTAAACACAACGTGTTTTCACGGACTTTTATACATTGGAATTCACTTTCTTCAATTATGTTCGGCATCACTGACTTTAACAAAAAAATATGAAAGATATTTCTTACAATTGCCAGCAACTGTCTTTTCTAGTATGTCACCAGTTTTTATTTCGTTGCTTTTTCTGTTGTTTTCCTGGACTGATCAAGAGGTTTTGTAACATTCTTCGTGGAAATTGTGCAGACTTTCCTGTACATATTTTTAAAATTTTTTGTCTGCGTATACCAGAATTATTTATTCCTAGTCAGCCATTTTAACTCATTGTGGTAATTTTAATCACTAATTTTATTGTTGCTTATGCGCCGTCTTGGTGAAAGAACTTATTTCTACAATATTGTGTGCCTTGTGGTAGATCTACCCTTGTTCTGTCTACACTCATCCTCTCCTGCTCGGGCCTGCTGGCTTCCCATCCCTCCCATTGTTCTTTCGTGACGGATGGAGAGGTGTTAAGGGCTGGGTACAGCCAGACCATGTTTTCAAAAGAGTCATGACCACATTTGGGGCACGACTGTGTGTGGTCAGGGTCTATCCTGTTAAGGGACCCGAGGTGTGGGATGCGAACGGGTTTGCAGAAGTATGAATGTGCTAGCTTGAGGTTTGTTCAATTTGGGATGAGGGTGGGTGGAAATGTCCTCCTGCCCAGTCGATAATGGGCGACAAACATCTTTTCTTTTCTTTTGCTAGTACAGAATAGACTGTTGCGAGACTTAAGAAGGCCAAACCGAAGGAAGGGAAACAGAAGGTTTTCTGGCAATAACTATTTGTTATGAGTTCCTTATGCGCACCTGTTATTGAATTGTTTCTTTGTTTCGGTAAATTTGCCCGTGTGCGATTTCTCTAGACTGTGAAAACTGCCGATGGAAGCGATCACCGCGAAAAATACTACGATATATTTTTTGGAAAATGTTATAGTAGTAGTTGGTTTATTTTATTCGGTAAAATGGAGGAAGAAGCGAAATGTATGCCTGCGGATAGCTATTTACACGGCATATCTGAAAGGCACCTCATGTTCTTTTGTCTTAGGGGAGCACTACAAGACTCTGTGTAGTCGCATTGTGTGTCTCGGATGTAGGTTGCGTGATTTGCTTAACACGCAGGTAGCCTGACCGTCAATTGCAAGGGGCTGTACTGAGTGCTGTCGTCTAGTCGGCGCGATCTTAAGCGGGAAAAGCGCCGGAACGAATTGAATCGACGTACCGAATAAGATTATGTGCGAAGCTTGGTGACAACCAAGCGGAAGCAATACGAAAGATGAGAACAACGTTTGGAGATGACAATGTTGGCATAAACCAGATATGTGGTCAAACTGCTTCCAGGAAGGGTTCATATTCAGGTTTATTACAGTAATGTGGTACATTTTAGCAGGTACAGAATAAATAGCACGACAAGGTGTCCCAAAGTTATAACTTAAACGGCGGGACACCCTAATTTAAAAACATACGTAATGTTAAATTTTAACGTGCAGCAGTCAGTTGCTTGCACATGTTATACATATTTTAAATAGAAGATTTTACGCAACGAAACATTGGAATTTGCAGGAACAATATTAGCAAATAACTCAGTTGAAAAACGAGAAAACGGAAAGAGAGAAAAAGACCCAGTAAAGATAACTAGAACAACAAGATTCACGGTAACAATTAACCAGGTATATTTTCGATCAAGAATTTTCTTAGTAAAAAAGAAAACGAGTGCAGGGAGGTTACGTGATTTGATTTCACATGGAATGCTATTCAGTTTGATATCCTGGAAATAAAGCTAACAAAGAAATGGTTTGTTTCCCATGGTTAGTGCTAGCTTTTGGGTGTAGCAGGTTTTGTTCCTCTACAAATATGGTTTTGTTCGTATTAATGCTATTTTCAACAGTGAAACCTTCAATAGTCACCTCTTTGTGTACAATATGAAAAATGAACATTGATAAGCTTATGGTGAAGCAACTCATAGAGAGGAAGGATCGACGGAAAATGAGTGCATGGTAAGACACACACGAACAGCCGAGAAAGACATAGGACATGCGCTTACTCACATATATTTTATTTGCAGCCACGCCAGCAAATATATGCAGAAAGGATGACATGCGCAGTCCATAACACCTATGGAAAAACATTGTGACAAGGTAACCCAAATCATTAGAACTACAATACAGGCTCAAGAAACTCAGTTTCTGCCCTGATGAGCCTCACAGACGTATCGCTCACACATTTATCTCCACTTTTAATATAAAAAGCTTCCAATAGAGGAAGGAGATATAAATTTTTAGATATCGGAGGAGAATATGACATAAAACTTGTCAAATGTAATAGGTCTTGCAGCTTGATTTTGTAAGTGTTGAAGGGGTTTAAAGTGTGTTGTATATGTGTGGCCCCAGGATGACACACAGTAAGAAAGATGACTGTGAACGTAGGAGTAATATAGCAGCAAAATAATGTGTGGCTCAAAGTATTAATATGTTTTAATAATGACATGAGTTCCAAAAGAAACTTTTTGAAGCAATGATATGACATGAAGGTCAAGTTTGAGGTGCCTATCAAGTGTTACACCAAGACACTTGGAACTATTAGGCAGATGTAGAACGTGATTGTTAAGCGAAATGGTAGAACTTATGCGTAACTGGGGATAATTAAATACCGTAAATGGGGGTTTTAGAAGGGTTTATATGCAACAAGTTTGCTTTGCACCAGAACTGCAAACGTTGGGAAGGTTGGTGTTAAGTTCTTTCTAAATAGAATTGTGGGATTTATCGACAGCAAATACAATGGTATCATCGGCATATGAAATATAACTAGAATGGCAAAGTACTGTAGGTAGATGATTAATGTATAAAAGGAAAAGTAGAGGTCCAAGAATAGACCTCCGGGGTACACCTTGATAAATTACGTTTGCTTAAGGGTGATTATTGTTAATTTTATTAATTTGTGATCGTTACTCATGTAGTTGCTAATTAACTGTAAAGGGGGGGGGGTAGATATACCAAAGTATTTAAGTTCGTGTAACTGAATACATGGATAATGGTATCAAATGCCTTGGTAAGGTCGTTGAATACGGCTCGGACCGACATACCCCTGCTTATGGCTTGGTTGATGCGATCAGTAAAAGGAACAAGAGCAAGTTCACTAGGAAGGCTTTGGCGAAAACCGAATTGATAGGGAGACAGCAGATTAAATTTAGAGAGTTAGCTGGTTAAACGGTTATAAAATAGTTTTTTGATTAGCTTATAAAAGAACGATAGTGTACAGATCAGACGGTAATTGCTAACAGAATCTGTCACCTTTTTTCTGAACTGGAATTATTTTTCCAACCCTGAGGCAGCCTGAAAAAATACCGCACCTGAACATTTTATTGATTATACTTGAAAGAATTGGCGACAACTCACTTGATAGAAGTTTCACCGTTGCGGGGCGTATCATGTCTAAGCCCGGTGCAGTTGCCTTTAGAAAAGATACGACTTGACGGACTACCTCAAAAAATCATGGGGTTTTACGTGCCAAAACCACTTTCTGATTATTAGGCACGTCGTAGTGGGGGACTCCAGAAATTTCGACCATCTGGGGTTGTTTAACGTGCGCCTAAATTCGCATTTCGCCCCCATCGAAATGCGACCGCCGCGGCTTGGATTCGGTTCCGCGACTTCGTGCTCAGCGGCCCAACACTATAGCCACTAAGCAACCACGGCGTGTGACTGACTTACTCAAGTGACGTTGGGGAGAAGGGGAGGGTATAGGTGCATGTAAATATAAAAAAAAATATACAGAAGCGCAAATCTGACAAACATATAGAAACAGTTATTCCACTTTACAAAAAAGTAAACCTACCCTGAGTATACATACATAGAGAGAGGATAGAACATGGGGGAACGGTGAAAATCGGTGGCAGAAGTTACACATTGCATGAGAAAAATGCAGTAAATAAATAAATAAATAAATAAATAAATAAATAAATGACGAGGATTGTAGCGTATGTTTGCAAAATATGCGTAATGCATCTTGTCATGAGTGGGCAATTGAAGCAATGCGAAGTGAGTAGGTCGCTTCTTGCGTAATATTTTGCCACGTGTGCATGAGACCATAGCGTATGGACAGGCGTGCTAAGGAAAAAGGACGTGCTCGCAGATGAAGTGTGACCATTTTGTACGAGCTACTGTCTACCTCAGGTTAATGAGGAAGGGTTCTCTACATTGTGGTTGCGACAATGCATTCGTTTGTGAAGTGCGGCGGTCGGCTAGCTGTGAGGGAAATTCCTCGGCTTGGGGATGCCAACAAAGATGCGACGAATTCCAACGTGAAATAAATTTGAGTACGCAGCAGGTGCCTGCAATGTTTGCTCCCGGGATTTTTTCACAATGCAATCGAAATCCTAGCTACTGCCGAGGCTTGTAGTGCACGAAAGGACAAGGACACAGGAAGACGTGGTGGTGCTAAAGAACGTGCACTCGCCAAGAATAAAAGGAAAATAAAGAACAGACGTTTCGGGCCCCGTACGAGTTTTCGTTGAACACTTGACTGGAAAGACGTGGTACATACAGGCGCTGTACCACGGCAACTGCACCACGGCAACTGCCCTGTTCATGAGGCTTGTGCCATTCAGACGTTTTTGGTTCGGCGCAATATTTCGGTGTTTCGTCAAGCTTTTAACTTGTCGCACATGACCCCTTGTGACTCTGGCTATTCCCTAAAATAAAGATGAATGTGATAGGAAAGGACATTTCAACCCAAGAGGACATCAAGGCAAACGCGGAGGCTGCCATAACAGCAATTCCGGAGCAGGGGTTCCAGTGCTACTTAGAAAAGTGAAAGGATCGTGTGTGGAACTTGCGCGGTTGAAGATAATAAAGAGACACCATACGCGGTTTCTTTTTTTCCGAGAGCGTGGTCGAATACATTTCAGACAGACCTCGTACTTGTGTAGCTGAAGCGGTTAACACAGAAAAGTGAGAGAGAGAGAGAGAAAGCAAAGGCCGGTGGGCGGGGGCTGTACGTGAGGCAGAGAGGATAGTAGAGACGATAACAGACAGAAAAGAAAGAAAATGAACGAATGCTATTTGCTATCAATATACAAAGTTCGTGACGAAGTTCATTTTATCTCACGTGTGTGTCACAATACCATGTTTGTAAAATACGTCGAGCGAATCTCACGCAACTTGAAGATATATGTGTTAAGGCTAAGCATGCGGGTGCATAGCGCTTCTTTTAATATAGCAATTGTTTTAACGTTTCGGTTTGTGCTTACTAAAGCTCCGCTCATTGTTGCTATTTCGTCGCATATTTAGCGATATTTCGTCTGTTTAGCGATAACTCTTGCCATTTAGCGAGCGGCAACTTCTCTAGCCACATGACAGAACGACTTTTACAACATTCTCGCGACTTATAATGCGAGAAAGTTGCTTGAGATACGAATTTCGAAAGCGCGTTTTATTAACGAACAACTAGATGCGCAGCGACCGACACCGGCAATCGGCATCGCGTGGGCTCGGTGATCGCGGTCTCCGCGGTCTCCGCAGAGGCTATTCGCTGCGGTTAAGCGGGCCGACGAAATCTGGCTTCTCATTGTCCTCAGAAAAACACGTTTTTCTAAATTTGTTTACAGAGCCCTAGAATGGGTCTTAGCGCTGCGTTTGCTGTAGTTCAACACAATACGTACGCTCGATTGACGGATGTTCTCAAGCGCAGCAAGAAATAAATTAGCAATCTTTAAATATTCCAATAATTATGCTGACATCTATAACGCAGTTGATGAATCAAGACAGATCAAATATAAAAAGGCACATATATTGCAGCGGCTAGGCTCGTGATTCACGGGAAGCTCACGAGAAGCTTCCACTTCTCACGGTTTTCAACAAAATCGATGCCCAATGAAGTTTGTCGTAGATCAAGGGGCCGCAATGCAACACGGGACTTGTTTAAAGGTCGCTTAATTGTCATTTCCAAGTTAACAACATGACCAAGCGCATGTCGCAGTATGTAGTTCTGGTTTCACGAGCTCAGAACGCTTGAAAATGTACATCAAGTGCATTTTCATACTAGGACAATCTAGATTTGGAACCTTACAATATGGAGATGTACCCATACTGGTATATCTCGTTGCCATTTTTTGGGGGGAATATATTATAATAGGATACAACTTTAAAAAACAGCAGTTGGCAACCAAAGCACACGGACCGCGCGGGGTTGTGTTACTACGCTAACCAATCCCAGAACCAAACGAAGTCGTCGTCATGTGACGTTTTTAAAATGGCGTCGTAATTGGTGCCTCCGGAGTGCCTCTGGAGCGTCTGCTGTTCTCGAAGAGTCTTTTCATCGACGGAAGCGATGAGGTGCGCAGCAGACATGGACAAAGTGTATGGAGCCTGAGCATCTCATTCTTCAAAAGTGCAGGGTACAGTTCATTTCTCTGCTGAGTCCGTTTTACTCATGAAACTTCTATGCCAACTAAAGGGAAACTTGACAGTAAATAGTTGCAGCGAAGCAAGCGTTTTATTTCAGTTCAATAAAGAATTAGGGTTTCACCATTCCACTAAAACAGACGAGTGAAAACGTATAAAATTACGCGCTTTCAATTTTATTTTTATAGTTACCACCTTATTTAGGTAGCAGGGAAAGTTTGAACTACGAACTATTTGCAGCCTTGCTGGGGAACAGTGGCTGACAGTTATGGAGGGCGTGGGCGAGGCCTCATTGCAGGCTTGAGCTCTATGCGGCTATAGTAAAGTAAAAGCCTCATACTACCTGCCTCCTTGTAAATTGTCTTGATATAAATATACGGACAGTAGACGCACGTGAAGCGTTTCGGTAGATGCGTTACGCCTTGTTAGCCTATAATATATAGTGTGCCGAAGTGCCTACATTCTTTAAAGGACCCGTCACCAAGTATGGCCATTTTGAGCTGACAAGCGCAGAGCATACCATGCGTGATGACGATCGTTCCTGCAAAGTATTGCATCGCTACGCGCCGCGGAAAGATCTGAAATTTCAAGCGGAACGCCAGTTTTCTATCTCCTCGCATCGCTGTGCCTACGTACTCGAGTCCACAGTGTGACGTCGCTCGTGGTGACATGTGACTTGGAGAATTATTCAAGGCACCGTCTGTAATTTCTGTGATCTTTTGCTTGAATTGACAAATTGAAGTTTGGAGAAATAACGAAACACACAAACGGGAATACCTGCGTGTTTTTTGCTTTACTTCGCACCGAAGCAAGAGAGATGTACTTCCGCTTCGTCGGCTTGTTCCCACGGTCGTGCGGTCACGTGCGTAGGTACCCAAACTATGCCATTTTCTACCGCGCTCCAGCGCGTGATAATGCTCTGCGATCCGCTTGTTCTGCCTCAGTATTCGTGTAGCACTTAATTATACCGCAAGTCATGTTTCCTTGTGCACAGCGCGCAAAATCGTGCGCTGCGCGAACGAGGCACCAGCCCACGCGCGACGCCATCAGCGGAATGCGTAGCGCCGGAATAAAAAGAAAGCGAGGACAAAAAAAATTACCGACGATTACGTTACTTCCTAATGCGAAATTTGAGCGCAGCAAATAAGCTGTTTCACCTTTTCGATAGATTGAGGCAAAGAAATCGAGCAACACATGTATGCGCTATCACAGAATTTTTTTTTATTTTTCACACGTATTCCTTTAACAAAGACTCCACTAACAGTTCTTGACAGTCATGAAGGAAGCTTTGTGGTCGGAGAAATAGACTGATATATGTTCGACTTGGTACACCAATGCTTGATTCTCAAAGACGAGATCTATACAAGTGCCTCGCGAGGTTGTCACAGCCGTGGGACGCGTTACGAGCGAGAGGAACGGGATGTTCTCCCGCATAAGTGTTAGGAAATTGCTGTTTGTCTTTATGTCAAGCCGCCACCGATCTGGCTCTCTGATTGCCACCGCACAGGGCGAACGGCAGCGGCAATTTCGGCTCGGGCGGTGCACATATACAGATCCGCCGCCACCGATCTGGCTCTCTGATTGCCACCGCACAGGGGTTGCATTGGAGGAGGAGCGAAGAAAGGAATTAAGTTCGAGCCGGCGCTTTGACAACCGGAGACTCGCAGGAAGAGGGGGGAGGGGGGCGGCGTGTACACCCAGCGGCAAACGATGGGGGCAGAAACGCGCGCAGCAAGCGGACAACACGATAAAGGGAGGAGGGAAGAGATAGCAGCGACTGACTGATGCCGCTGACGCCGATAGTGAGTCAACCCCAGCTGCGGAGTTGGTTTCAGGGACAACGCCGCCGATGCCGACACAAACAATATGATACCCTCGCTTCCGCAGCGCTAAGAACCAGGTGTAGCCGTGGGAAGGTGGTCACGTATTCGTCGACGTGCCGGGGCCTACGTGAAATAACCGGCGCGTCGGCAACTGAAGAGCACCCTATCCGCCACACAAGAACAGGGGGGGGGGACCCTTTCCTCCTCTTTCTGCATGGCGGCGACGGTGTTCTATGCAGTCACGTTATCTTGACTCTCTAGCGGCGTCAGCGGCATCCAGCGGTATCAGTCGGTCGCTGCTAGCGCTGGGGGGATGAAAGGGGGGCGGAGCTGGTTACGAGGCCGACGACAACGCCGACGACGACGCGAAACCCAGGAACGGACGCCAAAGAGCTGCGCTCTAAAAAAGTGAAGGCGGGGCCCGTGACGTGTGTGTCACGCGATCCTCGAGGTCAGTGATGGGATAACGCTGGAAGGAATTTCGCTTGCAAAGTCTAGACGGGGCAAGTGGAGAAGGAGTCTCGCTATGTAGTGGAGCCCGCCTGCTGAAATCATGGATTTGAGGCACTGAAATATTTCAATCTCTGGTATTAATGAGCCGACTTGAAAAATGTTTGCCGCAGAACTCTCCCTAGAGGACACGTAACAACTTCCAGCTTATAATAAATATTGCTTTAAAGTTGAGGCATCTAGTCTTAGGGGCAGATTTAGCGATCTTATTTATTTATTTATATTTATTGAGTACCTGCATCGCCTTAGAAGGCATTACAGCAGCGGGGTACATACATATCTACATCAATTGACACTCATTTCAACACACAAAGCGCGGTAAAACATTTCATTACATTGTATACCAACAATATTTGACGGGAGGGCATTCCACTCCCTCGTGGGCCTATAAAAAATTCATAACGCAAGGTGTCACCTTTAAAAGGAAATTCATGGAGTTTCAAGGCATGGTCTCTTCTACAGGAAATGTACGATGGTAATTTGATATTATAAAGGAGAAACCGTAGCATAAGTGACTGGTGTAGTCACGACATCCTGCTGGTGAACAGCCGGCAGCTCTTCCGCGACTTCTTCATGGATCACGTTACGGATATGAGACGGCGAAGTGCTGGCAGACTCCTGAGTGACGGACACCAGAGATAGCTGTCGTGCGACTTCTTCGCGGACGAAATCCTTGATTTGCGTTATCAGGGAGGCTTGTTCTGGGCCGGTGGTAAGGCTGCAGAGTGATGCCGCATTTGGTGTGGGATGTCGCCTTGTCAGAGCTCGCTGCTTACCCAATTCATCATAGCTCTGGCACAAGCTGATGACGTCGCCAACAGTGCGCGGGTCCTTGGCCAGAAGCATTTGGAACGCGTCATCGTCGATTCCCTTCATGACGTGCTTGATCTTTTCCGCTTCCGTCATGGCAGCGTTCACGCGCCTGCACAAATCGCGAACGTCTTCTATATAGCTGGTGAATGTCTCACCCGTGTCCTGTGCGCCTGTACGCAAACGCTTCTCGGCTCGGAGTTTCCTGACGGCGGGTCGGTCAAATGCTTCTGTAATCGACGTCTTGAGCGCCGACCACATTCGAATATCCCTTTCATGATTTCTGATACAGAGACTGGCCACGCCCGCGAGTTAGAATGATACGTAAGCCAGCTTGTCCGAGTCATTCCATTTGTTGTGAACGCCCACCCGTTCGTAGGACGACAGCCACTCTTCAACGTCGTTGTCGTCGGTTTCGCTGAAGATGGGAGGCTCCCGCTGGCGAACGGTGCCAGCGCAAGGGACGGGTGGCGATGGAAGAGTCTGCTGGTCGGCGTCCGGCATGGCAGAGGGTAGCGTCCGAGAACGGAGTTCCAGGATGGTAGAGTGGAACGTTACCCAGCACCTCCACCACTCATAAAGGAGGTTTATTGGGGTTCGTAGCGACCACCGGTTCTACGATGCACCGAGCACAGTCCCCGAGCTCGAGCCTCTGCTGCGCGCTTGATGCTGCCGATGCTGCTGACTGCGCGCACGTTCGTCATCTTCCTTACAATACATTTGTCCCTGTCAATGCTTATTTTAGAATAGTAAACACTGCGAAAAAATTTGAGTCGGAGGCACTTTCTTCTGTCCTTTAGATCTTGGCAATGAAGTCTGCGCTTGCCTTCTGTAATATTGAGGTTTTTGTCGCAGTTACCAAGAACGAATCGAACCGCCCTATTCTGAATTTTTGCAAGTAAATCGACTAACTGACACGTATAAGGATCCCAGCAGATACAAGCGTACTCAAGTACTACCGAACGTACGTGAGTAAAACACAGCTGTCTTTTTTTTGAATATTGAGTGACCTCTACGTCTTAGTTTAGTGTCAAGTTCGCAGAAAAGCTTGCAACACTGTTAATTTGATTCGCTAGGGGGTTATCAGACTGGCGCAGAACCTCTAAGAGCCCAGATTTATGCAACACGATTGTGACGTCAAGCTTCAACGCTATGCGTAGTGTAGCGCGTACAGCCCACCGTGGTTGCTTTAGTGGCTATGGTGTCGGGCTGCTAAGCACGAGCTCGCGGGGTTGAATTCCGGCCACGGAGGTCGCATTCCGATGGGGGCGACATGCGAAACGGGCCGTGTACTTAGATTTAAGAGCACGTAAAAGAACCCCAGGTCGTCCAAGTCTTCGGAGTCCCTCACGACGGCGCGCCTCATAATCAGGTCGTGGTTTTGGCACGTAAAACCCCATAATTTAATTTTATTGTAACACAGCGTCAACTCAAGCACAATAGGCGACACATCAGCCGAATTATAACGAGGAAACGCCCTCAATGCTGGCGCAGTGCTGAACTAGACACTTCTTTTACCCTGTACGAGAGAACGTGTGAGAGAGTGCGTGATCTCATTCTCCAGTACGTCCGATGGCAGCACAAGAGTTCCTCCCGCGGTGTCGCCAATTGGCTGAACTGCGCCGTAGTTTTCTAGAACGTCACTTTTTTATTTTTTATACTTCTGGCTGGCTACCTGAGCTTAAAGCTGCATAAACAGCTTCACAGGGCCCTTGTCGTCTGTTCGGAGTTCGGAGGCAAGGAATACACGTTTTGACAGACTGTGAACGGAGACACGACTGGCTTTATTCAAAAGTAAAAGCACGTTTTATCAGTGGCTGTGGTGGCGCCCCACTCGGGCAGCCCCTCTTCAGTTCCAAGAGCAAGGGGCAGTGACCCGCACGGTCGCTGCGAGGGCTCCCCTCCTAGAATACTGGAGGCTTAGCTGTGAATGGCGGAAGCACTAACGAGTTAATGTTCATGATAGGGTGGTTTCACGCAGTCACAGGGCACTGTCTCTTCTTTGCCGCGAACGTCATTGAGGACTTTCTCTGAACTCGAAATCACACCTAAGGGGTCTTCATGGGAAGGAGTTAATGGTAGCTTGATAGAGTCGCGACCCAGAAGGACATGCGTGGTTGTGTCCATTATCGGGAAACTAAACAAAGGCTGCCCGCTGGCGATACGTGAGGGTCGAGGCTGATCGAGCCAGGAATGTAGCCACTCTGTGTGCCGCGCGGCCGCTGGCGGAATGCCTTGCTGGGTGCCGAAAAACTGGCCTGGAACGCGGATAGCTGACCCATAGAGCATCTTGGCTGCGCTTACCACGAGGTTATCCTTGATTCTTGTTCGCAGCGCTAGTATGTACTAGGGGTGATCTTTCTACTCAGTGCTGCCTGCCGACCATGCCGTTGCTCTGTGGGTGGTAAGCCGTGGTGTTATGAAGGCGTATGCCGAGCACTCTCGCCAAGGCAGGAAAAAAGGGAGCTTTGTAACTGTGCATAACTACTTACTGTGGCCGACAAAGGGCACGGTACCACGTGGGTGTCACGGTACTCCGTGACACCCACGTGGCATCAAATGCTTGCGCCACTGTTTCGACCGTAATGTGTTGCAGAGGCGCCAGGTCACCTTGAGTACGGGTCAACACACATGAGGAGGTAACTGAAACCTTGGCAGGGTGGAAGAGGCCCACCAAATCTAAATGTATGTGATCGAAACGGCTGCACCGCGGAACACGTGAGCAGTCACGGTCACTTTGACACGGTCACTTTGTCACGGTCACTTTGACATGGTCACTTTGTCGCTTTAAGGGCTTGGCAGGCTTGGCCCAGCTTCGAACATCTTTGTTGATCCCTAGGCAGACGAAGGGGTATCTGATAAGCCTCTGTGTCGCTCTAATGCCGGAATTGCAGTGAATCGACTATTGGCCGCCGGAACGAATGGGGCACGAACGGGCGAGGGGCTGCCTGCAATGTGTCACACGTGACCAATGTTCTGCAGGAAAGTGGCACCTCCGCAACCTGGAGCGACGAGTCTTCTCGCGATTGGCGCAGCTCGGGGTCGTTTTGCTGGGCGGAGGCTAGGGTTTGGAAATCCACAGGGCCAGCAGGCAAAGCGCCGATCCGCTACAGTGCGTCAGCTGCCTGATTTTCGGTCCCAGAGTTGTGGCGGGTGTCCGTAGGAAATTCGGAGATGAAGGGAATTTGCCAAAGCTGACGTTCTGAGTATGAGGAACTGTTGTTGAAGACGAAGGTTGACGGCTTGTGGTCTGTCAGAATGTATAAGCTACAGCTTTCAAGCAAAAGATGGAAATGCTTGACCGTGCAATAGATGCCCAACATCTCCCTCCCGAAGGTGCTGTAGCGAGCTTCTGTAGGTCTGAAGCGCTTTAAGAAACCCAGCGGCCTCCAGTCTGTGCCATCGCGCTGCTGCAGTAGTACACTCACTGCCGTGGTCGACGGGTCTACCACAAGGCCAGTTGGTGCGTCGGGCACTGAATGAATCAGCAACACTACAGTCGCCAACCGCGCTGTGGCTTTCTGGAAGGAGTGTTAGTGCTCCGAGGACCAATCGAAGGTAGGCGTTTCTTTCTTTTTTTTTGAGTCGTGACGCAGCAGGTCGGTAAGCATCTTAAGAACTTGCGCACAGGATGGTATGAAGCGCCTGTGAAAATTCACGACACCCAGAAACTCGCGCAACTTTCGGAAGGAGGTTGGAGAGGGGAAGTCCTCGATTGCCTGCACCCGTGATTCCAGTGGCTTGATGCCTTGGAGTGAAATCCGATGGTCGAGAAAATCCAGGGTTTCAACTCCGAAAATGCATTTGTGGGGCTTTAGGACCAGACCGTCTTCATCCATTCACTGAAATAGAAGACGAATGTGCTCTTTGTGCTCTTCGTCTGTGCGACTTCCAACAAAAATGTCATCAAGGTAGATGAAAATGAACAAGAGTCAGCACGTAAACTTGTCCATGAACCTTTGAAATGTTTGGCCCGCATTCTTCAAACCGTAGGCAATGCGGACAACCTCAAATAGGCCAAGTGTAGTAGTGATTGCTGTCTTCGGAGTGTCGATGAGTTCGACAGATATTTGGTGGTACGCGCTTATCAAATCGACCTTGCTGTACATTTTGGTTCCTTCGAGACGAGCGCCGCAGTCATGTATGTGGGGAAGGGGATATTGATCCGGACTAGTGACGGCACTGAAAGCTCGGTAATCACCACAAGCCGCCAGTCGCCACTGTCCAATTGCTTGAAGGACGACTAACGCCCGGCTAAAGCATGCGTTCGAACTCACGGCGGGCGACTTCCAACTTCCGTCCAGCTAGCCTTTGTGGCCAGGCGGCGAGAGGTGGGCCGGTTTTGGTGATATGACGCGTCACCTTCTGTTTCACGGGCAGCGCATCGTTTCGGAGCTCCATGAGTTGCGTGTACTCGGCAAGTATCTTGTCGTGAGCTGAGACCGGCCGAAACGTACGGATGCCGAATGAGGTACTGCCGGTTGAACTGCCGGTCAAGTACATCGAGGGATGTGACGTTATCCTTTGAGCGCCGATCGCGAACACTCACATCTAGGTTGAAATGGATGAGGAAGTCTGATCCCAGTATGGCAAAGCTGACGTCGGCGATCACAAACACCCATCTGTGCAAACGCCGGAGTCCGATGCCTTGCGTTATTGACCGGAGCCCATACGATGCGATGGCAGTGTTGTACACTGCGTCTAGCGTGGGTGTGAATTTGCCGCGTTGGCGATCTGCGGCCGTGGCGGAAACGATAGACAGCTCGGCTCCGGTGTCGACGAGGAGGCGGGTGTCGGTGATGCGGTCGACTACAAAGAATAGGCGGCTTGCGCGATGTCACACGCCGCCGTTAGCGACGGGCCGGTGTGTTCCCCGTCCACGAACAGGGCTGGGTGCAGTGACTTGCTCGTTCGCGATAGCGACGGTGGCACCAGCACAACTGCCGCGGCGAGTCTCTAGGTGCGCTGCGAAAATGTGAAGGCGAATGGTTGGGCCGAACTTGGTTGCCAGTGTTACCACCCGTCGTCAGCTTCTCCAGTGCACTAGTAAGGCGGTCGATTGTTTCCTCCAGACGCGAGAGTCGGTCTCCTTGCTCTGAGACTCTCGCAGCGGCGATAGGTAACTGTGCCACAGAGGAGCAGTCGCATATGTGGTCAGCAAGCGCAGCTAGCCGATCGAGAATAGTCTCGAATAGTCTGAAGTTCTGCGGCAATGACAAAAGACGTAATTGTGGCGTCGTCTCAATCAGCAGGAGTAGAAGCAACGTCCTCCATGTCTAGTGTTCGAAAAATAGTAAATGTCCTGGGTCACCACTTGTTAGGAGCTCGGTTTGGCGAGGCAAGGAATACTCGATTCGACAGTTTGAGAATGGAGAGTCTACTCGCTTTTCTCAAAAGTAAAAGCAGGTTTGCCGAGTGGCAGTGGTGACGTCCCAGTTGGCAGCCGCTCCTAGGTTCCAAGAAAGAGCAGAGAGCAATGACTCCCGTGGTGAGGCAAATTGAATTTCCGGAGAAAGTGGCAATGATCTCCAAGGCGGGGACGTCGAAGTGATGGTCGGTCGCTACAAGACGCTAAAAGCCGCTACAATGGTAGCCACATCAAAATAACATATTAATTCGAGAAATTAGTGGCAAAAAAAGGAAGTTACAATACAAACATAGGGGTACGCACACCATTAAAAACCAAGAATAACAACAATAGCCATTTGAAAGAATTTTAGCACAGTAACAAAATAGATGGTCAATGTCGCTTGACATCGTTCAATGAAGCTGTATGTAACTATAGTTCTTTCCATGATCTTTCCTTCTCAGCAGCCACTCAGGATTCGCGTAAGCAGAGTTCTTTCTTTTGCACCGTTTCGTGTGAATCAGTGGCCCTACTCGGCCTAACCGGTGCGGGAATGAAGAATCTGAGCGATAAGTGCGCTGACTTTCACGTGAACTGAGAAAACAAAGAATCCGTTAAGAAAATAACCGGCAAAAAGAAATAATCTCCCGCCTATCATAAACCAACAGTGCGGAGGTGGAGAGTCAAGTGAGGCATCGTTATTAGTAAGCCGTCCTGCTCCATCGATGAAACCGCTGAAGACGGTGGCAAACACCCGTCTCGCTTCCGGAGAATGGCTTGTCCGGCCCTTTGTTTATGATGACGTAGTCCACCTGTTCTGCTGTCTGTTGGCCGTGGCCTTCTTCGATGTTGAATCCATCGAGCCGCACGTCCGGCTTAGGCAAGCGTCACCGTGCACTATTTAGGAAAGCTATAGGATCCTGTGGTTATTCGAGTGCAGCGCAGTGACCAGAAAGAGCAAATTAGCAAAAGGATTCAAACTTCGCTTCCTTCCTCAGTAATGTTTCGGCAACTAACGGACAAATAAGTTTTATGTAAGAGCTCAACCTGCACTATTGCGCACGTGTTTAGGACTTCCTCGCTGTTTATGGACACCTGCAACAATCGTGCTCGCCAAAGATAATTCCATCCAAACGTACGTTGCTGTGGATTGTCTCAGGACGCATCCGTCATATTTACCGCGTCCCTAATCATCACTTGGCGTTCTCGCCATCGCAGAGACCGCGTGCAACGTTTTCTGAATTTATAATCACCCATACAGGTTGTGTATTAGGATACATACCAGCGGCAAAGCCTTCATTGCCCTTGTGGCGTCTCCAACAGCCTCAAGTGCGCCTAAGTATTCCGTGTGTAAAGAAGAAGGCCAGTCACCCAACAATAGCTCTGAAACAGACGACGCTGCTATTAATCAGTGAGACGTACGAAGACCGAATACACATCTATACTGATGTTTCGGTCTCACCTACCAGCTCTTCAGGTGCCGTTGTCATTCTAGCTACAAAAACCACAATCAAATTCAAGCTGTCCCACATGACAACATCAACGGCGGCAGAGCTTGCTGCCCTGATTGCTTCTGTCAAACATCTCCTGCAAAAGACCCCTCAGAAATGGGTCATTCTTTACTCTAAGGCAGCACCTCAGATCCTGCATTTTGCCCTATATCATAGGACTCATGCGCAGCTGACTTATGAAATAAGAGAAGATCACCATCAAGCTATCGCTAAAGGGCATGAAATTATATTCCAGTCGCTACCTGGACATGCCGGCATTCGTAGTAAGGTTCGTTACAGAGGAGCACAAGATAAGCACAAAAGAAGTTATAAAACGACACACGGCGCTGACGGCACGACGACACAGCGCCGTGTCGTCGTTTTATACCTTCTTTTGTCTTTGGCTTGTGTTGAGCTGTAATGAACCTTACTACGAATTCGAACCAACTGGCCCAACTTGCCCTCTTGGTACCGGCACTGCCGGTAATGACCTGGCCGACGAAGCCTCCTTGTCTGCCCATCTGGATGCCCGACCAGTTCCAATCCACTTATCAAGAACCGACGCTGCAAGAAAGCTTCATATTGTTGATAAAGCTATGACACACAAATACTGGTCCTCTCCCAACCTTCCGAAGTGTCATCTTCATAGGCTGGATTCATCCTTAAGGCTGCAAGTGCCATCAAGAATTTCCCGCTCTGAGGCGACAGTATTGTGGCGCCTGTGACTCGCGGTGTCTTTACGAAGGCCTACTTTTTCCGCGTTGGAATGGGGTATACGCCCATGTGCGGCTCTTGTGGAACCACAGGAGCGATTGAACACATCCTATGTATCTGTCCCCAATGTGACGTCGAGCACAAAGTTCTCTGGACAGCACTGAACCAGCTGTACTCTATACAATTTTTCGTGATGAAGATCCTTGGACCCTGGCCGTACGCGTCGATGGCACAGAAAGCCACGAAAGCTCTCTTGAAGTACCTCAAGTCGACAGTTCTTGGGAACCGTGTGTAGACTCGGTGCGGACCTTTCATTGTGCGCGAAACTGCTCTCTCTCTCTCTTTTCATCTCCATGCTCCCTTCCCCCAGTGCAGGGTAGCAAACCGGACGTGTGTCTGGTTAACCTCCCGGCCTTTCCTGTCTTCTATTTCTCTCTTTCTCAATCAGCACTGGCCCTCTCTCTTATAGCGTGGCGTTTGCTCCTAGCTTGCACACTGCTTTCCTCTGCGGCACTGAGATGCTTTTTCAGGGTCAAAGGAAACCAAGGGAAATGTCCAATAATCGTTATGACTGCGCCCGAATAGCCCGTATAGAACTGTGGCTACTTGAATACTTCTGATTAGCAGACATGGTCTTTTGTCTGCTCCAGCGACTGAATAAAGCACATATCTCTTACTGGAAGTCGTCCAAACTTGATTTTATGCTCTGTTGGCCTAAGCTCTGTTTCCAGCCAACATTGATTCCGACGTAAGTGGGTATAATTGTATTGCATTAGTAATGGTATTTTGGATTGCGTCATCGTCAGGGCTCTGGGGCATGCATGTAAGTTACACCTGTATCGCACGGCGAACCAGCAGTGATGCAATGGAGACCCCATTTCGTACTAGGTGAAGCACAGGTCCTGTGCTGCCGTAATCACACACACACACACACGCACGCACGCACACACGCACACGTACACACACGCACGCAGACGCACGCACACACACGCGCACACGCGCAGACACACACACACACACACACACACACACACGCACACACACACACACACACACACACACACACACACACACACACACACACACACACACACACACACACACACACACACACACACACACACACACACACACACACACACACACGCACACACGCACACACACACGCACACACACACACACGTGCATATAAACGCATGTGCTCTTGAAAGAGAAGTAGCCAATGCAGAACTTTAGCACGGCGCCGAATCGTTTTGAAAAATGGCCTCTCTGTCATTATTTGTGTGCATAAATATACATGAACTCTGCTTTTCCTCAGCAACGGATTAAGAATGTGCGCGTATTCTCAGAAATGCTTCGTAACCGTGAACTTGCATCTCGTGCACCGCACATAAAAAAAAGTGCTTACTGAAAGAGACACCAGGAGCGCTAGAAAAGTGGAGGGAGAACCAACCAAGCGTGTCAGCAGCTCCCCGCGTCCTTTGGTGGTGTTCGGTTTCCCTGCTCAACCTGGCGCCCGATGGTGGCCTTCAGAGCACGTCCGCGCTTGCACCCTCTGCAGTTCGCGGAAACCAGAGAGGCTGTTCACTTCTCCCGGGCGTTTTGCACGGGTCAGCGCTGTACAACCTTCACGGGTGGCAGCTCGAAACAGGAGAGGCTTCTCACCGGGAGAGCACGATGCCACGCAATATTCTACAAGTCTACATAAAGATGCCATCCAAGTGGTATGGCTGCCACTAGCGCTGTGCGGCATGAAAAAAAGAAAACGGTAACACATTTGTCGCCCTGTTACGTGCATATCACAGGACATACATGTTAGAATGTCAGAAAGCTGAGCTAGTTGGTAAGGATTCAATATGCAAAACGTTGAGGCGTGCAGACAGGACACAAGAGAAGTGGACAACACGAACGCCGACTATCAACTGAATGGAGCACTGAGGCGAAAAGAAGAAAGAAGACACAAAACTCATCTGCGCAAGCTCTGGAATGGTATCACCACGTGTCAGTCGGGTACATGTGCCGGTCTACGTGAGAGATAGCTGTAAAGGCACTTATGTAATGTTAGGTGCACATCTGTCGACAAAGTAAATTTTACATATTGTCCCGCAGTTCTGCGACCCATCCCATTGCGCGGATCTGCTTATCCGAGCTGTACCTCTCGTGACATAAGTTTGTAGCAAACGTAACTTTAATTTGACTGCTTGCACCAAGGTTATAAACACTTTCTGTTCGTCTTATGGAAGTAAAGCGTTGATCGAATTCACATGGTAGACTAAGCGAATTTGGCAAGTTCTCCGACAGAGACGTGTCCCTCCAACGAGGAGCGTTCATTCCCTATCTGTCTCAGTGAATAACTTTGCCGAAGGTAATCAGAAGGTCTAATGTTCGCTAATCACCATTGTGACAACATGGACAGCATTTCTCGCCTGTAGCTGTCAATACTTACCAAAAGCCTAGCGTTACGTTCTTATTCTTGCGTCGAAGGTTGTGTGATATTTAAAGAAGGCAACTAATTTCCGATCAGTTCAACATTGCGGGGAACCTTTGCTAAGCAGACTGGCGAGTGCTGGTGCATGCAGTTGTGCTTGATTCAAAGGTAAAGAGGCCACCTGCGCTTAAAACAACGAAAAGTTGCCTCCACTTTCTCACGTATGTAAGGTTACCCTTCTCTTTTTTCTCAGTAATCACTCATTCTTTAGCTGCAGCTCTACGTGTGTAGTTCTTAAAGGGCTCACGCAGGGCCACATACCGAATTTCGCTTATATGCTGGAGGTTGTTACGTGGCCTCTAGGGAGCGTTCTGCCGCAAGAATTTTTCAAATTATTTAGTAATAACCTAGATAGAAATATTTCGCTGCCGTGAACCCGTGATTTTAGGAGGCGAGCACCACTGCCAAGGGAGGCTCTCTCTCCATTTGCCCTGTCTAGATTCCGCAGGCGAAATTCCTGCCCTGCGTTCTACCCATGGAGGAAGGGAAAATATAGGGGAGAGCGTACCGCGACGCGATTGAAGCCAACCTTGTGGACCAATACGTGATCGCACGTCAAAGTGCGCGGTTGGTTTTGGTGTTCCCACTCCGCAGGCAGGCCCACGGCAGGGCAGCTGAACAAGCGCATACCGAATAAAAACTGCTAGCATAGCTACTGCGAACGAATCGTCTCAGAAAATCTCGATTCTTGCTTTGTGATCTCGACGCAAGGTGTCACTTGCCGGGCCACCGCTGTACCGCTGTGTCTCATGGAGGGTTCGCTTGCCAAGGCTGGCTGCGCAACGAAATGCTCCCTGCTTATTTTTCCCTCTTCCATGGTTCTCCCATACCGGTGCTCGAGGATCGCGTGACGCATACGTCATGAGCCCCGCCTTCATTCCTCCCCCCCCCTTCCCCGCTTTTTTTGCTGCGCGGCGCACTTCCGCTGACGGCCTCGGGCGCGAGCTATTACGTTTGTCTCGTATCGCGCAGCGGACGATTTTGCGCGCTGTGCACGAGAACACCTGACTAACTTTATAAGTCAGAGGTACACGAATACTGAGGCAGACACAAGCAGATCACAGAGCATGATCGCGCGCTGGAACACGTAGGAAAATGATATAGTTTCGATGTCTGCGCGCGCGACTGCACGACGTGGGAAGAAGCAGATGAAACGAAAGTACATTTCTCTTGTTGCGGTGCGAAGTAAAACAAAAACACGCAGACATTCGGTTTGTGTGTTTTGTTAATTCTCTAGACTTTACTTCATCTATTGAAGCAACAGACTACAAGTATAGCAGATGTTTCTTTGAATAATTCTCCAAATCACCTGCCACAATGACCGATGTCACAGCACAGCCATGTACGTAGGTGCACTTGCGCGATATGCGCCGACTCTCCGGCTTGGAGCACAGAGCATAGCGATGTAATACTTAGCAGAGACGATCGTCAGCGCGCATTGCATGCATGGCGCTTGTCAGCTCAAAATGGCCAAACCTTGTTTGGGGCCCTTTAAGCGTTGTTCAATTCATTTGGCGCTGCTTGAAATGCGCCACATTGCAAGACACCAATATTTTTCTTTTTCATAACGTGTTTACATTGGAGAGATGGCAATGTTTATTCTATTTGGCTGCATTAGTTGGAAAGATATGTGCTTCTTGTCGGACAATAGAAAGTGTTAATTTAGTAGCTTCTAATGTTCTCCAAGTAGTGTAACATTTAGGTGCTTTAGGCCATCACTACCATTTCCGAAAGTAAGCCGGGCCTCGTTCAAGCTATGTTCATTAAGAAGAGACACTGAGACATCGCGTGCAATACTGTACATGTAGGCGAGAGAGAGTTTATGAAGTGGCTGCGTTCGCAACAACTAATAGCTCGGTGTTTGTGCCTCTTGCCAGCATTTAGGTGAATGTTCTCTTTATTGAGATTCAGTAAGAAAGGAACAAAAAAATCAGTCTTAACAACGAACAAGTCGTGTACTTGTCCGGCTGTTAATACAATCGCGTTTTCGTTGCTTTTCGTCCCGTGTTTTTTATTCGCAGCCCGCCGCGGCGGCGTCACATGCACTATCGCGCGTGCAAATGCCGCTTGCGCCCAACGGAGCATAGAGGGAACGCGCCGAATAATAAATCTTCGTCAATGAACTTCTTGCATATCTTCCACAGCGTTTCACGCTAACTTTGAGACGGAGTATAGTTTCGACATATCCCTCCCAATCAGAAGTCGCCAGAAAGCTCGTTAGTCTGCTTAGTTTTGTCCCTCAGAGAGGCCTTTTGAGAAATCAATAGCAACGCGACAATGTATTTCGCAGGACATTGTTGTGGCTCTGCTGTCTTTTTCGCGAAGTCTCCGTAATGTTGCCTGACAGAGTGGCAGCTGACTTTGGAAACAGCAGGAATTAACTACACGGGATAAAGGCAGTGTCCGAACCAATAACACTCTGGACAGCCTAATGTCAAGGTTTGGACGGACAGAGCAGCCATAGCAGGCGCATTTCGAGAGCGTGTTGTTAGGCTTTGTTTACCCGCTTTCTATGTGTTCTCAGAATGTATCTATATTTCAATTAACAAAGAGGTGGGCAGTCATCCTTGGCGAGACACTATCTTGAGCAATTAACTTGTAAGCTCGAGAATCAGTCTGCCATGAGCGAAGTCCCACAGCCTTTTGCTCTAGTCGCAAGGAACATGTGAGCAATTAACTGCAGAGGAGGGCGGGGCAGGCAGCGTCGACTGAAGCACCCTCCCTGCATGCCTCGGCCGCATGTCCAGAAAAGGCTGCGAATGACGAGACTCACCGGGTGTATTAACGATCTGCGGGCACCATGACACATGTCGCGTGCCACGTGACCCTTCGTCCTGCGCCTTTACCTGAGCCGTCGCTCGCACGCAGGCCCGAGAGCGCGGGTGGGTGAGTTGAGAGCGCTGGGAAACGCGCCTGGGCACGGAGCCTACGCCCAGGGAATGGGTAGCTGGGGAGAGAGCGCGGAAAAGAGCCCAGTGTTGCACGCTGCGGGGCTGTCAACATGGGAAGGAGGGCTGGCACACGGGCGTGGTTCGATGAGCACAAATGGATGCATTATCTACACGATAGCAAATCGAAAACCTCGCTGAAGCAGCACCGATTACTCTTGTAGTGCTCGAGGATTAAAAAGAACCATTGCCAGGCTCGTCAGCAACAGCGGTACAATAGGGAACTCGTACATTGAAAACACGTTCCGTTAATGCCACTTTTACACGGTGCTTGCTGCTCTCTCATTGCAAGAAATGATCTCGGGCAGTATGACAAGTTGTGGAATTAAAGAAGAACGCATATGCATAGCTAGGCCCCGAAAATATGGCCGACAGGCATTATGGATTTTTTTAGCTGTTTGTAGTAAGTATGTCTTAGTATATCAAGTAGCTAGGCAATACAACATACTCATCTGTATGGCCTTCCGTGCACTATTAATAAGCATCATGAGATTATGACGTAGCGGGCCCGGGCGCTCTAAATGAGTATGCAGTAACCGCTTATTTCATGTAAAAGTATCTCTGTTTCTTCTCATTTGCTGTCTATTCTTGAGCGTGATCTTGGTTCAGCCTTCCAAAATGCACAAAGCCAAATTGTGTTCTCGGAGCTTGAGTCATTTTTCACCGCTAGGATTGCTGTGTGAAGAAGCCACTCCTGTCATTGCTTATTCAGAATTCGTTCATCCTGTGCGAACGACCAAAAGAAGCGTTTCAATTAAAGAAGTGTTTCCTTTTCTTTTTCGATATTCTTAGAGACGCACAGTGAAAAATCGACGTAATAACGATGGCCTTGGTCTATCGAGATGCAGCGAACTTCATGAATATACTGCCTCCGCTGAAGTGGAAAAAAGTATCCGGATCTCGCATGTCTTCAATGAAGCAGAATTCACCTCGGCATCAAGCAGGGATCGGTCAAATTTGCGAATATTGATAGAGAGATTGCGGCACAAACCATCTCCGATGACCGTCGATGCCAGCGAAAGCTTTTTTGTGTGATCCGCTATCCGTGAATCACGAAACCTTGCAGGTATATCCGCAGGCATACAAGGGGCAATGTCAAATGATATCGCCACATGATGTCTTGTAATCATAGCAGCCCAGTTAAAACTCCGCAGCAACTCCAACTATTCCTACTATCCTAATCATGGCACCAGTTTTGTTGCGATGAATATCCATCAAGTGGCGGCGCCCGACAAGGAAGTATGTTGCCGATGGAGCGCTAGCCATTTAATATATATGTGATACGATGTACCCCTTGTGTCATTGACGCATTCACTCCGTGGGATTCGCTAAGAATGGGCATATTCCAACAACGCAGAGTGTGGGCGTAGGCCAGTTAGTCTCCCACTTTCAAAAGTGGAGGGGCAAAGTATGTCATTTACCCCCCCCCTCCCCCAGCTTCTAAAAGCGGGCACTTTTGGCGGCACGCTAGAAAGTGCAACAAAACTGCACCGGAAGCTAAATTTTTCTCCTTAATAGAGTGGACTCAGAAGTAGTGCATTTCTTTACTCCCCTGCTTCGACAGCGATAATTGTCTTTTGTGCATTCTCGGAACGCCCTGCAGTGGGCGACGCGCGGGGCTGGCCATACACACTCGCGTTGCAGAGAACGCCTGATGCTGGGCCGCCGTAAAAAATGGCAGCTTGCGCAACTTGCATCATGCCCAGTTTTTGGGGGCTGCTATATCCGTATTCTAATCAGCTTGCTGCATTTAACCTGCGGGCGAGGGCGAGGTACGGATAAAGTATTATAATCAATTGCTCCCAACGATTGGTGTGCATTACGGCATGAAAGTGGATTAAGAAATACGATTAAGATTAAGATTAAGAAATATTTATCTCTGTCCAGAGATAGCCTACATAGCTTTGCAATATCAGTATCTTATCATCAACAATCTAATCAATTTCTTAAAGGTATAGCTATCGAATGTCATTGTGTTATCACGACTTATCATAGATATGGTCGTGAAAGTGACGTTGGTCTAACCTGCAGAGCCATTTCAATACCAATAGAACACTAACTTGAATTTTTTCTAAAGGCTTGTGTCACTTCTGACTTCGACGATTTC
This sequence comes from Dermacentor variabilis, assembly GCF_050947875.1. Lineage (NCBI taxonomy): Eukaryota > Metazoa > Arthropoda > Arachnida > Ixodida > Ixodidae > Dermacentor > Dermacentor variabilis. Next base: position 3,061,803 of record NC_134572.1, on the reverse strand, counting down.
TTTTACAGGCTGGTTTTAAATAAGAGCTGCTCATTTCCTGGCAGGACGAAAAAAAGAAACAGCAGATATTCCGTATTTTGAAAACTGAGGGCCACTTTTTGGTGATGTGCATTGAGGATTGGCCCTGTGTAGGTTGCTTATGTGCTCTGAAGACAGTTACTGATAGTCCCTTTCTCCCAATTATGCATGACATTTGGTTTTCTTCCGGTATCCTCGGTAAAGTATGCGGGTCACGGTTTTTATATTGTGAACGACAGTTACGACACCCGTTTCTATGAAAACTGATTCATTCTGGGCGAACCTGTGCCCGTCCACAAAAACCGACTGTGCAGTCAAGAAAAACGACCCTCGAGCTTCGCTTATTCGAACGTCGTTCTCCTCTTTGTCGCCTCCTGTCGCGTTCCAGTCCGATTCTCGCTCACGAGCCGCCAGTCTGTCAGCACCGGCCCGGCGTTGCCTTGCGGTGCTTTTCTTGGCGCTTGCGGTGTGGCGGCTCTTTGAAACGCAGTTGAGATGTGGCGGTCGTCTTTTAACGCGACAGAGTTAAGGAGCTCGTGTCGCAGAAAAGCCGGTGTGGTTGGCGTTGGTGTCGGCGTCGGCGGCGTTGGCCGTGAGCGATAAATCCCGGCAGGCACTTAATGAATAAAAAACAACTTGCAAGATGGGCTGGGTGAGAATCGAACCAGGGTCTCCGGAGCGTGAGACGGAGACGCTACCACTCAGCCACGAGTTTGTTTTTATTGCCGGTTTTGTACTTCTATATCAAACAACAAATGACATTTGAGAAAACAAGACAAATTTGCAAGTTTTCAGCACCAAGTGTCAGCCTTATAGGGCTGACTATTTTAGAATTCTTTGAGCGCGGTCAAGGGTTCCACCCTTGACAGCCACGCAGGTACACAATCTTGTGCTTTCTGAATTTCCACAAATCTCGACATGCATTCTCGGAAAAGCATTCGTGCAGGCCGAGCATCCGGATCGCAGTGATACCCCGCCATACGGGCGCGCCATAGACAGTGAAGGCCAACTAGCATAATAAGGTCGAATGGCAGTCCATCATCGTTTTCTATAGATAAATATCTGATACCCTGTGGATCTAAGGGAAAGTCCTTTTTGATAGTCCTCTGAAGTACATCCCAAAAGAAGACACCCGCCCAACAATCTAGAAATACATGATCTATTGTTTCTGGTTTCTTACAGATCAAGCAATGCGGGCTCCAGGGTAAGAAAAACCCACGATCTTCTAAAAAGGTTTTGACATTCAACGTACCCGTGTGAAGCTTAAAAAAGAAAGACTTGGTCTCTGGCGTTACTTGCATTCTTTTCACCCGCTTAAGCACGTCTTGCCCTTGACCTCCACTGTATATGGCCCTGTACATTGGCACAGGGAGAACTACATCGCATACATCTTTGTACAATGTTTTACGTTTCACTGAAAAAAGGTACTCATTTGAAAATCTAACGGACAAAAACCCTACACTTAAAATAACTTCTTTAAGAAATCCACAAACAGGACCGCTCATATTGTCTGTGCAGACTACATAGCCAGGTAACGCGCTCCTTAGCCTCACTTGGCACACCGTGCGCAAGAAAGGATCGCTTAAGTCGCGGAAAAATAAAAACCTGTTTACGACCTGTCGGATAAAAAGGTGCGTCATTCCCAAACCTCCGTCTTTAACTCGCCTGAACAAATTAGTTCGACTGCATCGTTCCCAATTCGAAGCCCACACAAATACTGCGAATACTCGGTGCAACTTATGTATATGTACCCTTGAACAATGCAATACCTGCATGACATACCATAATTTTGCGACAAAAAATAGATTGCAGACTGTAGCTCTTGCAAACATTGACAGATGTCCACCTTTCCACTTTTTCGCTTTTATCTGTGTTTCTCTTGTTTGATCTTGCCAATACTCATCGTTATTTTTGTAATATTCTAGCGGGACGCCTAGATATTTAACGGGTGTCGTAAGCCACTGACATTGGCGAAAGGGATCGGGGTGGAAGGCCATTCTCCGTGCCAGAAGCCAAGACACTTTCCCCAGTTTACCATGCTTCCAGTTACCTTGCGAAAACCCTTCACTACAGCTATAGCTGCAGCTACACTCTCTTTATCTGTACAACAAACTGCGACGTGATCCGCATACGCCAGAATTTTAACTTCCGATGCATTTAATCTGAAGCCGTGAATGTTGCTGCTTTCAATGATCGCTAGGCACATTGTTTCTATGTATATACTGAACAGAAGGGGACTCAGTGGGCAGCCCTGGCGTACAGAACGCTTTAGGTTAATGGGGGCCCCCACTGACTTGTTAACAATGAATCGCGTAGTGCAGTTCCGGTACGCCAGAGCTACCCCATCTCTAATGATGGATCCGACATTAATGTGGTCTAGGATGTCAAGCAAAATACCATGAGGTACACAATCAAACGCTTTCTCGAGATCGAGCTGTAGAATTGCTACCCCTGCTTGCTTAATGTCGCAGCACTCCATCACGCACCGCATCTTATGTATATTAGTCACAATCGAACGCCCCATAATTCCGCATGTTTGGTGAGGACCAACCGATCCCCCAATTACTTTCTGTAGCCGCCTTCCTAGCACTTTCATCAAGATTTTATAATCACAATTAGTTAATGATATAGGCCTGTATGAGGAAACAAATTTTAACTTCTCTGTCTCTTCTGCCTTTGGTATTAATACAGTATGTGCTTCCCCAAAAGACCGGGGCAGGACATCTAGTTGGTAAGCCTCATTAAAAAGAACTGTAAGCAGATGAGACAATTCTTTTTTAAACGTCTTGTAAAACTAAGCGCTCAGACCGTCAGGCCCTGGCGACTTGCTGAGATTCAGGTTATCTATAGTCTTTTCTACTTCCGTTTGTGATATGGGTGACTCCAACTCTGTTCTGGTGTCATCTTGCAGTCGTGGCATTCTCTCAAGAAATTCTTCTTTAAACCTCTCTGCATTCACAGGTCTAGAAGCAAAAAGCGCTTCGTAATGTCGAGCAAAAGCATGTCCTATGCTGTGATTGTCTGTCATTACTATCCCGTTATCTTCAATGACATCTATATGGTTCCGCCGGGCGCGACATTTTTCGAGTCCAAGTGCGCGTTTTGTTGGACATTCATCTATAGCCATCGCGTCTACCCTTGCTCTCACTTGCGCTCCGCGATAACGGTTCTCATCATAAAGCTCCAGTTTCTGTCTGATACTACGCAGATCTTCGGCATACACACCTGGCGTTTCGCATTCAAGCGCTGTTAGCTTTTCAAAAATCATCTTAAGCTCTTTCTCTTTCTTTTTGGCTTCAAACAATAAAATGCTGCATCTTTCTATCGCTTTAATTTTTATCTGTTCTTCAAAAATTTCCCACTGCTCTCCTATTCTTTCCCCACTATCTTCATGGATAATCTTAATTGCACGAATCACAGCTGCATTGAAAGATTCATCCCTTAATAAATTGGAATTCAATTTCCATTGCTCCCATGAAAAAATCTTGCTCTCTTTCCTTGATCCTATTTGACATTTTACAAGGCAGTGATCAGTAAAAGAAATTGGCGAAACACCATAACTGCGGCACTTTGGGATCTTATCCACTGACAGGTACAGTCGGTCCAAGCGGGCATGGCTGTTGCCCTGAAAATGAGTGTACTTCACAGCTCGGGAGCCCTGCAGGCACTCTGCAATATCCTCTAGCTCATGATCTGCAATTATTTGTGACAACACATCACTGCTTTTGTCTCTAACCATTCTTCCAGTTGACCTATCAATTGAGTTCAAAACGCCATTAAAATCCCCAACCAAAACAAGCTGCTTATCAGTGCACAAATACTGTCTTAGGTTAGAAAAGAAATTAACGCGTTCCTGCGCCACACTTGGAGCATAAACACACATAACACGCCATGCAATATCACTATATGTGAAATCGCACAGCACAAATCAACCGGGGGAACACGAAGAAACGTTTTGCACTGACAGTCCTGGATTCCTTCGAACAAGGAGGACGCACCCACCGGACCTGCCGATAGCGTGGCTCACAACGGCGTGATACCGTGCAGCGTACCCCCGCAGCATGTTCGCCGTCTCCTCTTCTCCTTCCACTTTCGTCTCCTGCACAGCCAAAACGTCCAGATCTTCTTCCATTAGCAACCGGTACAGTTGACTTTGCTTTTTCCTAGAGGCGAGACCTCGAACGTTTAAGGTGGCGAGTGTAAGTGACGTTTCAGCCATCGTTGATTTCTGGAAACGGTAGGCCCGGAGCGTGGCGCTTACATTGCGAGTCTAGCTCAATGCTAGACGCCTCCGGGACCGCCCGGTAAGACGGTCTCACCACTTTGCGAAAGTGGCTTGTCGTCAACTTTCCTATCCGCCGTGCCCCCTGGCCTTGCGCTGAGGTTCGTGCGTCTACCCGTTGGTGCCTTCGCAGGCGGGCCCTCGATGTTTCGCGCGCCGACCTTGTCTCCTTGGCTTGTGGCGTCATCCAGGGGTCTTTCAACTGCCGAGCTGACGCCAGTACTCCCCGCGACGCCGCTGGCGTGCGGCGACTGGCCGAAAGCGTCCATGTCCGCACTTGAACTACGAGGGACGCTTTTCCCGACCCCCCTTCGTGTGTGGGAATTTCGGCCACTTGAGTACTTACTTCTTTTGCAGAGTCGTCTGTTCCCTCAGCCGTTCTTGCCGCAGAGTCCGTCGGGCTGTGTACTGCCTCTGATCGATCTTCACTTCCTGGAGTTGAGGCGTCGCAATGTGGCCCAGTTGTGCTCACATCCCCGCTACCTTTCGCTGCGTCCTCCGCCTCGGTCACGTCCATAATGTGCACCGTTGAATCCTCATCACCGGCTGTTGCGGTCACTGCGGCGTAGGAATGAGCGCACTCGGCATCGACGTGACCGAAACGCCGGCAGTGTGAGCAACGTGGCACCTTGCACTCGCGACGCACATGTCCCGAACCATGGCAGCACAGACACTGCATAGGCTGACCTGGTACAACCAACAGCGCTAGTTCACCGGCAACACGAATCTGGTGTGGCAGGTCGTCAACCTTGAGACCACTCTTGAGCTTCAGGAGCACAGTCCGAGTAGTCGAACCTTTCTCGTTCACTCCTTCCACACGCCAGCGTTCCCGAGTAACCTCGGTCACTTTGCCAAATGCCGCCAACGCAGTACGCACGTCGTCGTCCGCCACGCCGTGCAGCAACCAATGAAGCCGAAGCCTCACCTGCTGCTCCTGCGGGTCGATGACGAGACAGCGTCGCCCTTTGACCTGAAGTTCTTTCAATCCAGCCAGCTGCTTCGTCACCTCTGGGCTGTTTAATGTCACGGCCCACACATGGTTGATCTGGTAGGCACCCAAAGCCACAACGTCAGGGAGCAGCCGTTCCTTGTGCAAAGCGTCCCGGAAATCTTCGACCGCGAATGGCCGCGCTCGTACATCTTCATGCAAGAACAATGTGTTCAAAACGACGCGTCCTGTTGGCAAATGAGGCAAAATAATCTCAAAATCCTTGTCGTCGTCTGCTACCATCCTGTTACCGCGTCCCGGGTGGGCCGCTGAGACCGCTCGTGAAGAGCCCGACATTCCGCGTCCGCTCACCTCTGTGGCTGAAGAGGAAGTGACTCAGCCACGAGTTCGATGCTTCAAAGCGGTACGAAAGCGCCTCTAGTGAATGCGGTGTTGCCTTAGAAACGAGCTGTTTCTAAGGCTCAGGCGTGCGCCGCTTGCTCAGGCGCACGTTTCGTTGCCGCGCCGAACGCTGTGTTGCTCGACGCTCACCACGTCCGATGCGGGGCGCCTCGTAAGTGATCGCTGCGCCGTAGCCCATTGTCTTACACCCCTTGGCTGGTCGACGGGAACGCTGTCGCGTTCCACTCTTGAAGGCGAAGCTTAAGCGTCCTCCAATTTTTTGTTCTCGCAATGCTGGTGGCAATATTTATTCCAAGTACGATAAGCAATGTTGTGAGTGACGGTCGATATATGTTTATTATGTGTAGGTTCATGACAGCCTTTGCAGAAAGTTACTCATTGAAGCGTTTCAGGGTGTCATACTGCCGCTAATCTAAATGTTTGCGAGACTCCTTAAACAACAGCACAAGAGACGGTTTACATTACATGATAATATAGGAATTTTAAACGCAATGCGTTGCGTACGTTCCACTTTCCTGCTTTAAATGGAAGTGTTGCAAACAATTACTAAATTCCCGTTTTTCCGTGCGTTCTCGCGATCATACGAAATTGGTAGTTTGTTTCTCCGGTCTCCACGGTGAGCTAAGGAAGGTATCTTGTTTATATCAGGGGAAAATTACGGTCATGGTATGGCCACTCTCTAGGCAATGTTTGAAATGCGGGTTATAAATGCGCATTTTCCAGTAATACATGCGCGAGTGGTCGATAGCGTTGTTAGTCTGTTTTATGAGCGATGTAAAACTTTGATGGCTGCACTGACATAATTACAACTACAACTAAGATCATATTTCGCGAACATAACTGGAACAATCCGCCAAATTCGCGTGCGAGGGTAAACGCGGGTTGATCAAATACACCGTTAAAGAAATTGCAAGGAAGTGTTCGAAAGTATCACGCTGCTGCTATTAGCTAGGTTTCCCAATGTCCCAAGAGAACTCAGCGTTTCGTATATTAAATACTTTGAAGGAGTAGATAACATTCTAAGTGTTAACTTTTGTGGCTTATTTACAATCGTTAACAATAATTATTGAACCGCCATTATTTCTACTTTTTATGCGTAATATATTAGTTTCTCCTGGTACCCTCTCTGAAATAAAGGAGACAGATCCGTTTTGTTTGGTGACTGTGAGGACAAGTTTATGGGTGAAGTGTACGGGACGTTCAGTATACATGGATAATTGGGGCTTTCGCAATAAATTACGCAAGCAAGCAATCAAGAGTGTTATGAGCATGCCTAACGAGAGGGAGAGAATTGAGCCTGCTGCCCTGCCAGAACTATAAAAGCCACCGAGACCAAATTTTGGGGAGAATTGGTGGTACGCTATGACAACTCTCGGTGCGAAGTTAAGTATTGTTGGATCAAACACAGCCTTTGTAAAAAAATCTTAATCGAGTGTTAGAGTGTGTCATATGGCTGCAATAAGCTGCAGTGTGCTTCCCAGTGTCCCGACATAGTTGTACTTTACAACAGGTTTTTTATTTCGTGGAAAGGCGGAGGGACATGGTAACTGCATCATCATCATCATCATCAGCCTAGTTACGCCCACTGCAGGGCAAAGGCCTCTCCCATACTTCTCCAACTACCCCGGTCATGTACTAATTGTGGCCATGTTGTCCCCGCAAACGTCTTAATGTTATCCGCCCACCTAACTTTCTGCCGCCCCCTGCTACGCTTCCCTTCCCTTGGAATCCAGTCCGTAACCCTTAATGACCATCGGTTATCTTCCCTCCTCATTACATGTCCGGCCCATGCCCATATCTTTTTCTTGATTTCAACTAAGATGTCATTTACCCACGTTTGTTGCCTCACCCAATCTGCTCTTTTCTTATCACTTAACGTTACACCCATCATTCTTCTTTCCATAGCTCGTTGCGTCGTCCTCAGTTTCAGCAGAACCCTTTTCGTAAGCCTCCAGGTTTCTGCCCCATATGTGAGTACTGGTAACACACAGCTGTTATACACTTTCCTTTTGAGGGATAGTGGCAACCTGCTGTTCATGATTTGAGAATGCCTGCCAAACGCTCCCCAGCCCATTCTTATTCTTCTGGTTATTTCAGTCTCATGATCCGGATCCGTGGTCACTACCTGCCCTAAGTAGATGTATTCCCTTACCACTTCCAGTGCCTCGCTACCTATCGTAAACTGATGTTCTCTCCCCAGACTGTTAAACATTACTTTAGTTTTCTGCAGATTAATTTTCAGACCCACCCTCCTGCTTTGCCTCTCCAGGTCAGTGAGCATGCATTGTAATTGGTCTCCTGAGTTACTAAGCAAGGCAATATCATCAGCGAATCGCAAGTTGCTAAGGTATTCTCCATCAACTTTTATCCCCAATTCTTCCCACTCCAGGTCTCTGAATACCTCCTGTAAACATGCTGTGAATAGCATTGGAGAGATCGTATCTCCCTGTCTGACGCCTTTCTTCATTGGGATTTTGTTGCTTTCTTTGTGGAGGACTGCGGTGGCTGTGTAGCCGCTCTAGATATCTTCCAGTATTTTTACATATGGCTCATCTACACCCTGATTCCGTAATGCCTCCATGACTGCTAAAGTTTCGACTGAATCAAACGCTTTCTCGTAATCAATGAAAGCTATATATAAGGGTTGGTTATATTCTGCACATTTCTCTATCACTTGATTGATAGTGTGAATATGGTCTATTGTTGAGTAGCCTTTACGGAATCCTGCCTGGTGCTTTGGTTGACAGAAGTCTAAGGTGTTCCTAATTCTATTTGCGATTACCTTACTAAATACTTTGTAGGCAACGGACAGTAAGCTGATCGGTCTATAATTTTTCAAGTCTTTGGCGTCCCCTTTCTTATGGATTAGGATTATGTTAGCGTTCTTCCAAGATTCCGGTACGCTCGAGGTTATGAGGCATTGCGTATACAGGGTGGCCAGTTTCTCTAGAACAATCTGACCACCATCCTTCAACAAATCTGCTGTTACCTGATCCTCCCCAGCTGCCTTCCCCCTTTGCATAGCTCTTAAGGCTTTCTTTACTTCTTCTGGCGTTACCTGTGGGATTTCGAATTCCTCTAGGCTATTCTCTCTTCCACTATCGTCGTGAGTGCCACTGGTACTGTATAAATCTCTATAGAACTCCTCAGCCACTTGAACTATCTCATCCATATTAGTAACGATATTGCCGGCTTTGTCTGTTAACGCACACATCTGATTCTTGCCTATTACTAGTTTCTTCTTCACTGTTTTTAGGCTTCCTCCGTTCCTGAGAGCCTGTTCAATTCTATCCATATTATAGTTCCTGATGTCCGCAGTCTTACGCTTGTTGATTAGCTTAGAAAGTTCTGCCAGTTCTATTCTAGCTGCAGGGTTAGAGGCTTTCATACATTGGCGTTTCTTGATCAGATCTTTCATCTCCTGCGATAGCTTACTGGTTTCCTGTCTAACGGTGTTACCACCGACTTCTATTGCGCACTCCTTAATGATGCCCATGAGATTGTCGTTCACTGCTTCAACACTAAGGTCCTCTTCCTGAGTTAAAGCCGAATACCCGTTCTGTAGCTTGATCCGCAATTCCTCTAGTTTCCCTCTTACCGCTAACTCATTGATTGGCTTCTTGTGTACCAGTTTCTTCTGTTCCCTCCTCAAGTTTAGGCTAATTCGAGTTCTTACCATCCTATGGTCACTGCAGCGTACCTTGCCGAGCACGTCTACATCTTGTATGATGCCAGGGTTCGCGCAGAGTATGAAGTCGATTTCATTTCTAGTCTCACCATTCGGGCTCCTCCACGTCCACTTTCGGCTAACCCGCTTGCGGAAAAAGGTATTCATTATCCGCATATTATTCTGTTCTGCAAACTCTACTAATAACTCTCCTCTGCTTTTCCTAGAGCCTATGCCATATTCCCCCACTGACTTGTCTCCAGCCTGCTTCTTGCCTACCCTGGCATTGAAGTCGCCCATCAGTATAGTGTATTTTGTTTTGACTTTACCCATCGCCGATTCCACGTCTTCATAAAAGCTTTCGACTTCCTGGTCATCATGACTGCATGTAGGGGCATAGACTTGTACCACCTTCAATTTGTACCTCTTATTAAGTTTCATAACAAGACCTGCCACCCTCTCGTTAATGCTATAGAATTCCTGTATGTTACCAGCTATTTCCTTATTAATCAGGAATCCGACTCCTAGTTCTCGTCTCTCCGCTAAGCCCCGGTAGCACAGTACGTGCCCGCTTTTTAGCACTGTATATGCTTCTTTTGTCCTCCTAACCTCACTGAGCCCTATTATATCCCATTTACTACCCTTTAATTCCTCCAATAACACTGCTAGACTCGCCTCACTAGATAACGTTCTAACGTTAAACGTTGCCAGGTTCAGATTCCAATGGCGGCCTGTCCGGAGCCAGGTATTCTTAGCACCCTCTGCAGCGTCACAGATCTGACCGCCGCCGTGGTCAGTTGCTTCGCGGCTGCTGGGGACTGAGGGCCGGGGTTTGATTGTTGTATTCATATAGGAGGTTGTGGCCAAGTACTGCACCAGGGTGGCCAATCCTGCTCTGGTGAGAGAGTGCGTTACCGGTTCTGGTCGCCGGGATCAGGCCGCACTCCAGGCCTGTTTGTGCAATTTTCTCAACACACGGGCTTTTTTTGTATTTTCCGGTGGAAAATTGCGCGGCACCGGGATTTGAACCACGGTCCTCTTGCACGGGAGACGGATACTCTACCGTCCCCGCAGGAGTTAAATTAAAAATTAAATTATGGGGTTTTACGTGACAAAACCACTTTCTGATTATGATGCACGCCGTAGTGGAGGACTCCGGAAATTTAGACCACCTGGGGTTCTTTAACGTGCACCTAATTCTAAGTACACGGGTGTTTTCGCATTTCGCCCCCATCGAAATGCGGCCGCCGTGGCCGGGATTCGATCGCGCGACCTCGTGCTCAGCAGTCTAACACCATAGCCACTGAGGAACCACGGCGGGTCCCGCAGGAGTTGTGCGCCTCATTTCACCTACAGTGGTGCCCTATTTGATCAGTCAAGGTGGACCAATCTGAGCTCGGTTATACCGCACGGATGGCACTCGGCTAGACAACCTAGTATTTATGACCTGCACATGTGTGGCCATATATAATTGACCATATATATCTTTTTTATTGAAGGAGGGTTCCCGTACAGTGATAAAATAAAGGAAAATACATTAAAAAGAAAAAGAAGAAAAAAATTGGGGGGGAAAAAAGAAACATAAGAGGTGATTTGAACTCGTGACCCTTGGATGTTGCCCGGAAAGATAGCTCAGTCGGTTGGTTCGTCAGGCCCCAGGTTACTTTCAAGCGCCATAGCTCCTGCTCCAAGCCTCATATTTACGTGGAAAGGGACTGATGTTGTCCGCTATAGTTGGAAGGCATACTTTCTTGGAAAAATGGCCGCCCAAGGAGAAGAGCGACCTTGAGCGGCTTGAGAGACTAGGAAAACTGCCTTAAAATATTTAGACTTGAGGGAAAGCTTCGTTAACAAACTATAACACGGCAATCAGCACTCGAATACGACGACAGAAATTATTGAGACGTGGAAAACTCCCTTGAAATAAATATGGTTTGCGAGACAAATGCTTGTAAGTATTGAACCTCTTAAAAGATGAGGGGGAATAAGCGCTCACCGAGAGGGCATCGTCCGCGCGAGACCACCACCAGGCAATGTGCGACAAAATTTTTACGTTACTGGTCCAGTTAGAAGCGTTGCAAGTAATTATTAAGCCGTCGTTTTCCTTTCCCCATTTTCAGACGTCTTAACATGTACCGACTGCGTTTCAGCGACATCTTCGCTGAACAAAACAAGGCATTTTCTTTATAATTGGCGATAATGAAGGGCTCGCTATGGGTAATAAGTAGGTATGCTTCAATGACAGGGGGCTAATTATGGCATTTGCTGCAAATTACGCATACAAGCAGTCCCGAGTTGAAAAATGTGTTTAGCGAACAGAGAACTTATCGCACTATACCTGGGAATACTGTCAACTCAACCGATATCCAATCTAGAAGAAATTGAGCTGTAGGGGGTGGGCAAGGGGGGGGGGAGAGGGATGACACCATGCCAGGTGTTATAACGAAGTACCATGTGTGTTCATGAATTACTGGCCTTTTAAAAAGTTCCAACAAGTGCTACAAAACATTACTTGTCGGCAAAGCTTTAAACGGAACTGTTATATCGTCACGTGGCGGTGACGTTGTGCCCACAAAAACAGGCTACACTTATAGCACCACCATAGCGGCGAACACGGTCGGCAATCGTCGAAAATATGATCAGCGGGTCAAGCGCGTCGGCTTTTATAGATCAGTCATCGAATGTTCCAGATTAACCGCTGGGATTAACCGCGTGTCTTCCACAAAGTTCTACACTATTCGCGTCGCGCATACATGCAATCAGATTACACAAGTTGCGGTGAAAGACAATGGACGGAACCATCGATAACATTCCAGAAATTTATTTTACATGCAGGCGCATCCTGAGCTGTGCGATAACATTTGTTAGGCAACGAAACGTGGTCGCTAGATAAAGATAAGTACAGGTGTCATTACCTCCCTCTTAAAAAGCATCGACCCGATGCTGCAAAGAAAGGAAAGTAATAAACAAAAGCACTCGTAGCAAAGAAAACAACAAAAATAAGGAAGTCCGTCAGCGTTCGTAAAAGGGTTTAAGGCGCACTACGTGGACCACTTCATATCGTGCGCGGCGCCATTGTGAATTCAAAATGCCGTCTGGCACGACCTCATAGTCCAGAGCGCCAATACGTCGGATGACCTTGTAGGGTCCGAAATAGCGTCGGAGTAGTTTCTCACTGAGTCCTCGTCGGCATATCGGGGTCCATACCCAAACACGGTCGCCGGGCTGGTACTCGACGACGCGTCGTCGGAGGTTTTAGTGTCGGCTGGCGGTCCTCTGCTGGTTCTTGATGCGCAGGCGGGCGGGCTGTCGGGCTTCTTCGGCGCGCTGAAGATAGGTAGCGACGTCAAGAATTTCCTCGTCAGTGACGTGCGGCAGCATGGCGTCGAGCGTCGTCGTCGGGTTCCTGCCGTAAACCTGCTTAAATGGCGTGATCTGTGTTGTTTCTTACACCGCCGTGTTGTAAGCGAATGTTACGTACGGCAGGACCGCATCCCACGTCTTGTGCTCGACGTCGACGTACATTGCTAGCATGTCGGCGAAGGTCTTGTTCAGGCGCTCCGTGAGACCGTTCGTCTGCGGATGGTATGCAGTTGTCCTCCTGTGACTTGTCTGGCTGTATTGCAGAATGGCTTGCGTGAGCTCTGCTGTAAAAGCCGTTCCTCTGTCGCTGATGAGGACTTCTGGAGCACCATGTCGCAGCAGGATGTTCTCGACGAAAAATTTCGCCACTTCGGCTGCGCTGCCTTTCGATAGAGCTTTAGTTTCAGCGAAGCGGGTGAGATAGTCCGTCGCCACGACGATCTACTTATTTCCGGAAGTTGATGTCGGAAACGGTCCCAGCAAGTCCATCCCGATCTGCTGAAAAGGTCGGTAAGGAGTCTTGATCGGATGCAGTAATCGCGCTGGCCTTGTCGGTGGTGTCTTGCGTCGCTGACAGTCTCGGCATGTCCTGAAGTAACGGGCGACATCGGCGGTTAGGTGTGGCCAGTAATACCTTTCTTGTATCCTTGATAGCATCCGGGAGAAACCGAGGTGCCCAGCGGTCGGATCGTCATGTAGGGCGTGCAGTACTTCTGGACGCAGCGCCGACGGAACAACAAGAAGGTAGTTGGCGCGGACTGATGAGAAGTTCTTCTTCACGAGTAGGTTGTTTTGAAGCGTGAACGAAGACAATCCACGCTTAAATGCCCTAGGAACAACGTCGGTGTGCCCTTCCAAATACTCGAATAGGGCTTTTAGCTCCGGGTCCCTTCGTTGTTGTTCGGCGAAGTCTTCCGCGCTTATTATTCCAAGGAAGGCGTCGTCATCCTCGTCATCTTGCGGCGGCGGGTCAATGGGGGCGCGTGATAGGCAATCGGCATCTGAGTGTTTTCGTCCGGACTTGTATGTTACAGTGATGTCGTATACTTGTAGTCTGAGGCTCCACCGTGCCAGCCGTCCTGAGGGATCCTTTAATTTCGCTATCCAACACAAGGCGTAATGGTCGCTGACGACTTTGAATGGCCTGCCATATAGGTAAGGGCGAAATTTAGCTGTAGCCCAAACGACGGCGAGGCATTCCTTTTCGGTTGTAGAATAATTGCCTTCCGCTTTTGACAACGACCGGCTAGCGTAAGCTATCACGTGTTCATGTCCGTATTTTCTCTGGACTAGGACGGCACCGAGGTCTAGGCTACTGGCGTCAATGTGGATTTCGGTATAGGCGTGCTCGTGGAAGTGCGCAAGTACGGGCGGCGACTGCATGCGTCGTTTGAGTTCTTGAAATGCGTCGGCCTGCGGCGTTTCTCACTTGAACTCGACGTCACATTTAGTTAGCTGTGTCAGCGGCTCAGCGATGCGTGAAAAGTCCTTGACAAATCGCCTGTAGTAGGCACACATGCCAAGAAATCTATGCACTGCCTTCTTGTCGATGGGCTGTGGGAACTTTGCTATGGCAGCTGTCTTCTGCGGGTCGGGGCGGACTCCAGACTTGCTGATGACGTGGCCTAGGAACAGAAGCTCATCGTAAGCGAAGCGACACTTTTCTGGCTTTAGAGTGAGCCCTGATGACTTGATGGCCTCGAGTACTGTTGCAAGCCGCCTAAGGTGATCGTCGAAATTTCCGGCGAAGACAACGACGTCATCCAAGTAAACGAGACAGGTCTGCCACTTCAATCCTACTAAAACCGTGTTCATCACGCGCTGGAACGTTGCAGGTGCCAAGCACAGTCCAAACGGCATAACCTTCAACTCGTAGAAGCCGTCTGGGGTGATGAAGGCGGTCTTTTCGCGATCTCTTTCGTCGACTTCTGTTTACCAATAGCCAGACTTGAGGTCCATCGACGAGAAGTATTTAGCGTTGCAGAGACGATCGAATGCGTCGTCTATCCGTGGGAGGGGGTATACGTCCTTCTTCGGTGATATTGTTCAGACGACGATAATCGACGTAGAAACGTAGGGTTCCGTCCTTTTTCTTTACGAGGACAACAGGGGATGCCTACGGGCTTTTCGACGGCTGGATGATGTCATCGCGCAGGATTTCGTCGACTTGTTCTCTTATAGCTTCACGTTCTCGCGGCGAAACTCGGTAAGGGCTCTGGCGAAGTGGTCGAGCGCACTCCTCGGTGATTATGCGATGCTTGGCGGCTGGTGTTTGTCGAATCCTCGATGACGTCGAAAAGCAGCCTTTGTATCGTCGGAGCAGACTTTTGAGCTGCTGTTGCTTAATCATAGGGGGATTTGGATTAATGTCGTAGTCTGGTTCGGGAACCATGGTCGTCGGGGTAGATGCGGCGTAATCCGAGAGGACAAACGCATTACCGGTTTCCAGAATTTCCTCGATGTACGCGATCGTCGTGCCCTTGTTGATGTGCTCGAACCCCTGGCTGAAGTTTGTCAGCAACACTTCAGTTTTCCCTCCATGCAGTCGAGCGATCCCTCTCGCGACGCACATTTCACGGTCTAGCAGTAGACGTTGGTCGCCTTCGATGATGCCTTCTACGTCAGCGGGTGTTTCGGTGCCGACCGAAATAATGCTGGAGCGAGGCGGGATGCTCACTTGATCTTCGAGCACACTCAAGGCGCGGTGACTACGAGGGCTCTCTGGCGGTATCGATTTATCTTCCGACAGCGTTATTGACTTCGACTGGAGGTAGATGATTGCGCCGTGTTGGTTCAGGATGTCCATACCGAGAATGACGCCTTGTGAACACTGTTGGAGGATAACGAAGGTGGCAGGAAAAGTCTGGTCATGAGTGGTTATTCATGCCGTGCAGATTCCAGTCGGCGTTATGAGGTGTCCTCCAGCGGTCCGAATTTGAGGGCCTTCCCGTGCGGTCTTATCTTTCTTCAACTGGGCGGCGATGTGTCCACTCATGACGGAGTAATCAGCCCCTGTGTCCACTAAGGCGGTAACTGCGTGGCCGTCGAGAAGCACGTCGAGGTCGATGGTTCTTTGTCTGGCGTTGCAGTTAGGTCTTGGCGTCGGATCACGGCTGCGTGCTGAACTGAAGCTGGAACGTCGCGTGGTCAAGTCGTCTTTCGTCGGTGCAGTCTTGGCTTTATGACTTCGTCGGGACGGCGGCGTGTCATTATGTCATCGAGATGGTCTCTTCGTCGTCTTCGTCGGCGGCGGAGGATCATCGTCAGTTCGACGAACCGTACCTCCATTGGTTGCTGCTTTTAGTTTTCCGGATATGGGCTCGCAGAGCGGCCCCGGGCTGGGCCGGTGTATGGTCGGCGCTGCGGCGACAGGTAGCGGCCTGGGGACGGCGAACGGGACGGTCGTCGAGGGCTCCACTGAGTGGCGGCCAGGTAGTCGGCGATATCGCGAGGTCGTTCGCCAATCTGTGGTCGTGGCGCGTTAACGGCGAACCCACGGAGTCCCATCTCCCGGTATGGGCATCGGCGGTAGATGTGCCCGGCTTCTCCGCTGTGATAGCAAAGCGGGCGGTGGTCGGGGGCGCGCCAAACGTCAGTCTTCCTTGGAACGCCGTGTGAGGTGACTGCTTGGCATGCTGGCGGCGGGGGTGGTGGTGGACGACGGAACTGTGTCGTCACTGGGCCATGCCGTGGGCGAGGAGGGGGAACGTGACGGCGGGCTACAGTGGCGTAAATCATTGCTTGTGGCTGAGGCTGTGGCGATTCAGGGCGTACTCCGAGTTGTTGCTGGAGCTCCTCACGTACGGCGTCGGCAATCGAAGCCACTTGAGGCTGTGATGAAGGCAACAGCTTCTGTAGTTCCTTCCGCACGACCATTCGGATAGTCTCGCGCAGGTCGTCGGTGGCCAGTGGCGCAACTGCGGCGTAGTTTATCGAGTTCGTGCGGCGGTTGAATTGCCGGTTCCGCATTTCCAGTGTCTTCTCGATGCTAGTGGCCTCGTGAAGAAACTCGTCGACGGTCTTCGGTGGGCTTCGTACCATTCCGGCGAAAAGTTCCTCCTTTACACCACGCATCAGTAGACGGACTTCCTTCTCCTCGGACATTTCCGGGTCGGCGTGCCGGAATAGGCGGCTCATTTCTTCGATAAAGATCGCGGTTGTTTCATTAGGTAGCTGCACCCGGGTTTCTAACAGCGCTTGAGCTCGTTCTCGGCGTACGACGCTTGCGAATGTCTGCAAGAAGCCGCTTCGGAACAGCTCCCAGGTTGTTAAGCTGGCTTCTCGGTTCTCGAACCACGTCCTGGCAGCGTCTTCCAATGCGAAGAAGACATCTCGCAGTTTGTCGTCGCTGTTACAGTTGTTAAAAGCAGCGACTCTCTCATATGTCTCAAGCCAGCTTTCCGGGTCCTCGAACGTTGAACCGCGGAACGTCGGAGGCTCCCTGGGCTGCTGCAGCGCGATGGGGGACGCCGGGGCTGCCATTGGGGTGGACTTGGTGGCGATCTTCTTGGTCGTCTCAGGCAAAAGTCCGTGCTCCGGGGGCTGTCCTTGCAGCCTGCGGCTACCTCGCTGGTTCTTGGCAACGTTAGTGTTCTCTTTGCGGTCCGGGCTTGGATCACGGCTTGTCGGGGGCGTCCGGTACATGAACGAAAAGCACCTCCACCAGATGTCACGTGGTGGTAACGTTGAAGAACACAGTAGCAATACTGTGAAAGACAAAACTAACTTTTATTGGGCGAACTTGTGCCCACAAAAACAGACTACACTTATAGCACAACGATAGCGGTGAACACGGTCGGCGATCGTCGAAAATCTGATCAGCGGGTCAAGCGCGTCGGCTTTTATAGATCAGTCATCGAATGTTCCAGATTAACCGCTGGGACCCGCGTGTCTTCCACAAAGTTCCACACTATGCGCGTCGCACATACAGGCAATCAGATTACACAAGTTGCGGTGAAAGACAGTGGACGGAACCATCGATAACATTCCAGAAATTTGTTTTACATGCAGGCTCGTCCTGCGCTGTGCGATAACATTTCTTAGGCACCGAAACGTGGTCGCTAGATAAAGATAAGTACAGGTGTCAATATATATTTACGGGCAACCTTTTAAAGTAGACGATATAGTCACAAATTGAATTTTTATTGCAACAGTTCGAAAGAAACAGCGTCGCTGGAAATTGGCTTGCAAGTCTCCAAAGGTTGCACACATTTGCTGTCTTTTCTTCTTGGGAACATTGCAAGTAATTTGTGTTGATTGTACATTGTTGCGTATGATCTCAGCAATGGTATTACCGGTACATTTATGCTGAAGAGGTAAACATAAAGTAAAATTGTTTGTTTAATTTTTTAATTTTTTTGTAGCAAATGGGCATTTTTGATGTCCGCTGTACTGCTTTATTTGGGTGGGATCCGGGACCTCTGTGAGGCGCTCATTGTCTTTGATCCATTTATCATCTTCAGATTTTACATAGTTGCAAGAAATAAGTCCAAATTCAAATAATTTTTCTCGCCCCCGTGGTTCACCTCGTGTGATTGAAAAATAGCTCTGTGTTAAAGATAAATATAACTGACACACGCATTTCCAGGCTCATTCACTTATCGTAATAGTAATTCGCAATATTGTCACCCAGCTAGTACAAGCTAAACTAGTTCGCCAGCGACAGATTGGTAAAAAAACGTCTGCCTTTACCAATGGCTAATCCTCGTAGAGCGCGCGCGCAACCACGAACTGCCTTGTTCCCACCTCAAGGGGCCAGTGTCATCACGTGCCAACTTATCCCGCGTTTTTCAAAAGCGGCCGACCCGGTCGCTTCATTGCCAGCGGGCGAGCACTATGGGCCAAAGTGCCAACATGAAAAGACACACACACGCACACACAAAAAAAGAAACATACAGGTATGTACACAATGCTGAAGCATATTGTGCGGGTTGCTTATCCCTCGCGTGCGTAGTACGGCTTCATCCGTACTGCGTGGACGACTTCAGCACGGAGACGGCGTCGGTTAGAACCAGTATCAGAACTTTGAGGCATCACCTCGTAGTTCGCATCACTGAGGCGGCGTAGTACATCATAGGGGCCGAAATAGCGGGGCGCAACAATTTCTCCGAGAGCCCGCGGTGTCGAATAGGTGTCCACACCCACACGCGCTCGCCTGGTGAGAACGGAACGTCCCGTCGAGTCCGGTTCTAACGGCAAGCGTCGGTATTCTGCTGAATGCGGATGCGATTCCGAGCAAGCTGGCGAGCCTCCTCGGCTTTCCCGATGACCTCTTAAGTGGTGTCATTCCTCGTGGCTCCGTGATCTACCGCGAGCATGGCGTCTAAGGGGGCTGTAACGCGACGTCCGTAAACGAGCTCGAACGGCGCAAACTCCGTGGTCTCCTGCACAGCGGTATTATAAGCAAACGTCACGTAAAATTTCACCCCATGTTTTCTGTTCCACATCTAATGTACATGGAGAGCATGTCGGCCAATGTTGTGTTTAGGAGCTCTGTTAAGCCGTTAGTTTGGGGATGAGAGGCTGTGGTCTTTCGGTGGTTGGTGTGCGTCTGCGTGAGGACTTGTTGCAATAACTCCGCTGTAAACGCTGCGACGCAGTCAGTATTGAGTACAGCGGGTGCACCGTGACGAAGCACGATGTTGTGGTCGAAGAAGCTGGCGACTTCAGCAGCAGTTCGCCGCGGCACTGCTTTCGTCTCCGCATAGTGAGTTAAATAGTCAGTTGCCACAATTATCCACTTGTTTAGCAAGAATGACGTGGGGAACAGACCAAGAAGGTCCCTTCCCATTTGCTGCAACGGCACCGGAGGCGGATCCCAAAGCTGCAGGAGGCCGGCAGGCTTGACGGTTGGGACTTTACACCTCTGACAGTCACGGCACGCTCGCACGTAGCGCTGAACCGAGGAATTAAAATAGGTGTGGCCAATAGCGTTTCGGCCGTATGCGCGCTAATGTCCTCGCGAAGCCTAAGCGGCCGGCACAAGAGTCGTCTTGACACGCCTGTAAAACTTCCTCCCGCAGCGCCGTCGGAACGACGAGAGGGAACGTTTACTGGCTGTTCTCGAAAATTTTCTTGTACAGGACATCGTTCCGCAGAAAGTACGACGTCAATTCTTGTGAAAGTGGGCGTGGGACAACAACATCAGCTCCCTCGAGATATTGGATGACTGCAAGCAGCTCAGAGTCTGCACGTTGATATTCAGCCAAACGCACTACGTCGACGACACCTAGAAACGGCAAATCAGGCTCCAAGTCAGAGGATGTCAAGGGAATAGGAGAACGTGACTAGCAGTCAGCGTCGCTATGCTTATGACCGGATCTGTAGACAACAGTTATGTCGTATTCCTGGGGGCGGAGGCTGCAACGAGCGAGGCGACCTCACGGATCTCTTAGATTAGCAAGCCAGCAGAGCGAGGGGTGATCACCGACCGCTCGAAATGGCCGGCCGTATAAGTAGGGTCGAAACTTGCTGATGGCCCACATGACTGCTAAACATTCTTTTTCGGTGGTTGAATAATCAGCCTCTTCTTTTGTGAAACTATGGCTCGCGCACACAATTACACGTTCTGCGCCGTCTTGCCATTGAACCAGAATAGCTCCGAGTCCTACGTTGCTTGCGTCTGTGTGAATTTCAGTTGCCGCGGTGTCATCGAAATGCGCCAGCACTTGGAGTGGATTGAAGGCGTTTGCGCGATTCGATGGAGGCTTGCTCTTGGTCTTCCGTTCACGCAAAGGGCACATATTGTCGCGTTAGCCTCGTGAGAGGTTCAGCAATCCTTGAGAAGCCTTCAACAAAACGATGGTAGTAAGCGCAGAGGCCCCGGAACCGGTGAAGAGCCTTGTTGTATTTTGGATGAAGCAACTCGGCAACAGCAGCCAGCTTTTCGGAGTCTGGGCGTACACTTTGGGAGCTGACTGCGTGGCCTTGAAACTTGAGTTCCTGGAAGTCAAAGTAACATTTTTCAGGCTTGATGGTGAGCTTTGCCTTGCGTATTGCGGTAAGGACGCTTCGTAGCTGGGTGAGATGTTCATCGAACGTGCTGGAAAACACAACAACGTCGACTAGGTACACTAGGCACGTCTGCCACTTTAGTCCAACGAGCGCAGTGTCCATCATTCGTTGGAACGTAGCAGGAACAGAACACAGACCGAAAGGCAGCCCGTCGGGAGTCACGAAGGCGGTTTTTTTTCACAGTCACGCTCGCCTACTTCGATTTGCCACTACTCTGACTTTAGGTCCAACGCAGTAAAGAACTGAGCATGACGCAGATGGTCCACAGCGTCATTGACCCGTGGCAGGGGGTAAATGTCTCGTTTGGTGACTCTGTTAAGCAGTCTGTATTCAACGCAGAAGCGGATTGTGTTGTCTTTCTTTTTTACTAGACCCGACAGGTGATGCCCACGAACTTGTCGATGGCTGCATTGCGTCATTTAGCATTTCCTGAACTTGACGCTTTATCGTGTCTTGCTCCACAAGTGACACGCGGTACGAATGCTGACGAGCAGGCCGCGCTGACTCCTCTGTAACTATCCGGTGTTGCGTAACGGAGATGCGCTGGACTTCGAGGTCCGTGGAAAAACAACCAGGGAATTGTCACTAGGCCCAGCAGCTGATCCTTCTGTACATCTACTGAGTCAGCATTAATGTGGACGCGGGTACTCAGGCTGGCATGAGTTGTTGCATCTGGTGAAGTCGCTTGTAAATGCCGACATCGGACAAGTCAGCAGCTGTTTAGGAACGCTACAGCTGTACCTTGAGGGACGTGCTGATACTCATTGCTGAAGTTGATCAACAAAACTTGCGAGCATTGGTTCTGTAGTCGAACACAGCCCCGGGCGATGCAGATGTATCTTTCGAGCAGCAGTGAGATATTTGCCTCGGCAATACCGTCATAGTCGCCGAATGCGTGGCAGGTTACGAGGGTCAATACGCTGTTCCTTGGCGTCACCGTGATGTTCTCGTCAACAATCCTCAAGGCGTTGACATAAGTGTTGTGAGTGCTGCTCCCTGCTTAGGCCTGAGCCGTCAAAAACGTTACCCGCGACTTCTATAAGTTTATCACGGCTCCATTAGCCTGCGGAAAGTCAATTCCCAGAATTCGCTCCCTCGAAAAACTTGGGAGGATAACGAAATCTCCGAGGTACGTAAACCCACGAATGCTCACTCGCGCTGTGCATCTTCCTACCGGGGTTAGCAGATGGCCGCCGACATTGCGAATCTGCGACCCAGTCCACTCGGTAGAAAATTGCTTCAGCTTGCAGGCAAGGTGCACGCTCATAACTAAGGTGTCCGCTCCAGTGTCGATTAACGCCGTGATTTCTTCGTCGTCTACGACGACGGGAATGTTCGACATTGCTACCTCTGGTACTATGTTTGACTGTGTCTGTACGTCTGCGGCGTTCTGTTTACGTCGTCGCTGTAGTAGTGGAGGATCTTGCGTACAGTCGACGTCAGTGGCCTCACCTCCAGAGGTCGCTGAACTCAGTTTTCCCGACCCACCGGACTAGGCGAGCGGCGTCTGGGAGCGCCGCGAGAGAAGGCTGGGCTTGGCGATGGTGACCTGTAACGAGCAGGAGACGACGAACGGGGCTCGTGCCATCGCTGATCAACATGGCGAGCATTCGCGATGAAACTGTCTATTTCTGGTGACCGCTCACCAGGTCGTGGACGAGGTCTACGGAGCCCCACATGACGATAAGGACACATTC
Organism: Dermacentor variabilis; assembly: GCF_050947875.1. NCBI lineage: Eukaryota > Metazoa > Arthropoda > Arachnida > Ixodida > Ixodidae > Dermacentor > Dermacentor variabilis. Next base: position 3,039,412 of record NC_134572.1, on the reverse strand, counting down.
TGTAAACGTGCCTGGCTTTGCTACGACGTAAACGAAGGGGTTTGTAGTTTCTCGTGCGCCAGACCTCGCTCTTCCTAGTTCTTGCTTCGGTGATGTGAGGTGGGCTGCGAGGCCTGAAGCTTACATCGATTTGTTGAGCGAGATGTACCATGTTGTACGCACTTGAGGGTAGTAGACGGCGCACTTCTTCAGCGTAATTCATTTCAGAACGCGGTCGCTGCTGTGGTGTCTCGTACTGTCCAGGAACATGGATGGCCTGTCGGACCTCGGCGCGCACCATTTCCGCAATGAAAAGTTGTCCCATAGGGGCAGCGGTCGTCTGCATCATCTGCAGTTCCTCCTTGATGACATCCCTAGGCTGATGAATTCTCACAAGGCGCCGATGTCGTTACTGAGGGTAACGGCAAAGAGCTGCCTTGAAATCACGGCGTCGCGGTTGTATTGCCTGGCCCGCTGTTGAAGGGCCTTTTCCATGGTAGTGGCTGCGTCATGGAACTCTGCAAGTGTCGTCGGCGGGTTTCTAATAAGGCCAGCAAATATTTCCTCTTTGACGCCGCGCATTAACTGGTGTGGTGGCGTAGAGGTAGAACAACCGCCTCGCGTGCAAGAGGTCCGTGGTTCGAATCCCGGTGCTGTGCAATTTTCCACCGGGTTAAAAAAATCCGCGTGTTGATATAATTGCATAAGCAGACCTGGAGTGTGGCCTGATCCCGGTGGCCAGAACCGGTGACGCACTCCCTCGCCAGAGCAGGATTGGCCACCCTAGTGCAGTACTTGGCCACAACCTCCTATATGAACACAACAAACAAACCCCGGCCCTCAGTCTCCAGCAGCTGCGAAGCAACTGATTGCGGCGCAGCAGAGCGACCTGCGACGCAGCAGAGGGTGCTAAGAATCCCTGGCTCCGGACAGGCCGCCATTGGAATCTGAACCTGGCAACGTTTAACGCTATAACGTTATCTAGTGAGGCGAGTCTAACAGTGCTATTGGAGGAATTAGAGGGCAGTAAATGGGATATAATAGGACTCAGTGAAGTTAGGAGGACGAAAGAAGCATATACAGTGCTGAAAAGCGGGCACGTCCTTTGCTACCGGGGCTTAGCGGAGAGACGAGAACTGGGAGTTGAATTCCTGATTAATAAGGATATAGTTGGTAAAATACAGGAATTCTATAGCATTAACGAGAGGGTGGCAGGTCTTGTTGTCAAACTTGACTGAATGTAGGGGCGTAGACCTGTACGTCCTTCAATTTGTACGTCTTATTAAGTTTCACAACAAGACCTGCCACCCTCTCGTTAATGACCAGGAAGTCGAAAGCCTCTATGAAGACGTGGAATTGGCGATGGGTAAAGTCAAAACAAAATACACTATACTGATGGGCGACTTCAATGCCAGGGTAGGCAAGAAGCAGGCTGGAGACAAGTCAGTGGGGGAATATGGCATAGACTCTAGGAATAGCAAGGGAGAGTTATCAGTAGAGTTTGCAGAACAGAATAATATGCTGATATTGAATGCCTTCTTCCGCAAGCGGGATAGTCGAAAGTGGACGTGGAGGAGCCCGAATGGCGAGACTAGAAATGAAATAGACCTTATTCTCTGCGCTTACCTTGGCATCATTCAACAAGTGGACGTGCTCGGCAAGGTGCGCTGCAGTGACCATAGGATGGTAAGAGCTCGAATTAGCGTAGGCTTGAGGAGGGAATGGAAGAAACTGTTATATAAGAAGCCGATCAATGAGTTAGCGGAAAAGGGAAAATAGAGGAATTCCGGATCAAGCTACAGAAGATATGAACGACAATCTTATGGGCATCTTTAAGGAATGTGCAATAGAAGTCTGTGGTAACTACGTTATACGGGACGCAAGTAAGCTATCGCAGGAGACGAAAGATCTGATCAAGAAACGTCAATGTATGAAAGCCTCTAACCCTACAGCTACAGCTACAGCTACAGCTAGAATAGAACTGGCACAACTTTCCACGTTAATCAACAAGCGTAAGACCATTGACATATGTAAGTATAATATGGATAGAATTGAACATGCTCTCAGTAACGGCGGAAGCCTAAAAGCAGTGAAGAAGAAACTAGGAATACGCGAGAATCACATGTATGCGTTAAGAGACAAAGCCGACAATAATATTACTAATATGGATGAGATCGTTCAAGTGGCTGAGGAGTTCTATAGAGATTTATGCAGTACCAGTGGCACCCACGACGATAATGGAAGAGAGAACAGTCTAGAGGAATTTGAAATCCCACAAGTAACGCCGGAAGAAGTAATAAAAGCCTTGGGAGCTATGCAAAGAGGGAAGGGAGCTGGGGAGGATCAGGTAACAGCAGATTTGTTGACGGATGGTGGGCAGATTGTTCTTGAAAAACTGGCCACCCTGTACAAGCAATGCCTCATGAATTCAAGCGTACAGGAATCTTGGAAGAACACTAACATAATCCTAATCCACAAGAAAGGGGACGCCAAGGACTAGAAAAATTATATACCGATAAGCTTACTGTCCGTTGCCTACAAAGTATTTATTAAGGTAATTGCAAATAGAGTCAGGAACATTTTAGACTTCCGTCAACCAAAGGGCCAGGCAGGATTCAGTAAAGGCTACTCAACAATAGACGATATTCACAATATCAATCAGGTCATACAGAAATATGCGGAATATAACCAACCCTTATATATAGCTTTCGTTGATTACGAGAAAGCGTTTGAAGCAATCGTAACCTCAGCAGTCATGGAGGCATTGCGGAATCAGGGTGTAGACGAGCCGTATGTAAAAATGCTGAAAGATTTCTATAGCGGCTCCACAGCCACCGTAGTCCTCCATAAAGAAAGCAACAAAATCCCAATAAAGAAAGGCATCAGGCAGGGAGATACGATCACTCCAATGCTATTCACAGCGTGTTTACAGGAGGTATTCAGAGACCTGGATTGGGAGGAATTGAGGATAAGAGTTAATGGAGAATACCTTACTAACTTGCGATTCGCTGATGATATTGCCTTGCTTAGTAACTCAGGGGACCAATTTCAATGCATGGTCACTGACCTAGACAAGCAAAGCAGAAGGGTGGGTCTAAAAATTCACCTGCAGAAAACTAATGTTTAACAGCCTCGGAAGAGAACAGCACTTTACGATAGGTAGCGAGGCACTGGAAGTGGTAAGGGAATACATCTACTTAGGACAGGTAGTGACTGCGGAACCGGATCATGAGACTGAAATAATCGGAAGAATAAGAATGGGCTGGTGTGCGTTTGGCAGGCATTCTCAGATCATCAACAGCAGGTTACCATTATCCCTCAAGAAAAAAATTTGTATAGCAGCTGTGTGTTACCAGTATTCACGTACGGGACAGAAACCTGGAGGCTTACGAACAGGGTTCTACTTAAATTGAGGACGACGCAACGAGCTATGGAAAGAAGAATGATAGGTGTAACTTTAAAGGGTAAGAAAAGGGCAGATTGGGTGCGGGAACAAACGCAAGTTAATGACATCTTAGTTGAAGTGAAGAAAAAAAATGGGGGCATGGGTAGGACATCTAATGAGGATGGAAGATAACCGATGGTTATTAAGGTTTACGGACTGTATTCCAAGGGGACTGAAGCGTAGAAGGGGGCGGCAGAAAGTTTGGTGGGTGGATAAAATTAAGAAGTTTGCAGGGACAACATGGCCGCAATTAGTACATGACCGGGATAGTTGGAGAAGTATGGGAGAGGCTTTTGCCCTGCAGTGGGCGTAACCAGGCTGCTGCTGCTGCTGCTGCTGCTGCTGCTGCTGCTGCTGCTGCTGCTGCTGCTGCTGCTGCTGCTGCTGCTGCTGCTGCTGCTGCTGCCGCTGCTGCTGCTGCTGCTGCTGCCGCTGCTGCTGCTGCTGCTGCTGCTGCTGCTGCTGCTGCTGCTGCTGCTGCTGCTGCTGCTGCTGCTGCTGATGATGATGATGATGATGATGATGATGATGATTAGGTGGCACACTTTCTTTGTTTCAGTCATAGAAGGGTCCACACGTCGGAAGAGCCAATTCATGTCTTCTACGTACGCCGTCACTCGCTCATTTCGGCCTTCAATTCTCGCCTCCATTGCTAACTCCGCCCTCTCCTTGCTGTCCGCCCTCGCGAAGGCATTGAGGAATTGCCGACGAAATTCTTCCCATGACGTAAATGTCGCTTCGTGGTTCTCAAACCATGTTTTCGCGGAATCTTGAAGAGCGAAGTACACGTAGCGTAGCTTACCCTCGCGGGTCCAGTCGTTGAGGTTGGCAACCTGGTCGAAGTGGTCAAGGTTATCGCCGGCGTCCTCTGAAGCACTTCCGTGGAATGGAGTCGGAGTCCGGGCGTGATTGACGACCACGTGCAATGCTGCAGTAGCTGCAGGAGGTGGCTGGTTCGTCATTCTAGTTCGTTCGGGTAGCGGACCCTGCTCTGGCTGGAGTCCCTGGAGACGTCGGCTGGTACGTACGTGCATAGGGATAAGGTTGGCCGAACTACTCGCCGGGCTTAGGTCTGGGGTACGCTCCGGAGACGTTAACATCTTCCGCACCCAGCATGTCCACCAGAAATGTCACCCAGCCAGTACAAGCTAAAGTAGTTCACCAGTGTTAGATGCGGACCCTTTTTCTGACATCCTTCGAGTTCACCAGACCACATCGAATCGCCGTCGCACCCAATTAAAGTGTGCAGAAGCGTGTATAACACGTTCTCGGACCTATCAGACAAGTTAGCGAACCCCCACCCGAGGTGCCGCACGTCCAGACAAGTTGGCGGACCCCACCTCGTGCGCCAGACGTGGAGCTGTTGTCCCACTTCTAGGCTATTCTCGAAAGTGCGACGGGAGCCTAGCGCGGTTACAGGTAATCTGGGTCCCGAGCAAAGCTGCTTTACAGCTCTGAAAAGCTCGTTAGAAAACAACCCGTGTCCTCCAGCTGAGCGCTTTCAGACGGGGATGCAACAAGGCAACGCCAGCTGTAATTCACCGTGAAGGCCTCGGAGCGACACCATCTGCCGATTGTGACGGCAGTTGCAGACCTGGAGGCAATACCGGTGGCAACTCATCCCTCGAACAGTGGAGCACTTGCAGTTACCCCTTGAGCCGAATGTGACTGCACTTGCATGGGTACCTACCATTGGCTGAAAATGACACCTCAGTAGGCTCGACGAGTGGCTGAAGATGACGTGACCCCAAGACACCGAAGGGGTTAAAAGACAGAGACAGGGAGCAGAAAGAAGCAGTCCTTCCTTCATTCATCTCTTTCGGGCTTCTTGCCACAGGCCGCAGCGTCCGACTTAGTGCCAGCCATCAATTACTTTATTACTGTTCAATTCTTTGTATTCTTACTGTAATTAATATAAATAAACCTTCCGTTTCATCTCAAAATCCTCCTCAACGTTGGCCGACTCCCGCACTCGAGGGCAAGTTCCAATCTCTGGTGAATAGCGGGGGCATTGTCCTCCAGTTCCAATACCAGCGACAAATTGGCAAAAAACGTCTGCCTTTAGCAATGGCTCATTCTCGGAGAGCGCGCGCGCAACCACGAACTTCCTCGTTGTCGCCTCAAGGGGCCAGTGTCATCACGTACGAACTTATTTCACGTCAATCATCATCAGCCTGGTTACGCACACTGCAGGGCAAAGGCCTACGCCAGACTTCTGGAACTACCCCGGTGATGTAGAGATTGTGGCCATGTTGTCCCTGCAAACTTCTTAATCTCATCCGCCCACCTAACTTTCTGCCGCCTCCTGCTGCGCTTCCCTTCCCTTGGAAACCAGGCCGTAACCCTTAGTGACCATCGGTTATCTTCCTTCCTCATTACATGTCCTGCCCATGCACATTTCTTAATGTGCATGGGCACATTTAGTTTAGTATAGTTGTATTGCGTAGTAGTGCCCCAAAACCATTAAGCCATAGGTTAATTTGGAATAAAAAAGTGAATAATAAATATTTTTTTTTTAGCCAGAGTGGTATAAGCGCAGATATCCTATATAGTCATCCAACTGTGCGGGCAAGATCTACACTTAGGTTTCTAACGTGCACTGACCAGCTCACGTCTTCCTGAAACCAAACCCCGAGAAATTTTTGTGTCTGAACTTGTTTTATAAGGGTGTTTTCAAATTTCACGTTAAGTTTGTGGTGTAGAGGTTTGTTGGGAGGACGAAATATGACATATGTTGTTTTTGAGGCATTTAATCCTAACTTGTTTCTGTTTAACCAGTTCGAAAGATGCACAAGGTAGTCATTTACAGAGGACTCAAGTGTCAGTAGGTTATGCGAAGAGAAAAAGACATTGGTATCATCAGCATACATTATGGTTTCAGCAGAACTATCAATTTTGACAATGTCATTGATATAGACAAGAAATAGTAATGGGCCCAATATTGATCCTTGTGGTACTCCTTGTTTTAGCTTCGCGAGTGTTGATACCGCATCATTAATTTTCACCAACTGATAACGATCATTCAGATAGCCATCTAGAAGATCTAGTACAATACCTCGGACACCGTACCTTGATAATTTGTTAAGTAATAAATCGAACTGTATGGAATCAAAAGCTTTCTGAATGTCTAAAAACAAACCTAGTGTATATTTTCTACATTCCATGTTTTCAATTATCCTGTCTTTGATGTGTACAAGAGCGTGTTCTGTCGATCGATGCTTGCGAAAGCCATATTGATATTGAGTTATGATCTGATGCTTTTTTAAAAATGAAACTAGCCTCTCATGAATGACGCATTCAAATACTTTAGCTATTGTAGGAAGAACTGAAATAGGTCGGTAGTTAGATAAATTGTTTGTATCACCTCCTTTGAAAATTGCGGTGACATTGGCGATTTTTAATAGCTTAGGAAATACGCCTGTTGTTAGAGTGAGGTTAATTATGTATCTAAGAACTTCACATATTAAAGGCGATATTAATTTTATTTCGTTTGAACGAAGTTCATCCACCCCTGGAGATGTATTATTTTTTAGCTTGCGAATTATACTTGAAATTTCACTAGGATCAGTAGGTTTCAGGAAAAGAGAGTGATTCAATATGGTGTCTAGTGGCATACTGTCGTCGCTGACAGTTTCGCTCATGGTATTGTAGGAGCCAGCATCCACAATATGTGTGTTCATTGTATTAGCTAGTCGTTCACCGATGAGTGTTTTACCATCAACTACGAGCTGCGTAATCCTATCCCTAGCTTTTGTTCTTGAAGTGAGCGAGTTTACAACCTCCCATATTCGTCGCTGATTATTATATATGCTCTCAAAAAGATTCTGATAGTAGTACTGTTTTGCTTTTCTTAACTCAGTCGTTAAAGCATTCCGATACTTCTTAAGCTCTGTGAATGTATATGGATCCCGTGAACGGATAAAATCATGGAATAACTTATCTTTTATTTTGATACGGTGATAAAGCTATGAATTAATGCAATGTTTCTTGTGTTTTCTTCTATTACGACCGGTCGGCTGTAATACAGGAAATGCGGCATTGTATGAAGCGTGTAGTAAAGAAAAGAATTTCTCGTAAGCGCTGTCTGCATTTTCGTCATTGTAAACCTCACTCCAGTCAATCAGACATGAGCAAGTGGAAAAATTCTTTTTGTCTTGGAAGGTTTATGACTCTTCTACCTTCTCTGTTAATATAGGGCTTGTCATAGTACTTAGTGATTGAAAAAAGCAAAAAAAACTGGCAGATGATCACTAAGAGCATATGAAAATATTCCGCTCGAGATGTCTCGTGGACTGAAGTTTGTTATGCAAACATCCAAAACAGTGGCAGTTTGTTTTGTAAGTCTTGTAGGTTTATTTACATGGTTTGCGAAGCCATACGTAGATAACAGTGTCTCAAAATTTTTTACGTAAGCATCATTGGAACTTTAGTCGATATTGATGTCCCCCATAATAATGCAAGATGCGTTTGAAAAGACATGGGAAGCCAAGAGTAAGTCCACAAACTCTACGAAACGACCTTTGTGCCCTAGCGGAGGGCGGTAAAGAGCGACCACCACTATTTTGTCGATACGCAAGCATAAACATTCAAAATCGGCTTTCATTACCGAGAAATCACTAAACACTTCATAAGAAAAGGTATTCTTAAAGTAGATAGCCAGCCCTCCACCCTTTTTTTGCCTACGACAAAGATGTTGAGACCGATAACCTGGAAAGTTTGGTTTTGTGTCATTATCTGAAAGCCATATTTCAGTAAAGGTTAGAATATCGAAGTCAACTGATAACGAATGCAAAAAAACATAAATGTCATCTGCCTTTGGTCGAATGCTTCTACAGTTTGCTTGTAATGCAGAAAAAAACTTTCCACAAGAAAACTCACGATTAAAAGCGTCAACTGTGTAGTATCTGCTCTTCTCCACTGGGTTCATCATCATGAACAGGAAAGGCAATTAAATTACATTCAATTTAGTCTTCAACATTTGATTTTATCTAAATCTCCTTCATGAGCAATGTCAATTATATCGGAGTGTTCATCTTCACGTACAAGCACCTTGCCTCCAGTCGTCCAGGCAAGTTTCCATTTGGCAGCCTTTTCCCTTTTAATCGCATCTGAAAGCAGTGCCTTGTTTTTTGGAGTCAAGTGTTCGTTCACAGAAACCGGAGTTGTTCCTTCAAGACCAAGCATAGAGCTGTCTGTCTACTTTTTTCTGTACTTTGATAACTGCTCATTTCGCTGATTTCGTCTGACAAAGCGAACAACTATGTTCTTGACATCAGCATTGAATGTACGCACATAGTGACACGTGTCAATGTCAACCATGGTGTCAATGGTTACCCTACACTTTCGCCTATTTTGCTTATTAGCAAGTGGGTCCTTTCCATCCGGAACGCCCTTAATCTCGAGGTTATTGAGGCGCTGGTATTGCTCGAGCTCTTGACATCTTTGTGATAATTGGGCGTTTTCGCCTTTCAGTTCAGTGTTCCGTTTGAGCAATTCCTGCATTTCAAGCCTCAAGTTTTTGATTTCATTAGTAGTATCTTTGACATCATTGCAAATATCAGTGCAGTAAGACACACTTTTCTTAAGCTCTCGCATTTCTTCCCGGAAATCACGCCTCAAATTCTCGAGAGCCCTTGTCATCTCACGCAAATCTTTTGTCGTGTCCTGTTCCGAAGGCACGCCGCTCCCTTTTACAGTGTTCTTTCCAGTATCTTTTCCCGCCATTAGACATGAAAGCACATGCACAATACAGCACAGGCAACAACAGTAGATTGTTCGGCAGCAGTGCACTAGAAGGATTTACAAAATCTGTGGTACAAAATTCCTCACCTGCGAAGGCAAAGAATGAATGGCGATCAGATCCGTGCTGTGCGTGCACCGCTGCCGAACTGTGCAATGCAGTCTGTGTGGCCTCTTTTATAGCGTGCGTTGTCTTCGGGGCGTTGCTGTTGAGGTAGTCACGGGACCAAGGTTTCAGCGCAGGCGCACCGTCCGATGAACGCGTGGCAGTCTTCGGCGAAGATGGGCCTTGATAATGGGATGCGATCTGTAGAACTGCGAAGGCAAAGAATGAATGGCGATCAGATCCGTGCTGTGCGTGCACCGCTGCCGAACTGTGTACTGTAGCAGTTCTTTCGTTCTTATGTCGCAGTTTCTTCCGTTCCCTCCTCAAGTCTAAGCTAATTCGAGTTCTTACCATCCTATGGCCACTGCAGCGCACCTTAGCGAGCACGTCCACATCTTCGTTGATGCCAGGATTAGCGCAGAGTATAAGTTGTATTTAATTTCTTGTCCCGCCATTCGGACTCCTCCACGTCCACTTGCGGCTATCCCACTTGTGGAAGAAGGTATTTATTATCCGCATATTATTCTGTTCTGCAAATTCTACTAATAACTCTCGCCTGCTATTTCTAGAGCCTATGCCATATTTCCCCACTGGCTTGTCTCCAGCCTGCTTCTTGCCTACCCTGGCATTGAGGTCGCCCATCAGAATACTGTATTTTGTTTTGACTTTACCCGTCGCCGATTCCACGTCTTCGTAGAAGCTTTCGACTTCCTGGTCATCATGACTGAATTTAGGGGCGTGGACTTGTACGACCTTCAATTTGTACCTCTTATTAGGCTTCACAGCAAGACCTGCCGCCCTCTCGTTAATGCTATATAATTCATGTATGTTGCCAGCTATAGCCTTATTAATCAGGAATCCGCCTCCTAGTTCTCGTCTCTCCGCTGAGCCCCGGTAGTACAGGACGTGCCCGCTTTAGCACTGTATATGCATCTTTGTCCTCCTAACTTCACTGAGCCTCATTATACGCCATTTACTGCCCTCTGATTCCTACAATAGCACTGCTAGACTCTCCTCACTAGATAACGTTCTAACTTTAAACGCTGCCAGGTTCAGATTCCTATGGCGGCCTGTTCGGACGCGGGTATTAGCACCCTCCGCTGCGTCACAGGCCTCACCACCGCAGTGGTGACTTGCTTCGCAGCCACTGAGGACTGAGGGCTGGGGTTTGGTTGTATTCATATAGTAGGTCGTGGCCAAGTACTGCACCAGGGTGGCCAATCCTGCTCTGGTGAAGGAGTGCGTTACCGGTTTTGGTCACCGGGATGAGGCCGCACTTCAGGCCTGTTTATGCAACTTTATCAACACGCGGATTTTTTAAAATCTGGTTGAAAATTGCGCCGTACCAGGATTCGAACCAAGGTCCGCTTGCGCGCGAGACAAATGCTCTACCTCTACGCCACCGCTGCAACCTATAATTTGTATGTACACAGAGAGAGAGAGAATCCGATCGTTAGCAGTTTGCCCCCCCCCCCCCTCCGCCTCGAGAAATAGTTGGTACGCCACTGGTTTCCAGCGATTTCCAAGATTAAAGGCAGCTATAAACACCTTTCAGTAGGCTTCTAAAGAATTGACTCCGAGTAATACCAGAGCTCAAGACTTCAGAGCTTGAATGAAAGTTTTCTTTTCTTTACAGTTGGAAATCACTGCCTACCCCATTCCGTCACGGATTCCTCGAATCCGAAAGAGTGACGATCGATCGAGAGTAACTGCGTCTCTAACAGCCAACACTGCCGCTCAGCGACGTTATGCTGCTGAGCACGAAGTGGCGAGTCCTATTTGTGGTACCCCGTGGCCGCATTTCGGTGGTCGCAGAATGCAAAGATGCGCACGTAATGAGGGAGGGCGTTTTGATGGGTGTAATGCAGAGCAACAAGCGGTCAGCTCCGATTGGCCGAACTTACTTGAGGCGTGCCCTATATAACACAGCAGTTTCTTCGATACTAAACAATCTATAAAGGTATTCGTCAGTCGCTTTTAGGTACTTTTCGGGCAATGCACTCCAGTTAGCAGTAGGTTACACACGCCCCCGCGAATGCGGTGGGATTCCGATCGAACTTGTCTTTCAGAGCGAGAGCGTCGCCATCAGTCACTTGCGAATTCGAACGTCTGTAGTTATCAGGTTTGCATTCACGCATGTGAAGGTCTTCTTTTTCGAGCTTTGGTTTTCCGCACGCACAGTGTTGGCGGTAGGATGCAGTGCTCACGTGCGACAAGGCGGGCAATCCTAGGGAGAGGCTCTTGAATGCGCTGGCAAGCGCTGGTGTGCCGAAATACTCTTGATTACATCGCCACAAGCACGAACGTCGCCGTAAGCGTTGATTTTGTCGGACTAACGCTGACTTACCTCGTAGCACACGCAGCGCGCGATCCGGGAGGTGAGAGCATCGCGGGGAAGCGCGAGGCCCCTGTTTGCGTGGCGCGAGATGTCGGAGGACTCGTAGGAGAGCAATTACCGCGTGCAATATGAGCCCTGGCGAGGGCAGGGCATGCGCTGCCGCTCAAGTGCCGCTGGGTAAGCGATCGCTTCCGGAGAGACCGTCGTTATGAACTCGGAGGTCACGGAGTGCAAGCTGTGTGATCTGCCTTTGCTACTCGTTTGGTGACTTTCCAAGCTTTGCCCTTTCCTTCCTCTGTAGAGTCGGTGAATGTTCTTGCTGCACTCACTGTAGGCTTCGTGTTTAACGCGTCTTTGGTAAGCCATTTGCGTTACTCGTTCCCCCGCTCGACATTTGCACTCGCTTCTACTTTAATGCCGTCTGTGCTTTGAAATGGCAGCTCTTCAAGTTACTCCTTGTAACGGCATTACTCCCTGTATGAAAATGCGGCGATCCTTGTGTAATGAGAGTACTGGAGCTGAAAGCGAAGCGTATACTGTAAGAGAATCCTTTTACAAATTTCTCTCACCACCTGACAATTGATTTGATGTACTACCTTATAATCAAACTCTTCTGGCGCAGTGCCTGCACCAAACGGTTTGCGCAAAAGGCAAAAATAATTAAGGAATTTCGTCGCCGTTGTGTGAGTGAAGCGTTTTGCAAATACCCCGCTCAATGACGCCCGATGCAATTATTTTAGCGCAGGAGCGGTTTTTTTCCCCAAGTCTCTCGCAGACCCCCTTTCACGGAAACTATGTGTCCTCACCTCCATGGCGACACCCCGCCTCTCGCTTCAGGCCGAAAGGGCCGACAGCCATTTTTTAAACCCTTAGGTAACCTTGACTACCTCAACTCACGGTGTGTAATGGTCACTTCTTGTATTATGAGGAGATCACGTTGTCATGAATATTTCGCCGCTTTATGAATGGCTTTTGAGGAACAGAGGCCATCAAATGGTGCTTTTATGCTTACAGCATAGATGCATGGCAGTAGCCGCTTGGATTTCAGTGGTTTTATTGTATACGATTTTTGGCACGAGATCACAGCAGGCGTTCCTTGCGGGCTGCGGTCGCCCTGGCTGCATGATCTTTTCCTGCGCTTTGAGACATACATGGAACCATCCGTGTGGCGTTTTAGGGCCGTACATTGCTATCCGTTGGGTGACGTACGCTTGCGAAAGGGACGAGTAGGTTGACAAGCGACGAGTGTGACCAAAATGTCGAAGACGAATAAGGTCAGGATGAGACGGGCCGTGTGCAGAGTGCCGTGTCTCGAGCGCTACCACGCGGTCTCTAGTCTACAGTAATTAGGATGAACTCAGTCATGGAACGCTGAATTTCGGAGCAATTCAATGCACCACTGTTATCAAAGCGAAACTTTATTTTTTCACGGATTTGCAGGAGTGAAGAGGGCAATACATAACACCGAATAAACAATTCTTTTTTGCCGCATGTTTCCAGAATTATTTTCCTGTTTCAGACAAGTTATTGAAGCATTTCGTGTCATTTAGAAATAAGCAATTTTAGTACTGTTATGTAAAAAAAAAAAGACCAACCCTTCCCCTACCTGAAAGTGGGGGTAAGCGAAGATTGTCTTGCGTTCACCTGACCGTCGTCACGGTTAAGTAACCCACAGGTAACGGTGCCGAATTACTTCGACCTCTAATGTGTGGGCTGAAAGGAATGGCGCTGTTGCATCGTACGAACACCTTGAGCAGGAGATCGTGACTGCACAATGGCGCGATGCTCGCGTCGGAATCCTCTATGAAGCGTACCGTTTCATTGTTGTTGGAGCTTGGACAAGAAACTTCTGGCAGGGAACGATGGAAGAAGTCGATGATTTGCTGGCAACATCTTCCGAAGTTACCATCGGTGTGAAGTCATAGCAACGCTGGTTCAATTCGTCGGCTAATTCGTCGGTGGATCTCTTGCCGGCCCCCTTCGCTCTTTGGCCATTTAGACTGAAGTATAAGAACTGTAATAGACACCAGCAGAAGTTCACGTTCCTTGAAATGCTGACAAACACTATATTGTAATTAAAAGTTTAAGTGTTACCATTCAGCCCTCAAAATACTGTTTGTGTCACAATCGCAAAGTAACTTTGGTATGTGTGTCACGTATCACGCAGACAAACCTCGAACATGTACGTTTAACAGCCATAAACTTGTCTGTATCAGAGAAATTATAAACTGCACTAAGGGAAGATATACGCAGCAACTCTCACCGCCTATGGATGCCGCTTAAATTTTGCCTGTGGAAACAAGTGCATCCACAAGGCTGCGGCGTTGCACCACCACGGGCGTCCTACTTTATTGGCTTGTCCTGGCAATGAGGTAACTTGTTAATCCTCATTGGTTACATGAAAATGCAATTTATTTACAGTCGGCGACACCCAGTAAAAAATGTCATCGTTAATTACCAAGAAATGTAATTGATTACATGCAATCCGTTGTGTTGAAGGCTATCAAGGCAGAAAGCTGGGCTAGTTGGTTTGTCATCATTATTCAAAACACTAGCGCAAAATAGCAGGGACAAAGACAGAGAAGACGACAGGACGAGCGCTAAACATCAACTGGTTTTTACTGCGAGCGAAGGTACATATATACATTTCGTTGGTGCATGCGCACACAGGGTTAAAACATTACAAGCGCATTCTAATCAAAATGTGGCAGACTGTTCTGTAAGTACATTTTTTCTTTTTTGGACGAGGCAAGTGAAGCCGTGCTGACACAGTTATCCCCTTCCCTGTCAATGTGATTGAATTTTTGGGTGAGCAAGATGGTGCTTCACGAGCCAATTTTGCCTTTTCAGTTGATATTGAGGCGCTCTTTTATTCCATTCCCCAAACAGAGTTGTTAGACGCAGTAAAAAAGCGGATTGAAAACTGGGGGGCTGTTCAGTTCCAAAATAGTAGCGGGGTTTCCGTAAACGACTTTGTAGCATTAGTTGAGTGCTACCTCTCTTCCACCTACATTTGTTTTAACGACGAGTTGTTCGTGCAAAAAGATGGTGTTTGCATAAGCTCCTGCATAGCTCCTATACTTAGTGAATTTTTTTTTGGCCAATTTGACAAGCGCGTGGCAGCGTGCATAAAAGAGGAAAAACGTGTTGTGAGGTGTTTTAGATATGTCGATGATTTTATTGTGTTTGTGAATGTTGAAAACGAGAGCAACAAACCACAGGCTGTTAAGTGTTTTAGAAATTTTCGGTGATTGTTCTGGCAAACTAAGGTTCACGCATGAAGTGCCGATGAACGGGTGTCTCCAATTCCTCGAGCTGTGTTTGTACTTTGGCACAGGGCACATCTGCTGGTCGTACCAGCCACGCACAAAAAAGGAAATTCTAGCATATAATTCGGCTCACTCAAAATTGGTTAAGAGGGGCATTGCAAAAAATTACCTGCGTGGTGCTCTCGAAAAGTCCTGCCACCATAAAATTGAGGTTAGCTTGCACATGCAAGTGCTCCGGTTGCAGAACGCCGGTTTTCCGAAAGATATCGTGACGGCTGTGATGGAATGCCTTCTGAAAGAAATCAGAGCAGGTGGACGCCCTGGCGTAGCAGTCGAAAAAAGCTGCAAGAAGTTGAAACGTACAGCTATACCGTACGTGCACCAGCTATCGCACGGGCTGCGAAAAGCTGGAGAAAAGTGCGGCGTGGACGTGATGTTCACTGCCCCGAAAAGCTGGTGCGCATGTGCACAGCCGTCAACGAGAAGAAAAAACCAGTCTGCGCCATAAAACATGCATGCAAGTTTGTACCCTGCATTGTTGGGGTCGTATGCCGCATACATCTCTCTTGCGGTAGATGCTACGTGGGGCAGACTGGTCGCTGCCTAAATGAACGGCTACGAGAGCACCGAACGCTGGTAGATTCATTAGCGGGGGTCGGCCATTTGGCCATGCACTGTAAGCGATGCGGGTGCGTGCCTGCGTTTGACACCACGTGTGTGCTTGGCAGGGGAGGCACAAGGTGGGGGCGCGAGATTTGTGAGGCATATCACATTGACAGGGAAGGTGATAACTGTGTCAGCACGGCTTCACTTGCATTGTCCAAAAAAGAAAAACTGTACTTACAGAACAGTCTGCCACATTTTGATTAGAATGTGCTTGTACTGTTTTAACCCTGTGCGCGCATGCACCAACGAAATGTATATATGTACCTTCGCTCGCAGTAAAAACCAGTTGATGTTTAGCGCTCGTCCTGTGTAACGTCTTCTCTGTCTTTGTCCCTGCTCTGTTTCGGCAGCCAAGCTTCACGCAGCTCCTTGCCCTGCGGCTACGTGTGAATAAGGCTGACACCGCGCTCCGTTGCGCACGTCTGCCACCGCGGCCTACCATGCTGCACACCTCCAAAGGTAGCCGCTACCTATTATAGTACTTTCATATGCTGTCATGCAGACACCCAAGCCGGTAAAGCGTCACCACTTAATCAGAACCGTGGCGCAGGTGGGACTTTAAACTTTCGTTTTCAGCTCGCTTCGGCGCTTCCGAAGCAGCCGACGCGGCCACTGTGTCCACGCAATCCCTCATGCCACTATGCAAAAAGGGGGTGAGGCGTGCAGACAGGACGCAAGAGTAGAGAAGTGGACAACACGAACGCGTACTATCAACTGAAGGGAGCTCTGAGGCGAAAAAAGAAAGAAGATGCAAAACTCATCTGCGCAAGCTTAAGGATGGTATCACCACGGCAGCGCATATCTTACCTAGCTTATTGCCAGCAGTGAAAGCAGCATTAACATCATACCTACTTGCAATTTTTTTAAGCCTGTGCGACATTGAATGAATGTACGGAATAGCCTTTATTCTCTTTTTGCTATTACTGCTTTCTGTAATCACGTCCGTCCCCCACGAAACCGACTTTTTTCGGCGCTCAGTCACAGTGGCCACTGCTACACTAGGATAACCTGCTTCTAATAGGTGCCGGACCTGCGCATTAAAACTGGCGCTCGTTTTGTGCATGCAGGATCTGGTGAGAGCAGACTTAAGGCACGACATGGCAATTCCGTTTTTTACTACTTTAGAATGCTTGTATTGAAAGTTTAGCAACGGCTTCGAAGATCTTCGGGTGTACTGCCAACAAACGTGATTTTGTTCGAAGACCAAGGAAATGTCAAGAAACTGAATTACGCGTCGCTGAGGAAATTCCTTGGTGAACTTTAATCCTCCTCCATAAAGTTTAAATTGCTCACTTACTGAGGTAGCAGCGGAATCGAATTCTTCCCTACTGCAGAAAATCAGGTAATCATCAACGTAACTAAATATCTTGATAACGCTATCATCTAAGGATTTCTCTAAACAGCTGTCAACCTTACTCAGGTATATATTGCTAAGAATAGGGGAAACCTTTGAGCCAATACAAATGCCTGATTTCTGCAGAAAAACGCCATCTCTCCACCCAATCAGCGTCGACTTCAAGTACATTGAAAGAATTTCTAGAAAAGCTGCCGTGGAAACACCGCATCTGTCAATAAAAGCCGACTCTTGCACTTGTTCTTTAATGCATTCATTTACGGAATTTAGCAACCCGTCACGCGGCAAAGAATAATACAGGTCTTCGATATCCACACTAAAAGCTGTACAATCACCAGGATTTTCCTCTTTCAAATGCTGAACTAGGGCCTGAGAATTACGCAAGCAAAAAGGGTCTGAAAAAACTAGTGAAGCTAAGCAGTTCTGTAGGTAACTAGCGACACAGACCTGCCACGTCCCTTTCTCTGACACTATAGCACGAAAAGAAATTTACATGTTTACATTTACACCGTCTGCAGTAGAAAGTGCAGACGCCATGCAGCTATCGGCTCTTCTACAACGACTTGAAATGAATAACAGCCAACTACGAAAGGTTAACACCGACTTGGATAAGTGCCTTACGGAATACGTCTTCGAAGTAGGCTACACGGAATCCGTGCAGTATGACGACAGAGCGAACAACGCCATGAGTCTTCTCAAGGATAAGATTACCGCTCCTGTCGCGACAATTGTTTCCACAAGCAACGGGCAAACAACGCAGCCGTTGCATTTCCGTATACCTTCCAGAAATCAAGCGCTCCTGGAAGGTGTACGGTGGCTACAGATCCCACTGGGCTAATCACTTCGCATTCCATTAGAATGTGCTGAATTGTCTGCGGATTTTCGCTGCTGCAAGCACATGCCTCATATTGTTGCGAGCATTTGCTCCGGTATGTTCTTGTTCTTAGGCAACCGACTCGAGCCTCAAAATAGCAGGGCACTGCTTTTTGTGTTCTCGTACAGATTTCCCCTTCTAATTTCTTTCTTCCCATTCTTGTAATTCTCCATAGATGGATGGATGGAAAAACTTTATTGAGAGTCCTGAGACACGCGATTATCGCACAATCGGCCACTCCATTGTTGGGACGGGCAGGCCGAGCCTGCCCGCCGCATCGTGGGCATCGTGGTCGTTTTTGTTTCCATTCCTTGCATCCAATTCGCTTTCTCTCTTTCTCTCACATTCTTGCTGATGCCTCCTGTTTGTCTATTTACACTTTCGATTAGCCTGTGCTTGGTTGCGAAATTTCTTAAACTCGTCCTCAATTCGGTGCCCACGCTTTTCAGGTACATATACTTGTGCGCTTTAGACGCCCGTTTATTCTCATCGATCCTCCTTAGCCTTTCTTCAAAACTAATTTTGCTCTACTGTTCTTTGACTTCAAGACTTCAAAAGAGGCGCAAACTATGTCTCCCTGCACTACCTCATTTGTGGCTTTACTGTTGGCTCCCAAAGCCAGCCGACCTGCCCATCTTTGGTTAACTTCCAACCCTGTCAAGATATCCGATTTGAAGCAAGTAATGGCATTTGGCAACGTCAGCGTTGCCACCATTACTCCGTTCCAAATTTCACACACCACCTCATACTTATTGTGGCCCCAAAGTGCTCTATGTGTCATTGTTGTTGTATTACACTTCCCATTTCTTTTCTTGGCCACTTGGTCACTTACCTTGGCCATTATCTTGGCCACTTAGTGGGTGCTTGAGTAAGTCGTTCATTCGTTCGTGTACGAGTTGAAGTATTTATATTGTTTGAGTATGGCTATGACTTTCTGTTGATTTGACACCACGTAAATACTCGTCTCTTCATTAATGATCATGATTCCCGATTTACCTTTGCCAAACTTAAGGCCTAGATTTGTCGCTATGTTGCCACAGATATTGGCAAGTGTCGGTAAATCTCTTGCATTGTCCGCTAGTAGCACAATATCATCCGCAGACATCACTCCAGGGACATTCTGTTGCATCATTAGTCTATTATGCACGTAATATGGAGAAATGTGCAAGGATCAAGCACGGGAATACGCACTGCGATTCTCCCCTCCGATTCACGATCGCGCGCCACCTTCATCACAGTCTTTCGCGGAGGACCGGTAGCGAAAGTCGGCGCCGCTGTGCCCTGACTACCGGTGCCCCCCCCCCCCCCCCCGCTTACATATGCATTTCCTCTGTTTGGCAATAAACAGGCTTAGAATGGTGGGGGGGGGGGGGCAGGATCCCTGCAAAGCGCGAAGCATCCGGGCACGTGATAATATATTTCATGTCGTGTAAGCATTCCCTTTTTCTCTTGCGGCCAAGGTCAAACAAGGCACTGTGAACTGCATTGTTGCGAGAAGCGAGCATGTTCAATGCTGTCAGAACTTGTCTAGTTTAGTAGGTTTCGTCAGCGCAGTTGCCATTCTCGTTCAGCGTCCGTTGGAACCGTTCCGTGTTTTGCTTGGGAGCTCCAGCCTCCGTGCGGAAGCAGTGGTGGCTGCTGTTTCGCTTGACATGACATGATGACACTGGTCATTCTTTCGTCGTGCTGCTAAACCACGCTTGTGGTATTGCCTATGATGAGTGCAGCCCCCCCCCCGGGCTGAAGTCGAGGAAGGCGAGGATATCGACGATTTCCGGGTTTAATCACCGGTACAGCCGCCTTGGACACCGCGCACGTCCCCCGGGTCCCCCTCTCCTTCGCTTTCTTTCCCAGAGGTCGCGAATGCAGCAGGTATTGGCGGCGAGGAGTTACGGAGTCGCCATCTATCGAAAGCGCCTCGCTGGCGTTGTATGAGGGATCACGCGGTGCGCTCCTCATAGGTTTTGCTGTCAGCGCTCACTGAAAACACCACGCGGGAGCTCTCCCGGAAATTTCTGTAAGTACTTTCGAAACAAAAGTGTTTTACTGTCTAAAAAATAATCTTGGGCAAACTGAAAGCACAGAATCGTTTACAGACGCCATCTCTTTACCGAATACGTACATTAAACGCCACTGTGCGCGGTCGCCGCGATTTAGTCTCCCGAACCGGCTTCTTGCGTGAAAGGTAGGCAAACGCCGAGACCAAACTATGTGAAATATGGTCTTATAGTGTTTGTATATCTAAAAGGAGCGTAATAGAATGAAGCCACAATGCAGCGATCGCACAGCTTCGCAGCGACCGACTGCGCGTCTGCATGCTTGTCCGCGCACCGTTTCGCTTTCGCCGCGTGCGCGTTTTCGCACCGTGTCATGAGCTTTAGGCTGTAGAATATGAGCATTTGACAGTATACAAGCAACCAATGTTGCGTGGGCGCTATTAGAGCTGTTCAAAAATAATTTCATTGTAGAGACTTCGACGCCTACGGGCACTGATGTGCCGGACGTCACGACGATTCAGTCTTCTTTTTTTCTAAATTCTTGGACGTTTCAATATTATTTCTCGAGTTGCGTCGCACTATATGTTTATCCGTGTTCTCAGCGTGCGATTTCCCGCTGCTTCTTTTTTTTTATCCAGTGCATTAATTCATAACACAAACATGACCATATGCCAGGCGTTCTTTTTTTTTTTTGTGCTTCTTACCGCTCCCTATCCACTCCAGTGAACTTGCCAGTATATATAGCATCGAAAAGTTCATAGACCAAACCGTCATGACATTAGTCGGGCAGCGGACTCAGGCGAGCGTCTCAGTGCGTGTTTTTCGAACATTGCAGACCCGGGGCCTGAGCAGAAATCTTCCTCGCGTCTGTGCTTGCTACATACCCGAGTTGTAGCCGATGACTGTTTGCCGGTTTTGTTTCGCGAGCCAAGCTTCACGCAGCTTCTTGTCCTGCGGCTACGTATGAATAAGGCTGACACCGGGCTCCGTTGCGTACGTCCGGCACTGCGGCACCGAGCAGTAGCCTACCATGTTGCGCACCTTCAAAGGCAGCCACTATCTATTCTAGTGCTTTCAATCGTTGTAAAGGAGACACTCGAAGCGAGAAAATCCCGCCAATAAATGAGGACCGCAGCGTACGAGGGAACTTAAACTTTCCTTTTCAGCTCACTTCGGCGCTGCCGAAGCTGCCGATGCGGCCGCTATGTCCACGTGATCGCTAATAGCACGTCACGCCGACGGTGGCGCCAGCTTTTCCAGTGGTGGTGCTATACCACAGTGGAGCTCGAGGCTAATACACGCTGTTTTTTTTTCTGCGCGAAATAACACAGTGTGCTGCACTGATAACTTGTGATAAGCGCATGTGCACATCTTCTGTCAGACTGTAAGGCTTGGCAACCAATACAAATGCGGCATCGTGGCAAATACGGCTCACCTCACACGTAAAAAAAATTTATAATGTTGTAATTACCAATTTTAGCGGCAACATTGCATTTGCAAAATTGAAGGCCGACATTCATATCTTGCCCAACAACAACTTCACGAAAATCGTCGTAGGTTCTATGGCCCGCAGTATTTTGCCTGTGGGCAGCCCTGAACGAAAACGAAAATTAATTTGTGTCTCAGTGACGCTGATCTCCCCACCATATTAGAAAAACGGAAAATGCCACCTGCCTCCTTGCTGCGCGGGCGCCAATGTTATGACAATTACGACTTCTCTTTATTCTGATCAATAAAGCCTTGTTTTTATTTACTGCTATACGGACAAACGTGATTATCCTAGCTGCGGTACCACCAAAAGATTGGGAACAGAATAGAGCACGCTTCGCGTCGATTCTTGGCGTCACCATAAAAAAAAAGGACCTCGATGAAGCCCGTGCCAGGGAAACCTGTTAGTCTGCACTCGCAATGGAGAGGGTTGAGGGATCAACCTCACTGGTCCACTATTTCATATTTCTTTCGCTACTGCCACACTAGGCGCCGCCCGCAGTGCCAAAGTACTGTAGGTTGTAGCACCCAAAATGATATTGTTTAAGAAGTTTTTGTTGAGTTAATAATATGACTTTGAATCCTCAATTCGGGAATTGAAGTACTTCCTCAATAAGTACTAATTAGGGGAATATTAAGGATATGGTTATTACTTACCTGCCATATCTTTCACGCTACCGAGTCCCTAGTAATCACAGACACGATAACTTCACAGAATATCCGGAAATATCCTTACAACATTCACGTTTTTTTTTTAATTCTGTGCAGCTGACACAGACACTGTACTTGACATGAAGTCACACAATAACAACAGTTTTCTGAAACTTTCGAGGGTAAGAAGGAAAGCATGAAAAAAATTACCGACGATTACGTTACTTCCTAATGCGAAATTTGAGCGCAGCAAATAAGCTGTTTCACCTTTTGGATAGATTGAGGCAAAGAAATCGAGCAACACATGTATACGCTATCACAGAATTTTTTTTTATTTTTCACACGTATTGCTTTAACAAAGACTCCACTAACAGTTCTTGACAGTCATGAAGGAAGCTTTGTACAGATCCGCCGCCACCGATCTGGCTCTCTGATTGCCACCGCACAGGGGTTGCATTGGAGGAGGAGCGAAGAAAGGAATTAAGTTCGAGCCGGCGCTTTGACAACCGGAGACTCGCAGGAAGAGGGGGGAGGGGGGCGGCGTGTACACCCAGCGGCAAACGATGGGGGCAGAAGCGCGCGCAGCAAGCGGACAACACGATAAAGGGAGGAGGGAAGAGATAGCAGCGACTGACTGATGCCGCTGACGCCGATAGTGAGTCAACCCCAGCTGCGGAGTTGGTTTCAGGGACAACGCCGCCGATGCCGACACAAACAATATGATACCCTCGCTTCCGCAGCGCTAAGAACCAGGTCTAGCCGTGGGAAGGTGGTCACGTATTCGTCGACGTGCCGGGGCCTACGTGAAATAACCGGCGCGTCGGCAACTGCAGAGCACCCTATCCGCCACACAAGAACAGGGGGGGGGGACCCTTTCCTCCTCTTTCTGCATGGCGGCGACGGTGTTCTATGCAGTCACGCTATCTTGACTCTCTAGCGGCGTCAGCGGCATCCAGCGGTATCAGTCGGTCGCTGCTAGCGCTGGGGGGATGAAAGGGGGGCGGAGCTGGTTACGAGGCCGACGACAACGCCGACGACGACGCGAAACCCAGGAACGGACGCCAAAGAGCTGCGCTCTAAAATAACGGCAGGCTTCGCAGCGGCTTCTCGGAGCGAGCCGGAAAGGGGAAGTAAAAGCGAGCTGAACGTCGCGGCGCCCGCGACTATATACAGCCTGTCGAGTCATACGCCGCCAAACTCTTCGGCCGCACCGAGTCTGAAAACGATCCAGAGAATCCCATTCGCAACTTTTGACGGCCGCACTTATGCAACGTCGCTCTCAACGAACGCTTCACCGTAAACGAGAGCGCCGGGCGCGCTCGTTGGACGCCCTCTTACTGCTGTCTTCGTTCGTCTTCACTGCGCGTTCTGAACGGAAGAGGGACCCAAGAGCCTCAACGCCTTACTGTATGTTTAGCGACTCCTGCTCGCAGCATGAACGCACGGCACACCCCACATGAAACATTCCGCTAAGGCGTATAGTTTAGCGACCATTTTGGGAATTAAATTTCTTAGCCCGAACATTCGTGCACTTATTTCATGGGGTGTTGATAGAGCTGCAGCCGACAATTCTGCGGCGCAACGCATCGGGTACATGAGCTCGGGCTACTGGATACCGGAGCATTCTTTGCCATTTGCGCCCAGTCAAGTCGGCGGAAAAAGAGGTCTCTTCAGGCATATGACACCCCCCCCCCCTCCCTCTGGCCCCTTGCACCCGGGGCCCACGGCCCCCCGGCCCCCCTGTTGCTACGCCACTGGATGAGTGGTACTAACGTTGCCTCTGTGGAGCGACACGTCATTCTAGATGCTCGGCGTCCAGCGGAACCTTCTAGAAGAACGCGGTGAGGCGGACTTTCGCCATTGCTCTCGTAAACCGTAGTTTGATTGGACGTCGCCAATGTAGCTTTCGCGCCTAATTGGTGCCCTGAATGTCAGAAAATGCAAATAGTAGGATGCCACAGAGTGACTAGCCTCGTCAAGCCAGCTTCCTGTGATGCCTCCCCACGACATTCTCTCCAAAGCCAATCTGTGCATTGAGTCTTCAGGAGTAGGCCCCTGCATGCTTATTGAGTTTCTTCAAACACTGTGTGGTACGCGGTAGGTATTAGTGGCGCCCTCGTCACGCGCTTACCATTCCACTCGCTCAGAGAATAAAACTTATTGCTTTCGCGTCACGTGGTAAGAGGCTATTTAGCATAAGCCTTTATTTCTATATTTTTATGAATATGCTTAATGATGATCACGTGACGCTCTTTCAGATCTTTCCATCGTCCGTGTTTCATGCTCGCCTCCAGTACGATTAACGGCAAATATGGTTGTCAGCAGTGCTACTGCTGGAATTGTGCGCCTACACTTATCTTACCTATATGGTGTCATAGACGAGACTACGGTTCATTTCCGGGGCCAAGTAGGACTTAAAAAATTCTCAGCGCTTACCATTATGTCAGACACCTCACAAGGCGTTAGAAGCCGTCGGACTTGGTGGTAAGGTGTATATGTGGGTGTGAAACTACTTACAGAGGAGACCGTTCTACGTGCGCACAGAAAATGGCCCGACATTCGAGCATTGCGGTAGCCGAGGAGTCCCTCAAGGCGGAGAGCTTAGCCCGACTCTTTTCGATCTCACCCTCAGTGGATTAGTTTACAACCTGCCAGGCACCGTACGACTTTCCATCTATGCGGACGACATCTGCATTTGGGCATCAGGTGTGACATGACTTCAGCTTCGCGCTCGGCTTCAGAAGGCAGCCACAATGACATCTTGCTACCTTCGTGAACAAGGACTTGAAATTTCATGCGGAAAGTGCGCAATAGTGGCATTCACGAGGAAGCCAATGTCTGGTTACGGCGTATCTATTACCGGACAACTTATACCATACAGCAGAAGTCACAGGTTCTTGGGAGTCGTAGTTGACAGAGACCTGTCTTGGACTCCGCACGTCAATTACGTGAAAAAGCGGCTGACTGCTATCTGCCACCTGTTCGGGTTCCTTGCAGGAAAAAGTTGGGGAGTATATATATACGCTATGTTACAGTTGTACGTGGCGTTGTTCGTTGGATTCCTGCGACACAGCCTGCCTGCAATATCCAACACCTGCAAGGCTAACCTGCGTACGATTCAGAGTATTCAAGCCCAAGCCTTTAAGATATGTCTTGGCTTACCACGCGGTGCATCAACGGCTGAAACCATTGCCCTTGCGCAGGATTACCCGATCACGACGCACATTACCGTTGAGACAATGCGTATGGATCTCAGGCATTATGCTTGGACCCCTTCCCACCACTTGGCGAGCCTCACTGCTGCAAGGCCCTGCTCGACATTTAGCGGTATTGTCAGTGCACATCGTGCGTCGTTTCCTTCAGGGTACGCACCTGCGGCCAAGCCAGCGTTTCTTCCGTGGTGTTTGAGCCGTCCACAAGTACACATAATGATTCCAAGACAGATCTACCGGCCGCTGCTCTAAAACAGCTGAGCTTACTTCTGCATGAAAAGTACCGCAATCACGTGCACATCTATACCGATGGATCGACTACGTCGTGCAGTTCTGGTGGTGCCGTGGTTATACCAATGCGAGGAATGACACTGTGGTTCAAGACATCGCATGTCACGACCTCAACGGCGGCAGAACTAACAGCCCTGCGTCGAGCCCTGGAATTCATTCATTCTGAAAGACCTAGAAAATGGGCTGTGTTCTGTGATTCAAAACCGGCATTACAGTGCACGCAGTCAGTTCTTCGACACGGATGTCATGACCAATTGACATACGAAGTCGTGAAACTTTACCATGATGTCCAACAAAAAGGCCGCGAGGTCGTTTTTCAATGGGTACCTGGCCACTGTGGAATCAGTGGCACTGATTCCGCCGATAACGCTGCTCGCACAGCACATCAAGAAGAGCGCAGCGTTCCAATTCCGCTTTCGAGGACTGACGCTGGAAGGCAGCTTCGACACCTGGCACACAGTCTCACAGTGACCGAGTGGAACTCGCCAAACTTACGACATACACGACTGCATCGACTAAACCCCTCCCTGCAACTCCGCCCTCCACTCGGACTTCCTCGACGTGAAGCTACTTCTCTGTCGCCTTTGGTTAGGAGTTGCCTTCACAAAGGCATACTCTGCATTAATTGAACTGACTGACAGTGCAGCATGCGAGGTAAGTGGCTCCGAAGAAAACATCGACCACCTGCTGTGCCACTGTCCAAGATATGCCCTAGAGAGACAAGAACTTGCCAAAGCTTTCCAAAAACTGGACAATCGGCCGCTTTCTGTGCAGGTGCTGCTGGAACACCGCCGCCATCGCCCGTCGGCCCATAAAGCGGTGAAGGCGCTTTTGTGTTTCTTAAGGACGACGGGTTTGTGCGACCATCTGTGACTATTAATGCAATTTCTGTAAAACCACACGCGTCAGCGAACTTGCCGCAATTTCCTTCTTTCCTTCCCTCCTCTCTCTCCAAGTGATCTTTGTTTTCCCCTTTACCATTCCCTCGGTGTAGGGTAGCCAGCCGGACGTTATTCTGGTTAACCTCCCTGCCTTCTACTTTTCTCTTTCCTCCTCTTCAAACGGCATTACAGCGAGCTGGAGCTCCTGCGTTTCGACAGTAAATCGTGGGCAAGTTCCATAACGTATTGTCAACCTTGTTTGAGCACAATTCAACCAGTTAAAGCTGTCGTTAACGAGGCAAGGCTTCATTTAGTATAGTGCTAGAAAGAAATGACTGTAATCGATTCGGAACTGCCCAAAATGCACATGCGCCACTTAAACAGAAATGTGTGCTTTGAATATTCTTTAAAGATCCCTTTTGTACGTCTTATGTTTAAGCGAAATAAATCCAACACTGCCAAGGTCGAGCTTCATAGTCGTTTGGTTTTTGTAAGATATCACGATGAACAAGAAAACAAATTTCTTCTATATTAACCACACTCTTGCATACTCTTTTCTGAATTATTAGTGTTTGTAATCTCTGCATTCCCTATATATTAGCCTGGTGTGAAGATATCTTTGTTTTGATACGTTCGATTGAAGAGAAACTCTGACTTCGTGATATCTATGAGCCAAGAAGGCCTTTCTGGGTCTGATGTAGTGAGTTCCAGTGAGCCCTGCTGACTCAAGGGAACTGCTGAATAAAATTTTGCTGAATTGAAGTCCGAGGGAGCCTGGATAGATCTGGTGAGTCTGAATGCGAGTGAGCCTGGCTGAGTATAGTAGTGGTGAATCTGAGTCCGAGTAATCCCGGCTGTGTAGAATTTCGATGAGTCTGAGTCCGGTTGAGCTCTGCGCAAAAGCATATGATTAGTCTGAGTATGAGTGAGCTCTGTATATTTTGCCGAGCTATGGTAAAGCACCTAAAGGGAAAGCAGTGTGGCATGCCTCGACAATAGGAATGGCACTAGACTATCAGTGTTGTAAACGAAACTCGCGAGTCGAGAAAATGGTTTGTTTGAAATTGCAGAAAACGAAAAAAAAGCCCGGTAGCCTTTTCAGCGTGAGGGTGAGGGAGGACGGGCAAATTCTTCAACGTGAAGTTGAGGGTGAGGTGAGGATGGTACTTGCATCGTGAGGGTCAGGGAGGAAAGCGAAAAATGCGAGCATTTTCCTACCTCTGGATACCACACAACATGAATGATGTGAAGTTAATATCACTCAGCAGTAAAAAAAAAATTCTATTGATCCCTCCTTAATAGGAATTGGTAGAACGCGACAGTGAAATGAGTCTTCACAGAAGCTTCTGCACGTGTGCTTCGTGAACTCAGGGTCCGCTGCAGCGAAAGGCGCGCGAACTGCGCGTCGGACACCGTGCTGCAGGATTGTTTAGCGCGCGGTGTCCTGTTGGTGAGTGGCATTCTGCTGCGGGGTCGCTTCGGCGAAGGTACCAGCGTATTGATCCGGCTCGGTAGTCTTGGGCATACCAAACACACATACACACAGCGCGCCACTTCCAACAATGTTTAATCAGGAAAAAACGCCACTGATTTATACTAGGAGCGCTATCACAGTTTCTCAGGGCGCATTCGCGTTCAGGTAAAGCAGTTCTTTGCGTGACAGTGATATGGATGCAACACTTACGCAGTTATCAGCTGCTTCAATGATTCTTTTGGCCTCAATTATCAATCTAACCCATTTGTCATGGCTTCTGGCAACCACAGCGCAGGCGTGGAAGTCTGGCTTACATTTGCAGTTTCTACAATGAATTGCCAGGTGGCCCTCCCTCCCATTGTTCACTTTGTTATTGTGTTGCCTCAGCCTGTCATTCAGGAACTGCTCTGTTTGGCCCGCGTACTTTCTACCACAATCTAAAGGAATCTCATAAACAACTCCTGCCTGACATTCTACGTATTTGTTATCGTGTTTAGTAGCACAGGCCGGTGCCTTGCGGGAATATGGGTTGGTCATTCTACAGAGTTTAGAGAGCTTGCACGTGGCAGAAAACACGACATTTACGTTAGCTCGCTTTGCAATGTTTTTCAAATTATGCGACATGCGGTGT
Organism: Dermacentor variabilis; assembly: GCF_050947875.1. Lineage (NCBI taxonomy): Eukaryota > Metazoa > Arthropoda > Arachnida > Ixodida > Ixodidae > Dermacentor > Dermacentor variabilis. The sequence goes on along the minus strand of NC_134572.1, from coordinate 3,011,017 downwards.
ATGTAGGGTATGACAGCAACTTTTTCTTTTTCGTGCGGTGACTCCTGGTCCGGTTGGCGGATTCGCGACTTCTTCAGGATTGTTTCCGCTACGGACACTAAAACAGGTTGCGGGTAGCCTGCCTCTTCCAGGCGGTCAATCTGCTTAAGAAAACTCGCCGCACCTCGATGTGGACAGGACTTCTTAAAAACATTCAGCACGCACATGTTAGCAATGCTGCGTTTAACTAGCTTAGAGTGAGAGGAACTAAAAGGTAGCACAGGTTTAGTAGCCCGAGGTTCATACTGCCAACAGACGTGGTTACTTGCTAAAAACAATCTAAGATCTAAAAACCTGATGGAAGAATCTACCGAAAGTTCGTGGGTCACTTCAATGGGGAATAAAGTCTGCCTGAAGGTTGTCAATGTTTGACGAACGACCAAGTCGGCGTCACTGCAATTTTTATCTACCAAAATTAGGAAGTCGTCAACAAATCTAAAAACTTTTGACTACTCTACTACCCTCGAGACTGCTAGAAATGGTTCTGCCAGCACGAGCTTAAAATAACTCACTCAGAATCGGAGCTAAACACGACCCTATGCAGACGCCGCTCTTTTGCAGGTACAAGCGATTGTCCCATTCAATATAGGTGGAAGCCAGGTAATGTTCTAGCATAGCCAAGAATTCGTATTCCGGAATACGAGATTCGTTCTGAAAAGCTAGGGAGCCGAAACTATGAATGCCTTCCTGAACGCACTGAAGCAATTCTGCTTTTGGCATGCTATAATATTGATCTTTCAAATCTACAGAAAAGGCCTCTAATTCTGTTTTGTCTGTCTTGACAAGTATTCCACTACCTGTGCAGAGTCCTTTACCAGGTAAGGGTCGTCTACTGTTAGAAGCTTCAGCCTTTCTAACAGAAACGCAGCTAAACATTTCTGCCACGTGTTGCGCTCCGACACAATAACCCCTAGAGGGCAGTTATCTTTATGGGTCTTGGCGCTGAAGAAGACCTCAAGAGTGATCACTTTGCTATTTCTAATGTCCCTAGCTAATTTTGACAGGTTCATTTTTTCGCACAGCTTCTTCTCTTCACTTTTCAACTTATTGAGCGATACGTTGCGGTCACAATGAAAATCAGAATTTAAAGCTTCCAACGCCTTCACCTTGTAAGTCTCTCGTGGAAAGATGGCAAAGCCGCCTTCTGCGTCCGATGAGATTATGCAGTAGGCGTTCGTGTTCAAATAAGACGCCAGACGATTAATTGCGGGACGACCGGGGTCTCACTGGTCCCGTAGAAGAACGTCCACGCCACTTGAAACGCACCGATCGATTTCACTCACGGGAGCCAACCTGGACACTTTTCGCACCAGGGAAAGCTTTTCCGGAGCGGTGGTCCGGGGCTTCACGGCAAACTTCGGCCCTAAAGCCAGACACTTTTTGACGTCCTCAGGTAGCGTGACGTTTCCCTCGTTAAAAATTGAGCTCCGAGGGCCTTGTTTTTTTCTTCTTAGGACGAGGCTGGCCACGTAGGTGGGACAGGGTGCTCTGCCAGAGGAATTCGGTCGTCTGGTTGGCGAGACGATTAAAATCCCAGAAGGCCCGATTCGCTCTATCTTCTCTCATCAAACTGTGCAGTTGGGCTTCTAGGTGAACTCGGTAGAGGCGAGCCTGTCTTGACCATTCGGACTTGAGAATTTTACAAATGCGGTTTCCATGACCCACTGAGGGGTTGAAGCCTCCGAAAAGAAGCCTGACATCTTCATGTAGGAACTTACGCCGAATGCAGTAGGAGAGCGCGCGTGCTTTGAAGGTCGCGATGGCGATCAAAGAAACTGTGGCGCATGGGTCAGAAGAGACACATAGTGAAGAGCCCGATGCACTAGAAATATACGACGTTAGGATGGATAGTTGGGCGTGTTGGTTAAGCATGATCTGAAGTGAAGGCGCTAAAATGACGGAGGACAAAGAAGAAACACACATACACACAGGGCGCCACTTCCAACAATGTTTAATCAGGAAAAAACACCACTGATTTATACTAGGAGCGCTATCACAGTTTCTCAGGGCGCATTCGCGTTCAGGTAAAGCAGTTCTTTGCCTGACAGTGATATGGATGCAACACTTACGCAGTTATCAGCTGCTTTAATCATTCTTTTGGCCTCAATTATTAATCTAACCCATTTGTCATGGCTTCTGGCAACCACAGCGCAGGCGTGGAAGTCTGGCTTACATTTGCAGTTTCTACAATGAATTGCCAGGTGCCCCTCCCTCCCATTGTTCACTTTGTTATCGTGTTTCTAACAGCTTCTAACAGTAGACGACCCTTACCTGGTAAAGGACTCTGCACAAGTAGTCGAATACTTGTCAAGACAGACAAAAACAGAATTAGAGGCCTTTTCTGTAGATTTGAAAGATCTATATTATAGCATGCCAAAAGCAGAATTGCTTCAGTGCGTTCAGGAAGGCATTGATAGTTTTGGCTCCCTAGCTTTTCAGAACGAACCTGGTATTCCGGAAGACAAATTCTTGGCTATGCTAGGACATTACCTGGCTTCCACCTATATTGAATGGGACAATCGTTTGTACCTGCAAAAGAGCGGCATCTGCATAGGGTCGTGTTTAGCTCCGATCCTGAGTGACTTATTTTTAGCTCGTGCTGGCAGAACCATTTCTAGCAGTCTCGAGGGTGGTAGCGTTGTCAAAGTTTTTAGATTTGTTGACGACTTCCTAATTTTGGTAGATAAAAATTGCAGTGACGCCGACTTGGTCGTTCGTCAAACATTGACAACCTTCAGGCAGACTTTATTCCCCATTGAAGTGACCCACGAACTTTCGGTAGATTCTTCCATCAGGTTTTTAGATCTTAGATTGTTTTTAGCAAGTAACCACGTCTGTTGGCAGTATGAACCTCGGGCTACTAAACCTGTGCTACCTTTTAGTTCCTCTCACTCTAAGCTAGTTAAACGCAGCATTGCTAACATGTGCCTGCTGAATGTTTTTAAGAAGTCCTGTCCACATCGAGGTGCGGCGAGTTTTCTTAAGCAGATTGACCGCCTGGAAGAGGCAGGCTACCCGCAACCTGTTTTAGTGTCCGTAGCGGAAACAATCCTGAAGAAGTCGCGAATCCGCCAACCGGACCAGGAGTCACCGCACGAAAAAGAAAAAGTTGCTGTCATACCCTACATACACCGCATGTCGCATAATTTGAAAAACATTGCAAAGCGAGCTAACGTAAATGTCGTGTTTTCTGCCACGTGCAAGCTCTCTAAACTCTGTAGAATGACCAACCCATATTCCCGCAAGGCACCGGCCTGTGCTACTAAACACGATAACAAATACGTAGAATGTCAGGCAGGAGTTGTTTATGAGATTCCTTTAGATTGTGGTAGAAAGTACGCGGGCCAAACAGAGCAGGTCCTGAATGACAGGCTGAGGCAACACAATAACAAAGTGAACAATGGGAGGGAGGGCCACCTGGCAATTCATTGTAGAAACTGCAAATGTAAGCCAGACTTCCACGCCTGCGCTGTGGTTGCCAGAAGCCATGACAAATGGGTTAGATTAATAATTGAGGCCAAAAGAATCATTGAAGCAGCTGATTACTGCGTAAGTGTTGCATCCATATCACTGTCACGCAAAGAACTGCTTTACCTGAACGCGAATGCGCCCTGAGAAACTGTGATAGCACTCCTAGTATAAATCAGTGGCGATTTTTTCCTGATTAAACGTTGTTGGAAGCGGCGCCCTGTGTATGTGTGTTTCTTCTTTGTCCTCCGTCATTTTAGCGCCTTCACTTCAGATCATGCGTAACCAACACGCCCAACTATCCATCCTAGCAAGCGGCAGAGTTCGCAGCGCACGCCGCGAACGCGCGAAGGCGTTCGCGCCGGAACAAAGCGAGATTCGCCCGTCCACGTCGTTGCTGTGACGCTCGTGTAGCGCAGCAGTTTTCTTAGTTCGTGCCTTCGAAGCAGTAGGTGGCATGTAAGCACTGCTAATGCATGTGGAAGCTGCACTCCGTGGGCGACGAGGCGTCACAGGCTCTTCGGTCGCATAAGGCAAAACATGTGCGGAAACTGCGTCGTGACCTCATCAGAAGGCTTACACCGCCTACACCAGGCTACACCGCGCGGCAGCATCCACTGTTATGAGACTACCGAAGCGCTCACTGTCGACGCTCGTTGATGTCACAATGCAGCACTTCGCCTCACCGCTCCTAGATGGCGGCACCTTCCTGTCGAGGGAGGGGCATATTGTCACGCGCTAAGGCAAGAGTAAGGAGCAGTATCAGCAGCTAGACACGAAAATGTCAGACACAAGAAGGACGGTTCTCCAGCTGGCGCAAGATCTTTGACTTCGTCGTCTTCAATCGCCGTTTTTCTGGGCACGCAACGCTGGCTCAAAACACCAGGTGGCATTATTCCCCCTCCCAATGGAGCATCCACTCGATGCTCGAACACAAAACGTATATGGAAACTACAAAAATTAGGTAAGACAAAAAAAAATGGGGGGGGGGGGGGAACGCGCTAGCACACATACGGAAATGCACACGGAAAAATGTGTTCTGTGGTCAGGAACAAAAAAAAGCGCTTCGCGGTTCTTTGGAGGAAGACGCGACAACAGCAAAAAAAAAAAGGTTGTTTCACTAGTACACTTCACCGTGTAAAATACGGCTTGAGGCGGACGACATGTACAGTCTCTGCGCGTGGTAAACAGCGCTTGGGCGATGACAGGTCTCCGTCCGGAATCACTTCATAGTTCACGTCGCTTACACGCCTTAGTACTGTGTATGGTCCGAAGTACTTTCTGAGGAGCTTCTCGCTGAGGCCTCGCCATCTAATGGGTGTCCAAACACAAACTTGGTCACCAGGCTCATAGGTAACTTGTCGATGGTGGAGATTGTACGTTACTGCGTCTGTACACTGCTGCTGTCTTATGTGCACACGGACCAGTTGACGCGCTTCCTCGGCGCGCTGAATGTACTCCTCGACATGAGGAGATAGCTGGTCGAGCTGGTCGGTATCTTCATATGGAATCATGGCGTCTAGCATAGTTTGGACATCTCGACCGTAAATGAGGCGGAATGGCGTGAAGCGTGTAGTTTTCTGCGTGGCAGTGTTGTACGCAAACGTTACGTACGGTACGATTTCGTCCCACGTTTTGTGCTGCACATCCACCTACATAGCGATCATTTCTGCCAGTGTTTTGTTTAGTCTTTCTGTCAAGCCGTTAGTCTGAGGGTGGTATGCAGTGGCCTTTCGATGACTCGTGTAACTCAGCTTGAAGATGTCGTCCAGAAGCTTCGCCGTAAATGCTGTCCCTCGGTCAGTGATGATGAATGACGGTGCGCCATGCCGAAGCACAATGTGATGCATAAAAAACCTGGGCAACTTCAGATGCTGTCCCGCGTGGTAGTGCCTTCGTCTCAGCGTAACGCGTCAAGTAGTCAGTTGCGACAATGGTCCACTTATTGCCGGAGGAAGACAAGGGAAATGGTCCACGAAAGTCCATTCCAATTTGATCAAATGGCGTACGCGGAGGGTTGATGGGTTGTTGAAGGCCTGCAGGCTTGAAGGGTGGTGACTTGCGGCGCTGGCATTCACGGCATCCTTTCACGTAGCGTTTGACGCAAGCAGTCAGTCTAGCCCAGTAGTACAGTTGCCCTACCCTGTCCAAAGTGCTTGAATAGCCCAAGTGACCAGATGTCGGCTCGTCGTGGCAGGCTAATAGGATGTCATCGCGAAGGGCTTGAGGTACTACTAGCAGATGTGGTTTGTCGCCGGCACCTGTGTTTCTTTCGTATAAGATGCCCCCTCGTAGGCAAAATGACGACAACCGTCGCGAAAGTGGGCGAGGAATGGACGCGATGCCGCCTTCTAAGTGATCGATGACGGGTCCTAACTCAGCGTGCGATCGCTGTTTAGCGAGCAGATCCGGCCCGCTGAGGGCTCCCAGAAAGGCGCTGTCGTCTTCCTCGTCAGGATTCTGAGATTCAACAGGTGCTCGTGATAACGTGTCAGCATCTTCATGTTTTCTGCCTGACTTGTACACGATGGTGATGGTAAATTCCTGGAGTCGCAGACTCCAACGTGCCAATCGTCAAGAAGGGTCTCGGAGGTTGGTCAACCAGCACAAAGCGTTATGGTCGGTCACAGCTTTAAATGGCCGCCTGTAGAGATACGGCCTAAACTTTGTGGTAGCCCAGATAACCGCGAGGCACTCCTTCTCTGTGGTGGAATAATTGGACTCTGCGCGTGACAGAGTGCGGCTCGCGTAGGCGATAAGTCGTTCAGTCCCGTCTTGTCGTTGCACCAGGATAGCTCCGAGACCGATATTGCTGGCGTCAGTGCGTACTTCTGTGTCAGCATCCTCATCAAAATGACCGAGCACGGGAGGAGAAGACAATCGATGTTGTAGCTCCGCAAAGGCGGTCTGTTGTTCATCAGTCCAGAGGAATGGCGTGTCGTCACGAATAAGGCGAAGTGGCGGATCTGCAATCTTCGAAAAATTTTCAATGAAGCGTCGATAATATGCACTCAAACCCAAAAATTGTCGCACACTTTTCTTATCGATTGGAGCGGGAAAAGCTGCTACGGCAGCAGTCTTCTCGGGATCGGGCCGAACACCTGCCGCGCTTACGACGTGACCAAGGAACTTCAGTTCCTCGTAACGAAAATGGCATTTCTCTGGCTTGAGTGTAAGGTCAGCCGATCAAATGGCTTCGAGTACATTCCGAAGGCGTCGAAGGTGCTCGTCACAAGTTTCCGAAAAGACAACGACATCATCGAGATAGACGAGGCAGCTTTTCTATATGAGGTCAGCGAGAGCGGTATCCAGCATTCGCTGGAATGTGGCTGGAGCGGAACAGAGGCCGAAAGGGAGTACTCTAAATTCGTAAAGGCCGTCCGGAGTTACGAAAGCAGTTTTCTCGCGGTCACGCTCATCTACTTCAATATGCCAGTAGCCACTTTTCAGATCGATAGAGGAGAAATACTTCGCGAGCCTAAGCCTGTCCAGAGAATCGTCGGCACGAGGCAACGCGTGCACGTATTTCTTTGTTACGTTGTTTAGCTTCCGGTAGTCATCACAAAACCGAAGCGCGCCATCTTTCTTTTTAACAAGAACGTCTGTTGATGACCAGGGACTGCACGAAGGCTGTATTACGCCGTCTCGAAGCATTTCCTTCACCTGCGTTTGAATCGCATATCGTTCGGTCGAGGAAACACGATAAGGCTGTTGCCGTAGGGGGGGGGGGGGGTGTCGTCATAGGTGATGATACGGTGTTTCGTAATCATGTTTGACGTATCTTCGGCGACCGTGCAAAGCAAGAGTGGGACTCGAGCAACAGCTCGCGCAGGTGTTGTTTGTTCTCTTCAGGAAGCGTTGGACTAATGTCGACGTTGCGTAGAGGTGCTTCAGCAGTGCCGATTGCCTCGGAAACAAAACTCAGTGACATCGGCGATCGGGTCGGCGTAGGCGATGACAGTACCGGGGAAAAGGTGCCGGTGTTCGTAGCTGAAGTTGGTGACAAGAACCTCACAGTGGCTATCGTGGAGATCGACAAGGCTTCTTGCTACGCAAACACCATGAAAAAGCAGGAGAGAGCGATTGCTTTCTGCGACCGCTTCACCGTGTATGATCCTGTCACATGCCACTTGAACCACAACACCTGCACGCGGTGGTAACGTGACAGCGTCATCGGTGACACGAAGAGATGCTCGTGGGTGGATGGTGGTGGTCGTCGCTGTGGCTCTCTTTGTCGAGAAAGTGACGAGGCGTTGTCGAATGTTGATGATAGCTCCGTGCTCCCTGAGAAAGTCCATGCCGATGATTAGGTCTCGAGAACACTTAGGGAGAGTGCTCAAACTGGCAACAAACGTAGAGCCGCGAATCTGTATTCGTGCCGTGCACATGCCGAGCGGTGTGACGATGTGCCCGCCAGCTGTACGAACTGGCGTTTGATTCCAAGGCGTGGTCACTTTCTTCAGAAGGGTGGGCAGTTTTTCGCTGATTATAGAATAATCCGCTCCAGTGTCCACTAAAGCAGTCAATTCAGGAGCGTCAAGCAGTACAGGAATGTCCAAAGAATTTCTTCCGTAATCAGCAGGTACTGTCGTCGTCGATGTATCGTCGGTCCGCGTACGCGTCAGTAGGGGTCCTTGAGCACGTTCAGTCTGAGCGGCCTGGCCCCCAAAGGTCGCTGTGGTTAGTTTCCCCGTCGTGGGCTGGGCGACCGACCCTGCACCACGCTTGAATACGTACGGCGAGTCGGAGAAAACCGCCGCGGCGAAGGGGAGCGTGACTGGTGTCGAGCTGATGGAGATCCGCGCTGCTGGGCAACGTATTCTTCAATTTCAGGAGTACGCTGGCCGAACCTAGGTCGCGGCGAGTTCGCTGAGAATCCGCGTACTCCGAGCTCTCGATAGGAGCACTGTCGGTAGACATGCCCAGCTTCGCCACAGTGAAAGCAAAGGGGACGGCGATCAGGTGCCCGCCACACGTCTGATTTCCTTGGGGCCTGTCGGTGGTCCTGGTAATACGAAGCAGCTTGGACAGGCTCTAGCATGGCCAGGCGCGCGGCGCGAAGTGGGGAGGGAGGTGGGGCAGGCTGCCTCAAGGCTTGCGAATATGACATGTGTGGGCTGTCATTTATTAGCGGTCGAGCTTCAGTGTTGAAGGGTGGTTCTCTTAGCGCATGCTGGACTTCGTCACGGAGAACGCTGGACAAGGAGCTGAGCGTCGGCTGTGAAGGTACCGACAGTTTCTGGAGTTCTTCGAGGATCACGGAACGAATGAGCTCTCGAAAGAAATCGACGTGGCCCCCGAGAGCTCCGAAGAAGTCCGTAGGTAAGGCAGTGTTCACTTGGCGTTCGTATGATGGTGCCCGCTGGCGAAGAGTCTGCTCCATGGTGATGGCCTCGGAAAGAAATTCTCACACAGTCTTGGGAGGACTGCGCACGAGACCGCCGAACAGCTGCTCTTTCACTCCGCGCATCAGGTACCGCACCTTCTTTTCTTCCGACATGCTGGGGTCGGCTCGTCGAAAGAGACGCGTCATGTCCTCGACGTACATTGCGACACCCTCGTCCGGCATTTGTATACGGGACTGGAGATCACGCTTAGCTCGCTCTCGGCGATCAGGGCTCGCATACGTCTCAAGAATCCGACGTTTGAATTCTGCCCATGAAGTTAGGGCATCTGCACGGTTCTCATACCAAACACGTGCGTCATCGTTAAGGCTGAAATATACGTTTTGCAGTTTGTCTGCGTCATCCCACTTGTTGAACGCGGCAACACGTTCATAGTGTACCAGCCAATCTTCAACGTCCTCATGTATGGCGCCGTGGAAGGGATTCGGCGTTCGCGGATTGAGTAGCGTACAATGAATCGGCGTTGTGCCTTCCATACCGGTTGGGGTGGTGGCAGCTGCAATTTCTGGGGGAGGAGTCTAAACTCAGGGGCTTGTCCACGGATCCTTTTGCTGGCGCGGTGTACAGGCGTAACCACCGGTACGGGGCTGGAGCTCCTGCTGCCCGGAGGGGTTTGGTGCATAGATTATATTGATTGCCCAGCACCTCCACCTGTTTGTCACGCGCTAAGGCAAGACTAAGCAGCAGTATCAGCAGCCAGACACGAAAATGTCAGACACAAGAAGCACGGTTCGCCAGCTTTGGTTTGGTTCGATTTGGTTTGGTGCCCGTAGTTATAGCACAACCCACTACGGGGGATTGGCCATGTATCGGGCGGCAGTGGGTTGAAAAGGAACAAATACCTAAATAGGATTTTTTTTTACTGAAAATGAGATATTAAATGAAATGCTGGCGCAACATCGATTACTTCGTCGTATTCAGTCGCCGTTTTTGCTGGGCACGCAACGTTGGCTCAAAACACCAGGTGCCAATATTTTACCCGTTCGCATGGACGTCACATCCGTTACAGGAAGTTGATGAAGCGCGACATAAAACTCACGTTAAAAGGCAAGCACTCATCGCTTCATACACTTTATATTACGATAACTGCATCATGATAATTGCGTAGTTGCATGACTCTAGCTTAGTGGTCACATGGCGGCCTGAGGCGGTCTCTTAATATGTGGTTCTGATACCATGAGAGTGAGCATATTTGGCCTCTAAAGTAAATCGTGGGCGTTTGTGCTTTGACTCGCTGCTACAAAAGAAATCTAATATCGGGTATTAGTGGAGTTCATGTGTGACGGTAGCCTCAGGATGTTGTCACGCGGAGTTGTAACGTGGTTACTATTATTTTGTTTCTTTTGCGTGGAGTTGTTAGCTGCACGGAAAACAGCGGCTATTATCGGAACGCGGCTATTATCTGCAGCAATAAAAGAGCATAATTATTTTAGCCTTCCGAATATTTACAATCCTGCGAGTCACCATTCAAGGTCGGCTTTGTACTTTAATGGAGCGTCTGTGCAGTTTTCCCCTCTGAAGCTACTGTCGATCCTGCTTACGTGCTATCACTCTCAGTGGCCTAACTTGATTCATTGAACTCATGGAGTGGTTGCGTTCCCCAGCGAATTAAAAATTAAAAAAAGGAGATGTATGCTTAAAGTTGCTGATCTAATGTGCGCATTACGTACATCTATGTACAGGGATGCTGACTTTTTAGAGCGCCGCTCTTAGGGCACCCATTCCTGCGGTGAGCATCTGCACCGAGCGAGCGAACACAACGGGGGATGAAAGAACGAACGCGGAGCGCAAGGGGGGGGGGGGGTATGAATGACGCGAGGAGGAAAGCGGATGAGGAGGGTATCGCGAAAGCGTCTGAATAGGAAGTCGCGGTTTCGCCCGAAAGGCGAAGCATTGATTGCAGTAGCAAATTTGTGGATAGCTATACGAAGCAAGGATAGTAGTTTTATCAGCCGTATAAATTATTAAACATAGGCATACTAACTAAATTAACAAGCAGGGTGTCATGCGCGCAGAAGCAAAGATGAACACAACTCACTCGACGACCGCGGAAACTTGTTGTCAAAATGCTCGAGTGAAAAAGCGCAGCCGAAGCAGTGAGCGAATTGCCGTATCGCGCTGCCTCTCGCATCCCCCCCCCCCCCCCCACAAGGCGAGCTAAGCCGCGAAAAGGCAACGCATGGCGGACTCTGTCCCCGTCGCAGACGGATTTCAAGATACAGCGGCTCGGGCGGGCGGGCGCGGTCGTCCGCGCCGCCCGCAGTAGAACGCCCCCCCCCCCCCTTCCCCCATTCCACACTCCCTACCCACGGCGGTCCTTGTCCCCTTCGCAGGTAGCTTTAAGGATACAGCGGCCCGGAATAGAACGTTCTGTCGGTTTCGCTCGGCCTTTGTCGCTCGGCCTTTGTCAATAGCTATCGTCTATTGCAAGAGAAATGAATTGTAGGTTCCAGCCGGAGTCGAATCTGGGTAGCCCGCTTGCGGGTGCAGTACCTTACAATTCATTCACGCAAGCGCTTACAACTCGTTTTAAAAGGAAGCCCTTTAGAATCGTCTTATTGCACGAATATCACGTGTGTAGGTACGTAGTTGCATGCACAAGTATAAGTTCCAAATGTCACACTATGTCAACTGCGCTTAACTGCACGCACTGACTGCGCGAGGCCCTGCTAGCGCAGGCGCTTTCATATCCTCAATAGCACTGCGCAGACTGCCAAGACTCTTCGATGCAGGTGATGACGCCTCCTCGCAAAGTGCGGATGCTGATGAAGAAGCGAAGAGTGCTGCCATGCGCGCGGGTGCAGGCAGGGAACGTCTAAGATCAATGGGGGATCTTAGCAGAGAACAGCTGCAGAGAACAGCTCGAGCCACAGCTCGCCGTCGACGCCGGGTGAACTGTGCTTTTCGGGTTCGAGAAAACGACGCCAAAAGACTTTTGCGTATAATTTTTCATAAACTTTTCCATAGCAGAAAGCACAGCTTACTGTATTTCAGTAAATCTGTGCCCGTTAAAGCAGTGTCTGTCATATTCAGTATTTCCACCAAGTGTCTTGTAGTTACCAAAACACTGTGGCTCACTTTCGACAGTGATGCTAGTGGAAAGACTGGCGCTGCTGAAGGTGGCACCGTTGCTCAATATACTCAACAGCCCGGCCCGACCCAACTGGGTACCCACTGACTGTGACCACGACGTTGCACCGGAACGTTCAGATCACACGTCACCGCAGACTGGTTCCAGTGGTGCAGGAAGTGTGCACTATCACACTGCATGTCCTGCGCGACGTATTTTTCCCGTAACAAAGGATATCTGACTGTATCACGATATATGCGTGCACGTTACACCACTTCCGTGATCACTACTTGCAGTAGGCATCCTCAAACAATTTACGAAGAGCTACGAGGAGGCAGCTCCGGTAGCTTGCGTTGTGACTGTGCTGCGTGTTTTGCCCAGGCCTGATATTGTTTAACTGTGTAAGCATTTCTATGACTACCCAACGAGGAAACCCGTCCGTCCGTCCCTCCCTTCGTCGGTCGATGACGTAAGACGATCGCTTTCAAAATAGGGTCCGCAGCAGCGAGCGAATCGACCTTCGTGCTGCCTCTCGCTTCAACGCCAACTAAGCGGCGAAAACGCAGCGCACACGAAGCTATCAGCACTCGGTGCACTGTGCCCCCATCGCAGATCGCTTTCAATATAGGACCCGCGCGGCCGTGCCATACACAGCCGCCGCCAGAGTGCGGTTGATAATGGTTCGACGCAGATGGATAAGGCGCCCAAGAGCGACAACGGCTTATAAATTTCGGGCCGTCGCCAGTGCACTTGGGGCGCCACATCCAGTAGTCTGCTTGCGTCATCAATGCACGTTGCGCCGCCGTACGCAGCAGTTCGTGCCGGCGCAGCGCGGTCGTTTATACTGTCGGGTCAAGTTTCGCAACACTGATAATGACAACGAGATGCTTGGAGATGAGCAAGTGCCACAATAGTTATGCATACTTATACAACTCCTAGAGGCATTTCTGCATGATTTTTTTAATTATGCCACTTAATGTTCGGGCAGGCCGATGAGGACAAGAGTGCCCACGTTGTTGAGATTGTGGCCATCAGGAGTTTAAGGTAATATCCTGGTTGAGAAGTTGCAGATAAAAAATAAGCGTGTGCTCGTACATTGAGTGACGCAACTGCTGAATTGTTGTATGTGTTCGAAAGGAACTTTTCATCGCGCTGCCTGTGCAAACTTAATTGGATTCAGTAGGCCAATCGCTTAGATTCTCCGTGCGTGCATGAAGCTTTCATAATCACTTCGCGCTCGTGACAGCAACCTATGAAAGGAGGTGAGTGGCTGTAATGTGAAGCATGAAAGAAGGACCTATGAAGAAGACCAGGAAGAAAACAAGAGTTGCTGCCCCGGCTGATAGCTATCGTGGAAACAAAAGAAACGTCCGCGTCAAAGCCTGGAAGCCTAATGAAGGAAGGAGGCATTGTTTACAGCCACGCTAGACATTGTCTCGAGACTGATGCGCGTGTGTTGATGATCGCTCGGGCGCCGTCCGTAGCAGAAGCCGCAACCGAGGCGTACTATCTCTTTTGTCTCGACTCATTCAAGTCGCTGTCTGGGTGGCAGCACTTTCAGTCGCACACTTTAATGGCTGGCTTCTAGAGTGCTTGTTGGAAACGTGGTGGGACACTGCAATTCGTTTTCTCTATAATGTACTTCTAATAAAATTCAATAAATATCCAAGTTGAATTCTAGGATTGTACCTACCAAAACCACGATCTCATTACAGTCGCGATGTTTCAACGAGCGGGCCACGGAGCATAATCTTAGTGCACGCAGAAGACTGGTGGCTCTCCCGCTCAACATTGCAAGCTGTGCGGCTGCAAACCAAGATTTCACGATGCTAAGTTTCTGAACAAAGCAAGAGATAGAATCGAGCAAAAATTGTAGAAGCTTAGTTTATTAAAAGATGGCGGACAGCTGCGTGAGTATGCCATGTATTTTATTGAATGACGCTGACATCGAGGTTCTTGACGGTTTGATATAGGTTTCACTGTTTCACCCTTGCGTGACAGTAGTCACAGAAACAGTTCACGCGCGCGCGCGCGCGCGTGTGTGTGTGTATTTCTTCATTATTTCTTTATTTTTTTCCCTTTCTCTCTCTCACCTATCGCATCCCATTGCCGCTCCCCCAGTACAGGGTAACCTACCGGAGATGATCTCTGGTTCACCACCCTGTCTTTCCTTTGCCTTTCTCTCTCTCTCTTTCTATCTGTAGATTTTTTTTTTGGCATTTACATCACAGACACCTTCTCAAACTAAGTTTGTGGATTCCTGTGTTCGGTGCGCGTATTCATTGTTTTCACTATATTTTTTTCTACATAGTGAATTTGCCTTAGCCTTAAGCTTTGAGACACGTGACGATAGTAAATCAAAGTTCCATGAACAAATCTTCGTCAAAAATATTAATTCATAAATTAAGCTATATAATCAAAAACGAAGAGATACTTAATTGGATCAGGGCCTATCTTTCTAATCGCTGTCAATATGTGGCGCTTAATCGGTTTTCCTCCAGAGGTGCGGCAATTGATTGTGACGTTCCCCAGGGGTCGGTGCTCGGGCCTTTGCTTTCTGTGGTATTCAAAAATGATATTATTAAAGACACTTCTGCAAATATCAGGTTGTACGCTGATGATTGCGTTTCGCATGAAACAGTAAGCTCTGTAAAGGATCAAACGGAGTTAAACGTGGATTTTGCCAAGATCATTTTGTGGTGTAAGCAGTTGCAAATGCCCATCAATTCTGGAAAAAAAAAGCTGTTTTCAAAAATACGGAAGACGGCGCCGCTGTAGCTCAATTTATAGAGCATCGCACGCGTATGCGAAGACGTGGGATCGTTCCCCACTTGCGGCAAGTTGTTTTTCATCCACTTTCAGTTCAATTAATATATATTTTCTCTATTTCAATTAGTAAGTACAAGTAATCTCCCTTGTGTTGCCCTTGGGGTCTTGGTTTGTTGGCTTCTTATGATATAATTAAAAAAAATCGGCTCCCTCAGTTAACCTCCTTTCTTCTTGTTCATTACATAACGAGGGTCTCGAATCCGGCAACGACGATGCCTTCAGGTAGCATGAGTGGTTTTATTGACCAGTTGCATTCACCCAGAAAGATCACGTACTCCTGACGCCTGCGGCAGAAAGGATGTTCCACATCCGCCGCCAAGGTTTGTGAGTGGTGGGGCTGCCTAACACTCCCAAGGTTAGTTCTAGTAGCGACACATAAATGCCCCAGAAAGTGGATGGGAAGACGGCGCCGCTGTAGCTCAATTTATAGAGCATCGCACGCGTATGCGAAGACGTGGGATCGTTCCCCACTTGCGGCAAGTTGTTTTTCATCCACTTTCAGTTCAATTAATATATATTTTCTCTATTTCAATTAGTAAGTACAAGTAATCTCCCTTGTGTTGCCCTTGGGGTCTTGGTTTGTTGGCTTCTTATGATATAATTAAAAAAAATCGGGTCCCTCAGTTAACCTCCTTTCTTCTTGTTCATTACATAACGAGGGTCTCGAATCCGGCAACGACGATGCCTTCAGGTAGCATGAGTGGTTTTATTGACCAGTTGCATTCACCCAGAAAGATCACGTACTCCTGACGCCTGCGGCAGAAAGGATGTTGCACATCCGCCGCCAAGGTTTGTGAGTGGTGGCGCTTGTTGACACTCCCAGGGTTAGTTCTAGTAACAACACATATATACCCTAGAAAGACATGGGAAGACGGCGCCGCGGTAGCTCAATTGGTAGAGCATAGCCCGCGTAATGGAAGACGTGGGACGGTTCCCCATCTGCGGCAAGTTGTTGTTTCATCCACTTTCAATTCCATTAATTTATAGTTTCTTTATTTCAATTAGTAAGTACAATTGTAATATCCCCTATGTTGTCCTTGGTGTCTTTGTTTGTCGGCTTCTTAGATATGTTTTCATGAGAAGCACTCGTAATAAGAAATCCCTGTTTTTTACTTATTCTACTGTTGACGGAGTTCTTTCCGAGGTTGAGCACTATAAATATTTAGGATTACTGTTTACTAACAAACTCTCCTGGAATACACACATAGATAATGTTGTAGCCAATGTTTTAATGAAGTTTTTTTAAGGCGGGCACTAAAGTAAGCTACCCCTCAAGTGCGTATTCTTGCCTACAAAAGAATTATCCGTCCTATGTTAGAGTATGCCGTGATAACATGGGACCCCTTCACTAAACCGAACATTCAAAAATAAGACAGAATACAGAAAAAGGCTCTAAAATTCATTTACTTTTCATATGGTCACAGCTCTATTAGCGAATTAATAAAAAAGATAATTTCAAACCAATTACTAAGGAAAGCCTGTTTGTAGGCTTAACTCCTTTTATCAATGGGTAAATGGTCATTATATAATTAACGCATCACATATCGACTTCATCTGCAGTTTCCGCAACTAGATACCGACACTCGCAATTGATTACGCCTTCAAGGCAAGGAGTCAATTACTTTAAATATTATTTGTTTCCGCGTAAAATAAACGATTGGAGTAACCTCTCTAACGAAGCTGTAACCCAAAAACCTTTGGTATCCTTTGAAGGCTATTTAATTTGTAGTCTTCTGTATCCTGTTAATACAATGACTCTTATTAGTTTTTTTTTTCTTTCTTGCCCAAACGTAAGTTTCCTATAAAAATGTACTACTCTGCTATGATCTAACTTAGACCGCAGTATTTATAAATAATAAAATAATAATAATACTTTCTGTTGGTGTGGAATTAGGACAATATTGTCACAGTCGGTAATGTGTGAAGAAGAGGACTATGATGGTGGTCTGAGAGACGACGAGGAAGAGGGTAGTTTTTTTATCGCTGCTCTACGCTTGTTGGCCCAGCCATTAAAAGCCATCTGTAAACAGACGCACGCTTCTTCCTTTCCGTAACGTCATTGGTGGAGGTGCGGGGTAATCACTTGCGCAAGACGGAGCTCCGCAGCGGACGTAACCTGGCCACCATGTCATCCGAAGGAGAGAGTTCAACCACGGCCCCGTCGTCGCCACCGACGGTCATCCTGGCCCAGCCTCGCGACCCTGGCATGTTTTCCGGGATCGACGTCGATGACTGGCTGCAGAATTACGAACGGGTCAGCGCACACAACAGGTGGGACAACACGCTTATGCTGGCCAATATAATATTCAACCTCAAGAAAACGGCACGGGTCTGGTTCGAAACACACGAAGAAGAGATTACGAGTTGGGACCAGTGCAAGCAGAAACTTAGAGATTTGTTCGGCAAGCCCGTCGGCCGCCAACGTGCTGCGAAGAAGGACCTTGGGACCCGTGTACAGACGTCCACTGAATCTTACGTGGCGTATATCCAGGACGTCCTCGCTCTTTGCCGCAAAGTAGATAACAATATGACAGAGGCAGACAAGGTCAGCCACGTCTTAAAAGGCATCGCGGACGACGCGTTTAACCTGCTTGTTTATAAGAACGTAACAACGGTCATTAAGATCATTAACGAATGTCGCCGCTTTGAAGACGCGAAGAGTCGCCGCATAGTTCAACAGTTTACGCAGCTACCCAATACCGCAGCTTCATCGAGGTGCGAAGACATTTGTCCGCCGCGTGAGCCGAGAACTTCGTACGTATGGTTCGGCGAGAAATCGAAGCAGCGTCTCCTGCCGCGCCTGTGACGCAGTGCTTTGACGATTCCAGGCCGCTTGTGTCACTCATTCAGTCGGTCATTAGCCAAGAACTTGCCAATGTAGGTCTTCCGTCCATCTGCTCCGCCAGCCGTCCTGACTTTGCTTCGTCTGCTGCCTCTGCCCCTGTTCGCCAGAGCCAATACGGTCCGTATCCGGGCTATCGCAACCCGGCCGAATGGCGCACCCATGATGATAGACCCATCTGCTTTTACTGTGGACGTGTGGGCCACATCTCTCGCCACTGTCGAAGCTCCTGGCCAGCCGACTCTCAACCAAGCTTTCCCGCCTACCGCCGCTCCCCACTGAATCCCCGCCCGCCGTCCCTCTCCACCGAGGCTGAAGACGCACCTGACAACGCTCGAGCCACCGCGACCAGCCGATCACCATCACCCCATAGTCGCCGCTCCCGTTCGCCCCAGCTGCGTCGCTCTCCATCCCCAGCTTACCGTCGCCGCTCTCCGAAGGGAAACTAACTGGGGCAGCTCCTGGAGGTGACGCTGCTCCAGAACACCTGCCTGAAATTCCTCTGCTGACCCTGCCTACTAATCGGAACCTTCTGGACGTGGACGTGGATGGTTTGCCCGTTACAGCACTCATCGACACTGGAGCCCAAATTTCCATTATGAGTGCGGAGCTTCGAACGCGCTTGAAGAAAGTACTGACTCCTGCTCCGACTCGACTGCTCCAGGTCGCCGACGGTGGAACTCCGGTTGTGCTTGGAATGTGTGCTGCTCGTGTCAGTGTCGCCGGTCGCCACACGTCCGTTTTGTTTAGTGTGCTCGAACGTTGCCCTCACAATATGATCCTCGGACTCGACTTTCTGGCCGCCAATTCTGCTCTAATTGACTGTTCGGCCGGCGTTGTACAACCTGACCTACCCCTACCTGTTCCCGTTGACCTTCCTGCTCAAGCTCCAACTCAGCTTTGTTCCGCGAATTTTATACGCCTGCCATCTCTTGCAGCAACCTGCATCCCTGTCTTAGCCTGCCCACCTGTACCTGACGGAGACTACGTCCTTACTCCCGCGACTTCAGTCCTGCTTTCTCACAATGTCTCCTTCCCACACACCATCGTTTCTGTTGCGGACAATCAGACATGTCTTCCCATCCTAAATTTCGGACAGTGCCCACAAGTAGTTCCTCGAGGCATGTCTCTTGCCACGTTGTCACCGACGCGCTCTATCTGTTGCGCCGTCTTCGACCAATGCTCATTCTCCGCCGTCTACATCAGCCCCGACCGACGACTTTACAAAGATGATTGCACCGGACCTCTCGGCCCAACAAGCCGCATAGCTCCATTGCCTCCTCGAGTCCTACTCCGACATTTTCGACCTGAACGATCGCCCTTTGTGTCAAACTACGGTCGTGAAGCATCGTATAAATACCGGCGATGCAGCACATCAGCAGTCATGGAGGCATTGCGGAATCAGGGTGTAGACGAGCCGTATGTAAAAATACTGAAAGATATCTATAGCGGCTCCACAGTCACCATAGTCCTCCATACAAAAAAGCAACAAAATCCCAATAAAGAAAGGCGTCAGCCAGGGAGATATGATCTCTCCAATGCTATTCACAGCCTGTTTACAGGAGGTATTCAGAGACCTGGATTGAGAAGAATTGGGGATAAACGTTAATGGAGAATACCTGAGTAACTTGCGATTCGCTGATGATATTGCCTTGCTTAGTAACTCAGGAGATCAACTGCAATGCATGCTCACTGACCTAGAGAGGCAAAGCAGAAGAGTTGGTCTAAAAATTACTCTGCAGAAAACTAAAGTGACGTTTAACAGTCTCGGAAGAGAACAGCAATTTACAATAGGTGGTGAGGCACTGGAAGTGGTAAGAGAATACATCTACTTAGGGCAGGTAGTGACGGTAGATCCGGATCATGAGACGGAAATAATCAGAAGAATAAAAATGGGCTGGGGTGCGCTTGGTAGGGATTCTCAGATCATGAACAGTAGGTTGCCATTATCCCTCAAGAGAAAAGTGTATAATAGCTGTGTCTTACCAGTACTCACCTACGGGACAGAAACCTGGAGGCTTACGAAAAGGGTTCTACTCAAATTGAGGACGGCGCAACGAGCTATGGAAAGAAGAATGATAGGTGTAACGTTAAGGGATAAGAAAAGAGCAGATTGGATGAGGGAACAAACACGAGTTATGACATCTTAGTTGAAATCAAGAAAAAGAAATGGGCAGGGCATGTAATGAGGAGGGAAGATAACCGATGGTCATTAAGGGTTACGGACTGGATTCCAAGGGAAGGGAAGCGTAGCAGGAGGCGACAGAAAGTTATGTGGGCGGATGAGATTAAGAAGTTTGCAGGGACGGCATGGCCACAATTAGTACATGACCGGGGTTGTTGGAGAAGTATGGGAGAGGCCTTTGCCCTGCAGTGGGCGTAACCAGGATGATGATGATGATGGTGATGATGATGATGATGATGCACCTGTTCGCCGACGCCCATACCGGGTGTCGCATTCTGAGCGACACGTTATCCAGAGCGAAGTTGACAAGATGCTTGCCAAAGGGATTATTGAACACTCTTCCAGCCCGTGGGCGTCCCCTGTTGTTCTCGTCAAAAAGAAGGATAACAGCTGGCGATTCTGCATTGACTATCATCATCTAAACACGATCACCAAGAAAGATGTATATCCACTTCCCCGCATTGACGATGCTCTGGATTGTCTCCACGGTGCCACTTATTTTTCATCTATAGACCTTCGCTCTGGATATTGGCAAATTGCCGTGGATGAAATGGACCGTGAAAAGACCGCATTCGTCACACCAGACGACCTATATCAGTTCCGGGTAATGCCTTTTGGCTTGTGCAATGCCGCGACGACCTTTGAACGGATGATGGACATGCTCTTGCGTGGTTTGAAATGGTCCATCTGTTTGTGCCACTTGGATGACGTCATCGTATTCTCTTAAACTTTTGCGACTCATCTTGAAAGACTTTCATCTGTTCTTTCCGTTTTTCGCATCGCTGGCTTGTAGCTCAACTCGTCCAAGTGCCACTTCGGTCACCGCCAAATAACCATGCTCGGACACCTCGTCGATTCGTCAGGCATTCGCTCCGACCCCACTAAAGTTCATGCTGTGGAGAATTTCCCCGTACCAACTTGCGCCAAAGATGTTCGCAGCTTTATTGGCCTTGGATCAGGACGCCGACTGCCTGTCTCGTCATCCCGTCGATGTACCGGGCGGCTTAGTGGATGTCGCACCGATCTGCGTTCTTTCGCTCTCTGCCTTGCAAGACATTGGCGCTGAACAACGACGCGATGAGTCGTTACGCCCCATTATCGAACGCCTCCTCTCTGATCCGTCTGACCCATCCCTTCACATGTTCGTACTACAAAATGGCATCCTGTATTGCCGCAACATGCACTCCGACGGGCCCGAGCTTCTAACCGTCATTCCGTCTCATCTGCGACAGACTGTACTGCAACGACGTTCCCACCGCTGGACACCTTGGCGTTACGCGGACCTATGACCGAATTCGGCGACTGTTTTTCTGGCCTCGTCTCAACCGCTCCGTTCGGCGCTATGTTGCCGCGTGTGAGTCGTGTCAACGCCGGAAAAGACGAGCTGTGCCTCCGGCCGGACTGCTGCAGCCTTTGGATATACCGGCCGACCCTTTTTTCGCGTTGGCGTTGATCTTCTCGCACCATTTCCTATATCGAATGATGGAAATAGGTGGATTCCCGTCGCTACGGACTATACAACTCGCTATGCCATTACTAGAGCCTTACCGACCAGCTGCGCTACAGACGTCGCTGATTTCTTGCTTCACGACGTTATCTTGCACCACGATGCACTTCGTCAACTTCTCACCGATCGCGGCAGATACTTTCTTTCCAAAGTCATAGACGACCTACTTCGATCATGTGCTACTAAACACAAACTTACTACCGCTTACCATTCTCAAACTAATGGTCTTACCGAACGCCTGAACCGCACATTAACTGACATGCTAACAATGTATGTTTCCTCCGATCATCGCGACTGGGACATTGCTCTACCATTTGTCACGTTCGCCTGCAATTCTTCGCGCCACGACACAGCAGGCTATTCCCCCTTCTATCTCCTCTTCGGCCGTGAGCCAACTTTGCCTTTCGAGACACTCCTCTCGACCACGCTCGACTCGCCGACAGAGTACACTCGGGATGTCATAACCACAGCGACCCAAGCACGCCAGATTGCCCGCATTCGCCTTTCTGCTTCACAGACACGCCAGAAGTGCCGTTACGACCAGCGCCATCACGACGTGCATTACGAACCAGGTGGTATCCAACTCAGCGTGTTGTCTTTCGGAGAAATTCCTCTCGCGATACTATGGCCCTTATCGCATCCTTCGCCAGGTGACCCCTGTCACATATGAAGTGTCTCCGCTGGATGCCACGGTGCCTTCACCTCTCTCTGACATCATCCTCGTCAGCCGTCTCAAACCTTACCTTTCTCGGACAGATGAGCCGCACCAATAAGGTGCTTTTTCCGACGGGGGTGATGTCACAGTCGGTAATGTGTGAAGAAGAGGACTGTGATGGTGGTCTGAGAGACGACGAGGAAGAGGGTAGTTTTTTTCATCGCTACTCTACGCTTGTTGGCCCAGCCATTAAAAGCCATCTGTAAATAGATGCACGCTTCTTCCTTTCCGTAACAATATGTTCTCATGCATGTGAACCATCTTGACGGGACGGCACAACAGAAAAGAAGACGAACACAGGCGCAACTAACAGCTGATTTTATTGAAGCCAAACCCACACGTGTATATATATCCACAAGTTTCTCAGGCACCGTTACAAGGAAAAATGGGATTGGTCGAACAGGAAGTGATTAAACCAGGCGCGAAAGGAGTTTCATTTCTGCATCGTACAGAACAATCGATGTTTCACTTGCCCTATCCTGACCGGGTTTTCTGATAAAAAATGCCTGTAACGTTTCACGAGCGGTTCTTTAGCTTGTTCTTGCCTCCTATTTTCACGCTACGGAAACGTGGTTCACATGTGGAACAGCCGTTGCAATGGTGAGCAACATGTGTATTCTCCATATTAGCTAGATCTCTGGCGCGCTCCCTGAGCTGGTCATTGACGCATCTGGCCGATGTATACCTTTCCACAGGATAGGGGGATCTCGTACACGAAGTTATTGGCACGCTCGACTAGTCGTTTTTCATGGTACTTCTTACAGCCCACATTTTTGTCTGCACAAGTGATGCGACGGCTTCGCTGAGCAAGGTTCTTGGGGGCTGAAAAAAACCATGGACACGTTAAACCGAGTGGCCACTTTTTTCAGGTAGTGAGTCACTTTGTGCATGTACGGAACCACTTCCGGCCTCTGCGTGCCCACCAGGGTTTTTTCGACATACTTGCAAGCAGCGCACTTCGTTTTCTTGAGGAGCGTTTGTGCTACTGACACGACGGCCGATCCAGGGAAGCCAGCTGAAAAAAGCCTTGCCAATTGTAGATTGTGAATACGCAACTTCAGGAGTGCGGATTCCAAACAGAGTGTTGCAATGCATCTCTTCATTATCTTAGAATGAGCAGATTTGTATGGGGGAGGTCTTTTTGCGCACGCGGGGAATACGCCCAGCACACGTGACTTTCGCTGAACTGCAGGCGTAAACCTAAAAACTATAGTTATCTTTCTTCTGGGCACACATATGTAAATGTCAGCCCTTTGCCGTGAGTTTTAAAATCATCGAGAACACACTTTTGCACATGCACATACGAGATCGAGCACTTGTTAAGAAGAGTTAAAATGTCGTCCGTATAGCGAAAAATTTTGAGGACAGTGTGATTGTTAATAGCAATAAAATGATCGTGTAGAGAGCGATCAATGGAAGATAAAAAGATGTGGCATAACACAGGTGCGATGCAGGAACCAATACAAATGCCTCTTTTGTTGCAGATACATCTTGTTATCAAATTTGATGAAAGTACTCTGAAGGTAAAATTCTAAAAAAAGCTAAAAAGTTTTCTACTGACGTGCCAGCGCTCTCTATGGACTCTATAACAAACTTCAAAATGAGGCACAGCGTAAAAGAGCTTTTCCACATCAATAGAAAAGGCAAAACCAATATCCTTGTTGTCTTGAAGGAAACACACCACATCACCTGAACATTTTGTTAGGAATGGGTCACTTGTCTCGAGGTTATTCAAGGCTTTCAGCAAAAACTTGCTAACACAATGCTGCCCCTTGCCCTTTTCGTTCACAATAGTACGAAACGGAGCATCGGTTTATGCGTCTTAGCACCAAAGAAAACCTGCAGCGCAGCACTTTCACTGTTTGTGATATCTCTTGCGAGCCTTAGTAAATCTAAACACTTGCAAAAATCAACCGCTTTTGCCTTAATAGTTGTCTGGCCTTTTTTTTTTACACGAAAGAATTATTTCGTCGGAACGTATGCACCAACGGAAGACTGACGAACGGTGCTGCTCAAGCGCGTTCAGTGCAGGCTGCGAGCAGACTTTTGGAATGGCGAAGGATTTCGCCGCCATTTCCTGCTCCCTTCTTCGCTTCTCTCTCGCCCCGCCCTTTACTCCTGGGGCCAGCTTTTACGGCAGTCTGCTCACGTGCGCTGGACGTCGAGCGCAGCGTCGACAAAGCATCGCCGCATCCCCTCTTCAGAAGCCACCCAGCTTATCCGAGCTCTTCTCGCACTCAGGTTGCCTCACTGTTTACTGCAGGCCCATCGCGTACTCCATCTTGCGCAATCCTGGCTAAGATGGAAACCGAAGGCAAACTGACCAGAATGAAAACACGAACGTAATGGACGTGTTAGCTTTACTGACACAGAAATCGAGTAACAGCGCAAGACATGGGACATAAGGAGACTGACTGCACTTCGCTGGTTTCCTTCTCTCCACTCTCTGGCGCTGTTGCTCGTTATTCATGCAACGTGCACCAACCGGCCCAAATTCGCTCTTTATTACTGCAGCTTTACTGATGTCGAGAAATGAATGCAATGCGTTGGTTCTTCTTAGCTCTACGGCGTGAAGCTCATCGAAATGGCTCGGTGTCATCCTTGCGTCTATGATTGACAACTGTTTGCTAATAATGTGTTTAGCTGTAATTGCAATCGTGCCTTACCTTATGAATTTGCAAATCCATCACGATGCATTTCCGTCTTTAATAGTTCAACAAAGCAATGAAACGCCAGGTCGTGCGTCGTGGAAAAGCGCCACACATACATTCTGTGTGTGTGTATGTATGTGTGTGTGTGTGTGTGTTTACTGAGTAAGACTAGTTCGTCTTCCCACTTCTCATCTTCTCTATTTTATATTTAGTTCTAAAAGTCGGAGCAATATAATTAAACTACGAATTGTATTTATTAGGCACTCCTATATTGTTACTTTTGAAGAAACAGAGAAAACTTATACTCACGGTGCATTTACAAGGGCGTGCCCTTTAGAGACCAATATGAAAAGGAGCTCGCACCAATATCTCTGAGGCATCGCGTTTTTTTTTTCCTCGTGTTGGCATATTTCTTTAGCATTTGTTGCGTCGTAAATGTACGCGCAGTAGAGCGAGGCGAATGTCAAGTTTTTCGATTAGGAAACAGATTCGAATCGAATCGTTTGGACTCAATCCAATAGAATTCGGCAGATATCAAAACCCAGCGCACCTTTCTTCCCTCACCTGAAGCTCTACTTTCCACATGGCTTATCACGATTGGAGGCAGTTCTGATTTGTCATTTATGGTTTGGAGTAACTTTTACTAATGCGTACTGCTACGTCATAGGAATGGCCACAAGTCCAGAATGTGAAGCGTGCGGGTTCAAAGAGACAATAGCGCACCTTGTATGTGATTGTCGATGTTTCAATTCACAAAGAAAAGGGGTCAACACCACGCCCGAAAAGATCGACGAGCGTCCCATCACGGGCGCCAGCATTCCTGGACCCTGGTCCCAGCCGACGTCAGCCCAAACTGCTCTAAAAGCACGGGTGTGGGTTTAACAGAAATGAGACTGATTGAAGAACTGATTGAAAAGCGAACTGATGAGTTCGTTTTCTTTTTTTTATCTTCTCTTATTTTCTAATTTTTTCTGCCCTTATCCCGCGTACCTGTGTAGTGTAGCCAACCGGACCCTTAATCTGGTTAACTTATCTGCCTTTACCTCTTGTTTTCTCTCTCTCTCTTTTGAAAACATTTTGGAGTTGTCTCACTTCTGCTAAATTGCGATACTTCCTTAATTTAGACTAGTTGTGTGCGTTTGAGGTATGTCCAAGCAATTTGTGCTCGGTTCTCATTACATGTCTATCTGAGCAATTCTACGAAATTGTTATCTAGGCCCTCGTGCTTGACAATATTGCGTATATTCTTGTACTAAGACGGACCACTTTATCCTACAACTGGCACTCTGCTGGCGATGCTAGAAATTGTGCATCGGGGAGACCAACATCCGAAGCAGTCCCTGAGTGAACGAGACAGTTTCGGCGTACCGGGTGTCGTGGTCGAAAGGAGTAACGATCCAGCACTTTCCGCTCGCAGTGACAGGGGAACGGTCGTAAAGTTCGATGCTAACGACAGCGAACGGTGCAACTCTACAAGGAAGCGGTTGTATGTTGTTCCAGTGGGAGTAGTAGTAGGTCGCTTGCGGCGTCAAACGATGTAGTGGCAGAGTGAATGGACTTCCAATGCGAGAAACTTCAGCAATCTATGGAGTGTAGCGTTATGCGTAGAAGAAAAATTATGCAGAAACTAGCGATGCTGATAGAAGCGAAGAGATGAACAGCTTCCTATGTTAAAAAGATAATGTACTTGAAGGCCTATATTTGTTGTTTCATTGTATAATTCCGTAGAGAACACAGCCGTTAAACAGCACTCTTGTAGTGGTGGTATAGGTGGCTATACATCTAAACTGATTTGTTTAGATTGGTTAGCATTGCGAACGCCTGCGACAAAGGTGACTGCCACCCTTCTCTCTGCCGCAGGAGCCCTCTCCCGGATCCACCACAGTGGGAGAGGTGCGGCGGAAAAAGAGGAGGGCTATCCTACCTAAGCCTTCCACCGCATTGTCCAAACCTTCTGACACCCTAAATGCGACAGCGCGCTGTACGCCTCGAAGGGCGATTTCGGGCGACGAAAGCGCTCCGAAGCTCAGTCCCGTGAGAGCACGTAACGTCAGCACGTGAAATCCGTTCCTTTGCGTAGGCTGCGAAAATTCGACAATCATGAAAACGAACGAAAGAGCCAAAAAAGCTATTGGCTTGTAAAGCAATCGAGGCTATCGATAATGCCGTGGGCCAAATTTGGAAGAAGCTTCAGCATCGCCTTTAAAAGTGGAACGCGAGAGTATTAAAGGATCCCTCACTGGTTGTCAACGCTTCTCGGCAACCGCAGCTTTCTTGCGGATGCGCGGAGGCGAGCGCCATGTGGATGATGTTGCAAAAAACCGAGCGGGCCGCGCCGCTCTATGATTGGTTGAAACGTTATGAAAGCAGTTTGTGTTTGAGTTTCCGCGTAACAGAATTGTGTTTTATGGTATATTCAAATTACAATCCGACGCTATCATGTCTGTAAGTTGTGTTTAGGTCGTACTTTACGATCTTTGTGACACATATTGCTTTGAGGATTTGGTACAATAACGCTCTGCGCCATGCGGAGACCATGCATGGTTGTGATTCGTAATGATTTTTCGCAAAACAACGTCCGACACCGACATTGTATTTTTTGCGACACAGGGCCGTTAACGCTATCGCGTTAAAGGGATCGGTGCGCTTAAAGCCCCTGCATAGTGCTATCGCGGCGGGAGCCAATGGAGGGAATTTAGGTGCGATGATAGCTGGTCATCACAAAAGAACGGCTTGATGGCGGCCTGGCTATGGATTGTTGTGCCCGGAGGGCGTTCAGGGGAGGGGAATGCCACCCCTGCCGACATGCAGTTGTCACGCTTCACGCTACGATTCTTCACACTTGTCAGCAGCCCAAATGAACCTGTTCACGCCGGTGTGAAGGTCCGTAGAAACTAGCATACAGCCCCACAAACTAGCATGACTACGCCGGGGATCGGAGTCAGCGTGCGTTCCCCCTACTTTCCCTGTTCGTGACCAGTGATGTGCATGCGTTTCCGACCGCACTCACCGAAAGGGGCATCCAGCTGACCGATACCTTCGGCTCACTGAAAGGGGCCCCAGCTCACCGATAACATCGCCGCACCGAAAGGGGCAACCAGCTCGCCGACGCCGGGATCGGTCTCCTGACGCCATCTGTCTCCTGACGCCGGATTTTCGGAAATCATGAGCAATGACGACGCAGGCATAAAAAGCAGATTGAGCCGTCTGAGGAGGACGCGCGGAAACAGTGTGTCCGGACATGCTTAGACGCTACCATAGTGTGCTCCGATGGTTGAAGCCATTTTGTAGTCTCAGCCATGTGGCTTTTTGAATATATTCCTTTTTCTTCATTCTCTTAAACGTTGCTCCGAACCCTTTCTCCCGGCACCTGGCACGGCACCATTGATGGAGACTTCGTTGGCCGCACGGACACCCGACTTCGAAACAGTGGTAGCCAGTGGTGACATTGATCTTACGGAACTTGGGACGTGCTGACCATCGCAACCAGGTCCAATAGACCACGTCCGTGCCGCCGATACAAGAAGGTAATGCTACATGATCGCGATAAGGCGGCAGCTAGCACCGTCAAAAAAAACTCAGTGCTCTTCCACTCTGTGAAGAAGGATGACCAGCGAAGCTATGTATGTGGGCCCCTTAATGGCGAACTGCACCTCCGCCGCGGGTGGGCCCCATATTGCTCTATGTTCCGGATCGGCGCACCTACCGTGAGGACTTAACGCCTTCTTCACCTCCGCTGCGGGTCGCCCGGTAATGCACTATCTTCGAGATCGGTCCACGTATCTAGAGTGCTTAACGCCTGCTTTACCTCCGCCGGAGGTCAGCCCTGTATTACACTATCTTCGGGAGCGGCCCCCGTATGGGGAGATTTGTGTCTACATACGGACACGATCCTGAGGGAACTAGCCCTTTACAGCTTCGTGTAATTC
The DNA here is from genome assembly GCF_050947875.1 of Dermacentor variabilis. NCBI lineage: Eukaryota > Metazoa > Arthropoda > Arachnida > Ixodida > Ixodidae > Dermacentor > Dermacentor variabilis. The sequence goes on along the minus strand of NC_134572.1, from coordinate 2,982,377 downwards.
GCTATAAAATTGGTCACGCCCTGATGTTTCTTAATCAATTCATTAATTAGGTAATGACAACGACGAGCGCGCGAGCATTGGCATCACCGCGTTCGCGCGGTAGCACCGAGGGGCGCCAACGAGCCAGCTTTGGAAGCAGACGATGACGCTGCAGCCAATCCGGATGATGACAATTTTGTGTTAACAAACGGACACGATCCTGGGGAAGTAGCCCTTAACACTTTCGCTATAAAACTTGTCAGTTGTCGCCCAAGGTGCGAAGCATTGAGCTTGAGCTACTGGGATGGCGTTCTAATACGCGGGGGTGGCATGTATACTGCCGATGCAGCATGCGAGACTTCTACTGCCCAGCAGAAAGAGTCCCCTGAACGAAAGGTCAGACCGCATAACTCGAAGTAGCAACGACCGAGCCGTGAGCAGGGTAACCTCCATCCGCGGCGAACGCCATAGTAGAGAGACAGAGGATGCAAAGACGCTCCCCGCACACCAAACTACACAGAAGACAAGTCAGGGGCTGGCGTCACTTACACACGAATTCATATCCATCACTTAAATTTATTGTCCAAGATACAAACAGCGCAGTACACAGGAACGTTCCCGTGGTGCGGTGCAAGGCCCACGCTGACCCACGTAACGTGGGAATGTAGGGCTAGACCAAGCGACGTCAATTCATCCCTAATAGGGGCCACGGACTTTGTACGGCAGTGGGAGACGCGACTCGCAAGCGAGGACTGGGAGAATCAGTTGACCCTACTGGACCAAGATCAGCGAGCCGCAAGAGTCAGCTGGACTGAGAACCCCACCCGGACCAACCATCACATAAATTACCGGTTCAATAAAGTTTCTTGATCCCCCTAGCAAATAACAGGCGTGCAACAATGCTGTCGTGAACGTCGGCAGTGGCGCTTCAGGCCTCGGACCTCGATGGTCCGCGGGATGAAAGCACCGGAATACCGTCGTGCATTTTAACGCGACAGCGTTAAGGAGCTCGTGTCGCAGGAAAGCCGGTGTCGGCGTCGGCGGCGTTGGCCGTGAGCGATAAATCCCGGCAGGCACTTCATGAATTCACGCTTAAGCTTCGCCTTCGAGAGCGGAACGCGACAGCGTTCCCGTCGAACCGCCAAGGGGTGTAAGACAATGGGCTACGGCGCAGCGACTACGCGCCCCGCATCGGACGCGGTGAGCGTCGAGCAACGCAGCGTTCGGCGCGGCAACGAAACGTGCGCCTGAGCAAGCGGCGCACACCTGAGCTTTAGAAACAGCTCGTTTATAAGGCAACACCGCATTCACTAGAGGCGCTTTTGTACCGCTTTGAAGCATCGAACTCGTGGCTGAGTGGTAGCGTCTCCGTCTCACACTCCGGAGACCCTGGTTCGATTCTCACCCAGCCCATCTTGCAAGTTGTTTTTAACGCGATAGCGTTAAGGAGCTAGTGTCGCAGAAAATCCGGTGCCGTCGGCGTCCGCGGCGTTGGCCGTGAGTGATAAATCACGGCAGGCACTTCATAAATAAAAACAACTTCCAAGATGGGCTGGGTGGGAATCGAACCAGGGTCTCCGGAGTGTGAGACGGAGACGTTACCACTGAGCCACGAGTTCGATGCTTCAAAGCGGTACAAAAGCGCCTGTAGTGAACGCGGTGTTGCCTTAGAAACGAGCTGTTTCTAAGGCTCAGGCGTGCGTTGCTTGCTCAGGCGCACATTTCGTTGCCGCGCCGAACGGTGTTCTGCCCGACGCTCACCGCGTCCGATGCGGGGCGCCTCCTAAGTGATCGCTGCGTCGTAGCCCATTGTCTTACACCCCTTGGCGGGTCGACGGGAACGCTGTCACGTTCCACTCTTGAAGGCGAAGCTTAAGCGTCCTCCAATTTTTTCGCCACACGATGGATAAGACAGCTTTAGCTGGACGTTTACCACTCGCTTTCCTCTTAACAGCATGCACGACGATGTGGTAAGCTCGCTGAAGGAACGCTAATGTTTGTGAGCACAACGCTCTTGGCAGCACCAGAAGCAAGAGAGAGAGAGAGACAACTTTATTTATTCCATCTTAAAGGGAAAGGGGCTGCGGGAAGAAGGCGAGGGAGGTTATCCTACTCGCGGTCGGCGCCTCCTCTACCACCTCAGCCCACCTCAGGATAGCTTTCTGAAGTTCGGCGTTGTAGCTGCGCATGGCAGCTTCCCACAGCTCCCTACTACTTAAAACTCTACAAAGGTTAGGGGGAGGGGAGTGGTGCTTGCATAGGAACACTCCGCTGCGATGGAGTGGAGCGTCCGCTTGGCTTCGTCGTTTTTGCGGACCGACGCTCCACTGCGCGTTGCTCGCGTCTCTGAAGGCCACCTCCAGAGTGCGTACTATCGCGCTCTCTAGAACACTTTTTGAAGGACCTTGGTATGACCTCCAAAGCACGGAAAAAAACACGTGGAAGGCGGGAGATTAAAATTCAAGACGATGAGCAAAACGAGAACAAGGTGAAAGCAGGAGCCAACGTTTCTATAAGTGTACTTGTCTTCAAGTGGACTTGTCTTCAAGTACACTTGACATATGCTTTCCTCGCCACAGTATATATAGGTGGGGTTCTTCTAAAGGGGAGAGGGCCCTGCTTTCACCTTGTTTTCGTTTTGTTCATCCTCCAACGCGCGACCACTTTGCGACGCGCTTTCATGTGGCATCTCATAGTGAATGCTATTGTGTATCTGCAATCTCATCATGTGGAAGACCGACTACCAGTAACACATTATCTATTCCTTTTTCCAGCCTCCGGTTGACTTTTTGAATGATGTCACTGCGTGAAGCCTTTGACGCAAACCTTTGACATGAAGAGGTAGCTTTCGCTCGATAACTACATTCTTAAATACATGGGGAGGACAGTCATTTAACAGCAGTGCTGTTTAGACTAAAAACATTAGGTGTCATTTTGCATGATTTTCTTAAAGTAACTATATAACTCATGCAGTTGATAATTTAAGGAAATATGAAGAACATTATGAGCAAAAGCAAGGCAATTTCGATGTGTGTGTGTCGATTAAGGAATAAATGAAAATTGTTAAACCCTTGTTTATAGCCCTCGTTCTGAGGCGTTAATTGAAATGCTTCAAAAGCTTCCTTGCTTCCCCGTGAAGGGCCGAAAAATGAAAACAAATTCACGTTTTTCGGGAAGTGAAGGCCACATTATGGGGTAAGGTGTACTGAAGGTTTGAAATGTGTAGGTTATTTAGGTTCTTTGAAAGTAATCACCTCAATACTGATCTTTCAGTATTTATGCTTTATATGGGAAATATGGTTGCTTATCCCCGGCCTACTGGGTGAAATATGCGAGGTACGGTGCGTATGTTTCGTTGAAGTAGAAGGCATGTTGTGAGTGTGTAGTCAGTGTAGCTTAATTACAGCTTTTAACGCGACAGCGTTAAGGAGCTCGTGTCGCAGAAAAGCCGGTGTCGTCGGCGTCGGCGTCGGCGGCGTTGGCCGTGAGCGATAAATCCCGGCAGGCACTTCATGAATAAAAAACAACTTGCAAGATGGGCTGGGTGAGAATCGAACCAGGGTCTCCGGAGTGTGAGACGGAGACGCTGCCACTCAGCCACGAGTTTCTTCTTTTTAAATACCGGTTTGGCGAAAGAAAATACAATGTGAGTATTACATGACCATAAAAAACAACTAGTCAATGCCGGATCAGTGAGGTGTGATAAGAACGATGTAGGCTAGTCACTTTGTCCAAAGCACTTAACCAATCAGGAGGATCACTCTGTGCACAGAAAAATTCGTGTATATATAACACACTTTCAATGAAGTATTCATGTGCTGGGGTCTGAACAATGCGCTCATGTCTAATATCCATACGCGTTCGCCACACACTGTGCATGCACAGAAGCATTAACAGATCGACAAGCACTCCCTCTGGTTCCGCGCATGGCAGGAAGCGTATCCCGAAAGCACTTAACGGCAATTCCTTTTTAAGGCTACGTTTTAGAATATCCCACAAAAACACTGCCTCATGACAGTCCAAAAAGATATGCTCAATCGTCTCCGGTTTTTTTGCATATAAAGCAATTCACAGACCAAGGTACAAAAATGCCTTTGCTCTGCAGCCACGGTTTTACTGGGAGAGTGCCTGTACGTAGTTGAAAAAAGAAAGATTTAACAGAAGCTCTTACCGGCATTCGTTTAACTCTCTTAAGAACAGCTCGTTCTGAACCTAAAACAAATACTGTACGATACAACGGTACAGGCAAGAATATATCAACAAGATCTTTGTACAACTTCTTACTAGTAACAGCGGCCAGATATTCACTAGAAAATTTTGCTTTTAGTATTCGGAAAGACGCGACCACTTCCCGCAAAAAAGCACTTAAAGGCATTGGCCCCGTATACATGGACGACACACATAATCAGGCAATGAATCGCGCAGTCTAGCTTGAATCATTGTTCTCAGAAAAGCATCCTTTTGGTCACGCAAAAAAAGAAACCTTATTACAATCTGTTTGAGGAACAAATGTGACAACCCCAGCCCCCCATTCAACACTCTATGGAACAGATTACTACGACTTGTACGTTCCCATGTTGAGGCCCAAATAAACATCGCAAATATTCTATGCAGCTTTTCCACAGACATCCTCGTCAGACATAACGCTTGCATCACATAAAAGATTTTAGCGACTAAAAACAAATTAAACACGGTGGCTCATGCAAACATTGAAAAATTATGTCCTCCCCATTTGCCGGTCTGGGTTTTCATTCGCACTACTTCATTGTCCCAATATTCTTTGCTATCTCGATAATGTTCGAGGGGGACACCTAGGTAGGTGCCTGGAGTTACCGCCCATTGCATGTTGCAAAAAGTCTCACGCTTGTATTGCCAATTCCCATGCCAAAAACCAAGACACTTGTTCCAGTTAATAGCACTTCCACTTGCAGTACAAAATTTTACAGCCTCTTGTACAACTGTTTTAACACTGTCATGGTCCGTACAAAACACTGCTACATCATCAGCATATGCTAAAACTCGAACTTCAGTTTTATGAAAAGTGTAACCCCGGATGTTTGGGCTCTTCAGCAGCCGCAAACAAAAGGGCTCGAGGTAGAGAGCGAAAAGCAGGGGGGATAAAGGGCAGCCTTGTCTCACAGACGACTGCACAGGAATACCATCACTTAACTGCCTATTAATTATCAGCTTCGCTATACAACCATTGTACATCATTTTAACACCTTCTGTAATAACAGATCCAACATTGATATGGTCTAGGATCGAGAACAGAATTTCGTGTACGACTTTATCGAACGCCTTGTGCAGATCTAATTGCAACATGGCCACGCGCCCATACATTCCGTCACAGCATTCAAGGACAGTTCTAGCTGTGTGAACATTGGTAAAGATTGACCTGCCTTTTATGCCGCATGTCTGATGTGGCCCTACAAGTGACTTAATAACACTTTGAAGGCGTCGAGCTAAAATCTTCATGAATATCTTATAGTCCACGTTTGTTAGACTGATGGGACGGTATGATTCAACAGACTGTAACTTAATCGGATCATCCGTTTTAGGAATTAGTACTACGTGGGACGCTCGGAAGGATGGAGGACTTGCTTTCATTTCATAGACTTCGCTAACAGCCTTTCAAGTGCGACTGCCATTTCTGTTCTAAAGGCTTTATATAGAGATGCACCGAGACCGTCTGGCCCAGGCGACTTGTTTCAACTAAGCTCCAGAATCCCTGATTCAATTTCCTCAGCCGTAATACTGGCTTCTAGAGCGTGCGCAAGATCATCTTCTAACCTCGGCATCAGCGGTAGGAATTCTGTTCGGAAGTAGTCAGTGTTCGGAGTATTAAGGCTGAAAATATCTGTGTAATGTTCGACGAATGCCTGCTTGATTATTTCTCTTCGATTTGTGATTTCGTTTTGATAGCATATTTCCGTTATCTCTTTCGACAGAGCGTGCCTTTTTTCATCACTGAGGCGCGTTTGGTAGGCGTCTCTCCGGACCACAGTTTTTCGTTACGCGCCCTTATCACTGCGCCCCGGTACATTTCTTCGTCTATTGCCTCGAGCTTAGTTTTAGTCTCTTTAATTTCTTTTGTGAACAATCCCGGCTCGTAGCACTCCGTACTTAGCATAAAATCTAGGGCACTCTACAGCTCTTTAACTCGTTGTTTTTCTTTTCGCCGAAGCGCACATGATCTATCAACAGCGGCTATTTTAATGTCACATTTGAACTGCTCCCATACTTGCATAAAACTTCCGGAGTTACTTCGCAGCATGTTCGCTATATAATCCTTGACTTTAGTCACGTACTCTTCATCTTCAAGTAATTTATCATTAAACTTCCACAAGTCCCAATTAAATTTCGCAGCTATTTTCTTCGTACCAATTGTAACCATGACTAAGCAGTGATCACTAAAAGAGACATAGATCGTCTGGTAGTCAGAACATAACAGCGAACATTCGACAGGTACATATATACGGTCCAATCTAGCATGACTGCCTCCCTGAAAGTGAGTGTACATTGCCCGGCCTTCATGCGTCGATATCAAGCCTACATCTTCAAGGTCGTGCTCACCTACAATTTCGGAAAGTAACTCGGCGCTCCGATCACGAAAGGAACGGTTTGTTGTCCTATCCTCTGGTCTACAGACGCAATTGAAATCACCAAGCAAGATCACCCGCCTTTCAGTAAGCAGGACAGGCTTCACCTGTCGGAAGAAACTCTCCCTTTCAGCAATTGCATTCGGAGCGTATGCACACACAGCTCCCCAAGCCACTCCATCCGATTCAAAATCACACATTACAAGACGCCCACTTTCAGACGAGAACACAGTATCAAAAGCACCAATATCATTTCTTAAAAAAAATAACGCACCCACCCGCTCTTCCAACAGCATGACATACGCAAACGCTGTATCTGCCACGATAGACCGCTACCATTCTGTCTGTTAGTTCTTCGTCTTCAATTTTAGTTTCCTGAACCGCGAGCAAATCTATTTCGTTTTCTAGCAAAAGGCGGTTCAGTTGCAGTTGCCTTCTACGCGCCGACAGGCCTCTTACATTAAGCGTAGCAACACGTAGGCTGGACGTGAGGTTGGTAGCCATCTAAGAAAAGGGGAGACGCCGATCAGTCTACTCACGCATCAAACAGGGTGAAACCATATCCATTAAGGCGTTTGAGCTTAATACTGACCCGATCAAAGACCGGCCTTCAACCGCTGTGGCAAAAGTAGCCTCCGCTAAGGCGGAGGGAGAGCAGACGCAGTACTGCGTTCCGGTGGCAACTTCGGTTTGGGCTTGAACGGTCCGCGGCGCGTTGAAGGTGCCTTCGGCGGAGGCTCCTCGCCGCGTTCACCGACCAATCTCGGTTCCTGGCTATCCGAATCCTCGTGAGCCCGCTTCACTGGTACACTTGACGCGGCGGGCATCTCGGTATCGGCGTCTTCCTGGTTGTCGCCGTGCTGCCCAGTCGTAACCAGGCTTACAGCAGTCACGCTATCCGCTTTTTCCGGAAGGAACGCTGGGTTTGATGCGACGGCTGGCCGGGTTTGTTCCTTACCGGCTTGGCTGGTATCTGCAAGGGGTGCGGGTGCGGTTTCCTTGGATGTTCACTCCTTGATGGCATCATCTCCCCCACTTCCGTGGGTTGCTTCGACCGCGTCTGCTTCATCCATGATGTGTTCAGCCACTTCATCACTTCGTGCCTGGCCCGTAACATTGGCCTAGCTACGCACGCACTGGCACTCATCGTGGCCGAAACGCCGGCATAGCCCGCAGCGGGGCACCCGACACTCACGGCGTATATGTCCTTTTCCACGGCACCGAAGGCAGAGCGGAGCCCTACCAGGAACATGGACGAGAGCAACGTCCTCACCAACACGCAACTGATGGGGCAAGTCCTCGATAGTAACACCCATCTTCAGTTTCAGTGTAGCCGACCGTGTTGTTGAAGCCTTGTCAACACAGCCTTTAACCTTCCATTTATCGCGGGTTATTTCAGTCACTTTTCCGAACGCTGCTAATGCCACTCGCACGTCGTCGTCTTGCACACCGTGGAGCAGCCAAAACAGCTTCAGCCTGACGCCTCGGTTGGTCGGGTCAATAACCACGCAGCGGTGGTCTTTCACATTGAAAGCTTCGGCCTGGAGAATCTTGGCCTTCGCTCCTTCGCTGTTGAAAGTAACGGCCCACAGGTGGTTCATCTGATATGCCCCAAGGGCAACCACATCCGGCAGCAATGACAGACGTGCTAGGGCGTCGCGAAAACGCTCGACGCGATATGGCCTGGCGGTGACATCACCATGCAAAAATACTGTGTTCAAAACACTCGAACCTGATGGCAGATGCGGGACAACCATTTCATAATCCTGGGCAGGCATTTCAGTGCTCCTGATACCGCGACCCGCTGGGCCGCTAAAGCCGCTCCTTGGGAGCCCATGAAGCACACGTCCGTCACGCTCGGTGGCCGGAAGTCGTCTGACTCAGCCACGAGTTCGATGCTTCAAAGCGGTACAAAAGCGCCTCTAGTGAATGCGGTGTTGCCTTAGAAACGAGCTGTTTCTAAGGCTCAGGCGTGCGCCGCTTGCTCAGGCGCACGTTTCCTTGCCGCGCCGCACGCTGCGTTGCCCGACGCTCACCGCGTCCGATGCGGGGCGCCTCGTAAGTGATCGCTGCGCCGTAGCCCATTGTCTTACCCCCCTTGGCGGGTGGACGGGAACGCTGTCGCGTTCCACTCTTGAAGGCGAAGCTTAAGCGTCCTCCAATTTTTTTGTTAGAGTGCCATGGTGTTATTAAGGTTGGAATGTCATACTGCCATTAAACACAACGTTCGCCACAGTACGAAACAACTGTACAATACGCTGAATTTCAGCTCAGTGCAAATACAGATAATATTAAGCTTATTCAAAGGGGAAACTTTCATGTTGCTTGCTTATAAACAAGTGTTGTTAATAATTAGTGCCCCCTCTCTTGTCCTCCTTCGCCCCCTGATTTTCATGCGTCATATTCGGTTTGTAGTTAGTTTCTCCAGTGTCGTGGAAGTACTTAAGCAACCTAACTTGTTTTTAATTGGAAAAATTAATATTTAAGCGATTGATGAGTAATTCGTAGGCATAGTTCAAAGTGTGTTGGCTAATTGTGGCCTTTGTAATAAATTATGTATGCAGGTGACCCGGAGCGGCATAAGTGTGTTTTACAAGTAATGGAAAATTTAGATCACGGTCCTAGTTTACCCACAAAAGCCACCACAACCAAATTAGGCGAACACGCAGAGAACGCTATGGCCAACTTGTCTGCGAACTTATATATATGTAGATGAAATACAGCTTTTGGAAAAACGTTATTTAAAAAGTGCTCAAAAGCGTTATATGGCCGTTCTCAATATGTTTCACGCGTCACGAAAGAACCCCATGTTACAGAAAATCCATCCTTCACGAGAAGAAGGGGGTAGTTAGGTATATGCGGTGGCGAAGTTCCAAATGCTTCAGATTATTACTAGCTGTAAGTAAAGCGCGCATGTGGTTCTGCAGGTGAGTGGAGGAAAATTTAGCGCGCAGCGCTGCCACAGCTAGAGACGCACCAAAATAAGAGTTAGCAAAATGGGCCTTACCTCTATGGCAAACCATGCACGACCTGTGCACGAAGTAAATGCGTATGAATGAAATACACTTTCTTCAAGAATTTTTTTCAGCAAGTCTAGGAAAGTATCGCACTGCCGTTATAAGCTCCGTTCCGAAATGTCCAGAAATAACCCTGGGTTACACAAAAGTTATATTTAGTAAATAATGGACATACTCATTGTAATGTGTCACGAAATGTTAAAGTTTCGACATTAATTAGGCGCGTTCGAAGTAATTACTGTACCCTAATTTTCCTCTTTATTTCATGCCTCATACTAGGTATGCTAAAGTTTATCTCTCTTGTGTCCTCAGTAGACTGAACAACGTACCTTGTTTGTGTTTGTTTAACGGGAGGGTAAGCTTTTGGGTAATATCTAGACGCAGTTCAATGTGTGTGGAGAAATTACGGCCTTAGTAGTAAATTACTCATGCAACCTACACGGAGCTTTATAATATTGTTTTACAAAGAACGCACGTACCTTGTTTGTGTTTGTTTAACGGGAGGGTAAGCTTTTGGGTAATATCTAGACGCAGTTCAATGTGTGTGGAGAAATTACGGCCTTAGTAGTAAATTACTCATGCAACCTACACGGAGCTTTATAATATTGTTTTACAAAGAACGCACATTTTACAATAGCTGCCTCTAGAGAACTATAAATATCACCAAGATCACGTCTAATGAAAAGTGGGGCAACCTTACGGTCAATGTTCTCGCTATGTAAAATGTGTGTGGATGAATTACCACCTTTGTAAAAAATTCCGAACAAACATTGGAAAGCGTTATACGCGTCCAAGATTTCAAATGGACCAGTCATATGGGGGAAACGTTTTAAGGTGTGTGATTTGATTACAGGCAACTGAAATTAGGATGGTAAGAACTCGAATTAGCCTAGACCTGAGGAGGGAACGGAAAAAAACTTCTACATAAGAAGCCGATCAATGAGTTAGCGGTAAGAGGGACAATAGAGGAATTCCAGATCAAGCTACAGAACAGGTATTCGCCTTTAACTCAGAAGAGGATCTTAGTGTTGAAGCAATGAACGACAATCTTGGGGGCATCATTAAGCAGTGTGCAATAGAAGTCGGTGGTAACTCCGTTACACAGGATACCAGTAAGCTATCGCAGGAGACGAAAGATCTGATCAAGAAACGTCAATGTATGAAAGCCTCTAACCCTACAGCTAGAATAGAACTGGCAGAACTTTCGAAGTTAATCATCAAGCGTAAGAAACCTGACATAAGAAAGTATAATATGTATAGAATTGAACATGCTATCAGGAATGGAGGAAGCCTAAAAGCAGTGAAGAAGAAACTAGGAATTGGCAAGAATCACACGTATGCGTTAAGAGAGAAAGCCGGCAATATGATTACTAATATGAATTAGATAGCTCTACAGAGATGTATACAGTACCAGTGGCACCCACGACGATAATGGAAGAGAGAATAGACTAGAGGAATTCGAAATCCCACAGGTAACGCCGGAAGAAGTAAAGAAAGCCTTGGGAGCTATGCAAAGGGGGAAGGCAGCTGGGGAGGATCAGGTAACAGCAAATATGTTGAAGGATGGTGGGCAGATTGTTCTAGAGAAACTGGCCACCCTGTATACGCAATGCCTCATGACTTCGAGCGTACCGGAATCTTGGAAAAACGCTAACATAATCCTAATCCATAAGAAAGGGGACGCCAAAGACTTGAAATATTATAGACCGATCAGCTTACTATCCGTTGCCTACAAAGTATTTACTAAGGTAATTGCAAGTAGAATCAGGAGCACCTTAGACTTCCGTCAACCAAAGGACCAGGCAGGATTCCGTAAAGGCTACTCAACAATAGACCATATTCACACTATCAATCAGGTGATAGAAAAATGTGCGGAATATAGCCAACCTTTATATTTTCATTGATTACGAGAAAGCGTTTGATTCAGTCGAAATCTCAGCAGTCATGGAGGCATTGCGGAATCAGGGTGGGGACGAGCCGTATGTAAAAATACTGAAAGATATCTATAGCGGCTCCACAGCCACCGTAGTCCTCCATAAAGAAAGCAACAAAATCCCAATAAAGAAATGCGTCAGGCAGGGAGATACGATCTCTCCAATGCTATTCACAGCGTGTTTACAGGAGGTATTCAGAGACCTGGATTGGGAAGAATTGGGGATAAGAGTTAATGGAGAATGCCTTAGTAACTTGCGATTCGCTTATGATATTGCCTTGCTTAGTAACTCAGGGGACCAACTGCAATGCATGCTCACTGACCTGGAGAGGCAAAGCCGAAGGGTGGGTCTAAAGATTAAGCTGCAGAAAACTTAAGTAATGTTTAACAGTCTCGGAAGAGAACAGCAGTTTACGATAGGTAGTGAGGCACTGGAAGTGGTAAGGGAAGACATCTACTTAGGACAGGTAGTGACTGCGGATCCGGATCATGAGACCGAAATAATCAGAAGAATAAGAATGGGCTGGGATGCAGGCATTCTCAGATCATGAACAGCAGCTTACCATCAGCTTACCCCTCAAGGGAAAAGTTTATAACCAGCTGTGTCTTACCAGTACCCATCTACGGGGCAGAAACCTGGAGGCTTATGAAAAGGGTTCTACTTAAATTGAGGACGATGCAACGAGCTATGGAAAGAAGAATGGTAGGTGTAACGTTAAGGGATAAGAAAAGAGCAGATGGGGTGAGGGAACAAACGCGAGTTAATGATATCTTAGTTGAAATGAAGAAAAAGAAATGAGCATGGGCAGGACACGTAATGAGGAGGGAAGATAACCGATGGTCATTAAGAGTTACGGAATGGATTCCAAGGGAAGGGAAGCGTAGCACAGGGCGGCAGAAGGTTAGGTGGGCGGATGAGATTAAGAAGTTCGCAGGGACAACATGGCCACAATTAGTACATGACCGGGGTAGTTGGAGAAGTATGGGAGAGGCCTTTGCCCTGCAGTGGGCGTAACCAGGCTGATGATGATGATGATGAACTGAAATGTTTTATTTCAACTGATAGAGCTCAACAGCTTCGCAGGAAATCGGGTTTTGATTCTGAAAAGGTCACACAAATCTGCTATTTATTATATTGTATTACAAAGTGGAAAGTTGAGCGAGTTGGCGTGCAGCCATAACGGTAACAGCGCGAACAAGACGACGGCGGAGTAAAAGGACACCGGACGAGCACTGACTCACAACTAATATGTGAGTCTGCGCTCGTCCGGTGTCTTTTCACTCCATCGTCGTCTTGTTCGCACTGTTACCATTATGGCTGTCTGTTAATTTTTGAGCCGTCGTAGTTGCCCAGTGGCTATGGTGTTGGGCTGCTGAACACGAAGTCGCGGGATTGAATCTCGGCGACGGCGTCCGCATTTCGATGGGGGCGAAAGCGCCCGTGTGCTTAGATTTAAGTGCACGTTAAAGAACCCCATGCAGGTGGTCAAAATTTCCGGAGTCCTCCACTGTGGTTTTGGAACGTAAAACCCCATATTTTAATTTTAATTAATTTTGCATAGGCAGCCAGTGCACCAATTTCCATTAAGTTTCTTGCATTTAAAAGGAAAAAGGTTAATATCCAGTAAGAGTACCAAGTTAGTTTTCCTTTTATGCCATAACATTAGATAAATATTCTTGAATAATCAAAATTTCAACACATTCAAGTATCATGTTTACAACTCCCTAATTCATAAAAAAGAGCCATATCACAATATTGTCAAGCGCACCTGATAGCACATGTAAAGCGGACAGCATTTATATGTTATACGAGAGTGAGACGGGCAGATTTAGTGAAACATGCACACTTTGCAGCAGACAGTGTCCTTTAGGCGCTGCGCTGCTGGACGAGAAAAGAAGGTCGTTTGAAATTGAGGACAGCGTCCATCGGGAAATCAGTCAGCTCATTATATATGCGTTATTATTGCCACTGTTTGCATGATAACATTAGCAACATCAGTTTTAACGAACGAAGACCAGTCAAAGCATTCTCGGGCGGTCAGTTTCGGATGTATCACTTTCAGTGCACACTGATTCGCTGGTGGAGCAAACCCACTCGAATCATACCATACACCGTGTGCTAGGTCAGATGAAAGTGATAATACGGCCGAAAGTGATCGTCCAAGAATACGTCCCTAGATGACATTACGTTCAAGTGTTTGGAAGTGCGACAGTGGCGCAGCGTCAGCGCTTAGAAAACGACCCGGATTTTCTCGGGAGAAGAAGAATGGCTGTTTTCATGGGCAGTGACTCTTATAACATTTTATATCGCACAAAAAAAGGGGGAAAGCTGGTTTCAGGATTTGTTCCGACCGCCCATTGGGTATTATTTTATTTATAATTGAAGCACTGCCATTGAGGCTACACACGTCGACACAGCGAAGCGATTTAGACGATCGCACTCGTAGGCTAGTGTATTCTAGAGCGATTGTCACGAAACGTCTCCATGTGGCAGCCTGGGAATGACGCTAACGGCGAATTGCACTCGCTAAATTTGACCGTCTGACCAATGGTAATACACACAGCTCTCAAGCGCTCACTAAGGATGCTAGCTGGCTGCGCATCCTTTTAAACTCTGTTGATGACATCACGACGCTAGAAATTTCAAACATATGGCGGCACAGGGTGATTTCGCTCGAAAAATTTGTCTTTGGTTGGAGTCGGGATTGAAACGGACAAGCTTTGGCTATCCGCCCAGAAGGTAGGTAGGAGAAGGAGAAAAACATTTATTTGAAGGAAGTAGCTATGCTACAAAATAACCCGAAGCGATTTTAGAAAAGTATTAATCCTAATCGGTGGAATCAGACTTCACTTAACAATAGCTCTGGAATTCCGATCCCTGAGACTGAGGTTGCAGATCTTCTTATTACAACATTTAGTTCGGTTTGCACTAATGAATTACGTGACGGCTTGCCCGATCCACCATGCTTCGTGTATCCGCTCATGCAAAATATCACATTAGATCCCATCGGCATTGTCAATGTTACTGAATCACAGAACTAGTCATCCACGGCAGTAGACGGCATCAATGCCAAAGGGCTAAAAATAATAAACATGTCTGCAACCTGTTTTTATCACTCATATTCCAGGAATCGCTTAAGAGCGCTTCGTTTCCACATGACTGGCAGATGGGCAAGGTCGTCCCAGTCTTCAAGATAGGAAGCCGATCATCACCGAGTAACTACTTCCCTATTTCCATAACAAGCGTCGCTCGTAAAATAATGGAACATATTTTATGCTCCATATTGCTAACTCTTAACATCCATCAATGTTTTTCACCCAACTCAGCATGGTTTCCGCGAAGATTATTCCTGTGACACCCACCTTGCTCTTTTCTTGCACGACTTATATTTAAAACTACATCGTAACATCTCAACTGACGCAATAATTTTAGATTTCGAAAAGGCGTTCGATAAGGTCCCCCATGGTCGTCTCTTAATGAAGTTATCTCGTCTTAACATTCATCCGTGTGCTCTAAGCTGGATGCGAGGGTTTTTAACTAAGCGACAGCAGTTTGTATACGCTAACTCACACTCTTCATCCTTAACACCCGTGCTTTCAGGCGTACCTCAAGGTACCGTACTTGGCCCCCTCCTCTTCTTAATATACATCAATGACCTGCCTTGTGATCTTTCTTCTGATATCTGACTCTTCACAGATGATTGTACGGTTTACCAAGTAACTACTAAGCCCACCGACCATGTCGCGCTACCAAATGACCTATCGTGCATACAAAACTGTTGTAACACTTGACTGATGTCATTAAATGTGTCTAACAGCGTGTTTATTGCTATTCGTCGTTGTCGTAATTACGATATGCCTAATTATAACATAAATAACATGAAGATTGCAACACTTATTCATTCAAATATCTTGGTGTGTATATCTCGCGTGACATAACTTGAACCTGTGATGTTAACCACACAATAGATTCTGCTAATCGTACTCTAGTTTATCTACGCCGCAACCTCTTCCTCGCTTCTCCCTCTAATAAAAAACTTGCTTTTCAAACTTTTTGCTGCCCAAGCTGGAGTATGCCCATGCAATTTTCGACCCCCACCACAATAACCTTATTAACGACCTCGAGTCGGTTCACAACCGCGCGACATGATTTATCCTGTCTAATTATTCGTACAATTCAAGCATCTCAGCATTAAAAGCCCAAATAAGCTTACCCTCCCTAACCTCACGCCGTAGAATAGCACGTCTTTACCTGTTTCATATATTTTTCTATTGTTTGCCTTTTGACAGGCCGTACAAAAAACCAGCACATCGCACTGCCCGCACCAGTCACTCTAACACAGTATGTACCTCACAAGCCCATACCGTGAAGTTTCAGCAATCATTTTTTTTCTGTGCACAACACGAGACTGGAATGGCCTGCCCACTGAAGTTGCCACTATCATTGACCCACTTGCATTCAAGTGGCTCATCGAAAATATCCCATCGTAACTTGTAGTATCTTTGTTTGCCATTAACTACCCACTCCCTCATGTAATGTCCCAACAAGAGACCTTTCAGGAAATAAATAAATAAATAATAAATAAATAAATAAATGGGGTTTCTTGCGTGGGGTCAACTCATTTCATTGTGTTCCATTCAAAGAGGGGCTGCCCTCAATCCAGGGCGCCACATGCAGTTGACGCTCTGCGTGCCCTGTCGATCAAGCTGTGTCTATCGTCAAGGCTATTGATCGCCAGCAGCTCCTACCACCTCTCCACACTCGCTTGGTCTATAGAGGGCAGTCCGGTGATGACCCGGCATGTCCAGGTGGTGTGTAAAAGCGTTCGTTTCTGAGAGCACCATGGCCAACGCGCGGGGTATGCAGTTGGGTGCATTTTATTAAGAATGTAAGTTGGGCTAAGTGACAGTCTGGATTAAGCACCAGCTGACAGCCTCTTCCTTTCTTAGTTTTTAAGGGGCAGGGAGTAGAGCCGCCTGAGTGCCGTGTAGTAATTTAGGATGGCCGCAAAGTAGCACGTTCACGGGGTCGGCTCCATGAGGCAGTATCACGGATTGCTAGGTCTGTTGTGTATCTCCGAGCCACCCTGTCTGCCTCCCGGTTCCCTTCCAGTCCCACGTGACCCGGCGTCCATGTTATTCTATGTCGTATGGAGGGATCTTGTGTATCAAGGGGGTCGGTAGGGTCTCGTGCGCCAAGAATACTCGTTGCTCTGCAGCCGACTCACCCATGCAAGAAATTTCGGCAGGCCGCCTGAGAATGCGTAAGGATGTGCCGCGAATACCTCTGGTTGTTGCTGCGGGCAAGGGCTAATACGATGGCCGTTTTTTCAGCTTCCGTGATGGAGGTGCAGCGAATGGATGTGCTGCCAGTTTAGCGAAGATGATAGTCGACCACTGTGGCTACAGCCCTATCGTGATTAGCGGGATAGAGTGCTGCATCTTCATATGTTGATCCTATTTGCGTAGTCTTTACGAAGAGCTTCAACATGGGCCTCCCGTCCTCTGCGATGAAGTTGTAGGCCCATATTACGGGGTATGGGGGCTACTTGGTGGTTTGCTCGTAGGTTGGGTGAAATAGATTGGTGTTCGGGGGGGGGGGGGGGGGTATGTTTCGAAAAGGGCCCACATGCCCAAGGCGTAGCCGCAGGTCTCTCCCAGTGCTAGTATCTGCAAGTAGGGAAAGTTGAATGCCTAGTTGTGCCTCACGTAACCCTTCAAACGTGTTATGGATGCCAAGGCTTAAGAGTTTGTTGTTAAGGGTTCCTGTAGAGGGAGCTTAAAATCCTTGTACACACGTCGTGGCAGGGCGTCTACCTTGTCTTGCTCCCCTTTTGTGACATAGTGAGAGGGGAGGCTGCGGATAACTCTGCTGACGAAGAGGCTGCGGAAGAGATTCAGCGTATGCTCCTCTCCCATGCCGTGACGACGAGTGATGACGCGCGCAGTCATACGAGCCACCTGTAGAGTTCGACGGGTCGTGGAGGTGTGGTTCTGACGGTTCTACTGCACCCACATGCCCAGAGTGCGTACGAGAGTTTTCTCCGGTATTTCCTATCCGACCAGCAGAATGCGTAGTCGGTAACCAGGACCTTGGAGGTTGGGTTTGTTGCTCTTTTCGTTCCAGATACGAATGAGCTCCGACTTCTCTGTGGAGCAGGCCAGGCCACATTGACGTATGTAGTCCTCTACGCAGGCGGCAGCTTGATATAGCTTGACCTTTTTTTCTCCGAGGGAGCGCTTTGTGGCTTATAGTGTGATGACATTGGCATAAAGCGCATGATCAAAGTGAGCTTACTTGGGTCCCCTGCTTGACGCCTGGTATGTCATACGCGCGGTGGCGCCGCCAGCGGTTTGAGCCTAAGACGCTGCCTGACGCAGGTGCTTCTGTGCGGTTAAAACCATGCTGTTTTCGTGCACTTTTATCGTATTTACACAGAATTGCGCATTAATCAGTGCAGTATAGCACGTGCCACTAATGTAGTTAAGATGAAAGAAAAAGAATTGGCGCGAGGCACGTGCGTTGACCTATATTCGCGCATAAGGCTGTGCATGTGGTTCTGCTGTTATCTCGTTAAATAAAATGCACTGCAGACGGTCAGTACTCGTGCGAATTGGGCTGCAGAAAATACGCCTTTTCCGCAGCTCAGTTACCATTACTACTCGTGCGAACGCATGATCAGACTGCGCGCAGAACTCTGTGCATAGAGATGCTGCGCACATTTGACATGCATTAGGATTGCAGTGGCGTGGTCAAAGCGTACGGAGACTATAACGTTGCGATGTTAACACATGTAAACAACTGGATCCTTTTAGTATTCGAGAAAAAAAAGAGCATTGTTTCGTCACGCATGCGTATTAAGGGTACGTGAAATTAGTGCCGATGCTGAATCTGACGCAAACATAGTTCAAAACGTTTACCACAAGCTGTTAATGCCATGTAAGCCACAGCTTAAATACTTTCAGCTGGATATCCTTTCAGCTATTCTTCGAAACTTTGGAACTCTGAACTAGCTATTCTTACGCAAGGCTATAATGCATGCAATATGAAAATCGACAGCTACCAAAGATAGGAGGGGACTCTCTCAAGTTCCGGGCACAAGTAAATTAATATTTATCTGACACAGCCACTCTCTCTTTTCATCACTTGACACTTTTACTTCATGAGAAGCGGAAATGTTTTGCCTTTTCCCGCTTCTCTGATCTCTCAGAATTAATGCCTTGGACAAAAAAATGCAAACGTGTCACTACATAACAGTGGCATGTTGTGTGCACCCAACTTCTTGTAGAAACCTTTCTTTGACAACTTCCAGTACATCCAAGATGCTGTACGAATGCAGCTCGTTGCCGGTGAAGCATTCCGTAAACATATTTTCCAGTTTGTTCACAAAACTGTACACATGACTTGAAGGGTACAACATAGCCCCCTTTGTCACGAAAGTTTGTCAAGCGAGCAAGCTGAAAATCTCCTTGTGGTCACATCGTTAGCAGTTCTGTACAAAACTTGGCAATTCATTTTCGTCACACAGTTTCGCGCAACATAGCCAGCAACATAATATATCAACCTGGAATCGCTTCTAGCAATATGCTGGTTGTGGTCAACAGGTGCTGGCACAGAAATTGGCTCATCCACAGTGCTTGCATTATTAAATGGCTTGTCGTCATGTGGCAGAGTGTCAGCACAGGCCTCACTCTCCAGCAATGAGGCTAGCTCGCCCTGGTCACAGTTCCCCTGGCTAACTGGTTGCACAAGACCATAGAACGAAAGACAATTGATTATTTACAAAGACTGGGTTGGTGCGGAATGGTTATTGCTGCCGGATGACTGACGTATAATACCAAATAAGTTTTCCAATATGTCTTGGCTGGTTTTCGAAGTCATTAATTATTTAAATCCTACTTTCTCTGTCAGATAAGATAGCAGTTCTAGCACATTGGTTATAGTGACACGCAATCTAGTCACCGTAGAGTCACTCAGGAAGCCTCCGGTGTTCTTTGCATGAGCTTTCCATTCACTTAGGTACACCAGGAACTCCTCCAGCAAATGGGCCTACGTTGAATCTGGGCGAAGGACTTTAGCAGGATACCTTGACTTCAATGCACATATCACGCTGTGGATCTTGCTGAAAGTATAAGAAAATTGTTTTTGTGGTGAAAAATCAAAATTGAAGATGAATAAATAGCATTATCAATGGCTTTTCCAAAAGGCTCTCTTGAAAAATTGCATTTTCAATTATGACTAAAAGGCGGCCTCACCTGAAAAAATATGGATCGTACTTTTGCTTCCCCACTTGCGCTCCAGCTTTTCCTTATATAAATGAAGTGTTTGAATAACTTCCTCCCCAAACAGCTGAAAGACATAAGATACCCTCATTTTTTTTCAAAGCCATTTGGCTGAATGTGGCACATCGCGATTCCTGGCATAACCTTCAATGTGACAATGCAAGAGTCAATCTAGTGGGCTTTCTTAACATGTTTTACGGAGACCTGCATGGAAATACAGAAGATTGTAATTAATTGTTATCATTTCCACATTATTGCCCCATTACGTTTTCAAGCTACACATAACAACCTGTCCTGCGCCTGCCCTGTCTTCTTACTTGTGATCGTCTACAAAGCCCAACCAATCTTTCCAAATACATAACAACCTGGCCAGAAAATGCATTATTTTATGCTCAATGCAGAAAACAAAACCGTTCCACTGGAGAGAGTTAAAATATGTTTAAAATTATGCATGCAAATATTTGCACATATACGCAAATAGACAATAAGTAAAGTCAATGTATGGTTTACGACAAAACTTACATGGGCAACTGGGGTACTGAATCCCGTCATCAACAGTGAATTCCTGAGGCATTTGATTAGATGTGGGAAGTCCGACAAGAAGAAGAGGTGTAGAGACTCATCAGTTGGGTGCTAGACCTTGCACTTCACTGATTTGCACTTGCTCCAGTGCCCAATACCTTGCACATGTTCCTGTTTCAACTGGCGCCATCACAGGTAATGAAGTCAACAAACAGCCCATTTTTTTCGGCAAGAATCGTTGCCTCGACAACCACTTTCGCAAGGTGTTACCCCTTCATATTGCTATCAGTGGCAAATCACCCAATAATCTGGCTCAATTTGCTTGAAAAGTTACGAAGAGGATGACTAGCCCATGGCCGGAAGGTATACCTTTGTGCGTTTCTGCGGTGAAGGATCCCGATTCTACAAAGCCCTCGATCACCCCACAATTCTTCACGGCCAAGTGCTTCGACAATTTCAACTCATCAATGAGCAGGCCGCCATGTCTTTTATAGACATCAATGTTTCCTGCTTTTTTTAGTCGCCTTAAGACGTTCTCGTTAAAGCCAAAACAATTCCGATAAGAAGTCATGTAGCGCCTCAACGTGGCCTTGCTGGGAAAAGATATGTTAGATAATAATATTGTATTGTTAGATATGATAATATTATATGATAATATAATAGTGAACCACGCATCCTTATAATTCTCTTGGTATATGGCGCCACCACATAATATAGAGTCAGTTTCTTTAAGGATTGTCTCAGCCTCGACTTCACTTCACACTGGCACCTCTTTCAGCTAAGTACTTCTAGCGTACACCTTGCAATACACGTTAGACGAGGAGTGAACGAACCTCACTACCTTTCCTCACTGTACCTCGCTTTTTGCAGGCAGAACAGACGTGCAGTAGACGACGCAGTCGTTGCCTGGAAAGTGGTGCTTGCTCCAAAACACGGAAGGAAGTATTAAGCAGCCAAATAAATCTGCATCTGTGTTAGCTTGCAGATCCTCCGAGTTTTCTTCTGGAAGCGCTTCTTAAAGCAGCGCACACTCCGCGAGCCTTACTGACGTGTTTTCGGCACAGCCACCAACACTACCACCACTGGTACGAGAACATCTCTTCTCTTCGACTGGAACACTTCCCGCCAGTTTTCTCTTTCGAGTCGGTCTTTCTCGCGGCGTCTTCTTCGTTAAGTACGACGCCAAGTTAGGCAGGACTGTAGGTACAGCGCCCTCTCTCAGGCAAGGTTTTCCATGTTCAGTACGCACTTCCCTCCCTTCAATTATGTGCACGTAGTCCCGCAGTACACACTGCGGCGCAAAGTGCAGTTTACAGTCCGCACATGTGTCGTCCGGAGCTTTGTCCGCACGATGCAGATTCTTTTCCCATTGCTTCCTGAGGGCTGCATCCTTTGGAACGCCGAACAATGACAGCATCGTGTCGCCCTTCACGTAAACGTAACTTGTGCGACAGCCTGGCGCAAAACGATGTTTTAGACGTCGGGATGGCATTTTGGTTGCGCAAGACAGTCAATGGTTGTCAGGTAACATCACTATCCGCGAAAAACCTTCAGCAGATCGAGGATGCAGCGCGTGACGGGTTCTCGAAAGAAACAAAACTCCGCGCACTCTAAAGGCAACTGCCAACTGCGGAGAGGCCCTAACGCTCGCTGCACTGAAGGCGACGGTGACACCGCGTCGTGGAGGCGCGCCGTAGCACAATCCGGCGACATAGCCGGCGTCACCGCAATACATGCCGCCGGCCGGCGAGTGAGCCTACCACCCCTCTTCTAGCTCACTTTAGTATGGTGCACTCCATCAATTTTTAGTTTCCGCGCAAGGGCTCTCATTGCTACATTGAAAAGCAGCGGGCAGATGACGGACCCCTGCGGAGTTCCTTTGTTGAGGACGCTTAACGAGGCAGATCAAAGTGTGCACAACCCTATGGTCGCCGTGCGATCGTTAAGGTGGGTATTGACGTATTCGTAGGTTTGATGGCCGCAGTAGACTTCAGCGAATCCGTCGAGAGCAGCCTGATGACTAACATTGTCAATAGCGCCTTTATGTCCATGGTCAAGAGTATGTGTGCTCCGTGTTCTGGTACTGTCTCAAGGACCTCCTCTTTCATAACCATGGGCTGATAAATGGGCCCGGCAACCAAACATGATATTAGGAAGGAGTGAATGGTCTTTTAAGTAGTTCTGTAGGCAGATGGTAATCACTCTCTCATAAATTTTGCTAAGGCAGGTGGTCAGACACATAGGTCGAATGTTCTCCATCAGCAGCGCAAATACGTAAAACGAGAGGTTCCTGTACCTCGGCGGGCACAACACACTAGGCTAACTTATTGAGGCCATGAGAATGGCGATGAAAGACCCACACAGTTTGATAGGGAGCCACATCTTCGATGCCATCGGAATAACCTACAAAGCACAGCACGGACTGCGGAGAGACATCCCAAGGAAACTAAGGGAATGTCTCTCAATACCCCCAATCCCTAGAAACATGCACCCGGTGTGTCACGAAGATAGAAGACTCAACAAAAGATTCCGTAGTGCCAGGGACGTGGTCTGTGTGCACGCTGCGGAATACACAAATAGAGTATGTCGATAGTTGCTACGAGACTCGAGGGTGACTCCAGATTTAGTGGCGCTGTAAAATCAGGAAAGGCGGAGAAGGCTCCCTTAGCACTGGCAGTAGCCACCACGGCAGCTAGCATCGTAGTCAGCGACTCCAAGACCGCCGTCAAGAACTACGCCAAAGGAAGAATCTCGCCGATAGCGCTAAAAATTTTAATCAACTCTCGTGAAGATCGAGATGTGTAATTATATGGGCACCCGCACACTCCCCTCTTCCCGGGGGCGAAATAGCCCACAACCTGGCTCGAGAACGGACGGGCGGCGCAGGTGACATGCAAATACTGGGAACGGAGAAAGACCGGATGACCAGCTTTAACAAGATCACCAAACACTACAAACTGGGAAGGACCCGTTTCCCCCCGGCACACTCCGCGCTAAGTAGACGGCAAGAGACGGCATGGCGCCTCTTACAAACAGATACATATCCGACCCCGGCTGCCTACCACCGTTACTACCTGGACCTTTGCACGGATAGATGGAGATGTTGGGCGGACCTGCAACATATGGTTTGGGCTTATCGGACACCCACACAGAATAATATACACAAGACCACAGAGCAGAGGGAGACCGCGTTGCTCAGCTGTGCACCGGAAGACCAACTTAAGGCAATCGAGCAGGCCGAAGGTGGCGCCAGGGCCCAAGGGCTAGAGGCCTTCATCTAGGGAGAGAAACCTATATGCCTCAAATCTGCTGTACTAAAACAAAGTTTATTCCTCCTGCGGAAGCACCTGCCTGTTTTCGGGGTCGGGATAATATTTGCATGTTTGCATTTGGGCAGAACTGTGCCTTCTTCTCGATGTGCGTTGCTCAATGTTGTGAGGTCCTGCACAGCTGCATCGCTGAGGTTCCATATGAGGCAATAGTTGACATGATCAGCAACGGTGGATGTATTGAGAGTGCAGCTGCGGATAGCGACATAGACCTCATAAACCGTAAAGGATCTGTCCAGGGTGTGATTTGGGCCTCCCTGCTGTGTACCCTGATAGAGAGGAGAAATTGTGGTGCCTAAGCATTTGTATTTTGTCCAAGTGTTCATCTTCAGTACTTGGGTAGGTGTGGATGAGTCTTTTCACTGCTTTATTCGTTTCGTTTTTTGTTCTCGTGCGGTCAATGAGTGATACTAAGGTATGCCAGAAGAGGGCCGTGCCCAATGATTTTTGTAGAGTTTCGCTAAATTGAGCCCAATCAAGGTGGGTAAGCTGCACCGCAGTTTTCCGCGTGTGTTGTGAGAGCGGCGATTTTTAACTTGAACCTGCGATTGCGCTTCTGGCTCTTTCCCTCTCTTTATAAGGCTGCAACGTGCCCCCCAAAGCTGTACAATATGGCCGTCCTCTTCTGGATTCTGTAATGCTCTGGTTATAATCTTCGTGCACTTGTCTCCCATTTATGTGTAAATTGTACAGTTCAATCATTGAGATTTGTAAGATGTTCGATAGTCAAATTGCTTTCTTCGCCATAGGCGTCCCAGTCTGTTATCCTTGCTTGCCCGATGGGGCTACATTTGGCGCACTCCATGAGTTGGGTTCTGATTTCTGACAATGTAGGGGTCGCTGCACAACGCCTCTTGCATGTTTCCCAACTTTACGTCACCACGTCCCGAATTGGAGTGAGGTCGGGACTGGTGTCTTGGCATAAACTGTTTCCGAGTCAAATGTGTGCACCCGGATCGTTAAGCAAATCTAACTGAAAATGGTCTATAGCCGCTGCTAATTGCCTGCCTTTGGCGTCTATTTTTCTGCAGCCCCGCTTGCGGTGTGCGTTGAAGTCGCCTAGTATGGCAATTTCTTTGTTTCGTGCGATACGGCAGTCTTCGCGAATGCGAGTCCGAAAATTGGTGTTCGATTGCCTAGGTGGGCTATAGACATTCAGAACGAACGCGCTGTTTTTTGGTGTTCTGCTTGTTTCCTTGCTCGAGAATTACATGGCCATATTCGTATTAAGTATAGTGTCGTAGAAATGACTCCTAGGGTGTTCCTTCTCTTCCTCCGGGGCCATCAAAAACCTGGTATCCTGAAAGTGCGGGGAGTGTCCCTGTCTCATGCAGTGCGATGATGTCCGGTAGCACCAGTTGCTTGTAAATAAAGTGTTGTAATAGACCCCGTTTATGACGGTAGCCGCGGCAGTTGCATTGCCAAATTTCTAAGGATTTCTGGTTTGGGGAGGCTGCGCCGCCCGTGCTATTGCTGAGAGGTAGGATGAGGGATTTTGGCAGCTAGCGATAAGCTGCTGGGGGCTAGGGGTGGTTGCGTCGTGGCAGGTGTGGTGCCTGTTATGGTTCGCTTTCTACGCGCTATGCTGCTTTGTTCGCTCATACGTGCATCAACGTGAGCTTCAGTGGAGTGTAGTGGAGTCCTGAGTTGTGTGCTTTGGTGCAGGAGGGCATCGTTAAACTGCTGTGTAAGGTGTTGCGTGAGTGGTGTGAACTGCTGTGTGAGGCCACTCACCGTGTCCTTCAGTGTTGAAAGGGTGACGGTAGTGTGCTGCGGGGATCGTGGGGGTGTGGGGGCTGTAGAGTTTAAGCAGGATGGGGCGGGGGGTGAGGTACAGATCCTCGTGATGAGGGCGCTTAGATCTGCCAATTCCCTAGAATGCGTGGCTCGTAGGGTTTGTAATCCCGCGTTTGAGCGCCAGATTTTCGCGAGCTAGGTTGTTGGTTAGATGTGGGTGGGGTTGATTTTGCGATTGCGGAACCTCGAGAGTGGTAACATCTGCCAGCCAGCTCACCTTGGCGCCATTCCCAGCTGCTTGAGGGTTGTGATTCTTCGTCTTCGTGCCGCTGATATTCTGCGGGTGCCGCTGCGGCTCTTGCTCAGTGTCCTTCCTGGTGGTTCCACAGGCGGCCCTAGGGTTGATCCTAGCCCACGGGAGGGTGGAGCGGGAAGGACATGGATCGGGACCGAGATCTGGATCGGCTGCGTGATGTGTCCCCCTCCAAGCTGTACTATCGAGGGGGGCGTGTGGCTGGCTGACGCTGTGGGTTGCGACCGCGTTCAGCGTAAGTTGGCATTTTGGTCGGGTGGGGTGGTGGTCGTTGGCGACTTATCTTTAGCCTCTGTCTACACTCCTTAGCACCGTTCAGGTGTCGCCGCCCACACTGGGACCACAGGAGTGCTCCCCTGGCGGATTCAGAAGGCCGCAGTTGCGGCACACGGGAGCTTTCGGGGGGGGGAGGAGGGCGGCATACGGCTCATCTGTGTCCTTGCTGACGCCACGCACCTCCGTAGTAGAGTTCGCATTGAGGGTTGATGGGACCCTTGAAGGTGGTGACTACTGTGTTGAAGTCTCCTAGAATTCGGGCACTGTGCACCGTGACGCCCTGCGTGCGTACACGTAGGTTTGCCAAAATCTCCTCTGGTGTTGTTTTCGGATCGACGCCGTGGATGGCACCGCGCAAGATTCCTTCTGGGGCAGCCACGTATGTTTTGAAAGCGTAGTCTTTGCCGCCCAAGGCCAGCGTGGCCACTCGACGGAGTACCCGAGAGCTGTCTCTTCGCGTAGGGTACTTACGATGATGATGCTAGATATGGGTCGGGTCCATACAATGAAGTCGTGGCCCGTGCAGTGGGGGGTAAGATTTGCAGGCGGCCGGTATGGCGCGAGAGATTTAATGTGTGAAGGCCTTGATGGCTAGGCCTCTCTTCGACCGCATTATGATTTTAAGTTCGCTTCAGGACAGCGGCAGCAGCTTTCGCCGCAGCTGGCGCGGCGCCGTGGAGCCCGCTGTCGTTGGAACTGTAGTGGAGGTGTTCCTGGAGACTATCGCGTCGCAGCTTGCCCGCCTTGCTGCTGTGTTGCTGCCCACTAGCGTTCGCATAAATATTGCTGCTGTCGAGAGCGACGTGACAACGCCAATGTCTAGTTTCCATCCTGGTCATCAGCAGGTTCCTCAGTCCGGTGGGGCTGAGCCGTTGTGCCACGATCGTCCTCATCGCTTGTCGATGAAGTTCGTCGAGATCATCGGGCTTGAAACAGGGAGTCGGATAGGTAGTCTTCCGGTCGCGAGTCCATGTCGCGGTCTGTGCACGAGTTCGTTGGTGGGTGAGTAGGATCCATCGTGGACTTCAGGATGCCGCCGTGAGACCTGACAGGCCGTCACTCGCTGAGGTGAGACAGGCTTTCCGGTATGGTTAGCAGGCCGACGCTCGCTTCGTCTCTGTACGAGTCAACAACTTGCGAAAAATTCGTCCTACCGACTTGAAACTTGGGTCCGTATGGTCCCTCTGATGAGCACTGCTATTCCCGGCAGGTGGTCGACGACGAGAAGTGGGTGGTTCGGTTGAAACTTCACGAAATGCACAGAGCCGACGTGACATGCGTCCACTCCTCGGCACGCGGCGTTCCGGCTCTTCAAGGCAGGCAGTGAGTCCCGTTTGAAACATAGGCCTGGTGTGTGCCATCTGAGCAGCGACGATGCGTCGCGATCATTCCATGGGTGTTTTGAAATGTGCCCAGAAAGCGCACGAAGAGCCCAGGCCTCGTGGAGCGTCCAGAGCAATGAAGTAATCCGCCGAAGTGTCAGCAAGGCTTGACCACGGATTGAACGAACACGCCAGATATCGACATTGTTGCCGCGATACAGAAAGCAGCGTGCCTACCAACCGGGAAAACCGGGAAAAACGGGTATTCTCAGGGATTTTGAATAGTCTGGAAATACTCAGGGAAAACTCGGGGAATTTGTGCTTCTATCAGAGAAAATGATATATATTTATTGAAAGGGAACGAAAGTCGAGGTAAAGGTGGCTCGAGTGTCTTAACCGATTACATAAAGTGTTCTGTTGACAGTGGTAAATTTGTTGGCTCAGTATTTTTAGATTATACTAAAGCTTTTGACACTGTGAATGATACCATTTTATTTGCCAGACTAGAATCTTTAGGTATAACAGGTCCAGCTTTAACTTTTCTTAAAGATTACTTACATGACCGTGAGCAAACAGTCTGTGTAGGGGGCGCTTATTCCGAGTTGAAATTTGTTAATCAAGGGGTACCACAGGGCTCAATACTGGGACCCTTGTTGTTTTGCATTTACATTAACGACTTACCCGATGTTCTTGACCTTTCTAATGCCATTTTATATGCTGATGATACCACTATTTCTATGTCTGATAACTCTTTAGCAACCTTACTCCTTAAACTGAACAATGAACTAGCAAAAGTTGTTGAAGGGTGTCATTTAAATCATTTAATTTTAAACCCTCTCAAAACTCAATTCGTGTTATTTAAAACAAAGCAGAACATCGTGCCGTTTTTCCCCCGAGTAACTCTCAACACTCACCTTATTCCTGCAGCGGATTGTGTTTTGTTCCTTGGCATAAAATTAGATTTTCACTTGAAATTTAGTAATCATATTGCGTTTGTTAAAGAAAAAACAGCTTTCGGCATAAGAGGTCTCATAAAATCGCGTGAATTCTTTTCAGAACACGCATTATTATCTTTATACTTTGCGTTCATTTACAGTCATATCACCTGTGGTATTGCTTCCTGGGAAAATGCGTATAACTGCCAACTCTCGTCTATTCAACACATACAGAACCAGGCTATTCACATAATCACCAACAGTTCCTTTAACTCAAATGCTCTCCCGCTACTCCAGGCAAACTTTATACTACTTGTATCTGGTTTGTTTGAGTATCATCTAAGTGTTTTCTTTCTTAAATTACTTAACAGCCAGCAATTTGTGGACTACAAATTACTCACTAATACCAACTATACTAGGTTTGCGCATAATTACAACTTTTTATTACCAAAATGTAACACAAACTATGGGAAAATGGCATCCTCGTTTTCAACTTTAAAAATATGGAGTGACCTACCCCATTCACTTAAACTAACGTCATCTTTGAATGTATTCAAACATGAGTTAAGATGCTTTATTTCTTATTGTAAATAGTTTCATTTCCTATAACATGTTCTCTGTATAATTATGCTTTTTGATATATGTACATTTTTGTTTGTTTTCTCTTACTAATGTATTGCATTACGCGCATTCATTTGTTTTCCTTGTACTTTTTTTATATTTGCTGCTTTAACCCACGTTTCGTATACATATTATTTTTTTTTCTTTTTAAAACCGAGGGTCCCGTTGCAGTCATTGACTTTGGGACCCTCGTCTGCATACTATTTATTGTTTACTTACTGTTTATTTGAATGACGAATAAACTGAAACTGAACTGAAACTGAAATGAGTAACAGAGAGGAATCGTAATGAATCGTTTTTGACGCCGTGTCGTCGGCTGGAATTGCCAGTGTGCTGTCAACGAACGACTTTCCGAACGCCCGGTAATTCGGACTGCTTGGCGGCACCACCACGTACCTCATAGAGTCAATGTTTAAGAACGTCTGAAATTTCGGGCGCAAGAACTCTTCGTAGACCAATTTTTCCGGATTTTTGCCGTGACCGCCGGTTCGAAACGGCGATCACAACCACCACCGCCGCCATTTCGATTACCTCGCCGCCTCGAACCGGCGCTCTCTCAGGCAGTCCCGCTGGCAGCCGCAGCCAACGCGGTGACAAAGCTGGCCTTGCATTGTCACCGACTCCGCCTTTGTGGTCCTCGCGATTGGCTTCGAAACTCGAAAATCACGACGCGTTGCATAATCTTGGTTCGTAAAAGTTAGTTTTGCCTCACAGCAGCGATCTTACGCGGCGAAGCTTAACAAGCGTGCGAAGGGGCAACTATCGCGGGACACAGTATGTATTCCTTAATTACACGCGCGTGCAATTGCCCCCTTCTGTCATAGTACAAGCAGAGATATGCATAACAATTGTACTTTCAAGCCTTCAGAGTGTTTTCAGATGTGCCTGTGGCGATTTGAGCCCTTAAGGGTAATAAAAGACATGCATTCATTTTTTCGAACCGACCGATTTTTTGGACTTTCTCGCGGATCCTAGGGAGTCCGAAAACTCGGACGTTCACTGTACAACTAAGAGGACGCTCCAAATGGTCTATGGGGCGAATGCGCGGCGGAAGGACCACGACAACAGAAAGGACCTACGCATTGCGAAATATATGAAAGGAAGCGTGGCGCCGTTTCTTTGAAGGAGCTTGAGCTTACAGAAAAAGTTTTGGCCGATGTAGAGATGCAGGTGTCACTCACCCAAACCAAAATAAACTCTTTAAATCAATGAAACGCAACACTGAGGCATTGTGCGGAAGCTGAGATTATGTCAGGACAGTTGACGTTGACAATTACCAGCTGTTGAGAGACAGTCTCACTTTTGACAAAGGCCTCATAACTATGAGCTTGCTACCAGTTGATAGAAATAGCTCATATTCAAAAAGATTTGCATCTTTATGCATCTCCTTTTTATTAGTATTTGAGAATGTTCAACTCGATTTGCAATGGGATTTACCATTTTTTTTCGAAGCTACCTTATTTGCTGTTCATTTTACTAACCCCTCGCTTCTTCGTTCTTTATGAATAAACACTACTCCTTACTATTCAAATTGGATTAAATCACTATCCGAACATGATTAGGTCGCTTGTTCTTATTTTTAACATGCTTACTGGGGAGTGCCAGCACCGGGCGGCATGATGTAAGCCCGCCTTGACATAAAACAAAGTTCTGTGTCACTCAGGAAATTGTGCAAGGACCCTCAGGGAAAACATGAAAAACTCAGGGAATTTCATTATGTCAACTGGGTAGACCCCCCGAGGAAGTCTTCCTGAACACTGAGAATTGGCATCGCACAAGGTGGTTCCGCTGAAAAGCGGCACTGCCTGTCCCGTTCGTGAAACGATCTCACCTGATGTCCTGGGGACGTTCGCTTTCTCGATGCGATTTCTTTCGGAGTATAGCACAACTAGTGGCTTATTTTACGAAATAGAAACCAAAATGCAGTCATAGTGCGTCATGGTGCAATGCGCACTATTGGAAAAGTTCTCCTAATCCGAGGATATTACGGCCTTTCAATACAAGTTCCTCAGGGTACTATGGAACACCGTTGCATTGCCTTCCTCTGCTTAAATAACTTTACTCAGTTGCGGACAGGCAGGCACACGAAGGGTACAATGTACATTGTATGGGTTGGCTATTGACATGGAATGCTCTTTTGCTCGATGTTGTCATGTTGTCGTGAAATGAACGGACAAAATGAAGGTAAGCGAAATCGCATAAACAGGAGATGAAGCATCACAACAGCATTTCGAGCGACGACAGCGTATCACCAATTGCTTCTGAACACAAGACAACTACCTTTGTTTGAGCCTTTTAATGTGGCTGACGAAGCTCAATTCGTCCTCCTTTCAGGTGGGAATGCATAGCCACTCGCGGTTTCAAGAGGGGCCCTGCGATGAATGTGCCTGCAGCCATGCAAATGAGAGCGCGCATCACGTCTTCCATTCCTGTGGAAGCTTGCCAACAGCGAACGGTCGCGCGAAGTACACCTATCGCGGGTCAGCCAGCAATGCAAGTGGCATAAAGGAGAGGGCGAGAACGAATAGTAAAATCGTCAACTCTGTATCGTAGGTCGTCACAGTGCGTGCAAGCAGAAATTCGCCCTTTGCTGATGAGTGGAGTGAGCCGGGGTTCGCTTCTTACGTCCCGTCATTGTCGTGGGTCGCAGCCGCTATTGTGTTCGCCTGTGTGTTTCTGTGTGCAGTCGGCCGGGGCGTGCATTAGCGAGCCATATCTCTCCCTTCAGTCCTTCCCTCGCGGCTTGCAAGGAACGATATTTAGCTTCCCGGCGCACATTTTTGACTTTTGCCCCATTTCTTTCTTTGCTTTTTTCTGTGCTAGAAACCGGCAAATAAACACGCGAGGCGACTGAAGGAGAGCGCCGGCGATTATGAGCCGCGTCGTTAACAAGGCGCGGCCGCGATGTTTGCTCGCTAGTGCTTTTTGCTCCCTCTAATGTCTCCCTCGAGGTACTCTCCTCTCCTCGGCTATGCGCTCTTGCAAAAGTGCTCTCCTGGTGGGCGTTCATTCTGGTCTCACTGTCGCGGTAGAGCCCTCACACAAAGAAAAAATATAAATACTTTTTTTAAAGAATAATCCTTCTATTGGTACTGACAGGTTTTATGGGAATAATAAAAGAATATAAAATGAAAAGTGTCTATTAAACATGTTACTAACCATACAACACTTGAACAGCTGTTTGAAGCGATAGCTTAGATTTGCTCTGGAAAAGTCACAGGCCTGCGTGGCACACGGAGCACAGTCACAGCGTAAGCCGGAGGGGCGGCTCCATAGGAGCTCTATTTTCGGCGCCACGCAGTATACAGAGTAGAGTCTTCGCAGCGAAGTCTTTTCGCGTCGTTTTCACGAGAACGATCTGCGCTGTCCACCCGGCGTAGACGGCGAGCTGCGGCTGGTGCTGCTCTCTGCACGGCGGTCTGCTGACCCCGATGTTGCTTGGTTGCAACCGCGCGCGTAGCTCTACGATTCACTTCAGCAGTGGTTCGTGCCTTGCGAGCAGGCGCTATAACGTGTACGGAAGAGTAAGCACAGGCATTCAGGCTACTTGGTGCACATGTCACCTCCCTTAACCCGTGGTACGGTACGTTGCTGTTGATGATGACTTTAGTTTATTGGCATCCTCTTCGAAACGGGGTGGGGATCAATAGTCACCTAGCCTGCTTGAGTTAACCACATTCAGCTACATGTAGCATGCAACTGTTATATGCAACTGCTACATGTCGGGACACCTGGAAGAATATAACGGAACTGCAATGCAAAGTTTATGCGTATCGACGGTAAACGATGCTCAGGTGCCATCGCGTGTCAGATGGCACAATACCATGCTGATGATGATGATAATTTAATGACATTGCCTTTGAAACCGGACTGTGACAATCACCTATCCTGCTTGAATTAACCAGGTATGCCACACATTTTTTAAATAACATCAATATTTACACATCTCCATAATCTTTTTCTACCTCAAAACTTCTCTGTCTACCTTGTACCGTTATGTATTGTTCTGTGCGCTGAGGTATGCGTGGCCGGCAGGAGGTCTGGACCCAACTTCAGAGACGAAAAGAGCTTTCTCGGCGAAGAATTTCTTATACAATGTTTACATGTTGTCGTGGTTATCAGGAGAGTGCAACAGCGCAGCTGCAAGCAGATTAAGTAACACCCCTCAGTCCCCAAATTCCCCAGACAGTCTCTAAGGGCGAAACAAAGTCGAGAGAGAGAGGGTCCGGGCAGCCTGCGTGGTCCTAAAGCCGCCCTCGATGGCCGGCGCTTCCTGGAACCGCGCTGCGGCGTCAGGCCGATTTGGCGGTCGGTCAGAAAGGTGTACCGGGCAAGTTTTATCGTCTGGCAGAGGACAAAGGGAACCAACTGCAAGGCAGGCGGTCGAAACACAGCCCTCCTTTGGAAACCTGCCTAAACACAGCGGGAGTCGTCCGTTGTGCGGGCGCCGCCGGACGCAGGGTGGTGCATTTCTGCCTGCACGGGAAGGGCCGGAATAGCAGTCCGTGAGCCTGTGGCCGCTTCCGTCGTGGACTCAGTGCAGCCGCGAGAAAACTCGAGCCGTGCACGTAGTCGTCGTGTGCCCGAAGCAGGCGCCATGCGGGGATGAATGCTGCCTCCCCGGTCGAAACACCATAGCACTGGCCATCCGTCAGGCAAATGCCAGGGCGCAAGCATAACAGTTCCTCCACCGACGGGGAAGTTCTCGTACGGTGAGAAGTCTCACCTGCTCGCCGGAAGAGATCTGCTTCGCCTCCTCTCTGTTGTTTTTTTCCTAAATCACGTCGAACGAAACCACTGGCTTGGCAACGCTAGCCATACTCCCCAAGCGACCAAGCTGACATTGACATTGAAAATTCCAATACTTCGTTAAATCCTGGCAGTCACACAAGTGTTCGCGCTTCGTCACAAGGCAAATAAGCAAAATTATGCAATTGCAGCCAAAAAAAATTTAGCACATGCTGGCAAGATAAACTAAAGGACGCTGCTTAAACCACCTGCACTGGCATTGGCGGCTGCCTTTCGGTAGCGCACGCTGAAATTCAGCTCCTGAAGTGCTAGACTCCACCTAAACAATCAGGGGTTCTTGCCTGACATTTGAACCAGCGACTTTAGCGGGCACTGATCAGTCACAAAGGCAAATGTCGTTCCGTAAAGCTAGCAGGCTAGTTTTTGAGTTGCCCAAACAAGGTATGCACATTCTTTTTCCGATGCGCTATAGGCCTCCTCTCGTACCGTGAGCTTTTGGCTAGCGCATAACACTGGGTGCTCTTCACCATTGTCATCCTCCTGACACAACACAACCCTCAAACCACGATTGCTTGCATCGCACTGTACAATGAAGGCTCGGTAGTAGTTCGGTGCACCAAGCATGGGAGAAGCCGAGACAGCCACTTCGAGCCCCTGAAACGCGTCCTCTTTGGCGTCATCCCAAATTACTCTTTTAGGAGCCGATTTTCTTAGGGCATCGGTCAGTGGAGCCGCCTGTTCTGAGTTTTGGGGAATGTAACGCTGGTAGTATCCCGCCAATCCTAGAAAAGCTGTGATGCCCGACTTTTCATTTTTTTTGGTCGCGAAAACACCGTCACCGCTTCTACCTTTACTTCGTCGCGTCTCCTTTTGTCTTCGCATACAGTATGGCCTAAGTACTTTACCTCGGCGTGAGCTAACTGGCATTTCGTAGATTTCAGAGTAAGACCTGAATCTCTCCAGCGCTGAAAAACGTCACGGGGGGGATAGACATGCGCCTCCCAGGTGACCGAAAATGTAGCTTCATCGTCTAAATAAGGACGGGCATACTCCTTTGCGCCCTTTAACATCCTGTCCATTAACCTTGAAAAGCAGATAAGAGCATATTTGAGCCCGAAAGTCAACACAAGGGGCCTAAATGAGCCCATTGGAGTCACGAAGGCAGCGCACAGGCTAGCTCGCTCCGTCATCGGCACTTTCCAGTAGCCACTAATTAAGTCCAGAGTGGGTACATACCGCGCGGCACTCACGTTTTCATTATTTCGAATGGGATACACCTGATCTTTGGTTATGGCATTCATCTTCCTGTAATCACTGCAAGGTTGGGTGTCTTTCTCTACAAGAATGAGCGGAGAAGCATTAAAGCTTTCGCAAGGTTCGATTATTTGAAGTTCTATCATCAGTTCAACTTCTCTCTTTAATATTTCCTGCGTTTTCGGTGCCATCATGTAAGCTGGTGATTTCACTGGAGCCTCGGACGTGAGTTCTATGTCGTGAATCACCAGCTCCATCTTTCCTGGATTTTGAGAAGACAATTCCATGTTCTCTTCTACCAAGTTTCTTTTAGATCAGCCAATTGCATGTTTGTCAGAGCTTCCTGAGATGCAGCGACTCTCATCACATCTTTCGCACCCGTAATTTCGTTCATTCCACTTAGACACAGAATTTCTGTCGCAACTTCCTCCGTGGTGTCGAGAACTAAATTAACTGTTTGCTCCTTAATGAGAACCTCTCTCGTCACTTTTGTTAGTATGCTATCCAGCGAGCTAGAGCACGGCGGAACAAATAACCCTTCGACACATTCGGCGTCCTTCATCAATGCGCTCTGGAACTCGGTTTCCTTAGTTGTTCTGCCTGACTGCCTAACAGCCTTCACCTCTGTATATTCTAGAATCTCTCTCTGATGGTTAACAGTCTCTCCCTCACTACTCACAGATATTGAAGGGTTTTTTGGTTCAATTGCGGACTCATCGCCGAGTGGATTGCTCAATTCCACGTCGGTATCCCGTTATTTCATTTCCAGTTTAGCAGCCAATGCACACACTTTAAATCTCGTTAGAGCCTGAACAGTACCCTCTACCCACTCTTTACCCTGGTCCCTCAGTAGGCGATCGGTACAGTTAGAGAACAAGTAAGGGTACTGCGGCGGCAGCTCATTAAAAACAGCCGCCAGAGTACACACTTCACCGAATGGCCCGCTGATCACCACATCTGCAACTGGAAGGCAGACACTCGAGTCCTCTGACACAGCCTTTATCCAAGTGTATTTGGCATTGTACTGCTGGTGCTTCACATAATCTGGGTGCACCAGGTCAATGGTTGCTCCACTGTCCCGCAACACGTTACAGTTTTTCCCATTCACCTGCAGTTCAGACAAGCACGGTTTCAACAACTCATAAGTAGACTGCGAGTCAGAAGCGTACGCGAGCACAACTTTTGGTTGTGGCGCCCTGCCTTTTGCTCAGACCTCGAAATATCTGCCTGAATGCCTCTGCTTACAAATGAAACCGCTTCAATAGGTTCTCTTTCAGTTGATCATAGTTGTCAGAATCATCCGCAGACAACCTTGCAAGCACATCTGCTGCCTCGCAGAGAAACAAACTGAGCAAGCGCCGCGCTCAAGTGCTGGGAACAAATTTTGACTTTTCGCAAGTTGTCTCGAGATTTT
The DNA here is from genome assembly GCF_050947875.1 of Dermacentor variabilis. Classification (NCBI taxonomy): domain Eukaryota; kingdom Metazoa; phylum Arthropoda; class Arachnida; order Ixodida; family Ixodidae; genus Dermacentor; species Dermacentor variabilis. Next base: position 2,946,094 of record NC_134572.1, on the reverse strand, counting down.
CGAGATAGGGACCTATGTCTTGCCCAACCTTGAAGGGCTGCATAAGTTTAGATAGATCATAAAGGTCATGTCTACTTGCTCCCTCTGATTCCGGAACTACACTTGTCTTTCTCAACTCGACTTCAAGTCGAAGTTTCTATATCCGAAGCTCTATTAGCTTATGCTCGTCCGCCTTGCGCCTTATGATCTCGTTCCACATTTCTTGGATTTCCTCTTTCGCAAGATCCGTGCTCTCAATCGCTTCAGTGATGCTTGCTTTCGTCATTTGAAGCTGAACTTCAACGCCTAGCTCTTCGCAAAGGGATATGAGCTGAGTTGTAAGCAACCGTTTCAGATCCTTCGCGGAACACTGGTGTGACAATGCCTTCACCTCTACCCAGAAGTACCAAAACACACGCTTCTGCGGCAGGTCCCTACAAGCGACTAGGATTACACCTCTATCCAGTCAGCCTGGTCACTCAAAAAAGCAAAGCCAACACTCACCAGCCCTAAGCTGTTCGTCACTGTGATCTCGGTGTGCTGTCGACCGTCATACTTCAGGCTCGATCACAACGCTCGCCATCCAGTTCTTTTGTGTGCCGAGGTATGCGTGGCTGGCAGGAGGTCTGGACCCCAGTTCACTTCACGCAGAGTTGTGGTTATCAGCAGAGACCAACAGAGCAGCTGCAAGCTGCTTAAGTAACACCCCTCAGTCCCCAGATTCCACAGACAGTCCCTAAGGACGAAACAAAGACGAGAGAGAGAGGGTCCGGGCAGCCTACGTGGTCTTAACGCCGCTCTCGATGGCCGGCGTTTTCTGGAACCACGCTGCGGCGTCAGGCCGATCTGACGGTCGGTCAGAATGGTGCGCCGGGCAAGTTTTATGGCCCGGCATAGGACAAAGGGAACCAACTGCAAGGCAAGGCGTCGAAACACAGCCCTCGTTTGGAAACCGGCCCAAACACAGCTGGAGTCGTTCGTGGTGTGGGGGCCACCGGACACAGGGTGGTGCATTGGTGCCGGCACCGGGAGGGGCCGAATAACAGTCCGTGGGCCTGTGGCCGCTTCCATCGTGGACGCCGTGCAGCCGCGAGAAAACCCGAGCCGTGCACGTAGTCTTCGTGTGATCGAAGGAGGCACAATGCGGGGATTAATACTGCCTTCACAGTCGACACACCATAGAACTGGCCTCCTGTCAGGCAAATCCCAGGGCACAAAAATAACACTATGCAACTGCTACATGGCGTGCTAGCTGGTGTAATAATACGCAACTACAATGCAAAGGTGTAAGTATAGACGCTACGCGGCGCGCATGTCTCACATTTCAAGGCAAATGGCACGATACGGTGCTCCTTCTGCTGCTGATGATGATGACGATGATTTATTGACATCCCCTTTGAAACGTGGCGGCGTCACCTAGCCAGATTGATTTGACAAGTGGCAGGATACGTTGCTGATGGTGGGGCGCTGACATAGTCACTTAGCGAGCTTGATTTAATCAGGTACACAATATATATTTTTATAGCCTTCTTGTATACGGCTCCATAAACTTCATTTTGTTCCTCAGACCTACTTTAACTGCCTTATACCGCTACCTGTGCATCTGCTGCGTGGTGTTCTACCTGGTATAATAATATGCAAATGCAATGCAAAATGTGCACGTATTGACGCTATGCGGCGCGCATGTGACATCGCCTTTGGACGGAAGTGGACGGGAGCGTCAATCAGTCAGCAGTCGGGATAAGCAAGAGACGTTTAGAGTATCGATGGAAAAAGAAACCAGGGAAGTGATTGATACGACCGGATCTCTTGCAGTCATAGCTAGCGGTACAAGGCAGATTTTGAAGGGGAAAAAAGATTAAGGAGGTTATACAAAAATGCTAGATAAAAAACATGTATAGCATACGTGAATAAATCAACCAGGCTATGTGGCTATTTCTTATGCACGGTTGCAAAGGGGTGCCATTAAATCATCATTATGATCATCATCGGCGCTCGCGCGGTATTGCTAAATAATCAGCAGGTTCTACCAAAAATGCGACCTAGAACACACTCCGATCCCTCTTCGTCTTTGTCTTACTTTATTTTTTTCTGTCTCTTTTATCGCGCTAATTTACCTGTTCACACTCCAAGTTTAATTCACCCAAGTGTTTTTCGACCCAAGTAATTCATTAACTCTGTTGCTAGTCCCGGCGTGTTATTGTCTTTTCTCTCCTCTTGTGTACGCGTCTTCGAAAACTGGGGTTCGTTGTTTCTCAAGCTATGTACCAACAGGCTCAGCACCAGGCTCTCCTAAGTTTCGCATAAGTTCACCTAAACTCAGTTGAAACACAATTCGTAACGATGGCTCAGTAATATTGCGTAAAACACAGCTACTAGCCAGCTATCTCAGATACAGATTTGAGAGGTACAATTTTTGTTGACGAACACGCCTAAATATTCTTGTTCGTAGAGTTCTCACCCATGGGGACTTCCACATGAAAAGAGCGAGGACGCGATGAAACTTTTGTACTTAAGCATGTGAGCAGTTTGTTACTTGCAACACGAACAAATGCTTACTAAGAAGGAACAAATTTGAAATCCCGGCATGTGCAAACATGGAAAGGCTGAAGACCTTAAAAGACTCGGAATTTTCCATCATGAATGTTTACCAGCACGCCCAACTGACAGCTATTCTAATGTTGAATTCCAATGGTAGATCGCGAGCGCTCGGCAGGATCACGAACGGAGCGCGTCGCTCCGACTAAGATCGCTCTCATCTGCTCACACCATACCTGCGAAGGGAATGCGCTGCGCTGCCGCGGGGGCGCTTAGTACAGGAAAATCAAGTGAGAGGACGCTAGAATAGAGAGAGGAACAAGAGCTTGGAAGCGAAACACACCACCCCATTTCAAAGAAGAAGCTTATAGCATCCATCCACTTATGCGGATCATCCCAGTATTCCATGCGCTTGTTTTAACGCGACAGCGTTAAGGAGCTCGTGTCGCAGAAAACCCGGTGTCGTCGGCGTCGGTGTCGGCGGCGTTCGCCGTGAGCGATAAAGCCCAGCAGGCACTTCATGAATAAAAAACAACTTGCAAGATGGGCTGGGTGGGAATCGAACCAGGGTCTCCGAAGTGTGAGACGGAGACGTTACCACTGAGCCACGAGTTTTTTTTCTTTATTTCCAATGTGACAACACAAAACAGAGAAACCAACACAAAAATGTTAAAAGCGCCAACCAGTAGCTTGTTGACGCGACATTGCTAAAAACGTTTTAATGACACTAGGTCATTAAGTACAGGATACCATGTTGGCTGTTCGTCCTGGGACTGGTACACATCTCGGATATAGGCAATGCTTTCAATGAAGTTTTCTCTTACCGATCTTACAATAGGATCTGCATGTCTGACAGCCATTCTTGTTTTCCACATGTTATGCATGCTTAATACCATGAACATGTCATAGGGCACACCCCCGTCATTGTTAACCGCAAGAAAGTTAATTCCATATGGTGTGAGGGGCAAAACTTTTTTTCAGCGTTCTCTCGAGGACGTCCCAATGAAAAATTGAATCTAAACAGTCTAGGAATATATGTGTTACTGTTTCTGGCTTGCGGCATAAAATGCAATCAACTGACCCGGGAAGAAAAAAGCCCTTTTCCTGCAGCCAGGGTTTGACTGGGAGCGTGCCACTATGGAGTTGAAAAAAGAAAGTTTTCACAGACGACCGAACCGGCATTTTTTTAACTCTCTTTAATACATCCTTACCCGGACAGACAGAAAAAAATGGCTCGATATAAAGGTACTGGAAGCATCACGTCACGGAGATCTTTGTACAATTGTTTCTTTGATACTATAATGAGATAATCAAAAGAGAAACGTACTCGAAGAATCTTGAAGGCACTTACAACTTCGCGTAGATACCCGCACAAGCCGTTTCCAACACTGAGCCACGAGTTCGATGCTTCAAAGCGGTACAAAAGCGCCTCTAGTGAACGCGGTGTTGCCTTAGAAAGGCTCAGGCGTGCGTCGCTTGCTCAGGCGCACATTTCGTTGTCGCGCCGAACGCTGCGTTGCTCGACGCTCACCGCGTCCGATGCGGGGCGCGTAGTTGCTGCGCCGTAGCCCATTGTCTTACACCCCTTGGCGGGTCGACGGGAACGCTGTCGCGTTCCACTCTTGAAGGCGAAGCTTAAGCGTCCTCCAATTTTTTCTTCCGGTATTTCGCACGAGAATCGCACGTGTTTGAGCTCTTGGACGCACCGAAATAATGGATCACACCGGCTGCTTTGAGTTTTTGAATGCCAGCCCTGCAGTGAGTGTTCTGGTGAATTCGATGGTTTCTGGAGTGCCGGAAACGCAAGGTACGTGTCATGTTACGGTCTCTCTGCGCTGAACAGATGTGAACACAAAGGGATTACGAACGCGGCATTGCCGCTGAAATTGTTTATCGGCAAAGGGTCATTAGTTTTCTGTGTAGACGTCGCGCGTATCGACTACAAGGCAGTTTTTTTTTTCAATTCAACGTTCGTTATTTACGAATTGCAGAGTTCGAATAAGTCTGAAAAGCATGACATCAAGGCGACTGTTTTAATCCGTGCGCCGTCAGGCGTTGAGCCGATAGTTGGATGCCGTCGCTCAGCACTGGCATCTTCCACTGTACTGCTGTATTTTGCGGGACAGACCTTACTTTATCTGACAAGGGAGGGATAATGTAGGCTCTATTTAGTAAGCAGAAACTATGGTCACTGCCTAGAGCTGTATCACAGTATGTACCGCAAGCTGTCAGCTTTGACGCAGCTATGAGCCGTGTATAGGAAGTGTTTCATTGACTCGTGATAATGCTGTTGCGAAATTGAAATGATAATTGGACCTCACAGATCGATTTCGAAAAATATGCATTTGAGACCCGTCTGGTGCTTGCTCGACGAATTCAGCCTCTCAGGTGGCACAAACACCCAGTCAAGGTAAGAATATACTCTTGCAGCATGGGGCACAACAACCACAAGCAACCAAATATATGCACAATACGTCAGTGAATGAAGTGGAGCGCAGTATATTTCTGAAGACCTCAAGCGGAATTAAACTATGTAGTTTACATTTCTGAACATGCTAATATCGACCTGCTGTGGTTGCTTGGTGGCTATGGTGTTGGGCTGCTAAGCACGGAATTTCATTTGTAATCATGCTTCATACCTATTATTTTTTTCACGACAATGTCAAGGTGCAAAAAGTTGTAACCGTGGTAAGTTGGTGCTTTGATGAGTCTTGTACAGCAGTCTTGGAACTGCTATGAACTGGAAATTCTAATATACTACGAAACTAGGAGCTATACTATGCTAGGAAGTGTCATACTGATTTATGTTTTTCATGTTTGCAGGCCGTTGTTGTGAGTGGACCGTAGGTAAAATGAAATTACTTTTAGATTATTATGAACAGTACTTTCGACGAGTGGGACCTATGAAAAAATTTTGAAACAAAAAGGAAGTATTGTCAATGATAGCCTTGAAACTCAAGGAAACTCTTGGAGTGCCGAGGAAGGCAGACCAATGCTGCACACGTTACAAGACTCTAACGAAGCGGTAAAAGACAGCAGTGGCGCACAACACCAAGTGTGGAGGCTCCCCAACACCAGTGCCTTTTGAGGATGAGGTTGAAAAAATTCGCTGGCTTGATGACAGCCTGGAACTAGCAGAGCTACGGGACAGCCATGGGATAATTTCACAAAAGGCGAGACACAGCCCCTCCTCCTCATCACGGTCACTCTGTTCTCAAGGCATCACCGACAACACCTCTGATGAATCTGCCAGTGTTTTGGAGGACTCGCAGCCAAGTGCCTCACAAGGATCTACATTTTCTATCAAAAAATTGTCGAATGCGAAGAGTGCACGAGTGTCAACTGCAAGAGCAGAAGAAATAAAACTGTTTTTGAAGAGATGGAGCGCCTTCAAAAGTTAAAAGAAGAGCAAAAGGCTGCGCGTGAAGAAGAGCGAAGGTTGCAACATGACGAAAAGAAACAGTACAGAGAAGAAATTAGAAAAGAAAAAGCTGAACGACACCAACGAAAATGGAACTGCTCAAACGTTTCTTGGGATTGCCCGAAGCTAATTAGCACTCATGCGTCGGAGTGGTTGGGACGTATGTGCAATGTGATAATAAATTCATATTTTTTCTACTGACAAAGCTTTGTTACATAGCACACTGTGCTGCTCATTCATTTGTATTTAGTATAGTACAGTGAATTTTTCTTTTGAATTATATTTTCATGCGTTAAGTGGTTCAACCCTCGTGTTCGTAGCCTTGCATGTTTTTCTATCACTATAGATGGGTTCCCTGCAAATTCACGTGAACTAACGAGCAGATCACACTCCAATCTGATGAGAGAATTATCTACGGTGCACATGTACAGTACTGAAACAAAAGTAGAGTTCAAATTTGCATATTTTGCATAACAAGGATTCCTAAATTGTCAAATTAAGAAGTGACGCCATTATAATAAAACAATAAAAATGGCATGTACCGTGTGAAAATACGATTGCCCATGAGTTTTAGCCTTGCGGATAAAAGTAACCAGCAAGACGGGACGCAAGGCAAAAAGATTTGATACAGCTTGAAGATCGCCCGGCGCCCGTTAATCACGTGACAGTTTCTTCATAATAACAGAACTCGACCTCGCTTCGTATAGGCTCAAGGGATAACGGATAGAACAGAACTGTACCGGGATCGGGACACATGGCACTTCTGGGCTCCAGCCGGGCCCAAGACACTGGCCAATGCAGGGCTCACTATACATAACAAGGAGCCATTACAACCAATGTAGCAATTTATTACACTCCTTACGCACCTGCCATTTTCATGAGTTCATTATTTGTTGCACAAGAATACTACTTTTGCAGCACTGCTTCCAGCACCTTGCTCCTTTTTATTTCTCCCAGTCTGCGCAACAAAGTTTCTTCGGCAGTCTCATCCAGGTCATCGGTGCATGACTGTGGATGCCACTGGACATATTGAGGTGTTACATCATCATCTGGCTCATCTGGTTCCAAATCTCCGCACTCAATGCATAAGTTATGCAGTATGCAGCAAGCAATAATAAATTTGTTCAGCCACTCTACAGTGCGTAGCTCAAGGTAGATTAGTTGACGGAATCTTTTCTTTAGGTTGCTAAAACTGTTTTCTATTAGCACCCTCGCTGCTGAAAACGTTTTGTTGAAATCCATGTGCGCCTTTGACAACGCTCCATAGTTTCTGAATGGAGTCAGTAGGTACGGCCTGGGGGACAGGCCGCGTCTCCAAGCAGGTGGTACGCATTGTCCTCGCAGAGTTTGGGAAATTTCTTTGAAAGTGATGATAGCTTGAAGATTCGAGAATCGTGAATTTTGCTGGAGCTTCCAATGCAGGTGTCAACAAATCGTCTTTTGTGGTCACAAACCGCTTGAAGGGTTAATGAGAGGTAATGGAGCCGGTTGCAGTAGGTGGAAGAGACCTTGTCTGGGCATTGTATTTTGATATAGGAGCCGTCAAGGCAGCCAACAACACCAGGGATTCCAGACACCTGGTGGAAAGAGAAACAATGCTGTAATCACTGATACATGCAGAAATGCACTCTAGTGCAAACAATCTGTAGCACAAGTATTTTTATAAATAGGTGAATGCCAACCTTCTGGAATCCACTCGACAGTTTTTCCATGTTGGAAGGAAATGTCAATAGATGGACCCATGGTGAGGAGAAAGTCAGCCACTCTTATCAGGATTCTGTGAACAAAATTCTCTGACAGATCAAAGCGGCTGGCCACCGCCCTCATGCTTGTTTTATTGGCTGCATACCTGCAAATATTTAGAAAAATAAATGAATTTGCACGGGATGATAGAACGCCGGCCTGAATTGCGATGCTTTTGCTATGCAATTTATTAAAGCAGAATGAATTTTCGCTCTTTTCACTTTCGTTTGCGAGGCTAAACACTTTAACGTTTGATATTCCAGTTATACAGCTTCTGTGAACAGTAGCGGAGACATTACAGGAATGGTATACATGTTAACAATATTTCCACCGTGCTTCAATGTAGAAGCGATTATGCAATAACCGTGAAAAATACACGAAGAAAAAGTAACTGCGATACAAACTCCAAGCGGCATTCGTCTGTAGCGCAAGCGGCCGGGACGCTTCGTTACAGCGGGGCCAGTGTTTCGCGGCTACAACGCGGGTGGGCTGGAGCCTAATCTACGTTACATCATGGTGAGAGACTTGGACCACTGCACTCCAGCCACCGCACAACGCTAGTAAACACATTCTCGACAAGAAGCAGCGCGTTGATGCCTTGCCTCCCGGGTGCGCCGGATGGCGACCTCCGCGATCAGGCAATAAACTTTTTTTTTCAATCAATAAAGAGCGCGAAAAATGGGCACAAGTACGTAAACATAAGTGAACTGGCCATACGAAAGTCAGCACGTGAGTTTCTGCAGACTTTGCGGGCACTCCGCCGTGGCTGCGTCACTGGCACGCCGGCGAAGCAGCAAATCTCGCAATCAGTTGCTTCGCTACAGGTCGTGACAGACGGAAGTGCCTGCGGAAGTTGGGAAAAAAATAACATTGCAGAAAAAGACTTTTTTTGTTCACGCTAGTACCACCTAGAGCTGTACGGTACCTCGTCGTCCGAGTATCGCCGAACGACGTCCTCGACGAAGCCAATCACTTTAGGCCTCTTTGCAGGCAGGCGGAACATCACATCAAATGCCCGTTGGCACACAGCAGCGTCACACTCACTGTCCATGTCAGAAGAATCATCACTCGACTTGGAAATTGGACTGTCTGAGTCGGAGCTGTCTAGGAGCGCGAACAAAATCGCACGGCGCGAAGCGGCGTCCACGTTTCCCATGTCGTCCATAGCTGCCCGCGACCGGAAACAGGCGACCGTGACAGGAAGCAGAGGCGGGTGAAGGAAATACGTCACGAGGACTTCCGGTCAAATCTGCCGATTTCGGCGGAGCAAATACTTTTGCTCCACGGAGCAATCCGGGATCAGCGGCTGGTCCCAATCTGCCATTGGAACACACAGCTCACGCTCCCATTCTTCCATTAGAATAGGATTGCTCCATAGAGAGCAGAAAAACTTGATCTGGATCTGCCATCGGAATTCAACATAAATGTTACAACTTGATTAACCGGTTACCTTTCAGAAATAGTTGTCGCCATTTGTCACAAATGCGCCACCGGCTCATTGGGGCTTCTTGGAGGAGGTTGTTGAAGGTTTTTACTTTCTTAAGACTCGCTTTAGTATGGATAATATTTTTAGTGCCTCCCGCAAAGAAATTTGTGCTGCACGAATACACACATTTTTTCCTGGTCCCTATTATCGTGCGCCTCTTTTGGAATGTTATTATCTAGATGTACTTAAGCGTGTCCGTCGAATGATCATTCCTCCAGGTATCACATCTTTTGTTACTTTAAAGAGACACTAAAGACACATCCTAAAGACACATCCTTCGGCCGGCGCTTGCCATCGTGCATCTCCACAGCAGAGGAAATGGAAACAAAGGGAAAGAGAAAAACAGACGGGGGCACGATCGGTAGACGCTGCCTCAGGACATTGAGACGACGGAAGAGTGCGCGCGCCCTCCGAAGCCCGCCGCCGAGCCGAAGTAACCATCGGCCGGCGGCGGACAGAGGGGGCGGCCGCCGGCAGAGAGGAACACGTACGCACCTTCAGACGCCCCGATGTGGTCTCCTCGGGCCCTGTCTTGCGCGCGTGGACCCGGAGCGCACGCAAGCAGGTCGCGAATCCCGCGAAAATGTCGGCCAATGGGTGAAGCCTGTGGAGAGTCCCGCGAGCGGGATAACAGCCGAGTGACAGTGCTTTATTACTCGCTGCCACCCCGTCCACGCAGGGAAGAGAGGGACATGGAGCCCCCGGAAACGCAGCGCAACGGCTCCACACAACCACCGCGAGCGTGCCAAACCCTACATCCCTCTTGCCCTTAAATGCCCCCTACCAATGCAAGGCTGGTAGCTCCGGTGCCCGCCAAGAAAAAAACACAAAGTACAAAGAAATAATGATTACAACGCAATGCCGGAGCTATCCATTGGCAGCTAGACCCTGAAATCACCCGTCTCCACAAAAAAAAAAGAAAGAATAGACATCAAAGAAAAAAAACAAGCCAATAGGAGAAATTAAATAGGTAGGTCTGAGGTACACAACAGCAACAAAAAAAGTCCACACAAATCCATGCTTAAACGCCACATGCGCATTAAAAGCACCCACCGAAGTAAAAGTGACACTAACAATAGAAAGCAAATGCTGATATACATAATGACACCCGCCGCGGTTGCTCAGTTGCTATGGTGTTAGGCTGCTGAGCACGAGGTCGCGGGATCGAATCCCGGCCACGGCGGCCGCATTTCGATGGGGGCGAAATGCGACAACACCCGTGTACCTAGATTCAGGTGCACGTTAAAGAACCCCAGGTGGTCGAAATTTCTGGAGTCCTCCACTACGGCGTGCCTCATAATCAGAAAGTGGTTTTGGCACGTAAAACTCCAGAATTAAATTAATTATTATACATAATGACATTCGTACACAAACGCGAACAAGCGAAAATAACAAGAGGTTGGCCTATACCATTAATCAAAGAAAAGTAACGTCAACGCTGCAGAAAACGTACAAAGAATGTCCTGTGGCTGGTTTCGTTCCCGAGGCTGGCTCCGCCCGGGTTGTCCTGCCGTCATCGCCGCGGGGTTGGGAGGGAGCGTCCCCTTCTGCGCGCGCGACGGGGGATGTCCGAGGCGCTTGCTTCTTCGCGGAGAGGGCTCGTTTTGTGGCTTTTGTCTCCGCTCGGCTATTTCACTGCCACTTTCGCCCCTCAATTGATGGTGCAGAAGGCACCACCACTAACCGATCTGCCTAAATGGAGACTTTCGGTGACACAGGGCATAATAATAGTGCGTCAACTATTGCGGCTTAATTAAATTTTAGCCAGGAAAAGCGTGCATCAACTGAAAACTGCCCGGCAGGCCACTGAACCGCACCAACATTAGGAAACTGCGCATATTTGCCAATTTAGCCGGTTCTAGAGGCACCGTTTCTTTCTGCACAGCCTAAGTCTGTGCAGGAGCCTGGCACAGCTGCGCATAATTTTTGGTCGCAGCCTTAATTTCATGGTAGGGTCCAGTCTTTCGAGTCAGCTGTGGTGATTATGCGGATTGTCCCAGTGCTCTTATGTAGCACGTATTGTGCAGCAGAAAGCTGTCTCGGGAGTTTCTCATGCTGCTCCAGAATCTTCTCATTGACACTTTTCATCTACTCATATAGTTTGTGAAGTTGATTAATCGAGGGTAATTATGTATTTAGACGGAATACAGAAAAATACTGAGTATTTTCAAGCGACGGAAAGCAGCATCACATTGACTCTGTCCAACTATGTTTTTGCATGTTTTTGAATCTTGGTGCATGGCAGTTGAGACACCCTGTATGTAATTACGGGAAAATGAGACATCCACCCATTCCTAGCCCTTGCTACAAAGGAAACCCATACGGGTTCCTCGAAAGAAAAGCATCGCAATTCATGAAAAATTCCTTCTGGTCCGGGGCTCCAACCCGGTATCACCGCCTTTCCGGGGCAGCCACTCCACCGTTAGAGCTAACCAGGCGGCTAGCAGGTGGCGTAATTAATTACTTCTCTCCACCTTGCGGGTTTCCGCTGAACTATTACGTCGGACCCTGTATATCCTTAGTCAAGAGTGCGACGAAAGTTCGTCTGGTCAGGTAACATGACGATGAAGACTCTGTGGTCACTTACCGCGGGTGAAGGTGAAAGTCATCTTCAACTTATACTCCTACAAGCCTACTGAACCTGAAGCTGCCGTCCTACGCAAGGGAACGAATTTCAACACTGGTGTTTCGCCCAACCCGACGAGAGCAATCTGTGCCGTGGAACGCGCCGTCGTTATCCAATTTCCTCCCGAAACAAAAGAAGCTTGCACCGGCGCCAATGGAGTTCTGTCCAAGTGGCGCATGCACCGCCATCCCCGAGCCCGGTTTTCACCAGCTGAGGCTATCGTGGGCCTTCGGAACAATGCTCCATTGCAATCCTTCCTGCAGATAAGGAAAACTTCGTCGTGTTGCTCAACAGAAGTTATTACAATGAGAAGATGAAGGAGTTGCTCTCAGACGAGGATACCTACGTCGCAATCCAAAAAGAATATTTCCATGGCAAACCTGCTAATAAAACTGCAAGAGATCCTCCCCAAGGTTTTTAAATTTGTACCACCTCAGCAAAAGCATCTCTACCATCGCTTCTTGTGTTCTGACGGGTCTCCAACTGCAATATATGGCTTACCAAATGTTCACAAGCCAGGCATTTCACTACAACCAATTGCCGACTTCACAAACTCAACGCTGCACCGGTTATCAGGGTTGCCTGCACCAAGTGTTGGGCCTGCTCGCCGGCAAGACAGCAGTGCACATTTCGAATTCTTCAGCCTTTGTAGAGAAAGTGCGCGACATTTCCTTGGATGAAGACGACGTTATAGTGTCATTTGACGTGAAGTCGCTCTTTAGTTCCTGTCGACGTGGCCGTAGCAATTGGCAGAGATGTCTTACTGGCCGACAACACCATTACTGAGCGCGCCCCTTTGGAGCTACATGACGTTTGCGAGCTTTTAGAATTTTGTTTCAGCAACACTTACTTCACTTACGGCAAACAGTTTTACAGGCATGTCAACGAAGCCGCCATCGATGCTTCCATTCCCGTTACTACCGCCAGTTTGGTCATGGAGGTCGTTGAACACAAGGCCATCACCGACTACGTTCCCACGCCAAAGGTTTCCATCCACTACGTAGACGACTGCTTCTGCATTGTGCGAAGGCAAGGCGCTCCAGTCCTCCTGCATTCATCTCAACTCAGGAGAAGCAGCCATACAATTTCCTACAGAATACGCGTGTGAGAATAGCCTCGCCTTCCTGCATATCCTCGTGCGGCGAAGTGGAACGATACTCTCATTTACTTTGCACAGGAAGGCAACTCCATACCGGCCGTTACTTAAACTTTAAATCATGACACCCGGCTTGCCACAAGCAATCCGTCGCCTCGTCTCTCGTGATGAGGGCCATGCGCATCCGCTCAAGTGACGACCAAATGCAGAAGAAACTGAAGACAATTCGTCGTAAATTATCCGCGAACGGGTACCCCAAGCAGTTTATCAACAAAATGGAAGCTGGTGTCCTCCATCCAAAGTCGCTTCTAGGCAAGTCATTTACAAAACGTGCTGGCATTCCATATGTGCCTGGCGTCAGCGAATCTCTTATCCGCGTATTCTCAAGATACGGCCTTAGAAAATATCGTGCATGCCGTCCAACAAACAGAAATCAGCTTGTTAATGTAAAGGATCGGCTAGAAAGCAAGAATCACCCAGGTGTTATGTATAAGGTACCATGCGCAGAATGCAACTGCACTTACATCAGCGAAACCAACAAATACGCAAGAAAATTAAAGCAGCACCAGTGAGACGTCTCCAACAAGAAAAAAAAGCACCGAACGCCCTTGCCGAACACGCTGACAATAGAAGTGATCGCATCTATTGTAAAAACGCTGCTATAATAGCTAAGGAAAAGAATCAAATGACACGACTTTTGCTGGAATCTTTATTTATTCAGACGACGGACAACAGTATCAACAAGACAGATGGAAGTCTGCCTGCTAACTACACCCGTCCCCTACGTCACATTTTGGCATAAAAACGACTTGCGGCTCTTGCCAGTTTTTAGTGTCCCGAAAGGTCTCTGTGTAATACTTTCACCTTTACTTGGTCAGTGACCGCAATTTCATCAATTAACCTGTATATCTTTGCGGCTTTTCTCTTGCTGTCAATTGCAGCTTCCAAAGCGATGATCACGTTTGCCTTCTGCTCATTAAAGAAAGACATGATGTCTTGAACGAAACAAAACTCACCTTTAAACCTTTGCCCTGTCGTTGTCAATTCCCTATTATGGTGATAAGTATTGCGGCAAAACAAAAAACATTCATCAGCCCTTTAACTCTTTGAAGAAGGAAGAGCAGTGAGGCGGTATTACCTCAAACGACGCATCTATGTACATATAGGCATTATTATTATTATTATTATTATTATTATTATTTTTAATTTGACGTTTAGTTTGTCTGTAATAAGGTACATAATGCATTGCCCTGACTGCCAGGTTTCTGCTATACAAGCCCACAGAAGGCTTCTGCAGACCTAGCAAAATCATATGTACAATTTGATTATTTGTAATAAAGATTATTATTATTATTATTATTATTATAGACCTTGGCTTAGACCGGCCTGCTTGTGTTGTTTTGTATATTGTGTGGCAATAAACATTATTATTATTATTATTATTATTATTATTATTATTATTATTATTATTATTATTATTATTATTATTATTATTAAAGGACGCCGCCAAGGAGTACGTCGTTTGACTGTGGAGGGTTTTATTCTTATTCTTTTATGAAGTAGTGACGAGTGCAAATACCGCCGCATGGCAGGCGGGAATTCCACATTACTTACAACTTCACTGTGAACTACGTAATTGCGAAAAGTAGATTAAACTCAGCATAACGTTAGCGTCGTCTTAGCGGCTAATTGTGGTTTAAATTTTTTCGGGTTAGTTCCGATAAAACAAGAGTTACAGCCGTTTTCTGTAAGCGTATACTCCCTCCGTAGAGGGCCATATATTGATAGCAGGCGCATTTTCTGTTACTTTTACAGCCTCACCGTGAAGTAACTGATTACGACCAGTACATGAAACTCGGCGTAATGGTAGAGTCGTCTTAGCGGCTAATTTCCCTATATTTTTTTTCGAAGATACCTACATTAGAATGAGGGCTACAGAGCATTCGCGAGCAATTGCAGAAGAAAATTTTCACGTGTCGACGCGACGCGTATACGCTGGCGGACATCGCCGGGGGGTAGCGATATACAGCTTCGCTGTAAAAGTAAAAAGAGCCATCCGTGCAATTTATTTACCCTAAGACAACAGTTATCACAGCTTGTTTCCAACTAACACCAAATGCGACGTGTTGCTTCGGCCTAGGTGCAGCAGATAAGACACTAGCTCGATGACGAAGGTTTTCATTATTTCTTTTATTTAGTTTTGGCTAACGGAGAAGGAGACTGTTCGAGAGCGCTGCTTTATGATGTGGGTGGGAGTGAAGTCACGTGGTATTTTTCATATTTCGCGGGGTTTATTTATCAGTCCGAAAAATATTGTACCCAATTAGTACGTCGCTGAACATACCGCAGTTAGATGTCCCTTGGCTGTGCCTACAAATGCCTCATTGACGCTTTGATAATTAGGACAGTATTTCTCGAGTGAGATAAATAATTGCAATTACCTAAATAAATCTCAGTAACGGAAATGTTACTGGCGGCTACTCCATTGTACTGGAAACAATATACACTAGGCTTTCTTCGAGTAATCCAATTGCGCTTTTTTTTTTAAATCTTGGTACATGATAGTTGTGTCCACCCTGTGTAGTATATGTCTCAAACGTGAACATGGCTCAACATGTCAGCGTCAACACGCCATCGCGTGCACTCTTCGCAGTACATCGCACGAAGTTCCACCTCCACGATTGTCTAATTGCGCTCAAATGGAGCTCGGTTTGAGCGTCTGACGTGGCTGTCGAGTCACACCAACGACAACTGAGCTATGGATTATCCTGTAAAGTACCAGCTCCCGTGCCAGGAGCGTGTACGCCAGCCACGTGATGCTGCTGCACTGATTGCTGCACTATACCTTAGCTTTCGCTACGTATATCCTGGCATAGCCGAGCTACGCAATTGCCAATTTTTGTTTCGCACTTTTAATATTTCAATCTGAGAAGAGCTAACGTACATAAACAACATGCGCTGTCGCATGGTGCTTTTTTTTCATAGCATTTGTTTGTGGGCTGCCGTTCCCAAAATTCCGAGGAATACCTTTGTAAAGAATGAAAGACAAGGTATGAGCAACTTTGGTGGTAGAGTACAGGGGTCGGGCATGTGCGGTTCAAAATTTGGTTGGAAATTCTTTTTGCCAGAAAACGCCGAGTTTTCTGCGACACGGACCACGTAATTACCGCGTTAATATATCTGAGACTTTACAGACACTTCACTCTGTGCAATCCATCCGCAACACGCAAGCCCACTGCATGCCCGTTATAGTATCCGCACGCCTATATGCTGCATTTCGTCCGCCCTATCTGCCGGCGTCCTGCTCCACATTCTGACGACCTGGTGGGGCGGCGTTAGTGGTTGTTCTTAGCGGCAGCTAAGCCAGCTGCGAGTTGCCGCCGGTATCCAGGTCCACGGCCGCTCGTTCTAAATGGGGGTGTACCGTTTATTAACGCGATCGGCGTTAAGGACTCCGTGTCGCAGAAAATCTGGTGTTGTCGGCGTCGGCGGCGTTCCGTGAGCGAAAAATCGCGGAAGCCAACTCATAAATAAAAGCAACTTGCAAGATGGGCTGGGTGGGAATCGAACAAGGGTCTCTGGAGTGCGAGACGGAGACGCTACCACTCAGCCATCAGTTCGATGGTTCAAAGCACTACAAAAGCGCCTCTAGTAAATGCGGTATTGCCTTAGAAACGTGCGGCAGAATATAATAATATTTGGGGTTTTACGTGCCAGAACCACTTTCTGATTATGAGGCACGCCGTAGTGGAGGACTCCGGAAATTTTGACCACCTGGGGTTCTTTAACGTGCACCTAAATCTAAGCACACGGGTGTTTTCGCATTTCGCCCCCATCGAATTGCGGCCGCCGTGGCCGGGATTCGATCCCGCGACCTCGTGCTCAGCAGCCCAACACCATAGCCACTGAGCAACCACGGCGGGTGTGCCGCAGAAAGTTATACTAAGGTGTATATCGGTAATTATGAGCATGTAAATTACAGAAGTCGCAGTTAAATGAGTAGCGAAGTAATTTTCCGCTACATTTCTTCTGCGCTTGGCAGAGCCATCTTGCGGCAAACACAGAAGGCCCCCTCCTCGCAATGTACAGCGCTGCCCCGACAGGTGGCGCGCCACTCACCTGCTTCTCCCCTTCGTCTCGTTTGAGTGCATTGGGGCCGTGCGGGGACCGGTGCGAGGATTCCTCAATAGCCTTGCGTTGAATAAGTTTTCTCGCTCTCTCCCCTTCCAACTTCCAGTGTGCGTCACTCGAACCATCGTGTTTAGGCGCTGCGGCTCCTCTTTCCCCTCACAGCGCGATTCCTAGGTGCAGCGTCCGATGCGGGACGCCTCTGACGTGGTCGCTGCGCCGTAGCGCGTTTGGTGGGAAAGTGTCCCCTGCGATGTGTGCCGTGCTGCTGGCGAGGAGTCATGCGTCTGCGTGGTTTTCCCAAGCGAGATAGAGGACGATCCCATGGAGGCGTGAGCCCCATGATCGCGTCCGCCTTCATGGCGCTACGCGGCCCAGCTGTCCGTGCCGATGACGACGTTTGGCTCGCGTAGATCGTTTCTCCCTCCGAGACGCCAAGTTCTTTGGTTCGTTCCGCTTGCACATGCGCACATGAGTGCGGTCATTGCCCGACAGTGAGGCATGAGCAGGTGTCCAAATAAGCCTGATGCGTGGTACTGAGGGATCTGGAATGGCGGGGAGCTTACGTGTGCTGGTGAAAGCGCGATTGGCTTCCTGAGGTATATGACCCCTGAGGTAGGCTCGACATGCGTCTTGTGAGTCTGTAATGATGATGTGGTCGTGTTTTGGTGATCTTTTCATGCGACCGACGATGTGGTTGAAAGCGAGTGCTATGGTCAACGTCTCCCCTGTTAGCGTAGCCTCGGTTTGGACGCGACACCAGGTGACGATATTACCTTGATCGTCCGCCACCACCGACACTTGTCTTTCTTTGTTTCTGGTCGCAAGAGCATAGTGGGCAGCGTCGGTATAATAGACGGTGCCCTCCGGCTGGGCGTTGAGGAGTTTCCGAAGGTATCTAACACGTGCATCCCGGCGACCATTATGATGCTCTGGATGCATATTGCGTGGTATGGGCGCTATGGTGAGTAAGGTTCGGATGTTTGATGGGACTGGGACATGCTCTCGCGTAGAGGGTGAATGCTGTGGGTAGCCCAGCCGTGAGAGCAAATGCCTACCTGTAGGGGTCAGTCTCAATCGCTCGAGTTGTGCCATTCTGTGCGCTTCGATGTGTTCCTCGATGGTATTGTGTACCCCGAGAGCAAGTAGTCGTTCCGTGGAAGCATATACAGAAATTCCGAGTGCTTGTTTAACGGCTCTTTTAATAATTGTGTTTATACGGTTGGTCTGAGAGAGCGTCAGGTTGTGGTATGGGAGGTGATAGGTTAGCCGGCTGATAATGCATGCCTTGACCAACCGCAGCATATCGGCTTCCTTGAGTCCTGAGCGGCGGTTACTAACGCGCCTAATCATACCGATGATTTGCTCGCACTGTCGACCAAGGAGATCTACCGTGAAGTGAGCTTTGGGATTGGATTGTAGGTGATAACCAAGGATTCGGACCCTTTGTGCAGTGGGAATTGGTATGCCTTGTATTCTCACTTCAATCACTGGAATCGGCGTTTCATAGCTGCTTCGGGGTCGGATTAGTAATAGTTCTGATTTATTTGGTGCACATTCGAGGTCTCCAGTCGCGAGGTACGCCTGCACTATATCCACCGTCGTCTGTAGGCGGTCCTGAATGTCTCCATCTGAGCCTGTGTACGTCCAGAGAGTCAAATCGTCAGCATATATCGCGTGGTATAGCCCTTCAACTTTCTCCAGTAACTGGGGTAGTCTCGCCATAGCCATGTTGAATAGCGTCGGCGAGAGCACCGACCCCTAAGGTGTCCCCTCTCCGGTAACTTTAATGTCTGTTGACCGATATGGGCCCATTCCCACTGTAGCTACAAGATCCTTGAGAAAGGCTCGCACGTAATTGTACATACGGGAGCCACAGTGGGAGTGGGCCAGGTTCTCAAGGATGAGACCATGGGAAACGTTATCAAAAGCTCCTTTGACATCAAGCGCCAAAAGAGCTCTCGTCTGAGCCCTGATGGGGGGGGGGGGGTCAACGAGATCCTCTTTTATCTGAAGAAGAACATCGTGAGCGGACAAATGGGGGCGAAATCCAAACTGTGTGTGGGAGAAGAAATTTTGCATCTCCAAGAAAGGTTGAAGCCGTTTGAGGATTACATACTCAAGCAGCTTTCCGATGCACGATGTGAAGGAAATCGGCCGTAAATTTTGGATCGACAGGGGTTTTCCGGGCTTGAGCATGAAAGTGATCTCGGCACGTCGCCATTCTAGAGGTAGAGTGCCGGCGTGCCAGTGCTGATCGTACATAGCACAGAGCGTTTCCAGGTCCTCATCCGGGAGATTTCGCAGTAGAGTATAACGTATCCCGTCCTCTCCGGGTGGGGTGTTCCTATGAATGTCTGCGAGTGCGGCTGTGATTTCTTGGACGGTTATGTCAGTGCCTAGCGGGTCACTTTCTTCTCTATACGGATAGTCCGGATAGCTTGGCTTAGAGCCACGGGAGAGATACCTTTGTTCAAGGTCCTTCAGGAGCTGGTCTCCGTCTCCTCCGTACTGGTGGAGGAAAATTTGAAGCTGCCGGTTTTTATGGGATTTCGTGTTTGTCGGATTTATTAGCGACCGAAAGATTGCCCACGTTCTCGCGGTGCCCAGCGTACCACTTAGCTTACCAGAAAACGTTTGCCAGTTAGCACTGGTTAGCTGGTCTGCGTATTCCTGGGCTGCTCTCGTAATTTGGGATATTCTGTAGCGCAATTTTCGATTGAACTTTTGCCGCTTCCATCCCTTCGTGAGACCTCGGCGCGCGTCCCACAGATGTAGGAGATGCGGGTCGACCTCAGGGGGTCTCTGTCGTCGTGGTTATGTGGCTAGTCGTTTTGTTTAGATCATTGCATAAATCACTGAGCCAACTGGCATCATTTTTGGGGCTTTCATCTCCTGTGGCTCGATCCTTACGGATTACGCGAAGTTAGGTCCAATTTGTAATGCAAATTTTCTTTTCAAAGCGTTTGTAACTTGTGTGATTGATGCGGATGATGAGAATGTGGTGATCGCTACCCAGCGTCTCGCCAGTGTTCAGCCACTCGCCCTGGACCACCCTTCGTGAAAGTGAGATCCGGGCAAGTGTCTCTCTCGACGCTATTTCCCTGGCGACTAGGCTGGGTATGATCTGTTATGAGGGTGAATCGGTGATTATGTGTGAGGTCCCAAAGCCGGGTGCCCTTTGGTGTGTTACTGCGATAGCCCCAGGCCACGTGTGCGGCATTGAAGTCACTGCACACTACGGACACCGGGCCCAACTTGATGAGTTCCAAGAGTAGATACTGAAAATTGTCCCACCGAGCCCGAGGTGCACTGTATACATTTAAGATGTACAGGCTACTTTGTCTCGTGTCCGCGGCGACAACCTCAATGATTTGATGAGGGATATCTGACGTGAGAGTAGTATGGGTATAGGTGAGTTTCCTGGACACAAGCGCGCACACTTTCGCCTCGTCCGAGCCCCTAATGGCCTCGTAGCCACTGATAGTTACAAGGGTGGCGCCCGGCTCTTGGAGAAGTATGATGTCCGGCGGTTCTGACGATGCGGCAACGTACTGTTGCAGCGAGCCCCGTTTAGATCAGTACCCCCTGCAATTCCATTGCCACATCGTCAGTCCCGCCGTTCTATTTTGCATTTGCATTGCAGGCGCCATCATACTGTAGCTGGGCTGGGCGAACGTACGGGTGAGCGCGCTCGCTTGTCGCTAGTGATGTCGCTGAGGTTGGTGTAGCGCGTGCGACTAGTGAGGATGAGGAGGATGATGATTTAGGGGGAAGGGGTTGTGCCGTGAGCTCTCTCACGCTCTGCTTGAGTTCTTTAGTAATTTCATGTAGCATTGGTTTCAGCATGGTGGTTTGGAAGTCTACAAAGGCGCCTCGGATCCTTTCCTTAACCTCCGTGAGAATGCTTTCTCGCATCTCCTGTATAGCTCGGTGCAATTCTCGTCGAAGCTCCTGCTGGAGGTCGCGGCACAATGCAGTTGTGGACTGGGGAGGGATCTTCGCGCGAGGCGCCTGGGATTGGGATTGGGTTTGTGGTAGGGACTGAGGTTCGGATGAGTGTGAGGGAGATTTGCGCAGTGAAGGTGGCGGGCCCTCCGCCCAACTTACCCATTTAGGTCCGGCTGGCCCTTCGGGCGCTGCTAATGGTAGCTGTTGCGGTAGTGGTGGCGGCTTCTTCTTGGCCGGTGGTGGTGCCACTGGTGGTGGTGACGACGGTGGTGATGAGGATGATGATGATGATGGCGGTACCCGCTCGCGGTTCTTAGAACACTCACAGGGGCCTCGGCTCCGAGATCGTGACCGGGATCGGGACCGAGATCGGGAACGGGACAGCGATCGGCTTCGTCGCTCTCTAGATTGGGCCAGAGGACGATGCTGTTGCCGTTTTTGTTTCTCGAGTTCCTGGCGCACTCGTTGCTTGTTGGGTGGCTTTCGTGCCCGGCCCGGACAGCTGGGATCGGTTGTCGGATCCCAAGCACGTCAGGCACCGGGGCTGGCACTGGTGAGGTTCGGTGGTGATGGGTTTTCAGTGCCACATGTGGTGCAGCGCTTGATGCTTGGCGTGGGGCAGACGTCCGCACGGTGGCCCACTGTGAGGCATACGCTGCATACCTGGGCCCTCGGGGTGTGTATGTAGCATCGGTACTCGGCCCTATAATACCTAATGTAGCGCGGTACCCTGAGGCCAGCAAATGTTATGATGGCCGTGGTTGTTTGCCCCATCATGCGAGCATGGAGGATTTCCACCCCAGGTGCCAACAGGTGGTCTAAAAGTTCGGTTGATGTAGTCCCTGTGTCGGGACCCGTGATGACTCCTTTGCAGGAATTATCGGGGGAGGCGATGTATGTTGAGATGGGGTAGCGATGCGGGCCAAGTGCAAGCGATGTCATCTTGTTAAGGCTGGTCGCTATTCTTTCACTTGGCGTGCTGATGAGGGCGATGTTTTGGGCCCGTTGAACACGTAGGTGAAGTTCGTCGACCTCTTGTTCCTTGAGGCGCGCCTCGATGCCGACGGCGCGAGTCAGAGTGTGGCGAGGCCACTCACCGAATGTGAGACCGTTTCTCGGTCGCAGGATGACTTTAAAATTGTCAATGGGCAGAGGTGGGGGCCTCTGGGGTCGTCATGGTACAGTTTGGTTCGAATGCTGCGTCTCTTGGCGGCGGGCTGCTGGGTCAGACTTATCGTCGGCGTGGCGTCTCCGCCGGCCGCTAGCAGTGAGCCATGATCCATCCGCCGGGTCTTCAGGATATCCTTCTGTTGCTGTATTGTCGCCGTTGGTAGCTTCCACATCCATGATAGTGGACAACGGGTTTTCGCGGTGTTGGACAAGGTCGGCTCTCCCTGGACGCCAATCCTGACCACGCTGAGGCTTAGCTCGAGCACTACGGCTCAGAGACGCCAAGAGCGTTCCTGCTGCATCGGTGGTGATCTTGACGTCGCCGTGGAATATCGCAGGTAGCGTCCGTTGTCGTGCTCGGAACAGGGCCAGGAAGCGAGGAAGAGCGCGTGAGACGCTGTAGCGTCTGCTGCTGACGCAGGAGCTCCAAACCTCACGTCCGCACACGACGGTAGCTCCGAGTGGACTCCTCTCGCAGCCAGCGTTCGCGGCAAACGTTACGGTTACATGAGCTGCAGTTGCTGGGAAGCATGAAAAAGCAGTCAGTGGTCCTTGAACGCTATCGTATCCCACTCTTAATGTCTAAGCTTAAGCGTTCTCCAACTTTCTGCACTGCGACATACACTAGGAAGACTGTGCGCTGTTTTCATAAATATCTAATAATGGAGCACACTGTATTGCCAGTTTTACTGCATTTAACGCGTTTCATTTCTTGAAAATCGGCTGAAGCAAACAACAATAAAGCGACGCTGCGTGAATTGATGTACCTGCGCTCGGCTACGTGCAGCGACTGTTCTGCCGCAGTGGGGGCGATCTCAGTACGAATTACACTCATTACAATAATGCTGCAAATCACGCTAACGAACCAAGTTAAATCGGAAAGCCTATGAACAGAGCGGTAAGCAGATTAGCCGCCTTCTGGACCTGCCACAAATGAAAAATTATGTTGGCAGAAGTGCACTGACACAGGTAGCGAAATAAGAAAAATGTGCTAAGCGCCTATCGTCAACATGTATTGAATGCTTCGGCGTTGAGATCAGAAGCGACAGCGCGTCGTCGAGGGCTGGCCATCCAGGATTGCCGCTCAATTTCTGCGCCTTGAAGTGCTTCCAAATAGGGCGCATGTCAAGAATTGCTGTGCGATCTTTTACTCGTGTCGTAGTTGGTCCCCTGTGTACGTGAGGCGGATACCATAGCGTGTTCTCCGAAGCGGACCGGCACCGGCGCGTTCTTCACGCCTCCCTGGCGTCCATTAATAACACGACCTGTGCCACACCTCCTGCTACACGTCCCCGACAGCACGCGCCTTGCTTTTGGCGGGAACCAGGTGCCGCGAACGAGCGGAAAATTCAAATTTCCTGTCGACTGCTGCCGCGTTCCGCCTCGCTCCAATCAAGCGTTCGCAAAAAGGGCTCTCTGAACGCCACCTTTCGGCTTACCGTCGCCAGACAGCGGGAAGCTGGTGGCCGAGAAGCTTTGCTTACGCAAGCACGGTGTTCGGCTTATGTGCACGCGAATGCGCATGATTGCCTGCTCCCCATAAACGCTCGACGATGCTGAGAACGTCGACGGTTGCGTAGAGGGCACTCGGATGGTAAGGCTGGCCTCCTGCGACTGGCAAGCGCGCCTTTTGTGTGAGAGTCGGTAGCTTCTGGCGCATGGGCCGCATTTTCAGAACGGGGCACATCGTAAACCGGCCCTGCGACGCTGTCGGCCCAGCATATGCCATGGCGAGTGGCGACGTCAGAGTATTGACTATATTAATCTACTCTAGAATTTCCGTTCCTAGCCGACCGCAGCAGCAGCACGTGACAGTAATTTCAACCAGAGGATATGACAAGACGCATGCGGCCGTTTATTGTGCGACTGCTCGGACGCGCAGTCCGCGCACGGTTTCTTCGTACTTGTGTTTGCGGTAATATGGATATTTTCGGTGAAAGAGAGAGACTGAAGTTAGTGTAACGAAAACGTTTATTTAAGCGAAACAAGACTCAATGGGGTGTCTTGTAATGCGTATACCGTCGCTCTTCTGTTCTTTGCCGTGCATACCCTCGCGCACGACGAGTTCGCTCCGGGTTGAAGTTACAGATCCGCTGAAACCGCCGGCCAGCTCCATGGTTGGACTGATGGAACGGGGTGATGGGTTGTGCCACCAAGCTCTTTCTATTATACTGCCTAATGCCCTACCTAGGATAAAAAAAAAAGATATGAACTCCCACAACCAAATTTTCTGACCCCCTATTGCTAACTTTCCTTTTCTACGTCTCCGTATCTTGTCGTTTCCCTACTTCCACCAATCTTCCAATCGACTCTAACTAGCCTCTATTGCAGATATGTTTACTTTTCCTCTGCTCTCGCTGAACGCAAGGGATTCAAACGGGCCAGTAGTGCCTAAATCTACCGCTGGGCAGATGTCTTCACATTCTAATAAAACATGCTCCATCGTTTCCCTAGCTTTGCCGCAGCAAGCACATGCTTCTTCTTCCTTCATATATCTCGCTTTATAGGGGCGTCTTCTAAGGCGTCCTGATCTCGCTTCGAAAAGTAATGAGCTTCCCTTTGAGTTATCGTAAATTGTTTCTTTCCTGATTTCGTTTTTTTCCTCTTTAGTTGCTCATGGCAGGTTTCTTTTCCATTCGCGCCGCCCATGAGATTATTTCAGCCTCTCTGACTTTACTTCCACTTGACGTTAAATGTTTTTCCTGTAACAATATATCAACACTTTCCCAGCCCATTTACTTTCTTCTATATTCCTCAGTCGTTCTTCATAATCAATTTTACTGTGATCTTCCCTCACTTCAACACTAGTCCAACCCTTATCACCCTGTACAGCTTCATTTGTATTCTTCTCGTGAGTGCCCAATGCGAGGCGTCCCATTGGTTTTTCGTTCCCATCGAGTCCTAATTGTAGCTCCGATTTGAAACAAACAACCGCATTTCCAAAAGTAAGTCCTGGAACCGTTACACCTTTCAGATACCCCGCATAACGTCGTACCTATTGTATCCCCATAGCACTCTGTGCTTCCATTATGGCTGCATTTCTCTTCCCCTTTACTGTTATTGTTTTTTGGTGCATTTCCATATATCTATTGCCTTCGTTTATCCATATAACAAGGTATTTATATTCTCTTACCCTAGGTATTTCCTGGCCCTGTATTGCCACTGTCTGTTCATTGTTCTCATTGAATACCATAACACCTGATTTTCTAAAGCTCAATTTCAAACCTAAATTCTCGCCTTCCTGTCCACAGATATTATCCATACGTTGCAAATCACTTTGCTTGTTAGCTAGTAACATAATGTCGTCCGCATAAAATAAACCTGGAAGCTGCTGCTCTACTACTGCACCCGCCTGTTTGTATGAGATGCAGTGGGCAATATGCATGTGGCGCTGTGCGGACTGCCACCGCTGCGGCGCGAGACCCGAGCTCGGGCTGCTGATGCGAACGCCTAGGACTCGCGATCAAGCGTATGAACTGCAATAAACCCCCTTTCATTTGGTGGAGGTGCGGGGTAAACCTCGGGAACTGGAACTCTGAAGCCGGACGCTACCTACTGCTGCGACCATGCCTGACGAAACCACCCAGGAAGATGCACCACAGCCTCCGGCGGTCATCGTTTCCGGTGTGTTGCGCCAGCTTGATCCTGCCATCTTTAGCGGCACCGATGATCATGACCTGGAGGATTGGTTGTCATCTTACGAACGGGTGAGCCAGCATAACAAGTGGGACGACGTCACCAAGTTGCACAACGTGCTGTTTTACTTAACCGGCGTCGCGAACCTCTGGTTCCGAAACCACGAACACGATTTCGCAACATAGAGCACATTCTAAACAAGTCTCGCAGAAGTGTTCGGACGCCCCGCTGTGCGCAAGCTTCGCGCAGAAAAACGCTTACGGGGGCGTGCGCAACATCACGGTGAAACTTTCACAAGTTACATCGAAGATGTCATTGACCTGTGTAAGCGCGTGAATCCCTCAATGTCAGAACAGGACAAGATAAAACACATATTGAAAGACATTGATGAGGACGCCTTTCAAATGTTGTTAGCGAAGGATCCGCGTACCGTGGCTGAAGATATCAATTTGTGCCAAAGTTTTGACGCGCTACGGAAACAATGCATCTTAGCTCGGCGCCCACCGCCTACGGAAGATTCGTTAGCAGCATTAATTATTGGCGACAACCACACAACTATGCTGACGCAAATAAAAGAATTTGTGCGCGAGGAGGTTGCACGCCAGCTCTCGATTTTGCCGACCACGGAGAATCCTTCTCAATGTTTGGCTCCAACGATCCGACAGATAATCCAAGAGCAAGTGACCGAAGCTCTTCCACCTCCGCGTCAGCCGGCTCCCGTGGCCGCGCCTCTGACGTATGCCGAAGCCGTTGCACGGGCGCCTCGTCTGCCGGGATTCTCTCCTCTGCCTTCAGCGCCTCTCCAGCCGGTGTTCTCTCATCCGGTGTTCTCTCCCTTTTTCAGCGCACAGCAGCAAAGTACAAATCCTTGGCGCACTGCTGACAACCGCCCAATATGCTATGCCTGCGATACACCGGGACATGTAGCGCGCTTCTGCCGCCGGCGCTTGCCGGCCTTCGTGGGCACCGCGCGACCACACAGCTCCGGCTTCCGACCATTCCGTATGCCTCAGCAACCACCACCGGAAGTCTACGCTGCTGATGACATACCAGCACCACAGTCACAGCTCTACAGTACTCGTCGCTCGCCTTCCTCTCGTCGGCGCTCACTCTCACCCATGCGTCGTAGGTCCAGTGCCAGTACTACTGAGGCGGAAAACTGATTTCCGCAGTTCCTGAGGCACGAACTGCGTCATCGTCGGAACATCAAAGTCCTCGTTCTTCCCCCGCTAACGTTATTGAAGTGTCCGTTGATGGCATCAAATGTCTTGTGCTCGTCGATACAGGTGCTGCTGTATCCCTGATTAGTGAGAAACTTTGCCGTGAATTACGGAAAGTGACCATGATGCCTTCGGTAGTATTGCTTAGAACAGCCAGTGCACAACAAGTTCAGCCAGTCGCTATGTGCACTGCCAGGGTGCTGATTCGAGACATTTTGTATTCGATTGATTTCTTTGTGTTAACTTGTTGCTCCCACGATGTGATTCTCGGTTGGGATTTTCTGTCGCGCCATCATGCCGTCATTGACTGTGCACGTGCTGAGGTTCAGTTCTCCGTTCTGTGCGATTTGCCATCTCACGACTTTCAAGTTCAGGATCTTAGCAGGATC
The DNA here is from genome assembly GCF_050947875.1 of Dermacentor variabilis. Taxonomy (NCBI): domain Eukaryota; kingdom Metazoa; phylum Arthropoda; class Arachnida; order Ixodida; family Ixodidae; genus Dermacentor; species Dermacentor variabilis. The sequence goes on along the minus strand of NC_134572.1, from coordinate 2,918,711 downwards.
TGTGTAGCTTCAGATACTGACCTTCCTCCTCACAGTGCTGTATTTGTCCCTCTTTCATGCGCATCGCTTGCCGAAGCGGTGGTCATGTTTACACCCGCTGCCGTCTTCATTCGCCGCCAGCCTATATTGTTGCCTTTCGCCCTCCTCACGGTTCACCATGGTGCTGCAGAAATACTGATTTCAAACCCCAATTCGTACACTTTGGCTTTGCACTGTGGCGAGACTATTGGTACCATCGAGTCTGTGAACGCTGACGGTATTGTGCATCTCCCTATTGCCGACGACGTAGATACTGCCAACGTAACACCACTGACACCCCATGTGCCATCTAACCGAGTACCACCGGATGTTTTTTGTCGCTGCATTGCCGATGACCTCGAGCCGACACAACGTGAGCAGCTGATAACTCTTTTAAATGATTTTCACGCCTCTTTTGACTGGAACCAAGCATCATTAGGCCGCACAAGTACCGTCTCCCACCACATTGATACGGGACATCACGCACCATTACGCCAGCGTCCGTACCGCGTGTCATCCACCGAGCGTCGTGTCATCACCGAGCAAGTTGAAGACATGCTTGACCGTGATGTTATCAAGCCATCCTGCAGCCCTTGGTCGTCGCCTGTAGTACTCATTAAGAAAAAAAGATGGCTCGATTCGTTTCTGTGTGGACTATCGTCGCCTCAACAAGATTACACGAAAAGATGTCTATCCTCTACCGCGCATAGATGACGCCCTGGATTGTGTACATGGTGCTGAATTCTTTTCTTCTTTGGACTTGCGATCGGGCTATTGGCAAGTGCCAGTGGATGAATCCGACCGCTCGAAGACAGCTTTCATTACGCCTGATGGCCTGTATGAGTTTACAGTAATGCCATTCGGCCTCTGCAATGCGCCCGCGACATTCGAAAGGATGATGGATAACATTCTGCGAGGCCTGAAATGGAAGACGTGCCTGTGTTATTTAGACGACGTGGTAGTTTTCTCCCCTGATTTCACCACTCACCGCTCTCGTCTACGCGAAGTCCTTACTTGCCTTGCCACCGCCGGCCTTCAACTTAACTTGAAAAAGTGCCGCTTCGGAGCCCGCCAGCTGGGCCGGAATATGTGGTTGCGTATGCGAGTCGTGCCCTCACGAAGGCAGAAACCAATTATTCTGTCACAGAAAGAGAATGTTTGGCTATAGTTTGGGCGTTAAACAAATTTCGCTCTTACTTGTATGGCCATCCGTTCGATGTTGTGACAGACCGCCACGCGCTCTGCTGGCTTGCGTCACTGAAAGATCCGTCAGGCTGTCTTGGACGTTAGGCTCTTCGGCTCCAAGAATTTGACATTCGTGTCATCTATCGATCCGGGTGCCAACATTCTGATGGAGATGCACTCTCCCGATCGCCCATGCGATCCGACGAAACGCCACTCTCATCCATAGAGTGCCCGGTTGCTACATTTGCTGTTACTGACATGCCGTCTGAACCGAGGAAAGATCCGTGGATTGTGTCTCTCATTGACATTCTTCACAGTTCTTTAACGGCTACATGCCCTCGAGCCCTTCGTCGCCACGCCACCCATTTCCTGCTACGGGACGCCATCTTGTGCCACCGAAACTATCAGCCGGGCGGTCGCAAATGGCTGCTAGTCATTCCTCGCCATTTGCGCTCCGACATATGTACGTATTTCCACGCCGACCCACAACAAGCTCATGCTGGCGTCCTGAAAACCTACGAGCGGCTCCGCCAGCGCTACTACTGGCGCGGCACGTATTCTTATGTCCGCAAATACATTCGGTCATGTGTAGCCTGTCAGCGACGCGAGACATCTCCTCATAGGACAGGCCCTCTCCAACCTTTACCGTGTCCTGCACGTCCTTTTGATCGGATTGACATTGACCTTTATGGGCCTCTTCCATGCACTGCTAAAGGAAATCGTTGGATAATTGTCGCAGTAGACCACCTTACAAGATATGCCGAAACTGCTGCGCTTGCTTCGGCTGCTGCTCGCGACGTCGCCGCATTCATGTTACGGCATTTCATCTTACGGCATGGCGCACCGCGAGAGCTTCTCAGCGACACAGGCCGTGTCTTCGTGTCCGAAGTTATTAATGAGCTGCTCGCCGCTTGCCGCACTATTCACCGCACCACTACGGCGTATCACCTACAGACTAACGGTCTAACGGAACGCTTCAACCGCACTCTTGGTGACATGCTCACTAATATTGCGTCTGATCATTCCAATTGGGATGATGTCCTCCCCTTTTGTGACGTACGCGTATAATATCGCCGTTCAGGCTACCACAGGCTTCTCACCATTTTTCCTTCTTTATGGACGTGAACCATCCACTACCCTCGACACCGTGCTACCATATCATCCGGATACTTCTGAATTCACCCCTCTTTCCGAAGTTGCTCGCCATGCTGAAGAGTGCCGCCAACTGGCTCGCTCGTTCACGTTGGCTACCCAAGGAATTCACAAAGATCGCCACGACAACGGGCAGCCCACACAGTCCTTCGCCGTGGACTCTCAAATCTGGCTTCAGCTGCCTTCCATTCTCCAGGCCTTAGCCCAAAGCTTGCTCCGAAATATCAGGGTCCGTAATGGGTCGTCGCGTGTACATCGCCTGTGAATTATGTGGTCGAACCGGTGACGCCATCTTCGGATAAACGCCGCCGTGGCCGCGAGACGGTTCACGTCAGCCGCCTGAAGCCGTACCACGACCCCCTTATCGTGTCATCCCCTTAGGTGGCCAGGATGGCTCCTCTTCGCCGCGGGGGCAATTGTAGTGGGCAATATGCATGCGGCTTGAAGTACTAAAGGCAAGGCGCAGAAGACCAGGACTCAGGAAGAAGAACACAAACGACAGGACCGGCGCTACTCACAACTAAGTTTACCTTCGCAAGAAGCCTGCCTTATGTAGGTTTTTCACGCCAAGTCACGCACAAAACTTTAAAAGTAAAAAAACAGCAATCTATCGACCATTCAGGAATGTTATCTGGCACATATTATCGAATGAGCAAACAAGAACCACACGTGGATCAGCACAGGAGGACATTGATCTAGTATAGTCTTTTTCCAAGCCAACGGGGGGAAGAAAAACCAGACATAGGAAGTACCGTCTACACTTCACTACCAACCAATCTATCCAAAAGATAACACACTTCAAACACCTAAGACCCAGTCAGTGATAAAACCCGCACGACTATGGAAATAATGACCAACGAATAACACGGAAAAAAACATGAAAAATGCGTCTAAATACAGTGTCAGCGTCAAAACTAAAATCTCTAATAGTCACTCACGTAAAAAATTGATAAAACATGTGACCACGCAAAAAAAGAACCACGTGACAAACAATGAAATGGACAGAAGTGATGAACGATAAAGGTCTAAAGAACAGCATCTGCGTCAAAAAAAAGCGCAACAAAAGCTTAAAGGGAAGCTGAAACACTTTTCGAAAAAAATGAGTTCTCTGCGGTATTCTACAGTTTTGAGTCCCCTGAACACGAATATCTGGTTCAAAAAGGGCGGAAACAAACACAAGCGGCTGTTTTTTTTTTTCAAGAAAACGCGCACCAGCGCCTCAGGGCATCGCGCGAACGCCGCTGTTGCCCGTGATTGGTCGGGGCCCCTGTGACGTCGTTGGCGGTAGTCGCCGGTCGGCGCCGCCGCATGTCTCCGTTTCAGAGCGTAGCACCATTCCTTTCTCTCTGGTAGCACGCGGTTCTGCTGTTCTGGCTTCATAGCTGAGTTGTAAGATCGAACGTTCTCGCTGTCTCCGACAGCTTGTATTTTCCCCGTACATGTTTGAACCCACAGCCGATACGGAAAACGATGGCGGCAACGGCGGCAACGACGATGTTGAGTGTGCCAACAGCGAGAGCGATGTGTGCACCTTCTCGCGCGCTGGAAATGTTAGCTGGTACGTATGTTTTTTTTTTTCATGTAGCTGCACGTTGTAATGACGGGACAAAAAATGCACTAAAGTGTCACTGGGAACATGCTGCTGGAAGAATGCCGAAGCACTAACTTCTCATTAGATTCTAAACACGGGTGCAATTCCGCGATGTCAAGCACCTTGCCGCTGCATGTCTAAAGTCCCGTGGTTTTTTCAGCGTTGATACACGATGGCGAACATAAGTGCCGCGTTGCAAAGCGCGCACATGCAGTGCTGTGAGGTACAGTCATGGAAGTTGCTTATCATACACATCCAGAGATGACCAGAGGTATCATATGTGCAATATTCATACTATGGTTCGACGACTTTGCGAGTGTGGCTCGATCAAGAATCGGTATGCGTGCTCCATGCTAGTGTTGACATAAAGATACTAGGCAGTTTTAGCACCGCCGTGTGGTAAACACGATAACTGAACCGTACGTCGAATGTCACTAGGCAAGCCTACACTCCATTTGATACCTCAGGTGCAACGCTGTGGAAGCTACGCTCGAAGTCCGGTCACCAAAATTTATTACTGCGCGCGTTTCCGTCTATGCTTCGCAGCGTGCCAGCGGCGTTTGCTCGCGCGAGCATGCACGTGAAGCTGCCGCGACGGGCTGCAATTAAAAAATACCGAAAAGAATTTTTTTTTTTTTAAAGAACGTGTTAGCAGCCGTCTAAGTATAAATCTACGGAACGAAGTTTTTACACGCCGAGTTCAACTACTCTAACGCGAGCATGAAAATATTACCGTAACGCCTCATGTCGTGCGATTTGAACACGAATGCTGAACAGCTAAATCTGCGGGCACCGCGAGGTAGGACGAATAACAAATATCACTGAATGCGCAAGCGTACCCCCGGCCAGTTATTTCACCGTATCAGAACAACGCCGAACAAACAGCTGTAGTGCAGTGTTCTGTGACAAAGCGGAGAGGCAAAACAGGATGAAAACGGCAAGCACTTTGCACGTAGGTGCATATTCCCGGCTGTGCCTCCACCTCGCTTCGTCGTAGACCGTTTGTTCGACACTAAGGTGATCATCTGGTAAAAAATTGCCCGTGTGCGCATTAAAACCCTTACCTCACGCTTTCTCCTCTTCGCGAAGGCCGCTTTTGGAGGTGGCGAGGTGTTTCTCTTGTAGGAGAATATAGACGGAACAACGCCGGGCTTCAGTCGCGCCGCGCCGATTTAACTGGAATACCGATTGCCCGCATCGTTGTCAAGCTCCGATGATAGTCACTGTCGCGGAAATGGTCCGAGCACAGCACAGTTGATTTCGTCGGCACGAACTTATCTCTCCTCACCGCACGTGCCCACTGCGCTGCAAGCTTCTTTTCCTTAGGGAATTTGTGAAACACCACATCGTCTCGCCCGCCTGTGTTCGCGCAGCCGAATGCTGCACAGAACGAGGGCATGTTGGGCGCCCTTAGCTGTAGGCACTCACGCAGCACAGAAGGAAAGAACAGTTTACGAAAATCGCAAAACAAACGTGAGCGGCGGCGGCGGCGGCGGCGGCGGCAGATCTCTCGTAGCGTCGTTCAGTAAAGCGCAGAACGGAAAGAGGCATGCCAGCACATGTCAGCACGCCGGTCCGCAGCTCGGTTGGCTCGGTCTCCGCCCATGACGTCGCTCTCGCCGGTTCTCTCCTCTGGCAACAACCTCAGCCGGCGCTCCGGGAAGTCATGGGGGCGTGTCCGCGCGGGTGATTTAGAAAGCGATTTCCGCCCCTTATATTAACAAAACGAAAAAAAATTCGGAACCGTAAATTATTAGGTCTGTTCTTCCCAATCCCAGTAATTCATGGAAATTGAAAACCGTTTCAGCTTCCCTTTAATTAAGAGCCACTAGAAAATTGTCAACAAAATAAAAACTAGTTAAATAAAAGGAAGGCAGACGGCAAAAGCAAATGAAATCACTCTAACATGAGGCCTAAATGAAACCTTCTAAAATAGTCGTCTCCTTTTCACTAAGCATAATGGACGGCCTGCAGACGCATGCGTTTCCCTCTTTTTTGATGAAATAGGCTTCCACAATTTCCCGCTCATGCCTGTCTTTTACAAACTTCAAAAATTTACTTTTGTCAAACTGAGGGCGGCAATTAGAGCAGTCTCTGCAATGCTCTGCAAGGAAACTCCCTTCCTTGTTGCGCAGATTACGACAATGTTCCATTGCACGCTCATTGAAACATTGACCTGTTTGTCCGATATAGCTGCGACCACAGCTTAGAGGGATGTGGTAGACTACACGTGTCCTGCATTCAGTGTACTTCTTCTGATGCTGGATTGAGCAAGCCGGGCGTTTCTCTCCGTTCATGGCACAAAGCTTAGACAGCTTGCAAGGCGCCGAGAAAACAACCTGAACGTTATGCCTACTTGCCACTTTCTTAATGTTGTGCGATACCTTATGAAGGTACGGAATTACCGCAACAGAACTGCGTGAAACTGGTTCCCTGATAAGAGGCGGGTGCTTTAGTTTTTGGAGCATCGTTTCGCAGACAGCTGAAATCAGACATGGCGGGAAGCCTGCCTGTTGTAGCCGTTGCACTTGAGCGCTAAAGCTACTTGACACGAAATGGATACAAGACTTAGCTAAAGCCGTTTGCAGAGAATTTGTAGCAATTGCACGCTTTACAATCTTGCAATGGGCGCTCTGAAACGGTAGCAGGTCTTTCAAAGAACGCGGATTGTACATCCTACAAATTCCTTCCTTTGGAAACACTAGCCTGATATCCAAGAACTGGAGTTGACCATAGCTCGGAACTTCCTTGGTAAAACAGAGACCCTGACTGTGGTTTGAGAAGATAGTCATGGTTCTCTCAACGGTAGAAACTAATTCGTGCTCAGGGACGTCCTTCAAAATGACCAAGAAATCATCATTATATCTGTAAATGGACACTACATGAGGATCACAAAGATTATTACTGATATCAGACCTTACTACAGATAGGAAGATATCGCAAAGGACAGGAGCTACAGAAGAACCGATGCCTATCCCTTTCTTCTGCACATAAAACTTGCCTTCAAACAAAATGGCGGTTGAGTTCAGGTAGAACTCTAATAAGGAAATGAAATTGTCCACGCTTTCACCTTCAGCATTCTGGAAGCGGACTTCACCATTTGGTTGGATGTTGTCCCTGACCGCCGCGAAGAGACCTTGGTGAGGGACCGAATAGAAGAGATCTTCAATGTATATGGAGAATGCGTTGTATTCACGAGGCGGCAAGTTGTCCAGATCCTTCAGCACTTCCAGAAAACTACGCACAGGAAAGGGTCGTCGCTCACCACGTTTCCCAGATGTGTCTGAAGGCACCGGCTAACCAGAAGTTGCCACGTTCCCCTTTCTGAAACAATGGTGCGCAGCGGACATTCAGGCTTGTGTGTCTTCACAGTGAAGAAGATCTCAAGAAACCTCCCTTTTTCATTCTTTGCCATCTTGTGCAGGTTTTCCAAATTCATTTCTCCCAAAAGTTGAAGAGCCTGACCTTTTTGCTTGTGAAGCGCTGTGAAGACACATAAGCCTGAATGTCCGCTGCGCACCATTGTTTCAGAAAGGGGAACATGGTAATGTCTGGTTAGCCGGTACCTTCAGACACATCTGGGAAACGTGGTCAGCGACGACCCTTTCCTGGTGCGTAGTTCTCGGGAAGTGCTGAAGGGTCTGGACAACTTGCCGCATCGTGAATACAACGCGTTATCCAGAGACATTGAAGATCTCTTCTATTCGGTCCCTCACCAAGGTCTCTTAGCGGCGGTCAGAGACAAGATCCAATCAAATGGTGAAGTCCGCTTCCAGAATGCTGCAAGTGTAAGCGTGGACAATTTCATTTCCTTATTAGAGTTCTATCTGAACTCAACCGCAATTTCGTTTGAAGGCAAGTTTTATGTGCAGAAGAAAGGGATATGCATCGGTTCTTCTGTAGCTCCTGTCCTTTGGGTTATCTTCCTATCTGTTGTAGGAGCTGACATCAGTAATAATCTTTGTGATCCTCATGTAGTGTCCATTTACAGATATGTTGATGATTTCTTGGTCATTTTGAAGGACATCCCTGAGCACGAATTAGTTTCTACCGTTGAGAGAACCATGACTATCTTCTCGAACCACAGTCAGGGTCGCAGGTTTACCAAGGAAGTTCTGAGCTGTGGTCAACTCCAGTTCTTGGATATCAGGCTAGTGTTTCCAAAGGAAGGCATTTGTTGAATGTACAATCCACGTTGTTTTAAAGGCCTGCTACCGTTTGAGAGCGCCCATTGCAAGATTGTAAAGCGTGCAATTGCTACAAATTCTCTGCAAACGGCTTTAGCTAAGTCTTGTATCCATTTGATGTCAAGTAGCTTTAGCGCTCAAGTGCAACGACTGCAAAAGGCAGGCTTCCCGCCATGTCTGATTTCAGCTGTCTGCGAAACGATGCTCCAAAAACTAAAGCACCCGCCTCTTATCAGGGAACCAGTTTCACGCAGTTTTGTTGCGGTAATTCCGTACCTTCATAAGGTATCGCACAACATTAAGAAAGTGGCAAGTAGGCATAACGTTCAGGTTGTTTTCTCGGCGCCTTGCAAGCTGTCTAAGCTTTGTGTCATGAACGGAGAGAAACGCCCGGCTTGTTCAATCCAGCATCAGAAGAAGTTCACTGAATGCAGGACACGTGTAGTGTACCAAATCCCTCTAAGCTGTGGTCGCAGCTATATCGGACAAACAGGTCGATGTTTCAATGAGCGTGCAATGAAACATTGTCGTAATCTGCGCAACAAGGAAGGGAGTTTTCTTGCAGAGCATTGCAGAGACTGCTCTAATTGCCGCCCTCAGTTTGACAAAACTAAATTTTTGAAGTTTGGAAAAGACAGGTTTGAGCGGGAAATTGTGGAAGCCTATTTCATCAAGAGGGAAACGCATGCGCCAGCAGGCGGTCCATTATGCTTAGTGACAAGGAGACGACTTTTTTAGAAGGTTTAATTTAGGCCTCACGTTAGAGTGATTTCATTTGGTTTTACCGTCTGTCTTCCTTTTATTTAACTAGTCTTTATTTTGTTGACGATTTTCTAGTGGCTCTTAAGCTTTTGCTGCACTTTTTTTGACGCAGATGCTGTTCTTTAGACCTTTATTGTTTATCACTTCTGTCCATTTCATTGTTTGTCACGTGGTTCTTTTTTTTCGCGCAGGCGCATGTTTTATCAATTTTATATGAGTGACTATTAGAGATTTTAGTTTTGACGCTGACACTGTACTTAGACGCATTTTTCATGTTTTTACGTGTTATTCGTTGGTCATTATTCCCATAGTCATGCGGGTTTTATCACTGACTGGGCCTTAGGCGTTTGAAGTGTGTTATGTTTTGGATTGATTGGTTGGTAGTGAAGTGTAGATGGTACTTTTTATGTCCGGTTTTTTTTTGTCCCCGTTGGCTTGGAAGAAGACTATACTAGATCAATGTCCTCCTGTGCTTATCCACGTGTATTTCTTGTTTGCTCATTCGGTAATATGTGCGAGATAACATTCCTGAATGGTCAATAGATGGCTGTTTTTTACTTTTAAAGTTTTGTGCGTGACGGCGTGAATAACCTACATAAGGCAGGCTTGTTGTGAAAATAAACTTAGTTGTGAGTGGCGCCGGTCCTGTCGTTTGTGTTCTTCTTCCTGAGTCGTGGTCTTTTGCGCCTTGCCTTTACTACTTCAAGCTTGAACCAACGAGCTCAAACAAGAGTTTTACTTGATGCATGTGGCGCTGTGCGGACTGCCACCGCTGCGGCGCGAGACCCGAGCTCAGGCTGCTGATGCGAACGCCTAGGAGTCGCGATCAAGCGCTACTTGCGATCCCGCGTGCGAGCTGCAATAAACCCCCTTTCGGAGAGATTAAACCCGATATTACTTCCTTCTAGCGTTCTCTCCATCCTCACCTTCATAAACAGCAGTGGGGATAAAGGGCACCCCTGCCTCAGTCCCGTGTTGATATAAACTTTCTTCTGGCTCCTCAACCCTTCCCATTCAACGCAAACGGTATTTTCTAGGTAAATCTCTCTCAAAAGCTGTAGACAGTCCTCACCTAAGTCTTCCCCTTCCAGAATATCCCACAAAATGTTGGGGTCTACATTGTCATACGCTCCTGTATTGTCCAAAAGGCCACACATATAACGGTCTGCTTTCTACTCTTGATATTTCAATACACTAAGTAAAAACAAATAAGTTATCATCCAAACGCCTACCTATTCTGAAGCCATTTTGAAGTTCTCCCAAAATGCCATTATTCTCTGCCCATGCTTGCAGCTTTAAGTTGATTGCCTGCATTGCTAGCCTGTATATTACTGATGTAATTGTCAAAGGTCTATACGAGTGAATTCTATCTTTCTCCCCCTTACCTTTCTAAATTAAATTCACTCTACTTTGTCGCCAACTGTCTGGTATACGTCTATCTTTTAAAGCTTTTACACTGCTTTCACCAGAGATTCCTTACTTTTTGGTCCTAGTTCATTAATCAGCCTAACGGGAACCTCCTCTAGCCCTATGGCTGTGCGCTTAGGAATTTTCTCCTCGGTTTTCTTCCAGTTGAAATTTGTCAGCACCAGCTCGATTTCCTGGGTCTCTTTCATGCTCTTCTTTTCTTCAGATACAACCTAGGCATTGCCTTGGAAAGATTCGGCTGTTATTTTTCGGATGTAATTTATTGCCGCTTCTCTTTCTAGTCTGTTTTCATCTTCGTCTAGGATATGTGGTTGCATTGTTGTTGACTTCCTACCTAATAATTTTATGTGGTTCCAAAATATTATAAGTGCGGCCTTCTTTTTCTCACGTATTTCTGACAACCAGCGTTCACTTTCACCTTTTATCCTAGCTTGCACCAGTATTTGAACCATGGACGTTTTACACTGATATATTTCCCATTTACAGACCACTTCATCCTGCGGCAACTGCGCCTTCTTTGCCTGCTTGTGGTCTCGGGATGCTTTCTGTCGTTCAGTGATCGCTTCTCATATCTCCCTGTTCCACCAGCTTTCGGGTTTGTTTCTTTTTTCCTTTCCAACGAACGTGTTGTTTCTCTTTCCGTATTTCTGTCGTTATTACGCTTAGAAGCTCACTATATTCCCACTCTGCCATTTTTCCAGTTTTTCCTCGACTCTAGTTCCTATATTTGTTGTTTGTTTAGCGTTCAAATTTGTACTGGCCATTTGGACTGCTTGTTCTCTTTCCCAACTACATATCTCTTTTTCAAAATTAACGTTTATGGTCACTCCCTGTGCTGCTATATCGTTCCTCATCAATGGCAATTTCTTTCAACTTATCACGAATTCCTTCCGTCATCAGACAGTAATCAATGGTTGATTGCCGGTTTGCCACTTCCCACGTGATCTGGCCTTCACACTTCGGCCCTGCATTCACGATAACGAGGTTATGTAGCTCACAAACGCCTAGCATTGACTTCCCGTTGTGGTCGGTATAGCCATCTAAATCCTGTATGTGGGCATTCATGTCACCTACTAAGATAACTTGCGGGGATTTGGGGAATTCGACGGCGCCATTGCGCGGGCAAATTTCATCTGTTTCCGCAATCCCTACGCCTCACTCCCTCCTTGCTCCTGCCCTGAACCAGTTGTGAGCGGTGGCGCTCCACTCACGATGGTTCGCGGAGAGGGCGGTGCTAGGACGCCACGAAGCGGCCCCTGGTGGCTACTCTGGTGGCGGTAGCATGTCTCTTGTCCATTGGGACTGCGACGGGCGCGTACATACTTCCTCTCGTCGACCTACACCTCTGTGACTAGGACTGAGCTCACGCACGGTTCCTTTGCCCGTGCGGGCAGCGCGTACCTCGTGTTGATCCTCGCGTACCTCGTGTTGTCGGGACGCTAAGCCGAAGAACGGGTGCCTAGTGCTCGCGCGAGGTCGTAGCACGTCGAGCCGCACTCATCGGAGGCCGAAGCCTAAGGAGATTGCCCGAGCTCTCGCTAGTTGGCCCGTTGGTTATCGCGAGAGCAAGTAGCATAGCCGCCGGGACTTTTCCTAGCGGCGTGTCCCAGCTTGAGCCTGTGCTCTCGCAGCGACGTGCTATAGGTGCCCCTGACTGTATTTTTTCACCTTTAGTGTGGGACCCCTTTGGTTCCCCGTCGCGCCGGGACCGGGCGTTTGGGCAGTAGCCCTTAACGGCCTGAGCTCGCGCGCAGCAGCGCAAGAGGCTGACGGCTGACAGGCCCTCGAACCCGCGGTGGTCAGTACTCCTGTGAGACTCTAAGACCTCACAAATTTCAGCATCATTCCCAAAATCCTTAATATCAGCACTTATGCACTCCCCTAACCCTTTATTCTTCTCTGTGCAAATATTTCCGGTCCACAAATACGTAACGCCCAGCCAAGTTTTTTTCCCGACTCATTGTACCTGATAACCAAGTATGCTCTAAACATTTTGAATTTACTCTTTCCCATTTGGCTCTCTGATGGATGATCATTCCGGCTCCCCCTCCCTTTCTTTCCGACTTAGTTTTGTTGCACCATTCCCAAACATAATTCTCAATCCCTGGCGGCTCTTCCGAGTCTCAAGGTGCGTTTCTGTAACCGCATACACCCCTATTTGTTCTCTGTTTAACTGCTCCTCAATCTCTGCCCACTTTTCCTTTCTTCGGCCGCCCTGCATGTTTATGTAGCCTATGGCATGGCGAGTTCTCTTTCTTGTTTTCCTCCTTTTTGTGTTATTTACGGCGATGTTATCCCGAGGTTCCCTTAGGGGACCTTCTTCAATACCACCTACTCTGGCCTCCTGAGCGCCAGCGGGCCCCCTAAACAAGCAACAGCGCGACCAGCAGGTCGGCAGCCCACTACTTGTGCAAGCCTGTAATTGAAGTGGATCCCGTCTCGTTGAAAACCACCACACCTTCTCACTTCCCTTTTTCCTTCGACAATCTCGAAGCCTTCTCTCGGCTCATTTTGCATATTGCCTCATTAGCAGCCACTACGGCTCTTTGTACGTGACTGTCGCGCGCAGACACCTTCGGCACCGTGCGCACCACGATCCGCACCTGAGTCATGTACCTAAGCAAGTCGTCCACTCCTTTCGCCAATCGCTGGGCTAGCCATGTCCCTTTCCTGCTTATTACGTCATTTAGCCCACCTGCTACTATGACAAGGTTGCGTACGTGGGCATTTTCCACGAGCTTTACCTTTGCTCGCTACATGACAGAACCCAGTGTCCGCCCTGGAAATGTCCCTACCGCCACTCTTTTATTGCATTTCACCCTCTCCACAATTGCTTCTGAGCACCTAGCCAGGTTTATATCGCCGGCGTCAGTTGTGCCGTATACCTACACAAGACTTCGCACAGTCTCAAGATGATGGCCAACAGGCATGGGCTGTCCGTTGTTCTTTCGGCATCCAAAAAGCTGGCACAGTTATGCCGACGCATCTGCAACTCTAAAGAAAAAGTTATTGTTAGGTAAAACATGACAAGCCGTTCGTCAAGTGTTCCACAGTTGTGGTCTACGCCATTCCCTTGAAGTGTGGAAGGGTTTATCACGGCCAAACCGGCCGCTGCATTAATGAATGCTTGGGGGAACCTGCCCGAAATTTAAGTGATTTAAAGGTCCAGTATATAACTATTACACACAGCGCGCACTTACTCGCTGAGGTTTCAACAGCTTGCTTTGGCTGACTTGTCGTAGTAGCATGATTCGATGCGCTCGCCTCGCCTGCAATGTCTCGGTGCAGTCTCTGCATTGCTGCAATTGTGGGGAAAGCGCGCTTGAGCTCGAGCCTCCACTCGGGCCAGGCTTCGTTCACAGACTGGAGGGAATCGTTCTACATCTTCGTCGGGCTTTCCAACCTTGTGAGCGCCTTGCAAGATGCCAATCTGTCCGTCCAACTGTACGTTTCCACTAGGTCGTGCCCGCACCTAATGCCACCTGCCGAATCTAGACTGTTGGCGAGTCCGACGATGTAGAGACAAACAGAGGGACCAGGCGCAGCGTCTCTCCAGTGCCGATTACAGGCATGACCGCTGCCTGGAGATGCGCGATCCCGTTGATTTATTCTCTCACTGATGCTTGCGCAGTGGCTTGAAGGATTGCCGACATGTCGAATGCTAGCCTGGATGCCGAAGTGGTGCCGCTGACTGACGCTCTGTCGAGAACGCCTCTGCTTACGCTGCCTTCCCCGCCGTCGGTGCTCCGTCGTATAAGGATGTTCCATTGCGCGTGGCATGTATGTTAGGGCTGGACGGTTGTCTTCTCACGTTTTGGGCGTACGCTACCTACTTCTGAAGGGTTGAAGGTACTACGGATATTATGCGTTTTAAGAAAAAGATGGAAACTCAAGGCGTGGTTACTTCACCGAAAAGAACATTTATTTAAATAAAAGTAAGATAATCAGACTGAAATGCGGCTTCTTGCTAGATGCGTAGTCGTTCATCTTCTTTTTCGTGCACAACCACAAGCACTGGGGTTTCACTCCGGGTACAAGTTACAGCACTGCCAAACCCGCCGACCAGCTTCATTCGCACAGATGTGGTGCCACCTATAAGGGCCTTGCGCACCAGTCAGCAGTGCGAACACTTGACGAACAAGTAAAAGAAATCAATCTAATGCATCTTTACAGCTTTTCCACTGGGAAACACTAAGATAAGCATTAAAATATCAAAGGCTGGCAAAGAAGATCTACTATCCACCACGTCAGCTTTTGTCTTGATGGTCGCCTATCCGCTTCCGCCGAGTCAACTTTATAGTTGTAGTCCAATAAACAGAAGGTTATGTGACTCACCTGGACTTTCTTACAGCTTCCAGTTTTTATCCATCACAAGCACATATCATGGAATCTTGCTAAGCTCTAGCCTGACCCGCCTGTGGTGTCTCCGTCGGTGTGCGCCCCCACTGCAACAAGTCAAAAAATGCGGGGACTGGAGGCCACCTTGATATGCTCACTGTTCGCACGCACCGGTACTCCGCAGCTGCAACACCGAAATGTTCACTGAGACCAGCAGCAATGTTCAGGCATATTATATGATGGGGCCTTAGGATGATGCCGCTGCTTCAAGGAAGACGAGCACTGGCCCATGCGTGCTGTAGTGCGTGACATAATTTAACAGTGTCACGTTTTGTAGACCTCCTACGTAGACGTGGTCGATGACGCTGCCTCCTCTTGATGCGAACCATTATCAACCGTGATCAACCGTAGTGCGGCGGCGGCTGCGTATCGGGCGGCCTCGCAGGCCCTATCTTGAAAGCGAGTGCCCCGAGTGCTGATAGGGGCTTTGCGCTGTGTCCGGCTGGTTAGTTCGCATTGAAGCGAGAGGCAGTACGAAGGTCAATTCGCTCGCTGCTCCGGGCGCCATTTTGTAAGCGATCGTCTTACTTGACGGACGGACGGAGGGACGACCGACGGGTTTCCTCGTTTAGTAGGCAGAGAAATGCTTACGCATTTAAAGTTACTCCTCAAAGCAATGCAAAAGAGCACGAACTGCACAGCCCCTATTGTGGGAATGCGCCATGATTGAAACAATAACAGAAGGCTCTGACAACACTACCGGCGCACAACCGACCACAAATCCACTGGGATTCGTGAAACTTCCCAAAAAAATTTGGAATGACATTGTGGTCTCTCCTTAGCGGTTCTTGTGCAAATGAAATCAAAATGAATTCAAGTTCGATTCAGGATGTCGATTCCCGTGCGGATACAGTTCAGTGATGTTGCTGTTTGTGCGTGTTGGTAAGACACGCCCAAATAGGAGACGCACGTGTGTCTCCTGTCGTATTTCACCATCCTCGTCTGGTTGTGAGCTTATAGGTTTTTTTTGCGTGTGGATATCTTCCTGGGATTTTGAGCGGCGAAAATAGCCCCATCACAATCACGACGAAAGCAGCGAAGCCTGAATCAACTGCAACTCCTGTATCGCCCTGCTACCACCTCCACTCCGGTATCCCCCATTCCATTGCTTTCTGGCGCACAGAACGTATTGTCCAGAGCAAAAAAAATATCCTTTGAAGCACTACGAAAGAATGTTTAGATACAAGGAATTTTGATGTTTTTCTTTAGAATACCTACAACGTTTGGTTTTTACACTCGAGTTACCCGTAGGAGGTGTCATTAGGCCTCCAGACCCCGTGCTTAGCACGTCACAAATACTTTTATGCTGGAAGTATGAGCCAAGAAGTAAAATCATGCTATTTCGTCCAATATTATTTAGTTGGATGTCACCGTAGCTCCTCGTCTGTTCTGGTCGTCCCCGTCTTCCCTTTGTGCTTCTACTTTACTCATACATGTAACGTTTCCTAGCGCTTCTGTAGTCACATTAACAGCTTCAATCTGTAGGGAATGTCAGTAGCCATAGCGATGTCCTGAACAACTTTCTCTACAGCCTATTCCAACATTTATTCTCTCAAGGGACTCAGAATTGTGCACAAACTCTAAACTGTCCAGTATTGTTCACCCGTATGAGCAATACACAATATATTAGTTGTCGACTGGATGAGTTTCTTGACATCATTTCTAAGGTTTTGATTGTCTGCGATAGTATGATTCTTGAGAAGGGGTAACGAGTTTTGAGAAAAAAATTACACTTCGAATGTGATGATACAGACAAAACTGTAACTTTTAATCTATCACCATAACATTGCAAAGAAGCGTGTTATGTGAGGTTGAATCAGGAAAATCGTCAGCGAGAGCACTTGCCCTTTTCCGCTGGACACGGAACTCAGCGGCCTGAGCCAGTTGCAGAGCCACAACTTGTCTTTCACTTTTGTTGTAGAAAGAAAGGAAAATGGGAAAACACGCAGGAAGAAGGGAGCCAGGAGCGGAATGAGCTTGTCAGGAAGTTCGGAGCCCTGCTGCCTCGCGCGGCGGAGCTGTCAGTCAGCGCAGACGGGCCATTAGGCGCGGCCGCTTAAATCGTTTACTTCGGAGGTGCGGAAACTGCGGGAAAAAAGAAAAGCGCAAGGTAAACCATATTTGTTCGAAGGACAAAATGTGTTCAACAAGAAAAATATGAAAAGAAAATACACAAAAGATGGACAGAGTGGTACAGCAACGGAAGGAGGTGTAGGAAGAGCACGAGAAAAAAAAAAAACGAGCGCTCCCAGTCGTTACAGAAGGAAACTCTAATGCGCTCAGACCACGCGGTTTTTCACTTCTTTCGGTGTTTTCCCTTCTCTATCTCTTTGTACTGATTGCTTTGTTCCGCGACAGACAGGTCCCCGTATCTCGGTAGGCTCTGAAGTTTGCACAACCTCATCTGTTAGCGCATGCTGTTAGGATCAAAGGAGCGCATCCAGCAGTCCATTGAAGCCTGGCGAAAGTTGGAGATCAGTATGCTTTGTCTATTTTACACGACAGTTTTTTTTTTTCATTTTTGCTTCCTACTCAGCATTAAGACTTGTTAGTGCGACCTTAGACGCGTGCGTCATTGTGTATTTTTCTTTTGGTGCCCACATAGTGAGCAGTGCGCTGGCAGGTGCCAGTTTAAAAAAAAAAAAAGTTCTGTGCAATGTCAAGTTGCGCCGGTATGGTTGGTTGCGAAAGTAAGTGAAAAGAAAGCGGCTGCCCACTACGCATTAGGCGCGAACCATTTCGTGATAGTTTTGGCAAATATACTTATGCACCGGTTTCCTGTCTTGTTATCAGAGAAAAAGCTAGCCAGATTCACGCCTACTCGATCCAAGGCGACTCATGTGTAATGGGCTGCATATTCCAATCGCAAAGGACTGCAGAGAAAGATGAAAGAGATGAGAAAGGCAGGGAGGTTATTCGGAGGATGCATATCCTGTTTGCTACCCTGCACAGGGGAAGGGATAAGGGGAGACAGAAAGACGTAAAAATTATGCAGGTCCCACGCACTGTGGGAATCGATGTAAGCAAAGCTTTCCGTGCTGGATGCTTTGTTTGACGATAATTAGCGATGGTGTTCACGGCTAAACCTTAATTTCTTCAATGTTCAGGCGAATACGGGAGCGGTGAGTTGACGTTAAATGTTGCCTTGCGTGCGCCACTGTTGTTTCTCTGCATAGTACACAGGGAGAGGTGTTTGTTTGTGGCGTTGTTGTGTGCCATATTTTATAACCTCTTGTTTCTCTGCGTAGTACACAGAACACACAGGGAGAGGTGTTTGTTTGTGGCGTTGTTGTGTGCCATATTTTATAACCTCTGGGAGGGTTGAGCGTTGTGATTTCCTCACATGGCACATCGCATTGTGGCAGAAGTATTAAACATGAATGGAATTATGAGGCTGCACGTCCGAAAACGACACTCGGATTATGAGGCACGCCGTAGTGGCGGACTCCGCTTTGATGTTCTTTAACGTGTCCCAAAATTCAAGCGCACGTTCGTTTTCTATTTCGGCTCCGTCGAAATGCGGCTGCCGCGATTGGGATCAAATCCACGACCTCTAGCAATCCATAGCGGCAAACTTAACGTGGCGGGCACAGAAGTGTTGATTTGACGGTTGACCGCTTCCGTGGTGTCTCCTAGACACTGCGATGAGCGTTAATTAACGCGGCTCTGCTTCTGCACGCCCTGCGGAAGTTGCCCGCTTGAAATATTTGCATCGCATTTATTTTTCAGAAATAGCAGAAACGTACTGTACCGTACCTTGTACTTAAAGGGCCCCTCACCAGGTCTAGGAATTTTGAGCTCACAAGCGCAGAACATACATTGCGCAATAACGATCGTGTCTGCAGAGTATTACATCGCTACGCGCCGCGGCAAGATCTGAAATTTCATACCGAACGCCGCTTTTCCTTCTCCTCGCGGCTGCCGCGTTCCATGCCGGGGAATGACGTACTTGCGTGCCTGCGCCTACGTACTGGTGCCCGCACTGTGACGTCACTCGTGGTGCCACGTCACTTCAAGAATTATTCAAGACAACATCTGTTATCTCTGCGGTCTGTAGCTTGAATTGACGAATTGAAGTTTAGAGAAATAATAAAACACAAACGGAATGTCTGCGTGTTTTTTTGTTTTGTTTTACTTCGCACCGAAGCATGAGAAATGTACTTCCGCTTCGTCTGCTTGTTCCCACGGTCGTGTGGTCACGTGCGCAGGTAACGAAATTATGCTATTTTCTACCTTGTTCAAGCGCGTGATCATGCTCTGCGACCCGCTTGTTCTGCCTCAGCATTCCTGTAGCACTGAATTATACCGCTAGTAACGTTTCCTTGTGCATAGCGCGCAAAATCGTGCGCTCCGCAAACCAGACAACAGCTCGCGCGACGCCGTCAGCGGAAGTGCATAGTGCCGAAAAAAACGAGGAGAAAAAAAGTGAAGGTGGGGCCTGTGACGTATGCGTCACGTGATCCTCGAGGTCCAGTATGGGCGAACGCAGGGAAGAAATTTCACTTGTGGAGGCTAGATGGAGAGAGCGTCTTGCTCGGCAGTGGAGCCCTCCAGCTGAAATCATGGGTTTGCGGCACTGAAATATTTATATCTCGGCTATTATTGGAGTCGATTTGAAACATTTTGGCGGCAGAACGCTCCCTAGAGGGCACGTAACAACTTCCAGCGTATAACCAAATTTGCTATGGGGCCTGGTGAGGGGTCCTTTAAGCTTATCCTCTTTCACCGCAACCGCTGTCGTATAGCAGTGGGGTTTCCTTGCCTTCTGACATCACCTCACCCTTCTCTTACATGGGACCCCTTCTCTTATATGGGAACTGCCTCTTCTCCCTCTCATTCTCCCTCTCCTTCTCTTTCTTTTCCTCTTCTCTTTCCAGTTCTATCTGCTTCCCTTCTGGCCTCGCACTGAGTAGAAAGGGAAGCGCTGCAGTTTTTGCAATGCTTCTGATGAGAGTCACGGATAATTACAGCTGTGATGCGGCTAATGTGGCGACAGCCAGGGAGCTCCAGAGGGCATTGTGCACATTCGACGGGGTGGTATGAAAACGAGTTTCTCCCGTAGCCCTTCCTCTCTTACTCGCGCCTGCCATCTATATACATACACACTGTGAACCTCCCCCGACGCGGTGTGCGAGACAGCAGCAGCAGTAGCTGTGGGAAAGTCGAAGGAAGAGGCAAAGAAAGCTTCAATTAAAAAAAAGGGGGCTAACACATGGAAACAGCGGGAAAGGGGAAACAGGAGTAACATACACACACTCAAATGAATGCAGGAGTGTGACAGTCATTCAAGCAGTTCAGAGAAAAGACGGGGAATGCGAGAGATGGAAACTCAAGACGATGAGCAAAACGTAAACAAGGTGAATGCAGGAGCCAACGTTTCGACAAGTGGACTTGTCTTATTCAAGGCGACGTATGCTTTCCTCGCCACAGTATATATAGGTGGGGTTCTTCTAAAGGGGAGAGGGTGTGAGGCGGGATGATGCGGAAACGAGAGAAAATATGTTAGCGTGTAGAATTGAGAGTAAAGGAACGCTGTGTACTAGGTCAAAGCCGGGGCACCCCCCCCCCCCCGTTCTGTCAACGCACCCGCGTTAGCCGGCGTGTCAAGAGCGTCTGACACGCCGGCTGACAAAAAAGGAAAGGAAAGAAAAAAAACAAGAAAGGGGTGGGATACGCCAAGAAATCAAACTAAGTGTTGTTGCCTATAGCTTGAAGTTTAGCATAGCGAATAAATTCTAAAGCTCCCTTTGAAACGTTTATGCCTATTGGTTGCAATGTCTTGAACTTATGGATGAGGTATGATTCTCTCTATTTTCTTTCTCGTTCAGAACGGAAATTTATCTGTAAGATGTAGAGTAAGTTCATCAAAGTTATGACCTGGTTGGTTGAAATGCTCGGCGACTGCTTTGGGCAGCTTTTTAGCTGTGTCCGCGCGATTTCCGTCTAATCTGACGTTCATTGATTGTCCTGTTTCACCGATATATTGTTTCTTACAGAAGGAACATTCAAGCATATAAATCACATCCTAGCAGGTCATTCAAGCGCGTCACTTGACCGGAGGAACCTCGCTAGCGCCTTCATCGCCTTCGGGTGTGATGATCCATTAGCCGGCACTTGAAGGTCGCCTCCTCAGAAAGCGGCCGGTCATCGAGGCGTGCCAACGCGGTCACGAGCGACTGTCTCTAGGAGCTGTAGCGAGGACAGTAAAGGTGTATCCAGACGACGGACTACGGCCCTGTTTTGGCCCGCGGATCCGGCGACACGTCACGTTTACTTTCGGTCTATGAGGCCCACGTCTGGACCGCGGGCCGGCGCAGGCGAGAAATGCGAGCACGTTTTCTCTGTCGGTAGCCCACGGACATTTTAGAGCATTTGCAGTCACCAGGTCTCGCAACAGTACAACTCTGGTCGCTATCGGAAGCCGAATGCGGCAGTACCACCACACGCACAAGCCGCAACGCGGGTTACAAGTTGGTTTTTCACGTGCTGCTGCGACCATCGCATCGTGGTCTTTGTGGGGCAATAGCCGTGGTGACTTCTTCAGGTGTCCGAAAAATGAATTTTCGTGGATAAACATTTGCAAGGAAATGTCCCCCCCCCCATCACAGCATCCGTCAAGTTAATCTCGGAGGCAGTGCCCTACAACGTGTACGCGGAGCTGCGGGGTCGAGAGCCTCCCTCCCGGGCTGCACTGTCGCCTGCCCTTGGGGCCCACCGTGTCGATGCTGTTGCGGACAGGGCCAAGCTTGGTCCACTCCACGTGACCGGTCCGTGGCCTGGTCCATGGTGGTCCATGGTCTGTAATCTTGATACAGCTTAACAGAGGATATTTGCGATTGTTTCCTTGCTGCCGAAATTACCGCAGACAGCAGTACGTGTCAGCCATTGCGATTCGGCAAGCAAATGCATTCGTGAGAGCCATTCCAAGCCACAGTCGGCAGAGAACAGTTGTCTTGATTAGGGATACTCCAGATGAAATGCGTAGTCGGAAGGATGGGTCCAGGCTGCAGTCGAGTACTTTGAAAACCCGACGTGTCGCATATGGATCGTGTGGCATCAAGCGTTAGTATGCGAAACTTTGTTGCTGCGTCAGCTCTTGGTAGCGGGATGGATTCCTTCACATCTTCGTCAGCCTTCCTGGCAACTTCATAGGCGTTTTTGTTGCACATGATGCCGCAGTAGTCTGAGATACACTGAAAAGCGATGTCATGCCCTTTCTCTACGAGTTGGTGATGCAGTTGCCTTATCTTCAGAACAAGTTGGTCTTGTAGTTCACGACCTAAAGCGGATAGCAAACAATGCAGGAATGCCTTCGAATCGGTGAATATGCTCCATCTTCGTGGTAGTTCTTGGTAGTGCAGCAAGCTCTGCAGCATTCGACGTTGTCCGGTGAGGTGCATTAAACTGAATGGATACGGCTTTTTCGGGAAAGATCACAGCTTCTCTAGACCCATTCACAGGCTTCGAGCCATCAGTGTAAATCTGGAGATGATCTTTGTACGTCTCATGCAGCAAGATAGATGTTTGAGAGCTGGCGACGAGAGTCCTGCTTTCGTTCGAATTCCCGGTACCGAGAGTCGAACTTGTGCGTGAGCCAAACGCCAAGGAGGTGCCAGTAACCTCCCGGCAGGCGTATAATCTCTGGGGAGGCAGTTGCGGTGTGCCGATATCTCCTGCCAAAAGGAGGCACTGGGCCGGTCTCTCCGCAGCGTGGCGAGGTGGTGGGAAAGGGCGCGGGCAACGTGCCTGATGTGTGCTCTGAACACTTCCAATGGCATATGAGTTGTGACTAGACAATATTGAGCTATCGCAATAGTCTCCGCTGTTGATGTGCAGCGCAACGATCCAAGACAAACCCCAAGTACCTGGTCCTGTGCACTCTCGACTGTGCGGATGTTACCTGTGTAGGTATTGCTCAGTACAGGTAATCTGTACCTCAGATACCCGAGAAAGAGCGTACGTACTCATCCAAATGCCTGGAGGATTCCTGGCCTAAACGCTTGGCCGGATCACAACAGCGTCTACCTACTAGCGCAAAGCGCCTTTGATAAGTGAAGGAATGCGTCTCTGTATTAGGCTCAGTGTCAGAAATATATATGCGTTCAAGCACACATTTACATTATTAATGCGAAGCTTTCTGTGCCTTCCCGGGATTTGGCGCGTCTGTTCGGGCGGCTTCATGCCGAGTCAGGTGGATCTCTCGATGCGCGTGGGGAGGGGGGTCTCCTCGTTTTCTTGATTTGCCGGGCAGGCAAGCAAGTCATTGATCAAGCGTTAGTTAAAAGCAAAGCATTACCATTAAGCATGTTTACATTGCCTACGCGGAATGCGAGAGCGTACACTAATGATGAGTTTAGTCCGGTTACTTTCTTGTAAAGGTGTTTATGGAAATGGATTATTCTAATTTCATGTGGCCCTAATTTGGACTTCTATTCCCTATAATGTTAAATATAATCACGTTTTATCATAACTAGAGCAGTTCTTATTAAATATGTGAGTAACTACATATGAACTTGTGTATTTTTCTGCTAAATTTATGAGGTGTGTGCGCTGTATGTTATGTTGCTGCAAATGAAAAATATGTTTTTTGTTCAATGAACCCGCCACTAAATGACATGGCTATAAGTTCCAAAAATATTTCGTGCGCGGAAATGAAGAATAATTTTTGGCGGAAATGAAGAAACGAAAAAAAAAAGTCGCTATGCTGCAAAACGAACTGCAAGAGATAACCAGTTTCATAGTATTTAAAGCCGTACTGACACAAGTTTCGGAGCCTAGTTTTCAAAGATTCAAAGAGTTTATTCAGACAACGTGGTACAGTTGCCTAGGGCGCAGACCAAAAGGCAAGTGGTTGCCTGACAAGGAGTCTGTGCCCTTGCTCCCATTCGAGAGCACAAGACATTCAGCGCATAAAATCAACACTAAACATGATCGAAATACAGAGTGGTTGGTAACATTGAGACGAGAGTTATTTCATATTGAATATGTATGTACAATTGGGAAAATTGCTGTAAGAGACAACAGAAAAAAAAAAGAAAGGAGTGGTTATGCCTGCAGTGACAATAGATACATAGTGATGCTATATTTTAGAGCTTTGAATGATTTACTTTCTTGGATAATGTTTACAGCAGGATGGTGATCGTTTAAAAAACTGGAAATTCTGTAGCTAAGTTTCTGGGTGCCGTAGTTTGTACGTATTTTTTCCTTATTGTAACATATGTGCCGGGTGTTGTAGGTGTGTGCCTTCGTTAGATATTGTTGAAAAAAAGCCGTAGGATCGGAATGCATTTGTAGGTAACTAGCTAACGCTATCTTTTTGTTTATAACATTCCACAGTGTAAGCAGTTGATGTTTTCTAAACAGTGGGGCAGTGTGGCTAAGGTATGGTGCATTATCTATTAGGCGCAAAAATTTCTTTTGTAATAAATATATGTTTTCTATGCTTGTTTTAGGTGCTGTGCCCCAGACAAGAAGACAATAGTGGAAACGCGAATGTACCAGTGTGTAGTATAGTTGTTTCTTTAGCCAGATAGGCAAAAGGCTCTTTATTTTATGCATGATACCAATGGACCTAGATATACCAGTGCGAACTTTTTCAATGTGAGGTGACCAGTCAAGATGCTCGTGAAAGATGACACCAAGAAATTTATGTGTTGGTACACGTTCGATAAATTCATCGCGAAATTGGATAACTATTTCTTGTTTTATACACTTGTTACGAGCGCGGAATATAATGTACTTAGTTTTTTTAGGGTTTAACTCTAATTCATTACCGTAGAGCCACGTGGACAAATTTTTCAGCCATACATTGGATTCTACTTGGAGGACATTTAGGTCTTGTCCGCAGAAGAATACATTGGTATCATCAGCGTACATTATTATTTCTGGTGTAGAGGGCACGTTAATTATATCATTTATATAGAGCAGAAATAACAGCGGCCCAAGAATTGATCCTTGTGGAACTCCATAATGTATCTGACCTAAACTGGATTTTGCATTCGTAATATTCGTGTACTGGTGGCGATTTAGGAGGTAATTCTTAATTAATGTGAGAGCCGTTCCTCTAATGCCATATTTATATAACTTGTACAGTAAAACAGGGTGCTTAATGGAGTCGAATGCCTTTTTAAAGTCTAGGAAAACACCTATTGTATATATTTTCTGCTCAAAGTTGTCTATTATCTTATCCTTAATTTTTACTAGCGCCATTTCAGTAGATTTCTCTTTCTGGAATCCGTATTGCTGTTCGGCGATGATATCGTTTCGCTTGCAGAAGTTTAGTAGCCTGATGTTTATAACTTGTTCAACTACTTTCGAGAGGATTGGTAGGACTGAAATTGGCCTATAATTATTTATGTCATTTCTATCCCCTCCCTTGTGTATGACAGAGATTTTTGCAATTTTTAATTTATCTGGAAATATTCCGGTACTCAGAATCAGGTTGCATATATGCATAAGTGGCTGACTAATCATGTGACTGATGGATTTTATAGGTTGAACTTTAATATCATCAGCACCACATGCACTGTTATTTTTTAGGTTTTTGATTACTGTACAGATTTCTAATTCAGTAGTGGGAAACATGAATATTGAGTTTTGGATGTTGGACGTGATATACGTTGTAAAATCACAATTACTTGCCTGAGGTTTACTTGAAGCCCCTGATATAAGAAAGTGTTCATTAAGTTTGTCAGCAAGCGACGCCCCTGTGTAAGGCACTCCATTTATAACGAGTTCAGAGATGCCGTCTCTTTTGTTGTTGGACATTAGCTGGTTTACTGTATTCCATACTTGTTTAGGGTTGTTGCAGATATCAGCAAACTTATGTTCGTAATAACTAGTCCTGGCTTTTTTAATATCAGAGCTTAATTTATTACGAATTTGTTTGTATTCAGTCAAACAGTCCATATTTTTCGTTCTGATGAAAGAGGCAAATAGTCTGTCACGTTCTCTAATTCTTTTTAGAAGGTCGGCATTTATCCATGGCTTTCTGGCTTTTTTACACTTTTTGATTTCTACGGTAGGGAAGGCTTGATTGTAGAGCTCAGTAATTGTTTTAATAAAGGCGTCATATGCTGCGACGGGGTCAGATAGTTGAAGAATATCTGCCCAGCTTGTTTCTGCTACTAAGTTTCTAAATATTGTGGTCTTAGCTTCAGTAACGATTCTGTATGTAATGGGTGTACATGTTTTGGAAAGACTCTGTGGTGTATGGTAGGGTTTAAAGAACATAAAAATGGGTAAGTGGTCACTAATATTAGCTATTAGTACACCTGCTTGCACATCATCTTTTTTGTAACTTGTAAAACACACATCTAGTAAAGTATGGCACATGTCTGTCACTCTAGTTGGCATATGTATTACATTTTCACAACCAAACGAGAAAAAAATATCAAGCATTCTTTGTTGATTACAATCAAGCAATAAAAGATCGATATTAAAATCACCACAAATAACTAAGGGCAACTTAAACTGCATGCACTGTTCTAGCATGTTTTCAAGAAATTCTAAAAAAGTAGCCTGTGATCCAGAAGGCGGCCTATATACAACGGCAAGTATGGTACCAGCACACTTTAACATGAGACATTCAAAGTGTTGATTGATTATACAAAACTCTTCTATGGTGACATAATTTAGGTAGTTCATTATATAAATAGCCACACCTCCCCCTCTCTTATCACTCCTTGAAATTGATACGCATTTGTATCCTGGAAACTGTATAACATCATAATCGTTGGTGAACCAAGTTTCAGTGAAAGCTAAAATTTCAAATTTATGGTCTAATTCATTTAGGAAGATTTCCACAGAATCCTGTTTCTTCCGAAGGCTGTGAGCATTGAGATGGAATAAGGAAATTCTTTTTTCTCGTAGGTGCTTTGAATGTTTGAACGAATCAGCATCATGATAAGAATATGTGAACGGGACTGTCATTTTCAAGGGTGTCAGTTATATCAGTTACTGCGATGCGCGTACCGCCCGTTTCTCAACGTATCTTGTCCAGATCGTTTGTCGTCCTAATCCTGATAGCTCGGCTGCGGGGGCCGCGACGGACAAACATTTTTCCATTCTTTAGCCAGGCAAACACATACTCCTTTTCTTTCGCCATTTTCTTCATTTTCCAGAAGAGCGCCTTGTTTTGTGCTGTCAGGTTTTCATTGAAGAAAATTTTAGATTTCGTTTCCTTTAGTTGTCCTTTTTTTGCAAGCCATGCGTCTCTAGTTGAACGGGATACGAAGCGAACAAGAACAGATGCAACCTTCTTAGCACTGTCCCCGACCTCAATGTCATTGATAGACCGTGAGGGCAATCGATGAACAGCCTCAACATCTGTCTCGGAAAGGGGTGGAAGTTCGACATCAGTGGCCAAGACATTAAGCTTTTCCAGCAAGTTTTCATTATCATGATAGGGAAGCCCAACTATTTCTAAATTTTGACGTCTGCTGTACTGCTCTAGTTCATTAACTTGTTGCCTTAATTCCTGGTTTTCTTGTTCTGTTACCCGAGCCTCGAGTTTTTCCACTCGCTTTCCGAGGGCAGACATGTCTGCATCCTGCTGTTTTATTTTTGACAGAACTTCGTCGTATTTTGTGGCCATTTCTTGCATAAACTGCTCAATACCATCCACAGTGGCCTTTATCTCACCTAGTGTATCTATTTTTGACTTAATCTTAAGTACTTCTGTGAGCACGAGACGAATATCCGCAATTTCACTTGCAAGATTTGCTTCCGGTTCCTCGCTTGTTTTCTTACCGCTCTGGTTGCTTCGAGCCTTAGCTGTTTTACATGTTGGGCATTTCCATGCCTTTTTTGCACTTTCTGTCTTCTTTTTGTATGCGGCTTCATTTACCCCTGAACATGTGCCAATGTGATACACAAAATGACATTCCAAGCACGTTAGGAACACTGCATCCTCACAAAGCTCTTCGTTGCATGTAAGACATGTGTTAGTCATTTTTTCGATCGTCACAGACCGAACAGTCAGCAGCAGCGGCTACCAGAAAAAAATAAAAATAAATAAACTGCAAAAAAAAATGCAGAAGACCAACCTGCAATTTAGGGCGAAGTTTTTAGGGTCCGGATAGCAGCTCCTGCGGTGCCGCTGCTGCTGAATGCTTGTGAAGCAGGTCTTCGGTGGCGAGCTGCTTTTATAGCAGCTGGGTGGTTACGTCAGAAGCTACGTTGATACTAGCAGCCAGTTTCCATGGCACGTTTCCGATAGCCAGTCAATCTTCGGTAGCTCATCCAGGCTAGGCGTGCGGAATCAGCTCCTGCAATTTAGGGCGAAGTTTTTAGGGTCCGGATAGCAGCTCCTGCGGTGCCGCTGCTGCTGAATGCTTGTGAAGCAGGTCTTCGGTGGCGAGCTGCTTTTATAGCAGCTGGGTGGTTACGTCAGAAGCTACGTTGATACTAGCAGCCAGTTTCCATGGCACGTTTCCGATAGCCAGTCAATCTTCGGTAGCTCATCCAGGCTAGGCGTGCGGAATCAGCTCCTGCAATTTAGGGCGAAGTTTTTAGGGTCCGGATAGCAGCTCCTGCGGTGCCGCTGCTGCTGAATGCTTAACGGGCGACATCGATTTCTGTTGGCGTCTGCAAAATATCGACGGCAAATATAGCTTAGAAAATATTTAAAATCAATTTGAAAGTATGTGCGCGCAGCCAACCGCAAAAGCAGCACTTCGCGACATCCACATCAAGAAAGGATTGTAAACAATCGGGAAAACGCTACGTCACAAGTTTGCGTTGCCGTCGGGGCGGGCCCTGCGAGCAAGTTGCTCGCTGCTCCGGTCGCCCGGGTGCTTGATTTTTAACGCGACAGCGTTAAGGAGCTCGTGTCGCAGAAAAACCGGTGTCGTCGGCGACGTTGGCCGTGAGCGATAAATCCCAGCAGGCACTCCATGAAAAAAAAAACAACTTGCAAGATGGGCTGGGTGGGAATCGAACCAGGGTCTCCGGAGTGTGAGACGGAGACGTTACCACTGAGCCACGAGTTCTTTTTTTTTCTTTATTGCCTGGGTGTGGTACATAGTTTCACAAGAGGCAACGTTCACCAAAACGACTACAAAAGTAGAATATACATTTTCTGTATGTGCACATATTCAACCAGCTTTGTGCTGGCACAGCCTAATCAAAATTCGCGCAATGCAACCAACGGTTCTACTCTTGGGAGCCAGTCGGGTGGTTCCCCTGCCGCTTTATGGATAGCGACAAACCAGTGCATGTTTTCCCTGAAATATATACGTGCAGGCTGCGCATCTTTATCGACATGGTATCCTGCCATTCTCGCGCGCCAAATACAATGGAGGCCCAAGACCATAATTAAATCAAAAGGCACCCCATCCTCATTATCTATGTTTAAGTAACGGATGCCATACGGGTCCAGTGGAAATTCTTTCTTTAGTGTCCTCTGCAATACATCCCAGAAGAACGCACCTTCCCAACAGTTTAAAAAAACATGATCTATTGTCTCTGGCTGCTTGCAAATTAAACAATGCGTTCCCCACGGTAAGTATACTCCTTTTCTCTCCAAAAATTTCTTAACTGGTAACGTTTCCGTGTGTAATTTGAAAAAGAAGCTTTTGGTTCCTGGCGGGACCTGCATTTTTTTTACTCTCTTTAAAACATCACTGCTTGGGCCTCCACCGTACAAGGACCTGTACAATGGCATTGGAAAAAGAACATCGCACAAAGCACAATACAGTTTCTTTTTGTTCACACCGGACAGGTAATCATTCGAGAAGCGCCCTGAAAGAAATCGGACACTCGATACAACTTCATTGTAAAACCCTCGAATCCCTCCCGAAAACTCTTCGGTTGAAACCACATACTCTGGCAGCCGTCTACTCAGCCTCATTTGACATACCGTGCGCAAGAAAGGGTCGGTTGCGTCCCTAAAGAACAAGAACCGGTTTACCAACTGCCGTACAAAGAGATGGCCCAATCCCAGCCCCCCGTCTTTTACCCGCCGGAACAAGTTGGTCCGGCTACAGCGCACACATTCCGACGCCCAGACAAAGACGGCGAAAATCCTGTGTAGCTTCTGAACATTTGACCGTGAACAGTGCAATACTTGCATTACGTACCAAAGCTTCTGATAAAGAAAAGGTTACAAACGGTGGCTCTGGCAAAAATAGAAAGGTTAGTGCCTTTCCACTTCTCAGCTCTCTCCCGTGTGTCTTTGACCTGCCCTTTCCAGTACTGCTCGCTATCACGGTAGGCATCGAGCGGGACGCCCAAGTACTTGCCCGGGGTCGTCACCCAATGCACGTTGGCAAAATGATCTGGCTTCGTTGGCCACGATCCATGCCAGAGCCCGAGGCACTTCGACCAGTTAACTCCACTACCAGTAACATGGCTAAATTTTCGGACACATTTGACAGCCTCAATTATGCTCCCCTGATTAAATGATATTGCGCTACATAAAAACGACACGGACGTGAAAGAAGACGAGGCTAAAGAAGGAACGTACGAAGCTGGTAGATGGTGGGGCAACTGAACGTAGGAAACTTGAAGTTATGCCGTATGTGCATAAAGTGAGGCACACAAATTGGAGGCTTATCAAGGTTAAGCCCAGTGGAAGCGAAGCATCCACTTGGCTTAACCTTAGCGTATACTTAGCGTTTGGAGGCATCTTGACCGCATACACGCCCGGCGCAAAGACGCTGGCGCGGTTGCGGGCACAGAGACTGACGCGACGGCGGGCGCGCGCCGCTTCATCCCTAGCGTGACGTCACATATCACGTGATGCAGCGATGGTGGCGCCGCCGCCGCCTCGCGCGCGACGGCGCGAACCGAAGCGTGGAGGCCTCCGCCGGGCGACGTCCGACGGCGCGATATGAGGCCCCATCTGCAGCCGGTGTGACGTCATCACGTGACGTCATGTCACGTGACCTACTTGAAGGTCAATGGTGGCCACCGCCGGGAGGCGACCGACGGCGCGATATGTGGCCCCATCTGCAGCCTGTGTGACGTCATCACGTGACGTCATGTCACGTGATCCCACTTCAGGGTCAATGGTGGCCACCGCCGGGCGTCGCACGAAGGACCGAAACCTACGTTAATATGCTTCGCCTAATATCAAGAAGGTTGCTGCCAAGCAGGGAGTAATTATTGTATTTTCTGCCCCTTGTAAGCTTTCGGGTCTGTGCTCGTGCATTTCTCGAGGCAGGGCAAGGAACCACGTTTGCACAACGCGGCATGAAAACCGTTTTACGGCATGTGCTGCAGGGGTTGTCTATAAGTTCCCTCTCACGTGCGAAAGATTTTACATAGACCAAACCGGTCGATGTATTAATGACCGCCTGCCTGAGCACCACTCCTCCCTGGGGTCAGATAACAGTGCAAACTTGCCTCGCCATTGAAATGAGTGTGGTTGTTATCCTTTGTTTAGCAATGTGATGATTCTTGGTAGGGGCAAGGGCAAAGAAGAGCGAGAAATCTTGGAAGCGTACTACATCAGTTTATTAGGTGATGACTGCGTTAGTACAACCTCGGTGCGCTTACTTGAAAAGGAATTTGAATTTCTAAGTCGGTCACGATAGAAGCGTTTCTTGTCTTTTCATGCTATGTGATTAGCGAGGATGCAGTTGCGCATGCTCTGCTGGCCTTACTGGGACTACACCGATTCTAATAAACCTCAGTTGATAGTCCAGTCGTTGTGGTGTGAACCTCTCCTCTTGTCCTTTGTGTTTTTGACTGGTTTTTTCGTTCAAGTATGTACCAACTGGCCCAGATTTCAACCCTCCTCCATATGAGAGTCACGCTAGACTGTCGATGTATGTCTTGCCAAAAATGTTCATATGTAAACAAATCCTGTTCACCGAGTTCCTCTCTACGACCTTCAACTCCTTCAAATGGTGGCATCGGCGAGGTCGTCCGACGACTCCTACATCTGGTTGACAGCGGTAGGATGGTGCGACAACTCTTGGAACACACATGTGCCGCGCAAATCCGCTTCCGATTGTCAGCTGCAGCTTCCACTTCGCCAGTAATATATTGTGAGATTAATAGACTACAGTCGCAAGTAATTGTTCGTGGATGGTATATCAGCGCTGACATTTCTTTATTAAAATAGGATGTAGAGAAGCCGAAGACAATTCTTTGAGCAAATTTTATTATTTATAGTAGCTTCGGTTTCTATCATAAGGTGAAAAATTCGCCCAGTTGGTTTCACATAATGAGGGGCGCTATAACGTAAAACTATTCCAAACTTTTCTATTCCAATTCTGAAATCTGCCCTAGGCGGTATGTTAAAAACTTTTTTGGACCACCCCCACTAGCCTGGCTGTCACGGGACGTCACGAAAACCACGATAGCTCCCAATCTGATATCACGTGTGCACGTTGATTATGCATTATTTGACCGAACAAAAGTAAAATAGTTATTTCTCATTCGACGCCTTTTCACCATCAGCCCTCGGCTATTGGTCAATCGTATTCGGGCTCCACCCACTTCACCTGCCTCTCACGCGAAGTCACAAAGCCGCGAAAACTCACCGCGCCAAAGACATGTGAACGCCTTAACGATGCATCAATATGCCGGACAAAACTGAATTTTCTTTTGAATAGCCGCAGGCTGCCCCGTTCTGAAAGGAATAAAAGATGGATGCCGCAGGTCGCTCAGGCACTGGCTACTCGCACATGCCGGAGAGCTTGGGTTTGCTTGCGTACAATAAAACTTTTTGCCTGACAGTGTTACCTGTTAGAGCACTTTCGGCACGTTTGCGAGATCGCTCTGCCAACAATCTTTGCTGAGGATCCGTTTTAGCGACATTCTCAACCTCCCGTTG
Source organism: Dermacentor variabilis (assembly GCF_050947875.1). Taxonomy (NCBI): domain Eukaryota; kingdom Metazoa; phylum Arthropoda; class Arachnida; order Ixodida; family Ixodidae; genus Dermacentor; species Dermacentor variabilis. The sequence goes on along the minus strand of NC_134572.1, from coordinate 2,886,205 downwards.
CACTCCGTCGCGGTTTCCGAGCAGCCACCACAAGCTAAGTAAGGAAAAGCGGACCAATCGCAGACGCCGGCACTACCCTCTTTATCGGGTTATCGATTTTCAGCGCACTGGCTCGGCCCCATCGAAACCCTCTCCACTTGAGCGTGCTCCTCGCTTCTTCTACGGCAATTATATAAGAAAAGCCGCTCAGTGTAGGCAATGTTATTCGTTTTTAAAGCAAACAAAGGTGACCGCCTATAAACGAGGAGAGCGTTTGATTGGTCTGTTCAGACAACTCTGGGGGTCACCGCCCGATGCTTGCGTCGGTGGTTACGCAAATTTGACGTCAGGAGATTGGAATAAAAACATATTGAAATAGTATTACGTTATACAGCCCGGGGTTTCAGCAGCGCAAACTAAAATGTATGCACAGAGAAAGAGGCACGAGGGGATAAGCGCTAACTGACGAATAAATATCGGTTTTTGCTCACTGGCCGGATTTATATAGAAAGTGGAAAACAAAATTCTTCTCGCCAGGGCAGGGCCGCTAGGTTAAAAAAAATTACGCAGATCCGACGCTTATATTGTAATCTAGGCGAAGTGAACCTTTCGTGACGCGGCTAACTAAAGGAGTACTGACAAAAACAATTCTGCTGCAATGAGCAGCAATGAGCAATGAGCAGGGTAGCGTACGGTACTGCTGCCGAGAAGTAGCGACTCCTGCCTATCGATGCTCGACCGATATTACTTATTGGGTAGCGTGGCGTTGTCGGCGGGCTGCAGGCGTCTGGTAGACCATGGCGACCGAGCAAGGGCGAGACGATTTGCTAGTGCGAAACTTCCACTGTTTATTCAACGGTAGTTGAAAGAAAATAAGAAGAGCATGAAGTAAGAAGTATCTCACAGGTACATTTCGGAGCCCCTTAAATAGGCTCTCTACAAGTGTGGGCGGGATCTTGCTTCCGTCGATGACACGTGACAGGCACAGAGAGAGGGCCCCTCCTCCTGCATTACCGAGCACGGGTAGGAGAAGTCGATCCTCTTTTCGACGAATCCGGGGAGAAGGTCGGGTGAATGACCTCTTCGGTGCCGTGGGGTCCGACTAAGTAGAAGGTAGGGGGATGACGTATCGCCCGTGGTGTCCGACGCCAACCCTAACAGCATCTCCGGCGTGGAAGGAAGATCCCGACGTGTAGGGCCCAGCAGCCGCTGTACGAAGGATCGGCATTTCGGTATCAGGATTCCCCGTAGAGGTCACGAACCCTTCGTTCGTAGCAGGTAGATTTCGGGGAGTGGTCATCCGTCCTTGTGGCGCTCTTGTGACTTTTATCCTTAGTCCGGTCCGGTGAAATTGGTCTTTGCAAGCGGGTCTCGCAACTTTTCGTCTCCTGCGCGGGCAAGCAATCACCCCAGAACAGTGCCGGACCCACAACCACAAAGCAGCGAGCACAAGGCAACTCTCCCCCAAGACACACCCGGCTTTTAACAAAAAAAGAAAACCCGCTCCACCTTTCCCATTCCCTACGCGCGTCCTCCCCCCCTCAACACTAAAATCAGCCATTTCTAGAAGGCGTTAGGACGTGGTCATTAAAATCAGCTAACAATCGGCTTCACTTCGGAACAACATATGAATGCACGAAAAAAAATGCCACGGAAACCCGGATGAGCATGGGGCTTTCGATACTCTAGGGGCAACGACTTAAACCGTCGGCATTGCCGTTAAGCTTACCCTTCTTGTAGCGAATATCGAAGGTGTACTGTTGAAGAGTCAAGCTCCAGCGCAAAAGACGACCGTTTTTCGTAGACATGGACTGCAGCCATGTGAGGGGACAGTGATCAGTCTATGGTGAATCTTGAGCCAGCGATATAGCAAGCTAGCTTCTGTACCGCCCAAACTACGCAGGCGCATTCCTTTTCTGATGCACTGTATGCTTCCTCACGAACTGAAAGCTTTCTACTGGCGTACAGTACAGGGTGTTCGTTCTCGTCATCTCTCTTTTGACAGATCACCACCCCCATACCCCTATCACTGGCATCACACTGAAGAATGAATGGCTTAGAGTAGTCGGGCGCGTTCAACACTGGCTGACTCGTTAGTGCGTTCTTCAGCATACTAAAAGCCTTTTCTTTTGCGTCATTCCACTTTACCGTTTGTGGTTCTGTTTTTCTGAGAGCATCCGTTAAAGGACTCGCAATCTCCGAATACCGCGGAATATATCTTTGGTAATAACCCGCCAAGCCAAGGAATGATCTGATGTCCCGCTTGGTGCGTGGTTGCGGGAAGTTATCTATTGCGGTCAGTTCAACCTCGGAAGGCCGACGATGGCCTTGCCTTATTACATGACCTAGATAAGCTACCTCCGCGCGCCCTAGTTGGCATTTGGGAGCCTTAACAGTTAAGTTGGCCTCTCGTAGACGACACAACACGGTTTGCAGGTGTTGCATATGGTCCGCCCATGATGAAGAAAAGATAGCTATGTCATCGAGATAGGGAAGTGCAAAGTCCTCCATTCCTCGTAGCACCTGGTCCATAAGGCTAGAGAAGCAATATGGCGCATTCTTCAATCCAAAACTCAGGACTTTCGGACGAAAGGTTCCCATCGGGGAAATAAACGCTGCAAGCCGGCTTGCCCTCTCGGTCAACGGAACCTGCCAATATCCTCTGACTAAATTGAGCGTAGAGATGAAATTAGCACTGCTCACCTTTTCAAGCCTTTCCTCGATATGCGGTTTTGGATAAGTCTGGTCCTTCGTGATTAAATTGAGCCTGCGGTAGTCGATACATGGCCGCGGCTCTTTTCCTGGGACCTCAACCAAGATAAGAGGCGAGGTATAATCACTCTCTCCTGGCTCGATTACACCTAGCTCTAACATCTTGTTTATTTCAGCGGTCATGACTTCACGCTGATGAGATCACTGTGCCGTCATTTTTGGAGTTCGCTAAATCTATCATCGTCAGCGATGGCTCGAGCGTTGTCGTCTTCTTTCATGTGCACAGCTGGCTCCGCGGCCGCTCGTCATTCCGGCGTAGAATTTCGCTTCTCTTTTGTGGTCGTAGTGGGGAGGCCGCGTTTACGGGGGCATGAGCCATTGCTTCAGGGGGTATCAGCCATTCATTGTGTTACGTAACGTACAGATTTAATTTTGAAGCAATTTCACTTTGAAGAATCGCAAGCGACAATGCCGGGCGGATGCCGCTAACCACGCCACCGAGCAAACTCCACACATCGAACGCAAGCGACAACGGCGGACTGCGGTCTTACCGTCTCTGACGTCATTCTCTCTGTCGTTGCCGAACGTGTGTGTAAACTCATTAAGAAACACAGAGACGTCAATCGCCAAACCAATCCAAGCAGTCGTCAAAATGATTGCAGCGCCCGCATCTCCAGTGGTAGCCCTTGCGCCCAATATACGAAACTTTGGATTACTGGTTGCGAACATTCCATCCCAGTTCCGACCATGGAAAGACCACGGGGCGAAGCAACTTGCACGCGAAAAAAGAAAAGCATGGCAAAGCCCAAACACGAACTTTACACGCAAAAAAAAAAAGAAACAACGCTGGGATGCCGCAAGAAAAGCACTCCAAAAGCATGCTCACCACGTGAAGCACGCAGACTAAAGTGAGGTGAAAGAACGGTGAGACAAAAGATTTGCAATATAGACTGCATGCGAAGTTTGACTTGCATGGTGTAACACTCAGTGCAGCTAAAACAGCTTCGCTGTTGGACCATTCTCACGGACTGGAAGGGGGCGGTGATTTTTTAACGTACCGAAGCGATTGCAAGTGGAAAGAATGCAACTCAAGTCATTTTGCTGCTGCGTCCTCTTCGTGTTCGTGTTTCGTTTCCTTGCGCATTCTGGTAATTTTTCTTACCTTGTTCATTAAAAGTTTTTTTTCTTGTTCAGGAAAGCGGTTTCGAGTGTCCGATAATACGGCGGATAAGATTCTGCAATGACTAACCACCGGGAACGCATCGCATAGCGACCTATTCGATAGTGACGAAGTCACTGTAGTTGATCCGAGCTTTTCGGTACCCCTTGGAAGTTGTGGCTCTGAAGAGGAGAGCAGTGAGGAGCAGTGAGGACTGCAAGGGTGTAGCATGAAGACAAAGTTTTTTTGTACGAAGTGCAATCTGTCCTATACTGTGTCACTCAGCATAGCCGATGCTTCGAAAAAGTTCACGATAGTGAGCACAAGATTGGAGAATTTTAGAACGACGGAAAGCTGAGCTACTTGGTAAGGATTCATTATGCAAAAAGGAGGTGAGGGGTGACACGTGTCAGTCGGGCACATGTAACCGACTGAGGCGTGGTGATGCCATTTCAGAGCCTGCGCAGATTAGTTTTGTGTGTTCTTTTTTTTCGCCTCAGTGCTCCCTTCAATTGATAGTCGGCGTTCGTTGTCCACATCTCTATTCTTGCGTCCTGTCTGCACGCCTCCCCTCTTTTTTGCATAAGATTGAAGAAGTTTTTGGTAATCAAGTGAAAAGTCACTTGTGTGTGCGTGTGTGCGTGTGTGCGTGTGTGCGTGTGTGCGTGTGTGCGTGTGTGCGTGCGTGCGTGCGTGCGTGCGTGCGTGTGTGCGTGTGTGCGTGCGTGCGTGCGTGCGTGCGTGCGTGCGTGCGTGCGTGCGTGCGTGCGTGTGTCGGCAACGTCACGCCAACAGCGGTATATTGAAATTAAACTTACTATGTGGGTTGAGCATAACAAAGAAGCATGAGAAGAACCTAAAGACTGCAAGTGAGCGATGTATACAGAAACTGATAGGCGTGGCTTTAGAAGGCACAAATTCGGCTGCATGGATTAAAGAGCTAATTTGTGTATCTGACATTCTCAGTCATATTAAGAGAGAGAAAAAGTTGACCATGTTATGCAGTGCCTAGAATAACCTGCGCTCCATTACTGTAACAACAATGGTGTCAAGCTAAGTGTATTCGATGGTGGCAAATGACTAGGGGCTCCAATAAGATAATTGAATTATGAGTTGATGAAGAAAAACAGGAATAACTAAAGATTGCCGGGATACAAGCGATATTTCTGCAGTTGACGTAGAGCGGAATAATGGCGATGATGGCAATCATGGCATAAGTACGATGTGTTCATTACATAAACAGGCATTTTCTCGTTATACGAACGAAGTGAATTGCAAAATGCAGGTGATATTAATGATGTGACCAATTTTTGTTCAGTTAGTTTGAAAGACTTGCAGGATTATGCGTCATACTATTTGCTAACAATCACAGCCAAATATGTCGAATTCAAGGAACGGTATGTATATGAAAATATTTTGAGGAGTAGCACGGCACATTGGAAGAACGCGCTTTGTCACAGCAACATTTCGACGTACTCGATTATGTGCTACATGATTCATTCTAATTTTGATTACACTGGGGTTCAATTTTGGCTATTCTGATTGATTTTGAGGGTATGATGTTTCCGTGGTGCTACTGCCTGAAAATTCACTGTAAAATTTCCGGGAGTTACCACTGGATAGAGTTTTCAGTTTTCTCGCAGCTATGGTTCTCGCATGAAGGCCATGAGGATTCAAATTTGTTCTTAAATTTTCTGAATGCCGATAGTAGCAAGCTGGCCGGGTTGGTTTTTGTTTACAGGAGCCTCGGAAAGGGTACTGTTGAACAAAGTAGATTAATGCCTTTGAAAAGAAATTGGGGTAAATTTCGGTCTCGGTGGGAATCGAACCCGGGCCTCCGCGAGGCTTCCCCGGCGTTACGGTTGTGGTTGGACTCGATGCGTGCGCCTAGCGCGTGCGTCGTTGACCACGTGACGTCATCAGCTTCTTGTATGACCTCAGCAGTAACACAGAAGATAGTAAACGACACGACAGCATTAATTTCTAGTATTTATGGGAAATTCATCTGAATTAAGGTGAACTACAGCGAAGTAATGTGAGTTAAAAGTCAGAACAAGTTGAAGTAAGGTTACTTAAGGTGGAGTAAAGTGAATTAAGGCGAACAAAAGTAAGAAGAGGTAAATTTAAGAAGATTAACGTGGAAAAAAAGGTTGTTACAAGCTACACCAAGGTGCGCTTAGGTGGATTAAAGTAGAGTTGTGAAGTTAGAGGGTGATTTAAAGTGGAGTAAAGTGAAGGAAGGTCAATTAAAGTGGATTAAGTCGCGTTAAGGTGTATTAACGTGAATTTGCATACATATCACGTAGGGGTACTTAAGTAACTGTCAATTTTTGTCAATGGAATGGGCGAAGGCCCATTCGAATAGCCTTCGGTTCAGAGGCTTTTCCAAGTCTGTTGTATTTCACAATTTGTGTGAAATGTGCTCTAATCAGGGAATATCTTTAAGGTAAACATGGTGGATGATCGCGCGTCCCTAAAGTACAATTTACTTTGACAGACTGCGTGCGCCTTGGCGAATTTGAGCGAGGTTGTACTTCTGCAGACTTCTGCGGTAAAGAAATTGCTTCACCTACTCAATAGATATCATTAACTAGCTGCTGCGCGTGTACGTGTTGTCCAGCGGTACATTCGAGTGGTCGCTTTCGAGTGCTTTAGAGCACTTTTGCAGTGCGCTGTTATTTCGGCTGGTTTGTTCAGAGCACTGCGCTCCAGTTGTCCAGCTCGGAAGCGCTCCCAACTTTAAGTGCTGGGAAATGCGATCGACATCCGACAGAAACTTGATGACGTGGCCACTCGATTACTCTGGGAGCAGGCACGTTCAGCTGGGGCAGGCGCGCTCTGCTATAACCTACAGAGGCCTACTCACCGCTACAAAGAGAATTGGAGCACGGTAAGAACCGATCGAATGCGCTATAATAAAACGTGACTCCAGGTGAAGCAGTAAATACCTTAATTTGTATCGACTTAGTATTATTCCGTAATGTAGGCTGTACATGCTCCATTCGAGAACCGAGAAGTGAAAGTTGATTTTACACGTATTTCGCATTATCGCTATGCTCACAAATGAGACACATCAACTCCAATATTATGGAGAACGCGATATGTTGAAGGTAATATTTCATTGAGAGGATTACGTTTAATACTACGCCAAGCTTTTCGGGAGGATGGGCAGTCTCAGCATTCTCATCAGCGCACTAGTGATTCCCATAAATTACTCTGCAAATGACTATCAACGATGATAATAAATGGCTGTAGATGAGAACCGTGGAGGTGGCGTTAGAGCGCGCTCGAATTATACGCCAGGCTCGTTGTTTGTTTTGTCCTGTTTGCTGCGTATGTATACTTTCACGTGTGGCGGGGTCCACGGTACTTCGCTTACCAAGTTCGATGGGAATTATATTCTTTTTTAATTTCTCCTTGAGCTTATGTTAATTCAAAAAGAAAGGAACGTATCCTTAGGCATGAAATTATGCTACCGTTGCCCGCACGCGAAGACGTTAAGCCGCTTGCGTCGAACGCGGTTCTGCACCATCGCCTCCGCTGTCACCAAGGGGCACACGGAGGCTGCTCGTACATCACGTGTGCTCGTCGGAAGGAAGGCGCTCGCAGAACCATTGGTTGTTTTTCGCGCTGTACTTTTGCTTGCGTTCACAGCGACGCGAAAGAAGAAACTAACGCATGATCGCAACCACCACATGTGGTCGAGTACGGCAAAGTGCCATCCCACCCATATAGCAAAAATTAAGACGGCCAGCACAAATGCGAAACGTCTCCGACGAAAGCGTGAGGCGTCAAGAGAGCTTTGATTCCAGTCGAGGATTTTCACCGAAGCTGCAGCGTATAGTGCCTATGACGCCAGCATCGCTTCTAGGGCGAGCTGCGGTTTTTCTTTCTTTTTCGCTGACCAAGAGCCATTTATCGCCCTCAGCGCAATCCTGATGCCAAGCCACGGATCACTTTCAAAAGAGGTTTGGATATGAAAACGACCTGAGCTGGCTCAAGGGCTCCAGTTCGAAACTTCCAACCGTTGCCGACCGTCGTCCTCTCCTCCCGCTCCATGCACCTCAGCTTTTTGTGCTATTTTTTTTTCCTGGTACGCCGTATTTTCTTCTTGTCTGCCCGGCCGCCTTTGGTATGGCTCCTTAACTGGCCAGCATCCTCTCTACATCTGTCATCTGAGCGTTTTATTCTTTCTTTGTGCTTTCTGCTGGATGGCGACAGCTCTAAGCGTCCGCCCTGGTTTTGTTGTCCTCCTGCGGCGATATTTATTCCTGTGGACTTCCGTCCTGAATTTCACAATTTCCCCTTGGAAGGAATCACATTTATGCAGGTGGAAAAACCGTTCTCTTTTTGTGTTCTCTCTTGGAGAGGAGAAAGAGATGAGAATTTATGAAAAAGAAAGTGATACCCGTTTGGTCGTCGGCGATGGGCAGAAAGCTTCTCTGCACTGTTTTGTCGACTGTGTCTGTGGAGTTGGTTTTGAACTAAAGTAGGTAACGGAAAGTAATTGCAGACCTTACTTAAAGAGATTAGGGAGAGCCGGACTGCACGATAAGCTTGTCATATGTGGTACATAGCGATGACATTGATGGGTGCTTGCAGGCGGGGAAGCACAACCCAAGAGAAGAAAAATAATTCATGAAGCGAACTTGTGCGCGTAAAACAAAGATCGATTGGTTGAAGATACCCAGCAAGAAGCGTAGGTGGTTTCTTTCGGCGTTGACAGAGCTCGCGGACCCTGATATAACGCCGCACTGAGTGGGCTAGGCCGGGCCACTAGAAGCAACGGCGCACGCGGTCATGTGTGCGAATAGCATTAAGGTGGCCAGCGGTTGAGGCGTCGTGAAGCTCACGAAGAACTATGGAGCGCAGGTGCGATGGTGTAGCGAGGAGGAGATCAGAACCGTCAGGGTGCACGTTACGGCGATATAAGGTACCATCCTTCAAGGCGAGTGTGCGCACTGAGGCGTCGCTAGGAGAGAATTCCAGGCGCTGGATTATTTCTCTTAAGTAGGCATTCCGACACTGTTCGTCGGTGTTGTTAAGCGACTGTCTCACTGAAGGTGCACTCGAGAATCACAGTCGGCCACAGGGTAGCAGGACAAACAATCTGTATGCTTGTGTAGGCTGCCTAGCTATACGAGCCCATACCACCATGTAGGTGTACTGCTGCAGGCGCAGTGCCCATCGAGCGAGTTTGCCTGCAGGGTCTTTCAAAGAGGCAAGCCTACAGGAGGCATACTGGTCAGAAACTCCTGTCAACGGTCGGCCAAATAGATAACGGCGAAATTTTGCAACTGCCCTTACAAAAGCGAGGCATTCACGTCCTGTAATTGAGTAATTTCGCTCCGATGCCGACAGCAGCCTGATGGCATAAGCGATGACACAGTTCGCTCCACGTTGAATTTGGGTCAAGACAGCGCCTATTCCGTAACTACTCGCGTCAGTGCGGACTTCGGTTTGGGTTGATGGGTCGAAGTGGACCCAAATGGGAGGCGTTGTGAGGAGTGTGGTTAGCCCGGAGAAAGCAGCGGCTTGTGCAGGACCCCAGGTAAAAGGATCGTCTTCTTTAACAATATCTGTGAGCACATTCGTAATCACTGCAAAATTATTCACAAACTGGCGAAAATAGGAGCAGGGCCTCACAAAGCTGCGAGCATCTATAGCAGGCTTGACCATAGGGAAGTCTTTTACGGCTCCAATTTTCTCTGGGTCAGCTTGTACGCCGGCAGCATCTACAATGTGGCAAATACCGTAATATGGCGATGGCCAAAGGGGCACTTTGATGAATTCAGCTGATGTCCGGCACGGCCGAACACGTCAAGAACCGTTGAAAGGCGTTCGAGGTGTGTATCAAACGTAGGCGAAAACACAATTACGTCGTCTAAAGAACACAAACATGTATAGCACTTGAACCCATGAAGCAGAGGGTCCATCATTCGATAGAATGTGGCTGGGCCATTACACAGACCGAAAGGCATGACCTTGAACTGCTAAAGCCGATCAGGGGTTACAAAAGCCGTTTTCTCTCGGTCCATGGGTTCCACAGCAATCTGGCAATATCCAGATCCAAAGTCAATAGAAGAGAAGTCAGCGGCACCATACAGACAATCTAAGGCATGATCAATTCGCGGTGACGGGTAAGCGTCTGTCTTCGTAATGTTGTTGAGGTGTCAATAGTCTACACGAAAGTGCCACGATGATTTTAACTAAAACAGTAAGTGACACCTAGGGACTGGAGTAAGGCTCGATAATGTCCTTCGCAAACGTCTTGGAGACTTCCTGCTGGATGACGCTTAGCTCAGGCACAGCCACACGATAGGGGCGTCGGTGAACGGGACTGGCACCACCTTGTGTATGCGATGCGCGAAAACGGACGTCTGGCCAAAGTTGACGGCGTCGGAGCGTTCTTCGAATGACATGTAGCGTCCATTGCAAAAGTTTCTCAATGCGGCTTGCAGGGGGGCAATGGTGCGCTACCGAAATCCCCTCTGAAAGTACTTGCTTGACGAAGCCGAAATTCACAAGTAGAAGCAGGTCCTGTTTGCCGTAATGCTCAGGTCCGTGTAGGGCGCAGCGATACCGTGCGTGCGCAGGACGCCAGTAAGAGGCGTAAGGCAGTAGTTGCCATCTGGAATAGCTGGCGAACAAGACAATTCGACATACGTCACTCTTTCAGAAGTTAGGCGAACAAAATCGCTGCAATGTGAGCGAGACGGAGGAGGTTGGTCAGTAGGTTCACAGAGGCGAGACAGTTCAAGACGTATGATGCCGGTAGAGCAATCAATATCAGAGCGGGACTGGCAGAAAACAAGTCCAAGGGTGAGGTCGTGAGGGTACTGAGAAAGGACCGTAAAAATAACCACGTGGCAACCAGCAACGATAAGCCGAGCTGTGCACATGCCAACAACAGCGACTGTCGCTCCGTCAGCGACACGTACGACTCGGGTCATGAGAAGTGTAAGGATCTTTTTCATGCGATGACGAAAACTGGCACTCAGGACAGAGTCGTGCGCCCCAGTATCAAATTAAGCACTGACAGGGACCCCGTCGAGGTGGACTTCAAGTTCCTGTCGGTGGGCACGTAAAGGCAGCTGGGGGTTTTGGGCCAAGGTGGGCAGTGCAACTTCACCTCTAGAAGCTGCACAGTTTAGTAAAGCACGGCGAAGGAGAACGGTGGCGAGTCGGTGAACAAAATGAACGGCGATGCGGCGGAGGCGACTGGGCGCAGTGTATGCCTTCCCCAGGGACATTGGGTGCTCAGGATTCGGAGCCGGGCGGACAGCTCCTAGCTGTACGGAAGAGACCAGGGAAATGGGCTAGGGAACTAAGAGAGCAACTGGCTGCGGCAACAGCGAGCAATGCGTCCATCTCGGCTGCGGCGGAAACAGGTAGGTTTATCATCGGCTATTCTCCATTCCGATGGGTTCTTGGAACGATGAAGGGCGTACGGTTCGCGACGAGGCCTGTCCGCGGAGACTATCGGTGTCGGTAGTGTTTGTGGCACAGACAGTAGAGCAGAGGACAACATTCGCAAATTCCTGGCGAACAATGGCTTGGATCAATGAAACAGCCGGCGTCGAGGTGTCGGGTAACATGGGTTTATAAAAAGCCGGATAGGTGGCCTTGAGTTCACGGCGGACGATGCGCGTCGCATCGTCTGACGTGGATGGTTCACAAGGAGTTGCCTCGCAGGACGACGTTGCAGCGGTATTAAAGCGGGGACACATGAGCGGAGAGCGCTGCGAAGTTCGCACGAGCAGACCGGCGGCCGCCGCCTGAGTCCAGCGGAGTAGATATGACCGACATGCCGCATGCGAAGCCCCCCACCGGCGAGCGGCAGCATCCAATGAGAGCGGGGAGAGCACAATGTCACGATGATGTTGTAGCTAACTCAGCGGCGCACCTCAATGAAACAAAAAGAAAACCAAACCCCACTGCAGAAACATGTTGGCAGCGTCAAAACGAAGCTTGCACTAAAGTTAAGCATTTTTGTTACTCTTTTATTACAACAATTATGGCCCATCAAAATGTACGTACAGGGGAGTTTATATATAATGAAAAGATGATGGTACCAAAAGTTAAAAGAACGTGAATTGGCCATACGTTTTCTATTTCTTCACGCGGATTCCGAAGAACTGAGGAGCAGTCAAGTAACATTGAAAATAGGCGGAGCTTCACCGAGCCGGCGCCGTCGGAGCCCGTGTGTACCAGGCCCCGCACACTCTCAAGTTCAACAAATGGCCACAGAGGGCGAAAAAATCGACCGTGCGGCGCTGCTAAAGAAACAGGCATAGTACACCAATTAAAAAGGTTCCCCCTTGAGCACATTATCTCCCGCTAGAGGCGCCGCAGTAAGCGCAATTTTAACCTACAAACTTTCTTCTACAGTAAACGAAGCGTTTTTATTACATGATAAGGACTACAAAATTATAATTCCGAATTTTACATTGTACTTTTCATTACCAACTTTGTGTTTTTTTGTCTTTTAACCGCAAAATAGCGTTCAGCATCATCGACCTCCCACGTGACCTCTGGCCTGGATTTAAAATTTTTGCCGGTACCTTCGCGTGCACGGCAGGTACGGATACTTTGGTTCGTACATTGGTTGGTTATTTTGTGCTAACACCAGTTTATTGCGCTTCGATATCTCGCGTTATATAACTTGGGGTGTAAGCCCGAAAGCTAGCTTTCAGTCGTAAGCCATGTGGAACGCGTCTGCATCGAAATGGGAGCCGGGTCCTGCTGCGACTGGGGACAGCAATACCGGTGAGTCGTTTAACATCGCTGCTTCAATCGCTATGTAATTTATTCGTCTCGTTAACTTACAGGCGGATGCAAGTCAACGAACTAGATGCTGCATTACATGTGGGCAGTCAGTACCCTCCGTTGTTGTTTCCGAAATAAACTTTCAGTTGCGAGGCTACCATTATACACACATTCACGAAAGAGAAAGCGATATCGGAACGCGCGTCACATTTTTCATCTCGTTGTAGCCGTAGCCATAAGTGACTGAGTTGCCTTATCAATATATATTTTTTTCAAGTCCGCCGGCAACTTCTTTTGTTCACAGAACCGAATAACCTTTTGATAAACTGAAGCTAAAGTACTGAATTTAATGTATTAAACAGTTGCACACATGATAATTCACCCATATTTCGTACCTGTTGGTTCCAAATGTTCTTGCTGTTCAGTTTGGCTTACCTCAGGACATTTATTTTTGCAGTAGTGAAGCGGTGCATCACGTTCATGCACAAAAGAATGCATCATTTCTAATAGATTCATGTCTTTCATCTATTTGCTTGTGAAATCAGCAGTGTGACCTCTTCTAGTGTATAAACGAGCGCACAAATGTTCTTATTTGTGATCTTAATAATACTTAAGCTGTTGACATGCATTGTAGTTACGGAGACATCAATTTTACGGAGAGCAACCATATTTATTTACCATGCTGCTTAAGCACCCTAGAACAAACAGTGTACATTTGCATGTGTTCTGTAGTCACAAACCATTGCAACGTATATGTCGCACCTTTTCGCATTTTATATTGCAAAATTGTGCTTATTCAATTTCTGATGCAGTCAAAATTTCTCTTCCAGACATGCAGTAATGAGGATGGCACCAGTATAAAGCAACACACTCCATGCACTAAATAGAAGCTGCTGTCTGCTACAACAAGGTCTTTGTGTGGACTTTGGCTGCTACTACAAGGTAAACAACACCTGGTTCAGAAATAAATATGCTTGATATATGCTGTATTGGCTTGCTAGTCTTGAGTTACATGTGATTTGTTTGTAGCAGATGGTATGAACGTTTGTTCATGTTTACAATTCAGCATAATTGGTTCGAATATGAAAGAAAACACTACATGAGTTTGTATAATCTCTGCTGTATCTCATGTGCCACTGTTCTGCCTCAACAGAGTATGTGCAAAGTACATCTTGGTCATCACGGGAGCCCCCATCTACACCAACAGGAAGGGGCTGGAGCTGAATTCGCAAGACCACGAACAAAGAAGCCATTCCAGAATTATTTGGATGAGATATCAAGTCTACGGACGACTGTTTCAAGAGTGAAAAGAGCCTACGCCATCATTCCACCAGCACGGATATTGGCCGAGACATCCAGGTACCTCAACAACAAAAATTCTGTGTCTTCAGATGCACCTTCAACCTCTGAACAAGCACAGACGACGCTGGCTAAGAGTGTTCTGTCAGCTTGCCCTTCCTTAGTGAGCTTCCTGGCCTTGCCAATTCGTGCCAAGTATAATTTTGTTTCAATGAATGCAAGCTTTTTTCATTCTACATTTTTGTTAGAGATCATTCCTATTCCTCATACAAACACTAAAGGTCAACCGATTCTTTGCTCATACTTAATACCAGTCACTGTCTAAAAGCATTACATATCTGTAGCAGTACTTTCTAGTGTATGTTGCCATGTGCAATTCCTCTCCTGAAATAGCTGATGCGGCATTGGCGTGTGTCTTGCATTAACCTTTACACTGTGTGCTATGTAGCATTTAACTTTTTTAAATGTTTTTGGCTTTCAGTGCTTTAAAGGTAGGGTGGCTTCTTTCTTGAATGCAAGCTTTCTCATTCCCATATTGAATTCCTAGTTTCATTCAGGATTGCTATTCTTGCTCGATAGCCTGTGTTTTTGTGCAAGCTACATTGAAGTGATAGATTGCAGAATCTGGTTGCGCTGCTGTCTGACTTGGTACTTGTCACCGTGTTACGTTTCTCATATGTGGGAGCCTGGTCAGTTGCATTGGGAAACAGTCTCTCGAGGCAAGCACCTGCTCTTATAGTCCGCACAGTGACATAGACTGCGAATTTACACGCACCGTGGTTGGTGCTCCCCGTTCCGTCCTTTCCTGCCGCTGCCGTGTGCAAATTTTGCTTGTGGCCTTCCTCGGCCATAATTTGGCATCAACGGAGACTCTCATACATAATTACATGGTTCTAAGTGTATGAAGTTGATATCTACATGTGTGGAAAGGCCTGCAAAAGTGGCTGCAAAATGGTGATGTCCCAAAACCGACCATGCCCATATATAGAGAATGTGGGGGACCAAGTGTGAATTACACATTAGTGGCATGCAAAAGAACAAAAAGAAACATGCAGGTTGGAAAGGCGGTAACGCTAAAATGCCGGACACTCCATGTCGCTGTGTTGGCTGTGGCAGCAGATGCTTGCGTCACCCGATTGCTTCGCAATGCAAGTTGCTCATATTCAACGCCCACTGTCGGTGCAAACACGTGGGACACACTGTCCAATCTGCTTGCGCTGCTGGTTGTTGCTTGTTACCAGACTGCTGTGTGTGACGAAGGCAAGCACTATGCCTACAGTCGGACGGTTGAATGTGCCGCAAGCAACCCGTGTGCGTGTATGCTCACTGTTGTCATGTAGATCGTAGCCAATGTATAGTGCCAATGTATAGATTAAGCGTTATGTTAGACTATGCTGAAGTGATTTGATTGCAGAATCTTGTTTCAATGTTGTCCCACTTGGTCATGGTTGCCGTGTTACATTTCTGGGATGTGGCAGCTTGTTCAGTTGCATTAGCCAACGGCCTCTCGATGTAAGCACCTGCTCCTGCAGTCCGCACAGTGACACAGACTCCCTGTTTACATGTACTGCTATTGGTGCTCCCTGTTTGTCCTTTGCTGCTGCAGCCATGGGTAAAGTGTGCTTGTGGCCTTCTTTGGCCGTCATTTGGCGTGAACAGAGACTATCATACATGATTACATGGTTTGAAGCGTATGAAGTTGATATCCACATAGGTGGAAAGGCCTGTAAAAGTGACTGCGAAATGGCGATTCCCACAAAACAGACCACAACCATATTGAGAGCAGGTGGGGCACCAAGTGTGAGCGACACATTAGCGGCCACCGAAAGAAAAAAAAAGAAACGTGCATGTAGGAAAGGAGGTAACGCTAGGATGCCGGGTAGTTCGTGTCGCTGTGTTGGCTATGGCAGCAGGTGCCTGCGTCACCCGATTGATTCGCAGTGCAAGTTACGGCGACTGTCAGTGCAAACAGGTGGCGCACTGTCCAATCTGCTTGTGCTGCTGGTTGTCACTCGTTACTAGACCACCATGTGCGATGTAGGCAAGCACTGTGCCTGAAATCGGATAGCTGAATGTGCTGTAAGTGACCTGTAGTGCCTGAATGCCCACTGTTGTCATGTGGATCATAGCCAATGTACAGTGTATTGTCTGAACCTTATGCGGTGATAGAAGGCAGAGTCTAGTTTGATAATGGTCGCCGTGTTATGTTTCTTCGATGTGGCGACCTGGTCAGCTGCATGGGCAACAGTCTCCCGAGGTAACCATCTGCTCCTGCAGTCCACACGGCGACAAATACTCCCAATTTACATGCACCGTAATTGGTGCTCTCCCCATTCGACATTCCCTGCTGCAGCCGCCGGCAAATTATGCTTGTGGGCCTTCATCGGCCGTGATGTGGCGTGAGCGGAGACCAGCACACGTTATTACATGGTCCGAAGTTGATAGCCACATGGGTGGAAAGGCCTGCAAAAGTGGCTGCAAAATGGTGATGCCCATATTGAGAATGTGGGGCACCAACTATGAGTTACACATTAGCGGCCCCCGAAAGAACAAAAAGAAACGTGCAGGTTGGAAAGGCGGGAACGCTAAAATGCCGTTTAGTCCGTGTCGCTGTGTTGGTTGCGGCAGCAGATGCCTTGCGTCACCCGATTGCTTCGCAATGCAAGTTACGGCGACTGTCGATGCAAACAGGTGGTGCACTGCCCAATTTCCTTGCGCTACTGATTGTCGCTCGTTACCAGATCGCCATGTGCGACGACGAAAGTGAGCAGTTTACGAGCTCGCGTTAATGGTTTCAGCGCATCTCAACATGCAAATCTTATTTCTGATCTTGTATGAGAAGGTGCACTGCATTGCTTCTGCCAATAAAGTCGCACGTCCTGTTCACTCACTTGTGGCTTGTTTATATGGGCGTCAGTAGAGGCTCTTTGGTCTCCTGGCGATTAAAACGCGGCAGCTCCGGCATGCCGCAAAGCCAGCGAGGCGAGCACGGCGCATACCCAGCGCCCAGCGTACGCCAGCCACCGGTATAAAGCGGCCGTAATAATAATGCACTAAAAAAAGACATTTACGCTTCCTGTTTAAGTAGCGCCATCTGTCGGGCCCCCCGCTAAGTTCCATGCGCTGCCGCTTCTTATTTTCGAACCACTGTGGAAGGTACAGTTTCCCTTCTCTAAAGTTGTTCTTTATTCTATGTGTGTACCCGCCACACGGAGGAAGGAAACTCAGGAGAGGCCCTGACGTCACTCGTTGTGAAGCAAAAGTGAAGGCAGAAGGTGGCGTTGCTCATGGCGTTGCTCCGCTTATCGGGCCAGCTCTCCTCTCTTGTTTACATTTCTCGCGAAATCACGCCGCGCTGCGCGCAACCGTGCTGCTCGGACCCGCGCACTCCGCAGCAATACTAAACAATCGCTAGTACGTTAGCATGATTCTGCCAAAGAGGGCGAAATTTCCCGCGGATATTCCTTCGTCCGTTGCCATTGCCGTGGCGCGGTACGTTGCGTACAGAGTTGCATACGCGTTCATTTCACGAACTTTAGTTCCTCCTGTCCCACCTGGCCACAGCAATATCCGGTAGAGCACGGTCCAGATAATGCAGCGCAACAAAACACGCAGACCAACGCAAACCTGCCCGCACGGCGCTTTTGCCACGGTACGAAACCTACGGAGCAACACGTGTGAGCGCACAGAACAATAACAAAGCCGCCATTGTGGCCCGAAAGGCGGGACCACTACAGAAAGAAATAAAAAAAAACAGCAAAACAAAGGCGAACCTACTACGTCTTTCCTCCACACTTTTCTCCTAGCGCGCGGAGGGGGTAGGGCCTCTCCTCAGTTTCCTTCTTCCATGACCCGCCACGAGCACATCATAAATGTGTTTCTCCGCTCTTTCTGCGCATGCGCGAGGAGCAGTAGTCGCAAGAGAGAAATGTGGGGACTTTCGGTCCTTGAGATTTCTCTTCGCCTAGGTACGACGGCGAAGAAATTTGTTAGCTCCGTTCGTTCCTAGCCGAGCTGGCAACGCAATCGACAGAATGCGTGGCCGGCAAGGCGAAGAAGCCTTGTCCAAGGCGAGTTAGTTGCTATTTTGTTGCGACGGTAGCATACTAAATTTTTATAGTAGCAGCGGGATACGTTTGGAAGTGAGGTGTCTTCTCGGATTACTTTAGTGGCAAAGCATTCATCGTGCTGATGCATTGTTCATTAGTGTCGTTGAGCAAGGTCAGCATACGGCACACTTCAGGAGATTCGCGGGAATGGAAGTAGTTTATGAATTCGACTGCCGTGCCGATGCGAGTTTGTTGCCTTTTTGTTTTTTTGCGGCGGTATCATATTAAATTCTGATAGTCGCAGGGAGATAAGTTTGGACGTGAGGCGTTTTCTCGGATGACTTTAATGACAAAACATTACGTCGTGCTGATGCATTTCCATTAGTGCCGTTGAGCACACCACACACTTCAGGGGAACCGCGGGAACAGAAACAGTTTGTGAATTCAACTGCCGTGCCGATGAATTAGTTCTTAATGTCACTGAGCATACAACACACTTGGAGATTCGTGGGAATGGAACATTTTGTACTCTGTATGTGAAAGTACTAAAACTTGCGTCGCCATGCAATCTGAGCCGAAGATCGTTGTGAGATGTGTACAGCCACACTGGCAAAACCCTATGCCCTGCGGATGAATACGGAACAAATGTGTGCTAAAGAATAATAGTCGACATGCAATTTCATAGCAGTATACCCTTAGAAAGCTGTACAGTAACACTGATATTGGCTACGTGGTGCAGATTCGTAGCCATTCTGAGGTGCTTGAGCGCAAGGGTAATTAATGAAGGATCGCGTGTTACTAATCCCGGCTGTTACGATAGCTCATATACCGGGAGCTCTATGTGGGCGAAACAAGGGCTCAGATCGCTACAACCGCGTGCGAAATAGCTCTGAAGGCCCGCCAGTACACTTGTTCGGCGTCTACGTATTTGTACTGCGACAGAAGATGTGACGGCAGGTGCGCACGTATATCACACTGTATCCTCCGACAGTGGCCGCTTTCCACTCTTGGTATACTTCGCCGCAATACACTGCGTATGCTTGATTGCGCGACACTGATGCCTTACGACGAAGCTGACTTTAGGCAAACGGCATAGTGCAACGCTCGAGCCATTTTGTCCGTCACTGCAGATAGAAAACGCATACACGTTGATGCTATTTGAGCTGCATCGTTTTGTCGATGTTTATCCCTCTTTACTAAATGAAGAGGATAACGTATGCCTGTGTGGGTGATTTAAAAGATTGATAGAAAGCCTGGTAACCTATGTGCAGTCAGTCAAAAAACACTATTTATACAGGTGTCCACGCTCCTGTACAAAAAGAAAAAAAGAAAATGCAATTCAGTGATGACCCTCTGGAGGCGCACCGATCCGCACCTATGTAAGCACAGGCGGCTCATCAGTCGCAAAGTAGAACCCGAAGAGAACTTTTTATTGCTAATCATACGACATTGATAGCGATTCATTTGTGGTCAGCCAGTGACAAACGCATTGCACTAAACAGTGACACTTCGCCTTAATCCAGAATGTGGAGAACAGGAGAGTAAAAGGTGAAAACAATGTTTTCATGCAAGGCAAGTCATCCATGTAGTGGAATTGCGTTTATCGTTGTTGTAATGTTGACGCATTTACTTTCTGAAGTCCAGCTTTTACTGCAACTTAGTTTCCATTGGTGCAGGTGCTTTTATTGGAAACATCCAAACTATGACTTATCAAATCAGAAAGCCGCCTTGTAGTGTGAGAAATTTTCCTCCGGTCTTAAGTCTTTTCTGAATCTGGAAGAGTGGCTGATTGCACAAACCACGTAGCCAATATCAGTGTTAATGTACAGCTTTCACAAGGGTATACTGCTATGAAATTGCATGTCGACTATTATTCTTTAGCACACATTTGTTCCGTATTCATCCGCAGGGCATAGGGTTTTGCCAGTGTGGCTGTACACATCTCACAACGATCTTCGGCTCAGATTGCATGGCGACGCAAGTTTTAGTACTTTCACATACAGAGTACAAAATGTTCCATTCCCACGAATCTCCAAGTGTGTTGTATGCTCAGTTACATTAAGAACTAATGCATCGGCACGGCAGTTGAATTCATAAACTGTTTCTGTTCCCGCGATTCCCTTAAAGTGTGTGGTATGCTCAACGACACTGATGGAAATGTATCTGCGCGGCGTAATGCTCTGCCATTAAAGTCATCTTAGAAAACGCCTCACGTCCAAACGTATTCCCCTGCGACTATCAGAATTTATTATGAAACCGCCGCAAAAAAAAGGCAACAAATTCGCATCGTCACGGCAGTCGAATTCATAAACTGTTTGCGTTCCCGCGATTCCCTTGAAGTGTGTGGTATGCTCAACGACACTGATGAACAATGCATCGGCAAGATGTAATGCTTTACCACTAAAGTCATCCGAGAAGACACCTCATTTCCAAACGTATCCCCCTGCGACTATGAAAATTTAATATGCTACCGTCGCAACAAAATAACAACAAACTCACCTTGGACACGGCTTCGTCGCCTTGAGGGCCACGCATTCTGCTGATTGCGTTGCCAGCTCGGCTAGGGAGGAACGGAGCTAACAACTTTCTCCTCCGTAGTGCCTAGGCGAAGAGAAATCTGAAGGACCGAAAGTCCCCACATTTCTCTCTCGCGACCACTGCTCCTGGCGCATGCGCAGAAAGAGCGGAGAAATCCATTTATGATGTGCTCGTCGTTTGTCTCTCGCTTAAGAGGAAGCTTTACCTCGGGTGCTCCTACCTAAATACATGTAAAAGGAGAAATCGTTTTTCTCCTGAACCACTGCACCGAATTTGATGAGGTTTGTTGGATTTAAAAGACAGAATTAAAATCTAGTGACTGTTAGTTTCGAATTTTCGATTTAATCCCTCATTTCTTTTATTAAAAAATGGCAAAAATCGAAAATTTTCAAAAAATGAAACTGTTAAGTTTACAACTCTGTAACTCAGTAATAAAAATTGACAAAACAATTCTGTAAATATCATGTAATAGTGCATATCAAGCGGACAAAATTGGTATGTTATTCATGAATTTAAAGAAATTTTGGAATATGAAAATGCAGCTTTTGCGGAACTCTTGTAAACTATGTAACAAATTCACGTAAGATATAAGATGACACGCCGAATTTGTCCGCGTTCAACGATCTGATGGATGCCATTTACAGAAACGTGATATCTTTTCTTGATGCAGAGCTATTAATTTGTAAACTTCGTGCATTTATTTTTTTAAGCTTCCGAATTTTTGAAAGCCCTTGTAATAAAATTCAGGCCCTAAGTCGAAATTCCGCTTTCAACAGGCACTAGAATTTAACTTTCTCTCTCGAATGCAGCAAACTTTATTAAAATTGGTGCAGGGGTTATCTCAGAAAAGCGTTCTTGCGTTTTACATGTATTTGAATAGGCCGCGTCGCAGTTGGGCCCGAGCTGAAGCTTCCTCTTAAAGCGGACGCTCTAACTGAGGCGAGATGCATGGGCATTTCGCTTGCTCTAAACGACGGCAGTCTTCATTAACACTGTAAACGCTGGTCACATTGGTGCAAACAAGCACATTGAGCGCGTCAACCGCAAAACCCTTCAAGATGTGGGCGATGTTGTCAGTCTCGGACATATTCTGGCCAGCTTGTAGACACAAGGCCAGCACGTCTTGTATGTACGACAAGTAAGCTACATTTGACATGTGGGAACGTACGCCAGTTGTTTCCTGGCGGTACGCTGTCGACCAAACGGGTTGCCGAAAAGGTTGTGGAGCTGCTGCTTGAGCTTGTCCCAATTGATAAGATGGTTCTCTTGGGTCTGAAACCAGACGCAAGAGATGCCACCGAGGTAAAATATGACGTTTGCCAGTATGATAGTTCGATTCCAGCCATTCTGTTTGCTGACTCGCTCGTTAACGCTGAGCCACTCATCTACGTCAAGCCTGTTCGCCGCGGTAGAGGTCCCGATATCGCGGGGCTGCTCGAGGGTGATAAACTTGGGAGAGGTAGCAGCCGTAGCTGGAGGCGACGTGTCGTCACCTCTAGGCATGGCGGTAGATTCGAGGTGGCGTCCGTTTCGAAGCTCCGTCGTCAGTTGTACCTAGCACCTCCACGAAATGTTACGTGAAAGCACACAAGCGAAACTCTTTACAGGGTGTATTTACAAATATAGCATTTGAACACTGGCCAACATCAAGCAGCAAAGTACTTTGTCGTCATCAGATCAGCAGTGGCCGCTTATGGGTACGTCCCACTAAATCCAAGAGTGAATATCATCGTGTTTTAGTAGTAGGTAGCAACATATCCAACAAATTATCTTCTTAATGAATTACTTTACGTTACATACTGCAATTTATTAATTGCACCTGGTTAGTTTTACAGGCTTATCCATGTGGAATGAATTCCAGAATGACACCAGTTTAGAGATATGAGCCATCAAACTCGCCGTAAAAGTGCAGTGTTCCACCAACGTAAGTGGAACGCCCATATATTTCGTCCTACACTTTGTAAATAATGTCTCGAAACTTGTGCCATCCTTGAGATTCATTTCAGGCGTATACGTCTTGCAAGATCACCAGCTGCAATTCGCAAATTGCAATATGAGCCGTACAGTAATTAACTAGGAAGTTAATTACATTTGTTTAATTTGTTGAATAACTGTTTTAATTGCTCGCGTGACTGATTTCCGCCTCTTCGAATAATGCAGCTCAAGGACAAGATGTATGCTATCTGCCACTGGCGATTTTTTGGAATTCCGTGAAACTTAAAAATGATGACCCCGTATGTACGTTACGACTTGAGATGGGGCCGTTTATTTTTTTCCAACAGGTGCCGCAGTGCGACTTGGAAATCACTCTCAAGTTTACCCCTGTTGCCCCTAAACGGGCAGCTGGTACTGCAGGAGGTCCTTGGAGAAATGTCTGCAGACAACGTAGTGCTACCAGTTGACAATGCCAGGGATTTGTACAGGCTTCCAAATACATGTGACAATAAGGCAAAATAAGTCGGTGTTAATTTTAACGCAGAGAAATTTGCGAATATAGGTCGCCGCCACAATGAGTCACAGACTTGTGGCTACACTGCCACACAGTCACAGTCACACGCCACAGTCACAGACCTTGTGGCTACTATAATTAAGAAGTGGTGCGAAGAATATGGAACGGAGCAATGGTGCCATCGTTATCAATTGAAAGGGCCGCAATGCGCTAAAATCGGTGATCTTTCCAGTCTCAGTAATTAACCAGAGAACGGCGAGCCGATTGTCAATGTGTGCCCACAGTTACAAATGACATGATTTCGGCCTCTTTTAAAGTCAGAGACGCGCGGGACGACGTTTATAGATAGGAGAAACTCCGGAGCCTTGATGCTATGAAACGGGTATACCTGTGTGGTGCTGAAACATCGGTGCTTCACGACGTGGAGGAAAATCTGCAGAGTAATAGAGAGAGGTGGAAAGACAGAGTGGTTAATCACGGACGCCTCCGTTTGGCTACCGTGCACGTGACAAAAACGGGAGAGCGATAATAAAGAAGAAAAAAGTCAGTGCGCGAACACCCTCATATGAATGTTCGCTCACGTATAGACGCAAGTGCGAGCCCAGTTTCTGTCAAGAAGGGCGTTAGCACGCTGAAGTCGGCGACCAAGTACAAGATAATTGGATGTACAAGTGGGCAACCAGGATCCACCTAATGGAAAGTGAGAAACGCAGCAACAATGAGTTCGTTACAAATTCGTAAAAAATATAAGTAAATATATGAAGATCCCATGCTCTGTGGGAATACTGTCGTACTGTGTAGATACATTCAACCAATTCTAAAACTTCGAAAGAGGGCTGTCTGCTGATTTCCGCACACTACAATCCTAACACAACGCCGATCTTTCAACAACTAAGTATTTTAGCCTTTCCCTCATAACTAAATTTTATCATTCTTGTAATGGTTAATAACAGCCCCGTTACAAAGAACCTACTCTCTGCGACCAAGTTTACCGAATCAGGACGCTATACACGCAGCACGCTAAAAAAAAAATTTAAAAATGATCTGGTTCGCAAATTCCCAAATGTTGCTAAACGGTGAAATTCAAGTGCTGGAGTAGTCGAGTGGAACGGTCTACCCACAGATGTACAACATGCAGCTAATTTTTAAATATCCATAAAACTGTGCTTTAGTGACTTTATTTCATATGATTAACCTTACTGTTCACAGCTTGCTTTGTTATAGTGCGTTCCCCTTTACCTGTAAATGTTCCCTTATACTGTGTGCATTCTAAAGACTTTTTCTACTGTATTCCCTATACATTATCTGATGTAAGAGTGCTTATTGTTGCTTACTGTGATAACCAAATCGCTTTGATTCCTGCACCTAATTGTTTTATTTATGCCAAGTAGCGTCGAGCTAAGGATACAAATGCATTTCTTCACACATTTTACTCAGTGCTGCACGCAAGAAATAAACTTCAATTCCTATTCAAAACGGTGTGTTCGACGGTTTCATGAGCCAACAGGAGGGGGAGGAGGAAAGAAAGAGAGACGACAGGAAGATTAATCAGAAATGCGTCTGGTTGGCTACCCTACACTGCGCGACTACGGGAAAGAGGGAATAGAAAGATGAGATAGGGAGGGGGTGGCACGAAAGACGCGTTGAGCTCGCGCACGCATGCGGAGGGCCTGAGCAAGTGAAAGACATTCACATAGGCCAATCGGCTTTAAGAAATACCAAAGTGCCTTCAAAGCCTTGTGCGCCGAAGAGTAATGGGGACGGCCTTTAAGCAGCACCTGCACGAACAACGGCCGATCGACCAGGTGCCGCAGTGCGATAGATAATGTTCGTCTTTCCGACTGAAAGGGACACTAAAGGCAAATAGTAAGTAAAACTGAAGTGCCAGATTATTGCTCGAGGAAGCCTAAGGCGTCAGTATTATAACGAACACAGTTTTATTAATTGAGAAAATTAGGTAAATGTAGGACAGGATTTGCGACTAACCCGCGGCGTTCAAGTACTAGTCCGATGACGACGACACTCCATATTATATTTCTGTCACCAGCACTTAACTTCTTCTAACAAGAAGATAAGAGCATTGCATTGTAATACAGAAGAAAAATGCTACTTGCCCAGTTCCATCCGATGCTTAGAAAAAAGAACTCATTGACCTTACTCTTGACAACGCGGGCGGTCGAAAGGTTTCATTTTCGCTCGACTCTGCGCCGCCCGCGGCTTCGTGTTTCAGTAGTTTCGTTATCGCGCAATGCTGCGTTGGTTTTGTCGGATCGTGAAACTCCCACAAACTGCAAGTACCAGAGATTTCCACCTCCATGTGATGTTGCGGGATGTCCGAATGGTTCGCGCCATTTGACCATGGGCAGCTGCAGCGGCAACTCCAGCGCTTGTCAGGATTGGGGGCTCAATCCCATCGCTCGTGATCCGTTGTCAAGATTGGAGTCCGGCATGAATTCGAAGGCAGCTGGCCCATGCCGTCGTCCAACTTATCCACGCTGAGGACGTTGATGAAGGGAAGAACTGCTTCTCATCGAGAACGAGGAATATGGGTTTATTTACAGTATTTATATCAGTCTAACATGACTGCTTGAGAAAAGTGTATCAGTCTAACATGACTGTTCGAGACAGAGTCTCAGTCCAACATGACTGCTTAAGAAAAAGTGTGTCGAGCATCCGTACAAAAGCAGTTTTTAAACACTCGGTCCTCCCGCGATACAAGGTGATGCGAACGTTCGTTTAGTCATCGCAAACTAGCCGCCTCTCTGCAGGACGGTTTACACACACACACATGCACACACACACGTGTTTACGGTCCGAAACCGACACCACACGAATTTCATAGAACTCGGAGCCGTTCCGGGTAGCGCGTTGTCTTGCGTCTTGGTCGGTGCGTCGGAAGGAGCGCAAAACGACGTTCCCGCGGCAACTCGCGCACCCGTAGCAGATCAGGTCCGCGTTGGGGAGTTTGGTAACAATAGTTGGCCCGCCGAACTCATTCCGTCACAACGGCGATGAGGCTAGAGGTTGGCGGTGGTTTCAGCACAAAGCCTGCTTCATCGAACGCATCCTAGCTGAAGCGACGGAGAGTGGAGGATGCGCGTATAGTTCCCCGACACAAAGTCGATTTAGTCACGCTGTGGCTAGAGGTTGGCGGCGACGCTCCCAGAATGTTGCCGCCATAGTCGCAACTGGGTGGCAAACTTGCACTGCAGCTGGCCGTTCTTAACGCGCTCTTTCGTGGCTCGGTTTCTCCACGGCCTCGCGGTTGCTTTTTGCACAAAAATTCGTAGCGCTGTCTGTCGGCGCTACTGTTCTACAGACGACCGTAAAGTGCGGGGATGGCGTATTCAACGTCACCACTTCCCCGCTCGGGGGCGGGCGATTTGAATTGCGGTAAGGGTCGGCTGACCCTTCAGACGCGATTTTCTCTTAAGCGAAGTCTCTTCTTGGCACGAAACTAGCGTTTCGAGCGTTCTGGAATGGTATTTTGGCACTCCGCGTTGACTTAATATTTGTCTTTAGTGTCCCTTGCAATCGATTACAGTGGCACAATGAATTTTCGATGTCCTCTTCGCTACCGCAGACGTCGCACGCAGCACTGTCGGTCCTTTAAGTCAAAGTAGTGTACGCCTCCGTGAAAGCCATTCCCAACCACAGCCGGTAATGAAGCGATGCCTCACGTCGGTAAAGCCTGGGTGGAGGTCGGAGTTCGAGCGAAGGGTTCAGATCGTGCAACCTGGTGCGTCTTATATTTGGAGTGTTCCACTCTGTTAAAGCGAGCTTGCGTGCCAGAGGTAATAAAGCTGCCTGGCAGCGTCTGTCTTGGAAAGAGGAATAGGAACGCTGTGTTGTTCTTGATGGGGCTATTGGGCAACCTTGTTTGCTTCATCATTTCCACTGATCCAGCAATGGCCAGTCAGCGACTGGAAAATAATTTCGTGGCCTTTCTGTTTGACATCTTGGGGAACTCTGACAATTTCGTACGTTAGCTGTTCGTGAGCTCCACGTCGGAAAACTGATTGCATGCTGTTTAAAGCTATGCTCGAGTCGGAAAATACGGTCCATGTACCAAGTTCTGCAGCTGTGGACGTCGTGACATATGACGTCTTGAATCGCAGTGCTATTCCTCTCGTCGGTATACACACAGCACCGCCAGAACTGCTCGATGTAGTCGATCCGTCAGTATAGATGTGTATGTGGCTACTGTATCTCTCGTACAACAGGAGTGGGCTCAATGGTTTTAGTGTAGACGGTGATAGATTTGACTTTTCCTCAAGTTCTGGAATTGTGAGGTGTACTTCAGGGTGGCACAAACACCGTAGAGGAGACACCGGCCGGGACGCAGGTGTGTGCCCAGATGTAAGCAAACCACGATATGCACTGACAGTTGTGCTGAATGACGTGCGGGGTGTTTCCACGGTGAGTGCAACGAGGTGATGGAAAACTGTCCGCCCAATGTGTCTCACATGTGCACGCATTGACTCGACGGCGATGTGTGGGGTGGTTGAATAATTTTGAGCAATGGCAATAGCTTCAGCCGTTGACGCACTTGGTGGTAATCCAAGGCATATCCTCAGAGCTTGGGCCTGAATGCTCTGAATTGTACGCAAATTAGTTTTGCAGGTGTTGGCTATAACAGGTAGGCGGACCGGAGGAACCCAACAAACAACACATTGTGCAGCTGTAACATGGATTCTGTGGACACCCCCAGTTCTTTCCTGCAAGAAACCTGAACAGATGACGAATAGCAACCAGTCGCTCTTTCACGTGGTTCACGTGAGGAATCCAGGTCAGGTCTCTGTCAGTCACAAACCCCAAGAACCTGTGGCTTCTGCTCAAAGATATCACTTGAACGTCAATGGATGTGCCGTATACAGACATTGGCTTCCGGGTAAATGCCACCACTGCGTACTTTTCCAACGTCAGCTCTAGTCCTTGTTTACGAAGGTAGCATGATGTCGATGAGGCCGCCTTCTGAAGCTGAGCGCGGAGCTGAAACCGTGTTACCCCCGACGTCCAGATACAGATGTAATCGGCGTAGATAAAGAGTCCAACGGCGCTTGACAGGTTCTCGAGTTGTCCACTATGGGATAGATAAAAAAGCCTCGGGTTTAGTACTCGGCCTTGAGGTACTCCGCGGCTATTGTAATACTGGGTTGTCGGACCATCCCCGGTGAGCACGTAGAATGATCTCATCTGTAGGTAGCTAGGAACCCAGAGATATATCTTGCCACCTAGTATCCTAAGCCCCTTTAACGTACAGAAGCAAGGCAGCAGACAAGCGTTTCCAGGCCTTCTGAAATTAGACGTATGTCACCCAGTCAAAAACGCTGTCTATGGTTGAACGGCCGTGCCTGTATCCTGCCATCGAGTCTGGGTAAATGTCATATTTTTGTAGGTACCACTACAGACGCGTGAGGACCATCTGTTCAATTACTTTTCCTACACAACTAGCAAGCGCGATCGGATGGTATGACGCAATGTCCAAAAGTAAATTGCCAGATTTGAAGAGCGAAATCAGGCGACTTGATTTCCATTCCTCGGAAACTGTGCCTGTCTGACACGAGTCTCTGTACAGGATCATGAGTGCCTTTCGAACTCGCTCACAGAGCGCAGTATGTAACGCCATCTGGCCCAGCGCCTGAGGAACGCCTGCATAAGGCAAGCGCAGCCTCTTGTTCATCCAGAGAAAAAGGGCACTCCATATGGGGATCACGGGAGAATGGCAAGTGGTCGGGAGCCTGCGTTGCAGTTGAGCTTGTTGCACCGGCAATCCTCCTTCAGAAGGATTCTGCGACTTGAATCTCTGCACTGTAGACAAAGAGCCATCGAATTAAATGGGTGGGTAACGCTGTCCAGCGGTTGCACAGAGGCCACGAACATGTTCTCCATGTAAGGGTGAAAGGCTTTTGGGGATCCTGAGACTTTCAGAAATGCATACCTCGTTGTGAAACCAGGTTATTAATACGACGCTGCATTTTCCTTTGTGTGCGTCTGACGATTCTAAAATCATGGATGGACTTTGTGCGCCTATATCTTCGTTCCGCATGGCCGGCGAATCGCCCCAAGTTTCGCTAGCTCGACGTCGCATTTGGTGCGTGCGGAGCTTTTCAAGATCGAATGTGTGGCAACCTCTAAGGCACCTTTTATTGCGGACCCTAGGCTGCATGAAATGTCGTCTCGACAGTCGTTGTCCAGGATTGATATAAATTTCAGCCAGTCGATGCATTGGATGGATCAAGAGAACTTGGAGCTAGTCAGCCCCTCAATAGTGCGATAAGTTGGGATGTGGTCACTTTCCCACGTTTGCAAGTCACAGAGCCATTGAACCCTTTTGTTAGAAAAGCGGGAAACAAAGTTAAGGCCGAGGCAGTTACTATACACTGTTCCTCCCAGATAGGTGAGGCTTCCATCATTTAACAAACAAAGCTCTTGTTCAAAGGGAGTGAGCACCAATCTTCTGCCCCTCCAGTTAATCTTGGAGCTCCGCCAGAGAAAGTGGTGGGCATTAAAATCTCCACTGATGACCCACGACTATGTAGTCGTGAAATGTTCCGCTAAGCGCTCGCAGTTGACACGATTTGATGGTGATAAGCAAGCTCCCAGAATTGTGCAATCGACCTTGCTCTTCTCCACAATAAAATGCACGTACTGGTTTTCATTGTTAGCTGACACTGGTTGATAAACATACGTCAAGTCACGGCGTATCAAAACAATAACCTTGATACATTGGGCGTGGGTGGGGGACATAATGCCGGACATTTAACGCTTCCACGTTATCCAGTGAGGCGAGTCTAGGAGTGCTAGTGGAGGAATTAGCGGGCATTAAATGGGATATAATAGCGCTCCGTCAGGTTAGGAGGACAAATGAAGCATATACAGTAGCGCTCAGTGAGATTAGGAGGACAAATGAAGCATATACAGGGCTAAATAGCCGGCGTGTTGTGTGCTACCGGGGCTTAGCGGAGAGACGAGAACTAGAAGTCGGACTCCTGATTAATGAGGATATAGCTGGTAACTTACATCAACTCTATAGCATTAACGAGAGGGTGGCAGGTCTTGTGAAAATAAGAGGTACAAATTGAATATCGTACAGGTCTACGCGCCTACATCCAGTGATGATGACGAGGAAGTCAAAAGCTTCTATGAAGACGTGGAATCGGCGATGGGTGAAGTAAAACAAAATACACTATACTGATGGGCGATTTCAATGCCAGGGTAGGCAAGAAGCAGGCTGGAGACAAGTCAGTGGAGGAATATGGCATAGGTTATAGGAACAGTAGGCAAGAGTTATTAGTAGAGCTTGCAGAACGTAATAATTTGCGGATAATGAATACCTTCCTCCGCAAGCGGGATCACCGAAAGTGGACGTGGAGGAGCCTGAATGGCGAGACTAGAAATGAAATAGACCTCATGCTCTCCAAGTTACTCATACTCATACTTTCCAAGTTAATCAACAAGCGTAAGATCACTGACATAAGGAAGTATAATATGGACAAAATTGAGCATGCTCTCAGGAAACGGAGGCAGCCTAAATGCAGTGAAAAAGAAACTAGGAATAGGCAAGAATGAGAGGTATGCGTTAAGAGACAAAGCCGGCAGTATCATTACTAAATGGGTAAGATAGCTAAAGTGGCTGAGGAGTTCTATAGAGATTTATACAGTACCAGCGGCACCCACGACGATAATGGAAGAGGCAGTAGTCTAGAGGAATTTGACATCCCACAAGTAACGCCGGAAGAAGTAAAGAAAGCCTTGGGAGCTATGGAAAGGGGGAAGGCAGCTGGGGAGGATCAGGTAACAGCAGATTTGTTGAAAGATGGTGGGCAGCTTGTTATAGAAAAACTGGCCACCCTGTATGCGCAAGGCCTCATGACGTTGAGCGTACCGGAATGTTGGAAGAACGCCAACATAATCTTAATCCGCAAGAAAGGGGACGCCAATGACTTGGAAAATTATAGACCGATCAGCTTACTGTCCGTTGCCTACAAAGTATTTACTAAGGTAATCGCAAATAGAATCAGGAACACCTTAGACTTCTGTCAGACCATGCAGAATTTCGTAAAGGCTGCTCAACAATAGACCATATTTACACTATCAATCAGGTGATAGAGAAATGTGCGGAACATAGGCAACCCTTATATGTAGCTTTCATTGATTACGAGAAAGCGTTTGATTAAGTCGAGACCTAAGCAGTCATGCAGGCATTACGTAATTGGGGTGTAGACGAGCCGTATGTAAAAATACTGAAAAAATATCTATAGCGGCTCCACAGCCACCATAGTCCTCCATAAAGAAAGCAACACAATCCCAATAAAGAAGAGCGTCAGGCTGGGAGATACGATCTCTCCAATGCTATTCACAGCGTGTTTGCAGGACGTATTCAGAGACCTGGATTGGGAAGAATTGGGGATAAGTGTTAATGGAGAATACCTTACTAAATTGCGATTCGCTGATGATATTGCCTTCCTTAGTAACTCAGGGTACCAACTGCAATGCATGCTCACTGACCTGGACAGGCAAAGCAGAGAGGTGGGTCTAAAAAATCACCTGCAGAAAACTAATGTTTAACAGTCTCGGAAGAGAACAGCAGTTTACGATAGGTAGCAACGCAATGAAAGGGGTAAGGGTATACATCTACTTAGGGCAGGTAGTGACCGCGAATCCGGATCGTGGGACTGAAATAATCAGAAGAATAAGAATGTCATGGGGCGCGTTTGGCAGGCATTCTCAGATCATGAACAGCAAGTTGCCATTATCCCTCAAGAGAAAAGTGTATAACAGCTGCGTCTTACCAGTACTTCCCTACGGAGCAGAAACCTGGAGGCTTGGGAAAAGGGGGGTACTTAAATTGAGGACGACGCAAGGAGCTATGGAAAGAAGAATGGTGGGCGTAAAGTAAAGGGATAAGAAGAGAGCAGATAGGGTGAGGGAAGAAACGTGAGTTAATGACATCTTAGTTGAAATCAAGAAAAAGAAATGGGGGGGGGGGGGTTTGGGCAGGGCATGTAAAGAAGAAGGAAGATAACCGATTGCCATTAAGGGGTACGGAGTGGATTCCAAGAGCAGGGAAGCGTAACAGGGGGTCGCAGAAAGATAGGTGGACGGATGAGATTAAAGAGTTTGCAGGGACAGCATGGCCACAATTAGCGCATGATCGGGGTAGTTGGAGAAGTATGGGAGAGATCTTTTCCCTGCAGTGGGCGTAGCCAGGATGATGATGACGGTGACTGTGATGATGATGATCATGATGATTCGTGAATACAAACTCTCGAAAGTCGAACATACGCGACTTAAGTCTTCTGACGTTCCATTGAAAGACAGGTGCATTCTGGACCTCCTCTCGAAACGATGGCATATGGCAGCTCATAACTTTACCCTAGAGCCGGAAGCACTGGAGCCCAGGTTGTCCAGCACCTGCTGCGCTCTTTGCGTCGACGGGGTTTTCATCTTGCTGAGTAGAACACGTATAGTATCCATCAGTGACCGCAATATTGTTATAACCTGGCGATCATCGGGCGCTGTTGCATCAGCGGTTTGTGAGGGTATCGGTGGCGGCGGTATCCGAGGTGTCTTTGTGGCAGGTTGTGCGGTTGTTAGAGGGGGCCAATCTGCGGGATGATCGAATCGTGCCACTTTCTTTGTTATCGCGGTATCTTTCATGGTGGCGCTTCGCGTTGATGCAGCAGCCGCCACTTTGGAGGAAGACGCCGTGTTGCTTGATGCGGCTTTTCATTGTGCTCTTCGGTGGCGATACCGTCGCCGCCTAAGTGTAGCGGCAGCCTCGCCGTGTGTTGAATGATCCTGAACCATCCGCTTTAGAACCGTGATTTCCTTCCGGACCCACGGGCTGAGTCTTCGTGGGAACCGCGGCTATTAGGGCAATTCAAGACACTCGCGCGCCAGGCGTCTTCTGAACGGGATTCAACGCATCGCAGGCACACAGCATTGTTGGCACAGACGGTTTTTACACGGCCAATGTTCAAGCACTTGTGCCATTGCAGAAGCTTCGGTATGCAAGGTCGAACTGAATGGCCGACATGGCCGACTTTGACGTGAGAGGGAAAGTAGTCTCCCTCAAACGCAAGCTTCTAGCAGCGTGTATTTCCGTAACTGGTGAGATGCGTGACGAGAGTGCCTTCTGTTGATGGCTTTATTAGTATTGGCAAGTCGTAGGTCGAAACGGAAACATCGACGTCATAAATAACGCCAACAGTGCCATTAGCGTCTGTAAGGATCATTTATCGCACTTTTACTTTGTCCATCTCCGTGATATTCGGAAGCCTTGTAGTGCGCTAGAATATAAAGAAACGTCTACACCCAGGATATTCTTCCGTGAGTTTATTTTCACGTCTTTAATTTCATTCAGTGCGATAGCTCGCGTAATAAATAAAGAACCTGCCTGTTCAAAAGCCGCAAATTGGTTGTAGGGTCCGCGGGCAAGAAGGGAAAGAGTGTACGGCCAGCGTTCCTTCACGGTTGAGACACTTGCCAGCGATGACGCCAGCAGCAGCAGTCTTCTTTTTGCTATTCGGCTCATGACAACCTTGAAGTCGTCGTCCGACGAGTCGCAGCTGTATGGGTGGCCTCGCTGCCTGTGTCGCTTGACTCGCTTCCCCGTTTCCTGGAAACAAGCCGACCAGACGGCCGCGCGCCAGGAAGGTCCTCGGAAGATTGTTCGCCCATCGGCGCAACGAGGGAGCGGCATATCCCACAGTTTGTTAATAAACAAAGCGTACACACAGAGACAGCAGTGCCAGCGTTCAACTAAAGAATTACTCGGTCGTCTTCTTTCCATGAGCCAACAAGGCACAATGACGCATTACGACAAGAGCCGCGCTGCAGGTTTCCGTGATGAACACACGTCTGCGCCACCATGATTGACTTTGCAGAACAAAGGACGTTTTATTCGGCGCTAAAACGTGTTCATTCACAAGTCACTGCGTGATCTACCTCGTAGCGACGTACCAGGGCGCCAAGGTACGTCGAGAGGCATGGAGCGAATTTGAGCCATCAACGCATACCGCAAATTGTCTCCATCGTCACATTTCATGGAAAGCGCGTGCGCATATTTTTATGATTCTTGCTATAGGACGCGCCTAACGCTCTGGCTTGCGCGAAGAGAAATACACGTTTTCGGGTACGTGTCCGTGGCATAATAAAGCGGTGTTCTATAGTTTCACGCACAACAGAGAGACAAATATTAGTGGAAGGTACAAAGATACCCTTCCTACATAATCAGGCTTTAACAGGTATGCACTTAATAGAAGAATACATTTTAGAGAGTGGAGGGAAACAGGCATCTTAAGCACAAGTGCAAAGACGTCGTGTCCAGGTATGCCGGTGTATTGCGAGCAGTACAACGGACTCCCAAAAAACGTACTTGCGTATTTATTCAGATGTTTCTGTAAGGTACAGAACAAATGTTCATTTGAAAACAGAACAAGCATGGAGAGGATCACTTCATGAATGAATCCCTGCAAATATATAGGGCCGCGAAGCAAGATTTGCCAAAACCACTAAATTTGCTAATACACGGACGAGGTTCACCTGCAAGAACGTCCACATTAACGGATCAGCAATGCTTTGTTAGGAACAAGGACGCCATCTTATTTCGGGATATTATGTAAAAGACTTTTAAAAATCTCCATCTAAATCTTTATATTCTACATTATCTCATGTCAACCAAAAGCGATTGTGTGTCTTTTGGCATGCTGCTACATATGGCGCTGTACATCTCATGGGAAACTTGCATGCTCGATCGCAATGTAGAACTAATTGTGCTTTCGCACTAACATTTCATTAAAATTATTTTGCATTGGAAAGACTGTTAGGATCCAGAAGGGGAGAACCGGATTCGAAACCAACCGTCTCACTCGCTCACTCACTCACTCACACAAACACACACGCAACCACACGCACACACACACAGACACCGACAGACGAGGCGCCGTTGTACGGCGCCTCGCCCGCCGGTGTTCTCTCCTCCGCCTCCGCCTCGCCAGCCGGCGGCTCCCTGTTTCAGTGCACAGCAGCAGGGTACAAATCCTTGGCGCACTGCTGACAACCGCCCGATATGCTATGCCTGCGGTACCCCGGGACGTGTACCGCGCTTCTGCCGCCGGCGCTTGCCGGCCTTCGTGGACACCGCGCGACCACACAGCTCCTGCTTTCGACCATTCCGCATGCCTCAACGGCCGCCGCCTGAAGTATACGCTGCTGATGACATAATAGCTCCGCAGTCACAGCTCTATAGTAGTCGTCGCTCGCCTCAACCTCGTCGGCACTCACTCTCACCCATGCGTCGTAGGCCCAGTGCCAGTACTACTGAGGCGGAAAGCTGATTTCCGCAGTTTTTGAGACACGAACTGCGTCATCGTCGGAACATGAAAGTCCTCGTTTTTCCCCGCTAACGTTATTGAAGTGTCCGTTAATAGCATTAGATCTCTTGCGCTCGTCGATACAGGTGCTGCTGTATACGTAATTGGTGAGAAGCTTTGTCGTGCATTACGGAAAGTGACCATAACACCTTCGGTACTATTGCTTAATAGAGCTAGTGCACAACAAGTTCAGCCAGTTGCTATGTACACTGCCAGGGTGCTGATTCGAGACATTTTGTATGCTGACCATACTTGGCCATGTCGTTTGCAAAGACGGCGTCCTTCCCGACCCTGACAAGCCTAGTGCTGTCGCAGAATTTCTGCGGCCCACTACACTGAAAGAGCTCCGAAGTTTTGTTGGTCATTGATCTTATTTTCAACGCTTTGTGTGCAATTTTACCGGCATCATCGGTCCCCTGACGAAGCTCCAGGTTGGCCCTGGTCCCCATCGAGATTGGAATGCGGCATTTGACCAAGCCTTAATTACTTTGCGTCGTCTGCTTACCTCGCCGCCTGTTCTGCGCCACTACGACCCGAACGCACCGACCGAAGGTGATACGGACGCCAGCGGCGTTGGTCTTGGAGCCGCCCTTGCGCAACGCAAGCCTGGCTTTCCGAAATATGTGGTTGCATATGCGAGTCGTGCCCTCACGATGGCGGAAACCAATTATTCTGTCACAGAAAAGGAATGTTCGGCTATAGTTTGGGCCTTAAAACAAATTTCACTCTTACTTGTATGGCCATCCGTTCGACGTTGTGACAGACCACCACGCGCTCTGCTAGCTTGCGTCATTGAAAGACCCGTCGGGGCGTCTTGGACGTTGGGCTCTTTGGCTCCAATGATTTGACATTCGCATCATTTATCGCTCCAGGCGTCAACATTATGATGCAGATGCACTCTCCCGATCGCCCATGCGATCCGACGAAACGCCACCCTCATCCATGGAGTGCGCGGTTGCTAACATCGCTGTTACTGACATGCCGTCTAACAGAGAAAAGATCCGTGGATTGTGTCTCTCATTGTCATTCTCAACAGTTCTTCAATGACTACATGCCCTCGAGCCCTTCGTCGCCAAGCCATCCATTTCGTGCTACGGGACTCCATCTTGTACCGCCGAAACTATCAGCCAGACGGTCGCAAATGGCTGCTAGTCATCCCTCGCCATTTGCGTTCCGACATATGCACGTATTTACACGCTGACCCACAACAAGCTCATGCTGGCGTCTTGAAAACGTACGAGAGGCTCCGCTAGCGATACTACTGGCACGACATGTATTCTTATGTCCGCAAATGCATTCGGTCATGTGCAGCCTGTCAGCGACGTAAGGCATCTCCTCATACGACAGGCCTTCTGCAACCTTCACCGTGTCCTGCACGTCCTTCTGATCGGGTTGGCATTGACCTTTATGGGCCTCTTCCGTGCACTGCTGACGGAAATCGTTGGATAATTGCCGCAGTAGACTATCTCACAAGATGCGCCAAAACTGCTGCACTTGCTTCGGCTGCTGCTCGCGGCGTCGCCGCATTCATCTTACGGCACCGCGCACCGCGAGAACAGCTCAGCGACAGAGGCCGTGTCTTCTTGTCCGAAGTTATTAATGGGCTAATCGCCGCGTGCCGTACTATTCACCGCACCACTACGGCGTATCACCCACAGACTAATGGTCTAACGGAACAATTCAACCGCACCCTTGGTTACCTGCTCACCATGTATGTTGCTTCTAATTCTGATTGGGACGATGTCCTCCTTTTTGTGATGTACGCGTATAATACCGCCGCTCAGGCTACCACTGCGTTCTCACATTTCTTTCTTCTTTTTGGACGTGAACCATCCACTACCGTACCATATCATCGGATGCCACTGAATTCACCTCTCTTTCCGAAGTTGCTCGCCATGCTGAAGGGTGCCGCCGACGGGCTCGCTCATTCACGTCGGAAATCGAAGGAATCCACAAAGATCGCCACGACATTGATCAGCCCACAGAGTACTTCGCCGTGGACTCTCACGTCTGGCTGCGGCTGCTCTTCCAAGCTCCAGGCGTTAGCCCAAAGCTTGCTCCGAAATATCGGGCTCCGTACTGGATCATCGCGTGTACATCGCCTGTGAATTATGTGGTCGAACCGGTGACGACATTTTCAGACAAGCGCCGCCGTGGCCGCGAGATGGTTCACGTAAGCCGTCTGAAACCGCACCACGACCCCCTTATTGCGCCATCACCTTAGGCTGGTAGGATGGCTCCTCTTCGCCTCGGGGGCAATTGTAGTGGGGTAGTGGGGAATATGCATGCGGTGCTGTGCGGACTACCATCGCTGCGGCGCAAGACCCGAGCTCGGGCTGCTGATGCGAAGCGCTAGGACTCGTGATCAAGAGCTACTTGCGATTCCTCGAAGGAGCTGTAATAAACCCCCTTTCAATATATATCGTCATCATCATCATCATCAGCCTGGTTACGCCCACTGCAGGGCAAAGGCCTCTCCCATACTTCTCTAACAACCCCGGTCATGTACTAATTGTGGCCATGCCGTCCCTGCAAACTTCTTAATCTCATCCGCCCACCTAACTTTCTGCCGCCCCCTGCTACGCTTCCCTTCCCTTGGGATCCAGTCCGTAACCCTTAATGACCATCGGTTATCTCCCCTCCTCATTACATGTCCTGCCCATGCCCATTTCTTTTTCTTGATTTCAACTAAGATGTCATTACCTCGCGTTTGTTCCCTCACCCGATCTGCTCTTTTCTTATCCCTTAACGTTACACCTATCATTCTTCTTTCCATAGCTCGTTGTGTCGTCCTCAATTTGAGTAGAACCCTTTTCGTAAGCCTCCACGTTTCTGCCCCGTAGGTGAGTACTGGTAAGACACAGCTATTGTATACTTTTCTCTTGAGGGATAACGGCAACCTGCTGTTCATGATTTGGAACTGCCTGCCAAACACACTCCAGCCCATTCTTATTCTTCTGATTATTTCCGTCTCATGATCCGGATCCGCCGTCACTACCTGACCTAAGTAGATGTATTCCCTTACGACTTCCAGTGCCTCGCTGCCTATTGTAAATTGCTGTTCTCTCCCGAGACTGTTAAGCATTACTTTAGTTTTCTGCATATTAATTTTTAGACCCACTCTTCTGCTTTGCCTCTCCAGGTCAGTGAGCATGCATTGCAATTGGTCCCCTGAGTTACTAAGCAAGGCAATATCATCAGCGAATCGCAAGTTACTAAGCTATTCTCCATTAACTTTTATCCCCAATTCTTCCAAATCCAGGTCTCTGAATACCTCCTGTAAACACGCTGTGAATAGCATTGGAGATATCGTATCTCCCTGCCTGACGCCTTTCTTTATTGGGATTTTGTTGCTTGCTTTATGGAGGACTACGGTGGCTGTGGAGCCGCTATAGATATCTTCCAGTATTTTTACATATGGCTCATCTACACCCTGATTCCGTAATGCCTCCATGCCTGCTGAGGTTTCGACTGAATCAAACGCTTTCTCGTAATCAATGAAAGCTATATATAAGGCTTGGTTATATTCTGCACATTTCTCTATCACTTGATTGATAGTGTGAATGTGGTCTATTGTTGAGTAGCCTTTACGGAATCCTGCCTGGTCCTTTGGTTGACAGAAGTCTAAGGTGTTCCTGATTCTATTTGCAATTACCTTAGTAAATACTTTGTAGGCAATGAACAGTAAGCTGATCGGTCTATAATTTTTCATGTCTTTGGCGTCCCCTTTCTTATGGATTAGGATTATGTTAGCGTTCTTCCAAGATTCCGGTACGCTCGAGGTCATGAGGCATTGCGTATACAGGGTGGCCAGTTTGTCTAGAACAATCTGTTCACCATCCTTCAACAAATCTGCTGTTACCTGATCCTCCCCAGCTGCCTTACCCCTTTGCATATCTCCTAAGGCTTTTTTTACTTCTTCCGGCGTTACCTTCGGGATTTCGAATTCCTCTAGACTATTTTCTGTTCCATTATCGTCGTGGGTGCCACTGGTACGGTATAAATCTCTATAGAACTCCTCAGCCACTTGAACTATCTCATCCATATTAGTAATGATATTGCCGGCTTTGTCTCTTAACGCATACATCTGATTCTTGCCAATTCCTAGTTTCTTCTTCACTGTTTTTAGGCTTCCTCCGCTCCTGAGAGCATGTTCAATTCTATCCATATTATACTTCCTTATGTCAGCTGTCTTACGCTTGTTGATTAACTTCGAAAGTTCTGCCAGTTCTATTCTAGCTGTAGGGTTAGATGCTTTCATACATTGGCGTTCCTTGATCAGATCTTTCGTCTTCTGCGATAGTTTGCTGGTATCCTGCCTAGCGGAGTTACCACCGACTTCCATTGCACACTCCTTAATGATTCCCACAAGATTGTCGTTCATTGCTTCAACATTAAGGTCCTCTTCCTGAGTTAAAGCTGAATACCTGTTTTGTAGCTTGATCTGGAATTCCTCTGTTTTCCCTCTTACCGCTAACTCATTGATCGGCTTCTTATGTACCAGTTTCTTCCGTTCCCTCAATATATATGTATTCCGTTCAATATATATATATATATATATATATATATATATATATATATATATATATATATATATATATTATGCAGGGTGTTTCAGCTAACTTTCAGCCCACCCGGCTAAGTTCATTTCTGCGCGTAACGCTTGGGAGTAGTGCAATCACGACGCGCAAGCGGGCATGTCATGTGGTTCT
Source organism: Dermacentor variabilis (assembly GCF_050947875.1). Taxonomy (NCBI): domain Eukaryota; kingdom Metazoa; phylum Arthropoda; class Arachnida; order Ixodida; family Ixodidae; genus Dermacentor; species Dermacentor variabilis. Next base: position 2,846,159 of record NC_134572.1, on the reverse strand, counting down.
TTTTTTTTTGTATGTCGCGGGCATCCTCAGTAAGCTGAAGAACACTAATACCTGGTAGATGGAAAGACAGAAACTGTTTATTCGGATGTTTTGCAAAGCGCTCTACAACTTTCTAACTGGGATTTTCTGCCTAACTTCGTTGCTTCAGAAGATGGTTAATTAATCATGACTAACTATATAATTAAGCAAAATACAAGGATAGCGTGACACACTACATACAGAAATGAGCAACATGCATTTCGTCGCGTCGTCTTAGAAAGCATGGACATATTTTTAAACTCTGGCTAAACTTAACTGAAACATCCTGTATATGTACAAGCTCCTTTCTGCATAGCAACTTTCTCGAATGTTATTGCTATATTTAGATTATGTTGTCGCCGAGCCTTGTATAATCGCATTGTGTGCACGGCGATAACAGTGGTGCACATTCTAGAACTTACGCGAGCGTCAGTGATTACGCTGGGAGGTTCAATGCATCATGTGTAAATAGCCGACGCGTCGGATCCGTAAATGAGAGTTTGGATCACCGCCGCCTTGTACACGCCGCTATCGTTGTGTTATAGAGCGTTAGTTGGTTTTTTATTTAGAGTGTATTTTTATTTATAGATACGGTGATCTGAAATCAGATCATGGAAGATTTGTAGAATAGCATACCAGACTTGTGGCAGAAGTTCGCCCAATGAAGAGTTAGTTGCGTGTTTCGCAGCTGTGTCACCATGACAGTGGCCTTCGTCCTGTTGTGGACGTAATAGGCTGATGACGATCATACTAAGGATGATGATGCTGATGCTGAAATGATTGCCAATAATATTGTACGGTTTAAGAACATGTTTCCAGCGTTCTTTCTGTCCGTCGATTGGGACAAAACCAGCGTTGTCACACTCCTCGCGCGGTTGTGGATAATGATGGAGCACTTGACGTTCAGTATGAATAGGCCCTAAGGAAAACGTATACGTTGGGCAGATAAGGGCTTCGAAAATCCTATTCATGGTGTGTTACCTCCTTCGAAAAAGAGCCAAACATGTCCTTTCTCAGTACTTCTCGTCTCTGCTGTGATTTTTTTCTCTGTCTCTGTTGTGATCTCGTAGGGCAAGCAAATCGCGACTGTGAAAGAAGACTAAAGCCGTACGATAGAGAGGCGTGCTCATTAGAGCCGTGTATGCATGGATGGATACGGCATTATTTCGACCACTTAACTTCTAACCCGGCATGCCGTGGCCCATTTCAGGTGAAATGCCACAAAATACGCCCTGCTAGTGCTCCCACGGTTAGCATTCGAGTCGCGAAAGGTTCCTTAATTATACCAACGCTGCTCAACTAGCGTATGCACATTCACTTTCCGAGTCTATGGTGGAGCACTTTCTCAAAATGCATGTTCTAAGGCCGCATAGATTTGAATACGATTAAGCGTCCCTGGAGTTCGTCACAAAAGCTGTTTAATTATGCTAGCGTAATGACGTTCCTGGAAGCTGCACTCTGGTCATCTTTGTCCTTTACTGCACTGCTCATCAGTGGCAGTCGCAAGAACACCGTAACCGGACACATGTGCCACCAGTCTTGTTAGGCGCGCACCATTATGCGACATTCACCTGCACAAATGAGAAACCAAAACCTGGGATAGCTGTACATTTGGTCGAACCATTCAGGGTGTTATAGCTAAATTTAGTAATGGCTTAAAAAATATTCGTCTGCGCTTAAGATGACTTGAATCAATGTTGATTCCTGGCTGCCATAGCAAGCAAATGACATCTTGTGCGTGCTTTTTTCACTTCGCGTTCAGTCGAGGTTGAGCTCCGTCGGCCTTAAATTTAGGCGAAATTCCCAACGAGGAAGCTCTAGGGAGCGTTCTAGGGAAACGTAAAATTCAAGAGTATGTAAATTTATACCTTACCTATAGTTCGAAAACTTGCCCTGCTACATAAAATGTAGACATGAGCTGACTGTGATAGTTGCGGCAGCGAGGAATCAATCGAACATATCCTTTGTCATTGCCCCAGCTGCAGCTTCGAAAGAAAGTTGCTCGCTAAGGAGTTGGCGCACTTCGACGAGCGGCCGCTTTCTGAGCAGATGATCTTAAGTGCCGACTGATGCGCTCTTCACACCAGAAGGCGACGAATGCACTACTGAAGTTCCTCCGGTCAAGCGACTTGTTTGAACAACTGTGACACTCCTGAGTTCTTTTGTGCATGTGCGTGCGTGCGTGTGTTTGTAATCGCCATCTCTTTCTATGTGTGAACATTCTTTTCCTTTTTTTCTGTCTCCTTACCCCTTCCCCAGTGCAGGGTAGTATACTGGATATCTACCTTCTGGTGAACGTGCCTGCCTTTCGCATCTCATTTATCTCTCTCTCTCTCTCTGTCTGTCTCTCTCTCTCTCGCTATTATGGAACCACCTTTTCGCGTTATAGATAACACCAGCAAGTGACAAGCAGCAAGAAAACAGTATACGACCATATACTGTCTGTTCGGCGCGATCTCTCTATCTCGCCGCGTACTAACGCTAAGCGCTAAGTGCTGCCACTGTGAGAGTTGCATAGCGACGATGATTTCACTTTCTTCGTGCAGGTGATAGGTATCATGAGCGGCCACGTTTGCTGCTGTCGACATAGCAACCTAAACCGATAGCCACGCTGAATTTCAAAACCAACGGCTGTGCCGCTGCCCTGTCGCTTTCTTGGGCTTCTCTATTATTCCCCTTGGCAAAAACGAGAAGAAATGGGCTTAACCGATGGGATAGAGTTTTATTAGTCATATGATAAGAAGCCGACAAACACTTAGACCAAGGACAACATAGGGCAAATAAGTTGTGCTTAATAACTGAAATAAAGAAACGATAAATTAATGAAAAAGAAAGTGGATGAAGAAACAGCTTGCCGCACGTGGGGAACGATCCCACAACCTTCTCATTACGCGTGCGACGCTCTACCAAAGGATGTTCCGCATCCGCCGCCAAGGTTTGTGATTGGTGGCGCTGGCTAACATTCCCAGGGTTCTACTAGGAAACATAAATACCCAAGAAAGTGGATGGGGAAACGGCGCCGCGGTAGCTCAATTGGTAGTACATCGCACGCGAAATGCGAAGGTTGTGGGTTCGTTCCCCACCTGCGGGAAGTTGTGTTTTTATGAACTCTCTTTTACATTATTTTCCGTTTCTTTATTTCATTTATTAAGCACAAGTCATTTCCCCCATGTTGTCCTTGGTGTCAGTGTTTGTTGGCTTCTTATGATATCACCTTGGCATAGTGCCACGCACATAGTATCTGCGCCGAATGAGCTTACCAAACGTGCACTCCAAATTAAACGCTCTGTCTGCCAGCGCCCTCTTCCGAGGCCATTTATGTTGCGCAGCGTAACTACGCCGTTGTGGCCACTGCCAGCAAACCGAGACGAGCGCATATTAAGAGGGCACACGCCGTATGCCGGATGACAAGATCGATAAACATGCGTAGCCTGGTCCGCGCGCAGAGATGGCTTAGCGGCCGGGCCGAAACCCAAAGCTCGGTCCACGCCGGGCGAGGTGCGGGGGATGTGCCGGACCCTCTTTTCCGGCTCTTGTCCGGCGCCGCTTGAATATTTATGAGGTTTTAAAGGTCATTACGTCCGGTCGGGATCACGGAGCCTCCATCGGCCTGAGGTCGTTTCCAAAGCGGCTGGCGCAAGAGGACGGCGGATCAAGACGGCAGAGAATCAACCAGTCGAGGAGGGTATACTACATGATGCAAGATCAGTAAGGAGGAAAAGGTTGGCAAGAAAGCCGTGACGCGGATCACATGGTATACACAGTCTCTGCCCAGAACATGGAAAGAGCCGTCTCCCGAAGGGTTCCCTACGAAGAGCTTCTATGGAGGGAATCGCTCTCAGAGGAAATGGGCGTCATCGAATGACGTTCGCGCGTCGGCGTCCAGAAGGCTCATCTTTTCACTTATGCAGGTCTGCTACATTATTTATCCGGAGTCATTCAAGAGATGTATTTTCATGGCACTCTGCACACATGTCTGCGCCAAAATGTGCGACGCTTCATTGGTGCCGACAACCATCATTATTTGCCATTGAACCAAAGCACATACCGGTACCCATACTGCAGATGCCCATTACTTCGACCAATTTGAACACGCTGATGTTTCCGTGTTCGTAGTCTACTAAATGATTGATTTCTGCTTCATTCATGGACGCCATAACACTGACCACAACTTTGTTTGAACTCGTGCGCAACGTCAGCCATCAAAGAAATGAGTCGTAGCAGTGACTTAACCGTCAGAGTCGCAGCAGTAGACTTAACCGTCAGTGCGACCGAGTGCATTTAATGGAATCGGATACACCAGCATCAGCTACTGACGTTCATCATACGAACGGATGAGCTACTTTACCAAGTAGGACGATCTTACGAAGATTAACTACATTATTGTACAGGATCCTGCATATTTCACTTAGCGTGTTTTAAAAAAGACTTTCTTCTTACCGCTGCACTGTCCTTGCTAACATTTAGCATAAAGATCGCACCTTGGGGCCCACATTGTTCACTCTAAAACTTGCTGCTGGTAATTGCCTGGCGTTTAAGAAAAAGGTGCGGATTTGCCTTCGCTTACGGGGATGCGAGCTGCTGCCGTGACGGCGCCAGCATGAACTTGCGTCGCCGCCTGCCGGCAGCTGCAGAATGGGAGGGACGTCAGGGAGGGTTGCCACGTGTAAAATGATGGACACGAAAAGCAGGGAAAAAGAAATTGTGCAACACGCAACATCACACCAATTATGTAGCATGCAATGAAGACCTATTCTACCGTATACTTTATGGAACGTCCTTTCTGCCTAGTTCTAGAAATCAGACTGCTGCTTCACCACCTCGTCGAGCAAGGACACGACATCACGTTGCAGTGGATTCCAAGCCACTGTGGCATTATCGGCAATGAACATGCCGACGCAGCAGCACAATCTGCACATGAGGAGGGCTTGCAAGACTCCATTCCATTCTCAAGAACAGACGCTGCAACGAAAATTCGTGTGCTTGCAAATGAAGCCATCAAAACCTTATGAAACACACCAAGCTTAAAGCATACACGTCTTCACCGACTAGACCCATCCCTTCGACTTCGACCACCATCTGGACTCTCGACTCGAAACAGCAGTAATTTGCCGACTGTAGCTTGGGGTCGCGTACACAAGATCCTTCGCCTTTCGAGTCGGTATGGACGACAGCGCGACTTGCAGACACTGCGGCGGCGAGGAGACTATCGAACACGTGCTTTGCCACTGTCCTCAATACAGCGCGCACCGGCTGTCACTAGCGACCGCGTTGGCATGCCTTGACGACAGGCCACTTTCAGAACAGTCAGTTTTGGAATGCCGACGTGAACTGTCGTCGCAGCAAAAGTCGGTCAAGGCTTTGTTGACTTTTCTACGTGACAGTGGCCTATTAGAAAGACTAGAATGACCCCATTTCGTCCCTTCTCATATTTTTTTCTCCCGCTTTTATTTTTGCCACGCTCTTCTTTCCGTCATTACTTCCCCTTTCCCTTCCCCTAGTGCAGTGTAGCAAACTGGAGGTTTTAAGTCTGGTTAGCCTCCCTGCCTTTCTCTCATTTGCATCTCTCTCTCTCTCTCTCTCTCTCTTTCTGCCGCAGAGAGGGTGTTCCACATCAGCGGCCAAGGTTTCTGAGTGGTGTGCGCTGGCTAACACTCCCCGAATTTGTTGTAGTAGTGAAATATAAATACCCAAGAAAGTTGATAGGGAAACGGCGCCGTGGTAGCTCAATTGTTAGAGCATCGTACGTTTAATGCGAAGACGTGGGATCGTTCCCCACCTGCGGCAAGTTGCTTATTCATTGACTTTCATTTCCATTAATTTATCACATCTTTAAGTTAATTAGTTAGTGCAAGTAATTTCTCCTATGTTGTCCATGGTGTCATTGTCTGTTGGCTTCTTATGACGGGAAAAATAAAAAATAGGGCCCCTCGGCTAACGCATTTCTTCTCGTTTATATATATTGTTACAAGCTGTCATGAATCACGCCTGCCGCGCAGACAAGCAGAAGAAAGAAGAAAACGACGTTGGCCAAGCTGCCGCGAGACCGCTCTTCAAGAACCGCGCCTATCAACCAGATTCATCTGGTTCTGTGTTAAACACCTCGTGTGTAACATTTGGTGGAGCTGTGCGGGGTAACTCCCACGACCTACAACGGAACCACCAGCACAAGAGCTACGCCGAAGCCGTCGCCTCGCCGGACTTTCGCCGTCGCGCTCCATCATGGCTACAGAGCAAAATACCCTCACCAGCAGTGCCTCGGCAAGCCCAGTCCCTATCCAGCACTACCGAAAGCGACGCACGTTCTCGGCGAAGGCAGATGAACATGTGGATGAGTGGCTAACCCATCACGAAACGGTAAGCCAATACAATAACTGGAATGCTGCCAGTTAGCTTAGGAACGTTGTTTTCTTCCTGGCCGGCACGGCGCTGGTATGGTACGACAACCACGCGGACATGCTAACTATATGGACACGCTTCGTTGAGGAAATCAAAAAGTGTTTCGGTGACTCGGACGCAAAGAGGAAACGTGCGGAACTCACATTAGCCCAGAGAGCTCAGGTACCCGGCGAGACTTGCACTACCTATATCGAAGAAATTTTGTAGTTGTGCCGAACCGTCAACCCTCACATGACAGAGGAAGATAAAGTGGGGCACGTGGTAAAAGGAATAGCGGAAGACGTGTACAACTTCCTCATTGGTAAAGAGAACTTGCACACTGTTTCAGAACTGATACGGCACTGTCGTACGTTCGAGGCGCTGAAGACTCGCCGAATTACACCAAAGTTTGGACGGCTGGCCAATGTAACAACTGTAGCAAGTGTTGACACGAGTCCTCCGCTCCCAGACCTTTCGTCCGCCATCCGCCAGATAGTCCGCGAGGAGCTACAGCGACATGAAGAACAGGCACGTTATGCGGCACCACGTTGCAGTCCCTCCGTTTTCCGAGACACTCTTTGGGAATCCCCTTCGGCTACTTGGAACCACTCGGTGAACGTCGCGGATCTTAACGGCTCCAGAGACGAACCGCATTACATTACGACCGAACCACCACGCAATGATTCGCCCCCTCAACGTTTTGATCCTCGCCCACGCAACTTTCGTCCACGAAGACTCGCCGCTACCTGCGACTTTCAAGGGGAAGAGCCTCGTTACCCTCAACCGATGTCTTCGGCAGAATACTTCAATCCGCATTCTGAAGTTCGCCCTTCGCCAATGTGTTACTGCTGCGGCATGCCTGGCCATATAGCTAGGTACTGTAGCCGACGCCGAGCATCGAACAACGAATCGTCAGCGCCGACTATGCGGTCTAGCGGTCGTACACTGCGCACTCAGTGGCCAGGAGACTCCACTTCAGGAAGTCACTTTCGAGAGGACCGATGCACCGCCCAGGAGACCTACTTTGGAGAAGAAAGAACCCGGAACCGCTACCGCTCCTCTGCCTCCGACCGTACTCTGACGCCACCACCAGCCTTCCGAGCCTCCCGATCACCATCCCCTCGGCCGCGATTCACGTCACCATCGCCTCGGCACCGTTTCGTGTCGCCCCAGCCGGGAAACTAGCCAGCGCGGCCGATGGAGGTGAGGTCGCTGGAAAATGTGTGGTGCCGACTCACCTACCTCCAATTATTCTCATGCTAAAGAATAAGGTTCATGTACTGATTGATGGGGTCTCTACAATGGCTTTAGTCGACACGGGAGCAACTGTCTCGGTCATGAGTGTGGGGTTTAAAGGCCTTCTGGGACGCAAGGTTATGTTTCGTTGGGACCAGTGCACAAGTTTCCGTGGAGTCAGTGGTGAATCATTATACCCGGTTGGTGTGTGTAACGTGGATGTGTCATTGGGTGGGAAAGCTTTTAATGCAGAGTTTACTGTTCTTCCTCGCTCCTCGCATGACGTGTTTCTGGGGATTGACTTTTTGCAATTTTGTGGTGCGAATGTTGACTGCCGGACGGGAGAACTCAGTGTTGACACCAGTGTTTCACCTGTGCTCTTTGAAGGTGAAGCTTGCCCGGAGAGTGTGCTGTGCGTGTCTGAGGATACAGTTGTGCCCGCCTTATCCGCGATGCGTGTTGCCGTCGCCTGTTCATCTCCGACTCCTATCTCGTTCGACGCTGCAGTGGAACCTGTACATCGGAACTGCCTCAAGAAAAACGTGTTAGTTCCGCACGGCGTAGTCTCAGTGACCAACGGATGCGTGGGGCTGTGGGCGCTAAACTGTTCCACTGAAGCGGCAGTGCTACCGCAAGGCCTAAAGATTGCCACGTTTCAGGAAGACTCGCCCGTATCGGTGGCAGTACTTGCAGAGCTCCCCGATGGAGGAGCAACCAGTGTCTCGAGCCCCGGGAGCTCGAAGATACTTTCCATGATTGACAAGTCACTCAGCGATCACGAGCGTCGAGTTTTGATGGCCCTGCTTACGAAACATACCTCGGTATTCGACTTTGCGCAGCACGATGGCCCGCCATCAATTTCAGCGTCCAGAACTCGTCACCGCATCAACACGGGAGCCGCCCAGCCGATCCGACAAAAACCCTATCGTGTATCCCCGTCAGAACGCAAGATAATCAGCGATCAAGTCCAAGAAATGCTATACAAAGGCGTCATTCGAGAATCATCTAGTCCTTGGGCAGCCCCCGTGATATTGGTGAAGAAGAAAGACGGTACGTGGCGGTTCTGTGTTGATTACCGTCGCCTAAACGCCGTCACTAAGAAAGATGTATATCCGCTCCCACGAATTGACGACGCCATCGACTGTCTCTTTGCGGCATCTTACTTTTCCTCAATCGATTTACGGTCAGGTTACTGGCAAATTCCTATACACAAGGACGACAGAGAAAAGACAGCATTTGTAACACCCGACGGACTATTCGAGTTTAACGTGGTGCCTTTCGGGTTGTGTAAAGCACCCGCAACGTTCGAAAGGTTCATGGACACGATATTACGCGGCTTAAAATGGGAAGTTTGCATGTGCTACTTAGACGACGTTGTGATCTTCGGGCGAACGTTTAGTGAGCACAACAAACGTTTGGATTTGGTCTTGAACTGCTTGGAGAAAGCGGGCCTTGTGCTCAATTAAAAAAAATGCCGTTTTGGGGAACGACAAACTCTTGTGCTAGGCCATCTGGTCGCTAAAGAAGGCATCCGACCAGATCCACAAAAGACTGCGGCCGTAGAAGCATTTAGAGTACCCAACTCTGTCAAGCAGTTAAGAAGTTTCTTGGGCCTGTGCTCCTATTTTCGCCGATTCATTCCCCGGTTTGCTGACATGGCTCATCCACTTACATGCCTTCTCCAAAAAGGCGTTCCCTTTGAGTGGACTGCAGATTGCGACTCATCGTTTCGCCAGCTCAAGTTCCTGTTGACATCCCAACCAATTCTACGGCACTTTGATCCTTCATCACCAACTGAGATTCACACCGATGCCAGCGGCGTAGGCATCGGTGCTGTGCTAGTTCAGCGTGTTGACGACAGTGAACACGTGATCTCTTACGCTAGCCGGTCCTTGAGCCGCTCCGAGCGAAACTACACAGTGACCGGACAAGAGTGTCTGGCGGTCATCTTCGCCGTGCAACGGTTTCGTTCGTATCTCTATGGGCACCCCTTCACTGTGATAACAGATCATCATTCGCTATGCTATCTTGTGAATCTGCGGGATCCTTCAGGATGACTAGCGCGCTGGGTCCTCCGTCTACAGGAATATGATTTCGTTATTTGCTACAAAACTGGCCGGCGACATGCTGACGCTGATTGTCTCTCTCGGATGCCACTTCAAACAACTGAATGTGATGCGGACAATTTTGATGAATACATCGCTTTTGTGTCCCCGGAATTTCCGGATATGGGTACCGTCATATACGAGCAGCACAAGAACGAGAGCTTACAACCGCTCTTCGCGGCAGCACAGGAGTCACCTGCAGGCAGTCGCTTTCGCCTACGTGATGGTGGCGCGCTGTATAAGAAGAGCTACTCGACCACTGGTGCACGCTACCTTTTAGTTGTCCCCAAGAACCTTCGCCACCAAGTATTACACGCCATGCACGATGACCCAACTTCCGGTCATCTTGGTTCCACGCGTACCCTCTACCGGGCTCAAGAACGTTTTTACTGGCGTAAGATGCGGAAAGATATTGAACGGTACGTCGCCAGCTGTTCTCAATGCCAGCGCTACAAGCGTCCGCCACAAGCGCCACATGGCCTGCTTCAACCAGTCCCCCCTTCTAGCGTCCCCTTTGAGCAAGTTTGTATAGATCTTCTGGGCCCTTTCCCGCGATCCTCCAAGGGTAATCGTTGGGTTATCGTTTGCGTAGATCACCTTACCCGCTATTGTGAGACCGCCGCATTGCCATCGGCCACAGCTACAGAAGTTTCTATCTTCTCGCTGGCTAACGTTATACTCCGACATGGACCTCCTCGCATAGTAATTAGCGATCGTGGGCGACAGTTTACCGCGGACGTGGTTGAAGAAACCCTTCGTCTGTGTTCATGTAGCTTCCGCCATTCAACGCCCTACCATCCACAAACTAATGGTCTGGTCGAGCGCACAAACAGAACGCTTGCCAACATGCTGTCCATGTACGTCGATTCAGCACACAAGAATTGGGACAGTATCTTGCCTTTCATTACCTGTGCCTTCAATACCGCGAGACACGAGACCACTGGTTACTCACCATTTCTACTTCTGTGTGCTCGTCCGCCGCGCTACACCCTCGACACCATATTTCCCTACTTCGCTCATGACAACGAATCAATTGATGAGATCCTATGTCGAGCAGAAGAAGCGCGACGCCTCGCTAGGCTGCGCACCCTAGCATCGCAGGACCGGTCCAAGATCCGCTAAGACGGGCGTCACCGCCACGTTTACTTCGATCCTGGTGACCTTGTGTGGCTCTGGACGCCGTTGCGGAAGCGTGGCTTGTGCCAGAAGTTTCTCGCCCGCTACGTCGGCCCTTACGTTATTCTGGAGCGCCTCAGCGATGTAAACTACCGCATTGCGCGTCTCACGAGCAGTCGACGACGCTCGGCCAAGGCTGAAGTGACGCACGTTGCGCGTCTGAACCGTTACAATCCACGAGATGACTGACTCGCCCGGCGGGCTTTGTCTGCCAGCGGGGAAATGTTACAAGCTGTCATGAACCACGCCTGCCGCGCAGACAACCAGAAGAAAGAAGAAAACGACGTTGGCCAAGCTTCCGCGAGACCGCTCTTCAAGAACCGCGCCTATCAACCAGATTCATCTGGTTCTGTGTTAAACACCTCGTGTGTAACAATATATATATATATATATATATATATATATATATATATATATATATATATATGTGTGTAATGTTACATACATGTGTATTATGTTATGCTTTGAATGTCCCGACCATTTTCTGGCAAGTATTATTTATTGATCAAAGATAAGTTGCCGATTCCGTTACGCAGTTTCTTCTCTGCGCCCGCGGCAATAAACTTGGACAACTGGGAGCGGATGCTCAGTCTGCGCGGAGAAATCAATTCATCCGCTTGGCAGAGCCGATGAACACAGCCGAGAGACGAAGAGAGCAGGAGCCGGAAGGCGGGGATAATCGCGGAGGCAGTCGCAGTCTTGGGAGAGTTTGCGGAAGAGCGCTAGCTTTGAGTGATGGGCCGGAATTGGCCCGAGTGAAGGGAGAACAGAATCTCATCATTCTTGGCGACGGCCGCGGAGACTGGCATTAGCAAGCGAACCCCTCCGGAACCGAGTGAAGGTAATAGATAGACGAACAAGTAGGCCGGCTACGGGGCAGCTTGTAAACATGGCAACAGGAAAAAGGGTCTCCAGCATCCGGACATGATTAAAGAATGTACGATTCGACTAGCAAAGGAAATACCAGTGTCTAGTGCGCCGTCATCACCCGTGTTACGCATGCAGCACAGAACGCACAAAAAGAGCTGAGAGTAGAAAACAAAATGCAGAGTAAAGTAAGGGGACGCGCTTTGTTGCTATAGCTATAAGGATATAACGTTAGGCGAGTGTAACACATTGTTTTGCAGTGACTAATACATGTTTGAAAGAGAGCTAAAGTGAATAATCACCAAGAGGCCAGTGCTAGCGAAAGACGCAAAGTGGATACATCGAAGGGCAGACGAGATGCGCGGTAAAGGGAAGCGAGCCAGTTTGTTTTGTGGCTCGAGTGTCGATACGTAGAATGCGCGGTAAAGGTGTTCCAGCATTCGTCTGTGTGATGCTGAACAATGTCGAAACACGCATGCGCTTCGAACTGCTGCATGAGGAGCGGTGGTGATACAGACAGCCAGACAGTCGGCCGGAGCATTTCTTTTCCGGGATACGAATGTCAACTTCAAGGATTGCTGAATTCATATGATAGAGCAGGCTACAATTTACAGGATTTATCGCTGTCAGAATTGAAAACTCTATTGCTGTCACCTCTTTAGAGTGCGTTTGTGAATGATTAGTAATGCATGTTACGTTCTTTTTTTTTTTGCTATGTTACCAAGTGCATATCATTTAATTATTTCAATTCCGCAGTGTGTTTTGCGTTGTTATTACTTGTGGAAATATTTCATTGTTTTTCATATACTGTATAACTGCAATATCTTATGGCCATTATATAAATATAATTTATGTGGCGCTTGATGTGTTACCCCATGCAGCCATATTGTACCTAAGGGGGTGAGGTTACCTCAAGCCGCTTCTGTGCAGCTTTTTTCCCCTCATCCCCCTCCACCTCTGTACCTCTCTCCTCTGTACCTGTGTGTGTGTGTGTGTGTGTGTGTGCCAATGGAAATAAATAAATAAAATAAAATAAAACTCCCTCAGAAATGTCTAGTAGGAAGACTTGCTTGTGGACCCATATAATCAGACCACCTTTCTTGTCAAACTGTCTGCTTCATTCATAAAGGCTATAAGGGCAACGTTTTAACATGTATGGTTTAATTACAGGCAAGTAAAATGTTTATTGCAACAACTCCAAGTAAACAGATTCAAGATTACAGACACGTAATCAACGAGAAGAAAGGGGGTTAACCGAGGGGCCCGATTTTATTAATCATGTCATAAGAAGCCAACAAACAAAGCCATCAAGGACAACACAGGGGAAATTACTTGTACTTACTAATTGAAATAAAGAAATTATAAATTATTGGAATTGAAAGCGGATCCACTTTCAATTCCATTAATTTATAATTTCTTTATTTCAATTAATAGGTACAAGTAATTTCCCCTGTGTTGTCCTTGGTGTCTTTGTTTGTTGGCTTCTTATGATAAGGAACGTAATCAAGTAGTATAGAAGGCATACGTGAATATATAGGGAAACATCTGCAACGACTTTAGAGCTAACTTGCTTCTTCAAAAGGCAAGCTTTGTATCTTTAACCTCCAAACAAAGCACTTCAACCTCGCAACGGCTGTAAGAGTGGGTACCACTGGTCACGCAGTGAAAAGGAAATAGCGCCGCTTCCTGTCATTTTCTCGCGCGTTATCGGCACAAATCCACCTCAACTTACGACCACTCTATCGCTCACGTATCAAGAATTAGTAAACGGGCGCACTTTTAACCAATGCGCAGAAGCATGTCTGATGCACAGCACTGGTATGTTCGAAGCTGAACGTTTCGTGACGCTCCGCAGAGTAAACCAGTGACCAGCCATAATACGTTTTTGCTGCAAGCTACTACAAGCTACAGAACATCTGCGTTGGCAGCATTTTGCGCTGCAAGAACAAATTTAACGCAACTAAGTACACCAGTGAGCGACTATAGGCAGAACATAAATGATCAGATAGTGGCCGCACCGAGGAACGTTATCGAGTCAGAACCATGACGAGCCGCTGCTACAAAGTGAATGACAAATAAAAAGTGATGAGAAAACTATACTCACATAACTAAATACTATTTAACTCAGCGGCTAGCCCACTTCTAGTACCTGCACCATGTACGGTGCTTGCTCCGTTTGGAAAAGACAAAATGAGCTCCAAAAGCGATTACAAGTCCTCTGAAGCTGTGGCTAGATCTCGGTGTCGTTCACCGAGTCACCGTCTACGATATCCGCCGGTTCGCTGAGCCGCACCGCGGCGTCATGCACATTCATTGTAAACACGGGGGTAACTTGGGCAAGCAATAGACGCGTCACCACGTAATCAAACATGGCGCCACTCACCGGATCGCTACCTTTTGCAGTACTCTACGCCAGATGCCTCGTAGCTGCCAGGGCGCTGTTGCTTCTGCTAAACAGGAGCGGCCTTGCATACTGCGTCATACTAACATGTCGCACCCGCGCGTTGTCAGAACACCGTCCGAGGGGTTTGAGCACAACGCTAAACATGAACCTTTCCTCAATGTTTCGTCTGTCCCACTGTCATATGCCAATGGAACTAAATCTGTCTATCGCTGTCCATTGTGTGTGTGTGTGTGTGTGTGTGTGTGTGTGTGTGTGTGTGTGTGCGTGCGTGCGTGCGTGCGTGCGTGCGTGCGTGCGTGCGTGCGTGCGCGCGCGTGTATGTGTGTGTGTGTGTGTGTGTGTGTGTGTGTGTGTGTGTGTGTGTGTGTGTGCGTGTGTGTGTGTGTGTGTGTGATTAGAGAAACACCTGTGTGTTGTCATGCGCTTGTTGCTCCTCAGCGTCCCATCACTGTAAACATAAATGAGCCTGAATAAGCGTTTTTATCGTTGAATGCTTTGGGAACCTTTATAGTCCAATATATTTACTCGATCACCATAGTAAAAAAGCATAAAACATGAGTATCCCTCGTTAACCAAATGACCGAGGGAAAAAAACGCAATGGCCGGATATCAGTCCTGTTATGATTGGGGGCTCAATCCCATCGTTCGTGATCCGTTGTCAAGATTGGAGTCGGGCATGAATTAGAAGGTAGCTGGCCCATGCCGTTGTCCAACTTATCAACGCTGCGGACGTTGATGAAGGGAAGGACTGCTTCTCATCGAGAACGAGGAATATGGGTTTATTTAGAGTATTTACATGCAGTTCATCAGTCTAGCATGACTGCGAGAGAAAGTCCGTCAGCCTAACACGACTGCTTGAGAGAGTGTCTCAGTCTAACATGACTGCTTAGGAAAGTGTCTCGAGCATCCGTACAACAGCCGTTTATAAAAACTCGGTCCTCCCCCGATTCAAAGTTGGCGGAAACGTTCGTCCAGTCATCGTAAACACGCCGCCTCTCCGCGGGACGGTTTACACACACACACGCACACACACACGCACACACACACATAGGTGCACGGTCCGGAGTCGACGTCAGGGGGGCTTCGTAGAACTCGGAGCCGACCCGCGCATTGCGCCCGGGTAGTCTTTGTCTTGCGTCTTGGTCAGCGCGTGGGAAGGGGTGTCCGACGACGTTACCGTGGCAACTCCCCCACTCATAGCAGATGAGGTCCGCGTTGGGGAGTTCGGAAACAATAGTTGGCCCGCCGAACTCATTCAGTCACAACGGCGACGAGGCTAGAGCGTAACGGTGGCGGTTTCAGCACAAAGCCTGCTTCGTCAAACGCATTCTAGCTGAAGCGACGGAGAGTGGAGGACGCGCGTATTGTTCCCGACACAAAGTCGACTTAGTCACGCCGTGGCTAGAGGTTGGCGGCGGCGCTCCAGGAAAGTTGCGGCCACTGTCGCAACTGGACGGCAAAACTTGCACTGCAGCTGGCCGTTCTTAACAGTCCATTTACAAATGGAAGTTCATTAGTGTGAAAACCTCGAGCCATGAAATGGATAGAAAACGTATTTCCTCCGCGCACGGTAAGCACAGCTTGTAGCCGGCATAGGTATACGATATACGACGCACAGCGTTTTTAAACTCCTCGGCGCCAAATGTTATTTCGTCAGCGGGAACGTATTCAATACATAAACGTGAATTCATTCCCAACACTCGTATACATATAGGTGCGCTAAAATCGGCCGTGAACGGAGATTTTTTTTCCTCGCGGGAAATCTCATACGTAAATGGAGTAAAATAGAAGCTAGTGCGGCAGTCGCGTAAGCTAGGCGCACTGGGGTTCGTTACGGCTCTGCTATTTTTTCTGGGACACAACTATGGATACTACTCTGGATAATCAGCACTCGTTTCCACACGCCTTTGACGTCACAGCCCAGACAGCTGGATATCTGCTCAGCACACGACGGAGACCGCCTCGGTGACGGCGGCATGAGGACGTGACTCGAGGCCCAGCATCCGTGGACACCTCCAGGGCATGAAGTCTCCCTTCAGTGGAAGGGGGCGGGGCCATCATAGGGCGGAGACCAGTACAGTGCACGCAAACTTACGCTCGCTCATGTATTCCAACTGCCTTGTAGCGAGGAAAACCTGAGTCCCAAAATGTTTTTATGGTGCGGCTCCAGTCTTCTATGTGTGCTTGAAGAAGCTGCCATTCTGCTCTCGAAATGACTTGATAGCCAAACGTCGATTTCACGGAATTAAGAAGCCCGCGTATACAGGCGATATTGCCGCGCGACTGGCCGCTAGAGGCAATTTGCGTGTATTCGCGGGCTTCTTTCACGCTCGGAAAAACACTTTTATGTAGCGCGTATCGAGCAACAGAAAGCTGTACCGGGAGTTTTTCATGTTTCTCTACAATTTTGTCATTGACACTTTTCACCTAATTATAATCTTTGAGAAGTTGATTAATCAATTAAAGGGGCCCTGAACCACCCCTCGGGCTTGGTGAAATAACATAGTCCGCGGGTAGCGCACGCTGAGGTGAATGCCAAGTTTTGCTGTCGTACGCGGTGCATGGAGCTCGCAAGCGGATCGCGAAGTCACCTTTATCTCAAGCTCTCTTTTTTTCAACCGAAGGTCCTGTCTTCACTCTCATCTGGACGCAATATTTCGTCATCGTACGCTTTTATTTCGTCATTACCTTAGACGGCTGCTATTGGCCGATAGCCGACATCAAGCTGCGGTCGGCTACGTGGCGTTGATACTGCAGCCGCCGCGGAGTGCCGCCACGAGTCCACCGGCTAAGTGCACTGCGGCTCGCTGACGATAACCGCGTTTGGCTTATGTTTAGCGCATCGTTGGCACCAACGGCAGAAGTTGCGGCGTCTACATTAACATCTAAAATGAGATTTCGACTGCGCCCCACGGTGATATTTAGAAGGCGGAGCGTTGTGGGCACGCCTCACCGTGCCGTAGCCTTCTCAGTGCAAGGCATTGAAGAAGGAACGGGAGCACAGCGGAGGCCATGTTTGATTGCCAAGAACAGCGCTACTCCTGAACGCATTGAAGTACATTTTGCGGCAAAGTATTTCTGAAACATCCTATTTTCACTTCACATGCCTTTCTCCACTCCGATAAGAAGTGGTTCAGGGCCCGTTTAAGCCCTCTTGGCCGGGCAGCAGCAATGTCATTTATGCACGCGCGACGACCCTCGTCCAGCGGAACCAACCTCGCATTAGTCAGATCTTTGCATTAGTAAGATCTTGATGAGGGCTAGTTGGTTCTTGTCTGTGCGCTTGTCTGTGGTATTTGTTTCCTTGAGTCCTGGTCTTTTTCGCGCTGTTTCACCTCAGTTCTTCGCATTAGTCACCTCAAGTTAAACGTGGTGAAACAATTCGAAATGCATAAGCGTTTCTATGCTTACCCAAAAAGAAAACCGTCCGTCCCTCCTTCCGTCCGCCCCGTAAAACAACCGCTTTCAACATAGCGCCCGCAGCAGCGAGCGAATTCACCTTCGTGCTGTCTCTCGTTTTAATGCCATGGAGCACAGCGCTCATGGAGCTCTCAGCACACGCCGCATTCAAGATACGGTCCACGCGGCCGTGGCGCACGCAGTCACCGGCAGAGTACGTTTGCTCACGGTTCATAGAGGTGCGACGGGGATGGATAGGGCGCTAAGCAGCGATAACGGCTTATAGTGATCGGAAGGTCATCAGCCTACCTGGCGGCGTAACCTGCAGTACTTTGCTTGCGTTGGTAATGCACTTTGCGCCGCCGTCGGCACCAATTCGTGTTGCCGCAGCGCTGTCGTTTGTACTGGCCGGATCAAGTTTCATAACACTGATAATGACACCGGGCTGCAAGGAGATGAGCAAATGGCATAATGCTTACGCATGCCTAGACACTCCCGGAGGAGTTTCTGCGTGATAGTTGTTGTTTTTGCTAGCTAGCTTCCTGTTTCCGATTCCTTTCCGTTTTTCTTTTTGCATGCGCGATGCCTGTAGCTAGTGTTATCTGCACGCGGAGTTCTGGCATTTACTTCTGCTCTTTTGGACGCCTCGGCCCCAGCATGCAAGTGTAATATTGTTCAAGAATGGTGGATCACGCTGCGGGAACCAGGTGAGCCTGAACGTTTCGGCCGTCACGTTGCATGATACACGGAGCAGAGGTGCTGTCTTTAAGGTGGCGCTATCGCTTTCCTTATCAACTCGATTCAAGTTGAGAATACCATGAGAATATGTGCGCGTGTGGGAGCGCGCGCGTTTTACTATGTGTGTATGTACATTTGTGCTTTTATAGCGAAGCTTTATATGGCTAACCGATTCGTCCGTAGGTCTGTCGCCTGTACGCCGAAAGCTCCTCCGGCGTTACCGAATGCGCATGCGCGAAATAAGAGAGGCGCGCAATTGGCTGCGCCAGTAGTGCCGTCTTTGCTCTTTGTGGCAGCCGAGCGCACCCAGCAGTTTTTCTCCGGCTCTTAAATGGGTAGGTCGCGCGTGATACATACTCCTGAGGAGAAGGCAGTTTTCGATCAGCAGTGCCGGCCGAAGACCCGGAAACCAGCTTGTGTACGCCATGCCGAGGCTGCAGCCCTGGCACAAGAACAGGCTCGTGCAGCCGAGCGGAAGCAGCAACTGCCTACCGGCAGCCTACCAAGCCGCGATTCAATGAACAGTGGGGATTAACCCAGTGATAAACACCGGCCACGGCCGCACGTTTCAGCTTCGCAGGTTAACCATCTGTACGGAGTGCTTCGATGGGGATTGTTTTCATTGAAGCTTGCGCATGAAAGCTTTCATGTGTGTGTCCATGTACATCTATAGTTTTGTTGCAGCAGCGCTTGTGGGGCTTTGACATTGGTAAGCGCTCAGGTTGGCACAAACGCGCGACTGATTCATCGGCGACACCAGACACGGGGATTGCGGAGGGGAGAACAATCGCCATCTCTCGTCACTCCCACACGTGTTTGGTGGACCTTAACGCGACAGCATTAAATGCCCCTTGTCACAGAAAATCCCGTGTCAGCGCCGGCGTCTCCGGTCGCCAATTGTTTTCTCGAACCATCCATCCCCACACACACAGACCATCTGCATGGCGCAGAGGCGTTACTGAACTAATTGAATGTGTGAAAATAAAATCTGTCAGAAAATTGGTAAAGTGCGACTTAAACACAACTTACAGACCTGAGGGCGTCGGATTGTGATTTGAATATACGAGGAAACATAATTCTGTTACACGGAAACCAAAACGTACACCCGTTCTAGCACGATAGCGTTTTCCAGCTGCCGTTTGGGGTCTGTCTTGGTAGGAGCGGCGCAGCCCGATGGGTTTCTTGCAACACCGCCAAAAAAAAAAAGTTGCAGTGACGTTTCAGTTCGTGAACGCGGGTGACGAGCAAGTGTGTGTGTGCTATAGCACACATGACACTATCGGCCCTCAGTGCGCCTTGACGCCTACACCGACCGCATCGGAGATCGTATTCAAGAGAGAGCTCGCGCGGTCTAGCCATACGCAGCAGCCGCCACAGTGGAACGCCCCATTGTAAACAATCTATCTAACTATCTATCTTACTATCTAAATTAGTTAGCATGGTGTCAGCGCGCACAGGCAAGCGTATGAAGGTTTCACACTTGAGGACCGCGTAAACTCGGTGTCAAAGCAGTAGCCTGAGGAATCGCGGCAGCAACAGCAAGTGAAGGGACCTTAGTGCTGTCTATCGCTTCAACGGGAAGTGAATGGTGGGAACAAAGCGCACAGAAAGCTACGAGACGTCGGCCCACCTAGACTGTGCCCCAAAGCAGATCTTTCACCATAAAGCCCGCGCGACTGCGCGCGGATGTAGAACGCTTGCCCTCGCAAGGTGCCATGGTGCTATGCGCGCGACGAAATACGGCGCGCTTCCTCCCGTCGCGCACGCGAGCTTGAGCCTTCATCGTTGGCTCACCGTCGCACGCTTTGATTCTAACACACAGCGTACGGCGCGCTAGCACGATGTTACCACGAGGCAAACCCAGTTCGCATGCACCTCAACGGACACTTGCAGCAACTACGAGAGGTCAACCCAGCGCGCATCCGCCTACCTTTCTCCCCACTTCGCTCAACGTTACCTACATATTCCTCTAGGTGGCGGTACTTTGCCGCGCCGCTGAGCGCGCTCCTTAGTACTTTCCCCGGATAGCGATTCTCTACCCCTCCAGGCGGCGTATTTCCAACTGCTTGTAGGTACAGTGGGGCGCGGCACTTGCGGAGACGACGGACGTATGTATGTGCGGGTATGTATGGGCGAGTATGTGCGGGTGCGAGAGAGGAAATGTGGGGAGTTTTGCTCCTTGAAGATACGACTAGCTACTACGGAGGAGTTTCTTGGCGCGCGTTGTATGCGCTTGTCCCTAGGCGTGCCGACAGAAGTCGCGGGGCGCGGTAGTGCTGAACTTACCACCGCAGGTTGGTGGCTCGAGGCAATTATATTTATTCGATCATGTTTTAGAGCGCAGCTCTTTGGCGTCCGTTCCTGGGTTTCGCGTCGTCGTCGGCGTTGTCGTCGGCCTCGTAACCAGCTCCGCCCCCCTTTCATCCCCCCAGCGCTAGCAGCGACCGACTGATACCGCTGGATGCCGCTGACGCCGCTAGAGAGTCAAGATAACTTGACTGCATAGAACACCGTCGCCGCCATGCAGAAAGAGGAGGAAAGGGTCCCCCCCCCCCTGTTCTTGTGTGGCGGATAGGGTGCTCTTCAGTTGCCGACGCGCCGGTTATTTCACGTAGGCCCCGGCACGTCGACGAATACGTGACCACCTTCCCACGGCTAGACCTGGTTCTTAGCGCTGCGGAAGCGAGGGTATCATATTGTTTGTGTCGGCATCGGCGGCGTTGTCCCTGAAACCAACTCCGCAGCTGGGGTTGACTCACTATCGGCGTCAGCGGCATCAGTCAGTCGCTGCTATCTCTTCCCTCCTCCCTTTATCGTGTTGTCCGCTTGCTGCGCGCGCTTCTGCCCCCATCGCTTGCCGCTGGGTGTACACGCCGCCCCCCTCCCCCCTCTTCCTGCGAGTATCCGGTTGTCAAAGCGCCGGCTCGAACTTAATTCCTTTCTTCGCTCCTCCTCCAATGCAACCCCTGTGCGGTGGCAATCAGAGAGCCAGATCGGTGGCGGCGGATCTGTATATGTGCACCGCCCGAGCCGAAATTGCCGCTGCCGTTCGCCCTGTGCGGTGGCAATCAGAGAGCCAGATCGGTGGCGGCGGATCTGTATATGTGCACCGCCCGAGCCGAAATTGCCGCTGCCGTTCGCCACTGCGAAATTATCTGCCAGTTCTTTCTGAGCCATGAGCGAGACGACCGATGGAAGTCCTCCGTCTGCTGCTGCTGCTGCTGCTGCTAAACGAGCTGCCAGAGCAGAGGCCCAGCGCCGTCGCCGTCAGAATCCAGAGGTGCGTGCCGCCGAAGCAGAAGCTTACCGTCGCCGCCGTCGAGATGATCCAGGAGTACGGGAAATATAAAAAAAAATTCTGTGATAGCGCATACATGTGTTGCTCGATTTCTTTGCCTCAATCTATCGAAAAGGTGAAACAGCTTATTTGCTGCGCTCAAATTTCGCATTAGGAAGTAACGTAATCGTCGGTAATTTTTTTTACTAATGAAAACAACGTGTCATTATTTTGCATTATTGGCGGCTCCTGCAGGACACCAAAGCGGCAACGCGGACATCGAAGCTAGAAGCCGGACTGGCCCGTGGGTTGGGGCTCGCAGAGGCCTGCGCGTGCCAGGGGAGTATAAGATCGGCTGTCTGCTATCGCGGACAGCCGATCTTATACTCCCTTGGCACGCTTCGGCCTCTGCGGCTCCAACCCACGGGCCGCCCTGCTTCCAGCTTTGATCGCCCCGCTACCGCTTGGGTGCCCCGGAGATCCTGCGCCGCCTGCTTTAATATAACCTCAGGTGCACTCCTGAGGCCTCCGTTTGCTGGTTACATGTGCCCTTCTGGAGCAGTGCTTGTAAAGAATACGATCTACCGCCGCGACGAAAAAAGCGACCCGCGACTTGTACAACACCAGTCAGAACATTGTCTCTTCAGACACAGCGATCACCAAGTGGCGTCCGCGCCCATTGCCTTACCACGCGGGCAGCCAGCGGCGGAGCGTATAAACCAACTCGACCGCACTGCGCAATGCCAGCATGTCTAGGGGACAAATGAATACAATGCGCGTTAAGAAACATCCTCCGTAGTACCTAGGCGGAGTCATATATTCAAGGAGCAAAAGCCCCCAGATTTTCTTTCTCGCGTTCGCTTTTACTCGCGCCTGCGCAGAAACGTCGAGCTCCGTCAAAAGTGCGATGCCCCGGCGCACCTACTAGCAATTCCAAAAACGCCTCCAGGCGCCTTCTTCGTTCGCTTGCTTCGCGGCCTCACACAGACACCGCCGATTTGAAGAGCTCGCCAGTTACGCTTGCGCGCATAGCCTTCGTGCATAGCGTTCACCGCGAGAGTTTCAGGAAAACATTGCGGTTACTTAGGCTTCAGATGCCGGAAGCGTGAGAAGCAGTCAGGGATTTTCGAATGATAACGCGTTCCACTCTCAAAGGCGAAGCTTAAGCGTCCTCCGTAATATTGTCGACACTAACTTCACCGGAATGCGGCGTGTCCATTGTCTCCATGCTGCTTGCATTTCTCCCTTTCCAGGCCAGGAGGAAACCATTGAGGCACCCTAAATGAGCTAGGATAAATTGGCGCGATGCGTAACTTGAGCGTCGTTTAGCCAGTCAAACTTCTGTACGGGTCGTTTGAGCGTGTTCATTTGCTGCAGTTACGGGACTTCTACAATGATTTAGGAAGACTCCAGCTCCATCCACGTTTGAAATACGGGAAGATCTCCCGACTTCTCACAACGCGACATATTGATTAAAAACCATGTGCAAAAGTTTGTGGGTCGGCTGCTATGCCGGCCTGTCTTTTTTTAAAGAAAAACTCTCCTAATTGGTCAACATTTCTTCTTTGTGATCTGCTTCCCCCATGTTCTCCCAATCTCCACTGCAGTACTGCAAATAAATTACGGCAAAAGTGGGAAACAAAATCACTTTCGGTAAAAGTAGTTCAAAGCACAGAACATACCACCTGCAGTGCTTCGTGGGTATATAATAAGTTTCGTAAAGCCGCGGCACGGAAGCTGTGTCTTCATTTTATTGCAGGAACAAAAGTACAAATAATGTAGCATTATCTGGAGAAACTCTCTTCTGAAATGGAGCAGTACTTACTCCACTTGTAGCACCTCAGGAACCCTTTCTATAGATGAAGTAATGTTTGCTTCATATGAAACCACAAGATCCCTTGTAAGTATGCAAGTAATATTCACTGCAACCTGAACACTTGAAAACTCCTTCAAGAAATGAATATTCACTCCAATCACGATACCTAAATACCCCTTCTGGAAATGAAGTATTATTGGAAAACCTTAGAAACTCCTGCGAGAAATGAAGTAATACGTACTATATTTGAACACGATACGAACTCTTGTGATGTATGGAATGAACTAAAACTCCATGTGAATGGACTATAGTGAATTCTCATTTGAGAATGCGCTATGCGACGAGGCATTTACTCCCATGTGG
Source organism: Dermacentor variabilis (assembly GCF_050947875.1). Taxonomy (NCBI): domain Eukaryota; kingdom Metazoa; phylum Arthropoda; class Arachnida; order Ixodida; family Ixodidae; genus Dermacentor; species Dermacentor variabilis. The sequence goes on along the minus strand of NC_134572.1, from coordinate 2,822,382 downwards.
GATTATTTCTTTTTAGTGTGTACTTTACCGGAAACCTAAAGGCAGCCCTGTTTGGGATGGCCTTTTGTACTTCATCGTGCTTCGCATTTGTCAGTTTCACTCATTAGCCGTAGATATTGGTGGATGACGCCAAAACCACGTCTTTTCGACAGCCGGACGCGACATGAACGGGAAGTTTTGCTACCATGCTATATTTTCTTGCTGGCGTGACTGGCGTTTTTAAGTAGCGAATGCTGCGCACTCTTTCACGAGATAGCAGCTCTGCCAATTGTTTTGCATTTCACCGACGCAGTGGGCAGCGGTCTGCGCCTCCTGCGACTGGACGTTCCGTCCGTGGCGCGTAGAGGAGAACCCGTGTGGCTGAACTGCAGCTATGACCTGGAGCGCGACCAGCTCTACTCGATCAAGTGGTACAAGAACAATGTCGAGATCTATCGGTACCTGCCCAGCGAGACGCCTCGGGTGAAGGTCTACAACATGCCCGGCATACACATCGACGTGAGCACAGTCTTGGTTTACGCCTTCATATTGTACTTGCAAGGTGACCGTCAGGCCGTTTGCGGTGTGCTTCGCAGTAAGGCGATGACGGAGCGGGTCTGTCTTAAGCCGCGGAAAATGGTGATGGCCTCAGCTAATAGACATATTTCGTGTAAGGACTCCGGCAACCACCCGGAATGTGGGGCAAGATTTTTGTGGAAATGGAAAGACCACAATCTAAAAATTAAGTTCTGAGGCTTCACGTGCCAGAACCACGTTATGGTTATGAGGCACGCCGTAGTGAGGGACTCCCGATTAATTTTGACCACCCGGATTTCGTTAACGTGCACCAAATGCACGCTTCACTGACTTTTTTGCATTTCATCGAAATGAGGCCGCCGCTGCTGGGATTCGATCCCGCGCCCTCTGGCTTAGTAGTGCAACGACGTAACCACTACTCCACCACAGCGGGTAAGACCACGATTTATAGTAATAGAATGGAAGATGTTTGTGGATTACGCAGGAATTATAATTCTTGAATTCGCACACAAATTCGCGAAAAGCGGTATTTCTCGACGCTTGAAACTGAAGTATAGGGCTGGATTTCTACGAGATCACTGATTATCGTCGTAAGTCGGCTGCTATTTAGTGTACTAAACGCACTGCTTGAAATCAATATTCTGTATACTTGGCAAGTTTGTTCTGTGCGTGTCACTATCTGGGGAAACTGAACGCCTGCAGGCGGCGCTCTATACGCGGCAGTGCAGAAGGACCGCGGCGCCCCGCACTCTGTGGCTGCGTCCGTTAAGCTTGTTAAGTCCTGATCACGCGTTCGAGCTCCATTTCGCTCAGGTTTCCAAGCATGCATGCGAACGCCGACATGCTGAACTGTGTATCACGCGTTGAGGTGCATTCCAATAGAAACTTCATTTCTCGTACTAAAAGTTGGCTTGCCGAAAAGAAGTTGGCTTGACTTCTGTATAACGAAAACGGTTGAACAGGACAGCAAACCATCAGAGAACGTAGCTACTATTATGTGCAGAAATAATTTAGCAGTTCAGGAAGCATGAACTACATGAACATGAGCTTGATAAACGAAAGTATGATTTCTTACGGCTATCGACACACTTCTGTTTTCCACCAATGCTCGTTTACTATAGCTATCGCACTCACCTTCAGCAGAGGAAAGCATCATCCTCCGTAATTATTCCTGGCGTTGTCCCACGGTGTTCAGGCGGCAAATACGTTCCAAGGTCCATGGCAGTGGCGTAACATTGCCGTGAACGGGATAGCAGCGCCCGGGATAAGCGGTGACTCGCTGTGACTCGCTGCACTTTGCATGCTTTGTACGTTGCTTCGGGTGACCGCGCCACGTGTACGGGAAAAGTACATTTCATTTCCCATGCTTCGCGGTGTGCCTGAGACACTGTGAAAAACGACCAACCTTCAGCGTTTCTTCTGACTTCGACTGGCGATGTGTCACAGGCGAGAAGCCGAAACGCCTGCGCAGAATCTTGGCGCCGGTGTTCTGGTGGTGTCGACGCAGAGCGACTCTGTTCAATCCTTGTGGTATTGGCGCGCATACTTTGCCCAACAGACCCATAACAGAGCAAGAGTAGGAATAGCTGTATGACCTGCAGCAGGATGTGCTCGCCTGAGTGCCCAGTACAACTATGAGGCTCCTTGTTGCTCACTAGCAGATCATGGACCTTCATCGCTCCCCCTCCCCGCAAGATATCAGCGAGCGTGCTGATTTTTCTTTATCACCAAAGCCGCACATATTCAGAGCATAATTTGCACTACGGTAAATAAAACAGCGTAAAGAAAAAGAACGGCTGTGATTTAGACTGCACGAAACGGGGTAAACAAATTACGTAATGACTTGGCATGAACCAAAGTAAATCAAGCAAAACGTCAAATTGGGTGAGCTGATGGTGACTCCTTTTGCGAAGGCTCTGTAACGCTGCTTGGGATAGAGCTCAGACGTACCCTGAGTCAAGGAAAGCATTTGTTTACGCTTGTTAACATCGGGACGCCACACTGAACGCCCATCTAGAGTACGTCTAAGGATTACTTGCGTGTGCAGTCGCCTTACGTATTGCGTACGCAGCAGCTGCGGACGCTAAACTGAAACGGTCGAGTCATAACATTGTTCGCGGAGCACGTCCTGTATATACACCGAGTGCTTGGTCGCTAATAGATAGCAGCGCGGCGCCCGTGCAGGAATTGTTTCGAAGTGCGGGTAAATCTGCCGACTCAGTCAGTAAGTAGGTGAGGTCAGCTGCAGTGTCCACATTACTGCAAAATTTCGGTGAGGAAGAGCGGGCAGCGGCTTAGTAGCACGCGCTCAAGCGCCTAGAAATGTTTTGGGATGCCATGAAGACGTAAGAAAAACGCTTGCCGTTTTCCAATGGTTTCCTTTTTTTGTGGTCTTTCTTACCTAGCTCTATCGTTGTTTTTTCGTTCGTTTTTCGCTCGCAGGTGTCTCGCTCCAATATCAGCGACCTCTACCTAAACGACACCGATCTCAATTCAGAGGGCAAGTATCGTTGTGAGGTCTCTGCCGAGTCGCCGTCGTTCCAGACAGAGCGCGCCCAGCAGGAGATGCTCATGTACGGTAAGCACGAAATTTGATTTATTGCCGCACATCGCCGTTTTTTATCTTGCTTAAGAAAACAGGAAGGATCTCGACAGCCTGGCAACGTAGCTTGCCCACGTTGCTTATGCAGAGACGGGTGCGCTGAGACGGTTGGTTCTTTTTCAATGGAGATATACAGTATGTTTCTATCTGACATAAGGAAAGGTGACGTGGAGCAAACGTAGTATACGTGACCGCTACAGTATTGACACGTGTACTTGTTTATCCTTTTCACGGGGACCGCGTTTCAATCGCTAAAATCTTAATGTCATCGCTCAGTGCGAGACGCGATTCGAATGTTAAAGCCTATTCTGTCTGTTGTCTATGTTCTCGCCGAATCTTGCGTAATCGGATTGCATGCGCGACACGAATTCTGCAGTACTTTCTGGAAGGGACGCGGGCGCCAGCGATTACGCTGGAACCATCAATGAATCATGTATAGAAGCCGACGCGCTTGCACTCGCCGCTATCGCTGTGACATATGTGTCAGTTGTGTTGTGGGCACAACTTCGTCCCAATAAAGAGTGTTTCGTGACTCGCAGTTGTGCCACCACCTTATTCTTCACTGTCACTACAGCGTGACAATATATATATATATATATATATATATATATATATATATATATATATATATATATATATATATATATATATATATATATATATATATATATATATATGATAGAGAGAGAGAGAGCGATAGCAAAGTTTCTACCAAATTTCTTCACTACGCAGAAATTGCCGTTCTGAGCGTTTTAATGATGCCATCAGGCAGCTGTCATCGTCTAAGCATCGAATGCATTCAGTACTTCTTGTACGTGCGGGCCGCCGCCTACATTCAAGTGCCGCAATCCTTCTATGAAGCCCATTACTGTGCACTCGCATGAAACTCTAACTTTGCTGAGACAGAGCCATCACTGGAAGCACATGATGAAGCTACATCCGCTATGGCATTGTCTAGTGATCCAAAATCCAGAATTCCAAACCACATCAATTCAGATTATGGTGCCATTCACGCCAGTCAATGAAAGAACGCAGCTATTACTTCCAGCGCCGATATGAAGCAGACTGCCCTTCCTGCGAAGACACCAGAAGGAAACCACGAACAGCATGCGCTCTTTTCACAAAGAAGACAATGCACTTTCAGGGGCTACGGATGAGTCATGTGCATTTGGAGATCAAACCACTTTCCACGTCGCAAGTCCTAAGCGTCGCATCCTGCCAGATGACAGTAGCACCCATTCGACATGTCGCTGTAGCAGACTCAGAAGAGTCTTCTCTGAAGCCTCGTACAATACTTTCGCCACCAAACAAGCCTCCCAAAAGCGCGCAGTGTACCAGCTACCCTCAGATCACAAGGTAAAATTGCGAAACAAGTCAAACACATATTCTGATGGAAATGCTGCCTCAGAAGCTCTCGCAGCAACATCAGAAATCTCAACATAAACTGCATCAGCAGCTTAACTTACCACGACGGCAACTTCAGCGCAGGCAACGACGAAGAGAATCGCCAAAAACACGGATGCGACAAAAAACACGTGAACTCGGCAGCCAACATCAGAAACGAGACGATTCACGTGCCATCGGTACATCTCATGTGGTGAGCGCAATGTCTTGAAGAAAACTCTCAACATGCATCCTTTCGTCCGCGCTACCTTCAAGAGCAATCACCACTCCTGCTACTTCAAGGCGCCTGAACTGTACTCAGTTGTGTCAAGAGCTGAACGAGTACGACAATCAGTGCCCGCGAGTTACGTCGCATGTAGACGTCGTCCGGATCGAAACATTCAGGCCCGTCTCCCAGAGTTATGCTGCACGTGACCGGACTGCTATACTTCTGAACTTTAATCAGTATACAGATCTAAATGGGGGCCCGGGGCCAACTGCACCTTTGGATATTTTGTTATTTTGTATACTACCACTGCTCCTTCTTGTCTTGCTCGCTGCGCGCGCTCTTTTGGGGGGGGGGGAGAATGTGTAACGGAGGACAGAAGGGCGCTGTCTGAAAGGAGAGGAAGACGAAGAATGACGGCAGTGTTCGGGCGACCATGTTTGTATCCGTCCGCAACCTCCTGAGTCGCGTCACACTATTCGTCTACCTCTTTCTGCACGGTTGCACCGCACCGCCCTTGCGTGATTCGTCACACGCCTCGACCTCCCCCCGAGAGAGTGCGAGCAACACGCAACATACGAGGGAACTAGGAGGTGGTGGTAAAGGAAAAATAAAGAAGCGCAGTTAGTCCAATGTCCCACGATAGTTCTGTAACCTCATCGGCTTCATAGAAAAGTGCAGCTGTCCGAGAACCTCCACCAGGCTGACTGTAGCGTCCAGCGTGACATATGAGTCGCACATGAATACGGCTAGTACCACAGCATGTGTTGTGGTCGCAAATGAATGAGGCAGGGACGACAGGATAAAGACCTGGCAGTCACCTCATCAGCCTCAAATCATCATGCAAGTGCTCAACACAACGGCGTGAACCAGAGCGCACAGATCCACCACCGACACCGACCAGCATCATGATCGCATCTTCGCAAGTCATGGACATGCCCAAGTACACCGGATCAGCGGACGATGGGCCAGTGAAAGATTCGCTCCCCCTCTTTGAGTTCCATGCATCTGCTGCATCATGGTCGGAACGGGATATGGTCACCTACATCAATGACTACGTCACCGGTGAGGCATTTCGGCTCTACCTCACACATATCTTTAAAAACAACGAATCGTGGGGAAAAATCAAGGAAGAGATGATCAGTCGATTTCACTTATACGTTGTAGACTCCTCCATTTTCCAACAGCTAGAGACATTTCAACTGTGTCGCCGCAGTCACCCGCAACTTCCACTTAGTAATCGGCATCAGTGCCAGACAAAGTCTCGTATGAGGAGACCATCGATGAGTTCCCCATGTCATGTCTCGCGAGACGACCACGCCCATGTACATGTCTAGCATGATGATGATTGCCGCATAGCCTTCTTCACTATCTACGTCCTCGACGTAGATGGTGACGCCGCAGGAATTATGTTCCTGTATATATATATATATATATATATATATATATATATATATATATATATATATATATATATATATATATATATATATATATATGCGTGTGTGTGTGTGTGTGTGCGTGTGTGTGTGTGTACTGCTAAAATGCGCTATGCAATATGCTTGTTTTTGTGTGAGCGTTGTTCCGCTGATTTTTATCTTAGTTGGTCATGTACCAACTGGTGAAGCACTTCGCCTTGTGTGCAGACCTTCAACCTCACCACGCATGGGACGCTCATACGCCGTTGATGCCATGACCGCACGACGGCGACGGTGCTAATGCACCGGTCCTGGTATGCGTCGCGCTTGCGTCTCGCGTCCCTCGCCCGATCATCGTCGGCGCATTCGCTCAACGGCGCCGCTCGCACCAACGCTCTTCCTCACGCGCGGCTCGACGCGTGGCAGTTGCTTTTCTTAGTTTATTCGCTAGAGCGCCGCATAGGTGGCCGACGAAGAGCGATCGCCGCGGCATTGCGCAATGTCGGGAGAGCGCTTGTGGCGAGGAGTATACACAACTTGGGAAAGAGGGGTTGGCGGTGGAGAGGAACATACATTGTTGGTCTTTGCATCCAAGCAGACGAGATCCGCCAGAGCATAGCCACAAACAGCTTCGCTGTAAAACACTGGCATTCACTCACAGAGAACTTGAGATACAGTGTGTAGCAGCATCGACGTCGGGGAAGATCAGGCGAACGGCGGTTGACCAGGGACAGGCCATCGCCCAGGAAGCGAAGCGTGCGCGTGGCTCAAATCACGCGCAGCCGGCGCGAGGGCCACGTGATTTATCCGCCGAGAAAAGACCGTCAGCTAGGGCTTTGTGATCAGTAAAAATATCCTCCTGTTTATTCTAGCTCATCATCACTTACTTTGCATGCCACAAAATGGACCACAAACAGCGGACATGGCTGACAACCCACAATGCTCCCAATGATCAGTGCGTAACCGCCGTAACAGATGACAGTGATCGAACAGCCCCTGCACCACAGCTCAACGTGGCTGCTCCCTCGCTGAGGTTACCCTAATACTGGCCAGCAGACTTCCAACTCTGGATCGCTCAAATACACAGCTAGTTCGCCATCGCGCGAGTCACTTCGTAGACTCAAAAATTCAATCATCTGGCATCCTCGCTGCTGCCCGAGATTGCCATCGAGCTTCGTGACGTGATCCTTCAACCCCCGGCGACAGACCCTTTCGACATCCTCACGAGCGAACTCGCCAAAGGCACAATGTAGGAACAGCGATGGCTACAGCAGTTTCTCCAAACTAAAGAACTCTGGGATCGCAAATCTTCGCAGCTCCTGCATCGTTTTCAACAGCTCCTTGGAGACAAGGCAACCACCTTCGGTCAAGATTTGCTTCGAGAATTGTTCCTACGACGTTCGCTCACTTCCGTCTGCATGGTTCTGGTCGACCGCTATCAGTTTTCCCGTGTCCCAGCTAGCCCAACTTGCCGACTCCGTCATGGACGCATTGGTTTCACTTGTGGAACGCTCAGATAAATCCACGTACTACCTTCGCCCTCCCTACCAAGCCCACGTGGTAAATTCCGCGAGCAGATCTGCAAACTGCCAGACTAGATCGCGCTCTATCACTCGACGCCAGCGCTCTTCATCTTTCTCGCGCACCCGCTTGCCGTCCTCATTAGGGCAAGACGAATGCTGGTACTATTTATTGTACCTTCGGTGATGCAGAGCGAAAGTGCACGGCACGCTGTAGTTTTCGGGGAAACTTCCTGCAGCGCCATCAGAAGAAGCGAGTGGTGCGAGTGCCGACGCCAGCCGCTTATTCTTCGTGGCGGACGAAGCCACAGGCCTGCGTTTTCTCGTGGATACTGGTGCGGATGTCAGTGTCATCTCATTCCCAGCTCTGATTCGCAAGCCTCGGCAAGTCCCATGAAGCCTACAAGGTGTCAATGAAGACCCCCATTCCCACCTATGGGGAACAAGCACTGTCCCTCAACATAATCTTCCGCAGGACATTTCGATGGATTTTACAGTGAAGCCGTATACCTCTACCATCCAAGGAACTTTTCTTGTCGTTGGTGTGGTAAGCAAAAGCTCCCATACATGGGCCGATCCCGAAGATGTGCAATACCGGCCCGACCCACGGTGGAGATGAAGCAGGCGTTAAGCACTCCCCAAACGTTGGCCGATACCGAAGGCAGTGCAATACCAGCCCGACCCGCGGCGTAGGTGAAGCAGGCGTTAAGCACTCCCCATACGTGGGCCGATCCGAAAGAAAGTGTAATGCCCGGCAAACCCGCGGCGTAAGTGAGGAGGCGTTAAGCACTCCCCATACATGGCCCGATCCCGAAGATGGTGCAATGCTGGGCCTACCCTAGGCGGAGATGCAGTTCGCCATTAAAGGGCTCACATACACAGCTTCGCTGGTAATCGTTCTTCACAAAGTGGAAGGGCACCGAGTTTTTTTTTCTAATTGCTGATCGTGGTCTACCCCGTCTTGGCTGCGGATTTCCTGCGCCACTACAATCTCTTAGTTGACATGCATCGCAAACACCTCGTTCATGCTACGACACACCTTTCTGTGCTTGCTATAGCGTCGCGAGTGCCACTTCCGGCGGTCAACGGCGCATTGCCGAAGTCAGTTTGCATAAAACTGCTCGAGCAATTCCCATACCTTCTTCGACCGGCCAACTTACTTTTGCCGGTCAAACATGACGTCACCCACCATATCATCACAACGGGCCCGCCCGTCCACGCTATAGAGCTCGTCGTTTATCACCTGATCTCTGCAAGATAACACGCCGTGAATTTGTACACATGCTCCAACTCGGATGGATGGATGGATAAAACTTTATAGGATCTATTTAAATGTGGTTGAACCGTTAGACGTCCGGGAGCCCGCTGGCCGACATCTCTAGGCAAGCACGGTCCACCAGCCAGAGCTGGTCATCCGAGCGAGTGGGCTCGATATCGTGTGGCCTTCCTCAAGCCCTTATTCATCTCCACTGCACATGGAGCCCAAGGCGTCTCCTAGAGACTATTGGCCGTGCGGAGATTACCGTATGCTCAACAATGCTACTTTGACGGACCGTTACCGACTTCCGCACATAGCAGATTTCTCTGCACCGCTGCGTGGAGCAACAATTTCCTCCAACATCGACCTGTTGAAGGCTTAGTATCAAACTCTTGTGGAACCAGCGCATACTCCCAAGACGGCAAACTCCTCAAAATATCGTTCCGGCTACCTTCACGGCTCCATCAATAGACGGGGAGGAGGGGGAGGGCACCTGTAGCAGTATCGAGGTCGAGGAACAAGAGGAGAACGGTGGCTGGCTAGAGACAAGTCATTGACTAAGACGCGAAGCGGGCACGTGCAGTTCACGCGCAGCCGGCGCGTGGGCAAGGCGATTTATCCGCCCAGGAATTACTGTCAGCTAGAACCTTCTGCTCAGTAAAAATATGCTCCTGTTTATTGTGGCTCATGGTCCTCACTGATTTTGCACGTCACAAATGTAAACAAGTACAGAAAGGTCTTGATGTGGTACACGAATACGTGCAGTCCGCTGGACTGCAGAAATCTCGCTACGTAAACGTTGCCAACAAAGCTGGAAGTCAGTTTGTGATACCGACTTCCATCTGAAGGTTGGCTCATCGCTGATTCCTCATATTGAACAGCTGCGGGTTCTTGTCCTGGAACGTCACCAGTAGAGGTCTTTCGTGAAGTGAATCAAGAAGATATCAAGAAGAGTAGATAAGCAAGACATCAGCGGGAACAGTTCACCATTTTCGCAACATTTCGCCACGAAGTGGTGGGGCCGCACTGAGGTGGCCCGTTGCCTCGTGCGCATTATATATCAAGCGCATTTCTTATCACTGATGGCTCAACAGTGCGACAAACTAGAGGATATCAATAGAAGTGCCATGAGAGAAATTACGGCACTCCCTCGTCTAACACCTATACCAACAATACAAGAGCACGCACAGCTTAACACCATTTCTGAGCTCGTTGACCAGCGACAGCAATAGAGAAAGCTTAAAAGATGCGACATAATGACAGTCGCGGCGCTCCATTACTTTTTCTACTGAGATTGTGCCATGACTGTGAAGTGGACAATCTTTCAACCGCTTGCAACAAGTGAAACGACCGTACCTTTGGGAAGCTGTGTGGTATACACGGACGCAGCGGTTAACGCAAAAGGGGGACAAATAGCCTTTTTAAGTCCTACACACCATGAGATCCAAGCCACTCGCAGCAATGCAACGGACTTTTCAGACCCCTTATTATTTGAGCTGCAGGCTATACACGATGCGATAGAAACACTTGTCAACTTAATGCCTAAGATCAACGAAGCCCACATCTATTCTATACTGACATCCTCGGTGCAGTTAAGAATCTCACACAAGTAACGAAAACGCTGCATATCTGTGAGCAGATATACAAAATTCATAATTCTACGCGTGTCAGCATGACTCATACATGATCATGACCACAACAATCACCTTGTGGCCCACATTGCTCACTCCTCGACACCCGTAACTCCTCCTGTTTCCCTTCCCTTTGACCCTCGCTCTGTTTTCATTGCCCGAAAAGCCATCCTCCGGAGTGACACGCCTGCCCTCGTCACCCTGCGTGCCTGCTCCCTTCCCCACAATTTTTCTCGGGTGGAGTAGGTCTCTCCCCGGAGTCTTCGGGCTGGGTGACCCTTACACCAGCCATCACTTGTGCTTGGGGTCAACCGCAAGAAGACATTGTCTAGTGTCCGAAGCGCTCCACTCCTACGTCTGCAGTGGATGCCCGCGATCAACTTGGACGTGCCCTGGGACGAAGAGAATTCGTGAAAGTGTGCTCAGGAGTTTAAAATTGAACAGTGATCAAGCTGAAGACAATGAAAGATGGACTCAGGACAACACATTTTACAAGTCATTGTTACAGTATCTCCATTAAACGGGCCTGCGTGCTTATATTTAGCTCTATTACGACGTTATGCCGCGTGGCAATCCAAGCGCAAAAAACACATAGATAGATAGATAGATAGATAGATAGATAGATAGATAGATAGATAGATAGATAGATAGATAGATAGATAGATAGATAGATAGATAGATAGATAGATAGATAGATAGATAGATAGATAGATAGATAGATAGATAGATAGATAGATAGATAGATAGATAGATAGATGCGACTATACCTTTGTCGACATCGGCGACGTCATGTCACGTGGCACTTCCAACGACTATAAGAGTACCGTTGGAGCCGTTCTTCGCCAGTGCGCATGGCAGCAGCAGACACGGCGACATGCTGAGCAATCCTTTTTGCTTTGCGCTGCAGGTTAGTGATTTTAAATGTGAACATTGTTACCGAAGTGACGACCGTTTTTTAGTGCTGCTGCCCTGCCCACTGGGTGTTCAGAGATTTCTGTCTTCTGTTTTTGCATTATCGAAAGATCTGTTGTCTTGTGGCGATATTGAATCAAATCCTGGTCCGACAGAAAAAGTGATGCTAGTGGAAATACTATCTGGCCAGACCAAGATGAATTCAACCTTGGAATACCTGCAGGTATCCCAGAACGAGATACAGGACAAACTTTCTTCTTTAACTGAGCGGATTGACGGCATTGAGGGGCAGTTATCCAGCCTGAAAGTCTTAGCCACGAAGGTACAAGATATGGAAGCCACAATATCAGAACTTCAGGGGCAGCTTACTTCAGTTAGTAACCAGATGGACGACTTGGAAAACAGAGGCAGAAGAAATAACCTGATCATTTATGGTATAGAGGAAGATAGCATGGAGTCTGGTCAGGAACTGGAAACGAAATTAACCCATGATGTTTTTCAGAAAAAAATTTGGTTTAACGGTGAGTCGCGTCGAACGATGCCATAGACTGGGGAAAAAGCAAGCAGGCCTAGTGCGACCAGTCATTCTGAGACTTCTCGACTTTCGTGAAAAAATGTCAATATTACGATCATGTCATAAGGTTAAAGGCTCCGGAATATCGATAGCCGAGGGCTATTCAAAGCGAGTTCGGGAGACACGTAAACAACTGTGGAAAAGTTGTGAGAAAGAGAAAGCAGACGTAGCCAAAGTGAAACTAATTTTCGACAAACTAAGCATTGATAACGTCTTAATTGGTTGCGACGAATCAAAGGGTTCTCGCTACAGGCTTAAAAAAATTCAAACTGACTTTTGACTAAGACATCTCCAACCCTGAAAGCATTAAATGTCAATTGTAGGAGTATACTCAACAAGACCACTCAGTTGGAGGCTCCTCTGGTCTTGCACAATCCAGATATAGCGGTCTTGACAGAGTCTTGGCTTAATCACACCATCTTTGACAGTGAGATCGTTCCCACTGGCTACAGTTCGTATCGAAAAGACCGTGATGGTAGAGGTGGGGGTGTTAGCATACTTTTTAATCATCCTTGCGAATTGTTTTAATCCCTGAAATACCCAATGTAGAGTGTATTTTCTGTACAGCTTACCATGCAAATGTTAAATGTGTTACTGCAGCAATATACCGACCCCCTAATTCCACCATTGCCGTATTTGGCGCGCTTAGGCAATTTTTGTATGCGAATGTAAAACCCGGTAATCGTATTATATTATCCGGAGATTTTAAATTGCCTAATGCCGACTGGCAAACATTCTCACTTAAAAAACATGACCCTCTAGGGGAAGCTATGCTGGACATTGCTTTTGCTTTTGACTTATTGCAAATTGTGGAACAAAACACACGAATTCAAGGCAGTTCTCAGTCAATGCTTGACCTTTTTTTGTCAGCGGATTCATTAGTGCCAAAACGAACTGCGAGATAGTACCTGGCATATCTGATCACGAGGATGTACTACTCATCGTTAATGACACCGTGTTAGATAAGAAATCTGAATGTTCATCTTACCGAAACTTCTCTCGAGCCGATGATGTATCAATTATTGATATACTTTCGCTAAATTTCGACGACTTTTCAAGTAGCATGGAAGACGCAGTGTCTTTCTGTTGCAGGTTTCAAAAAATAGTTAACGAGTGCATTGATCGTTCTGTCCCCTTGTCGACTAAAAAGAAAAATCGCAAAAAATCCCTGGATCACCCGCGAGACATTGAGGCTCCAAAGGAAAATGAAACGTGTAAAGAAACAATTTAAAATCGAAAACGTGCAGTCGGTAAAACAAAAGATGGACGAGATTTCTTTTCAGCTCAAAAGTCAAGTGCATGCCGATAAACAACGCTACTATGGTGAATCGCTACCAAGTTTCATAACCACGGCTCCAGAGAAATTTTGGCGTTCTATTTCTCCGACCTCCAAGGAATGTGATTTATTACATGTTGATGGTAAGGCAGTTCACGAAAGCAAAGAAATAGCAAATGCGTTTAACACACACTTTAAGTCCGTCTATACAAATGATAATGATGTAATACCACCTTTCGAAATGTGTGTGCCGCCTATACCCGATGTTCAAATAAGCGAACCAGGTATACTCAACATGCTTTTACAATTGAACACTAAAAAATCTTCTGGTCCGGACAACATTCCAAACACATTTTTAAAACGTTATGCAGAATGGACGTCAAAGTACTTGCACGTTCTGTTCTCAAGGTCATTGTGCGAGGAACAAGTACCGAGTGACTGTAGGACAGCCAGAGTGAAGCCATTACATAAAACAGGAAAAAAGCACTGCATTCAAAACTACCGTACAATTTCTTTAACATCTACAGTATGTAAACTTTTGGAACACATAATCCATAATCATCTCAGAATTCTTGGAAAACAATAATGTACTAACAAAGCATCAACACGGATTCAGAAAAGGCTACTCTACAATTACCCAATTAGTTTTAACAGTGCACGACTTTGCGAAAGCAATTAACAATGGAAAACAAATAGATGCTATTTTCATGGACTTTTCAAAGGCTTTCGACAGGGTCTCTCACAAAAGACTACTTTACAAATTGAGCAAGATACTGAAAAACTCCAGACTAATTAATTGGCTCACAGCATACCTTGATAGCAGAGAACAATTTGTTGTTTTTAATAATCATTCTTCTGAACGACTTCCGGTAGACTCTGGTGTTCCCCAGGGCTCGGTCCTTGGACCTCTCTTGTTCCTTTTATTCATTAATGATATGCTGCATGGTATTGCAGTTATGGCTAAGCTTTATGCAGATGACTGTGTATTGTACTCAGAGATAGACAATATTACTGACCAGGAGTTGCTGAACGATGCTTTTCGACAAATTGTCGACTGGTGCGCTGCCTGGCAAATGTCAATTAATTTCGAGAAAACAGTTTTTATGTCCATCTCACATAAGAAGCATAAACTAACGTTTCCATACGGTATTAATTACATAATTATTTCCGAAGTAACACATTATAAGTATCTAGGACTCTGGATCACAAATGATCTCACTTGGGCTAAGCACCTTGAATATGTAGTAGCTAATGCTAACCGCAAGCTTTATTTTTAAGGAGGGCTTTGAAACTTTCGGCTCCCACTGTACGCCTACTCGCATATGAAGCTGTAATTCTGCCTATGCTAGACTATGCATGTGTAATTTGGGGCCCTTTTACTGAAACTGGCACTAACAAGATAGAAATGGTGCAAAGAAAAGCAGCTCGTTTCATTTATAACAACTTCGGACGCACTCCAGTGACAGACCTCTTAACTAAAGCAAACCTGCCACCATTAATCCAAAAAAATCGTGTATCACGACTAAAATTTCTTTTTCAACCTTTTAACGGTCATTATAAGACAGATCTCACGGGAATAATTACTTTTTCATCTGGTTATGCTACTAGGCAGCGACATAGCCGAACAATAACCCCATTTAGTACACGTAATGATTGTTTTAAGTATTCCTTTTTTCCCCGAACAGTCGTTGAATCGAATCATCTAACCAATGACCAAGTTTTAAAATCATCACTTTCGGCGTTTGTTTCAAGTATTGAGCAACAATTTGTTATCTTGCTGTGCCACTGCTATGTTCAAGCTCTGTTAACCTGATTTGTATTGTTTTCGTTGCCTATGCTATAGTATTCTTTACATATGTATTGTTTCCCACCCTGCTAAAATCCCCAATGGGGATTGCAGTATTGATAAATAAATAAATAAAAATAACAGTTGGGCTTCTCAGGCAGTAGGCAAATCGCCATAGGGACGGCCGGTTGGTGTAGTATCGTCGAATGAAGGCCGCTGCATTTAGCGCGGCCGCCATGGTTACGCAGTATGCCAAGCTTAGATCCATCCATTCAGCTCATCTGGCAACACGGATTTAGCACGTCTACGTTGGCGGTCAATGTCTCCTTTTATATTCGTCAGCCACCAGCCGCTTCACTCTGTCACGACACCACTTCCACGATGACAGGCTTACGTCCGTTCTCTTTCCATATCACCTTCAGCTCGGTCGTGTGTTTCGGAATGCTGAGTTCGTGCCAAGTTGCTGCAGAAGATTCGCTTCCAGCGGGGCCGCCGTGATTGCACAGGATGCCAAGCTCGGATCCATCCATTCAGCTCATCTGGCAACATGAATTTAGCACGACTACGTTGGACATCAATGTTTCCTTTTAGATTAGTCAGCCACCAGCCGCTTCACTGTTCGACGATGACAGGCTTAATTCCATTCTCTTTTCATATCACCTTCACCTGGGTCGTGTGTTTCAGACTGCTCAGTTCGTGCCAAGTTGCTGCAGAAGATTCGCTTCCAGCGGGGCCGCCGTGATTGCGCAGGATGCCAAGCTTGGATTCATCCATTCAGCTCATCTGCCAACACGGATTTAGCACAACTACGATGGACATCAGTGGCTCCCTTCATATTCGTCAGCACAGTCGGAAAGTTTTAATTTATGCGGGGGGGGGGATGGGTCCCGTCCAGCTTTCCGATTCCTATATGTATATACGGTAGCGAAGAAGACTGGCGCGCCCTATGGACGCACTATCATGATCGGCCCGCCGACGCAGAGGGGCTCGCGCTCTCGGTGTCTGACGCTCCACTGAGACGGTCGCGTTTCTAAGTGCTCAATAAACCGCGCCACAATATATATATATATATATATATATATATATATATATATATATATATATATATATATATATATATATATATATATATTGCCAAGATATGTATTAGCAACGGGCGCGGGCGAATGGGTAGCAGCCACAAGCGTTCGGCCAAGGACAGCCACCACGAGCGCATACCGGTACCGACGGTGCTGTGGCGCAGGCAGGCTACTCTTCTTCGTTACAATATATATATATATATATATATATATATATATATATATATATATATATATATATATATATATATATATATATATATATATATATATATATATATATATATATGTATATTGTAGTGAAGAGGAATGCCCGGCGCCACAGCCACATCGCCGGTCGCCCGAGAGCCGCGAGCTCGAGATTGTCTGAGCTGCTCTGGTTGAGACACGCTGCCTGCTGCTCTCTTGTGCTGTATTCCTATTAGATTCTGGTGGAGGTGCTACGGATTTCCCCAACCTATAATTACGCAGCCGAACTCTACCATCCGTCATGCCTGACGACCCCAGTCCGCCATCCCCACCGGTTACTCCAGCCATCGTATGTGTCCGTGCTCAGCGTCAGCGGGATCCTGATATCTTCAGTGGCACCGATCAGAAAGACGTTGAAGATTGGCTGGAATCGTATGAACGCGCAACACCAACAAATGGGACGATCCCCTAAAGCTCGGCAACGCGATCTTCTATTTATCGGGCGTCGCCAAGCTGTGGTTCAAAACCACGAAGCCGATCTCCGCACGTGGGCTAGCTTCAAAACCGGCATCGCAGAAGTTTTCGGCCACCCTGGCCTGCACAAACTTCACGCTGAACAACGCCTACGAAGCCGATCCAAGCAAACTGGTGAAACATTCACCAGCTACATAGAGGACATCGTCGACCTCTGCCGGCGTGTCAACCCGGTGATGGCGGAGGCGGACAAGGTACGTTACATCATGAAGGGCATTTCCGACGATGCCTTTCATATGCTGCTCTCCAAAAACCCAGGCACTGTCTCTCAGGTCATTGAGCTTTGCCAGAGTTTCGACGAGCTCTGCAGACAGCGCCTTCTCACGCGGCGCCCTCCTGTGTCCGACGAAACCCTCGCGAGCATGACCGCGGCTCCTAAGATGGACTCTCTGCTGGGCCAGATAAAACAGTTCTTCCGTGCTTAGGTCGCCCGTCAGCTTTCGCTGCTGTCTTCAGCCATGCCACCACCTTCGCCTTTGCCGGCCAACCTTCGCCAGGTCATCCAGGAGCAAGTGTGCGCAGCTCTCCCGTCTGCTCGCGAGACTCCGCCTGTGCCGACTCCAGCTGCTTCTGCCGAGGTGACTGCACCTCTCAGCTATGCCGAGGCTCTCGCACGGCCACCACCTCCGACCTTTCTGCCATCCCCATCGGTCGTGCCACTGCGTCCAGCTCCTCACTTCGGTCAGCCGCAGTACAGCAGTGTACAATGGCCCACTCCTGACAACCGGCCAATATGTTTTGCGTGTGGTGTACCTGGCCACGTTGCACGATTTTGTCGTCACCGCGCAACGTCCTACCGCCGTAGGTTCGACGCCGCACCGTACGTTTCCCCATACCCGACATCCTCCGCGTCTCAGAACTCCGGCCAGATGTCTTCCTACTCGGACCACCGCCCTCTTGTTGACCGCCGTTCGCCATCGCCTCGACGCCGCTCGCTTTCGCCGATGCGCCGTCGTCCTTCTTCGCCGGAACGGAAAAACTAATCGTCGCAGTTCCAGAGGCACGAACTGCGTCACCCATGAACAGACCGAGGCCTCTCCCTTCTCCGACTAATGTTATTGACGTATATGTGGACGGCGTCGCTGCACCCGCCCTCGTTGACACTGGTGCCGCAGTTTCAGTTATTAGTGCCAAACTTTGCCGTTCGCTCAGAAAAGTCACGACGCCACTGTACAACGTGTCACTTCGTACTGCCAGCGCAGACCGCATCACGCGTGCAGCTAGCAGCGTGCAGCAACGCGAGCAGTACACGCTAGCTGCGTGTGCTGCTTGCGTTGTGATCAGCTGCCTCCTTTACATCGTCGAATTTTCGGTGCTGTGTTCTTGTTCCCACGATTTTATTTTGCGCTGGGACTTCCTTTCCGCTAATAAGGCCATCATCGACTGTTCTCGTGCTGAAGTGAAATTTCAAACGCTGTGCAATTCCCCACTCCTTGACGCTCGTGAACCTGAAGATAAAGTATTTGTTGCCGAAGACGTTACATTTCCATCGCACTCATCTGCCCTCGCCACAGTGTCATGCAACATTGTTGCTCATGCCAGAGCACTTTTTACGCCATCTGCAATTTTCGCCCGTCGCAAATGTTCCCCGATGCCCTTCGCTCTTTTGGACGTTCATGCTGGGGTCAGCAAATTGCTCGTCGCCAACAGATCATCCTGTCCTCACACTCTGCTTCGTGGAGAGTGCGTTGGCCGTGCCCAGTGTGTCGACCCTGCTGCCGTCATTGATATGCCAACTGGTCCCATCGCCACTCATGAGGTCGCCGGAGTGACCTGTAACCCCGCGGAGGAGCCGACTTCGCCCGATGTTTTACATAGCTCCATCGCCGAAACGTTGACTGTTTCTCAACGCGCCCAGCTTTCGACTGCCAGCATGTTCCCTTGGGCCGCACGTCAACTGTTTGTCATTCCATTGATAAGGGTACCAGTGCTCCACTGCGACAAAGACCATATCGCGTATCCGCGACAGAGCGCTGTGTTATCGACAGCCAAGTAGCTGACATGCTCAAGCGCGGCGTCATTCAACCTTCGGACAGCCCCTGGGCATCTCCCGTTGTTCTTGTTAAGAAGGATGGATCGATGCGATTCTGTGTCGATTAACGTCGCGTTAACAAAATAACTCGTAAAGATGTTTACGCTCTTCCGAGAATTGACGACGCCCTTGACTGTCTCCAAGGCGCGGAGTTCTTCTCTTCTATCGACTTACGCAGCGGCTATTGGCAAGTCCCCATGGCACACGAAGACCAACCTAAAACGGCCTTTGTAACAACAGATGGCCTATATGAATTTCGTGTCATGCCTTTCGGGCTTTGCAACGCCCCGCAACATTTGAGCGTATGATGGACAATCTTTTGCGTGGTCTCAAGTGGAAAACGTGCCTGTGCTACGTAGATGATGTGGTTATTTTTTCGCCCAATTTTCCAACCCATCTGTGTAGGCTGGAGGAAGTGTTGCAGTGCCTAACTCCCGCCGGCCTTCAGCTCAACCTGAAGAAATGCCACTGTGGCGCAAGTCAGCGCACCATCCTTGGCCATGTAGTATCTAAACACGGTATTCTTCCTGACGCCGCCATGCGCCGTGCAGTTACTGATTTTCCCAAATCTTCCTCCGTAAGAGAACTTCGCATCTTCCTTGGCCTGTGTTCTTACTTTCGCCGCTTCATTCGGAATTTTGCGTCCATCACCGCTCCCTTGAATCATCTTCTACGGAGCGAGTTGAACGACTACGCCTGGTAGTCCGCTTCGTGAAATAATCGTCCTTCGTGAAATTGTTATATACCTCGCTGTCACTAATACTGCTTCGCCTTTACGGAGAAACTGCAGCATCCCTCTTTTTCTTTTTTTGGCGAATCTGAGTATAACCGCCTTCCAAGAGTTGCGTCGTCTACTGACCTCGCCGCCTATACTGTGTCACTACGACCCGATAGCTCCGACGGAAGTACACACCGACGCCAGCGGTGTTGGACTCGGCGCTATGCTCGCGCAGTGCAAATCTGGATTCGACGAGTACGTTGTTGCATACGCAAGCCGCACCCTCACCAAAGCCGAGAAGAATTATTCCGTTACGGAGAAGGAATGTTGCCATAATCTGGGCACTTGGTAAATTTTGACTCTACCTCTATGTCTGCCCCTTCGACGTGATTACAGACCACCATGCACTTCGTTGGCTGTCCACGTTGAAGAACCCCTCAGGTCGATTAGCTCGCTGGACTTTGCGGTTGCAAGATTTCAACGTGCGCATTGTCTACAGGTCTGGCCGCCGCCACACCGATGCCGAAGCGCTTTCCCGTTCGTCCGTGTCAACCGAAAGCGATGCCTGCCTCTCTGCCGTTGACCACGTACTTTCGTTCCCCGCAGGCTGCGACGTGGCTTCGGATCAACGCAAGCAAGCCTGGATTAGTACTCTTATCCGCTTCCCTTCAAACCCGTCGACTGTTCCTTCACCTCCTACACGTTTGCGCCGTCAAGTATCTCACTTCGAAATTCGCGATGGACTTCTCTATCGCCGGAATTACGTCTCTGACGTCCGCAAGTGGTTGCTGGTCATACCTCGACATCGTCGTGGTGAAATATGTTCTGCCTTCCACACTGACCCGCAGTGTGCACATGGGGGTGTCTTCAAGACGTACACCCGGCTTCACTCCAGGTTTTATTGGCGTGGCATGTACACCTTTGTGTGCAAGTACATTCGATCGTGCCCTCAGTGCCAACGCCGCAGGGTTCCTGCTCAGCATGTCTCTGGTCCACTCCAACCAATCCCGTGTCGTGCCAGGCCCTTCGATCGAACTGGCATTGACCTATATGGACTCCTTCCGAGCACGGCTTCCGGGAATCGCTGGATAGTCGTCGCCATCGACCATTTGACGCGACCACTGCCGTTTTTCGTGCATTTGGACAACAGCAACCGCGAACTACTACTTCAGCGGAATACAGCAGCTTGTCCCCTTTGCAATTTTCTTATGGTGACTACCACAGCTCTGCTAAGCACACGCGGGTGTCTCACCATCGTCTAACTGCAGTCAAAGCGGAAATTCCCACAGTGCAACTCCAGGAAGCAAAAACGCCGGAACCGAACCGCACCCTTGGCGACATGCTCTCCAAATACGTCGCCTCTGATCACACTGATTGGGACCTCATTTTGCCATTCATCACGATCGCCTAAAATACTGCACCACAGGCGACCACAAACTTCTCTCCATTCTTCCTCTTGCATGGCCGCGAACCTTCGACTACCCTCGACGCCATTCTTCCGTGCAGAGCCGACTCATCCGAATGTACGCCCCTCTCCGAAGCTGCCCGCTGCGCAGAGGAATGCCGTCAGCTCGCCCGTTCCTTTACAGCCGTCGACCAATGCAAACAAAAATCTAGACTTGACGATAATCACCCGCATTGTCACTTTCTTCCGGACTCCCTTGTGTGGCTTTGGGTTCCCGCCGTTCCTGCTGGACTCTCATCCAAGCTTGTCTCCCAATATCAAGGACCCTACCGTGTTGTAGCGCAGACATCGCTTGTGAACTGTATTGTCGAGCCTGTCACGCCACCTACGGACCAACGCTGTCGTAGTCGTGAAACCGTTCACGTACAACAACTGAAGCCGTATTGCGACCCCATGATTCTATGTTCATCATGAGTCGCCAGGATGGCTCGTTTTCCTGTGGGGGGCAATTGTAGTGAAGAGGAATGCCCGGCGCCGCAGCGAGATCACCAGTCGCCCTGAAGGCGCGAGCTCGAGATTGCCTGAGCTGCTCTGGTTGAGACACGCTGCCTGCTGCTCTCTTGTGCTGTATTTATGTTAGCATATATATATATATATATATATATATATATATATATATATATATATATATATATATATATATATATATATATATATATATATATATATATAATGGTATTAGTGTAGGCTATAAGTAATAATAATGAGTCCTCTCGCACCACCAAGAATTTGGCGTCTTTCGATGGCGTAATCGTCCTTCGTGAAATTGTTTTATACCTCGCTGTCACTAATACTGCTTCGCCTTTCCGGAGAAACTGCAGCATCTCTCTCTCTCTTTTTTGGTGAATCTGAGTATAACCGCTGCTGCGCATGACTGCCGTGTATTCTGATTTCGAGTGATTCCGGCTTCGCCTGATTGAGGTTTTTGAGTTAATTCTACCATGTTCCCCAAGTATCACACACCAAGACTTAAAAGAAACGATTGTAATACTCGGAGAAAACCCATTGCATATTGTTTCCAGTACAGTGGACTAGCCGCTAGTAATTTTTTGTCGTTACTGGGACTGAATTAGGTAATTATAATTACCTAACTAGAGAAGTACTGAAGCAATTATCAAACTGTCAATGAGGCATTTGTAGGCACTCCTGAATGACATCCAACTGCGTTGTTTTCAGCGACGTACTACTTGCACACTAATTCTTTTCCGACTGGTAAAGAAACACCACGAAAAATGACGAATAACACGTGACTGCGCTCCCACTCGCTTCATAAACCAGCGCCCTCAAATAAGCTGATTGAAAGCAATAGGAGGTGCACATACAGTCCTTGACTATTGAACCGCCTTCTGTGTATTAATACTTGTAATGTGAACCAACTTCTAATAATAAATTCTGATTCTGATTGGGAACTACTTTGCCTGCCGCCAACCCGAACAGACAGCGCATCACCTTGATAATGGTACGGAACGAGCACCAACAGCAGGTTTCTCGGCTTCGCAGCTATTCATTCCTCTCATTTCTATGTAACACTTATTATCCGTCTCCAGTGGCCTACTGGTCACATTGATAACAAAAGCCACATGATAACGCGGCCGAAGCGCCGGTTTGGCCACGCACGAGACGCGAAAAGCAATGCAATAGTCATAGAACGTTTCAAAATCCCGGTTCTGCTCGCACCGCATCTAAATTGTGCGCGCGCAGCTATATGGCGATATTTCGCGCCAGAAACTTGCTTCGGACCAAAGCCAAATGAAAGTGACAGTTTTATTTTTCATTAGAGTGTGTAGGTCTTGCAAAAACAGGTTCGTGGCAGAAAATACAAGCGAAATCAACAAACCGAGAAGCCACTCACCTGTAGAAAAAAGGCAAAACTGATACGTTCAAGAAAATAAAAGCACCACTTCTAAATGAGCCGAATTGACAATCAGGACGCCTGCACAAAAAAAAAGAAGAAAAAAAATCCACGCAGAATCTTCTCCGAGGTTTACCTGAATGGTGCGTAAGCATATTGTAGTACTGACGTGGTGTTTCGTATAATCGCGAGAATGACCGCGAAAGAACCATGAAACGGAGAAGCGTGGTTGCAAAACTGATCTGTTAAGTGAGAGCTGCGTGAGACGACGTAGAAAAGGTGAGTAGAAGCAATGTTCACTGGACGTAGGAAGAAGGCGCCAGGGAGATGTAGCAAAGCAAGGAAATATATGCAACCTTTCTCTTTTTTATTGAAATGAAAGTAAAACAAAGAGACGTAGTCACCTTAAAATGGTGACGGCTACTTCTTTTCTCATAGCGGAAACAACTATATATAAATATGTAGGAAAATGAAAAGAAATTACTTCATACGGTCAGAAACCCACAGCACAGTCCTATACGCCCATTCTAGGAGTTAAGGAGGACTTTGCGATGAAAAACTGAGGGTTTATTTACATTATTTACACTGAGACGATCAAGAAATTAACAGTCATAGAGTCATTACGGGCCGGCAGCAACTCGGACGCTGCGGCCCGTGGCAAGAAGCTCGAAAGTGATCAATGAAGGAATGCTCTAGGAATGCTCTCTTGCTGCTCTCGGTCTGTGTCTTTTTAAGCCCTTCGGTGTCTCGAAGACACGTCACGTTCGGCCAATGGGAGAGCCCGCTCAGGTGACGCCATTTTCGGCCAATTGACGAACCCGCTCAGGTGTCGTCATTTTCGGCCAATGGTAGGCGCCCGTGCGATGGTGTCACACCCGGCGGAGAGGGTCGCTGCTTGGTCCCCAATTGTCCGAGGGCTTACTGCTCCCTGCGGTCTTGCCTTGCTGACTTGCAATGCGCCGTCACAATAAGCGGATGAGGGCGACGCTGCCAGCGTTTCACGGTGCATTACACCCGTCTTGCCTCTTGGACCCAAGTTGCCTGGAACAGTGCCAGGCTCTCGCTTCACCTTGGGGAAGAGTCAAGCAGTGAATAGCTCCACATGCGGCACACGAGGTGGGGGCCGCCAACTTGTTTGCACGTGCCCCGCCTCGGGAATGTGGTATCCGTGCTTCTGCGCTTCTTAATTAGCTGTGGCGCGATTCGATGTTGTCTGGTGAACTCGAAGTAGGCTCAGGAAACGGTCCCGTATATAACAGCTCGTCCTCGCCCCGGAAGTTCGGAATGGCCGGTGAAATCAATTCTCTGGCCATGAGGAACGCTGAAAGAACCTGCAGGGTACTTCTGTCGAGCCTCGTTTGACGAACTTCGGGATCCTGGGCCCTGGAGAACATACGTCAAACAAACAAAACAACACAACGCTGCACACCGTGTAAGCGCAGGCTCTTCACCCCAGACTCGCCAGGCTATTACTGAGTCAAAATGAACCCTGATCTTTTATTTCCCCAATTTTGACAAAGCAGTTCCAACCACCTTCCCAAACCGCTGTCCATATCTCCTCGAATGCCGACAGGGCCAGAGTGTCATTGTTGTAGCAAAACAATGGGTCGTTGCCGTTGCAAACAAACAATGAAAGCAGCCGAACATAACTTAAGTGGCCTAAATACACGAACAGCATGTTTCCAACCTATCGCAGTGGTGTAGTTATCGCACGTATTGGTGCCACTGAACAGTCTGGTCAACTTCACAAGTACGTAATCACAAGCGCGCTAGCCTTGTGGTCACGAATCAGAACGCGTACTTGCGTCGTAGGCAAACTTTTTATTACGCTTACTCACGTTTCTTCCTTTAGTCCCTACAGGACACGTAACTTACGCGAGCAATTAAACTTGCGGGGCTTACGCACTCCGCAGAAACCTTAAAATGATGCTTCTCCTAATAACTCGTTCCACGCATGCTTATTAGAGAAGTCAGAATATGGCTGCCCTCAACACACACGAGCAACCCAGTCATAAATCTGCTTCCTTCCGTCCACACAGGACATGCGCTAATGGAACTAAGAACGCTTCTCAGTGCAAATGATGCATTTACTGAAAACCTACGCGGTTAATCTGAGAAAATAAAAGAACGCTTATAAAAAAAAGAAGATTAACTAAATCTCACGTGCGCTACGATAGGCCTCTCACCAATAACCTTGACACTCAGGTTACTCACACACAAAAAAAGAAAGCCTATCTACTTATTTATGGACACCTCGCGAAACTACATGTTTACTCAAAACGCGTCTTTCAATTCTCGGCGCTTCTCTAACAAAACACAAACAAAGCTCAAACCTTACATATTGAAAGAAATCCTAGTCTCAAATCACGAAAATTATCGAATGCTCAAAAATAAAACAAACCAACATGCTTTACTTCCACGGAAGCTCTCTTGGCCTCCCGTTCCAAATGCTTACGTCTGACTCATACTTTGAGCCGTAGCCAAGGTGGTCGCGGTTTGAAAGCTATTCTGGCTACCCAGGAACAACAAAAGGGCTGACTCACTACCAGCTCGCCCAAGATGTTACAGTCCCCTGCCAATTTGCGTCCTGGCGTCCCGCTTTCATCACGACCTCGATTGGCCGCATCGCTACTCCCCACCTGGTCTCGTCTTGCCACCTTGCGCTTCTTTGTACTACACGCTGAGCTTCGAAAAGAACGACGGAACGACGAGGAATTTAACTGCCCCGTGCCCTTTGTCCGCGTCCGTGCAGAACATGCTTCTCGGTCTCTTTTTGACCGGTGGCTTGAACGTGCTTGATGTGCACACGTCGTCAGTGATGACCGCACCTTTCTTTTCTCCGCGCCCTGCCTTTTCGCGCCTGTCGCCGTCTTTGGCCACGCTACCTTAGCCACCGCATTCGTATCTTTACGGCGCTTCTTTCTGCGGCGCTTTCTCTTTGAATTCTCTTTCATGTCGCCTTCTGGCGCCTCGTGCTGGCCGTTACAGATCTCATCGGCCCGGATCGGTCTCTTACCCGCACAGTCTGATTGATTTTCATTTAAATCAACAATCTCTGCCTCGACTGGCGGACAGCTCAACCGACTCTTGAACAATGCAGCAGGCTTTACTCGAGTTATGCAACTCGCACTCTTGCGAACTGCCCTCTACTGCATTGCCCAGCTCACGCTGTGCATCGGCACACAGCCCGTCGGTATCGATCAGTGTCTCACGCGCTCAGTCCGAATGATTAATAACTGAATCATCCCTATCTAGGCTATCTAGACTGGCGGAGAGCTGCACCGATTCCCGAACAATGCAGTTGTATTCTCTTGAGCAACGGAGCTCGCAATCCTGAGAATTACCCTCAGCTGCATCGTCTAGCTGGCACTTCACTTCGGCACGCGGACCTGACTCAACATGGGTGCTTGCGGCTGTCAAGTCCGCAGTATTCTGTACCTCGCTAACGACCTCGCTACCATGAGATGCAATGCACACGCGCGCTAACTGTGCCAATTTGTTCGCAGCTGGCCTAGCTGTCTCTACAGTCCTCTGTTGGCACAGCACCTCGTCGCTCTCACTCTGGCATTTAGCGGCCTCTGTTGCCACTAAGGCATCGTTAGCTTCTCGCTTTTTCCGTTCACCTACGAATGCGCCACAACTCTCGCAGGTAATACTCTTCTCGAAGTAGTTTGGCAAGGCGCAGAAGACCAGGACTGGAGAAGAAGAACACAAACGACAGGACCAGCGCCTGTCCTGTCGTTTGTGTTCTTCTTCTCGAGTCCTGGTCTTCTGCGCCTTGCCAAACTACTTCAACCATGAACCAACTAGCCCAAGCAAGAGTTTTACTTGAGAGTACTCTTCTCGTCAGCTTTTTGTGAAAATCCGCTAGATACATGCTCATTCTTGTGCTCTGTACTGCCTACAGAACTTTCAGACAGGCGTTGTCTTTGTTCCTTTAACTGCTGAAAATATTGTATCTGTTTTTCCAATGCTGCTATCTCTTTTTCGTGCTTTTCCTCACGCTCACGTTCTTGACGCTCACACCTAATCTTAAGTTCTTGGCGCTCACGCTTACGTTCACGACGCTCACGCTCCCGTGGTTCTTGTATCACCTCCCCAAGCAAGCTCAATACTTTTATCATCATTGCCACTATCTTGAATTGCCTTTATGATAGCTGGCTTTTTCATTTGTTCATCCGCCTCAACTCCCAAGGCGTCGCACACCATCAAGTCTAACCTCGTCAACCCTCTAAGATCCATGGCAGCTGCCCCGACTGGTGGTTAGAACTGTTTTCCTTAATTAATTTGTGCAAACACGCAGTGCAACAAATTCCTGATTCCTAGAACTATCAAAATGAACACACAACATTTGAAGCCTGGCGAATCAAAAGGAAAAAAAACCACACGCTCACTTACGGTTTCAGCACCCTGCCATCTGGTTCATTGGTCCGCTGTTCCCGGTTCCTCAGGACTCTCTGGGTCGATGGCTCGCTCTTTTTCGCTACTCCCACTTTCTTAGGACCTCTATCGACGAAGGCTCATCCGTAGCGCTGCCACCAGTTGTTGCATTTCGAGGCGATCTCACCGCTGGCAACCAGTTGTAAGAGTTGAGGAGGACGTCGGGATGAAAAACTTGGAGGTTTATTTACATTATTTACAGTGAGACGATCAAGAAATTAACAGTCATAGAGTCATTACGGGCCTGTAGCAACTCGGACGCTGCGCCCCGTGGCAAGAAGCTCGAAAGAGATCAATGCAGGAATGCTCTAGGAATGCTTTCTTGCTGCTCTCGGTCTGTGTCTTTTTAAGCCCTTCGGTGTCTCGAAGACGCGTCACGTTCGGCCAATGGGAGAGCCCGCTCAGGTGACGCCATTTTCGGCCAATCGGTGAGCCCCCTCAGGTGTCGTCAATTTCGGCTAATGGTAGGCGCCCGTGCGACAGTGTCACACCCAGCGGAGTGGGTCGCTGCTTGGTCGCCAATTGTCCGAGGGCTTACTTCTCCCTGCGGTCTTCCCTTGCTGACTTGCAATGCGCCGTCACAATAAGCGGATGGGGGCGACGCTGCCAGCGTTTCACGGTGCATTACACCCGTCTTGTCTCTTGGACCCAAGTTACCTGGAACAGTGCCAGGCTCTCGCTTCACTTTGGGGAAGAGTCAAGCAGTGAATAGCTCCACCTGCGGCACACGAGGTGGGGGCCGCCAACTTGCTTGCACCTGCAGCGCCTCGGGAATGTGGCATCCGTGCTTCTGCGTTTCTTAATTAGCTGTGGCGCGATTCGATGTGGTCTGGTGAACTCGAAGTAGGCTCAGGAAATGGTCCCGTATCTAGCACCATGTAGATGGCAGTGTAAAAGTCAAATGCAAGTTGCACCACAATGAGTTCGTAGACAAAGTCACAAACACGCACAAACGGCCATGATGTAGACTTCAATGAGCATATCAACACATGGAGAAAACAGTGTTAAAATAATTCACGCGCAAAAAATGTATAACACGTAATACACAAGCAGTAATAATTACAAATAATAGAACGTTATAGTACATCGTGTGATTATTCAGTGCAATACCTAGTATTTGTTAAGGATGCGTGTTTCTGCATAAAAATTTTCAAGTGCGTTCAATGTTTTTCGGTGTGCTGTTTTCGATGGCCATGGGCCCAGCAATTTTGCGATTGAGAAAGGCCGGTGAGGATCACTGCAGTGTAGCGCTTGTTCTAGCTGCCGTCTTTGCATCTCGTATATGGGGCATTCGAGGAGTAGATGGCGAACATCCTTATCGTGGTGGCCACATGAACAAGCCGGGGAAGCAGCCCATTTGATGCGATATAGGAAATGTTTAGCGTATGTTGTTCCAAGGCGCAGTCGATGAATTAGTGTCTCGGTGCTTTTAAAAAGTTTTGCATCCAGCTGGCATTTGAGTTGAGGGTCCACTTCGAAAAGGATTGATTCTTTAGTGGTTTCCTTGAACCATGTTGACATACACAAGTCTTGAGTACTCTCGATATCCGTTTTGCGTCCGTTGGTCATAAAGGGATGACTTGAATTTCTGCACCTTAATGGGCCGATTTTGCCAATGAGTCCGCTAGTTCGTTGAGTGCTATAGCGGCATGGCCCGGGACCCACCGTAATATCACTTCATGTTTCCTTTCGTTAGCCTGAGTTAAACTCTTCAGTACTTCGTATGTTATCCGTGCGTGTGGTTGGCTGTCATCAATATTTCAAAGACATGCTAAAGCCGATAACGAGCCGGTGCAAATTACCCACTTTGTTGGTGTCTCATATCTTTTGGTAAGAAGAATGGCTAGGAGAATTGCCACTAATTCCCCTATTGTTGGTGACGACGTGTGTCCTAGTCGACAAGCATACTCAGCCTCTGAGGTAGAGTATGCTTTCTTCTTACACTGAACCATTATGAACTGTGATAAACCGCGCTCCGTAGACGGCTAAGACTGGCGCGGCGGCACGGCCCGTATCTTGAAAGCGATCTGCGAAAGCGGCAGAAAGCGGCATGTATTTAGAGCGCCTTGAGCGCTGTGTTCTCGCAGTTTCGTTGGCGTTGAAGCGAGAGGCAGCACGCAGGTGAATTCGCTCGCTGCTGCGGGCGCCATGTTGAAAGGATTTGTCTTACGGGCAATCGGAGGGACGGTTTTTCCGTTGCGTAAAGATAGAAATGCTTACGCATGTAAAACCATCAGATTTCAGTGTGCCTTTTTATCTATGAATTCGCAAGCGCCCTTGGTTACCAGCTGCTGCCCAGAGGACGTGTTCGGATAGGTCTCCTTCTACAGCTACGCATTCCTGAGTCCGCTTTATTACTCTTCTGTGGCTTTCTTGATGACCGACGCTGGAATTCTAAGGCAAACATCCGTTATCCTTGCCTTGAGCTCATCTGACGTCCGTCTCGATCAAGTAAACACCATCTTTTACATAACCCCGAAAAAAGAAATAGAGTGGAGCGAGGTCAAGTGATCTAGCCGGTCAATTTACAAGCCCGTGCCTTTCAATCTATTGCGCATGAAAGTCGCATCCAGCCAGTTTCGTGCTCGGTTGCTGCTACTGTGTGTCGGCGCCCCATCTTGCTGATAGCAGAGAAGTGAAAGACGTGACACTAATTATTTAACTAAGTAATAAATTATGGTATTTTACGTGCCAAAACCACGAGCTGGTTATGAAGCACTCCGTAGTGGGGGACTCCGGAAATTTGGGCCACCTGGGGTTCTTTAACGTGCACCTGAATACACGTGTTTTCGCATGTCGCTCCCATCTAAACACGGCCGCCGTGGCTGGGAATCGATCTCGCGACGTCGTGCTTAGCAGCCCAACACCGTGGCCACTAAGCAACCTCGGCGGTTGGCTCAACCACCACTCCTTCAAGGATTTCGTCCACGTTAACGCTGTCCAATTTTCGGTGTGTGATCGAAGAAGATAGGACCGATTATAGCACCGGCGTAAATTCCGAACCACACATTGAACGACCACTGGCACTGGTGCCCATTGCGCTTTACCCAACTTCAATTGGAGTCACCCCAATGCAAATTTACCTAGCTGTAACTTCAAAAGGTATCTGCAGGTATTCAGAGACCTGGATTGGGAAGAATTGGGGATAAAAGTTAATGGAGAATGAACTTGCGATTCGCTGATGATATTGCCTTGCTTAGTAACTCAGGGGTCCAACTGCAACGCATGCTCACTGACCTAGAGAGGCAAAGCAGAAGAGTGGGTCTAAAAATTAATCTGCAGAAAACTAAAGTAATGTTTAACAGTCTCGGAAGAGAACAGCAGTTTACGATATGTGGCCAGTCACTGGGAGTGGTAAGCGAATACATCTACTTAGGGCAGGTAGTGACTGCGGATCCGTATCATGAGACTGAAATAATCAGAAGAATAAGAATGGGCTGCGAGGCGTTTGGCAGGCATTCTCAGCTCATGAACAGCAGGTTGCCATTATCCCTCAAGAGAAAAGTGTGTAACAGCTGTGTCTTACCAGTACTCACGTACGGGGAGAAATCTGGAGGCTTACGCAATGGGTTCCACTTAAATTGAAGACGACGCAACGAGCTATGGAAATAAGAATGATAGGTGTAACGTTAAGGCATAAGAATAGAGCAGATTGGGGGGGGGGAACAAACGCGAGTTAATGACATCTTAGTTGAAATCAAGAAAAAGAAATAGGAGGGGGGGGGGCATGGGCAGGACAAGTAATGAGCAGGGAAGATAACCGATGGTCATTAAGGGTTACGGACTGGATTCCAAGGGAAGGGAAGCGTAGCAGGGGACGGTAGAAAGTTAGGTGGGTGGATGAGATTAAGAAGTTTGCAGGGACAACATGGCGACAATTAGTACATGACCGGGGTAGTTGGAGAAGTATGGGAGAGGCATTTTCCCTGCAGTGGGCGTAACCAGGCTGATGATGATGATCTGCCAAAACTGGCTTGGCTTCTGCACATGATATTGTTCAAAAAGTCCATCGGATTTTGGGAGGACCCAATTCGCGAAATCTAGATGATTCTGCAAGTCCCTATCTTCCATGCATTGTGCAGGTTAATGTGGTACGGGTGAAAGGTCGAGTAATTTAGAATTCTCCTAACTCAGGCTAGCGTGCGGCCACGTCACGCACGCTAACATGAAGGTTTTAGGCCATACATGCTAGAACATCCGCGCGTAGTCTAGGACTCAAAGATGGAGTCCTCAGCCAATGTTTCCGGAAGCTGCAGGTTTGTCTCAGGTTTTCATAATTTCTGATGACAATCGATGCGTTTTGTTTACCGCCACACTTCCTTTACTGATATATATTTGCGGCCTTCATCTTGTTGTCATTTGCAGCCCCCGAGGCAAAGATCACGTATTCCTTCTGCTCATTAGAGAAAGACATGATGACTGGGGCGAAACAAAAGGCACCTTTAAGTATGTGCACGGACGTTGTCAAACCGCTTTTGCGGTGATCGGTATCGGGGCAAAAAAAAAAAGAAAGATTACCATCCGTGCACTTTGTCTACAGTAAGACAACAGCCACCGCAGCTTGTTTCCAGCTAACACCAAACGCGTCGTGTTACTTTAGCCGGAGTGCGGCAGATAAAGAACAAGCTCAATCACGATGCTTTTCTTTATTTCCTTTATTTAATTCTGGCTAACTCAGAGGGAGTTTGTTTGACGGCGTTGCTTTTTGATTCGGGTGGGAGCGCAGTCACGTGGTAAGCTTCATATTTCGCGGAGTTGACTTAACAGTCGGAAAAATTAGTACGCAATTAGTACGTCGTTGAGAATACCGCTATTATATGTCCCTTGGCTGTTCATAGGAATGCCTCATTGACACTTTCATCATTAGGATAGTACGTTTCGAGTTGGATAATTAAGTACGATTACGTAATTAAATCTCCGTATTGAAAAAAATTAATGGCAGCTACTCCACTGACCGGAAGCAAAGTGCACTAGGGTTTCTTCGAGTAACGCAATTGCTCTTTCTTGAAATCTGGGTGCATGATATTTAATTGGAACGCCTTGTATATATTTATGACCTCTCCGTGCAAGTCTCGACTTCCTTTCAATAGATGAAGCGCCAACAGTGACAAATGGCATTTGCCATTTACCTTTTGCTGCCCTAATTTGCCGTTGTAAGTCTATCTCGAGCTCTGGCCCTAATCAACCACGGTGATTGGAGGCGACGTCGCTGACCTCAAACGAGAGATGGCTGATCTGAAACGTGAATTTCGGAAAGAGATAAGAGAGTTAAGGAACAGCTTGGAATTTGTCAGCAAGGAATATGAAAGCCTTAAGAAAGAGTGTGAAAACACAAGGAAAGAAAATGCAGATCTGAAGGCCATGCAGGAGCAACTGAAACGTGAGCTATAGGCTCTACAAAAGCAAGCCCATGAAACAAGATTGCAAATAGTGGCTCAGGACCAGTATTCCAGAAATAAAAACATAGAAATCAAGGGAATCCCGTTGTCAAAGAATGAAAATCTTGTGGAAGTAGTTAGCAAGATTGGCGATACGATTGGCGTATCGCTAAGCGAGCAGGACATTGAAGTGTGTCACCGTACTCCGAACCGAAAGGACAATGCAAGCCAAAATATTGTCGTAGCTTTCAGTCGCCGAGCGAAGCGTGATCTAGTCGTTGAGAAGGCGCGAAAAACGAGGTTCACCACACAAGATCTAGGATATAGCGTGAGAGGACCCGTGTTCTTTAACGAACACTTGTGCCCCAGGTAAAGAAGCTGCTTGGGATGACTATTGTAAAAATTAAAGCACTGAACTGGAAATTCGCTTGGACGAAGGGAGTGAAGGTGTTCGCTAGAAACACGGAAACGTCTCACGTCATTCGGGTCACCTGCTAAAATGACTTGGACAAATTGAGTAGACAGTTCCGTATAAGCCCACGGCAACACCGTTTGACGGCTTACAATAACTGACCCAAAATATGTAGTATGCCCTTTTGAACGCGATTATCTAGGTTTTCGACACTGTGATGTGCAATCCGCAGTAAACAAACATGACATCCAAACAGCGCTTCTTTCTTCATTCTACGTAGATTTTCATGTGATCATGATAACACAAACTTGGTACGTTTCTGATATGGACGTGTTGCATTTACCTGGTTTTAACACGTTCTTTCTAAATAGAAAGCACCGTCGAGGGAGGGAGGGGGGCGGGGGGGGGGGGGCATAGCGGAACTTGCATCCACTAAACTCCCATGGTCAATTATTAGTGACTTTTCTAGCATTACCGATGATTATGAAACACTAGCCGTGCAATGGGGAAAGCATCTTTTTGCAGCTGTCTACCGCCCTCATGATGGAAATATTGGGAGGTTTCTTGGTTTCCTAGAAAAACTGCTCGACTTTTCCTCTTCTAATAAGCTAGACTTGGTAATAGGTGGTGACTGTAATATGAATATTCTACAACCCACATCTTATTCCCGTGAGTTACAACTGTTACTTACCTTGTTTGACTGCATGAACGTCATATCAGAACCCACGCGCATTAGTTGCGTTTCTGAAACCTTTTTCGACTTGTTTATAACCAATTACACAGACAGCAACATTGCGTCGGGCGTCATTGCCGCAGATGTAAGGGATCACTTGACTATATTTATGTTTTGCAAACAAAATGAATTACAAAAAAACGGAACAGATAATCCCGATACATTTATTATTCCAGATATTAACACAAGAACACTGGATATGTTTCGTCATAAAATAGAAAACACGAATTGGAAACCAGTATTTCAATGCACAGATGCTGACGAGGCGTATGTAGTCTTTATGGAATTTTTTAGAGAAGCGTATGACAACTCGTTTAGACCTAGAACGATAAGTAAGCCTAAGAAAATCAGGAAGCCATGGCTTACACTTGAATGCATGGACTTAATACAAAAAAAGAATGCAATGAATTCAAAGTTCATGCACACACGGGATCCTATTGACCTGGCCTCATTTAAAAATTTTAGAAATTATGTAACAAAATGTTTGCGCAGTACAAAAAAATTGTATTGCAAAAACTTGTTTTTACGATGTGTTGGCCGAGGGGAACTTAACAAGATCTTGAATCGTAGTGGTCAGTTCAATGAACTACAGCTTACATCCGATAATAGGCTTATGAAGGGCCGGGAGCTAGCTGACCAATTTAATACATACTTTACTAATTGAGTGTCAGGTGTCCACACCAATGCAGCTATGAGCTTTTTAAATGAACCTAACATTCACTCCGCATTTTTTTCTCCGACTACGCCCGAGGAAACTTATTCCATATTCTCAAACCTAAACAACAGTAAAGCTCGAGATATTGATTGTCTTCAAATACGGCCAATAAATATACACTTGACTTTCTTGTGCACCTGCTTAACCACATATATAACATTTCTCTTTCTACGGGCATTTTTCCTGAAAAAATGCAGCACGCGAAAGTATCAGTTTTATACAAGAGCTCGGACAAAAACGATTTTTCAAATTATCGACCCGTTTCTGTTCTCCCAGTTTTTTCTAAGGGTTTGGAAAAAGTAATTGGTAAAAGAATCGCCTCGTTCTTCCAAAAACACTCTCTTATATCACCGCAACAGTCCGGCTTCCGCCAGCGCATTTCCACAGAACTCGCTTTGCTAACGCAGAAAGAAGTAATATTACAGGGTTTTGAAGAAAAAAAAATT
Organism: Dermacentor variabilis; assembly: GCF_050947875.1. Lineage (NCBI taxonomy): Eukaryota > Metazoa > Arthropoda > Arachnida > Ixodida > Ixodidae > Dermacentor > Dermacentor variabilis. The sequence goes on along the minus strand of NC_134572.1, from coordinate 2,787,287 downwards.
AACGCTAGGCATGCTAAATTAGAATACTATGGGTTTCGTGGCCTACCTCTTTCTCTTTTACAATCATACTTAAAGCATAGGAAACAAGCAGTAGCAATCACGAATCACCTTTCCTCTTTAGAAGATATTATTGCAGGGGTACCCCAGGGGAGCATATTAGGGCCGATCTTATTTAGCCTATATATAAATGATATCGTAAAGGTTAGTAACAATGCGCAGTTCGTTATTTTTGCCGATGACTCAAGCATATTCGTCCAAACACACGATGTTCAGGAGCTCTCCCGCTTAACAAACTCAACACTTCAAAAAATGCACACCTGGAGTATAGCAAATTCACTTGAAATTAACACCAAAAAAACAAAAACAAAATCAGCTTTATTCATACCTTGTCAAAAAGCAGTTAACCATTCGCTTGATCTGCACCTAGGGAGTGAAAAAATAGCTGTTGTGAGTGAGGTTAAAACACTAGGAGTTATCTTCACCGAACACTTAAGCTGGGATGCTCATGTACAGCGTGTATGTGCAAGTCTGTCACGAGCGCGCGGTGTGCTTTCTAGGCTTCGTCATGTCCTGACGAACAAGAATAAATTATTGCTTTATAACGCTGTCTTAGCAACTCACATTAACTACTGTACTCTTATATGGGGAACTACTTCATGTAGGAACATTCAGAAAGTGTGAACTCTACTGAAAAGGGCACTGCGTCATATAGCGAATACAGTACACGATGCGCATACAAAGGATCTGTTTCTAAAATATGGCATACTTCCATTTCAACTATTGTATGACTTTACTCTGCTATTAAAATACAAGAACAGTCTTAAGCAAAACAAAACCGCCTTTCTTGCTTTATGCACCTTAACAAAACCATCCGACATACCCTATACGCTCAGAAATAGAAGCACTTGGCTGACTCCCTTTTCAAGAACATGTCAGGGGAGAAACAGGTTAAAATCGCGCATAGCTACCCTTTTAGGTGACCTGGAAAAAGACAGTATCGACATAGATAACTTACCCCCGCGAAAAATGGAAAACTTTTCTAGTAAGTCGCTGGTGCTCTTAAATACATATAGACTGTTCGTTGACTGTATGATTGGACTACTACATCGAATTGAAATATTTATGTTGTACTTTTGTTCACTTTTCTTGAAGAGAGGTTTCTAAATATTATACGTCATGTGCTTAGCGTTTTCTGTAGAGTGCTGTTCTGTGGGCTACTGTTCATGATATATTTTTCAGTGACATACTATAACAGATCAGTCACTACAGATTTTTGAGTATTTTATATGATGTGCTTTGTGTCTTTCTTTCCCATACTTTTACATGACCATTTGAAATATGTAAATATATTCTTTTTCACTCAAATGTATTTTCTGTCTCTTGTTTCTGCCAAGTAATGGGGCAAGCACCCAGTCAAGCTGCAGCTTAGCAGCTTCTTGTGCTTGTCCTAGCATTCTTCTGTTTGTACAAAAGAAATGCTGAAATAAAATTAACTTGACTTGACAGTGCATTAACAAGGAACATGGAACAAAGACAGGACAAGGCGCTTCACGGATGTTTATTAGGGATGTTTGCATCTATAATAAATGTTGTAAATTACTAGAAGAGTATATTTTAGTCGTTAGCATTACTTAATAGAAAGAGAGGCAATACGCAAATCATTCACGTGCATTTCACAGGCCGTTAGGGTGAAATGAGCAGGCAAAGCAATTTAAAGCGGGGTTAAGATACAGCAACACATTCATTCTCTAGACGTATATCCATGCCTTTAAAAATAACTTTTAATTGGCTGCCTCCTTCTCTTTCAAAAGTATAATAGACTTTGTCCTGTGTGTCTATTTAAATATGTAGTGTGTGTGTGCGGTGTTTACAGTAGAAATTTAGGAAAAAAACGTTGAAGCTATAAAATACGAATGAGGCAGCCGCCGTTTGTGCTCCTAATGCGCTTGTCCTGCTATTGTCAGGATTTGCAGAAATAAAGCGGAAGTACGAATTAAAAGCCGTGCACGTCCGCGCCAACAATGATGTAGCAAGCTATTAGTCGTAATAAAATTTCAGGTGAAAAGGTCGAGGCATATCAAAAGAAACCTCAAATGATGTGGGTGACAAAGTTCTGGTAATGGCACTTTAGCTGTTTGTTTGTGTGTGTGTGTTTGTGTGTGTGTGTGTGTGTGTGTGTGTGTGTGTGGATGTGTCGTGTGTGTGTGTGTGTGTGTGTGTGTGTGTGTGTGTGTGTGTGTGTGTGTGTGTGTGTGTGTGTGTGTGTGTGTGTGTGCGTGCGTGTGTGTGTGTGTGTGTGTGTGTGTGTAGGGGGGGTGCGCTTCGGCACCGCGCGGGGGGAGGGGAAGCTCCGCCCCATCCGAAAAACTCTGGAGGGGCCTCGCGCCCCGGGGTGACGCCTACGGGCGACACTTACGCCGATGGCAGAAAGGCGGCTGGATTGTCCATATATTGCAATAAAACGGGCGCAAGACCGCTTCCCACGTGGAGTCGAGGAGGAGGCGAGGAAGTCGCGTGGCTGCGGATAGTTCCATAAGTGGGGTGCTTTCAAATTATGGAGGGATTTTACCTCGCCTGCCGCTCCGTACAGAGTGGAGACAAACGCGGCCGTCTGCTACGGCGTCGGGCACGTGATTGGCGGACACCGTAGTAGACGATCGTTTCTTTTTCGTACAGCTATCTACTGATTTGCTATCGCAATGGTTGCTTCGGCTTTCGGACGGAACTGCGAATTTTTTTTCCCTTCCTCCTTGCATGGACCAGGTGCTGTACCGTCTAGATCAATGTAGCGACCGCGTTGGCGCACTTTCCGTTTTTCTGCCTCGAGGCTGCGGTGCTCGCTGAGCATGCTCGGACATCTCTTTGCATGTCTAGCACTTGAAATTTCACTGTGGCACAACAGGGCAGGTATTGTTTTAGAGTCCACCTAGTGGTTTGTACATTTCGGCTGCTGCTCATTGGATGCAGCTGTAGGAGCGAGGAGTATTTGAGCGGTCCTAGTCAATCAGGAACGGCCGAAATGGACAGTCCACTAGGTGGACTCTTACAGATTACCTCTCCAGACGTCGCACCGTCGAGATCCATGTAGCTTCCGCGACCGTGCTCGCGCCATTTCAGCTTGTGCTTCGACGCCGTGGTGCTCGCTGTGCATATTCGCGGCGTCTATACGCTGCGCGTAACCCGCGTTCACGACGTCAAACGTCACTGTAATATTTAACACGATAGCGTTAAGGGCCCCCTGTCGCACAATATGCCGTGTCGAACGTCGTTTTGGCAAAAATGATTTTTGAACCACCCGTACCCAGGCCCACCATGTCGCACAATGAAGCTTGTGAACTCATTGGATTTCTCAAGTTAAACTGCGTAGACAAATCGTAAAGTACGACTTACACACAACCGACAGACATGATAGCGTCGGATTGTATTTTGACTGTACAAGGACACATAATTCTGTTACGCGAAAACTCAAAGAAGCCCCTTTTGAAGCATTGCTACCAAGCATAGACCGGCCACGGCGTCCGCGAGCGCCGGCGCGTGAGTATCATCGAGGCCACGGAGCGGTGCGCCCTGTTCCTTGCAACAAAACCATCCAGATGGCGCTTTCTTTCACCGCATCGCGGCCCACGCAATAGGCCGTATTGCTGCCAGAAAGCCCGCCTTCGTGCATAACGTTCGCTGCCAGCTTTTCGCGGTAGACATTACGGTTACGCTCCAGTTGCCGGGAAGTATGAGAAGCAGTCAGGGACCTTTTAATGTTATTGCGTTCCACACTTAAAGGCGAATGTTAAAGGGCCCCTTACCAGGTCGGACCTTTTTGAGCTGACAAGCGCAGAGCATACGTTGCGAGATAACGATCATGTCTGCAAAGTGTTACATCGCTACGCGCCGCGGAAAAGTATGAAATTTCAAACCGAATGCCGTTTTCTCTTCTCCTCGCGGCAGCCGCGGTTCAAGCAGGACGATGACGTACTTGTGCGCCTGCGCCTACGTACTGGTGCCCGCAGTGTGACGTCGCTCGTGGTCATAGAGTTTCTCACTCATTACCTAGAGGGAAATCTGGCGCTGCTGCGCTGTGGTATGCATGGGAATGCCGGTATATTGTGGATTCAGATTGGCATCGTTCTCGTAGAGGCAGGACACCTTGAAGATGCGCTTGGCAAGTACCGTTCCGTCTGTCACAATGATTCATTTTCTAGTAGAACAGCACGTGAAAAGCTGTTTTAGCTTTATTATTGCGCGAAAACATGTTTTGTTTAACTATGAGAACTTGTTATTGTGCGTACGACTACATGTTACGTAAAAAGTATCAGCGGGCCGCTAAAGTTGGAGGACAGACGACAAGGTTCGCGCTCGCTTTGAAACAGTTGGTCGTCTGTTCTTGCTTTTCTTCGCTTGGTCATGCATCGTGGGAGAGTAAAGATGTAATATGCGTGAATGAAAACATTTTATGAAGATTTTACTTGGAGAACGCGTTATTTGCGTAGCCATATCCACGTTTTAGACGAAGCCTCTTACAACACCAGCCAACACGAGCCTCGCAGACACATATACCGTCATTCCCATGACGGCATGGTGCCCCCTTAAGAAACTCCCATAGACGGTGGCGCCAGATTACCCTCTAGGTGTTATAGTGAGAAACTCTATGCTCGTGGTGACACGTTACTTCGAGAATTATTCAAGACAACGTCTGTTATCTGTGCGATATGTTGCTCGAATTGACGAATTGAAGTTTACAGAAATAATAAAACACACAAACGGAATGACTGTGTGTTTTTGTTTTACTTCGCACGGAAGCAAGAGAGATGTACGTCCGCTTCGTCTGCTTGTTCCCACTGTCGTGCGATGACGTGCGCAGGTACTGAAACTATGAAATTTTCTACCGTGTTCCAGCGCGGGATCATGCTCTGCGATCCGCTTGTTCTGCCTCAGTATTCGTGTAGCACTGAATTATACCGCTGGTCTTGTTTCCTTGTGCACAGCGCGCAAAATCGTTCGCTGCACGAACGAGACAACAGCTTGCGCACGTCGCCTTCAGCGAAAGTGCGTCGCACCGGAAAAAAAAAAGCGAGAAGGAAAAAGAAGTTTAGACGGGGCCTGTAACGTAAGCATCACGCGATCCTCGAGGTCTGGTATGGGAGAACGCGGGGAAAGGATTTCCCTTGCAGAGGCTAGACGGAGCGAGTGGAGAGAGCTTCTTGCTTGGCAGTGGAGCCCGCCTGCTGAAATCATGGGTTCGCAGCACTGAAATATTTCTATAGACCTCAGACTCTGCCCAGGCGGCGCTGCGGAAAAACCCGTCACCAGCGCCCCCATCGCAGCCTTGGCGCTAACTGAGTAGTGCAAGGAGAGCTGTCCGCAAGCGAAGGTGCATAGGCCACAGTGGACTTTCATTTGTGTTGAGGCACGGTTTCCTAAAAATCAAGGATCTGGAAAGCTTCTTCCGCCCATCCACGCTTCGGAAAGGAAGCTCAGCAGGGCGAAGTACATGTACAATATAAAATAAAGTCTCAAGTGTTATTTCGGCGTGCTGCAAATCGCAAGTACAGAGAGCATCAGGTTTGTTTATAGGCATGTCAGCATAAAAATTTAAGCATTTCAAATTGGTTCATATTGAATATGTCCTGAACACAAGACTTAAGTATCGCCTATATTTTTATGTATTTTATCATAATGTTTTGTCTCGCAATGATTTACAGAGAGTCAATCCTTTCATAGCCTTTTCCAGGGCTGCAAACAGAAAACGTTTTCCAAGGCAGCAAACAGCGTGCGATCATAACGAAAGTAAGCTTCCTATGGTGCCTACGCGCTGCATCTTTCTTTCTCGCAGGAGCTACAGCATCGCTCAATACCTTAATTTGAACTTTTCGCAGACGCTTCGAGCAACAAGCGCGTACAAATAAATGTAAATAAACGCAACATTTTTTTTCTTTGCACACGTGCGTTACTTCGCAATTACTCATCCAGTGCTCCTACAGCAACTTTATTGCTCACATTTGAAAAACGCAGTCGAGCAGGCTCAGCACGTGGCAAAGCGTGCTTGTTGTATCGGCGCAGAAGATACAAAATACCGAAAGTAGAAATGAGCTCGCGATTACAACGATGCTCTAGAGCAGGATCTCGAATTCATAAACGAACCAAAATGTTTGGTTAAGCTGACCTGCCAAATCTCTCCGTTCCACTTGTTGAGTCAAGCGGAGGCGGACATCTGTTACATCTGTTACATCTGTTACATCTGTTACATCTGGACATCTGTGGTTAAAAGGTGGAGATATCGATGGCACATAAGCAGGACGGTTCGCAACGTTGCTTTTTCTGTTAGGAACAAAGTGGCGGCTGCAGATTCTTGAGTTTTGTTTACCACGGTCCTCCGTCAGGGCTACGGAACACAATTACAGAACAAAATTGTCGCACTTTCTCGTGCAAGCCGCTGTGTTGCGAGGAATGCAAGTAATCCGATTACACAACAGGTTGAACGGCCCGTATCCAGCGCTGTCGCCTTTCCCCTTCATACAATCGCGATGGAAATCGGTAAAACTGAACGTTGTTATTCCGTCCTTCACGTTCATGGCAATTTACAACACAACAGTAGCGTCGATTGCGGCGTTTATTCGTAGCGCGCGGAGCTATCGCGGTTGCCGTCGTTTCCGCCATCAGTCTGAAGAGCGAGCCAGCAAGCGCTTTATGGCAGTTCGGCGGCGCGTCCGACTAGCGTAGAAATTCATAGCTCTCTGTCTGGGTGTTAAATGCGCAGAACACTCGCAATATGGACCAAAATCTAGTTAAATCGTTGTTTCGCAGTCGCTAGCTGCATAGGCAACTTAGCAAGGGAGTCGGGCTTCGCACTACCCAGTTACTGCCTCTTCGCAACGGCAGGTGGCGCTACGCGTCTTGCAAAACTCCAGTCTGACGTCCATCTGGCTAATAATGAGCCGATTTGAAAAATTGTTGCGGCAGAACGTTCCCTAGAGGACACGTAACAACTTTCAGCGTATAACCAACGTTTGCTCTGGGGCCTGGCGAGGGCACCCTTTAAGCGTCCTCCAAATTTTTCTCATCGCAACTATCTTCGTCAGGAAAACTAATCTTATTTTCACTTAAGAGTGACATAAATGTTCGGACATTAATTGTGCTGACGAATTTCAGTGCTTTAATTACGAGCTACAGAAGGATTGCAAGAGCTGTCGGACCCGGAATAGACGGCTGGCGAGCAAGGCCTATACCGTCTCCCAGTGACCGCAAGCTCGCCTGGTTTGCTCGTTCACTTCCATCGGCGTCAACAAAACCAAATATATTGGAATTTAAGTGCCACATAATTGTGCACACGTTGTGCTTGCCAACATAAGCACTTCGTTACGAGCTGCTTGAGATCGTGCCGCAAGCGCCACCGGTCTCGGATTTATGGCCCTGCTTGTCCTGCTGGCTGCTAGCCATGGGCTACTGTCAACGGCGCATCAGAACTAACTACCGACACCGACAAGCTGCCATGTTTAGTGGCCGCCTTTAGCGTCTCCTCGCAATAATTTCACACCAAGAAAAAGAAATGGTTCGCTGATATTCGTGTCGTCCTCGTCCTCCTAAAGTTTAACTTTAGCAGCAGGTTTGCTGTCGGCAGCCGTACATGTAGCTGAATTTTTGTTTCAACTCTATACAATCTGTGCACTTTATTTAATATATTCAGGGTTGCCACTAGTTGTTATTGCACAAAACGCAGTTTTATTTACGTATTAATGTATTTGATGACAAGTCCAGTCACTGGTTTATTTTCTTATAAAATGAAATTTTGCTAATTTTTGTTCTGCTTGTTTGTTATAAATTGCGGGATGGGGAAAATGGACATTTTGCCCTGCAAATCTTGTTCATTTCAAGTTTTTTACAGATTCTTGTCCAGTCGGGCACGCATCCAACCGCTGTGTTCTTGTGAAAAGCACAAGCGAGTCAAAGCCAATTTCTTGCTCTCTGCAAGCGTTTTCAGTTTCTCGTGGCTGAACTTGTTTGCGAGCTTCTATTGGGTGCTCTTAATTCAGTGCATCTGCGTTGCTAGAATTTGTACTGATTTCAGTAAAATGTGGAAGTCTTTCATTATGTGTATTTGTTGTTATCCATGTTGCTTTTTCACTAATTTGGCTAATAATTAAGTGTCTCTTTGTTTTTTCTGCATATTGGCAGCGCTTTTTTGCAGGATTTGTGAGCATTAATTGTGCAGCTTGGTTGCTACTAGTAAAGTAATGGTCCCGAAAAGCTCTAATGAGCAATTGGAGGCTCAGGGATGTCTAATTTTATAGGATTGTACTTATGTTTACGTGTGTGGTACTGCTCATTGAAGACTCCCAGTGTATGTATTTATCCGGACTATGTATATCAAAAGCCTCAGAGGGCACCATCATATACGTGAAAGCGTTACGCAGTTTAGAGTGGCCCTTTATAGGCTTTTGAGGCAGGTGCACTGCAGTGGTGAGCCTGCAGTAAACAGCGCTACGTGCGCACGCATACGCACGTGCAACTTCCTTCAAAGTTTGACGTTCCCGCTCTCGTAATTTCTGAAACATACATTCAGTTATTGTTTTTTTTTTCACACGGAGGTACAAAGCTAAGATAATGTGCCCATCGAAGATTCGGCACATTATCGCAACCTCACGCAACGAAGCCAGATATCGTGCATGTTAAAGGTGAGCGCAAAGCGATGGGAGCGATGTCTCTAGTTTCCCGCATCTGAGTGGTGCTTCAGTTGGCACAGAAATATCGAATTTAGAGCAAGTGTGTTGAACATGATCTCAGGAATGCAACACCCGTCTCGGTATTTGTGTCGTTAATGGTGCTAATTGACGCTTAAATCCTACAACCAGCTGCGTAATTGCGGCGGTCGTAAAGCTTCACCAGTCTTTGAACAATGGATTAAAATAAAAGTGAATAGTAACTTGGCTCGTAACGCAATCTCATTGCTATATACGTAACAAACATGGTATTTCATGGCGGGCTCACAAATCACTAAGAGAAAAAAAAAAGAATCAAGTCCTATGGTCTTTGTGCCCACATTTCATCGAGTCTTTCTTATGGCCCATTCTTCTAGGTTTTTGAACTGTGAGAGTTTCCAGCCAGCAGCGACACAGAAGACGAAACGAGAATTTTGTCAACAAAAACTCTCAGGCTACGGTTGAGTTGTCCGCTAGCTTGCAAGGGCCACGATTCACAGAAGAAAGTAAAGAGAGCATAGTCGTCATTTCCGTTGTTTTTGTTTACTGGCACGCGCGCCTGTTTTATGGGACATCTTGGCCAAACGCGCTTGTATTTGTTTTCCTTTTTACATGACCGCACTCGCATCGCGCCTTAGAAAAAGAGGACGAGCCGGTTTTGGCGCTTCTTTTGTGTCGCACTGCTAGTGCCGTCATGGATCGCCAACAGCTCCCAACCTACAAAGTGTTTTCTTTGTGCACTTGGTGCCCCGGGGAGGGCGAGAGGCGGGCTTTGCGCCGAGCCCCACACGACCGCTGAGAGCTCACGCTTGGCGTCCTTTCTGCGCCAGTCGACCAGTCTTTCCCCAGCCCGGACCCCACGTTCGGGACCTCGGTGCAGATGGACGGAGCCTCGAAGCGCACGCAAGGGCGCGTTGTTTGTCTCCTTGGCTTCTCCGCTTGCTTTCCTCTATGCGAGTCAGTCGTGCGACACCCAGCCAACGCTGTTCACTTGTTTTCCGTCAAACGCAGAGCGAAGCTGCCGTCCTATGTGGGTCGCCGTCAAACGCTTCATCGACGCCGGGCTTTGCAGATATGTTGGCCGCAGGCAACCTCCAGAACTTGCGCTGCCTCCCTTTCTCCCGTCGTTGTCCCCGGAGCAATGTTTATTCCTTCGACCTTTCTGGCTATTCGCCATTGTTCATCACATCCCTTGCACGCAGCATTGCCCAACAAACATTTGCTCTTTTCCTCTCCTGACAAGTGCCCGCTCCTAAGCGGTTGTGCTGGTTCGACGCTGCGCGCGCGGCCTCGGATGCGATTCCCGCTAGTGGTCTCTATTACAGTGCCTAAGTCACATCGCAGCTGTACGACGTTTTATCAAAGATTTTGCTTGTACATTTTTGCTGTTAAGTAACGATGAATAGCTTTTTACAAGAACGATATCTGTCGTTACGTCCACAGTTATTTATCAAAATAGAGCTTACTCGCCATCGCGGCTCTGCGAAAATGGATGTCCAACGAAGCTGTTGAAAACCACCGCGACAACTGCTGTGGGGCGTATGAAATGCTTTACTGCTTCAGAGTGATTGTAGTAAAGGTAAGTTGTAAGTTGTAAGGTTGTAATAAATGTAGAGAAGAGGACAGTACACCACGGGTGCTAACTCACAACTGGTTTATTGGGTCGCCTCAGAAAAACAGAAAATAATAGGTGTACACAGTATTAGGGGCGAGGATTTACGGAGTCGCCATCTGTGGGAAGCGCCTCACTTGCGTAGTATGAGGGATAACGCAGCGCGCTCCTCGTAGGTTTGGCTAAAACACCACGCGAGAGCCCTTCTGGGCTTGCCCTAAGTACTGTCGAAACGAGGGACGTTTTTTACTGTCAAAATATTGATCTTGGGCAAACAGAAAGCACAGAATGGTTTGCAGACGCAATGTCTTTACCGAATACGTACTGTGTACGCCTAGTACGAGCGGTCGCCGCGATAGAGTCCCCCGAACCGGCTTCTTGCGTGAAAGGTAGCCAATCGCTGAGAGCAAACTATATAAGATATTAATGAGGGAAAATCAGACATCCACCCGTTCGTAGCAATTGCTACAAAAGAAACCCATACGGGTTCCTGGAAAGAAAAGCCTCACAGTTGAAGAAAAATTCGTCCTGGTCCGGGACTCAAACCCGTGACCGCCGCCATTCCGGGGCAGCCACTCTACCATCTGAGCTAACCAGGCGGCTAGCAGATGGCAGGGTGAATTCGAATTTGTCGACAACACGATATAAAATATATAAGATATGTAAGATATATGAAATATATAAGATATGTTCTTATATTGGGTTGTCTCTATAACCAAATGGAGCATGAAGAAGGAAGCCTCCATAGAGCGATCGCACGGGTTCCTAGCGAGCGACTGCGCTTCTACATGCATGTCCGTAAACAATGTTTCGCTTCGCGTCGTGAACTTTTGGCCGCATCATATGAGCATTTGGCAGTACAGAACCAACCATTGATGAGTTGGTTATCAGAGCTAAAAGTATCACAAGACGCCTACGGGGACTTGGGATGTGCCGTCGCGACGATTCAATCTTATTATTTTTTCTGAATTTTTTGACGTTTCAGAATTATTTCTTAAGTTGCGTCGCACTGTATGTTTATCGATTTCTCAGCGAGCCATTTCCTGCTGTTTCTCCTTCGGAATTAAGTTCATTCATTCTTTGGTCGCACAAACATTATCTTATGCCATGCTTTTTTAATGTACTTCTTACCTGTACTTTTTACTGTGCATTTCAGTGAACATGCCACTATCTAGCATCAACAAGTTCATAGACCAAAGCTTTATGACATTAGCGGGGCAGCGCGCGAGGGCGATCGTCTCAGTGCGCGCTTTCTGCTACTCACCGCGAACATCGCAGCCCCGACGCCGCAGCAGAAATCTCCCTCGCAGAAGCGCTTGCGCACACCCAAGTTGTAGCCGATGGCTGCTTGCCGGTTTTCAGTTTCGCGATCAAAGCTTCACGCAGCTTCTTGTCTTGCTGGTACGTGGGAAGGCTGACACCGGGCTACGTTCCGTACGTCCGCCACTGCGGCACTGAGCAGTAGCCTACCCTATTGGGCGCCTACAAAGGCACCCACTACCTATTATAGTACTTTCAAGTGTTGTTAAACAGACACCCGAAACAGGAAAACCTCCCCACCTAATCAGATCCGCAGCGCACTTTCGTTTTCAGTTCGGCTCGCTTCGGCGCTTCCGAAGCAGCCGACGTGGCCGCTGTGTCCACGTCATCCCTCATACCACGTCACGCCGACGGAGGCGCCAGCTTTCCCAGTAGTGGAGCTCGCTCCCAATGAAGCATGCGTACACGTTCGTCGCCGTAAAGAAAAAAAATCAAAAAGGTGTGCTTCGCTACCAAAAAGGTTCGGCAGGTGTTACATTCTTGTAACACAAGAGTGCGAAAGCCTGCTGTACATTTGGGAATACATGAAGATATACAATAGGGGTTAGACTTCTTTGTAAGACATATTGCTAATGCATCAAATTATACAATCTAGGCTAAACTTCTTGCAAGACTAACGAGTCGCAATGGGAAGTACACGTCTGGAACGAAGGCTACCTACTCAATAAGGCGCAGTGGCTCGCTCTTCTTCCGCAGTGGCGCACTTGTGCGGTCATCCTCGCGAGCCGCAAGTGTTCACGCTCCTCCATCGCTCGCCGCCGACAACCGTCACTCCGAGTGTGACGTCAATACACAGAGCGCGCCGCCCCGGTTTTCTGCGCAACACCTGGCGCGACAGCCATTACTAAACTTCAAATTCGGCAGACACTTAAGACTGCTTACATGTGGGAATGAGAAAGCATTATACCGTTTGTAGACGTCGGAACGTCATCAAAGCGCTCATTTTATGGACTCATGACGTGGCACCCACGTTCACCGCCCAATAACGCACGCACTAGGGAGGGAGGGGACTGCGACGTGACGTGTGCAATCAGGTAGGCACTAAGTACACCTTTAGTAAGCCCGAACCGTGGAGCAGCCGTGGCTTCAGGGAAGCGCGCTTGTCTCCGACTCCCGAAGGCCCGGACTCCATTCCAACCCTGACCGAAATGCACCAAATTTTCTCCTGAAAGCCAGTAATTTAGTTTCTTTACAGAAACCTCCTTGAGAAATGTGGCGAGAATACGAGCATTTTTGAGGCGTATTTATTTATATTTTGCGGCGTCGGCCATTTTCCGTCACGGTTGTTAAGACTGCAGTAGGCAACATGCTGCTTGTCACGCGCAATGACTATAATGCGAGAACTACGCCGGGAAGATAGTCGCAGGACGGTTCCCACGCGATGCTGCAGGGCGCTGTTAATTTTCTTCCAACGAGCTCGCCTCGTCAGAGAAGAAGCGCCACTAGAGGAAGAAAGAGCTGTCACGACTGGGGAGTCAGAGATGGTCCGAAGGGCTCGTGGACGTTTTCTGAAAGAAAGCCGCCACGAACTGGTTCCTGCCCTATACTGAGATACTACACTATATATGAAGATGACGAAGTGGTTGTAGTATACATCACTGTGTTGGTCTCTATGGAATATTAGTTTTCCGGTTTCTGCTGGGGGGGGGGGGGACGCCCTTCTTCGGCGATGGAAGTGGAATCGGTCGTGAACCGTCCAGACCTGCCAGCGTCTGCGGCAGCGACTCCAAGCGGAACTGCCCTCGGAGGAAAGCTGACAGCGATGACAGCGATGACAGCGAGCTGTACTCTCCCTAGAGCGACGGTACTTCAAGCGATGAATGCTTCAAGGTCTACACATGCCGAAAAGCGAAGAGACGAAACATCAGCGAGTGCTCCCCACCAAGTAAGTCGACTGTGACTCCTACGCCAAGGGCTCCGAAGCACGCAATTATCTTTGTTCCCGAGACGGCTACGGACAATCTCAATCGACTCAATGGGCAGGTCAGCTCTGTTAATCTGGAGGATCTTGTTCCAGGAGACATGAAAGACGTCACAATTAATAACCGCAAGAACGTCCTCGCTATCGATGTTGCTAGCTGTAGCGCCTTAGATCCGCAGATGAAAATTACGCACTTCATCATCATCATCATCATCATCATCATCAGCCTAGTTACGCTCACTGCAGGGCAAAGGCCTCTCCCATACTTCTCCAACTACCCCGGTCATGTACTAATTGTGGCCATGTTGTCCCTGCAAACGTCTTAATGTCATCCGCCCACCTAACTTTCTGCCGCCCCCTGCTACGCATCCCTTCCCTTGGAATCCAGTCCGTAACCCTTAGTGACCATCGGTTATCTTCCCTCCTCATTACATGTCCGGCCCATGCCCATTTCGTTTTCTTGATTTCAACTAAGATGTCGTTTACCCGCGTTTGTTGCCTCACCCAATCTGCTCTTTTCTTATCCCTTAACGTCACACCCATCATTCTTCTTTCCATAGCTCGTTGCGTCGTCCTCAATTTCAGCAGAACCCTTTTCGTAAGTCTCCAGGTTTCTGCCCCATATGTGAGTACTGGTAACACACAGCTGTTATACACTTTCCTTTTGAGGGATAGTGGCAACCTGCTGTTCATGATTTGAGAATGCCTGCCAAACGCACCCCAGCCCATTCTTATTCTTCTGGTTATTTCAGTCTCATGATCCGGATCCGTGGTCACTACCTGCCCTAAGTAGATGTAGTCCCTTACCCCTTCCAGTGCTTCGCTACCTATCGTAAACTGCTGTTCTCTTCCGAGCCTGTTAAACATTACTTTAGTTTTCTGCAGATTAATTTTCAGACCCACCCTTCTGCTTTGCCTCTCCAGGTCAGTGAGCATGCATTGCAATTGGTCTCCTGAGTTACTAAGCAAGGCAATATCATCAGCGAATCGCAAGTTGCTAAGGTATTCTCCATCAACTTTTATCCCCAATTCTTCCCACTCCAGGCCTCTGAATACCTCCTGTAAACATGCTGTGAATAGCATTGGAGATATCGTATCTCCCTGTCTGACGCCTTTCTTTATAGGGATTTTGTTGCTTTCTTTGTGGAGGACTACGGTGGCTGTGGAGCCGCTATAGATATCTTCCAGTATCTTTACATATGGCTCATCTACACCCTGATTCCGTAATGCCTCCATGACTGCTGAGGTTTCGACTGAATCAAACGCTTTCTCGTAATCAATGAAAGCTATATATAACGGTTGGTTATATTCTGCACATTTCTCTATCACTTGATTGATAGTGTGAATATGGTCTATTGTTGAGTAGCCTTTACGGAATCCTGCCTGGTCCTTTGGTTGACAGAAGTCTAAGGTGTTCCTGATTCTATTTGCGATTACCTTAGTAAATACTTTGTAGGCAACGGACAGTAAGCTGATCGGTCTATAATTTTTCATGTCTTTGGCGTCCCCTTTCTTATGGATTAGGATTATGTTAGCGTTCTTCCAAGATTCCGGTACGCTCGAGGTTATGAGGCATTGCGTATACAGGGTGGCCAGTTTCTCTAGAACAATTTGACCACCATCCTTCAACAAATCTGCTGTTACCTGATCCTCCCCGGCTGCCTTCCCCCTTTGCATAGCTCCTAAGGCTTTCTTTACTTCTTCTGGCGTTACCTGTGGGATTTCGAATTCCTCTAGGCTATTCTCTCTTCCACTATCGTCGTGGGTGCCACTGGTACTGTATAAATCTCTATAGAACTCCTCAGCCACTTGAACTATCTCATCCATATTAGTAACGATATTGCCGGCTTTGTCTCTTAACGCACACATCTGATTCTTGCCTATTCCTAGTTTCTTCTTCACTGTTTTTAGGCTTCCTCCGTTCCTGAGAGCCTGTTCAGTTCTATCCATATTATAGTTCCTGATGTCCGCTGTCTTACGCTTGTTGATTAACTTAGAAAGTTCTGCAAGTTCTATTCTAGCTGTAGGGTTAGAGGCTTTCATACATTGGCGTTTCTTGATCAGATCTTTCGTCTCCTGCGATAGCTTACTGGTTTCCTGTCTAACGGAGTTACCACCGACTTCTATTGCGCACTCCTTAATGGTTCCCATGAGATAGTCGTTCATTGCTTCAACACTAAGGTCCTCTTCCTGAGTTAAAGCCGAATACCTGTTCTGTAGCTTGATCCGGAATTCCTCTAGTTTCCCTCTTACCGCTAATTCATTGATTGGCTTCTTGTGTACCAGTTTCTTCCGTTCCCTCCTCAAGTCTAGGCTAATTCGAGTTCTTACCATCCTATGGTCACTGCAGCGTACCTTGCCGAGTACGTCTACATCTTGTATGATGCCAGGGTTCGCGCAGAGTATGAAGTCGATTTCATTTCTAGTCTCACCATTCGGGCTCCTCCACGTCCACTTTCGACTAACCCGCTTGCGGAAAAAGGTGTTCATTATCCGCATATTATTCTGTTCTGCAAACTCTACTAATAATTCTCCTCTGCTATTCCTAGAGCCTATGCTATATTTCCCCACTGACTTGTCTCCAGCCTGCTTCTTGCCTACCCTGGCATTGAAGTCGCCCATCAGTATAGTGTATTTTGTTTTGACTTTACCCATCGCCGATTCCACGTCTTCATAAAAGCTTTCGACTTCCTGGTCATCATGACTGCATGTAGGGGCATAGACTTGTACCACCTTCAATTTGTACCTCTTATTAAGTTTCACAACAAGACCTGCCACCCTCTCGTTAATGCTATAGAATTCCTGTATGTTACCAGCTATTTCCTTATTAATCAGGAATCCGACTCCTAGTTCTCGTCTCTCCGCTAAGCCCCGGTAACACAGTACATGCCCGCTTTTTAGCACTGTATATGCTTCTTTTGTCCTCCTAACCTCACTGAGCCCTATTATATCCCATTTACTACCCTCTAATTCCTCCAATAATACTGCTAGACTCGCCTCACTAGATGGCGTTCTAACGTTAAACGTTGCCAGGTTCAGATTCCAATGGCGGCCTGTCCGGAGCCAGGTATTCTTAGCACCCTCTGCAGCGTTACAGATCTGACCGCCGCCGTGGTCAGTTGCTTCGCGGCTGCTGGGGACTGAGGGCCGGGGTTTGATTGTTGTATTCATATAGGAGGTTGTGGCCAAGTACTGCACCAGGGTGGCCAATCCTGCTCTGGTGAGAGAGTGCGTTACCGGTTCTGGTCACCGGGATCAGGCCGCACTCCAGGCCTGTTTGTGCAATTTCTCAACACACGGTTTTCTTTTTCTTTTTTTTTTGTATTTCCCGGAGGAGAATTGCGCGGCACCGGGATTTGAATCACGGTCCTCTTGCACTGGAGACGGATACTCTACCGTCCCCGCAGGAGTTAAATTAAAAATTGAATTATGGTGTTTTGCGTGACAAAAACCACTTTCTGATTATGCACGCCGTAGTGGAGGACTCCGAAAATTTCGACCACCTGGGGTTCTTTAACGTGCACCTAATTCTAAGTACACGGGTGTTTTCGCATTTCGCCCCCATCGAAATGCGGCCGCCGTGGCCGGGGTCCGATCCCGCGACCTCGTGCTCAGCAGTCTAACACCATGACCACTGAGCAACCACGGCGGGTCCCGCAGGAGTTGTACGCCTCATTTAACCTACAGTGGCGCCCTATTTGATCAGTCAAGGTGGACCAATCTGAGCTCGGTTATACCGCATGGATGGCACTCGGCTAGAGAACCTGGTATTTATGACCTGCACAGCTGTGGCCACACATAATTGAGGATATATAATTTTTTTTTTAGGATTATTTCTCTCGTCGTATTCGAGTGCTCATTGCCGTGTTATAGTTTGTTAACGAAGCTTCCCCTCAAGTCTAAATATTGTAAGGCAGTTTGTCGTGTGCGTATCATGGCCACGCATGCTTATATCGCCTTTCCGTTTCTCTACCACGGTTGCGCCTTAAAACCACGGCGCTGCAAGTTTGCTTTCTTTTCCTTCCCTCTTCTCCGCCCTTAAACTGGCTCTCTTAACTACTACACGCAGAGGCAAGAAACAGCGCGCGCTTTAGATACTATAGATGAGATGAATATTTACAATTATTATTAGGGTTATAATTATATTCGAGTGCTGATTGCCGTGTTATAGTTTGTTAACGAAACTACCCCTCAATTCTAAATATTGTAAGGCAGTTTGTCGTGTGCGTATCATGGCCACGCATGCTTATATCGCCTTTCCGTTTCTCTACCACGGTTGCGCCTTAAAACCACGGCGCTGCAAGTTTGCTTTCTTTTCCTTCCCTCTTCTCCGCCCTTAAACTGACTCTCTTAACTACTACACGCAGAGACAAAGAAACAGCACGCGCATGCGATCGCATAGATGAGATGAATACATATATATAGAAAAGCATCAGTCATAGCTCTCGAAGTATAATATAATATAATATAGAATAGCTCTCGAAGATAGCTATTCCGGCGGCTAGCTTCCCACGCTATGCGTGCCGTCCTCGCACCTGTTAAAACTTTTCCTAGACGCTAGAACTATACTATTCCTACGCAACCTTGAGCGATCGGAAAGCGCGTTTTCCACGCCTGGCCGGCGGAGAGGGGGGGCTTCGTTCCGGCCGCGAAGCTCTCCACATCCCCGTAAGGAGCCTGGTGGTGGTCTCGTGCGGACGATGCCCTCTCGGTGAGCGCATATTTCCCCCCTCATCTTTTAAGAGATTCAATACATACAATCATTTGTCTCGCAAACCAGATTTATTTCAAGGGAATTTTCCACGTCTCAATTATTTCTCTCGTCGTATTCGAGTGCTCATTGCCGTGTTATAGTTTGTTAACGAAGCTTCCCCTCAAGTCTAAATATTGTAAGGCAGTTTGTCGTGTGCGTATCATGGCCACGCATGCTTATATCGCCTTTCCGTTTCTCTACCACGGTTGCGCCTTAAAACCACGGTGGCGCATACGTCGTGTCGGCGCCGGTCAGACCCCCTCGCTTCACAGTTGGGGGAGCTCCTCTCCCCGGCTGCCGCGCTTCGACAAGCGTGGGCACCAACATGCACATACACACACACACGCACACGAAGACACGTGGCATTGGAACATGCCTGGACGCGCTTGGCAGGGAGGCGTAGCGGCGGCGCCGAACTGGCCAAAATGTCTGCCGCTTTGAACGAAGCCCCGGCGTCCGTTGCATCCGCGCCGGCTTTACCGCGCGTCGTAGGCGAAACGTAACAATAGCTGGTGGGAGCTAGCCAAGCTGCTTCAATGCAGCTTTTTCTTCCATCATCCCTCATGCATGGCGCATGAAAATAACGACAAATTCTATTCTATTCAACACAGTACAACAATTCTTACTGTCTGAGTGGGGAAGAGCAGAAGTGCTTACGTGCTTTAAAAACATACCGCTATACTGGTGTGTCCGTTTCTTGAAAAAAAGATACCTTTCTACAATTCAAGAAATGGTCTGTATTCACCTTAGGTACATACTTCAAGTAAATATGCACTTTCTGAGCCACGTCACAACTACAAAAAGAGATTAAATATTTGGTCACACCTATGGATTCATTGATCTTACCATCCCCACGCAGAGACGAAAAATATTTCCACCACACTACCCTACGGGGGTGATGCCGTCTCTCCACCATCTGGCTTCAAGCCTGCAAAACCACAAATATCGGCACAGTGGTGTCTCCGGCAAATTCACGTGCCTCTCAGTTCCCGGGATTGCTAAGAAGGCAGACTTGTCACCGCTAGCCCTCAAGCAGTTCTCTGTGCATCTCCTACACCAGTCTCGTTTAGACC
The DNA here is from genome assembly GCF_050947875.1 of Dermacentor variabilis. Taxonomy (NCBI): domain Eukaryota; kingdom Metazoa; phylum Arthropoda; class Arachnida; order Ixodida; family Ixodidae; genus Dermacentor; species Dermacentor variabilis. The sequence continues at coordinate 2,767,918 of NC_134572.1, read as the reverse complement.
AAATACACATTGACACGGACGGTTCCACCAGTTCCAACTGCTTTGCTGGAGCAGTGGTTGTTCCATCGGAAAACCACTGCTGTATTTGCTATTTAAATACTGTCACAATACCACGTCAACAGCAGCAGCACTTGTGGCTCTTCAAGGTGAAATTACGTGCTTCAGCAGTCACAAAATCGTTGGACTGTTTTCTGCGGTTCGAAAACAGCTCTACAGTTCTACGTCATGGGTTACACGAGCAGTTAGCGTACGAAATAAGGCACACTCATCACCGCGCGCTCGGGAAAGGGTACGATATTGTATTTCAATGGTTGCCGAGCCACTGCGGAATTGTCGGCAACGACAGCAGCACAGATGAAGCTGCTCGCTCGGCTAATCAAAAACGTCCGCGGGTGCCTGCGCCAAGAACGGATGCTGCGCGGAACGTGCCTGACAGCAAAATAAACAAACTGTTTATTTGGCCGCGCACCGGCAAAATAAACATTTTTGTGGAAAGTCAGCGCTGTGTCCGTGTACTCGGTGTGCTTCCCTGTCTCCGTCGGTTCCCGCGCTGTAGCCTTCCACTAAGCCTACGAGAATAGGCCCATAATTACTGTCACTTATAACAGTGTCCTGAAACTGCTTTCTAAACTAAAGAACAAGTCTGCTGGAGCTCCTGATGGTATTACATCCCAGGTAATCAAAGCTTGCTCTCGAGAAATTGCTTATATTTTAGTTGTTTTGTGTAATAAATCATTAGAAAGCTGTTCAATTCCAGCACAATGAAGAGTAGCAGGGGCGCTATAACGTAAAACTATTCCGAACTTTTCTACTCCAATTCTGCAATCAGCCCTCCGCGAATGGTCAAAAACTTTTTTTGGACCACACCCACTTCACGTGTCTGTCACGCGACGTCACGAATATCGCGATAGCTCCCCATCTGATATCATGCGTACACACTGATTATGCATGATTCGACCGAACAAAAGAAAAATAGTTATTTCTGATTCGACGCCATTTCTTCGTAAGCCCTCGGCTATTGGTCCAAAGTTTTCGGGCGGCACCCACTTCAGCTGCCTGTCACGAGACGTCACAAAACCGCAAAAACTCACCGCGTCAAAGTGACGTGTACGCGTTAAAAAGGCATTAATATGCCGAACAAAACTGAATTTTCTTCTGAACAGCCACAGGCTGCCCCGTTCCGAAAGGAATAAAAGATGACTACCGCCGATCGCTCAGGCACTAGCTACTCGTACCTGTCGGAGAGTATAGGTTTATTTGCTTATAATAGAACTGTTTGCGTGGCCGTGTAACGTTTTTCGAGGCACTTTCGGCAGGTTTCCGACCTCGTTCTGCCAACTCTTCTTTGCTGAGCATCCGGTTTAGCGTCATTCTTAACCTTCCGTTGCATGCCGCCGCGAGTTTCCACCAGCCACCGCAAGCTAAGTAAGGGGAAGCGGACCAATCGCAGGCGCTGGCACCACCCTCTTCATCCGGGTATCGATTTTCAGAGCAGTGGCTCGGCCCCATCGAATCCCTCTCCACTTGAGCGCGCTCCTCGCCTCTTGTCAGCCAATTAGATAAGACAAGCCGCTCAGTGTAGGCAATGTTATTCGTTTTTCAAGCAAACAAATGTGACCTCCTATGAACGAGGAGAGCGTTTGATTGGTCTATTCAGACAACCCGACGGGTGACCACCCGATGCTTGCGTTAGTGGTTACGCAAATTTGACGTTAGGAGATTGGAATAAAACATATTGGAATAGCTTTACGTTATAGGGCCCCAGGTGTACTGACTATTCAGAAAAGTGGTCTCAAAAATACAGTACGGAACTACAGGCCGATCTCTTTAACATGCGTGTGCTGCAAAATAAGTCAACACATAATCTACAGTGCTGTGATGAAACACCTTCAAAGCAACCCTTTCTTTTCAAATACCCAACATCGATTCAGGCCTAGCTTGTCATGCACGACTCAATTGGTAGAATTCCGCCATGATCTCGTCTACTCTTTCAACTTGAGTTATCAGGCAGACTGCGTATTTATGCACTTCCGAAAGACATTTGATACTGTTCCTCATGCCTTGCTGTTAGATTAATTATGTCTCCGTTCGTCCTGCTACAGTCAATTGGATCAGAATTCATTTGACTGAAGGAAATTCTGCATGTTGTTAAGACTTGTTCTCTTCGTATCTCGTTGTGTCACTGTTAGCCGCATGAACGAGTAACGGAGTGGGGTCATGGCGGCCTTCAAGCAATAAACAGTTGCTCCCGTCTCTAACGTTGAATTTTGTCCTGCATTCTTTTTTTTTTCATGCGAAGAAATGAGTAGTGATTCCAGTGATAACAGCGACGCGGCATCGTCCGCGCTGCGAGGCACGTTCGAAAGAATGGTGAAGTTCGAAAAGAAAAATTATGCAGATCCCACACACTGTGGGAATCAATGTAAGCGAAGCTTTCCGTGCTGGATGCTTTGATTGACGATAATTAGCGGTGATGTTGACGGCTAAAGCTTAATTTCTTCAACGTTTAGGCTAACTCGAGAGTGGTGAGTTGATGTTAAACGTTACCTTGTGTGCACCACTGCGGTTTGTCTGCGTAGTACACACAACATACGCGGAGAGGTGTTAGCTTGAAGCGATGTTGTGCTCCATATTTTATAACCTCTGAAAGTGTTGAGCGTTGTCTTTCCCTCACATGGCACATCGAATTGTGGCAGAAGTATTCAAATTGAATCGGATTATGGGGCTGTACGTGCCAAAACCATACTCCGATTATGGGGCACGCCGTAGTGGCGGACTCGGGATTATTTTGACACCATGATGTTATTTAACGTGTCCCAAAATGTAAGCGTACGTGAATTTTCTGTTCCGCCCCCCGCGAAATGCGGCTGCCTCAATTGGGATCAAATCCAGGTCATCTAGCAAAGCCATAGCCGCAAAGCTAACGCGGCGGGCACAGAAGTGTTGATTTGGCGGTCGACCGCTTCCGCAGTCTCTCCTGGACCCTGCGGTGCGCTTTAATTAATGCGGCTCTGCTTCCGCATGCCCTGTGTAAGTTGACCACTTGAAATATTTGCATGGCGTTTATTTTTCGGGAATAGCAGCAACGTCAAATTTACTTTAAAGGAGTGCTGACACAAAATTTTCAAGTCGAGTTAACGTGTGAGATCTATTTATGTCGGCACAAACACATTGCCTGCAGAATATAAACGGAAAATGTAGCTTAGAACATACCTAAAATCAATTTTAAAATACGTGCGCTCAGCCAACCGCAAAAACCAGCACTTCGCGGCATCGGCAACAAAAAAGGAATGTAACCAACCGAGAATACGCTACGTCACGACTTTGCTCTGCCGTCGGGGTGGGCCAACACCACCTCCTAGTCTAGGTGGTTCTGAGCAGACCCTGCGAGCAAGTTGGTCGCCGCTCCAATCGGTGTCTTCTTTTCTTTTCTCCCTGGTCGTGACGCTGGCCTCTTTCGGCGCTGACGGCGGCACAAAATCGGCTAAAATTTGTTTCTGACACAAAATAACTCATGAAGGGACCTCGAAAGTGTGTATGTTATGAAACGTTGCGCGATATAGTAAATCGCTGGAGTCAAATTGACTCCCAAGCGGTCAGCGCAGCCACCGCTGCAATCCTCTTTGCGAAGCAGCTCGCCTAAGGCGTCGGGAAGACTAATTGTATTGTCACTTATGAGCGACATAAATATGCAGACGTTGGTTGTGTTGAAGAATGTATATGCTTTATTACCAGCTGCGGGCGGGTCACAAGGCCCGTCGGCCTCGGATCCGACGGCTAGCAAGCTAGGCCTACAATACCGTTTCCCAGCGATCACCAGCTCGGTTGTCTTGCTCAGCGTCGATAAGCGGCAGAAGTGGTCCGAGTTCGTGTGCGCCACTGGACGCTTAGAATGGACCCCGTTGAAGAGATTTGCTCGTTTCATTTCGAGTGTGCCTGGTATAAACAAAACCCGCCGAGCTTTGGGCAGTCCGATGATCTTCCACCAAGACTACACACCCCCAAGCCTCATGCTGTGTCGACCTTTACCTCGCCTTGTGTCCTGCTCCGGAATATGCTTCACTCCAAAAGCGCCCTCGACGAATGGTTCGTTCTACTGGTAGCAGTGCGTACGCATATTGATAGCTGTCGCTGACCGCACTTTCCAAGTTGCTGCTTTGTAGTGGATCCAATCAAATGTGGTTGGTCACGTCTAATTCGGTGGCTACTAGCGCAAGCAGGAAATAGTCGCCGCTGTACGACGAAAACAAGGAGGACGATAATGGCGAGGACATCGCAAAGCAGGACTTTTAATAAAGTTTGCCCAATCGCAAACGCAGACGTTGCAGACGAATTGGCTTGCAAGACGAAGCTCTCGCGCCGGCGAGCGCGTTGGCGGGGCCACGTCACAGTTTTGTGCGATGACATGTCCAGCTGTGTTTACATTCCTGCTTTGGCCCATCTCGTTGTTTTTCAAACCGAAACTTAGAGGGGTCGCTACAAACAAGACTCCAAATAATTAGCTGTCGCGCTCTGAAGCCAATGCTGCTTCGTGCGGTGATTACTGGGTCATTAGCTACTTATTGCAGCAGAAAAAACAAGATCTAAAATTTTTGTGTCAGTACTCCTTTAAGCTTATCCTGTTTCCCCGCAACGGCTGTAGTATAGCAGTGGAGTTTCCTTGACTTCTCACGTCATCCTCGCCCCCTTTCTCCTCCCTCCCCTTCTTCTCCTCTATACAGTTCTATCTGCGTCCTCTCTGGCCTCGCACGTTAGTAGAAACGGAAGCGCTGCAGTTTCTGCAATGCTTCTGAGGGGAGTCACGGATAATTACAGCTGTCAAGCGGCTAAGGTGGTGACGCCAAGGAGCTCTAGAGGCTATTGCGAGCATTCGACGCCATTTCGACACCTTCGACGCGCATTCGGCATGGAGGATGTTTTATTACAATGTGAAGACGTCTGCCCAGCAGTCGATTTAGGCACCACTGGTCTCCTTGGAGCCCTTGGGTTCAGCGAGAGCATTGGAAAAGTAAACATGTCGACGCTTGGCCAGCGTCACGACGCGTTAAACCGTCGTTTGACGGCACTTTATTAAAATTATCCCTATCCTATGTCCACAATAGAGATTAGTAAGAGGCGATTGGAATATTGATGGAAGAAAAGTAGGGAAACGACAAAAAAAAAACGTAGACGTACAAATGCAATGTTTGCACTAAGGGGTCAGAAAATATGATTGTGGGAGTTCATAGGGTTTCTTTATATTTTTTAACCTGGGCAGGACATTAGGCAGTGTAATAACAAGAGCTTGGTTGCGCAACCCACCAGCCCGTTCCAAAGGGGGCGCTCATAACATCCATCCATCCAGCGGTTGGGTGAAAACGTGCTTCTCCCGTCGCCTTACCTCCCTGACTCGCGCCTGTCATATATATACATGCTCTGAACCACCCCCCAACACCGTGTGCGAGACAGCAGCAGCAGCAGTGAGAAAATCGAAGGAAGAGGCAAAGAAAGCTTCGCTTTAAGAAAAGTCGCAGTTTCGCCCGAAAGACGAAGCATTGGTTGGGATAGGAAATTAGTAGACATCTATACGAAGAACGGATAGTAGTTTTATCGACCGCATAAACTTGGACATATTCGCTTACTAACTGAAATAACAACCATGGTGTCAGCGCGCACAAGCAAACATAAACACAATACAGGAGCTGAGCGCTGAAACTCGCTGGTGTGAACAAGCGCGCCAGCAGCAGCAGCGAGCCAAGTGACCTTCGAGCGATCTATCGCTTCAACCTAAGAGAGACGAGTGTACAGCGCGCACAAAGGTATGAGCCGTCTGCCGATCCCTTTCAAGATACGGCTGATACGGCGCGCGCGGCCGCGCGCGTCGCACTTGTTGCCGGAGTGAAGGCCGCCCCCCTTCCCTCCCGTGCTGCCTCCCCGCTTTCCTCCCTATCGCGCACAATATTGAGCCGCCGTCGCCTATTTCCCTTGTGCCAGGTCGCGAAATACTCAGTTGCTGGCATAGCACAACGCTGCCACCCCCTCCCTCTCTCCCATCCCCCCACGGTCTTTCGCGCGACGGAAGACGGCGCGTTTGCTCTCCGCTTTCCTGCTTCGCGCACGCCAGATTGAGCCGCCGTGGCATGTTCCCCTTGTGCCTGGTCGCGAAATGCTCGGTTGCTGGCATAGCACAATGCCACCACCCCTCGCTCTCTCCCATCCTCCCACGGTTTTGCGCGATGGAAGACGGCACGTTTGCTCGCCGCTTTCTTTCTTTGCGCGCGCCAGGTTGAGCCGCCGTCGTCTGTTCCCCTTGTGCCCGGTTGCGAAATACTCAGCTGCTGGCATAGCACAACGCCGCCACCTCTCCCTCTCTTCCATCCCCCCCCACGCTCTTTCGCGCGACGGAAGACGGCGCGTTTGTTCCCCACTTTCCTGCTTTGCGCGCGCCAGATTGAGCCGCAATGGTCGGCTTCCTTCGCGTGCTTTCACTCGTACATACAGCATATGACGCACGTCAACGGTGTTATCACCCTTGGACTGTATACGAAGCATCACGGTGACGGTAAAAATGCGTCTTCGGCGTCCACGTAATTGCTATAATTGATAGTGTTGCGCTCACGCTTCGTGTGCTGGTTTCGTGCCTAAGTCCGGTCCACTCGTCGCTCTGCGCAACGGTGTTAATTATGTCGAGCCAACTAGCCCACTGCGCAGTTTCCGTAATAAAAATAGCTCGTTAAGAAATGCGGCGTATGCCTTTGGGTGCAAAACGCTTTATGTTTATTTATTCGAGAAAATTGCGCTCAGAAACCTCTGAATAAGTATGGTGCGCTAGTTTTGTAAAATAAATATGGCTGTTTCTAAAGCCGTACACGTGCAGTATTTGCAGTAAGGCAATGCGCTCTCTCTCAACCTCTGTGCCATGCTCTGTGCTCCTCGAGTGTTGTTAGCTGTTTTGCATTGGGCTTTAGATACGTGTTTTTATGTTTTAATCGTGTATGAAGTCCATACGATAAATGTTTCTTAGTATTTATAACAGTGCTTCCTTGTCAACAATTCTTTTTGGTGACATACATTAATACCAGAGACAGTCCCTGTGTTCGATCAGAAAAATAGGCATTACACGAAGCAACGTAGCATCTATATTCAAAAGCTCTGAAGGCTCCAGTATTGCTTACCTTCTGCCTCTGTAATTCTACATATTGCAGAGGTCTCCGCTGTTCCTTCCCCAAAATATACTCTACAGCCAAAGGATAGCATGCATATTCAAGGACACATTTCCAAGTTCCAGAAGACGACTGCACGGGTTCGAAGGCAGCAGGCGAAGACCCCCAGCACAGTCGAACTGCTGAATTGGCTGAGATACCAATATCTTGCAGCTGTTTAATGAGAGACTTAGGGTTTTGAGCATTCGAGACGATGATTTTGGTGCGTGCCCAATTGTTTATGCAGCCATTTTATTTTGGCACGCACCCACTCACATAGTTTTGCTTCTTTAAAACGCTCCTTCGTAAAAGTACAAGAAGCAGTGTCATATTTATTCTTTCTAAAACAATCACATTTTGAGTACAATGAAACTGACTTATTTGTGTAGTTTTTTATTTATCTGAATACTCGGCAACATGTCCGGTTTGTGCTGTTATGCTTGTGTAAAGTTTATTGACACCACGCCATTCATTTGCGAGTATTCTCCATCACTTACATTTGACACTTTCTTCCCGTTTTCACGTACCTGCCACTTTTCTCACAATCTTGTGGTAATAAATTATTGTCTGCTATTTTTGTGTTCTTGGGTGTCCAACAAGCTTATTGATATTCAAGGAACATGACACTCTTATTTACGATACTCCTTTTGGCGTGAACTACTAGAAGTCATCATCATCATCATCATCAGCCTAGTTACGCCCACTGCAGGGCAAAGGCCTCTCCCATACTTCTCCAACTACCCCGGTCATGTACTAATTGTGGCCATGTTGTCCCTGCAAACGTCTTAATGTCATCCGCCCACCTAACTTTCTGCCGCCCCCTGCTACGCATCCCTTCCCTTGGAATCCAGTCCGTAACCCTTAGTGACCATCGGTTATCTTCCCTCCTCATTACATGTCCGGCCCATGCCCATTTCTTTTTCTTGATTTCAACTAAGATGTCGTTTACCCGCGTTTGTTGCCTCACCCAATCTGCTCTTTTCTTATCCCTTAACGTCACACCCATCATTCTTCTTTCCATAGCTCGTTGCGTCGTCCTCAATTTCAGCAGAACCCTTTTCGTAAGTCTCCAGGTTTCTGCCCCATATGTGAGTACTGGTAACACACAGCTGTTATACACTTTCCTTCTGAGGGATAGTGGCAACCTGCTGTTCATGATTTGAGAATGCCTGCCAAACGCACCCCAGCCCATTCTTATTCTTCTGGTTATTTCAGTCTCATGATCCGGATCCGTGGTCACTACCTGCCCTAAGTAGATGTAGTCCCTTACCCCTTCCAGTGCTTCGCTACCTATCGTAAACTGCTGTTCTCTTCCGAGCCTGTTAAACATTAATTTAGTTTTCTGCAGATTAATTTTCAGACCCACCCTTCTGCTTTGCCTCTCCAGGTCAGTGAGCATGCATTGCAATTGGTCTCCTGAGTTACTAAGCAAGGCAATATCATCAGCGAATCGCAAGTTGCTAAGGTATTCTCCATCAACTTTTATCCCCAATTCTTCCCACTCCAGGCCTCTGAATACCTCCTGTAAACATGCTGTGAATAGCATTGGAGATATCGTATCTCCCTGTCTGACGCCTTTCTTTATAGGGATTTTGTTGCTTTCTTTGTGGAGGACTACGGTGGCTGTGGAGCCGCTATAGATAACTTCCAGTATCTTTACATATGGCTCATCTACACCCTGATTCCGTAATGCCTCCATGACTGCTGAGGTTTCGACTGAATCAAACGCTTTCTCGTAATCAATGAAAGCTATATATAACGGTTGGTTATATTCTGCACATTTCTCTATCACTTGATTGATAGTGTGAATATGGTCTATTGTTGAGTAGCCTTTACGGAATCCTGCCTGGTCCTTTGGTTGACAGAAGTCTAAGGTGTTCCTGATTCTATTTGCGATTACCTTAGTAAATACTTTGTAGGCAACGGACAGTAAGCTGATCGGTCTATAATTTTTCATGTCTTTGGCGTCCCCTTTCTTATGGATTAGGATTATGTTAGCGTTCTTCCAAGATTCCGGTACGCTCGAGGTTATGAGGCATTGCGTATACAGGGTGGCCAGTTTCTCTAGAACAATTTGACCACCATCCTTCAACAAATCTGCTGTTACCTGATCCTCCCCGGCTGCCTTCCCCCTTTGCATAGCTCCTAAGGCTTTCTTTACTTCTTCTGGCGTTACCTGTGGGATTTCGAATTCCTCTAGGCTATTCTCTCTTCCACTATCGTCGTGGGTGCCACTGGTACTGTATAAATCTCTATAGAACTCCTCAGCCACTTGAACTATCTCATCCATATTAGTAACGATATTGCCGGCTTTGTCTCTTAACGCACACATCTGATTCTTGCCTATTCCTAGGCAAGAATCAGATGTGTGCGTTAAGAGACAAAGCCGGCAATATCGTTACTCTAGAATATCGTTACTACTAGAAGTACGATATCATAAACGATGAAGTTCTATTTCTACCAGTTCGCATGATTGTTGCACTAAGTTACAGCTTGAACCGGAACGTATAATAGTTCAAATGAAACCAACATAAAGTGAAGCAGCTTTGTGCGCTCGCCGTCGCAACATATGTAAACAGTGGCGCAAGTGGCTCCATGAAATCACTCTGATGAAACGTGCAAAGTTACTAATCACACACACACACACAAAAAAAACTAGATGAAATTATGGCCTCTAAGATTCACCGGCGTGCGGCAACCATCTTGGAGGCTGGTGCATTTCGCCGATTCCGTTAGGTGCGCTGAGAGCCAAAGCCGGCAACGAGGCCTACGGAGTGTCTGCTCTTTATGTTTACTATATTGCTCTAAGTTCATACCGTATCACTGTTTTCATGAAGGCTGTAACATGTTTACTGGAACTGTGCGCGTTAAGGCGAGAAACTTTAGTGCCTTTAGAGAACTGCATCCGTCTTAACATCACGTCGCTGTCGAGCGCAGCTGATCTAGCGCTTATAATTCTAGTTACAAAACTATGCAAGGAATACCTCAGGTAAATTGTTTATTCATGTCTTGTTCTGGGGATGTGATTCCTGTTTTGTGTTCATACACACTTTCACTAAGCATAAAACCCATTGATGAAAATGATGTCATTTCTCGTAACAGCTTATATAAGCAAATATCGAGTATTTGTTCTGGAGCAGCCTGCACTGCTTCTTATGTCTTGACTTTTCTACTCCTTTCACGTTCACTGCATGCGATGGATGCTCGTTAAGAACTTTCTTCGCTCACACAGCTTATCTGTCGGCGCAGTGCTGCCCCTGGAGGATCCGGTCATTAGAGGGCTCCGTAGCCAGTACCAAATTGGGGACCCAGTCAACCTGACATGCTCCTACGGACCAAGCAAGCCCAACGCCTCGCTCACCTGGTACATTAACGACAGGAAGGTGAGAAGCGCTCCGATCAGGGCTCGGAAAATTCTTTCCGTAAGGAATGGTTGCTCTAAAGACATATTTACAGAATATGATTAAAACATAGTCAGCTCCTCTATGGTACTTTCATGACAGCATTCCAGAACACGAAAAAAAAATCCAGTTAAAGAGATTGTGGCCAGAAATCGAAAGATCCCTGAGTAAGGTGTCAGGACCACCACTACGTTACCCAATGAGTCATAATGAAACACCTAAAGCAAAAAAAAAAGAAAAAAAATTTGAACTGTCGTTTTCTTCCAGTTTTCTATGACATACACATTTGAGACACTTGTCGGTATATTTTCTTCGTTTGGGACGCTGCACTACACCAAAATAAGAAAAAAAGCTAGCTGACAACACACAAAAAAGAGCTTCACAAATTTAAGTAGAAAGTAGTACAGTAGAAAGAATGCTGAAATTTCTGTCAGAAGTCATGATTTTCAGGCACACGGATTTCACTATGTAACAGTCAGTGTAAATGTATCACAGGAATAGCGGATGCTGCATTTGTTCGGCTGTCATGCCCTTTATTCTTGGCACGCAAGCCCAACCCCGAAAAGCGTTGTTGACAGCCGTTCCATGCCTTTCTTTTTTCGCAGCGTTCCCCTCTTCCACTTATGAAGCTATTGCAGACTGCGCTCTGCATGGACGTGCTCTCGCAACAGACTAACCACGTGACGCTTCTTTATACACGCAAGGATGCTTAGAATCTCAGGTGTGCTTTCTGACGTTGCCTGTGCGGCTTGTGGATAGCAGATGACAGCAGCAGCCTATATTTGTGAGCAAGAGGAAGCTACCTCCAGCTTTGGCACAGTGAAGTGCATTTAATGGTATTCGCAAATCGAACACGTCTCAAGTCCTTGAAAACCCTGAAGCTGAGCACGGTGTCGGCCGTCCTCTTGGTCGTTATGCTGCCAAACAGCAGACAGAGCCCGTCATTAATCTTTATTTTGGTACACATAACTCGGGGAAACAAGAAGCGGCTCGTAACTGTCACTCATTTTATCTCGCTATGCGAGCCTATAAGCACGTCGCGTATGCCGCCTTTTTTGGAGCGAAATATCAGTCGTCAAGTCAAACAACTCCCTGAAAGAGCTTTTGCAGAGGGAAGTACCGTGTAGGTTAATCTGTCTTGTCTTGTAATTCATGGCTAAAGCATTCCGTTGAGCCAAGAGCTGATACTGTCCGCAAGCCGGGCGTGAACACGGCTATGTCTCTCATTTTGATACTTGGGTTCGCCCTTTACTCTTGAGAGTAGTGTCTATGTCCTCGTTTTGCTGTCTTTGCAACCCATTTATTCTACCCTGTCCCGTAGTCTGCAGGCATATTCCAGCAAATCTTGATCATGCAAGCTCTTCCATGCGCGTGCTGCTCGCGCAGAACAACGCGAGGCAAAGCAAAGTGCTTGGATGCGTGATTCTTGTCAGAATTAATGGGCGAAGGAATGTTTGGTTTCTCTTTCTGTTGCCTTCGATCCCGAAAGAGTGCACTCTTGTGACGGTGTGCAAGATTTATTTGACTGCGATAGAGTCTAATACACCTTTAGGCAGGAGGGTGGTTGCAAGCCGCTTTCATGAAAACCAGAACCCGTGCAAAGAAAAATGTTTGTGTTGGTAGGGTAGTCAAATACTTGTTTGGACAATAAAAAATCTCTCTCAGTGCGCGAATCGTAGGAAGGAAGGAAGAAGGCCACAGGACAGAGCGCATTCTAACCAAGATTATTCCTCAGATGGCGGGAATATAAGTAGAGTGTGAAAGAGGGAGGAGGGGATAAAGTGGGGTTACAATAGGGGTGAAATAACTGCGTAGGCACATGCGCCTATTCGTTCTTACAAGTGCAATAAAGGACGTCAGCTTGTCTGTCAAAGCACCGAAAGCATTGCCTATCATGCCTATTGTGAAAACACTGCCAATTCTTGTATTGAGCATGTACTAAGACGCGATAACAGTGCCAGATAATAGGACACATTATCTACGCACTCAGACACGCATCTTCGCAACAAGTACTTATATTCCCGCCATCTGAGAGCAATAAACTTAGTTTCTAGTAGTGCGCTCTGTCCTGCAGCCTGCTTTCTTGTTTCCTACAATTTGTGCACTAAAAACAATTTTTCCTTGTTTAAAAATATATTTCGCCAACCAGCCCAAGCAGCTACCCTTTTCGAATTATTTATCCCATGTCGACTAAATGAGCTACGATGAACACCATACCCACAAGGTAGAAAGGATTATTGTGAAGCATTGCCTTAAAAGTCCACAATGATTTGAACATTATTTTATGCTATAATACCCAGGGCATAAATCTACGCGCAATACCTCAAAAGTTCAGTTTTAAAATTCCGATGTCCCGTTCAGCAACGAAGGCGATGACTTACAGCATATTATCGATTATCTTAGCCGCCGATGTTTGAGGGTAAGTTTGAGGAGGAATATGCAAAGTCTAAGGCGATGATCAGTATCGTAGGGCAAGAAAACAGTCCATGATTGCTAATCAGCATCTTGAAGCTGTGTAAAGGTACATTTATGTAGGGCAAATGGGGGCATAAGAACAGAATCACGATAAATAAATTTCCAGAAGAATGCGAACGGATTGACACGCTTACGACAGCACTCCCAACTCATGAGCGCCTGATTACTGACATCCTTAAAAATATGATTCGCAGATGTATGTCAACCTGAGCAACATTTACATCAAAGACATCGAAGCCACATGGGCGACTTCACACATCCTTCGTAAGCTCTAGGAGCCTGATTGCTAGTTGCTCTTGATCACGGTTTCCATGCGCGATCTTCTTTCACCGCCACAGCCGTATAAACTACTAGCTGACCTCAAATGCGGTGCTGTTAAAATGCGACATGAGGAACAAAACTTACGGATGACTGTCTAAAAAATTCGCGCACTTAGTCTGTTGTCTCTTCGAATGAGATATAGGCAAGGCAAGTGTTATCCTATAATCATTTATATTTACGTTTCAAAGCAATAGTTCGGGATTCTGACTCTTCATTGATTGAAATTTGTAACCAAGCACGCCACGACACGAGAAGAACTCTGCAATTTGCCTTAATTGCTTCGCTGTAAATCAATATCTGCGCTGACTGCACACAATTAGTACTAGCCTGAAACTTGTAGGATAGGAAATGAGCTTCACAAAGAGCTAAGTGTCGAACGAGTAATGAAACGAAAATCATAACTATAATACTGAGGGAAATAAAGACGGCGGTATGGATTAGATCGTAAACTGATGCAGCTGATATTATTATGATGTAGCTGACATGATATTAAGATTTAAAATTGAATTAGGCAGGTCACCCGATGCTTAGGCCACCTGGTGGGCATGTCCATTTTGTCTGCTTCTGAAGTGCTGATTGGCTGGAAGCGCCGGTCTCCTTCTGACACGTACGCCAGCCCATCAGAACTTGAGGAGCGGACGAAACGGAGATGTCCACAGGGTGGACACTTACGGATTATCCTTCTAGCCCGGAGCCACATCCAGTGAATTATCTGGCACGCCCAATAAGCACAGACTAGTATGAACGCTCCAGAAGCATGATATTCTGCGCAGGACCTTCGTCTCTCAAAAGTGCACGTGCATAAATTGCCGAGTTATCTGAGCAGTGTGAGGTGAAGAGCAATTAATGGTGCTGTCCTGGGCAAGTGCTTCATGTTCTGCGAAATCCAATTATCGTATGAGCGCAAAAACGGCACTCCACCTATTTGCCCCAGAATCACATGATCTAAAAGGAGCATCCTCGCTTGCGTGTTCTGTTTTTGTCCGGAAATCATCTACCTACAGTACCAAAAACAAGTATTCTGTGAAGCTATATGAAGGGCTCTGTAGCGATTAAACGAATTCAACCTCTCGAGAACATTTTCCTGCATGCCACTTACGGAAGACTTTGGTAGAGCCGAGAAGAGCACAAGGCAGCCGCCAAATCGTGAGTCAAATACTCATATTGCAAAGTCTTAAATTCTGGCATTGGCTTATTGTACAACAAAGAAAAATGTAGTGTTTACAAGAGCAAAGTCAAATTACCAACTGAAGCCTGTCCTCATACTGAATGTTACAAGTGAAATCAAGCACGTTAGCTTGCTTGTCAAAACACCGAAAACATTGTCTGTCGTGCCTATTGTGAAAACACATTTTGGTCTTGCATTGAGAAAGTACTAAGAAACGATAAAAATGCCAGATAATTGGATGTAAAATCTATGCATTCAGACACAGTACCTATACTAAGGTATAATTCCCAAAACCTAGATTTCAACGTTTGTAGTGCTATTCTTGAAAGCTGTGTTGGAACTTTCCTCGGTAGCATTTTCCTCACATAATTTATTGAGTAAAAATGAAATGCCAAGTATTAGTATCCACAGGACCCAATCCAGTTTCTAACTTCAAACCTCATAATACATACACATTTTTTGTAGCTTGTGTTACATAATTGTGTGCATAAAATTTCTCCTACACAGTGAGAAACGTTTCACAATCACTGGAGCATCTACATGCTTCTCAAATAATTTCGCACAGACACAATGACCGTCGTGAGTAATAAGCGAATTTTTGAGTGAAGTGGCCATAGCCACTCAAAATTCTTGGCGCAAATGAATGTTGCCTTTGCGGCGCGTCACTCCGAATGGGTTGGACGTATTTTTTTGACAATGAAACTTTCCGATGGCAGCGAACAGCGTAATGTACGGTCCTCTAAGGTCGCGCTTTTACATCAGAGCCGGAGTATGTTTCACTGAAAACAAGCGCGCAATGTGAGTGAGCCTAAGAGCGCACTACACTCCCAGTCTCCGCTGTGACACTTTCTTTGCACCTCCTTTTTGTACGTGTTCACATAGCATCATGTCCAGCCTTTGAGCACTTCTGTGGGGCCACATATGTGGGACCCCATTTTCTAGTCATTCCCGTACTTCTCTGCAACAAAGGCGAAGAACTAGGTCTATGCAAGTACTACTTGGTTGCTAGTTCACATTTGCGTTTTCATTTTTATTTTTGCTACAAAACGCTGCAAGCATGGTCACTAATTTCTTATATACTTACACGCTGCAATAACAAACTTTCAAGGTTGCTTCACACGCGGTTTTCAGAGAACGAATGAATTCTTATCGTCGGAGGGAGTATGAAACATGACTTCTTTAGTACACAGTTATGGGCTAGATAATTGGATCATTTGGATAATTTTGTATGTTTCTTCCAGGCCAGGATGAGTAGGTTGCCTTTTTTTAATCATCTAACCTCACAGCCGCAATCATGTAACCTCACACTAGTAACCTCACAATAGCAGCAGAAGTAAATTAATTGCGGCGCACATTTATGTGCGATGAGACCGCTGGCTGCCGTGTGATGCACGTTGCTCGTGCAATATTCTTCATTCCTTAAGCCTGAGAGCAGTAGGCGTGGTAAGATGAAGTCAGCTATCAGAGAACGATGACGTCACTCATGCCAACTGGTTACGTAAGATTATTGTGTTTTTCAGATTCCACACACGGCAGGACACTATACAGTCTTCAGTGTCACCACTACTATGTTTTTGCAGGACAATAGGAGAACGCCTCAGGCACAATAAGGCAGGTAGCAAACCTTGAGATAAAAGTGAAACAATTATATGGTTAATGTAAAGTTTACAATGGTATAACATGCTGAGGCTTATTTTTCTATTGGTGAGGTAATTTCCACGCTGCCTGGTTTGAGATCTATAGAATCCCAAATGCGAGGCCAGGAGGCGCATAGCACAGCGTTCACGTACCGCAGCAACCACTTAATTTTCTTAAACTACCTACAAACACCTTGCTGCCACTTGAACTACTCAGTGGCGGTAAGGCTGAGGTCTGTGACTGACGGCCAGTGAGAGGATAACGCAGGACAATGACTCGCATGAAATGAACACCCAGCGTTAAAGAACTGCACGGCCCCGTGCTGGCCCTAAAGCCCGGGTCCCGCCCGCGGCCTGCAGGTCGAGTTCGGACCGTGTAAGCGATTGTTGACTCGGACCCGGCCTGGGCTCGGGCCTAGGAGCTTGTGGCTCGGGTCTGTCGGGCCTGGATTAGGCCCGGACATGCGATTTTCAACTCCACAAAAGTGAAGCCTATAAAAACTACAGCTCTATGAAAATTTTAAGCCTGTGGTGTCTGCCGATTTATGGGAAAGTCGAGGCAGGCAGGCCGCTACACAGTAGCTGTACGCTGCACAGATTGGTGCACACTAGCGGCGCTCTTCAGTCACGGAGAAAAGGGCGCTAGTGATCAAGTGCGTCCATTGCACACCCCGCTTCTAACAGCAAAGTGTTTTACATGGTGCAAGGAAAATACTAGGAGGGAGCGTCACGTGACAATTTGGAAGCTTAGTCACAAAAACTTTAGAGGAATAAGATGGTGGGAAACAGGCCCTCACGTGATTAATATATGGTGTACCACAACGGTGTATTTTAGGTCCAGCATTCTTTATTGCCTATATCACTGATATAATAGCCATCCCAAGAACTCCTCAATAATTCTTTACGCAGATGATACCAGTGTATTTTTTCTGGTATGCGTCTCGATAATATACATGTCGAGCCTAATGCATGGTTACAAGAATTATCATTATGGTTGAATATGAATAAACTTGAATTAAATGTTAGTAAAACAAAGATTGGTTTATTTAAAGCACACAACAAACCTGGTGATGCTGAGCTTCAACTGACATCTGAAAACGATGTAATTGAACGTGTTTCATTCTACAAGTTTTCAGGTGTACTTTTCAGGTGCTCAAGAATACTTGAGCTGCTCCCAGTATATTAACAAAATTCATGCCAACGTATCAAGGTCACTCTGTGTGCTGCACGAAATTAGAAACCTTGTTCCCAAATGGCTGAAATGGCAGCTATATTACACTTTAATTCATTCACATCTTCACTATTATATACTTATTTGGGGGTCAAAAACTAAAACTAATCTTATGGTGTCGATTACATTAGAGAAAAAAAGCGATACGATATATCCCAAATTTCCTACAACGACCATACAAGCTTTCACGTTATAGAACACTCGGTTCGAAAAGTGAATCAATATATGAGTTGAAATCGCGCTCTTACGTCTATAATGAAATCAAGCTCGATCCTTCGAAATATGTTGAATTGCACTCTAGTAGCAAAATGCCTTACGAATTAAGGCATGATCATTACAGAATTCCGCTTGTGCGGACCAACTACGGAACCCCAATGCTTTCATACTTAATTCCTATTCTTCTTAACAGGCATACACAGGTCATAGAAATTATTCAGAAATGTGTGTCCCTGAACTCTGTAAAAAAGATTGTTAAAGCTTACCTGCTTTCCTGTCCCAATGATTAATAGGTTGTGCATACATAATTTTTATGATCATGAGGTTCCCTTATTTGTACGATTTTTTCTTTATGATTGCAAAGGTTTGTGCCTTGTTCCGTTGTTTACTTTGCAAAAAATGTTTTCTGTATGTAAAGACAGATTATTATGTTCTTGTTTCCGTTGCTGCGTGCTCTGAGTGTGTGCATTCGGCTGCTGGGGTCCCGTCAAGCAGAGCACATCTGCCTTTTGCCCTTATATCCGAGGTTTTGTTGTCTGAAATAAATCAACATTATTACTATTTTATTATTACAGGCAAGCGGCAGCTTTAGTCGGCTTGCTTTGGTTGCGTCTTCTGCGGGGACTTTTGGAATATGCGCATACAGTCGGTGTCGCAAATGATCGCCGAGGTTGAGTGAAGAAATTGAAGTGTGTGAAGCAGTCGAGTCTGCGTTATGTCAGTCAGTTAACGCACCGAACCACCACGTGCCTCGCCGCTTAAGCAAGCAGCAGACAGGCGCCAAGCGGCGACAGCCACCTCAAGAACGACTGTTCGTGTCTCGGGGTGGTGCAACCAAGCCGCCCCTCAGACGGCGATTCGTCGAGTTTGGGGGCATCTTCTGAGAAACAATGTGCTGTCTTTCGCCCCTGAAAACATGTGCAGGCGCTCAAGCGAGCGTCAGCGGTCCCGAGCGGCTGCATTTCCGTATGAAAGAAACGCGCCTCATCTGGTGCCCAACGATGGACTGGCGAGCCGGGTTCCCCGATTATATTTCAGGCCGTGCCAGCCCACTGTTAGGGCAGACGGTCCCATTCAACGCTGTCGTACTGCTCAATGCCCTCTACCCCTCAACAGACCAGCAAGAACTCAGTAGGCACGTCTCAACGGCGTGAAGACGTCGCACCACTCAGTCTTACAAAATAGTGCACATAAATCTCAAGGAAAGGTGACGACGTTGGAGTTCAGAGTGCAGAGTAATGCTATTTATTTATGTCACAACGAAAGACGCACAGCAGAACCTTTTGCTAAGCAAACACGTGACAAATAACTATCCCGCGAGAGACCTTGTCTCAACCTACATAGGTACTAGACAGCGGAACAGAAATTACCACGAAATTCGCACCAGGGTTTCAGGCACACCACAGCTGAGTTGAGGAAACAATAGACCATGCTCTGCCGGCTTACTCTGGACAAGTTTCGAGGTGAAAACGCCGACTAACTGCGGTGGTAAGTGCAAGTGATGCTTTGGAAATTATGTCGCTGTGGATCTGGCCCCCCGTTCTTTCTCCGCGTTTCATGTCAACGCATTTGAAGCAAAGAACGACGCCCGCGGTAGCAGAAACCCACGTTTTATACTTCCGACGTGCCTCCGTGCATTTTACTGCAGGCGGCACTACGCCACTAATCGTTACCACGTACCAAACAAACACGAATGGTCCAGCAACAATGTGGGCATGTTCCTACCAAAAAGGCACCGCGCACAAGGCCCCGGGGAGCGGAAGGGGCGGCTTCAGAGGACGTTGGCTTGCCGAGGCTAGCAGAATCACGTGACACTCCCTCCTGGTTTTTGTTTTGCTTCCAAATTGGTAGTATGCCGGGAGATCTACCACCAACTTCCAGTAACGGATGTAACGTCGGCGCGAACGCGTAAATTATGCTCTCTCTTGAGAGGTATGGCGCCGCCATCTAGGAGCGGTGAAACGAAATCTGCCTCATGAACAGTGACGAACGCCCACAGTGAGCGCTTCGGTAGTCTCAGCGCAGTGGAGGCTCCCATGTGGTGCATCCTGGTGGTAATGGTGGTGGTAGAAACATTTTATTCAGGAAATTAATAAGAGAGTTGCTTGCTGTGCGTCTGAGTGGCAGCCCCTATTCCTGGACGCCATTGGAGATGGCCGCTGCCCAGGCACGCGCCACCAAGGAACGTTGAGCTTCCAAGGTAGAGCAGCCGAGCAGGTACTCCTCCCAAGCCTCTCTAGTAGGGATGGGGAAAGGGGATGAAAAGGAAAGTGGAGTGGCGGGGCACGAAGCCACAACGTGAAAGGTATCGGCGAAGACCTGTCAAGTCGGGCACGTGCCTGAGCTTTCCGGCATGAAGTGCCGGGTGATCGCCGGACTCAAGAAAGTATTGGTCTGAAGGCGGCGTAGTAGTCGTTCGTCCGCTTTCGCCAAACCGCGTGCAGGGTTAGGGTAGAGTCGGCGCGAAGTGCGATAATAATCCAGAATATCGCTGTAGCGTGTGAGGCTCGAGTTGCCAGGACCCGACACAGGACATGAAGGCGCAGCGGCCCGGAGGAAAGAAGTGCGGGCACCGGCATTCGCCGCCTCGTTGCCGGGAAGACCTGTGTGGCCTGGGGTCCAGATTATGCTGTGGAGTGAGGGTTGAAACGCCAGGAGGCGGCCCGAAGGAGACTAGCCGCCAGCGGGGTGATGGAACCCTGGGTGTATCGACAACAGGCTGAGCGCGAATATGTCAAGATAGTGCGAGTGGTGGGGTAGGAGGCGGCCAGCCCGATGGCAACCTCCTCTGCACGAGTTACAGTGTCGGCTCTGAACGAGAGGCCATCGACGTGGTGACCCTCGGTGATCACAGCGGCCGTGGAGTGACCTGAGGGGGAAGGCCCCGAGACGTCTACGTAGAATACGCCGGGGCGTTCGGAGTGGTGCGCCTGGAGGGCTGCAGCACGCGCGTGCCTGCGGCCGGGGTGTTGTTCGGGATTCATGTTGCGGGGGAGTGGCTTCGCCTATAGCTTCTGGCGCCAGAGTTCCGGTATCGGGGAGGGAGGGACCGGGTTAGAGATTGAGCTGAGGCCAAGTCTGTGTAGCAGGCGGCGCCCGCAAGGCTTCTGCGACAGACGAGTGAGTTGATTGACGCGATGGGCTTCCCGCAGCTCCGCGAAGGAGTTGTGCACCCCCAGGGCCGCAAAGCGACGATCGGAAGTAGCGATGGGCAGGTCCAGCGCGCGCATCTACATGGAGCGGAGAAGAATATCCAGCTGGTGTTCGTGGTGACGACGCAGGCGAAGGTATGGTGAGGCGTAGAGGATCCGACTGGTCACAAACGCTTGGGCCATCTGGAGGGACTGGGTCCCTCGGAGGCCGCCACGCTTGGTAGAGACCCGCCGAATCATACGACACACTTGTTCGCTGGTGCGTCGGAGAGCAGCTATGGTACCCTTAGGGTCCAAGGAGGACGAGAGGTGAACCCCGAGAATCCTAAGGTCCTGGACCGATGGGACAATGCCGGACGGGAGAGAAATCTGGGGTGGCGGTAGGCGGGAGACTGATAGGAGTGCCGATTTGGATGGCGAACACTCTAGGCCGCAAAAAGCGGCGTAAGTGTCCACTAGAAGGGCCGCCTGTTGTTGGCGTTCCTCGATTTGAGCCGGAGAGCCGGTGTTGGTCCAAATTGTAATATCGTCAGCATAGAGCGCATGGTGTATCCCCTCGACCTTCTGCAGAAGGGAGGGGAGGTTCAGCATGGCCAAGTTGAAGAGTAGAGGTGACAAGACCGCTCCTTGAGGTGTACCCCGTGTGCCTAGTGGGTAAGGGCCGTGCTCGGTGGAATCGAGGCGGATGAAGACGGCGCGATTAGAAAGAAAAGCGCGGATGTAGTCGAAAGACTCCTGTCCGTAGTTTGTGGTGGAAACATTAGCGAGAATGCTACTGCGTTTGACATTGTCGAATGCGCCCCGAAGATTGAGAGCGAGAACGGCTTTGTCATTTTGGCGCATAGTAGTCTGCTCTGTGACATCGTGGAGGAGCTGTAGCAAGACGTCCTGTGCCGACAGATGCGCGTGAAAGCCAAACATCGTGTCGGCAAAGGTCCTCCTAGCCTCCAGGTAGGCGGAAAGGCGGTCGCGGACCAGAGTTTGCATGAGTTTGCCGGCGCAAGAGGTGAGAGAGATGGGTCTCAGGGCCTCAAATGCAAACCGGCTTGCCCGGCTTGGGGATGAATGTGACCAGCGATGTGGTCCATTCTGATGGGAGTGGCGAGCCGTCCCATATCGGGTTAATAAGGTGGAGCAGCGACAAAAGGGCCTGGTCGGGGAGATTGGCTAGGAGCGACACTGTGACGCCATCCCGGCCGGGAGCCGTGCTCAACCGCATTTTCGCCAGCGCAGCCCGCAAGTCGGGAAGCGTGTATGGAGCGTCGAGGTTGGAGTTGGGGGAACCAGAATATGTGTATTCGGGGCCCACGGGGTCGACCGTACGACAAATGTATCGGTCGCAGAGATCCTTCGCGAGTTGATCCGTCGTGCCCTTATTGGCATGCAAGGCGCGACGGAGTTGACGCTGTGTTTCTCCACGGGTGGTGGAGGGGTCCAGAAGGCTCCGGAAGAGTCGCCACGTACTCTTGGAGCTCATCTGGCCTGCTGCCTTCGTACAGGTGTCGGTACAATTTGAATCGGCAAGCTGCACAGAATATGCAGCCGCTTCTGTGGTGAGCGCCTCGATACGGGAGCGGAGTTTGCGGTTCAGCTTGTTTCGCCGCCAACGGCGTATGAGGCCGCGGCGAGCATCCCAGAGATGGAGGAGGTGTGGGTCGATAGCAGGAGTCACGTTAGAAGTGGCAAGGGTCCGTGTGTGCGCTCGTTGTGTGTGAAGGGCATAGGATGCCCACGCCGCGTATTCGTCTGAATCAGGGATCGGGGGGAAGGGTTGATATCTGAACTTGGCCCAGTCGGTAAGACGGGTCTGGCCCCAGTGCTGGCGCATTTTCTGTCGCGGTGTGAAGGCAATGCGGAGCAGAAAATGATCGCTACCGAGGGTTTCATCGAGATTCTCCCACGTAGCATCGCGGATGTTACGGGTGAGGGAGAGGTCCGGGCAAGTGTCACGTGACACCGAATTACCGCAACGTGTGGGATGCACCGGATCGGTGAGTAGCGTGAGACTAAGCGAGGAGATGAGCTCCTTAAGCTGTCGGCCTCGGGTCTTTTCGTAGTGGTAGCCCCAGTGAGGGCTGGGGACATTAAAGTCGCCGACTATCACCAGGGTTTCACGGGCCACCGTACGTAAGGCCTGATGGAAGAGTTGCGCGAAGGAGACCCCCGATAGGTGAGGGGGGGGGCAATACACGTTCAGAATATGAATCGAGGGTTGGCCCCTCCGCTGAGGGAGCACTGAGACCATGCAGTAGTCATACGGGAGGTCCAGATCGAGATCGATATGAACCGCCGTGTACATCTTATGTACGAGGAGGCAAGTGGTGGTGCCGCCTACGTAGGGGCAGTAGCCGGAAAGGGTTGGGGTTGAGCCAGATTCCTGGTGTGCCAAGACGGCCGGTTTAGAGTCAAGTGATTGGAGAAAGAGGGAAAGGTGTGAGCGCTTTCGCCTGTTCCCGAAACCTCTGGAGTTCCACTGTACGATATCGAAGCGGGACGGCAGATTTGAATGGGGTGTACGATTGGTGGCCATCATGAATGTCCTAGATTATATATGTCATCCTCCATGCCCTGTTCGGAACCTTGGGAGACAGGAAGGGGGATGGAAGCCGGGTTGCCCTGTGTCGAGGTGGTGGTGGCCACCTTGCGGCGCCGGGGAGCGGAACCAACACTACTTCGCGAGGTAGAACGGGACCGTGATGTTTTGGATTTGAACTGAGTAATCGCCCAGGCCTGAATGGCCTGTACTACCTCAGCTACAATGTTTTGAAAGGAAAAAGTGGAGATGTGGTGCAGGAGCAGATTGTCACGGTGGGAGACGCGCTCCTCGAGGGGCAAAGTTGAATCAATCGGCAGAGGAGCCTTAGCTACGGTAGCCGGGGGAGTACTCGGTCTGGGCGCCGCCTGAGGGCTAGGCTTGAGGGGGGCGGCCGACGGGGCCGTCTGGGTAGGGACGGCAGGGCCGGGCGCCTGCGAAGTGTGCTGTTGCAGGGATGCAACTTGCTTGGTCAGTAATGCAATTTGCCGCTGAAGGTCCGCGTTCTGCTTGCGAAGCGCCGCTAGTTCAGGGGAGGGAGGGGCAGTAGGTGGGGGAGAGAGAGGCTTGGGAGCAGCAATTCCAGCCCAACTACTCACCTGTGGTGGCGCCGTCGAGACATCGAGCCGCGGAAATTCTTGGGTGTCGGCCGGGCACTGGGAACCAGGCTGTTTCGGGTGGGCGCCCTTCTTGTCGTGGAGTGATGGTGACGTGAGCGCTCGAGGATGTGCCGAGGGCGACGTGGGCTTCCGGTATTTGCCCGTGCAACCTCTGGCCCCGGTCTCGTGAGCACCGTGACAGAGGAGGCACTTGGGTTGGCAATCGCGATCGGTGAGGCCTTCGGGAGCGAGGGTGCCACACTTGGTACAGTGGTCTGAGTTGGGATGGGGGGCACACAGACGGCCGGCGGCCTATGGTGCCGCACTGAGGACAGGCCGGAATTGTCTTTTTATACGGTCGAACGTACGTCGCCACGCAGTGGTAAAAGAGGAAGCGGGGGAGCTTCGTGCCCTCGAAGGTAATCACGGCCGCGGTGGAGTCGCCGAAATTACGGACCGCAACGATGGTACCTTGGGGCCACTGAAGTTCTAGCTTTATCTTTTGAGGGCTCTCGGCAGGGTTGATGGTGGTAACCCCCCTGCAAGTTTCCCCGGTAGGCTTGGCGTGACCTCGGACGGGTAGCAGCTGGTCCCCCACCGGCAGCTGTAAATCTCCGAACGCCGCGCATGTGTGCCTTGCGCAGCTGCGGAATGACTGTCAGCTGCGGCATCTCGGTGCAGGGACGCGGGCTTGCGTTTCGCTTGCTTGCGTTTCCAGATATTCGCCATGTCCTCGAGGTATTCATTCTCCCATGGCAGAAGTTGGTCGGCAGACGAAGTCTCCATGCTAATCACTCGCAGTGAGGCAGGGTCGTAACCCGTAACCGCAGTGGCTGCCGCCATCGTCGGGCTGAAAGCCGCGACGAGGGGCGCTAGGCGTAATGAGACAAAGCCTAGCGAGGCGGCGTGGTAGCCGGGAGTGAAAACAGTCTCTAAATGTGCCGAAAATTGTCCCACCTGGACGAGAGTGGTATCCGGGCAAAGCACAGAACTTGGCGATTACGATAAAAGCGGTTGTGAGGGGGATGACAGTGATAGTGCGCAAAAATACGGGAGCATCCGTGGAGCCAGTGCGAAGAACGTCCGACGCCGCCGAGCGCTCGCAGCGAGCTCCCATCCTGCTGTAGGAGGTGTAGGCCTTCTGATGAGATGACGACGCAGTTTTCGCACATGTTTTGTCTTTCGCGACCAAATAGTCTGTGACGACTCGTCGCCCATGGAGTGCCGCTTCAACATGCACAAGCAGTGGTTACATGCCGCCTACTGCTTCGCTTGCGATAGCACCATCTGAGAAAAAAAATGGCAGTGGCTTCGCTCGGCTATGTCAGGATATATGTAGCGAAAGATAATAAGGCATAGCATGGTTTGTAGAATAGCATAGCATAGCATGTAGATCTTGATTGCAAGTCCATGTTAGTCTGGCTGTCTAGCTATGTTGTGGCGTTTAGCCAGTCGTTCGGCGCGCTGTTCTTCTGTTTCCTGGGCGATTCGTTTCCTCTTCATCTCGTTCCGATGTCGATTCCAGGCCTCCTCCTGCTTATCAGAATTGTCGCCATCCATACTACCGCCTGAACTGTGGCTGCGGCGTACTCGAGCTCTCCTTTTCAATCCTCCGACATGTTATCAGGCATGCGACGCAGCTGGCGAAACGATCGGAGACGAGCGCAACGACGAGGAACGCGGTGTGACGTCATACCAAACGGCGGCTCGGAAAGACGCGGCGCTGCGCAGCCGCGGAACACCTGTGGCTCGGTGCTACTAGGGGAGCATGCGCAGTAGTGACTAGGGAGCGAGAGAGAGAGAAATATCCGCGGCGAGGCAAAGCCACCTAATGTAAGGCCTCCGCACGCCGGTGTGACGTCACGCTAGTCAGATGGGCCGGACAGTCGACGCCGTCGGCGTCTCCGCGCCTAGGTTCGTTGCGCTTGCAGTGTGTCTCTTTGCGCGTCGCGGATACTATGGCATGAGAAAATTAGTGCTGTCCTTAAAGTGACAGCAACCTATAAATTCAGATTCTTCGTTTCCAAAGGAAGACACGTATAGTTGACGCAAGAAATAAGGGGGAGCCGCTGGTTCACCGCAGTCAACACTACCATAGAAAGCAGCATTCTTTCATACCTTCCTTAGATTACTTGATTGGCAACATTTTTGTTTTTTGCGTGTATCGCAAACGACCTGCCTTATTGTGCTTGTGATGTTTGGTCGGGACTAAGACAAGCAAACTGCATGCTGCTTAGTCACTCAACTTTAGACGGAACGAAAGAAAGAGAAAAACTGCATATTGAAGACACAGAATATACTTTATTTACAAATGATAAGAACAGCATTCAGAAACAAACATTTTAAATCTTCCATATACAATTATCATTCTCACTCTTGCGTTGCGTAAAACAGTCCTCGCTAGACACACGAATATCGAGGTTAATTTTATTGTGAAAATTTTATCATTATAGGGTCACGCACAACTAATTCTCAAATAGAATGAGCTTCCGTCTTTGTTGTACCATTTCTTGTGGTTATTTTATTTCCACCCGCCTTGTTTGCAGGCCTTATTGGTCTTCACAAAATACTGAGATAATGATGAAAAGTAAGTAAAAAACGAGAGGCCTACTCTCAGTCCTAAAGGAAAACATGCAATTAATAGATTGTGGTAGCATGGAGAGTTCGAATCATAAACAGGTAGCACACTACACTCAAATAACATTTGAATTGGCCAAAATGCAGGGTTTAAATTTTGATAATGTAGGCAAATAAGTCCTAGCTACGCCACAGGTTTCTTTGTACAAGGGTTCTGTCAACACAAACATACGTAGATGTTCAACAAAACAGAGCTTCATGAATAAAAAATAAATAATGAGAAACATCTCAGGCCTTCAAGGTCTGCAATTTTCGGTCGTTCTTGGCGTTGAGTAATTTGTCGTTTTTTGTGCGGCACAAGTTGTTCAGCAGTGTATTCGCTACAGCACTTACAACATGCCCCATTACCTCCTGTGCAGGATGACCGAATTCACACACATCGACATCCTCAAAGTCATGAAGGGTAGCGAACACAAGGCCGACAAGAGTATCTTTCTGCCTAGGAAGGCTGAAAAATCATACGGCATATTCTGGTGTCCTGAGCTTGTCCAATATAATTTCAGTAAAGAGTACAGCATTAACTACAACTGCTCGTGGAAACTTCAGGCCACCCCTTGTCATCTTCGTGATTAATGCATTCTCAGGGTCATCTAGATCGACGTCTTGCATCACAAGGCTTTCACTGCAAGATGCGCATGTCAGCTTTTTTAGAGCTGCATGGGCACAATAGCCGGCAACATAGGTTAGTGCCGGTAGCCTTGACGTTTTTTTCTCAATGTCGGAGTCGGTCACAGTGACTTGAAACTGGCCGTTTCCTGAATGTACACTTGTCTTCAACGTGTTCGCGCTCGGTGGTAGTAGAATGTCCAAATCTGGCAGGTCCAGAACCTTCTGCAAACGCAATTTGTTTTCAGATTCATATATCTGCCTTATAGACACGTGGTAATTGGCACCAGACAATTGCCGGTACTTTCCAAAGCGATCCTCTAAGCTATCAGTTTGAAATTTGCCCAAAAGAACATACTCGAAATGAAGCTCTTTGAGAGAGTATATGGCAAGTTCGTGCAAGGCATGGGTAGTGTGGCTGAAAGCTATGTGCGTTTCACGTGTCAAGCGGCCATTGTCATATTCGAGGCTTCTCCAGTGATCAAGCCATTGAACTATTCTCTCTAAGAATTCTAGTTGAGGACATGACGATGAAACTATTGGACCTTGCAATTGATCTCGCAACCGCTGTCCTTTCCTTGGCATCTTGACGTTAACAATGTTCCACCAAGTCAAAATGGTGTCGACATATTGAGAGGTTTCCTTTGCATGCTGGAACGTTGCAACACTGAGAGCAGCAACAGTAGATGAGTTAAAAATCTTTAAGGCCAGTTTAACGTTCTGCCGTTCCATGTTTGAGGGGTTCAGTGCCTTCAAAGTGAGCGTTGGTGCTAGCTTCAAGAGCTCATGCTTTTCGGCTTAGTGCAGCTGGCATAATACCTTGAAAGATGTTGTAAGTATCTTTGGTTCAGCCTCATCACTCTTCGGTCAGGCAAGTACATGCATTTGCCATTGTTTCTTTGATTCAGCCAGTTATTTCTTATACACTTTATTATGTGAACTGCGTCCACCACAAAAAACAGGGGTCGTGATGGGTCAGCAGGATGCTGGTAAACAATGCTGACACTTGCCGGCTTAGTGAACTAGGACATGGCTTTTCTGTTTATGGAGTTATTGTCGGAGATCACTGCGATTATTCTAAAACCAGATGCCTCTAGATCAAGAACAGTCTTCCGAAGGAAGTCGTGCAGCGCCTTAGCATCGATTTGTGCCACAGGAAGGATGTGTACAACATCCTTCTTCGAAGAAAGCAGGCTCTGTATCATAAATACGTGGGCAGTTTTTGCTGCAGTCGATGAATTTACCGCAGCACTAGTAACCAACCCAGCATTGTAATCGAAAAATGATTGAAGGTGAATCTCATCAATCATTAACGTTACAGTCTTCTCATGCTCTTTATATGTGCTTACAATACGCTTTGCATAGGAAAGAAAGCTACATTCTTGCTGCTCCGTTTCAGGGCGTACATCGTACGATGAACACAGTCTTCTGATCGTATCAGGATGCGGCATCTTAAGCTTCATCGAACTTCTCAGGAATCTATATGCATGAGGTGAAATTGTGAACAAAAGGCTAGCAAAAACCAATAAATCGGGGGGATATCGGCCAGCATCATACAAAACAAGATCAACCTGACTCTTCAAGAATTTAAGCACTTCCAAATGCCATTCTTGCAACTCGCATGCGAAATGTTTTCCACTTACTTCCTCTAGCAATGTCGAAAGCAATGTCAGTAGATGACGGGCCTTTTCAGAACGCTCAGTGCTGATATCCTTACGTGTCTGTTCGATCATGTGTAACACACTTTTCAAATCTCTCAAGTCGCACAGCTTTTCAGGAACTAAAACATCACCACACTTCCTCACACCCGTTTCACCAAAAAATACTTCGACGCGCAGCTCTGTGGACACGATCACCGAAGTATGGACTGCAGGAGCAGATTGAAGTGACAAGTCCAAAAAGAAAACCTTGGAGCCCTTGTTCAAAACTGTCCAGAAGTCCGAACACTGAAAGCTTGGCAAGGCCTTCAGCAAGTCCGCAAAGCTACCAACCAGATTTTTGGCGTACTCTTCTGCTTGGGTTTGCTGAGAAAGCATTATTGCTTTTTGCAAATATGTGGCTTCCTAGCGCGCTCTTTTGGCAGCCGGCGCTTCTCGAACGCACACTTGCGGAAGCGATAAATAGGCAAGGCAATTAGGAAACAAGCTCGGAACTGCAGTTTTCTTCAGACGGATGTTTTTCATGGCAACTTCGACCACTTTTCCTGTCTTGACGTCCGTGTAAGATGTAGTCTTCAAGTAATCCGATGGCAAGAAATGCTTTTCACAGAGCTGAAATAAAAAAAGAACTAGCCGTTACAGGTATGAAGCTCGACGAAAATGTTGAATTTACAAGCGCGTCGACAGGTGCAGAGACCCATCTATTGTGCACGCGTGTACGAATGCATTGCGCACTATGCTGACGAAACCTATTCGTCTGGAAACCTAGAATAACAATAGAGAGAAGAAAAAATTGGAGGACGCTTAAGCTTCGCCTTCAAGAGTGGAACGCGACAGCGTTCCCGTCGACCCACCAAGGGGTCTAAGACAATGGGCTACGGCGCAGCGACTACGCGCCCCGCATCGGACGCGGTGAGCGTCGAGCAACGCAGCGTTCGGCGCGGCAACGAAACGTGCGCCTGAGCAAGCGGCGCACACCTGAGCTTTAGAAACAGCTCGTTTCTAAGGCAACACCGCATTCACTAGAGGCGCTTTTGTACCGCTTTGAAGCATCGAACTTGTGGCTCAGTGGGATTGCACTTCCGGCCACCACAGCGAACGGACGTGCAATCATGAGCTCCTATGGAGCGGCTCAGGCGGGCGTGTCCCGCGGTAACAGGCTCAACGAGAACGACGATAGTGATTATCAGATTGTTTTGCCGCAGCTGCCTACGGGTCGTGTCGCGTTGAACACCGTGTTTTTACACGGCGACATCCAGGCGAGGCCTTTTAAGGTTGAAGATTTTCGTGACGCCCTGCGCCCTACCGGATTGCTGCCTGAAGTCGTTGCGCTGGGAGCGTACCAGATAAACCATGTCTGGGCGGTCACCATGTGTGGCGCTGATGCAACAAAGCGTCTGCAGGCCGTCAGGGAGCTTCAGGTGAAGGGGCGGCGCTGCCTCATCATCGATCCGCAGGACCGGACGGTGAAGTTGCGGCTGCACTGGCTACTCCACGGTGTCGACGACGAGGATGTGAAGACGGCATTTGCGGCCTTCGGCAAGGTGCTGGAGGTCAGCCGGGAGCGCTGGCGCGTTGAAGGCATCAGTGACAAAGGCTCGACGACGAGGACCGTGCTGTTGAACTTCGAGTGGTGTCACCGTGGATGACCTGCCCCATCAGATCCGGGTCGCCGGTGAGCTGGCCCTCGTCGTCGCCCCTGGACGGCCGATGCAGTGTTTGCGCTGCAAAGGAAACGGTCACGTACGCCGCGACTGTAAAGTACCGCGATGTTCTCTGTGCCGACGTTTCGCGCATGTTGACGCCAAATGTGAGCGTTCTTATGCCGCAGCGGTAGGTCAGCCTGAAGGTGACAAGACAGCAGAGGAAGCCATGGACGTCGCTGAAGCTGAGGAAGCTGCCAGAGGTACAGGTGACGTGGCCAAACTGCAGGAGACCACCACTACAGTGGCACCTGCTGCAGAGAAGACACATCGCCCCCCTAGACTCCCGAATAAATCTCCGAGGACACCGGCAACGGCAGAGAAAGACGTTGAGAAAGGGGAGTATTTTCCGCAAGTTGTGGTCGGCGCGCTGACCGACTGCAAGGACGAGGCAGCTGACGGGACCACCAATACATCGGTTGCTGGCGCGGCCGTCAAGCGACCGCTGGAAAAAGAAGACCTCAAAGGTAGCCATGAGGCAAACAAGACGGATGAACCGCCTGCAAAGGCGCCTTTGGGGAGACGCTCCGGCTACAAGCGAGTGCCGAACGTCGGGGCAGGGAGGCTCGTGTCGGGGACAATCCGGCGCCGCAACAAAACGACACCGGGCAACCGGACAAGCATGGTGACGTCTAGCGTTGTGCTAGACGTTAAAGGTAAGCACCATGCTTCGGGTTTCCCTTTAAAAATATTAGTGAATGATGGCTTCCAACCTGTCTTTTAGTTTCGCCACACTTAATGTGCGAGGACTGGCTGCCAAGAAAAAGCAGAGTCAGGTCTATCGACTCTTGGTGGACCAGGACATTGACGTTTTGGCAGTACAAGTAACAAAAGTTGAAGGGGAGGAGGAAACCGGAGGCATGGTGCTTCGTTTCACGTCTAAGTATTTTGTGTTTGTTAGCCATGCCGTGGGAACATCTGCTGGCTGCATCATTTTTGTTAAAAAATTGCAAAGCCTTGTGATACAAAATTATTTCTCATGTGTGTCGGGTGGGATTGTGTGGTGCGATTTTTCGTTGGGCGAGCGTGACTGGCGGGTCATTTGTATTTATGCACCAAACGCGGATAAAGACCGAACCTTTTTCTTTTCGGAGATTAAGAAGCATCTCAATGTCACGAAACAACTGGTTTTGCTAGGGGATTTTAATTGCGTATTGAGTGGGAGGGATAGAGCGACAAAAAAGAGACCGAACGACAAGAGCACCGTATTGTTAAAAGAACTGATAGACGAGCATGATATTGCCGACGTTGCCGAATGTCTAGAAGGGCAACGCGAGGTGCAGTACACGCATTTTCAGGGCTCTAGCCATGCTCGGCTAGACAGGATTTACGTGTCCCTTCAAACCATACCTGCATGTAACACTTACACTGTACTACCCATCTCTTTCTCGGACCATTGCTTAGTGAAATGCAATGTGGGTGAAAAAAAAAGATGTAATAGTTTTAGCTGGGATCTGTGGAAATTTAACGCAACGCTACTACGCGACGAGCACTTTATCCGTTTTGTGTCAGAAGAAATAAACGAGGTTAAACTGGACGGTAACAAGCAGATAGGTGTTGATTGGGAATTACTAAAACAAAGTTTTAATATAAAGGCAATGGAAAGAAGCAGCGTCTTGAAATACCGTGAAAAAATGAGAGAGAATGGGCTGAAGGAAACATTGCGGAATCTAACTGCGCTGGAAAGCAAAGCGCCAGGTCTTTTTAAAGAAGACCTACTTAGGATAAAACAACAGCTGGAACAATTCGAGGAGAACCGCTATCGCGGGGCGCTCGTTCGAGCCAGAGCACAATCATGGGCCGTGGGTGAAACGCCCACGAAACGGGCGCTAGGTATCGAGAAGACGCATGCGCGGCGAAACGAAATAGAAGTGATTGAAGAGAATGGACAAGAACTGAATGACCGGGAGAGCATCGCAGGTGCTTTTCACCGGCATTACGAGCGGCTCTTTGCATACCAGCCAGTCGATATCGAGGCATACAGAGCAAACTATCTTTCCCGTATGCCTCAACTATCAGCGGAAACGAAGTCACTTCTAGAAGCACCCATTACGCATGCTGAAGTGCTATAGATAACCTGAGCCCTAATAAGTCGCCAGGCCCGGATGGTCTTGGCGCGGCCTTTTATGAAGCGTTCAAGAACGAGTTGGTGCCTTTGTTGAAAGCGTTGTTTGATGAAGTTTTTACTACCAACAGATTACCACCGTCTTTCTGTGAAGCCCATACCGTCCTTATTCCTAAGACGAACCAAAAAGCAATGCTGAGGCTTGTCACAGCATACAGACCCATTTCATTGACCAACACGGATTACAAAGTTTTAATGAAAGTTCTTGCAAGCCGATTACAGTCAATAATTAAAGATCTTGTAGGACCACACCAGACTTGTGGTATAAAGGGACGCACTCTTGCGACAAATGTACACACGATGAGAGGCGTCTTGGAGTGCTGTGACGATTTTCAATATGCCGTTGCCATCCTGCAGATAGATTTAGAAAAAGCCTTTGATTTTGTCCCACATGAAATTTTGCTATTAGTTCTTGAGTACGTGAATGTAGGATCAATCATCGCTGATGGGGTAGCTCTGGCGTACCGGAACTGCTCAACACGGCTGATTATTAACAAGACACTGGGGGCCCCCATTAAGATAGAGCGTTCCGTGCGCCAGGGGTGTCCTCTCAGCCCGCTTTTGTTTGCCATCTATCTAGAAAGCTTATGTTTGGCAATTATTCAAAACAGTAGCATAAAGGGCTTCAAACTCATGGAAGCCGAAGTGAAACTCCTGGCATATGCAGACGATGTAGCGGTGTGCTGTATAACTAAAGAAAGCATTACAGAGGTAACAACCATTGTTAAACATTTCGGAAACACAACAGGGAGCTTTGCAAATTGGAATAAGTGCTTCGGTTTTTGGCATGGTGAATGGCAGTCAACACCGGAAATGTTCGCCAACATTAGATGGATTAAAGCGCCAGCTAAATACTTGGGCGTTCCGCTCGAACATTACCGACGGAATGAGGACTATTGGCTAGAAGAGGCCAAACGACTCAAGGAAAGAACAACAGATTGGAAAGGTGCTCATCTCTCGATGTTTGCGAGAGCTACTGTATGTAACTTGTTTTTAATAAGCAAAATATGGTACGTTATGCAAGTTTTCTGTTGCTCTCGTTTAAATGTGCAAAGGTTCCACAGAGTTTTTGCTGTGTTCATTTGGGCATCAGAATGGGAGAGGTGCAGCCGCACGAACTTGTTTAGGAGAGTCAAGGACGGGGGCTTAGGCCTGTCACATCTTTTTGTGAAGCAGCTAGTAAACCGGTTTTCTTTCTTTCGAGACGTGCATGACCCCTTTCTGCGCACAATGTGCCAGTTACGACTGAGCAAGCATCTGCCGATGTACGTGGTCTGCAATTTAAGTATGCCTGGTGCTCTTCGAGGGTAACTAAGGGAAGTCGTTGGCAGTGTCCGTTTTCTGTCCGTACGTTTTTCTAATGATTATCTCTTTTCGGTGTCGCGGAAGAAATTGTACAGGGATGTAGTTGACATGATTATGCCGGTTCCAATGTACAGAGCCATAAACAGTGGAGGACAGGGAAACGACGTGTTAAAGCGTGTTAAGAAAATGCAGGTGCAGCCAAACACTAAATCCTTTTTCTTTAAGTTCCATACCGGAACTTTGCCGGTACGGGCCTTTTTACAAGAGAAGGGTTTTTATTTACCAGGGGGAGCAAACTGCCTTATATGTAAACAATTAGAAACAATTGACCATGTTTTTTTGCATTGTTGGGCAGGGGTTTTCTTTTGGGACGTTCTTCAAAGAACACTACAGAAAGAATTGCCTTTAAGCCCATTAGGTATTAGATTTTTGACGGTAGAAAATGAGGATGGCATGCCATTGGACTTAATTATGCTAATGGGCCTCCACTGTTTATGGAGGGCTCGAATGGCCGGTTTCTTTTGTGAGCCTGACAGCCGGCCTGCGCGGCTGCTCTTCCGGGAAGCTATTTCCAAGTTCATTGATGTAATTAAAGAACAAGAATGTCCTCCGGATTGGCTGGCGAGGATTGAGCCCCTCGCCACATTAAAGGAATTTTAAACTTGACATGACCAGCCACAATGTGACTAACCGCGCAATATGCATGCGCACAAAGTTGAATGTGTGTGAGTGTATATTTATGTATCGCTTACCTTATTTCAAGAAATGATGCCCTTTTTGTTAGCTTGGTGAAACTTCCGGCAATAAAGAAAAAAAAAAGAAAACTTCTGGCTCAGTGGTAACGTCTCCGTTTCACACTCCGGATACCCTGGTTCGATTCCCACCCAGCCCATCTTGGAAGTTGCTTTTTATTTATGAAGTGCCTGCCGTGATTTATCGCTCACGGCTCACGGATGCGGTGGCTTTACATTTTTTTCTAGGTGGCTTTGGGCGAGGCGCGCTTTGTGACATGTGTCTCCTCGGAGCACCACCACGGCGAAATCGCGAGTTCGCGGCGAGTAAAGCTTTCGTTTTAATATCCGCGGCGAGGCGCGCGTTGTGACGTCATGTGCCTCCTCGGAGCACCGCCGCGGCGAAATCGCAAGTTCGCGGCTAGTAAAGCTTTCGCTTTAAAACTGCTGCGCTAAGCGGTGCAGAAAGGCAACGACGTCGAACGGCGAATCTCGCTTTGGTTTGGCGAGAGACACGGCAGCGCGAAGCGGAACGCCTTCGCGCGTTCGCGGCGCACACTGCGAACTCTGACACTCGCATTCTTCAAGCTGAGCGCGTCGCAACTGAGTTGGTTGCCCAATACACTACAGAGCCGTACCAAATGCTCGTACCTTCACCGAAGCGACTTTGCAGCAGGACGCAACTCGCCAACAAGACGCCACGCGCGAATCCATCCTGCAACACAGGCGCCGACCCGCAAGTCATGCGCCTTTCGCTGCAGCAGACCGTGTCTAGATGCAGCAAACATGCAACAGCTTCTGTGAACTGAAGAAGAACGGCAGATTGAGCGAGTTGATGGTTTTCGACAACCTTTAAAAACAGCACTCAAAAGGCACACCAGACAATAGAATAGAGGATAGGCCACATACAGCGCTGACTTAAAGGGGCCCTGAAACACTTTTTATTGAAGTGGAGAAAGACATTTGAAGTGAAGATGGGCTATTTCAGAACCACTTTGCCGCAAAAAATACTTCGACGCGTTCAGTAGAAGCGGAGTTACCGGCAATCAAACTCGGCCTCAGCTGTGCTACCCTTCCTACTCCAATTCCTTGCACTGCGAAGGCTACGGCGGAGACGTCACTGCGGCGCGCAGTTCAATTTTCCGATTTGGTGCCTATGCCGCGCTGAACGGAATCCAAACGCAGCTGTCATCAAAGAGCCGCAGTGCCCTTAGCCACTGGACTCGTGGCGGCACCTCGCGGTGGCCGCGGTGTAGCCGCGCGCAGCGACCAATAGCAGCCGCGTATTGTATTGTGCTTTATGACGAAATACAGCACGAAGAAAACAGCGAGGAACATGGGGTTTTTGAAACGAGAGCGTTTGAGAAAAAGGTGACTTCGCGCTCCGCTTGCGAGCTCCACGGACTGCGTACGACAACAGAACTTGGCTGTGATGTTCACAACAGCGTATGCTACCCGCGGATTATGTTATTTCACCAAGCCCGAGGGGTGGTTCAGGGCCCCTTTAAAAATTCGTTTATAGAAAAAAAAAGCACGATGGCTTTTCAATGTCTTACATCAAGCGTGCGGGCCTACTCGATGTGAATAAAAGCACTTGTCATTCCCCAACACATTGCCTCGTGGTCGCGGGTGAGATTAACACCGTTATTCAACCCGGTTCAGCAAGCCCACTACCTTCAAAGATAAAGTTACGGAAGGCTGACTAACACCGCCACTGCCTTTCCTCATTATGTGAAATGCTTCCGTCACTTCCCTCGTAATGCTATCATTGCGCATAAACAGGATTTTTGTGTCATCAAAGAACGGTTTATATTTCACATTCAAAACAATGCTTTGCCAGGTTTGTAGATTTGTCTAAAGAATTCTGGTGCTCCGATAGCCTTACATTAATTCATCGGCCTCTCTTCCCTATCTACGAAAGGCCGCATGACTAAGGGATTTGGTACAATCTTACAGGGCACAGGTTCTTTCCCATGGCTTATTTTACACGCTGTATTCTTTCCTGTTCCTTCTTTCTTTCTTTGGGCAGCTGATCCTACCTTATCAACTTTATTAGGAGCAGACAACAAAACTTTGGCACCATAAATGGCCCCTACTTTTTTAAATATGTGTGACAGAGAATGAACATATGGCATTACGGCTACTTTTTTACTCCTTTCAACTGGGCTACTATGCTGCTCCAACTTGCATTTGGAAGGCTTTAACTCCCTGAGGATTTTGCCTGCAAATGAGACAAGGACCGAGTCCTTGAAACCAACTTCCCTGCATCGATATACCTGTGCCTCGAGACTACTGTTCATCTTATGACGACAACACTTCTTGGCTGCCATACTCATGCAGCCGGCTACTATCCCATATTTTACAAGTTTTGAGTAGCACGACCTGTAGTTCAACAGGGGCTTCTCCTTTCTAGCGGAGTACTGCCAACACTTGTGGTCCTGCTCGAAGGTTAGCTTTAAACCTAAGTATAGCAGTATGCCATGTTTTGGGACTTTATGCGTGAATTGGAGTCCGAAACCGTTTTGTTTAAGAACATCAAGAGCATGTGGCACACTTTCAGGTTCGAGGGATTCGTCAATCCAGCTTAGTCAGCACATTCTCCTCATACGGCCGTCGTGTCACCAATTTCTTCATACAGTCGTCGTCACGCCACCATCGTGGTACACTTCTCGTCATTCCATTGTCGCCTGGACACCGTCCTCAAGCTGCCCGCCGAGGTTGCTTAGTGGATTTGTTGCGCTGCTAAGCACGAAGTCGCGGGATCAAATCGCGGTCAAGGCGGCCGCATTTTTGATGGGGCGAAATGCAAAGACACTCGTGTACTTAACTTTAGGTGCACGTTAAACAACCCCAGATGGTCAATGTGAATCAGGGCGTGCCTTATAATCATATCGTGGGTTTGGCACGTAAAACCCCGTAATTTAATTCATTAATTTAACCGTCCTCACGCTGCTGCCGCACCGTCGACATCAAATGTCATTCATTTGTCATTCCGTCGTCGTCATACTGCCTCCGTCGTTCATTCATCATAATTTCTCCTTCATTCCGTTATAATTTCTCAATCAATCGCGGTTATGCCCCCATTGTGGTCTTTCTAATGTAGTCCGGTCATACTTTGCCCGCACTAAAATCTTTCAGAAATCATTTTTTTCCACTTACGAGCGAAGAATGGAATCATTTAACGGAATGTGTTGTTCAATGCACATCTTATGTTTCATTTGTAAAACTGTTGAAAAAGCATCATTTGTGAACCCTCTCCTGCTTGGGCAGCATTGGTGCCTACAGTATTGTGTAAATAATAAATAAATCGTCATGGCATTGTCATTGCGCCATGGTTATCTATCGTGATCACTTCAGAGTCATGCCGTCGTCTTCATAATGTGCAGTTTGTTCTATGGGCGTCATTGCTTCTTCGTAATTCCATCGTCGTAACTGCATGAGCCGTCGGCGTGCTGCCGTCGTGAGATAACCTTGATAAGCACTCGCCGTGGTTACTTAGTAACTATGGTTTGGGCTGCTTAGGACGAGGTAACAGGATCGAATCCCGGCGATGTGGGCGGAATGCAAAAGCACTCATGTACTTGGATTTCGGTGCACATTAAAGAACCCAAGGTGGTCCAAGCTTCCGGAGTCCTTCACTTCGCCTCGTAATCGAATCGTGGTTTTGGCACGTAAAACCCCAGAATTTAATTTTAACCTTGGCAAGCGATGGTGATAACAAAGCGGGCCAATCATGCAGGCAGTGTATGTCACATATAGCCGAAGCCCTTGAAATTTCAGGAGGGCCACTACAGATTCTGAATAAATGTGTCTTAGTCAATGCGGTGTGACAATACGTGGTCGCTACATTGCGTGAATGCTAATCACATTATCTTCGATAGCCATATTAAAATAGGCTCTGCCGAAATTTTTGTCTTCGCAACACTAAAAAACTCTGGTCAACATTGTTCTCAGCCAATTAAAACCTCTAATTCCTAGAGTTGATTGTGCTCAGGCGTACATGGACGACCCGACGTTCGATCACTGCGAGTCTGACACCATCCCCGTATTTGGGTGGTTGGGAGCGGCGGCGAAAAGCAAACTTTAAAAGTTCCCAGCAATCGCAGAGTCGAATCAAAATGACGAAGAGTTTGAAATTTATTTTCATTGCAATTGTGCTGAAGTGATTGAAAGCTATTTCGTTGGTGCGAGACCTTCTGCAGAACAATTTACTAGACTGTCTTCAGGTATATAAGCTAGCCTTCGCAAAGCAATGACAAGAGAAATCAATGAGAGGAGTTTCGGTACACTTGGTTACATTTTTGAAGAGCAGAAGACATGCTTAGAGGCAAAGTCACCTACAATATTTCGTTGCTGCACAAGAATGTGCAGATTTTCGACAGCGGTCACTGATGTGCCGTTTTGCACTGCCTGTGCCTGATCATTTTAATGGAAAAACAGAAATTAAATGAATTTTCGACAAGTTCTTGCGGTACCTAAATAAAGTGGCAGCAAATAAATTCTGGAAAGATTGTTCACAATTTGTCCGTTCGTTAAGGTATAGTGCAACTCGCTTCCATTATTTTTACAGGGTAAGCTGTCATGGGCTCATACCGATAGCAGTTTCGGTTGGCGATGTTGTTCGCCGCTGCCGTCGCACCTGCCACCGGGAATGGGAATAAAAATACCCAGGCACCGCCGGGATCAAGCCCGTGCCCGCTGCGCGGGAGTCAGCCCGCTGAGCCGCGCCTGCGCTCGCTAGCTTGCGGCGGAAACTATAGACGCGTCCTAGCGTGCGAGGAGATGTGGCATTCGCTCCGTGTACACACTTGAGACGTGCAGACTTTGCATTGCAGTTGCATATATTATTACACCAGAAGGCATGCCGTGTAGCAGCCGCCTAAGTTGTGGGACCAGGTAGATAGAGAAAGCTTAAGGAAGAAGAACTGTAAGGAGATGTATACAAAAATGCTACGATAAAAAACGAGAATAGCATACTCGAGCAAATCAAGCTGCTTAGGTGACTATGTCACCACCCACTTTCAAAGGGAACGCCGATAAATAATCATCATTATCGTTAGTATCGTATCGTGCCACTTGTAGCGCGATGTGACGTGCGCGCCGCATAGTGTCGGTGAGTGCAAAATTTGCTTTGCAGTTGCGTTGTACTTTACCAGTTTTCCCGACATGTAGGTGCTGCATGTAGCATGCTCCATGTGGCTGTAGCTGGTTCACTAAAGCAGGCTAGGTGGCTATTTGTCACCTCCCCGTTTCAAAGGGGGATACCAATAAATTGTAACGCCAACCCGTTCGTTTGCGGATGGTATGCGCTAGTGGTCCTGTGGATGATGTGACACTCCTTCAGAAGCGACGTCACGACTTCAGATTGAAAAGCGCAGCCTCGATCACTAAGAAGCTCCCGAGGGGCTCCGTGACGAAGAACAAAATACCGCATTATGAATTATCCAACGTCTTGGGCAGTGGCAGATGGAAGTGCAGCGGTTTCTGCACAGCGTGTGAGATGATCCACTGCAACAATAATCCAGCGGTTGCCAGCCCCTGTACAAGGAAGTCGATCGCAAAGGTCGATTCCAACGCGATCAAAAGGACGGGAAGGACAAGGAAACGGCTGCAAAGGTGCGGCAGTGGAAGTAGGGACCGACTTTCGGCGCTGGCATTCGAGACAGCAGCGGACGTATTTGCGTAGGAACTTGTACATGCCAGGCCAGTAATACCTGAGCGTAAGGCGGGTGTAGGTCTTTAACACGCCACCGTGTGCACATTGGGGATCAGTGTGAAACGATGCGCATAAATCAGCCCGAAGCTGACGCGGTATTACGAGGAGCCATGGCAAACCCTCGGGGAGATAGCTGCGACGGTAGAGGAGTTGGTCGCGAGCAGCAAAGTGATGGGACTGCCGCCGTAGCGTCCTAGATGCTTTAAAAGTGGCAGGATCAGCGAGAAACTCCAAAAGCTTAGAAATCCACAGGTCTTTGCTCTGCTCAGAGCGCATGTCATCGATGGCAAATGCTTACAGGACGAAGTTGAGTGGGCAAAGACTGCGCGTCAGGTGAAATGGGCGAGTGGTAGAGAGCTTTGACATCGGCATGCTTGCGTCCAGAGCGGTACACGACCCGGATGTCGTACTCTTGCAAACGGAGCGCCCAGCGTGCGAGGCGGCCAGAGGCGTCTTTCAATGAAGAGAGCCAGCACAGCGCATGGTGGTTCGTTACTACATAAAATTGATGGCCGTCTAAGTAAGGTCGAAATTTCGTAAGAGCACAGGGTATGGCTAAACGCTCCTTTTTTGTTACAGTGTAGTTTAGCTCCGACTTTGTCAGCGTACGGCTAGCATAAGCAGCGACGTATTCCTCAAGATCACGTTTGCGTTGGGCAAGAACCGCCCCAAGGCCGACTCCACTAGCATCCGTATGTGCCTCAGCGGGGCAGCGGGGTCAAAATGTCATAAAATTGGAAGTGAGGTGAGCAGATGGCGAAGGGTCGTGAACGCGTCATCGCGTGCTTTCGACCAGGTGGATAGGGCCAGCAGTTGATTCAAAGGGGCGATGATCATAGCGAAGTTCTTAACAAAGCGGCGAAAATAGCAGCAGAGGCCGACGAAACTGCGTAGTGTCTTCAGGTTGGTGGGTTTGGGGAACTCCGCAACAGCGCGCAGTTTTGCAGGATCCGGAAGCTCGCCTTCTTTGGATACGACGTGGCCTAATATGGTAAGCTTACAGGCAGCTAATAAGCATTTTTTGATGTTAAGCTGCAAAATCATCATCGTCATCAACAGCATCGTATCGTGCCATATGTCAAGGGATGTGACATGTGTGCCGCGTAGTCTGGATGCCCGTGTTTACTCTTCGGTACACGTTACGGCGCCTCCTTGCAAGGTACGCACCGCTGCTCAAGGGACCCTTAGAGCTGCGCGCTGCTGCAACCTAGTAACGTCGGGCTCAGCAGACCACTGTGCACAGAGCAGCACAAGCAGCAGCGCGCCGTCGACGCCGGGCGGACAGTTTAGATTGTTCTCGTGAAAACGACGCGAACAGGCTTCGCCACGAAGACCCTCTAGTGCATGTTGCCGAGAATGGAACACCTATGGAGCCGCTCCTCCAGCTTACGCTGTGACTGTGCTGCGTGGGCCGCGCAGTCCTGTGACTTTTTAAACACGGAAGTGTTTTATGCCGGGGTCTGCCATCAGCTACATGTAATGAATGTGACGTTTGCGCGAAAGCGTAAAATATGCTCTGTTGACAGGAGTGGCGCCGCCACATAGGCGCGATGAAGCGAAGTACTGCATCATGACACTAGCGAACGCCCATAGTGGGCGCTTCGGTAGTCGCAGCGCAGCGGTGGCTCCAACCTGGTGTATACCTGGTGTAGGCGGTGTTGGCCTCTTGCTGTGATGACGGCACAGTTTCCGCACATGATTTGGATATCACTTCCTATTAGCCTGTGATGTCTCGTAGCCTACAGAGAGCAGCTTAAACATGCATTAGCAGTGCTTACACGCCGCCTACTGCTTCGCTTCCGAAGGCACGAACTAAACTGCGGCGCTGAACAGTACAGAAAGGCAATGACGTCGAAGGGCAAATCTTCCTCCCTTTGGTCCGGCGAGAGACGCCAGCGTGAATCAGAACGCCTTGGCGCGTTCGCGGCGTTCAATGCGAACTTTGCCACTCGCATTCCTGAAGCTGAGCGCGTCGCAACTCAACTGGCTGCCTAAGACACTACGTAGCCGTACCAAAATGCTGTGTTTAGAAAAAGTTTATTCAACAAGAGACGATACGAACACCGAGTCACAATCACGGCACAATTCCACTAGGACGATCACATATACTAAGTACCAAGCACTGTATACACGGCAGGTTTTCAAAGAAGTGTCCAAGTCCTCACTCTCTAAGACATAACCACACAGGCCCACGCAACACACAGTTACACAGAAACTAACTGTCAGGTTATATAAAATGATGTTGATATATACAGTGTACAAAATGGTTATGTACAATGATGATGCGACAGAGACATTTTACATAATTTTGAATTATTGCTATGAGATAGGTATATACAAAAATGATCAGGTATACGAGATCACGCACACACAAAAGTCACAGGCACCAACATTCTCTACACATTCAGTGAACACCTCTGATGGCCTGGCTACAAGAACCAGGCCGGTCGGAA
Source organism: Dermacentor variabilis (assembly GCF_050947875.1). Taxonomy (NCBI): domain Eukaryota; kingdom Metazoa; phylum Arthropoda; class Arachnida; order Ixodida; family Ixodidae; genus Dermacentor; species Dermacentor variabilis. The sequence goes on along the minus strand of NC_134572.1, from coordinate 2,725,070 downwards.
ATTTACCCGTACGCGTCTATCAGGCACAGACAGGAAACGGCATGACCACTGTCGAAGGAACTCTTCTTCCCCAAGGAAGAACAACACCTCTGACAGAAAGGACAATAGTTCAATGTGGAGTCTTCCCAGAAGTGGAAACAGAGCGCGCGACGACGTCCCGCGCCAACTGCCTAACACCGGTTACGCCATAGACAAAAGGCCCCGCAGCAATTAAAAGTCGCGCAAAGCGGCCACGTGAGCAGCGCCCAGAAGTGATAAGGTGGTTAATTCCAACGCCACAGAAACCAGTATGCACGGCCCTCCAAGCTACCCTGGCAACGAAGCATTGCAGCAACACATGTTTATTGGATTCTTGAAGTGGGCAATTTGGACACTGCGAAGGTGGGACAAGGCCCCACGGCTCTAACCTGCCACAAGTTGGAAGCACTTGCCACGCTAGGCGCCACACGAAGTCGCGTAGGTGGCCTGGCAGAAAATGACGCCGTTATTGCATCGCAGGACGCATTGCTCGTACTTTCGCCGAAGCGACCCGGCAACAGGACGCCTCTCGGCAACAGAACGCTGCGCGCCAAGCAAACCTGGAACACCGTAGCCGAAAAAGAAACTGTGCGCCTTTCGCTGCAGCTGACTGTGAGTTTGCGAAGCAAACAAGCGGCAGCTACTGTGGAGACACGTTTCACTTTCTTGTTCTACCGATTGCTATGAAAGAGGGATGAACCATATTGTTATGGATGGGATTGGTTCATTTGCAAGATGACAGATGGTTAGCGTAGAGCAAGGTACAGGACGGTTCATGCAAGGCCGGCAGGCAGCGGCCAGCTCCTCGTGCACACCTTTACTTTCTCTTCATTCGGCTGTGTCGTGCAGCGTGACAGCTTCTCCGGGGGCAGACGAAGCTCTCCGAGCGAGAGGCATAGCCCGATGGTGGCACAGTCTGAGTCGGGCGACGTGCGCGACTTCCGTTTCAGGTGATAGCCCGTTGTGCGAATTCACTCTTGCGATGACATATGTCACGTCATTCAAGTCTTGCAGTATGACGTATGGGCCGGTGTATCGTGACAGAAATTTTGTGTACAGCCCCCTTTTCAGTACAGGTGTCCACAGCCAAACAAAGTTCCCAGGAGCAAATGTGACGAGCACATGTCGAGCGTCATAACGAGCCTTGGCACGATCTTGAGAGGACTGAGTCAGTAGGTGGGCCACTCGACGGGCTTCTTCGGCACGACATAACGTCTGGACTATTGCAGAGTCATCATGTGGAGACCGATGATGGTGTCGATGAAGCTTTGGGAGTTGCTAGCATACAGAAGAAAGAAAGGCACATAACCTGCAACCTTACGCTTGGCACTATTGTAAGTGTACGTAACAAATGGTAAAATATAGCCCCAAGTATTGTGATTTGTGGAGACATACATGGTAAGCATGTTGGTGCGCTCAGTGACGCCGTTGGTTTGCGGGGGTAAGGGGTCGAGTGCTGGTAATCACATCTACAAAGACGTAGTAGTTCTTTAACAACGTCCGCAGTGAACTGTCGTCCACGATTACTAATCACAACGCATGAAGCACCGTGGCGGAGAATCACGTAGGCCGTTAGAGGAAGCTACGTCCACACTTGCTACGTTGGTCACGTTGTTCAGCCGACCAAACTTGGGAACAATGCGGCGTGTTTTAAGAGCCTCGAACGTACGACAGTCACGCCTTAAGTCGGAAAGGGTAGTGAGGTCTTCCTTAGAGATAGAAAAAACTGCGTACATCTTCTGCAATTCACTTGAGTAGGTGTCCAACCTTCTCCTCGTCCGGCATACTTGCATTCACAATTCTGCAAAGCTTCAAGATTTCCTCAATGGGGGTAGTGCACGTCTCTCCGGTAACTGCGCTCGTCGTTAAAGTGTCTGCCGAGCCCTTCTCTTTTTCGAAAGCGAATCACTAAAGCATTTCTTTATCTCTTCGACGAAGCTTTCCCAAGTCGTCAGCGAGCCCTCGTTGTTGTCGAACTACATAAGGGCAGTTCCGGCAAGGAAAAAGGCAATGTTAGAGAACTGCGCAGAGGCGCTCCATTCATTGTGGCGGCTCTGACAATCTTCGACGTCCTCGTTCGCTTTGCCTGAGAATGCGCGTGCTTTGAGATGAGGTGTCCAGTAGTCAGCTTGCTTTGGGCGAAGGTTTTCTTGCGCGGTTTCCGCGCGGTCCGAATCCCTCATGTCAGCGGTGGTATCCCGGCCGACCGTTTGCTGCGTCGAAGGGGTTGGTCGTCTAGAGTGAACTACCGAGCACGTCCACCAAAATTTTTGCGGATGGGATGGGTTCATTTGCAAGATGCTAAGCGTAGAGCAACGGATAGTCATGCAAGGCCGACAAGCAGCGGCCAGCTCCTCGTGCACACCTCGACTTCCTTCGGCTTTGTCGTGGAACGTGACAATATCTTTTTTCTTCTTCATTTGTTCAAGCGAATTGAATATTCTGCCGTAGTTTATCGCACACTTAGTCCAACTAATTGAATTTAGACTTCAGATATCCATTGTTCTTAGATAAATAGTTTAAGCCTACACGGATGCTGCCAAATTTGTCTACATTAGTGGCAGAGATGAGAAAAAGAAAACAGACTGGAGAAAATTTTGTTATATCAGTGAATTTTTTCTTTTGAATGCTATTTCCACACATTAAGTGGCTCAATCCTCGTGTTCGCAGCCTTGTATATTGTATTTCTAGCCGTAGGTGGATTCCCTGCGAATTTACGCGAACAAACGGGCACATCATTTCCAATCTGACGGGAAAAAAACTAAGTTGCCGATCTTGTACATGCACTGTACTGAAATTGTTGTGTCATCACCTCTAAGATAGAACCGGTAGTGGCACTCTGACGTCACTGAAGTCTTGAATTGTGTATCTTAGATAGAGCGCACGTGCTTGTGTCTGTGATGTCACTGATTAGTGGCTCTGTATAGCTATATAAGACGACCAGGTAAGTGCCTTGTGGTTCTTTTCCGTTGTATTGCAAGTGGCAATAAACATGTGTTCTTGCAAGTTGGCTGCTGCGTACTTGAAGACACAACAGTGGCGACGAAGATGGGATTCTCATAGCGGATGATAACCAGGCCACGGCTGGAGCGCTGGTTGCGGCTCAAGCAATTTGGGAATTGCAGGCGTCTAGGCGGAATACTACAGCATGGCTTCCTTCGGCCGCTTCGAGCCGTTCACGGACGAGGGAGACGATGACTTCGAATGTTATGTGGAACACTTTGAACACTACATCCGTGCCACCCAGGTCAGCTACGACTTGAAGGTATCCACTTTTGTGACGGCCATTGGAAAACAGGCCTACCACACGTTGAAGAATTTGTTGGCCTCAGTGAAGCCCGAAGCCAAAACATACGACGAACTGGTCAGGGCTCTCACAGGGCACTATTCACCGAAGCCCTTGGTGATAGCGGAAAGGTTCCGGTTCAACCGTAGGTCGCATCACAAAAACGAACCAGTTGCTATGTTTGCATTAGAACTGAAAAGGTTGGCTGCATCCTGTGAGTTCGGGCAATTCCCGGATTACGCTTTGCGGGGTCGGTTCGTGGCCGATCTGACAAATGAAACAGCACAAGCCGAGCTCCTCAAGAAGAGTACCCTGACGTTCCAAGCTGCTTATGACCTTGCCAAAAGCGGGGAACTCGCTCGCACCGAAACAAGGAAGGTACACCCTAAAGACCTCAGCGAGGTGAACTTGGTCCAGCAACCCCAGCAAAGAAAACCCGAGGTCACCGCGTGGACAAGACGGGCAGCGAGCAAGAACACGGGGCGGCAAGCCGAATCAACTGACTGTTTCTGTTGCGGATCAACGCATACCGCCGCAACCTGCCCCTTTCGCAAATATCGATGCCGTGCCTGCGAAAAGGTGGGACACCTGGCAAGGGTCTGCAGAACGACGCCACGTTCAGTACACGCCCTTGAAGAGAGCACTGGTTTAGAAGGCTCCTGTGACTCGGACAGTATAAGTGGTGAGGACGATATTTTGCTGAGCCATATTTTTTCATGTAACAGTAATGACATTGTGAAAGTTACGGTGGCAGGTAGGAATGTCAAAATACAAGCTGACACAGGAGCATCTGTGTCTATCGTACCAGAAGAGATGTACCGGCAATATTGGTCTGATTTACCTCTAGAAAGTTGTAGTTTACGGCTAAGAACGTACGGAGGTGTCCCGCTGGCAATTACAGGCAAGTTAACGGTGCGCGTAGAGCACAATGGCCAAACAGCGACCCTGCCTTTAATTGTAGTCCAAACACCACAAATGTGCAACACTTGTTGTTGGGACGTAATTGGCTAGAGGCTTTGAAGCTGGATTGGACGAGCGTCTGTAATATCGGTCTTGATAAATCAGCCGCTGTCATCGAAAAATTTTCGGAAGTGTTTGAGCCGGCACTAGGACTGATAGCTGACACATCGGTGAACTTAGTGCTAAAAGACAGTAGTACACCTGTTTTCTGTAAGCATCGACCTGTGCCATTTGCACTCAGGGACGTCGTAGCACAGGAATCGCATTCACTACTGGAATCGGGAGTACTGGTGCCTGTACAGCAAAGCGATTGGGCTACGCCCCTAGTAATCGTACCCAAGGCTAACAACAAAGTTCGCATATGCGGAGACTACAAAGTGACTGTAAACCGTTGTCTGAGAACAGATTATTACCCTTTGCCAACGTTGGAACTGTAAGGAAGAAGAAGTGCGCCGTGCCGAGCTCCACAGCCGTATCGCCAGGGCTACTGAAGTGGGGCTCGGGCTAGACGCTGTTCCTGGTGTGACTGGCTAAGCCTACGCTGTTGCGTCCTCTTGTCCGCGTCCTTCGTGTCGTCCACAGCCGTGTCGAACTTCTTCGCCATAATTGGTCGAGGTTTGCTGGGGCTCCTGCGATCCTGGAATTGCGCAGCCGGACTCTCCCTGCCATCATGACCACCGAAAGCGCCACGAGCTTACCCCCACCTGCTTGCTCCCCAGGGTACCGTGTGCCCCGGCACGTTCCGCCAGCGGGACGCTCCTGTCCTCAGCGGCACTGACGACCACGAAGTTGATGACTGGCTGTCATCATACGAACGCATCAGTCGGAACAACAAATGGGATGACTTCATGAAATTTACCACCGTCCCTTTCTACCTCACCGGAAATCCCACTTGTGGTTTCGGAACCACGAAAGCAGAGTCCCAAGCTGGACGGTGTTCAAGACAAAGTTCAGTGAAGTCTTCGGCCGCCCTGCTGTTCAAAAGCTTCGTGCCGAACAGCGTGTGAGGTTGCGCTCTCAGCAGCCCGGTGAGAACTTTACCAGCTACATCGAAGATGTCGTTGATCTCTGTAAACGCGTCGATGTATCCATGACTGAGGGCAATAAAATCAAGCATATCATGAAGGATATCGACGCCGACGCGCTTCAGATGCTCATTTCAAAGAGGCCCTCTGCTATTGACCAAGTTATTGAACTGTGCCAAAGCTTTGACGAGCTCCGCCGTCAACGCCTCCTCACCCGCCGTCCTGTTCCCCATCAGGAACCGTTGTCCGGCTTGACCGCTCCTTTTCGAGATGCCGCCCTCCTCTCGCAAATCAAAGCTTTCGTCCGGGAAGAAGTTGCTCGCCAGCTCTCCCTCATCTCCAACCCACCGGAGTCTAGTTCGTCCATTAGTCCGACCCTACGACACGTTCTCGAAGGACCTCGAACAAGTGTCCGAGGTCCTTCCTCTGGAACGGGCGCCTCAACTCACCGCCCCATTGACTTACGCCGACGCCGTCGCACGACCCCGACCACCGACCTTCCGGGCTCCGCCTCCGACGCCTAGCCCTGTTTTTACCCCCACGCCGCCACGACCTCCAGTCCATCGAGTAAATAATCCCTGGCGTACAGCGGACAATCGGCCCACCTGCTATTCGTGCGGTATTCCTGGTCACGTTGCACGCCTGTGCCGCCGCCGTCCACTTCATCCACCTGACGACCCACGCACAGCCGCGTACGACCATCCGTTGCCTTACGCTCCTGACCGCGATTTACCCCTTTCCCCGCCCAAGCCTTCGTCAAGTTTCTGACCGCCGTTCTCCTTCTCCTCGTCGTCGCTCGCCCTCCACGATGCGTCGACGTCCCTCTCCTGCTGACACGGAAAACTAAGTGGCGCAGTTCCTGAGGCAAGAACTCAGGAACTGCGCCACTCTTCTTTCGCCGCCTAACGTTATTGATGTCGCTGTTGAAAGTGTCCCTGTGCTTGCCCTCATTGACACAGGTGCCGCCATAGCTGTAATTGCCGAAAAACTTTGCCGCTCAATACGAAAAGTCACGACGCCTTTCTTCGGTCCTTTGCTCCGCACGGCCACAGCACAGCACGTCCAGCCGGTGGCTGCGTGCACCGCCAGACTTGAAATTCAAGGAGTGCTCTACGCACTCGAGTTAGTCGTTCTTCCCCACTGTTCCCACGATATTATTTTAGGCTGGGATTTTCTCTCCCGTCACCAAGCTGTCATTGATTGCTCCCGTGCAGAAGTCGCCTTCTCTTCGCTTGGCAATGCCATATCTGATGACGTTTCGCTTTCGTGCACCAAGTTGTCCCTCACTGACGACATCCAAATACCTCCACACGCATCCATTCTAGCACCTGTATTCTGTTACGTGGCCTCCGACGCTACGTACTCTTCACACCTTCGACTGCTTTCGTTCATCGCCACCTCTCACCAATCCCAACTGCGCTGCTTGGCCTTCAAGCTGGCGCGACTCACCTTCCTGTATACAATTACTTCCCATTCCCGATTAGGTTGCTTCGCGGTGTATCTCTCGGCACTGTGGAGCCTTACAACACCAATACCACGTTGCAACTTCCTATTGGATCGTCAGAGGTCAACACCCTCTACTGTAGTCCCGTGACTGCCATATCACCTGAAGACGTTTTCAACCATGTCATCGACAATGCCTTAAACCCGAAGCAACGCCATGACCTTCTTCGTCTCCTCGAGAAATTTCGCCCTGCTTTTGACAGCCGTACCACTTCTGTGGGCCGAACGACGACTGTATGTCACCGGATTGACACCGGTTCTCACTCACCGCTACGGCAGCTACCATACCGCGTATCGTCGACCGAACGGCGCGTGATTGATGAGCAAGTAGGTGACATGCTAAAGCGTGGTGTCATTGAACCATCCGACAGCCCACGGGCATCGCCAGTAGTTTTAGTTAAAAAGAAAGATGGCTCGATCCGCTTTTGTGTGGATTACCGTCGCCTAAACAAAATAACCCGAAAGGATGTTTATCCATTGCCGCGGATCGACGACGCCCTAGACTGCTTACAAGGCGCAGAGTTCTTTTCCTCCCTCGATCTGCGCTCTGGTTATTGGCAGGTGCCTATGGCTGCTGACGATAAGCCTAAAACTGCTTTCATCACACCAGGTGGCCTATACGAATTTCGTGTGATGCCATTCGGATTTGCAACGCGCCCGCGACTTTTGAGTGGATGATGGACACTATTCTCCGAGGCCCCAAATGGAACGCGTGCCTGTGTTACTTGGATGATGTAGTAGTGTTTGCACCAGATTTTCCCACTCACCTTCATCGCTTGGAGCAGGTTTTACGCTGTCTCAGTGACGCTGGCCTCCAACTAAACCTGAAAAAATGTCACTTTGGCGCACGCAAGCTGACAATTCTCGGACATGTCGTGTCGAAGGACGGCGTTCTCCCTGATGCCGCTGAGCTCCGTGCTGTTAGAATTTCCGAGGCCAAGGTCACTAAAGGACTTGCGCAGTTTCATTGGCCTCTGCTCGTACTTCCGCCGCTTTATTCGAAATTTCGCTTCGATTATGGCACCACTGACAGAGCTTCTTCAAGAAGACGCCAATCATTCCTCATGGTCCCCGGCTTGCGATGATGCCTTTTCGACGCTACGTCGCCTGCTCACAACACCACCGATACTACGCCATTTCGATCCAACTGCTCCCACGGAAATCCATACGGATGCTAGCGGTGTTGGTCTTGGCGCTGTGCTCGCCCAGCGAAAGCCCGGCTGCGAATAATATGTTGATGCTTACGCGAGCCGCACTCTGACGAAAGCTGAAGCCAACTATTCCGTCACGGAAAAAGAATGTCTCGCGATCATCTGGGCCATCACAAAATTTCGGCCATACCTGTACGGCCGGTCCTTCGATGTCGTTACCGATCACCACGCACTTTGCTGGTTGTCGTCTCTCAAGGATCCCTGCGGCCGCCTAGCCCGGTGGGCACTGAGGCTCCAAGAGTACGATATCAGGGTTGTCTACCGCTCAGGCAAGAAGCACGCCGATGCCGATGCTCTTTCGCGCTCGCCTGTCCACGCCGGCATTGTCAGTGTGTCCGCCCTAGACGACCCACTTCTCCCATTCGCTCCTGTCGACATGGCTTTGGAGCAGCGCAAGGATTCCTGGATTTCATCTTTGATAAGATTACATCTAATTCACCTACACGCCCACCATCCTGAGCGTTACGCCGACAAGCTTCGCACTTCGCCATCCGCGACGGAATTGTCTATCACCGTAACTACAGATCCGACGGCCGCAAATGGCTGCTTGTAATACCTCGGCAGCTCCGCACTGATGTATGCGCCACTTTCCACGCTGACCCTCAGTGCGCACACGCTGGTTTCTTCAATACCTACACCAGACTACGTCATAGGTTTTATTGGCGTGGTATGTACACATTTGTGCAAAAGTACATTCGCTCTTGCACAGAATGTCAACGCCGGAAGCCAGATCCTTGCCGCCCTTCTGGACCAATGCAACCTTTGCCGTGCTCTTCGCGACCCTTTGACCGGGTTGGGATAGACCTCTACGTGCCTCTGCCATACACAGCTGCTGGCAATCGCTGGGTCATTGTACCTTTATACCATCTCACGAGGTATGCAGTAACGGCCGCTCTGCCAGCCGCGACGGCTCATGAAGTTGCCTCCTTCCTCCTTCAACGCTTCGTTCTACGTCACGGCGCTCCCCGCGAACTCCTGAGCGACCGTGGCCGCGTCTTTCTCGCCGATGCCATTCAAGAACTTCTCGCTTAATGCCGCATTATTCATCGATGTACCACCGCATATCACCCGCAAACAAACGGATTGACAGAGCGCTTTAACCGAACTCTTGGCGACATGCTTTTGTCGCTTCCAACCACACCAACTGGGACCTCATCCTTCCCTATGTCACGTACGCCTACAACACTGCATCCCAGTCAACGACGGGCTTTTCTCCCTTCTTTCTTCTATATGGCCGCGAAGCATCATTTCCCATTGACACTATTCTCCCTTACCGTCCCGACTTATCAGAGGGTACACCGGTTTCCGAAGCCGCCCGGTATGCAGAAGAATGTCGGCAACTAGCTCGCTCCCTGACAACGCAAGAACAAGCGCTACAGAAATTTCGTCATGAGGACGGGCGCCCCCACCACCAGTTTTCCCCTGACGCTCTTGTTTCGTTGTAGGTGCCTCCTACTTCGACACAAGGTGTCTCCTCCAAGTTTATATCCCGATACCATGGACCTTACCGGGTTCTACGCCAAACTTCTCCGGTGAACTACGTTATCGAACCTCTGACGCCCCCTACGGACCTGCGTCGCCGAGGCCGCGAAATTGTGCACGTAGGTCGGCTCAAGCCGTATCACGAGCCCTTCGTCCTCACGACGCCTTAGGCCTCCTGTGCGGCTCCGTCTTCAGCGAGGGGGGAAGCTGTAAGGAAGAAGTGCGCCGTCCCGAGCTCCGCAGCCGGATCGCCAGCGCTACTGAAGTGGGGCTCGGGCTAGACGCTGTTCCTGGTGTGACTGGCTAAGCCTGCGCTGTTGCGTCTTCTTGTCCGCGTCCTTCGTGTCGTCCACAGCCGTGTCGGACTTCTGTGCCATAGAAGATGTTTTTGTCACGCTGCACGGATGCAAATGTTTCACTGTTCTTGACCTTTCTACAGCGCACCAACAGTTGCAACTGCACCCTGATTCGCAACCTTTGGTCACTCTGAACACCCACCTAGGCCTTTTTCGATACACTCGTATGACGTACGGAATAACAAGTGCTCTGTCTATTTTCCAAGCAGTGATGGATGACATGTTAAAGGGTTTAGACAGAGTTTCATGTTATCTTGATGATGTGTTAATAGCAGGAGAAACAATGGAAGAATACTATAATAAGGTCGAAGCTGTGCTGACACTGTTCAAGGAACGGGGTGTGAAATTGCAGAAGGAGAAATGCAAGTTTTTTGCGAAGGCGGTGACCTATTTCGGTCACGTGATTGATGACAGAGGAATCCGTCCTTCAGAAGACGAGGTGCGCGCTATCAAGGAAGCACCAACGCCAAAAAATAAGAACGAGCTACGCGCCTACTTAGGCTTGTTAAATTTCTATGGGAAATTCGTGCCGAACATGTCAGCACAGCTTAAACCATTATATGACTTGCTAGCCGAGAATGTTAAGTGGAAATGGACGGCTTCGCAGAAAAAACCTTCAAAGAATCCAAGGGCTGGCTGCTCAGTGCATCCGTACTCACCTACTATGACCCTTGCAAGGAGCTAGGGTTGGTTTGCGACGCGTCTTCGTATGGTTTAGGCGCAGTCCTTTTTCACAAGGAAGGATCTGAAGAAAGACCAATCGCTTTTGCGTCTAAGACTCTGACTAAAACGGAGCAGGCGTACGCCCATATCGAAAAAGAAGCCCTGGCTGTCGTGTACCGGCTAAAGAAGTTTCACAAGTACCTTTTCGGGCGGACATTTTGGATCTACTCCGACCATCAAGCCTTAGTGCGGCTATTAGGACACCGTAAGCCAATTCCTCCTATGTCGGCGGCACGCGTGCAGCGTTGGGCCTTACAGATTGCTGCTTATGACTACAAATGGGTTTATCGCAAATCACGGGATATCGACAACGCTGACGCACTTTCACGCCTGCCGCTTCGGAACACAGCTGGCGGGTGCACGGATAACGTGTGGGACGTGTAGATAGGGTTTTCTACGCTGGACGAGCTCCCACTCTCGGCAGAAGACATTAGAGGGGAAACAAGCAAAGACAAGCTGTTATCAAAGGTGTTGTTTTACACGCAGGCCGGCTGGCCTTCAAAAGTTTCTGATGACGCTTTGGCGCCATATTTTGTGCGACGAAGTGAGCTTTCTGTTGACAGAGAATGCGTGACGTGGGGAAATCGAGTGATAGTGCCAATGTCTCTTCGCGGAAAGGTGCTATCGTTGTTGCATGAACGCCATCCTGGAATGGCACGTATGAAAATGCTGTCTAGAGGCCACGTGTGGTGGCGCCGCCTTACGCAAGACGTTGAACAAACAGTGAAAGAATGTGTCACACGCCAGTTGACCCAAAATGCGGCACCCAAAGTTCCTGTAAGGTCATGGGGAGTGTCAAGGCGCCGGTGGGAGCGTGTGCACTTAGATTTTGCTCATCGTGACCAGCATTGGTTTCTAGTGCTAGTTTACGCCTATTCAAAGTGGGTTGAAGTGTTTGTCATGAAGACAACTAGTAGTGAAAAGACAATAGAGAAGCTGCGCACAGTATTTGCCGCGTACGGGTTACCGGAAGAAGTGGTCACAGACAATGGCCCGCAGTTTACATCAGCACTTGTCGAGACATTTATGAGACGGAATGGCATTCGGCACAATAAATCGCCTCCTTATCACCCAGCATCGAATGTCAGCGCGGAACGTTGTGTACAGACTTAAAAAAAAATGTTTTTAAGCAGGTCATGGACGAACAAAGAAATGGGCAGATGAAGTCTCTCCAGCACCGCATCGACCAGTTCCTATTCAATTATAGGAACACGCCAACAGGGGTCACTGAAGACACACCAGCCCAGCTATTTTTATCGTGGAAACCTAGGACAAGGTTGAGCCTTCTCCATCGGGATATCGAGCAAAGGATGAAAGAAAAACTTAAGCGAACAAATCAATCGGCAAATCAGCGACGACGTGTGTGGAGGGACTTCGAGGAAGGAGAAGGCGTCCTTGTACAGGGTCTACGACGCGGGGAAGGGGAGTGGTTGAGCGGCAAGGTAAATAAACGTGTGAGTTCAAGCACTTATGCGGTCGGGATAGGGAACGAAGAGAGGTACGTTCATGTTGACAATCTGCGACCGCGAACATTTCAGGACTGCTTCCCGCAATCGGTTCATGCACCATCTCCAAACCCGCCAGCATGTAGCCAAGACATTTTGTCTCGCGCATCTCAAGCTGCACATCCTGTAAAGGATGGCGGAGCGCGAGAGACGGTTCAGGCGCCGTCTCCAAACACCGAACCGCCAGCATGTATCCAAGACATTGTCTCTCGCAGGTCTCTAGGTACACACCCTGTAAACGACGAAGGTGCGCAAAAGACGTCTCACACCGATCAAGTAGGTGAGAAGGCAGTAGCTACCGACAAACAGGCCACCCCTCCGGACCCATCGTCTGCAGGCGGGGAGTCCAGCGGTGGCGCATCGCCATCTTCCCAACAGGAGCTTCGACGCAGCACCAGGCAAAGACGACCACCCGAACGCTGCTAAGAACACTTCAGGGGGGAAGGGAGTGTTGTGTCATCACCTCTTAGATAGAACCGGTAGTGGCAATCTGACGTCACTGGAGTCTTGAATTGTGTGTGCACCTGCTTGTGTGTGTGTGTATGTGATGTCGCTGATTAGTAGCTCTGTATAGCTATATAAGACGGCCACGTAAGTGCCTTGTGGTTCTTTTCCGTTGTATTGCAAGTGGCAATAAACATGTGTTCTTGCAAGTAGGCTGCTGCGTACTTGAAGACACAACAGAAATAAAAGTAGACAGTCGAAATTTCCATATATTGTGATACAATATACCATAAATAACGTAGTTTTTCTTGATATCGCTCCGCATCCTCTGCTAGCATGAAGCATTTACACCTGTGTAGCCGCGTGTATATCCTACGAAGACTGCTTATTCCGTGGATTTAACGCAGTCGTAACAGCTGGTCTAGCTTTTTTGTCGTGCGTCCCCTCTTGCTAGCTAGTTTAACTGTTCGTGAAATAAACATTTTATTTCAGTGCTAGCCGAACACACGCAGAATATTATTCGAATATTCAAATACTCCACTCGATCATTCCAGAAGGAGTGCAGTTGATAGTAAGAATTTTCGTGTGTGCAACATTCAATCCGTTGAGCTAGTAGCTATGCCACTCGTGAAGCAATAATAATAAAATACTGCGCGCAAATCTTAATCAAAAGCGGGAAAAAGTCTACGTTCATGGAGAGAAAACTAAAACACTTTTGGCGTGGCGAAAACCAGGATCGAAATTGTAAGACCGAAGCGTGTACGTGTCAGTATTGCAGTCTTGATTTAGAGAAAGAAGAGAGAGAAGTCGAGCTTGAGGGACCATTTAGGGCGTACACCAGATTACCGGTTTTTCATTAGACTAAATGAGTGCATGTAAACAGAATGGAAACGCAGTCGACAGCGGCGCGGAAATCATATGAGGTTTCGTCTAACACCTGATTAAACGTAGCAATGGTGATCAAGCACGTACCAAAACTCAAAGTCCTGAGCGTCCACGGCTGGTTTCACTGACCACAGCTGCAGGGAGCAAACACAGGTTCGTTTATTATTCCAAACAGTTCGTTAAACCTGTAAAATATGTGTTACCCACGCGACTTTTTTAAGAAGTAATAGTTCTCGCAAATGCTGCCTTCAACATGAAACGCCTTAAAATCATGCCGCCCCGTTTGATTTCTTTGTCGCTTTAGATTTTGTTTGCATATTTGTTTGACATGTACTATATTATTCAAATGAATTTACATTTTGCACTCTTCAAGACAACCCTGGTCATGTTAGGTGCATTCTACTGTAGTATTCACTGTAACCTTGAAGAACTTGCACCTGGGCCAGTCGTTAATATGCCTTGGCGTCCTTTCTTTGGGTGCTTGGGTGTGCGGTTGTTTGCGTGTGTGTTCGCTAGTTTTCTTTCAATCTGAAGCAAATTAACGAGAGGTATTACACTCGTTTAGATTATGTGATTGCTTCTGTTTATAGCGCCTTTATTTTTCAAGTAATGTAGGTCGGTCAGTTGTGCAAATATTGTCCTAGTTTTCATTTTCGAAGAGCGAAAGGCTAGACGATAGGACCTATATTTGAATCTGTCAATAAATCGATTAACTAACTAACCAATCAATCAATTAATCTTTATTATTTCTGATACATATGATGACATGTTATTTTTATACACGTAGGACCCCAGAACCCTTTCGAGGGTTATGACAGGGGTCCGTTTTTTAACATAAGTAATTACACGTGAATAACTAGGTAAAAAAATAAATATTGCAGTAGCTTTGTTATAAATGCGTGCAAAATGTCTTTTTTTTTACAATGCTTACTATAGTAAGCGAAGTGGATGAACGCACAAGTTGCTAATATAAATAAAATATGGATGATGTGATGCTATACGGTAAGGTGTTTCACAGTTTCGCGGCAATATAAAGAAGTGAGTGTAGTCCATAATTATTCCATATGTAGGGCGTGCATAATGGTACAATTGAGTTGGAATGTATTGAGTATGTGGATTTTTGATATGTCAACTTTACTGACGGGCATAGAACACCGTTATGCAAAAGTTATTAAGCAAGTAGTAAAACGCGATAATTGATACAAACTGTTATGGGCTGTATGTTTAGTAATCCATAAGCAATGAAACAGGGTCTGTTTTTTGTATAGAATGAATAAACGCGTAGTGCTGTGTTCTGTGATACTTTAAGGGCTTCCAGCGTTGTCTGGTAAGTTAATCTGTAAATTACTATGGCATATAAAATGTGTGAATGTGCGAAAGAATAATATAATGTTAACAATGTCTTTAACAGAAAAATGCAACGTAACCTGTAAAGAAGAGGTATCTTCCCGTAAACCTTAGGTGTTGTTTCATGAACATGTGTGTGTCATGAAAGCTGCACATCCAAGTGGACACCGAGCAATTTTGTATTATTGACTCTGTCTATTGGTGTGTTATTTATTACAAGCGAGTTATCAGACGTAAAATGAGTGTTTTTTAGGCACAAAATTAACATAGATACTTTTAGCAGTGTTAGCCAGAAGTTTATTTACATGAAGCCAGAATTATAATTCTTAGAGCTGGTGTAGCTTTGTCGTGTAGTTCATTTTAGTTTCTCGCTGTTATAGATATTGTAGTATCGTATGCGTTCAGGATACATTCTTCAGATATAACTGAGGAAAAATCATTAATTTAAGTTAAGAACAAAAATGGCCTTAGAATTGATCCTTGCGGAACACCATTATTCATTGTACATCGTAATGATGACACACCATTTTCGTGTACATATTGTTCTCTATTAAAAGTACTAATGGTGTTAGTTCGTTTATTCTTACAAAGCCTTTTCAACAGTCCCTAGATACATCAACACTACCTAAAGAATGGACGATCGGAAAGGTGGTTCCCCTACATAAGTCAAGTAACAAAAATTCACCAAATAACTACCGTCGCATTTCGTTGACTAAACTACTTGAGAACATATTTTTTTCAATCCTTGTTAAATTTGTCGATCATAATTAACTCTTCACCCCAGCTCAGCACAGCTTTCAAAAAACTTCCTCGTGTGACACTCAACTGGCTCCATTCACTCACGAGCTACACCAAATTTTGCATCGATCTTCTTTTTCCGGCTGTATTTTCTTAGATTTCCCTAAAGCGTTTGACAAGGTTTACCACAGACTTCTCCTGTACAAATTAAATAAGCTAAATCTAGATCCTAACCGTCTCACAGGGATCAAGCTCTTTCAAACAACTCGCACTCAATTTGTTACAGTTCATCGTATTAATTCTTCTTTCAGTGATGTACATTCTGGGGTATGTCAAGGTTCTGTTCTGGGCCCTCTTGTTGTTCTCATTTATATTAACGACCTTCCTGCTACACTGTCTTCTAACGCTTATTCGCTCATGAGTGTGTAATTCTTTTTCGCGAAATAACCAATGAACCGGATGTTAACAGGTTGCAACTCGATCTTAACGCAATATCTAACTGGTGTAACTCGTGATTAATGGAACTAAATTTTAACAAATGTAAAGTAAAATATGTATCCCGTGTTTTTCGCCAACATGCCACTTTCCACTTGAACAGCGTTCCTTTAGAAACAGTTAGCTCTTACAAGTACTTAGGTATCCATATAACTACAAACCTGTCATAGTCAATTCACACCGAATACCTTGAGAACGCTAACCGTATGTTAGGCTATTTACACCGTAACTTCGTTAGCTCACTATGTAACCTACACTTACTTTATGAAACTCTAATACGTCCTAAATTAGAATACGCTACTTCTGTATGGGATCTTGGCCAGGATAACCTGTAAACGGCCTAGAAATAACTCTGTTCGATTTAGCTTTTTTAATTATAATAGAACTGCGAGCATTTCTTCCATCAAACATAGTCTTAGTCTTCCTTTTTTACTGTCTGTCGGCGTAGAATTACACGTCTAGCGCTCTTTCATAGGATTTATCATCATCCTACACTGCACACGCAATTCTTTATACGACCCCACTATGCATATCACTTCGTGCGGCTCACTGTCATGAAGTTGAGACCTACCTATCTATGCTGCACAAAACATTTTCCCCAGTGCTTTTCCCCATCGCACATGTATAGATTGCAACCACCTTCGCGCTGATATCTTAAATATTACTGATAACAACCTTTTTCACGAAACTTTAGCTAACATTGTATAACCAGAAACTTCTTTTTGTGACGCAGCAGCTAACATTGTATAGAAAGAAACCTGTTGTATTCTAACATGGTGTTTTATTCATCTTAATCGCTGCGTTTTATACACTTCCTATGTACCACATTTTCGTTTGTAACAATCCCCTCTATAATGCCTCAGGCCCTGAGGGTATGATAAATGAACAAACAAACAAACAAACAAACAAACGAATAAATAAATAAATAAATAGATAAATAAATAAATAAATACATAAATAAATAGTTATCTAGTTAGACGAGAGCGTTAGCAGCCTCTGCGTATTTTAATTCGGTTAGCAAATTGTCATAGTTAAGCCCATCGAGCACTTTCGTGAGGTCAACGAAAATACCTCTTGTAAGTAATTTGTACGCCATATCCATATATAGGAGTACGTATTCCTTAGCTAACGTTCTTTTTTGTAATCGCTCGGCGTCTTCCGCCGTCGACCGCTGTCTATTTTTTTCGACAGGTGCCAACTGGCAGCGAGGAAGTCGTGGAGAACGGTCACTTCTTGGACGCCGAGGGCCTGTGGCACGCCCACTCTCGCGTCACCTTCGTGGCGCAACCCAGCCACTTCTGGCACGGAGCCATGGAGGTGCGCTGCGCCTCGCATGCAGCGCTCCCTTACTTCGTCAGCAGCGAGGAGCTCACCGTGAGGGACTACGGACGCACCCTCGACGTGTCGGGTATGCCTAACCAGTATAGTGGCCCTTGTTCCAGGCACTTCCGCGGTCCGAAAGTGCTTTCTGCCTGAGACCTTTGTAAGAGGGTCTTAACGGGTACAAAGACAAAAATGTAAGGCTTTTGCCGACTACCTCGCGATAGTGCTCGTCACCATGAGCCTTTGTGTGAGCACTATATGACGAAGGATTCTCCGCGCGATTTTTAATTACCACTGTCCTGCGCAATTTGACCAGTAACGCAGCGGGAACGCTTGTTTTGGGTGGCCATGAGGTGGGCGTTGTCGCAAGTAGTTCTGTGCCGGATATCCCCAACACACACATACAAAATCGTGAGCCATTCTACTCTGTGATGGCGGATCACCAGCGAACCTGTTTAGCGCACGACACGGGGTGACAGAATCTTGAAGAAAGGTACGTACATATTAAACGATGTATTTGGGAAAAGTTTATTTCTACAAGTCACAATCACGGGATAATTCCACCAGGACGATAACATACACAAAGTACGAGGCATTCACGTTTTCAAAATAGTGTCCAAATCCTTACTCGCTGTTACCGCAACAGCGTTAAGAGGAAGCTTTAGCTCGAGTGCTCCTATCTAAATACATGTAAAAGGAGAATTCGTTTTTCTCGGCAACCACTGCACCAAATTTGACAAGGTTTGTTGCATTTAAAAGAAAAACTTAAAATCTAGTGACTGTTGGTTTCGAATTTTTGAGTTAGGTCGTCAATCTTTTATTAAAAATTGTCGAAAATCAAAAATTTTCAAAAAACGAAACTATCAAGTTTACAACTCTGTAACTCAACCACTAAAGATTATAATACAATTCTGTGAATTGCATCTAAAAGTACATCCATAGCGGACAAAATTGATATGTTACACATGAATATAAAAAAATTTAATCATAGGGAAATACAACTTTTGTAAAACCATTGTAACCAACGTAACAAATTCATGTAAGATGTAAAATGACATATTGAATTTGTCCGCTTTGAATGATCTAATGGATGCCGTTTACAGAACCGCGATATCAGTTCTTGATGCATAGCTATCAATTTGTAAACTTCGTGGTTATATTTTTTTCAAACGGTCAAATATTTGAAAATCGCTTTAGGAAAATTCAAGCCCTAAATCGAAATTCCGCTTCCAACAATCACTAGAATTTAAATTTCTCTTTCAAATGCAACAAATTTTATCAAAATCGGTCCAGGGGTTATCTCATAAAAACGTTTTTGCGTTTTACATGTATTTGAATAGGCCGCGTCGGAGTTGGGCCCGAACTAAAGCTTCCTCTTAAGGCCCACATTGCACACAAAAATTGGAGGACGCTTAAGCTTCGCCTTCAAGAGTGGAACGCGACAGCGTTCCCGTCGACCCGCCAAGGGGTGTAAGACAATGGGCTACGGCGCAGCGACTACGCGCCCCGCATCGGACGCGGTGAGCGTCGAGCAACGCAGCGTTTGGCGCGACAACGAAATGTGCGCCTGAGCAAGGGATGCACGCCTGAGCCTTAGAAACAGCGCGTTTCTAAGGCAACACCGCGTTCACTAGAGGCGCTTTTGTACCGCTTTGAAGCATTGAACTCGTGGCTCAGTGGTAACGTCTCCGTCTCAGACTCCGGAGACCCTGGTTCGATTCCCATCCAGCCCATCTTGGAAGTTGCTTTTTATTTATGAAGTGCCTGCCGTGATTTATCGCTCACGGCCAACGCCGCGGACGCCGACGCCGACACCGACACCGACGCCGACGACACCGGCTTTTCTGCGACACGAGCTCCTTAACGCTATCGCGTTAATATTTGATGTCTGCGTCGGACGTTGCTTGGTGAAATCGTTCCGAACCACTATCACGCAGGCCCTCCGCGTGGCCCAGATGCGTTCCTGAACTAATTGAAGTCCTCAAAGTAAGATACATCAGAAAAATCGTAAAGTATGACCTGAACACAACCTACAGATATGATAGCGTCGGAGTTTAATTTAAATGTACCAGCAAAAGCAATTCTGTTATGCAGAAGCTCAAACACAAACCCCTTTCCCGAGCGGCGCGGCCCGCTCGGTTCCTCGCAGCACCATCGCGCTTGTCTCCGCGCAATCGCAAGAAACCTGCGGTTGCCGGGAAGCGTGACAAGGAGTCAGGGATCTTTGAAATCTATCGCGCTCCGCTCTTAAAGGTGAACCTTAAGCGTCCTACAAATATTTGTTATCATGATCGGTGGTCATCGTGACGATAATTATGCACACACTTTCTGGTATCACCTGTGTTATTAAATGCGTCCGCCACGTAAGACAATGAAAGGCTCATGCCCCCTTAAGCAATGATTCTTACCACCGTATATGAAAAATACGCGTTCCCGCCCTAAAGGCGAAGCACCGACTGCGGTAGCAAATTAGTAGATAGCTGTACGAAGTAAGGACAGTAGTTTTAACGGCGGTATAAACTCGTAAATATTCGCCTACTAACTAAATTAGCAATGATAGAATGTGTAATCGTGACTCAACGAGGACGTACAAAGAAACAGAGACACGGAGACAGCGTTGAGTTTCTGTCTGCTTCATTCTACGTCCTTGTTCCGTCGCGCTTACAAATTCTGTCACGGATTCAGACCAACTAGCCCGTCAACGTGTTTGTGCTAAATTAACCAGCACGGTGTCACGCGCGCGTAGGGAAACGTGAACACACATCGCTCGATGACAGCGTAAACTGTCTGTGAAAATGCTGGAGTTAGGAATCGCGGCAGCAGCTGCGAGCGAATTGACCTCCGTGCATCTGTCGCTTCAACGCGAACGAAACGTCGAAAGCATAGCGCATACGAAGCTACCGGGACTGGGCGCACTCTGCAAACATCGCAGATCGCTTTAGAGATGAGGCCCGCGCGGCAGATCGCTTTCAATGTACACGAGTTTCGGCAACGCGTCCCTACGGCGTCCGCGATTCGCGTGGCCAACGCCGTAGAAGACGCCGCGATTATGTCCACTCTGTATGGAGCGGCGGGCGAGGATGACATCAAGGCACCCTATAGCCCTCTAGAGGGTGTCGCCCTAGCAGCCGCAGGAGAAGAACACCCCTCCTCCCTCTCGCCTGAACCCCCTGCCTCGCGCACCACAGGACACGGCACGCATACAGGCTGCATTCCTCGTTCGCGCACGCGAGATTGAACCAACGTTCTTAGACATACTTCAGTTTCACAGCTCCGCTCGGGAGGTGGTCGAAATGGTGGTCACGCGAACTAGTAGCGCTTCGATCGAGTCTTTCGTCACTTCTACCACTTCTAGTTTCGCTTCTGCTTTCATTTCTGTTTTCATTTCGGTGGTGCTGCTTCGTCTGTCGCTACTGAGGTCATGTTGTTGGCGTCGTCTGATGTGCTGCGGTTTCTTGCGGTGAAAAATTTCGCGCAGATGCATTTCGGCGTCTCATAATAGGAAGATGTTTCTTACGCAGTTCTGCTTTGCCCGTGGCTGCTCCAGCAGCCAGATGAAGCGTGATGCTGGTAGTCACTATTTTTTTTGTTTTTCGCACCACATCGATTGCAGAGAGTTTAAGGAAACAAATGCTCCGCCGAAAGAAAGAATGCTCCACAGATAAGTCCGACGTCTGTGAATGTCATGTTGAGGATGACGATCTATGTTTTAATTCTTGAGAACAAACATATAGTGATTCCAGCTCTGGAAACATGGACGCTTGGTCACGGCGCGATACCACGACTTAGTTATTCCCGGTCTTCGCGAACACATCTCGAAGCCAATAAATGGGATGCGAAAGCAAAGTTCGCCAACAGAAGCAGCTCGAGTGTTGGCAGTCACTTCGGCGGAAGCTTACAGGGATGCACTTCATGCAGGTGGCAAACCAATTGTACTTGGAACGTTGTTGTCTTGTGCTTGCCTTCGAAATATGCGCCACTGACTGTGAGCAACAAGCTCAAGACCGTGATATTGCCTTCTGTACTCTGAACGCTTTAATTTATTGAAGATGACACCATGCAGCAGCGACATGTGAATCATTTTACACGAAGAAACTCGTACGTGGAATCCTTTGCGTTATGGAAAGCGCTGTCCGTGAAGAGCATGACACCTAAATTGCTGCATGAAAACCTACAACAAAATGCACAAAATGCTATTTCGAGAGGCTATAGTACGTTCAAAAGCATAATTGAAATCATTCTCACAGAAGTAGATGGTTTGACAATTAAGCACGGCCATGTGTGCATGACATCAAGCCAAAGTAAAACAGCGACATACGAGGTCATATGTGCACCACAAACAGTGTAGTACAGTACCTTCAATAGCTTTTGAACGTTGTCTTGCTGTAGAGGCAACTTTGTTCGAGCAAGCCTCTGAACACAACCCTAAAGCGACTACAGAAACATAGGTATGGGCAGTATGATGAAGAAAAATGCCTGTACCTTCAAATGTACGTGAGCCCAGCTGTACCCTCTCAAGCCTCTTTATTCGCAGAGATATAAGGTGGTTCAAAACAATCCTGGCATATTCATTGTTATTGAAAGCGTACATAATTTAACATTAATTTATCACACTTTCGTGAATCCTGCTTCCGGCGATTTATTCTGGAACATCCTAGTTAGGCTGGAGAAACCATCCGCGAGTGCCTACATTTGGATGGGAAGATATGTAATGGTTTACATAAGTAATCAAGTTTTATGTGATCATGCGTACTCACTTGACAAGAACGAAAAGAAGAAAAAGGATATAAAACGACCACTTACAGAGCACGTGCACATGACCTGCCAGTAAAGAAATGCAGGATTACTTTGGAAAAATTGATCAGGTAAATAAAAATTGGAGGACCCTTAAGCTTCGCCTTCAAGAGTGGAACGCGACAGCGTTCCCGTCGACCCGCCAACGGGTGTAAGACAATGGGCTACGGCGCAGCGATCACTTACGAGGCGCCCCGCATCGGACTTTGCGCCCACCTATCACGCGGTGAGCGTCGAGCAACGCAGCGTTCGGCGCGGCAATGAAACGTGCGCCTGAGCAAACGGAACGAACCAAAGAACTCGTTGTGTCGGAGGGGGAAACGATCTACGCCAGCCAAACGTCGTGATCGGCACGGGCAGAGAGATTGATAGATAGTAATCTAAAAAAAGGAACGGCGCTTGATTCTGCAACCCGTGTGGGAGCACGGCGAAGCGTCGTCAGGGGAGAGGGAGCGGGGGCCGCGACGCGCCTGGCACTGGTCCCCGCACAGCCCCAATGCGCGCGTGGCGCGCCACCTGTCGGGGCAGCGCCCTACATTGAGAGGAGGGGGTCTTCTGTGTCTGCCGCAAGATGGCTCTGCGTGTGCGGTAAGCGCAGAAAAAATGTAGCGGAAACGTACTTCGCTACTCGTGTAACTGCGACTTCTGTAAGTTACATGCTCATAATTACCGATATACACCGCAGTATAACTTTCTACGGCACATTTCTAAGGCAACACCGCATTCACTAGAAGCGCTTTTGTACCGCTTTCAAGCGTCGAACTAGTGGCAGAGTGGTAGCGTTTCCGTTTCACATTCCGCAGACCCTGGTTCGATTCCCACCCAGCCCATCTTGGAAGTTGCTTTTTATTTATGAAGTGCCTGCCGTGATTTATCGCTCGCGGCCAACGCCGCGGACGCCGACGACACCGGCTTTTCTGCGACACGAGCTCCTTAACGCTATCGCGTTAAAAGACTCCTGTTACGTTCTCCAGGGTAGCGTATCCCACAGGTGCTGACTGGTTGCGACGCCTGTTTATCCAGGCAAGGAAGAGACGATTTCTAGTGCGAAATTTGCACGGTTTATTTATTCAACGGTTATTGAAATATGAGAAGAGAATGAAGTTAAGAAGTACACTGCGGGGGGCCCTTTAAAGTCGCAATCACACAAAAGGGCCTGTAAGCACTGGTGGGTGCCAGCCAGACCGGCAACCCCTCGAGACAACCAAAACAAATAGGGAATTCACCCTTCGTTTTGATGAGGCATAGTAGTCGAGCATCCTTAATGTTAGTTAATGTTAGCATTGTCTCCACAATGTTAGTTGCCACTTTTGTTCGTAGGAAATAAAATAATCATTTGACCTATGAATGTTCTGTTGTCCAATCAGTTCTTCCCACTGGCTGCCGGTCACATTGAAGGTATGGTCGCAATCAAAATTGGGTGGCCATGGCTCCGGACGCAGGAGCGGCTGCGGCGCCACACCGCGGCGCTGCCTTCTCTATCGGGCGCCTGCTTTGAGGGTGCACCGAGTGGCGCCAATCTTCACCCTCACCATAGTGAACTAGCAGGCTTTCTAGTGGCGCGACCGAAGCGCGCTCCCCTTGCTTGTCTGCGCTTGTAGAGAAAGTAGCGGCGGCGCTGTCATCTCCCAATCTTGTCATTTAGTTTGCTCTGCGGCATGGCCGGCGTGGCTTTTTCCGTGTCATGTGCTTGTTTATTCTCGTGAAAAAAAATAAGAGCAGCGTCTAAACCATTGTTACGCACCAGGTTGCAGAACTGGATTTGCGCATGTGTAACAAAGTTGTAGGTTATCTTTCTTTAAAGCCCCGAAATATGAAGAACGACGACTTCTTTGGGAACGTAACCTCCATCGGCTTGACAAGCCGCTTGACGCCAATTGCGCCGTGCGCGGGTTGCACCTTGAATCGCATTTTATTGCCGGAGACTACGTGCATACCATTAATGGTGTTGAACTTCGAATGCCAAGGGAAACACTACGCTTGCCTCTAATGCAGTTCCGACGATATTGCCGAACCTGCATGCATATTGACACGAACTACTCTGGCTCCGCAAAGCGGCGTTAATTGCCATTAATTGTCTTAGCTATTACAGTCTTACCAAGAGCTTCATTGGATCAAACGTTCAAGAGTAGTTTGTAAGCTCGCTTTTGACAGTTGAAGACCAGAATGCTGGTTCGTACAAGCAGCAGCAGATGACTTGTTGCTTGATGAAGATCTTGAAGGCGCCGAACGTTCGCTTGATAGCAGCTCTCTGACTGTACTGAACCACCCATACATTATTCACTGCAGTGACTCAAGACATACTTATTATGTGGCAGACTTTGTCGCAAGGAAGTGTATACTGAAAACAAAGTGTAGTGTATGCATGAACTAGCTTTTGCTGCCTGCGTCAGATGGAAAGTGATTAAATGCGGCCGTTTTCACGAAATCTTGCAACTTCGCTGGTCTTGCAACTTGCGACTGAAATCTTGCAACTTCGTCGGCGCCGATCGCACCCAGAGAGGTGAAGGCCCGGTCATCGCACTGAGCGCATCTCTGGCTTGTACACGCCAGTTTGTGTTGCTGACAGGTGACAGCCATATCATTGCTAATCGCTGAAACGCCTAATGAACGAGGTATTCCCGCGCTGGTCATAATTCACCCGTGTCGAGAACCATTTTGACGAGGTCGTCGGCCCGTTCCCCATAATCGTGCGAACCGTCACCAAAGGGTGTCGCGGGGTGAACGGCCGATCACAACAGCCCGTCCACCACCAGGAAGAGAGCTCGAAAGGGGGCAGTTCATCGGTGCCCCTTGATGAGGGCTTGGCCGCTCAGCAGGCGCAGCTCCGGCTGGAAGTCCCAGGCTGGCCGGGAGGATCACGTCCAATGGTCATCTTGGAGGGAGGGTCGGCTGCAGGTCGTAGGCTCGGAACTGGCATTTTAGTGAGCAAGTCCGCACAGCGCCCGAGCAGCGACAAGGCAAGCGCCCTAAACCCCCTCCGAGATATGCCAGGTAATACTCCCTCTCCCTTAATTAATCCCGAGGTCAGAATCAGTGAGCGCCAGAAAGGCAGCCGTAGGGAGCACTGCTCAAACAAACTTAAACAAATTGATTGGTAATTTATAATTCAGACCCTAAACAAAGTTTAAATGGTAGTGTGCCTAACGTTTTGATGAATTTCGTTTCTATCGTGTGTCAAAGAAGGCGCAACTCACGCAGCTCTGAGGCAAACTATTAACAAGCGGAGATTGTTTTAAACATACGTGAACAAACAATAATTGAAACACACACACACACACACACACACACACACACACACACACACACACACACACACACACACACACACACACACACACACACACACACACACACACACACACACACACACACACACACACACACACACACACACACACACACACACAAAACTCTTCATGTTCCCTATCGCGAAATAAACACTTATCAGAAGACAAGCTCATGAGCCGGCTACTTGCCTAATCCATGCACATTCCCCCGTCAACCTGTCCGCGGGCACGTGCGATGAGTGGATCATGTCCACGATAGCCGCTGAGTCACGGAGAATACAGCAGTTTTGGACATTTATGGTCATGTCTCGCAAGTAAGGCTCTAGCAGCCGCACGTAGTCGTCGTTGTCCGTTAGCAACGAAAAAGCTACCTTTTCCTTGCGCAACCAATCGCCAAATGACCGGTTTCGTGAGACTGAAAGCACGCATTTGGTTTCTGTGCCTCGTACGGTTTAGCTCGGTTCTTCTGCTTTCGTACTTACCAGCGCCTATAGGTGGCGCGGAGAACGCTTCTGTATGGAGGGGATAGAGGTGATGGAGGCGACACGAAAGCGTGCGCGTCTCCAGGTGCTGGCGGCTTACGGGCTTCTGGTATCTCTAACCGCAATCCTTGACCTTGCTAAGGAAACGCAGAGATGTGTTGTAGAAGGAGAGGGTGCGTTTGACGTTGGCCATATAATATGCTGTGGAATACGAGCGACGACAAGCGCGGCTGTCGAGGTCGAGTCACTCTGCCTGCAGACAAGCGCCGTAAAAGGCCCCCCGCATACTATAAAAGTTCAAGTCTGCAATGTAACCGGTGCCGTAAAGGTCAGTATTTCTCCTTACGTTTTTTAAGCTATACGTGATGTACGAGAATTGACACCAAGCAGTTAATTGGTAGCGCTCGGATGTAAATAAAGCGCAGTACTCCCCATGCCGCTGCATAAAATGAACGGTGTGTGCATTGATGATTTTTATGCGCATTCATGGCTCCCTGCAATAGCTTAGTTGTGGAATTCTTGTTAAAAATGCCAGATAACACGACAACATTTCAGTAGTGCCGATTTAGAAGATATGAGCTAGACGACGTGGTGTGCCCGCGTCCCGTTTCCAGCAATATTAGCATTTTCGCGTGCTGTACGGCGATTTCGCCAAAGTGCAACGCGTTAAATGAAAAATTTTTTGCTAACTTTTCGGGCTCAAACTGCGCTACTTCGTCGTTCTAGTGTCATAAAAGGCCAAATGTGTTTTTTCGGCTTGCACAATTAAATATGCATGTGGAAGCCTGCGAATTTACCCTGTAAATAATTAGCGCAGTTTTAAGGTCGTTTGCGTGCTTAACATGGTTTGTTTGTTTTCAGGGAGAATGCACGTGCATGGCCGGTCTCTCTGGTCAATGCAAACATGTGTTTGCCACTTCGATATATTTGAACAGGTAAAACTTTTTACAACATGTGTTTGTTCATTTTCGTTAGTTAACTTGCCTCTAATGTGCACCAAGTGATAGTGAATGTGTTTACTTTATGTGGAACTAAGAGCCACATTGTAAAAGGCGAACATATAAGCCAATGGCAATGATGCCTTTTCAATGCCATCTGGTGCTTGTTGTTGCACTTAGAACCGAGTTTCAAGAGCATGTTTCTACTTAGCAATCAAGTGTGTGTTGCTTCAGTCAATTCATGTGGGCACAGGCTGTATTGATAACCACAGAATGCCCAGAAATGTTTTAAACCGTCTGTGCTTTTTTATTTGTTTACTGTAGGATTTTGATTCTGAATCTGCTGTAAAATGTAGTTGATGTAACTTACTAACACGGACGCAAAGGATGATACAAAAGGGAACCAACGTACACAAGCGCTAACGCAGAACTGAAATAGTTCCCGTCTGGCTCATCTTTTTCCGCACTACCAAGTTACATCATAGAATTCCAACCAGCCCCATCGCGACACTGTTAAGAAACTTTTTCTTGAATCATATGAAAGGTGCACAAAAAAGCCCAAACAGAGCGTATCTCAGCAAGGTAT
The DNA here is from genome assembly GCF_050947875.1 of Dermacentor variabilis. NCBI lineage: Eukaryota > Metazoa > Arthropoda > Arachnida > Ixodida > Ixodidae > Dermacentor > Dermacentor variabilis. The sequence goes on along the minus strand of NC_134572.1, from coordinate 2,697,679 downwards.
GTTTATTTTGATGTACAGGACAAGTGCCACTTCCCTGGATTCATTGTCATGCACGGATGTACAACAACAGTGGGGACGTACCAGTGCTGCCAGCATCTACAAATCAAGGCCAACTAGTTTGTTTTGCCACGTCGAGCAGCTTCAACCGAGAAGTGTCCCTGAAGATGTTCAAGCCCTGATTAGGAAAGAACTTATTGGTGCAGTACCACATTCTGCACTGGCAAAACGCAAAATTCGTGCAAGGAAAGTCAACCTCTTTCTCCAGCAATTCGACCATAGTCCGCGCCATCGACACAATTTTCACACAAGGTTGCTACTTGAGAGAGTACACAAAACTTTCATTTTTTGAATCCGTGCTAGATGGTGAAAAACAGTCCTGAAAAGGTTTACTCTTGAACATCTAAATGGAAATGAAAAGAGTTTCAATCTTCAAAATGTGTGCCTCTGATATGCCAAAGCTAGGGAAATATGCCGCGAGACAACTGATTAGTCATCCACTCTGCGGCACAGCGAAAGAAAAAAAAAGAATTACTGGAAGCTTCTGCAGAGATCTTTACACGTTTGAAGAAAGTGGTACACGCAGTTTGGAAGCAAAGCTGGACAGGCTGTACTGCAGGGAGCCTCTCAAGGGAAATGAAGCCACAATGTATGAATAAAATAACGAGCCTCTTGTACTTGAAGTGTACGAGAAGACACAACCAAAGCGTGAGCAAGCTGGGACTCGTCGTCATTCCAGATGTTCCTTGGCTTGGCTACAGGCCGGATGGAATAAGTCAGCAGAGGGGAACAAATGTCTTGCGGGAAGTGAAGTGTCCTGTTCTAGGCAAGTACTCTAGCATACAAGACCTCGTAAGTGCTAGGAAGCTGGTAATTATTGTGTGTGATGGAGAAAATTATGTACTGAGACGTGCTCACAAGTATTATACCCAGGTTCAACTGGGCATGCTCCTCCTTAAGATGAAGGTGTGTCATTTTATAGTATATTCAAAAGTCGAGAGCCTAGTCATTCATGTGCCGAGAGACGCCTCGCATATGCAGGCATTTGTAGACAGACTGCAGTATGTCTAATTCAAAAGGGCACTACCTAAGCTTGTGCAGATTAGCGAGGCTGTAAAGTACGTTGATTTTCATAGCTTTTTTCCTTGATGATGACTTCTAGAAAAGGTATTCAGTACTTTGTAATATTTAAGAATTGCAATATATGTAAAAAAATTAGGCGATTGTTAATTTATAATTACTGTTCACTGTCTGCTAAAGAAAGTATAGCAAATTGTGAGAACTGAAATGGCAAGAGTTTTTGAAACATCGCATAAGGAAAATGAGTAGTTCAAATTTTGTTCTATGTTTTGCAGCATAAGCATACAGGGTCACCTGCGAATTTTGCTTGTATTCTGTCATTTAGGGCTTTTGGATGTCTAGTCACGGAGTTTCATTTTTACGCTACAACCTGTAATGTTTTCCCTGCAAATGACACCTTTACAAGTGTCTACAGTGCACGTGTTGCACAAAAAAGAAAGCTGTTAATCTTTCTTTGTATGAGCAATTATTTAATTTAAATTCTTCGGAAAGCTAGTCACACAGCAGCTTATAATTCCTGAAGAGCTTGTTTGCAGTCACTCTAAAGTGGTTGAGCAAATATAAGTATAGTTTTTTACTTGCAAATTAGTGTTTTTGCATTTAAAACTGGTTCTTTCTACCTTATATAGTTGGCTGCTTTTTTTGGACTTGACAGTACACGCATCATACTTATAAACATACTACAATAAACATTCCTGCTGTAAATATGTGTCTGTGCTTTGCTGATATTCAATATTTACTACTTATATTAGAAAATGTTGATATTCGCCCACCTCTCAACTTTCACATGTGTCTTAACTTAATGTGTAGACATCACTTCCATGTGTATAAGCTGTCTGGAAATAAATGTATGCCAGATGCGAATACAGGTGTGGTATAGTTGGGACAGTTGTCAGTTGTCTGTGTCATGAGTTGTTAAAGGACACCGGAGAGACTCGAAGCAAAAAAAATAATCGGCTACAACTTAAGGGCAAACAAGTCGATGGACACAATACAAAACAGTCTTTAGTGCGACATGTCATGCAAGAAAGTAAACAAACTACATCGAGAGTGCATAGTGTCCAAAAACTGTGAATGTCGTCTCACAGTTTCCCACTTGGCGTTATAGAAGTGGTGGGTCAGTGGTCGTGGTGGTTTGTTTCTCCTTGGAGGCTAATCGAAGCACCGGTGGCACTGTTATATAGCTGTCTTTGACGGTCGACAACACATCGCCGTGATACCGTGTGCAATACCTGTCCACGTTGTACTCGAGAATCTCGGCTGCCGTCAGCACCTCTGGTGGACCTCAACCCAGATACAGGCTCTGCGGCCAGTGCTTATGGTTACCCTCAAAGACACGTGCGTAATGGCACTGCAAGAAGTGCTGCTCAGCAGAAATCACCCTTGGTCCCACGAATGGCCTAAACAGCTGTATTGGGTGGGCTTCCCCCAGCACAGGCCCACGACTGGAATGGCAACAGCAGCTCTAGTACTGGGACGGTGCACTGGTCCTGCGGCTTCGGCGGCTTCCCAGCTAGAGCTCCCTCACGTTCGCCATGCAGTCCCACTCTTCCTTCTCGCATGCTTGTATATTTGTCACCTGCTCTCGGTTCACATTCTTCTCGTCTTTGCGGTTGCAGTGCCCACAAGTTCAAAGCTGTACATTCAGGTGACGCATTGCAATGTACACGACAAATTGATGAAAAAAAATAACCATCACGCCTATTATTTATTTATAATTGAACAGCTGATGATGTCACGAAAACTAAGTGGAATATAAACCAAAAGTGATTGTTCTGTTAAAGTAACATTGACACTCGCCAGACTGTCTTCCGGTAACCATAACAATATGTGTCTGATCAATACTGATAGAAAGATTAAAATTGATCAAGAAGAAACAAGCCAATCTAGACGCAGTAAGGATAAAAGCAAATCAATTCAGGCTGGTACTTGCAAACAAATATGCAGCCTTAGAACAGAGAGATGAAGATGACATAGAGGTAGTGAATGAAATTGTAACTAGGCCGGCTTCAGAAGTAGCCATTGAAGCGGGAGGTAAGTCACCAAGGCAACCAGTAGGTAAGCTCACCCAAGTAGCAAATGGCCTAAGAAGGAAATGACAAAGAATGAAAGTGTCCAACTCAAGAGATCAGATAGAATTCCCGGAACTGTCAAAACTGATAAAGAAGGAGAAAATACGGGATATTCGAAATTATAACGTGCGAAAGACTGAAGCAGTAAAAGATTAACGCAGCATGAAATCAGTGAGAAGGAAACTTGGCATAGGTCAAACCAAGATGCTTGCACTAAAGATAAGCAGGGTAATAGTACCCGCAATTTTGAAGATGTAAAAGCAGCAAAAGAATACAAATGGGTTGCCGCGCATACGGCAGACATTGCTAGATCCTGACTGGAAGCCTACCATCATCATTAAAAAGAAAGATGTACAATCAGTGCATGCTACCGGTGTTAACATATGGGCAGAAGCTTGGATACTGACAAAGAAGCTCGAAAACAAGTTAAGGAACGCGCAAAGAGCGATGGAAAGAATGTTAGGCATATAATCAAGACACAGGAAGATGGTGGTGTGGATAAGAGAGGAAAACAGAGATACCCGATATACTTATTGACATTAAAAGAAGAAATGGAGCTGGGCTCATCATGTAATGCGTAGGTTACGTAACCGGTAGACCATTATGGTTGCAGAATATGTGCGAAGCGAAGGGAAGTGCAGTAAAAGTACGGGAGAAATCTAGCTGGGGTGATGAAATTAAGAAATTCGCAAGCAATAGTTGGAATCTGCTGGCGCAGGAAAGGGATAATTGGAGATCGGAGGGAGAGACCTTCGTCCTGCAGGGGACATAAAATAGGCTTGTGATGACGATGATGATGAATTGTGTCAGCTTCGCAAGCACGCTTACTGAAATTTATCATCAGCCAATATTGGTGCGCACAAGTTAGTTAGCCCACACGCAACTGTGAACAGCTCGTTGATAAAGTTAAGTTCAAGAGCTCAAATATTTTAACTCGTTCTATTGGTCGTTCTACAAGAACCTGTGCCCTAGCAATATTAGCTATCCTAAGGTCATCATTGCGGTCAAACTGGCAGTCCTTTTTAGAAAAAGTTGGCCGAATTACGCCAATTGCACGGGTACTGCAGAAGTGACCAAAGAAAAAACCCCTATCAACCATAATGTCATCGGTGAATGATTCAAACTTCTCCAATATTGCACAATATCGCTGTAATGGCCTTGTCTGAGGCTCGTCCACCAAATGCTTCACTGATGAATGTTATTGTGCTAGTTAGACTTACACATATGAGAAATTTTACATTGTAAGTCGACTTGTACTGTGAATATGTCAGTAGCTGACATTTCTAAGTAGCTGACATTTCACACACCGATACCTTTCAACTGGGATTTCTGTGCAATGTACACCTCGCGTTCTCGGATGCTGCTTAAAGTGCAAAGGCATATTGTTTAGAATTTCCTTCTTTGAAGGGCACTTAATGGCAGCTTTCAGCACTGCAGCCATAAAGGGCAGTGTGTGCACAAAATATCTGTGTACGGACGAACTACTGCATTGAAAAAGTACAGTGAGACAGGAAAATGACATAGCCCGTTTCAGAACTATAAACACCAAAATACATCTGTCCCTTACAGAAGCTTCCATCTTATTCACTGCCTCATACTTCTCTACGAGTGAAACAATCTTGTTTAGAAGTACATGGCAAGGTATGCCAGTCAAAGTATTTAGGTGAGCGTCACAAAGAAGCACGTCCGAAATCCTAAATTCCTGTGTGAAGTGCAATGCGTTCACTTGAATGGATTTGTTTAGCTCGGGTGTATGGCCCAGCTCTTGAAGTTCAACAAGTGCCCTTGCGGCGTCTTGTTCTGTAACGTAAGAAAAAAGTTAGAGCGAAATTGGTACAGTTTTAAGCTAAAAGTTACCTGCTGTTGTTCGTGCGCAAGAGCTTGACAGGGGGAAGCCAATCCTACACAGGTGGGTCTGCAATACAATGAAGGTGAACTAAATACTTCATAAAACAATGTGAAGTGTCCTGCAACACGGTGTATTCAGTCCTACAGCAAAACAAAACATGATGCATTGCACTGGCTTGCGTTTGCGCTAAAATTCAAGATCAGAGAGAGAGAATCAGACGCGAAAGGTGGGGAGGTTGGCGGGGATGTTACCTGGAAAGTAAACATCCAGTTTGCTAACTTGGTGCACAAGGCAAAGGGTAAGGGTGGTGCCGAAATGTTACGAAGAAAAGCACAAAGTGTGAGAAGAATCATATAAAAAAACACATGCACGCACACAAAAGAACACTATTGCGTCAGAGTCACTCCCCTAGGTTATCAGAAGAGTATAGGCTTGGGCTGGACCCTCAAAGCAGGTGCCCGATGGAGAGAGCAGCGCCGCGGTGTGGCCCCGCAGCCACTCCTGCGCCCGGAGCCGTGGGCCGCGTATTTTTGATTGCGACTGTACATATCTTTAGGTGCGTGAGGGACATGCAAAGAGGCATGCACAAATTAGGTTTATTAGACAACCAACAAATGGCGGGCGGAGTTTACCGGGCACATTCAGTTTCCAGATGGGAGTTTTGTTTGTTTATTGTTTATAGCTGATACATATGCCAATCATCTACGTTTATATTACTTTAACGAATTAACGTACGTCCTTACTTCGCCAATTACGCATTTTGGGGTCGATACAAGGCATTGCACTTTTGGCGTGACAGTCAGATTTTAAAGAGGGTACTAGCCAAGGAATGGTTCTTAATGCCGCTGCAGATTATATACAGGCGCTCGTCTTTATTACACATGTTATGAATACGCTGCTAGAAAAGAGCACTGAGCAGACCAGTATGGCGCTTCTGACTAGGAAAGGTTGGTTGGAAAACCGAATCATCGCGCCCGGCCGTTCACTTGCCCTGTACAGCTACAGCCTCGATGCGCCAACCACACGTGCATTTCGAGGTCGGCACGGCAATATTTCGTTTTTTTTTATTAACCTTGGCATGACATTTTGAGCGGGCAGCTAAACCACGTTCAGTGACGAGCAAGTGGTACAGGTTGAACGACGCGTCGCACCAGTCATACTAGACGAAGCACCGTGCGTGAAGAGAGACGCGACTGCAAATCACATTGACACAGATATATCGACACAGTAAAGTCGCTGTTCCTTAAGGGCGGCAGGTTTGTCACAAAATTCAGAGTTCGTATCTAAACTACATCTACCGACAGATAAGCGCTACAGGCTAGTTCGTGCAAACGACTCATTGTAGCAGGAGCAGACAACGCGTGGCGCGTGGCGAAAGATGCGACTGCAGCGCCTGTAGTTCCAGTGACAGCCGCTGTGGCCAAGCCGGCCAGCGGGCTCGATAGGGCATTTTTATGGAAACTCTATGCGATAGGGGGCTGCGAAACTGAAGTATGTCTAAGAACGTTTGAGATTGAACGGTGTTCGCCATAGAGTTTCTAAATAAGTAGTAATATGAAACTCTACGGTGTTCACCTCATGCCCCTAAATTAAATAAAGGTAGCGCTATCAACTCTCTCCTGCGCCGGCGTTGGCTCCTCCTAGGCGGCGCTGATGTCGCAGACGCTCTCCGAAGCAAACGCTGTCGCTACTTGGCGCTCGCGCTTTTGAAACCGTACTTTGATCGGATTTTGTTTTTGTTATATCGTGACTGGCTGCCAAAACATCAAGAGTGGATATCTGAATATCGTTGCGCTTGGTTGGTTCAGTCAACGCCTCCTCTATTTTTTTCAATGCTAGTGCAATCGGTCCCTCCCCAATGGGCATAGGTTGGCGCACTCATTTCAAAGGCGTGAGTGCGAGTAAGTGTCAGTGAGTACCTTTCTTGATTTATGTTCGACCTTTGCCCTCACCCAGTTTGTTAAAGAGCCTACCCGTGTCACTGCAATTTCTGGCAACATCCATGACCTCGTCTTAACCACATTTCCTGATGCAATTTCTTCATTGTCAATTATACCTGGTTTAAGCGATCATTCCGTGATTCATTTTGCAATCCCCTTACGCTCACCCTAGCGTCTAAAATACTGTCAGAAAATTCGTGACTACAGTAGAGCAGATTATTCCTCGATCAGTAACGAGTTGAAAACTTTTGCCGATTTCTTTTTTCCACACTTCTGGGGAACATCTATCGCAGAAAACTGGCTCCTTTTCAAAAAACAAGGTGGAAACACTTAGTGTAAAATATATTCCCACTCGCCTACTATCTCCATGCAATCGGGCTCCTCGGCTGAACTTGTGTTTAATACGGCTTCTTAACAAGATAAGACGCATTTTTTTACGCTTCGAGCTGTCTGGGGAAACCAAAGCAAAAGCTGCCTACGTAGCTATCACATCGGAATATAAAATGGCCATCCGCTCAGCCAAGAATTACTTTTTTTCGGAAACATTACCACATCGCTCACAACTGATCCTAAGAAGTCTCGGAACGTTATCAATGTACGCAAACCTAAATAAATTGTTCTGAAAAGTGACGCTGGATTTCCGGTCCCCAGTGAGCTTTGCTCAACGGTCTTTAACAACACATTTTCGCTATCTTTTTCTGACCCTCTAATAGATGATTCCCGTCCGCCCGTGCGTTTACGTACCTTGAGATGGAGCCGATTTCGATCTACGTTGATGGCATATACAATTTGATTAAAAAAACTGAACTTTCCTTATCGGCAGGTGTTGATACCACAAATTACGAATTCCTTAAGAGTACTAACTGCCTTCTTGTCATATATTTTTACACAGTCTTTGCAGAGTTCAACACTCCCGGACGACTGGAAGATGGCGAAGGTGATTCCAGTCCGCAAATCTAGTGATATACATAACTCCTTAAACTACCGGCCGATCTCCTTAACTTCTATTCCATGCCAGTTATTAGGGCACATAATCTACTGCAACCTGATTAATTTTCTCGAGTCTAATAATTTTTTTGCGTCACAGTAGCATGGTCTTCGCCAAGAAATTGATCTTGTGAGACTCAATTATTAACCTTTACTAATGATTGTCTTCCGTTTTAGATCGAGCTTCAGTTATTGTGTGCATCTTCCTTGACTTCCATCTTGATTGTAGCTTACTTTAGTGCATTGAATGCTTCTTGCGGTATAGAACACAGTAAGTTTCTGTTAATGATCATGACTCCAAATCATGCAATGTAACATCCGGTGTTCCTCAGGGGTCAATCCTTGGGCCTCTTCTTTTTCTAATTTATAATTATGGCCTACCTGATTCTGTTACTTCTAACATAAGGCTCTTTGCAGACAACTGCGTTCTGTACCGCGTAATTTCTAATAAGTCTGACTTCTCCGTTCTTCAATGTGACTTAAATAAAATTTCTTCTTGGTGTGACACATGGCTTTTGAAACTAAACATTAACAAATGCAAAACAATGAAGGTGTCTCGAAAGATTAACCAGTCAATTTCTCAGGGCTATGATCTTAACGGTTGCCCTCCTCAGTTCGTCGACAGCTGCAAGTATCTAGGCGTCCATATCACTAATAACCTGTCATGGCAGAAACCTATCCACCATATTATTAACACAGATAACAGTTCCCTTGGTTTTCTTCGGCGGAATTTGCGCCTCGCTCCCGTTCCGTTGAAACTACTACTATATAAGAGGTTCGCGCGTTCTAAACTCGAGTACGCTTCACCGATATGGCACCCGTGCACTAGCTCGTTAACACAGTCGTTGGAATTGGTTAAAAACCGCTCAGCTAGTTTAATCCTCTATATCTACTATCGCTAAGCCAGAGTTTCTCGCATGAAGCAAAAGCTTGACCTACCTCTCCTTTCTATTAGACGTAGAATTTCCGGCTTATGCCTGCTTCATAAAATATACTACACGAATTATGACCTAAAAATGACACTTTTTTCACTTCCGAGCCATTTGTCATTCCGTATTGATCATCGAATGAAGGTTTGGGTGTCTCAGTGTAAAAGCAATGTACCTCGAAGCCTTCATCCCGAAAACAAGTCAAGACTGGAATCGCCTTCCCGCCTCCATCGTCACGATCACAGATCATGATGCGTTCAAGTCGGCTAACTGTGATCATGTGCTGCCTCATTAGCCATTTTTTTTTCTATTGCCACTCCTCTCTGTAAAGCCCGTATGACATTGAGAATAAATAAATAAAATTAAATGAGTGGGAGCGGAGGTAGAGGGAGTAGCGAGTGAGTGCCAGTGAGTGTGAGCCAAGTGAGTGCGAGTGCGAGTGAGTGCCAGAGTGTGAGCAGAGGTAACTGAGTGCCAGTGAGTGTCAGTAGAGGTGAGTGCGAGTGTGAGTGAGTGACAGTGAGTGCGAGTGTGAGTGAGTGCCAGTGAGTGTGAGCGGAAGTGATTTTGAGTGTGAGTGAGTGCCAGTGAGTGTGAGAGGAAGTGAGTGCGAGTGTGAGTGAGTGCCAGTGAGTGTGGGCAGAGGTGAGTGCGAGTGCGAGTGTGAACCAGTGTCCTCGAGCTTAACGGGGCTACTTTTGAAATATAATGACGCTTGTCATAACCACAAGAATAGTCTCAAATGATAGCAGAAACACAAAAGCAAACGGATTCTATTATGCTCAGTTCGACGTGCCTACTGGTGCAAATTCTAGGATTACGGGTATTTTGGACTGTTCACCATGTTTCTGAAATTGCCGCCCAAAACTATTTTGGTATCAAAGTGAAATAAAACCTGCAAAATGTTCCAATTAACTAGTTTCTTCAAGACTGAAAAAACTAAGCACAGGGACATATCTCCTCATCCCAAATGCCTTATAGGCTTACTCTCGTCACTTGACACTCGCCCTCCCAGTTGCGGCCCTTGGGAAGCGTAGAGAAGCTTCCATAGAGTTACGCGAATTGAGACATTAAATAATAAGTTCTGCGGTCGTGTGTTTTATCGCATCTTATATTGTGTAATACTTGAGAAACAATGAGAGAGCGTTGGTCACCTGCCCGATTCAAGTAATTTTAGTGCATTTCGGCAGAATAATATCTGCGTTTCTTCATTCTTTTTTTATCGCATTGTGTTTGCTGTCTGCTGCTAGTCGCAAGTGATTTAAGCCAGATCACTTTCTCCAGCCCTGCGAAACTTGCACGTACCACATTGCTGTAGTTGATAGTTCTTTCGTGTTCTCGGCATTTATTGTGCGAATGGCTCTTCGGCTGAATCCCCGTTGTTAGGCGGGCTGACGGTGGAAAAATATTTCTTTTCCTGCAGCGAAAAGAGCGGGGATTGAATGCGCTCAAGCAGGCGAACAGAAGTCGCGTAGTGTTTGTTTATTCTTTTAGGAATACTGCCGATGTCACAAGAGATCGTTGCAGGGATGGCATACATATAAATACAAAAGAAGCACAATCAGGTAATTTATACAATGGAAAACACTAAAATACTAGCAGAATTATTACATTAAATTATTGGTAGAAGTAGGCTTGGCATGAGTAAAAAATAGAATTCACGAAGTATACGATGACAGGATGATGCGATCAGATTATTCAACCAACATACCGATACATGTTTTAAAAAAGATTGTTCATAGAAACTGTTGAGCATGGACATCAATTTCCACCATAGCTAATGTTACACTTCGCTTGTGTGGCAACTGTTATCGCGAGCGCAAAGCACAGAGATATTCAAGATCAACCATGGGAAGACTTTTGCAGACGGCGCCAAAGGGCCGGTAAGAGTAAGGCTCCTCGGCTTTAGGGAGGCGCCGATAAGTCGCCGAGACACAACCGCTGGAAGTCGTGCGAGCCGTGTGTGTGCGTGCGTGCGTGTCATCATCATCATCATCATCATCCTATTCATGTCCACTGGAGGACATGAGTAGGAAGTGGAGGAAGAACAGGAATAGGAATAGATCTCCAATTACCCCTGCCTGTGCCAACCGATTCCAACTAGCACCCGCAAATTTCTTAATTTCGTCGCACCATCTAGTGCCGTCCTCTACTGCGCTTCCCTTCTCTTGGTACCCATTCTGTCACCCTAATGGTCCAACGGTTACGTAGTCTGCGCATTATATGACCTGCCCAGCGCCATGTTTTTCTCTTAATGTCTATTAGAATATCGTCTATACCCGTTTGCTCTCTGATCCAAATCGCTCTCTTTCTGTGTCTTAAAGTTATGCCTAGCATTCTTCATTCCATCGCTCTTTACGCGGTCCTTAACTTCTCAAGGTTCTTTGTCAGCCTCCAAGTCTCTGCGGCGTATGTTAGCAGCGGTAAATGCACTGATTGTATACTTTCCTTTTCAATGATAATGGTAAACTTCCAGTCAACAGCCCACGATGTCTGCCCTATGCGATCCAACCCATTTTTATTCTTCTGTGAATTTCCTTCTCGTTGTCCGGGTTCCCTGGGATTAGGTGACCTAGGTAAACGTACTCCTCCACAGACTCTAGAGGCTGACTTGTGATCTTGAACTCTGGTTCCCTTGCCCCCAAGGTTATTTATCATTATCTTTGTCTTCTGCATATTAATCTTCAGGCCCGCTCTTACACTCTCCCTCTTAAGGTCCTCAATCATTTGTTGCAACTCTTCGGTATTGTTCCTGTATAGAACAATGTCATCGGCAAACCGAAGGTTGTTGAGGTATTCGCCGTCGATATTTACTCCTGAACCTTCCCAGTTTAATAGCCTGAATACTTCTAAGCACGCAGTGAATAACATTGGAAAGATTCTGTCTCTTTGTCTGACCCCTTTCTTTATAGGTATCTTCCTACTTTTCTTGTGTAGAATTAAAGTGGCTGTAGAATCTCTGTAGATATTTTCTACTTTACTTACGTAAGGGTCTGTACTCCTTGATAACGCAATGCCTCTATGACTGCTGGCATCTGTACTCAATCAAATGCTTTTTCGTAATCTATGAAAGCCATATAGAGACGCTCGTAATCTATGAAATCTATGAAAGCCATATAGAGACTCATATAGAGACGCTCTGCGGATTTCTCGATAACCTAATTAATGACATGCATGTGATCCATTGTAGAGTAACCTTTCCTGAAGCCAGCCTGGTTCCTTGGTTGACTAAAGTCCAATGTTGTCCTTATTCTATTGGATATTATTTTGGTAAATATTTTATGTAATACTGGGAGTAAGCTAATGGGCCTATAATTTTTTAGTTCTTTAACATTGCCCATTTTGTGGATTAGCATAATTTTTGCATTCTTCCAGTTTTCTGGGACTCTTCCAGTCGATAGACACTTCGTATAGAGAGCCGCCAGTTTTCCTAGCATTATGTCTCCTCCATATTTGATTAAATCTACTGTTATGCCATCCTCCCCTGCCGCTTTTCCCCGTTTCATGCCTTGCAAGGCCTTTCTGACCTCATCTCTAGTTATAGGAGGAGTTTCTGTATATTCTTCATTGTTGTATCTAATAGAGTGCTCCTGAGTCGTTTGGGTACTGTTAAGGTCAGCCTAGAATCCTTCAGCTGCTTTTACTATAGCTGCGAGATTGTTGATGATATAATCCTGCTTATCTTTTAGTACATATATCTTGGTTTGTCCTCTGCCAAGTTTCTTTCTCACTGATTTCAGGCTGCGTCTATTTTGTACGGCTTCTTCAGTCTTTCTCACGTTATAGTTTCGAATATCACTCATTTTCGCCTTATTGGTCAGTTTTGACAATTCCGCGAATTGTATCTTATCTCTTGAGTTGGACACTTTCATTCTTTGTCGTTTCTTCATTAGGTCATTTGTTACTTGGGAGAGCTTGCCTCCCCTTGCCCCTTCCCCAGTACATGGTAGCCAACCGGAGATAATCTCGGGTTAACCTCCCTGTCTTTCCTTTGCCTTTTTCTCTCTCTCTTGCCTACTGGTTGCCTTGGTGCCTTTCCTCCCACTTCCATTGCTGCCTCTGAAGCCAGCCTCGTTAAGGTTTCATTCATTACCTCTATGTCATCATCATCATCATCTATCTGTTTTAAGGCTGCATATTTGTTTCCAAGTACCAGCCTAATTTTGTCTGCTTTTACCCTTACTGCCTCTAAGTTGACCTGTTTCTTTTTTCGCCAATTTTACTCTTTCTCTCTTGAAATTGAGGTGAATCGTTGCTCTCACTAGCCTATGATCACTACACTTTACCCTACCTATTACTTCTACATCCTGCACTATGCTGGGATCGGCAGAAAGTATGAAATCAATTTCATTTCTTGTTTCACAATTAGGGCTTTTCCAGGTCCATTTTGTGTTGCTACGTTTCCTGAAAAAAGTGTTCATTATTCTCAGGTTATTCCGTTCTTCGAATTCTACCAGCATCTCACATCTAGCGTTTCTAGAATCAACACCGTAGTTGCCAATTTCCTGTTCACCCGCCTGCTTTTACCCCACTTTTGCATTGAAGTCCCCCATTACTACTGTATACCACGGTCGCACTTTTCTTATCGCTAATTCAACGCCTCCATAAAACTGATCTACTTCCTCGTCGTCGTGACTGGATGTTGGAGCGTAGATTTGTACTACCTTTAATCTATACCGTTTATTGAGTTTGATTACGACTACTGCTACCCTCTCGCTGATGCTATAGAATTCGTCAATGTTGCCCGCCATGTCTTTATGGATTAGGAATCCTACCCCGTATTGCTTCTTATCCGGGAGACCTCTATAGCAGAGGACATGGCCGTTATTCAGCAATGTGTAAGCATCAGCACTTCTTCTAATCTCACTAAGGCCGATAATATCTGAAACAATGTCTGATAGTTCTTCGAAGAGTCCTTCTAAGCTAGACTGACTCGAGAGGGTTCGGGTGTTAAACTTTGCAAGGGTCAGTTTCCATTGGCGGCCTGTCCGGCGTGCGTTTACCACCTACTTTTCCTTCCGACGCTCACCTCTTCTCCCCGTGACGCGAAAAGTTGGCGCCGGGTGCTTGCAGGTGCGTGCAAGAGACGATTATGCCCATTTATGGTCCGATCTTGCGCCTGCGTTCCTGATTGGACCAAACCGTTCTAGGGTGACCTAGAATATTGGAAGGGTGTAGCTTTTCTGGAGAATTGCCACGCTGCCACACTGCTTTGCCGCACCCGCGGGCTTTCTCCGCTGTGGAAGCTGCGCGAAAGCGGCGGGCATCTGCTGTTAGCCAACATTGCGATACTTAAGCTCCTATAATATTTATTTATTTATTTATTTATTTGAACATATACTGCTAGCCTCACAGTTGAGACTGTTGCAGGAAAGGGGCTGGATACATATTCAAGAGAACACAGTTCAAGTAGGCACGGACATACATATGCACTCTACAATCATTATGCAATTTCTATACCAGGAGCAGGGAGAATTGGTAGTAAACGCCATGTTAAAGGTTTAGCACACAGAAGAACAAAGAAAGAAAATGTAAATATTTTGGATGTGCAATTCGCAAGAGACAAGATTCAGCAGGTATTTATATCAGGGCAGAATACAAGACACTGAGATGTGAATCGGAATGCCATTGTACGCCAGTGATTGTACGCCAGTGATTGTACGCCAGTGAATTGTACGCCAGTGAATGCCAGTGATGTGCAGGTGACAACGTCATCAGGCAGCATGTTTCATTCACGGATTATACTACGTAACTGCAAGATAATACTGCAGCGACTTGCCACACAGAGAACGCGTTTGTGTGCTGTAAATATGGGGATTTTTGTATATTCCGTGCTTGCAGGTTTGCCGCCGCAATGGTCTGCACTTACGGGGCTTTTTCTGGCACACAATCACCGCGCACTTCATTGTGAGCGGCGGTATTTAGTTACGTGTGGCATGATGAATGTAAACGTGCTGCAAAACAGGATAAGCACGAGATGACGCTCATAACCAGGAGAACTAAGCAGATGTAAATGGCTTGCTCATACTAATGCTTTGCGCTTTTCATTTACTTTGTTTTATTTTATGCGTTGGATTTGCTTTACAAGACTGCCTCCCGCGCTCTGCTGTTTCGTTTTCAACATGAAAGTAAATTTAGCAATTTATTCTGTATGCTCGCCGGTTCGTACATAGCAACTATACTTGCTGATCAATTTATACGTAGTCGTAATTACATACTGAAATGAGACAACTTATGAGGACGTAAACTTCTCACGTTTTACTGCCATTCAAGGCAATAGCAGTACGATATTTAAAGTTAATAGACATATTTGTAGTGCATCGAGGGTGGTAATTTATAGCAAACAGATACATAACATCGTCATGCACAATAAATGATTGCTTGTTTACGTTATAATCCTACGTTAGGCAACAAATTACGCTTATACCGCTGGCGGGCCATTTGCATGTGATATATCATGAGACGAATTACATGTTGATGATTTACGAGAAGACTCAGGAATTATATAACGAGGCTGTTGTAAAATTTAAACTGTCACAGAATAAATGCGGGCACGGCTGGGCCAGTAATAGTGATATATTCATTTCAATCTCGAAAAAAATTAGATTCTGTATATAAGGAAAATTTCCTAAAAAGGAGGAGGGGCCGGACAAATGCAGATGACGCAGATGTGGGATTCAATGTTTCTGGCGGGTTGACCGGATATATCACCTCCAGACCTCGCTCATTTCTCCGTTCTCATTGACCTATCATACGTAAAGCCCCTGCACCTTTTTAGTCATACGGCGTAATCTTGGTAATGTTGTCTCCGCATTACATCATCACTTTCGGTCTCCTAACCTTTCTCGTCTCTCATATACAGCTATCATGCGGCGTAATGTCGTCCCCACATTGCACCACCGCTCCCGACGTTACTTTCTCCTCTTCGCTCATTCCGCAGTTACGCGCCACCGCCGCATAGCTAGGCATTGCTTCATTGCATCAATTCAGAACAAGTGATGATTTCAAGACGATGCAGGTGTTGCAAATCCAGAAAATTTTGCTTGATCGAAAGGCTGATAGAAGAAGGCAACCAGTCCGGTGCAGAACCGGACCGAAGGCGTGTCTCAAAAAAGGGATGAAAGGCTCCTTTTTTTACATTTGCAGCTATGTGACTAGGAAGTTTGTTCTGAAAATAAAGTGTGAACACTCACGATATTTTAGTAACCAGGACAGAATATGTTAGTCAGCTGAGCTCAGCTGATTACACACGTCTAGCTGCGGGACAAGGGAGGCTTGCTGTACCCGTTTGGCCATGGCTTAGATTTGTGAGAGATACTGACAACCTTTTCACAGGGTGTTTCAGTACTCAGGAGCTTCATCACGAAAGCGTGATGTATGGACGTTATTGAACTAATCAGGAAAAAGCGGGAAGTTGCGGTCGGGTGCCTCATTCGCGCGCACTCACTTGCCGCTGAAATTATTGCTTTCTATGTAACTACTCGTCTCCATTTTTTTGCAAACTCTTTGGAACGGGCTCACGCTAACCGCGGTAAATCTTCAAAATATCTTAAGTTAGGCTGCCGTACGTGAGACTGGATAATTTGATTTCGTTTAAAACATTCTAATCTATCGCACTTTTTATGGTGAAGCAATCCCAGCAGGACTTCTTCTTGAGCAAGTTGGTGCTTGGATTTTCTAGGTATGCTTTGTGGCGCAAAATGCATTTCTTGAAAAGGGACAGAAGAAAGGAAGACACTGAAACGCCAATTCACTGTTTACCTTTCTTCTCTCCCTTTACAAGAAATGTATTTTGCGCCACAAAGTATACCTAGACAATCCCAGCACCTCGGATGAATATTTTTCATTTATGTGCAGTGATCTCTTAGAGGCCGAACAGTCCATTCTCAACAGATGGAAATGTCAGCGACTTAATCGTAGGCTACGCAAAAAGATTTTAGAGATTAACAAACACATAGAGGGGCATTGTGTAACCCTCTCGAAACAGCAGTGGGACGAGGTTTGCAATTCGATAAACGGCCAAATGCGCAATGGTAAAACTTGTAGCTTGCTTAAGCATCTGCTTAACGAGACGAATACTAAGTCTAATCAGTGGCATGTCATTGGTAGAACCATATAGAAGGCCGCACGAACGACCTCTGAGGATAAATTAATCCGCACGCTTCCTGACAAATATCTCCCAGTCGACTCAGGGTGGTCGGTCTCCTGTACATCTCGATTACCAGGGCCATGCCAATTCCTACCTGGATGCGGAGTTTGGCGTTGAGGAGATTCGTAGTGTCCTACATGGAATCAATGGTAGATCCGCACCAGGGCCGGATCGCATCTCCAACAAGGCGTTGCGAAATCTGGATGACAAATCAATCACATACCTCAGAGTATATTAATGAAATTTGGAGGAACGGAACCGTCCCATTACCTTGGAAGACTGCTCTCGCAGTACTCATGCCCAAACCTGGCAAAGCAGCTAGCGTTGGCAACTTGAGGCCCATCTCGCTTACATCCTGTGTGGGTAAGCTAGTGGAGCACGCGGTCCTGAATCGACTTTCCCGGTTCTTGGAGAATAACGACATTTTCCCCCATAGTACGATAGGATTCAGACCAGGCCTATCCACACAGGATACCAGGAAACTGATTAAGCATCAAATCATAGACGACTCTAGCGGCACTCGGGCCGTTTAGGAACTTGATCTTGAGAAGGCCTTCGACGACGTTCTACATTCGCATATCCTAGCCTCAATATCTCGGCTCAATCTGGGTGAGAGATTTTACAACTTATGTTAGATCGTTCCTCTCGGATAGGAGGGCTACCCTCCTGGTGGCCGATCTCGAATCACAACTGCTGGAACTTGGCGAGAGGGGCACCCCACAGGGGTCAGTCATTTCCCCCTGTTTATTCAATATAGCCACGGTTGACCTAAGCAGAAAGCTTCTCGAGATTGAAAGCATCAAACACACTATGTATGATGACGATATAACTATATGGCGCACAGGAGGCAAAGACGGTCAGGTTGAGGGAGCCTTACCGGAGGTCATAGACAATATCGAAACCTATCTCGAATCCACCGGACTCAGATGTTCCCCTTTGAAGACGGAACTCTTACTGTATAGTCACAAGAAACGCGGTCGAAGGCCCAAGGGGTGGAAATCGTTAGAAGACCGTGACATTAGCCTATATACAAAAAACGGTTGCCGCATAACCAGAGTCGATTCATTCAAGGTCTTGGACATGATCGTTGAGTCAGGGGGTACAAATGGCAAGAGTATACGCAAGCTAATGGCTAAAACTGAAAGTGCTGTTCGTTTAGTTACGGAAGGTATCAAATCGGCATCATGGACTCAAGGAGGATAACCTCACTCAACTAATGCATGCCTTCGTTCTGTGCCACTTTACATACGTGGCAGCCATGCATTGATGGAAACGGGCACAGCGGGATAAATTGAATGCATAGCTTAGGAAGATTACTAAGCGGGTACTCGGGTTAGCCGTGTACACTTGTACAGAGCCCTTAATGTAGCTTGGCATTATAATACTCTCGAAGAGATTGCAGAGGCCCAGGACCGCGCGTAGCTTACTCGCCTCACTACAAGGAAGGCAGGGAGATTCATCTTGCAGGAACTCGGATATCACCCTGAAAGAGTAGCGAAGAAGTTCTCGGACGTTCCTCCGTCGATTCTTAAGAACATTACGGTCGCGCCCATACCTAGGAACATGCACCCCGATCATAATCGCTGTAGAAGGAGGCAAGGGCGGCCAACCTCCTTAGGCAAATACACACTGATCAGCGACAGGTCAGCTTTGTGGATGCCGCTTCTTGTAAGGGACGTCGGGCTTTCGCCATCGTCACTGTCGATGGTCGGCAGGGAATCACCAATGCTGCCTCGGTCCGGACGAGGGACTCCGAAATAGCTGAACAAATGGCTATTGCACTAGCCCCGCTGGATAGCTCACGGGATGTCAACTCTATAGGGATTCAAGATCTGCAGTCAGACCATTTGAAAAAAGCACCGTTTGCAAACAGGCCCTCAGACTTCTTGGGGGCAAGGCAATCACGCACCACTTCATTTATTGGTTTCCCGCACATCAGGGTCAGATAAAGGGTGCTGCTCCCAACCTCAAGGAGTCGGCTCACGGTGCTGCATGAGAACTTGCCCACCGCGCTACCCTCGACCAATCGCAAGCAGACTCCCCAGAGAACAGGGACACGCCCTCCACGTACAACGAGATTACTAAACACTACTATCTCAACCGTAGAACCTATTTTGTTCCTCATCCGCGGCTGAATAGAGCTCAAGCAATAACGCTCCGTCTACTACAAACGAATACCTATCCCAATCCGTCGCTCTTACATAAAATCTATCCGGATACTGACATCAATGCTACCTGCCGCGATTGCCGCGATTGTGGAGAAATAGCCACGTTAGGCCACATGCTTTGGTGGTGTGCCCGGTCCCGCTCTATCATCGGTGACAGCTTGGCCAGATGGGAGGCGGTTCTGCGCAGCCCTCTTCTGGCTGACCAACTCTGGGCTGCCCAACAGGCCCACGATGCGGCCGAGAGGCTCGGCCTTCCGGTTCCCACGTGGGAGCGGCCCGCTTCGTGAAGACTCGCGATCTACAGAACTTCATTAAAGCTCTACCATACCATGCACTACAATGTACAGTGATCCTCGTAGAAAGACACAAAGCCGATGCATGACTGACCCCAGCATACTCCGAAACGTCCACTCTGTACCTGTTTATAATGAATATTTGTCTGCTGTTATATTTTAGTCAGGCACAGTACATAAGAGATCTTCATATTTGTTGGTTATATTCATTATTTATATAGAGCAGGTTTGTATTACTGAACAATTTTCCAAAGTGATTGAAATGACACTTCTACGTTTGTACATTGCTTGCCGTATTTTTGATTCGACAGTTATTTAATTTATACAGCTAAAATGCTGGTATATATCTATGCCTTTATTTCAATTTTATCTGGATATCTGTAAAGTCTCTTTCTGTGGGACACCTTTTGTGTACAACCTTGCGGAATAATGTTTACCTGTCATTGCTTTTATTTCTAACGTCTGCATTCAATGCAAGCTTCGTCTTAGCGGGGCGAAGCTCGTTGCTGCGCGCTATCTCTAAAGCGAAATAAGCTAACATGATTACGGCGGCCGTCTCTACTCGTTATCTCGCTTCCCTTAAGCTCTCTTTCGGTGCTCTTTGGACAATAAAGTACTAGTCGAGGCTAACAAATTGTCGAATGAAGACATTTGGATGTGACTGTAAACCACTGGCAACCGTGACTGGAAAGCTCATAGTGGTGAGCGAAGCTGTAGCTGCACCTATGTACTGCAGTTGACTGCGCGAACAATTTATTTTTTTTCGTTACTCTTAATTCTTCCATGGATCACCATTTTGCCCAATTACCCATGCGAAAAACTTTGTTTTAATTCTCTCCTTGTGCGTGCGACTTCATTTTGCGCGTTTCTACGCACGTACAGCTCCCACATTGCCATTTACAAACTCTAGCACCGGAACTAGGCCGCGCTGATTCCGTTCGACGCATGATTTTTCCAGTATCTTGCTGCGCCAGCACTTAGACAACGCGTAAAGATGGGTATGTTCCATGCCGTACCACGCCATTAAAGTTGTATAGCCTCGAAGTCTCTTGCGTAGAAACTGCACGCAAGAAAACTACAGCGCGTAGCAGTCGCCCCTGGCTTTCCACTTGCTTCCCGAGCGCAGAAATCCCACGGGTCCTAAAGCCCCTTAAACTTCGTAAAGTAGCGGCACGCTTTGAAGAATGCCGCCTCCTCCTCGCGCGCTCTGGCCGACGCCGACGCCACGTCGCTATTGGCCTAATAGCATCACGTGGGCCCTTGCGTCGGCTTCTTTGTTAACAGTCGCGCTTCAGCTCCATTTTCGCTTCAGAAGCGTCTACGAAGTGGCGAGGAGCGCGTGATGGTGCCGTTGCTGCTCCATGTTATTTTGGTTTGCGAACGCCTTGAACTAAGTTTTGTGGTAAATGCTGCGTCGTTTCCCGGCATTTTCTGTCACCATAACCTGCTGCGCCTTCGTATGCCAAAATAGTGTCAGCGAAAACAAGAAGCTGTTCTCGATACCGTCCTGTAAGCGCTACGGGTTAAGAAGATAATACATGGATTCATCGTATTGGAGGGAGAACTTCAGACCAACATTCTCCACACGACTATAGAAGTAGTTGCGAGTCTCTCATAGTGTAGTATGTGTCCGGCTTGCGTAACTTGTTGCGCGCCATAACGTAGTAGATATTGCACAGTTGACTGAGGAGGTTGCCATTTTTGTCTGCACGCTTTAACACGATTCCTACGCGGCGTGTAGTTTGTTTATTTAAGCAGACGTGGTTTAATTTAGTACCCGTAATCGTATTGTGCGCCAACAGGCTTGAATTCACGGTCACGCGAAGTTGCGTGCGAAAACGTAATTTCGAAACCTTTAGAATTCAGTGCATTCCTTTTGATAAAATTTGAGGCTCGAGCGTGAAAACCTATGTTAGGAAAAGAACTCTCCGCATTTTGTTGTTTCTTCTTCTAGCCTTCTTTAGAGCGAATAGCTTTATTCGCCTCTTTCGTTCGTGTTTCTCATTGGCGGTCGCCCGGTGGATTCGCGATATAAAGTAAAAGTGTGCGTGCTCTCCCGAAATGCGCTCGTCGCTGAACGACAGCATCATAAGTCTTTGAGACGTACGTGTTCATTCTTGTCAGCTTTAAAGTGTGTGCATGTTAAGATGCGCTGGTGGAGCACCCGCAAAGAAAACGTGCGGTCGCTCGCTCATCCACTGGCTGGTTTAGTCGCCATTCGCTGGTTCATTTAGTCGTTTGCTTACTCGCTCGTTCAACTATTAGCTCGTTCGACCACTACGAGGTCTGTTGGAAAAGTATCCGACCTTTGACCGAGGAAAAAAAATGGCATAACTGGAGCGTTGGAAGCCTAGTCATACTAAATGTAGTCTCCTTGGGACTCCATACACTTCTCCCAGTGGTGCTGCCATTGTTGGAAGCACTCCAAGAAGGCCTCTTTCGGAATGGAGTTTAGCTCAGCTGTCGTTGCAGCCGCAATGTCCTCTCTTGTTTGAAATCGCGCTCCTTTCAATGGCCTCTTAATTTTGGGAAACAGCCAGAAGTCGCAGGAGGCCATATCAGGAGAGTAAGGAGCCTGTTGTACTAAAGAGTATGGTTTTTCACCAAAAAAGTCTGAATCAAGTGCGAGGAATGTGCAAGAGCATTGTCTTGATGGATGCGCCAATTTCCTGTTGACCACATCTCCGGTCTCTTGCGCTGCACAGCATCACGTAGGTGACGCAGGCCATCCCTGTAGTACTCTTTGGTGATTGTTTGACCCTGTGGTGCGTACTCGTGGTGTACCACACCGCGGCAGTCAAAGAAAGCAGTCAGCGTCACTTTGACGTTGCTGCGCACCTCGCGGGCCTTCTTTGGTCTTGGTGACGTGAAATGCTTCTACTGTGAAGACTGGGATTTGGTTCTCGGGTCGCACCCGTACACCCAAGACTCGTCACTGGTGATTATGGCGCTCATGAAGTCGGGTTAACTATTTGTGGAATCCAGCATGTCCTGTGAGACTTCAACACGAAGTTGCTTTTGCTCCACCGTGAGCAGCTTCGGCACGAATTTCACCGCAGCTCTCTTCATGGCCAAATCGTAGGTCATAATTGAATGTGCAGAAAAAGTGCTGATACCCACCTCTTCCGCTATTTCTCGGATAGTCACACGACGGTCCCGCATCACCACAGCGTTCACCTCAGCAATGACCTGGTCCTTTCGGCATATTGATGGCCGACCGGAGCGTGGCTCGCTCTCCACCGATGTGCGGCTGTCTTTAAACCGGTTGTACCACTCCTTAATATGTGTGCTGTTCATGGCATCGTCACCGAAAGCCGTTTGACTCTTCCGAATGGTTTCCACTTGGTCGTCGCCCAGTTTTTGATAAAATTTGATGCAGTAGCGCTAATCCGGTCGCTCCGCCATTTTCCTTGCAATAAAAAACCGACGAGAGCACTGCGCACTACCTCATTCAAACGCTGCGTCCCAGTGACTGACGCTATCGGCAGGCGGGAAAAAATTCGCACCTGCGCACGAAGGTTCAAGGTCAGCTGATGGAAGCACGCTTGTTTCATATCCATCAGGTGTTCGCAAAAAAAAAAATAATGTCAGATACTTTTCTAACAGACATCGTATGTCTCCGAGACACACGTAATGACACAACAAATGGTGCCTCAATATGAACGACTGCATCATTTCACTTACCGCAATTTGGGCCGCGTCATAGCACGGCAATTCTTTGCGCCGTCATCACATCACTAAAGCGATATCTCGCAAATGTTATTCTGGAGCGAGCACAACCGTCCTCAATGCATTGTGCCCGTCAGTTCGGGTAAGTACGTCCCTTCCTGGACGGACAAGCTAACGCATGATGAAATGTTATTCGTGATGAGTCACTAACCTGAAAAAACAATGCAACTGTTTTAACCTGAATGAAGCGCTGTTCCCGCATTCCCGCTTCGCGAACGAATACTACAAAAACTGATTTCATTTTGTATATACGTAGAATCCCGACTCGATGATCGATCGCGCGTATTTCTGTCGTCTTTGAGGCACGAGAAACATAATAGCACAAGCGCCCACCTCTGAGCCTGAGCGTGCTTAGAAGATTGGCACGTTGGCGGCTCTGCACTCTTTCGAACTTTCAGGGAAGCGTACGTTCGTGCCCTCTGTCGTCCTTTCTAGGTCATAGCTGATACGCGCCGCGAATTCACATGGTATGGACGGTGCGGATTATTTAGTCTACTGAGGTCTTGCTGGAGGTCAGAATGTTGGCACCCGATCGTACATGTGCTATTTGCAACCATTGGCAACAAGATCTTGCGATACGCACTTCACAAATATTGCGTACCTTATTGTAGCGCACGCACCCGCCGTGGTTGCTCAGTGGCTATGGTGTTGGGCTGCTGAGCACGAGGTCGCGGGATCGAATCCCGGCCACGGCGGCCGCATTTCGATGGGGGCGAAATGCGAAAACACCCGTGTGCTTAGATTTAGGTGCACGTTAAAGAACCCCAGGCGGTCAAAATTTCCGGAGTCCTCCACTACGGCGCGCCTCATAATCAGAAAGTGGTTTTGGCACGTAAAACCCCAAATATTATTATTATTGTAGCGCACGCGATACATTCGGAGTCGTCATGGCACAGCGTCAGCGCTCGTTCAGATACTCTTTAAAGAATAGCTATCAAAAGAGAAAAAAAACTGCCGTCACTGAATTTGCATAACCGTCCGTTTAGAAATTCTATGCTGTAGACGAAGTTACTCGGAGCTGGAAAGCCAACGCGAACGCTGAAAGCGCAGGGCCTTACCACCCGTGCATTCACTCTGCGAAAGGTCGTCTGCTACGTTCGAGCGCTGTAGGCGGCGCCACGGTCGAGCATGGAGCGTGGAGGAATGGAGAAACGAGAGGAGAAAGAGGAGGAATGAGAGGAGAAACGACGAGGAATGAAGACGGAGGAGGAGAGTGTCGCTACTTTACGAAGTTGAAGGTTGCGTATTTCCAGTTGCTAGTAGGTACAGCGGGGCGTAGTACTTGCGGAGACAGCGGACGTTTGCGCGCATACTCGAGTAAGAGCGGGTGCGAGAGGGTAAATGTCGGAAGTTTTGCTCCTTGAAAATACGACTCTGCCTAGGTACTACGGAGGAGTTTCTTGGCGTGCGCTGCATGCGCTTATCCCTAGTCGTGCCGACAGAAGTGGCTGGGCGCGGTAGTGCTGAACTTAGCATCGCAAGTTTGCGGCTCAACGCAATTATATTTATTCGATCATGTTTTTACTAATGAAAAGAACGTGCCATTTTTCGCATTATTGGCGGCGCCTCCAGGACACCAAAGCGGCAACGGGGACATCAAATCTAGAAGCCTGACTGGTCCGTGGATTGGGGCTCGCAGAGGCCTGCGCGTGCCAAGAAAGTATAAGATCGGCTGTGCGCCAATTTTTTATGCGTACACACCCTGGCACGCTTCGGCCTCTGCGGCCGCAACCCACGGGCCGCCCTGCTTCCAGCTTTGATCCCCCCGCTACCGCTTGGGTGCAACGGAGATCCTGCATCGCCTGCTTTAATATAACCTCGGGTGCTCTCGTGAGGCCTCCATTTGCCGGTTACATGTGCCTTCCTGGAGCTGTGCTTGTAAAAAATCCGATCTATCGTCGCGACGAAAGAAGCGACCCGCGACTTATACAACACCACTCAGAACATTGTCCCTTCAGGCATAGCAATCACCAAGCGGCGTCCGCGCCCACTCCCTCACCACGCGGGCAGCCAGCGGCGGAGCGTATAAACCAACTCGACCGCACTCCGCATTGCCCGCATGTCTAGGGGACAAACGAATACAACGCGCTCTAAGAAACCTCCTCCGTAGTGCCTAGGCTCAGTCATATATTCAAGGAGCAAACGCCCCCAGATTTTCTCTCTCGGGCCCGCTCTTACTCACGCCTGCGCAGAAACATCGAGCGCCGTCAAAAGCGCCACGTCCAGCTGTACCTACTAGCAATTGTAAAAACGCGGTGCGGCATTATGTTAGAACTATGCAGTGAAGCCATTCATAGTACGCGCAGGAGGCAAATGCCGCGCGGTGTTCCATTTGATTTTTTTTTTGCTCGTCGCGAGCTACGCGTGGCATTGTGCGCAAGTGCTGAGCAAGATGACACTTTTTAATGCAGGCTACGCTCGAACCGTTGGCGTAACCGGAGGGGAGTAGGGTTTGAACCCCCTGAAATTTTTCGTTTTGTATGTACGTATACATACACACGCACAAACATGCATATAGGGGCAGCACCCCCCTCGATTCCCCGAAATAAAATCCTGACTACGTCCGTGGCTCGAACAGCTCAAAAGTTTGCGTGCAAACCAGCAGTACCTTGCAACAAAAAGCGGTGCAATGTTTTTCAGCCTGCATATGAAGTTTTCTAGCCGAGGCCAGAAGGGAAGAAATGTTTTAAAGGATGTTTAAAGAAAACTTCACACGTAAGGTGAACAATAAGGTGAAGCGCGTTTTGGCTGCCGGAAGCAGCCGATTAATGATCGTCGAAGCGAAATATCGTTACCGCAGTTATGTCAGTGACCATTACCAGAGCCTCATTTATCACTAACGTCACTAACCGTCGTTCACAGCAGCTCTACCTTTTCGATATATGCGGTGGAGACACGTAGATTTAAACGCGTTTCAAATTTTCACACGCGCACATTTTAGGCATTGCTTACTTTTACGATTCATTCATAGCGCAGACTAAACAGCTGCTTTGTAGCATAAGATCTCCAAGTGGAAAAGGATTCAATATGTAGCAGTTTGTAGACCAAATTTATTTAGTACAAGGGAATGCATGACCTATGGCTGCTGGCAGCAGGGCAAGAGTGCTGGTTCCTGAAACCTCGGGAGGCAGTATTTAATGCAACTGCAAAGGCAACAAGCTATTAAGAGTAGCAACAGTTTCTTTTTGTTGCACTCATCACACCAAGATTACAAACTTGCAAAGTAATTATTCGCACATTGCAGACGGTAACATGGGAACACATTTTCTTGATCTCTTCATACTACTCAGGCCACTTACTGTAACACAGTGCTTATTAAACATACAGACAGAATTTTACATTCGTCATGTCGATAACAACATTCCTCATAACAAGCAAGATATTGCAGGCGGTAAATGCTGAAGCTATCACAGCGGTCTTATAAGCGGGAGCATGTCAGGCTTTCGCTTACTACGCATAAATGAACACTAGCACATCAATCAACGTTACATGAAAAGTACAACGCCTACAAAAAATAAAATGAGAAATAGTAGAGAGAACACCAGGCTGCACTGGGCTAATTCGTACCTGCTAATATTTACACGGTTTTGAACACACCGTTCCAGAACCGCATAGCAAGAACAATCGTACAAGCAAGTTAACGTTCTTACCGTATATGTGCAGCGCGACACGGACATATTGTTCATTCTTCGTCCCGCGTCTGTGTCATGTTGCACATATACGCCAAAAATCGTTCAAAAAGTGAACAACCTCTCATGCCAGGCGTACGCATCTCGCCGTTAAATGTGGTGTTACTCGGGATAAATGTTGCTTTAGTGTAAACAAGGCGAACGCCCCTCGCATGTCCTGGTCCCTTTCGGAGCCCACCGGTCTCGGCCTGTACGCAGTAGTTATACCGTTCGCACGGCACCGCGTAAGAAGCTTTGCCACCTTCCGCGCGGTTTATGCAGTTTGGTGCGCTGCACCCTTCATACTGGAATACGAGTATCACTATGATGTGTTTCGTATCACTTGACCAAGATCATTGAATTGATCTCGTAAAATACCGTACCAGCGACCTGCAGCCGATGAATGCAACACACGCTCGACGGTCCACTGAGTGCAACGTCGATAGCACTGACGGAAATGACGAGTCGGCGTCGCGCCCGCAAAGTCGGTTTTGCAGCGGCGCAGTTGAACATTTGACGTCGTTTTTGCGCCACGTGAAAGCGCTCGGCGAATAGCGATGCGATCGGCGCCGAAAAAGTTATGCGCAACTCTGCTCCTTGCGGGAGCATATACAGGAACACTAACGGGTCCCGCACAGCAGCGGCGCAGCGCGCCAGTTTCCCGCAAAAGGCTCACGCGGGAGCTGGCGCTTTGGACACTCTCCCAGTATTTAAGGCAACCGCGCTCGTGTTCCAGACCGCCGTGTGAATCTCCACGTGGCTCCCCTTGGTCGAGTTTATGCAGCCGCTCTTTTCCACGCTAGCGCCAACACGCCCTTCAGTTACGGCCCTTTCGGGCGGGCGATAATTTAGGAAAGTGGCGGCACACGTGCTTCTTTACGTCGCCATGGCAACAGGAACAGCAGCCGCCCCCTCCCCCCCCTCCGCCATGTTGCATGCGCAGTTTTTTTTTTTTTTTGTAGTTGTTGCTCTTGCCTGTGCCCGCGGCGCGTTCTTTATGCACGTGCGCTACGCCGCGTAATAGCTTTTCTTTTTTTCAATCAAATACACTGAATGGGCGGCACGCCACGCGCGAGCACACAAATACGCCAATGCGTCCTTCAAAGCATAAAGATGCATTGGAATTGCTTGTTCCAGACTCCAGTGCTGTGAAGACAGAACCACGTAAGGGATATAAACAAAGAGCGTGCTGCTCTGTAGATAAGAATGCTTCTAACTTTTGCAGTTGCTGGCATACACTATGGTGCTCTGTTGCTGGATGTTCGCTCGTTCGTAGCGATGTATTAAACCAGTTTGTTTTACGTCATCTCGTCTACGTGCCGTTCCATCCTCGATGATCAACGAGGGGCAAGCTCCGAGCGAACGCTGTTGAAGTTGGCGGCCGCTCGAAGTTAGGAAGTTATTTAAATATAAAGCGTTAGTAGTGGAAGGACTAAGTTCGTTCCGTTCCCTAATTCTTTTAATAAAATATGAATATTAAAAGCAATTTGAGTTAAAGCTGTACGCATTAGGTATTCTACAGTGCTGGTGGCGTGTTGACCTAGAACGATTCAAAGAACTTCGTACAGATGTGTCAATGGTTTTGTCACCATGATTAAATTGAAAAAAGAAACTTTAATCGTGCTAGTTTTGCCCTACTTTGCAGTGTTAATAAACCGGCTCTTTTTAATAATTCATACGATGAATCCGTTAGCTTGTATTTATTATAAATGAACCTTATTGCCTTCCTGTGCACCCCCTCTTATGAGTTCTTTTGTGTACGTAAATCAAACAATATATGCGTACTCTAGCACTGGTCTAACAAGCATTTTGTAGGCCAGCTGATTTGTATCAGAGTGCGCAAGGCAAAGGCGCTTTCTCGGGAAGAAGATTCGCTTTGGTTCTCAGCATATACATTGATTTCCACTTGATGTTATGTTGTTAAGATGGGTTTGCCATAGGAAAGAGCGTGTTGAAGTGACAACTAAATATTTACCCTGAAATACACAAGTGAGAGGTGTGTCATTAATAATGCAAGTAAAATCAGATATCTGTTTCTTTCTACTTACTGTTACCATTACCTTGGGCATTTAGAGTCTTCTGTCACTCCTGACACGAAGAAAAGGTACAATATTGTATATGGTGATCATCACTTCAATTAATTTAGCGGTACGAAAAACAATCGTCAGCGAATAGACGTATGTTACCATATAATCGGGAAGACAAATCGTTTATGTATCTTAAACATAAAACTGCGCCGGCAACACTGCCTTCTCGCACTCCACATGTAATAGGTGCTAAACTGGAAGCTTCGTTTTGAATATATACAGGAATTGTGAGCTACAGAGGGCAGCACAGTCACTCATGAGTGCACTCACTCACATTCACTCGCACTCATTTAAAAGTCATGAGTGCGAGTGAGCGCCAGTGAGTGTGAGCGGAGGTGAGTGCGAGTGAGTGCCAGTGAGTGTGAGCGGAGATGAGTGCGAGTGTGAGTGCCACTGAGTGTGAGGGGAGTGTGTGCGAGTGCAAGTGAATACCAGTGAGAGTGAGCGGAGGTGAGTGCGAGTGAGTGCCAGGTGAGTGTGAATGCACGTGACTGCGAGTGCGAGTGAGTGCCAGTGAGAGTGAGTGGAGGTGAGTGCGAGTGTGAGTGCCACTGAGTGTGAGGGGAGTGTGTGCGAGTGCAAGTGAATACCAGTGAGAGTGAGCGGAGGTGAGTGCGAGTGAGTGCCAGGTGAGTGTGAATGCACGTGACTGCGAGTGCGAGTGAGTGCCAGTGAGAGTGAGTGGAGGTGAGTGCGAGCGTAAGTGGGTGCTTGTGAGTGTGAGTGGAGGTGAGCAAGAGTGAGTTCGGGACCTGGAAAAATTATGGTGAGTGAGAGTGAGTTAGTGTTCTCCCACACAGCCGACCTATGTCAATGGGCGCCGTCGGTGAGCCTTAGTTCAGCCAGTTGCCGCGATGCGACGCTACCCACATGGTACGACCATATCGTTTCTAAATAAATATCCTAGAGGAAAATTTGGCGCTAGTGTCTACGGGGGTTCTCATGAGCGTTGCCTCAACCTACATGGGAATGATGGGAAGTACAGGCTTCGGACTGACTTCGATCTTTAGACTAGTGGCGTTTGCTTGCGGTGCAGTAAACGAAGCTATACTCAAATATTATCGCGTAAAATCTAATTCTATTTCTTCAGTATGTTATATAATGTACAACACGCTACATAAACTTTGTATGACTTTGAGATGGAAGCACGGTTTACTATGGTTTATCACCAGGGCATACCAGGGTATACATTATTGTGCGATTCTGTTCCCGATTTAACGCCAGAGAATAATTATTTATTTATTTTTGCAACAGCAATAACAACCTTGCGTGTACTTATCTAAAGATACTTATCAAGTGTTTATGGAAATAAGAATGTTGTATTTTGAGAAAGGGTTGCGTCCTTGAGCGGAATGCTACAAGTGTCGTCTGCTACGACGCCGGCTCGCTGCAAACGCGATACTTTTCTCGCAGACGACAGGCACTTGCGAACTCTCTCGCTCTTTCGAAAAGCTGCGTCGGCTGTCACAATTGCTGAAGGCCTTCAAACACATTTAAGCACATCTGATGCAACGCTAGCTAGGACGCTTGTGGCCTCCTACGAGTATGTTTCACTATATTCTATATTGGCGCACCGCTTCCCAAGCGTTATGGCGTGGCTTTGCACTTACCCATTTTGCGACACTAGACTACAGCCAGGAAGCACCAACCTTTCCTACCACAAGTAAGTTTGTGTTCTCAAAGTCCTAGAACACGCATTTCAATGAGCACATAAACGAGCAGTGCATATTGAAGCCCAAGATCGCTTGTCCATATACGGGCGCGTGCGTCTCTATTCAACTCTAAGTAAGCGTCCAGAACAGAAAGTTCGAAGCTATATCAGCAATCGGCACTCTTCGTAGGCATTGCAGATCGCTTTCAAGGTACGGTTGCCTCACCGTCACCGCTTCGTAACGTACGGAGATACACTCAAAAAGGAGCTGTTCGCCTACATTCAGGCCAAACAAAGACAACCCCATGGAATGTATGACTCAGTCGACAAAAAGCACGCGCGTTTGATGACCACTAGATTGAAGTCGGCCGCGAAAGTTGCAAATAAACGCAGCGCGAATATGCGGCACTTAGGAGAGTGAAAAACTAAAGAAGCCGCATACAAGTGGCAGCGTATGAGATTAGTGATGAGCGAAGAATCGCTCGGTTACCTCACAGAGCCTGGACCATTGCGTTGGGTTGAAATCAGCCCGGCTGATTCTTTGAAGCCAGACCTTCCACCGCGCCGTGTCTCGATTCGCAGATGCAATCCGGAAGAGTCGCTTGCCGTCACTTTCACGCGTGGTGCATCCGAAGACACAGCAAGACGGCATCGCGAACATGGAGCTACGCTACAAGAGCACAAAGGAGGTGTGAAACATGGGGTCTGCGTACGTCGCTCGCAATGTTTGGCACCGCTATGCCGGCGGAAGGAAAAACACGCAGCAAGAAGAGCGCGTGACGGCGTTCGGCCAATGGGAGGGCCGAGCGGCGAGGGAACGCGCAGGGGAGAAGGACGGGGTCAATCTTCAAGGTTTGGCGCTATTTTTGTTTTTATTGAGGGGCTTTATGTTCGCCGGTTCACCCTCACACGCTTTCACTCATACAGAACCTCACGGCGACGCCAACGGCAGAAACGGGCCTAGTGTGTCCATATAATTGTTATCGCAGTAAAAGAATTTAGCGCGGCCTCCCCATCCTCAACCTTGTGTAGCCAGCCAACCTTGGTTATGCTGTATTTGGTTATAGCAGCGATGTACAGCTGGCGTTCGCAGGGCTTCCCTTGCAGAAACTCCTGTTACGCCCGCGCGTTGGGCTCCTTGGTTAGTGGTTGCCATCAATGCT
Source organism: Dermacentor variabilis (assembly GCF_050947875.1). Taxonomy (NCBI): domain Eukaryota; kingdom Metazoa; phylum Arthropoda; class Arachnida; order Ixodida; family Ixodidae; genus Dermacentor; species Dermacentor variabilis. The sequence continues at coordinate 2,665,917 of NC_134572.1, read as the reverse complement.
GAAAATCCCATCTATGCTTGTGGACAACGCTTCCCCTAAACTCCGTGATCGCCCTCGGAAACGAGAGCGCCTCTAAGATGTCTTCCAGTTTTTTGGACGCGAAATTCAGGACTTCCCTCGTTTCTACATCATTCACTCTGAAAAAGCAGACAAAATAGGAGCGAACAATTCCACCTTTCCTTGTCTCGAAGTTCTGACTGAAGTTCTTGATCCAGGTTATAAGGCGTCGAGAATGGCAAGCGGTGATCTCGTTTTGTAGCTGCGCAATCAGAAACAATATGAAAAACTACACGAAGTAGTGTCATTTGGGGACGCCAGATAACAGTAACCCCGCACCGCACTATCAACACCAGCCGTCGCGTTGTCTCGTTTGATGATCTGCTGGTGGTGGTGGTAAACATTTATTACTTGAGCCTTTTTACAACGTTACTTGTGAGGGGGCTCAGGAGCGCGTAGGGTGGTCCGGGAGTTTGTGGCGCTCGGCGACCCTCAAAGCCCAGTCCACCAGCCGTATTTGGTCGGCTGGGTTGGAGCTAGACACCGCGGTCTCCCATCCCTCGACGTCAGTGAGTTGCCCCTCAGAGGGTGGCTGGAGCTCAGGGCATAAGAACATTATGTGATGGAAGTTGGCTCTAGGCGCGCCGCAGAGCCTACGTTCCTGTCGATATAGGCCTGGATGAACCAGGGCGAGAAAAGCTGGAGAAAGAAAAGTTTGTGCCTGAAGCTGGCGCCAGGTGCATTGTTGGAATTTTGTTAAGGATTTATCTGGGGGAGGGTACCTCAACCGCATTTCGCGGTAGTGGAGGGTGATCTTGTGATATGCGACCAATCGGTCTCTGGCGTTGTCCAGGTCATAGGACAGCGTGGCTCGGTTGACGGCTACTCGAGCGATAGTATGGGCCATCTCATTGCCTGATGGCCTGCGTGCGCGGGCACCCAGATGAGCTTAATTGGTCTGAGGGGGGTCTGATGATTGAGAATTTTCAGTGCCGGTTCATGAACTTGGCCTTTCAAGTAGTTGCGGATTGCAGTTTTGGAGTCGCTAAGGATAACCTCGGCAGCGGTGGTTGAGATGGCCAGCGCTATGGCAGCCTCCTCCGCCTCTATGGACGTGCGCGCCTGTATTGTGGCAGCTGTGATGTAACCAAGTTGATGTGACACTGCACTTACAGCATAGGCGGGTTTCTGTGGGTAGCTAGCGGCGTCGACACACACAGTGAGGTGGTCATATTGGTGTTGTTTGTAGAGGGCTTTGGCCCTGGGGGTGGGGGAGGTCTGCATGCGTGCCTCGTGATGCACGGGGTGCATGTTTTTAGGCAGGGGGAAAACAATGATGCAGTTTTGTATGTCCCATCGTAAAGGACATGTCTGATGGGCTTCGGAAGTCGGGATTAGTCCTAGTTTGTCCAGGATGTGCCGACCTATGGTGGTAGAGGACAGCCTCTCAATTTGGGCTGTGCGATGGGCTTCCGTGAGCTCATCAAATGCGTTATGTACCCCCATGTGAAGGAGGCACTCGTTTGGCGTGTGCCTGGCGAGGTTAAGTGCTGTCTTAGACGCTTGACGTATAAGGGCATCCACTTTTTCCGTTCCCGCCCAGTTGAGATGTAGGTATGGGAGCGAGTATACTACTCTGCTTATGACAAAGGCCTGCACTAACTTTCTCAAGTCATGCTCTCTCATCCCATTGTGTGTATTGGCTATCCGCTTAATCAGGCGCATAGTGTGATGTACTGTGGTGGTGAGTTTGTTCAAGGTCGCCGTATGTCTGCCGTTGTTCTGCATGACCATGTCAAGCACTCGTAGCTGTGTGACCTCTGGAATGGAGTACGTCCTCATGTGGATACGGATGCTGGGGGTTGGAGTTGGGTCTGTGTGACTCTTCGGGGGTGAAGAAAAAGAAGTTCCGACTTGGTGGGGGTGGACGCGAGACCTATTGCTATAGCCCTCTCCACCACCACATCCGCCCTTGCTTGTAAGGTTGCCTACATGTCGCCTATGCTGCCTGTAGCTGACTTTGGCCGAACACTTGGAGGGCTTCAGTGAGGATAACGTCATCAACGTTAAAAGAATTAAGAGGAGGAGTGACGGCAAATAAATAAATCCAGACGAAGGACCGGATACTTCCACTCAGGTGCCATGCCCGAGTTCATCGAGGCCGGGTACTTCGAGCTTCATGTTAAGCCCTACGTGCAAAATCCTCTCGCACACTTTAAATGCCGGAGCTTGGAACCTCGTTGAGAAGGAAGTGGCGGTCCAGCTGGATGAACGAGGTATCGGGAATGTCGATGCAAGATTTCCTGACGCCCTATAACAGCCAGACGTCTGCCGGGCTGCTTGAGACGCACGTCACGCGCCGTGGTAGAGTCGGTGCGCTGACGCTGGCATGGCGGGTAACCAATTTGTAGGTGACCCGCACCATCGCTGGCCGGCCTCAACAGGCCGTGGCAACAGCGGCTACCAGAGCGTGCCGCCTCCCAGAAATGTGTGACCCGTACGTGTGGGACGTACGAGACGCGGACGTATGAAAGCTGAAATGTGCGGGAAAATGAATTCGTACCAATTGCCAACTTTCTGTTCTATAATTACAGTTCACAAAAGATAAGGATGTAAATTTTGATGAGAGTGGTCTATCTGACTAGTGTGGTAGCTTACAACAGCAGTGATTGAATTATCAATCCTTTTATGTCGGAGCAGTCATCTGTCTTTACTATGTATTTTTTTTCATACGCGCTTTAGCTCTACATAGAGTCACGGGAAACACGTATGCCACCCATTTATTCTCGCTGCAACGTACCCAGAAGCAGGTAATCACGTAGTGACTACACAGGTCAGACGCAATTGCATTGCTCAGTTCTTACGGCATATTATCGGTTCAGAAAGTACAGAAACATTCATATAATATTTGTACATAAATTTGTGCGCGGAAAGCTCCCGTTTCCAATAATTACTAAAGCCACTTGTCTCACTCGAGTTGAGCCTGATACGCTTCTAATCACTACTTATTACCAATACCCAAAACTGAATATGGAAAATCTAGGAAATGTTTCTGCCAGGTGATTTTAGAACTAATTAGCATCCCATCTTAAGGTGCAGTCTGACTTTCTGAGATTTAAATCGAACCTTCGAATCGAATTATACATTCACTATAATCATTCCACTGATTGCCATTTTAAAAAAGGTAAAAAATTCTTCTGTGCTAATAACATTCATGTTAGATAGTGAATCCAGAAATATACTGTTTTAGTGGTAATGTTTGCCTGCTGCATGTCTAGCTTTTGCTGTTTATACTAACCGGAGGCCAATCTTGCAGTCTGTTTCCTCTGGAATTGTGCATATTCCACATTTTGTAACGTTTATTACGTGCAATAAACTTGCTGAAATTTTCTGTATGGCGGATGCTTCTAGGTTATGTGGAGTGCTGCATTGCACTGGAGCTGCTTAGGGCAGTCAGTGACTCGGGGCCGCCGAATCAGCGTATCTTCTACTCTACCATGGACTCTGATGACAAAGCTGTTTTCTTGCCGCAGTGCTTGTGTTCGTCACTTAGTTTTCACTTATATTCATTTATGTGGAATTTTTAGAGGAATAGTCCAGCTTTATTCGTTTCGCAGCCTCGAGGTATTGCCACTAAAGGCAACCGTTCGCTTCACGGGGCCGCAAAACTCGGAGACACGTGGCTCGGTATACAGCATACAACAGCAAGATCCAGTACAAGGTTTGAAATACGTGGCAGTGAAACATTGTATGTTTCGCTGTTGGCAACGAAATAGTTGGCTGTAGTATAGGTGTACATGCCCGCAGCACATATGTGTCTTTGGGTGTAAGTGCTCTCCGCCAACATTTAATGGTTGAGAATTCTCCCAAAATCATGCAGGGCCTCGCATGCACGGTCCACGGCTGGAAGGCACCAAGAAGCGTTACAGCCTGGGCAGTGCGATCGACCTAAGCTGCCTAGCGGATGCACCCTTGCGTGAACTCAAGTGGCTCATCAACGACAGGGAGGTGGGTGCCACCATTGCGCTCGAAATTTTTACAGAGAAAAGCTGTTACACACAGGAGGTCTTTGAAGTCATTTCTACGTTCATAGAATGAGACATACGCGCCCGTTCGTGACTGTTGTCCAAACTAGTGCAAATGGCTGTCATTGATAGGAACATCTTGAGCTGTCTACGTCACGGTTATGGGATCACGTACTCAAAGACAATCGTGTTGTGAACCACTGTAGCGGCGTGACGCAAGTGGCACATGGCCGAGAAAACTGAAGAAGGGTGAAACGCCCCGCACCACTACAAGCGCACTAGGTACTGCTTTGTGTCCTTGTCGATTATATACAGGTTGTTCCACATAACTTGAGGCAATGTTTTAAAAATAAAAGGCACTCCGGACGCGAATTGAACCGAATGCATAATGTTGGCACTGGCCTAGAGTTCCTCGGGCTATTTTATCCCCGTAACTAAAGGATTAGTTATGTTTAATTAACCAACTTTTTAAGTGTTGGCTGCAGACCCCAAGTGTGATACGCAAAGTTGTAGAGCACCTTGAGAAACCTCTCAATAAATTGTTTCCAACACAATATATCTCACGTGGTTCTTTTTTCCGTGTTCTACAGAAAGCCCGCTAAATATGAAAGAAAAAACCACGTGACGTGGCACTTGCGAACTGTTATTGTGCTGCTTGCTCTTAAGCGTGCGAGGGATTAACAAGATCAGCTGCAGTGAGACTGGCCCGCGACAGGGCGTTATGCCTGGTGTAGATATCTGGGCATGCGGCTCTTATCGCATGACGGTGCAAATGCTTTGTCGCGGGCCAGACTCCCTGCAGCCGACCTTGTTCATCCATTGCACGCTTGAGATCGCACGCGCGCGGTAAGTTCTTTCGTTCATGTTTACCGTAATGTGTGCCCCGAATCACCCACATAGAAACCTTCCGAAACATTGCAGACAATAAAGTTTTAATTCTTTTGCTGCAAGCGGCTGTTATGACTGAATGACTGGGTCGCTTTTGCTCGTTAGACTTTGGTTTAGGCATGACACGACGTAAAAGTAATGATGAAAAGGCCGCCTACTATAATTGTCTATATAATCGAATGTCCCGAACGAACGGACAAGCTATCATGTAAGAGTGTATGTACAAAGCTGTGTGGAGTTGCGACGTCGTTGTTGATATTGGCGGCGTCAATGCCCGGCAAGTTGTTTTTCGCCAACCGCCTTATTCTTGGTGCCTGTTTCATCTTTGAGCGTAAATATCATCTCTATCATGCGTGCCTAATTTTTCATGTTGATGCTGTTCACGACCACGAAGACGAAGAATTGTGCACTAATACACCGCTTCTTCTCTGGGACAACGCTCTAAAACTTGGGCCACTGTTTTTTTTTTTTTTTTTTTTTGGTGAGCAGCAAACTTCGCAGTGCTATTCACGTGAAGGTAGTGAAGCGTCTGAGAGATCATGTGTGCTGGGGGAGCCCAAACGTGTCGAAAGAGGGGCGCTGGATTCTGTACTACAATAATGCCCCTGTTCATTTTCCATTGATAGTGCACCAGTTTGTGGCACGCCATTTCACCACCGGGCTGGAATGCGCACTCCACTCGTCGGATTTGGCCACGAGTTCCGAGGACAAGAAAAGGAACGTGACATTGTGTGCAGCAGAAGTTGCTCTTGTGCTAGTTGGTAACTCGTAATATTGAAGTAATTCGGAACAATTTAAATTTAGCCTTCCCGCATTAACGCGCACACCCACACGCATACGCTCAAGAACACACCGCAGACACAATGCTGTGTGTGTGTGAGGAGGAGGGGAAGGTGTTCTTGGGTGTATGCATGTGTGAGTGTGCGCGTGAGTGTGGGAGTGCTAAATTGCGGCTAATTACTTCAATTGTGTTGCTCAAGTAAATAATTTTTCTCTATTCCAGATATTCACATGAAACATCAGTGAAGTTGTGCTTGGGAAAGGCATTTTCAAAGCGAAGCTTTCTTTGCCACTTTCTCCGACGTTTGCGCTGCTGCTCCTTCCTTGCCCGCCGCATACATGGCAGGAGCGTGGCAGAGAGGAATGTCGACGCGAGAAATCAGTTTCGACCTTTCCATCGCGTGGCGTATGCACAATAGAGAGGTTTAGCTTGTCCGGTATTCCCGTAAAGCGCAGGCGGACGGGGCGTTGGGGCGCAGACGTAAACGTGAGCGGTCTGCATGGTGCAGCCACCTGGTGGCGCAGTGCTCAAACATACAGAAACATCTAATATTGCAGTAACCAAGTGTATTTTGCTTTGTTGCGGGTGTAAATTTTTGGCAGCAACACGATTACGCCAGTGCCGGAAATTTACACCATTAGCAGAGAAGAATACGCTGGGTTAATGCAATATTGGCTGTTTCTGCAAGTTTGAGCACTGCGCCACCAGGTGGCTGCGCCAGGCGCACCGCTCACGTTTACGGCTCCGCCCCAACGCCTGTGTTTTACCGAAATACCGGACAAGATAAACCTCTCTAATGCCCTCAGCCGTTCCCTTGGATTTGCCACTTTAGCCTCTTGACAGCTATTATTATCCGTGACCCCTCTCAAAAACATTGCAGAAACTGCAGCGCTTACCTTTCTACTAACGTGCAAGTCGAGAAGGGAAGTAGACAGAATGGAAGAGAAGAGAGGGAGAGGTGAAAGATAATGGGTAGAACCGACGCAGTCACGAAACGAGTGAATAACTACCTTGCCACTCTCGCAGTTTTCGTACAGGGGGAGAGGAGGAGAGAGAAAAGAGGTGACGTGAGAAGGCAAGGAAACAGTGGTTGCAAGCAAACTGAAGGTAGGGCACGGTACGCTGTTGTTATTTCTGAAAAATAAACGCTATGCAACTTTGTAAAGCGGACAATTGACGCAGGGCGCGCGGACGCAAATCTGGATTAAAACACCGTAGGGTCTAGGCGACACCACAGAAGCGGTCGCACGTCAAATCAACACTTCTGTGTTTGTTGAGGTAGCTTGACGGTTATGGCATTGATAGAGGTCGCAGGTTCAATGCCGAACGTGGCAGCCGCATTTCGACGGGAGCGAAATACAAAAACGCTACTGTACTTACACCAGGGTGTAAAAATTAATCCGGAGTCCGGCATTATGGCGTGCCTCATAAACCCATTGCGGTTTTGGCACGTACAGCCCCATAATTCAATTAAGGTTTCACACTTCTGCCGCGATGCGGTGTGCCATGCGAAGCAACGATAATGCTCAACCCTCTCAGAGATTAGGAACAATGACGCACAACAACGCCTCAAGCAAACACGTCTCCCTGCGTGTTCTGTAATCTACGCATACAAACAGCAGTGGTGCACGCGAGGTAACGTTTAAGGTCAACTCACCACTCTAATATTGGACCAAGCGCTGGAAAAATTACACGTTCACTGTCAACATCACCGCTAATTTTCGTCAGATAAAGCTAAGAGCATAGAAAGCTTCGCTTATGTCGATTCCCATAGTACGTGCATCTGCATATATATATATATATATATATATATATATATATATATATATATATATATATATATATATATATATATATATATATATATATAAGTATTGTCGTCCATTTTAAAACAACAATTTGAACATCTGTATTTGGTTTCTAAAAGATAACATGCAATGGGAGGCAAGGTATTGTCGTTACATTTTGTCAATGATTTGTGAACTTGCAGTACACATGCTTTCGGTCACAAATTTGCTATAGGCAGTGACTGCTTGTACGAATAATAGTTAACAGTGCCACGAGAGCATAAGTGTTTCGTAGTCCGCGTGAAAAAGATAAAATGGCCTGTTCAATGTAAGCACGATATGCCCTTTGATGGAGGCTGAGAAGACATTGTTTGTGGCACTTCTGGGCTGTGTCGAGCAGCGTTGTGTTTGGCTGATGAACGCTCAGTACGGGAAAGGTAAATGCTTCCAATGTGCACTGACAGGTTTGCACGCTACAGACCAACTAGCAACATTGTAGTACGTCTGAATGAGGTAGTAAAAGAGTAGATGGCTGCTTTAGCCAAGAAAATTTCACTTCGCGCGCAAGCATCGGCTGATATACGACCGTTCTAAAAGTCGTTCATCAAGTAGCGCAGTTCATTGTCGCCGGCGCCGTTTCCGCTCTGTTCAACTGTCGAAATTAGAGCCGTGGCCATTTTTTGTCACTCAGGCCTTGCAGCTCGCCCCGCGGGTATCGGACGCTGTAGCGACGCGGACACGACGAGTCGCGAGCCGACCGACCGTAGCATCGTTTGTTCTCCGATGTGGAAGGGGGGCCGTTCTGGTCGCTTATCGCCAGCATTCGGTGCTCTGCCGGCACGGAGGAATTGCCGCGCGGCGGTTAGCGGGATTATCGGGATCATTCGCCGGGCCGGCGTCTGTTTCGAGCCACTGTTCTCTGACAACGCTTTTTTCTCGCTTCCCCCGCCGTTGCGTGTGGTCGCGACGTCACTGTTTGCCACCTCTGTGCTCATTGTGTCCACAAAGAGGGTTATGTCTCTTGTCAGGGTGTGACGACGGCGGTCGTTTGCTACCCGTGTGCCCGCGAGCTCCCGTCCCCTGAATGTTTTCTGTTACCACGACTTGGGTTTTTGCCAGGCTGGCGTCATTCTTCCCCCGCGAATAATTTGTTTTGCTCTCTCCCGTCCTTCCTGCTACCGCGTTGTTTTCAGCTTTCATCTTGCGGCATTGTACGGTGGCGCTGGCTTATCTACGGAAACGCAAGATTAGTTTTTCTGGGCCTGCCGCCAGCCTCCCTCCCAGAGTTCGCGTCAGATAGCGTATAATTAGTCATGCTTCTTGACAGCTGATTTCTTTCATTTTTCTTACATCTTATTGTAGAAACTGAGTGTATCTGGCCTGCATATGCGCAGGAAAATGCCGGCTTTCTCCTTTTTTGCATCCGTAAGATGGGGCCAGCTGTTGCAAGACAGGCGTAATCGGAGATCGCTGGAAGATGCCTTTTTCCTACATTTGACCTAAATAGGGTGATGATGATGATGATAAATACCATACTTCTTGTTGTTTGCCTTCGTGGTCATAGGTGTTCCCCCCTTATGCTTCTCCGGGTACTTTCTCCGCAATGAAGTTGGAAAGAATGTACAGATTAAGAACAACAAGTTTAGTTTTCCCAAAAGCTCAGTCTTAGGCGAATTCGCTGAGTACGATGCGGGTATATAAATCGGAAATAAAGGTTATGAATTCCGGCAGAACCTACCTCACGATGAATAACGCTATCACCATTGAAGCAATGTAGCGACACCGCCGAAATGCATCGAGGCGTGTGTGCATATACTGCAGCTGGACTCCTCTCTCGTGCATCCGCCTGGAAACGATGCGCCACCCGGCGGCTCCGCTGCGAAGTCCACAAACATGCAGTATTGTCTGATACACGACGCATGTTCAATTTCGCCCAGCACAGGAGAAGTCTTAAAGGAACTTTTTCGTGATTGAAAGGCCTCGCGCACCCAGTCACCCTAGTTGGCATCAAAGAGGTTCATTGAAAAGCAGCACATAACCAGTGACACCTACCCAGTCGTCCGAGTTCGTCCAACGGTTGCTTTCGAAGGCGGTTCCCTCGACAGGGCAGCATGGTGCTCTGTCCACTAGACCATAGATTACCAGGGACCGTAAGCTGGCCGGAAAACGGTTATACCCGGACATACACACACATAGACACCGGTAACTGCGTGAAGTATGTTAAAAATCCTGATCGTATTAATAATTTCTGCGTAGCAAAATGAATAATGTGCAACGGGGGGTGTTCGCCTAGCAGCACTAGCTCTAGGTTGCAGCGGTAGGCTTAAAACAGGTCGGTGCTATCTCGAAACGGGGAAGCAAGCACACCTTGTCGTCTTCTTCTCATCCACTAGCACCATGCCCGCTGCCCAGTGCCTTCAGTACAATCACTCCGCACCGAAAGAGGAGCCAACCTGGCGACCTAAGGGCACGAAAACACAGAAGGGTCATGGCACTGCTTGAGCCGGGAGACGTGCACAATTTCCTGGCCGCGACGACGCTGGTCGGAAGGCGCTTCCGTTGGCTCGATGAGGTAGTTGACCGCGGATGTTTTCTTCAGTACCCGATAAGGACCGTGGTACTTGGAGAGGAGCTTAGAGGAAAGGCCTGGAGGAGTAGAGGGCACCCACAACCAGACCAGCGAGCCAGGAGCAAAGCACGTAGCCGCAGTAGATGAATCATGGCGATGCTTTTGGCGCCACTGGACCTGGGATGTCAACGAACGAGCGAGCTGGCGACATTCTTCGGCGTAAGCAGCCGCTCTAGAAACAGTCGTGCACTCCGAAGCATCTGGTCGGTAAGGCAGAATCGTGTCCATAGTGCATGAAGGTTCGTGTCCGTAAAGGAGAAAGAAAGGGGAGAACCCAGTGGTGCTTTGCGTGGCGGTATTGTAAGCGTAGGTGACGAAAGGCAGAATGCGATCCCAATCCCAAGGACAACCGGAGATGCCCAGGGACTGTTAGAGGGCTGGATGATGCCACGCTCCAGCATGTCGTCAACGTGCTGGTCGATGACACGGCGTTCAGCGGCCGACACACGATACGGACGCTGGCGCAATGGTGTTTGTTGGCCGGTGTCGATACGGCGAACGACTGCGGACGCCCGGCCCAAGGATGGTTGGCCAATGTCAAATGAGGCACGAAAACGCTGGAGGAGCTTGATGATTTCGGTGTGCTGCGCAGGTGTGAGTTCTGCGTCGACGGCACGAGCGAAGACGTCTACAGGGGCATCGGTCGCGGCGGGAGGAGTTACGGCACAAATAGGAAGTGATGCCGTATCACCAAACATGGTGGCCGGAAGAATGCTATCGAAAGCTTCAGCGGTACCCAGGCACTCGTCACGGAGTAGGGATGACGGGCAGGCGGACGGATTGCACACGTAAAGGGCAGCAGAACCTTCGCAAAAAGTGACGACAGCAAACGGAAGAAGAAAGTTCCGGCGGCGCGCACAAGTGGTCGACGGCGTAAAAAGGACAGATGAGTTCGCAGCAGAGCTACATAACACAGGAACCAGAGCGGCGGAGAAAGGTGCAATATCGATGTCAGAGGCGGCAACAACTTTAGGAGAATAATGGTCGTCAGGGTCAAAACACGGCACTGATAACGTAAGTTCGCAACGAGCGCAGTCGATAAGAGCTTGATTTACAGATAGGAAATTCCAACCAAGAATAACGTCGTGCGAGGAACGAGGCAGGACGACAAATTCGATAACATGCATAACGCTTTGAATGACAACCCGGGCTGTGCACGACGCTGAAGGCTGAACGCGATGCGAGGTTGCCGTACGCAGAGAAAGAGAGGTAAGGGGAATGGTCACTTTGTTCAAATTGCGGCAGAGCTTCTCACTAATAATAGAAACGGCGGCTCCGGTGTCGATAAGTGCGTGTACGGTGACGCCGTCTACGGACAGTTCAATTTCGTTCGCCGGCGCAGAATGAGGCCTTGAAATGTTCGACGGAAACGCAGTTCTTGCCTCTGGAACTGCGACTGCTAGTTTTCCTCTCGGGCTGGGCTGGGTCGGCGAACCATCGGGGAAATGGATCGGCGACGTGGGGAAGGCGACCGGCGTGAATCGAAGGGGAGGCGACTGTAAGAGGTGTCCGGAGGAAGGTGTGATTGGTCCTGACGCGGAAGTCGAGCAGGCCTGTAGCTTGAGGCACCCCCACTGTCAGGTAAACGGGGGCTGCGACGGCGGCAGAATCGTGCTACGTGGCCCGGAAAATGGCATGAATAACATATTGGCCGGTTATCAGGTGTTCGCCACGGGTTGACGACAGGGGCTCCAGCAGCCGAGTAAGGAACGACTATCGGACGCGAAGGTGGCGGTGGTACATGGAAGGTGCCGGTGGCCCGGTAGGAATCAGGAGCCGGAGGAGTGTAAGGCCGCGCGACAACGTCAGCGTACGTTAGCGGTCCAGCTGCAGGCTGCGGAGGAGGGGCAGATGGCAGCGCCGCGGCAACTTGCGTCTGAATGACGTGACGAAGCGAAGGAGCCAGGGTTGTCGACGGCTCGGGTGCGCTATTCGCCAGAGAGAGTTGGCGTGCGACTTCCTGGCGGATGAACTGCTTTATCTCCGGCATTAAAGCAGAGATGTCGGCAGCGTCGCGACCGAAGTCCAACGGGGAGAGATCCGCAGTGTCCTGCTGAGCAGCGCGTGTTGATGCACGTTGCTTGCGCAGCTCGTCGTACTGCTGGCAAAGCTGGATGAGCTCGGCAATCGTCCGGGGACTCTTCGCGACGAGCATTTGAAAGGCATGCTCATCGATGCCTGTCATGACGTGCTTGATCTTGTCTGCTTCATCCATGGATGAGTTGACGCGCTTGCAGAGCGAGAGCACGTCTTCAATGTAACTGGTGAAGGTCTCGTCCTGGCGTTGAGCTCGACCACGCAAGCGCTGCTCAGCGCGAAGCCGGCGAACTGCGGGACGGCCGAAGACCTCAGCCAAAGTCGCCGTGAAAGCCGACCAGGTGGTAAAATCGGCTTCGTGATTGCGGAACCATAGGTGGGCCACGTCAGTCAAGTAAAATATGACATTGGTGAGCTTGGCGCGGTCGTCCCACTTATTATAGGCGCTTACACGGTCATATTCGGCGAGCCAGTCTTCCACGTCGTGGTCGTCTGTGCCGCTAAATATAGCCGGATCGCGCTGGCGGATAACACCAGAGCAGACGATGGCCGGGGGCACGGGAGCAGCAGCCTGGGACGGTCCCGGTTCATCCATTGTAATAGCTGGTAGTAGCGTCCGACTGCGGAGTTCCAGGATGTTGAAGAGAAACCCAGCAGCTCCACCAAATGCAACGGGGGGTGTTCGCCTAGCAGCACTAGCTCTAGGTTGCAGCGGTAGGCTTAAAACAGGTCGGTGCTATCTCGAAACGGGGAAGCAAGCACACCTTGTCGTCTTCTTCTCATCCACTAGCACCATGCCCGCTGCCCAGTGCCTTCAGTACAAATGTATTGTGTTCAGGAAGATACAGTGACCGGAAGGCCAACGTGTAGCCTTGCTTAATGTCGCTACTTTTGGACATTATATACAAAAGGAAAGAGGCACAACGATGCTATAACCGTTGAATTTCCTACAAATATTACTAGATAAAACTGGCGTTGCGAACGTTCAGCTACCATAGGAATGATGGTTAGCACATGAATTCGTCGCATCTTCGTCCTGGTGACTTCAAAAGTTCTTGTGTTTAGTTATTCACTACGCTACACTTGCATTATTAGCGCAAATTTCGAAGCAATTCTCTTCTTTCAGTACGCAGCAAGCAGTACGATCCCTGTCTACATCCACAATGGCTGTGAATTACGGCATTTATAGCTCAATATTGCGTAGAACATGGTCAGTTTGCAAAGTCGCAAAGCCGATTGAAGCCACGGTGACGAAGTTTAGAAAAATTCACGTACTAACCACCATTCCCACGTTGATTGATGCACCCTGCTTGCAACTGCCGTAGACACTAGCGTCAGAGATTCCTAGGCAATTTTCGTAGGGAACTCCATGGATACAACAGCCATGTTGCTGCATACTCGTTACGAAAGAACCATAGACGACACCACTATAAGTTTTGTTCGGAAATGTACTCTTTGCCAGTCTGGCATCGGCTGCAGTCGATGCATATTTATTGTTTTTGTACGATGAGAAAGCAAAGCAAATTCGTTGTGACAAAGCATTTTGCCTTAACGAAACCATTCTCCAAGATGCCACGAAATGTAATTTATGTAGAAAAACTGCGCAACGAACAAGCCACCGGTTCTGTCTATGCATTGTTGTGGTAGTGTCCATTAGCAAAGCGACCTCATTATTCATTTCTTCGTATTGTTTGCGCGGAGACATATCCTGCAGAACGATTGTGTAGTACTATGTGCGCGCTATTACCAGCATACATTGTCGCAGTTTCCTCAGATTATGAATAAAGCATTGTCGCTTCTTGCTTTTCATCGCCATTAGCCCGTTTTTAGGCTAAATTGATGCCGCGTTACAACCAGCTTTGTATCTTGATAAACATATGCAGTGTACATGTGAACGAGCTGAATGCGCTGTTGTCTCAAAGATAGTAAGGCACCGGTCAATCTTTGCTTTGAAGTTATGCACTAGTGTGCTTTTCTCGCTCGCTGCAGGCACAAGACTCCTACGTGTCCTCCCCGTCCAACGGCCACGGCGCAGCCGTCATGCTGCGCCTCAACTTCCGCCTGGGCGAGCAGCACTTCAGCAAGGGCGAGCTGCGCCTCAAGTGCGTCTCGCGGCAGCTGCGCGAGTTCACGGCTGCCAGCGAGCTGCGTGTGCCCATCAGCGACAAGCGCCACAGCTCGGGCCTGCAGGTGTACTTCGCTAGGGGTGAGCGATGGCTGCACAGCAACAGCGTTCGTGGAGCATTTCCTCTGGTCATTCACAGCTTCTCAGAGGATACCTCATTGTATCGGGATGGTGGCAAGTCTTACCTGGCCGCAGAAGGAAATGTTTTCGACATACGTTTTCTTATCACCCGAGAACGCCTATTTTATCATCCTCTTCCGCCAATTCTACACAGTCGTCTTATTTATTTCCCAGTGATATTGCGAAGCGTTCTTTGCCTCCTACCAGGCATTATGCAGAAGGAAGTTCCTGTCCCGCCTCGTTTAGGGCCTCCTCAACAAAAAATGCGACACCGAACGTAGGATCCAACCTATGTCTTTCAACACACCAGCCCGATGCCCTTACCGTTAAGCTATCGGTACCTTTTTTTTTACTTCTATTATGATCATTAGGCCACAATTGCATGCACTTTTCTCTCGTGCCAAAGCCAACTGGCTCTTTGAAGCGTTTGGCGCGTGCATGATTTGCCATTTTCTCGCATCGTTCTCTCGTCACAGCTAGCGCTTTGACACGCTGTGTTAGATTGCACCGCTTTCGTGATGGGCCCTCATTCCCCAGTTATTTCGTCGAGAAGCTGTGCGACGTGTTACTATATTTAGGATCGGCCTACATCAAACAGGTTTTAACGTTTCTTCGCCAGACTGCAAATTCCATCGTCAAATAAACATTGACATAGATGCACGTACGGTTGTATAACCCTTAGTAACAGGTGACGTCCTATGTAGAACCCTACAATCGGCATGTCGTAAACTCGCGTCCAACGGTTGGAGTGGAAATTTCATCGATATCATGTGATTGTCATCGCTGTGCTCATCCGTCAGCTTTCGGCACGCATGCTCGATCAAAATTCCTGGACTAAGACGAACAGGTTTGGCCGTCTGCTGATGATTTAGAGAACCAGAAGCGATGCTAGGTAGCCAGCCACCTGAAAAATGTTTTGCGAAACATCGATTCCCGCACTGCATGGATTCCACATAATATTTGTACATTATTCTTGCTTTTGCTGTTTATGCATCCTTGATCTCTGTGCTTGTACCACCTATTCGGTGACAAAAGCATCGCGCTTCGCCTCCTATAAAAGGAAAAGCGTTACCATTCACATCATTGAAGCTGGTTTCTTTTTGAGCGTCTTCGTTAGCTGTCTTAACAAGGTTGACATATAGGCGAGTTGGTACGAATTTATGGTGAAATGAGGGTAGCAGGGCAAGCAAGAACTAAGAAAGACAAGTGCTTAGTGTGTTCATTCTTCATCGCCCTTGTTTGTTTCGCTAACTTCATTTCATAGAAGCGCTTTAACATCACCTTATTGGGAAACTATAGTTCTTCACTAAGTCATTTTGGAATATTATACGGTAGGTATGAATGTTTTCTAAATAATCAAAATGTTTTCTAAAGAGGTATGTCGCTGCAACCAGCGTCTGGATATGGAGAAATATTTTCGTTAGCCCATAATACGGGGATGCGTAAAGCAAGCTGAGAGTAGTGGAAGTACTGAAAAGAATGGGAGAGGCTGGTTGAGCTGTGATAGCGATGGAATGAGGAAGGGTATTGCAGGCGGCTGCAGGAAGAAGTAGGAGTGACAAGAGCGGAAAAGCGGGGTATCGGCTCTTGTAAGCACGAGTTGCTAATCCAGTGGGCCTAGTTTTCCCTCAACACAGGAAGTTGGAGGAAATGCTGTTTGGGTATTTAAAAAAACGAGCATTCGAAGGTTAGAAAAAAAGGTCTAAATGAAACGGTTGCACGAAGACGTTGTCGCGTGAAAGTAGAGTTAATGGGGTGTGAAAGTAATAAGTACGAATACACGTCTTATCGAAAGCTGAGGAACAGAACAAGATTGACCAATTAGCATACATAAATAACAACAACACCGTCATTTTCAACTGAGCATGGTAATAAATCAATAAGACAATAAATTAGCAATAACTTGCCTGCGTAGAAGGAAATTTGCAGTTTCGTCCGAAAGGTGAAGTATTGATACCAGTAGCAAAGTCAATAACAACTCCACCAAGTTTTTTTGACCAAGCGTGGTGTGACGCACGCACAGGCAAACATAAACCTATCTTACTCGATGGTAAGGAACAAGTAAGGAAGGAAAAAGTGGAGAAGGAAGGCAGGGAGGTTAACCAGTGTAGCCTAACCGGTTTGCTACCCTACACATGGGAGCGGGATGGGGGGATGAAAGATGGGAGGAGAGAGAGAGAGAGCACATAACAAAGCAAACACATTGTCAGTTACAGTCCGTCACTCTTGCGCGGTACGCGACATCACTGTCACAGCCGCTTGTCCAAGCCCGTATCCTTCATAAACCGAAGTAGTCCCTTCGTCGCCTTCAGCTGCGATGTCTTCTGTCGGCGATATGTGAAAATGGTTGCAACTGACAGTGGTATATTGTCAAGGTGCGCTAGAACGGACGCCATGGACTGTCTCGGAACATTATATTCAGGACAGTCGCACAGAATGTGTACCAGCGTCTCCTCGCAAAGACAGGCATTGCGGAGAGCGTTGTCGGCCATTCCAATGCGAAACGAGTAGGATTTCGTGGCCACCCCTAGCCATAAGCAATAAAGCAGGGTGGCCTCACTACGGCGGAGTCCAGTTGGCATACACAGATGCATCAATGAGAGCAGGTCGTGTTGATGATTGCTGCGGTTGCTCTGGCTGCTTGGTGTGCACCATAAAGAGAGCGTGATCTCCCGTGCAAGCACTTGAAGGCTTCTGGCTGCGTCGGACCGTGAAAGTGGTATGGCCTCTGCCTGTGTGTCTTCAAGAGCTGTCCGAGCGGCTTTGTCGGCATCTTCATTTCCTATGACGCCGCAGTGACTTGGCAGCCACTGAAACGTCACGTGATGTCCTTTCTCATGTGATGTATGAAGTAGGTATCTAATATCGAGCACGATCTGTTCGAATGGCCCGCGACGCAGAGCTGATAGCACAGATTGTAGGGCTGCCTTTGAGTAACTGAAAATTGACCATTGTTGAGGTGGTTCCCGATTGATGAAACAAAGTGCAGCGCGAAGAGCAGCTAGTTCCGCAGATGTAGATGACGTTGGGTGGCCAATCCTAAAGCTGATGCTAATACCTCTTGCTGGGACGGCCACAGCACCGGACGAACACTGGATGTTTGTGGAACCATCTGTATAAATATGTGCACTGTCCGCGTACCTCTCGTGCAGAAGCAGCAGAGACAGTTGTTTCAGCACAGGCGACGACAAATCAGACTTTTTCCCGATTCCTGGTGCGCTGAGATGGACTGTGGGGCTGACAAGGCACCAAGGGGGTATCGGTGGTTTAGATGCAGCGGTGAAGCCCGAGGGACGTTTGTCGTTGTACTTGACGATAGTTTAGGAGAACGATGCTTGGTGCCTGTCTGAAGGTAGTGTTGCAATGTGGTGATAGGGGGCACGTGCAAAATGTCTGATATGCGTTCTCAGGGTTTCCACCGTGATGTGAGTTTTCATTGGATGGTCCGGAGCAATCGCAATAGTTGCCTCAGTTGACGTGCATCTGGGCAAACCAAGACAAACTCTGAGTGCTTGAGCTTGTGCTGCCTGCAGAAGACGAATATTTGTCTTGCAGGTGTTGTTCAGTACAGGTAGACTGTATCTTAAAAAACCGAGAAAGAGAGCTCTGTAGAGTCTCAGCATTGCGTCTACTGACATCCCGTACGTCTTTCCTGTCAAGTATTTAAACAACTGGGAGGTTAATGTCAGGCGCCGTTTCATGTAGGCCACGTACGGGCTCCAACTGAGGTCTCGGTCGATAATTACGCCGAGAAATCTGTAGGTTCTGACATAGGAAATGGCCCGCCCATTGATTGAGATGACATAAGGCGTCATTGGTTTGCGAGTAAATGCCACTATGGCGCATTTTTCTGGCGATATGCTGAGACCTTGTTCACACAAGTAGCTCGCTGTCAAAGTAGCCCCTTTTGAAGCCGTGCACGTATCTGAGGGCGTGTGACTGCCGAAGTCCAGACACAGATGTCATCTGCGTATATTGAAATTTTGGTGGTAGTTGGCAAGTGTTCAGCAAGCCCAATAAGAGCGAGGTTAAATAGCGTCGGGCTGAGAGCACCGCCTTGAGGAACGGCCCTGCTGGTATAGCGTCGCGTAGTTGGGCCATCGTCAGTTAACACATAGAATGATCTTGCAGAAAGGTAACTTGCAATCCACAGAAATACTCGACCACCTAGGCCAACCGTCACAAGAGCGTCGAGAATCAGCTCATGTAATACGTTATCGTATGCCCCTTTCACATCCAAGAATAAAGCTGCACATAAACGTTTACGGGGCCTTTCGTGCTGGACATATGAAACGAGATCAACTACATTGTCGATGGAAGAGCGGTCACGTCGGAAACCGGCCATTGAATTCGGATAAATCTTGTAGTATTCAAGGTACCATTCCAGGCGGCCAAGGATCATCCGTTCCATTATCTTTCCTGACCGGCTGGCCAACGCTATTGGGCGGTAAGAGGTGAGCTCTAGCGGGGATTTGCCCTGCTTCAAGATTGGCACCAGGCGGCTCACTTTCCATTCGTCAGGAACATTTCCCTCCCGCCATGAGGTGTTGTAGAGACTCAATAGTGCTATCCGTGCGGATTCTCCGAGATAGCACAAGGCTCGGTATTGTTGAGGTGGTTGAGGTGGAGCTAGTGCCGCCTCGAGCCATTGAAAAAGGAAGATCCATGCGGCAATCACGGGAATGGGGGACGTCATCTCGGGCTGGAGGGTCTGGACGTGTCGCTTGGTCTGCCATCCGCGCACAAAAGTCTTCTGCGACAACGATGTCTTGCCGCCCTTGGAAAAGCGCGAGCGCCTTGAATGGAAAACGTTCACTGTCACCAACCTGGCTCGACAAGGAGCGCCGGCCGCGGGAAGCAAATGCTTCGTGCTGCCTCTTGCTTAACCGCCTTTCGGAAAGTTCCGATTACGCGAGCTCCGGTATTAGAGGCGCGCGGAAACACAGCACGCACAAAGGCATCAGCCATCTGAGCTATCATTTTGCCTTTGTACCTACAGCAGCGTAGGCGCTAAAACGCGTTTCCTAAAGGACTGCAGAAAGTAGTGTATTTGTGTCTGCAATCACGCACTCTCCAAGATACTGCGCGCGGGCCGCGTATGCGCTCAGCGGCGCGGACAGCCATGCGCCGCCACCACCGTGTGGGAAGAGGAACTGCGGGCTCACGTGACTCCTCTAGCGCGCGCTTCGTTACGTGACCGTCCGCATTGGATGCGCCGGGAGGCAGCGCGCATCAAGCCGCCATCCCCCTGGGCTCACCCTCGCCCGCTTTTCCTCACTCCTGCAGCGTATTGGCCTCGAGCTCCACCACTGGAAAGGCTGGCGCCACCGTCGGCGTGACGTGCTAGGAGGGATCACGTGGACATAGCGGCCGCATCGGCTGCTTCGGGAGCGCCGAAGCGAGCTGAAAACGAGCTTACGTACGCTGCGGTCCTCATTTAGTGGCAAAATTTTCCCCCTTCGAGTGTCTCCTTTACAACGCTTGAAAGCACTACAATAGGTAGTGGCTGCCTTTGAGGGCGCGCAACATGGTAGGCTACTGCTCGGTGCCGCAGGGCCGGACGTACGTAACGGAGGCCGGTGTCAGACTTATTCACACGTAGCCGCAGGACAAGAAGCTGCGTGAAGCTTGGCTCGCGAAACATAAAACCGACAAACAGTCATCGGCTACAACTCTGGTATGCAGCAAGCACAGGCGCGAGGAAGATTTCTGCGACGGCGCCCGGTCTGCGATGTTCTGAAAACGCGCACTGAGACGCTCGATCCAGTCCGCTGCCCGACTAATGTCATGATGGTTTGGTCTATGAACTTGTCGATGCCATAGATACTGGCAAGTTCAGTGGAGTGGAAAGGGAGTGGTAAGAAGCACATTAAAAAGAAAGCATGGCATATGGTCATGTTTGTGTTATGAATCAGTGCACTGGATTACAAAAAAGGAGCAGCGGGAAATCGCACGCTGAGAACACCGATAAGCATACAGTGTGACGCAACTCTAGAAATAATATTGAAAGGTAAAAGAATTTAGAATAAAAAAGATATTGAATCGTCGCGACGGCACGTACATCACAGTCCCCGTAGCCGTCGAAGTCTCTACAATGAAATTATTTTTTGAACAGCTCTGATAGCGCCCACGCAACAATGGTTGCTTGTATACTGTCAAACGCTCATATTCTGCGGCCTAAAGCTCATGGCGCAGTGCGAAAACGAGCACGCGGCGAAAGCGAAACAGTGCGCGGACAAGCATGCAGACGCGCAGTCGGTCGCTGCGAATCTGTGCGATCGCTGCATTGAGGCTTCATTCTATTACGCTACATTTAGTTATACAAACACTATAAGAACATATTTCACATAGTTTGCTCTCAGCGTTTACCTACCTTTCACGCAAGAAGCCGGTTCGGGAGACTCCATCGCGGTGACCGCGCGCAGTGGCGTTCACTGTACGTATTCGGTAAAGAGATAGAGTCTGTAAACGATTGTGTGCTTTCAGTTTGCCCAAGATTATTATTTAGACAGTAAAAAACATCTCTCGTTTCGAAAGTACTTACAGAAATGTCCGGGAGAGCTCGCGCGTGGTGTTTTCAGTGAGCGCTGACAGCAAAACCTATGAGGAGCGCGCCACGTGATCCCTCATACTACGCCAGCGAGGCGCTTCCGATAGATGGCGACTCCGTAACTCCTCGCCGCCAATAGCGCCCAGGAAGAGACTTAACAATTGCTAGCAAGTACAGCGGGGCGTGGCATTTCCGGATGCGGCGGACGTTTGTGTGCAAGCACAAGTAAGAGCGGGCGCGGGATAGCATATAACGGGGCTTTTGCTCCTTGAACATTTGACTCTGCCGAGGCACTACAGAGAAGTTTCTTTGCACGTGTTGCATGCGTTTGTCCATCGGCGTGCCGGCATTGCGAAGTGGGGTCGAGTTTACACTCGGACGCTGGCTGCCGGCGCGGTGAAACAGGTGAAGCAACGAGCACTGACGCCCCATTTAGCGATCGCTGTGGCGGACACTGTCTCAAATCTGCGGCGCTCAGTGAGTCAGTCGTGCCGGATGATAGCTTTCTCCCGCCTTGCAGCGATTCACCTTCCGAATAATATCAAAGATGTTTCCGTGAGAGCCCTAGGGACCGTAGTAGAGGCTGGGCCGCATATATTGAAAATATAGAAGGCTGAGCACCTTAGCAACCGTTGTTGAACGCGAGTGGCTGAAAGGGGGCCAGTGACTCTCGACGCCCCTGCAACCGCTATGAGAATACGTCGTGCCACCCTACCGCATTTTACACTACCCTAACATAGAGCTAACCTAGCCTAACCTAACGTTAACCAAAGCAAACGTGGCCGAGACGCAAAGACAATAATCCTGACGGCGTAACCGCTGTGCGAATACGCCGCGCTACCCTAACAACTTTGACGCTAACCTAACGTGGCAGGGACGCAAAGACAATATTCAGCACGGCGTAACCGCTGTGAGGATACGCCACGCCATCCCAACGCCTTTTACGCTAACCTAACCTAAGGTAATATAAACCTAACCTGAACCTAACCTAGCCTAGCGCTAACCTAACGCTAAAGTAAAGTTAACCTAACCATAACGTGGCGGAGACGGGAAGATAATAATCCGCTGCGGGAATACACCGCGCCACCCTAACGCCTTTTACGTTAGCCTAACCTAGGCTTCCTTATGTCAGCAATCTTACGCTTTTTAATTAACTTGGAAAGTTCTGCCAGTTATATTCTAGTTGTAGGGTTAGAGGCTTTCATACATTGGCGTTTTCTAATAAGATCTTTCGTCTCCTGCGATCGCTTACCAGTATCCTGTCTAACAAAGTTACCACTGACTACTATTGCACACTCCTTAATGATGCCCATAACATAGTCGTTCATTGCTTCAACACTAAGGCCCTCTTCCTGAGTTAAAGCCGAATACCTGTTCTATAGCTTCATCCGGAATTCCCCTGTTTTCCCTATTGCCGCTAACTCATTCATCGGCTTCTTACGTACCAGTTTCTTCCGTTCCCTCCTCAAGTCGAGGCTAATTCCAGATCTTGCCATCCTATGGTCACTGCAGCGCACCTTGCCGAGCACGTTCACATCTTGTATGATGCCAGGGTTAGGGTAGAATATGAAGCCTATTTCATTTCTAGTCTCGCCATTCTGGCTCCTCCACGTCCACTTTGGGTTATCCCGCTTGCGGAAAAAGGTATTGATTGTCCCAATATTATTCAGTTCTGCAAACTCTACTAATAACTCTCCCCTACTATTGCTATATTCTATGCTTTATTCCCCAACTGACTTGTTTCCAGCCTGCTTCATGCCTACTCTGGCATTGAAGTTGCCCATCAGTATGGTGTATTTCGTTTTGACTTTACCCATCGCTGATTCCACGTCTTCATAGAAGCTAATATAAGTATAGGTGTAAGTATAATATAAATAGAATTGAGTATGCTCTCAGGAATGGATGAAGCCTAAAAGCAGTGAAGAAGAAACTAGGAATAGGCAAGAATCAGATGTGTGCGTTAAGAGACAAAGCCGGCAATATCGTTGCTAATATGGATAAGATAGTTCAAGTGGCTCAGGAGTTCTATAGAGATTTATACAGTACCAGTGGCACCCACGACGATAATGGAAGAGGGACTAGTCTAGAGGAACTTGACATCCCACAAGTAACACCGTAGGAAGTAAAGAAAGCCTTGGTAGCTATGGAAAAGGGGAAGGCGGTTGGGGAGGATCATGTGTACAGCAGTTTTGTCGAAGGATGGTGGGCAGATTGTTCTAGAAAAACTGGCCATCCTGTATACGTAATGCCTCATGACATGGAGCGTACCGGAATCTTGGAAGAACGCCAACATAATCTTAATCCATAAGGAAGGGGACGCCAAAGACTTGAAAAATTATAGACCGATAAGCTTACTGTCCGTTGCCTACAAAGTATTTACTAAGGCAACCGCAAATAGAATCAGGAACACCTTAGACATCTCTCAACCAAAGGGCCAGGCAGGATTTCGTAAAGGCTAATCAACAATACATCATATTCACACAATCAATGAGGTGATAGAGAAATGTGCGTAATATAACGAATCCTTATTTACAGCTTTCGTTTGTTACGAGAAACCGTTTGATTCAGTTGAAACCACATCAGTCATGCAGGCATAACGGAATCAGGGTGTTGAGGAGCCGTATGTAAAAATTATGAAAGATATCTATAGCGGCTCCACAGCCACCGTAGCCCTCCATAAAGAAAGCAACAAATTCCCAATAAAAAGGGCGTCAGGTAGGGAGATACGATGTCTCCAATACTATTCACAGCGTGTTTACAGGAGGCATTCAGAGACCTTGATTGGGAAGAAGGGGGGATGAGAGTTACTGAAGAATACCTTAGTAACTTGCGATTCGCTGATGATATTGCCTTGCTTAGTAACTCCGGGGACCAATTGCAATGCATACTCACTGACCCGGACAGGCAAAGCAGAAGGGTGAGTCGAAAAAATTAATCTGAAGAAAACGAAAGTAATGTTTAACAGTCTCGGAAGAGAACAGCAGTTTACGATAAGTTGCGAGGCACGGGAAGTGGTAAGGTAATACATCTACTTAGGGCAGGTAGTGACCGCGGATCCGGATCATGAGACTGAAATAATCAGAAAAATAAGAATGGGCTAGGGTGCGTTTGGCAGGCATTCTCAAATCATGAACAGCAGGCTGCCATTATCCCTCAATAGAAAAGTGTATAACAGCTGTGGCTTACCAGTACTCACCTACGGGGCAGAAACCTGGAGACTTACGAAAAGGGTTCTACTGAAATTGAGGACGACGCAACGAGCTATGGAAAGAATGATATGTGTAACGTTAAGGGGGGGATAAGAAGAGAGCAGATTGGGTGAGGGAACAAACGCGTGTTAATGACATCTTAGTTGGAATCAAGAAAAAGAAAGGGGCTTGGGCAGGGCATGTAATGAGGTGGGAAGATAACCGATGGTCATTAAGGATTACGGACTGGATTCCAAGAGAAGGGAAGCGTAGCAGGGGGCGGCAGGAAGGTAGGCGGACAGATGAGATTAAGAAGTTTTCAGAGACAACATGGGTACAATTAGCACATTACCGGGGTAGTTGGAGAAGTATGGCGGAGGTCTTTGCCCTGCAGTTCTTAACCGCGGAGGCGAAAATTCACTTGGAGTGTCCTATAATTCACATTGCCATAAAAATAATTTATGGACGCGGGGAATACGCGCCGCTCTGGTCCAACCAGTTGTGGGACCGCAAAATGTCAAGTGCTGTTGCTATAGTCTTGTTGTCATTTTTACCGTATATAAAGTTTTTCAAGCAGAGCGTTATTAGCTGACTTCCTCGTTTCTCAAATGTCCAAACCATGTTTTTCGGTGTTTTCTGGTTGACGAACGACCACTGGATGAACAAGTCCCGATTACAGGTGTAGATTCATTTCTGTTTTATTGTGATAGCAGTTATATAGGCACTCCAGGCGCATTTGTGCCGTCGGCATCGCCGTCGTCGTGATGTTCTGTGTAAAGTTCAAGGGCGATAACATCGTCACCAATCGCCGTATGCTGTATGTGCATGTGAAAGCATGCGAGGGGAGCCGACGATCGCGGCTCAATATGGCGCGCGTGAGGGAGGAAAGCGGATAGCAAGCGCGCCGTCATCCGCCGCGTGGAAGGCCGTGGGGGCGATGGAAGGGAGAGAGGGCGGCGTTGTGCTCCGCGAACAATCGCGTATTTCGCGCCCCGGCTCAAAGGGAACTTGGGATTACGGCTAAATCTCGCACGCGAAATGGAGGAAAGCGCGGGGCAGTGCGGAAGGGAGGCAGGGAGGGGGGGGGGGCGCTTGTTTTTCGCCAGCAACTGCGTACTTAGCACGCCGTTCCTTGAAATCGGTCTTCAGACGGCTCATACTTTTGTGCTTTTTGTGTTCTCCCTGCTGAGTTTGCGTTGAAACGATAGACAGCAACAGGGTCACTTCACTCGCCGGTGCTGCTGCGCTTGCTCACGCCAGCGTTTTGAGAGCGAGTGTCCGCGGTCATCGAGCGTGATGTGTTCATGTTTGCTTGTGAGCGCTGACACCATGCTTGTTAGCTCAGTTAGTAAGCCAATGTTTCCAAGTTTATACGGCCGATAAAACTACTATCTTTACTTCGTACGGCTGTCTACTACTTTGCTATCCCAATCGATGCTTTGTCTTTCTGGCGAGTGTTTTTTTTTTTGTCACCTCTACTTCTTCGAACAATCGGCAGAAACCTCCCCGACTTCCCTCACCGTTCCTTATGCGCCCGCTTTTTTCGCTACCCAGCTGGCGTTGGCGAATAATAAGCTATATGAATGCTTCTAAGGAAAGCAGTTGTTGCCTGGACGACGACAAGTCGCCTAGTAAAAAAATTGGCTGCAGTAAGATTCCTTGTTCAAGTTCCGTCGATCACTTGTCATTTCCGCCTCCCTCTGAGCCTCTGTCCTTTGTGGATTTCAATATTTCTTGGTATTTTGAGTTAAACCTAGGCATCCGAATTTCCTTGCACTATACATTGTTCTTTTAGACCAAGTAACACATTGCAGCGATAGTGTTACCGATAATACCATCATTTGTTTTCTCCCTTATCACAATAATGACCCTTCCTTCTAGGCTGTGGACAAGCTGACATACATTTACTATTGATGCTAATCAATGGCACAGCTTAAGTGTGTTGACTACTTAAACAATTATAATTCTGCTTTTGAGGTATACGAATGGTGACGAGACTGTCCAAGCATACGCGTATATATCTCCAACGTATTAAAAAAAACTGCGATATATGAAAGTGTGTGTGACAGAATAAGGCAGACAACCTCTCCGCTACTGCAACTATACGAAGCCGCGCCGTTGTGTAGTGCAGTAGGAATACTGGAGCACTGTCCTTCCTTGCGTCCGCCTTGTGCGGGCACAGTTGTAAATTACGTCAAGATGTGACCTTCGGGATGTCTTTCTCTTATTCTCTCCTCTTGTGCAGCTAACGGCGGCAGGCAGCACGCGGGCCTCCGAGGGGCGGTGGTGTTGCTTCTGGTTGTCTCAAGGCTGCTGGCGGCTTCGACGTAGTCCGACTGCTAATTAGAGTCTGCAGCGTGATTCAGCGCAACCGGGCCAACGTGTCGACGGGACTGGTAGGACCGAGAAGTCTACGAAGAGGAGGTCCGGACACACCCACAAGCTCTGGGCCGGAGCAATGAGCTCTCCGGCTCGTCGAAGCCAGAGCCCGGCTGAGAGGTTGCATTTTTCAGCGGACGCTAGATATAGAATCGCGGCATTCAGTATCTGGACGGTTGTTCCTGAAGTGTATTTTCCTCGTTGCCGAGACCTGCTCAGATGTATGAATGGTGCAATGTTACCCTTTACGCTGGCGGTACATTGCTGGAATGACATACTCACAATGTTTTCTTTCTTGTTATATGTATTTTTTTCTTTAGAAGAATGGTTCTTTTTCAAAAAACTTTCATCAGTCATGGCAATATCCTCTGACCCTACGTGTGGCTGCACACGCGGCGATTTCTGTTTCAACTGCGAGGTATTCGTTCTGAGAAACTCGTTTAAATTTCATTTGCAGTGTCGTGCTACTGTCGAATGGATGACTATTATTCCCTTCCATGATGACACGGCTGTCGAATTTGCCCGGAAAAGGTTTGCTCTGACCTGCGGTGTCCCAGGCAATTGCTTGGAGTGCCTGAAAGAGACGCCCGGGATTTTCCTCGCTATCACTTCTGTTTAAGGATTTGCATTCTGAAATCGGCACACTATCCAACTTACTGGGAGCATAGTGGGACGTAATATACGGCACTGATCTGCATTCAAGGGAACTATATTATATGACCGTAGGGGAAAACGTGCTGACCGAAGGGCTAAATGACGCCCTTCAAAAATGTTTATCACTCTTTTGAGATTTTTCTATACGACATAACAAATGTCATGAAGCTCTCGCGCATGTATTTTTTTTAACGCTCCACACGCCGTATTTTCCTGTCGAGATGTGCATGCGTGCCCCAGGGTTTCGCACTGTTCCTGACGGGAAAGAGCGCAGTGCACGCACATTGTTGTGGGACAAGATCAGCCGTAAGTGATACGTATTTCTGTCGCCTTACATTCAGTCAAGCTGACCAGCACAATCGATGGATTTGTATGTGTGGCGCTTGAGATGCCAACGCGGTGGTGCGGGAGCTGTATTTTCAATCGTGCATGGCTTTACTCTCGGCACAAGTTATCGGTTCTCGCGGGAAAGAACTGCTCTGTCATTTTAAACAATCTTGGAAATTGTTCTGATTAGAACTTTGATAGTCAAGTGAGCAGAAGACGGAGTCTCCTTTTTTTTCCAAACACATCCGCAGCCGATATTCGAACGTACGCAAATACGCCTGTGCCTAATGCTAATTTTCGGACATTAATCAACACGCACAACAAAAACAACAGCGTGGCTGAAAACAACTTGATATCCTGCACTGGTCTTTGTTAGGTAATAAAAAATATATCATAATTGGACGTCATCAAGATCGTGCAGGATGTTGCCGGAAGTGCTCCTACATTTATGGTAATATTTGAACAAATTGAACGGACCCGCGGCTTTCTTAATGCCGCTTTTAAGAGATGTTGAGAAGTTGTGACAATTTCGAAGGAAAAAGCACTTTGAGTAGGGCGTTATATTAACATGTCATGCGGGCGTAGGTATTTGGGTACGCTGGTTCTCAAGAATGTGAGCATTGAAATAATTTATAAGTGCTAAGTCAAGGGTTGGCGTCATAGAAAGTATTCGTGACATAAATGCCCTCTGGAGGAGAGAGCGTGTGAGGCGTCTGAATTTCTTTCTATGATTCCACAGCTTTGGTGTATAGATTGTTCTCTTGTGTATAGACGTCAGTATTGTTTTGAAGTAATTTGTCATGCAAATTTCAGAGGTAAATTGACAACAAGGATATACGAGAAGATAGGATGACTAAGGCTTTACCGCAGAACCATGGCTGCGTATGTGTAGGGACGCCTATATTTAGTGTGGTGTGAATTCCGTAAACGGCAATATAATTTGCAGCGCACTCATAGCAAACCACGCTATACGCGATGGTCTTTTCTAAGTTTTATGCACTTTTTGAATATCGCTTGTCGCAGGTACATGACTCTAGTCCTTGAGCTGTATTACTCAGAGAGGCGGACATTATTTTCACGAGGAATTGAAACAGAGATTTAGCTAATTACCAAAAGGTCACTAATTAGCTACTTGATTACATCGCAGCGCAGATTGCCATCTAGGCATTGTAGCCGGTGAGTTTACAAGGCGTATCCACTTGGAATGAACTTCCAAAAGGGCACCAGTTTGGAGGTATGCCTCATTAAACTCTGTTAAAAAATGCGTTGTTGTTCCACCTATCTTTTTTTAGAAGACTTTCTTTTATGCATTGAAGCGCAAGAGTGACTGAAACGCCCATGTATTTTATCCCACGCTTTGGGAAATTATATCTCGGAACTGGCGTCATCCTGGAAATTAATTTCTGCAAACTCACTGGCTGCAATTCGTGAATCACAATATGTGCCGTACAGTAATTAATTAAGCAGTTAATTAGTGAATGTTCGTTAAATGGCTCAATATGCGTTTCGATTTCTCGTGCTTGTGATGTTCGCCTCTATTGATAAATCAGCTCAAGAACAAGAATTATGCTATCTGCCACAGGTGATAATTAAAAACTTGGAGTACGCTTAGGCTTCGCCTTCATGAGTGGAACGCGACATTCAAAGATCCGCGACTGCTTCTCACGCTTCCCGGCTACTGCAGCTTATGTAACCGTAATATTTACCGGGACATGCTGGTGGCGAACGCTATGCACAAAGGCGAGTTTTCTTGTAGAAACGCGGCTTCTTGCGTGGGCCGATCCCGGAGGTCGTGCAGAAACGTGCCAAAAAATTACATCATTTTCAGGTTTCTGTTTCGCACTTTCAATATTTAAGCCTGAGAATATTCAACATAAAAGGCATGCGCTGTCGTTGTTTTGTTTCATGATATTTGTTTTTGGGGTTTCATTCTCAAAATTCCGGCGAATAACTTTGTCAAGAATGTAAGACAAGGTACGAGCAACTTTAGTGATAGACTGGTGTGGCAGTTAAACCCGCATATATCGCATGTCATATAGCAAAGCATGGCCTACACTGACACCTAAATGCATGCGGATATTATCGCTCGCGGACAACTCCGCCGACACCGGATTTCCTGCGACATGGGCCTTAAACTTCCGGAAAACGCAACAATGATCGCCCCGTATATAGCTTCAGTAGTGCACTTTCTTCATGCATATATTATTTCGCGCAGCTTTTCCTTAGGCCGCTGAAAGAGAGGGCGCCAGTCCCAACGTCTTGCATTTGTCATTTGGAATAATAAGAGGGAATGCCGTAAGCGCTCGAAATTCATCAGAATCCTAATTCTGTTTTTCGTTATCACGAGCA
Source organism: Dermacentor variabilis (assembly GCF_050947875.1). NCBI lineage: Eukaryota > Metazoa > Arthropoda > Arachnida > Ixodida > Ixodidae > Dermacentor > Dermacentor variabilis. Next base: position 2,636,081 of record NC_134572.1, on the reverse strand, counting down.
TATTAGGAGCTAGCATGAGTTGAGGTATTTCCATAAGGTATATGTCTCACGTGGCAAGACTGCGTATAAATTCTTTGCTTTCCTTTATTCACAAATGCTTTGGACAGCTCAGCGTCGTCGTTTCTGAGGATGTGAACAATGGCTACACAACCTAAAGTAAGGGACATCTACAGCAGGATATGAAAATAAATTTTCATAGAAGCTCTTTCATTTACCACAGCTGATCTTCAGTGAACACTGATGGAAATCTTGCAATTTGCGGCTGTAAGTGAGAGGTAGAAGAAAATCTACTTGTGACTGGCCTATTTCTATCGCTCAAACACCCAAGGTAAATTAAAGGTTCGAACTTGGTCTTGACATTGGTACACCCTGCAACGTAATGAAAGCGGCGCTGCAGCTGCCTCACACTGCTCCGAGAAATGGCAGTCCTTCTTATGGGAAATTGGGATGATGAAAATTTTTTCCCGGCCACATTAATTTTGCTTTAAAGCTTAAATAATAAGAAAATAAGAGTACACCTAAGCGCTTCTTATGGGTTGTGGATGCGAAAGCATGAACGTCCAACTGAGCGTCGCCGAGTGGTCCTTCGAGTTATCAACTCGTCGCGGGCAAGCCAGCTCGTTGACACGATTGGCCATCGCTTCCTAGATAGCAGAAGGCCAGTGCACTTCGATCCGTGACGTCATGCTTCATTGCCCGACTGCCATATAATCTAATGGGGACGCTCTGGAGTAAGCCGCGGTGATTTTGACGTCACGCCGGTGCAGGCAACGGAAGTTTCAGTCCAGGTAGCATCATGTCATCAAGCAGAGTGCAGAGGCCTTTAGCCCAGACGACCGGGTTCCGAGTGTGGGGGCTCGTAGGTTCGAAGCTCACTACCGCCAACGTTCTTCCTTTCGAATGAATTATGTTTTTATGCATTATTTCCGTTTTTATGGCGATTACAGAGGCTATGTTAGAACGCAGGCAACAGCTTGTGCGGAAGAGGAACGCGCGTATAGCACAGGCTTCCGAGAGCGGAGGTGACGTGGCGTCGCGGAGGTGCCCTCTCCCCTCAAGCAACACATGGCGCGGCAGCAGGTGTTTCCCTCTCGCCGGCTGTGCTCCGTCGAGGCGCGCACGTGACGTGGCATAGCAGCCAATCGGTATTTAGGTGCCGTTGTGCTACTACAGACGCTTGACGTTTCGTTCAGTGGGCCGTTTGATGCTTTCAGATCAATTACGTTTTTTCCTTGGAAGCATTCGGCCGGTAGCTCTGGCTGAACTGAATTGACGGGGCTTTTTTTAAAGCTTTACCACGCGACAATTATGTTTATTAGAACTGTGCCACAACTTGTCCTTCTGATCTGTTCAGTCGACTGTGGCAGCTTCGAAAAAAAAAACTGATAAAATTATCTACGTTGTTTCTCTATTTTTTTAAATTCCAGAAATAGACAGCTGCCAAGATTTATCGAAAGAATTAAAATATTGTTTAGATTTAATAGGTAGAAGTTACAATTTGCCCTGACGCTTTCTGCTGCATCATTTTCATGTCTACTTGCTTTGTTGGTGACACGTACTGCAATGTACCCTGCAATTACGTGTTTTTGTGACGACAGTGGGAATAGACATGACAAGACAGTTATAATGTGTTTTTGATAGCAGTGAACGTGCTCGAGTGTTTCTACGCAGTTTCCAAGTTGAATGTGTGTCCGCAGCAAAAGCTAATTCGAGGACAAGAACGAGTAGCGTATCAGTTTTCATAATGAATTTTTTTTCCGAGAAAGATCGTGGTGCTTCTGGAGAAAAGTTTTTTGATTGACTATTGTATCAATAGCGTGAAAAATCAGCAACTGCCGGCCCAGGACAGGTACGCGAGCTTACCGGAACCGCATGTCGTAGTGTGTAGTACTGCTTCCAGCTGAATGAAGGCCAGAAGCAGACAGATGATGGACAATTTTTCGGTGGTCTGAAATGTAGTAGCGAACAATGTGGAGAAGCAGGAACTGTTCTTTAAATTATTTTTTGCGATCTTGCTTTATTGTTATGGTCACATCCAGGTTGTTACATACGTTGCTGCATATAAGCGCGTGCTGGAATTCGTGTAATGTGGGAAGAAAAAAAATTATGTTCTCGCTTGTTGAAAGTGTGTACGGGGCAGTTGGCATGAGGTGTGATATGTCGAGTGTTTTTTTTAGTTCGAAGATAATTTATTGAAATATTTTGTTAGTAATAGCTGTATTACGCATTTCTAGGGGAATTTCGGCAAGCGGCGGGAATAACCTGCATAAAAAGTCGCAATGTACAAGCAGATGATATTCACTAATGAACTCTTTATTTATTCACTGCAGAGCACGTGCCACAATTGCCAAATTGACAACGATCAATAGTGAAATAGGGTCTACTATTCACACTGGCGCATAGCAATATTCATAGGAAAATTTGACCACTTTCGGTAATTATTTTACCGCAGGAGTTGGAAAGTTTATATCTCGTGCATATAATTTTCAAAAGACAGAGAAATAAAATTATGCAGATGCAACACACGCTTTGGTATCGGTGTGAATCTAAGCTCTCTTAAAGCGATAAATTAATGACCTAATAGTTCGGCGGAAGCCCGCAAGGTGTAGAGAAGAAATTAATAAAAGGGAAATGGAGACACCCACCAAAACGTAGCAAGTTGCTACAAAGGAAACCCATACGGGCTCTTCGAAAGAAAAGCCTCGCAAGTGAAAAAAAAAAAAAGAAACTGCGAGGCTTTTCTTTAGAGGAACCCGTATGGGTTTCCTTTGTAGCAAATTGCTACGTTTGGATGGATAACTCATTTTCCCTTTAGTAAGCGATAAATTAAAGCATACAAATCTGTTCCATCTTCTACAACGTGTTTTGCAACGTGCCGATTACATATGCCTGTCCTGCCAATCGACAAGGCGTCGTAATCTTCATCACACGACCTGCTTAATTCACCGATTTACCAGGATCAGCCCACTTTTCATCACGCCATCCCTGGGGTCGATGTAGTTTACTAGCACACTGCCTCCGCGACTCCTCCACCTTATAAGTCAAGAAAACGAAGCAGCAGTCACACGAATACCGGGAAGGAAGGTCTAGAAATATTCGTTTTAGTAGACTTATGCGCCTGAATGTTTGTATTTGTTGCACGGAAGATATTCAGGTACTGTTTGTTGTTTCAATGCATTATTCCGTGAAATACAAAGCCGGCGACCAGCACATCCGTAGGCCTAGCGCATACTTATAAGACGCTTCGTTATATGAGTGACGTACTATACGTAAGCAATTTGGCAAGACAAGAGCAATGCCACGGAACGCACTGTTCGAGAGGGTCCGCCTAAAATTTCACCTTATTTGGTAAAAAAATCTGGCAACATATCAAAGGCTTTTCTCATCAACTGCCCACAATTCAAGGCATTCTTTGAACTTCGTATTACACCATCATAAAGGTGCAAAGTATCGCCACAAAATTGTGCATACCATTTTAAAGCGGCGCTCCTAGGCGCCCGTTCCTGCGTCGGTGTCGGTGGCGTAAGCGAGGAACAAGCACAGCGAAATATGAAAGAGCAAACGCGGAGCGGGAGACGAAAGACCCGAGCCGCGAACGGCGAAGACCAATGAGAGTGGCCCCCTCAGTGACGTGCGTGCGGGGAAACTGGTGTCATGCGGACCCGCCCGACCGCTCGATGCGGCGTACTCGTATCTGGTCTCAGCCGGACCGCTCGTTTCGTACCATCGTCTGGTCGCGTCAGCTCTCTCTCACGCTTGTTTGGTTCGCTTGGTTTGGTCTCGTTGGCGCTTGTTTCGATTGCCATGATTTACGATTGCTTTGTAATCTGATTGTACGCGCGACGCGACTTGTGTAGTACTTCCTGGAAGACACGCGGCACCAGCGATTACACTGGAACCTTCGATGAGTCACGCATAAAAGCCGACGCGCTTGACCCGCAGATGAGATTTTCGACGATTGCCGACTCTGCTACATGTTTCTCTCAAATTATTTGCCGCAATATGTCGCGAAATGAAAACACGTATGGAGCTCCGCTCAAATTTTGCGTTAGCGGGTATCGTAATCAGAGCTAAATTTTTTGTGGCACCCACGGCAAGTGATATGCGTTAGGTAGCATGCTTTATGGGTACCGAACTGAGGCGAAACCTCAGCGGTAGGCGACGTACGGGAAATTGCGAAATATCATAGAGAAACACATTTATCTGCGGCACTTAATTGAGAAGTTACGTAGTTAGAGCAGCTTACGCTTAGATTTCTATGTTTTCTATTGGCGTTTTTTTTTTGTCCTTATCGGACATTTTTTGTAAAGGGCTATGATTTGTGCCTGAATGATCAAACCAGAAAATTAGAGTTAATGAAGAGCATATTGAAAGTTGTGCTAGTATAAGGATTTCTCCTAAGCCGATATTTTTCAGTAGTGCTCAACTTTAGTTACGAAAATGTAGCAAGTGCATTCAGTGAATCAATAATTAAATTAATTAATAAATTTAAAGATCAGCTGCATGGGCATTGTGATTTCCATACCGGCATTCCTACAATTCACCGGAAAAGGTGGGAAACCGTCCTATCACAGGCGATATTGAAAAAGAAAATGTTCTTGCACAGAAGAAAAGAAATAAATTAAAGGAGCCGGCAAATACAGCTTAATATTAGAACTTTAGTCGCGTGTCGAGTGACATTGCTTTTTTTTTCTTCTCTCTTCAAGTGGAGAAAACAGAAGTGGCTTGTTCTCCTAGTATTACCTTAGGCACTAAACCGTCTGAAGGCACATCTCATTACGCGTACTTTTTGTTTAGTTAAACGTGTACTGTGAACAAAACACAGTTAAGCTCCATATGGCGACTTGGCGTATGCTGTTGCTGCACACGTTCACATGCTTTTTTTGAACGCTTGTTGACATTCGCTGTACATAACATGAGACCGTCTATTTTCATCCCTCGTCGCTTAAATTAGCAGAATAGCGAATCAAGTATTAAAAACGTTTTCATTTGGAAATGGTTAGGCGGCTGCAATATTCGCATCGTATGAAATAATTTGAAACATCCAGTGGGACTTTCTGAACGAGTAGTTTTGAAAGAGCCCCATTCATTTAGACATCTGATTGTGGACATCACATTGGGCATACCAAGGAAGGACAATGCTGAGAATTGTTTGGCCAAATGGTCGATAAAGCTCGGGGCTTCATATTCATTCTATATATATATATATATAACGGAGTACTGTTCATCTTGAATGCTCAAGCGTACTGTCAGTTTTCATCATGAATTTTACATTGTTTGATTATTCAAAAATACTTGAAGAAATCGCTACGCAATCGTTAAAATAAATATAGGCTGTAGTTATGAACCTCTCTGACGTTGCTCAAAGTTCTTGTACTCTAGATGATACGGGAGGCCTTGTTAAAACTTTTCCACTATAAGAACGAGGTTGTTGCTTGCATATCCCGTTACAATGTTTATTGTGCAAAACGCCCCATTCTGCAATCATGAACACGCAGCCAACTTACTGACAGTTGTGCTTTGGCAAGGCAATCTTCAGTGAATAATATATTAATGTAAAGCATGAACTACAGTGCTTTTAATTATACTGGCCTTTGGGGACTACGCAGTTGTGTACATATATTCTTCTTGTCCGTAGAATTAAATAGCTGAAAATTAAAACTAAGAACAGAATTGTACAACACGATGTATATGCTGTAAAGAGCTTCAGTAAACGAGTTGCCAGTCCTTGGATTTGTCTGCCTCTTTGAACACTGTTCTCTGCGTGATGATTGTGCGAGGACAGCTTGTTCCTTGCTGTGTGCATGAAGAAACCTTGGCTGACGTATTTCGGCGTTGGTGGCCGACTATTAGGTAAGTCCCAAACAATGTAATGCTCCTCAGTAAGGAAGCCTTCATTGCTGTGAGGACAGCTTATGTCACTCTGAAAGCTTCCTTACTGAGGGGCCCTCAGCGAAGGCTTCCTCAGTGCTTCCTCAGCGTAAGGTTGCTCCGGGCTACATTAATTAATGCGTCCTTACGCTGCTCCCTGCCCTGTACGAGCGCTTCACCTCAGTGCTGGCGCACGTGATGTTAGCATGCGCATGCGCGCTGTGGCCCGCCTGCGGAGTAGCGCGAGCACGATGCCAGCAGTTAGCGTTTTTTTTTTTTTAGTCGCACATTCGGCATGAGTGCTGTCTCGCAACGACGGCATGCTAGTGTTGCTGGACCATATATATTTTTTACTCGAATTTTCATATTTGTGCCAGCTACGTCGTTGTGGAGTGCGAGGCGATAAAACTTGATGGCGTCTGGTTAACACGACGCAACCGATCAAGGGCGTTGTTTTCAAGACGATTCTGTCTACTATAGGCTATGGGTTGTTTTCCAAAGTAACACATTGTGGAGGGCTAAAATAACAATAATCAGTAATTGCGCGCAACAAACCGAAATAAGACTCGAAGTTTCGCTCAAAAGACAAAGCACTGATAGTGATCGATAGCAACGCATCAGACAGTTAGGTGAAGTAATGTTCATAGATTATAAGCTGTATAAGTTGCAGTGACCATTCGCTTACTATCTTAACAAACCTAATTTCCCGCGCTTACAAACTGGAGAATATATTTCTTTGTGACCGTGAACCCTGGCTGTCACAAGGCTCTCGTGGCGAGGAACGCCAGCAGCAACAGCGAGCGCGTGTGCTTGTTCCTCACAGAGCCTGCTGGCTTGACGGTTACGAATGCGTCGCGCGCAGAGTTTCATATACCTATAACTAGAGGGAAATCTGGCGCTGCTATCGTTCACTCATCAAGGAAATGATGGGAAGTACAGGCTACGGATTGGTATTTTGTCGGCTACGGATTGGTATTCTGGCGAACAAGTCTACAGGTATTTTTTGGCAGTTTTGGTTTCCCTCCAAGCGCCATTGCTATAACCAACAGTGGGACGGTGCGATATAAAGCTCTCTACCTTTGTTCTGTTGCTCGAAGTGGCGATAGGGCGCTGGGCCAGCGGATAGGCCGATGTTGTGTCGTACTGGGGTGAGTTATGGTTGGCTTGGAACACCCCGGGCAATAACGATGCTCAAAGGCCATGCCTCATCGAAACGGAGGATGGATTTCTAATTTGCTATGGTTGTCTCGAGTGGTTGCCGGTCTGGCAGGCGCCCTGCAGTGATGACAGGCCCCTTATGTGTGCGACTCTGGGGTGAGAACCCTTCTCACAAAGTGTGCGACCAAGGAGAGAACTTTCCGTGAACTGTCCGACTCTAGAGAAAGAATCAGCCGCCCATCCCCGACCAGATTCCGCGGATTGCCGCCAGAGGAGGCAAGCACGTGCAACATCGCCCATGAGAAAAGGAGCAGCCGCAAAGCAACGACGGGGACGGGCAGCATCGCCCAGGAGAGAAGGAGCAGCGGCAAGGAAACTATGGGGGCGTGCAACATCGCCCAGATGAAAAGCAGGAGCCGCAAAGCGATGACGGGGACTCAGCGCATGTCACGTGACGTTAACGTGAGCAAGATCCCGCCTACGAATTTAGTGGGCCTACGTAAGGGGTCCTGCAATGTACTTTTTAAATTCATTCATTCATTCTCTTCGTATCCTTCACCTACCATTGCATAAACAGTGTAAGTTTCGCACTAGAAAACGTCTCGTCCCTGCCTGGTCGCCATGGTTTACCGGACGCCTGCAGCCTGCCGACAACGCCAAGGTACCCAATCCTAATACTAACGCCGGTCGAGGTTCGAGAAACAGGCGTTGCATAACTGGTTGGCAGGGATGGGATACGCTACTCTGGAATCCCCAACTTTGGATGACATCTAAGAGATCGTCTCCTCTTCGTCCTGGTGAGAACGTTCGGAAGGAAGGTGTCAGGATTCATGACTGCATATGGTGAGTGCACAGATTTGCTTCACTAAGATATCGCTTGGCTTTACGTATTGTTTTGGGGAAGTACAAAGCAGTGATTTTTCTTTAACCGTTGATGGAAGTTTTGCGTACGTCTAGGTTGTTATAGAGTGAAGAGTTAGCAGCACTAGGGCATCCTCGACCTTGAAGGCACCAAAGAAGCCGGAATTGTTTAACTTGGCCAGAGAATTGGGCCTCCAAATTGCCGAATCAAAGAGAAAGCCGGAGATCATTGAGACGATCGAAGCGATCGGCGCAGACGATGATGAACTGAAGGAATACTTAGAGAGCATTGCGGATAAGGAGGAAGAGCGCAAGCGCCTAGAAGAAAAAGAAGAGCGTGTTGCACGCGACGCACTCGACAGGAGGCGCCTAGAGATTTAGTTTCTGAAGGCTCAAAATACTGAAAGACTTAGCGCAGAGGCACAAAAAACCGAGCGCAGAATGACAGACTTGATGGCACCCTGCGCAGTAAGCGGTGACATAGGCCTTTTCCGGTGCAGCTTGAGCGCGTGTGTGAGAAGGCAAAATTCGCGAGAAACACGTGGCCGCAACGCTTTCTTACGTTGTTGCCGCGTGAGGTAGCTGATATAATTTCCCGCACGGGCAAAAAAGAAGCAAAGCACTTCTATAAAGTCAAAGCGAATCTGCTTAAAAAGTATAGATTAGCAGCAGAAGCATTCAGGCGAAAATGCAGGGAGCTCGAGAAGACCAAAAGTGAGTCATACTCAGATTTGGCATACACCTTGGAGGTAAACCTGAAAGAATGGCTCAGAGAAGAGGGTGCACTCGACGACGCCGAAAAAAAAACAATGCAGTGCGTTGCATTAGAACAGTTCTTCCGCCGGCTGACAGAAAACATCAAGTATTGGGTTAGGGATAGGTCAGGCGTGGACACTATCACGAGAGCGGCCTATCTTGTTGAGCAGTACGTAACTCGCCGTGCGTTTGAAGGGAACAAAGCTCCGAAGAAGGAGATGAATAAATACAGACCCGGCAAACCAGAGCGATGGTCAAAGTCGAGACAGTATAAATTCAGATTCGATGAAAATTAGTGACGACAACAGCCAGGGAAAGGAGGAGTCACCCGAACAGAGGGCAGAAAGGCAAAAAAAAAAAAACTTCCGAGGCAAGGAAACCAGTAGTTTGCTACAACTGCCAGCAAATGGGGCATATCTCCGTGGGGTGCAAAAGTCCCAAGCTAGTGTTGATGTCGCTAAGTAGTAACTAGGAAAATCTGAAATTGCTAGAACCGTACATTCGATACCTCGTAGTAAACGGCAAACCGTATCGGTTGCTTCGCGACTAGGCAGCCACAATGAATGTGGTGCACCCGTCGCACGTGGAGGAAGGCCAGTTCACTGTAGAATATGCTTGGATAAGGCAAGCCGTAGAGGCCTCCAGTGCTTTCTCCCTGCGCCAAAGATTCGCATCGAAGGCCCTTTTGGTAATGGACATTGAAGCCGCCGTCTCGGCACATCTCCCGCCGCTGTATCCGTATTTCATCATCATCATCAGCCTTGTTACGCCCACTGCAGGGCAAAGGCCTCTCCTATACTTCTCCAACTACCCCGGTCATGTACTAATTGTGGCCATGTTGTCCCTGCAAACGTCTTAATGTCATCCGCCCACCTAACTTTCTGCCGCCCCCTGCTACGCATCCCTTCCCTTGGAATCCAGTCCGTAACCCTTAGTGACCATCGGTTATCTTCCCTCCTCATTACATGTCCGGCCCATGCCCATTTCTTTTTCTTGATTTCAACTAAGATGTCGTTTACCCGCGTTTGTTGCCTCACCCAATCTGCTCTTTTCTTATCCCTCAACGTTACACCCATCATTCTTCTTTCCATAGCTCGTTGCGTCGTCCTCAATTTCAGCAGAACCCTTTTCGTAAGCCTCCAGGTTTCTGCCCCATATGTGAGTACTGGTAACACACAGCTGTTATACACTTTCCTTTCGAGGGATAGTGGCAACCTGCTGTTCATGATTTGAGAAAGCCTGTCAAACGCACCCCAGCCCATTCTTATTCTTCTGGTTATTTCAGTCTCATGATCCGGATCCGTGGTCACTACCTGCCCTAAGTAGATGTATTCCCTTACCACTTCCAGTGCTTCGCTACCTATCGTAAACTGCTGTTCTCTTCCGAGACTGTTAAACAATACTTTAGTTTTCTGCAGATTAATTTTCAGACCCACCCTTCTGCTTTGCCTCTCCAGGTCAGTGAGCATGCATTGCAATTGGTCTCCTGAGTTACTAAGCAAGGCAATATCATCGGCGAATCGCAAGTTGCTAAGGTATTCTCCATCAACTTTTATCCCCAATTCTTCCCACTCCAGGCCTCTGAATACCTCCTGCAAGCATGCTGTGAATAGCATTGGAGATATCGTATCTCCCTGTCTGACGCCTTTCTTTATAGGGATTTTGTTGCTTTCTTTGTGGAGGACTACGGTGGCTGTGGAGCCGCTATAGATATCTTCCAGTATCTTTACATATGGCTCATCTACACCCTGATTCCGTAATGCCTCCTTGACTGCTGAGGTTTCGACTGAATCAAACGCTTTCTCGTAATCAATGAAAGCTATATATAAGGCTTGGTTATATTCTGCACATTTCTGTATCACTTGATTGATAGTGTGAATACGGTCTATTGTTGAGTAGCCTTTACGGAATCCTGCCTGGTCCTTTGGTTGACAGAAGTCTAAGGTGTTCCTGATTATATTTGCGATTACCTTAGTAAATACTTTGTAGGTAACGGACAGTAAGCTGATCGGTCTATAATTTTTCAAGTCTTTGGCGTCCCCTTTCTTATGGATTAGGATTATGTTAGCGTTCTTCCAAGATTCCGGTACGCTCGAGGTTATGAGGCATTGCGTATACAGGGTGGCCAGTTTCTCTAGAACAATCTGACCACCATCCTTCAACAAATCTGCTGTTACCTGATCCTCCCCAGCTGCCTTCCCCCTTTGCATAGCTCCTAAGGCTTTCTTTACTTCTTCTGGCGTTACCTGTGGGATTTCGAATTCCTCTAGGCTATTCTCTCTTCCACTATCGTCGTGGGTGCCACTGGTACTCTATAAACCTCTATAGACCTCCTCAGCCACTTGAACTATCTCATCCATATTAGTAACGATATTGCCGGCTTTGTCTCTTAACGCACACATCTGATTTTTGCCTATTCCTAGTTTCTTCTTCACTGCTTTTTGGCTTCCTCCGTTGTTGAGAGCCTGTTCAATTCTATCCATATTATAGTTCCTGATGTCCACTGTCTTACGCTTGTTGATTAACTTAGAAAGTTCTGCCAGTTCTATTCTAGCTGTAGGGTTAGAGGCTTTCATACATTGGCGTTTATTGATCAGATCTTTCGTCTCCTGCGATAGCTTACTGGTTTCCTGTCTAACGGCGTTACCACCGACTTCTATTGCGCACTCCTTAATGATGCCCATGAGATAGTCGTTCATTGCTTCAACACTAAGGTCCTCTTCCTGAGTTAAAGCCGAATACCTGTTCTGTAGCTTGATCCAGAATTCCTCGAGTTTCCCTCTTACGGCTAACTCATTGATTGGCTTCTTGTGTACCAGTTTCTTCCGTTCCCTCCTCAAGTCTAGGCTAATTCGAGTTCTTACCATCCTATGGTCACTGCAGCGTACCTTGCCGAGCACGTCTACATCTTGTATGATGCCAGGGTTCGCGCAGAGTATGAAGTCGATTTCATTTCTAGTCTCACCATTCGGGCTCCTCCACGTCCACTTTCGACTAACCCGCTTGCGGAAAAAGGTGTTCATTATCCGCATATTATTCTGTTCTGCAAACTCTACTAATAATTCTCCCCTGCTATTCCTAGAGCCTATGCCATATTCCCCCACTGACTTGTCTCCAGCCTGCTTCTTGCCTACCCTGACATTGAAGTCGCCCATCAGTATAGTGTATTTTGTTTTGACTTTACCCATCGCTGATTCCACGTCTTCATAAAAGCTTTCGACTTCCTGGTCATCATCACTGCATGTAGGGGCGTAGACTTGTACCACCTTCAATTTTTACCTCTTATTAAGTTTCACAACAAGACCTGCCACCCTCTCGTTTATGCTATAGAATTCCTGTATGTTACCAGCTATTTCCTTATTAATCAGGAATCCGACTCCTAGTTCTCGTCTCTCGGCTAAGCCCCGGTAACACAGTACATGCCCGCTTTTTAGCACTGTATATGCTTCTTTTGTCCTCCTAACCTCACTGAGCCCTATTATATCCCATTTACTACCCTCTAATTCCTCCAATAACACTGCCGGACTTGCCTCACTAGATAGCGTTCTAACGTTAAACGTTGCCAGGTTCAGATTCCAATGGCGGCCTGTCCGTATTTGTTTTCTAACAAATCCGAGGATTTGCTGCGACGCAGGGGAATCGGGTTTAGTGAGTGACCAGTACAAGCCCTAACTCGTTCCAAGGCAAGGGAAATCGCGGCCAAGGCAGTTTACGAATGTCCAATGGTGGAGGAAACAGGTTTGACGGAGGATTCGTTGACCAGCACCAAACAGAAAAGCCCCATAGGGGATTTTGCGGAAAATACACTAGCTAATGAAGAGGTCAGGACAGCACCGGAGCCTGAAATGTCTCGAGAGGCAGAATGTAGAAGAAAGTGATTAAATGTAAGCCCTGCCACATTGATTGATGAACAGGAAAAAGATTTCACCCTGCGTTACTTACGGCCAGACGCGAAAGAAGGTGTGGCCAAAACAAACGTAACGTTCCTCGAGAGGGCAGGCGTCCTCTATAGAAAGTACGCCAGCCGAAAGGGAGTGCAATTTGACCAACTCGGGGTGACGCATTCCTATATATCGCGAGCAACTCCTGCACCTGGTACACAGAGGCTTTTGAACAGAGCATCTGGGCATCCGGAAAATAAAGGACCGCTTACTGCAGGAATTTTACTCGCCCGGCTGTTTTCAGGAAATGGAAGCATTCGTGAGAAGCTGTGGCACATGTAAACGCATACGCAAGCCCGGAGATAAGGCTAATGTGCCAATGAAACTTGTTTCCATTATCACGGAGCCGTTTCACCGGCTCATAATAAACACAGTGGGACCACTTCCTGCAACGCAGCCTGGCTATGGGCATATTCTCACTGCACTATGCCCCGCAACAAAATTTCCAGAGGCAGTGCCCCTCAAAGAACTAAGCTCGGTGGAGATCTTTAACGCGCTTTTGTCTATCTTCGCGCGAGTAGGGTTTCCCGCAGAAATCCAGTCAAGATCGAGGATCCGTCTTTACGAGCGCAATGACCTCGACGTTTCTGGAAACGTGCGGTATTAAAATCATTCATAGCCCAGTGTACCGCCCGCAGTCAAACGCGGTAGAGAAAGTCCACTCAGTCATGAAAGGGATTCTACAAACCCTTTGTTATGAGCACAAAGCCGATTGGGAGGTTTGCTTGCCTACAGCAATGTTCGCGCTTCGAACCCCACCCCACGAATCAGCAGGTTTTTCACCTTCAGAGCTCGTTTACGGTCGCTGCTTTCGGTCTCCTCTTCGCATTGTTCGAGAAGCCTGGGAAGGCTGGGCGGACGATCCTTCCGTTGTGGCGTACGCGCTAAAGCTGTTAGACCGACTGAACATATATCAAGAATTAGCAGGGCAGGAAATGCTTAACGCACAAAGCAACGCTTAGCATTACCATGACAGGACGGCTCGAACACGACGCATTGAAGTTGGGGAAAAGGTAATGATTCTGAAACCCCAAAACAAACTACAGGTTCAATGGGAAGGAATAGTTGACATAATTCAGAAATCACCCGAAACAAACTACGCAGTCACGGTACCGAGAAAACCATGGACAACACAAGTGTACCGCAACAATCCACTTAAAGCCTACCGGCAGAGGGAGGCCATTGTTAACGTGTCGCTCAACCAACCTGAGGAGATGCCTGTCGACTTTCTGGAGTTAACATCAATAACGGGGGCAAAACACATTCACGAGACCATTGACAAGCTAGCAGAGCAGGTGGAGTTGAATCCCAATCAAAAGGCCGAAATGAGGGAACTCGTGTTTGAATTTAAAGACATATTTTCGGACACACCGGGCACGACCACTACGATCGTTCACGACGTCGAGTTAACCTCATCGGACCGAGGTCGTTCTAAAGCTTATCGCGTTTCATCTCATCAACGTCAAGTCATAGCCGCTGAAATAAACAAGATGTTAGAGCTAACTGTAATCGAACCAGGAGAGAGTGATTATACCTCGCCTCTTATCTTGGTTGAGGCCCCAGGAAAGGAGCCGCGACCGTGTATCGATTACCGCAGGCTCAACTAAATCACGAAGGACCAGACCTACCCTATACCGCATATCGAGAAAAGACCTGAGAAAGGTAGTAGTGCTAATTTCATCACCACACTCCATTTCGTCAGAGGGCACTGGCAGGTTCCGTTGACCGAGAGGGCAAGCAGGCTTGCAGCGTTTCTTTCTGCGATGGGACCCTTTCGGACGAAAGTCCTGAGCTTTGGATTGAAGAAAGCTCTCTATTGTTTCTCTAGCCTTAAGGGCCAGGTGCTACGGGAAATGAAGGACTTTGCACTTCCGTATCTCGATGACATAGCAATGGGTGGACCATATTCAACACTTGCGAACCGTCTTGTGTCATATGCAAGAGGCAAACTTAACTGTCCAGGCTCCCAAATGCCAATTATGGCGCGCGGAGGTAGCTTATCTAGGTCATGTAATAGGGCAAGGCCATCGTCGGCCTTCCGAGGTTAAACTGACCGCAACAGACAACTTCCTGCAACCGTGCACCAAGTGGGACATCAGATCATTCCTTGGCTTGGCAGGTTGTTACCAAAGATATATCCCGCGTTATTTCGATATTGCAAGTTCTTTAACAGATGCTCTCAGAAAAAGAGAACCGCAAACGGTAAAGTGGGATGACGCAAAATAGAAGGCTTTTAGTATGCTGAAGAACGCACTAACGAGTCAGCCAGTGTTGAACGCGCCCGACTACTCTAAGCCATTCATTCTTCAGTGTGATGCCAGTGACAGGGGTATGGGGGTGGTGATCTGTCAAAAGAGAGAGGACGAGAACGAACACCCTGTACTGTACGCCAGTAGAAAGCTTTCAGTTCGTGAGGAAGCATACAGTGCATCAGAAAAGGAATGCGCCTGCGTAGTTTGGGCGGTACAGAAGCTAGCTTGCTATATCGCTGGCTCAAGATTCACCATAGACTGATCACTGTCCCCTCACATGGCTGCAGTCCATGTCTACGAAAAACGGTCGTCTTTTGCGCTGGAGCTTGACTCTTCAACAGTACACCTTCGATATTCGCTACAAGAAGGGTAAGCTTAACGGCAATGCCGACGGTTTAAGTCGTTGCTCCTAGAGTATCGAAAGCCCCATGCTCATCCGGGTTTCCGTGGCATTTTTTTCTTGCATTCATATGTTTTTTCCGAAGTGAAGCCGATTGTTAGCTGATTTTAATAACCACGTCTTAACGCTTTCAAGAAATGGCTGTTTTTAGTGTTAAGGGGGGTAGGACGCGCGTAGGAAATGGGAAAGGTGTAGCGGGTTTTCTTTTTTTGTTAAAAGCCGGGTGTGTCTTGGGGGAGAGTGGCCTTGTGCTCGCTGCTTTGTGGTTGTGGGTCCGGCCCTGTTCTGGGGTGATTGCTTGCCAACGCAGGAGACGAAAAGTTGCGAGACCAGCTTGCAAAGACCAATTTCACCGGACCGGACCAAGGAGAAAAGTCACAAGAACGCCACGAGGACGGATGACCACTCCCCGGAATCTACCTGCTACGAACGAAGGGTTCGTGACTTCTACGGGGAATCCTGATACCGAAACGCCGATCCCTCGTACAGCGGCTGCTGGCGCCTACACGTCGGGATCTTGCTCCCCCGCCGGAGATGCTGTTAGGGTTGGCGTCTGACACCACCTGGCGACAGGTCATTCACCCTACCCCCTGAGCCGGAGCCCACGGGCGACCTCATCCCCTCCACCTTCTCTTGGCCGGACCCCACGGCGCCGGAGCGGTCATTCACCCGGCCTTCTCCCCGGATTCGTCGAAAAGAGGATCGACTGCTCCTCACCGTGCTCGCTATTGCAGGAGGAGGGGCCCTCTCTCCGTGCCTGTCATGTGTCATCGGTGGAAGCAAGATCCCGCCCACACTTGTAGAGAGCCTATTTAAGGGGCTCCGAAATGTACTTTTGAGAGACTTCATACTTGAGACTTCATACTTCATGCTTTTATTATTTTCTTTCAACTACCTTTGAATAAACAGTGCAAGTTTTGCACTAGCAAATCGTCTCGCCCCTGCTTGGTCGCCATGATCTACCGGATGCCTACAGCCCGCCGACAACGCCACACTACCCAATAAGTAATGTCGGTCGAGCTTCGATAGGCAGGCGCCGCTACTTCTTGGCAGCAGTACGGTACGCTACCCTGGAGTACGCAACAATGGGCAAGTGCAAAGCCACGCCATAACAGCTGGTGGCGGCCGCTTCAAAAGCGGTACGTCAACATAAGATATAATGAAGCATGCTCGCAGGAGGCCACAAGCGTCCTAGCTAGCACTGCAGCAGATGTGCTTAAATGTGCTTGAAGGCGTTCAGCAGTCGTGACAGCCGACGCAGGCTTTCCAAAGAGCGAGAGGGTTCGCAAGTGTCTTGCTTCTGCGAGAAAAATATCGCGTTCGCAGCGAGCAGGCGCCAGACGACACTTGTAGCATTCCTTCTCAAAGGCGCCACACTTTCTCACAATAAAAAATTTTTAGTTCATAAACACTTGATCAGTATCTTTATATAAGTACATGCACGGTTGCTATAGCTGATGTAGAAATAAATAATTACTCTTTGGCGCTAAATCGGGAACAGAATTGCAGAAGAATGCACACCCTGCCCTGGTGGCAAACCATGCTTCAATCTCAAAGTCGCACAAAGCTTATGTAGTGTGTTGTGCATTATATAAGATACTTGTGTTCTTCTTGAGTCGCTCATGATTCAGACTGCGCTACACACTCTGAACAAGAGCGTTGGCAATCTGCCGTCAGTGTATGCGCGCTGCCTGCGTGACGTGTTCAAGACTATTTAAACGAGCTGCTGGAACACCTTTGTTTATTTTACCTGTTAACAAGGCTCCCGTGTTGGAGCCGAAACGTCTTCTTTTCCTTTAAATTTTACTTTGGTCGGCGTAGTGCCCTGGGTTTTTGTCTACATTTTCACCATGTTCCATCCCGATCAGACGATCTTCCGTGAAACACTTCTTCGTGGCTGCTCTGGGTACTACTGTACAGGTCAGTATAGAATTCTTCTGCTGCTTTTACTATATCACCAAAATTGATATACTTTTACTACGTCACTGAATTGTTGATTTGCACCAAATTCGTAAAATTACTCGGCAACGAAAGGATGTTCTGTTTGCCAAATGAGTATATGACTTGTACACTAGGTAACGTTCTGCAAAATTACGCCACGGACAGAAACACTTACAGTCAACCGACTCTGTAACATTACCGCTCGAGCGTCGACTGGCTGGCTGGTCAGTGCCTCCTAACGGCGCGAAGCGACCAGATCAGCAAGAGTAGCACATGCGCACCAAGTTCAGTGGAAGGACAAGTTTCTTCTGCTAGGCTCTTTCCACCAGCAAGACCTAGCCACTGGCAGCATGAACTCCGTGCAAGGAGCATGAACTCCGGCTCTTGGGAGATAACGTCTTCCAGTGAACTTGGTGCGCATGCGCCACCCTTGCTGATCTCGTCGCTTCGGGCCGTTAGAAGGCACTGACCGGCCGGCGGCTGTCGACGCTCGCGCGGTGCTGTTTAAGAATCGGTCGTCTGTACGTGCATGGACATGATAGTACAAGCGGTTGCTCGCGACTTCGCCAGAAGCAGAGCAAGATATATAAAAGCACGGGGTTAAGAGGAAGCTTTAGCTCGGGCCCAACTCCGACGCGGCCTATTCAAATACATGTAAAACGCAAACACTCTTTTCTGAGATAACCCCTGGACCAATTTTAATTAAATTTGCTGCATTCGAGAGAGAAAGTTAAATTCTAGTGACTGTTGGAGCGGAATTTCGATTTAGGGCCTGAATTTTGTTACAAGGATTTTCAAAAATTTGAAAGCTTAAAAAAATAGAAGCATGAAGTTTACGAATTATAGCTCTGCATCAAGAAAAGATATCACGTTTCTGTAAATCGCATCCATCAGATCGCTGAAAGCGGACAAATTTGGCGTGTCATTTTATATCTTACGTGAATTTGTTACATTGTTTACAAGAGTTCTGAAAAAGCTACATTTTCATATTACAAATTTTTTTAGATTCATGAATAACCTATCAATCTTGTCCGCTTTAGATGCACTATTAGGTGATATTTACACAATCGCTTTTTCAATGTTTGTTACTGAGTTACAGAGTTGTAAACTTGATAGCTTCGTTTTTTGAAAATTTTCGAGTGTTGTCATATTTTTAACAAAAAAAAGGGATTACGTCGACAATTTGAGACCAACAGTCACTAGATTTTAAGTCTGTCTTTTAAGTGCAACAAACCTCGTCAAATTCGGTGTACTGGTTGCCGAGAAAAACAAATTCTCCTGTTACATGTATTTAGATAGGAGCACCCGAGCTAAAGCTTCCTCTTAAACAAGCAAAATGATCAGTTAGCCGTCCAGCAACAAGTGTTATTTCACATGCAACGAATTTCATGCAAAGCTTTTGTATGAACCTTTTTTGATTATTTATGTTAAGAGTTACATCATGGAGTTTTAGGCGCCGTAACCACGATATTATTAGGATATCATCGAGCGATGCTCAAGAAACGAGCCGCCGCGAGGATGACGATGAAGTTCGTTGAATCCCCTATTAGAAGATTGAAATACATATTCATTTCTCAGCCTGCACTTTTCTTCGGAGTACACTGGCATCGTTTTCATACACCACAGGTCGTCTTCGTACAAACATTGATAAATCCCTTAAATGTACGTCTCTGGGAGGTACCGCCTATTTGTGATGTGCGAGAGAACCTAGAAATTATATTTCATGACATCTACCCAAATAATGCAAAACATCTCCCTTATAATATATTAAACGGCTTATTACAGGATCATTTATTGAGTTTAGCTATAAGTACGGTCATTGCGACAGACGCCTCACAGTGTGAAGAAAAATCTGGAATTGGCATTTTCTCTCCCTCTCTAAACTGGTCATTTGCAATCAGGATTCCGGACTTTTATTCCGTATTTTTGGCTGAATTTCTGACTGTAGTCCTAGCCTTACGCAAACTAAATCTGTCAACATCGGCGGTAGTAATTATAACAGATTCTTTATCCTTGTGTTCCTCGCTCACAGCAAATGGTGTCACTAACCTTTTACGTACATTTCATTTTCTAGTGCCTGCCCACATAAATTTAATTAGATTGCTTTGGGTGCCTGGACATAAAGGATTAGTCATGAATGAAATGGCTGACAGTCTCGCGAGAGCGGCCCTCAGTGGCCCTGTATTACCATTACTTCCTACAATAGCTTACCTGACGACTACTAGATTCAGGAGATATACAATTACTCAAGACTTCTTGAACCCAGCTGTAGCAAATTTTTCAGAATATCGACACCTCCTATTCCCTTGGCCTAAAAATTCCTTTCACACCAGAAAAACTGAAGTCATCTTTACCCAATTACGTTGTCGAATACCAAAATTAAACTTCTATCGTCACAGGGCAGGTCTGGTGCCCTCCCCTCTGTGCCCAGTCTGTGGAGAAGATGAAACAATAGATCATTTTTTCATATTCTGCCGCCGTTTCACTTCTTTAAGAAAAAATCTAGAATCAAGATTTACACAGCTTGGTTTGAGCTTTTCAATTATAAATATCCTTTCTCTAGGAGCCTCCTCTCTTGGACAGTGCCACAGGGATATTTGCTCAACCGTGGAGGATTTTATAATTGCTACAAAGAGATTGTCTTGAATTCTTAAACATTTTATTTTTGTTCATTTCCTCCAGTTAGCTTTACCATTTTCAGTTTTTTAATAAAGATAGCCTAATTTCATCCAAATCTTGGCCAATCCCCCACAGTGGGTGTGCGCCATCGCATAAGGAATACCATACCATACCATACCATACCACTTGGTGCGAGCGAGTGTCGGCCTGGCTGCCTGGCTCCAGTGCAAATAGCCTGTAAATAGCCTCTTCTGTCTGTGTCTTTCCACACGCAACATTCTGGTCAGTGATCCCCGTCCTCACCACGGAACTCAGAAGAGGTCGGCACACCGAGCTTGCCACCATGCCTCCCGGTGACGCGCCACCTCTGCAACGGCTTCGGCTTGTCCCACTGCTCCAATCGTGACGGTCGCCCCACATCGCGACCCAGGTGTCTTCTCTGGCCTAGAGGGACAGAATGTTGACGACTGCATCAAACTCTATGAACACGCCAGTGCTAATAACAGGTGGGACCCAACGATTATGCTCACCAATGTCATCTTTTTATCTCGGCGGCACCCCACGCGTGTGGCACCAAACGCATGAAGACGAGATAACAAGTGGGGACAATTTCAAAGAGCAGCTACGGGAACTGTTCAGCGACCCCATTGGGTGCAAGCCTGCTGCGAGAAAGGCTCTTGCGTCTCGTGTTCAGTCATCTACGGAGCCGTACGTTTCCTACATCCTCGACGTCTTGGCTCTATGCCGCAAAGCTGACGATGCTATGTCCGAAGCCGATAAAGTGTCACATGTTCTAAAAGGCATCGCCGACAACGCTTTCAATTTGCTTGTTTTCGGCAACGTCATCAACGTTATCGACGCCATCATCAAAGAATGTCGTCGCCTTGAACAAGCTAAGAGCCGCTGTATCACACACCATATCACGCGGCTACCCAACACTGCTGCTACGTCGACATGTGAGGGTCGACCACGTCAGACCACCACCTGTGACGACGTCACCCGTATTGTTCGCCAGCCTTCTCCACGACCACTCCCGATCATCCAGCAACCACATTTGCGATGATCCAGACCGTTGTCCGACAGGAATTTTAGAACATGGGTCTGAACTCCGTGGATCCACGTCTCAATCCAGCGTTCCCCAGTTCTCTAGCGGCCCTCCTCGTCCTCGGCAGTCCTTTTCCGCCACACCTCGCCTCAACCCGTCCGATTGGCGTACCCCTGATGACCGGCCTATCTGTTTCCACTGCTGTCGCATCGGCCACGTTGCTCGTCACTGCCGCAACCGATGGCCACCACCTCCTCAGACATACGCCGCCGCTTATTCCCGCACCTTTGGACCTTCCGTTCCCCATACCACCCGCCATGAATCAACTGCCGCTAAAGCTCCTGCTCCGAACCTTCGGTACAGCCATCAGTCTCGTTCGCCCCAACCCCGTCGCTTCTCTTCGCCGCCTATCGCTTCCCGGATCCAGCTGGAAAACTAGGCACTGCAGCTTCTGGAGGTGAAGCTGCGTTGTCGACCCTGCCCTCAAATCCTCTGCTCACGTTACCCACGAACCGAAACCTTCTTGACGTTGACGTTGACTGCTATCCTGTCACGGCACTCATCAATACAGGACATCTTTCAATTATGAGTGCTGCCTTCCGACGACGACTGAACAAGCTCCTCACCCCAGCGTCGGCACGTGTCGTCCGCGTTGCGTATGGCGGAACTGTGCCAATCATCGGCATGTGTACGGCACACGTCAGCATCGACGGCCGCCACACTCCTGTCCTCTTCACCGTAATTGCTCATTGCCCCACGACCTCATTCTCGGCCTCGATTTTCTCTCCGCACATTCTGCTCTTATTGACTGCTCTTCCACAACCCTTCGCCTTGAGTTGCCGATGCTCGCAGAACCTTCTGACGCACCCCACTGCCGCTAACGTCCCGCCGGCTTTTTTCGCCTGCAGCCAAAGTCAATAGCATACATTGAACTATTGTCTTTCCCACTAGTTCCTGATGGCGAGTACCTCGTCACTCCTCTGCCCGACATTCCACTAAGGTATGACGTTACAGTGCCTCACAGTATACTTAATATTACTGGGAACCGCACTCGCATGCCGGTCTGTAACTTTGAATTGGCAAAGCAAATTCTACCGCAAGGTCACCGTTGCCACCGTTGATTGTCTCGGCGACCAACACGTGGCAGCGTTATCAACCGATTGTTCTCGCGAGCTTAGCAGGCCCCTCGCGCCAGCCTCGGGCGCCGATACCAATATAAAGAAAATGGTTGCCACAGACCTGTCCTCGGCGCAGGCTGAAGAACTTTGCCAAGTATTATCGTCCTACCGAGATATTTTCAACATCGACGATCTCCCTTTAGGCCTGACGCTCGCGGTCAAGCATCGGATTCTTACTTGCGATTATACGCCTATTCACCGACGACTGTATCGAGTTTCTGCGTCGGAACGCCGAGTAAATCAAAACGAAGTCAACAAAATGCTCGATAAAAACATCATTGAGCCTTCTTCGAGTCCCTGGGCGCCACCTGTGGTGTTGGTTAAGATGAAGGACGGCACGTGGCGCTTCTGTGTAGACTACTGTCATCTGAACAACATTACTAAGAAGGACGTCTACCAGCTCCCACGTATAGACGACGCCCTCGACTGCTTGCACAGTTGCAGCTATTTCTCTTCTATTGATGTTCGTTCGGAATACTGGCAGATTGCTGTTGACGATATGGACAGACAAAAAACCGCGTTCATTACACCTGATGGCCTATACCACTTTAAAGTAATGCCGTTTGAATTACGCAACGCCCCTGCCACCTTTGAGCGTATGATGGACTCCTTGCGCCAAGGTTTCAAATGGTCCACATGCCTCTGCTACTTCGACGACGTCATCGTCTTCTCGCCAATGTTCGAGACTCACCTTGAACGTCTCACAACTATACTTGATGTATTTCGAAAGGCGAAACTGCAACTTAACTCGTCCAAATGTCGTTTTGGCCACCGGCAAATTACTCTTCTGGGCCATCTCGTCGACGCTTCCGGAGTACAGCCTGATCCCGACAAAAGTCGCGCGGTCAGACAGTTTCCGTTTCCGAAGACAGCTGCAGACATTCGAAGTTTTGTAGGGTTATGCTCGTACTTTCGTCGTTTTCTTCAAGATTTTGGGACAATTGCTAGACCCCTAACTAATCTTTTGAAGAAAGGCGTACAATTCTCGTGGGGCACTGGAGAGGCTGCCGCCTTCTATCGTCTCCTCAGTATTCTAACCTCACCACCCATTCTCGCCCACTTCGACCCTGAGGCTCCTACAGAATTACGTACACATGCCAGCGGTCATGGCGTAGGTGCCGTCTTAGCCCAGCGTCAGCGTGGCCAGGATCGCGTTATTGCTTATGCAAGCCGCCTCCTAGCACCATCGGAGCGCAACCATTCCATTACGGAGCGAGAATGCCTTGCTGTTGTCTGGGCGGTTGCGAAGTTCCGTCCTTACCTTTACGGTCGCCCTTTTTCCGTAGTCACTGACTATCATGCTCTCTGCTGGCTCTCTTCGCTAAATGATCCTACAGGCCGGCTTGGTCGATGGGCTTTGAGGTTACAAGAATTTTCATATTCCGTGGTGTACAAGTCTGGCCGCCTGCACCAAGACGCTGACAGCATGTCGCGTTACCCTGTTGACGACTCTGACTCCCCTAATATTGCCAGTATATTGCCAGCGTATTCTCTGTATCACAGCTGCTTCATGTCGCCGACGAGCAACGTCGTGACGCCTATATCAGAGCACTCATCGACCGTTTTGAGCACTCCCCGACGATGCTACTCTAGGCCTCTTCGCCCTCCACGACGGTACTCTGTCCCGTCGTAACCTTCATCCGGAAGGCTCTGAGTTCCTACTTGTAATACCTAAACACCTCCGCTCCACCGTTATAGAAGAGCTCCACGACGCACCAACGGCAGGACATCTCGGCGTACCTCGAACCTATGACCGTGTACGTCGCCGTTTTTTCTGGCCAAGCCTTACCCGTTCCGTACGACGTTATGTCGCCGCGTGTGAAGTTTGCCAACGACGCAAGAAGCCTTCCCAGCTCCCCGCTGGTTACCTGCAGCCGCTCGACATCCCTGCCGAGCCCTTTCATCGTGTCGGCTTAGATCTTCTCGGCCCATTTCCGTTATACGAGTCTAACACAACCTTAAAAAGGTTGCTAACCGTCATGGTATTCCTCTGGTTTTCTCTGCGCCCAACAAGCTTTCGAGGCTGTGTTCTCGGGTTTGCTGTAAGAGCAGGCGGGGGTGCCGCACGAGGCATGAGAAGCCCTTTGTTGAGTGCTTCAGAGGGGTTGTTTATGCAATTCCCTTGCACCCTTGTGGGCAGCTCTACATTGGTCAAACTAGGCGTTGTGTGAATGACCGTTTAAGGGAACATGCGCAAAAACTAAAGTAAAAAGAGGGTAAGGGCGCACATTTGGTGGCTCATGTTAGCGCGTGTGGTTGCGAAGCTCGATTTTCTGCGACAACTATTCTTGGCAGGAGCGGCAACGCGTCTTCCAGGCTCGCTCTTGAGGCCTTCTTTATCAAGAATAGAGATAGATGTGTGAGTGAGCCTTCCATCACATTACTGGATGCCGAATTTAACGTCTTGCGCAACCGCCTTTGATGTGCATGCATCAGCTTCTCTTTTGCTTGGTAGGCGCATGTGTCACAAGAGGATATATATATATATATATATATATATATATATATATATATATATATGCACTATCCTTCCTTCCATTAAACAGTTGTGAGTAGCGCTTGTCCTTGTCTGTCTTCCTTGTGTCCGTGGTTTTATTTGCGCTAAGCCACTACTTCAAATATGAACGACCAACTAGCCCAACAGTCAACTCTTCTACAAGTCGGGAAGGTTAGCAGCAGCAGGGTTTCCGGACTCAGTGCAAGTTTCGATCGCAGAGGGTCTGCTAAAAAGGTGTGGCCGAGACAGCACAACTCGGAACGCGGCAAATATACGGACGGAACGCAGAGGGAAGGTAGCGGTAGTGCCATACCTGCATAGAACGGCACACAGTCTTAGGAAAATGGCTAGCCTGGCGGACACAAAAGTGGTCTTTACAGCGCCAGAAAAACTCGCGAAAATATGTCGATTAACGGACCCGTATCGTTAGCCAGCTGTCGGATGATCTACGAAATATCGTAAAGCACCAGTGGGTTGTGTAGATGCTGTTATTTATCAGCTCCCGCTGTCCTGTGGGAAAAATATATAGGACAGAAAGGAATGTGTCTTAATGACCGGTTACGAGAACATGGTCTAAATGTGACAAATAAGCAATACGGTCATCTGCCAACTCACTGTCAGGAATGGAGCTGTGCACCGGTGCATGGATCCTGCCGGGTTCTGGCGAAGCACAAAGATAAAGATGTGCGAGAGATTATGGAGGCTCAGGCTATCTGTCAGAATATTGATACGTGTGTTAGTGCCCTTTCGGTCGACTTGTTAGATAAGGAGACGGCTTGCCTGTATGGTTAAGATTTGGATGAGGTAGCGCCGCTGGGCATGGGTTAGATAGGTGGGCGTTTCACGAAAATCAAGTTGTTGAAGTTAGCGCATTGTGGTGTCGTCTCCCGTCTGTCCTTGTTCGATATCGCTAAATATGCTTTCCAAGTCTGTTTACCAACACGCCCAACAAATGGCAATGCTGCGATTTGAACGATCCGAAAAAATGTAAGGGTACTGCAGTGACGAAAATTTGGAAACTGCAGCCTGCGTCACCAGCTCCCCGAATGGTCGACTGATTTTGACTTTGGCCATGGGCAGACACACGCTGTTTTCTTCTACAACCTGTTTGATCCATGCTACTTCTCCGGTGAAGTCATCTACCGTCACGTAAGACGGATGGACAATGTCCATCGTGGCGGCACTGTGTCTTAGCATTCGGCATGGTTTACCACTAAATTTCAGGTCGTGAAGATAGGAGCTTAAAAGTTCCATATTCTCGTCTTTTTCACCCTGTTGCTGATAACCTTCCCGGTTGATCCATAAGACTCTTATAGATCTTATGGTGGCAAGATTTCTTTATTGTATTTCCAAAGCAAAGTTGGCAATGATCCTGTTGACGAGCTTCGTGTGGGCGGACCGATACGGCAACAAGGGTTTATTTATTTATTTGTGATACCCTCAAGGTACATAATTGCACATTTCAGAGGGGAGGGGCTAGAATACATTCCAAGAGTAAAAAATAGAGGTTTCTTAAAAAAATTTTGTTTTTCTCTTTCTTTTTTTTTCAGTCTCCCCCCCCCCCTTTTTTTCCTGTCTTGGTGCCACCCTGGCTTCCCCCACCCCCCTTTTCTCTCTTTTTTTTCCTTTCTTCCTTTTTTTCTGCTTTTGTTTCTTTTCTTTTCTCCCCGCGTGCCTACTATCACGCTGTTGTCCCCTCGTCTTGGGAATGAAGCTCACAGACGTCGGACGACAGCGCTTGTTTCCTCTGATAGCCTCTCTCTTCAAAACCAGCCGCTAGCGACAACACCCGCACGGGACGTCACTGCACTAACCCTTTAAAACTAACACGCCGAGGATGACGAGGCCGTCTTTGACGAAGATAGGTCCTCCTATCGAAACGTTGGCCAGCCTTTCTGAGGCACTTTATCCTTGTTTACAAACTTTATACCACAGTGTGCTATTCCATCTGTCAGCCCCTTCTTGCTTTTGGACTTCTATGCCAGCTTACAATGACGGAACAGGGTAAGTGCCCCTTGTTATCCTTTGCCCATGTAGCAGCCCTTGGAGACAGTCAGTACAGATATCTGAAGGAACATTTTCCACCAGGCCCACACGCGCCATACATAAGACACCTTAGTGGGGCATAAACATCTAATATTCTACCGCTAGTTTGTGACACGCCAGTTGACACCACACACTTTATTATCAATGTAGGCTCAAACAACCTAAGAACGCAAAGCGCCGCGGACACGATAGAGTCCATGAGCGACTTAATAAGAACCATTCAAGCCGCTCGCCAAACGCACATATAACCATAACGACTGTCGCTCCGCGCCTGCAAAACAAACACCGCCCACTAATCTACCAAACTAATGCACTCATGAAGCACAATGAGGAGATTAACAAGCTCAACTCATTAATTTTCAACTTAGAGCACGTGCATAAGAATGTTGACACCATGCACCACGCAGAAATACACGAAGCACCACACGAACACCTAGCTTGGGACGGCTTCCACTTAAACCGCAGTGGAATAAAGCTAGTTTCCCAACACATCAAGTCCTTTATTAAGGACAAGTACAGAAAAACTCTTTTAAATTGCACCTCAAATAACACCCCCACCAACTCTGCGGAGCTTGCCACCGCGAACAACGCAACTGACACAGTCACTTCGAGAACACAGGGAACACAGACAGTGGAATGTGAAGCAAGCCACTGCACAAGTGAAACAGTCACCACAAGAACAGTTGGAGCACAGACAGCGGAATGTGAAAAGAACCACAAGGCACACACTACACCAAAAATGACATCAATCACAGTGCAAACAGACGCAACTGTAACAGACAACAGAA
Source organism: Dermacentor variabilis (assembly GCF_050947875.1). NCBI lineage: Eukaryota > Metazoa > Arthropoda > Arachnida > Ixodida > Ixodidae > Dermacentor > Dermacentor variabilis. The sequence continues at coordinate 2,608,728 of NC_134572.1, read as the reverse complement.
AACCCACCACCGAAGTATTCACGCAGATCCCCACACGCCTGCCTGCACACACGCAAAGTCAAACAGAGACCAAGATCGAATTAAGCCAGGCATACGATAATAAACCGGCCGAACAGAAAAACACCCTACGCAAATCTGCCCGCAAAAAGACAAGTAAATAACAGACATCGCAAATCAATAACTCTTCACTGCCACGAAGCACCGAATTCCTACAGGCTAGAAAACTTACCAAAATACATGTGAGCTGCACCTCCAATCTGAAAACCTACACAATCTGCACAGAGAAAAATATAATTCCTAAAGGTCTAACACTGAAGGCTGTACCAGCTCTAGGAACACTCCCACCACACCATCGTGCAAACTGGCAAACAACATTACACAATGCCTCACTTTCACGTTTGAATATCCTCAAGGAACACTGCGAAGAGCAAATCGAAACTTTTAGCCACAGACTTCGGAACATAACCCTGACACCAGATGAGAAGAGAGATTTAGAACATTACGACGAAAAACAGTCTAGAAAATTGGCTCAAAAACAAAGGAAAAAAACAAATTTTAATCAAAAAACAACCTTCCAGCCAAACAGCCACCACACGCCGACAAGAGGGACCTCGAGTTTAGAAGTATCAGATAGGAAGGAAACTTCCACAGAACTAAACCGCGCCAATGTTATAGACATTTCAAAAACTATAAGTCAAAAAGAAATAGACGTACTCAGCAAGGGCCTAAACTTTTGCCCCACGAACAACACAATAAGGGAATTCGAGCTTCACAAGGACCTCTCAGAATTTTCCCGACGAATGCGTATCCGACACTTTTTTGCAGACACACCAGACACCGGGACGACACCACTTACAGGCCAATCTACTTGGACTCCCGAACCAGAACAAGCCATAGAACTTGACATATACCTTAAAACTGTAACTAAAGAAATTATAAGCCAATCCATGACATCTAAGCGACCTAAAAACATGACTGCGTCGGAGAGTAATATCATTTCAAATCTGAGTTGCCGGAATGACATAGTTATTAAGGAAGCAGGTAAGGGGGGAAGTATAGTTATTTGGCCAATAGAAAAATACAAGCACGAGGCTTACAGCCAACTAAACAACCCAGAACATTACCGCAAACTAGATAACGATCCGGCATTGTCCTACGCAGTGACAATTACCAACAGGCTTAAATCACTTTTGGCTGATGAATTGATAACACCGTCAGAATGCAAATTTCTTAAACCAAGCAACAAAACTGCCGGGCGTTTTTACCTCCTTCCAAAAATTCATAAAATTCCATCCGCTGAACTATACACTGCTATTATCCCAGGCCGTCCGATAGTATCAAACAACACCCCGACAGAGAGCATCTCCACATTCCTCAACCACTACCTTGGTGACTTGCCAAAAGCACTTCCGTCATTTGTGCAAGATACGCCCCACCTGCTGAGAATTATAGAGGACATTAATACTAAAGGCACACTACCCCACAACACAATTCTCGTAACACTAGGCGTCACGGTGCTGTACACCAACATTCCAATCCCTGGTGGCTTATCTTCGATAAAACAAACGCTGTCTAAACACAATGCACAACACTCTACTGAAGTATACTTGTTTCTCCTTGAATTAGTTCTAACACATAACTACTTCGAATTTGAAGAGAGTTACTACCTATAGATACATGGTACAAGCATGGGTACGCCTTTTGCACCAACCTACGCGAACATATTTATGGGGATTCTAGAAACAGATTTCCTATCGCGCTCCACTACCAAGCCCCACACATACCTACGATACATAGACGACATACCCATAATCTGGGGACATGGTCAAGACAGTCTTGATAAATATGTAGAATTTCTAAACTCTGCTCACCCAACAATAAAATTCACATCAGAATCCTCAACTGAGCGCATAAACTTTCTGGACACAACAATATACATTGACAATGGTGAGCTAAAGACAATGTTGTATAGGAAGCCTTTCGACAAACAACAGTACCTAGAATATACCAGCCACCATCCCAGACATTGCAAACAAGGCATCTTTAAAGGCCAAGCCACACGACTACGTCGCATTTGCGTTGAAAACCAAGACTACATAGATAGACTCGATCACCTTAAAGAAACCCTATCAAACAGGAACCACACAAACAGTGACCTTCAAACAGCCTACATCGCTGCAATCAAACTTGATCGAGCCGAGGTCCTCAAGCCCCGCCCGAGGATCACAAGAACAACAACGCCTCTTCTTACTACTAAATTCTCAAACGCACTCCCAAACGTGAATAGCATCCTTAGTAAATACTACCCAATTCTCACCAGCAACCAGAAACTTAAGAAGACTTTTCCCGACCCTCCCAGAATAGCCTACAGACGCAACACTAATTTTAAATATGTTCTTGTGCACGCCAAACTACAGACAAAGAGGAAATTGGGAACGAATCCCTGTGGCCGCCCCAGGTGCTCTACAGGCAAACACATTCAATCTACTACTACAGTAAAAAGTACAGCGTCGAATTACGCACACAAGGTAGCTTCGGCTTTCACCTGCACATCAAGCAACGTAGTCTACTGTCTAGAATGCGCCGCTTGTAGCAAACAATACATAGGTGAGACTGGACAGCAAATTAATACAAGACTCAACGGTCACCGCGCGGACGCAAAACACAATTTACCTAAAGCAGTAGCCAGCCACTTTAATGAACATGGTCATATATTTGACAAAGCAAGGCTCTGTATACTACAAACAAATTTCCGTTCCCCTCGCGAAAGGAAGTATGCGGAATCATACCTCATACACAAGTTTAATTGCCTACATCCGACAGGAATTAATTTGGCACGCGGCAACTTAGAATATCTAAAAGCGGTAACTTAAATCTGAAATTCTCATATCATCAACCAAGACACAAAACACATTAGGCCACCAGCTAACCTTAATTCTTAACCTCACCTACTCTTCCATTTCGAAAAATTTTTTTCCTTCCTACTACTCAATTTAATGTAATGTTTCAGGTTTTTACGTCTATAGACCGTTTCATCGGGCGAGGAGGATAGGGCGCGCGAAAAGCCTTTCATCCTTTCTGGCTTGGGCGATCCGGCGCGGCGCTGCTTGAAAGTATTGCTGTCGCGTGCTGCGGAACGATTTCGAGTTGTTTTAGATGGTACTTTGTGAAATTTACGCCATGTCCGTTCATATAAGGTCGTCAGGGAAGCCTTTCGGTGCATCGGTAACTACAGTAGGCGGAAATCTCTCTTGGGGGCGCAAAAATGTGACGCGTTTTATCAGCTGCGGTGTACGCACATTACGAGTCGCGGTGTGTGTATGTGTTGTGAATTATTTTGCTTGTATCGGTTTTAATTCAACAAAGGAAAGTGGTGTCTCTGTATTAGCAGCGTGAAATGGTAAATCTGCTCACTATCTGATCGCTTGGCGTAGGGAGTAAAACATAAAGCATAAGAGCGCATGCTCGTGCACGGCCAACCTACGGCAACCACGAAACATCTAAGCTGCAGGCGCTATCAAATATTTGTGATGCACCGGCATCGTTCTCGTGCATTTCAAGTCTAGTAGGCTTCAAATTACCATATGTCTACGCTAGCCTTCCTGCATGAGGCCGATGGCGCTGCTCAACACAGCGATTACTGCGTTCGGTGAACCAGCACGATACATATGTAAGCTGTGCGCTTCGGCATTGCCTTTTTGGCCTGCAAACAGCCATAATATATGAGAGGGATCGCATAAAAAGAATGCGATGCCTATTTTTGAGGACAAAATTTCCGTAATACGTGTGAGTGCGTCGTAGAGAACGGAACGAACACAACCGAAAAAAAAAATTCGGTTATCATCATCTTTCAAGAGCAAGAGAAAACGGGCTAACGCCGCAATAGGACCTCGCATAGTCACGCCGCACAACGTTTATAAATATATAACCGCTGATGCCATATGCTTGGACCATGCGGTATATAGAACAAATATATATGTAATCCAGCACCTACCACTGCTTAGGACGCTCGCGCAGTTTGTAAACAGTCCCTTTGCTGGACAAGCCTAATTCAGACTGTAAGGTATGCTTGCAAAACTATTTTATTCAGGGGCAAAAACCTCATCCATCGAACCAAGTAGTCACGCAATGTAACCTGCAGCGAACAGTTTGAACGCTTGTCAAAGTATAATATCACAGCTCCTATCGTAGCAGAACGGTGCCCACGCTGTTACGATCGTCGCGTATGTTTCATGGCTCCTAAACCGCAGCTTAGAATTACAGGATAATACTGCAATAAGGTCACATTAATGACTAGAACATTCAGAAATACACAATTGATCTCCGAGGCTTATCGTAGGCTCAAATATGCGCGCACACATCGCACTGCGTGTTCCGTCCACCTGAACGCCAGCAGAAATTTCGGCCATATAACGCCTTAAACCACTTCAGCACGTCTCACAGAACCGTTTACCACGTAGGATACGCACGTCATACTAACGAGAGCGCACGACCGCGAAAACAAGCGACAGTACCGACCGCCGAGCGTATACCTGCCATGCAAAAGACCGCTTTCACCTAAGCCAGTATGGCGCTGCTCATAGGCGGCGCCACTGAGCTCACAATATGGCGGCGCCTACGAAAAAACGGTCTATACCAACTGTACGACCCCTTTCTTCCACGTACACTTGCCCCCGCCCGCTGCTGCGCGCGTCACCATCCTTTTTGTTATTCCGATTTCGGTCCCCCCTCCCCCTCTCTTTTCCCTTCCCCTTTTTTTAATCTATATTTTTTTGAAACCCCCTCATCAACACATTCCGAAGTCAATATGCCTTTTCGGCGCCTCAACCCAGAGTATCGCCATTTCTGAATGCCGCCGTAACGACACCTACGTTGAGCGACTGGGGCAATGCCCCTTGAAAGACCATGCCGCTGCCTTTCAGTCACCCCACACATTGCACCGCAGACTCCTCGTCGCCATCTTAACTATTTCAAAATTACTCGACGTATTGCTGCTATGCTACTCAAGTCACTTTCAACTCATGTTCTTTTTTGTGTGTGTGTGTGTGTGTGTGTGTGTGTTTGTCTTTTGTGTTACTGGCGCACTGACCGCTTGACCGGCCCTTCTAATGCCACAAGAACATGCCGCCAGCGACTCCCCCTGAATGGTTCCTAACCCCTAGCATCCCCAACACGCTCCCAAGCCCCCTCTTTCTTAAAAAAAATTTGTTTTTCTCTTTCTTTTTCCCCTTCTCCCCCCTTTTTTTTCCTGTCTTGGTGCCACCCTGGCATCCCCGACCCCCCTTTTTTCTCTTTTCTTTTTCTCTTTTTTCCTTCTTTTTGGCCTTTGTTTCTTTTCTTTTCTCCCCGCGCGCCTACTATCACGCTCTTGTCCCCTCGTCTTGGGAATGAAGCTCACAGACGTCGGACGACAGCGCTTGTTTCCTCTCATAGCCGCTCTCTTTAAAACCAGCCGCTAGCGACAACACCCGCACGTGACGTCACTGCACTAAGCCTTTAAAACTAACACGCCGAGGATGACGAGGCCGCCTTTGACGAAGATAGGTCCTCCTATCGAAACGTTGGCCAGCCTTTCTGAGTCACTTTATCCCTGTTTGCAAACTTTATACCACAGGGTTAGTTCAAGGAATTTCCAAGGAATAAAAACAATGTGAAAGAAACTAGTAATGCATTCATAACAAATAACAGAGACTTACATAACATGAAAATACAGAAAGAGTACGCTTTAGCAAGCAGACAATGTTCACGAATGAGTACATAATTATGCCATTTGCCACCATACATTGTTTTATGGTGATAAGTGCATTCTTAAAAGGAGTGGGGTCACTGATGCTTACTAATGATGTAGGTAGATTATTCCAGTCGACTGAAGTCCTAGGAAGGAATGGTTGTGAGCACGCGATGGTGTTATGACGGGGTACGTTAACTTTATGTACGTGGTCACGACGAGCCGAATAATAAGGCGCAGGTTGGATCCAAAGAAGGCGAAGAGATGCGTTGTGGTAGTATATTTTACGAAAAAGGGAAATGCGTGATTCTTTTCTGCGAAGAGACAATAATGGCATTTGAAGGGTACTCTTTATTAATGTAACACTAGCAGTGCGATGGTAGTTAGCTAAGATGAAACGAACAGAGCGATTTTACGCTGATATTGCACGGGCTTATTAGCTCTAGGTTTATACTCCCAACACGCGTGCCGTTCCATGAACTCGAGCTGAATATCTAAGAAATGCAGCACGTTATCAGTCGGCTCTTCCAGCGTGAGAATAAGGGGCATTTTTCTGCAGGCCTTAGCCTGCTTCGTATGCGCTGTGTTTTCGACGTTTCGTACGCGTTGAGGCGACAGATGCACGGACGTCGATTGGCTCGCAGCTGCTGCCGCGATCCCTAACTCTAGCGTTTTCACGGACAGTTTCCGCTGTCATCGAGTGATGTGTGTTCATATTTACCTTTGCGCGCGTGAAACCGTGCTGGTTAATGCAGTTAAAACACATTGATGGGATAGTTGGTTTAAATCCATTATGGAATGTGTAAGTGCGACTGAACAAGTACATAGAAAGAAGAACTCACGAAGACAGCGCTGTCACCGTGTGTCTGTTTCTTTTTACGTCCTCGTTCGGACACGCCTACGCATTCTGTCATTGTTAATTTAGCTAGTGAGCGAATTCTTGCAAGTTTATACGACCGTTAAAACTACTATCCTTACTTGGTACAGCTATCTACTGATTCGCTATTGCAATCGGTGCTTCGCCTTTCCGGCGGAACTGCGAATTTTTATTCTTACACAGTCACTGTAGTGTGTTCGCATTCATTCTTTTATAACGAATGAATGAACGAGCGCCGGGAACGCGTCCCTACGGCGTCCGCCAAAGGCGTCTACTAAGGCGTCCGCGATTCGTGTGGCCAACGCCGTAGTAGACGCCGTGGTTGTCTCCACTCTGTGCGGAGTGACTGAATCACGTGACTGTGTCGTGGGTTTCACGGCACGCCGTGGACGCCGCCGCCTTTTCTGCTGAATGGAAGCCTTAACGCCATCGCGTTAAGATGTTGGTTTGTGTGCACATCTGCAGTGCCGCTATATCAAACGCCCATAGCAGCTGTGCATCCGGTGAGCTAATATGTGGCGAAAGCGTTGCTACCCCGTTGTTGGTAGTGACGTCGTCGATGCTTTCTTCCTTGTTTTCCACTAGCAGTCTGATTCTGGGTATATCCTCTATTTCATACATATATGTGCGATCATTACCATTTACATGTACGTTTCTTTGTGCCGACGACGCTGTCTTCGCGAGCACGAGAACGAAGAGTTGCACGCCAACGTACCGCCATATTCTCAAGAACAATTTCTCTGTTACGCACAGATTGACATCCTCGCTCTGCACTGCATTGCTTGTTTTGACCTCCGAAATACAGACACAGATGCCACCGTTCCCAGAGTATGTGTAGAACACAAAACCTTATAGTGTTTACCTTGCACCACCTCGTTCGACAAAGTCTGTCTTTCGAGAAGCTGTTCAAATGCGCAGCGTGGTCAAAACCTTTGATCATGTTCCGGAGTTGCTGTGCTTCTGGATGTTTGTGTTTGCTTTCCCGCATTTCGCAGTATCATTTGACATTTTTTAACGGCAGTGTGAGTTTCTTGAGCTTGTCTCTGTGTTAATGTAACCCGAATAGTGTTCGCCATACGTTACTGATATTATTGACGTGCATTAAAGTAAAAATATGTTGCCTGGCAGCTCAGTAGTTAGTGCGTCCAAATCCTTAATGCCCGTTGCCGCTGTAACAAGGGTTAAGATGGCTTACTTTGTCTTTTTATCTTCCCTGGCCAGGCCTCGAACACTGGATCGGGCCTCGTGTCCCCGCCAGTGATGGCGGCGCAGTCGCAAATTCTGTTTCACGCCGACCAGCAACCTTTCGTTACAAAAGGTACGCTGCAGCCTATGCCGAGCATCATGAACGTTTGTGTCACAAAATTTTGCAAATATGGAATAAAAAATCTGCACACATTCCAGTGCGTGAAGGTGGTCGAACAGCGAAGCTGTGGTAGTTACACCGAGTCTATACTATAAGTCGTTTGTTTCACCATTATTTACCCTCATTTTCGTATTTGCGTGCTACGCGTGGTGAGCATGCTTTAGGAGTTGTTTTCTTTGCGGCTCTCCCAGTAATTTCTTTTTTCCTTCTGCTTCTTTTTATTTTGTTTATTTATTATTTATTTATTTTATCTTGCTGCGCGCGTGAGGCAGGCCCGTTCACGAGACAACTCTCCCTGACGCCCGTAGTAGGTAGCTCCTTCCTCAGGAGCACGCGCTAGTTGTGGTCTTCCCATAGTTGTAGCTGAGATGGAATGTGCGTAACCACTAAGCTAAACCTCCAAAGCTCCGTATATTTGGCGCAAGGCCCACCGCTGGAGATGCGGGCGCTGCAATCGTTTTGACGAAAAAGGTTGGATTGTTTTGACGATTAACGCGGCCGCCGGCACTTCTTGCTGGCGCAGGATGTGCCGGCCGCCACGCGCTCCTGATATCGCGTTTACATCGCCGTGCGCTGTTCCTCGTCCGCAAACCGCCAGCATAACATTTGTTTCTTTCGCGGCAGGGTGGAATCAATCGTCGACAAATTCGATGCCGATCTGCCTCGATCGCCGAAAATGCACCGCGTGACAACCGTATAAGATTCGTGTATAAGATATATTATTCCCCCTGATGAGCTCTTCTTTTCCTCTCCCGCTAAGTCACGTGGCTGTCGGTCATCCCTATGCGGAAAGCCTATGCATTCCGCATAGGGATGGCCGACAGCCCAACTTGTGACCACTGCGGCCATGAAGAATGAATTGGCCATATTTTGTGCGCCTGCCTCCAGTACAGTGCACAGAGGGCATGCCTTTCCCACGAACTTGACCAACTGGACGACCAACCGCTATCCGAAAAAAGAATTCTACAACATCGAGAGGACCTACCGTCACAGAAGAAAGCCGTGCAAGCACTATTGCGCTTTTTGCAATCTACTGGCCTGTGTGAACGACTTTAACTGGAACGCCTTTTGTGTGTGTGTCTCCATGAGTGCTTCTTTTTTTCCCTTTTTTTAGCGTTTTCCTCTCTGTCATCTGTCTAACCCCTATCCATCAGCCCCAGTGTAGGGTAGCAAACTGGAGACTCATATCAGGTTAACCTCCCCGCCTTTCCTCTTCATTCTCTCTCTCTCTCTCTCTCTCTTAAGCGAAGTCCGACAACGACGGCACAGGGTCCACAAAAACAGCTTCGCTGTAAATGGGCACTTCACGAGTATGGAGCTACACAAAGCGGCGATGGCGATCAGAAACAATCCGAGCCCGTAGTCGAGCCAGTTCTAGCTAGGTTCTTGCCATGTGCGCCTGCATGGCTTCACGCCTTTTTTTTTTTTTTTTTTTTGTCGTCGTTTCAATCAGATGTGCGGCAGGCGTCCTTTATTCGCCCTTTTGCGGCTTTGTGAGAACGCATGCGAAACAAAAGTTGCGACCATGCTGCGCAAGCAACTGCGTACCGAGAAGACCCCGTGGTAAGATATTGGCGCTGCGAGGATTTATGAAAGCTAGCGATATTCTCGGGAACTATTGGAGTGCTTGTACCGCTCGCTGTACCTGTTTAACTCGGCCTGAGTTTAGTCCATTCATTACCTGGATTCATGTGCAATCACGTGAGCCTATTGGTGTCTCCTTATGTGCCATGACCTTAATCTATAGTTGTGCGACTGGGATTTGTGTTCCTGTGCTTTCCTTTTTTCTTTAAATTTATGTGACATGGCTTTATAGCTGAATATACTAATAATTTGTACGAGCTGACTTTGCGTTGTAGTGGCGGTTTTATGTGATTTCTTATTGAAATCTGTCGCCTGTATTATTAGGGCGTCTCTGTGCGCATGTCTGTTCGCATCTCTCTCGCTAATGAAAGATAGCAACATCTGCTAAGGATCACGAAATAATTTAAAAAAAGAAAAAAAAGAAAGATCTTGCTCGTTTGAAACCTGAGTTTCGCCGTATGCACATTAAAAAAAAGATAGTTGTACTGAGCTCTATAGTCGGATACAACTCAAGTCTGCAGTGAAGCCCTGTCCTGCCCTCAAAACCGCCAGTCACTATTCCTCCGCGAGGCTGCAAATAGTTCGTACTTCAAGCTTTCCCTGTTACCTAAATAAGGCGGTAACCGCAAAAACAAAATTATAAGCACATAATTTTGTACGTTTCCACTAGTCTATTATAGTGGAACGATGGAAGCCTAATTCTTTATTGAACTGAAACAAAACGCTTGCTTCACTGCAAATATAGGATAGGATAGGAATAACTTTTTTAAAGTGCCGGCAACCGACGGTTTACCGCGTCGTGACGTTGGCCAAGAGTCGACCCGGGGTTATGCCCTACTCTGCGCTACCCCAGTTGTGAGGCTTGTGCTTTTCGGGCGCACGCCGGGCCTGCTGGACGGCCCATAGTTGAGTGCATGGACGCTACAACTATATATTCCCAAGTTTCACTTCAATGGGCAGTGAAGTTTCATGAGTAAAACGGGGTCAGCAGTGAAATTAGTGGTATCGCGGACTTTTGAACAGTGAAATGCTCAGACTCCATACACTTTGTCCATGTCTGTTGTACACCTCATCGCCTCCACCGATGAAAAGGCTGTTCACGAACTGTAGACGCTGCGGAGGTATCATGTACGGCGCCATTTCGAAATGATCGCATGACGACGATTTTTGTCTGCTTCTGTGATTGGCTGGCGGAGTAACAACCTCGCGCAGTACGTGTGCCTTGGTTGCCAACTGCTAGTTTTTAAAGTTGTATCCTACTGTAGTAGACATTTTGTCAGTGACAAATCTTATTTGTTTACAGCAATAATGTGTCTTGCTGTTTTGGTTTGTGCGTGTGTAGGGAAAAGGTAAAATATGCCCAATACAACGATCGCAAGGCAAGATCGCCATTGAACGCGCAGTACCAGAGCGATCCACATGAAAATCAGTGACGTAAGACGGAACACGTGCAGATACTCAGTGAGTGGCATGTTCATGTCCAGTAATTAATTTGTGACTCCTGCCGCGTGCTGATTTTACTTACGCTACTTGTTGGCGCCTCATTGACGATATACGAGATAATGTCTTCCTTTCGTAGTACTCCGAACGTTGTTCTCCGAACGTTGCATGAAACAAGAGACGTATTTTTGCGTTCTCCCCAATACGGCGATCGCAAGGCAAGATCGCCAGTGAACGCGCAGTACCAGAGCGATCCACATGAAAATCAGTGACGTAAGACAGAACACGTGCAGATACTCAGTGAGTGGCATGTTCATGTCCAGTAATTAATTTGTGGCTCCTGCCGCGTGCTGATTTTACTTACGCTACTTGTTGGCGCCTCATTGACGATATACGAGATAATGTCTTCCTTTCGTAGTACTCCGAACGTTGCATGAAACAAGAGACGTATTTTTGCGTTCTCTATATTGAGTGTGCTGTGAAGAATGGTATAAATCACGCTCATATCAAATTAGAGCAAAACCGCAGGTTTTTCCTGCAGATACGCAAAGTATATGGTCGAGCGCTGAGGAAATCACAGATGGTTGAGTGCTCAGTTTGGGACAGTGGGCAAAGAATGAAGTCAAGCCAACTCGAAACAGGCTTGCGCAGTAAGACGCGTATAGTTCATTGATCTTCATTTAGGCATCTGGGGATATCATTATTTAGTTGGGTAGTAACGGATATCACCGCTAATAAATTGTATTTGAAACGGCTTTCTCCTCCGCGAAAATACCATTGATTGCCCGTTCATTACAGCTGAAAAAGTCATTCGCACTTACACAAATCGGCGACTACAAATTCCTGGACAACCGCGTCGGAGTGGGTACAGGGCCCTTGTGTCGTTCCAGCGTCAGAGCAAAATCTTAAGTCTCACGACATTAACACTAGGCCGAAACGGCTGTCGATGGGCCGTCTGCGTATTCATAGTGCTGTAAGGATTGGGGGCTCAATCCCATCGCTCGTAATCACTAGTCAAGATTGGAGTCGGGCATGAATTAAATGGTAGCTGGCCCATGCCGTCGTCCAACTTATCCACGCTGAGGACTTTGTTGAAGGGAAGGACTGCTTCTCATTGAGAATGAGGAATGTGGGTTTATTTACAGTATCTACATCAGGCCGTTGCAGTTCATCAGTCTAGCATGACTGCGAGAGAAAGTGCACTGAGCAGCCGCACAACAGCGGTTTATAAACACTCGGCCCTCCCTCGATCCCAAGGTGAGGGAAACGTTCGACCAGTCATCGTAAACGAGTCGCCTCTCTGCGGGCGGGACACACACACACTCACACACACACTTCTTTGCGCGAGGTTCACGGTCCCCAACCGAGGCCAGACGGGCTTCGTAGAACTCGGGGATTACATCAGGAGAGGCGCCTTTTATTCCCCGAGCTGACCCCCGGTGCACGGCCACCGGTTGCCCATTGTCTTGCGTCTTGAATGGCGCGTGAGAAGGGGCCTCGAACTACGTTCCATCGGGGACTCCCCCGCTCGCGGCGGACCGGGTAGGCGGTGTCGTGTTCCGGCGCAAAGCCTGCTTCGTCGAACTCATCTCGCCTTCTGCGACGGAGAGTCGAGGACGCGCGTATTGTCCTCCGGACACAGTCGAGTTAGTGACTCCGTGGCTAGAGGGTTGTGGCGGCCTTCCAGGAAAAGTTTGACGCCGCTGTCGCAACTGGCTGGCAAAACTTGCACCTCAGCATGCCGTTCTTAACAGTGCCTGTACGTTGTGACAAGGGCGGTGACATGGCGGAGACCATTGTCGCCGCGGAGAGAAGTGGGCTGGTTGTCACTGACAAGTGTTGTGGGACCACGTCTTTGCGATGAAAAAAGGAGTGCTCGCCAAGGAACGCGCAATACAGATAACCGTGGCGGTTTGCACAGCGACTTTCCCGTTTAACATCACCTTGTCCAAGGTACCTTCCCTGACCTGGATTAGATGGGGGCAGAATACAAAAACGCCCGTATACCATGCGTTGGGTACACGTTGAAGGAACCGAAGTGGTAAAAGCTGTACCAGAGCTCCCACTATGGCGTGCCTCATAATGAGATCGTTGTTTTATCACGTATAGCCCCATGTGTTTTTTATTGTGCTAGCAATTGTTAGACACTCCAGGCGCATTTCTACCGCCGGCGTCGCTGTCACCATGAGGTTCCGCATAAAATCCAAGGTCGATAAAATCGCCTCGGCGCGGCGTACGCTGTATGTGCTAATGAAAGCGTGAGAGGGTGAGCCGGCGAATGCGGCTCGATCTCGCGTGCGCGAGCCAGGTAGGCTTGCAAGAAGCATGCCCTCTCCTGTCGCGCGCGAGGCACGGGGTTGCGATGAGGCGAAGGAGGGGACGTTCTTCTCCAGCGGCTGCTGCTCACGGCGCGGCCATGTGGGCGCCTTATCTTCACACTAATACAAGTGTTTATTTAGACAACGAAAACATAGTTGTCAAGGTAACTGACAAAAAGGCAAACTAGTGCCGGACAAAGCGCCAAGAATCATTCGCACAGGATGACGCACCACTCAGCGGGGCAAAAAAAAGAAAGAAAGAAATAACCTTGAGAGATAAAACACAAAACAAAATATAGAAACATTACGAACTGTATACACATAAAACATGCAAATGCAGCGAGTTAAACACGTATTATAGTCATGTACTGCTGCAAAAATATATTTTTAAACAAGCACATAAAGCCGGCCATAGAAGTAATGCACGAGAAAAAAAATATGCACATTCTAAGTCGATGTAAAAATAATAATAAAAACAGAAGCATTTTACATTGCAAGGAGAACACTCGTGTTCTTGTGTTCATAAACGGGGAGGACAAAAGATACGTGGTGATGTTTTTTTTTTTTTTTTTGAAAGTGTGTATAGCTATGTTTTCCACCGTCATAGGTATAACAACCGGGTTGCGGTTAATAAAAAATGGTATTTGATAGGTTCATTTCTAGGCGCCATAATTACTACATATTTTCTCCTTGTGATAATTTTTTGTGCCGGAAATCATAACGGTGTTCCCCATGGAGACAGTCAGATAAATATTAATCCGGTTCAGTCTTCATTTTGTTATGAATAACAAAGGCTAACTTTCTTGTAAAGGCGTCGTTGATACCCAATATCTGGTGTTTACTAAATATTAGCGCGGTGTGTCTAAGGTACGATGTGTTTTCAAATACACGTAAAATTCTATTCTGTAACAAGAACAGGAAAGGCAAGCTGGTTTTGGCTACCGTTCCCCACATTACGAGGGAGTAATTCAAACGGGAGTGGGAAAGCTTGTAGTACAACTGCTTTTTGAGCTAAACGGGCAGTAAGTGTCTCAATATAGGAGTGACTCCAAATGAACGTGAGATAGCAGATCGAACTTCATTGATGTGAGGTAACCAGTTTAGATTTTCCTAGAACAGCACGCCAAGAAAACTGTCTGAAGTAACGCGCTCAATAGTAAGACTAAGAAATTTAACTGCTATCGGATTGGAAAGGTGCTTGTTGCGTGGATGAAAAATAGCGTATTTTGCTTTTTTCACATTTAATTCAAGTTTATGTATTTGTAGCCAAATTGCCGAGCCTTCAAGCCACCTATTAGCTTCACTCTGCAGTGCGGTCAGGTCTGCTACAGAACAATGTACGCTTGTGTCATCCGCGTGAAGTAAAATGCATCATGTATAGGTTATGTTAATAATGTTACTTATATACAGGAAAAATAAAAGTGGGCCTAGAATGGAACCCTGCGGGACACTACATTTAACTTTACCTATTCCTGATTTATCGCGATTAATAGTGGTATACTGATCGCGGTTTGTTAAGTACCTATTGATTAATTCGAAAGGAATTCTCCTGATACCATACATGCATAGTTTGCCTAATAAAATGTCGTGTTTTATGAAATCAAATCTTTTTTTAAATCTAGAAATAACCCGAATGTAAGTAATCTCTGCTCATTGTTATTAATAATTTTATCCTTAATTGATAACAGCGTCTGTTATGTCGATTTTTTCTTTTGTAAACCGTACTGTTCATCAACAATAATCTTCTTTGAATTACAGAAGTTGACTAACCTGTCGCTGACAATTTCTTCGAAAATTTTAGGAAATAATGGCAAAATTGAGATGGGCCTACAATTATTGAAGTCGTTAGGATCACGTTTCTTATAGATTACTGACACTCTAGCAATTTCTAAATCTTTTTTATAAACTTATAATTTCCAAACTTATAAGTGTCCGAACTGTCAAGGGCCCCACGATGCCTCATCAAAGGAATGTCCTAGAGCTAAGCGAGAACTCTCCATCTTGAAGAAAATGGTGAGGGACCGGTCGGCTCATCGTGAAGCAGCTGCTGACGTCAGGCGACGTCGTTCTCGTCGCAGACGCTCATCAAGGAATTCTGCTCTCCGCATAAAGAATACGCGTGCCGCAAAGCCTCTTGGTGTTGAATCTGCTCCAACACCAGTGCAGAATGTGTGCAAAACGCATATAGATAACGGAGCAGCTGAAAAAAAAAGCCGTGGATGAAGAATGGCCACCACTGCCAAGGATAAGCCCTGTGGAAAAACCCCAACAAGGAGAGGCACCACAATGCTTCACCCCTGAACCAGATGAGCTAGCAGAGCATGACCGCCGAATTGTAACAATGCTGAAGTCTTTGATAAATGCGATTCGCACGCTTGTGGGCAACTCGAGTACGCCAACAGCTCGAAGCGCAGTGCAAGTGTTGGATGCCCTGAGCCCAGTGCTTGCAAATCTTGCGTAAGCACAATGGCTCTTCCGCTGCCTTCACTCCGTGATGAAGTGCGTAGCGCGACGATTTTCCAGTGGAATGCCAGATGAATTAAATCACAGATTTCATGTTTCCGCTAATATGTTTTTACGAACCGATTTCCTGTAGTGCTAATATGTGAACCGAACGTGTCAAAAGCGCTAAGACTCTCTGGATACGAAGCCTTTATGGCGTCGACGTGCGGGCAATCCAGCGAAGTAATTGTTTACATCCGTACAGAACTGGCTTACATTCCCCACTCGGTGCAGCCTCATGATGGAAATCAATACGTGTGTCTCCGCATTACGAAGAATAAAGTGGCCTGCACCATTATGGGCGCCTACATCTCTCCAGATAGTCGGTTCGACGTCGACCGACTGCGAGATATCCTGACGGCGACTTCTGGACCCTGGATTATCACGGGAGACTTTAATGGTGATCACTGTGCTTGGGGAAGCTTCAGAATAGATTACAGGGGTCGGAAACTTGTGGAATTTGCTTCCGACCATGAACTCAGCATTATGAACGATGGCAGTCCGATTTACTTGTGTGGTTCGAACTATAGCAGTTGCTTAGATTTAACTTTGGTGTCACGGCAACTTGGTCAAAATGTTCAATGGTTCTCTGACATCGATACTCATGGCAGTGACCATATTCCCACTTACTTAAGTATCACTGGATTTGGAAGCTTCTCCTTTTCTACTTCCCGTCAAGTATATACAAGGTGGTCAACATATAAGACAAAGATGGAAGAGGCATGCAAAGAAGGATTTGCCGGCAGCATTGGGAACCTTATTACAAGTGTACTGGAATAGTCTGAGTACACATTTACATCCGCTAAAAAACGTACGGATTTCGACATGCAACTCGAGCGACTTCGAACGATTCGCAGAAGGGCCGATAGGCGATACAGGTGCACGAAGTCAATTCATGACCTTAGAGTCGCTCGACGTATACAGAAGAAAATCCAACGTCGTATGGACAGGCTGGAGGAACAACGGTGGAAGACGTTCTAGGAATCTCTTGAACCCCGCAAGCCATTGTCTATCATATGGAGGACGGTGCGCGGCCTTGGCTCGTCTCCACAGCAACGACACCCATTCTCAGCCCTAGCCCTCCATCAAGGCCGCTCACAGGTCGATATAGCCGAAGATTTCTGTGGGAAGATTGCGGGCAGTGTGGTCACCATCAATAGCGAAATTCTGGGCGAGGTTCCTACGACAGGCTTCCCAGAATTGAATGTGTCCTTCTCACTTGAGGAATTGGACGCTGCTCTGGCCACATGCAGGCGCTCATCGTCGCCAGGATCAGACGGCATCACCTACGCTGCTTTATGCTACCTAGGTGAAGATGGCCGAGGCGGACTTCTGGAATGTTATAACCAGTCATGGAATGATGGCGTCGTTCCTGAGCGATGGAATTCCAGCTGCTTGATAACACTCCTGAAGCCGGGAAAGTCGCCACTTGACCTAGCGTCCTACCGACCCATTGCGCTGTCCAAGTGTGTTGGGAAGGTCATCGAACGAATGATTCACACCCGCCTAGGCTGGTATCTTGAGCGCCACAACGTATACCCCGAGGCCATGACTGGTTTTAGAAGAGGCCGTTCCTCTATTGACAACGTCATCGACCTCGTCACGTCTGTACAACAAGAAAAAACACCACAAGCGTATATCGGTTGCACTATTCCTCGACGTGAGAAGCGCCTATGATAATGTAACGCATGAAGCCATTCTAGATGCCCTGGAAAATAATGGAATTGGTGGACGCATGGTTTCGGTGGATTCGGGGCTATCTATTCAAAAGATCCTTCCTTGTGCACAGTGCAGATGGCCGAACCGCTGACCATTACACTTGCCGTGGCGTCCCTCAGGGTGGGGTTCTTAGCCCCACTTTGTTCAACCTTGCAATCCTTGGACTTGCCGACGTTCTGCCACATACAGTAAACCTTTCCATATATGCTGACGACATATGCATACGGGCTTCGGCAGTTACACGTCGCCAGGTGCGTGCACGGCTCCAAAAAGCAGTGACCCTAACATCATCGTACCTGCGTGCTCAAGGCCTCAGCATTTCGACCAAGAAGGGCGCCTTAGTCGCTTTTACCCACAAGCCCATGACCTGGTACCCCATTTCTATTGAACACCAACCAATTTCCTACGCAAAAACTCAGCGATTCCTTGGGGTTATTATAGACAGAGACCTTTCATGGAGCCCCCACATCTCATACTTGAAGAAGAGGCTTATTTCTATCTACCATATACAAAGGTTTCTTGCCAGTAAAACGTGGGCCACATCCGTGGCATCTACGCTTCAACTACACAGGACGCTCTTCCTAGGATACTTGCGATACAGCAAACCAGTGCTGCCCAATGCTAACAAGACTAACGCCCATGTCCTACAGAGCATTCAAAGCCAAGCCCTTCAAACATGTCTGGGGTTACCTCGAAATGCTCCAACTGTAGCAACAATTGCCACCGCAAAAGACCACCCAATATTGACCTATATAGCTGTGGGCACACTCTGGGCGCATGTTCACCATATATCCAGATTCCCTGACCACCATCTCGCTCTCTTGCCTGAGAAAAGACCCAAGGCAGCGTTCTCCAGGTCAATTGCGGCTAACCGGCACTCTTTGTCTTTGAGGCACTCACCCGCAACAAGAACGCCATCCCCTATGTGGTGCTTGAAAAAGCATCCTATGTACCTTGCTGTTCCAGGAATAGTGGAGGAAGCTAGCCTGACCACCGCGCCTCTCAAGCAGATCACATTGGAACTTTTGCATCTTTGATACGCTAACCGAATCCATGTTTACACGGATGGTTGCGTCTCGGAAAATTCTACGGGCGCCGTTGTTCTACCATCTCAATCGGTCGTCATCAAGTTTAAGAGTTCACACGTGACGACATCTACAGGTTCCGAACTGGCCGCTCTTCGCGCTGCTGTCGAATATATTGAAAAAGAATCGCCCAACAAATGGGCAATATTTTGTGACTCGAAAGAAGCCCTCCAAAGCTTGCGAAGTTTACGACGTGGCAATTATGAACAGCTGGTGTCACAAATCAACGAAACCTGCCATTGCGCTTCTGAACGAGGACATGATATCATATTTCAGTGGCTGCCGGGACATTGTCGCATCGTTGGTAATCACCTCGCCGATGAAGCTGCCCGACGTGCCTAGGCTGGCTCACCGACACTCCTTACACCTTCACCGAGAGTTGACGCTGCAAGAGAGCTTCGTGGTCTCGCTCGTACCATCGCGTTAAGTTACTGGCATACACCACAGCACACTAAGTGTCGTTTATACAGCCTCGACCCACCACTGAAACTTAAT
Source organism: Dermacentor variabilis (assembly GCF_050947875.1). NCBI lineage: Eukaryota > Metazoa > Arthropoda > Arachnida > Ixodida > Ixodidae > Dermacentor > Dermacentor variabilis. The sequence continues at coordinate 2,589,614 of NC_134572.1, read as the reverse complement.
TTACCAGCGAACCTTCCACGAAGGGACGCAACACTGCTGTGTCGGCTGTGGGTAGGAGTAGCATTCACCAACTCCTACAGCTATCGTATTGGAATGGCGGATTCACCAATGTGCGCTAAGTGCAAGTGCGAAGAGACCATCAGTCACCTTCTTTGCCATTGTTCTCGCTTCGATAATCAACGTGAGACTCTCCAGTGTGCCTTGAATAGACTGAATGACAGGCCATTTACGGAAGCGAAGATCTTGGGAGCCTGGCCTCACAGTTCATTAGCCCAGAAAGTAGTTCGAGCGCTTTTTCACTACCTGAAGGCAACAGACTTGAGTGCCCGACTATAGACATTCTACACCTAAGTTCTCTCTCCCTCTCTCTCTCTTTCACTCCCCATTCCCCTTCCCACGTGTAGGGTAGCAAACTGAACTCAGTCTAGTTAACCTCCCTGCCTTTCCTTCGTACCTTCTCTCTCTCTCTCTCTAAATCATCAGTAAAGACACCTGTAGACAGTATTAAGTTGCCAATATAAGGCAGAGTTTTACGAATAAGATGCGGGATTGCTTTACTCGGTTGAGCCTTTTTCTCATCGTCGCATCATGCACTTCAAATTTTTTAATTTATGTAGCAGGCTGGACACTTCCGTTCCTGTAGTGGGAACTAAATATATCGAATCTTTAATGTTTTTAACAGATTGTTAGTTGTAGCCACATTCATTTGTAGCAAAAGCATCAGAATTTTCAGCGTCTAAAAAGTGCTGTTTAAACTTGTTAGCAAGTTCCATTCCTGCGCATGGCGTACCATTTATTGTGAGTTCGAGAATGTTATTTCTAGCATTCTTTGATGTCAGGTTAATAAATGTTGGCCACATTTTTTTCGAGTCATTTATATTAGAAAATTTTTGCTCATAATATGTGGTGTGTGCCCGCTTAATGTTAGGTGCTGTTTTGTTCCTGATCTTTCTTAAGTTGTTTTAAATATTCTGTACGCCTAGTTTCTGTGAATAGGGTGAAGGGCATGTCTCGGTGTCGTATTCTCTTTAAATGTGTGCTGCCAATCCGCGGTTTACGCGATTTGTTACTTCTTTTTTCATTTTAGTGATGAGAAATACGGCCCAATAAATACATTTAACTTTTTTTGGTGAATAAGCTCTATGCAGTCATGGAGTCGTTGGTTTGCAGTATACCTCATCGCTGTCAAGTACCGAAACTAAATTAAGAAATACGGAAATGCTAGCGTTATCAATTTTTCTGTATGTAATGGTTGTACATGTTGATGACTTAGGTTGCAGCTTGCTTGTTTGAAAAGTAATAAATATGGGCTAGTGGTCGCTAACAGAGGACACCAAGACACCCGCTCCTAATATGTTAATGTCAGAACTTATAAAACAGGGGTCAAGCAACCACTGACATGTTGCCGTGGTCCTTGTCGGTACGTGTACTACATTTTCGTAGCCGCATGAAAGAAGATCATGAAGCTTTTGTTTGCTGGGACCCAAGGACATCGCATAAATATTGAGGTCACCACAGAGAACAACAGGCATATGAAGTAGCCTACAGTATTCGAGCATACTTTCTAGGCATTCAATAAAGTCGCTAACCGAACCGGATGGATGCCGGTACACGACTGTTATTATAGTGCTGACATACCTCATCATGATGGGTTCGTAATGATCATTTATCAAACAGTGTTCTGAAATGCCGTTAAACTGTACATTGTTTCTGACGTAAATGGCAATACCGCCTCCTTTCTTGTCTTTTCTAGATACAGAAGTGCAGTTGTATGCAGTGAAATTGAAGGGTAGCACTTGTCAAAAACCAAGTTTCAGGGAAAGCCAGAAGATCAAACCGGTGTTATAGTGAATACATAAGCATTTCGATGATATCACTCTTGTGCACTGAACTTTGCCCATTTAAGTGAAACAGGGAAACTTGTTTGTCGTTTGCTATCTATTGCATCGCGTCTAGCAATGCCTGCAAGAATAAATGCTGTAATAGCTGTCCATCGTGCTTTCCATGCTCTAAAAAAGCGTGAGTAAAGATTACCTAGCTTATCGAATTTTCTCAAGATCGTCCTTTGTGCTTATACTGAAGAAGCGGTCACGGGGGCTGCCACGTACGAATATTTTGCCGTTTTTCGCCCATGAAAACTGCTACTCTTGTTCTGTGGCTCTCGACCGCATCGTCCAGAATAACTTTTTGTTCTACGCAGTAAGGTTTTCGTTTATGACAATTTTTGTTCTTGCTTTCATTGGTGCCGATCTCTTTTTTGTGCCAAGCGTCCCTGATAAGGCGGGATGAAAAATGAACAAGCCCGGGAGCTGTTCTCTCAGTTTCCCTACCGTGTGCCCCATCAGGCGAATGCCTAACACTCCGCCGATGCGGAGCTTCAATGTCCATTGCTGAAAGGTGTGGCAGCTTGACGTCGTCTGCTAGGCAATTTAGTTTCTGAAGCAAATTTTCGTCGGCATGATGTGGTAGCCCATGAATTTCCTAATGAACCGCCTGCTATATTGGTACGATGTGTTCATTTCTTGCTTCAGCTGCTCCACTTGCTTCTTAGCTCGAGCCTTTCTACACACATATTGGTGTCTTGTTTTTTTTTTTCAATTCAACAATAACCTCATCGTACTTTTCTGACAATGCCTGCATTGAATTTTCAATGCAATCAACAGTTCCCTTGATGCTGTCAATGGCGTCTGTTTTTGATTTCCTTGTAATCAGCAAACCTAGTTTGAGTGTAATGCCTGCAATTTCATCCGCCGCGTTGAGCTCTGTTTTCTCAGATTCTTTTGAGCCGTAAGGATTGCTTCGAACCTTAGTAGTTTGGCAGGTGAGGTTTTTCCAAGTTTTCTGGCGGCGTCCGCCTTCGTTTTGTACGTACATAGATTCATTTACTCTTGCGCAGGTGCCCAAGTGATAACTAAAATTGCGCTCGCAGCAAGTGATATGCATCCCTACATAGGGGAGGCTACCATGACAAGCAATGCAGGTGTCATTCATTTTCAAAAGCTGTTTGGCTTATGAGTGACTGTTTAAACAAGTACACTTTTAAAGTAACTCAGCAGCAGTGGCAATTACACTTCATATTCAAGTTTCAAAATTTAAGACAGCGTTCGGGAAAGCCATAAAACCAACCTGCATGATCAGTTGAATATTTTAGCAGACGGCGAAAGGTGTGTACAATGCCACTGTTGCTAAGCGTGTGTCGGTCGTTTCCCAGTGAAGCGGTATATTGTATAGACTGGCAATGACGTAGGATCTTAGTTGGCAAATGATCGTCCTGCGATTGTTTTCCACTGCACGGTGGCGCCAGCTTCCGGATGACCCAGCAATCCCTGCATGATCAGTTGAATATTTATTAGACGGCAAAAGGTGTGTACAATGCCACTGCTGCACTGCTTGAAAGCGATCTGCGACGAGGCCACACACGCGCCCGCGTGGGCCTCTTCTTCAAAGTGATGTGCGATGTTTGCAGAGTGCGCGTAGTGCGCGTAGTGCCGTTACCTTTGTATGCGCTGTGCTTTTGAGGTTTGGTTCGCGTTGAAGCGAGAGATGCAGCAAGGTCAATTCGCTCGGAGCTGCTGCCGCGATTCCTCACTAGAGCATTTTGACAGCGAGTTTCCGCGTCCATCGAGTGAGATGTGTTCATGTTTAATTGTACGTGCGTGACACCATGTTTATTAATTTAGTTAAAACACGTTGGCGTGCTAGTTCGTATGAATAAATGACAGAATATGTTAGCGCGACTTAACGAGGACGTAGAAACATAGAAACAGAGATAGTGATGCCTTTAACTCTGTTTCTTTCTACGTCCTCGTTCAGTCGCGCATCATTTTTAATTTAGTTAGTAAGCGAATGTTTACAAGTTTATACGGCTGGTAAAACTGCTATCCTTACTTCGTACAGCTATCTACTAATTTGCTATCGCCATCGGTGCTTCGCCTTTCGGGAAAAACTTGCCTCCCTCTGTGAGGGCTCCAAAAGGGGAACAATCACCTCGGAGCGCGGTGAACGTCGTATCCAGAAAGGCGAGACGGAGCAACATCGTTGTGCATTAATGAGACAACAGGGCAGCCCGTCCGTCTTGTTTGCAGGTCCCAAAAAGCACTCCGAGAAACACTTTTGACATGCTAGTATTTCAATTCGAAGCGTAGTGGGTGCGGTAGACTGTAATTTCGGTAGGCCGTGTCGGTAGTATTGGCGCACCTCACGCTGACGATCTCAGTGGATTTTTTTCCCCGTCCAACGTCGCCGTGCGCTCTACTTGGCATTGCCTACAAATTTGAGCAGGGCACCTGGCAAACACCAACAAGAGCTTAACAGCACAGTGTGTGAGGTTCGTATAAATGTTGCCACTCTTGTTGACCCGTTTAGCCTTGCTCATTGGGTGCAAATAGCAGTCAGCGAAAAAAATACACAGCACTAAGAAAGCGCCTCGTTTTTAAAAAAATGGAATATAGCCTCGAAGAACAAACATCTACTGCAGTCCGTTTCACTGCTGCTAATGACAGGAAAAATAAAGATGTTATAAAATTGTTGCGATGGACGATAAAGATAATAGCAATGTTAGGGAAGCAATAAGAAGAAAGAAATGGAGGCAGCCGCATCAGTTCCCAGGTGAACTCGCCATTATGCAGGCTAAACGACTTGCGCATCCGAGTTACTGTGGATCATTTGCTGCGCGCGAACTAGATGGAGAAATCGGATTGATTACGCGGCTGAATCGCAAGCCCTACGACTTTTTGTCGGTCTGAAGCTTGAGCTGCCTTTCCAACGTGTGTCTACTGGCGCCGCTTCCCCCGCTTGCTCTTTGCTTGGCGCACGCGCAGATGTGCGCTTGCTCTCTGCCGGGTTCTTAATTACCGTCCAGAAACAAATGATCCCATTTCCGGAACAGTGTCCTCTGGTATTCTGCGATGGCTGCGCAATGCTCGGCCGAGCTCCATAGGAAGCCGGCGCTGCCGGAACGAAGGAGGAACCCGAAGGAAAGGTTGCAGACGGCACAAGCAGGCGATAACACAGAGCGCGTCGCGGACTCCGACTTCTCTTTATTGCTGTAGGGTTCGTTAAGACACCTGCCAATGTCACTGGAGTTGCCAGTGCTAGCTGTTTCGGACATTTATCCGCGAGTGATGAATGAGGTCGTTGAGCGGATCTCTATCCTTGCTTGTCGGCATGCGTCAGCTGAGGCGCAATTCATAAGGCTTCCCACTTTTGCTCGCCAACTTATGGCCCCGTATGGTTGAGCTCCTGCCTGGTATTCTAGCGAACTTGACCGAACTAATATCTCATGATTCGACGTGCTTCTGGCGAAATTTTTTTGCAAGCTTGACAGCATTATATTTCGGAAAATGCAGCCATAGAAATTTGCAGAGGAGTGTGAACGCATACAATTCAAACACAAGACAAAAAGAAAATAAGCTGAAGCCTGAAATGGGCTTTCTCAGTGACTCCACTTCAGATCGTAAAGAAAGAAAGAAAAGAAAGAAGAAAAATAAAGAAACATTGTCTGAACACGTTTTGCATATATAGTGTACGAAAGAATTCAGTGAGCGATTTGTACTTGTAATCTTTGTGTGAAACTTCGCAGTTCCCAGTGCTCTATGGGGCGATATTGACTCAAAATCAGCACTCGATCAGCAATTGAAATTCAGCATTACTAATAAAAGATTTCGAAGGCAATGGTAATCCATGTGACACAATAATGAAGAATGATAACATCATTGCCCAACCTGTTTCTGCCTCTGTTGTTGATAGCTATGAGATTTCAACACAACATTCTGAGGAGCCTATAGTAGTTTGCATTTTCACCGCCACGATGAGCTGCTGCATTTTTTGCAAAAGTAAAAAATGAAGGGAAAGAAATCTTTTTTCTTTAAATTGAACTTTGAGACCTGGAGTGTGGAGCGGCTTATGTAAATGAACATTTAACGGAAACCAAGAAAGAGCTTCTCTGTGTGGCAATAATGCGTGAAAAAGAAGTGTCACGGAGGTTCGTTAGAGAGATGGAATAACTTCCATTTAAAAAAAAAAAAGCAATGTGCAGTTTCACCGGCTTTGCTCTATAGTTGTAGTCTGCCAAGACGAGCTGGCTGATCAGCTCGGTCATGGCTTGTACGTAGTATAAGACCGAGCTGATAGAATTCCACAGACAAAGTTTGCACAATACCACAGAATGTGAGCATTCTCCAGTAAGCCGCCACGTGCTGTGGAGCAATGGAGCATTCCTTGGACCACGTGTTTCCCTTGAACGCCTGGAGAGCATTTAGCACCTCTTACAGCGCTTCTCGAAGCTCGCTACCTGTAAGCGGCAAAGGTGAAGGAAAAAAAATGACTGTAACATATCAGACTGCAAAATCTAACGCAACTGAAAACAACTGTGGCTCCCTTACAGGCGAAGGATGTTGCGCAGAGGCAACGCGAATGTTTTGAGGTAATCACACAAAAGAAAAAGTATTCCAGAAAGCTAAGGCACCGAAAAAGCAAAAAAAAAAAAAAATAAAACGAGCGAACGATCAGCTTTTCCGCTTTATGGTACCAGCGTACATGTAAGCGTGCAAACTGCTGTAAAAACAAATGTTAAAACGTGTCAAATGTAATAAATGTCAAATGTTTAAAAAGCGAAGCTACCAGAAATTCTGAAATATCTCGGCATAAACATATCACGATGAACAAGGAAATGCCATATAAAATAGCAAAAGCAAGGACCTCGAAAGTCACCATATTTCGTTAAATCTGAGTGCGCTTGCTTAGCGAGTGCCACGCTGTACACCACTCTGCCCGCGCAAGGAGAACTGAAGAGAGGAGCTCAGTTCGTTACGTGCTGCACTTAAAGCAATGGGCGCGCGTCACTAAGGACGAAAAATTCACTGAAAGCGCAGTCCCTCGCTTTTCTTAAACTACACTATGACGAACTTCTTGCGACGTAGTAGATCCACAAAGATTCTTTTTCCTTTTTCCCGTTTTCTCTTTATGTACTTCAATCCCGCTTTTTCGCTTCCCAGTCTAAAAAGCTTTCGTTCGTGTTCGTGTTCTTTCCTCTCATTCCATCGCTCTATCGCCAGTGTCTGGTTTTTTCTATTTTTCTCCCCAGCAGCGCTGCTTCACGAAAGCTGCGCTTCTGCTACACTCTCCCTCACCAAACATCAGCGGTAGACAGCTTACCCTTACAGGACTTTAAGAAAAAAAAAAAAACTCGTGGCATTTCTTTTCTCCTGCATCTTCCTTGCTCTCCGTTTACAGCACTTTTCCTTCTCGAAGTCCGCTTTTGGCGCAGCACGCCTGTCCGTCTTCATTCCCGTCTCCCCAAGGGGCCACACTCCCAGCGAAGAATCCCCTCCCCCCATTTCTTGGGCCGCCATTCTCCGCAGTCTGCCTGGGCCCGCTGCGTCGCCGTGTTTAGCGGCAGCAGCAGCAGGGTAAAAGAACGCACGACCGTCCTCATTCCTTCCCTCTTTCTGCGTAAGTTAATCACAACACCTCCTTGTTCAGTTACCTTGTCACTAAACCTGAATATCGTTGAAATTTTAAACTTTTCTCTGTAGAGTTAAGGAGCGAAAACACAGAAAATGGTCTCGTTTGTTCCAAAATCGTGACATGGATGCCAAGTTGCGCTGCATACAGTCCTTAACGAAACACCACAAGAAGAACAAACCGTCACACACGCAAGATGATGCAACCGATGCCCAAGGTCGGCCCACTAGCGTGTAACCAACCGTTTAAAAAAATTATCCCTACTACGAGAAGAACGCATCTCACTCTCCTAATCGCTATGGCTCCGAAATACCTAAACAGAGCACCAGAATATTACGCGAGCGGAGCAGTCGCTTCAGCCTCCACGTGACGTACACTAATATAAAGCATATCAACGCCGCATCTTGCTTAAGAGGCAGCTTTAGCTCGGGTGCTCCTATCCAAATGCACGTAAAAGGAGAATTCGTTTTTCTCGGCAACCACTGCACCAAATTTGACGAGGGCTGTTGCATTTAAAAGAAAAACTTAAAATCTAGTGACTGTTGGTTCTGAATTTTCTATTTAGATTGTCAATTCTTTATTAACAATTGGCAAAAACCGGAAATTTTCAAGAAACAAGACTATCATGTTTACAACTCTGTAACTCAACAAAGAAAAATGATAATACAATTCTGTGGTTTGCATCTAATAGTGCATCTACAGAGGCCAAAATTGATATTTTACATATGAATATAAGAAAATTTAGTATTATGGAAATACAGCTTTTGCAGAACCCTTGTAACCAACGTAACAAATTCACGTCAGATGTAAAATGAAATATCGAATTTTTCCGCTTTCAATGATCTAAAGGATTCCGTTTAGAGAACCGCGATACCTGTTCTTGATGCAGAGTTATGGATTTTTAAGCTTCGTGCTTTTATTTTTTTCGAACGGTCGAATATTCGAAAATCTTTTAAAGAAAATTCAGGACATAAATCGAAATTCCGCTTCCAACAGTCACTAGAATATAACTTTCTGTCTCAAATGCAAGAAATTTCATTAAAATTGGTCGAGGGGTTATCTCAGAGAAACGTTTTTGGGTTTTACATGTATTTTAATAGGCCGCGTCGGAGTTGGGCCCGAGCTAAAGCTTGCTCTTAAGACGAACCTTTAGCTCGGGTCCAACTCCGACTCGGCCTATTGAAGTAGATATAAAACGCACAAACGCTTTTCTTAGATAACACCTCCACCAATTTTAATGATTTTTTTTCTGTTGGAGAGAGAGAAAGTACATTCTAGTGACTGTGGGAAGCGGAATTTCAATGTGGGGCCTGAATTTCGTTACAAAAATTTTCAAAAATTCGAAAGTTCGAAAAAAAAATGACGCACGAAGTTTACGAATTAATAGCTCTGCATCAAGAACAGATATCGTGGTTATGTAAACGGCATCCAATAGATCATTGAAAAGCGGACAAATTCGCTATGTCAATCAATCTTACTCGAATTGTTACGTTATGTACAAGGGTTCTGCAAAAGCTGTATGTCCATACTATTGAAATTTTTCGAACTCTAGTATAACGTATCAATTTTGTACGCTTTAGATGTACTATAAGGTGCAGTTAACAGAATTGTGCTATCATTTTTTCTTGCTGAGTTACAGAGTTGTAAACTTCATTGTTTCGTTTTCTGTAAGTTAGCCATTTTTTCCAAATTTTTAGCAAACAAATGACGACCCAAATCAAAAATTTGAAATCAAGTCATTAGATTTTAAGTTTTTATTTTCATTGGAACAGACCTCGTCAAACTTGGTCGAGTGGTTGAGGAGAGAAACGAATTATCTTTTTACATGTATTTAGAAAGGAGCACCCGCGCTGAAGCTGCCTCTTAAACATTTTGGCAAATTTGGTATGGCGGCCGCCATGCCAAGGAGTGGCTGGGAGACGCGCCACTAATGGTGGCAGCTTGTTGAGCAGCGCTCAGTCAGCATTTACCAGAAAGTTATTTCAGTTTGGAATTATTCTTTGTAGGAAAACAGCAGAAGCGAACTTTATTAAGGGCACGAAAGCAGCAAAGCCACTGTGGCGGGGGTATGAGCGCCGGACAACTGGTTGCTCCATAAACGTATGTTCAGACACAGGCATGCGTGATCAGTGGCTATGATTTTTGCTGCTGAGCAGCATTTGATTTGTAGCCGTGGTGCTCGCGTTAGTTTGGTTGACATGCACAAACGCTCGTGCAGTTTCAATAAAGTGAACGTCCACCTTGAAACGTCTTCTTTCGCTGGCATTAGCAAGAAAGCGTAAATGTCAGTGGCACACTGCCTGGACGCGACATGGCAAAGTACTTGCACGCAAGACTGAGGCCAGTAGTGTCGTCCACATTGCCTCAGACGCTGACCTGCAAAAGATCGCCTAAATTGCGGTGTGTAAAGAAGTTCAACTTCGCTCTCTTTCGGCTACACGATGTAGCGTCAGTATAGCCTACCAAGTGAAATTGCTCTGCCTGCACACGCAAGAAACATTTACGCACTTCACCTGAATTCACGTTCACTTGCCTATAAGCACAACATACTATGTTTCTAGCCGACTTTACTTTTCCATTTGACATTATCATTTTCCCTGAAAAGTGGTATCAGGAGCACAGTTAAATGCTGATCATAGACGGTTACACATATCTTTTATTAATCACACTGGTAAACGTGGGGGTGGTGTAGCATTGCATGTCAAGCGATGCAAACAGTGTGATGTGATTTAGGTCTTCCCCTGCGTCACGTCACCTTACGAAGTTCATCATCATCATCATCATCAGCAGCAGCAGCACCGGTGAAATGCACTGATTATATACTTTCATTTTAAATGATAACGGAAAGCTCCCAGTCAAGAGCTCACTATATCTGCCGTATGCGATCCAACCCATTTTTTTATTCTGTGAATTTCCGTCTCATGGTGACTGTTCCCTGTTATTATTTGACCTAGGTAAACGTACTCCTTCACAGACTCTAGAGGGAGACTTGCGACCTTGAACTCTTCTTCCCTTGCCCGGTTATTTATCATTATCTTTGTATTGTGCATATTAATCTTCAGCCACACTCTTGCATTCTCCGTGTTAAGGTCCTCAGTCATTTGTTGGAACTCGTCCGCAGTGTTGCTGAATAGAACAATGTCATCGGCAAAGCGAAGGTTGTTGAGGTATTCGCCGTCGATCCTTACTCCTAAACCTTCCGGGTTTAATAGCTTGAATACTTCTTCCAAGCACGCTGTGAATAACATTGGATAGAATGTGTCTCCTTGTTTTACCCCTTTCTTTAGAGGTATCTTGCTACTTTTCTTCTGTAGAATTAGGGTGGCTATAGAATCTCTGTACATATTTTCCACTGTATTTACGTAAGCGGTCTGTACTCCTTGATTACGCAATGTCTCGATTACTGCTGGTATGTCTACTGAATCAAATGCTTTTTCGCAATCTATGAAAGCCATGTACTCTGCGGATTTCTCGATAACTTGAATAATGACATGGATGTGATCCATTGTAGAGTATCCTTTTCTGAAACCAGCCTGGCTCCTTTTTTGACTATTCTTTTGGAGATTATTTTGGTGAATATTTTATATAATACTGGGAGTAAGCTAATGAGCCTATAGTTTTTCAGTTCTTTAACGTCGCCCTTTTTGTGGATTAGTGTAATGTTTGCATTCTTCCAGTTTTCTGGGACCTTTGCAGTCGATAGACATTTCCTAGAGAGAGCCGCCAGTTTTCCTTGCATTATGTCTCCTCAATCTTTGATTACATCCACTGTTATTCCATCCTATCCTGCCGCTTTTCCCCGTTTCATGCCTTGCAAGGCCTTTCTGTCCTCATCTCTGTCTCTATCCCGGCCACGGCGGCCGCATTTCGATGGGGGCGAAATGTGAAAACACCCGTGTACTTAGATTTAGGTGCACGTTAAAGAACCCCAGGTGGTCGAAATTTCCGGAGTCCTCCACTACGGCGTGCCTCATAATCAGAAAGCGGTTTTGGCTCGTTAAACCCGATAATTTTTTTCTTGTTCTCATCTCTAGTTGTAGGAGGAGTTTCTGTATGCTGTTCATTATTGTTTCGAATTGAGTACTCCTGAGTCCGCTGGGTACTTTACAGGTCAGTTTAGAATTCTTCCGCTGCTTTTATTATACCTTCGAGATTGCTGATGATATTACCCTGCTTATCTTTCAGTGCATACATCTTGGTTAGTCCTATGCCAAGCTTCCTTCTCACTGATTTCAGGCTGCGTCCACTTTTTACGGCTTCTTCAGTCTTTCTCACGTTATAATTTTAATATCGCTTATTTTCGCTTTGTTGATCAGTTTTGACAGTTCCGTTGGAAACTTTCACTCTTTGTCGTTTCTTTATTAGGTGCTTTGTTACTTGGGAGAGCTTGCCCACTCGTTGCCTTGGTGCCTTGCCTCCCACTACAGTTGCTGCCTCAGAAACCAGCCTGGTTTCATTCATTACCTCTATGTCATCGTCATCATGTCTCTGTTCTAAGGCTGCATATTTGTTTGTAAGGAGCAGCCTAAATTTGTCTGCTTTTACCGTTACTGCCTCTAAGTTTGCTTGTTTTTTCTTGACCAATTTTACTCTTTCTCTGTTCAAATTGAGGTGAATCCTTGCCCTAACTTATGATCACTGCACTTTACCCTACCTATCACTTCTACATCCTACACTATGCTGGGATCGGCAGAAAGTAAGAAATCAATTTCAATTCTTGTTTCACAATTAGGGCTTTTCCAGGTCCACTTTCTGTTTCTACATTTCCTGGAAAATGTGTTCATTACTGTCAGCTTATTCCTTTCTGCGAATTCTACCAGCCTCTCTCCTCTAGCGTTTCTAGAATCGACACCGCAGGTGGCAATTGCTTGTTCACCCGCCTGCTTTTTCCCGACTTTTGCATTGAAGTCATCCATTACTACTGTATACCGTGCTTGAACTTTTCTCATCGCTAATTCAACATCTTCATAAAACTGACCTACTTCCTCATCGTCGTGACTGGACGTTGGAGTCTAGGCTTGTACTATCTTTAATTGATACATCTTGTTAAGTTTGATTACGGCTACTACTATCCTCTCGTTAATGCTGTAGAATTAGTCAATGTTTCCCGCTACGTCCTTCTGGATTAGGAATCCTACCCCGTATTGCTTCTTATCATGGAGACCTCTATAGCAGAAGACATGGCCGTTATTTAGCAATGTGTAAGCCTCATCAGTTCTTCAAATCTCAATAAGGCCGATAATATCCCAAACAATGTATAATCATTCCTGAAAGAGTCCTGCTAAGCTTGCCTCTCTGGAGAGGGTTCGGGTGTTAAACGTTGGAAGGGTCAGTTTCCATTGGCGGCCTGTCCTGACCCAGAAATTCTTAGCACCCTCTGCTGCCTTATAGGTCTTACCGCCGCCTTGGTAAGGTGCTCAGCAGCTGCTGGGGACTGAGGGCCATTGGTTAATTGTGGATACCATCAGGGAGGTTGTGGCCGAATACTGCAACAGGGAGGCCAATTCCTGTTCTTGTGAGGGAGTGTCTTTGTTCAAGCTTAGTGGGCGTTCCCAATTTGGCTGTACCTGGATTAGTATAGCCCCACTCGCTCTAGGCATCTTTCGCCGATGTCAGGCGTCACTCCAACCCTGCAGATGTAGTGCACTGGAGAATGTAAAAAAACAATGGGGGAGGGGGAATTTCAACTTCCGGCTACCGCAACCGAGCATTCGGCATAGCGCAGCAAGATAATACCGCAGGCAGCAAGGCTACCTTGTCGCCGATAAGTACGGCCCAGAGGGCCCTACATGCCTAAGAGATCCTCTAATTTGTGCGCCCTTTGGGGGTTGGACGAAAGGGATGAACGCATATACGATCGTTCTGACGTGCTGAAAATCTGTGTGTTAACTTTACAGTTAGGTGTTGCTTTCCCTTATTCTTTGCGTGAATACTGAAACAAAAACCGTCCCGTCATTTTTCTCTGTGCTTTCTGTGCGGAAATTTCGCATCCTCAAAGAAAGCCCGTTTTGGCAGTGCGCCTCGTAAGTTGCTGTGGAGAAGTTCTTGAATATAAGTTCTACATTTGTAGTATTATCGAGTGTGTAGTGCCAACATCTATTCGCTTATAAGGTTCCCCGAATACGTTTCCAAGATCTGTATCAGCTAGCTTCCATGTATTGTAGGCTTATGAAGAAGGAATCGCGGCAGGTGCAGATGTTTGGAATTTGTCTGCGTTATACCTTCTAGTGTTGTCACGAGAAAGCATGTGCAAAATATGTCGGTAGTGTATTTGCGAAGCCCTTCTTGTTTAGGTTTCCTGGTGCAGGACATGGTGCCAATTGTCGGTGGCCCCAACCTCTTGTTTCCCGAATCTCACGCATGCACGCGGTCTTGAGCATGCCTTGGTACACGATATATTTTCGCTGAATTTGAACAGCACTTAACACTTGTGCGTAAAAATGAAAAAAGGGCAAAGTTTTCAGCGCTTACCGAGAGGCCCCGAGTCGCGTATGATCCCCTCGTCTTGTCTGCTTGTTCTTTGGCGTCGGAAAGCTACAGCACTCGGGCAGCTATTCCGAATGGTCAGTCGCGCCGCCGTCTCAATACCGCTCTGAGATTCGCACAAAGCAGGCGACTTTGACAGCTCAGGACGCGAGCGTCACTCCTGTCCGAGCATACGTGCCTTCGCATCGCTCCACAGGAAAGACCCGAATGCCAACTTATTCGACAACGACCAGTCCTCAGACCCGGCTCGGCTCCTCTAGAACATCATCCGAACATTTTGGCCGACTTTTGCTGTGATCGGACCAACGTACTGTGAGTTTCTGTGCTTTTGTCACGGACCTGGTAGGGCACTCAGCTAGCCCTAACGGCTGGGGGAGTAGGCCTACCGTCAAAGTACGCCAAAGGCCCGCACTCCTTCAGCAGCAATGGCCCAGAAATTCGTCACCGACGCTGATGGATGGACCCCCCGAGTATCAAAACGTTCCCAAGGTACGCAGCACGTTGCAACGCTCATTTTGCGTCCGCCAACTGGCCTTTTCCTACCTCAGTGGAGCCAACGAACGCTTCACGACGCGCTAAGCGTCTCAGCAGCCCTGACTGCTGCAGAGGCTCGCGCCGCTACAGTAGACATCAAAAAAGAAAAGAACTTGGCTATAATAACCAGTGATGACCCGTCGGCGACACAAAAGCTCCAGCGCATTACTGAAACCACTCTTAATGGCAAAAATTACCCTGTCCACATCTATATCGCTTCGCCCCATACCTCGTGTAGAGGTGTGATTCACAACGTGGTACTGAACACCCCAACCGAAGAATTGATGCGTGAACTCCGAGCCCCAAATTATGAAATTATTGCGGCTCGTATGATGGGTAGAACAGCCACTGCAATCATAACTTTCAAGGGCTCGCATGTAGCTCACCAGGTCATCTTCGGCGGAGGTGTGTACCGCTGCGTCCATCACCGACCCAAGGCGCAATTTTGCTCAACATGCTTTGCTATTGGACACCGATCAGGCGTTTGTCGCGACAATGGAAAACAAAGGTGCAGAACATGTGGAAAGTCTGTTGGATATCCTGTAGGGGATCATGACTGCAAACCAGGCTGCCCTAATTGTGGCAAGGACCACAAGGCCGATCACCCAACTTGTGAAGTGCGACGAGCTGCTGATAAAGCGGTCAGAGAAGCGGCGTACCTGAAGCGTTTGAAACAACGAAAGGACGACAAGCAAATGAAAACAGTCACCATCGCAAGCCGAAGCCCAAGCCCAAAACGCAACTCCGACAGCACAACGAGAGACAGAAGTAGCTCCAGAAGCCGTCAACAGTCCAGGGGCCGCAGCCGCTCCAGAGGCAGGAGCCGATCCAGGGGCCGCAGCCGATCTAGGGGACGCGGCCATTCCAGGGGCCGGGAACACTTCGGGGACCAAAGCCAGTCCGGCAGCAGTGGCCAGTGCAGGAGAGGCGGCCAGTCCGGGGACTGCAACCGGCTCGGAGGTGGCAGCCAGTCTCCGGATCACAACCATTCCCGAGGTGAACAAGACGAGCAACCCGCAAACCAGCGAAACGTGAGTCAGTCACCCGGCAGCTCCCCTTTTCCCCCCGTGACCTATGCATCTCAAGTTCAAACAAGAGCGCAAAAAGTAGCCAAAGATTATAAGAACGCTCTACTTCGAACCCGCAGGCCTAACCGAATGTCAACACTACCTTTACAATCACTAGAGCCTACCGAAGGCATGGACATGCACGCAGAGGCACACGCACCTGAAGCTACACCACTGGGTGACATAGAGCAACCCTTAACACAGGAAGTAGAACCAGCGTCATTGCAACCGGCAATGAAAAAGGCAAGATACCACACAACAGCCCTACAACAGCTTGAAGCAGATTTTAAGCAATTGAGGGACGAAATCAAAGAAATGCAAACCAGTCTAGAGGCCAAGATAGCTCAACAGGTTGCTGCTCAAGTTGAGGAGGCGCTAAAAACATACACTTAACAAATAAAAATAATGAGCCAAATGCGCTTCCTGTTCAACGAGCTCCTCAGGATCCAGGCAGAGGCGATGGTCTCTACACAAGTGTAGGCTGCGATGGCCGCATTACCGCGCCAGCAAGAGCGCGAACGACCCAAAGCACGTCGATCTACCAGCGTAACGCGACCCACACCTTACCCTACAGCGGGCGCTCCGCAAAATCATCAGTAGAACAATGGCGACTACTCTGGTGGTGTGACAGTGGAACTGTAGAGGGATTGCTCGAAAATGGGGCCTTCTCACGCAAGTACATTGCAGCTCAAGATCGTCGACCCGACAATCTCCTACTCCAGGAAACTAACCAAACACCTCATCTTGCAGGCTATACGGCGTATAACCATAATTCTGCACTGGCCATTCATATTCGTAAAGATATAGCGGCAAATGTTGTCCACAGCACGGAACAGAGCCTCACTGTACTGTACGCGTCTTTCCAACTAAAATTGTCAAGAGCAAGGTACAGCCCCACTTATTCATCACAAATGTTTATAGCCCGCCAAAACAGAAAGTAGACTTCTTCAAGGAGGTTGCGAATCTGCGGCCAACGAAGTATTTTGATCATCTAATAGCAGGCGACTTCAACGCCCCACACACTTCATGGGGATACACAAAAAACTCCTCCAAATTATCCGCCCTACTATACCATATGCAACAGGCCCAGCTAACTCTCCTTAACGAGACCGACTCCCCGACGCGGCACGGAAACTCCGTAAAAAGAGATACCACGCCCGATCTCGCCTTCATAGAAGGACCACTGTCAGCGCAATGGGTTAACACGCACGATACTTTGAGTGACCACACTGTCATACAGATGTTTCTGCAAATCAAAGGATTCCCAAAACGCCAGCGCAAGCATCGCCTCACGGATTGGAATGAGTTCCGAAAGACACATATAGGAGACTTCCAAAACATGCACTTCAAAGATTGGGTAGAGATGGTCTGGCAGCGAATCCAGTCACACACGAAGGAAATAATAGGGAAGTGGGAGCAACCAAGCACGGACAAGCATCTTCTTAATCTCTGAAAGGCACGACATGCCCTCATTAAGAGATGGAAAAGAAATAAGCTCAATCGAAAACTACGCTCACGCATCAACACGCTCAACGAGCAGATCGTCGACTACACTGAACATCTCACTCGTGAGCAGTGGTACGATACGTGCAACAAGCTCAATGACACATTCAATATGAGCTCCACGTGGAATCTCATCCGATAACTCATTGACCCAACCCAGACAAAGGCGGAAACGTCCCATAAGCTCCGAAAGCTGCTCGAAACATTTGAGCATACCGATGACCTATTCAACGAGCTTATAACAACACACATTGTGGATCCAGCGCAACCACAGTATGCCGACTACTAAAGCGCAGAGCCAGATATGAGGGTCTCACCGGCCCAATCGCATTAGCAGAACTACAGCGTGCCTTAGCAGAAGCAAAGCCGAATAAAGCGCTAGGACCAGACCAAATTACGACAACACAGCTCCGCAACGTTACAGAAGCCGATCATGCATTCTTACTTCAGCAAATTAACAATATGTGGGACACGGGCAGCTTGCCAGAAGAGTGGAAGACAGCCAGCATCATTTTCATTCCGAAGCCTGGCAAGCCCCAAGCCATAGCGAATCTGCGTCCAATATCGCTAACATCATGCGTCGGTAAGCTAATGGAGCGCTTCGTGCTTAACAGACTTCTTAGACACCTTGAGCATTCAAACCTACCCCATAATTTGATTGAATACAGACATCACTTATCTACTCAAGACGTTCTGCTGCAGCTACACGAAGAAATCACTAAGTAAACAAGCAGCGCTCAACTTAAAGCTATACTTGCCATAGACCTCAAGAAAGCTTCTGACTATGTTAACCACGATGCTATGTTGCAAGAGCTCGAAGCTACTGGCTGCGGAACCAAGCTTCATAACTACATTAGGGACTTCTTACGGAGTCGCACGTACACGCTACGAGTAGGCGACATCACCACACAACAGTATCCCCATCCGCAGAGAGGTATCCCGCAGGGTTCCGTGATCTCGCCCACTCTCTTTAAGCTTGCCATGTGCGTAGTCCATAGAGCGCTACGAGACATCCCCGACATCAAGTATGCGATCTACGCAGATGATATCACCATCTGGATCAACACGGTTTCGCCAGGGCATATCCAAGAAACTCTCCAACAGGCTATGAACAGGGTGCATGAGGCTGCTCAAGCTATTGGCCTTAGATGTGCGCCGGAAAAATCTGAGTTGCTACTGGTCCATCACAAAAGAAGGAAGGCGTGCCCATTCCCCAACCAAAATGTATTAAGATACTCGGTCTCCATATCCAGAAAGATGGAGCTCCCGCTGCGACGGTGCATCACCTGCTCAGGCAAGGAGAACAGGTGCTGCACATGATGCGTAGGGTCTCCAACTGAGCAAATGGAGTGAAAGAGGCGGATATGCTTCAACTAAGAAACGCACAAATAGGTCCCGCCCGCGCTATCACCTGCCCTATACCAATCTTCGTAAGCAAGATATCAATCGCCTTGATGCGCTTATCAGGAAGGCGACAAAGCTGGCCATGTGCATCCCGTTTAGTGCCAGCACTAAGCTCCTCCTTGACATCGGTCGCCATAACACGGTGGCGCAACTAGTCAGCGTCGTCGCCAAGAACTGCGTTTGCAGCGCACGTGTCAAGGTGCGCACATCCTCCACAGCATCGGTCGTCATCCAGAAGCTGCGCCCCTTCTGAACACGCGCCCATTACCCCCGAAACAACGCGAACTTCTAACCATAGCTCCACTGCCACGCCACATGAATCCAGAACGAAGCAAGGAGAGTGGACGACAGCGAGTTGCCTACTTCAAGAGGTACACGGCGAGACACCCTGACGGCATATACTTCTACGCTGATGCTAGCGTTGGTGCACGGGGCTCCGCTATAGCAGTCGCGAATAAAAACCTCCAAACTGTACATACTGAGTTACTCCCAGAGACAGATCCCACCTTAGCGGAACTGACAGCCATCACAAATGCGATCAAACACATGCCCCTTAGTAACTCACCCTACCCAAGAATCATATCTACCGACTCCATGGCGCATTGCAGGAAATTGTTGCACAACGATCTCCCGGCCCACATTTCGACATTTATTCAAGAGCACCTTCAGGGTCCTCTGTAAGTCATCTCGATACATGGTCGTGACGGGCTGCAGGGAAATGAAAGAGCTAATCAGCTCGCCTGCGAGGCTTTGAACCAGGCACCCTGCATTCCGCGACCAGCCCAGACGAAAAGATGGGCTCCCCTGCTTCTGCGGCCATATCAAGACGCAAGTTCCCCAAGCTCAGCAAAGTGCTCACTCGTGAACAGGGTGTACTGATTCGTCAGGCCCAGACTGAAACACTCCCTACACCAGCGCGAATGCACCTCCTCCGCGGCGTCTTACCTGAAGATCCCCCACCCTGCCGATACTGTGGCGAACACCCGAACACATCCCATATCCTCTGGTCCTGTGGACCACCAACACCTCCCCTTCCTGCTCCCACAAATCTTTCCTCTAAACCCATGCCGGGTGGCTCACAGAAGTAGCCAGCGCCGACGACCAACGGTACATTGCGGCGTTTATCAGTGCTGCACTGAAGAATGCCGCAAGCGAGGCTCTGGACTGAGGGCCTTTGCAAGTTACCACCGAACATGAAAATAAAGTTTTCTCTCTCTCTTGACAGCTGCCAGTGGTGTCTTCATCCTTTCTACAGCTTTGGTTAGCGGTTATACTAGAGCTAATGAGAAGGAGGAAATGGGGGGGGAGGGTCCATTTGGTGCAAAGGCGTCAAATGGCTCATTGAGCGAAAACGCCGGCAGCTCGTGTCTGTAGCAGCACCTAGATTCTCATTGGCTGCGATGCCATGCCAGGAGCGCACCTTGTCGGAGCAATGCGGGCGAAAGGGTGCACGTGCTGCTTCGGTAGCATGGCACGTATTGAGGGAGCAGAGAAGGCCACGGCGGCAGGTCACCCTTTTTCTCTCTCGGAAGCCTGTGCTATCCGCACATTCCTTGTCTATGAAAGCTCTTGCCTGCGTTCTAAATGCACCTCAGTAAGACGAAATTAAAACGTGCTAAACGTTCGGCGTCCTCGTTTGCCCGCGAGTTCACAAGTCAAAGGTACGCTCAACGGCGTTCAATTGGCTATTATTGCTTTCGCATTCACAACTCGTAAGTGCTTAGGTGACCTTGGATTTTTTTTTCTTGCTAAAGATCAGCTGTGTGTTCCATTTATACTTTGTTTAGAAGCTTTAATGCAATATCTATTTTAGCTTTCTGTATGTTAGATTTATACTCGGTTTAGGAGCTTCAATGGTATATCTACTATAGCTTTCTACTTTGTATACACAGAATGTGGGCACGGGGGTGCTAGGTTCAGGGGCGTGTTAGAATCAGCCAAATACTGCCAATCGACTCAGCCTTGTGTTTTGGCATTTTTACTGCACCTTGTATAATTTAACCCGCCAGATAATTCGATCAATTTTGTCAGTCCCGTCCGAGTCAACTTAATGTAAATAGATTGCATATCAGCTGGTGAATCATTTGAATGAGCAGTTGACAAGGGGCGCAGAATTATATGTATCATACTTCAGCACGCACTGTGTCAGGACAGTGCGTGCTGGACCAAGATGTGAATGTGAATGAATTGGACAATGATGCGATTTCGATTGAATACTTTGTGTGTGTGTGTGTGTCGTGTGTATGCTCTTGCATAACTAGACAATGATTGTATATCAGTTGTGCGGGAAGCGTATTATATTAGAGAACAAATCTCAACAGCTGTAGCCACAGCCACTGTGAGGTATGCGTAGCCCCAAACGCTTCGCTCCAATCGATCACCACTTACCGTTGTTGTACGTTTCTTCCTCGATAGCCTGTCCTGCCCGACAGTACGTGACCCCAAGCTTGTACGACTTCATCAGCCCTTGCTCGTCGAACATTACGAAGTGCTAAGCGTTAAATCTGACAATAGCCTGTTTGTTGTAATGTACCAACCAGCTACTGGTAATATATCCAATTTCTTAGAATTTCTTGAAAAGCGCTTAGAGAATGCTACTTTTCACAAATACAAAGTGCTTCTTGGTAGTGACTTCAACATTAGCGTGCTTCATGACAGCGCTTCAACTCGTGCAATAACTAATGTAATCAATTCTTCCGGTTTCTGCAGCGTTATTTCAACGCCTGCTCGCGTGACACCATCTTGTCAATCTGGTCTCGACAATTTCATTATTAACTTTCGTGCAGAGCTATACACAGGCGGGACTATCAGCTATAATATCAGCGATCACTGTCCAATATTCATAATATGCTGATTTTATGTTCATGAAAGAACTTTACCTGATACCACTTTAAGCTACAGATGTTTGTCCGGCGAAAATATGGAACACTTTCGCACACTTGTTTTGCGCACAGATTAGTCTCCTCTTTATAACAATAAAGGTGCTAGCGAAGCGTACGACTAATTCCTGCCCATATTCAGTCGCCTATACAAATTGTCCTTTCCGCTTAAAACAGGAAATGCAAAAAAAAAAACTCATTATGAAACCGTGGGTGCAGCCACACCATGTTACAATGTATAAAAAAAATTGGCTGTTCAATAAATTTCTGCGTACGCGTTAGCAAAGCGATCTTGTTGCATTTAGGAGGGTAAAGAATATACTAAATAAAGAACTGCGAAAAGCTAAAGCACTTTATTAAGAGAGCCTTCTTTTATCCCTGCAAAGAAAAAGTCCACAAAGACTTGGACAGTTATCAATTATGCAATCAGACAGGGAAATGTGAATCGCAGTTTGCGTGAAATAACTGTGAACAACGAAAAAGTGTCGGGCGTCCTTTTAACTGAGTGTTTCAATAAACACTTTGCGAGCATCATGGAATCATCAAACAAAGCGGTCAGTGGTCCTACTGTTAAGATATATATATATATATATATATATATATATATATATATATATATATATATATGTGTATATATATACATACATACCATTTTTCTCGAGCCGACTGATGATGCTGAAATTTTTCGTACATTCTTGAGCTTAAAAAACAGCAATGCTGTTGATGCAGACGGCATTCAGATCAGACCTATAATATGTGTAATCGGTGTCATCGCAGTCCATCTCGCATTTGTGTCTAACCTTCTTATGGAATGTGGCCATTTTCCAACAGCTATGAAGAAAGCAAGGGTGTCAGTTATTTTCAAAGGTGGGAACCGAAATAACCTAGGGAATTATTGGCCTATTTCCATTTTATTAGCATTTTCTAAGGATTTAGAAAAACTTATGTATGTTCGCATTAACGATTTCTTTCCGAAGAATGACATTCTTTCTGATTGTCAGCATGGATTCCGCCCGGGCAGGTCAACCGAAACAGCTTCGTCACGCGAAAAAGAGCTAATGATTAATAACATTGACGCCTGAAAACTAACGGTGGGTATTTTTATTTATTATAGCAAGGTATTGATCGTTTCAGTAATCAAATCTTAATGAGTAAACTAGAAGGAAATGGCATCCGTGGCGTGGCAAATCAGTTGCTTAAATCGGATCTGTCCGAGTGGACGCAGGCGTTACCATCGAAAAATACTGCTCTTCGTATAGGAAAATTAAATCAGGAGTGTCCCAGGGTAGCGTTTTGGGCATGATTATGTATGTATGTATGTATGTATGTATGTATGTATGTATGTATGTATGTATGTATGTATGTATGTATGTATGTATGTATGTATGTATGTATGTATGTATGTATGTATGTATGCATGCATGCATGCATGCATGCATGTATGTATGTATGTATGTATGTATGTATGTATGTATGTATGTATGTATGTATGTATGTATGTATGTATGTATGTATGTATGTATGTATGTATGTATGTAAGTATGTATGTATGTATGTATGTTGGGTGGATGTCTCATTTTGCCTTAATTACTTCTCTCCACCTTGCGGATTTCGCCAGAACTATTACGTGAAACTCTTGGCTTTGCTTCGAGTTATTGAAGGGTTTGACTTCCCCTTGCCATCTGATAGCCGCCTGGTTAGCTCAGGTGGTAGACCGGCTGCCCCGGAAAGGCGGTGGCCGCGGGTTCGAGTCCCAAACCGGGAGGAATTTTTCTCCAACTATGAAGCACAAAACCTGTTTCGTATTGCTTTCTCCATTCTGCACCCCATTGATATGACACCTGTGAGGAGGTTACACTTGGCGTTATCCATTTACAAGGTCGTGGGACCAAATCCCGGGACGGTAGCCGCATTCCAACGGGGGCGAAATTCAAAAGCACCCGTGTACCGTGCATTGGCCGCATGTTAATGAAACCGAGGTGGTTCGAATAAATATGGAGTCACACACTACGACGTGCCTCATAATATCATTGCGGTTTTGGCAGATAACACCCCCAGAAGTTCATTAAATCCTTTCAGAAATTAGGAGTGCTATTCAAATGCATGTGGCCTTACTTCAAGTGCCCTTTCACATAAGGCCCCTTTCTACACCTTAGAACAGTATTGAGCACAATCTCTAGCACCAGAGCACGCCTCACATTTAGCACTTTAACGACACAAAGAAAGGTCATGTCAGACTTCGCTTTTTTTCCCACATAAGTGCGTTATCGGGCCCACTAAACCTGTTCCTTCGTCATATGTTCCGTTTACCGGCATGGTAGAAACGAAAATTGTCGACAGAATTACATGCAAGAGCGAAGCATAAGAATCAGGCGCACCGTTCCGCAGGAGAAGGAAGAATAAACTTTATTTGTAGAAATGACCCGACGGTGGAGTCGTCCGAGGTGGGTGGTGTCTGTAGTTCAGGATGCCGTGAGCCTGAGCCGACAGCCTGCTCACGAGATGACGACACTGGTCTTCACGGCTCGGGCTTGTCACCTACGCCTCGCACTGCTGGACGGTTAGTCCTGTGATGTGTGGTGTCGATGGGCTGTGCACACACTCCCATGTCCTGTGGTAGAGGGTATAGAGCGCAGAGCAGAATGCGCGCTTGTAAGTATAGCTCGTAGGGCACATGGCGTGCTGCAGGGTGCCATGCGTTAATGTGCCAGGAGGAACAATATTTTACGATGGTGAAATCAATGTTTACGCTAAAGAAAAATCTGTAAGCCATTCATAAACTAAGTTTTCAACGCTCCTACGAAATTTCGTTGTGCTCGCCGCTGTGGTTTTTGTTGTTGTTTTCTATATGTTATGATGTTTACAACCTCTCCATAAGGACGGAATGTGATCACAAAGGATAAATTGTCTTCAACTATAGCTCTTGAATTCATCATCATCATCATCATCATCATCATCATCATCAGCGTGGTTACGCCCACTGCAGGGCAAAGGCCTCTCCCATACTTCTCTTGAATTGGCCTGGTTAAATTGCAGTACTGAAAGCCAGAAATGAACAAAAAGACTAGAAGGACGCGTAGTACAAATACACGGCACTCCTATTTAAAGGAGTGTGATAACTATTGTAGGTTCTTGCGTTTTGTACTTAGTATTTTTGTAGCAAGCCTATTCGCCCCTCCCCGCTGCTTTTATCGACCTCAAGCTTCAGTTCACTGAAGGGCAGAATGTCCCATCAGGTCAGCGCTGGAAGTTGCAGGTGCAAAGTGGACAAGCTGCTTTTCCTGTAGTAAGATGGAGCAGCTGTCAGTTCGACAGGGCTGTTCCGCCCATTTTAGGCCATTCGCGAACCGATTTCCTTCTAACTCATTTGCCGGTTTCTTAGTTTTCCGCGCTTCGCTGTGATTCAACTGTGTCGACTTCGTAAAGGCCGTTGGGTCACGACGTGCTTGACGAACAAGATGAAAAAGGAAGAGCAAGGTAGTACAAAATCAACCAAAGGGAAGCAGACTTTCGACTGCCACTTACACTAGGCGAACAGTATTCTAAAAACAAATAAGCTGGACGATAGCTTACCGCAGGGCTTTTTTCATGATTTGCCGACCGTCGGCATTTTTCACAAACACGCCATTGACGGTGAAGAAGCGCCGCCCAGTGCCTATACATCTGGAACCATCGCAAACTCCGTTTATCACATGAAAACGTCTATACATGAAATGACAGCATGCGGTATTCTTTTCCAAACGTTACAGCAAAGTATACGATTGTTTATTTGAGCAGACAGGAGTATCGGAATATCGATTATTGTTTTTGGTGTAGCTGCAACTTGGTAATTCCTACACCAGATCTGCGGAGAATGCCGGTAAGCTATCCAAGCATCATGCTTGCTGCATCGTCAACCTGTTGTTGTGAAGCCGTTGTCATCACTCCGGCGTTATCATCCCGTTGTCTTGACGCCGTCATGGTCGTGCCACTGTCGTTATTGCGCCCTCGTCATACACTCGTCGTCATACCTTCGTGGTCATTCCATCTTCATCAGCTGGTCGCAGTAATTTTGGTGTTATCATGCCATCATCGTCATATCATCATCGTCATTGTGTCATCGTCATATAGGCGTCGCCATGCCAAAGTGGTCGTTCATCATCACCATTCCCTCATCATTGCTTCGCCATCATGCCTGGGATGCGCATGTTCCATCGCGAGAAGTTTATGTCAGTTGAGGCCGTTCCCGTTGAAAATGTATCCAACTTGTTCATGGGCGGTGTACTTGCAAATGGTCGCTAAATGAGCACAGTGGTCTTCGAAGGTGGGCGGATGACAGTGGCATGACAACGAAGGAATGATCACATTGATATGAAGGTGATTAATTGATGACGCAGGAATAACGACCATGTCTCGACAACGATGGCGTATTTGTGTTGCAACGCACGTCCGCGCTTATATACATCACCTGTCGTCTCGGGCCGCTTCTGTTTGTGCTACATAGGGTGTTTTTTGAGCTGCTCCAAATTAAAAAAATTGCATGTGGCAGATAGCATAATTCTAAACCTTGAAGTCTAGTGTTTGACGAAAAATTGTCGGGCGAGGAAAGAACATGGCTCAATGAACGTACACTCGCCAACTGAAAAAATTCGAAACACAAATTGAAGTTTCGGCGCCCAATACGGGTGCCTTGTTCACAATGAACGAATGCATAATGGTTGATGATCTGCCAGGCGTGCTACGTAGGAGAGACGGGGAACATTAAAAGAAGGCAACAGCAACACCGCAATGCTGTAGCCAAAGGACATACGGTTTCTAGCGCCCTGGCAGAGCATCTTGAAAAGACTGGACACAGTATTAACTGGCATTCCGCTTCTATCATCGAAAGAGAGATAAAATTATCATCCCGATTGCTCCTTCAATCATTCTGCATACATTCTACTACGAACACGATAAACCGGACACGGGGACCCCTCCTTGAGTTGTATGCAAGCGCATTACGTCTTCCCTCCTCATTACATGCCCTGCCCATGCCAATTTCTTTTTCTTGATTTCGACTAAGGTATTGCAACGGGGGGTGTTCGCCTAGCAGCACTAGCTTTAGGTTGCAGCGGTAGGCTTAAAACAGGTCGGTGCTATCTCGAAACGGGGAAGCAAGCACACCTTGTCGTCTTCTTCTCATCCACTAGCACCATGCCCGCTGCCCAGTGCCTTCAGTACAGTATCATTAACTCGCGTTTGTTCCCTCACACAATCTGCTCTTTTCTTATCCCTTAAAGTTACACCTATCATTCTTCTTTCCATAGCTCGTTGCGTCGTCCTCGATTTAAGCAGAACCCTTTTCGCAAGCCTCCAGGTTTCTGCCTCGTACGTGAGTACTGGTAAGACACAGCTGTTATATGCTTTTCTCTTGAGGGATAATGACAACCTGCTGTGCATAATCTGAGAATGCCTGCCAAACGCACCCCAGCCCATTCTTATTCTTCTGATTATTTCAATCTCATGATCTGGATCCGCAGTCACTACCTGTCCTAAGATGTATTCGCTTACCGCTTCCAGTGCCTCGCTACCTATGGTAAACTGCTGTTCTCTTCCGAGACCGTTAAACATTGCTTTAGTTTTCTGCAGATTAATTTTTAGACCCACCCTTCGGCTTTGCCTCTAGAAGTTAGTGAGCATACATTGCAGTTGGTCCCCTGAGTTACTAAGCAAGGCAATATCATTAGCGAATCTCAAGTTACTAAGGTATTATCCATTAACTCTTATCCCCAATTCTTCCCAATCCAGGTCTCTGAATACCTCCTGTAAACACGCTGTGAATAGCATTGGAGAGATCGTATCTCCCTGCCTGACGCCTTTTTTTATTGGGATTTTGTTGCTTTCTTTATGAAGGACTACGGTGGCTGTGGAGCCGCTATAGATATCTTTCAGTATTTTTACATACGGCTCGTCTACACCCTGATTCCGCAATGTCTCCATGGCTGCTGACGTTTTGACTGAATCAAATGCTTTCTCGTAATCAATGAAAGCTATATATAAGGGTTGGTTATATTCCGCACATTTCTCAGGGAAGATAACCGATGGTCATTAAGGGTTACGGACAGGATTCCAAGGGAAGGGAAGCGTAGCAGGGGGCGGCAGAAAGTTAGGTGGGTGGATGAGATTAAGAAGTTTGCAGGGACAACATGGCCATAATTAATACATGACCGGTGTAGTTTGAGAAGTATGTGTGGGAGAGGCCTTTGCTCTGCAGTGGGCGTAACCAAGCTGATGATGATGATGATGTCTTCCGACGGATATATAACAAAGACCATCAAGCACTCGTTCATTGTGAACAAGGCACCCGTATTGGGCGCCGAAACGTCAATCTGTGTTTTGAATTTTTTCAGTTGGCGAGTGTACGTTTATTCAGCCAATTCTAAGCCTTGACCTAATTACTCGATGAGGCAGCCATTATTTGCATGAGAAATAAGAAAGCCTAACTGAATAATTAACATATTTATGCTAATTAACTTTTTCATTAATTATTTGAGCGCAGATATTTGAACCTACGAACTGTAGCTAGTGAGTGCGCAAGGCATATCGACTTGGAGTGAGTTCTGAGGATGGCGTCGATCGTTAGATATGCGCCGTCTGATTAGCGACAAAAAATGCACTGTTGTTACACGCATTTTTGTCACAATGCTTTTTTATGCACTCAAGCATAAAAGTAAATGGAACGCCAACTCATTTCGTTGGGCACTTGGAAAATGAAAACGGAAACTGCTGTACTCCTGAAAATTTTTTCCAAGTGGATACGCCTTGCGAACTCACCATCGATAATTCGTAGATTGAAATATGTGCCGTAACGAAAATAAGTTAAAGTGGAATTAGTGTAATTATGTTAATTATCATATTAAGCATTTTGATTTCTAGTAGATGTGGCCGCCTTATCGAATAATTTAGGTCAAAGGTTAGAACTGTGTTACTTTTCGCAGGCAATTTTTAGGAGTTTGATGCAGTTAAAGAAAGAACATCTGGTATTGGGCTCTAGTATAGACTATCTCTGGTACCGACCAATCGCTGAAGGCAGCATCCAGCAGGGTTGACAGTGGTATGGCGACGACAGCATGGCGGCGACGCAATGACAACGATGGAATGTCGACGATGGCTTCATGACAAAGGCATGATGATAACGAGATGGTAAGAGTAGATTCACCATAAGAGAATGACGACGACCGCAGGACGACAGCGAACTGACGACGGCGGAATGATCATGACGATATGAAGAAGATGGCTGGACGATCACGGCGTGATTACGACGATATGTCAACGCAGTGGCGGCGACATATTAATAATGGCGTAACGATGACATGACGACGAAGGTACGATCACAATGGCATGAACGCGAGAAAACGACGACGAAGGCAGTGCGACAACTACGTGTTGATGTTGGTGTTCACGTCGGCGCTGATTTCCTTGACAGAGAGGGCGGCCAGTGGTGCTGAGATCTCAGCAGTAGGGGAGAGACAGTAAATGCTAGAGAAGGATAAGGCATGCTCCAGCTAGGCTCAGGCCTTGGTGCCGCAGCTTCTCCACACAATATAGCTTGTGCCATCTACTGTTCCACGTGATGTTGTATGGAGCCAAAGACTCATCGGGGCATTCTTTACGGTTTTCCCCTTGGCTTCTTTTTCACCCTACGGTGAAAAAATAAATATGCACAACAAAGCGAACCTGTACTCAGTCAGATTCGTATCCCCTGGAACTCCTTCAAGCTAACATAGACCGACTCACGGGTCGTTCTGATTCATAGTGCGTGTTCGTGTTTTGACTCCTGAGCGTGTTCGCCTGCCTATTTCCTGCTATCGTTTATGTTGAATCTTCATGATAAGAGTGCTGTT
Source organism: Dermacentor variabilis (assembly GCF_050947875.1). NCBI lineage: Eukaryota > Metazoa > Arthropoda > Arachnida > Ixodida > Ixodidae > Dermacentor > Dermacentor variabilis. Next base: position 2,560,415 of record NC_134572.1, on the reverse strand, counting down.
ATTTTTTAGAAATTTAGATAAATAAGGCAGCCAAATTCGGGAAAGGATTGACGTTGAACTATTTTATACACACTCATGTGCAAACCCTTAGCTCTACTAGGGGAGGCGTAGGGGCTCTGGTATGTCACTGCAAATGACGGTGTCAGTTTTTTAAACCGGCCTCCAACCTTTGCGGCGCCGGAGTCATTTTCTTGCCTGCACCAGTTTCATTCCACGAAGACCGCTACAGAGCCATCTTTTCCTCCCATGCAGTTGAATCGAACTCCCGAAATATATTTCTTGGGAATTGTCAGCCCTCAAAGGCTTCCCATCGCGACGATGCGAAGCTTCCAGTAGCCAGACAATGTCAGCCTGGCCGGGTGTTAGCCGCAGACCACGCAGCATGACCAATGGAGGCCAGAATCTCCGTTCGCAAAGGCAGACACGTCGACGGGTGTGACAAGGGTAGCGTGTGGCGCTGTAGAGGACAGGTTAAAAATGATGCCTTTGTGACTTTGAGAACATAAACTTGGACCTGGTTGTGCGCGTGAGCGAGAATAAAGAAAAAGTTTAAACTAAAAATGAAATAATGTACGTGGTTTCCCGTCAAGCAGAGAGATTTAGTAAAAAAAAAAAAACTAAAAGTGAACTGGCACCAAATACATTCTTTACAGAGAAACAGTGCCTGTAAGTTGTAGGCTACGGGATAGAGAATACCACCCATATATCTGCGCGAAAGAAACTGCGGTACATGATATCTTTGTTTTAATAGGACGTCAAGAACAGGATAGAAATGAGTATAACTTGCAGCTAAGCTTATTCAGCACAGATAGACTCACATTTAAAGCGAAGCTTTCTCTGCCTGCCCACCGGTGCCGAATATACAGCTTATCCCACATAAGTTGAGCCAAAGTTTTCAAAATGAAAGGCACTCCGGACGCGAGTTGAACCGCGTGAATAATGTTGGCACTGGGGCCTAGAGTTACTCAGGCTATATTTTATTTGCCCCTTAACTAACGGCTTAGGAATGTTTAATTATTCAACTATTTAAGTATTGGCTGTAGACGCAGAGTGCGATACACAAAGCTTTAGAGCACATTGAGAAACCTCTCAAAATATTTCCCGATATGTCTCACGCGGTCCTTCTTCCGTATTCCAAAGAAGGCCCGCGAAATATGAAAAAAATACCACGTGACGGCGCGATTGCGCACTGTTATTGTGCTGCTCCCAAGCGTGCGATGGATGAACGAGGTCGGCTGCAGCGAGACTACCCACGACATGGCGTTATGTCTGGTATAGGTATCTGGGCATGCGATTCTTATCGCATGACGCTGCAAATGCGTGCTGCTGGCCGAGTGGTGCCGAAGCGACAAAGCGTCTAAGGAGACGAAAGAGAACTAGAACATAGATTTATCTTTTTTTTGATGCTTTAAATGGGCAAGAGCTGGCAGCCTGCCGGCCTGCCGACGTAGTGTAATGGGGTTGGGTGCGGAGGCGGCGTTAGGGCCGGAATGATTTTCCAGTGACCTTCAATCCAAAAAGCGCCCTTTGATTATAATGTGTGTTCGAAGAGGTCACAATCTACTGCAATGCACATTTGGCATCTCATAGGCGCATATTCTGAGGCGTTCTTGATCATGGTATCAGGGATGGAGTTGCAGATTTGTCTTTTTTTTCTTTTAGGTTCTCTGATGTTGTGGTTGTTGTTCGGTATACTTTATCCTTGACGTAGCCCCGGCGAAAGATATCGAGGGGAGAAATCTGGCCACCGCGCCGGCCGAGTGGTGGCCCATGCCGCCTAATCCACTGCTGCGGGAATACTTCACGCAGCCATTTCGAAGCACCATCATGCTGATACCAAGTATGCTTGATCGTAGCCAGTGGAACTTCGCAAAGAAAATCCTGAAGCGCCCCATCAAGGATGTCGTTGGCGTATCTTTCGCCTGTAAGCGTGTTATCAAAAAGCACGGTGCCAATGATAGTGCCACCGTAAATTCCACACTACACATTAACCGACCATTGATATTGGTCATGTGTCTTCGAAACCCAGGGAGGGTTTTTGTCGCTCCAATAGTGAGCGTTGTGGATGTTCACTTGGGCATTACGTGCGAAGGTAGCTTCATCGGTCTACAGTATTTTATTGACAAAACCTGGGTCCTCTTTCGTCTTGATTATAATCTAGTTTGCAAAGTCCTTTCCATTTTGGGAATCGCGGGGCTCGAACATGTGGTGCAGCTACACGTGGTACGGATGAACTTCCCTCTTCTTTGGTCCTCTAAACAATGAAGACTTTGACACTCCAGTTTCCGCACCCACACTACGAACACTTGCATGTGAGTCTGAAGAAAACTTTGACAGAATATCTCCCGTACAGAAATGACTTGATTAACCATTGATATATTGTTGGGGAATTGTTGAAACAACGGACTTCAACAAAATTTCAAAAGCAATTGAGTTCGCTCAACACTTGCACAACAATATTACCGTTGAGTCTTCTCAATAAACAATTTATTGGGTAATTTGTATTAATTTTTGTAGTTGTTTTTCTTGTTGATAGCAGTTGAGTCTAGTATAAAATGATTAGGACTCGCATATGAAGACATTTCAAAAATTTAATGCGAAGCGTTCCAACCTCATTCCTGTCACTTTGCGGCAGGTAGGTTCTTCTTTCGCCTAGTTTTCATAAAAAGAAAATAATGTGTGACCGATGGGGTGGCATTGAACGTCGGCCGTCGAGCCCGGTGATCTAACCATTAGGCCATGAACGCGCGCATGCTCCTCTCGTTCGAAAGCCAGTCAGTTCTGAAATGCTTGGCGCGTGCGCAGCGTGCCACTTCCTCGTGCTGTCGCTACAGCTGGCGCTTTCAAGCGCCTATCTCCGGGACTGCCCCACTTTCGTAGCCGTTTTCGATCTGTAAAAACTCCACCGTTAGACTAGCTTCATCACCGCCCAAGTTCATAACGATTTATTTCTTCGCCGGTGTACAAATGCCATCGTCGTTTTAACATACACTAGATGACATAGCAATTGGTACGATCCAAAATAAGCACGTTTCGGGGAGCAGAAGAATGCGAAGTTCACTCGCAAACATGCACGGTGACTACGCCCATGTCACGGAGTAAGACATTTAGGAGGGGAAACTCCCGTCAGCGCGAGCGAGCGCGGACGACCAGATAAGGTCACAATTGTTGTATGCGCCGACGGGGCCATATACAGTGGCGGCGCCATGCGGCGCGTCGGAGAAGCCGCAGCGAAAAAAAAAATGCAGCGCCCGGGCAGGCCGCTCCGGCGCGCTCTCAACGGCGGTAATTTCTTTCCAGGCCGCCAGGCGCCGCCAGCACGATAACGGCTCCGCGGGATTGTGACTTTTTCTGGTCGCCGTAAACAGCGGAGTTTCCACTCCTAAATGTTTCTTGCTTCGTGGCCCATGTGGAGTTCCCCAAAAGTAGACACGGCGGCAGCGCGGCCGGTGATAAGACAGGCGCCGACACGCGACGACGCTACCTTCGATCATCCGACGCGCTGTGGGAACCGTAGGACGCAAGCGGCGCACACGCTGCAAACACACACGTGAGAGATCTTCGAATTTCCTGCGATGCACCCTCGGTCCGGAAAGTAAATATAACTTTTTTTATCCAAGGGCCGTGGTACTAGATCAAACAACGAACACGCTTTGACATCGCAGCGCGCTGCCGCTATAACCATTGACTTCAAAGACCTTCTGATTCAGAAACAGCCGCAACAGTATCGCAGCTAATTGCTGTATCTGCGGCTGCTGCAACTCTCGCCTTGCAAAACGCATGCGATTTATTTGAGCCTCGCCGAACTGTCGTCCTCTCGTCTCCCAAGCCTGCAGGACAGGTCCCGTATGTTCAGTAAAATAGGAGAACACCAAAGGGAAAGGAAAGAAATACAGGTAACGCACTCTTATTAAACCTTACTTGTCACCTCGTCATCTGCAAAGCTGCAATAAACTATTCTAGTATCTTAACTTTTGTAGAAATAAAAAAATTAGTAATAATTTTTATTTCTAGGTGGCGCTACGAACGTCAAGGTAGCGTTCGGGTGTGCGCGTGTGCGCACGCGGTTGCAAACCGTTGTAGCTTCGTTTAGAGCACACTTTTGCAACAGTACACATCGTACCGCTAGTTTCGTAGTCGCATATTTTGGTCGTAGTATTTATTGTTTACGCTACAAATTAGGTTGTTCTTAAAAATTTTTGAAGATTAGTCGATGAGAAATTATTACTAATTAATTAGTGGTTTTTTCATGTCGTTATGTTGTGTTTGAAATGTTTTTATAACTCCATACGATAGTGAAGCTGTGAACGGCTTTCGGACTCAGTTAGTTGGTTGCCGTTGTGTGGTCGGTCACGCCTCGTGCTTTTTGATGAAAGCATTTTTTTCTTTTCGGGCATCATGACGCACATTTTAGTCAAAAGCTTTAACGACGATAAGTGGGACGTTTGTCCGTTGAAGTCGTTGGCTGACCCAGCTACTAGTCTTCGACTGATGTGCGAGCCTGGCTATTTTGATGAGCTGCGCGGCAGAGGTCATGATGCTTGTTGGAGGGAAGGCACCCCGAAACAGTCGCAGCCGAACTACTACAGATAGGTAAGTAATCTCGTTTTCATGGGCACGTAGCCTTTTTTTCTATTTTGACATTGACAACCTTGAGATGTTAAGCACACCGATCACTTTCTTCAAGCAAACCGTATGCGTCGGAGCGAAAGCGCGCGATGCTAACGCTCGCTGCCGCCGTCATTTCGTTTGAAACAATAGTAGGCGAAGAGGCAGCGGCGCCCCACGTACGTAAAAATTGCATTGTTTCATTTGGTCCTGTCTAACGACCTTTCCCTAATTTGCATGAGAGAACACAATTGGAACATAAGGATCAGCTTCTCTGAGCAGTGATAATTTTGTACAGTGGCCACGCCATCTTTCATAGGGGCTCACGTGGGTCGTCTAAGCGCTTGTTATCGCGTTCCGATACGTGAGAGGCGCGCTGCCTTTCAGGGTATTTAGGCAGACACTACGAGCTTAGGAGAACCGCGACAAAGAATTGTGCAGCAGGTGTGCAGCTGTGCTCCTTTTGTACCACACTCGTACCGGAAGGCGGTGTTGCACGTCACGCTTACGCATTTCGTAACTATGGCGGCCGCCGTGGCAATTTGGGGCTCGAGGTCGTGCATACGATCCCTGCAGCGGCCGCATTCCAAAGGAGCGGAATGCAAAAACGCTCGTGCATTGTGCATTGTATGCACGTAAAAATTTCCAGGAAGTCAAAATTAATACGGAGTCACCAACTACGAAGTGGCTCATCGTTTACCATACAGTTAGGGTGATCACCTTTTGTGCCGTAGCGGTTAAGCGCGCCTCGATTTAGGTTGCGCCTAATCATGCGGCACACCGCAAAATATATTTCGCCTCTCTGCGATTTGCGGAGAACGGCCAACCGATAAGTCGCAGCTTCCGCGCGTGGACTGTACACGGATACGCAGCGCAAATGAACAGAGGTGTGATGACGACGTCGGCAAAGAACGCAGCCGCCGACGGGCTCGCCTTATCGCCTATCACCGCCAAAACTACCGCGGTAAGTATCTTTATCTAGCGCGGCGTGTTTCCATTGAAGGCGTACTGTACAATTTTAATTGGCGATAACCGAAACGCGCCACCGTTCTCTGCTGCCTCTTTGAGCTGGACCGATCCGAATGTGCGTTGCTTGCAGAAGCGAAAGGAGCGCCACTCGGCGCGTTGTCGCCTCGAGCACCGTTTCCGCGGTGAAGAATGACGCGTGTATGAAGCTAGCTCACTGCGCAGACACTACCGCGCAAAACGCGCAAGGGCGTGTACGCGACGTTCTGCACACAAATCGCGTGGGATGATCGGAGGCACGCCGGGGCGGCTAGCTTCAAAGCAGCGGTGCATGTTCTCACTCGTACAGGCACGCTCACGCTCGCATCGCTCTCGGCGTAACTATAGGTCATTCCTGCTGCTGGACTTCTAACCAAAGATTCGATATCTGCTTGGTATCGGCTATGCACTGTCGCGTGGTCTTTGGTTCTGCGAGAGAGCTGGGAATATTTCTCCCCGCTGTGAAACATCGCTGTGCGTGTCTTAGCTAGCATTTACCGTAGAAACCGATTTCTTCCTTTTCTAGACAGCACTCGTAAAGCGTCACAAATTTTTACTTGCCAGTATAGTGTGTACTTCTATTTTGTGCGTAGTTATGTGCAGTGTGTGGCAGATTCTGAATCCGCGCAATCTCATTTTCTGTCCGCATTCCCTTCTCGCAGGTTACGCATGCAGCAAATGCCCAGATTCTAAAGTGTACTACGTCAAGAGCAACTTGGCGTCGTGCAAGAGACACCCGTTGATATGTGGCTGATTCACTAGCAAGCTCGCATCTCTGTTGCCACTCTCCATCAAGTGGGATTTTTAACTATTTTTTTTGCTGCCGTGTGGTGTACTAGCTGCCGCATGGACGCAGTGAAGGCTTGCTTTCGATTTGCTCTGGCTTTTAGTAGTGAAGGATGGGCTACTTTGTGAGGGGAGGTATTTGCTTTTGCTTGCGAGAATGTTTACCAGCCTAACCAAGTGATACGTGCGTACTGGAAACAGCAGCGCGAACAGAGGCGGACGAAGGACGACGAAATAGGTAGGAGCACACAGGAGCGCAAGTTTATTTTTGAAGACAGAGGTAATAAAGACGCTGGTCAACTTGACAAAGGTAAAGAGTCGTGCATGCGTGACAGAAACAGCCGCGAGCGTCAAGGAAAAAAAATGTGAGCAAGCCATCTCATGTAGAATAAACGTGCGTGAAAATCAAGAACTATCGGACAAATCTTTCAAAAAAGCGAAATATTTTTCCGATGAGTGATACTACCCAACGAGAAATACTCTTGAGAAGTGTAAGTTTTTCCCACTAAGGGCAACAGATATCTTGGTTATGCATTTGTTTCGTTTCTGATCAATAAATATTGCTTCTGGAACTCCTCTGGAGTTGAAGTATAGAGCAGAAAGAACGGTTATTTCATCACAAAGACTAGAACACAAGAGGACTTATGGAAGAATTATTTATTGATCACGAAAAGAATTCATAAGCAAGATTTCTGTGACCCTTAGTGGGAAAGAGCTGCTGCAGTATTTCTCGTTAACATCACTTACAGGCAAACCTTTCAGTTTTCATGTTTTTTTGTTTTTGTTTTTGAAGCACATGTTTGTTCTACAGGACATGTCTCTCGGTCCTTTTTTGTTGTGCCGGGCTGTTTCTGTTGCACATCCATGCCTTTTTCTTCGTGAAGTTGGCCAATGTGTTTAAAATCTCTGTCTTCACGAATAAACTTCTAGTTGAGTCAGCGTTCATGTGTGTCCCTACCTTAATTCATCCTTCTCGTCTCTGTTTGGGTGGTTGTGAAATTTAAATGTACACCGAATTGGCGAAGTGTCCTTAGAATTGATACATGAAATATTTGCGCTGTTTATTTCAGGAAGAATGCTATAGAGTCTTATCTTCTCTGTTTTTAACACTGATGTACATTTTTCTAGTTCAATTTCAAGGAGTCCCCTGAGGAAGCCAATAAGTGATGGTAACTTCTTTTGTGTAAGATTATTGAATTTCATCCGTTCAATGCATGACATGTCACATGCCTGTAGGTATGCAAGTATTCGTACTTCTTAAACATACTAAGCTCTAGTTTTTGGTTCTAATGACGCTGCTTTGTACTGTGCTGCATTATCCAGGCGCAGGAACCTTCTTTTATGCCGTCAGTGTATTTGTTCTTTTTGTACATATTGGAGAAAAAATTGTCTTGAGCTTAAATATGCATGTATATCGCTTGTAATTTTTTTTCAACACGGGTGCTGTATCTCACGTCTTTGTTACTGCTTTGTCCCAGTTTTTATGAAACTTTTATGTATTTTATGCATTAAAATTCTGGTAGCATTTCATTAACATTTTACCTGCGCAATTGAAGTCATTGGTTTTTCGTATATGCATTAATTTGCGTTTTTCACTGTCTCACCAATCTGGCTGTCCAGTCATTGAAACCTTTTCCCATCCTTTGTGATTATTTCTGAGGTACTTGATACTGCAAGTGAAGATGACCAGCTATTTGGCTCTTTGCAATTGTGTTAGCTGTGTGTTACTACCAATTTCCTGTACTAAATAATTATTTCTTGTATCGTTCAAGGTTTTTGCCTTGCCTTATCTCTTTATTGACTGAGGTACCACTTAGTGGCTCGGTATAGTGAAAAAGGCCCCAAAAAGTGCTCTAATTAGCTTTGTCCAAGTCCAGAAAAATTAACTGAAAATGAGCTCACTAGATTGAGGAAATGCCACCAACAAACTCTTCTTTACCTCAATTTAACATATACAAATGGTGTACTGTTCTTGTGAACCTGACTCGTCAGAAACATGATTTAGGTGTTCACCATGCCCGACAACTTTCTAAATGATGTCTCGTGAATTAATAGCTAAGTTGAGTGATGTGATTTTATAAAATAATTGGGCAACCTGAAGTTATATACTTCTCGAGGACAAAAGCTCAGACAAGTCTACTTTGGTACTTCATTAAATTTTAATTGTGGTGAAAGACGTGTGCTAAAGCTTGTATATTTACGTGAAGTCATTTGTTTCAAGTCTGTTATTTTGCCTTCTCACAGTCAGCCGTAACTGTTCCTGTGATGGTTTAGTGTGCGAAACATTTTAATGTAACGTATTCAGATGTCTTGTGTGTACTCACACGCAAGCAGCTTCACGTGTTCATGTGTTCAAAATTGGTTGTTAAAAGGGTAGGCTTAAGCCCTGCCTTTTGAGTCGCTTTGCCTTCTAGTCATAAACTTTATTAGCAAGTGAAGACCACAATGATCGTTCTCATTGAATTTATATGCATAGGTTTCTTCAGATGTACTTACACTGTTAAAAGTGCTGTAGGTACTAGCCTATGTCTCCAGGTTCGATGTAGTGGTGCCTTATGTACTGTAATAATGTTTCATGGGCACCCATCTTTAGTGTAAATAAAGGTACTTCACATTGATCAGTCTCTCCTTTGCTTTTGTTTGTGTTTGTGAAATCTATGAGCAGGCACCGGGGCATGCAAGTGGCAATCGCAAAGCAATTTCAATATATGAATAAAAATCCACTAGCGCAATGGAATGTCAATCATATTTCAATGGCGACTTCTGAAATCTCAATGCCATCTCAACTGGGCCACAACGTACTTTTCTGTGCTGTGACAACAATAACTCAACAACAGGTCAACAGAACTACCACAACGTCAGTTCAATGCAGCATCAATGGTAACCCAACAACCATTCAACAAAATTAACACAACGAGCCGTCTAAGCGCAATGAATTTCAATGGTAACTTAACAATTATACAACATTGAGACACCCAATGGTGTTTCAATTAAATTTCAGTGGCCAATATTCAAGACCACTCAACAATCAGCCCAAGAATCCTCCAACAAAATTTCCACAATTCCTCAATGAAAAACTCAACATTGACCAATGATAATTCAATGCCTTCTCAGTAATTTTTTTTGTACGGGCTGTCTCCACGTCCTGGCCCAGGATTGAGAATTTATGTCGTTTCTTCGTAAAAGTCCCAGTCTGTCTCAGCGTTTCATATGCACGCACAATCGCCATTGAGCTCGGACGCGTTCCTGGATGCCAGCGTTGAAATAACTCAATTGCGCGCCTTCTATGTCCATGTGCCGCACGTAGAGCCAAAACCATATCCGCTCTTTCCTCATTGGTGTGAGCCATACCTGCTGCTCAACGTTGGTCACAGCCAAATAGCGTTGCTGAGGAGAACACGCAGGGATACGGTCGCCTGAGGAGCACTGCATATATTTCAGTTCCCTGGGATTGGTTCAAACGACGTATTTTCTTTTTTTACTTTGGAAAGGGCATTTCAACATAAATACTACTACCTATTTAACACCAAAACAAGGCAGAACCTCAAGAGGTACACATGAACATAATTTCCGGATATCTCAACTGCACATTAATGCATACGCCAATTCTTTCTTCCCCAGAACAATAAACGTATGAAACAGACTACCAATAACCATTATTCAATGTGATACCGGAACACAATTTGAAAACAATCTGAGGCAAATCATGTCCTAAACAAAATTATGTACAGTATGTTAGATTAACACAGATTGTGTTTATTGTCCCTGCATATTGCTTTTGTATTTGTGCTGTTACTAGTTTCCTGGTTCTTTTTGTGAATGTATGCTCAAAAAGAGTGTTTTATGTATAATTTGCGTGCATTGTGTATAACGTACATTATGTTTTTAATTTCCTGTGCTGTACCCCACCCCTGTTATGGCCTCTGGGCCAACAGTATGACTAAATAAATAAAAAATAAATAAAATATAGGTACGATCTACATCCGGTAAAGTGGAACATCATGTGGGCGCACTCTCTCGGGGACAGACGCGCCAGTCACGGTGCACAAGTGTGAAGCCAGACGCGGCCACCCGATACTGTGACCACGAAGCGGTGCGCACGTGCGGGGTGCGAGATCAAAAAAGAACGACTGGTAGACAGTAATTGTGACGAGAGCAGACGGGGCCAATGCGAAAAGAGTCATCATCTGAAGAAGACATGCGTAATCTTCCTTGAATATAGCCAAGTTTTTCTTTTACCATTAGTTTTGCACCCGTGCGTTCTATCCGCTGTTATTCGAGCCCTAAGGTTTAAAGTTGTAGCATCATCGTTCAATTCGAAAACTACTGCAAGGTCATTTGTGTACAAAGACAGAATTGTAGCAGCCATCATCGTTTTCCATCGTTCCCACGGGCTTCGCCCTTTCGTTCTTTCAAGCAGCATCAAAATGCTGCTTTCGTCTTTTTTTTTTTGGTGGCCATAGGCGTTTTGTCGCTGCGGCAACGCTCGGCCAGCAGCATGCATTTGCAGCGTTATGCGATAAGAGCCGCATGCCCAGATACCTACACCAGGTATAACGCCCTGTCACGGGCCGGTCTCGCTGCAGACGACCTTGTTTATCCATCGCACACTTGAGAGCAGCACAATAACAGTGCGCAATCGCCCCGTCACGTGGTATTTTTTCATATTTCGCGGGCTTTCTTTGGAACGCGGAAGAAATAAGGACCACGTGAGCTATATCGTGTTGGAAATAATTTGAGAGGTTTCTCAATGTGGGCTCTAAAGCTTTGTGTATCACACTCGGGGTCTGGAGCCAATACTTCAAAAGTTGAGTAATTAAACATAACAATTGTGTTAGTTAAATTAAATATAAAGAAAGATATCCTGAGTAACTCTAGGCCCAGCGCCAACATTATTCATTCGGTTCAACTCACGTCCGGAGTGCCTTTCATTTTTAAATCTTTGGCTCAATTTCTGTGGGACATCCTGTATAGGGCAAACGGCCAACGCATATTGAGGAAACCAAGGCAGCGCCAGGTGTCAGGTGATGTACTTGAGCACGAACGTGAGCTACAACACCAGCACGCCGTCTTCATCTTTCCGTCGCCGTCATTTCATTGCGTTCGTTTAGTTTTAATCATTTCTTGTCATGCCATTGTCATCGCTCCGCCGTCTTCCTTCTGTACTCGTCATTCAATTCTCACTTTGTAGTCATCTCACCGCCTTCACAGCGCTATCATTTTCCCGTCATCGTCTTCAGTCGTCGTCATTCCATCGTTGGCATTCCATGGTCATAATGTCGTCTCCGTCGTAATCATGCCATGGGCAATCTATTGTAGTCATGGCATTCTCGCCTTATCTGCATGGCCTCACTGTCCTTATGAGGCTGTCGTGGTCTTTCCATCGTCGCTATTCCAGATTCGCCGTCTGATTGTCATGTTATCGTCGTCATACAACCTTCGTCATTCAATCGCCGTTGTCTTCGTCACATTGTCGCATCGTCGTGATATTCTTCGCTGTCATTCCATCGCTGTCATTACAGTGTCATCTCATTGACGTCACGCCGTCGACGTCGTTGTTCCTTTGCCGTCATGCGTGGGATACACAGACGCAGATGTTCGAGCACTACAAGTTAATGTTGAGAGAGGCGATCTTCAGCGAACATGGGTCCAACGGGATTATCTCATATATACTTGCGATTGGTTTCTAAACGAGAGCAGTGTTCTTTGCTAACGAAAAAGAAAGCTTCGCTTAAAGATGTTCCCAGAGTTCGTGGGCACCGCAGATGTCCTATGACCAATTTGCGCAAACTCATCTGCGCGCTGCAGTCAGACCACGCAGACAAAATTTCAAAATGTGCATGCTTATTCTAACATAGAAAGAAATAACTGATATTCGGTGCTGGGAAACGACACAGACGGAGGCGCATTGCATAAAAAAGGAACGCAACATACAAAATTAGGTTGGGCTGTGAGCAGCACGGAGCATTACGACTTTGCTTGTAGTGTTATAAAAAGCATGCATTTCGCAATTTCATTTCTGTGGTATGATAGTGAAAAACAAATGTGTTTGCCACACGGGTACTTTCTCTGTAAAAAATGAGCCTATCTGCTGAGAGTGAACTATGTTTAGAGTGGCACTGTTTCCTCTCCCTGGATATTGCGTACATCCCATTACAGTATAACAAGCTCAGTTCTCAGTTTTATTACTTTAAAGGCCCGTTTCTGGGGGGGGGGGGCTGCGGCATTAGGTAAGGGATGGGTTTTTTAATAATATAAAAAACAAGCAAGGAAGATTAATTAACATTTAAGATGATCACTAACACAATATTGAAAGATGTTGCAGCGATGATGGCGATGTCCCGGGGAAGGCCGTTCCAGTCTGTAGCAGCTCAATAAAAGAACGAGGCGGAACGAGTAGTACGCGATGATGGGCGGGCATCCTGAAATGGATTACTGGTGTGGTTAGATGTGCGTGTTGCAGCTTTTATATAACGCGGCTGATTTAGTCAAGAATGAACGATTTTATGATAAAGGGTGAGACTGGAAATGCGGCGACATAACGAAAGGGGCTGTATATTGGGTTTAGCTTTCAAAGATGAAACGCTGATGCCATAGTAGTATGAAGAGCGAATGAATCTAGCGGCGCGATTTTAACTGTTTCTAATGCATTTATTAAATAAGCTTCGTGTGGGCTCCAGACAGCAGATGAATATTCCAATTTTGGTCTGATGAGTGACTTATACGCGATCAATTTTACATTTGTAGGGGCAAGGCGGAGATGGCGCTTTAAAAACTGATCATTTTATTTGATACTGAAATGATGTTACTAATGTGGGTATGCCATGATGAATCATAACACAAGGTTACTTCTATATATTTATAGCATGATACTAATTCAATTAGGGCGTTAATGATGGAATACCGAAAGCGACGCGGACTATGCCAACGAGAAAAGGACAATGCGATGCGATGCCCCTCACAGGGCATCGCATCCACAAGAACAGGCATCAGAAGCACCCGAATACTTTGTCAAGTTCATGGCAGAGATGAGACAGAAATTCAACATAATAGAGCAACGAGTAGAGATGCAAAACACAGACATACGCAACATGCCTAAACAACAAAGAACACAAGGGGTCAAAGACAAATTTGACCAGCGACGTCCAACATTAGGCCTGTATTCAGATAACTAATCATAGCCAGACCCAATAAAGGAAAAGGCAAAAACGAAAAAACTTGAAATCTGGCAGTATAATTGCAGAGGCTACCGAAGAAAACAAGGACAATTACAACATACATCAACAAGCAGCTAATTCCACCCGATGTCATTGCACTGCAAGAGACCTGGGGCTTCACGCCAAAATTACAGGGGTATACATGCCAAGCAAACGAGGTCACTGGTCGAACAGCCATTCTGATCAGCAACACCCTTGCCGCCATAGCACAGGACAAGATTGCTGACACAGACATAGATCATGAGATTACCGAAATTATACCGATAAAGAAGAACGGGGGAAGTACTTTTATTGTAAATGTATACAGTCCTCCAAAGCAGAAGAAGGGCAAATTCACGCACCTCTTCCACGGTGAGAGCAGGTTGGCTAAAAACAACACGCTCGTAATCGTTGGAGACTTCAACGCCAAGGGTCCTAGCTGGGAATACAAGACCACCGATAAAAAGGGTACGACAGCCAAGGAGGCGGCTGACAACATAAACTGCCAACTCTTAACGGACCCAGAGGTCCCCACCAGGATGGGAAACAGCGTCCAGGAGGACACCAGCCCTGACGTCACCTTCGTAAGAAGAGCGAGACAGGCGGTCTGGGAAAATATACTGGAAAGCCTGGGTAGTGATCATTACATCATCAAGACGCAAATTGGAATGGCTCACGCAAATCGTCGGATAGGTACAGCAAAAATAACTGATTGGGATGCCTTTAGAGAAGCCTGTGATGGACATCCGCTGGGCGCCATACTGTCAATCGAGGAATGGGGGAATATGCTGAGGGAAAGGCAAAGCAAGTACACCAAGGAGATTGACCGCACAGAGCAAATACCGGAGGTTGACTCTACACTGCTTCGGCTATGGGAGGCAAGACAGAGCCTGACCAAAAGGTGGAGGAGACAGAAGTTTAATAGGAAGCTAAAGCAGAAGATTGCGGAAATTACGCAAAAGACAGAAGGGTATGCGGAACAATTGGCGAGAGCAAATTTAGCAATTCCTTAAACGGAACCCTGAGCGCTGCCCGAACGTGGAGCATACTCAAAGCACTCCTGGACCCGACTAAAACCAAGTCGGAGAACAACAAGGCCATACAGAGGCTGGTTCACCAGTTTCAGGGCTCAGAGTATGAGCTCATAAAAAGAGTAAGGCACAAGTGCTTCGGGTACGGTGACCCAGCAGCCTACACGGAGCGCTACAAGGGGAAAGAAAATTCTAATCTGGACAGGCCTATAACCAAAGAGGAAGTATATGCAGCAATAAGAAATACCACTAGGAATACGGCTGCAGGCGCACACAAGATAAAGAACGCGCTGATTCGCAACCTCAGGGATGAGCTGGTAGTCGAACTTACTATCTCAACAAGCACTGGGCGGAGGAGACAGTACCCCAGGAATGGAAGCATTCGGAGGTAGTGATGATTCCAAAACCTGGCAAAAAACTGCAAGTAGAAAATCTTAGACCAATCTCTCTCACGTCATGCTTAGGCAAGCTATACGAGCGGGTGGTTACAATGAGGCTACAAAATTATATGGAGGACAACGAGCTGTACCCCCCAGCATGTTTGGATTCCGCGCTAAATTGTCGACGCAAGACGTGCTCCTCCAGCTCAAGGAGGAGGTGCTCAGCAGCGTCCCGCGGAACAGCGAACACGTCATCATGTCACTGGACATTAAAGGAGCCTTCGATAATCTCAGCCACGAAGCCATCCTCACAGGAATGGATAGCCTGAACTGTGGCAGAAGGATTCTTGGCTACGTCAAGGCCTTCCTCTCTAACCGGACTGCAACAATCGGCCTGGGATCAGTCAGATCAGAGAAGTTTCGCACCCCAAACAAAGGAACTCCTCAAGGGTCGGTCATCTCCTCCATCCTCTTCAACGTCGCAATGATCGGGCTAGCAAGACAACTCGGAACAACTTGAAGGCATACGGCACGCCATGTATGCTGACGACTTCACGGTATGGGTGAACCGGGGATCGCTCAGCGAAAAAGAAGAGTGCCTGCAAAAAGCGTCCACCTGCGTAGAAACCTACGTTAGGGCCAGGGGCCTCGCCTGCTCGACGGAGAAGTCCGAGCTCCTAAGGGTGTGGCGAGGCAAACAAAATTGAGCGGTCCCTACAAGCGATGAACTCAGCCTCAACGTATACCTCGCGGGACAACGCATTCCGGAGAAGACCACCATTCGGATCCTCGGGATGTGGCTTCAGTCCAATCAACGGGGCAATAATACTGTGACACTGCTGAAGACTGCGACCATGCAGGTAGCCCGTATGATCAACAGAGTATCTAGCAAGAGACACGGTATGAAGGAGAGCGACACACTCAGGCTAGTCAGGAGCCTCGTGGTTAGCAGAGTGGTGCATAGCCTTCCCTACCACAAATGCATCAAGCAAGAAGAACAAGCGGACGCCATACTGCGAAAGGTGTACAAAACTGCGCTTCACCTGCCGCAGTGCACATCGACCGAGAAACTGCTGGCCCTGGGACTGCACAATACCTTCAGTGAACTAAGAGAAGCACTACTATGCTCTCAGGCACGTAGGTTGATGCAGACCCCCACGGCAAGGGGGCTCCCGCGAAGATACGGCGGCGGCAACATGATCCAAGAGATCGAACGTACCGAGGCCATTCCGGACTAATATCGCAGTACACTGCGAGTCGCACTGATACCCAAGAATATCGACCGGAACCTGCACAAGGCGCGTAGAGAAGCAAGAGCGGAGTACGTGCGGAGAACCTTGGCGAACAAGGACAACACAAGGTATACGGACGCGGCAACGTTCGTCAAAGACGGAAGACAAAGCATAGCAGTGGCGACGGTGGTTAATTCGGACCTCAAGGAGATCACCAGCGCATCACTACAGGACTGCACGGTAGTCGAGGCCGAAGAGGCAGCTGTGGCTCTGGCAGCACTGAAGGGCTATCGATATGGCAGGTCCCTAACAATAATAACAGACTCTCAAGCAGCATGCTGTAATTATACAAACGGCAGAATTGGGCGCAGAGCACGCCACATACTCTGCTCATGCGACCCGGGAAACAAAGTTCAGCATACCATAATCTGGGTACCAGGGCACACTGGCATAACAGGGAACCAAGAGGCGGATAGGATAGCTCGAGGGCATACCAACCGGGCGTCCGACACATCCAGCCTTGAGGAGCCCGAGTCAGTACCCATGGACTACTCAGATATCCTAAATTATTATAAAGGGGTCAGACTGAAGCACCCACCCCCAGATAAGGATCTAAGCAGAGAGGATGCTGTTGCATGGTGACAACTGCAGACGGGTACTTTCCCGAATCTAAACCTTCTCAATAAAATTTCCCCTACACAGTATGAGGCTAAGTGCCCATGGTGCGGAGAGAAACCAGATCTATACCACATATCATGGGCCTGTCAAAATATTGAGTCCCCCACTATCTATAAAATTAAAAACCCGAGTGCGGAACAGTGGGAGAGTATGCTTTCCAGCGTAAGCTTGAACGGCCAAAAGCGCCTAATAGAGCGAGCTCGCGAGTTCGCCATACTCAGTGGAGCCTTGGACTAGGGCACCAACCCTGTGATTGTAGACAGAAGAATCCATCAGAAGATGGAAGAGTCCGCCTGAAGCCGCGAAGATCTCTTTTCTAGAGCCCAATAAATGTTTTCCGATCCGATCCGATAGTAGGATTGAGGGACATAAGCCAGCTGTCACACCAACTAGGTACGCTGTTAGTATCTTCCTGAAGAGGAAGTTGATCATGAGCGTTACTAATAGTGAGGTTTCAAAAGGCAGGAAGCAATGCGTCCAAACAAGAGACAGAAAGACAAGAAACCGGTACCCGACGTGGTTGCTCAGTGGCTATGGTGTTAGGCTGCTGAGCACGAGGTCGCGGGATCGAATCCCGGCCACGGCGGCCGCATTTCGCTGGGGGCGAAATGCGAAAACACCCGTGTACTTAGATTTAGGTGCACGTTAAAGAACCCCAGGGGGTTGAAATTTCCGAAGTCCTCCAATACGGCTTGCCTCGTAATCAGAAAGTGGTTTTCGCACGTAAAAAGCCATAATCTTTAATTTTAAGAAGAAATTTTAAGAAGAAACCGGTGGTATCATGAAGCCACGATATATAACCACGTGACCTGCTTCCCACACTTCAAACATGTACACGTCTTTCCACTTTGGCACTCCAAATGCGTTAATAAGAACTTACCATGGGCTACAAAGAAAGCTCGTTCTCGGCATCGCAGCAGCACTTGTTAGGCGATGTGCCAAAGGGGTCTCGGATGAAGGTGTGTAGCGCGGCAGAGATGTGGGGACAGAGAAGATCATGTCCACAGCAAGGCAGTGACGGCCTGCCGAATTCCTGGCACGAGGTCGCTGCAGGCTCCCATCTGGGCCCGATACACCATGCCACATCCAGCTCCTCCCGTAGAACGCGGATAGGGAAGCCTTAAGAGCATTAAACCCGGGCCGGCCCAGCGTCTCCAGCGCCCATGGCCAAGCTGCGGTTGGCAAACGCCAAAAGAACGTCCCGCCGTCGCCCTTCAGCTTCAAGTTCGACGGTTCACCTACACCGACTGTCTCTGCCTGTATCTGAGCCCGACTCACTGTGCCTGCACCATTAACCCTGACTCCGGTGGAACTATTTTTAACCGTAATGTAGTTGTAGATCTTATGCTTTGCATTGACTAGTGTTTGCTATGTGTTCTCGTTGCTTCGCTGCTTGCACTGCATTCTACGTTCTATTAATGCAGACTGCCGCATGTGTTTTTTTGTTCGTTCACAAGCATACCCGTCATTCCTGTCATCGTTCCTGTTCACGTAATTCTGTGACGACTAATCCTGATGCTCATAGTTTTGTGAGACTAGTTTCTCAAATTTCCTTCTGTTAACACTCGCACAGAACACATATCATCGTCATCATCGTCGTCGTTGTCATCATCGTCATCGTCAGACTATTTTATGTCTACTGCACGGAGGATTCTTTTTCCAGCGATCTCCAATTACCTTTGTTTTGCGCTGGCTGATTCCAGCTTGCGCCTGCAAATTTTCTGTTTTCCTCAACCCACCTAGTTTTCTGTCGTCCTCTACTGCACTTCCCTTGATGGAATGTGTGAGCGCGACTGAACGAGAACATTGACAGAAACAGACACACAGAGGCACTGCCTAAAGACAAAATTCTACCACCCGAAGTTCTTGCTTTATTCGGGTGCTGTAAAAAAATTCGCTGACTCTGTGTGTTTGTTTCTTTCTACGTGCTCATTCAGTCACGCCTATACCTTCTATGATAGATACTAACCAACTAGCCCGCCAATGTGTTTTAGCCAAGCGCTTCCATTCCCTCGGCACCCATTCTGTAGCTCTAGTGGTCCACTGGTTATCAGCCCTACACGTTATCTGGACTGCCAATGTTCATTTTGTTCCCTTGATGTCTACTAGAATATCTGCTACCTCCGTTTACTCTCTGATACACCTCTTCCCTCTCTTAATGTTACGCCTAACATTAATCGTATCATCGCTCCTTGTGCGGTCCTTAACTTGTTGTTGAGCTTCATTGTTAAGCCCCGAGTTCCTCTCCTATATGTTAGCACTGGTAGAATGCAATGATTATACACATTTCAACGACAGTGGTAAGCTGCGAGTCAGCATTTAGTAATGCCTGAGGAATGCTCTACAGCCCATTTTTATTCTTCTGGAAATTCCCTACTGATGATCAGGGTGTCCTGTGAGTAATTGTCCTAAGTCGGGTACAACTTAAGAAAGCAGAAGCGGCCCCACCCAGATGACGGAAATGCGGGAGCCAATCGCTTCCGCGACTGAAGAAAGAGTCCCGCTCAAAATGCCCGCCCAATTCGAAATGGGGTCGACCATGTTCTCCGTCGGCGGAGTGACCGGCCGTCCAGCTCATGACGTTAATCTAGAGTGCGTGCCCATTGGTGTAGGCTCGTGTGCATCCACATTTGAGGGTCAAATGCTGCCGCCTTCTAAAGTTGCACGCGACTATGGACAAACCTAGTCCTGCACAGACTCTAGGGGCTGACTGGCAATCATGAATTCTTGCTCCTTATCTAGGGTATTTAACATTAGCTTTATTTTCTGCATAATTAGCCTTATACGTTACTCCTACACCTTCTAATTTAAGGACCTCGTTCATTTGTTGCAATTCATCCCAATGTTGCTGAACAGGACAATGTCATCTGCAAACAAAGGGTTGTTCAGATATTCGCCGTTGATCGTCAGTCCGAAGCCTTTCCAGTCTAATAGCTCAAATACTTCTCAGCATGCAGTAGATAACATTGGAGAGACTGTGTCTCCTTGTCTGACCCCGTTCTTGATTGGTAACGTTCTACTTAGAGCGCAGCCCTTGGGCGCACGTTCATGGGTTGAGCCAACACCCTCTCAATATGGTCGAGCACTTGCGTCAGCGTAACTGCGTGAACGCGCGCGTGTCTGTGCGTTTGTCGTCGTCGTCGTCTTCTCTGGCTCCGCTCATCGTGATAGCATTACCATATTGCCCCTCCCTCTACGAAGGCGCTGTCGGTATTGGCCCACAGCCAGTCGGTGCGGTGATTTCCGTCTCAAATTGTTTGCCTTAATATATCGCGAAATGAAAGCGCGTATAAAGCTGCGCTCAAATTTCGCATGAGGGAGTATCGTAAACGTCCGACATGCTTTTCTTTTTTGGACAAGCATTGAAGCTGTGGAATCCGCAGATATTTCTGAAGGTATTTACGTATATATTTTGTACTTGATTACGTGATGCCGCCATGACTGCTGGTATCTCTACTGAATAAAACGCCCATTCATCATCCATGAACCCGCATCCCTAAGTGTCAAGTGAAATAGTCATACGTGCAAATTGAGCTTCTGGCATTTTTGCGTTAAAATGCCGGGCGCTTTCAACACTCGCATAATACACTTGTTTACAGCCGACATTTCTTAAGGTGGCATCTGGCATGAGCCGTAAATGCTCTGGGTACCATAGTCTATGCGCCCACTGATGCCACCTCCAGAGTTTTTCTTTTTTCTTTTTTTGTCCGACTTGTTTTGGAATGCACGTATTTGCTGAGACAGGGTATGAGAAGGAGTGGGCCCGAGTGGAAGAGGGAGTCGGCGTGTACGAACCAAAGCAATGACATGTGCCGAACCACCCCGCCAGGATAAATGACACTGACAGTATCGCATGCAAAGCGTATTCAGCGGATTTGGCTCGCATTTGATCAAGCCCTCCACACAGAGCAGATCACACGTCGCTTTGTGGGCGCCGCCGTTTCGAGAGAGGATTACTCGCGAAAAAGTCGCGGCGCCGCCACGTTTCGATGAATGAGCACGACCAGTCGCAGTACGCCGTGCGTGTCTGCTGAACGCGGGCATCGGGCTTGACGGGTATAAAAGGCAAAAAAGTGCAGGCGCGATGATGAAAGCTGGAAATGTTTTGGAGCACGATTTCTCTCGTAGGATAAAAAAGAACCGGAAAAGGCTGAAGGAGGCACAAAACTACAGCAGTGCAAAACATTAAAAAGCAGGAACGAAATAGTGGTAGGCATCATGAATTTTGTATGCGTAGCCAAGAGCCCGAGTGCTCTGTCTCCGTAGTACCGCTGTTCTGTCAGGTCGCCTGGATGGGGCGGGCGCCGCTGCCCATCGGCGCAAGCAACACGCATTTTCTTTCTTTTGCCGTGTTTTTCGCTTGTTGTCATCGCCACAAATGCTGCTTTCTCTCTGCTCGAACCTTGACAGGCCCTGAAATGTCACGTCACACGCGCTGCCGCCCCGCCGCACCTGCTTTCGGACGCGCGCGCATGTTGCGCCCTCTCGCCGCGTGTCCGCGCGCGAGGCACGTCGCGTGCCGCTTCAAGTGCACCGAACGCTTTTTGTCACAGCACCGAACAGCGTGTTAGGACCAGCAACGCTTGTGGCGCGCCTTCGCGCTCCTCGGTCATCGGCGTCGCCTCGATAGCAGCACGTCGCTAAGCGGATCAACGACGCACGAAACATGTCACTTGTCTTCCATTTGCGGATTCGACACACTTCGTCTACTTCATGACGAACGCTCTGTCTTGGCCATCTGATACCTTGCTTTGGCGTGGCTCTCACCAGAGCAATTATGGCAATATCCAATCCAATCGTACCTACGGCTGGCATTTGCATCGGCATTATCGCACGCATTGACTCCGTTTTATTGCCAACTTCGCGCATTTTATGCTTCCGAAAGTTCAGGCGTCTCCGCACAGTTTCACTTGCAGTAGCCTGCTTTTCATTATTTTATTTAAATTGATTCGAGTAACGTGGAAAACTACCCATTATAATACTTGTGCGATGTGCCGTAGGTTCAAGTTATTCTTTAATTTCCTGGTGATATCGACAGCTGGTTTTGTTTCTTAATCCCCGCGATTAGTAAAAATTGTCGGGTCACGCCCACTTCGGTAGCGGATCATGCAACGTCACGAAACCGCGAAAACTCTCCATATCAAAATGACGCGTATTTTATTTACACAAATACCTTCAGCGCCAAAATTGGACATGATTGCAGAGGGAAGCAACATGAAGAAGGCACAACAGCGCAGTCAGATACATATGAGCAATATTATTTGGCGCAATACAGGTGATCAGCTTTAATAGTAGAAACACATGTTCTTGCAGCTGTGTAAGAAGTTGCTGGCAGAGTGAGGAAATTATAATAATAGGGTGGTGATCGTTTTAAGTATTCGGGAATTTTTAAAAATATCGTGTTGCAGATAACAATATTAGCCCTTGAGCGGGATTATTCAGAGACGTATACGTTACTTTCACGAGAAATGGAAACAAATTCAACTAATTAAATATGAATACTTATTTTCTTTATTACTTTCAGCACGTATTGCAATTTATAGAAGCTTGTGAGTTTGCACTTGGATTGAATTTCGAGTATGTTACCGCTTCGTAGATATACGCCATCAAACTCTCCGCGAAAATACGCTGTTGTCGCACTTACTTTTTTAACGAAAGGCTCTTTTTTGCTTTGAAGCACAAAATTAACTTGAACGCCCATATATTTCGTCGCACACTTCGGGAAATAATATATCGAAACTGGTGTTATCCTGGAGATTAGTTTCAAATAGATACGTCTTGCGAACTTAGCGGCTACAATTCCTAAATTGTAAGGTGTGCCGTAAAATAGTTAAGGACTTAATTAGTGAGCTTACGTTATTTAGTTGAATATGGGTTTTGATTTCTCGTGCTAGTCATATTCGCCTTTTCGAATGGTCCAGCTTACGGAGAAAGATTATTCCATATGCCACAAGTGATTTTTAAATTATCGTAAAACTTAAAATTGTCACCCTCTATAACGAATTCGACTGTTTAAAGGTAGGGAGCGGAAAAGCATGTTTGAAAACATGAATATGTTAGTCATGCTGGGGTGCCTACCTTTAGTTCATAATATACTTGTCTTCACATATAAGCGGCACCTTCAAGGTATTCATATTTATCTTTTCCAGTTCTGTTAATAAATATACTGTAAAGCAATGAGAGCCACGGATATTTTCCTCTTTGTGAAAGCAATACGCCCTGCCGAGTGCGTTCGCGAAATTGTAATTGCCCGAAACAAACTGAGCTGTTCATTTGTAGAAGCGCTCCTGTGCCTCCGTTTTCGTTGCCGCATCCCAAGCAGCACAGGCCGGCGAGACATGGAGCGTAGATACCACAACGGAATTGGCGTGGAACCACTAGAAGCTACTTTCAACTATCGCAATGGCAATTTCGGTGGTAGAGACGTAAATTTTTAAGTGCGAAATGTGGTACTTGACGGCGGAGCGCGCGAAATACCGGTAGTTCGACAGGATTTTTCAGGAGGTTCAGAAAAGTCGCTATCCGTGACTCCTTTTGCTGCTCGGAAACCAAATCGGTGATGTGCAAAGGTAATAGAGCAAAGGTTGTGGGCCAACGCTATCGATGAAGGGTAGGAGAGGCCAAAGTGATAAAGCCTCAGCGTCAGAACGTTTGCGCCCGGAGCGGTAGACAATCTGACGTATTCCTATAGACATGCGGCCCATTGAGCGAGGCGGCCAGACGGGTCTTTCAGGGACAACCAGCAAAGCGCATGGTCGTGTGTGACGACGTCAAAAGGTAGACTGCAAAAACAGAAATTTAGCAAGAGCCCACATAATGACTAAGCATTCCTTTTCACTCACAGAGTAGTTCGCTACAGCTTTTGTGAGAGTTCGGCTGGCGTAGGCTACGATGTACTCACCAAAGCTAGCTCTTTGTTGCACTAGCGCTGCATTCAGACCGACACCGCCCACGTCAGTGTGAATTTCCGTAGGAGCATTCGGATAGGCGTAAAATTGGTGGCGAGGTAAGTAGATGACGTAAGGTGGCAAATGCCCCGTAAAACTTTTCTGGTGTGGTATAAAGGTCACTGGTGCCGGCAAGAAGTTGTGTGAGGGGTGCAATGATGGTAGAGAAATTTCGCATAAAACCGCAGAAATATGCGCGAAGGCCTATGAAGCTACGGAATGCTATAAGTGTCGTTGGCTTAAGAAATTCGGCCAAGGCGTGGAGCTTAGCGGGATCAGGAAGCAGGCCATGTCTGAAAAAACATAGACCAATATAGTAAATTGTTTGGCACTCAAAAAACTCTTCTTTAAATTAGGCAGCAGGCCAGCTTTCGTAAGACAGGCCAAAATTGTCCCAAGCGTTCAAGATGTGTCTGGAAGACGGGCGAAGACACCAAATGTCGCGTAAATACCGGAGGCATGTTTTCCACTTGAAGCCATGTAAAATAGTGTCCAGCATCCGTTCAGACGTGGCCGGCGCGCTACAAAGTCCGAACGGCATGACATTAAATTCATACAAGCCGTCCGGTGTGACGAATGCGGTCTTAAAGCGATTAGCCTCGGCCATAGGCACCTGCCAGTACTCAGAGCGAAGATGTAAGGAAGAAAAAATTAGGCTCCTTCTAGGCAATCAAGTGCGTCGTCTATGCGCGGCAAGGGATAGATATCCTTTGGCGTGATCTTGCCCAAATGACGATAATAGAGGCAAAAGCGGCTGGAGCCATCTTTCATTTTAACAAGGACAGTTGGGGATGCCCATGGACTACTTGATGGCTGAATAATGCTTCGAGTGAGCATGTCAGTCACGTGCTCGTCAATAACCCGCCCCTCTGTGGCCGAAGCCCTGTAAGGCCCCTGCCACAGAGGAGCGTGAGAGCCAGTGCGGATGTTGTGGGAGGCAGCTGTCGCTCGTCCCAAAATAGCGTGGCAGTCAAATGAAGCTCTGAATTCATGAAGAAGATTTAGAAGCTCGTCGCACTCCGTCGGAGTAAGGTTACGGTCGATGGATGCGGTAAAGGATTGCGGTGAAAAACTCGAAGGCAAACGGTCTACAGCGACTACGCAGGCGGCAGGTTGGTCTCCGTACGTGTTGAAAAGTAAGTGCACCGGCTCAGCAGACGTTCGTGGCGTAACAAAAGAGCGGGAGCGAGGCTCAGTTACAAACACACATCGAAGTGCCATCAGCACGAAAATAAAGCACAGCGAATGGCTGATGAACCATTCGGCGACGGGCCAAGAGGTCAGACGACATAAAAAGCACACTACCGTCACACAGGGAGTCGTACGACAAGGTGTCGATCATAGACGACCACGGAGTTATGTCGGTCTCTTCAGTGACAAGTTTGCCACGAGGCTGCTCTTCAAATGACGTGTCACAAAGAGGTAGGAACGCAACTTCGGCGTGGCCGCAGTCAATGACGCCATCACGGCTGGAAAGAAAATCCGATACTAAGGTGACGGTGAGACGAGATGCGAGAACAAAAAATGGAGTAACGTAAAGCTCCTTTTCAATGAAGACTCGGGTTTAGCAGGCTCCTAATGGCTCAACGTGTTGCGTGCTAGATGTGCATAGCGAAAGAGGCGTAAGTGACGTCATCACCTTGCGAAGTCTGCGGCAGACACGGACATACATTGCCAAAATTGCGGCTCCTGTTTCTACAAGCGCCGGTGTCTAAGCTCATTCCGCGATCATATCAATTACGTTACCAGAGGCAATCGGAGGCCTTGATGATTTCGCAGGAAGCAGTTATGGTCTCCCGAACTGCGGTGACCAGTTTTCCTAGGGCTAAACGGTAGGTAGGCTGACGCCTCATGGGCGAAATGGAGAAGCGGCGAGGGGCAGGTGGTCGACGACTCGTGAAAACGGGTTCGTCCGATGGACTCATAGAATCGAAAAGTGAATCCAGTGAAGCAGGGCACTGAAATTCTCTTGGCGGGTAGTTGAAAGCTGGCTGCCAGAAGCGAGCAGTAGGTGGCATCAGGCATCGACAGAAACGCACCACGTGGCCAGCAATTCCACAGAAGAACTCGGCCGGTGTGCACCATGGATTCTGCGCGCGGCGATCCTGTGACAGTAACCGCACGGGAGACGGTGGTGACAGCGTTGGTGCATGAAACGCGGCACGGGTCGGCGTTGAGGGCATTGTAGCGACCTGAGCATAGCCGAGTCGCGCAGCACCAGGAGCGATGGGAAGGGCAGGGGGAATGCCCTCAGCGACTTGTTCCTGAATGACGTGCTGCAGCGTAGGCGTCAATGAAGAGGAGGGATTCTTTAAAAGTGATAGTAGTGCTAAAAGGGACGAACACACGGTGAAAAGACGACACGACACCGTCTGTTCTTCCCTTTTAGCGCTACCATCACTTTTAAAGAATCCATCACCAACTAACCCAGCACCAAGTTTTATTGAAGAGGAGGGAATCTCTTGCGTCAGAGGCACTAATGAAAGTTGGTGGGCCACCCCTTCGCGAACGAACTGCTTAAACTGCACCATCAGCGAAGAGTCATCGACGGCAGCAGCCAAGCCAGAGAGAGAGAGAGTGCCCGCCAGTGAACTTCGCGTGGCGAGCCGCTGCTTGCGCAAGTCATCATAGCTCTGGCAAAGTGTCACTGTTTCAGACAGAGTGCTGAGGTTCTTTGCCAGACAGCACCTAAAAGGCATCCTCATTAACCCGCTTTAAAATATGGCTGATCTTGTCGCTTTCCGTCATTCTCCCATCGACACGCTTGCAGAGTTACATGACATCCTCGATATAACTTGTGAACGTCTCACCACTCTGCTGCGCTCGTTCCCACAAACGTTGCTCGGCGCGAAGCTTGCGGACTGCAAACCGCCCAAGCACCTCTGTGAAGCTGGTCTTAAACGCCACCCAAGCGATAGGTCAGGTTCGCGATTGCGGTGCCGCTGGTTCGCAACGTCACTCAGATAGACTATGGCATTTTTCAGCTTGGTGGCCTCGTTCAACTTGTTGTGATTGCTAACTCTTTTAATAGGAGGCGAGCTTGTCCTGCACGTAATGCTCTCCTATCCCACTGAAAATGGCAGGATCGCGCTCAAGCAATGCACCCAACAGGCCACGGCAGGCATCGTGGCCGTTCGACACGGTGACGGGTCTTCCGTCATGACGCGAATCGATGTCAGAGCCCTGCTTCGAAGTTGCAGGTTTCAAGGCACACCCCGCATCTACATGAAGTGTGACGAGGCTTATGGGAGTCGTCGAGCGACAGCTGAAAGCACAGCCCCAGCAACGATAGCTCAGCTGGACGGGCGAAGTGGCCGCGCGGCACGCGATGGCGGCGGAACTTTCTAGTGCCGTTCTTCTTCCCTACAGTGTTATGCATTTTTATGAGAGATCGATTATGAATTCCACCCAAATTGGTTTGAGATCAGGGTAATTAATATGGTAGGCTCACACTGACCTCGAGAGTCGTATTCAACTGGCACAGCGCCAAAGGCAGTATGCGGTCTTGGTCACATTCGAGATCACACAAGTATGACTGTGTTGTTTGAGTATTTGACATTTGTCAAGAAACGTCGAAACGATGGTTTCCCAATGTGCAACCAAGCACGGAGTGCAGAATTTTTAAAGTAACAAGCAATTTTATTTCTTCTAAAGGGGAATTTCTTCGGCTAGGTACGACTCGGAAACGCCGTCCGGGATGCCAAAAAAAAAAAAACAGTAAATTATCTCGCCGTGACCTATCCTCTCGATAATCAAGACGCTTGGCCAATGTAACTCTTTCATCTTTAACGGCCTGGGTAATAGAACTACTGGCATCTGCTGCACGTAGTACCGTTTCATGACATTCGACAGCGGATTCATGATTTGCCAATCTGCATGTAAGTTCAGCCACTGTCTGTGAAAGTGCCTCTTGGTTTCGTTTTAGCTCAGCGAATGCATGCATCACTTCTGAGTGGCGACTGTCGAATTTCGCTGAAAGGACACCTATGGCGTCGAGCAATTTTGTGTGCGATTTTTTGGTCAACGTTAGGCAGACCGGGATTTTCTTCTATATCCCCCAAAGCAGCAAGGGTTTGACAACAAAAATGCATTGGCACAGAGTATCGCAAAGCAAACTGGCACGGGAGCAGCAGCACGCAAAGATTGTTCGATCGTTTAGAATAAAGAGATGAAGTAAACGTGCAGATAAAAAAAAAGTATTCGTGAGCGACAACATTTTGGCTACTCTCCCGTGCTCCCTGAAGGAGGACAGCCGACGCCAGTCCTTTAAGGGCTCGCTGTAGAATGATGTAGCTGGCGTTGTCGATGTGCCGCCTGAGTCGAAGGCATAAGCATTGCGCAGGTCACGTAGGACGAACCAGTGATCTTCTCGGATCACAGCCGTGACTGTCAAGGCTGCTCTTGAGATCAGCATAGGCGACGTCAAAGGGACGCTTGGTCCACTGGACAGCCGGGAAAGCCACACGTCTACTATGGCAAGAAGCTACACATAGAAGAAAAAATTATGCAGATCACGTGCTCTGTGGGAACCGATGTAAGCGAAGCATTCCGTGCTGGATGCTTTGATCGACGATAAGTATCGGTGATGCTGACGGCTAAAGCTTAATTTCTTCAACGTTTATTCGAACACGACAGAGGTGATTTGACGTTAAACGTTAGCTTGCGGGCATCACTGCTCTTTGTCTGCGTAATACACAGAAAACACATTGAGAGGTGCTTGCTTAAGGCGTTGTTGTGCGCCATATTTCATAACCTCTGAGAGGGTTGAGCATAGTCATTGCCTTACATGGCACATCGTATTGTGGGAGAAATATTAAACTTGAGTTGGACTATGGGTCTGTACGTGCCAAAACCACTGTCGAATTATGAGGCACGCCGTAGTGGCGGACTCCGGATTAATTTTGACACCGTGATGTTCTTTAACGTGTCCCAAAATCCAAGTTCACGTGTGTTTTCATTTCGCCCCCGTCAATATGTGGCTGCCGCTGTTGGTATCAAATCCACAGCCTCACCAATGACATAGCCGCAAAGCTAACGCGGCGGTGTGCTTTTAATTCACGCGGCTCTGCTTTTGCACGCCCTGCGTAGTTTGTCCCCTTGACATATGTACATGGTGTTTATTTTTCAGAAATAGCAGCAACGTACTGCAGCGTACTTTGAACTTAAGCTGATCCAGTTTTCCCGCAGCCGCCGTCGTGCAGTAGAAGGACTTCCTTGCCGTCCGACATCACGTCCCCGCGCCCCTCTCTTGCATGGGAATTGCCTCTTCTCCTCCGTCTACCGTTCTATCTCCGTCCCCTCTGGACTCCACCTCAGCAGAAAGGGAAGCTCTGCAGTTTCTGCAATGCTTCCGAGGGGAGTCACGGTTAATCACAGCTGTCAAGAGGCTATAATGGCGACGGCCAGGGAGCTCCAAAGGGCATCGTGCCGATTCGACGCGTTAAGATGAAAACGAGTTTCTAGCGTCGTCTTTCCTCTTTGACTCGCTCCTGTCATTTATGCACACGCTGTGGCCCCTCCGCCTCCTACGCGGTGTGCCGGACAGCAGCAGACACACCAGCCACACCAGCAGCAGTGGTACAAGGAAGAGGCAAATACAGTTTCGTTTTAAAAGGGTTTCCTGAGCGACAGCATTTTGGCCGCTCTCCCGTGCCCACTAAAGAACAGCCGACCACTAAAGGCCGACAGCCGACGCCAGTCCTTTAATGGCTCGCTGTGGAATGAGGGCACTGGAGTTGCCGATGTTCCGCTCGCGTGCAATGCAAAAGGATTGCATTGGATTGCTCAACATTAATATAAAGAAATCGCCTGGACCAGATGAAATAGCCAATGAATATTTATACAGGTATGCAGCGTGGGTTTCAAAATATCTTGCCATTATATTTCGCTCATCTATTACTACAGGCTGTTTCCCCAGTCCTTGGAAGCGTGCCAAAATCGTACCCATACACAAAGGCGGCGCAACAGCAGACGTCAACGACTACCGCCCAATTTCCCTTACCAGCGCATGTTCGAAATTACTGGAGCATACTGTATCAAAACATTTAATTAAATATCTGGATTACAATAAGGTATTATACAGCCGTCAACATGGGTTCAGAAGAAAACTCTCCACGACAACTCAACTTATAAAATTTGTACATGACCTCTCCCATACCATTAATTCACGTGGCGAAACCGACATAGTGTACCTAGACTTTGCAAAGACGTTTGATAAAGTTTCTCATCCTAAGTTATTACACAAAATAGACGCCATATTTAGGAATCCCGCAATCACGAAATGGTTCGCGTCTTACCTTCATTGCAGAGAACAGCATGTTCAAATTGGAAACTGCCAGTCTGTGCCCTCACTTGTAGAGTCTGGTGTACCTCAGGGCACGGTACTAGGGCCACTCTTATTTCTCGTATTTATTAATCATATGCCTAATGACATCACTGTACCGTTGCGCTTGTTTGCGGACGACTGCGTCATTTACAACAAAATTCAATCGAGACAACACCAAGAAGAACTTAACTCAAATCTACTAAAAATTAAAAAATGGTGCGACGATTGGCAAATGGTCATAAACCCTCAAAAATCAGTGTCTATGTTTATTTCACGTAAAAAGTGTACCCTCAGTTACTCGTACTACATTGATGACAACAAACTCGAGAACGTTGATAAACACAAATACTTCGGTTTAACGTTTACATCAGATTTACGCTGGAATACACACACAGAAAATGTGTACATCAAATCGCTTAGCGCCCTATGGTCTTTGAGGCGGAACCTCAATCGGGCAACCCCTGAAATTAAATGTCTTGCTCACAAAACTATAGTTAGACCAATTATTGAATATGCTAAAATAGTTTGGGACCCACACACCATGACTAACTGTTCTAAACTTGACCGAATACAGAGGCTAGCCGCCAGGTTTATATTTAATAAATATCGTCGCATCCATTCTCCAACAGCGTTATGTCAATTAGCTGATCTAGCACCACTTGAGCTCAGAACTAAATACGAGAGATTAAAATTTCTCTTCGAAGTTATTCAAGACGTTAAACCAGATGATTATTTTGAGCTTCCTATGAACGCGTCATTGAGGCATCGTCATAGTATGTGCATTCCTCCTCCACTCGCCCGCAATGATTGTTTCAAGTTCAGTTTCTTTCCTAGGGCGATAAGAGACTGGAATTTGTTACCTGACTCTCTTGTAACCTCGATGTCCTTAACTACCTTTTTGGAAAGTCTTAAAACCACCGTTTTTTTAATAACACATAGTGAATTACCCAATATGTATGCATTTACTTTTACATGTGGGACTGCTATTGTGTCTATGACGATGCGGTGCCAAATTGTGAATTGTTCTTTATTACTTTCCCTTGTACGTTGTAGTTCATACTTTTCGATTTTAAGACAAGCTTTGTGAGCCAAAGCTTGTAGCTCGGTCGCATTTATGTATCTTTTAGTTGTTTTTATTCTCCATTCCTGCAATAGCCCGATGAGGGCTGACAGTATCAAATAAATGAATGAATGAATGAATGAATGAATGAATGAATGAATGAATGAATGAATGTATGAATGAATGAATGAATGAATGAATGCATGAATGAATGAATGAATTGCGCAAGTCAGGTACGACGAACCAGTCGTCTTCACTGATTGTAGCCGTGACTGTCAAGGGTTGTCATGAGATCAGCCTGGGCGACGTCAAAGGAACACTTGGTCCACTGGAAAGCAGGGAAAGCCACACGCCAACTAGGGTAACAAGCTGTACGTGAAAGAAAAAGGGATTCGTGAGCGACAGCATTTTGGCCGCTCTCTCGTGCCCACTGAAGGAGGACAGCCGACGCCAGTCCTTTAGGAGCCCGCTGTGGTTTATGGCGCTGGCGTTGCCGATGTCCCGCTTGAGTGCAATCCAAAAGGACTGCGCAGGTCGCGTAGAACGAACCAGTCATCATCGTTGATCGTAGCCGTGACTGTCACGGGTAGTCTTGAGATCAGCATTATTGACGATTCAGGAACACTTGGGCCACCAGAAAGCAGGGAAAGCCACACGTCAACTAGGGCAACAAGATGCAGATGAAAGAAAAATTTATTCGTGAGCGACAGCATTTCGCCCGCTCTCTCGTGCCCGCAGGTTACCGGACTGTTTTGTGGCACAGCCACCTAGCCCGCAGGTTGGCGGGCGACGGTGTCGCTCTTTAAAAGCTGAGCCAACGGTGGACGTCGCTGACGCAGGCACCTCACGGGCGGCAGGGTTGATCACGCTCGTCACAGGTGGCGCTGCTACAATTGTTGGGGTGGCTAGCGTGACTTGACGAAACGCAGCAAGGACACCGCCAGGGCACTGTTCCACGCAATCTGAGGTTGCGTGTATAACAGCCGAAATGGTAGCGGGCAGAACTGCGCCGATCAGTGCGATGATGAACACCTGCATATTGAACATCAGCAATGTAGCGGACTGTGTTTTGGCGCAGCCGCCGAGCTCACATGTTCGCGCGCGAGGGTGTTGCTCTTTTAAAGCTGACGCAACGACGGATGTTGCGGGCGTAGGCACCTCCCAGGTGGCAGGGTTGATCGCGTTCGTCACAGCTGGCGCTGCTAGAATTATTGGGGCGGATAGCGTGACTTGACGAAAGGCAGCAGGGATACGGCCAAAGCACTGTTCCACGCAATCTGAGGTTGCGTGTATGACAGACGAAACGGTAGCGGGTATAGCTGCGCCGATCAGTGCGATGATGAACACATGCATATTGAACAGCACCAATTTAGCGGACTGTTTCGTGGCACAGCCACCGAGCCCACCTCTATTCTATAAGGATGGTTTTATTCCATGCATATATCTTTTAACGTCAAGAAATGATCAGTGCTCGTGCTCACCTTAAAGGGCCCTTTATTATTAACTGTATTATCACCTAGATGTTCCACAAGTGAGGACTGTCATGCATCTTGGCGTGATATATGATGGATCCCTGTTTGAGAAGGCGCAAGATGGCTATATTGCTGCATAGAGTGTTCGTGCGGCTGTTTTTCTACGTAGGCTGAGCAATGGCCATCAGCCTGCCTCTTGTTTCTTCGCCCGGTTTTGGCACGAAGACGTGTGTGGTACTCTGGACCTCCTGCCTATGTGCTTCGCCTCCTTGTTTTCCTGGAGAGGCAGGCTTTGGAAGCGTCTTTAGGGCCTTCTAAATGTGTAGCACGTCAACTAACGAATCTCAATGTCACCTTCCCTCCCTTTGTTAGCTGATTGCGATGTTGTTTATAGATTCATATTAAGGTTAGACAAATCTCCTCTAAGGCAATGACAAACTGTTTCTATCTCACCACCCGTTTTTGTTCCATGGCTTATAGAGGCCGCGATTCAACACGTCCCAGATTATTTTTCTGCATATTATCCTTGATCAGCTAAACTTTCAGATTCGTTAAGCGCATCCTGTTTGTGAGAAGAACAATTCTATCCAAATAATTTAATAACGTTTTCCCTATATAGAGGTAGCTACTACCCTACCGCATGTTTAGTTATTTTATATGATTACTTCATATACAGATATGGACCAAGGTAGTTGATGGCACTTACGCTTCACAGAGCGTAGAAAAGTGTGATGTCAAAATTTTATTTCCTATTATCTATTGGTGATTTTCACTTCGCCTTCCTGATGCCGTACCTATCTTTGTAGCAGAATTCTAGCTGTAATTCCTGCGCTGCTTAAACTAAATATATTGTACTGTAAAAGAAAGAGCAGTGGGGCTGTGGCTGTGAGAGAGACAACGACGACGAGAGAGAAAACCTTGTTTCGGTGCTCGATCGGCTGTACTACCTCTCGATGCTCTATCGTTCTAGTCGCGAACGCTTACTGCCCAAAGGGCTTCGCGACATTTGGTGAAAGGTGCTGGACCTTTTGCAAACCTGGCACTCCGGACGATCCCTGTCACATCTCCCATGCCTGAGGAGACTAGTCCTACCGATCCACCCCAGGCACCGCCTCCGGTCATCTGTCCTGGTGCGCCACGCCAACGGGATCCTCCCATATTCAATGGCACTGACGATCATGACGTAGAGGACTGGCTCTCATCGTACAATCAAGTGAGTGCCCACAACAAATGGAGTAAAGCTGACAAGTTTGGTTACGTACCATTCTACCTTGCTGGAGTCGCCCATGTTTGGTTCCGAAATCATGAGGCTGACTTTTCCACCTGGACAGCATTCCGAACGACACTTCAAGCAGTCTTCGGTCGCCCTGCTGTGCGCAAACTTCGGGCTGAACAACAGCTTTGCTGTCGTGCCCAACAAAAGGGCGAAACATTTACCAGCTACATTGAAAACGTAGTTGAAATTTGCTGGCATATCAACCCAGATATGATCGAAGATGACAAGGCCAAGAACATCTTGAAGGCATAGAAGATGACGCCTTCCAAATGCACTTGGCAAAGAATCCTCAGACTGTCAATGACCTCACAACGCTTTGCCAGAGCTATGAGGAGCTACGCCAACAACGGCTTTCTACGCGCCGAGCTCTCGCTCCGGCCGTCGCGCTTTCACCTCTGAGTGATGGTGTCAGTGCTACTCCCTTCAGTTCAACAATCTTCGACCAAATCAAGCAATTTGTACGAGAAGTGGCACGCCAGCTCTCTCTTCTGCCAGTCAGTCCAGCGTCAGAGTCGCCTTTTTCTCTCGATCACCGTCAGCTGATAGAAGAACAAGTAGCTAATCCCAAACCACTTGCTCATCAACCGCCTCCTATTCCTGTTCCACTTACGTACACTACAGTTGCAGCGAATCCAAGACCTCCGTCTGCAGCTATTCAATCTAGACTTACCAGCGCCTTTTCCTCACCTCTGCAAGCAGCTGCAATATATGCACCAACAAGCAGCTACTGGCCGCCACAGTAGCCCATGTGCCCCCTCGCCAATATTTCCATCAGTCTCCGCCCGCTGTTCTCAATCCAAGGCGCACCCATGCCAACAGGCCTATCTGTTATTCGTGCGTCCTGCCTGGGCATGTAGCTTGCCGCGGGCGCTGATGGTATCCCTCGGATACTCCGAGGGCAAGAAGCAACTGTTTCGGCTCTCCATCCCCTTCCGCTACTGCCGCTCAGCCCTTCGAAGGCTCTCCTCCTGCTTCCCGAACCTTCAATACCCGTCTGTTTCCGTCTCCCTATCGGCGTTCTCTGTCGCCGCTTATCTGTCGCCCTGAAGCTATCTACGAGGAAAGCTAAGGATCGCAGTTCCAGAGGCAAGAACTGCGATCTCAACGAACTCCTCGACCTCATCTATTTCCTGCGAACGTTATTGAACTTTATGCAGAAGACATTGGCGTTCATTCGCTTGTAGACACGGGAGCAGCAAGATCGGTGATTTCGGACCAGCTTCGTCTTGACCTTAGAAAAGTCGCGACGCCATACTCTGCCATTTCATTACGTACAGCAAGCGCTGCGCCGATTAAACCCTTAGGGAAGTGTAGCGTGCGTGTTGTTATAAGCGGCACTTTATGCCACGTTGAGTTCGTTCTTCTGCCTCGCTGCTCCCATGCCATGATTTTAGCATAGGACTTTGTCCTCTCATCATGCAGTTAGATTGTGCCCGTGCTGAACTCGCGCTGTTGCCATTCGGCAACCACGTTTTTGAAGATACTGATGGTGCTTCCGGTCGTGTGTTCGTCACCGCCGACACCGAGATTCATCCGTACTCTGCCGAACTTGTACCCGTTTCCTGCGCTGGGTTTTCCGACACCGCAGCTCTCTCCACGCCGTCTAAGCTTATTGTTCGCCGTCATCCTTTCTTGCTTCGTTTAGTCCTTCTTGCCTTTCGACAAGGTTCCAGCGCACTTTATGTATCGAACTTGTTTCCTTGCCCTGCTAGCCTGCTCCACAATAACAGTCTTGATTATGCTGACAAAATCAAACCAAGCTTCCTTTACGATGTGCCGGACGACCCGGCTTTTCCTCCGGTTGAAGCTCTGTCCTTCAATTTTCTCCTCCCACGCTGCGGTTTGAGCCAACATTATCCCTGTGTATTGGTCCCAACATCACTCCATGTCAGCACGCCCAGATCGTCGATCTCCTTGACCGCTTTCGCACGTCATTCGACCTACAACAATCTCGCTTGTGCCGTACTTCCACTGTTCTCCATCACATTGACACCGGTAACCATGCGCCTTTACGTCACAGGCCGTATCTTGTATCCGCCATGGAGCGTAGCGTCATCGCTGATCAAGTTAGAGACATGCTCCAACGCGGTATCATACAACCTTCGCACAGTTCCTGGGCTTCTCGTGTAGTGCTGGTCAAAAAGAAAGATGATACAATTCGCTTTTGCATGGACTACAGGCGACTCAATAAGATCACCCGCAAGAACGTTTATCCACTACCCCGTATTGACGACGCGCTAGACTGTCTCCAAGGCGCCAAATTCTTCTCATCTTTAGACTTATGATCCGGGTACTGGCAAGTGCCAGTGGCTGAGTCAGACCGTCCAAAGCCGGCCTTCATCACACCTGACGGTTTATTTGAATTGGCTATCGGATGCTATTTGGCCTGTGTAACACGCCTGCCACATTTGAAAGATGATGGACAAAATCTTGCGCGGCCTCAAATGGCAAACATACTTGTGTTATCTGGACGACATCGTTATCCTTTCACCGGACTTCGCACTTTCTTCGACTTGAAGGCGTCATCAAGTGCATCGCCGATGCCGGCCTCCAGCTTGACTTGAAGAAGTGTCGCTTCGCTGCCCGGCAGCTGGTCATACCCGGCCATGTCGTGTCGAAAGAAGGTGTACTCCTTGATCCAGCTAAACTATAAACGGTTGCGCACTTTCCGCGACCAACGACCTTGAAAGAACTGCGCAGCTTCATTGGGTCAGCGTCATACTTCCATCGTTTCATCCGCAATTTCGCTACCATAATAGCACCTTTAATGCAGCTTGTTTGTGGTGTCCACAACCTTTCGACCTGGTCACCGGATTGCGATGCCGCATTCACGAAGCTTCATCGTCTCTTGACGTCACCACCAATTCTGCGCCATTTCGACCCAAGCGGTACAACTTAAATACACACGGATGCCAGTGGCGTCGGCCTTGGTGCCGTTATCACTCGGAGAAAGGCTGGCTTTGATGATTACGTCGTCGCCTTTGCCAGTCGTGCACTCACTAAACCTGAATCGATCTGTTCTGTAACAGAAAAAGAATGCCTGGCTATAATTTGTGCCATAACTAAATTCCATCAGTATCTCTATGGCAGTCCATTTGACGTGACAACTGATCACCATTCGCTGTGCTGGCTGTCGTCCTTAAAAGAAACATCCGGTCGTCTTGTTCGATGGGCCCTTCAACTGCAGGAGTACGACATTCGACTGATGTACCGTTATGGCCGAAAACACTCTGATGCGGATGCCTTGTCTCGTTCGCTATTAACAGACGAGGTTAGCTCCACGAATGCCTCATTGTCCGAGTCTTCCCTTGCTGCCACGGTCATTCTTCTGCAGCAGAAGAAAGACCCATGGATTGTGTCCATGCTGAGTTGCTTGTCCACCTCATCGGCACCCACTACCAATCACGCATTGCGTCGCCAAGCACATCACTTCTCCATTCGCGACGGGCTCTTGTACCGTTGTAACTACCTCCTGGACGGCCGCAAATGGTTGCTTGTCATCCCTCGGCATCTGCTTTCGGGTATTTGTGCAGCGTTCCACGGCGACCCCCAGTGCGCGCGTGCAGGTGTACTGAAGGCGTACGCGCGTCTACGCCTTCGTTACTATTGGCGGGGGATGTATCGATTCACCCGTCATTATGTCCGCTCCTGTCTCGTTTGCCAACGCCGCAGAGATCCCTCTCCTCGTTCAACCGCCCCATTCCAGCCTTTGCCTTGCCAAGACGCGGTTTTGATCGAGTAGGCATCGACATTTATGGACCTCTGCCAACCACATCAGACGGCAATCGCTGGGTAATTGTGGCCACCGACCTTCTTACGCGCTATGCGTAAACTTCCCCTTTGTCCAGCGCTTCTGCACGTGACGTCACCTGGTTTATCCTGCGCCACATCATCTTTCGCCACGGAGCTCCCAGGGAAATACTCAGCGATAGGGGCCGCGTCTTGCCCTCCGACGTCATCGAGGCTCTCCCCAAAGAATGCTGCAGCATTCATCGCATCACTACTGCGTATCATCCGCAGACTAATGGCATGACCGAACGCTTTAATCGCACCCTTGGAGACATGCTAGCCATGTACGTTGCATCCGACCAGAGCAAATGGGACCATGATCTACCATTTCTGACCTGCGCGTACAATACCACTACGCAGACTACCACGGCATGTTCGCCCTTCTTTCTCCTCTATGGATGCAAACTTTTCCCCACAATGGATACTATCCTTCTGTACCGCCCTGACACCATGAAAACCACTATCTCATCCGAAGCTGCTGCTCACGCAGAAAAGTGTAGCAAGCTATCCCGTATAGTTACGTCAGAAGACCAGCAACGCCAGAACCACCATCGAGAAACTTGTATTGCTCCTGTATCCTATGCTCCTGGCTCGCTAGTGCGGAGGCCCATGCCGCGTGATAAACGAAAGGTCTCCAGCCAACTATATGGTGGAACCCCTCGAGCTACCTTTAGATCATCGCCGTCGAGGACGCGAAATTGCGCATGTCCAACGTCTCAAGCCGTACTCTGATCGGCCTGTGTTGTCCTACCCGTAGGTCGCCGTGACGGCTTCCTTTTCCGCGGGTGAGATAACTGCACTGAAAAACAAGGAGCAATGGGCTTTTGCTTTGGGAGAGACAACGACGACGAGAGAGAAAAACTTTGTTTCGGTGCTCGATCGGCTGCACTATTTCTCGCCGCGCCATTGTTTTAACCGCGAACGCTGACTGCCCAAAGTGCTTCGCGACAATATCAGCATGCTCCGCAATGATTGCAACGAATTATCTGTCTTTGTTCTCCTATCTCATTGGTTCTTGTGACTCGCAGGTTTTGCGAGCTTTGAAATCAATAGTGCCCCTTCGTTTAGCTTTCATTGGATTGGTTCACGTGTCTGGGTATAAGGAACTATTTCTGAACAAAATGAGATTCACTGTCGAAGGTGTCCCTTAACGGTTCGGTTACTCAAGGCTTTCCGTCATCAACATTGGTCATAAATTTCGGAATCTAGTCATGCTGCGCGAGTTTGTGCCTCGTCTCTAACGAATTCTCCACGTTTTCAGGACTTCTGTCATTCTTGGAGCAGTCATACGGCAATAATAGAATACGTTGTTGGATACAATTTCTATACCTTTATTTACACAGAGCTCGTTGGGCATCCGTACCAAATTGTTGTTTTTGTGGAGAAGATTGGACAACAACTCGTTTTTTTCTCTACTTGTAAGCAATTCTCTAATCTGATGAAAAAAATCGACGGATCCCACGCACTGTGGGAATCGATGTCAGGGAAGTTTTGTATGCCCATCGCTTTGATTGAAGATAAGTAGCGGTGATGTTGACGGCGAACGTTGAATTTCTTCAGGGTTAGGTCCGATACGAGAGTAGCGAGTTGTTACACGTTACCTTTCGTGCACCACTGCGGTTGGTCTCCGTAGTCCATAGAACACACAGGGAGACGTGTTTGCATGAGGCGTTGTTGCGCGTCATTGTTCACGATGTCTGAGGGGGCTAAACCTTATGATTGCCTCACATGGCATATCGCACCATGGTGAAAGTGTTAAATTTTAACTATGTGGCTGCACGTAATTCAATATAATTGTATGTATACATTCTATGCATACATTGGCGGTCTGCAACACGTTTCACACCGTAGCGAGGACGCTCCTGTTCCGCACGAAGCTT
Source organism: Dermacentor variabilis (assembly GCF_050947875.1). Classification (NCBI taxonomy): domain Eukaryota; kingdom Metazoa; phylum Arthropoda; class Arachnida; order Ixodida; family Ixodidae; genus Dermacentor; species Dermacentor variabilis. The sequence continues at coordinate 2,520,750 of NC_134572.1, read as the reverse complement.
CTTTCGGGCCTGGGTCTCCTCGACGCTGAGTGGAGGCTTTGGAGCCATTTAGCTGGCGCGTGTTTACGTGCTCCTCCTGCATACGTGGCCAGTTCGCTGTTGAGACGCCAGCTCCAAGCCTTCTCTTCAGGCTATGGACGATTGTAAGGTTTACACTATCACAGCCCGGCACGCGACCTCCACAGCACAGCATCTGCATTTTTGTCGCATAGGAAAGCATGCACAGCACGGGGGGCGCTGCGAGCGCTTGATTTCGTCGGACGTGTGTTCCTGCAACTCCGCCGTTTCATGTGAACTTTCCCTTTGGAAGTGTGAAATTCCGCCCCCCTTGGCCACACCTCGTAGCCAGTGCACCTGTGGCACCAAACCGAGCCATCGACGGCCCACAGGATGCTCCCGGGGGCAAGCCAGCGTCGCCTGAAGCGAGTCAGGGTGCTTTCGGCTTAGCTGCCCCATCACGGCAACAGCGATCCCGCCAAGGCGCAATAACTCCACCCAAGAAAGAGAAGCTGTGGAAGCAGTTAGATGTGGAGATTTATGGCGGCTATTCCTGCCGCAGAGTCGGTAACCGCCGCCAACGAAGAAACGATGGAAGACAAGACAGGCGACCCACGAATACCGGCGTCTCCGTGCAACGCTGCATCACTGGGCGCGTCTCCCGTGCTTGCATCGTCTGTTGCTCATGTCTAAAAGCGTCTGTCTCTGCTCAATACAGATGCTCTCCCGGTACGCCCATCTAAAAGACCCCCTCCGCCGCCCCTCCTGGATCCATCCGTCCAAAGGAAGGCTAGCTACAGCATACAAGAGAGCCCTACGACGACTTTTCAGAAGACGCTCGCCTCTTGCGTCACCACGACGGGCTTCTCATGCTACACATATCACCGGGCCTCCAACACGGTGTCCGTGTGGGTGCTGTCCTTAGAGAAAGTGTATGCCCTGTGCACATTGGTTGCAATCATCCTTCCCAACGGACATGTCTTGCCAGTTCAAGCATACATATACCTGCTCTCTGGCACGGAAATGTCTCGCTACGTGGTAACAGGGGCTATCTCAGTGATCAGTGATCAGTGATCATTTTCAGGGCACCAAGCACAGACAGAAATTATTGAAGGCATTTCAGATCACAACATACCGCTATGCTTGTTGCCTCTGGACTGCTCGATAAGAACGCGTTGTAGTACGTCTATACCCAGGTAGCACAAAAGAGATACGTAACGTTTTCGTAGCGTTTATCTAAGACGATAAAAACGGGTTAAAGAAGACACGAATGAGAGAACTTCGGCGGGAAAACGTCGTATATCTCTGCTAATGTCCGGCTTAATTACTTTCTTGAGACGATCTAGAACAGGTCTGCAAGACGTATTCGAAAAGCTGGTCTAGAAATAGGATTGAGAAAGACACAAGTAATCCCTTCGCCAAAACTATTCGTAACCAATTTCTAAACGTTTTTAGGACGTTATCAAAAAGCTGGTCTAGAAGCGGTCTTGAAAGGTTTACGATCATCTGAAGCTAATTTTCGCGGGTGACGGGCGCGATCAGACATCGTTGTTCAAAACACACGTTTAGTTTCGCCTCACGCGACTGGCCTATGCCGCGCAGACGTCGTCAGCCGCACCCGTTGGCACGGCCTAGGCCAATCGCGTGAGGTGAAACTGATCGGAGGTTTCGAACAACGATCTCCAATCGCGCCCCAGATGAGTAGAAGCGTCGGTGTTGACTGTAAGAGCCATGGCGCAGTGCCAAGCACTGTTCCCCGCATGGCCGGCGCATCCTCTACCAAGTCGCACGAAAATGAGCCTGTTAGGAATAATAAATCCTTAATGCCGCCTTTAGTAAGCTACGATGCTTACAACCACAATGGGAATGACGTCCTGCAAAGAACAAATGGCCACGTCTTGGCAGGTGGCCAGACCAAGCCCTTCATGCCAAAAGTGCATGAAATGAGAACATTGTGACAAAGCAAGAACACTTTATTCAAATGTAATGCTTATGCAAGGTTCGAACAAAGTGTGTGAGAAATGCAAATAGAAATAAAAGTACATCAACAATGACAAAAGTCGCAGAAAGGATTCGTAATGAAGTCGAAAGTGAACATTCACTAGCACATAAACAAAATTCCAAGTACACATACAAAAATGAACAGAAAAACCTGGAGTGTACTAAAGTGTCTAATTTATCATAGTAAAGTGCGCGTGCTATTAGATGGACTAGAGTTATGGAGAAGTGACATCGGAGCGAATGGAAGAAGTAGACTGAAAAATGCAAGAGTATGAATTGGATGGTAACTGCCTCCAAGCAATGTTACCAATCATCTAGAAGCTTGAAAAGAGCACAAAAAGAAATACCACCGCATACCATCATAAAACAATCATGTGACAGAAATAAAAAAAATGGGAACAATGCAAAATTGGAAATATTGCCTTTAGGATATATTAAAGAAGGTAATGGCGAGAAAAAATAACCATACAACAAAAAAGCAATAAAGTGAAATTAGTACAGAATACTTAAACGGGGGATTCAGTGTAACAAGTGAACGCTACTGTAGTACAGCGAACGATGAGACAGTAATGCTGCATCTTGCCACTCCAGAACGTGAGAAATGAATCTGCAAGCCTCATATTAGAAACTTAGATAAACATGGAAATAAACTGGAATGCACTGGAAGCTGCATTTGTGTAACAAAGGAAGCAATGATCATAATAAATAGTAAGTGTTTTATCTAAAAAGCCCTTTACAAGAGGCAAAGTTGTACCTCTCTGGCAAAAATAAAGTTGCAACGAATAATTTGCAAACCAGCAAATACATTAATTAGCACACTGACATGTCACACTTTGCGCACATCTCCAGTCTCCTAAAGTAAAAAAAGCACTCTGAATGAGAAAAACGTTTAACACATGTAGCCCAGAGCAAATTCTTTGCCAGTTCACTCACACTTTCACATCCAAAAACATTTGCCACAAAGTCCAGGCACAGCTCCACTGTTGTTTACCAATTCACCCCCACTTTCACGTCCGAAAATATTTGGCACACAGTCCAGGCAGAGCTTAATAGATAAACAGCTTGAGAACACCCTACTGATTATTGTGCAGTCCCGCTGCTGGAAATAGAACTGCCGCACATGCTGGTAGTGGTTTCAATGTAGACACACTTGCTGCCCTGGACAGGTATGTTCAGATATCTGCACTGGTGCTCCATTTTGTCGAAGTAGACACATTGATGCACTACGCTGGTAATTGAAATGTTTTGAAGCACAAGTATTGACTTCACCAGAAACACTTGCCCACATACCATCACTGGCATATATATGCACTTGCTCTTCACTCAGTAGCACTGAACTTAAAGTGTTCCCTATGTGGGAGCCATGTGTAAAACCGGTGTCACACGACCACTCTCGATCGCGATCAAGCCCGATCCGGATCGAAATTATCGATGCGACTGGCTCACTCTCGTAGCTTGCGCAGAGGAGCCATCACGACCGAGAAATTCGATTTGTAACCGACTGGATAGGGGCTAAAAGAGCCCCGTGTGAAACCGGTATCAAATAATGCACAGACGTACGCTAGGAAAATGTGTTGCACAAGGACAAAGAACTGCGACATGCCCTGTTGTGCGAAGCGCGCGAACAGAACACATGTATATATATATATAAAAAAAAACTGCGAGAGCGCTTCGCGAACTCCATGCGCACACATAGCACCCGCACGAATTCGGCAGGCCGCCGTAAAGCGCGAAGGGCGCACAGCGTACATTCCGACACATGTCCCAAACTGCAAACAATCGTACTACCTAAAGCATACAAGTTATTTTATACCAAGGGCATACTCGACTCACGTATGCAGTATGCACAAGCGAGATATGCAGCGTACATGCTGTATCCATTCGCCAAATAGTAAAATTGATAACAAGCACAAAGCTACAAGGGACTCAATACATTACTACCATTTGAGGCGTCAAATAAAATCGAATTTGGCCGTTTTATATATTGGACACAATATATGGACACATGTGGTACCCGGTAATACCATGAAATACCCATCACGTGGGTAAAGGGGCGAAAACACAATCGAGAACCTGAAGCGCAAACGATAAAAGCACGGTATGGTGCACGCAAAATTCTGTCAGTGCGCTGTAGCGCGAGGGAAGAAAGTAGGGCGAGCACTTGACCTAACTTTTGGGATACCGCACTAGTAGTGAATCATTAAAAAAAAAGCCTGTTTGAACCAGTTCCCTTGTCTGCAACACTCTTGCTAAACGGGAGACTAAAATACCACGATGATGGCTCTATTGCGGAGATCGGCAAGGTGCGCACAGACAGAAATTTTGCCGCCTTTCTTCGCATTCTGCAAAATGCTTTCTTGTTAGGATCACGCATAGCGGCCGACCCCGACGCTAGGGACACACAGGCACGATTTCGTCCCTCTAACTTTCGTCCTTATACTGCCCTTAACGCCTTAATTACAGCGTCAGTGAAAAGGCGCCTCACATAACATGACAATGAACTTGAAGAGCTGATTAGTGCCCTCCACTCCGCGCCCTCCAATTGAAAACACTACTGATTTCCAAATTAAACTACACAAACAGATCGCACAACCCAAACTAATCACAGAACGTCGTTTTCTTGACGGCAACGCCCTGCAACACTTACATGACAAAGGGCAGCGGCAGCACATTCAGAATAGCCGCTATCATACCACAGCGCAATGCAAGTGCGATAACGTTATTATGCCCGGCTCAAACAGATCGCACAACCCAAACTAATCACAGAATGTCGTTTTCTTGACAGCAAAGCACTGCAACACTTGCACGGCAAAGGGCAGCGGCAGCACATTCAGAACAGTCGCAAACAGACCATAGTGCCATGCGAGTGCGATAACGTAACTATGCCCGGCTTCACGAATAACGTGGCCGCCTTGATCACATAACAATTGAAAACACTACTGATTTCCAAATTAAAACCACACAAACATATCGCACAACCCAAACTGATCACAGAATATCGTTTTCTTGACAGCAAAACACTGCAACACTTACATAGCAAAGGGCAGCGGCAGCACGTTCAGAACAGCCGCAAACACACCACAGCGCAATGCGAGTGCGGTGACGCGACGACGCCATGACGACGCGACTATTCCCGGCTCGCCCGGCTGCCCGGCATCACGAATCACGTGGCCACTTTGGTCACATGATTTGACGATGGTATCGCCACCTTGCGCAAGGTTGGATCGCGTTGATGGGTTGTTGAATATTGTAGAAGCAGCTAAAGAGGCTGACGCGCCGTGGCGTGGCGGTGGCGTTTTGAGTCGTTTGCAAAACGTATTCACCCCTCGTTTTTAAGCTGTCTGGCTTCCAACGTTATCAAAACGTATTCACCCCTCGTTTTTAAGCTATCTTGTTTCGAACGTCTTTGATGCGTCGATTTTGGTCAAAAATCCGTTTCAGACGTTGAATCCCTTAATACGACGTTTTCAAGACTTTGTGTGCTACCTGGGTAGTACCCAACTTCGAGAAGGTGGATGACGCCAGCATACTAACCCACCTTGCGCACGAATTTGAAGCCTTCACTGAAATAACCTCCGACCTGTCAGTCGATGTGAACACAGCCTGGCTTCATTTTAAGAATATGGTTTGCTACTGTGTAACTAACAATGTTCCGTTAAAAAACAAGCGACCACAAAGAACAAGCCCATGGATAACTCGGGAAGTCATCCACGCAAAACGTCATCTAAAAAGGATACGTAACTCTATTAAATATCATGGACCATGCCCATCCAAAACTAGCAAACTAGCATGCGCAGTAGCACATTTTCGACAGACAGCCAAAGAAGCTAAGGAACATTAGTTGCATGTAACGCTGCCTAACTTTCTGACAAACAGCCCTCAGCGATTCTGGAATCACTTTCGCCCTACTAAAGACACGTTATCGGACTTTTCTCCTGAGGAAAAAACTAACAACGCTAATGCGTACAATAACTATTTTCACTCGAACTTCACAAAAGATGACGGTAACCTGTCAGACTTGAGTAGCAGTTCAACATCGCGCATCGATCCTTTAATCATATCTGACGCGGTTATCCTTAACATGTTACTCACCCTTGACCCTAAAAAATCATGCGGACCAGATGACATTCCAAACCATTTTCTAAGGAGATACGCAGAGTGGTGCAGCCGATACTTGGGCCTCATATTTCAAAAATCCCTATCACAATCATCCTTACCCGACGACTGGAAAAATGCGAAAATCATCCCAATACACAAAACAGGAGACACCTCATTGCCCTCTAATTATCGACGAATATCTCTTACTAGCACCGCTTGCAAGATGCTCGAGCATATCATCCTTAAACACCTAACAAACTTTCTTGACACTCAACTTATTAACGCCAAACCAGCACGGATTCCGCCACGGATTGTCAACCGTCACGCAGCTTACGGAAGTTGTGCATGACCTCGCATTTAACATCAATAACTGTAGCCAGACTGATATAATATTATTAGACCTTTCCAAAGCATTCCATCGCGTATGCCACAGTAAATTATTAACAAAATTGCGAGGTTTTATTGGGGATGGGGAAATTTTAGACTGGGTAACAGATTTCTTAACAAACCGGACACAATTCGTACTATTTCAGCATGTGGAATCTGCGACAGTGCCTGTCGAATCAGGCGTCCCCCAAGGATCCGTGTTGGGGCCACTGTTATTTTTAATTTTCATTAACGACATAACCAGAAATATTGACTGTAACATCAAACTGTTTGCTGATGACTGCATCCTCTACCAAACAATTAACACCTACGAAGATCATGTTTCGCTTAGCAACTCACTAGACCAGCTAAATGAATGGTACAAAAAATGGAAAATGACGATCATCATCATCATCAGCCTAGTTACGCCCACTGCAGGGCAAAGGCCTCTCCCATACTTCTCCAACTACCCCGGTCATGTACTAATTGTGGCCATGTTGTCCCTGCAAACGTCTTAATGTCATCCGCCCACCTAACTTTCTGCCGCCCCCTGCTACGCATCCCTTCCCTTGGAATCCAGTCCGTAACCCTTAGTGACCATCGGTTATCTTCCCTCCTCATTACATGTCCGGCCCATGCCCATTTCTTTTTCTTGATTTCAACTAAGATGTCGTTTACCCGCGTTTGTTGCCTCACCCAATCTGCTCTTTTCTTATCCCTTAATGTCACACCCATCATTCTTCTTTCCATAGCTCGTTGCGTCGTCCTCAATTTCAGCAGAACCATTTTCGTAAGGCTCCAGGTTTCTGCCCCATATGTGAGTACTGGTAACACACAGCTGTTATACACTTTCCTTTTGAGGGATAGTGGCATCCTGCTGTTCATGATTTGAGAATGCCTGCCAAACGCACCCCAGCCCATTCTTATTCTTCTGGTTATTTCAGTCTCATGATCCGGATCCGTGGTCACTACCTGCCCTAAGTAGATGTAGTCCCTTACCCCTTCCAGTGCTTCGCTAGCTATCGTAAACTGCTGTTCTCTTCCGAGCCTGTTAAACATTACTTTAGTTTTCTGCAGATTAATTTTCAGACCCACCCTTCTGCTTTGCCTCTCCAGGTCAGTGAGCATGCATTGCAATTGGTCTCCTGAGTTACTAAGCAAGGCAATATCATCAGCGAATCGCAAGTTGCTAAGGTATTCTCCATCAACTTTTATCCCCAATTCTTCCCACTCCAGGCCTCTGAATACCTACTGTAAACATGCTGTGAATAGCATTGGAGATATCGTATCTCCCTGTCTGACGCCTTTCTTTATAGGGATTTTGTTGCTTTCTTTGTGGAGGACTACGGTGGCTGTGGAGCCGCAATAGATATCTTCCAGTATCTTTACATATGGCTCATCTACACCCTGATTCCGTAATGCCTCCATGACTGCTGAGGTTTCGACTGAATCAAACGCTTTCTCGTAATCAATGAAAGCTATATATAACGGTTGGTTATATTCTGCACATTTCTCTATCACTTGATTGATAGTGTGAATATGGTCTGTTGTTGAGTAGCCTTTACGGAATCCTGCCTGGTCCTTTGGTTGACAGAAGTCTAAGGTGTTCCTGATTCTATTTGCGATTACCTTAGTAAATACTTTGTAGGCAACGGACAGTAAGCTGATCGGTCTATAATTTTTCAAGTCTTTGGCGTCCCCTTTCTTATGGATTAGGATTATGTTAGCGTTCTTCCAAGATTCCGGTACGCTCGAGGTTATGAGGCATTGCGTATACAGGGTGGCCAGTTTCTCTAGAACAATCTGACCACCATCCTTCAACAAATCTGCTGTTACCTGATCCTCCCCGGCTGCCTTCCCCCTTTGCATAGCTCCTAAGGCTTTCTTTACTTCTTCTGGCGTTACCTGTGGGATTTCGAATTCCTCTAGGCTATTCTCTCTTCCACTATCGTCGTGGGTGCCACTGGTACTGTATAAATCTCTATAGAACTCCTCAGCCACTTGAACTATCTCATCCATATTAGTAACGATATTGCCGGCTTTGTCTCTTAACGCACACATCTGATTCTTGCCTATTCCTAGTTTCTTCTTCACTGTTTTTAGGCTTCCTCCGTTCCTGAGAGCCTGTTCAATTCTATCCATATTATAGTTCCTGATGTCCGCTGTCTTACGCTTGTTGATTAACTTAGAAAGTTCTGCCAGTTCTATTCTAGCTGTAGGGTTAGAGGCTTTCATACATTGGCGTTTCTTGATCAGATCTTTCGTCTCCTGCGATAGCTTACTGGTTTCCTGTCTAACGGAGTTACCACCGACTTCTATTGCGCACTCCTTAATGGTTCCCATGAGATAGTCGTTCATTGCTTCAACACTAAGGTCCTCTTCCTGAGTTAAAGCCGAATACCTGTTCTGTAGCTTGATCCGGAATTCCTCTAGTTTCCCTCTTACTGCTAACTCATTGATTGGCTTCTTGTGTACCAGTTTCTTCCGTTCCCTCCTCAAGTCTAGGCTAATTCGAGTTCTTACCATCCTATGGTGACTGCAGCGTACCTTGCCGAGTACGTCTACATCTTGTATGATGCCAGGTTTCGCGCAGAGTATGAAGTCGATTTCATTTCTAGTCTCACCATTCGGGCTCCTCCACGTCCACTTTCGACTAACCCGCTTGCGGAAAAAGGTGTTCATTATCCGCATATTATTCTATTCTGCAAACTCTACTAATAATTCTCCTCTGCTATTCCTAGAGCCTATGCCATATTCCCCCACTGACTTGTCTCCAGCCTGCTTCTTGCCTACCCTGGCATTGATGTCGCCCATCAGTGTAGTGTATTTTGTTTTGACTTTACCCATCGCCGATTCCACGTCTTCATAAAAGGTTTCGACTTCCTGGTCATCATGACTGCATGTAGGGGCATATACTTGTACCACCTTCAATTTGTACCTCTTAATAAGTTTCACAACAAGACCTGCCACCCTCTCGTTAATGCTATAGAATTCCTGTATGTTACCAGCTATTTCCTTATTAATCAGGAATCCGACTCCTAGTTCTCGTCTCTCCGCTAAGCCCCGGTAACACAGTACATGCCCGCTTTTTAGCACTGTATATGCTTCTTTTGTCCTCCTAACCTCACTGAGCCCTATTATATCCCATTTACTACCCTCTAATTCCTCCAATACCACTGCTAGACTCGCCTCACTAGATAGCGTTCTAACGTTAAACGTTGCCAGGTTCAGATTCCAATGGCGGCCTGTCCGGAGCCAGGTATTCTTAGCACCCTCTGCAGCGTTACAGATCTGACCGCCGCCGTGGTCAGTTGCTTCGCGGCTGCTGGGGACTGAGGGCCGGGGTTTGATTGTTGTATTCATATAGGAGGTTGTGGCCAAGTACTGCACCAGGGTGGCCAATCCTGCTCTGGTGAGAGAGTGCGTTACCGGTTCTGGTCACCGGGATCAGGCCGCACTCCAGGCCTGTTTGTGCAATTTTCTCAACACACGGTTTTTTTTTTTTTGCATTTCCCGGTGGAGAATTGCGCGGCACCGGGATTTGAATCACGGTCCTCTTGCACTGGAGACGGATACTCTACCGTCCCCGCAGGAGTTAAATTAAAAATTGAATTATGGTGTTTTGCGTGACAAAACCACTTTCTGATTATGCACGCCGTAGTGGAGGACTCCGAAAATTTCGACCACCTGGGGTTCTTTAACGTGCACCTAATTCTAAGTACACGGGTGTTTTCGCATTTCGCCCCCATCGAAATGCGGCCGCCGTGGCCGGGGTCCGATCCCGCGACCTCGTGCTCAGCAGTCTAACACCATGACCACTGAGCAACCACGGCGGGTCCCGCAGGAGTTGTACGCCTCATTTAACCTACAGTGGTGCCCTATTTGATCAGTCAAGGTGGACCAATCTGAGCTCGGTTATACCGCATGGATGGCACTCGGCTAGAGAACCTGGTATTTATGACCTGCACATGTGTGGCCACACATAATTGAGGATATATAATTTTTTTTTAGGAGGGTTTCCGTACAGTGATAAAAGGAAGGAAAATACATTAAAAGAAAAAAAAGGAAAAAAAAGGAACATAACATGTGATTTGAACTCGTGATCCTTCAATGTTGCCCGGAAAGGTAGCTCAGTCGGCTGGTTCGTCAAGCAAACGGTTACTTTCAAGCGCCAAAGCTCCTGCTCCGAGCCTCATACTTATGCGGAAAGGGACTGATGTTGTCCGCGGCAGTCGATTTTCTATATATATGTATTCATCTCATCTATGGGATCGCATGCGCGCGCTGTTGGTTTTAAAGCGCAACCGTGGTAGGGAAACGGAAGGCGATTTAAGCATGCGTGTCCATGATACGCACACGACAAACTGCCTTACAATATTTAGAATTGATATATATATACACACACAAAAGCCAATATAGGCTGCTCGACACTATCTCGCGCGTTTTTATAGCGAAGTACATCAGAACCGACTCGTCGTTCCACAACAACCATTTCCTGAGTGATCGCCAGATATATGCCGAATAACTTCCTGTCATTCAATAAGAATGTCTCTCTTTCATGCAGCCTACCAATTCGCGCTGTTTCGGTTTAGACAAAACAATTTATCATTCGAGGCGCACTTGCCAAGTTTGCCTCCAATTAAATCTGCCTGCGATGCCTATAGTGCAGCTCTTATCTCGCTCAACATACACAGTTCTATATACGTGCATCCGGTGCAATGCTTTCCGTTGTATCAGCAATTTCAATGTCATGGCCGATCATGTAAGCAAAAGTAGCTGTTTACTATTTACAATATCCAGAATTGATCAAACGTGAAGTTGTCACCGGCATTCTGAGTGGTTGGAAGGCATAATTTCTTTGAAAAATGGCCGCCAGAGGAGCAGCGTGAACTCGAGCGGCTTTATAGACTAGGAAAACTGCCTTAAAATATTTAGACTTGAGGGGAAGCTTCGTTAACAAACTATAACACGGCGATCAGCACTCGTATACGACGAGAGAAATTATTGAGACGTGGGAAATTCCCTTGAAATAAATCTGGTTTGCGAGACAAATGCTTGTATGTATTGAATCTCTTAAAAGATGAGGGGGGAATGACGATAAACACAACTAAATCAGTTTGCATGACGGTAACAAGAAAAAAACAACCTTACGACTTTCCATACTTTATTAACGGCGCAATGCTAACGAAAGTTCACCAGCATAAATACTTAGGCATCACTCTAACTTCTGACCTGAGATGGGACGCGCACATTGCCAACGTGACCTCGACGGCATTACGCAAGCTATGTTATCTGCGAAGATGTCTCCGCCTTACACCAACGTCGACTAAGCTTCTCGCGTATACTACTTTCGTTAGACCGGTTTTGGAGTACGCTAACACAGTTTGGTTTCCCCACTCAGTAACTAACATAACGAAACTGGAAAAGTACAGCGAAAAGCGCTGCGGTTTATTCACAACAAGTATAAGCGTACAGATTCACCCACTAACCTTGCGGCTATATCGGGTTTAGCGACGCTCTCATCAAGGGCGAAGCAAGCACGGCTAAAATTTTTATTTAGCTTGATTCACAACTATTATAAGATTGACCTAACAAAATACATACGTTTTTCGCAGTCACGATCATCGAGACCTAAACATGCACAGGCTTCAGCAGAATATTCATGCCATAATGACACATTCATGTACTCTTATTTCCCCCTCGTGATAAGGGAATGGAATCGCCTCGATCCGTCAGTCATTTCTGCAGACTCATTATCTCAGTTCACATCACGGTTAGAATCCACATCTAGTATTCAGTAACGCAGTCTTATTCACATAATATGCTTTGCAATTCTTGTAAGCCATGCTGATTATCGTGAAGGTGTTTACTGTTATTTTAGTTCCCGTTTGCTGTTCTTTTCATGATGTATTATCTGTATTGCTGCGCATGCCTCCTAGAAATGTGATATCTATATTTGTTTTTTTTTATGTATTCTTACCTTGGGGGGGGGGGGGTTCCTTGTTTGGCTTATAGACACGCAATTTGTATGTGCACGTTTATTACCATGTCTTTCATTTCTGTATGTCCACCTGCTATGGTCCCTGATGGGACTGGAAGTATTGAAAATGAATAAAAAAATAAAATAAATCTCGGACGCGGTCGCACAGGCCTGGGAACAATTTCAGGACCCTCTACACCACCCAAATGCTTTATCTACAATGGGTGCGTTCAACGGTCTCGTTACTACCGTCGAAGCATAGTATACTGTTACCAGCGCCTACAACAAGGCCACATCCGTGCATCGTGCCCTAACCCGGCTCTGGCGCAGACCAATGAGGCAAATACCTCCCAAGCCTTCCGATGTGGTCTATGCAAATCCAGTGAATATTCAATAACGAATCACGCTTGCCCAACCAAGCGTAAGACTAAGAAAAGTAAACGCGGCGTTTGCACTTTTCGCCCTACTCCTCATACCTAGGACCGGTTGGTGTCTGCCAACCGCTTCGTTCCGCTAACAGAAGAGAATGAAGCCGTCGACGAAGACGACCTTTCTGATCTAACGTGGTGTCTGCTCCTGATGCAACCTACAGCGATGCTACTAGCCGGGCTCGTCACAGACGCGTGCGTCTACAACGGCCAAGGAGGAACTTCAAAAGGAATCGGGTGACATCGATCGCAGCATCGAAAGATTGCAAACGGAATTATCCAAACTCAATTCTCGCTGCAACCGTCATGTCACTGCGAGCACTTCGTCGACAATTAATGGGTCATCGGCGGCGCAAACTCCTCATAAATGCCCTCCACCAATGCCGGCGTCAGGTATTGCGTCTACGCATGAGTCTGCACCTAAACTTTCCACCGACCCGGCATCGTTTCTGCGTTATGTCGTGCAACAGCCCTAACTGCCACTCTCGCGGAGCATTTATTATGATGACTGCCACAATAGCTTCTAACCCGCCTTCATATGTAATTCAGTGGAATGGTCGGTGTATCGCTAACAAGGTAGGTGAGCTCCGAGAACGCATTCGCTTGGGATCACTTCGACCTTGGGCACTACTCTTACAGGAGCAGAACTCTCTTCCTCGAATCTCGGTATTTACTAGTTACGCAACACCTCCCGCCCAAGATCGCCGCGCGTGCCTGTCTGTTTAGACGGTTTAGACAGCTCTATCTCTAGTGATATGGTGCACTGCGTAGCAAAAGGTGGTGGCCGTAAAAGTGCAACTTTCTCAGTGTGCGTGCGATTGTGCTTGTGTCGTGTTATGTGCGTACCCGCTAGGGGCAAGCACCCCGTTTTCGTCTAGGATGGATCACCTGGCTTCGTCATCATGGCCGTCTCATTCTCGTCGCCGGCGATTTCAATGCTCCCCACCAGATTGGGGGTACTCTGTGTCCATAGAGCGTGGACGTCGCATCCTTGATACTCTCACCCAGAAAGCGAATGCGTGCTGGGTCGACAACTTCTGGCACTTTCTACGGGTTTTCTTTGCTATGCATGCCTATTGGGTTCATCCCGTAGTAATATCGTCCTTGCGCACCCTACGCTGTGTGTGAGTGAAAGTGTGCGACAGTGAGCCGACGATAGTGGCTCAATCTTGCGTGCGCAAGGGGAGGAAGCACGCCACATTCCGTAGCGCGCATGGCACCATGGAGACGGGAGGAAGGGGTAGAGGGTAAGGGTCGTTCTACTCCCGCGGCTGCTGCGTGCGGTCAGTTCGCTCGCTGCTGCTGCCGCGCTTCCTAACGACAGTTTTTTGACAGCGAGTGTCCGCCGTCATCGAGTGTGAAGTGTTCATCTTTGCCTGGGCGTGCTCACACCATGCTAGGTAATCTAGTAAGTGGATGTTTACAACCGGGCTTTCTACTGCGGGGCTGCTGCGTTAGGTGAGGCCGCATGAGCCCTGTCTTGAATATGATCTGCGATGCGGACAGTGTAGGCGTCAATGCGCACGGAGGGCCGATAGCGTCGTGTGCGCTATAGCGCCCGCATTCATGAAGTGAAACGACACTGTCTTTATTGTCGTTTCTGATTCGTTATACGACGGTAATAAGGCTTCCCCAATGTTTTTGGAGAACGAAAAAAGACATCTTGTCACGTTTTCGGTCACGTGTACCCACCGTTCAAAGCGTGTGAGTTGCGGCGTTTGCGTTTATTACGTATGAAAGCTCTTTTGACCATTACAAGTGCGTCTTACGAACAACGCAGAATTTACACCGTGACCATGGAAGAACTATGACCGCCATCGAGATCATGTAAGTTTAAGAATTATAGGGACAACATTAATGCCAAGATGTACAATATGTGCGGATGAATTACTGCCTTTGTGAAACATTTCTTAAGAAGTCCTCGAAAGTGTCAAGTGACGTCAAGGCTTCGAAGGGGCCAGCCATATGCGGGCGACATATTAAAGCTTGTACGACACCTGAAATTTTCAATTCAATAGCTCGAAAGAAACAGCTTCACTAGAAATTGGGCTGTGATTGCGCCAGCTCGCACAAGCCTGGTTGCATTTTCGAAAATTTTTAATGTTAAAAGGTGCCGATGGTGACCGCCTTTGTGTGATAAGTATTAAGATTACTTCCTCTGGTTTCATCTATATTTTATAAATGCTTCCAAATGTGTGCTGTCCTGCCATTTGCCTTGTTTGTTTTTGGACCTGGAACATCTTCATGCCACCTCTTGCGACGTTTCGTTCTGAGGACCGTTCCGCGTATTGCCATAAGAGTAACCTTAAAGCTTCGAGTAACAAAAAAAAAAGTTATTTCAACCCAGCTTGGCTGCGCATCTTTGTAACCATAAAAGAGAGATTTGCGTCACAAATTATCTCGGTACTAAAGGAAGACTAACATTTATGCGCCACATTGGCGTTAATCTTCCGAAAATCAATGTTGAGAATGAGAGAAATCCTTTGCCGGCCAAGTGCCGATTCGCGTAAACGCTTGATGTTCTTTACTGGCTACTAGCGCTGGCAGTATAAGCGAAATTGGGCTTTGAGCATCGGCCTGTCGTCTATCACGAGAAGTCATTCAGTTGATTAAGCATATTGCACGCACAGTTTGTTACTGTCCGCCCTCTTTCTTTAGTGTGAACATTCGCGCGAAAATGCGTTCCGAGTTCGCCAGCCTTAAGTTTCGCTTAGAGTTTTTCTTTTTGTTGAAACTCATCAGTGGGTCTGCCATCTCAAAATCAAGGCGATCATTTACTCGCTTTAAACTCCCAGCGGGTGTACGCAGCCTCAGCGAATTGGTCGAACTGGAGGTATTTCTGTTCATGCCAACATTTTGCTTCTTTGCTAATCGATTTGCTCCTGCACTTCGGCTGACAGAGGCTTCGACTAAAAACATCGACAAAATACAAAAGTCATCCCCGAGGAAGCCCGCCGCGCGCACCCCTTGCAAGAGAGAGTTGTGTCGCGCGGTGCAGCACGGGGTGCGCCGGAGTCTGTAATTTATGCATCGTGGATTCCTGGCCCTCGTGTGTTTTTGAGGCCCGCCGGCGGTGGTCATTTCCGATCAGTCTTCTTTCTCCTTAAGAGAAAGATTGCAGAGGGTGAACTATTCCAGCACTCCAAGATCAAATCGAGGCACAAAAAAGATCAAGAAAAAAAAATGGAGCTCTTTCTGGACATCTTAGAAAGAATTGGCAGACGACTATATTTCCTTTGTATCTTTTTTTTTTGCCAGACCAACTGTGTTTTTTGTACTGCTTTTGGAGCCTTAACAATACTGGGCTTGTTTGCATTCACCCCTAGAGTAAAGAACAAAGCCGAGCGCATGCTGTCACTCTATTTCGCGCCAGTGTTCAGCCCTGCTGGGCATGATGACTCATTCGAGCTTGCGTCGCCAAAGGTTGGGGTGGTCTCCCCCACACGGGAGAAAGAACCCCTTCGCTGCGAAGCCACGCCGCGTGTCAGTGTTGGGGGCCCTCGACGACGCAATTCAGCCAGCGGGGAAATATGTACTGTGCGAGTCGGTAAACGACATAAAGGAGAAGAACTTGGCAGAACGAGGTGTCGTGATCGCTCAGGGTTTGGCGAGGGGCGTCTTTTAAGACCTAACGCTCCATTCAACTAACGCCATTTGAGCAGCAGAGAAAGTCGCATCATTTATATTGATCGACGAAATATTAATGAAAAGAGGCTCCCGTGTTCCGTTTATCGCAATGCGTCTTTTATTTTTGTCCGCACATTGCACTTAATGAGTACAGAAACGCTCCCGCATTACGGTGATGGTCGTTTTACCACTCACTCGCTACATGCTTTAGGAACGCTAGCGGCGCTTGTTTAACAACGTCACTACGGATCACATAGCTCAGCGCCTTGCGACCACACTGGCTGGCCTTCGAGAGTGGCTCACACCCGCTATGGGGGATTGTCCAAAAAGTGGCTGACTTATGAAAAATGATTATGCGAGTCCTAAAAGAAGCACTATTGAGGAATTTTGAATAGCTGAAAAGCATAAATTCAGATAAAATTTTATAATTTAGCAAGGGAATCGTCCTGATTCAATTTTATATCTCGCAAAAGCTGCACCAACGTCCCTATGACAATGTCTCAGAGAAAAGGCTCCGAAAGATAGAATAACAGAATAATGTAGGTACAGCACAACAGTTTTATGGCAAGGAAAAACAAAGAGGCCAGGAAAAACGCTCGTCTCTCTGTATTTCCTTCCCATCAAATTGTTGCGCTGTGCCGATGTTATTCAGTATGAACCAACTCGCTCAAATCATCCTGCGATTAATAGAATATCGGCCATCGTTATATTGAATCCGGCACCACGAAATTTTACTTCTAATGTACGTTTTCTTAATGATAAGAAACCGTGACATGACAGGAAGAAGCGTTCTATTGTTTCGTCCTCACCAAGGTATGAGCACAAGGAGGAGAGTGCCAGACGAAATCGATGCAGATAGTAGTTTAACAAAGGTATCTAAATAGTAATTTTGTAAATATGACTTCAATTCTTCTATTGCGGCAAAAATTGCTGCTGCAAGGAAGGAGGATGTTTCGGTAATCAGTTAAATTTGTTAATGATAGGTTCCAAGAGCTTTGCATGAAGGCGCGCCTCCTAATCTAGCAGCAGTTATGAAAACTGATAGAGGAATGATCGGGAGAATTGTACCACTAAAAGTAGCTCTCGTCAAGCTGTCTGCTAATCTATTTTTAACTAACCCTTTGTGACCAAGTACCCATACGAATCTAATTAGTGTTAAGTGAGAGGGTATTAGACAATGTAATTTACGTGAAATATGTGAGCCACTATTTACAGTAAGAGCTGAACGTAAACATAAAGAATTCGTTTCAATTACCACTTCCGAGATTGATTAGTTCACTTTTCGTAGGGTCAATGTAACCGCCAGAAATTCAGCTAAAAATACTTTTATTTAGTAGGCGACTAAACTTCTGGTAATAAATTCATTTTCGTTAACTTATTGGCCACCGCGATGCTAAGGAAACGATTATAGCTATCGTTCTAGTCGTTTTCCCTCATACCTGGGCCACTGGGTAGGCCATGATCGAATGGATAGCGCATCGGGCTGCTGCGATGAAGGAACAGGCTTTGAAATCAACAATTGGGCCAGCTTCGATTGCTTAATATGCGGCAATGTGTACATACGGGCCGCTCTTCAAGGAAACTCTTTTACACCTACACGGGTCATTGTAGATGCGAGACCTTTGACACCGCTACGTGCTGACGCGCGTACCGAAGGACCAGAATAAAATTTTACCATACCATACCGACTTCAAGCATTGGACATGAGCCAGTGGTTGTGCGCGGATCTTCAATGAACGTTTTTGACGCCATCTTGGGTGACTAGGTATGTGCCACAGGGAATGTCACGCTCTACAATAACGAAAAGCATCCTTCACATTTCTCCTACGCTGAGCGAAATCCAACCCACGTCACAAGGGTTCCTCAAGGACAGCTGCCGGACGCATTAATGATGATGATGATGATCATGATGATGGTGATGATGATGTCCTTGATGAGTTTGGCGCATACCCACTCACGAGGATTGGCCAAGAGTCGGGCAGACTTTGCTTATGTGTTCAGGAAATGAAGTTAAAAAACGCATTAGCAGGCTGCGCCATGAATGCAGCGGGCGTCCTGCGTGTGTGTTCGTGTTCCTTCGTCCGCCGTCGTTGTCGCGCCTTCACTTCAGATCTTCCAATAACCTCTTGCGAACTTGACTAGCTATGGGCCACTGGGCGTGCGGCAAGCGAGGGAGCAATTCTCAGCTTCGCGGGCACCTGGGCGCCACTATTCTCGACCCAGATGCAACGCGCGGACTTCTCGGCAGTGCCACCAGATGGCACAGCGTGTCCAGAAAGAAGCGCGAGAGAGGAGCTCGGTCGCCGTATGACGCGTTTCTCAGAGTTCGCGCGCACCGGTGCGCCATTCATCTCTGAGGCCACGCACAGGCTTCGGCACGGCGGCGCTAGATGGCGTCGTGTGTTCTTAGGAAAGCGCGAAACAGGAGTCTCGCTGCAGTGCATGCCTCATGCATAACTCGTTTCGGCGATGGCAATGCCTTGTGTCGCTATTTTGATTCAATGCCGAACGCATTACCGTAGACAGTCGTTATGGTTTCCGCCGATTTTTCTACTAATCCTAAACCTTTGCATGTGCAGTTTGGCGTCGCCAATGGCTAGGCAGATTTCTTTTTTCTACCTAAATATTAAGGACTCACCTGTATGCGTTTCTTCTCAGATTAATATTATTTCCGGATTACTTTGTGGTTTTAGGAGATGATTTCTGCTTATGACTAAAGAACTCTTCAGTCTGGTGTTGGCACAATTTCTAGTTCGTGAAAAACGTACTAAAGGATCCGCATTGACAGCAATAAATTTTTGGGAAAAAATCGGTGGGACGGTTATGTTTGTTTTGTTGCTTTCTTTGTGTGCGTATTCTTAATTTTTGCAATCTTGAGCCTACGACATCAATGCGAGTTAGAGCAACTAACTAGCATGCATTTTCGCCTTCACAGCAGCGCTAGTGGAATTGAATAGTAATCAGTTCAAAGTCTTTCTTTCCGCAGCACTCAATGTCTTGGCATTTACTACAGGAATAAATTCCCGTACTACGCTGTCGTCTTGCAAGTATCTTGGGACACGCATGCAACAAAGCTGATCTAATTTGGAACCGCCCACATAGCACATATATAAGGTTTTTATTGCGATAGCAAATGTATAGACACTCCTGGCGCATTTCAGCGGTCATTGTCACCGTGATGTTCGGCATAAAATCCAAGTGCGATAACATCGTGGCGCGCGCCATGTGTGCAATGTTCGCATTGAAGCGAGGGGCAGCACGAATGTCCATTCGCTCGCTGCTTCTGTGGCGCTTCCTCGCGCCAGCCTTTTGACGGTGAGTGTCCGCGCTCATCGAGTGAGATGTGTTGGCGTTTGCCTGCGCGCGTGCCACAGCGCTTGTTAATTTAGTTAGCAAGCGAGTGTTCACAAGTTTACATGGTCGATAAAACTGCTGTGCTTACTTCGTATAGCTGTCTAATGATTTCCTATCGCAATCGATGCCTCGCCTTTTGGGGCGAAACTGCGACTTTTTAAGAGTTCTCCCTCCGTCGTCTAGAGCAATACACTTACTGAGAAATATCGTGAACTATTCTGCCAACCTCGTGCTAAAGGAAAGGTAAATACCTTCAAGTACGTCTGCACAAGAAATGGCAAGGTTCTTGCCATTTCTTGTGCATGATCGAAAATCGGACATTAAAGTGTTTGTATAATTACGAGTAGTAGATCTTTCAAGGTTTGCAATGACTATTTAGAAATTTATCTTTTTTTGTCCAGGTTACAACGCTTTCTATGTTACGTACGTAAAGATCGGAAAATTCGTAAGCACTGGGGCCATTTAGCAGATATTCTGTCTTCTGTTCCAATGATTTTTGATGTCGTCGTATTCAGCGAGATAAATATTTCTCTAGATTTATTTTCTTGTTTTGCGGTACCGGGCTATCAGATGTTCTAATTTTTACGTCTAGTCGGGAAAGCTGAGGGTGTTGCTTCCTTCATAAAAACGTTTGGTGAGTCTCCCAACTAAATCTGCCTTTCGACCCTGCCGAAACTTTTACTCTCCGCTTATGTAATCCTTGATTTTTACTGGCCTTGCTTTCCGTATATCACCCCGATGTGGCAACCGGCGTCCTTTTTGAAGCTTTTCTTGTAGCGCAAGAAACACGAGGACGCAGAAGAGAAAGCAGAGACACACAGGCGCAACAAGAAAAACTTCAAGCTGTTATACCAACATAGTTGAAGACAACATTCATTTGGGCTAGATGATACATACTTGATTTAGGAAGGAACAGCGCCAACTAAGACGATCACGAGAGGGAGAGGCGCTTGTCCTGTGTCGATCTCCCTCTCGTGATCGTTATAGTTGGCGCTGTTCCTTCCTAAATCAATTATACCAACAAGCCAAAATATCTACAGTGATGTCCTTTTATGGTTGAGCTCGACTCTGCGTTATCTCGTCTAGGAACAGATGGATGTATCTGCCTCACAGGTGATATTATTATAGATACGCTCTGTGTAACGGTAGGGATAGTTGCTGATTATCTAGATGCACTGTCTAAATGGGGAAGTGAAACGGCAATCCACGCAGTAAATCACGAGAGATTCCTATCTCAACACATTGTTACATCCTGTATTGATCATGTTAATGTTTGTGCCCATAATCTAGAAGTTAAATCTGCCCTTGCACAGGTGAAGCTTCCTGACAATTACTTCGTCAGCTGTTCATTGAAACAAACTGTGAATACCCTGTTACCAGAGGCTATTAACTCCATCAAACAAATTTGCATAACCAATCCAAGGCCTTTTCATAAACTAGTCGAAGAAAATGGTGGATAGCTTGTTATGTACTGTGTCGCCGTAAAAGATGTACCGCGAATGTGTAGCTGCGTTTGATTCTTTTAGGCAGGCGACAACGCGCGTTGTCAAAATCAGGCACCGTAACAGCTGAGCCAGAAATGGATGACCAGCGGAATCATAACCGCTATAATGAAAAAAAAAAACCTTGTTGTGGACTAAGGCTAAGCGCTTGTCGAACTCCAATGACACACGCTTAAAATATATATGTGCCAGGAACAAGGTGACTGCGACGATTGGACATGCGAAATGCAGTTATTTTAGAAATTTCGTGAACCTCAATCTGACATAAAGAAAATGTGGTCCCCTATCGCCAATCTAGAGGAGGCAACATTTAAAAGCCTAAACAGCGCCTTTCATCTCACTTTTTTTTAAGATAATGAAACTGCGGCAATCTTTTTTAATCTGTCTTTTCTTTTTTCACGTATCTCTGGATTGAGAACACGGCGGCCTTCTATGTGTACTTTAACTGATAGCTTGCTAGATTCAGCACATCTTCCCTTATTCTCACTGGATGAATTGAGGTCCATTCTCTTTAACCTTAAGATGAATTAATCACCAGGCTTTGACAAACCTCAGTCAGTAAAGTACAGAATAATTTCGCAGTTAAACATCTATTGCTATCTCTTTTGAACTCTGCTTTGGATGTTTGTTGTGATTCCAGTTGAAATGAAAACCGCAATAGTAATCCCACTTATAAGCAAGGTGCACGCAATAGTATTGAAAATTACAGACCTATTTTGATAATCCGTTGTATAGCGCAAATATTAGAGAAACACGTGGTTCTTACAATAACACATTTCATAGCTAAGCATAATGCGTTATCATCAAATCAGTATGGATTTGTGCAGGGGAAGGGTACACAAACACTGTTGGAAACTTTCTCTGGTCTCATAAATTCCGCACTAGATCGCAATCAGGTAGCATGTGCCTTCTTTATGGATACCTGTGAGGCATTTGACAGTGTTTCTCATGACATTTAGTTACAGAAACTGTGTCTACTAGGCCTTCTTGGATAATTTTTGAATCTATTAACTAACTTTCTGCAGGTCATATGACAGTGCGCAAAAACTGGAAAAGTTCCTAAGGACTCAATATTGAGCCCCCTGCTCTTTAACATTTATGTGAATGATTTGTCCAATGTAGCAGATGATTATATATATCAACACGCCAAGATACGGTTATTGTATCCTACCTTGTTCTTTTACCATTTCTTTAATTCAATTAGTAAGAACATGTAATTTCCCCTATGTTTTTCTTGGTGTCCTTGTTGGCTTCTCATGATATGATTAATAAAACTCGAGCCGCTCGGTTAATCCCCTTCTTTCCCCATCTTCTGTTAAGTATCTTGGGTTGCTTTTTGACTGTGATCTTTTAGGGATCACCGTGCTACTTCTACGTTAGCCTCCAGAATGAGGCCGATGGCGTTGCTCAAAACAGCGATCACTGCGGTTGGCAAACCAACATGATACATATAAGCTTTCTGCTTCGGCATTGCCGTTTGCCAAAGCAGTAATACCCAAAGAGGGTCACGCAGAATGAATGCCATGGTATTTGTCAGGACACAATTTTCGTGAAACGGGTGCCCGAGATAATCTACTGTTTATTGCATTCTATCGTCTCAATGAATTCGTCTAGCACTCACTCACTGCAAGTGGACGACGCTCCGCCAAGACTGGTAGTGCATGTTGCCCACGCATTGTCAACTGAGACATGCCTGCCGGAGTTCACTCGAAGCGAAGAAATACTACAGCTGAGGAGTGAGGGAGGAAAGAAAAGTATAACTGACCCTCCAGAGGGCAGAAACACTATCGCTTCGTGTAATTATGGCCATACGTTCTTCTAAATGAACATCGTCTTTTTATTCCCTTAGCAATATGCTGGCAGTCGCATTAAGTTGCAGAATTCTAAAGGTCGAGTATCACTGTGAAATTCTAGTTGGAACATGACACGATTATCGGGTTACTTCGGGGACAAAAGTGCCACATTCGCCAGCAGAGGAGTAAAACAACGATTGTGAAAAACGTGCGCTTATTCGTAGAGGAAATTAATTCGTCAGCGAGGGTATCTCGCGTAGAAGTAATGTAATTACAGAGACGCCGCTACAGAAAAAGCATGTAGACGAAAGCGCTTCCGCAGTCGACGGCACTCTTTAGTCTTACGAAATTCGTCGCGAACCGGAGCGAATTGATCGCTTCAAAGGGCTTCTAACGCGCGCAAACAAGTAGAGAAAGGAACTAAAAAATAAACGTTGACGGCCATTAGTTAAAACGCTGCCACCGGAGGAAAAGGAGTGAATAAGAAAAAGCGACAAGTAATTATCCGTGTTGGTCGCGATGCGTGCGTGAAGTCACAGAGCACGCGACAAGGCCCAAAAAGTTGTAATACAGAAATGTGAGCACTGGAATCGTTAATTTGATTCGCGGGCGAGTGGGGCGCAGCGAAAATCAAAAGGATACGGTGAATGGAGGAACCACCGCGACCGCCACCGTCCCTGCTGCCTCTGCGCGGTCCCGCTGGGCACGATGATCGGCCGAGCGCCTGGCGGAGACATTATTCACCCATGTGAGCGGCGGGGCCGCTCGCGCGAGAGCTCCGAAGTGAATCGCGCAGCGCTGTTGTCGGCGGCGATGCGGGAATCGCCCTCCCCGCCACTTTGCCTGCGGCATAGCACTTTGCGCGCCGCTGGATTTCTGCCGCTGTGTGTTTTTGTCGTGCTCTGCGGTGAACGCTGGCACTCCTGCTGAATCTAGTCGCGCATTTGCCTCTTTTAGCATTTTCCTTCTTGCCTAACTGCAAGATCTCTCTGTCTCTGTGATTTCTCTTGTCTGTTTTTTGTAGCTTAATGCTACGCTCTGCTTTCCTTACTTCCTACCCTGCCGGCAATTCTTGTCGCTTCATTAACGTCGCTCGCGTCTCCTATGACCTGCCGCTTGCGTCGCGCTCCGGTTCAGCGCGAACCGTGTACAACCATGTGAGCTTTCGCACAGAACATTGGTTGCGCCTTGAATGTAGAGGACGTGGTTAGCAGCATCGTTTGCTTCTCTCTCTCTCTCTTTTAATTATACTACATTAAGTTCTAGAAAGCCTTTGAGAGCGTTTTAAGTTGAGAGATGCTGTAGGATAGAATAAACGAAGTTGTAACGAATTTTTCTCTGGTGCTTGGCAATTGCTCCCAGTTTGTTTGACTCTTACACTTCTTGAGAAGCAGCAAGAGCCTCCAGATTTGTTGCGAGCCACGATTCCTGGATGTTGCTCCTGCCTTGCATAATATTTTCACGTAAATATCGCTTCCTCCGTTCACCCGAATGACAAACGTTACGTCGTGTACGTATTCGGTGTTGGCCTTAGTCTCTCTCACAAGATCATAGCGCGTGCGATGCTCGAGAGTCACGTGTCGACGACGGCCTGAGCAGTGGTGCACACAAGCATTATTGCCGACTTGATGGCCGCCATCAATGATTTCTTAACGTTTAAGGTAACAGTGTTAGTCATGGGGCAAAAAAGTGCCCTTAAGGGTGCAAAAAATGTACTGCGCAAGTTGATACCTCGAATTACGCGTCTTTTGTGGATGTTTGTGCGAAAGTGTACCGGACCGAGCAGACTACAAAGAGGTACGGCACATTTTTCTACGACGCCGAAAAAAAAATTGCACGAACCATCAAAGGTGACTGTCAAAGTAACCGAATAGCTTATGCGGACCACAGAAGTCTAATAGATACTCTTTCACCACTTCCGAAGTATAACAGCTGACGTCAATAATGCGTTTGATAATGGCTGCACAAAAGAAAATTTGGCAGTTTTCTGGGATGGGGCCGAGGGGCATTCAAATCAATAGCAAAGTATATATAGTATATATATTGTTACGTTGCTTAAGTCACATATAAAGATGTTTTTACAATATTTACAAGGGAGACAACGATGCATAAATAAGATGACTGTCGAGACCGATTCCACCTCTGCACGGCAAATCATCTTCTACTGACTGGCGTCACTCTTGGTTGCGCCGTAACATAACCCCCGCCTGTAAAGGCGCCGTCTGGGTGCCAACTACAAGGGAGGTGAACTCGCGGCAAAGTAAGGCTTCAGCCGCGACACATGCACAACCTCCGTGGGGACATGCGAGACCTACGGAGTGATGTCGTAGCTGACATCGTCAAGCTGACGCAATGTCGTGTAGGGCCCTGTGTAGCACAGAGGCAGCTTTTCAGACAAGCCGATGCAGGTGACATGGTGTCCATGGAGAACAATAGATCCAGGAGGAAGTCGAATGTCCCTATGTCGGCTGTCGTACCGGATCTTCTGCGTGGCCTCAGACTCAGTGAGCCAGGAGCTGGCCATCTCGTCTGCCGTGCAAGCCCGGGAGAAGACGTCTTGAGCAAATTCGGTGGGAGTGTTCGTCGAGGAAGGAAGCAGTGTGTCAAAGGGCAAAAAAGGGTGGTGGCTGCACAGAAGGTAAAAAGGTGAAAATCCAGCGGTCCCGTGACGCGACGAATTACAGGCGAAGGTAACGGGGGGTAACGTGCTGTCCCAACCACTGTGGTCGTCAGAAACGCACATAGACAGCATTTCTATCTACGTGCGACTGAGCCACTCCGTCAGTCCTTTAGTCTGCGGGTGGTAGGCTGATGGAAAGCTTGTGCTCGACAGAAGAGAAGCGAAGTAGATCATCAACTACGCGGGACAAAAAGGCGCGGCCGCGATCAGTGAGGAGCTGCCGGAGTGCGCCGTGATGGAGGCGGATGACGTCATGTAAAAGGAAATCGGGCACCTCAGTTGCACAGCTTGTGCGCAAAGCTCGCGGGATCGCGTACCGGGTTGCGTAATCAGTCACGACAACGACCCACTTCTTGCCAGATTTCGATGTCGGAAAGAGGCCGAGAAGATCAAGGTCGAAGCTAAGAATGGTTCTGAAGGCACATCGATGAGGTGAAGGCTTCCAGCGGGCAGGACAGCAGGTTTTTTGCGGCACTGAGAGAGAGCACAGGCTGCAACGTATCGGTGCACCGACCGGTACAGGTTATTGGATCCTACCGTTGAGTGCGGCCATTGGCCGACGTCGAAGAGGATATTGAGATGAAACTGGAGGTTTATTTACATTATTTACAATAATAACATGAACTAATTAACAGTCATAAAGTCATTGACGGCCTGCAACAAATCGGACGCTGCGGCTCATGGCAAGAAGAACGAAAAAAATGAATGAAGGAAGGAATGCTTGTCTCTGCTCCCTGTCTCTCGCTATTAACCCCTTCGATGTCTCGAGGTCACGTCATTTTCGGCCTATCGTCGACCCCGCTCAGCTGTCATCATTTTCCTCCTATGGTAGGCGCCCGTGCAAGTGTAGTCACATTCGTCTCAGGGGGTCGCTCCAAGGGCTCCACTATCCGAGGGATGACTTGCCACCGGTGTTGCCTCCCGGTCTGCAACTGCCGTCACAATCGGCTCATGGGGGGTCGCTCCAAGGGCTCCATTGTCCGAGGGGTGACTTGCCACGGCGTTGCCTGCGGCTTTGCAAGCGCTCAGCAGGGGGAGAAGGGTTGTTTTCGAGCAACCTTTCAGAGCTGCAAAACAGCTTCTCTCAGGGCAAAGATTACCTGAAACCGCGCCAGGCTCCCGTTGCACTTTCGGGAAGAGTCAAGCAGGGGGACAATAGATCGACGTGCGGCGCACGAGGTGAGGGTCGCCGACTTGTCTGACAGGTCCGGGAACGTGTTAGACGCGCTTCTGAGCACCTTAATTGGGTGCGACGGCGATTCGATGTGGTCTGGTGAACTCGAGTGATGCCAGGAAAAGTATCTAATAAAGCCTGGCCAGTAGAAGCGGCGCCGTGCGCGGTCGTAAGTACGCGAAATGCCGAGGTGGCGTGCAGTAAGGGCGCCATGCAACTGCTCAAGTAGCTCAAGAGTTGTACAACGAGCAAAAATTCTGCTCCTTCAGGGCGTAAGCTGCGGCGGTAGAGAACGTCGTCTTGGAGCACTAACATGCGTAGCGTGGGCTCCGAATGTCCAGAATTGAGACGATCGATAAGAACAGAGGTAATAATAATAATAATTTAATAAGAGGTACAAAATGAAGATTGTACAGGTCTACGCCCCTACATCCAGTCATGATGACCAGGAAGTCGAAAGCTTCTATGAAGACGTGGAATCGGCGATGGGCAGAGTGAAAACTAAATACACTATACTAATGGGCGACTTTAATGCCAAGGTAGTTAAGAAGCAGGCTGGAGACAAGGCAGTGGGTGAATATGGCATAGGCACTAGGAATAGCAGGGGAGAGTTATTAGTAGAGTTTGCGGAACAGAATAATATGAGGATAATGAATACCTTCTTCCGCAAGCGGGATAGCCGAAAGTGGACGTGGATGAGCCCGAACGGCGAGACTAGAAATGAAATAGACTTCATACTCTGCGCTAACCCTGGCATCATACAAGATGTGGACGTGCTCGGCAAGGTGCGCTGCAGTGACCACAGGATGGTAAGAACTCGAATTAGCCTAGACCTGAGGAGGGAACGGAAGAAACTGGTGCATAAGAAGCGGATCAATGAGTTAGCGGTAAGAGGGAAAATAGAGGAATTCCAGATCAAGCTACAGAACAGGTATTCAGCTTTAACTCAGGAAGAGGACCTTAGTGTTGAAGCAATAAACGACAATCTTGTGGGCATCATTAAGGAGTGTGCAATGGAAGTCGGTGGTAACTCCGTTAGGCAGGATACCAGCAAACTATCGCAGGAGACGAAAGATCTGATCAAGAAACGCCAATGTATGAAAGCATCTAACCCTACAGCTAGAATAGAACTTGCAGAACTTTCGAACTTAATCAACAAGCGTAAGACAGCTGACATAAGGAAGTATAATATGCATAGAATTGAACATGCTCTCAGCAACGGAGGAAGCCTAAAAACAGTGAAGAAGAAACTAGGAATTGGCAAGAATCAGATGTATGCGTTAAGAGACAAAGCCGGCAATATCATTACTAATATGGATGAGATAGTTCAAGTGGCTGAGGAGTTCTATAGAGATTTATACAGTACCAGTGGCATCCACGACGATAATGGAAGAGAAAATAGTCTAGAGGAATTCGAAATCCCGAAGGTAACGCCGGAAGAAGTAAAGAAAGCCTTAGGAGATATGCAAAGGGGGAAGGCAGCTAGGGAGGATCAGGTAACAGCAGATTTGTTGAAGGATGGTGGACAGATTGTTCTAGAGAAACTGGCCACCCTGTATACGCAATGCCTCATGACCTCGAGCGTACCGGAATCTTGGAAGAACGCTAACATAATCCTAATCCATAAGAAAGGGGACGCCAAAGACTTGAAAAATTATAGACCGATCAGCTTACTGTCCGTTGCCTACAAAGTATTTACTAAGGTAATTGCAAATAGAATCAGGAACACCTTAGACTTCTGTCAACCAAAGGACCAGGCAGGATTCCGTAAAGGCTACTCAACAATAGACCATATTCACACTATCAATCAAGTGATAGAGAAATGTGCAGAATATAACCAACCCTTATGTATAGTTTTCATTGATTACGAGAAAGCGTTTGATTCAGTCGAAACCTCAGCAGTCATGGAGGCATTACGGAATCAGGGTGTAGATGAGCCATATGTAAAGATACTGGAAGATATCTATAGCGGCTCCACAGCCACCGTAGTCTTCCATAAAGCAAGCAACAAAATCCCAATAAAGAAAGGCGTCAGGCAGGGAGATACAATATCTCCAAGGCTATTCACAGCGTGTTTACCGGAGGTATTCCGAGACCTGGATTGGGAAGAATTGGGGATAAAAGTTAATGGAGAATACCTTAGTAACTTGCGATTCGCTGATGATATTGCCTTGCTTAGTAACTCAGGGGACCAATTGCAATGCATGCTCACTGACCTGGAGAGGCAAAGCAAAAGAGTGGGTCTAAAAATTAATCTGCAGGAAACTAAAGTAATGCTGAACAGTCTCGGGAGACAACAGCAATTTACAATAGGCAGCGAGGCACTGGAAGTCGTAAGGGAATACATCTACTTAGGGCAGGTAGTGACGGCGGATCCGGATCATGGGACGGAAATAATCAGAAGAATAAGAATGGGCTGGGGTGTGTTTGGCAGGCATTCCCAAATCATGAACAGCAGGTTGCCATTATCCCTCAAGAGAAAAGTATATAATAGCTGTGTCTTACCAGTACTCACCTACGGGGCAGAAACCTGGAGGCTTACTAAAAGGGTTCTACTCAAATTGAGGACGACACAACGAGCTATGGAAAGAAGAATGATAGGTGCAGGGATAAGAAAAGAGCAGATTGGGTGAGGGAACAAACGCGAGTTAATGACATCTTAGTTGAATCAAGAAAAAGAAATGGGCATGGGCAGGACATGTAATGAGGAGGGAAGATAACCGATGGTCATTAAGGGTTATGGACTGGATCCCAAGGGAAGGGAAGCGTAGCAGAGGGCGGCAGAAGGTTAGGTGGGCGGATGAGATTAAGAAGTTTGCAGGGACGGCATGGCCACAATTAGTACATGACCGGGGTTGTTGGAGAAGTATGGGAGAGGCCTTTGCCCTGCAGTGGGCGTAACCAGGCTGATGATGATGATGATGATGATGATGATGATGATAAGAACAACACGTAAGCCGTAATCACGCCGTTGTTCAGTGCGGATGTCGTGCACATCACTAATGGCCAGGACGCAACAGCCAATGTCATGCGCATCATATTCAGGCCAATTGACAGGATGACGGGAGAGACAGTCGGCGTCCTTGGGCAAACGGCCCGACTTTTATCGTAGCGCCCACTAGTACACTGTGATTTTTCCCCCGCTTCTGTGAAATTCAGTTTTCTCGCTTGGCCTCCAAGTGGAGGTCATTGACCCTGCTCTTTCTTGCGACCTGAAGTGGCTACCTGACAGGGGCGCCACCACTGACACTCGTCAAACCTGTTTTACTGTCGAATAAAGCCAGTCTACTCTTGGTTCTCGACCTGTCTAAAACATGTATTACTTACCTCCGCTAAACCGAGCTCCCAACAGTACAAAATGGCAAATAAATATTCTTGGAGCCGTAGCGACCATCTACCCAATCGTCCAGTGGGCTCTTTAGGTGAAGAGAGCCAGGACGAGGCGTGGTGATTGGTAACCACGGATAATGTGCACCCGTACATGCAGGGGCGGAATGTGGCAACTGCCGGAACTAATGCCAGGCACTCCCGTTCGGTAATTGAAAAATTCCTCTCGGCGAATGACCGGAGGCGGCTGGCGTATGCAACTACGCGCTTTGGGTTACGCTGCCATTGAACAAGTATAGCCCCAATTTCATGGCCACTGGCATCTGTGTCAAGTTCAGTGGCGGCACATGGATCATAATGAGCCAGCAATTAGGGAGCTGTGAGCAAGCGTACGAGGGCGGAGAAGGCTTTGGTTCGAGCAAGGTCCCATGTGAAAGCAACGTCCTTCTTAAGTAAGTCGGTGAGCGGGTGAGCTGTTCCGCCGAAATTCGTGATACAACGACGTAGATATGAGCATAACGCAACAAGGCTTCTTACGTCTGCGGCGGAAGACGGAACAGGAAAGTTCTAGACAGCACGAATCTTGTCAGGGTCGGGTTGAACGCCAGCGGCACTGACGTGATGGCCAAGAACGGTAATTTGACGACATCCAAAGTTGCAGTTGAATGAGTTCCATTGCAGGCCGGCACGTCCGAAAGCAGCAACATTAGCCGACAGACGCGCTAGGTGACAGATGAAAGTTGGTAAAAAGACTATGACATTGTCTAGATAACACATACATGTGGATATAGCCGCCCAGTAAAGAGTACATCATTCTTTCGAAGGTTGCCGAGGCATTACGAAGGGCAAACGGCATAACCTTGAATTGGCAGAGGCCATCAGGTGTTACCAAGGACGTTTTCTCACGGTCCATGTCATCCACTGAGATTTGCCCATATCCTGATCGGAGGTCTATCGATGAAAAGTACTTGGCGCTGTGCATACAGTACAAGGCGTCACCAATACACGCCAAGGGGTAGACATCCTCGCATGTGAGTTTGCTGATGTGTCTGTAATCCACAAAAAAGCGCCAACTGCCGTCCTTCTTCCTGAAACAGTCCCTTGAAAGAGGGAGTGCTCGCGGGAACGTAGTTCGAGGCTCCTTCCCATGCTCCGCCCAAGACACAAGACAATGGGCACCCGGCCGCGCTGCGGGGGTCAGCTCGGGGAATAAAATGCACCTTTACTGACACAAGCCCCGAGTTCTACGAAGTCCGTCTGACGTCGGCTCTGTACCGTGGACCTCGCGCAAGGAAGTGTGTGTGAGTGTGGGTGTAAACCGTCCCGCAGAAAGGCGTCTTGTTTACGATGACTGGATGAGCGTTTCCGTCAACTTGGGACCGAGGGGGGACCGAGTGTTTATAAACCGCTGTTGTGCGAATGCTCAGGGCACCCTTCTCAAGCAGTCATGTTAGACTGATGTACCTTTCTCAAGCAGTCATGTTTGACTGATGTACCCTTCTCAAGCAGTCATGTTAGACTGATGTACTTTTCTCTCGCAGTCATGCTAGACTGATGAACTGAATGTAGATACTGTAAATAAACCCATATTCCTTGTTCTCAATGAGAACCAGTCCTTCCCTTCATCAACGTCCTCAGCGTGGATAAGTTGGACGACGGCATGGACAGCTACCTTCTAATTCATGCCGGACTCCAATCTTGACAGTGGGTTACGAGCGATGGGATTGAGCCCCCAATCCTAACAGAAGGCGCGAACGTGACTCGTGCCTCCCTGAAACGATGATTCCAAGTGGACGCAGGGGAGCAGCGCTACGCCTTTCGTAGCTGGCCTTGTGCGCACCAGGACCATGCTTGAACAGACTGTTGCAGTGCTAGCGTTCCAGCGCCGGCGTGGTGTGCGCACACATTTGTCGTTCCGGCTGAGCACTTGTGTGCAGAGCGCACCGTGGTACACAGTCCCTGCGGAAAAAGATTAGCACAAGCGACTAATGGCCGGAGCGGCAAAATCTCGACACGCCGCGCTGGGTTCCCCAGCGCGCCGATAGCGAGAGTACAATGCACATTTCATTTTAGAAAGCCGGGGTGACTGGTAGGAACCCACCTATATTAAAGCCCGCATTTCGAAAGCTATCATATACCTCACTTGTTGGCCAAACTATGCGCCAACTAAACGGTGGAACGAGGCTGCGATAAAAAAAAAAACTTCGATTGCTGATAACGCATGCGCATAAAAAAATGAATGAATGTGCTCATGCGCGCAGCCTCGTTGGTGCATAGCTTCGCCGAAAAGTGAAGCGCATGATAGCTTTAGAAATGCGTGCTTTAAGATGGGTTGGTTTCCACCGCCCACCCTGCTTAGAAAAATGGAATGTGCCTTGCAGTGTCGCTATCGGCGGGCTCGGGAATAACAGCGCCGCGTGTGGTGATTTTGCCGCTGGGGCGTCAGCGGCAAGTGCCGCGGTTGCGGCCCAGTAACAATCGTTGGTCCACCGAACGCATTCAGACACAACGGCGACGAGGCTAGAGCGTAATGGTGGCGTTCCAAGAAAGGTTCCCATCGCTGTCGCAACTTGCTGGCAAAACTTGCACCTTAGCTCGGCCGTTCTTAACAGAGCCTCCATGGCCCGCAAAATCTCGACTGTCCAGCGCTGACAACCGCTGGGCAGGAAGAGAACGGCTGGTGGCCAGAACCACTTGTGTAGTAATGTCACCGCCCCAAAACATCCAACAAGGACAGGCAACTCCGAAACGAACCCCACAACACGGCTCTGCGCCGAGATGACGTACCTTAGCTCTCACTTTAGACCCGCTGAGCTTCAAAGAAAACATAAGTGCAGAAACAAACAATGCTAAATTTCGCTATGCCAATTTTTTCGAAGCAATTTCGTGCTGAAAAATTCAGCACTCATGGAGGGAATCCTGCTAAATAAGAGGGGATCTTCTTGCCTTAACAAAATTAACAATAATAACCCTAAAGTTTAGGCGGGACCCTCAAACGCAGAATTCAAATTAGCCTGCTCATACCATCCGCATTCCTATGCAACTTTCCCTTCTTATACCTAACGGAGAAGTTGTGCTCTTGGAGATCGAGACTCCATCGGAGCAAGCGGCCATTTTTGTGTGACGTTTGATTGAGCCACGTCAGAGGACAGTGGTCGGTCTCGAAGATGAACTTCGCTCCGTTCAAGTAACACGACAACTTCTGGGCGGCCCAAACTAAACAAGCGCATTCCTTTTCTGAAGCGCTGTAGGCTTCCTCTCTCACATTTAGTTTACGGCTTACATAGAGGACAGGATGCTCCTCGTTATCGTTGCCGACCTGACTAAGTACCACGCCCATACCTCTGTCGCTGTCGTCGCACTGAACTTTGAATTCATTTGTGTAATCTGCCGCGCGAAGCAGAGGACGAGAAACCAATAGGGTTTTCAAACTTTGGAAAGCGTTCTCTTTGTCCTTATCCCAGTGTACCCTACTAGGTGCTCCCTTTCGGAGGGCGTCCGTTAATGCACTTGCCATTTGCGAGTAATTCGGAATGTACCGTTGATAGTACCCCACAAGTCCCAAAAATGAACGAAGGTCTGTTTTCGTGCTCGGCTGTCAAAATTCTCCAATCGTAGCTAATTTCAGCTCGACCGGCCGTTTCGTGCCCTGGCCGACAACATGGCCTAGATAAGTGACCTGCGAACGCCGAAATCTACACTTTCCGCTTTCATCGTTAAGCCGGCTTCCCTCAAAAGTGAGAACACCTGTTTGAGGTGCGATACGTGTTGTTCCCAGCTGTCCGAAAAAATTGCTACGTCATCAAGATATGGCAAGGCGAATTCGTTCCTCAATGTTGGGTATCGGGTACAGCTGATCCCTAGTGATGGCATTTAACTTCTTGTAGTCAACACACGGACGAGGGTCCTTGTTAGGGGTTTCTACCAGTATTAGCGGTGACGTGTAGTCAATCTCAGCGGGCTCAATACCTCCCAGCTCTAGCATGCGCTGTATCTCTGCCTCCATAATCTCTCTCTGTCTTGGAGACACCCTGTAAGACGTTGATCTTACGGGTTCGGTTGTCAGCTCTATTTCATGCGTTATTAGTTCGGTTCTACCTGGCCGATCGCTGAATCTGTCGAGATATTCCCCCAGCACCCCTTTTAGCTCATCTAGCTGCTCGGTTCTTAGAGCGTGTGAGCTTACCGAACGTTTCACTACTTCTTCTAGGCCGATTTCAGAGTTGGAGGTCGCCCTATACTCCTTAAACTTGGTACTATTGCCATCCTGCTCTTTTATGGTGTAGTTAACGACTCCACTTCGCTCTACATGCGGCTTCATCGAATTGCAGTGACATATCCTCACCTCTTTCCTGTCACCGGGCATTTTCAGACCATAGTTATTATCTGAAAGTTTGTGCAACACTTTAACGGGTCTGTCCCAGTGAACTTCAAGCTTGTTCTTTCTATGAGGTTTAAGGATCATTACCTGGTCTCCGGCGTTAAACATACGAAGCCACGCATTTTTGTCGTAATAGAATTTGGCGTTCTTTTGAGCTACTCCCATGATCTTTTCGACTAGTTCTTGGGTTGCGCTTAGCCGTTCCAGCAAATTTAGCACGTATTCAACCACTGTTGGACTCTCTCCTCTTTCTTCCCACATCTCTCTTAACATTCTCAGTGGAGAACGGAGTGTCCTGCCATACACTAGTTCTGCTGGCGAGAACCCTGTAGCCTCATGTGGAACCGTTCGCAAAGCAAGCAAAGTTGCCAGTAGACAGTTCTCCCAGTCCTCCATGTGCTCGTAACAGAGCGCACGCAAAACTCGCTTAAGCACTGAATGCCACCTCTCTACACTGTTTGACTGAGGGTGATAGACGGAACTCTGTATTAACTTTACGCCGCACTTTTGAAAGAATGTGGAAGTTAGTGCGCTGGTGAATACTGACCCTTGATCCGCCTGAATGTCGGCTGGAAACCCAACTCGTGCAAACACCGTCAAAAGCGCGTCGACTACTTCGGTGGAGCTGAGCTCTTTCAGAGGGATTGCTTCTGGAAACATTGTAGCTGGACACAGCATGTTAAACAAGTACCTGTAACCCGCGTTTGTTTTTGGTAGAGGCCCTACCTTGTCTATCACAATTCGTCTGAAAGGTTCTGTTATTAAGGGCACTACCTTTAGTGGAGCTTTCCATGGCTCTCCTGTTTTACCCGAGCGCTGGCAGGCGTCGCATGATACTACAAAGTTTTCTACGTCTTTCAAACAGCCAGACCAGTAGTATTCCATAAGCAATCTTTCTTTTGATTTGTTTATGCCTAGGTGGCGGACCACCCATTTCCATGACAGAGACTCAAAAGGTCCTCCGTATACTTAGTAGGTACGACTAACCTATCTAGAATCCTACCCTTTCGATCTCTGTAGTACCCATACAACAATCCTGCTCTCTCATGTATCGTCACGTTGCGCCTAGCAGTGCCTTCTTTAGCTGTGTGATGTAATTTAGCTAAGCTCTCATCCTTCTTTTGCTCGGCTGCCAGTGACTCTCTATCCACACGAAAGAGCTGATCCAAGTTCTTTGAGGCTGGTGATAGTAACGACCCTGTCTCGCTTGCGTTTGCGTCAGCTGGCTCTTCCTGCAGGCTCGAACTTTGTCACTAGAGTGATACGCTCTCATTGAGCTGGTCAGGTGGCAGGCTCTCCTCAACTGTTTTTTTTTTGTCCCTCGGGCCTAGCTCGGATTTGAGTATTGAAGTTATCCCTTTTTCTGCTTCCGCTGGAGAAGCTTGTGCATTTTCAGCCGAAAGCGACGCGATTTTACGAGCTTGGCCTCGGGTAAATGCCTGTACTATGCCCTCTTCCAGTTTAAGCTCTTTGTCACGCAGTAACTGATTCGAACGATTCGCAAAGATGTAAAGGTACTGCAGTGACAAAAATTTGGAAACTGCAGCCTCAGTCTCTAGTTCCCCGAATGGTCCACTAATTTTGACTTTGGCTATGGGCAGACACACGCTGTGTTTTTCTACAACCTGTTTGATCCATGCTACTTCTCCGGTGAAGTCATCTACTGTCACGTAAGACGGATGGACAGTGTCCATCGTGGTGGCACTGTCTCGCAGCACCCGGCATGGTTTACCATTAAGTTGCAGGTCGTGTCGATGTGGACTTAAAAGTTCCATATTCTCGTCTTTTCCTCCATGTAGGAGAAAACTACGCTAGGCTTGTCGCAGTTTATAGCTATATGTCCCAGTTTGTGGCATTTATAACAGCGGATTGGTCTGAAAGATTCGTATTTTCTTTTCTGCTCTTTGGGCTTTTCCTCCACGTCTACAGGCTCCGGTCGTTTAGTCTGCGAACCCTTTTTAACGGAAAATGTTTCCGCGGTCCATTTCGACCATCCCAATTTCCTAACTCGGCGTTCAACTTTCTACGCGTTGCGTACTCTTCGGCTAATTCAGCCGCTCTTTCCACAGTGTTTACATTCCCTCTGTCTTGCACCCAGAGTTTCACAGCTTGGGGGATGCTTTTCTAAAACTACGCTAGACACATGCATTCAATGATCATGTCTCTGCTGTCGTACGCTTCCGCGATTTTCAGCCACTCGACTAGGTTGGCCTTTGAGCCGTATGCAAACTCCGGATACCCCTCGCTATCTTTCTTGCCTGTGCTTTTAAACCTTTGCCGAAAAGCTTCGGCTGAAAGGCGGTATTGCTTTAGAAGACTGGCCTTGACCTTCGCATAATCATATGCATCTTCCGCACTTAGTCTGACGATTACCTCTGCAGCCTCACACGTCAACATAGACAGCAACCGCTGTGGCCATGCACTCGGACCGAAGTTCATCTTCTCGCAAGTCCTTCCAAAATTGCTCAGGAACAAGCCTATGTCACTCCCGACCTCAAATGGCTTTAATAGCCTGTCCATGCGGTATGTTTCTGCCTCACTTGATCGTCCCAGAGCTCCTTCACTTCCTTGAGACAAATCCAAATGTTTGCTTTCAACTTCAAGTTGCATTTTTCTTAACTCACGTTCCTCTCTATCTTTGACCCGTTCTTCTCTTTCTTTTCAGAATTTCCAACCCCATTTCAATTTCTTCCTCACTGGCCTGTTCGGAAATTAGCTGCAATAATTCCGATTTTAGCATTTCCTTGCGTACATCTAGGCCCAGTTCCTCACCAAAGATCAACATTTCGTCTCTCAGCAGTCACCTTAAATCCATGATTGCTGCTTTATTGCCTTGGTCCTGCTCGCTAAATCTACCTAGGAAAACGCAACCTAGCTAACAATCAACAATCTAGCTTCCCTACAGTTCTAAACAGAACTACCACAAAGTGAAGCCTAGAGAGTCAAAGCAAGAACCAAGCACTCACCGCAGACACAGCA
The DNA here is from genome assembly GCF_050947875.1 of Dermacentor variabilis. Taxonomy (NCBI): domain Eukaryota; kingdom Metazoa; phylum Arthropoda; class Arachnida; order Ixodida; family Ixodidae; genus Dermacentor; species Dermacentor variabilis. The sequence continues at coordinate 2,483,063 of NC_134572.1, read as the reverse complement.
CCACGTAGCAAAGTTTATCTCACCACTGTCAGCCAGCTGTTAGGATTAGGGGCTCAATCCCCTCGCTCGTAACCCGTTGTCACGATTGGAGTCCGGTATGAATTAGAAGGTAGCTGGCCCATGCCGTCGTCCAACTTATCCACGCTGAGGACGTTGATAAAGCGAAGGACTGCTTCTCATCAATAACGAGGAATATGGGTTTATTTACAGTATATTCATGCAGTTCATCAGTCTACCATGACTGCGAGAGAAAAGTACATCAGTCTAACATGACTGCTTGAGAAGGGTACATCAGTCTAACATGACTGCTCGAGAAGGGTACCCTGAGAATCCGCACAACAGCGGTTTATAAACGCTCGGTCCCCCCTCGATCCCAAGATGACGGAAACGCTCGTCCAGTCATCGTAAACAAGTCGCCTCTCTGCGGGACGGTTTACACAAACACTCACACACACACTTCCTTGCGCGAGGTTCACGGTACGGAGCCGACGACAGACGGACTTCGTAGAACTCGGGGCTTGCGTCAGGAAAGGTGCCTTTCATTCCTCGAGCTGACCCCGCAGCGCGGCCGGGTGCCCATTGTTTTGCGTCTTGGACGGCGCGTGGGAAGGAGCCTTGAACTACGTTCCCGCGAGTACTCCCCCGCCCGCGGCAGACCAGGGCGACGGTGGCGGCTCAGTAACAATAGTTGGTCCGCCGAACGCATTAAGTCACAACGGCGACGAGGCTAGAGCGTAACGGTGGCGTTCCAAGAAAGGTTGCCGTCGCTGTCGCAACAGGCTGGCAAAACTTGCACCTCAGCTGGGCCGTTCTTAACACTTCGCGTTGTGAGACGGCGCTCGCGCGCAGATAGTTGAAGGGCTTCAAGAAACGCGGAAGCGGCGCTTGACGGCAAGAACGACAAAGCAAACTGGATGCACCACTTCGCTCAATCGGCTTGGTGTTGTGACTGCAGTAGACAACATGGTGCTTGTCACGCGAAAGAATCGAATGCGAGAACTGCGCTGGGAAGATAGCCGAAAGACAGTTCCCTCCTGAGGCTGGGCGCTGCTTGTTTTCCCGTAACAAAATCCCCTCGTCAGAGAAGAAGCGCCACAAAGGAAAGAAAGAGGTGTCACTCCCGGTGAGGCGAGAAGACGCCGAAGTGCTCGTGGACGTTTCACGGAAGAAATCCGCCACGAACTTGCGCTTGCCCTATACTGAGAGGTAGCAGGGAAGACCCGTTGGCATTGAAAGAACTGCTTTCCCGTTCCCACTGCCAGACCCTCTCTCCACCTTTGCGCCCGCTGGAACTTGGGTGGTGGAGGGGTCGCCGGTCCGATATTCTGTCTGAGACAGTGGTGCGTGTGCTTCTTCATTGGCTGTTATAACAGAGGTGTAATATTGATGGTGCGGAGAGAAAAGATGCTGCTCTGGGCCATGGAAACAAGGCTCATCCTGACGCTCTTTGCTAAACACTTGACTTATTTCTGTTTTTCTTATTCAACGATGCAACTAAGTTTTGTTCAAGTGCCCGTAAACCTGTTGGATATCGTTTTCCCAACTTCTAAGCTTCTGATTTCTTCAACCCGAAGCCACCGCCACGCTACCATATGGAGCCGGGTTCGAGACATAACGTAGCGCCGCAACAGTGTGCAGGACTGAAAAGAAGAACCCCTTTATGTCCTCCTCTAAGGTGGCGATCATATGTACGGCTGGGCAGCGTAGATCTCACCGCCAAATGATTGTTTCAGCAGTACCGAATTTGCTTACAAAGTCCAACTTTAGGTACGTAAAAGAATTTTTAAATGTGCGGATCGCGCGCACTGTGGGAATGGATGTAAGCAAAGTCTTGTATGCTGTTTATTTAGATGGACGATAATTAGCTGTGATATCGGGGGTGAATGTGTAATTTCTTCAGCGTTTAGTCCAATACGAGAGTGGTGAGTTGATGTTAAAATTTACTTTCCGTGCGCTACTATAGTTTGTCTGCGTAGAGTTTGCGTTGTTGTGCTTCATTGTTCATAATCTCTGAGAGGGTTAAGCATTATTATTGCCTCACATCGCATCGTGGCACAAGCGTTAAACTTCAATTGAATTATGGGGCTGTACATAATTCAATTATTATTACAAAACTGTATGCATGCATTGTATGCATACGGTCTGCACCTTGTTTCGCTGCGTAGCGAAGACGTGCCTATTCCGTGCGACCCGTTTTGGGGGCTTGGTTGTCATCGGCGCTGAGAGCGCGCTTTCATTCATGTAATTTGATTACCTTAAAGACCCCATTCGGAGTATCCCATAAGGGGTGGCTAACATGTGGACACAAGAAAAGCAAGTGTTATATTGAGAGAGAGAGAAAACATTTATTTTTCATGAGATTGGGCGACTTCCTCGCAGGTTGTAGCCCTTAGTTCAGGGCCCCATTGGCTCGCGCCACTCGGATCAGCCGTCGCTGCTCTTGCGTGTCTGAGCTGGTCAGCGCAGTCTCCTAGGAGGAAGGTGAAGGGAAAGGAATAGGGGAGTAGCCCGGAGGGTGTGGGCACTCCCAGGTGCAATGATATACTGTGGGCTTTGCTCCACAATAGGGACAGTATGAGGGATATTGGGAGGGGTGGAAAAGATAAAGATGAAAGGCAGGGAAATGAATTAGTTTGAAGCTGTCGCCACGCGACGGCATCTTCTCTATTAAGGGAATGATGTGGTGGAGAGATGTGTGTACTGGTATCTCTGTAATATTGTAGAGTTTGATTGTAGTTCAGTGGTTCTATCGGTGCGTAGTCTGGGTTGGGCAGCTCTTCCAATGGCGCCCGGTTAGCGAGCTCTCGGGCTACCGCATTAACACGTTCATAACCATGGAGAGAGGCGTGTCCAAGTGTACAGAAGATAGGCACCCTTTGTAACGCTGTGGGGTGTAATGATGTGGTGTGTGTAGGGTGTCATTCTTCCTTGTGCCAAAATCCTGCAGGCGGTCTGTGAATCAGTGACCACTGTGATGCGTCCATCCGGCGCCGGCATGGCTGAAGCGTGTACGATGGCTAGGGCGATAGCAGCCTCTTCCGCCCTGCCACTGTCCACAGTGTTACGTGTCGCCGAAGCCCTCAAATTGTCCGCACTATCTAGTACGACTAGACATAGGGCACGTTTCCGTGGGTAGCGGGCCACGTTGGTGTATAGGACCGGTGTGTTCGATGTGTCATCGCCAAAGAGTCGAGCCAAGGCTTGTGCTCTTGTCTTTCTTCGGCCTTTATGACGGTCAGGGTGCATATTCCGGGGCATTGGGGCCACGTGAAGTTTGTTGTGAATGCTAAGCGTAAGAAGTGTGCGGTTTTCGTGTTGTGGTTTTCTTGGTGTTTGGTATCCTAGCCGGGGTAGAATGTGGCACCCTTGCATTGCTCATTGCAGACGTTGCAGTTGGCTTTTAAGAAGACCTTCACCTAGTTCACGGATGGTGTTGTGCACACCCAATCGTAGTAGAAGCTGCGTAGACGCATGTTGGGGTAGTCCCAGCGCTGCCTTTAGTGTCATACGGAGGAGGGTGTCCATCTGGTGCACCTCAGTCTGAGTCAGATTATGATAGGTGAGGTGGTAGGTTAGTCGGCTAATTATGAGGGCTTGTACAATTCGGAGTACGTCTTTTTTTGGTGTCCTTGTCGGCGGTTTGTAATGCGCTTTATCATGTGCGTTACTTGGGTAAGTTGTTGGCGGAGTATGTGTAGAGTATGTGAGGTCTTCCCGTTGTGTTGTATGTGAAGGCCTAATACACGTAGTCTGTCTACCATTGGAATAACGTTGCCATTGAGATGCAATGTGATGGCTGGTGGAATATCAGCTTTATTGCATTTTTTGTACAATCAGGAGCTCCGACTTCTCAGCTGCGCATGTGAGTCCTCCGGCTGCTGCATACTCTCGTACTATATTTACGGCTTTCTGTAGTGCGTCTTGAATGGCGCCGTCTAACCCTGTGGTCCCCCAGATTGTAACATCGGCGCACAGGGCGTGCTGCATGCTCGGAAGTTTGTCTATGAGTGGTGGTAGCTTTGCCATTGCCACGTTGAACAGGGTGGGTGAGAGAACCGAACCCTGGGGAGTTCCTCTGCCGGCAAGTTTTATGATATCCGACCGAATATCACCTAGGCCGATGGTGGCTGTGCGGTCAGATAAAAAGGCTCGGACATAGTCATAGGTGTGTTTTCCGCATCGGGAGACTGCAAGATTGTTTAGAATGATGTCATGTGAGACGTTGTCGAAGGTCCCTTTCAGGTCCAACGCCAAAATGGCTCCTGTTTGAGCTTTACTTGGACTATCCACAACATCCTCCTTAAGTTGTAGGAGTATGTCCTGTGCAGATAGACCTGGTCGATAGCCGAATAAGGTATTGGGGAAGAATTGGTTCGCTTCGAGGTGAGGCTGGAGTCGATTCAGAACTACGTGCTCGAAGAGTTTGCCAATACACGAAGTCAGGGAAATGGGCCTGAGTTTTTGGAGGGACGGCGATTTCCCGGGTTTCGGAATTAACGTGATATCAGCCTGTCGCCATTCCTGTGGAAGTGTTCCGTTTTTCCAATTGTCGCTGCAGTATGGAGTGAGTTGCCGTATGGCCTGGTCGTCGAGGTTGCGTAGCAGTGCATAGTGAATGCCGTCTGCTCCGGGCTCTGTGTTACGTCTTATGCCTTGTAGGGCTGCCCTCACTTCTGTCTCTGCAATATCGCCGTCCAATGTGGTTTCTTCCTCGTGTGGATAGTCTTTGTACTCCGGACGGTGACCTGTAGCAATGTATCTCTGTTGCAGTGTTTGGAGGAGCGCCTCATCATCCATTTGTTCGTTTTGAATGATAGTGCGGACGGTTTTCGTTGTGTGCTTTTTTGTGTGCTTGAGCGTGTGTTGGTGGGCTAGTTGATTAAGCATGATTACAAAGACGGCGCCGAATAAAACAACACGTTGAGTGGGAGGGACTACGTTTTGTAACTACTTCGTGTGCCGTTAAGGCGGTCGCAGAGGTTGCGCCAATTGCTTTTAGTGAGGCTGGTGGCGTACTCTTCAGCTTCTGCTGTGATCCAGGAGATTCTTTGTTTCAGCCTACTGTTGTGCCGCTGCCTCTTCCATCGTTTTGTCAGGCCTCTTCGAACATCCCACAGATGGAGCAGATGTCTGTCCACATCCGGTGTCTCCGATGTTCCAGTAAGTTGCTTAGTGGCTGCTTTAAAATCTGCTTGTAGCTGTTTTGTCCACTCGTGTAGAGATGGCGCGTCGTGTTGTTGAGATTTGGTTCTGTTGCGCAGGAAAGCGTCCCAGTTCGTTATTTTAATTGGACGTTCTGGGGTGCGTATGGCCACCAGTTGAACTTCTGTGGCTAGAATGCTGTGGTCACTGCCCAGATTCTCCATTATGTTGTTCCAGGAGCATTGAGTCAACCCCTTGACCCTTGTTAGGTCAGGGCAGGTATCCCTGCTTACTCTGTTGCTCGTTCTGGTTGGTGTGTCAGGTTCGGTCAGCAGGGTGAATTGATGAAGGTTCATGGCGTGGGCTAGACGGCGGCCTTTTGGAGTTTCTGTTTGATACCCCAGGCTGGGTGGGACTCCTTGAAATCTCGCAGAATAATAAATTTTTTTGCTTGTTTACTAGCGGCCGAAAAAAGTTGCCCGAAGTCGTCTCCAAACGATTTGGGTGCACTGTAGATGTTAAGGAAAAACAAGCTGGTTTCATATAGATTCCTAAGTACAATTTCGAAGAACACATAAGGAATATGGGAGGTGTCGAGCGTGTGCTCGATCATTGTGATTTGTTTGGAAACAAGGGTGGCAGCTAGTGGTGGTTTGGTGGTGTCATGCTTGTCGGTGTATGCATTGTATGCATTGAGTGTCGGAGTGCAATGTACTTCTTGAAGTGCTATAACATCTGGTGGGTGAGGCTGTAGGGCTAGGAACTGTGTGAGGGAACCCCTCTTCCTTCTTTACCCTCTGCAATAGCATGGCCACACCCGGAAGCTGGTGGTAGTGCGTTTCTTAGGTTTGCTGGCCAAGATTGGTCGATACCGCCTCTCTGGGGAGGGTAGGTGTTGTTGTACGAGCCGGACGGGTATAAGGGTGTGACCTTCTTGGTTCTCGAGGGGCGTTAGTGTCATGTGAAAGTGGGTCGTTTTGATTACATTGAAATACAAGTTTCAACAGTTTCTAGAAATTTTGAATAACATTTGATGGCAGCGACATTGAAGGGTAGATCGTTCCACTCTTTGGCAGCTCGAGAAAAAAAAATGATGATTGAAAAGTGACAGTTCGGCTTCGAGGACGAGAAACTTGGAGTTGATGGCTGGTGCGCTGTGACATGCGTGACGATGTTGGCGTGATGTAAGGTGGGCGGCTTAGCGAGCTGTAAAAAAATGTGTGATAAAGAGAGAGCGTTGCGATACGACGACGAAAACCAAGACATGTCAGGCTAGATTGTGCGCTTAAGTGTGAAATTCTGATGTTAAGTGAATATGAAGAATGGATGAATCTAGTCGCACGATTCTGAACTGACTCGAGTGCATTGATATATGTTTGATGTGGGTTCCAGATGGCTGCGGCATATTCCAGTTGTGGTCTGACAAATTATTTGTATGCGAGTAGGTTGATGTGCTGTGGAGCATGACGAAGGTGACGCCTCATGAACCCAAGGGTCTTGTTCGCTGACGAAATTACGTTAGTCGCATGCGCATTCCAGGAAAGGTCGTGGGACAGGGTTTCGCCTAAGTACTTACAGGCTAGAACTGATTGTACTCGGACGTTTGCAATTGTGTAAGTAGAGAGATAAGCATTACGACGGCGGGAAATCAAAATAAATTTGCACGTGTTAGGGTTCAAGGCTATTTGCCAATGGTTGCACCAGTTCTGCACGTTATTACGGTCATTCTGGAGAGATGCTTGATCAGAGATGTTAGTCACAGTACGATAAATCACACAGTCGTCAGCCAACATGCGAATAGGACAAGATACGTGCAGCGGAAGATCGTTAATGCATATTAGTAAAAGAAGCGGTCCTAAGACTGGGCCTTGAGGCGCACCAGAAGTGACAGGAAGGGGTTCGGAGGAGAAGTTATAGACAAGGACGAACTGGGAACGATTATTAAAAAATTCTTTTATCTATTGTACTATGTGAGGATCCAAGTTCAATCTGGATAATTTTATTAGCAAGCGGTTATGAGGCACTGTGTCAAAAGCTTTAGAGTAGTCTAGAAAGATGGCATTGGTCTGAAAGTTGTTATTAAGATTAACGTGGAGATCATTAAGGAAGATATATAGTTGTGTTTCACATGAAAGCCCTTCACGAAAACCACGTTGCGAAGGATGAAAGAAGTTTACCGAGTCTAAGAAGTTCATGATATGCGAGTATATGACAAGTTACATGATTTTGCAAGGAGCACTAGTTAATGAAATGGGGCGGTAGTTAAGGGGAGAGTTTTTGTTACCTGCTTTGAATACTGGAACGACCTTTCCACTTTCCGATCATCCGGTAAGGCACCTGCAGACAATGATTGCGAGGACCACAGAGTGAAACATGCCGCGCATCTATGCTTAGTATTCATTAGGATCTTTGAGTTGATTTCATCTATACCAGAAGGTGTACATAATTTGTTTTTTTTTTTTCAATGATGTATAGTATACCATCTAAAAATACAATGGGTGACGTATGCGATGTTACGTTAGTAGGTAGTGGAAAGTCTGGAGTGGTAGTTTCTTCTGTAAACACGAAAAGAAAGCGGTGTTGAATATATCAGCGCACTCGGCGTCCGTGGCGATGTCGCCTGCTGCATTCGTCTCGCTGATAGTACGAGCTTGTTGGGGGCTTAAAATGCGTCAGAACTGCCGAGGATTTCGATTAAGTAGCTGGGGTAGGTCGACGTTATAAAAAGAGTTTTTAGCAGTGCGAACGGCACTCAGGTAGGTGTTCTCTGCCATGTAGTATTTTGACCATGCCCCGGTGCTCCTAACACGCGTGACTAGCAGAAAGCGACGTTTCTTTTGGTTTTCAAGCTTTTTAGAGCTCTGGTGAACCGTGGCTTATCTTGATTGGTTTGCATAGTTATTCTTGGTATATATTTCTTCACGAGTTCAATGATTTTGTTTTTAAATAGTGTCCAGTTTTCTTGAGGCGAGTGCATATGGAATAATGTCTCAAAGGTTGAAAAGGAGTCGCTCCACTCGTAATTAATAGCTTCGTAGTTCGCTTTATCGTATAGGCATATAGTTTTATTCGATTTTTGTTGTCGCATGGGTTGAAAGGTGAAGGCGGCATGGATTACTTTGTGATCGCTTACCTCACGGAGGTAAGTTATGGATGATAGACTGTCTGGATGGCTGCTTAGTATAAGGTCGAGTATATTAGATGTTTCTCTTGTAACCCGCGTATAGGCTCTAGCACGAGTTGAGTTAGACGGAAATTAAGACACACATTAAGAAATTCTTTAGCAGGATCATTCCCTATGATTAAAGCACTGATGTAGGTCTAGTTGATTTGCGGAAAATTAAGGTCACCAATAAGCAGGATCTCTGCGTTGGGGTGTTTTACACTAAGTTCGCTCAAGATGTTATTAAGTTTATGCGAAAAATTAGGAGTGTTCTGTGGTGGTCTCTAACAAACGCCCAAGAGAACAGTCCGCGGTGAAGCGTGGCGTAGCCATGTTGTTTCCAAGTCAGTCTCAATGGTTGGAAGAGAGCACGATAAAAGATGATGCGCGGTGATTAGCACACCACCACCTCGTGATATTTCGCGGTCTTTCCGGTAAAGGCAGAAATTCGGCAAGACAGTAAGAACCATGGTATCGGTACTATCGTCAGTCAGCCAGGTTTCAATTATCACCAAATTACTGTTAGACAACAGCAAATGTTATACAAAATATCGCGTTTAGGAAGGAAGCTGCGTGCGTTGGCAAAGAGTACGGAAAAGCAAAGGTTCGCTTGTGTCGATACCGTGGGGCAAGGGGCTTCCCCGCGCCGAGTTGGCTGCTATTGCAATTCTTTCACACTCTGTGTGCGTTCTTCAATAACATAGCGCTTATTGCCCATGAACAGAGTTTTAAAACGCAGGGAGTAAGGTGCTGATTTGCTTTTTGCGAATGCAACAAGGTGTCTGCGCGCAAATTGAACAGGACTTGTAAAATCCTCGCCAACGATGAAGTTAGTTCCTTTAAATTTGCGGCCGTTAGAAAGAACAAGATCGTTTGTGTTATGAAAGGTGAACTTCACTATTATGGGGCGGTTACGATTAGCTGCACGATTGCCCAAGCGGTGCGCTCGCTCGATTTCTTTCGGGTTAAGCGTGATGCTTATATGTTTGCGACAGCGGTCAATGATTACATCCTCCGATTGCGCGAACGACTCTTACCCTGAAGACTCATCAATACCATAAAAAATTTGATTGTTGCTGCGAGAGTGGTTCTCGACATCATCAAGACGCGCTTCAAGCCTCTGTATTGTGTGTGCTGCGCAGGCAGCATCATTCTTCACGCTTTCTATATCAGAACCCAAGGGGGCTAGGCTTTGGTAGTGGGTCTCCAGGATAGTCATGCGCATCGGAGATTGCTTTGTCATTTGTTAGTAACTGAGACTTGAGGCCTTCAATCCCGGTGATCTGTTGGAACTGACCTGCGTATAGGCTACTAAGTTCTTTTAGTACTGCTTGACTATCAGGTCCAGGGTTAGTTTCGATGTCACCCGCCAGCAACAATAAGGAGCGAAGAACATGACAGCACTGAACAACAAGGAAAGGCAGCAATGTGGGCCCGACAGCTGCAGTAGAAAGTACTTACTCGAACGCTTTGTAAAAAGACTATGATTTACTAACCTGCATGACGAACATTAGCGGGTCAGCTTGCTGTGTTGAAGCACAGCAGCCGGGCCCACAAAACGCCTCCGTCCGCGCCTGCTCTCTTATAGCTGATGTGTGAATTGATGACAGTGGCGATAGGTATTCCGCTCGCAAGTCGAGTGATGTTGCCAGGTACAGTGACGCTGCCAGACACAAGAACGGTGTCAACGGCCTGGAAACGATGCTGACATCCATGGGGTAGTAGAAGACAATTCTATCGAAGTCAACGTGCCAGGCACGATGCGGTTGGGGGACATCTGGAGAAACCGTAGCCAGGGAAGGGAGCAGAAGGTGGACGATCGCGTGAAGTGACACCTGCATGACGAACATTAGCGGATTAGCTTGCTGTGTTGAAGCACAGCAGCCGGGCCCACCTGGAACCATTTTGCTATCGCGTGTTAAGTGCTCCTTCTGCATACGTGACGAGTACGCTGTTCAGACTCCAACTCCAAGCGCTCTCTTCAGGTTATGGATGATCGTAATGTTTACATTATCACCGCCCAGCATGTGACCTCCACAGTCCAGCACCTGTGTTTTTGTTCCATAGGAAAGCATGCACAGCGCATACGCACAAACTGCGAAACGCTGCCGCAGCGGCGTCGGCCGGGATGCGCTAGAGCTACTGCATGTGGCTTTCCTGCGGGAGCCATACACAGTAACTCTAGGATGCGCGGAGGCGAGCGCCATCTGCTCGTGTTACAAGAAACCGAGCGGCGCGCACAAGCAAGACCACACCACTAGCAAGTGGTGGTGGAAAGCATTTATTAAACAAGAGATATGGGGACTCACGCAGGAGCCCTAAATACTAGGTGGAGTCCCTAGTCCGGAACCCCATTTGTCGAAGCCCTCAGCCTGGCCCTCTTTATCAAGGCCTTCTGGGCCTGAAGCTCTGAGCAACGAGGCAGGGCCGCCTCCCAGTCCTCTCGGGTAGCGTGGGGGTGAGGGGTGAGAGCTGAATTTCGCTGGCAGGCCCACACCAAGTGATAAGTGTCAGCCACCTCTACACAGCGTTGGCGCCTTGTGGGATCAAAAGGTTTCATTACTACCCTGCATAACATTGTGTTAGTGTATAAGTAATGTAGGGCGCGTTCATTCGCTTTCTGCAGTCCCTTAACTAGGGCTCGGTACCGGCGATGGCAATCCTTATAATAGGTGGCAATGTCTGAAAGTTAAGAGAATTCCGCCTTCTTGTCCCAGGTCCTCAGGGGCCAAAGGAGACGACCGGTAAGTGAGTGCTTGGGCTGCCGCATCAGTTGCTTCATTCTCTTGAAGGCCTTGATGGCCAAGAGTCCAAACCATACAGCGGGGAGTCGGATCTACATCCCTGCTGCAGTTTCGCAGTATTCGTTCGGCCAGTAGAGCGACCCAACCAACGTCGTCATTACGACGCGCCCCACGCGATTCCGTAAAGATATTATTAGAATTAGAGTCCCAGACAGCTAGAGCAATCGCTCCCTCCTCTGCTTGTGATGTGCTTACCCGGTGCACGAAAATCGAGGCCATTCACCTGTGCTTCCTGGTGTCTGACTGCTGCCGTATACCATCACCCGTGGTTTGGCCCAGTGACATCTACGGGGTAAACTCCGTTTGTTTCGATAGTGACGCTCCAAAGCTTCCGCCCTAGCTTGGCGGCGTCCACTCTGGTCTTCTCTATCCATCTTGGTTGGATGAGATCGAAGTAGGATGGCACGTTTCCATAGTTCTGGCACTCTGACCCTTTTCTGTATATGGAAATCGTGTTGGATGCGTAGTCGAGCCAGGAGTTGTTGGCCCGATCGTCTTTGGGAACACTTTTCTTGATAAGTCCTCAAAGTTTCATACTGGCGCTCTTCCTGTTTTCTTTTCGGGCTTCACCAAACACATTCAATGCCTGTTACCTCGGTTGTTTCAGAAAATACGACATGTTTGACTGATAGCTCTCAGGAGAATTCAGCCAGCGCAAATTTTCCAAATGGTAGGCTGCCACCCGGTGACAGCCGTTACCGTGATACGTTATTCCAAGTACGCATGCCACGTTGTCGCAGGAAGATGGTACACGCGCCAAGGAATGCACGTTTTTGCACACCGTCATCGTTTACTGGTCTCCAGCCTAGTATTAAAGAACGATGCTTTGAAGAATTGGGTTTTTAGAACGTTCCGCATTGTGAACTCATCGCTAACGCTGATACTGAGACGGTGTCTATATCTCTACAGGCGCCGAGCCAGTAAAATGTTTTGATAGAAATGAAACCACTTTACCGGCCCGGCGCCTTCTCTGTAGGCCTGTAGCAGCGCCAAAACAAACGGCTAATCTCTATAATTAAGACGAAACATAGCTTGCATTCTTGCTCAGCGTGAGATTAAACTAAGCAGTGGCTGATTTCACTATTTATTTTGTGCCGTAAGGTCGGTCAGAAAAAGAAAAGGTAAGTGCGAATGCGGATCACTGTGGGTGGTCTGGGTCATGTGGGCTTTGGTCTCGACGCTGCCATCTTGTTCCGTAGCCACGGCAGCCGGCGTTAGCATTCACGGATAATCAGCCGCATTACGACGCACAGCTGCAGAGGGCCTAATGTGTGACGTATTATGGTAACATATCGCGGATTACGGGAAGACAAAACTCTCTGGTACCGCTATAATCAAAACGTTACGTCCAGAACTATATTTTGCTGCGCAGGAATATTGACTGCGTACTCCTCTACCGTTGACAATTTACGCCGCATATTACTTGTGACAGAATACAGAATAACGCGTATTTCCGACTCTGAAACTCTTGCCTAATACATTTTTAAAGCGTTGCCTTTCTTAGATGCTACCTCAGTTTTGTGTTATCCGCGCCGTCCGCAACGCATGCCTTCGCAGCGCGCCAGAAGGTACTTCCATGGATGGAAGCGCACGCGATCAAAGGAACAGTACGGTAGAGTTCGGTGCGCAAAGCAAATTTCAATTCCTTGCAACACCAACAGCTGATGTTGCCCTCACTATGCATCACGGGCGGCGGAACCTGCCGAATGCGCCCGCAGTGTCGTACTGTATTTACTGCGCCTTTTCCTTCGTGAATCGGTGCGGGCGTTTGCCGCCGCGTCGCGTTAACCAGTCGCTGTTTACAGGGTTGTCGGCGGTGGTGGGTCGCTCGGTGCGGTCCAGCTGCGCCAGTGTATGCTTACAAACTTAAGGGGAAGTTTTAGCTCGGGCGCTCCTACCTAAATACATACACAATTCGTTTTTCTTGACAACCACTGCACCAATTTTGACGAGGTTTGTTGCATTTAAAAGAAAAAACCTAATATGTCATGACTGTTAGTTTCGAATTTTTTATTTAGGTCGTAAACATTTTATGAAAAATTGGCGAAAATGTAATATTTTAAGAAAATGAAACTATCAAGTTTACAACTCTGCAACTCAGCAATGAAAACTGATATCACAATTTGTGAATTGCATGTAATAGTACATCTAAAGCGGACAAATTTGTCATGTTACACATAAATCTAGAAAAAAATTCAGTTATATGGAATACAGTCTTTGCCGAACCGTTGTACATAACGTAAAAAATTCACGTATTACATAGATTGACATGTACAATTTGTCCGATTTGAACGATCTAATGGCTGCCGTTTACAGAACCACGATAAGTGTTTTTGATACGCAGCTATTAATTTGTAAACTTTGTGCTTCTATATTTTTCGAACTTTCGAATTTTCGAAAATTGTTTTTACAAAATTCAGGCCCTAAATCGAAATTCCGCTTCCAACAGTCACTAGAATTTACGTTTATCTCTCAAATGCAACAAATTTCATTGAAAGCTGTCAAGGGGTTACCTCAGAAAACGTTTTTGGCGTTTTACATGTATTTGAATAGGCCGCGTCGTTGTGGAGCCCGAGCTAAAGCTTCCTCTTAAGCCTGCGAGTACTCGAGCGTTGGAGAGGAGCGTATTTGTATAAACCAGAACATTATAAGGTACTCGTTGCACTGGGTAGTCGTGGAGGAAGAAAAACCCGAAGCGATTCTCAAAGCTCGAGATTGGGAGCGGAAACGTCTTACCCGGCCCATAGCTAACGCTTGCAGTGAAAGAGAATAGCGCAAACCAGGACGACTACAAAAAGAGAGGAACACACACAGAAGCGCTTGTTTAAGCTAACGCGAACGTTTAAGCGTTACCTTAAGCGTTCGCATTACAAACGAGTAACCGCCGCTTAACTTTTTTATCGTTCTTTAGCCAAGAATGTTCGATAAACAGTATTCCACACCGTGCACATGAATTCGTCTTGCTGTATACACCGCGAAAGAAAAATGCTTCGTTTATTTTTCATTTGATCAGGGTAACTTTTGGTAAATGGCAAGTAGTCTTTTCAAAGAAAACAGCGCAAGTAGAAATTATTTGGGAGCTAGTAGGATTTCCGTGTCTCTTTGGCGCCAGTGTTTGGCGCTGACCTGTATAATAAATACAGAAGATAACTTCTTTCTCACCGGCATGGCCGACACCAAACGCTCTTTATTTCTCGCTTGTGCCTTAAATTCTTATCCTGTAGCTGAAATATGTAAATCAGCGTTCGTACTAAAGCAGCTCGTTAGGTATTCATCAAACGAGTGCATTTTGCTGTTCTTGACGGATCCTTTCGGCAGAGCAAAAATGATCTGTTTCATGCATAGATATAAACCCAGAAGACGCAAGCGCAGGCACCACCAAACATACAAACCGGGACAAATAGATTCAGAACGACGTGCTCTGCGAGGCGCTTCCCGTTTCCTTCTAAGTGCGTGCTGGGCCTACCAAAAGAGACAAAGTGTGAGAGCTAATAGAGTGGGTTGCTATCACTCGAATTCGAGGCATGTTTTGACGTTTGTTTCTTTAGCCATGCCTCCGAGCTTGCCGATTCGGCTTGTGAACCTGAAAAAATCAAGGCTAACCCGATTGCGATGGGACGGCAAAAGAACTCGCCGACGGCGGTACGACAGACCCGAGAAGGATTTGTGGATGAAAGGCGAGCGACGAAAGAAGAACGCTAGAGAGGCCGGCCAATAAAGTGCAGACATGGAGGTAATTTGCATAATGTGCTGCAATCAAGGACGCCAGGGAAGAACGACGTGTTCTACTCTGCCGGAGACGGGTACACGTCGGGCACATCTGTAATCGAGGGATTCCTGAGGAGCAGCCTCGGTTTCATCAGCGCGCTTCCAGCTGTGTGTAGGTAATATGCTTCGCCGCAGAGCTTGCATATTAGGGTAACTTAAGAGCCGCGTGCTTTCCTTTCGTTTTAATAAATGTTACGGGCTTACATCGAAATAATTTCCAGACTGCAAGTTTAATAATTCGCGTGCGATACCCACGACGATCGTGTTTGAAGATCACGGGGGTAGTAAAAATACCGAGCATTCAGCCTCTGATTGGCGTGATGAATTTGACGTTGTACTCATTATCGAAGCAAAATGGTTCTGCTCAAAGCTTTATAAAAATGCAGAAACCCTTTGTGAGGAGAAATTCTTCGTACAATATTTTATCTACCTTTTGCCACCCGCTTATGGCAGTATCATCAATACATAATGGTTGAATTGGAGCCGCAAAGGCGTTTTTTTTTTTACCTCTAGAGGCAATATTGCGTTTAGATTTCAGCGGCCTAATCAGGCTACATTCTAGCATATTTTTTCCGAACTTTCAGGAGAGCGCGTCGAAAAGCCATGGTGGGAGCTTCCTGGTTCGACCATGTCGGAGAGTCCTGCAACAGATGCCGGCTGCGTGCGCAGTCATTTTATGACGCATCTAGCCAACAGCCAGTGCAGTCTCTCTGCGGAACAAGCCGCTAGACTACGGGCATGGAATTGGTACACCACACAGAGAAGCCGTAGGCGACGACTTGAAGTACCTTGCATAAAATGAAGGTCTTGCTCTAGCATGTAAAAAATATATGCAGATGCAACGCGCATCTTGAAATTTACGTAAAGTGGAACTGTATGCTATAGATATGCCCACTTCATTCCTGCGTTGAAATATTTATGACTGCTATATTGGAAAAAGAAATATTAGCCAACGAGAGAAAATTTAGTACGAACGGGGGGCAAATTTTATGTCCGATGCCTGTGCGCACGAAGGAAAATGCATGGGGACAATGTATTGTCTTTGCTAAACATTATTTCTGCAAGGGCTCGAAAGCGCTATAAGGCCATTGTCCGCTGTGTTTTTCAGTGTTCTAGTGGAAGTGCTCGAGACACCAGGTGCACTGTCGTTTAAAAGAGAGGCCATGTTATAGGATATGGTAGAAGAATGTGCAGCGCTTCTCAGTTGAATGAAAACGCTGCACAAAATTTCTGACTACTCCTTTTGTTTCTATTTCATGCGTTCCGGGTGGTACGTAGTAGCTTTTCCCGGTGTCCTGGGTCATCTAGACAAGGCACCTTATTCACATTTGGGGAAAATAAGCGCTAAAGCTGACGTGTGCGCCAAGTTCAACTAGTGGGGTTAAATATGGCCTTTGCAGTAAATTAGTTATTCAGATGCTCGGGAGCCCTATAAGTGTGTTTTATGAACGGGTGCGGAATTTAGTCCAATGTCCTGAGAAAAAATAGCGAATACGAGGCATTATTACGGTCGATGCGCTCGCGAAGGTAAATATGAATGGCTGAAGCGCAGCCTTTTCGAATTCCTTCATCAAAGGATCGAAATGAAGATGCATGCCTGCATTAAGTGGAGTGGAGCACCTGAAAGGATGCAATTTTTTCGCAGGTACGCTCACACACACAAATTTAGATTGAGTTGATAGCGGATAATGGTATAAGAATTATGCATGACATGTTGTGAAGCGCTAAGAGACGCCTAGACGACGTCGAAATGGCGTCAAAAACATGGGAGCACGTGCCCCGTGGAGCCTGCATCACCTACAACAAGGAGGACACTCGTGGCGCAGAAACAAAAAGCAAATCAAGAAGAAAACTACGGATGAGCAAGCGCCACAACTGAGCGCGCAGCGAATCGGCAGATACCGCGAGTGGTTTGTGCAGAGGAGACACCATCAGGTCGGCAGAGCACACGGAGCCGAGAAGCGCAGCAAGGAAAACGCGTTCGCTTGGGTCGGACGTCAGCGTTTGGGAGGCGAACAGCTGTCGGAGAGACCTGTGGTCGAGCGCCAACGCACGAGGGGACTTCTAAACGGCGCGTCTTCCGCTCCCGTCAAGCAGACGACGAAACCGGGTCTGCCGGAGCTAACCTGCCGTCTACGCTCGTGCCTTTCATCGAACAACGTGACACCAGCCAAACTGTGAATCCACTGTGATAGTCGCACTGAACGCTTTGTATGGACGCGTGGTCTCCCTTTCCGCATGCCTTGTGCCCTTGGACTTGCATTTTGTATACGTTAATATGTGTTTGTGTGCGGAGATTGCTGCCGTTCCTTCCTTGTTGCCCAAGGAGGCGTCTCTGACTCACGGAACTAAGCCTGCTCCCCGAAATACGCTGTAACACATGTTAATGCGCGATCAGCTTCGTAATCTTGGGCCCCCCAAGTTTCCGTTCTAGTGATTCTAGCTCTGCTTGAAGGATTACAACGAGGCGTGCGAGAGGGCCCACCAAGGGAGCCGAAGAAACACTCTCGTGCACACGTATCAATAGAAAAATCCAGAAACGAAATGAAACCAGAGGAAGAAGACAAGGATGTGCTTCATTTACGCGATCCTTTTCGAACTTTCAGCTAATTGTAGTGTATTTTGCAAAAAAATGTATAAAATAAATATGGTTTCAAACTTTGGAAACACGAAACAGGAAAAATTCTAGCTATCTAATGACTTCGTTTGTTTCTTGCCGATTGTTTCTTGCGAAGTACCGATTGCGATAGCAGCTTAGTAGATAGCTGTACGAAGTGAGGATAGTAGCGAGTTGCGTCAGCGAGTTGCAGACGCGAGCTCGTAACTCCGGACCTTCTCCAACTCGCTGACGTTTCGCCGCCGCTTCATCGTTGCGACATTGGGGATTGGACCGGAGTCGTCGCATCCGCTCTCGAGTAGCGGCGGGGCGGCTTTCGCGTCGCGCTTCCTTCTGTCTCGCCATTCGTCGGAGACCCGGCTTTTCCGTCGGCGCGGCGGCGGAACGGAGCTACTTTTATACCCCCGAGGTGACGTTTGCACTGTGTGGTTGTGCCATCGGACTATGACGATAAAAGAAATGACTGGCACTGAAAATAAAACAACACGTCGTACATACTTAATGACCGAGTGTTCATTGCTCTTTGGGGGGCTATCGACACCACCACGCAGAAAACTTAGCCGAGCCACCAAGCATAACCATGCGTAAACTTAGCCGAACCAAGAATAACCTAGGTGGGGCCGCCAGCTTCGCCGTTTGCCCAGTCTTCGCGCCACTAGTGCGAAGATGCCCTAAATTTACTTTTATGGTCTCTTTAAAACGTCCTAGGGATCCTAGTAATCAAAGGGACTACCCATCGGACTGGCGACCCGTGTTGGTTTTTGCTTGCATCTGCATTAGAACTGTTTGCGCTATTAACAGACGTGCGTAGTGTTTTCTTTCTTTTTTTTTTTTTTTTGCAGACGCGGCTACGGATTTTTTCGCGGCTATGTATATGCTGTACGCGCGTGTGTTTTTCTTTTCATAATCAGTACGAAGATACAACACAGCATCTGTGGTCTACGGTAGGGCATTAGCCTGCTGCGCTTTGGGACTGTTGTATGAAATCCACAAGGGAAACATTATTTTTTCAGCGAAGCTGTCTATGGCTAGGATCCGGAATTTTATGGCATAGGCACGGAATAAGTCTCCCCTAAAAACCCTCGCTTAAAATACTCTAAAAAGTGAGAATGAAAGAGCCAGCAACAAAAGCAAATACATAAGGCCGCTGGCGTAGGAGCTCGGTTTAACGGCTACCTATGCCTAAAACGGCGCTTCGTCACAGCTGTGTGTCTGTGAATGTGACGTAGTGCGTGACGAAGTGTGCGCCTGATAAGACGATAAAGGGGCATTTTCAGTACCATTTTGCAAGAAATTAAGGCCACGCGTGATCCGGTACGCTTGAACAGCAGCGTATGTACGAGGAGCGAGAGCAGCGGCGGTAGAGAGACCGTCGACGTCGTGCTAACCCGGCGGCCCAAGAAGAAGAGCGTGCCCGCGATACGTAATGCAACAACCGACGGCGCATATCGCGACGCCGAGAATGCCGCAAAGAGACGTCGAGGGTACGGTATGGGGATTCGACGGCGCCTTCGCAAGGTTCCAAAGAGGCTTTCTCGGTCGGAACTTCGGATCAAGCTGCCGTGTATGTGATCGCCTGTGGTTCGATAATGACCTCTCCGAAGTCAGCGACATACGGTCGGAATAGCGACGGGAGCGACGGCGGTGGAAATGCTGACGTGGTGCTTTCCCGCGGCGAGAACGTTGGGGAGTTTTGAGTCTGCGGCACGTGTAAGGAGGTGCTGATGCTCGGTTCACTTGAACGCGCGGTTCCGAGTACCCTTCAACATGTACTGCATGTACCCGCATGTGCTGGCGCATCTTCCGAAGCTCGACGCCGATCGGATCAGCTTCGCTGGTCATCCACCTTCGCAGAGTGGAGTGGCTCATGAAGTTTTTTGTTGTTTCTTGATAATCTTTACTTGGTGAGACAGACGATGATGGCACGCGAGGGTACATGGAGGCAAAGAAAGAAAGCTCGCATTTCAATTTTGATTGGGGACAGCATCCAGCAGTAAATTAGAAAAAAAGAAGAAAGAAATCACATCATTTTCATAACGCCATACCATTTCGCACCTCCCTATACGTTAAACACTCTGAGGATTAAAAACGATAGCAACATTTCACGGTAGTAGTTGGTGCGGCGGAGTGGTCGTTTTGGTGTACCGACACCCAGACATTAGGGTCCCCCGCTCTAAAGCAGATTAGAACTCTCTAGGACTTTTTCGGTGACATTCTTCGCGATATCGAGAAAGAAAGCTTCGCAGTCCCGCCTGACCGACGAAGTATTGAAAGTGATCGCAAGGTTTAGCGTTGAGTTCGAGCTTCTCGGATGGTATCTTAACCATAAGCGGGTGGAACAGCGCCCTAGTGACTACCAAAAGCGCCCCACAAGGCTGGTGCAGCTAGGCTACGTGCTAACGACAAGACTTATATGTATCACCTCTAAGCTGGCGCAGTATTCTTCGATAGATACGTTGATCTCGTAGCACCCTAAAGTGGCGTGACGAGGAGCACTGCTGTAAGAGTTGAGGAGGACGTCGGGATGAAAAACTGGAGGTTTATTTACATTATTTACAGTGAGACGACCAAGAAATTAACAGTCATAGAGTCATTACGGGCCGGCAGCAACTCGGACGCCGCGGCCCGTGGCAAGGAGCTCGAAAGAGATGAATCAAAGAATGCTCCCTTGCTGCTCCCGGTCTCTGGCTTTTAAGCCCTTCGGTGTCTCGAAGTCACGTCACGTTCGGCCAATCGGCGAGCCTGCTCAGGTGACGCCATTTTCGGCCAATCGGCGAGCCCGCTCAGGTGTCGTCATTTACGGCCAATGGTAGGCGCCCGTGCCATTGTGTCACACCCGGCGGAGAGGGTCGCTCCTTGGGCCCCGATTGTCCGAGGAATTACTTCTTCTCTCTGCGGTATTGCCTTCCCGGCTTGCAATGCGCCGTCACAATAGGCGGATGGGGGCGATGCTGCCAGGGTTTCACGGTGCATTACAGCCGTCTTGCTTCGGGACCCACTTTACCTGGAACAGTGCCAGGCTCTCGCTTCACTTTCGGGAAGAGTCAAGCCGTGAATAGCTCCACCTGCGACACACGAGGTGGGGGACGCCAACTCGTTTGCACGTGCCGCGCTTCGGGAATGTGGTATATGTGCTTCTGCGCTCCTTAATTAGCTGTGGCGCGATTCGATGTGGTCTGGTGAACTCGAAGGAGGCTCAGGAAAAGGTCCCGTATCT
Source organism: Dermacentor variabilis (assembly GCF_050947875.1). Classification (NCBI taxonomy): domain Eukaryota; kingdom Metazoa; phylum Arthropoda; class Arachnida; order Ixodida; family Ixodidae; genus Dermacentor; species Dermacentor variabilis. The sequence continues at coordinate 2,462,352 of NC_134572.1, read as the reverse complement.
AACACCGCCGGTGGCGTTGCAGATGTCGCACCTCGGCAGCGGTGCGCGCGATGAGACCGGCGAGAAACCGTCCGCGTTGGCGTCAATTGAAGTTGGCTCGATGTTTGCTCCCTGTTCTGCTCAGGCACGTGCCTTCACAAGGCGTCTCAGCAGGAACGCTACGCACGTGCCAGTGCCTGCGTGAAGGCACAATGCTGCCCTGGCTACGCCATCGAACGGAGCTCCGTCGACGGGGCGTCCACATCGCTTTGATGTTTTTGCAGCGAAACACGTTCACCGCGAGAAAGGGCAACGTCGGAGTGGTCCACACTGGCTGAGATGTATCTTTACCCGACTTTATTATTTATTTATTTATTCGTTAGAAAAAAATTGAACGACTTTTAAGCTTCGCTTTCAAACATCCCTGACTGCTTCTCACACTTCACGGCAATTGCAGGTTATGGAACCATATTGTTTACTGAGAAACGCAGGTGGCAAATGCTATTCACCAAGGCGAGCTCTCTGGTAGAAACGGCGTCTCTTGCGTGGGGTGATGTCGGAGGTTGCGCACAACTCCACCAAGAAAGTTACATAATTTTCAGGTTTGTAATATTGTTTCACGCTTCTAATATTTCAATCTGAGAAGATTTTACTTAAAAAGAATGCACTATCAGTCTTTTGTTTCATGACATCTGTAGGCTGTCATTCTCAAAATTCCGAGGAATAACTTTGTCAAGAATGTAAGACAAGGCACGAGCAACTTTAATGATAGAATTATCTGGCAATATAAACCGCATATACCGCATGTCATATAGCAAGGCTTGGCATGTGCATATAGCTAAATATATAGGGGAATTCCCACTCACGGGGACGCCGGACGCCGACGCCGGGACAGTATTTTCTGCAACACGGGGCCCTTAACGCTATTGAGTTAAAACTCAAAGGCGTTAGGACGAAAGTTTGCAGTCGCCGTTTGTCTTCGTCATTTCCTGCGCTTGCCCCCCGATGTGTGCTTTGATCCACATAAACAGATAAACACATAAACTAGCCCTCTGCGAGCGGTGCATGTGCCGCCGATAACGGAACAGCGCGAAGACGGTGAGTTAGAGCATCCGTATAATTGCTCTCGCAGTTAAAGTAAGGAACGCTGGCGGCGGCGTTCTCTTTCACAGCTGATGAGCACTGATACATGTCGTACAAAGCGCAAATGCATATAAATGAAGCAGTTTGCTGGCGATGCTCTGAACCGCAGCACGACCCTCCGAGGAATTGACCCGCCGTGAGAAAATTGGCTGTTTCGCCCGAAGGCTGAAGTATTGACAATGATGGCAATATTTGGCACTTAGCGATGCTCTCGAGCTCGTTGGCCGGTGTTCTAACGTTAAGCCGTGCCACATCATGGCTCGATACAGCACCCGAGGTAACTGCTGCTGTGCCGTAGTAATATATCCCCGCAACCACCAGGCATCTCACATTGCGAGGTTATCAGAAGCATCGCCAATGGCACTAGAGGCTACGAGCAACGATGATGCACGAGATGCATTCGGTGATAAACCGTCGGCCGTTGCCTAGCTTTACATTTACTCCTCGCTCAGACCACTGTATGCGCCGTGGTGTAGTAGGCACATAGCTGCAAAGCAGACGCACTATACTCCATCTCACAAGTGGGTTGCTGCGCGGTGTAAGCTACCAAGCGCGCGGCGGCGCTGTCCCAGCGCAGCGCCAAATAGTGCGGCCATTGCACGTTCAGTTCCTTGGTCTACTCCCTAAGGTAGGTATTATTGTGCCCCCCCCGCAGGGGCGTCTGCGTAAGCCGGCGTTTGGTGTGTTGCGACACCACGTACCCGAGCACACGAGGGTTGGACCCTCCCGCGTGTAGCCGTGCGCGGCTTAGCCGTGTCCGGGGAAAGGGGGGTCCTGGAGGTGGAGCCGATGCCAGGTGTTCGGACCTTTAAGGCCCTTCGGCGGAGGCAACGCACCTCTTTGGCCTCTCCTTCACGTAGACGGCACCCCCGGACTGACCCACCCGGGGGAATTCGGCAGTCGCCTTTTCCTGTCCTCCTCTCCAATCTTCGTCTTTCTCTCTCGCCTTTTTCATCTTTCCTGTCTTCTCATCACTTCTCCTCACTTCCTAGTTTCCCGGCGGCAAGGGTTAACCTTGTGTAGCTAGCCAGCCTTGGTTATGCTGTATTTGGTTATAGCAGCGATGTACGGCTGGCGTTGGCAGGGTTTCTCTAGCAGGAACTCTTGTCACGTCCCCCTGTTGGGCTCCATGGTGGATGGTCGGCATCGCGGCCGAAAACCCAACTGTACTTATGGCAAACGCTTTTCCTAAACTCCCTGATCGCCCTCAGAAACGAGGGCGCACCGAAGAGATCTTTCAGTTTTTCGGACGCCAAGTCCACAATTTTCCTCGTTTGCATGTGATCCAGGCAGAAAAAACCAGCTAAACAAGTGCGAACAATCTCCCCGTTCCTTGTATCTAAGTCTCTTACCGAAGTTTTTGGTCCAGGATATAAGGTGTCGAGGATGGCTAGCGGTGACCTCCTCTTGGAGCTCCGCGATCAAAAGCAATTTGAGAAACTGCCTCAGCTAGTATCATTTGGGGAGACCCAAGTAGTAGTAACCCCGCACCGCACGATGAATACCTCACGCGGCGTTGTCTCGGACGATGATTTGCTGGAGCTCACTGAGGCTCAGCTCTTGGAGGGCTTCAGCGAACAGAATGTTATAAATGTCCGAAGAATTAAGATGAGGCGAAATGGAAAAGAAATCCAAACGAAACACCTGATACTCACTTTCGGTTCAAGTGTCCTCCCCGAGTCCATCGAGGCCGGTTATATCAAACTTCGTGTTAGGCCATACGTGCCCAATCCTCTTAGATGCTTTAAGTGCCAAAGGTTCGGCCACAGTTCACAGAACTGTCGAGGCCGGCTGACATTTGCCAAGTGCAGTGACACTGAACATTCCTCCGAAACATGCCAGAACACTTCACATTGTGCCAACTCTGATGGCGAGCATGCCGCATACTCGCGGTCCTGCCCGTCATGGAAAAGAGAAAAGGAGATTGTGACAATCAAAGTCAAAGAAAACATATCTTTCAAAGAGGCACGTAGGCGGGTATCATACCTGTCTAAGAGCAGCTTTGCCGATGTGGCGCGTAAGGGGGCAGCGTCACAACGGCCTCCGGCAGCTGTCCGACCCACAGGCAGTGAGTCGGCAGGTACGCCATCTGCCCCCGCGGCGGTTGCAGCTAGCGCTGCTCCGTCAACACAGGAGAGGCGACCATCGACCGCGAAGCCCAACTTCCCCGGCCTCTTTTAGCGCTGGCAACAGCCGGCGCAGCCAAATCCCGCTGGGTGCCCCATCGACCTCCGGGCTGGTGGGCGCAGGGGTCTTGCCCTCCAAGGCAGGACTCTCTCTTGTAACTTCTCGCTCGCAAGAGCACGTGTCCGGCGCCTCACAAGAGGCAATGGACACTACACCTGTCCTCAAGGCGAAGCAAACGCCTAAGGATCGGCGAGGCGCCCTCGAACGCTCCAGAAAGGGCAGAACCCCCGTTACAGGGCCTCGAAAGCGCTCTGTAGTCTAAGGCATAATTTCCGTTTTTGTACACACAGCACTACTTTAAATATGGACACACAAATTATTCAATGGAACATCAGAAGTCTCCTTAGAAACCTTGATGATTTGCAAGAACTCATCCACCAACACAATCCAAAAGTGCTGTGTTTACAGGAAACACACTTAAAACCAAAACACACAAATTTTCTTCGACAGCACGTTACTTTTCGGAAAGATCGCGATGATGCTATCGCTTCATCGGGCGGTGTTGCCATTGTAATTCAGCAAAGCATAGCACGTCAACGTTTACAGCTACGAACGGCCCTCGAAGCAGTGGCGGTTCGAGTTGTCCTGCTAAACAAACTCATCACTATTTGATCGCTTTACATACCCCCACTATACAAATTAAACAAACCTGAATTTCAGTCCTTCATAGATGAATTGCCAGAACCTTACGTTGTTTTTGGCGATTTCAATGCACACTGCACATTGTGGGAAGACTCTCATATCTATGCGCGAGGTTGTCTCGTTGAACAGTTCCTTTTTTCTTCTGGAGCGTGCCTTCTAGATAAGAAAGAACCCACATATTACTCTTTTGCAAACAGATCCTTTTCGTCAATAGATCTTAGTATAGTTTCCGCGTCTATACTGCCCGAACTCAAATGGAAAGTTACGAGCACTCCTTACGGGAGCGATCACTTCCCCGTACTGCTAAGAACATCTAAAGAAAATGAATTTCCCCCACAACCTCCTAGGTGGAGGATAGATACAGCCGACTGGGAGAAATTTCGAACTTTATGTAGCATCTCATGGGCTGATATGTCTTTAGAAATTGATGCCGCTGTGGAGTATATTACAGCGTTCATAAGAGATGCCGCATCTAAATGCATATCTGAAGGAAGTGGCTTGGCATGCAGACGGCGTGTCCCGTGGTGGAATGACGAATGTAGGATTGCTCGTAAGAAACAGAACATAGCGTGGGGGTTGCTACGCGCTTCCCCCACTGCAGAGAATCTTATCAACTTTAAGAAAGTAAAATCTCAAGGCAGGAGAACCCGCAGGCAGGCCAGAAGAGAAAGTTGGCAGAACTTTTTATCGAGTATTAACTCGTTTACAGATGAGGCCAAAGTCTGGAACAGGGTAAATAGAATTATAGGTCGACCAACGTACTCACTCCCTCTGGTAAATACACAGGGCGATACACTGCAAGATCAGGCAGACTCACTTGGGGAGCACTTTGAGAGCGTGTCAAGTCCAACAAATTATTCAGAATCCTTTCTCAAATACAAACAAATAGAATAATGTAAGCCACTCATAAGAAAATGTCGAAAGAATGAACCTTACAACTGTCCTTTTAGTATTGCCGATTTCAGAGCTGCCTTGAGATTATGCAAGAGCTCCGCACCGGGTTCTGACAGAATCATGTATGAAATGATCAAAAACCTACACAATGACACCCAAGTTACACTACTCACAATTTTCAACACTATTTGGGCTGCAGGATGCTTTCCAACTGCATGGAAAGAAGCAATTGTGGTCCCTGTTTTGAAGCAGGGGAAAGACCCATCCATGGCGGCAAGCTATCGCCCGATAGCTCTTACAAGCTGCCTGTGTAAGGTTTTTGAAAAAATGATTAATCGCAGACTCATACATTTCCTTGAACTCAACAATATACTTGATCCCTATCAGTGTGGGTTCAGAGAAGGCCGGTCGACAACAGATCACCTTGTACGCATTGAAGGATATATTCGGGACGCATTTGTACATAGGCAGTTTTTCATGTCAATATTCCTTGAAATAGAGAAGGTATATATATGACACAACATGGCGCTACGGCATCTTGCGAGACTTCTCGGAAATGAGCATCTGCGGCAATATGCTGAAAATAATTGAAAGCGATTTGTTGAATCGCATCTTCCGAGTGAAAATCGGCAACGTATTGTCGCGACCTTTCACACAAGAAACAGGTGTACCACAGGGAGGCGTGCTGAGTTGTACGCCCTTCATCGTGAAGATGAACACGCTTCGTGCTTCGCTACCACCTGCCTTTCTTTATTCTGTCTACGTTGACGACATTCAAATCGGCTTCAAATCCTGTAACCTCTCAGTACGCGAGAGACAGGTGCAGCAGGGCTTGAACAAGATTTCCAAGTGGGCAGACAAAAACGGTTTTAAAATCAACCCCCACAAAAGCTCTTGTGTTCTTTTTACAAGAAAGAAAGGCTTGTTTCCGGATCCTTCCTTAGAACTGTGTGGACACCAAATACCTGTCAACAAAGAGCACAAATTCCTGGGTATTATACTTGACTACAGACTCACTTTCATTCCACACATTAAATATCTGAAAGAAAAATGTCTAAAAACAATGAACTTAATGAAACTTCTATCCCAGACTACATGGGGTAGTGACAGGAAGTGTTTAATGAACCTATACAAGAGCCTAATTCGGTCTCGATTGGATTATGGTGCTGTAGTATATAACTCTGCCGCCCCGAGCGCGCTAAAGATGCTAGATCCTGTTCACCGTCTAGGTATCCGGTTAGCCACTGGCGTATCAGAACAAGTCCGATTGAAAGCTTATACGCGGAATCAAATGAATGGTCCCTCCATCTACAGAGAACTTTCATCAGCCTTACATATTTCCTAAAGATACAATCCAATCATCAACATCCATGTTTTCACACTGTTAACGATATGACCTGCACTATACTTTTCCATAATCGCCCCTCTGTAAGAAAGCCTTTCTCGCTTCGAGTGAGGGAGCTTAGTGATGAAATGCGTGTCCCACTCCTCGAGCTTCGCCTAATGCATCCAAACAAGTTGTTACCGCCTTGGCAGTGGCAGGTCATAGAATGTGACATATCCTTTTTAGAAGTAACAAAACACGCACCAGAGATCGAAATAAGAACTGATTTCCTAGAACTCCAGCACAAGCACTCCTGCGCAGAGTTCTACACGGACGCTTCGAAGTCTAATGCCGGGGTGTCGTATGCTGCCGTCGGCCCATCCTTCTCAGAATCCGATGTACTACATCCGGAAACAAGTATAATTACGGCCGAGGCCTACGCATTACTGTCTGCTGTGAAGCATATAAGAAAATCAAAACTCCAAAAGTCCGCGATATATACAGACTCCCTAAGTGTCGTGAAGGCCCTGATGTCACTCTATACACACAAAAATCCAGTACTTAATGAACTATATTCCGTCTTGTGTATAGCGTACAGATCTAACCAGCCTATCATTATATGCTGGGTGCCTGGCCATAGGAGCATTGAGGGTAACGTTCTGGAGGACGAGATGGCCACGTCTATAGCATCGCAAGCTGTTAACCCTACCGCTCAGGTGCCTGTCACAGTTCTGAGGCGTTACTTGCGAAGGAGGCTGCGAGATCATTGGCAACACATGTGGGACGCGGAAACGGATAATAAGCTCCACCTGATAAAACCACAGTTAGGATTCTGGCCCTCGAATACAAAATCACGCCGTACAGATGTCCTATTCTGTCGTCTCAGAATAGGACACACGTTTGGCACCCATAATTTTCTACTCACCGGAAGTGAGCCTCCAACCTGTGGTAGATGCGGGGAGAGGCTGACCGTACTCCACGTCCTCCTGGAGTGTCGGGAAGCCGAATCTGAGAGAAAGAGACATTTTTCATTAGCATACCGACAGCGCATTCCTCTTCATCCTGCAATGCTTCTTGGTCCAGAACCGCTTTTTAATACAGACACAGTCCTGGGTTTCCTCAGAGATGTCGTCTTACATGTTATTAGTCCCATGCATTCGTAGCGCCTCCTCTCTCCAGAGGATGCCACTGCGGTAATTGTTTTGCATAGCTCATGCCTCCAGGCCCTTGTGCTTCAAGGGCTATAAGGAGGCAGTAGTGCTCTAGCATTACTTATAATCTGATATATTTTACCTATTGTATCGTTCTTTTTATATGCATCTAAATGTTCATAGTACAAGTCATACGTCGTCGCCATAATTTTATTATACAGATTTTACGCACTTTAGCGCGCATATTCTAAGGCCTCTTTACAGCCACGTCACACCAATTTCACAGTAGTCATAATTACACAGCAAACTCATTACCACAGACATGGCGCTCTCTGGCCACACCTGGCCCTTGCGCCGTAAAACCCCATACATCTTCATTATTGTGCCTATAGACGTAACTTAAGACCCACAAGGAGGCCTTCATCTTGATTATTTGGAGCTCCTTGGCGTTAGTATAGCAATTTGTTTTTCTTTTCTTCTTTTTTTTCTTTTTTTTCCGCCAAGACCATTAAAGAAAAGCACCTTGCCCATTTGAATGTTAAGTTGCAAATATGTCGGAAATTAATCCACTTGTTTAGCACTGATTTGAGCCTGTTGTTCAGAAAGTACTGAGAGCTTTTTTTTGCCTGCAGTTAAACGAACGTAGGAAGCAAACGAAAAAAAAAACGAAGCGGAGCCTCCCTGCGAAGTAGTGCGCCTTCATTAGCGAACATGGCGTCCGCCGAAGCAGTCGCCTCGTGTATGCCGCTCTTCCAAAGTGCAATGTTTCCTAAAAGAGACGAAGGCGTCAGCCTTAACGTCTTAGAATCGCTTCTCAATGAGTGCGGTGAAGGAGTCAGCATGAATTTTCTCGTCTAGAGGACAGCACAACCCACGAAGGTAAGCGAGCGGAAGCTGTGCGAGTGGGTGTCAGAGAAAGAAAGGGCAAGCAGAGTGTTGACACCAAAGAAGCGTTCTTTCAGAAGAGGTCGTGTGTTCACAAAAAAAGCTGGACGATTTTCACCTAGGGTTGTCGTGAAGGCTATAGTGCGCATCCTTTTTCGGTGAAACCAGATCCCTACTGTCGCCGTGCTGATGCACCACTTTGACGGGGACAGCGAGCTGCTATCCGTACCGACGGCAACTATGCACATGATGAAGAAGCTCGGCATCCGATACAATAAGCGGTCTCGGAATGTACTGCTCATCGAAGTTGGTTGTTGGCGTTCGTGTTGTCCACTTCTCTACTCTTGTGTCCTGTCTGCACCCCTCACCTTTTTGCATAATATTTAATATTGAAGTGCTCATTTCTATGAACACGCCAGGCAGTTATGAGACACTCGAACTACTTTTGATCGCCGAAGGTGTTATAAAATCGTGAGAAAGGGATAAGAAGCACTTGATCTTACTGCTCCAAATAATTGAAATATTCAACATATTAGTTAACATATGCCTTCAATAGTATATGTACTATTTAATCCGAGTAAGGAAACGCTGTCAGAAGCAAGACCGAGAGGAAGAAAAATAAGAAAGTAGTACGCCCATGGTGTTGGCTGCGGCGTGCGCAGAATGAAAAACACAGCGCTCAGGAGTGCCCTGGTGACTAACCATGATCGATTGGGCTTGGGCGAAAAGTGTTTGAAACACTTTTCGGTGAACTCTCCGCTCCCATCACCTCCCACCGCTACCGTGAGTTCCCTTTCCCGTTTCTCCTTTGGAGCACTACTTCGGACCCATGTAACAAGGAGCGAACGCCCAAGGCACTTCTCCGCTCTCCGAGCGCTTTATTCGCGCTTATATTTTTTCCCTCCTTTCTGGACTCCTCACGCGCACGTAAGAGCTTTCGTACAGACAAGAAGCGCCATAGAGAGAATGGGGCGAAGAGGAAGTGCCGCGCGAGCCCGGCCATGAATGCGTCCGAACCCCGTCCCAAAGCGGCATTTGCGCGGGACGGGGCGCCAGCCGGTCGGTCTTCTCCAGGGATTCGGAGGCAGGGCGAACGAGACCTCGGCGGCAAAAGCTTGAACCAATCAACGAAGTCTCCGAAGCTCCGAAGGGGAGAGAAGCCTTAGCGGCAACGCTCAGTCCGAAACGGTAGCGCGCTAGATTCTGCAAGCTTCGGTAATAAAATGGACAGCGTTGTTTTCTGACCCGTAAAGATGAGAAGAGGCCTTTTTTTATCTTTTTTATCTCTCTGCACATTGACTTTTCTTTTTTATTTGTATGTGTGTCTGTGTGGATGTGCGTGCACTGTTTACGCTTCCTGTCTTCCCGCGTTTGTGCACCTACCTACAACGCACCCGCCAAGAAGGCTAAGGTCGAGAAGCGGGCTTCTTTTGTTTTTTGCTGCTGAAGAGGCGACGGTGTTTGTGAGAAGGATTACGACTTATGACGAATGTACTACGCGTCACTTCCTGACTTTTCGCCGTTGTAGAAGTTCCAACGACGGCTGCGTTTTTTCGTCCTCAGCCTGTCCTACACTGGGCCGGAACAGCTCGGGGAGGATGCGATATTAGGACGTCATAAACACACGGTCTGGTTACAGCCGTAAGAAGAAATGTCTCTTGACGCTCTCTTTACTGTGCAGACTGAAAACAGAAACCGTAACTTGTGCAAGTACTCGGTCTATAACAATTTTTCCTCATTCTTTTTTCTCAAGTGGTTCAAACGGGTTTTACACTGTATAAATCAACAAAGGCATTTGCTGAAGCATTCGTTAGTTTATATGTATAAAAAAATTGGCGCCTCGGCACCGAGTCGCTGTGCCCAATCTTTATACACGTAAATACGTAAATACGTAATTGGGCATGCTAAAATACGTAATTGTTAATGCGTAATTGTTAAATACGTAAATACGTAATACGTAAATGTTAAATACGTAATTAGGCATACGTAAATTGGGCATGTTCAGGGTGATGTGCGATTCAAGTTAAACTGTGTAGGCTAATTACAGCCTTTGTGAAAGATTACTTATACAATAGTTCCAGGGCACTAGAACGGCATAAAACATTTTTTTTCTAGTGCGTATTACAGGTCGGCAACTTCACTCATCGTTCGACTCACTGAGATTCACTCAGGCTTAGACCGAACGTGTCAAAGCGTAAACAAGCACTGATGAGTAGAATTTCGGCAGATCTGGGTTCGACGGAGCACTAACCAAAAATTTATTTTGTGAGTGAGGTGTGAGCTCCCTTCATTTACCAGACCTATTGTTCGAACAGATAATTTAGAATTCCCCTGCGACATATAACGCTCTTCAGCTTTTAAGGTGCATATATGAAAGAGAACTTGCAGCGGTGGCGTAGAAGTAGAGCACCCGCATCGCGTGCAAGAGGACCGTGGTTCGAATCCCTGTGCCACGTAATTTCGCACCGTATTAAAAAAATCCGCGTGTTGATAAAATTGTGCAGAAAGGCCTGGATTGAGGCCTGATCCCGGTGACCAGAACCGGTAACGCACTCCCTCACCAGAGCAGAATTGGCCACCCTGGTGCAGTTCTTGGCTAGAACCTCCTATATGAATACAACAATGAAACTCCGGCCCTCAGTACCCAGCAGCTCCGAAGCAACTGACCAAGGCGGTGGTCAGACCGGCGACGCAGCAGAGGGTTCTAAGAATCTCTGGCTCTGGACAGGCCGCCGTTGGAATCTGAACCTGGTAACGTTTAACGCTTGGCAGGCGAGTCTAGCAGTGTTATTGGAGACATTAGAGGGCAGTAAATGGGATAAAATAGGGCTCAGTGAAGTTAGGAGGACAAAAGAAGCATATGCAGTGCTAAAAAGCGGGCACGTCCTGTGCTACCGGGGCTTAACGGAAAATCGAGAACTAGGAGTCGGATTCCAGATTAATTAGAATATAGCTGGTAATATACAGGAATACTATAGCAAAAACGAGAGGGTGGCAGGTCTTGTTGAGATCAAGCTATGGAACAGGTTTTCGGCCTTAACTCAGGAAGAGGACCTTAGTGTTGAAGATATGAACGACAATCTTATGGGCATCATTAAGGAGTGTACAATAGAAGTTGGTGGTAACTGCGTTGGACTGGATGGCAGTAAGCTATTGCAGGAGACGAAATATCTGATCAAGAAACGCCAATGTATGAAAGCCTCTAACCCTACAGCTAGGATAGAACTGGCAGAAATTTCGAAGTTAATCAACAAGCGTAAGACAGCTGACGTAAGGAAGTATAATATGGATAGAATTGAACATGCTCTCAGAAATGGAGGAAGCCTAAAAGCAGTGAAGTAGAAAGTAGGAATCAGCAAGAATCAGATGTATGCGTTAAGAGACAAAGCCGGAATATCGTTACAAATATGGATGAGATAGTTCAAGTGGCTGAAGAGTTCTATAGAGATTTATACAGTACCAGTGGCACCCACGACAATACAATAATGCAAGAAAGAATAGTCTTGAGGAAAACGCCGGAAGAAGTAAAAAAAGCCTTGGGAGCTATGCAAAGGGGGAAGGCAGCTGGGGAGAATCAGGTAACAGCCTGTTTGTTCAAGGATGGTGGGCAGATTGTTCTAGAAAAACTGGCCACCCTGTATACGCAATGCCTCATAACTTCGAGCGTACCAGAATCTTGGAAGAACGCTAACATAATCCTAATCCATAAGAAAGGGGACGCCAAAGACTTGAGAAATTATAAACCGATCAGCTTACTGTCCGTTGCCTACAAAGTATTTACTAAGGTAATCGCAAATAGAATCTGGAACACCTTAGACTTCTGTCAAGCAAAGGACCAGGCAGGATTCCGTAAAGGCTACTCAGTAATAGACCATATTCACACTATCAATAAGGTGATAGAGAAATGTGCGGAATATAACCAACCTTTATACATAGCTTTCATTGATTATGAGAAAGCGTTTGACTCAGTCGAAACCTCAGCAGTCATGGCGGCATTACGGAACCAGGGTGTAGACGAGCCGTATGTAAAAATACTGAAAGATATCTATAGCGGCTCCACAGCCACCGTAGTCCTCCATAAAGAAAGCAACAAAATCCCAATAAAGAAAGGCGTCAGGCAGGGAGATACGATCTCTCCAATGCTATTCACCTCGTGTTTACAGGAGGTATATTCAAAGACCTGGAGTGGAAAAAATTGGGGATAAGAGTTAATGGGGAATACATTAGTAACTTGCGATTCGCTGATGATATTACATTGCTTAGTTACTCAGGGACCAATTGCAATGCATGCAATTTGTCCCTGACTGATCTAGAGAGGCAAAGCAGAAGGGTGGGTCTCAAAATTAATCTGCAGAAAACTAAAGTAATGTTTAGCAGTCCTGCAAGAGAACAGCAGTTTACGATAGGTAGCGAGGCACTGGAAGTGGTAAGGGAATACATTTACTTAGGACAGTAGTGACCGCGGGTCCGGATCATGAGACTGAAATAATGAGAAAAATAAGAATGGGCTGGGGTGCGTTTGGCAGGCATTCTCAGATTATGAACAGCAGGTTGCCATTATCCCTCAAGAGAAAAGTGTATGCCAGCTGTGTCTTACCAGTACTCACGTACGGGGAGAAACCTCGAGGCTTACGAAAAGGGTTCTACTCAAACTGAGGAAGACGCAACGAGCTATGGAAAGAAGAATGATGGGTTTAACGTTAAGGGATAAGAAAAGAGCAGATTAGGTGAGGGAACAAACGCGAGTTCATGACATCTTATTTTTAATCAATAAAATGACATGGGCATGGGTAGGACATGTAATGAGGAGGGAAGATAACCGATGGTCATTAAGCGTTATGGAATGGATTCCAAGGGAAGGGAAGCGTAGCAGGGGGTGGCAGAAAGTTAGGTGGGCGGATGAGATTAAGATGTTTGCAGGGACAACATGACCAGAATTAGTACATGACCGGGGTAGTTGGAGAAGTATGGGAGAAGCCTTTGCCCTGCAGTGGGCGTAACCAGGCTGATGATTATATGAAAGGGACGTGCTTGGCGATGTTATGATCGACCTGTCAGGTGCGAGAAGCATGCAAACGGGCTTCCCCACTTCAACATAATTGCCCTCTTCTCCAAAATGGCGTCACGCTTTTTCCCGAGCTGACACAAGAGGATAGCAGAAGAAAGGCAAAGAGCTGAGAAACCAGAACAAAGAGCTGCAGAGGAAAGGCAACAAGCTGAGTAAATCGCCGCACAAAAAAGACAGAGAGCTCAGGAAATAAGGCAAAAAGAACCGCTCGAGACTCAGATGAGAGTCACATCCATGTACCAATGACGTGAGTACAATCTTTTCTACTTTTTTATCATCACTACACGCGGCTTCGTCATCGTTTCCTGATTACTGCGGTGAAGACCCAGCTCAGCCGGTCGAGACTGTATCAACTGGTAGGCAGCAATGGGATACTCCACCCTTCGTCCTGGTTTCAGTGGGATGATGACCGCTTGACATTCTGTGAGAATTTGCCGAGTTTTAACTTGCGTGTTTTCTAAAACTGCAAATTAGTTGCTTTACGTGCAGGCTTCTGGTGGAAGCTTCCACACGTCACAGCAGTTTTAGAAAGCCCTTGTTCGGGATTGACCATGGATTTAAGCAAACGGGGAAAGCCAGAGCTGTTATTAATTTGTGAAGAGCTGGCAGTTGAGGTCGGGAAATTTTAAAGAAAGCCGCAGCCTATTGAGGCGATTGAGAAGTTTGGGGCTCTTGAGAACGAAATTTTAGAAGCATAGGAAGAGATGGAGAAGCGAACTGAGAAAGCTGAACAAATAGGTGCAGAGGAAAGGCAAAAAGCTGAGCAAATCGCTGTAGAAGAAAGGCAAATCGCTGCAGAGGAAAGACAGAGAGCTCACGAAATAAGGGTAAAAGAACCGCTCAAGACTCAGATGAGTGTCACATACATGTACGAATGACGTGAATACCATCTTTTCAACTTTTTTTCATCATCACGATGCCCGGCTTCGTCGTTTCCTGATTCCTATGGTGAAGACCCACCTTACCCGGTCGAGATTATATCAGCGACAAATCACAATGTCCCACGTTGCTAATCTGAAAATTTCCTAATTAACTTTGTAATTATTCACTTCAGAACACATGTAGGAATTGTGTAAGTGATGCCAAGCAGAAGTAAAGTTTGGTAAAATTAGGAAATACGTATGCATAAGATGGGCGAGTCCGTTGGCGCAAGACAGAGATAATTTCAGATCACAGAGAGAGGCCTCCTTCCTGCAGGGAACATAAATAGGATTATTATTATTATTATTATTATTATTATTATTATTATTATTATTATTATTATTATTATTATCATCATCATCATTATTATTATTATTCTTAGTGAATTCATGCTTGCATAGCAAAAATTTCACATCTAACAGTACTTTCGAGATATCCAGCCTTAAAATGTTCTACGAAGTGCAAGCGTGATCCAGGCAACATTCCCAAAAACGTACGTCAAGTATTTCAGCATGAGCTCAAATGCAATGCAAGTGCGTACTTCTTTTGTTGATTTTGAAAGTGCATATACATTAAGCGGCAATAATCTTAGGGTATTTACAAAACAGGCATCACTTAATCACTCCTATGCTTGAATTTCAGTTACATGTGCCCCAGACTGAATAATTAAGATGCTAATTAGCGAACCTGTTAGTCAAAACTCACAAATCAGCCAAATTAGCCAAAACTCACAAACCGGAACTCCCCCTACGTGTAATAGTCACCGAGGTAGGTTCTTGGCAGGGTATTCTTTCCTAATTCCTCCGAAAAATTTTGAAGCGCCTTCCAAGTGATGACACGTTCACAGTGTGTAATTCAAAGGTAATAATTGATTGTTTCTCTGACGAAGGGAGGTCATTAGAAGCTAAGTTTGCTTTTTCGATTGGCATTGCAGGCCTGTTTTATTATATTTCTCAAAGTGATATTTTTGCGACAGTGAAGAACAGTATTAAATTGTCGGGAACTGTGGGCTTCCAAAACGATGCGGGTATTTCTATGGAAACATTTTCAATGCTTTTAGAATGTTTCTACTATCTTTGTAAATATTGAGCGAGGTAGATTCATTGAGCGCGAGGGTGTGTGCATAAGCTTATGCATCGCCCTCGTGCTGAGTGAATTGTTTTTAGCTAGTTTGAACACACACATTGAAGCGAGCCTTGAAGACAACCAAATTTCTTAAAAATTTTTGCTACGCCGATGACTTTCTGGTTGTCGCGCACACTGCTCAAGACCTTGAAACATGGCGGTAGTCCAAAGGACGGTAGCTGTTTTTAAGTCATGCTCTCAACCTTTGACCTTCACTCATTAACTTAGCAACGAGGGTGGCCAACAGTTCTTCGATGTTCCGTTTTTCTTCAGCGACTCGCGAATTTATTATACGTACCAGCCAAGCTCGAAAAAAAAGCATACTGAATTTTGATTCGGCGCACTCCAATTAAGAGAGGGATCGCCAAGACATGCTTACGTGCTACCCTGGATAAATCCTGCTTAGACAAGGTTCACGAAAATGTACATATACAGGTAGTTCGCCTGAAAAAGACAGGGTTCCCCAGGGAACTTTTGGCGTCAGTGGCTGAAAGGCCTGATAAAAGTGGCTAAAGCTGGTGATCAGGCGTTGACTTCTGAGCGACAAGCTCATGAGCGGGCTAGATGCGTGGCACTGCCCTATATTCGCCAGCTGACATACCGCCTTAAAATGTGGCGGAGAAAGGCAATGTCCGAGTTGTGCTCACCGCACCGTATAAACTCGGGAAACTTTACAAATTTGTCAGCGGCGCCACTCGCAGAAAACCACCCTGCCCAATTAAACGTTAACTGCCTTATGTGTAGTGCAGGACAAATGTGGTTTACAGAATTCCGCTGACATGCGGAAGTTGCTACATCGGCCAAACTAGACGGTGTGTCAACGTTCGTCTAATGGAGCAGGAGCTGCTTGTCGAGGCACCATCGGGATCTGGGCACTTGGCGGCACATTGCAGGCGCTGTGAGAATGAATGCATGCAGGTCTTTGATAAGACTCAAGTGATTACTTCTAGCACAGATCAGAGAGAGCGTGAAATACTCGAGGCCTTCTTTACCCAGCGGGAAAAACAAGCCTGCATCAGCAAACCGAACTTATCTTTGACAGCAACGGAAATAAAATTATTGCACAATAGGTGCCATTGCGCATGCGCTTCAGGGATTGATCATGTAGCACGCGTCTTTTTGCCGATATATTTGTGTCCTCCTGAGAATAAATCCAGTTGATGTCTAGCGTTCGGTGTGTCTTTTTCGTGTTCCTGTCCGCGTCCTTTCTTGCGCGCTGGTGCAATGTCACCTTATACTTTACCTAGACGTTCGCCTCTTCCGGTAATCCGAATGAAATGAGCTATATGCTAAAAGCATTAAAAGAATGTCCAAAATAAGAAAGAGCACTGCATTCGAGATCACGTATGAAGGCTGCCAAATGTCATGAGAAAGCTGAACGTGCCACCGAGTAACAAGTATTGGGTGCTAGATACGAGGGGAACGATAACGATAAAGGACACAAGACGAGCGCTAACTAGTGACAAATAGTTTATTCGATACCAAGACACACATACGTGTACGATAAAGAAATTCTTGCAGAATGTTTGCACAAATTAAGCTGGTAGATCCCGCGCCCTGTTGGAATCGATGTTATGTTATACGAAGCAGTGTGCGGGGAGCCTACCAAATTGACCAAACGACCATGAGAGCACTAAAGGCGGAACCGCATGGACCGATTTCAGGCGCGATTGACGCGCGGATGGTGGAACGCTCGCGTCATTTTCACGCGTGCCCAGCATGATCCGTCACGAAATCGTCCGATTGCGTGCTGCTGCTCGGAGTAGAAAAAAAGAACGCGTCGCGCGGCGCGTGCGCTAATCAGAGTTCAGGTAAGCCACGTGGCATTTGGTCACGTGGCATCTCGACAGTGAAGGGGAAGAGAAATGCAGCCATAATGGGGGTGGGGGGAAGCACAGAGCGCTATGGGGATACAATAGGTACGAGGTTCTCCGAGGTATGTGGAAAGGTGTAATGTTTCCAGGACTTACTTTTGGAAATGCGGTTGTTTGCTTTAAATCAGGGGTACAATCAGGACTCGATGGGGACTGAAGGCCAGTGGGTCGCCTCGCATTGGGCGCTCACGGGAAGACTACAAATGAAGCTGTGCAGGGTGATATGGTCTGGACTAGTGTTGAAGTGAGGTAAGCTCGCAGTAAATTTGAGTATGAAGAACGCCTGAGGAATATGGAAGAAAGTCAATGGGCTGGGAGAGTGTTCAGGTATCTGTACAGGAAAAACATTGATTCACAGTGGAGGAAAAGAACTAGGAAGCTTACCAGCAAGTATGTGGCCTGTAGGGTGGGCAACACAGCAAGAAAGACGGTCAAGCGGAGAGTCAGAGAGGCTGAAATAATCTCAAGGGTGGCGGCAATGGAAAGGAAACCTGCCATGAGTAACTACGTAAGAGGAAAAAACGAAATCAGGAAAGAAACAATTTATGATAACTGAAAGGGAAGCTCATTACTTTTCCAAGCGAGATCGGTATGCCTTACAACACGCACCTATAAAGCGAGATATAAGAAGGAACAAGCATGTGCTTGCTGCGGTAAAGCTAGGGAAACTATGGAGCATGTTTTATTAGAATGTGAAGACGTCGACCCAGCGGTCGATTTAGGCATCACTGGCTTCCTCGAAGCACTTGGGTTCAGCGGGAGCAGTGGAAAAGTAAACATGTCCGCAATACGCATTAGTAAGAGGCGATTGGAGGATTGGTGGACGAAAAGTAGGGAATCGAAAAAAAAATGGAGACGTACAAAAGCACAGTTAGCAATAGGGGATGGAAAATTTGGGTGTGGACGTTCATAGTGGTTCTTTTTTTATTTTTTTATTGTTTAACGTAGCTAGGACATTAGGCAGTATTACAGCAAGAGCTTGGTGGCGCAACCCACCGCCCGTTCCAAAGGGGACGCTCATAACATCCATGCATCCATCCATCCTCGACGGAACCTCTCTGGCGCAATTTGTTTTTCTCGGCACAACTGGCGCGTGCGTCAAAGAAAGTACGTGCTACCATGATTTCGTTCGCGCATCGTGTTGGTTCGCGCATCGTGTTCACCTAAAATGGACAATGCAACCTTCAACGAGGCCCTAATAACTGAAGTGGAGAAGCGTCGCGTCCTGCGGGACGTATACGCGACCGCAGTTACAAGAACAACATCACACGTGACCAGGCTTGGCAAGCTATAGCAGATGCCCTCAGCATCCCCCTTAATAGTAGCAGTCGCCTCTTCTGCTCGGTAGTAAGCAGCCGACACTCTATTTTCTATGTGAAGCTGTAAACAAGCAGTGGCCTCTCAGCATGCGGAAGGTACATACTCGCAGTTCCGCACAATCTTGCTGCTTGAAATTAAGCTTGATAAATACACTTCGGACAAAAATGTCGCTGTCTAATTACACTAAGATAATTTTTATTGTAGTGTTCTGTAAGTTTAAGGACATATTATACATGCGGTAACAGAGGCAATGCATGTCGTTGGGAGTTATGGTGTCTGCCAACCCGGAAAACGCGGCGCGAAAGCGCCGCTCCTTTTCCTTCGTACGGGTGCTCGCGCGTCGGCGGCAACGCGGGCGTATGCCGCGCGTCGCGTTTTTCGCGAGCGAAAAATCCGACGCGCGGTTTCAGCTTAAGACGTAGGTGGCTCTTTCATTACCTACATAACACGCATATCATGATATTCATGTCATGACTTGTCATTTATGTTGGTCATACACTCTTGTCGTACTATGCCAATTTTGGTACATGACAAGTTGACGAAACGACCATGAGAGCACCAAGACGTAGGCGGCTAGCTAGGTAGTTATATACTTGTGCTACCTAGCTATCTATCTAGAGATAGATAGATAGATAGATAGATAGATAGATAGATAGATAGATAGATAGATAGATAGATAGATAGATAGATAGATAGATAGATAGATAGATAGATAGATAGATAGATAGATAGATAGATAGATACTGTCAAAGTGGCAAATGTGCGCCGAGAACAACTTCACAGTTGAAATCTTGCATAGCTGACAAGGTCAGCAGAAATTGAGAATGATGATGAATCTTTTTTTTTGAACTCGTGCTTGTTGAAAACAATCTATAAAAGCCAGATTCCCCTACAAGGCAAGGACGTACGCTTTCAAGAAATGGCATTGAACGCGTTTTGTGAATTACAAGAAAGTGGTTGTGTGCTAGATACATCTTTTCTGCGGCAGGCAGTATGTCGCTTAAACAAGCCGTTGCCTCAGTGATTGATTAAAAGAACATTGTAATGTGTCGGGAAGGAGGAGGAGGAAAGAAAAGCAGAAGGAAGGGGTGCTAACCAAAAATCCGTCTGGTTGCCTACCCTACGATGGACGAAGGGAAACGGGGTATAGAAAGATGAGTGAGCTAGAGAAAATGAGTAGGAAAGACACGGTGAATTCGCGCACGCGTGCGGACGGCCCGATCGGCGGATATTGTTGGCACGTAGCACTTGTAGGTGCGAACAGTTTTCTTCATTTTCTTTTCCTTTTTCTTCTTTTCTTTCTTTCCTTTTGTAGGGGGCGCTTGTTTCATCTGACAGAGCCGCACTAATAAGAAAAATAATTGAAGCAACGAGGATTGTAAGTTTAGGTTGACACTGGGTAAGTGAGCTGGTAGTGTGTTTGCTCACTGGCATACGCCCGTCTATCAAAGCAAGAAGTCGTGTCATTGCGCGTTGCATATATATGGCATACGTGCATTGTCAATGCATATATGTGTGACTCAGTTTCGAATCAGCGTTTTGTTGAAAGTTAGCACGCTTTTTATGGTTTCTTTTCGTACCCCTACGATCCCACTGTCTAGGACAGATGCTGAAAAGGTGTTCTGCCTACTTGCATGCCAATGCACTAAATCATAGTGGAATGAAC
Source organism: Dermacentor variabilis (assembly GCF_050947875.1). Lineage (NCBI taxonomy): Eukaryota > Metazoa > Arthropoda > Arachnida > Ixodida > Ixodidae > Dermacentor > Dermacentor variabilis. The sequence continues at coordinate 2,442,173 of NC_134572.1, read as the reverse complement.
TACATTTTATGCATGCCCGCTTATACACCCTGGATCCAACCTTAAACATTCGACTTCTACTAAGACTTCCCTGAAGAGGCTCGACCATGTTGTGTAGGCTATGGTTGGGCGTCGCATTTACCACTGCCTACGCGTTCCGCATAGGGATGGCCGACACCGCAGCATGTGGCGACTGTGGCGACGCGGAAACATCTTGTTCGTCATGTCCTTTGCCAGTGCCTGCAGTACAGTGTACAGAGACAATCGCTTTCTTTCGTGCTGAACCATATGGACAACCAACCTTTGTCGGAAGAAAGAATTTTGAAACATCAATGCCACTTAACATCGCATCAGAAGTCCGTGTAAATGCTACTGCGCTTCTTGAGATCGACCGACCTGTGTGAACGCCTGTGATTGGAACGCCTTTTCTGTTAGCTGTCCTTTTTCCTTTTCTTCTGCTCTTTTTCCCTTTTTTTTTTGTTCCTTTTTATTCCTCTCGCTCTTTGTCGTCTTTTCAGCCCCTAAATCCCGCACCCCAGTGCACGGTAGCAAACCCGAAACTCGCCTCTCTTTAATCTCCCTGCCTTTCCTCTCTCTCTCGACCCCCTAGTTGCTAACGCTTATTTCCAGTTTCAATGTCACATCAACAAGGCCGAATGTCAGCTGGTGCTCGAAACTTGACGTTTGTAGGAAATCCTATGGGTGACGTGCAGGCAAATTTTCAAGAGCGCCATTTATTTACGAGACTCGCGAAACTTCCTTCGGCAAGTACTTGAAAACGTTATGCGCCCGTGAGCGACAACTGTCCAGTTGTGCGCATCATTACTGACTGCCAACAAAATTGCACCACGGAGGTTATGTCGTTGCTCAATGGATACCCTCGCACGAAGGGATCGCCGGAAACGAAGAGGCTGATCGGCTGGCTTGAACTTTCGCTCATAACGACTGCATCTGCCCTGAAATGTTATGCAAGCTTGATGACGCTCCTCATGTGATTCGTCACCACCTACTCAAGCAGCATCCAGAGTTGCGCGTCGCAAATGGAACGTTCGGGCCCTGTACTCGCGGTCCAGGCTTGCCTCGTCGCCGTAGACCACAACTACTCAAGGTAAGGGTTGGCTGTGTGAACGTGCGCAAACGTTTATACCAACAAGGCCGCCTGGCCGGTCCATCGTGTACGGCTTGCGGTTGCTGAGACACACCTCACATTGAAGTGTCCCGCTTTCACTGCACAGCGCGCGTCGCTAGTGCGGGACTATCATCCATCTCATTGAACTGCAGCGTACGACGCTCGACGTAACCCAGCGGTTGCGCTTCTCCACGCGATCAGGCTCATCGCGCTCTCCTTACTTTTCTAGAAGTAACTACGGCAGAACTGATCGCTGGGCGAGTTGGCAAGTGTTCATGGCGAAATTTGTAGAGCGTTAAATAGACAATAATAATATAATATTTGGGGTTTTACGTGCCAAAACCACTTTCTGATTATAGGCACGCCGCAGTGGAGGACTCCGGAAATTTTGACCACCTGGGGTTCTTTAACGTGCACCTAAATCTAAGCACACGGGTGTTTTCGCATTTCGCCCCAATCGAAATGCGGCCGCCTTGGCCGGGATTCGATCCCGCGACCTCGTGCTCAGCAGCCCAACACCATAGCCACTGAACAACCACGGCGGGTCTAAATAGACAAGGACGCAGAGAAGGTGGACACATGAGCGCTTACTCACAACTGTTTATTTTTGGAAAGAGGCATAACATAGAAGCACCAGCTTCTGCACTGAGCATGTGCTAAACGAGTCATCAATTTTTTATAAAAACGGGTTACAAAGGTTGAAGCAGTATTTAAGAATACAAATTCTTTGTCAGTGATAACAAACGATGGTTGACTAATGCATTTTCAACGCACCATCTTATGCGGAACGCTTCATTAACTTCACGTGTGAGTTTATTTTTATCTGAAAACAATATAACAGTGTCAAGAAATACCGGTTCACCATCACATAGGCTACAATAATCAGACAAGTGCGAATGATTTTCTTTTCCGAGAGAATGTTGATGTTCTTTTACACGAATGTTTATGCACCAACCAGTTTGTCCTATATACATGTTGCCACATGTTAACAGAATACGGTAGACAGCACCGATTCTGCATTTTGTGAATTTGTGATCTTCTTTAAAACCACAGATGCATTTTCTTTTTTGTAATGTTGCATTTTCTTTTCTAACTTCTTGAAGCAGCTTGGCACAATTTCTGCACCCTCGCACACAATTTCTGCACAATTTCTGCACCCTGCACTCTCTCGCTAACCCCGGCTGATCGCACAATCCTCCGGAACCTCAGTCTCGGGGCCATCCCCGAGGTTACAGAGTACTATTATGAGCATTGTGAAAGGGAACACAGGAACGCGTAGAAAACAGCCTCAGACCTAGCTATGTGGGTGATACGCAGCGGCCGCCGTCGGAAACAAAGTGGAAAGGGGGACGCTGTTTTAACAACTGTTCGCACTCCAACTATCCGCACTCCCGCCGTGCGTCTGCAAAGTGCGGAACTTCGCATCGCCTGCAGGCGGCGATAACACTGTTAGATGTTGCGTCACTGATAACTTCTTGCGCCGAATCGTTACAAAAGGGAGCACTGTTCCTGACTTCGATATTGATTTATGGTAGATCTTGTAAATCAGGAAAAAATGGTCTTTAAGGGTGAGTTCAAAATAAGTCTATTGGCGCTTGCCGAATATTGAAAAGATATTGAAGCAAATGAAATAAGGCAATAGCGTCATCGCAGCTTACGCTCGTCCAGCACAATGCGTTGGCGGGCTAGTTGGTGCGAATCCATGAATACTTTGTTAAGCGCAAAAAGACAGACACAAGAAAGACGACAGGACAAGGCGCTACTCTCAACTGACATCATTTTATTGCGTCACTCCTTTATAGACCGCTCAAACCAGAGGAACATGCGCAGTGAGCACCATGCGGTGGAGCCACCAACATCCGATCCCAAGAGCGCACTCATGCGACCGAATCCAAAAAACCAAATTCAGCGCTGTACAAGGTTAAGGAAGGCACACTAATGCACAGTGACCCCAATGACTGAATGAAAAATGCTTCTGATAACTCTCGGGCGGTGGTGTCACGACTCTTCTTCAAGATTGTGGTATCACGAAACATGGGTTTGCATTTGCATGTTTTACAATGCTGAGCCAAATGCGAACCTGTGCCTGTTGGTATGGATCGCTCATGTTCTCTCAGGCGCTCGTTAACACAGCGGCCTGACTGCCCTACATACACTTTGCCACATGACAAGGGAATTTTATAAACCACACCGACGCTGCAGTCTACAAACTTCACATGGTTCTTTTCACAATCAGGTTTTTTACTTGTTTGAGAAATACGGCTGCACAACATCGACAGTTTCTGAGGAGCGGAAAACACTACCGGAATTTTGTATCTGGTGGCGACATTCTTCAGATTGTGAGCCACTCTGTGGCAATACGGCACAACTTCAGGCCTTTTCTTTTGTGTGCTGCAGTTACTTTTATGCCGCTTGCCTTTCAGTTTTTGAAGCAATACTTCCGAGACTGACGTCACCACCACACTTGGGTAACCAGCAGCCTGCAGCCTATTTAACTGTGCAAGGAAACTCATGTTCGCAGAGTGATGACAAGACTTGTTTAAGGAAGATTCTAAACACATCAAGGCAATGGCGCGTTTCACAGTCTTTGAATGCGCAGACGCGTAAGGTAAAAGTTCTTTACGTGCACGTGGCGAGTACATCCAACAGGCGTGGCCTGTTTGTAAGGAAAGCTGCAAATCTAAAAACTGGAGTTTACCGTCCCTAGATAGCTCATGTGTGAAAGTTAGACCTTTGCCATTGTCATTGAACAGAGTTAAAATATCAGCTACCGTCACGGAGCATTCGTTGTTAGTCTGTCACGAGGGCAATATTGCGCTGCGTATAACCTCTTTTAGACATTTCTATTATATCTTCCCGCTGTTTAAGAGGCACTCGAGGCATCTTGAGGCTACAAAATCAGAGTTGACTCCTATGCGTGGGCCACTACAGTGTGCTACGTGAATTTTTCTGAACGAACTTCCTGCAACAAAGTCGCACGAGAAACAGTTTATCAATGTTCTTAAAAATGTTTCTTTATTCTATTTCTCTGTCGTCATTGGTTCGAGCGCCGCCGCTGTTCGAGGTGCCACTGACAACCGGGTGCGTCGATTCAAATAAAGATTCGGTTTGAAATACAGGGCAAACTTGGTCTAAGAGTACTATCAAGCGGTTGCGCGAAGGAAAAAAAAGAATGAAAGAAAAGAAAATGAATCAGCGTAAGTCACTGGCGACGATCACCGTCTTATCGGCTGTCGGGCGATCCATGACGTAAGCTGCTCCTTTGTAGAAATGCCGGCGTGGTGGGAGCGCCAACAGTTACTGGAAGAGCGCCCTCCTTTCCCTCTTTGTTTTTCACAGCGCCATCCGCGTATCGCTCTGAGTCTGTTTCGAGGCTGTTTGCCACGCGTTCCTGTGTTCCCTTTCATATTGCTCATGATAGTACATGACGATTCCGCGAAAGGTCAGGGGCGTTATTTATGCCCCGCCTGTACCCCGCAACATGGACGCCCAGTTCCATCAGGGCTGTCGGCAGGCCCGTAGTGAAGCCATTTGGCGACGGTACGGCTCGCAAGATGGAGTGGTCTACACAGACGCAGCGAGACACCCTCGCGGCGACCTCATGACCGCGTTGGTAGCGATCACAACGGAGGATTAAGAGAACACACAACAATCACGGCTGGCCGAGAGGTGGAAGCGGAGGAAAGCGCGATTGCCATGGCCATGCATGCGGAAGCGAATACCGTCATCAGCGATAGCAAGCAGGCCATCGGCAATTTCGTCCGCGGTAGAATTTCCAAACCGGCGTACCATGTCCTCATGCGGCGCCCCCTAAGCGGCTTGAAAACCCTCGTGTGGACCCCCGCTCACGCTGCTGTGCTCGACAACGCGTCGGCTAAGTTTGGATCGCGATCTCGCGCGCCGAGCCTCGTCCACGGATGCGGACGGCGTGAATGTGGAGGAGAGACACGATGAACCCTGCGAGACTTATTATGAAATAGCCCATAGGTATCGCTTGAGGCGTGGCGCGCTCCCACCACCGGCCAAGCAACTCGATAAAACGCAAGCGGTCGCGTTTAGGCGACTGTAAGGTCGCTCTGATTGTTCGTGTTCTTAAGTGTCAGGAATCGGCCACGTGCTTTGTGTATAGAGAGGGGGTTCGCTTCCCCCCATGTCAGCCGGGCGACAGTTGCTGTGCTATGTGGGGTCACAGGCACCGCGCGGTGTTGGGTGACGCGTCGCGGCAGGCGCCAGGAGGGCGAGTGCCGATTCCGGGAAGTCGGTATTGTGCGCACGGTTTTGGCAGTCCGCCGACGGTCACACGAGTCCACACAGACCAGCCTTGAAAGGGACCTCTGTACAAGGTATTGTGGGTCTGACTCCCGAGTGCTGACTAATTGGAGGCGCCGCCGAGGTTAAGAAGGGCTTAGCAACTCTGACCCCGTGCCGCATGCAGTGAGCATGGACCTAATCTTCTACGCGTCCGGACTGCAATCGCCAGCCTTGTTGTTGGGTGCGACTGCCTGTGTGGTGTCGAAGGCCAGCTTACAGTGCACGCTGTAGGAATGCGGTGCATACGTAAAGACTGCTTTCGGACGACGGCGTCTTGGAAACACGCACTCGGAGAACTTTGTCTTGTAGACAATAAGTTTGAAGGACAAGGAGGGCCATCAGTCTCCCACGTGGACAAACTTTGAGTACGGCCGCACTACGTGGTATCGATGCCCCTGCTTCCGAGACAGTTGCGGCCCAGAGACGCCCTTGGGATTTAAGGCGGCCTAGCGATAACTTGTTCGGGCCTGGCGTGTTTTGCTGAGCCCGTCACTACGAAGAAATGAGAGGGCATCGGAGTTTTAGGGAAGAAGGAAAAGAGCTTTGTTTTCCAATATGTTTATTTTTAAAAGTAAGCCCATCCCTGTGGGTTGTGGCTTAACAAACGGTTGACTCTGATTGTCAACTGAACCTGTGGGACGGGCCAACAGCCCTACCACCTTTTTTTCTTTGTGTAATTGGGCTATAAAAATCGGGACGACATTCTGTCCCTGAGACTTGGCTGAAATCAGGATTGCTGATAGATCAGTGAGCCTCCGTACTATGTACGTTAAAACGAGTCTGGGCTCTAACAGTCATTGAGACAGTCGAAGAGTGAGACTTTGTTTCTCAATTGTTCAAGTTTGTAATGTATTTGTTTTACCTACCATGTATATAGAAAAGTTTACCTATAAATATTTCTTGTACATCTGATCTCATTGCTTCCTGCCTGCGTTTGATCAACAACTGCCGATCATCGTCCGAGAAGCTTCAAGTTCCAGCGGTGAAGCGAGGACAGAGAACGAACGAAACTTTACTGGCGCAGTTGACAGGATCGGCAAGCCCCACAACGAGCAGCGAGCCAGGCGCAAGGAATCAGAGGGCCACCAGCGAATTCCGCGGGGGTTGCAATTCATCTGCACAAGGACGTCAGGCGGCGCCCCCAGCAGCAACGGGTGAGCGGGATTCCTTGCGTTTTGTCTAGGTTGGCATGACTGTTGTTCAGTGAGGTTAATGGTGTTCACGCGCAGAACAGCAAATGCGATTGAGGCTAACGTAAACATTGATACTGCATCTGAACAAACAGAGGGTCAGAGACGGCAGGAGCTGCAACGCGTCGGAGAGACCGAGTCTGAGACGTCGGATACTGAAACGGATAGTGAGGCGCAAGGCGCTGCGCAGGCGCCGAGCACGACGGATCCAGAAGGCATGGCGGTGAGACGCCTGGAGCTGGAGCTGCAAAAGGTGCGCCTACAGCTAGAGTGTGAGCGCATTGCTCTACGGAGAGTGGAGCTTGAGCAGTCGGGCAGGCCGCCTTCGGTGTCGGAAGGAAGCGATCGGCGCGGTGCCATCACGGATGGAATAGCACAATGTGCTAAAGTGCTTAAGGCATAACGGTGGCCGTGTGACGCTGACGTTCCGATATGGTTTGATGAGGTCGAAAAGTTGTTTGCATCTTTTCAAGTACCAGCACATAGCCGTGTACATTTGATCATGCCTGCGCTGACTGAGCGGGTCCGTTATCTGTTGCGTAGCCTCAATGATGAGGAATGTACGGATTACGAGACTGTAAAGAAGGCGGTACTAGATGAACTTAAGCTCACGCCAGCTGAATACTTGGGGAGGTTTGAAAAGGCATCTAAACGAAAGGAGGAAACTTGGGCTCAGTTCGCGTCCCGCGCTAGAACTTATTTGGCCTATTACCTTCAATCTCGCCATGCAAACACAAAAGAAGCTATGCCGGAGTTTATGGTCGCTGACCGTATGAAAGCCAGTCTAAGCTCAGAAGCCCTTGAATATGTTCTTTTGCGGGAGGGCGAAGAGTGGTTTAAGCCAGTGGAGGTGGCGAAAGTGCTGGAGACTTTCGAACAAGCTAAAGGGAAAGGACGAGCAACTAAGCCAGCCGCAACAGCCTCATTGACGCAGCAAGCAAAACTAGCTAGCCCGCAGAGGACAAATTTAAAATGCCACCTGTGTCATATACAGGGACACCTTGCCAGAGACTGCCGAAAAGCTTCAAATAAAGAACAACAGGGGAAGGCACCGACTGTGCAAAAACAAAGGGTACAGAAGGTTGCTGTTGTAAGGGAAGAACCTCTACCAGAGCAAGAAAGGGTGCTTAGCGCTAGAGTAGAAATCTTAGCTCAACATGCTAGCTCAAGGAGGTCAAATCTGGACCTAATCCCTATCGTGTGCGGGGATATAGCAACGGAAGCTGTGTTAGACACAGGTAGTGAGATAACGGTCGTCCGTAAAAGCATGTTGCCCGTCGTTTTACTCCTAGGAGCCATCGGGAACAGTAAGGCTCGAGTCGGCATTCGGAAAGACCATTCGAGCTAACCTAGCTACGCTGCCCGTAGGCATGCATCGCCCGGGCGCTGTGATACAACCGCAGAGGATCGATCTGGTGTGCGCGGTTACAGACGAACTTGCAAAGGGGGTTGACTGCCTGTTGTCGAAGGAAGATTGGGAACTACTACAGGCGCAGGAAAAAGACGAGTTTGGACGAGAAAGTATTCCGCGGGTAGCCAATTCCGTTGGGAGTTCGATCAGTCGAAATAGTCGATAACACTGAGCCAGACTGCGGCCTAAGTTGTGAAGAAACGACAGACAACATCCCTGTATTGCAAGAGAATAGTTTCATACAAGATGTCACTGGGGTGCCCAGTCAGCGGGAGAAATTTCGAGCTGCTCAGCTTGCCGATGAAAGCCTGAAAAAGGCCTGGAATGATGCGAGAAACGGTAAAGCTGGCATGTTCGTGTCAGATGGACTTTTGTACCATTGGGATTCCTTAGCGGGAGTCAAGGTCAGACAACTCGTCCTACCAGAAGAAAAGCGCAATGAGGTATTGCAGCTCGCGCATGAGTCATTGTGGGGTGGACACTTAGGGCCGAAAAAGACAAAGCTCCGGATAAAGTACAGTTTCTTCTGGCCAGGAATGGAGAAGGAAATCGCTGGGCATTGTCAGACGTGCCACCAGTGTCAAACACGTTCAGATAGCCGTCAGAGCTATAAAGTCCCCATCACGCCGCTTACGCGACCGGAGCATCCATTTCAGGTGGTCAATGTGTACATCATTGGGCCTATTGAGGTGCCATCTACGAGGGGCCACAAATATGCTTTGTGTCTTTCGATCTTTGCACGAGATGGCCTGAGGTAGTGCCGCTCCGATCCCTGACAGCGAGGGCCACATGCGAGGCTTTACTGGAGATTTTCAGCCGTACTGGAGTGCCGGAAACGATCTGTTCAGACCAAGGCACGAACTTTAAAGCTCAACTGACACAGCTAATGTTGGAAAAACTGGGTTGCTCACCCAGGTTCTCCACTGCTGAACACCCTGAGAGCAATGGAGTGGTTGAGAGGTGGAACAGAGTCCTCAAAAATATGTTGTATCATGTAATTGAGCGGGACCGAAGCAACTGGGACAAGCTCATCCCATTTGTTCTGTGGGCTTATCGCGAAGTGCCGCATGATACCACCGGGGTGGCGCCGTTCAGGCTATTGTACGGCAGAAACCCAAACGGGCCCCTATCAATATTGCAGCAAACTTGGACGGGTGAAATCGCGGTGCCCTCAACTCTGAGAGAGAAACCTGCCAAGTATTTGCAGCAGCTGCGGGAGCAACTAGAACTAGCCGCGAGTGTAGCTGAGTTGACAAGCACCGATATCCAGAGCAAATATGCTGAAGTTTACAATAGGAGGGCACGGACTAAAGAATTTAAGGTCGGGGACCAAGTACTCCTCTTTGACACAGATCGGGCAACCAAGATGACTGCCAGGTGGTTGGGTTCTTTCACAGTTATTGGGAGAGAGAGAGAACACTGGTATCGCTTGCAAATAAATGACAGAAAGACTTCGGTAGTGCACGCTAACCGACTCAGGCCGTACTACGCTAGAGTGAGTCATGTGGGGGTAGTGTTCGAGGAAGACTGAGAATTTGGTGAGGTGGAATACGCGCCGCAAGCTCTATGCACTTCAGTGAGCGAGCACCCAATAACTGAAGACAAGCTAGCTCATTTGGGTTCAGATGCGCGCACGGAAATCGAGGCGGTATTTGAGAAACATCGCTGCGTCTTTGACGGAAAGCCTGGGAGGGCACAAGTAGGGCGGCACCGCATCGAACTGGAGGAAGGATGTAAACCAAAGAGGACGTTTCCTTGCAGAGTCCCTGAACTATTAAAGAAAGAGGTTAGTAGGCAAGTGAAAGAGCTTCTTGAGTTGGGCCTGATATATCCGGTGGAGAGCGAATTTGCACATCCGGTTGTGTGTGTTGGTAAGAAAAACGGGTCAGTGCGCATGTGCGTCGATTATAGAACGCTTAATGCCGTGACCAGAGTAGATGCCTTTCCAATGACCAATGCACGGGAGCTGATCTTCAGAGTTGGTCACTCGAATTTTATAACAGTCGTTGATCTGAGGAGAGGATACTGGCAGGTACCGATGGAACCCCTAAGCGAACATCTCACGGCATTCGTGACACATGATGGGCACTACGCATGGAAGGTAATGCCATTTGGGCTGAAAAACTCTGCGGCTACCTTTCAACGGATGGTTAATTCATTGCTGGCTGAGCACCAAGCTTATGCGTCAGCATACCTAGATGACATTGCAATCTTTTCAAATACCTGGAAAGAACACCTGCAGCATGTAGACATAGTGCTCAAACTGCTAAGTGATGCTGGGCTGAAAGCCAGCTCTGAAAAATGCCAGGTAGCGCAAACTCATATCCGCTATTTGGGACACATAGTTGGCTCTGGAACTCATGCACCAGACACTGAGAAGATGGCTGCCATAGAAGGCCTTGTGCCACCTCACACAAAGGAGTTGCGAAGTCTGTTGGGGCTTTGAGGATATTATCGGGACTATGTCTCAAACTACGCCGACGTGGCTAGCCCGCTTACAGCTTTGACAAGGCGAGGGGTTCCTAATTCAATTCCATGGTCGGAAGAAGCGCAGTGCGCGTTCGAAAGTCTGAAATTAGCTCTATGTCAGGCTGTCGCCATGAACACTCCTGAGCCTCATCAGCCGTACTGGCTATTCACTGATGCGTCGGCGACGGCGGCCCGTGCGTGTTTAGCTCAAATGTCAGCGGACGAAAAAGAAAAGCCGATCGCTTTTGCTAGCCATCGCTTTAACCCGACACGGGCGCGCTGGTCTACTATAGAGAGAGAAGCCTTTGCTATTATTTGGGCACTCAAGAAATTTGACTACTGGCTTTTCGGAGCAGTGGTGAATGTTGTCTCTGACCATAACCCATTGTCATATTTGACAACCAGCACCCCGCAGGAGGCCAAGTTAGCAAGATGGGCGCTTTCACTACAGCGCTACAATGTAACGGTGCGTCACCGGAAAGGAACAAGTAACGCCAATGCTGATGCATTGTCAAGGCTCTCGAATCGTTCATGGGAGCCAACCGAGTAAAGAGCAGAAAAGAAAGGATAGACAGAAACAGCCATGCCAGCTAGGACAGGCGTGAATGTTCCCGTTCACCCGAAGGACGTGTGCGTGGGACAGTTCAGCCTTGATGGAACTTTCGGTGGTTGTTGTCGTCCATGTGTGTGAGGGTTATAAGACTGTGTACATACTATGTATATACCCTGTATATGTCACTTTTCTGCTGTTGTGCAGTGCAGCGCGTTGGAAAGTGTTCCTGTACTTACATGAGTATTTCTTTTGTATGCTCACTGCCATGAATGTGTTGACCCTTCGCCCTTTTCTGTTATCGCTATGAGAAAATTGTTTTTTTTTCGTGGTCCTTTTAGTTCATTTTCCTGTTCCTTACGGGCTCCGCAGCACCCATGTTGGGCAGCGTATGTCAATTTTCTTTGACGGAACCTTCAGAGCCTAAATTTTACGATACAGCGCCCTTTGGCTCTTGTAGTATAGCTGGGCACATTGTGAGCCCAGTATACTCTTTAGGAGGGACGTGTAAGGTCGCTCTGATTGTTCGTGTTCTTAAGTGTCACGAATCGGCCACGTGCTTTGTGTATAGAGAGGGGGTTCACATCCCCCCATGTCAGCCGGGCGACAGTTGCTGTGTTATGCAGGGTCACAGGCACCGCGCGGTGTTGCGTGACGCGTCGCGGCAGGCGCCAGGAGGGCGAGTGCCGATTCCGGGAAGTCGGTATTGTGCGCACGGTGTTGGCAGTCCGCCGACGGTCACACGAGTCCACACAGGCCAGCCTTGAAAGGGACCGCTGTACAAGGTATTGTGGGTCTGGCTCCCAAGTGCCTGACTAAGTGGAGGCGCCGCCGAGGTTAAGAAGGGCTTAGCAACTCTGACCCCGTGCCGCATGCAGTGAGCATGGACCTAATCTTCTACGCGTCCGGAACGCAATCGCCAGCCTTGTTGTTGGGTGCGACTGCCTGTGTGGTGTCGAAGGCCAGCTTACAGTGCACGCTGTAGGAATGCGGTGCATACGTAAAGACTGCTTTCGGACGACGGCGTCTTGGAAACACGCACTCGGAGAACTTTGTCTTGTAGACAATAAGTTTGAAGGACAAGGAAGGCCATCAGTCTCCCACGCGGACAAACTTTGAGTACGGCCGCACTACGTGGTATCGATGCCCCTGCTTCCGAGACAGTTGCGGCCCAGAGACGCCCTTGGGATTTGAGGCGGCCTAGCGATAACTTGTTCGGGCCTGGCGTGTTTTGCTGAGCCCGTCACTAACTACGAAGAAATGAGAGGGCATCGGAGTTTTAGGGAAGAAGGAAAAGAGCTTTGTTTTCCAATATGTTTATTTTTAAGAGTAAGCCCATCCCTGTGGGTTGTGGCTTAACAAACGGTTGACTCTGATTGGCAACTGAACCTGTGGGACGGGCCAACAGCCCTACCGCCTTTTTTTCTTTGTGTAATTGGACTATAAAAATCGGGACGACATGCTGTCCCTGAGACTTGGCTGAAATCAGGATTGCTGATAGATCAGTGAGCCTCCGTACTATGTACGTTAAAACGAGTCTGGGCTCTAACAGTCATTGAGACAGTCGAAGAGGGAGACTTTGTTTCTCAATTGTTCAAGTTTGTAATGTATTTGCTTTACCTGCCATGTATATAGAAAAGTTTACCTATAAATATTTCTTGTACATCTGATCTCATCGCTTCTTGCCTGCGTTTGATCAACAACTGCCGATCATCGTCCGAGAAGCTTCAAGTTCCAGCGGTGAAGCGAGGACAGAAAACGAACGAAACTTTTCTGTGACTCCAGACAAACACATACCCACACCCAAAGTACATTACCAAAATCACAGGGGGCAAGGAAAGCGACCAATGTAGGCTCTGTTTACAAACAGGAACAGTCACATGCATAATGTGGGAATAGATCTCGCTGCTGTTTTCTCATCCCGCCGTCAGCAGCGAGACTGACTAGACACACTGTCTCAGTTCCGGGGACGTCGACCGACAGCTTGAATAGGTGGACTGGGCAGAGAAGGCAAAGTAGGCCCAGGACCTTACTTGAGCCCGATCCCTCAGCCACGTCCCCCTTTACCCTTCCCCCTTTCAATAAGGTTTACCACCACCACCACCACCTTAGTAGCGTATCCTGCAGTCACCGACCCTTGTGCGTGATTGGTACTGCCTGTGTTCTGCTTTAGTCTTTGAAATGTGTCATCTTTAGCTTTCTTTCTTCGTTTCCTTCTTCCTATCGTCCATTTCGGCGTTTCGGTCTCCTCTTTCCTGAAGAGCAGGCAGGTGTGGTGCCCCTTCCGGTGCCAGCCTGCTCCTAGCTTTCCCTTTTCTGTCAAGTGTATATATGTTTTCAAATGAAATCAAATAATAATAATAATAATAATAAATAATAATAATAATGTATTCAGAATGCATTCATTTAATCCTAGGCAATTATTTCAATATTGACATGTTTGCAGAATCCACCTGTAAACGTAACTTCAATATGCTACTATGCTCGCATAGGTTCACACATGATCCGAACCTACACACATATTACAGAGAACTTTGCTAATTTAACAGATATCTTCAAAATCTTCAAAAATAACTTATTTGATTGTGAAGCAGTTGCGGAAATTCCGTCCTCAAGCATTAGTGATCACTTAGCAATTTTTTCTTTTAACACAGACCTAAAAAGAATGAAAGGTAAACATTCAGAACCTATTTATTTATTTATTTATTTATTTATTTATTTATTTATTTATTTATTTCTCAATACTGCAGGCTAGATTGGCGCAAACAGGAGGGGATGAAAACACAAATCATACCAACACGTACATGCAAACAAAAAAGAGAAAAATATACATTGCATGTGACATACCACAGAATAAAAAAATGAAAAGATGACAAAGAAGAAACAAAAAGCAATGAATATTGAAATTACTCATAAGAAAATTGTTTCCTTTCTACAGAAGAAACAAAGTTTTAAGACACTGTTCCCCGTCAGGAGAGCCAAAAGCCAATTCAGGAAGTACGTTCCAATCAGCTATTGTTTGAGGGAAGAAACTGTGTGTAAATGAGTTTGTTTTAGTAAAAATAGGCTGTAATGAGTGTTCCCTATTATGACGGGTCCTTCGAGTACTGGAGTGCCTGAGGAATGAGGGGGGAGCAACGCTAAGCTTTCCTGCCAAGATTTTACGAAGAAATGCGGTTCAGTTTTCTCCGTGTACTAAGCAACGGGATATTATTGTCCTTCGTAAGCTATGTTGGGGACTCTGACTTTCTGTATTTATGAAAAATGAAACGTACTGCCTTTCTCTGAACAAGCCCTAATTGATAGATGTCTTTCTTAGTGTGCGAGTCCCAAATTACGGACGAGTAATCTATTCTGGACCTGATGAAATTTTTATACGCCAAGAGCTTAACATGGCTAGCAGTACACTTTAATTTTCGTCTCAAGAAACAGTTTCGAGAATGCAGTTGGACGGATCTCAGAGCTATAAGTGCCCCACGTTAATCGGTTAAGAGTTATTCCTAGATATTTATATTGTGTGACCTCGCTAATGTGGCCATTGTGGAGGCAATATTGGTAAGAGCTAACATTTTTTTTTCGCGTAACTCGGAGAAACACACTCTTATCAATGTTTAAATCTATATTCCTTTCTTCACACCAGTGACATATTTTGAGCAAAGATTCTTGGAGTAATTGATGGTCTGCTATTGATGCTATTTCTTTATATGCAACGCAGTCATCTGCGAACAATCTTATTGATACTGACTAAGGAATGCCATTTAATAAATCATTTATATCTATTAAAAACAGCAAAGGTTCCAACACACTACCTTGAGTAACACCGGAAGTAACAGCAAGTGATTCAGTAAAGGCGCCATACATAAACAGACTGCGTTCTACCACTTAAGTATGCTGTTACCTATTCTACGAGATACAGCAGAAGACCTATCAACTGTAATTTATAAAGAAGCTTTGAATGCGGTAGCTTGTCAAAAGCTTTCGCCATATCAAGAAAAAGAACATCGATCTGTCCCGAGTTGTCCACTACGCTGAGAAAGCCATGAACCGTCGTAACTAGTTGAGTAGTGGTTGACATGCCCTTCCTGAACCCATGGTGAAAAGGTGATAGCATGTCCTCTTCCTTCAAAAAGTCATTTATAAAGCGGGCCGCGATCAATCAATCAATCAAATCTTTATTTCCAACGACAGTTGGGGCTCCCTTAGGCGAAAAGCGGTAGTAGCACCACTTGAAAATACCTAAAGGGCCACGTACATGACAGCGGTATTACGATTCATACGTTCAAAAACAAATTTACAATAACCAAGTAAAATATGCAGTTCAAAAAAAAAATTAAGAGGTTGTGCAAATACAACAACGGAACAATAGAACAAATAATGTCAATATATAAGTACACTCCAGAACAGTTGTACATTATAGTTCTAATATTCAATGTTCACGTGAACACACATCATAAAATGACGAAAATAAACGTGTTAGAAGGAATAATGAAACATACTGGATCATGTTCGGGCAGTACAAAACACATTAGACAAGAGTTATAAAAAATTCACGCATTTCTTTTTTTGTAAACGTAGAAAAGTTGGCGTCTTTCTCTTCATATTTATTAAGTAGGGACGGCAGTGTGAATCGAAGAGACTGCAAAAAATAGGCCGTGCGGGAACCAGGAACAAGCCACTTGTCGGTGCTGCGGGTGCGTGAATCAGTGTAATGCATGCTTATATTAGATAAATCTTTAATAAAAACTTTGAATTGCTCGTTTGAAAAGAAATAAGCATACATTAAACGAAAATCGAACATGCGTTTCACACTGAATATTTTATAGCGGGTAAACAATGTAACTGTAGAACTATTGCGCGGGACGTTTGCAATATACCGAAGTGCTCTTTTCTGCAATAGGTGAATTGCATTTATGTTACTAAGGGTTGTGGTGCCCCAGACTAACAGGCAGTAATTTATATGGGAAGAAAACAGAGCATGATAAATCTGAAGTTTAGCTTTTTCTGGAAGAAAGTGCCTACATCGTGACAGAACACCAGCAGCACGCGATAACGATTTAGTCAGTGATTCAATATGACACGTCCATGTCATATGAGCAGAAAAAGTCACGCCCAGAAGTTTATGTTTCTCCACTATTTCGACGGGTATTCCCTCAAGCGTTAATGATTGGTTGACGTTGACTTCAGTGCCTCGGGATCTGAAAAAGACAGCTTTTGTTTTTGTCGCATTTATTCGTAGGCCATTAGCTGTAGACCATTGCAGCACATCTGAAAGTACACTTTGAGTTCTCGCAACAATTTCAGTTGGATCTTGTCCAGAAACAAAATACTAGTGTCATCCGCGTAGAGCAGGAATGAGGCGTCATTGTTTATCTTAACAATATCATTTATGTAGATATTGAACAGCATTGGTCCTAAAATGCTTCCTTGAGGTACGCCACAAGAAATGGTTTTAGAAGATGAAAAACAGTTAGCAATTGAGACGCATTGTTTTCTTTCAGACAGATACGAACTAAATAGTGAATTAGCTACACCACGTACCCCATAAGCACCTAATTTCCCGAGTAAAATGTTATGGTTTAGGGTATCGAAGGCTTTGCTATAGTCAATGAAAACGCCCAGCGTAAGCTTTCTTTCTTCGATGTTATTAATTATCAGTTCTTTTTGAGCTAACAGTGCAGTCTGTGTAGATTTACCACGTTGAAAACCGTGCTGATACTCCGAAAGTATATTGTGTTTGTTGAAGAAGCTATTTACGCGGCAGAATATTATCTTTTCTAATCCCTTGGAGAATACAGGAATTATAGAAATTGGTCGGTAATTATTAGCATCATTAATATCTCCACCTTTAAATATAACAGAAACTTTTGAGATTTTCATGAGATTTGGGAAACAGCCAGACTGAAAGACTAGATTAAACACGTAGGTTAAACAAGGAGCAAGGAGGTCAATTACGTGCTTAATCGCCTCTACCTGAAATCCATCGACATCGACAGCTTTACTGTTTTTTAGAGAAAGAAATGTGCATACTATTTCTGCTTCATCTGTAGGTGCGAGAAAAATTGTGTCAGTATTATGGTAATTAATGTTAGTATGAGCAATGCTTCCCAGTGGTTGCACCGCATTACCAAAGTGCTCACTGAAGTGCTCGGCTAGATGCACACCGGAAAGTTTGTTCCCGTTAATGGTTATTTCCGTCAATGTATTCTGACCCGCATTGCGGTTCAGTGCCTGATTGATGGCTTTCCAAACTTGGTTTGGGCGCCGTCGACAGATGTCAGAAAACATGTGGTTATAGTAGGAGGCCTTTGCCTTTTTCAACGCGGCAGTTAGTTTGTTTCTGTAAGTTTTAAAGGCCTCAAATTCCTTAATATCGCGTGTGCGCAAAAACTTCTTAAAAAGGCGACCTTTTTTCTTGATCATAATGATATGCTCGCGCCCTACCCAAGGTTTTCTTCTTTTTCTGTTAGCTTTGGTGCTTACGTAAGGAAAAGATGTGTTGTAATGACTAGTGAATATAGATAAAAATTCACGATAGCTCTCATTTGGGTCTAGCTTATCGTAAACAGAATACCAATCTTCCCTCAACATACGCATGCGGAATGAAGTCATATTTCTGCTAGACATACATCTATGTTTAACGATATCCTGGCAAGTTATTTCATTTTCAGTAGTTTTAGGAAAAGCAATAAAGACAGGACAGTGGTCACTTACGCCGGCGCATACCGTGCCAGCTGCGCTTACATCAGTGTCTATGCTGACGATAAACAAGTCTAGTATGGACTGGCAAGTTGTCGTTACGCGTGTTGACGTAGTAATGATGTTACGCGTGTTGACGTAGTAGCGATGTGCTCTAGAAGTTTACAAGATGTAGAAATAATTGATACCGGTCGGTAATTAGTTCCAAGTAACTTATCGCCTTTTTTATGGATCGGTACAATACGAGCCTTCCTCCAATCCTTAGGCAACTCACTGGTTTGTAGAAATAAAGTGAAAATTTTAGCAAGATGCTCCGATATCTCGTCCGCATAACGCTTTAAAAAGCACTTGGAATGCCGTCAAGACCAAGGCCTTTCCGAATATTTGTTTTACGAAGCAAAGACAAAACCCCTTCTGTAGTAATGACAGGAACTTCACTAGGATCGACGGATCGTTTCGGTGCATCAAAAACCATATCTGAAAGGTCCGCAAAACAGTTTGAAAGTATCCAATAAAGAGCTGAGCTACTTCCTTCTAATCAGTAACGAGGTTCCCATTATCAGTTCTAATTTCTCTTATGGCCTCTTTTTGATGACCAAGGTAACTCTAAAATTCCCAGGGATCTGTTTTTATGAATATAGGAAGGGTAACGTTAAAATAATGGGATTTCGAAGTGGACAGTTTCTGTTCTGATTCATGTTTTAAATTATGCAAATACTGAGAAGATACAGAATGATGTCGCCTGAGACGTTTAAGTCTCCGCTTCAAGTGAATAATATCGCGGCTCACCCGTTTCGACGCTTATTTCTCACTCTACATCTACGTCAAGGTATAAAATTTGTGATAGAAAATAAGATTCGTTCCTTGAGGCATTCCCATAAGCTGTGTACATCACCCTCATTAGTACGCAGCAGTACATCATCCAAAAATCAATAATAGAAGCATCCTCAGCGCAATCAAAATCATGGGCGTAGAAAACCGACAAATTCGAGTACTCTCAACGCGATCAGTAGGACAAGAAATCAAATTGTGACCAGGAATGCCAGGCTCAACTCTGAATTCACCATTAGAGAACAGCTCACTGACAAAGAACAAATCTAAGACAGCATTTTTACCGGTACAGTCACGCACAATTTGGTTAGTGTTCAAAGCTAACATGGTGTCCATAATTACATAACCAGAAGCACAGCTCCCGTAAGCTAAACTACTCCAATCCAAGCCTGGTAGATTGAAATCCCTCGTCATAAACACATTGCTTTCAAGCTTGGTTAACCAGTGATCATATAAGCTTTCAAGAAATGTTAATGAAGAATCAGGAGTACGATAAACCGCGCCTAATAACAAGGTCAAGTCCCAACGTGACACATTTAAAAACAGGCTTTCGTGATCTGGAATTTGTTCAAGGACAGTGACCTGGACAAACGACTTCACAATAACTGCGACACCCCCGCCTCTTGAATCACGATCCCTTCTAAAAACATGATAACCAGTGGGAGTAGTCCCATCATTACTTTTTTCATCATGTAAACATGTCTCTGAAAGAACAAGAATGTGTTTAAAAGAGAATACGAATCACAAGCACACAAAAATGGAGGGTAATCTGGGTCATAGAAAGCATGCACTCATACCATTAATGTATAACATCAGAAAACAACACAACACGTGAACTTAAAAGGAAAAGGCAAAACACCGCAATAAAACAGGAACAATACCCATAAAAATATGCATGTTACACAGAAGGCAAGAACATTTTTAAAACCAATCGTAGTGTAACAAGAACGGGGGGGGGGGGAGAGGGGAGGCGGACATGACACAAGAAAGGTTTACGCACTTCCATTAACGATGAGAAGTTTCTGGAATTCATTTATGTCGGTGGCAACTGGCGATGTGTGCTTGCAAGTTATTCCACTCGGTTATGGTGTGCGGTGTGAACGGTCTGGCATAAGTTAGCGTGCGACACGAGAAGCGTTCGATTTTAAAAGGGTGATCACGGCGGGGAAAGATGGAAAGGGGTGGCCTAAAGAAGTCCCCGCGAAGGGATGCGTGATTGTAGAGCTTATGAAGAAGTGATAGGCGAGCGATGATAAGCGTACTAATGAGGGTGATGATTCTTAATACTTCTGGCATTTAGAGACAACAGCCGTAGTTCTTGCGCTCGGTCCTGCAAGCACTATTTTTCAGAACTATCACCTCTACTGATACGTGCTGGTGCCCGTGTGCTCGATGCATCATCTCACACGCAGTAGGTGTTACCAATCCACAGTTTGCCGTGAATAAGGGAAACCTCGCCACTAGCGCTCTCATTTTTTGCACTTTGCCAAGGTAATTTACGGCTTTTCACTGTTTTAGCAGAATAGTCGTTCAGGATAGACACACCGGTTCCTTTTAGCTTTCCAACATTACGCCAAACGTCCTGTTTTTCAAAGTAATCCTGAAAGGGCAACGTAACTGGCGAATGCGTCGTTGCCGGGTTGGGTACAACTGAATTAAGTAGAAGGAAAAACTCCAACCAAAACTTATTTTAATAACCCGACGTTTCGGAGCCCAATCCTCTCCTTCTTCAGAGGTGAGATGACGTGAGACGTACCAGTAGCTATATGCGTTTCTTCGGGCATGGACAGGCGCACAGAGATGAGCGCACACATTTTTCTTAGACCTTGAGCGTAGACGGCGGGAAGTGTTGCTGACGAACTGTTGGCGTTACCCGGCGTCTTCTCGGTGTGCCAGGATTGCGAAGGAGCTGCCGCCGGTGGTCGTTTTCACTCCCCAAGACGACAGCGCCGTCGGGGCTAAAGGCCGAAGCCACAGCAGTGCGCTCACTGTTAGGTGGCAAAGATAGAAGCACTGCTACGCCGCAGACAAACTCCGAAGAAGGTCGGGCCCCGAAACGTCCGGTTCTTAAAGCGAATTTTGGTTGGAGTTTTTTTTTTCTTTCTCTTTAATTTAAACAGGACTTGTCAGGCCCCTATGGCACCCATCCTGTGCCATCAAAAAGGTATAAAAGATAAATGCAACAGCGTTACATACTTTTCGTAACAGGCGTCATGGTGTGAGACTGAGGCAAAGTGTTTGAAACCAACAGCCTCCTGACAAAGCGTACACTGAGTTGTTACGCATTTTTAAGTCTGCTTCTGTTAAATAATTTTGTCTTTTTCCCTTCGAAGAATTGACAAAATCTCGTAAATCATGAATAAGTAAAAACTGTCTAAAAATGATCAACAAGAAAGGTAAGCTTTGTAGGAAATCCCTGAACACACGGGACCCCTAAGACTGCGATGAGTTCGAAAAACACCGAAACAAGATAAACTATGTGTTGAAAATGTGAAACGTAATTATTTAGAACATTTTTTCGCATATGACTGAAAAGGAAACTCTGGAACAATGTAGAAAAAAGGCAAACGAACTGGTAAACTGATTTCCAGCCAACTGCAATTTCAATGAGATATCTATTAAGGAGAAATTACAAATTGGAAAGGCACTAGCCGAAGTCTTCAGCTTGCTCACAACTTCAGTCTACAGCTCCTATAACCCTGAGGCATCAGATATAACTACCAAACACGCCCACACAATACACTTGGATCCCAGTAGCGAGAGCACGGTGGAAGAATAAAGTTTATTCTTCCACCGTGGGCGAGAGTGAGGCTTTTCCACCGTACAATTCGTTACATAAAAGTCGTGAGACATTGATATCATCCAAGAACTGTTAAACATACAGTTGACATAATATGTGCACTTTCGGTAAGTATGAGCGCTTGTCCAGCTGGTCTCGTGTGCAAGAGAGCGATCCGCATACTGTGCAACATCTCCTGAGTAGTTGAGTAGGCCCCAGAGGCTTTCAGGTATGAATTCTCCGAATCGAAATGGATCAGGAAACACCGGAAACACAGCGCGGCAAGGATGATCGACAAAGACTAGACAGGATAAGCGCCAACTTTCAACGCAGCGTTTTAGTTAGCTCTTGTCGTGTACAGTGTTGCGTTTCGCCTGCGACACGTGGTTTTGCCGGCGCGACTGCGGAGGGGCGGCAGACATTTTGGCCCGATCGTCGTCACCGCAACGCTCATCGGCAGGTGTTTCCAGGCGCGACTGCGGCGATGCGACCGCAACGGATCACCCTCGCATTCCAGTCATTGTGCCCGAAACAGGCGATGCCAAAGCAGGGATCATCCTCTCATTCCAGTCATTGTGCCCGAAACAGGCGATGCCAAAGCAGGGATCATCCTCTCATTACAGTCATTGTGCCCGACCGGCAGCGCTACAACAGGGTGCTACGAGATCGTGCTCGACAGGGTGCTACGAGATCGTGCTCGTCATGGTGCTACGGCATCGCTACGACAGTGTGCGTCACCATTAGCCCATTGTACATTCACGTGCTCGTCTTTTGAGGGGTTCCTTCTTGCCCTCAACTGCGAGAGTATAAAAACAGCTGCCCCCGGACGCCAAAAGGAGGGCTCCGATTTCTTCTGTTGAGTGAAGTGCTCTCCCGTCTCTCTACTTCGGTCAAACCTGACCGCCAACTCTTTGCGATGTTAAAATAAACAAGTTGTTTTGTTGTTACCAGTCGACTCATGCTTTGCCGGGACCTTCGGATGCTTCCAGTTGTACCCCAGGCCGCCAGGCCAACGCTACCCTTGGGGCTTGCGACCCAAGTACAACCACGGGCGTCAGCGCCGAGTTCCCAACAGATCGTACCAGCGGTGCGATCCAAACATCTGGTGGCAGCGGTGGGATCGCGACAACGGAGGCCAGCAGCGAAGAGATGCAGTTGACTGTATGCTGAGCAGCTCAACGACGATCCGGGAGCAGTGCAACGAGCCCTGTGTGACGACTGGTTGCCTGCAGCGGAACGACTGCGCGGAATTCCTGCCTGCGAGGTTTGGTGAGTGCGGGACTTTCTTCTTCTGAGCTTTGCCAGGCTTTTTGTTAGTGTTAGAAACAGAGCTGGTAATTGTGGTTGTCGTTGCTGCCGGATTAGTTTGCGGCAAGACAATAGTAAGCAGTAGAGAAAGCAGCATTCAGAGCAGCCATGGATTTGAAGTCGTTGCGCAAACCGAAATTGTTGGAGCTTGCAAGAGAGTTGGGTCTGGATGTCTCGGACAAACTCAGAAAACCAGAACTGATAAAGGCTATTCTTGAGTTAGAGGCTGAGGATGACGAGCTGTCGGAATGCCTTGAGACCATTGAAGAGAGGGAGACTGCAAAAAGACAGGAGCGCGAACTTAAAGAGCAAAAAGAAAAAGAAGAGCGCGAACTTAAAGAGCAAAAAGAGAAACAGGAGCGCGAACTTAAAGAGCAGAAAGAAAAAGAAGAGCGTGACCGTCAACACGCTTTGGAAATGAAGCGTCTTGAGGTAGAGATGGAACGCGCTCGTAATGGAAGTCAGGCACACGGTGCAGGAGAACGAGTATTGTTCAAAATGACTGACCTGATGCGGCCGTTTAAGCTTGGAGAGGACATTGGTTTGTTCCTGGTTAACTTTGAGCGAACGTGCGAGAAGCAGGGGTTCTCTCGGGAAACGTGGCCACAGCGCTTGCTCACTTTGTTACCCGGCGAGGCGGCCGACGTAGTCGCTCGCTTGGATAGAGAGGAGGCAGAGGATTTCGACAAAGTAAAATCGAGTCTGCTAAAAAAGTACCGGCTGTCTGCGGAGGCGTTCCGTCGGAAGTTTCGGGAAAATGAGAAAGGCAGAAGTGAGTCATATACAGAGTTTGCGTATAGGCTTATGTCGAACATGCAGGAGTGGCTCAAAGAAGAGAAAGCGTTCGGTGACCACGATAAAGTTCTGCAGTGTTTCGGGCTAGAACAGTTTTATAGTCGGTTACCGTAGAACGTGCGATACTGGGTCTTGGATAGGCCAGACGTTTGTACGGTGGCTAAAGCCGCTGAGCTAGCCGAGGAGTTTGTGACGCGTCGGGCTCGCGGAGCTAAGGACGGTCAAAAGGGTGAATTTGGCTCGAAGTTTGAGAGGCCGAAGTTCACGCCCATGAGATTAAAAGGGGACACGCGTAGTGCGGATGCGAGTGAAAGCAGTCCGACCAGACGTAAAGAGACGGCGGCAGCCAAACGCAGAAAGCGGTTCGAGATGAGGCGAGCGGGCGTTTGTTATACGTGCCAGAAGCCGGGTCACTTTTCGGCGCAGTGTCCGGAAACAACACCAAAAGTTGTTTTTTTTTCAATAGGCAGCACTGACGAGAACATGAAGCTTCTCGAGCCTTACATGCGAGACCTCCTCGTGAACGGGAAAGAGTGCCGAGTGCTTCGCGATTCCGCAGCTACGATGGATGTAGTTCACCCGTCCTACGTAGAACCCGATATGTTCACGGGCGAGTGCGCATGGATCAAGCAAGCCGTGGAAGCTCATAGCGTGTGTCTGCCAGTAGCAAAGGTGCTTATTGAAGGACCTTTCGGAGCGCTTGAGACAGAGGCGGCAGTGTCATCTATGCTGCCACCCCAGTACCCGTACCTATTTTCAAACAGGTCCGATCACCTCCTGCGCGAGAAGGGGCTTTTGTTTGGTGAAGCTAGTGTTCAGGCCTTAACCAGATCGAAGGTTCGGGAGCTCGCTGCAAAGGCGGTAGTTGCGGGGCCGACGTTATCAAACAACGAAAAAGGGTCAGAGGCGCAGCAAGCTGATATTCCGAGCACGCCCGAACTGAATAAACTTGAGTCTGTAACGTTAAAGGCGCCAGATACTGGAGAGGAAACGCCCGACACGGGAAAGTTAGAAGAGCTATCTACTGATTTGCTCATCGCGCCTACGTCAGACGGACTTGATAGGTTGCTAAAAGTCAGCCGGTCGGCTTTGATAGCCGAGCAAAAGAAGGATGGTAGCCTAGAAAACATACGCTGCAATGTCAAAGAAGGTATCGCCAGGAAAACTGCGCGTTTTGTGGAAAGAGGTGGAGTCCTGTACCGGAAGTATCTAGACCGCCGAGGAGTGGAGTTCGATCAGCTGATCGTGCCTCAATGCTATCGTCAGGATCTGTTGCGCTTGTCACACGGGGGTTCGTGGTCCGGACACCTTGGAGTTAAGAAAACTAAGGACCGTCTCTTGCAAGAGTACTATTGGCCAGGGTGTTTTCGGGACGCAGACCATTTCGTGAGGACATGTGACACTTGTCAGAGGGTGGGCAAACCAGGGGACAAATCGAGGGCGCCGTTGAAATTGGTACCTATCATTACGGAGCCTTTTAGACGGCTCGTTATTGATACTGTGGGACCTCTGCCGGTAACAGCCACGGGGTACAGACACATTTTGACTGTGATCTGCCCAGCGACAAAGTTCCCTGAAGCAGTGCCGCTTAAAGAACTCAGCTCAGTTGAGATAGTTAATGCACTACTGTCCATATTTGCGCGAGTTGGTTTCCCTGCGGAAATCCAATCAGACCAGGGCACAGTGTTTACTAGCGCTTTGACGACAACTTTTCTCGAAAGGTGTGGGGTAAAGCTGTTACACAGCTCAGTGTACCACCCACAGTCGAATTCCGTTGAGAAGCTCCACTCCGTCATGAAGCGCGTGTTGAGAGCTTTGTGTTTTGAACATCAAACTGACTGGGAGCTGTGTCTGCCTGGGGTGATGTTTGCTTTAAGGACCGCGCCGCATGCGGCTACGGGGTTTTCGCCAGCTGAACTGGTGTACGGTCGCTCGCTTCGATCTCCGCTTCGCATGCTTCGAGAATCGTGGGAAGGTAGGGGCGACGACCCAGTCGTGGTGGAGTACGTGCTTAAGCTCCTCGAACGCTTAAGAAGGGCACAGGAGTTGTCAGGTGAAGCAATGACAAAGGCCCAGCAGAGGGCCAAGGTTTATTATGATCGGACAGCCAGGGCCCGTCGTTTTGAGGTTGGCGATGAGGTCATGATATTACGCACATCGCTAAACAACAAACTAGACGTGCAGTGGGAGGGCCCAGCACGAATTGTTCAGAAACGGTCGGACGTTAACTACGTGGTAAGTCTGCCAGGAAAGCGGAAAGCACAGCAAGTTTACCACTGTAATCTGCTCAAACCTTATAGACAACGGGAAGCAGTGGTGTGCATGATGGTAAACGTTCCTGAAGAGCTTCCAGTCGAGCTTCCGGGACTAGGCTCAGTGACGAACAGGGAAGACACCGGTCAAGTCATTAGTGACCTTATCAGTAAAGCACCGCTGTCGCCCGAGCAGAAAACCGAACTACACCAGCTATTACAAGAGTTTCAAGGTCTCTTCTCTGAGAGGCCTGGTAGGACTTCGGTACTTACTCATGATATAGAACTTACCTCCCCAGAGCCAGTACGATCCAAGGCGTATCGGGTGTCACCCCGCCAGAGCGATATTATGGAGGCTGAGGTAAAGAAAATGCTACAGCTCGGTGTTATTGAGGCAGGTGAGAGTGATTATACCTCCCCTTTGATTTTAGTTGAGGTACCGGGCAAGGAACCTCGTCCTTGCGTCGACTACCGCAGGCTTAATTCCATCACTAAGGATCAAATTTATCCGATCCCTAACATCGAGGAACGCCTTGAGAAAGTTAGTA
The DNA here is from genome assembly GCF_050947875.1 of Dermacentor variabilis. Lineage (NCBI taxonomy): Eukaryota > Metazoa > Arthropoda > Arachnida > Ixodida > Ixodidae > Dermacentor > Dermacentor variabilis. Next base: position 2,415,925 of record NC_134572.1, on the reverse strand, counting down.
GCGCTCAGTTTATTTCCACCCTAGATCTTGTCAGGGGTTATTGGCAGGTTCCACTTACAGAAGAGGCTAGTAGGTATGCGGCGTTCATTTCACCAATGGGAACATTCCGTCCTAAAGTGTTGAGTTTTGGTTTGAAGAACGCGCCATACTGTTTTTCAAGCCTCATGGATAAAGTGTTGCGGGGACAGCAAGAATTCGCTTTACCGTATCTAGACGACGTAGCGATATTCTCCGCATCCTGGTCTGAGCATATGGCACACTTGCGGGCAGTGCTAACCCGCCTGCGCGAAGCGGGCTTGACAGTCAAGGCTCCTAAGTGCCAGTTAGCACAGGCCGAGGTTGTCTACCTCGGTCACGTGATTGGTCAGGGTCGTCGCCGCCCCTCTGAAATAAAAGTGGCCGCTGTGCGAGACTTTCCGCAACCGCGCACAAAGACCGATATTCGGTCGTTCTTGGGTGTCGCCGGCTACTATCAGAGGTACATCCCTAGGTACTCTGATATCGCGGCTCCCCTGACGGATGCTCTAAGAAAGACAGAGCCTCAAACAGTCGTCTGGGACGAGACAAAGGAAAGAGCTTTTAGCGCCCTAAAGAGTGCCCTAACAAGCCAGCCTGTGCTACGATCGCCAGACTATACAAAAGGGTTCGTTGTTCAGTGCGATGCTAGTGAGCGAGGCATGGGCGTTGTACTGTGCCAACGGGAAAATGGAGAAGTAGAACACCCCGTCCTGTATGCTAGTCGTAAGCTGTCCAGTCGTGAGCAGGCGTATAGCGCCACCGAGAAAGAGTGTGCGTGTCTCGTGTGGGCCGTTCAGAAATTGTCATGCTATCTAGCCGGCTCGAGGTTTATCATTGAGACGGATCACTGCCCTCTCCAATGGCTGCAGACCATCTCTCCCAAAAATGGCCGCCTCCTGCGCTGGAGCCTCGCTTTACAACAATATTCCTTTGAGGTGCGTTACAAAAAGGGGAGTCTCAACGGTAACGCCGATGGCTTAAGTCGAAGCCCCTAACGTAGGAATCAGCCTCAAAATTGTTTGTTACTGATGTTTTTCTTCCTGAGGCAGAATTTTTTTAACATATTGCTTTTGTTTAGTGTTTCAAAGTGATGATATGCTTTCTAGTGCAATTTTTCAATTTGTGGACGCGTTCTGAGTGATGCTAGACTACTGTAAGGAACTAGGCAGTGGTATAAAAAGGGGAAAGAGCCTGGCAGGGCTTAGTGAGGGTTGTGCCGTGCTTGCTGACTGAGCGGTTGAGTTTCAGCGTAGTTCTAACGCTTGCCGGGAACGAGAACAAAAATGTGAACTCTCCCGAAGTCACTTTGCAGTGTCCCGTGCGAACCTGAACGAGAGAACGAGGCCTTCTCTGTGCGCTGCGCTCAAGAAACGTCGAGGGACGCCCGACTTCGGTTATGAGCATCATCGAGCGACATCCCTCCGGACAGCGGATGCAGTCCCCTGTCCATCGGGATCTCCTTCCCCCGGCGGGGCGGTCTGTTGCGTTTCGCCTGCGACACGTGGTTTTGCCGGCGCGACTGCGGAGGGGCGGCAGACATTTTGGCCCGATCGTCGTCACCGCAACGCTCATCGGCAGGTGTTTCCAGGCGCGACTGCGGCGATGCGACCGCAACGGATCACCCTCGCATTCCAGTCATTGTGCCCGAAACAGGCGATGCCAAAGCAGGGATCATCCTCTCATTCCAGTCATTGTGCCCGAAACAGGCGATGCCAAAGCAGGGATCATCCTCTCAATACAGTCATTGTGCCCGACCGGCAGCGCTACAACAGGGTGCTACGAGATCGTGCTCGACAGGGTGCTACGAGATCGTGCTCGTCATGGTGCTACGGCATCGCTACGACAGTGTGCGTCACCATTAGCCCATTGTACATTCACGTGCTCGTCTTTTGAGGGGTTCCTTCTTGCCCTCAACTGCGAGAGTATAAAAACAGCTGCCCCCGGACGCCAAAAGGAGGGCTCCGATTTCTTCTGTTGAGTGAAGTGCTCTCCCGTCTCTCTACTTCGGTCAAACCTGACCGCCAACTCTTTGCGATGTTAAAATAAACAAGTTGTTTTGTTGTTACCAGTCGACTCATGCTTTGCCGGGACCTTCGGATGCTTCCAGTTGTACCCCAGGCCGCCAGGCCAACGCTACCCTTGGGGCTTGCGACCCAAGTACAACCACGGGCGTCAGCGCCGAGTTCCCAACAGATCGTACCAGCGGTGCGATCCAAACAACAGCCTTTGTCGATCGTCCTTCCCGCGCTATGCTTCCAGTGTAATATGTAACCAGCCCAAGCCTGTAGTCTTTTGGATGAGGACACTTTGCACACTTTGCACACTGAACTATTCATCGTTGTTCATACAGGGCCCACGACGAAATGGCTAACCCTACAAAAATCACTATGCTGGTTCGGATTTTTATAAGCAGTCGGTGTACACTGCGGCCTTTCTTCGACCATTTCAAATGGAGCTTACGAGCGCCGATAGGGCATGTCTACACGCGATTGAGTCAGAGTATTCATGTTTCAACATCAGCGCTCCTTTCGGGCATTGATTTTTGGTGCATGTGCCTTCGCGCTATGTTCGATAGATGGCGCTGAGAGCTTGTGGGTGCTAAAGATCCTAGCGCGTGCCCTTGAGAACGTTTAGCGAGCAAACAAAAGTAGTTTCCACATGATCATGCGAAGGCCGAAACGGATGCATTTAGAACTGTGAAATGTTCTAGGCGCGTGAGTTGCTTCAGTGCCTCCATATTCTATCTGATATTGGTGAGCTGGTAAAAAACATTCTCCCCATCGCAAGCAAAACAACTACAAAGAAAAGAGAGAGAGAGAGAGAGAGAGAGCTATATTTCACCTCAAAGATACAAGATCGCACAAAGTCGTCTCTCGTCGACGTTAAAGGAAATTTATAATATTCGTTCTTGATTTTTGTTCTCATTTCTTAATTTTTTCTACTGTGTGATTTTCACGCAAGAGATATGCGTTCTTTATTTTGCATAAGGATGCGCACGGTCGTGTAGTCGCATATAAAATGAAATGTTAGCGCATTTTGATTATTTCCTCACCAAGGTGCAACGTACATTCACAGGGGAATCGATATGAAAAGACAGACGCACACAAACAATGAGAAGTAAATAAATGACGCGCGTGGTTGCGCTTGTCGCGATTTCGCGTTTTCCGCAGCTCCTCCGGGACGGCTTATTGGATGGTGGCTCCCCCTTTGGCCGGCGAACACATTTCATCTTCAGTGTCCGTAGGCGCTCCGTTTGAATTGTGGAAGTGAAGGGCATCGAACATCCTCTGCCCTCCATTGCCGTGGACATGAAATCTAAGAAGTAACATTCCTATTTGTTCGCTTACAAAAAGAAACACGATTTCAAGAGTACCGAGAGTTCGTGTTAAAACTGAAACTTGAGCATTGATTTGACGCTGGCGTCTTTCGAGTTTCGCGAAGTGGTGCAGGAGTCTTCTCATATAGGCACAATGCCACGGACGGATCATGATCTGTTTATGTCACAACAACTGCACTGATCCGCGGAGCATTTATCCTACCCTTAGTATGGTAGCCGGAATTCCGTGAAACTGGGGGAAAACACTTATATACTAGGAAAAGCACTAGGGGTGTGCCAATACGGGCCTAAGGCTTTCGCCCACGAACATACGTCGCTAGGTTGTCCGTGGTCAAATTCGAAGAGTGCCCAGCTGCTGTGCTTTGTATCCCTGCGCATGTGGTGCTCTTCAATGAACTTCTCTGATCTGAACTGGGATCACTGGGTAAGAGCCCCTGTTCAACGAACCTCTTCCACGCCAACCTGCGAATCGGGGTATTTGTCGCTGGCTATGTCCCGCTCGGTATGTCCCGCTTTTCTTTGAACGAGAGTGTGACGCCAACTTGAGCCACAGGGTATTTGCCACTGGCTATGTGCCGTTATTCAATAAACATCTTTGAAGCCAACATGGGTCACTAGGTACCTGTAGCCTTTCATGATAATCGTTATTGAAACGTGTCATCAACAGTTAGACACGAAGGATCAATAGATCGCTAATAACATTAAAGTCGCCAATCATCTCTAAAGAATGGATGTGCCACCAGTTTCTTGAGGCCAAATCGAATACGACTGGAATGGTGCTAGCAGCGAAGCTAATTGAATATAGAATAGTTTAGATTGTTGTACAACCTCCTCACCATTAACATTAAATATTTTTTACATCCTGTATTAACAACATTGCACTGTAAAATAAGCACACGCTTCATTAAGGAAGGAAGGAAGGAAGGAAGGAAGGAAAAAAGTGGAGACCGAAAGGAAGGGAGATTTTCGGTCTAAAGGAAAGCAATGAAGACAAAGCCGCGCTTGAACAAGCTGGAATGCAAGAGACGTTTAAATACAAATTAGTCATTGAGGTCCGTTCAGTAGAACGTATTCGCCGAATTGGTTCTAAAAACGCCCGTCGTGAACGACCTTGTATCCTGCGATTTTACGATTTTACCGAGAAGATTCTGGGCAACTGTTTCAAATTGAAAGGCAGCGGCATAAAGATATCGGAGGATTTTTCTGCGGCTGTCCGAGAAACACGTCGAAAGTTGTGGGACTCATCTAAACAACGAACGAAAGAAAGGTGATAAGGTTGACCTGTTGTTCAACAAACTTAAAGTTAATAATGATCTGTACCTGTGCGACGTGACAAAAAACAAGCGTATTCTACTGAATCATCGGCAAAAAACTGACAGCAGTACTAGTAGTCAGCAGGACTGACCCAATAGCACCTCCGCACCACTTGTGATTCCAAGCTTCCATGCCATAAGTATAGTAAATAAAACTGTAAAATTAGAAGAACTATTGCTACTTTAATCACCCGATGTCGTCATAATCACGGAAAGATGGCTACATTCCAATGTACATGATTCGAAAATAGTCCCTCCCTCCTACGCATTGCTACGTTCAGATCGTGACGGCCGTGGAGGTGGGATGGCTATTGCCATTCAAGAAAGTTTATCATTCCAGCAAGATGCCGGCATAGCTAACCATGAAAGTACTTAGTGCAATGGAAGAGTTAATGATTCTTCAATACTAATAGGTGCCATTTACTGAAGCCCAGGAGAGACAGAGGATTATCTAATAAAAATGCACGACTTCCTACATCACAAAGTGAACTATCGGACTAAATTGCTAATACCTGATAATTTCAAGAATAAAAACAGGAACATCGTAACACAGGACGAGCGAATAGGACAGCTCTCTGTCCTGTTTACTCACTCGTGCTGTGTTACGATGTTCCTGTTTTTATTCTAAAGATGAACCAAACAGCCCCATTGAACACACTGGTGATTTCAATCTTTCTCGTGTTACGATGTTCCTGTTTTTATTCTAAAGATGAACCAACCAGCCCCATTGAACACACTGGTGATTTCAATCTTTCGGGAATTGATTGGGATGCATTGACGACAAGGAATTGCATAGCTGTGAACGGCTCCTGGACATGATATAATGTTCAGTCGTTCTTTGACCCAAATGGTTAAGGAGCCTACTAGGGTGGAAGGAAATTCTAGTACGGTACTTAATCTCGCCTTCCTGTCAAGACACATTATGTCGAACAGTTACCGTAGAAGAAGGCATCTCTGATCACAAGATGCTAGTATTAACATTTCGCGACTTGAACACAAAAATTAATCGCACAACCAGTCCCACAAAGATAGCAGTTAAAGATTATAATAGTGCAGAAGAAGAGAGTGTGATTGACTACCTTGATATAGCTTTAGGCAATTTCTCAAACGGACCATCACGATGCGTGAAGAGCCTGTGGTTAAAACTAAAAAAGGTGACTGAACATTGCGAATAAAACTTCATCCCAACAAGGTATAAGAGGATTAAACGCAAAGCCCCATGGGTAACACGTTCAATATTTCACCTGAAAAGAAGATTGCGTAGAAAGAGAAATAACAAAAGCAATACACGAGAGGTGTTCGCATTATTGTGTCAACAGAAGTCGGAAATTAAGACAGCGAGGGCAAAATTTTTTTCCGAAACATTAGCAAACTTCTTGGAAACTGAACCTCCAAAAGTTCTGGCGCTATTTGGCGGAGCCAAAGAATCACACCAAGAAATTGGAAGTTGCGGGAGTTAAGTCGTTGAGGATGAACACAAAATAGCAAATTCTTTCAACAAATATTTCCGATCTGTTTTCGCGAGAACAACTGCGGTAAGAATGCCCGCAACAACATTTAATTCTTTGATGCCTGATATAGCAATAACTGAGGATGGCGTGCTAAACCTGCTTTTACAGGTTGACTCGAAAAAGTCACCCGGTCCAGACAGTATCTCAAATGCATTTTTAAAACGTTATGCGCAACAAATACACCCTTTCATACCCGCACTTTTTGTCGAGTCACTAAAAACTGCCCCGCTTCCTGCTGACTGGCTTCGCGCAAAGATAATCCCTGTTCACAAAAAAGGAAATCAAAATCTGGTTGACAGCTACAGACCCATATCTCTTACAAGTGCTTGCTGCAAGCTTATGGAGCACCTTCTTAATAAGTCGATTGTGAATCATTTGGAAGCAAATAACTTATTAAATCTGATGCAACAAGGTTTCCGGGAAGGACTATCGACAGTAACTCAGTCATTAGAAATAACACATGGCTTCACGAAAGTAATAAATAGCAGTGAACACGTTTTGCAGTACATTTATTGATTTTTCTTAAGCTAATGACCGTGTCGTACACTGCCAATTACTTGACAAGTTAAAGCTCATCGGCATTAATTCCGCAGTAAAAGCCTGGATAGAAGCATACCTATCAAACCGCACATAATGTCATGATAAACAATAGTGAATCAGAGAACCTCGAAGTGGTTTCCGGTGTACCGCGGGGATCCGTGCTTGGACCACTGTTATTCCTCACATATAATAATGATATGAGCTCTTGTGTCGATGATGGGGTGAAAATCCGTCTTTTCACTTACGATTGCGTGATTTACACAGTTGTGCGGGGACCAGATGATCAACTGAAACTGAAAATGTCATTAAATAGCATTGCTCTGTGGTGCGGGAAGTGGGGCATGAAAATAAATACATCGAAAACTAAATTTATGAGCGTCAGTCATAAAAAAAATCGCAACTGAGGTTTAACTACACATTAAATGGGTCCGAGCTCAAACAAAGAGACACCTTTAAATATCTAGGAGTAACACTTACGCGTAATTGGAAATGGGATCTGCATATTAATAATACTCGTGTAAAAGCGTTTAAAACACTAGGATTTTACGAAGGAAATTAGCCATGACACCTGCTTAAGTAAAGTTGAACGTCTACAAAACATTGGTCAGAACCATTTTAGAGTATGGTAGCACAGTATGCAACCCTCATCAACAGTACTTAGCAGATAGGCTGGAAAGTGTTCAAAATAGAGCATTACGATTTATATACTCAAAGTATTCTCGGTACGAAAGCGTCAGTGCACTTAGAAAGCAAGCAGGCATTCCCAAACTTTCCAGTCGGCGTCGCGTTGCCGCCATGAAGTTCCTTTTCATTTTCTATCATGGGTCTGTGAATATCAACAAAGATCAGTACCTGCAGCCACCACATCGTCATACTAAACTAATAAATCACAATAAGCACATCAGACAATACGTAACGTGTTGCAGTACATTTAAGTTCTCTTTTTTTTCATCGTCCGTCGAGTTATGGAATTGTTTGCCACGGGATGTTGTTGACAGCGATTGTGTGTCCAGCTTTGTAACCAAATTAGAATCTTTTTTTCATCTTGTGCCATAAAGTGGAAGTTGTATGTGCTCTTTTGAAACTTGGCCAGAATGAGGTGTTGGGGAACAGTACATTGATGTTCAAATGTCCTGTATATAATGATCGAAACTGTGAATACCCCTGTAACCCACGCCTGTATGGGCGTGCCAAGGCCTACAGTATTGCTAAATAAATAAATAAATAAATAAATAGCTACTAGAAAATTTTTTCCATGTTCAGATAGGCTATTAGATTCGAGGGCCGACTCGAATACAGCATTATTCGATTTATTATTCGAAAATTTCATATATTGGACCACCCTCAAACAAAGCCCCAGCGTTCGTGTGCTGATTGCGTTGGCGGGACCAGTATCTTAATCGCTGTTTAAGGTCGCGTTGGTGGCTACTGTGAGATGCAAGGAGACATGGAGAATGCACGTTTTCTTGTAAAAGAAGTGCGGGCATATTGTGATTCTAGATGGACGCAGTCGGTTCCTCCTTCCTTGTTGATAAAAATTCGGCAGAGACGCCTGAGACTGCTTACGTGTGCAAATGCGAAAGAAATCGCTTTCGTGACATGTTTTCGATTGATGTTTTCTACGTGCATTATAGTTCTGTGTGCTTATTCGGTGTGCGTGTTTGCGAATATATTCGCCACAGGCGCGCTCATTTTATACGCTCATGACGTGGCGTTGAGAATCCGTCGAAGTAGACACAGCACCAATGAAATCCGAAGTGCAAGTGATGCGTGGGAGGCAGCGCCCTCATTACAGACACTCAAGACCCCTGCTCTCCATTGGCTGCGCCATCACGTGCCCAACGACGCGCGCACCAGACCGCGAGTTTAGTCAGCCAGATGGCTGCGACGTGACGTGCGCAATGACGCGTGCACTGGGAGCGCCTTTTATCGGCATGGAGCCGCGGTTGCGTCGGGAAAGCGTGCTCATCTCGCATCCCGGAGGCCAAAATTCACCAAATTCACCGCCCAGGCCAAAATTCACCAAATTTTCTTTTCAAAGCCATTAATTTATTTTGTTTACAGGAACCTCCCTAGAAATTTGACTTCAATGCGAGCATTATTGGCGTGTTTTTGCTCTTTACTCCGTTGGTCATTTTCGGTATCATCGATTGGTCACGTCGACTACGCCGGCGGATTTTCCTGTAATAGGGCACATAATTTATTGCTTCCGCATCAAAAAGCAAGCTTATAACTACAAGGCACGGCGAGCATACATCATGGTTGGTTCGGTCAAGAAAGCTCCTTTCTGTGAGTTCGTCTTAGACGAGGACGCCATTAGGCACGCTACCTCTTGCAATAGAGGTGATAGAGTGCTCCCTTATCTTTTCTAGTTGAAGTTTATTGTGACGACATCAGGTTACACAAGTGTCCTTGCCGATAACTTTTACAGGATGAGGTCCCAAAGTGAAAACTGTCAGGGGGACCTCCTATTGCGGACGTATCTTTGTATGTGTCGTATTTGTTGTTCAATTTACTCCTTTCAGAAGCGAGAAACTGAGATCATACAGATACTCAGGCATTGCTGTTGCCGGGTAGTATGCCAGGAAACGCCAATAGCGTGCGTCGGCGATTTGCGGTTTGAGTTGGAAATCATGCTATAATCACACAGAAAAGTTTTCTATACTCCTAATACTAGTATATGCATACTTATATACATAGGGTTTATTGTGCAATCTGAGCGTTCCAAAATTAGTATGTGAGGCAGCACACTCAGCCAAAATTCAGCACACTCACCCAGCGCATCGAACCGCTTGTATCTAATGCTTCCGCCGCTCTAACTCGCACGGCTTTGAAGGGAATGTGTAAAAAGACACGCTGCCATCGAAGCCTTCTTGGCTGTGGCACTTAAAAACACAGCAATACCGCCGGCCTCGAAGCTTCTTTTTCCGCGTTTGACCTATGGTTTCACCATCATGCACCGCGGTGTGGTTGACGTTAGCTGCCATTTCTATTTGTTTGTATTACTGAAAATTTCCGGCCGCGTCCAAGAGAGCGGCTCTGAATGTTTGTCGAAACTCCACCGCTGGTTCCCCATATGTCTTACGGTGGGAAATGAGGGCAATGTCGACGACGGTAAAGATGACGAAGTGGCAACAGTATTATAGGAACTCCGCTGTCATCATCATCGCAACTCCGGCATCGAAGCCAGCATTCGAAGAATTTCAGAAAAAAGTGACTCGCTAGTGCGAACGGTGGTTGGGGGCTTGGTTGGGTGCTCTAGGGTGCGGCTGCCAGGACTGGGGCCGGCTCGCGTGGACTGAGCGACCACGCCGTTTCCACATTGGCGCCCAACGTGGGGCGCCGGCTGCATTCCGAGACGAAGTATGATCGTGGGGAAAGCGGGCGGCACAGACGCGGAGGATCCCTCAAGCCGTCATTTGAACGGCTTTTCCCTCCGCCTTCTTTTACACGGTACTGTGACGAAGCAAATCAATCAATCAATCAATCAATCAACCGTTCCACGACTAGTAGCGACGCCTGCCTGGTCCGGTGCGTGACCATCTCCGCAGTAAGAGCTGCAGCTCTGGCATTCGCTGAGGTGCGTTTCCACCGGCTCCACCTCTGTCACCGTGATCGAGTCACACGGGGGCGGAGTGGTCTCCAATTGGCTATTGAAGCGCCCGGTGCAACGGTTGAAGGGACCTGCCGGCGTGGTTACTGCATCAACGCGATGCAGTACTGCGTCAATGCGACAACTTGTCAAAGTACGCAGACCGTGCGTGGCCCCAAACCCGCCAGAATGACTGCGTCCAGCAAACTCGGAGACGTCGGAGGGCGATGACGACTAGACCGTTGACAGTAAGCGGCGCGTCGTCCTCGTCCGAGCCCGAGGAGGGCGAAGTTTCGGACTCTTGCAGCGGTTCCGCGGCGCCGGCCGGCAGGCAGCGAAGATCACGATTCCGAAGAAGAGTAGTTCAGCGGCTGCTGCGACGAGAAACTCATAGACGCTTGAGGTCAGTTGCCAATAGTAGTGGAAGCAGCACCGTTCGAGCTACGACCATCATCATCGTCACCATATGTGACGTTCGCGTATATTCTGTAATTCATTGCGTCACGACACCCCCGGCTATTCACCAATCTATCTAATATACAGCCGAGAACCCGCGTTGCCCTTGGGCATGTTGCTACCCTCGCCCGGACCTTTTGCCACTGAGCACACCCCCCGACGCGATCGGACGCTCATGCTGGCTCATGCTGCTGGAACCTGCAAGAAAGGTAGGCAGCAGGAAAGCTAAATGTTCCAGCTTGCTGGCAGTCCCCAAAAGGGGCTACTCGCTTACTTAGGTCACGGAGTTCGCTAATGGTTCACAAAACGCTAGAATATGACAGAAAGGCAAGAATATGATAAAAATGCAGCGTCAGGACGCATCTAGTCAGGCATACATACTTATTCAATTTGTAGAGGAGCACCTTGTAGTGGAGAACCTCGTGGAGGAGCACCTGCAGTGCAACCTGAATGTTACACTACAGTTTTCGCAATGTCTTCAAGGAGTGACAAAGAGTTCCTCTCAATATAACGGGCGCGTGACGGAATGTATCTAGCAGTTGGAGGCTAATAACTACTGTTCACAGTCATGCGTTTAACAAGATCAGGTTGACGGAATTATTTTGCTTGCTCAATCTGCCGTGCATAATAATACAGAAACATTCAGTGAACCTGCTAAATGGAATCTTTACTGCATTGAAATGTGCAGATTAAGAGAGACGACGCATACTTAAAGGTTACATGGTAGAACGAGGTGCACAATTTAACAGTACACGTGAGAGTTTTATCGAAATGTAACTTGCTTCGACCAAAGGACGTAGCCTTCGCCTCATTAAAGGGACACGAAAGGCAAGTATCAATTAAGCTAAAGTGATAGATTAGTGCTAGAGAATCCCTAAGGTGTCAATATTATAGCGAACAGAGCTTTAACAATCGAGAAATTAAGGTAAATGCAGGACAAGATTAAAGACTCCTCCGGGACATTCAAGTATTTGCCCGATGATGAAAGCCCTGCTCAGTTAAATTCTGTCACTACCAGCGAAACATCCATTGCAGAAAAAAAAGAAGCACCCTTGTGTTGTACTGTAGGACGAAATAAAATGCTACTTGTCCAGTTCTATTTCATATTTAGAAAAAAGAGAACTAATTGAAATTACCCTTGGCAACAACGCAGGTCGAATGGTTTCGTTTTCGCTCGACTATGCGCCGCCTACGCTTTCACGTTTCAGTATTGTTAGCGCATAGTGCCGCTTTGGTTTTGCTGGCTCGCGAAACCCTCAGAAACTGCAAGTAGCAGAGAATTGATTTTCCATGTGATATCGCGGGATGCCCCAACCACAGAACACCTATATAATGTTAGAGAAGAAAAACTGTACCTTCCACAATGCAAGGGAAATAAGAGTAGCGGTGGCGTTGTGCACTTTAGTATGCTACCGAGAGACGGCGCTGGAAAAATCAAGACTAATATCATCATCATTGCATAGTGAGCAATATGGCCGCTACGGTAGCGGCTGGTGGGGCTCGTTGCGTTGCTCGCTCGCTGGTTTTGGGCGTTTTGCTACCGCTTTCTGGCCAGTGTTCGTGTGTACGGTACTCTAAAATGACTACAGATACTTTTATTCTATCGCCATGTGACCGAGAGGTCTCAACTGGCAAAAAAAGAAGACGTCAGCCAAGTAAGCTTACATTGTTTATTGTCAATCGTGAATGAAGTACATGGCCACAATTTTCGTACAGGGCAGGTGGAGGTAATGCAGTCACTGAGTTTACAACATTCAGAAATACGGATAGTAATCTATTTAACGAAATCGAAAGCTGCAATCGAGCGCAATTTTTTCATCGTGTTTCGCGTAGCGCTAAAGCAAGGAGAAGAAAGCTTCGGACAACATTATTTGTGCACGGCTACACTCGAGCTTGTACTGCGTACAGTGCTATTTAACGTGTTTCATACTCTACGCATATTGTTTGCCTTCGACGATTTCAGCTAGGTTAAAAAAAGAAACATAAGGCGTGCTCGGAAAAGATGTACTGTCACCAAGGTAAGCTCCATCTGCAATGTCTCATTGTTTTCATAGCACATTGGCAATAGGCAAGACGTGTACCGGGCATAAGCCGTTATGCCAAATTTTAGATTACATATTGTGTGTTCTTTCTATTTCTGCTGCACATTTAGTGTTCAGGTGCAGTAGTAAAGGCTTTGACACAAGTGGAGTACTCGTACAAAGGCGAGGGACGTAATAATAGAGACGACAGTGTTTACAAGGAACTCTGCAAATATTGTGTATTAGCAAGGTCCCTAAATAAACAATTAAGTATACCCAATTAACCCTCACGAATCCTTGGAAAATGCAGTTCATGGTTTAGTGTTGAAAAAACATCGCGGTTTGTCTGTTCAAACATTCCAAACTGTCACAAGGAGATGAACACTTCAGTTGAGTAATAGAAAAAAGAATTAAATTAAATTATGGGGTTTTACGTGCCAAAACCACTTTCTGATTATGAGGCACGCTGTAGTGGAGGACTCCGGAAATTTCGACCACCTGCGGTTCTTTAACGTGCACCTAAATCTAAGTAGACGGGTGTTTTCGCATTTCGCCGCCATCGAAATGCGGCCGCCGTGGCCGGGATTCGATCCGGCGACCTCGTGCTCAGCAGCCTAACACCATAGCCACTGAGCAACCACGGCTGGTAGTTGAGTAACACAGGTGAGCAAGGGAAGCCTCAGCAAGTAGCCAACGTTTCAACGATCATACATATTTCTGAGGGCCGTGACGAAGACAAGTTCCCGTGCTGAACCTTCCCTCGCTCGTCCACTGTTAATTGGCTGAATGCTAAGCCAAACTTCGAGTATATTTCAAAAACTTTTTGTTAACACACTGTCCTCAGGTATGCCATCTGCTGTTTGAAGAGAAAGGAAAAATTGATTGTATTGGTTTGTCTGTTTGACAAGTGTAGAGTAGGCTGGTTGTGTGAAGTTGCCTTTTCTGGACATCTCCTACAGTGCAGGGCTAGCCTAGTTAATGATTTCGTGTAAACTGTTCATGAACTTTTCGTAGTTAAGATATGAAAAATAATACAATATCCAGATCTAGTTGTAATCCTAGCACTTACCATCTTAACAATGTTGCCTTATATTTCGTCATGTCCTATAAATATATTGTTGTACACATTAAAAATAACTTAAGTTGGACCAATATAGCGTACGTCATTAACAATGCTATTCAGCTGCTCGGGTACATACAGTGCAACTTTTTCAAAGGCCTGTGTACTTTAAAGCTACACCTTTAGAAGACTCTAATACGCTCGAATCTTGAATATGAATCTGCAATATGGGAACCCACTCGCGTTAATCTTCCTACATCCCTTGAACTAGTACAAATAACTCTGCTCGTTTCATACTTTCTAATTATAACCGTACCGCGAGTATAACCGTAATGGAACTAACCAGCACTTATTCCCCTAGCCAACCACCGCAGTCGCCTGTGTTTCGCTATTTCATAAAACTTTCCGTCATACCACACTTTACGATGACTTTATACCGCGGCCTCAAGTACATTTCAAACCGCATCGATTGTCGCAGTAAGGTATGAATTGATTCTTGTTACGCAAAATCTTTCTTTCAATCTTTCATCCCCCGTACATTTCTGGAATGAAACCACCTTCCCTCAAGTATCGTAGCTATCACCCATAACAAACTTTTTTTTACAAAACAATAGCTAACATCGTATAATCGGGAGAATCATTACGCTACCAGAACTCACTACTCTTGTTCGTTTGTTTTACTGTACTGCTTTGTAACCACTCCCTTCTTCAATGGCATATGGCCCTGCTCATACTGTAAATAAAAAATATAATTATAAAGGGAAGAGTAGCTGCCAGAGTTTCAGTCAGCTTGAAGCATCATTTCCCCAAAATTGCACTGAGTGGTTTCGAAGGTTTTAAAATTCTTTGCAGGTTCATGTAACAAATTAACGCTATGAGCAAGCATGCGATACTTGGTGGTCAATCTGATTTGCAAATAGCAGATGACAGAGTTCATGCAATAGCAGGTAGGAGCTTACTACATTGCTATTCTGGTCGTCATGGCTATAATGGCGAGAAAAGAAACAAGTGGGGACTTAATATAGTACTTCTCCAACTGCCATAAAACGCCGTTAAAAGCAAACTTGTATGTCAAATTTAAGCATTCCCATTTGGTGCGGTACAATACTGTAGAACATCTTGAAGGGGCAGCGCGAAAAAACGACGACAGAAGGCAGGAACACACAGGACAGCGCTGTTCCTGCCTTCTGTCGTCGTTTTTTCGCGCTGCCCCTTCAAGATGTTCAACCAGTACCAACTCGCCCAAATGTCGATCCTTCTACAATACTGTAGACTGCTGCTTTCCTGTTAGTGATAACAGCCATTTATCTATCTGGTAAACTTGCAAACATTTCATGGTGAGGCACGTAGATCAAGAGGAGCTGTTATCCTTATGGTGACCGCTGAACTTCTTATGGCTTGGCGTGGGAAGCTTGCAAACCAATTGTCTCTCTCCTGTCCTTTTTCCTGAAAAGAGAGATCGTGAAGCCATGACAAACATGGAAGCAAGAATGGTGAAATAAAAGTTAGTCCAATAAATGATGAAATCACGGTTCTAGCTGAAGTATTCAGAAACATACCTTGCGGGGATTCTGGCTCTATGGGGACAAATTCACTGTTCACTTGTACGTCCAGAGACAAAAAAGTCCAAAGGGGTGATCAAATATGAGTAACGTCTTGTAGGCTGGAGGCGAAAGACGAAAGAGCCTCAATTACTATGGTGGAAGCGTGGGTGTGTTTCTGATTCATGTATGATTAAGAACAGTGCACAAATGCCTCCATGATTGAAAAGCACACACACACATACACACAACACTGTTTTGATTGTGCATTTCTTTCAATGAAGTCTTCGTGTGGGCTGTGCTTAGTAAAGCCTCGATTAAATTTTTTGCCAAAGTTCAGTGAGGCTTCACTTCATGATAATAAACACAGTAATTTTATTATGTACCAAATGCTATTAATCCAACTGTATCACCGGAACTACATTTGCACTAATGTGCAATGAATTTACCACAGTATATCATTCATGCAGATACACCAAAAACTACTTGTTTTTTATACTGTACTCTATGTTAGGAATTTTAGCAACGTGATAAAATAACAAGACCCTTGTTTGAACTGTCTTTGAAGAGCTATAACTTTATTATAATTTCCCACTTTGAAATAAAATGACTACAGGAATCTGTTTTGTCCGCCTCGCAACGAAGAAATTCAAAGTTGAAAATGCGAAACACTGTTTTTTTGACTCACTGCTACTACCCACCCAGAAGCTGCAAGGTTAATCCGCTTTCTTCGGTAGTTTCCAAACAGGATGCGCTCGGCTCCAGCGACGAGTTCTCACCCTATCTAGCACATTTTTTTTTTTTTAAGCAACACGTCATCATGCGGCCAAACGCGGTAGATCACTGACGACGGAAACCGTATAGGTAGCCATTGAGCCAGTGAAACGCCGCATCTGATAATAGTCACCATCTGTAAACACGTTGGGCTGGGAGCGGCTATCGAAGGTTGGACGCATAAATTGGCTGAGATGTTATTGTTGTATAATTAAAACGAACCTGCGCTATGCTTCACAAAGGAAACGACCACCCCGTTCGTAAATATAACCACCGTACAATTTGAATCGATAAACGGCACGGACTGCAGTTGATACCAGTGGGCTGCTGCTTATCACACGTGACTGACTTCTCAAAATCGTTATCAACTAATAAAGCACAGGCTTTAATAATGTAAGTCCAATAAAAACAATTGTCTGCTTGTTTTGACAAAATTTGCCCGTTACCTGTGTTTGACGGTTATCATATGTGCATTTATAGATCAAATATTTAGCCGCGATGAAGGCCCCTTGCAGAAAAAATACAAATGAAATATGCGACCACATTACAGTAGCTCCACTTGCGCGCTTCATGGTGGAACGCGCCGCGGTTGATTTCTCGCCCTCTGTTCTAATCGCTGGAACTTGACAATGTGTGGGGCTTGCCCCAATGGTCTACGCCACTTGACGGAAAAACAGCTGCAGCGGCAAATCCACCACTCTGTCTTTGCTCGGTACCGCCGTCTGTCGGGCATCGTTGTGCTCACCGACGGAAGCAAAGGGTGGTGATGGTGTATGCAACGTCACCACTGCACTGGTTAGGCGGCGGGAGATTTGAATATTGAAAAATTTATTCGGACCTTTCAGACGCAATTCTCACCTAAACTAAGTCTTGTCTTGGCGTGAAACAAGTGATGGGAGGTTTCTGGAAAGGTGGTTAAACAGTGCACGTCGACTTAGTATTTGCCTTTAGTGCCCCTTCAAGTGGTCTGTGTGGCCTGGGAAATTCAACGTCATGCCCGATTCAGCCCCAAGTTTCGTTCACATTCCTGAAGGCAAGTTCTTATTTGATACGGGAAGTAAATGACGTGTTCTGGGACATTAAGGGCGTCATTTCAACGCGTTGATTGTTTGGCAGAAACTTGTTCGCCGTAAGCAGTAAAGACCTACTCAAGGAAAACGGAGTTGAGTATAGGGACGCTTTAAAATTTGATTCCTCAAACTACCCGTCCTAAACTCTTGACTCTCCAAACCAAGTTCAAAACGTTGAGAGCACGTTCATGAAGAACGTCCGCTATTTCCGAACCAAATTCAACCTCAAGAACGCGGCCCAACCCATGATTACCTTGCGTCTGGGCTTGACAGCCGCGTCAGAACGTATGACAGCTGTCTTCGTCTCTATATATTTAACGCTCAAAAAAGTTTAGTACTGCGCTCAGGTCTAACCAAGTCTGAAAGGCAACGCGTTAGCACCATTTCAAGTGTCACTCTTCATATCTTAATCTTCAGGGTCTCTTTGCGAGAGGAGAAATTGCCGATAAAAATGTCAGTTGGCTTTTTTGTCTTTCTTTTCAAGGGAAACTTTTTTTTGTGAACTCTCTCGGATGACCGAGGCTGCTGCTGCTCTCTTGCCGAATAGCCCAAACTGTAAAAAAAAAATCACAGTTTGTAACGTGGGTAATCCGATTTGCCGAGGACCTTCGGTATGACCTTGCACAGATATTGCAATAAATCATAAACTAACACAAGTTTAAATACCCTTTGTGCATTTTAACAAAGCGTCACTGTATGTAGATTTGAACAATGTGCGTTGAATCTGCCGCATGTTTCAGGGAGGGCGCTAGGGGGCGAGATGTAGCGAAGTCGCCTTCACATCGAGCTCTGACGTAAGTGTCGATATCTTCGAAAGTTTCAGACCTACCGTGAAATTCAAGAACGAGAAGAACCGCAAACACCAGGAGATCACGGAACTACCGTCATCACCACGGTAGGACCACTTCTCTAATCTCTGCAAGAGTTTGAATTTTCGAGGCGGCCACGCCACCAGCTAAGCCTAGCTCCGAATGAACGCAACTACGTAGCAGCTCGCATAGCTGCTGCGTCGGCCCAAGCATGGTGCAACCAAGGACAGCGGTTGCAGCGTCGGCGGAGACGCCGGCAGAAGAGAGAAACGCCGAGGGAACGCCACGGCGTAGCAGCCCTCACAGCTGCTGCACCGGCCCAAGCATGACGCAGCCACGGATAGTGGTTGCAGCGTCGGCGGAGACGCCGGCAGAAGAGCGGAGAAACGGAGCAGCATTAGCTGCGGCAACTGCCGGAAGGGACCTACAGCCA
This sequence comes from Dermacentor variabilis, assembly GCF_050947875.1. Taxonomy (NCBI): domain Eukaryota; kingdom Metazoa; phylum Arthropoda; class Arachnida; order Ixodida; family Ixodidae; genus Dermacentor; species Dermacentor variabilis. The sequence continues at coordinate 2,397,450 of NC_134572.1, read as the reverse complement.
ACGTCCTCGGATGGAAAGCATGCAGAAAGAACACCTCCCCACGCAGGAGAGCAGGAAGGAGAAAAGATGGACGTCGGCGCTTTCGTCGATAAAGAAGAAACCCAAGAGGGCTGGTGCCGCTCCATAGGCGGCAGATACGTCCCGGAGGAAAAGGTGGAAGAATTATTAGCAAGAAGGGAACGAAAACCCTTAAACCTGAAGAAAAAGAAGGCCATGGCAGAGAGGATGGTAGACAAGCTTCAAGTTCGCCTGCCATCGGGCACAGAAAAGATTATCCTCCGACCAGCAGGAGGAATCGACAGCATAAACAAGAAGCTGGGAGTTCTCGCCAGAAACGCCATCCTTGAGGCGGCCGGGCTACCCTCCCATGGCAGAAGAGGACATTGTCTTCAGCAAAAACAACCCAATGGTTCTAATATCAACCCCGAACAAGGAAAGGGCAGAAGCGTTCGCCAAAATCAAGAACATCCAAGCCGGAGAAGAAGATATCGAAATGACTGCCTCCCGGCGATGCCCGAAGGGGGCAAAGGCGTCATCTACGGGATTAACCTGGAGCTGACGGAAGAACAAATACACAAGGCGTTGGACAACCCACGGAACCCAACGTATACGGCAGTAAGAAGACTAGGAAGGACATCCGAATCTGTCATCATTAACCTTAAGCATCTGGAAGTACCGAAGGCTAAAATTTTTCAGTCAATTCCATGTCGCCTATATAAGAAAAAGTGCGACGTGTGCTACGCATGCGGCAAGATTGGACACAGACAAGACGTTTGCCCAGATCCATCAGCCGGAGGAGCACGCCTGCGCGCCGAAGTGTCTCCTCTGCGGGAAGAAGCACCAGTTAGGGGATCCGACATGCAGGGAACTCTACAGGAAGCCCCACTGGGTTAAACAACGCGACGCGGCCCGGGCCGAGGCCAGGGCCGAACAAGAAAAGGGAGGAGCGACCGCGGGTAGAAGCAGGCCGACAACGAGGGTCACGCTACTACCCACGGCGAAAAAGCAACGATCCGAGTCCAGGGACAGAAGTGCATCCAGGCCGCCACCCAAGGACGACCACACCCACTGGCCGGGCCTCTAGAAACCAGGGGCCAAGAGGACCCACTCTTATATGCCTGTCAGCTTCGCAAGCGCGGTCTCCCAAGGTAGGACACCAGAATTACAGGCACAGGCTTTTTTATTTAAGAAAGAAATAGAAAAATGAGATGAGGAAAATAGCCAACTAAAAGAAATAATCAACCCTTTTACGGAAACAGTAAACCAACCTAAAGAGCAAGTTGAGCAGCTAACGAACCCAACAGTGCGAGCTACGCAGGCGGCGCCAACAAGGCCGCTTACCCCAGTCCAGAGAATAGGCGCCCCCGAGACGCAGGAAGAGGGCAGCATGGTGGTTGATACGGTAGGCACCACGAAAAGGAAGGCAGAGGAGCACGAAACGGCTCCACCCGAGAGAAGAAAAAAGATGAACACAAAGATTAACGAGGACAAACTAGAGCCATGCCTCAAGGAACACGAAGAAAGCATGATAACCAAACTAAGCGCTATCATAGATAAGAAAGTCCAGGCTATATCAACTCATACGAACGCTCATCTGACCGTGCTAGGAGGCGAAGAATGAGCTCATACCGATGCGGAGCCTCCCTCAAGCCCGGAAGCCCCGTTCTCCCCTTCATCATAGCCAGGACAGAAACTATAATTTGGCAGTGGAACTGCAGGGACTTCAAAAAGAAAAAGGCGTTGCTGCAACAGCACATTCTAAATCAAGCAGAGCCTCCGTTTGCCGTGGCGTTACAAGAAACAGGACCCGCCGTGGTTGCTCAGTGGCTACGGTGTTGGGCTGCTGAGCACGAGGTCGCGGGATCGAATCCCGGCCACGGCGGCCGCATTTCGATGGGGGCGAAATGCGAAAACACCCGTGTGTTTAGATTTAGGTGCACGTTAAAGAACCCCAGGTGGTCAAAATTTTCGGAGTCCTCCAGTACGGCGTGCCTCATAATCAGAAAGTGGTTTTGGCACGTAAAACCCCAAATATTATATTATATATATATATATTACAAGAAACAGGAAAACCCCCAGTCAAAATTTCAGGGTGCCGCACATTCGACAGCGGGAGAGGGGAAAAATCTAGAGTAGCCACCCTAGTTAAGAATAACATCGCGGTAATCGAACACGACGCGAGTACGGACGAAGTGGAAGCCGTACTCGTAGAAATCCTTACCGGCAAAAAGAATAGGGGAAGCATATTCGTCCTGAACGAATACAGCCCCCCTCGTCACAAAAAGGCACAGTTCGAGGCCACATTTAAGAAAGCGCTGAGGGCAGCAAAATCGTGCCCTCTGCTCCTACTAGGGGACTTTAATGCAAAGTATCACGAATGGGGCTACGCAAAAATCGACAGCAAAGGTAGAATGCTGTGGGAAGCGATTCAGAAGACAGGACTCTCGCTATTAACGGACCCGAACGAGCCAACCAGAACAGGTACTGCCGTGTCACAACACCGGACCTAACACTAGGGCGTGGAAAAACACGGCCGAAAACCTCGGCAGCGATCACTTTATAAACGAAATCCAAATCGATACGAAACTAGGGGTTCTCGTACATAAGCCAAAGCAGGCCACCGCAACCTACTGGGACAAATTCAGGGATATCAGGTCAACAGCAGACTTAGGCGAAATCGGAGACATAACAGAGTGGACCTCAACCGTCGTCTCACACGTGAAACAGGCCACCGAACTGATAGAGGGAGATGACCTCCCATTCAGATTAGACAAGCTTAGGAATATGTGTAACCGAAAAAGAATCCTAGAGAACAAGCTAAAGCGCCAGAAATAGAACCCGAACCTAAGGAAGAAAATAGCCGAGCACAATAAAGAAATAGAGAGCTGCGCATTCAACCTAGAAGAGAAAAGATGGGATAAAAAATGCAACAACTAGAGAATAGTATGAGCCGTCCCAACACGTGACCAAATGCTGCGCCACCTCATAGGCCCCACCAACACCAAAATCCACGCCAACATAGAGCAAATCAAGGCAAGATACAAATTTGACGGAACCGATGAACAGCTCATCAACCGGCTTAAAGAAATCTATATAGGCCCTGCATGCCCGCAGCGGATAAAGAATATCAGGCAACGGAGAATCCGCTACTGGACGAATCCATTCTAGTAGCAGAGGTCAGAGCCGCGCTCTTTTACTTCAAAAGGAACACAGCCCCTGGCCCAGACAAGATCGCCTACAGTATGCTAAGGAACTTAGACGACCACTCTATAGTTCACGTTACAGCTTATTTGAACAAAGAGTGGGAATCCGGGAAAGTCCCTAAAAACTGGAAACACGCCAACATCATTTTAATCCATAAGAAGGGCAAAATCCCGGGTATAGAAAATCTCAGGCCAATTTCACTGACCTCGTGTCTAGGCAAATTAATGCAGAAGGTAATTCACACGCGAATAACTCGATTCGCGGAACAAGATATCTGGCCTCTCGAGATGGTAGTTTTCAGACCGCACCTTAGCGCTCAAGATACCATGATAAGGTTCCAACACGATTTTATAGAAAAACAAAAGACAAAAGATGCGAAAGCAATATTGGGCATACACTTAAGAGGAAGCTTTAGTTCGGGCCGAACTCCGACGCGGTCTATTCAAATAGATGTAAAACGCAAAAACGTTTTTATGAGATAACCCCTGGACCGATTTTGATAAAATTTGTTGCATTTGAAAGAGAAATTTAAATTCTAGTGATTGTTGGAAGCGGAATTTCGATTTAGGGCTTGAATTTTCCTAAAACGATTTTCAAATATTTGACCGTTTGAAAAAAATAGACCACGAAGTTTACAAATTGATAGCTATGCATCAAGAACTGATATCGCGGTTCTGTAAACGGCATCCATTAGATCATTCAAAGCGGACAAATTCAATATGTCATTTTGCATCTTACATGAATTTGTTACGTTGGTTACAATGGTTTTACAAAAGTTGTATTTCCCTATGATTAAATTTTTTTATATTCATGTGTAACATATCAATTTTGTCCGCTATGGATGTACTTTTAGATGCAATTCACAGAATTGTATTATAATCTTTAATGGTTGAGTTACAGAGTTGTAAACTTGATAGTTTCGTTTTTTGAAAATTTTTGATTTTCGACAATTTTTAATAAAAGATTGACGACCTAACTCAAAAATTCGAAACCAACAGTCACTAGATTTTGAGTTTTTCTTTTAAATGCAACAAACCTTGTCAAATTTGGTGCAGTGGTTGCCGAGAAAAACGAATTCTCCTTTTACATGTATTTAGATAGGAGCACTCGAGCTAAAGCTTCCTCTTAACCAAAGCGTTTGATAATGTCAGCCACTCAGCCATCCTTGACGGCCTATGAGATGTTAACGTAGGGAAGAGGACCTTCGACTACTTATAATCTCTTCTCAAAAACAGAACAGCGACCTTGCACATGTAGAGCCTCAGCTCGGAAAAGATTAAATTAGGAAACAGGGGCACCCCGCAAGCTAGACGCGCACGCAAACCAAGTGATAAGCATCATTAGAAGAATCTCGGCCAGAGGCAGAGGGCTAAAGGAGAAGAACAAGCTAAGGCTGGTCCAGGCATTATCTTGAGTCGTATCTGCTACTCAATCCCATTCCTTAACATAAAGAAGCAGAAAAAAAGCAAGTTAGACGTAATAATAAGGAAATGCACGAAACGTGCACTGGGACTGCCAATCTCGATCTCAACCGAGGCACTAGAGGGAACGGGGCGCATAACACGTGGCAGAAGTTAGCAGAAGCGACGACAACGGCACACTAGAACGCCTGAGTCTGACCCAGACAGGACAACAGATTCTAAACTGGGTAGGACTACAAAGGGAACAGAGAAACCAAATACCAGACATTCCACATAGAGTCCAAAATTAGGAAAGCCCTCACACTCATACTGATACCTAAAAACATGCACCCACAACACGATCACGAAAGACGCAAGCACAGAGCCAAACACTTGGCAACAGAGCTAAGCAGAATGCCACCTGAGACGGTTGCCTTCACAGACGCCGCCTTTGGCGGAGACGGAAGCTCCGTCTCAGTGGTAGTCGACGAGTCCGGAGTAGAACAGGGCGCAATATATACAAGCGGAGTAGACGCCACGGCAACGGAGGAAGCGGCGACCGCCCTAGCGTGGGTTAGTACAGACGCGAAGGTGATCATTAGCGACAGCAAATCGGCAGTAAGAAATTTCTGCAAAGGCAAAATGTCAGACTACGTGTACAGCATAATATCGAAAGGGAACACAGGCAGAGGGATCACCCTAACCTTGTGCCCCACTCACTCCAACATACCATGAAATGAAGCCGCCAACGCCCTCGCCCGAGCGCTCATATTCCGGGGGGGGGGGCGCAGGATGGCCTCAACCTAACTTTAAGGTTGATGCGCTCACGACCTACCACGAGGTTATAGAGCACTACAGATTATGACGCCAAAATATCCACTCCCGGATAGGTCCCTCACGTCCACAGAGGCAGTCACCTGGCGCCGCCTGCAAGCCAAGAACCACATGTCTCCCATATGGAGATACCTCACGCAAACAGGACATCTGTAGGACCAATTCTGCCGATTCTGCGATAAAATAGGAACTCTAAGACATATCCTATGGGAGTGCAGCTACTCCCCGGGATATAATTTATTCAAGGAGGAGGAAGCATGGGAGACCGCGCTTCATAGCGAAGACCCGGCGGCACAGGCCAACATTGTCCGTCTGGCAGCCGAAACGGCAAACCGCTTCGTCTACTAACCCCCTGCCCCTTAGGGTGACATCGGGCCCCCTGGACGCGTACGAGCGGTACCGGAGTTCCGGTGTCACCCCTTACGGACAATAAAAGCTTTTTACACACACACACACACACCGCATGTTTTAGAACGCAGACCTTTGGCACCCGTTCCCGCGTGGGCCTCGCCGTAACCAATCCGCGCGCTACTGCTGCCATCTCTCGCGCGGGGCGTGAGTCTTGCTCTCCTCTTGTCATAGAGTTTCATACAACATTTACTAGAAGGAACTGTGGCGCTAGTGTCTACGGGAGCTGCAATGGGAGCGGTTGTACCAGTATGGTAATTACGGGAAGTACATGGATTTGCCTAAATTTCGTCCTTGTGGCATCATGCGGCTTTATGGCTTTGTAAATGTGTCATTTTCAACAATGTACTCTGCAATAAGTAATTAAAGAACCATTATTAAAATTGACCGATGGCGGGATTTGAACACAGGACCTCTAGCACAGAAGTGGGATATTGAGACCAGTAAGCCACCGACGTTCTTTTGCTCTTTCTTTTTTACTTTATTGCCTCGTTTGACACAGAGTTTACGCGCTCAGAAGAGCAGAATAACAAGATGACATCATACTGTGCAGGCAAAGGAAAAGTTGTTTTGAAATGCGTTAAAGAAAATGCTTGTTGCGCCAGGGGTTAAAACTTTCTTTTAACGCGATAGCGTTAAGGAGCTCGTGTCGCAGAAAAGCCGGTGTCGTCGGCGTCGGTGTCGGGTGTCGGCGTCGGCGTCCGCGGCGTTGGCCGTGAGCGATAAATCATGGCAGGCACTTCATAAATAAAACGCAACTTCCAAGATGGGCTGGGTGGGAATCGAACCAGGGTCTCCGGAGTGTGAGGCGGAGACGCTACCACTCAGCCACGAGTTCGATGCTTGAAAGCGGTACAAAAGCGCGTCTAGTGAATGCGGTGTTGCCTTAGAAACGAGCCGTAGAAAGTTATACTGCGGTGTATATCGGTAATTATGAGCATGTAACTTACAGAAGTCGCATTTACACGAATAGCGAAGTACGTTTCCGCTACATTTCTTCTGCGCTTACCACACACGCAGAGCCATCTTGCGGCAAACAATAGACCCCCTCCTCTCAATGTACGGCGCTGCCCCGACAGGTATCGCGCCGCGCGCGCATTGGGGCTGTGCGCGGACCGGTGCCAGGCGCCTCGCGTCCCCGACTCCCTCTCCCCTGACGACGCTTCGCCGTGCTCCCACACGGGTTGCAGAATCAAGCGCCGTTCCTTTCTTTAGTTTACTATCTATCTATCTCTCTGCCCGTGCCGATCACGACGTTTGGCTGGCGTAGATCGTTTCCCCCTCCGAGACACCGAGTTCTTTGCTTCGTTCCGTTTGTTCAGGCGCGCGTTTCGTTGCCGCGCCGAACGCTGCGTTGCTCGACGCTCACCGCGTGATAGGTGGGCGCAGAGTCCGATGCGGGGCGCCTCGTAAGTGATCACTGTCTGAGCGCATTGTCTTACACCCCTTGGCGGGTCGACGGCAACGCTGTCGCGTTCCACTCTTGCAGGCGAAGCTTAAGCGTCCTCCAATTTTTTTTTAAGCTGTGTGCAGGAGCCTTACCCGTTAAAACATAGTTAGAAGATAGGGATTTATTTGTTCCGTGGGGTACTCATCGTTCATTATGCAAAAAATCAGAAACCAAAAACCAGAGCATGTGCTTCTTGATTGCTGCGGTGGTGTGTTTTTCTGGGACATCATACAGAGAACTTTGAAAAAGAGTTACCATTGAGTCTGCATGGAATCCGTTATCTCACGGTTGAAAACGACGATGGTGTGCCTTTTGATCTTGTTATGCACCTGGACCTGCATAGTATATGGCGAAGTCGGACTGCTGTACACAACGCAGATATCGACGTTAGACCAGTTCGCGAATATTTTTGTGAATCTGTGTCCCATTTTGTCGAATTGCAGAATCTGCAGACGTATGTGCCGGAGTGGGTTCCGAGATTGGAAATCTTGTTGCGCATGCCGAAATACTATGACTTGTAGTCAGCAAACACCTGACGCTTTTCTCTTCAACTCGTTCGCCGAGTGTTGGGGACTAAGCTCTGCCTTCACTGACGAGGTGTTCATTTAAGGGATCGCCAGACGTTTGTGCGCAGGCGCGAGTAAGAGTGGGCGGGAGAGAGAAGATTTGGGAGCTTTTGTTTCTTCAATATATTACTCTGCCTAGGCACTACGGCGGAGGTTTTTTAGCGCACGTTATATGTGTTCGTCCCTAGGCGTGCCGGCATTGTGGAGTGAGGCCGAGTTTGTTTACGCTTGAACGCGGGCTGCCTGCGTGCTGAAATAGGTGAAGCAGCATCCACTGACGCCCCATTTGGCGGCCGGTGTGCCGGACAGACTGTCTCGCTCCTGCGGCACTCGTGCGAAGTCAGTCAGGCTGGACCAATGTTTTCTCGCGCCTTACGGCAATGTATCTTGAAACTAACATCACAGATGTTTCCGTGGGAGCAGTGGGGACCGTAGTAGAGGCCGGGCCGCATGTGTTGAAAATGTAGAACTCAGACCGCCTAAGCCACCTCGTTTGAACGCAACTGGCTGAAAGGCCGCCGGTGACGCTCGACGCCCATGCAACTGCTATGAGAATACGTCGCGCTACCCTAACACCTCTTACGCTAACCTAACCTAACGTTAACGTGAGCAAACGTGGCAGACACGCATAGACATTATTCCTCACGGCGTAACTGCTGTGAGAATACGCCGCGCCACCCAAACGCCTTTTACGCTAAACACACCTAACCAAAGGTAAGCTAAACCTAACCTAAGCTAACCTAACCTAACGTGGGCGAGACGCAAAGCCAATAATCCTCACGGCGTGGCATCAGTCAGTGGCTTTCAACCGCGGTTGCTAAGGAGCTGTGCGTTTATTTCACTCAAAGGGGACCACTAAAATGCTCCTGAAAAGTCGCGGACAGCAGCATACGAACAGCCTGCCAAGAGCGAATATACTGCACCAGGAGAGAAGGCCGAGCCTCTACTTCGGCCCCTACTGCTCCCCCGTAAAAATCAGTGATGTATTTCTGTAGGAAAAGCGCCGTAAAGTGCAAACAAGGTTTCATCCCAGCAGACTGACTCAGCACCAGCGCCGCAGGCGCCAAAAAGTCTGTCCGACATATCTTCAGAGACAGCGATCACCAAATGGCGCATCCGTGTCCAGTGCCTCATCGCGCGGGCAGCCAGCGTCGGAGCGTAAACGAACTCGACCCGACTCCGCAACGCGGGCATGTCTAGGGGACAAACGCATACAACACGCGCTAAAAAACCTCCTGCGTAGTGCTTATGCAAAGCAAAAGCTCCCAGATTTTCTCTCTCGCGCCCACTCTTACTCGCGCCTGCGCACAATCGGCTGGCGATCCCTCAAATGAAACTGTCGTGACGCCTCTGCGTCATGACGGCACGCTGTGTCGTCGACTTCAGGTTCTCTAGGAGTGAGCGCGCAAGGCCTCTCCAACCTCTTCGCCAGCTGCTTGGCAGTCGACCACAAGCGAGATCCATCGAAGCGGCTTGCGTTGCGAGCATTCTTTCGCAGCTCCGAACGTGTCTGGTATTTACCAAAGGTGAGCTGGGCGTTTCGATAGATCGGGCACACGCTCAAGCTGATGAAGGAACATTAAGCGTGGGCGTATGTGAGCGGCCTGATCGGCCTGCACGGTCCAGCAAAAAAGAAAGAAAGAAAGAAAAACCTGTTGATGCCTAGCTTAACCAGCCAAACACAGAGCTAATATTACTCTAAACAAGTGTAAAACATTTTAAGCATATACAAAAGCAAACTGTTAAGATAACGCTTCCGCCAGAAATTTACACCAGCATCAAAGAAGAATACACTTCGATGCTGCTATTGTGTTGAGCTCTGTGCGACCAGGTAGCTGCACCGTGCAAAGCATTCACCTTAGGGGATTCTGCTCATACCACGATACGGCATGGTCAAACGGCGACGCCCTGACCCTTGCGCTTGCGTTTACCCGAATACCGGACTCGCGAAACGCTATTGTGGTATAATCCTCCGGTGTAAAGTGACAGCCGCAAACGCGCAAATCTTGGCGCCGATCGGAGGGCGACAGTCCGAAGCGCTGGTGGTGGTGGAAAGCATTTATTAAGAAAGAGAGGTTTGGACTAGCGCAGGAGCCCTACATACTAGGTGGAGTCCCTAGTCCGGGATCCCATTGGTCGAAGCCGCCAGCCTGGCCCTCTTGACCAAGGCCTTTTGGGCCTGAAGGTCTGAGCAACCAAGCAGGGCCGCCTCCCAGTCCTCTCGGGTAGGGTTGGGGGGGGGGGTGAGAGCCGAATTTTGCTGGCAGGCCCACACCATGTGATAAGTGTCAGCCACCTCGCCACAGTGTTGGCACCTGCCAGTGATCGCAGGATCAAAATGTTTCATTACTGCCGGGCACAGCATTGTATTGATGTATAAGCGAAGTAGAACGCGTTCGTTCGCTTTCCCCAGTCCTTTAGCTGGGGCTGGGTACCGGCGATGGCTATCCTTATAATAGGTAGAAATGTCTTTGAAAGTTAAGAGAATTCCGCCTTCTTGTTCTAGGATCTCAGGGGCCAAACGAGACGCCCGGTAAGTCAGTGCTCGGGCTGCCGCATAAGCAGCTTCATTCCCTTGAAGGCCCTGATGGCCAGGAGTCCAAACTATACAGCGGGGGGTTGGATCGACATCCTTGCAGCAGTTTCTCAGTATTCGCTCGGCCAATAGGGTGACCCAACCAGCCTCCTAATTACGGTACGCGCCACGCGAATCCGTAATGGTATATTTAGAATTAGAGTCCGAGGCAGCTAGGACGATGGCTACCTCTCCTGCTTCTGTTGTACCTGGTGCATGAAAAGTGAGCCCATCCACCTGTATTCCCTGATGTATGACTGCTGCTGTATACCATCCCCCGTGGCTTGGCCCAGCGACATCTACATAGTAAACTCCATGTTTGTTGCCATAGTGACGCTCCAAAGCTTCCGCCCTAGCTTGGCGGCGTCCAATATGGTCTTCTCTATCCGTCTTGGTTGGAAGAGGCCATATTTCTGGCACTCTGACTCTTTCTTGTATGTGAAAGTCGTGTTGGATGTGTAGTCGAGCCAGAAGTAGTCGGACCGATCGTGTTTGGGCTAACCTTGTGTACTGATTATTTAGATGAGCTTCTTTGAGCTCCTGGAAGGTGTTGACCATTCCAAGATCGAGAAGTCGTCCGTTGGAAGTGGATACCGGGAGAGCAAGAGCCCTTTTCATCATTTTGCGGCGGATAACCTCTACCCAGTCTTCATCGTGCTTCCGCAAGTGGAGGTAGGGTACTGAATACAGGATGCGGCTAGTTACGAAAGCGTGAGCGAGCCGCACCGCGTCCTTGCTTCGTAACCCTCCTCTCTTATTGGAGACCCGGCGGACCATTCAACCCACCTGGTCTCCAATCTTCCGGAGCTTTTCAAGTGTTGTGTCGTCCTTTCGCTGATGGTGTACGAAGAGTCCCAGAATTCTAACCTCCTTAGACTCGTGGATGGGGCCACTTCCGAGGGATAAGTGGATGTTTGCATTATCCTTAGGGGAAGCCCTAAAGTGAACAAATTCTGACTTTGCCGGTGCACATTGGAGGCCGCAGTGCTCCGCGTAGCGATCCAGTACCCGTGCTGCTGCTTGCAGGTTCTCCTCCATGTGCCCTAAGTTGCCTTCGGTGGCCCAGATTGTGATATGATCAGCATACAGCGCATGCCGTATGCCTTCAATATCATTCAACTGTGCCGGAAGGTGTAGCATAGCTAAATTGAAGAGCAGTGAGGACAACACCGCGCCTTGTGGCGTGCCCCGCCTGCCCATTTGATAGGGTCCATGTTCGGTGTCTTGAATACGGATCAGTGCAGCCTGATCTGTCAAGAAATCCTTTATGTAATTGAAAGTGTTGCGGCCGCAGTGTGTCTCACTGAGGTGACTCAGTATGACGCTGTGTTTAACGTTATCGAAAGCACCCTTCAAGTCCAAGGCTAAGATAACCTTGTCATTATGAGGGTGCTCGATACGCTGTATTACAACTCTGTTGAGTTGGAGCAGGATGTCCTGCGCTGACTTGTGGGGGCGATAGCCGAACATCGTGTCCGAGAAGGTGTTACGGTGTTCGAAATATTCTGAGAGTCTATCGCGCACCATCGTTTCAATCAGTTTGCCCACACACGATGTGAGCGAGATAGGTCTTAAGTTGTCTGTGTTGATTGCCTTGCCTGATTTAGGAATGAATGTAACCAGTGCTGTCTTCCAATCTAAGGAAACCGGCTTTTCCCCTTTCTAAATTGCGTTAATGTATTCGAGCAGGGCTTCATGTGCCTGGTCAGGGAGGTTGGCCAGCAGTGTAACTGTGACCTTGTCCCTACCTGGCGCCGTGCCCCTGCGCATCTTGACTAGAGCCGCCTTGAGGTCGTAGAGTTGGAACGGTTGGTCCAACTCCGGATTATCTTTGCCTGCATAAAGATATTCCGTGCCTTTGGGGTCCTGTTTCTGGCACAAGTACTTGTCCCGTAATGTCTCTGCCAGGTGTGTTGTGGTGCCTTTGAAGTTGTGGAGTGCACGTTGTAAATGTCTTTGCGTTTCTCGTCTTGATTGTGAGGGGTCAATCAGATGGCGGAAAGTCTCCATGTGTTCTTACCAGACATTTGCGTAGCTGCTGTGTTGCACCAGTCCACCCAATTAGTGTCAGCCAGGTGAGAGGCATATTCCGCGGCCTTTTGGGTGAGCTCTACAATTCGTCTTTTGAGGGTACGGTTGTGTTTCTGTCTATGCCAGCGTTTGGTAAGACTGCGGCGGGCTTCCCAGAGGTGGAGTAGATGGTTATCCACAGCTGGGCAGTCCTCCGTTGTGTGGATGTGCTTCTCGTGTTGTTTGAGGGTTGAGGTGAGTGTTCGTGCCCATGCTTCATATCCATGTTCAAAGAGATTGGTGGCTGGTAAGGACTTACGGAATGCCTGCCAGTTTGGGAGACAGGCGTGAATAAGTGGCCGCTTTTCTTCCTCTCAACCCGAAGCGCTGCAGCCACTCCACTCGTATGCTGCCTCGCAGAAGGACACGATGTCGCAGCTTGACATATTGCCAGTCGCTGCGTTTGCAGCCCACAGCACAGCAAAGACGAACCAAGGCACTCGCGAAAAGACTGAGACCGGCACTGACCGTGGAGCTCTCGTCAAAACGGAGCACGTTGCAACAAAAGCAGACGACGCTTGCTGTGTGCCGGAAGTGCTTAAGTGTAGTGAGAAATTGCTCTTCTGCATTCTTTTTCCGTTACTTTCTTTTTATAGAAACAAATTAACTAACATCCCAGCTATTACGAACAAGATTTGTTCACCATAAAGTTGGAAAAATTGTTGATGACGCACCCTGGTGAGCCAATCGGATAGCTCGCCTACTAGCGTCATTAGGGCAATTTACGTCGAATGGTTAGGTAACATAGATTTTCTCACTATATTACCTAGAGGCATAGAGTTTCATACTAGTATAATTGGTGGGCACGGAGGCACGATGCGCGGAAGAACCAAAGGCTTTCAGACCTCTTTTTTCGTCCTGCAGTTCGTCGTTGTCTTCGCGGCCGGCGCATCGGTGGTTGGCATTCGGGATAACCTTCCACCCTTGGACGGAATTTGTGATGCCACCTCTGCTCCGGACCCACACCTGCTGGCAACAGCTCACGTGGACCTGACAGTGCGCTTCGGGCGCCACCTGCAATTCCGCCAGTGCGCAGCTGCGACGTCAACGTCATCACGTCTGGAAAGGATAAGACCAACCACCGAACAGTATCTCTCCAGTGGACACGGAGGCACGATGAGCGGAAGAACCCAAGGCTTACACACCTCTTTTTTCGTCCTGCAGGTTAGTTGCCTTTCTAAATTACCTTGTCGTAGCTTCAGATGAGATGATCCATTCGCTATCGTGCTTCCGTGCCCTGAAGCCGTCCTATTGCCTTTTTGCTCCTTGCTGCTGCTTCTTTGTGGGGATGTTGAAAGCAACCCCGGCCCCGATAATCTTGCAGAAGTTCTGAAAACGATGAAGGACTTGAACGAGCGCACAAAGAGAATTGAATCAGCGCAAAAAACTATATTGGAAACAGTAGCTGAAGTAAAGCAACAGCAGCAGTCTGTCTCAGAAGCGATGTCCGAAATAAAGGACAGACTAGCGAAAGTTGAAACCCAAACTTCTATTTTCGAGCAGTGCCAAAAAGATATGAAAGAGTTGCATGCCACGGTAGAGCGCCACAAAAAAGACACGAGTGCGTTTCACTCACGTCTTGATGAAGCAGAAGATCGATCTCGAAGAAATAATCTGATCTTTTATGGAATCCCGGACACCGCAGACGAAACTTCATCAGAATCAGAAAATAAGATACTAAACCTGCTGAATAATACTTTGAAGGTTGACATAACAGGTTCTGACACATGCCGGGCGCACAGAATTGGTCGCTTTGATTCAGCGAAAACTCGACCATTAAAGGGCCCCTGAAATGGTTCGGACAAATTTTGTAGACGCGTAGGGTACAGCTTAGGTAGAACATTCGCACCACAATTTAAGTGAAGCGTTACGTATTAATCGAGTTACAAGCGATTAGAAGTTACCCTCCTCCCTAGCCGTGCTTTTCCTCCTCAACTCGTTCGCCGAGAGAGCGGGGCTAAGCTCCGCCTTCACTGGTTCAGCGTCACGATGCGACGTCACATCGTCCACTGACGGTTATTTGGAGCCCGCCCCCGCCCGCACGAGACCTCTCCGCCAGCCGCTTGGCCGTCGACCCCAAGCGAGAGCTATCGAAGCAGCGTGCGTTGCGAGCATTCTGTCGTAGCGCCGAACGTGTTTTGTATTCCGGTAACCACAGGCAAGCTGGTCATTTCGGCAAATGACTGGAGGCATAAACTCAAGCTGATGAAGGAACCTTAGCGTAGACGTACGTGAGCGGCCTGATTGGTCTGCACGGTCCATACACTTGTTGGCGCAACGCTTAACCAGCCAAACAAAGCGCTAATATTGCTCTAACCAAGTGTAAAACATTTTAAACAATTATAAAAACAACGTGTTGATGATTACACTCCTGCGAAAAATACACACCAGCAGCAAAGAAGAATACACTTCGCGTCTGCTACTGTGTATGGTTGAGCTTTGTGCCACCAGGTGGCTGCAGCGTGCAGACCATTCACATTTGCCCTTCTGCACTGCTCATCCCATGGCTCATCCCGTTACGGCACAGTTAAGCGGCCAAACTCTGTCCCCTTGCGCTTGCGCTGGCCTAATACCGGACTCGCGAAACGCTATTGCGTTAGTAATCTTCCGGTGTAAAGTGACGGCCACAAACGCGCAAATCGTGGCGCCGATGGGATAGCGGCAGTCCGATGCGCAGCAGCCAGTTCGCTCGTACGCTGCCTTGCAGAGGGACACGATGTCGCAGCTTGACATATTGCCAGTCGCTACGTTTGCAGTCCACAAGGCACCAAAGTCGAATCATAGTGCTCGCGAAAAGGCTGAGACCGACTCTGACCGCGGAGCTCTCGTCAAAATGGAGTACGTTGTAACGCAAGCAGACGACACTTGCTGTGTGCCGGAAGTGCTTAAGTGTACTAAAAAATTATTCTTGTGCATTCTCTTTATGTTACTTTCTTTTCATAAAAACAAATTAACTAACATTCCAACTATTACAAAGATCATTTGTTTACCATAAAGTCGGAAAATTTATTGATCACGCGGCCTTGTCAGCCAATCGGATAGCTCGCCCCACTGACGTCGTATGGGTGATTTCGGTCATATGGGTAGGGGCGGCTTAAAATTCCGCCGAGCAGTGTGCTGCGATCGGCAGTGATGTGCATTTTTAAAACCTTATAATAAATTACACGCTTTACGCAGGGCACTTAGATGTGTCAATTAATGATCAGAAGGACCTACTCCAACGACTCAGTACGTTTGTAGAAAATCGTCAAAAGCGTTTCAGGGTCCCTTTAATAACTAAATTCGAAACCTATAAAACCAGGGAGCTCGTCTCTTCAAAGCGAGGTATGTTAAAAAACTCGGACACAGCAATGAGCGAAGATTTCTGCCAAGCAACTCGTAACATGAGGAAAAATTAATAGAATATGGCAAATCGAAAAGCACGTTCTTCACTCTACGATATAAAAAACTAATGTTGGATGGGAAATGCTACTCATATGACGAAGCCAATGAAAGTATTTATGAAATGCGCAGAACGCATACACTTGGCACAACTCTTCGTTCTGACCGTAAGCCTACAGCCAAGTTAGGGCCGTCCGAGGGGAGGTGCCTTAAAAGTTTGCGGGTGTTCAGTTCTTTTTACTAACATTCGTAGTTTTCTTCCCAAGAAAGATGAATTATGTGCTGTTATTAACGACTGTAATGCTGACATCATTGTACTCACAGAAACATGGTTAAATAGCAAAATAACAAACCCCGAACTGTTTGAGTGCGACAACCAATATGTTGTTTACCGAAGTGACCGAACAGGTAGAATTGGTGGTGGCGCTCTGCTCGCCGTTAAAGAATGTATTAATTGTTCTTGTGTGATCATTAATACGAATTTAGAGCTAATTTGGTGCTTTATAACTATTAGTTTTAAGAAAATAATACTAGGTGTGTGCTACCGATCCCCATCAAGCGACTCATCCTTTTGCGATGACTTATATGATTGTTTAAATAAGGTTACCATGCGTTTCCCCGGAACTGAAATTATACTATTAGGCAATTTTAATTTTCCTAACATTGTCTGGTCACATGTCAATTTCTTTTCTAATCCTTCGTCGGCCGAGGCCAATCGGTTCATTTCCATTTGTTCTGACTTCGGCTTATCGCAGATCGTCAGACTTCCAACACGTGTAGCACAAAACAAATCTTCACTCCTGGACCTAATTCTAACGTCATCGCCCGATAACTTTTCTGTGTTGACACACATGCCCGGACTGAGCGATCATGACATCTTGCATTTTACACTTACAACAACACAACAAAAAAACTAAGTGGTCTATATTCAAAAATAAAATAAGTGAGCTTATCACCAAACACGTGCCCCTTCGATCCGCCTATACTAACAATAAAGCACCATGGTACAGCACATATCTGAATCGGTTATCCAACAGGAAAAAACGTTGATCCCGTACAGCGAAACATTCCTCAAAACAGACACATTGGCTAGCATATAAACACGCAGCAATTTCATATATCAAAGCCCTAAGGTCAGCCAAATTTTCATTCATTAATTGTACACTTCCAAATTTATTGAAGACTAATCCAAAGCGCTTCTGGGAAACCATACGAGGAAATAACTATAAAACTGGAATATCATTACTGACAACTACTGGGGACCCAGTACCTGACCTATTGTGTTCTACTGTGCTTAACAATACCTTCACTCAGTCATTCTCATCATCACCTCAGATCCCTGATCCGATGCCTGAGATAAATTCAACTAACTACCACATCATGGATCCCATTATTTTCGACTCAACCGGTATCAAAGCCATATTACAGAAATTAAAACCTAAAGCATCATGTGGGGTAGATGAGATTAATGCTATATTCTTACAAAACACAGCCGAATGCTGTTCAATCCTACTAGAATGCATTTACTCACAATCTTACAACACTGGCACCTTACCGTATGATTGGAAAATTGGCAAAGTAATCCCCATTCACAAAACTGGACCGACCCATGATCCACAGAACTATAGACCTATTTCACTTACATCTGTACCATGCAAAGTTATGGAGCATATAATATACACGCATCTAGTTAATTTTCTTGAAAATAACAACTTCTTCACAGTTATGCAGCATGATTTCCGTAAGAACTTCTCCTGTGACACTCAGCTCATCCTCTTCACTAATGACCTACATGCCAATTTAGATTCTGGTTTTTTAACAGACTGTTTATTTCTCGACTTTTCCAAAGCGTTTGACAAAGTGAACCATGCATTGCTTCTTCATAAGTTACATGTTCTAAACATGTAATTGATTGGATTCGCGCGTTTCTGACATCACGTGTCGAATTTGTAACCACTAATGACGCTAACTCACCTTTAGCTCCAGTTGACTCCGGCGTCCCGCAAGGGTCTGTGCTCGGTCCTTTATTATTCCTAATTTATATTAATGACTTGCCCTCTCACGTTTCCTCGAAAATTTGTCTATTTGCGGATGACTGCGTCTTGTATCGTAAGATAACTAATTCTTCAGATATTCTACTAATTCAGGAGGATCTCAATAACATAAATGAGTGGTGTCGTACGTGGCGCATGGAATTAAACATTAGAAAGTGTAAGACTATGAGGATTTCTCGTACTAACGTGATCTGCCCCACCTATACGCTAAATAACATCCCACTAGAATGTGTAACGTCATATCGGTACTTGGGGGTTCACATTGCCAGCAATCTATCCTGGAAAACTCATATTGATCACATAACATCTAAGGCGACTCGTACACTGGGATACTTTCGTCGGAAATTTTCTCTAGCACCATCATCGCTAAAACTCTTATTGTACACAACTTACATTCGTCCACAAATAGAGTACGCATCATCAGTGTGGGACCCTGGTCATGACACCCTCATACAGTCTCTAGAGGCAATACAGAATCGATCAGCCCGTTTCATTCTCACCAACTATACCAAAGAACTGCGAGTGTCACTAACATGAAAGCTCTCCTACACCTCCCACTGCTATCAACCCGTAGAAAACTATCTCGCATATGTCTTTTCCATAAAATCTACTGCCACAACACATATTTACGTTCTATCTTTGTTCAACCGCCACCATACATTTCATCTCGCATTGACCACCGCCAAAAGGTAAACATTCCGCACTGCAACACCGTCGGCTTTTCATATTCATTTCTTCCCCAAACGAGCAAAGATTAGAATAACTTACCCGCATTACTTACAAGCATAACTGACACCAATAACTTTAAAAGCACACTTCAAAGTTTCATGTTATAAATTAATGTTGCGTTTGCTTGTTCTGTATAATAACTGCTTTTATGCCATAATGTTAAGTTATGGCTTGTATTATTATATGCTATGTTCTTTCCTTTCTATTTTTGTTACGCCATGTATTTTTGCCACGCTTACAAGTTTCTATTTTCCATTCTTATTATTTTGTATACGATGTTTTCTTTCCCTGTTGTTTGCCTTCCTTCCTTATATTGTGATTTGCCTCTGTATTTACTTTGCCCCTCCCCTCTGCAATGTACAACCGTACCTTGAGGGTATGATAAATAAATAAATAAATAAATAAATAAATAAATAAACTAGAGGGAAATCTGGCGGTGCGATCGTTCAACCATCATGGGAATGATGGGAAGTACAGGCTACGGATTGGCATTCTGTTGACTGACGAACTTGTCTACAAGTATTTTTGGGCAGTTTTGGTTTCGATCCAAGCGCAATTGCTATAACCTCCAGTGAGGCAGTTCAACGCAAAGTTCTCTGCTTTTGTTCTGTTGCTCGAAATGGCGATAGCGCGCTGGGCCAGCGGCTGGGACGATGTTTGTGTCGCGGTGTGGTGCTGAAGCCCTGACGAGAAAGCGACGCCATCGTAAACGTTGAAAGAACATGTTTTGACCGTTTGGACCTTGGTTTGTAGCGTTACGTGCTTTATGAACCTTAAGAATACCAAAAAGAAGGCACTACTGATACAAGACATAGACAGTTGTACTTCCATTTGCTTGACAATCAAATTTTATTGAGGGCTTCATTAAGCATTGCTCGTTTATGTGCTCATTGAAATCCGTTTTTTAGGACTTTGAGAACACAAACTTATTTGTGGCAGGAAAGGTTGCTCCTTCCTGGCTGTAGTCTAGTGTCGCATAATGGTTAACTGCAAAGCCACGCCATAACGCTTCGGAAGCGGTCCGTCAAATTGAAATATAATGAAGCATACTCGTAGGAGGCCCCAAACATCCCTACTAGCAGTGCAGCAGATGTGTTTAAAAGTACTTGAAGACGTTCAGCAATCGTGACAGCCGACGCAGCCTTTCGATAGAGCGAGAGAGTTCGTAAGTGCCTGTCGTCTGCGAGAAAATTCTCGCGCTTGCAGCGAGCAGTCGTCGTACGACACTTGTAGCATTACTCTCAAGGGCGCAATACTTTCTCACAATGGAACTTGTTTTATTTCCATAAATACTTTATGAGTATTTTTCTATAAGTATATGCACGGTTGTTATTGCTGTTGTAAAAATAAATAAATAATTATTCTCAGGCGTTAAATCTGGAACAGAATCACATAAGAATGCATACCCTGGTGTGCCTTGTTGATAAGCCATAGTAAACCATGCTTAAATCTCAGTCATGCAAATTTTATGTAACGTTTTGTACATAATATAAGATACTGCAAAATAATATTACATTTTACGCGATAATATTTGAGTATAGCTTCGTTTACTGCGGCGCAAGCAAACGCCGCTAGTCTAAAGATTGAAGTCAATCCGAAGCCTGTACTTCTCATCATTCCCATGTAGGTTGAGGGAACGCTCATGAGAGGCCCCGTAGACACTAGCGACACATTTCCCTTTATAGGGTATTTATTTAGAACTCTATGCCTAGAGGGAAATCTGGCGCTGCTGCGCTGTGGAATGCGTGGGAATACCGGTATATTGTGACTTCGGATTGGCGTCGTTCTTCGAGAGCCTGGCAAGCACCGTTGCGTCTGTCACAATGATTTATTTTCTACTAAAACTGCACGTAAAAAGCTGTTTTAGCTTTATTATTGCACAAAAACATGTTTTGTTTAACTATGAGAACTTGTTATTGCATGTACAATTATATGATGCGAAAAAAGTATCAGCAGGCCGCTGAACTTCGAAGCCAGACGACGAGATTCAGGCTCGCTTTTAAACAGTTTGCGTCTGTTCTTGCTTTCTTTCGCTTGGTCATGCATTGTAGGAGAGTAAAGATGTAATATGCGTGATGTGAAACATTTCATGAAGATTTTACTTTAAGGACGCGTTATTTGCGTAGCCAAATCCACGTTCTAGACGAAGTCTTTTACAACGCCAGCCAACACGAGCCTCGCAGACACATATACCGTCATTCCCATGACGGCACGGCGCCCTTTAAGAAACTCCCATAGACGGTGGCACCCGATTTCCCTCTAGGTGTTACAGTGAGAAATTCTATTGTTAGGGGCGGCTGAAGATTCAGTGGAGCGGTGTGCTGCGATCTGCAGACATGTACATTTTTAAAACCCTATAATAAATTACAGGCTTTACGCGGAGCAATTAGATGCGAATTAATTATCAAAAGGACCTGCTCTAACTACTCAGTACGTTTCTAGAAAATCGTCAAAATCGTTTCAGGGTTCCCTTAAAGCCTACGTCACGGTCACCTGTGTCCTGTCCTCATAAGCGCTGGATCACTGCTGTCGCCACGGAGGGTTGTTACCATAGTGAAACTAGTACTATCGGTCGAACGACGAAGACACCGACACAGAAGCCAAAAGCAAGCAAGTTTTGTGTCCGTCGCGGCTGCTTATGGTTTTTGCAAGCTTGATTGTGCTATTCACGTAACAATATATCGGTCCTCTTGGACGGCAAACAGCGTTTGGCGGTTTTAAAGAACAGCCGTCAACAATGATCATTTGGGGAACTTCCTCAAATTAAACAAATTACTTCAGTAAGTGCAACGTCTTGTTCCGTGAAGAGTGATGTCGTGGTGAGCTCTCGCAAGAACGAAAATAGGCTCCCCTCGTATACACGTCCCATCGAGCAGTGCCGCCGGTTTGTGGGTGCGGCTGCCCACGGCGCCGTCGTAGCGGCGCGCACTCCTCCACTTTCTGTGCAGAAGTCGCTACGCTTATGCGTTCAAGAACCTACGTACACGATGTCGGTATAAAATATGAGAGAATGAGGCACATTCTCTGTCGGTTCATTGACTGCGCTAAAAGAGGACTATTCTGCCGCAGCCCATTGCGTCAAAGAACAATCAATGTTCAATAGGGTACAATTTTTTTACGGACACGGAGGGCTAAGAACGCCCTCGCCTTCCTTCTCGGCTGCTTGTCCCGATACAAAACAAGCCAGATAAGTCGGCTGGAACGTTTTCTCAATGTAAGTTGAAGAATTATGCGAAAGAGTTAGAAGCTCGAAGGAAGGTGTCTGTTGTTGATATTAATTTTTACTTGGGCAATTTTTACATAAAATTAACCGTGCCTCCTGTTTTGCTTTGATATTAATATTTGCATGCGGAAGTGCACAGTTGTCGTGCGGCCCTTCAGATGCTGTCTTGTCTATGACTTCTGCTTTGTGCGAAACATTTGCTCCAACTAAGCAATATAATTTCCAGCGACTTTTCGAATGCATAGGTGAGAATTTGAGTTGCCAAGAGCCCCATTATTGCTGGATGAGACCTGCAACTACAACCAGCAACAAAGCCTTTCCGGCGATATCGGCGATGTGTCACTGCGAGAGCAACTGAACGCTTGTTACGTCTCAGCACGGCCAAGGGCAATAATTAGACGTTTCCCGCAAGGTAACCCCACCCATTCATCCGCGCCTCTCCAGAAGACAACGCAGCGTTTGACACCGATGGTTGATGGGTCCATAAATGACACCTCCTCCGGTACCTGACAACCTGAACAAATGATCAACAGGGCCAACGTCGAATGCTGCCGTGGAAACGGCTTCGACTTCGGATATCTAGATTGATACGGGCTTGATAGGTATGCGGGGGCATATATAGCACCATCAGAAGCGGAGTTTGGCGGGACGGTGCGATATCATAGGCGGGGTATTGCGACCGATACGACGATTGTTATTGGCGGCGATACAGTCATCACATTCCCTAATCTAGTTGCCTAGGCAAGCCGGTGGTATTAAATGCGGAGACTTTTCTTACAGTAAGAGAGGGGTGCTGACCAGTGGCATATCCAGAAATTTCGTTCCGGGGGGGCTCACGTTGCAGCTTGGCCTCCTCCTTAAGAGGAAGCTTTATCTCGAATGCTCCTATCTAAATACATGTAGAAAGTGAATTAGTTTTTCTCGGCAACCATTGCACAAAATTTGATGAGGTTTATTGCATTTAAAAGAAAGACTTAAATTCTACTGTCTTCTGGTTTCGAATTTTTCATTTAGGTTGTCACTTTTTATTAAAAATTGGCACAAATCTCAAATTTTGGGAACCGAAACTATCACTTTTAAAACTCTGTAACTCAACAATGAAAAATAATATTACAATTCTGTGAATCGTGTCTAATAGTACATCCTCAGCGGACAAAATTGATATGTTACAAATAAATCTCAAACAATCCAGAATTATTGAAAAACGGCTTTTGCAGAACCCTTGTGCACCACTTAACTAATTCACGGAAGATACAAATTGACATAACGAATTTGTCCGCTTTGACTCTTATAATAGATGCCGTTTGAAGAACCACGATATCTGTTTTTGATTAGGAGCTTTTAGTTTGTAAACGTCGTGCTTCTATTTTTTCCGCACTTTCAAATTTTTCAAAATATTTTAAACAAAATTCAGGCCCTAATTCGAACTTCTGCTTCCAACAGATACTAGAAGTTAACTTTCCCAAGTTCAACAAATTTCATTAAAAGTGATCCAGGGGTTATCTCAGAAAATCGTTTCTGCGTTTTACATTTATTTGAATAGGCCGCGTCGGAGTTGGGCCCGTGCTAAAGCTTCGTCCTAAACAATTTGTCCAGGGATCAAATACATGAATAATAATTGAACTGCCATTGCCAAAGATGCTGCAAACGAATTCTTGAACGCTACGCACTGTCAAAATAAGTATTATATGTATTTTTTAATAAAACGATATACTCGTATGTGCCAGAAATTGTGCTCAAAATAACTGATATCAATGCTTCCATGTTTTCGTCTACTTAATAAGTAAAGAAAATACCACACGATCCTTAGAACTATATCAGTTCGAAGCCAGCAAAGCAGTGCATGTCACTGATATGAAAAATGTAAAGGCCATGAATGAACAAGTTGAGGGCAAATATGTTCATGAAACTTTGTGATTCAGCGACCTTGTTTACATTTATGTAGATATGCAACGGCCAGTGCAAAATCTCAATGACGCTGTCATTTATTCTAATCTATTACGCAGGAACAGCTGTCACCGGACGTGCATCGTGAGTAATTGCACCGAAATTATTGTCCCAACAGAGAGCACCTATATAAAGCTGTTCTGCAACATATACGTCAAATGAAAGTGAGCCAATGCAAATATATGACAAACACGGTACTTAATTTAAAAGTAGTCTCCATGAGAATTTATACATTTATCCCATTGACTAACGAGTTGGGCGATTCCCGTCTCATAAAACTCCTTTGCTGCTTCAACAAATCTGCAACTGACTCTTTCACGTCATCGTCCGACATGAATCTGTTTCCCTTAAGCTGTTTTTTTCATTTGCCCCAAAATGTGGAAGTCGCAAGGCGACAGGTCTTACCAGTATGGCGGATGTTGCAGCGTTTCCCACTTGAATTAGTAAGATCTTGATGAGGGCTAGTTGGTTCATACTTAGAACTGAGGTGAAACAGCGCAAAAAAGACGAGGACACAAGGAAACAAATACCACAGACAAGCCAGTTGACAAACTTAAACTTTGCCAGTTTTTTATCAACCACATCAGCGACGTGGGGACGGGCATTGTGGAAAAATTGAAAATAAATTATGGTGTTTTACGTGTCAAAACCACTTTCTGATTATGAGGCACGCCGTAGTGGAGGACACAGGAAATTTCGACCACATGGGTTCTTTAACGTGCACCTCAATCTAAGTACCACGGGTGTTTTCGCATTTCGCCCACATCTAAATGCGGCCGCCGTGGCCGGGATTCGATTCCGCGACCATGTGCTCAGCAGCCCAACACCACAGCCAGGTCGTGCAACGAGATGACCCCATTCGTCAATTTTAACGCGATAGCGTTAAGGAGCTCGTGTCGCAGAAAAGCCGGTGTCGTCGGCGTCGGTGTCGGCGTCCGCGGCGTTGGCCGTGAGCGATAAATCACGGCAGGCACTTCATAAATAAAAAGCAACTTCCAAGATGGGCTGGGTGGGAATCGAACCAGGGCCTCCGGAGTGTGAGACGGAGACGCTACCACTCAGCCACGAGTTCGACGCTTGGAAGTGGTACAAACGCGCTTCTAGTGAACGCGGTGTTGCCTTAAAAACGTGCCGTACAAAGTTATACTGCGGTGTATATCAGTAATTATGAGCATGTAACTTACAGAAGTCGCATTTACACGAGTAGCGAAGTAAGTTGCCGCTACATTTCTTCTGCGCTTACCGCACACGCAGAGCCATCTTGCGGCAAACACAGAAGACCCCCTCCTCTCAATGTACGGCGCTGTCCCGACAGGTGGCGCGCCATGCGCGCATTGGGGCTGTGTGCGGACCGGTGCCAGGCGCGTCGCGGCTCCGACTCCCTTTCCCCTGACGACGCTTCGCCGTGCTCCCACGCGGGTTGCAGAATCAAGCGCCGTTCCTTTCTTTAGATCACTATCTATCTATCTCTCTGCCCGTGCCGATCACGACGTTTGGCTGGCGTAGATCGTTTCCCCCTCCGAGACACCGAGTTCTTTGGTTCGTTCCGTTTGCTCAGGCGCACGTTTCGTTGCCGCGCCGAACGCTGCGTTGCTCGACGCTCTCCGTGTGATAGGTGGCCGCAAAGTCCGATGCGGGGCGCCTCGTAAGTGATCCCTGCGCCGTAGCGCATTGTCTTACACCCCTTGGCGGGTCGATGGGAACGCTGTCGCGTTCCACTCTTGAAGGCGAAGCTTAAGCGTCCTCCAATTTTTCTACGTCGTTTGTTCTTGATTGCGACCCGCAGCCGATCCAGCTTTTCACAATATCCGAAACGATTGATAGTCTCTCCGGCTTTAGAAAATTCTAACAGTAATGGCCCCTGACGATCGAAAAAAAAATAGTAAACAACACCTTTCCGGCGGAAATGACGGCCTTTGCTTTCTTTGGGGGCGGTGAATTCGACTCTTTCCACTGTAAGCTTTGCCGTCGTGTTTCAGGCTCGTAGTAGTGGCACCATGGTTCGTCCCCGATCCCAATTGCAGACAAGAAGTCATCCCCCTCATTGTGATACCGGATCAGATGAGTCAAGGCAGCGCAGAACCTTCTTCTGGTGGTGGTTCAAAATCTTGGGCATCCATTGCACACACAAGAGCCGATGACTGAGATGTTCATGAATTATGGTGTGAACCGAACCGCGACTGATGTTCACACGCTCTGCCAGTTCATCGATGTTTATCCTCCGTTCTTGCCTCATCAGCTCATCAACTTTTGCACTTGTGTTGGGCGTGATTGCACGATGGCTTTGGCCCGGTCTTGGATCGTCTTTGCAACTTTCACGTCCTTTTCAACCGTTTGCTCCAATGCTTCACAGTGGCCAATGCAATGCAATGTTCAAAGTACACGGGAGCCATATGGCGAATAATTTCCTTTTGGGAAACACTTTCAGCTGTCAAAACATTCACGGAACCCCGCTGCTCAACTTCTGAAGTGTCCATTACGTCACGCAACCATGTTCAATCCAATGTATGAGAGCATTAAAAAACATTTACCCTCACATCTGCCTGTCACTTTTGTAAATGAAAGATGCCTGTGTGCTACGCGCATTCATCGCAGATAATGAACCGAACCATTGCGCAGGGTGCATACGCTCCCTTTCATTTAACTCGCGCCCGTTCATTAGAAATGCACAGATACAATGGAATATACAAATGCTTGATAAAGGGCAAAAAGTGTCACTGGAAAGAAAGTTCACGGCACGTACACCAAAAACCTCGCAACCAGATATTGAAATATACGTATAAGTCTCCAATAAATCTACGTATCTAAGAAAACGTCACTGTATATAATGCGTCAAACGAGGCAAATAAACATGTCGCGCAATCAGAAATTCACAGAATCCTAGATCCCGCCCCCATTCCATCCTGTCCATCCATGATTTTTTGCTTTGCGCACGCAAGACTGAGCCACCATCGTCGGCTCACCCATTCCACCCCCACCCACTCTTTCACTCGCACATACAGCATGCGGCGCGCGGTCACGACGTTATTGCCCTGAGACTTCATACGAAACATGAGGGCGACGGCGACCGCAGAAATGCGCCTGGAGTCTTCATATAATTGCTATCACAATAATATAATAATAGTATCCGGCAACCGAAGCGTACCGTGGCCGATTACTTTCCGCAAAAGAAGTAACAAACTCTCACCATGCGACATTTCGCTGCGCCTCAACAATGCATATTTTTTTTTTCCTTTTGTGGAGCGGGGGCACCGAAATGAAAAAAAAAATGCAAAGGAGAGTATGTTGGCCAAAATCCAATGCCTACTTTGGGCACCTAATGTGGCTACCGAATGAATATCGAAGAAAACGTGAGATGCTTGGTCCATCAAGAACCCTACGCATAGTGCTCGGTATTTCACACCGGCGAGACAGGACTTTCCGGAGAGGTTGCGCTCAAGCGAACGCGGTGTAAACCGTCAAGTCTTCACAGTGATGGCGGTGAGCGACCATTGTTTCTTTTTCTCGTCTGCTAGCCAGAAGGCGTCCAAAACTCTGCCAGGCGAAAATTCGCTCGGTCAGAGAAAACCACACGCGACCCGAAGTACGCCGCGCGGTGGTTTCGGGGCAACACAAGAAAAACGCATGCGCTCGGGCTGGCTCTGGCAGCCCGCGGGTAGGGTAGCGAGAAAAAGAAATAGTTAAAAGGCTCAATGTGTCGTCACGAATAAAAGTCAAAGTAGAAAAAAATAAATAAGAACGTAGCTACCTGGCTGGCTTTAGTGTATTGACATGAATGCTTTAGCGTAGGTGAAAAAAATGTTGATATTTCTTTTTGCGATATGACGGCTCAAATGAACCACCACGATGCTTTGTCTCATCGTATCTCGCTGCGTGTTTTGTCACCTTGTCTGATAGTGTGAATAAAGCGAAAATGAGACATCCACCCGTTCGTAGCAATTGCTACAAAGGAAACCCATACGGGTTCCTCGAAAGAAAAGCCTCATAGTTGAAGAAAAATTCGTCCTGGTCCGGGACTATTGGGCTTCTCTTTCGAGGAACCCGTATGTGTTTCCTTTGTAGCAATTGCTACGAACGGGTGGATGTCTCATTTACGCTTTATTCATTACTTCT
This sequence comes from Dermacentor variabilis, assembly GCF_050947875.1. Classification (NCBI taxonomy): domain Eukaryota; kingdom Metazoa; phylum Arthropoda; class Arachnida; order Ixodida; family Ixodidae; genus Dermacentor; species Dermacentor variabilis. Next base: position 2,369,496 of record NC_134572.1, on the reverse strand, counting down.
CTCCACCTTGCGGGTTTCCGCAGAACTACTACGTCAAACTCTTGTCTGATAGTGTGTTGATTTGGTTTGTCTCGCTGTATGTTCCGATCTAAGACTTTAGAAAAGTCAATGCACCTTTGGCGTCAAATGCTTAAAACTACATTAAGCCCACAAAGTTCCAGAATCGAAAATCTGAAGCACGACTTTTGAAATATTGATGCACCTTTCACAGCCAATGTTTATTAGAACTTTATACTCATAAAGTGTCAGAATTGAAATCCAAGCGCTCCCGATTCCGCGGCATCAGCGAGATGCCACGACGAGCCCGCCCACCACGCATTTGAAACTTTGTGCTCGCAAGGAGGTCGTTGCGTTACGATATATGACTCCCGGTGCATTGGCGTTGCCGCGAAATCTAGCCCGATTTCGCAATGTTCACGCTAAAATGTTCTTATTTTTTTCGAGCGTGAAAAGGACATTCTGGACAAAATCGAGCATGATTTCCGGCGCCGGGGGTTAATTTGGCCGGCGGCGCATGGACAGCACGAAAACATTTCGGGGGGGGGGGGGGGGGGCTGAAGCCCCATAAGACCCCCCGCCCCTGGCTACGCCCCTGGTGCTGACGGGCCCTGATGTGAACTGAGACGGCGAATATGCTCTCCTACATGAAGTGGGCTTCCGTATCTGGGGCCAGTGCAGCTAATGTAAAATACACCCTTTTTCCTTCATTCCTACTACTGGATGTACTCGTCCACGGGCTTGGTGGATTCTTGGCCAAACGCCACCTCGAGCCGCACCAAGCTCGAAGCTGGGTTCATTATTACTGTCTTGCAAACAAAACCTTTTCTTCAATCGATCTCAGCATAGTTTCTCCTTCTATTCTGCCTGAACTCGAATGGGAAGTTACAAAGAACCCTTACGAAATCGATCACTTCCCCATACTAATACGAACACCTAAAGAAAACGAATATCCACCACAGGCACCTCGGTGGAAGATTTAGACAGCTGATTGGGATAAATTTCGAACTCTTACTGGTATCTCATGGCATGACATCTCCTCGTTGGAAATAGATGCTGCTGTGGAGTATTTTACAGCCTTGATAATAGATGCCGCATCTAAATGCATATCACAAGTAAATGGCTTGGCATGTAAACGGCGTGTCCCGTGGTGGAACGACGATTGTAGGATCGCTCGTAAGAAACAAAACAAAGCGTGGGGGTTGCTACGCGCCTCCCCCCCTGCGGAGAATCTTATAAACTTTAAAAAACTAAAATCCCAAGGCAGGTGAACCCGCCGACAGGCCAGAAGAGAGAATTGGCAAACGTTTTTATCGGGTATCAACTCGTATACAGATGAGGCCAAAGTCTGGAACAGGGTTGGTAGGATAAGAGGGCGACAAACATACTCCCTCCCTTTGGTAAACACACAAGGCGAAACCCTGCAAGACCAGGCCGATTCACTTGGGGAGCACTTTGAGCGTGTGTCGAGCTCAATCAATTATTCCCAGTCCTTTCTTAAACATAAAGAATTAATAGATCGTAAGCCAATCATACGAAAATCCAGGCAGAATGAACCGTATAACCGGGCTTTCAGTATTGCCCAGTTCAGAGCTGCCTTGACCACAGGCAAAAGCACAGCACCGGGACCTGACAGAGTCATGTGTGACATGATCAGAAACCTACATACTGACACACAAGTTACACTACTTACACTATTCAACACTATTTGGGCTTCCGGATACCTCCCATCCACATGGAAAGAAGCGATTGTGGTTCCTGTTCTGAAGCACGGAAAAGACCCTTCCTTGGCGGCAAGTTACCGTCCGATAGCTCTAACTAATTGTCTGTGTAAGCTTTTTGAAAAAATGATAAATCGCAGACTTATACATTTCCTTGAGTTCAACAATATGCTCGATCCTTATCAGTGTGGATTCCGAGAAGGGCGGTCGACAACCGATCATCTTGTTCGCATTGAAGGAGATATCCGTGATGCATTTATAGATAAACAGTTTTTCCTATTGATATTCCTCGATATGGAGAAGGCATATATGACACGGCATGGCGTTACGGGATCATGCGATACCTGTCGGAAATTGGCATCCGTGGAAATATGCTGAACACAATTGAAAGCTATTTGTCAAATCGTACCTTCCGAGTAAAAGTCGGTAATGTACTGTCACGGCCTTTTACGCAGGAAACCGGTGTACCCCAGGGAGGCGTGCTCAGCTGCACTCTCTTTATCGTTAAGATGAACACGCTACGTGCTTCACTGCCACCGGCCATTTTTTATTCCGTATACGTAGACGATATACAAATACAGTTTAAATCCTGCAACCTCACAGCATGTGAGAGACAGGTACAACAGAGCTTGAACAAGGTTTCCGAGTGGGCAGACGAAAACTGATTTAAAGTGAACCCCAACAAAAGTTCTTGTGTGCTTTTCACAAGAAAGAGAGGGCTCGTTGCAGAACCCAGTATCGAAATGTATGGTCAGTGAATTCCTGTGAACAAAGAACACAAGTTCTTAGGCATCATACTTGATTCTAAATTAACTTTTATTGCACACATAAAGTATCTCAAGGTCAAATGCTTAAAAACAACGAACTTACTTAAAGTGTTATCCCACACAACATGGAGCAGCGACAGGAAATGTTTAATGAATCTTTACAAGAGCCTCATTCGATCACGGTTGGGCTACGGTGCCGTGATCTATCATTCTGCAGCCCCGAGCGCGCTAAAGATGCTAGATCCCATCCACCATCTAGGAATCCGACTGGCCACTGGAGCTTTCAGAACAAGTCCCATTGAAAGTCTATATGCAGAATCAAATGAATGGTCACTTCATCTGCAGAGAACATACATCAGCCAAACATATTTTCTGAAAGTCCACTATAATCCTCAACATCCGTGTTTTAATACCATTAACGATATGACATATGCTACACTCTTTCATAATCGTCCCTCCGTAAGACAGCCTTTCTCGCCGCGTGTGAGGGAGCTTAGTGATCAAATCCATGTCCCACTCCTCGAGCTCCGGCTAATGCATCCAGCCATGCTGCTTCCTCCTTGGGAGTGGCAGCTCATACAATGCGATATATATTTGTGCAAGTCACAAAGCATGCTCCAGAGATTGAAATCCAAATGCATTTCCGGGAACTCCAGTACAAATATTCCTGCACGGAGTTCTACACACATGCATCGAAGTCACACGACGGGGTGTCCTATGCAGCCGTCGGTCCATCCTTCTCGGAATCCGACGTACTACATCCGGAAACCAGTATCCTTACGGCTGAGGCCTACGCCCTGTTGTCGGTTGTAAAGCATATAAAGAAATCAAAACTCCAGAAATCAATTATATATACGGACTCCCTTAGTGTTGTGAAGGCCTTGATGTCATTCTGTAACCACAAAAATCCGGTAATTAATGAACTCTACTCTGTCCTGTGCAAAGCATATATATCTAACCAACATGTGATTATATGCTGGGTGCCTGGACATAGGGGCATCGAGGGTAACGTTCTAGTGGACCAGATGGCCACATCAATTTCAATGCATGCAGTTAACCTTACGGCTTCGGTCTCTGTCACAGACCTGAAGCCTTTCTTAAGAAGAAAACTGCGAAACTACTGGCAACGCTTGTGGGACCTGGAAACAAGTAATAAACTGCACGTAATAAAGCCACAATTAGGTTTCTGGCCTCCTGTAACAAAATCCCGCCGGACAGATGTCCTATCCTGCCGTCTAAGAATAGGACACACTTTTGGCACACATAACTTTTAACGCGATAGCGTTAAGGAGCTCGTGTCGCAGAAAAGCCGGTGTCGTCGGCGTCGGCGTCGGCGTCCGCGGCGTTGGCCGTGAGCGATAAATCACGGCAGGCACTTCATAAATAAAAAGCAACTTCCAAGATGGGCTGGGTGGGAATCGAACCAGGGTCTCCGGAGTGTGAGACGGAGACGCTACCACTCAGCCACGAGTTCGACGCTTGAAAGCGGTACAAACGCGCTTCTAGTGAACGCGGTGTTGCCTTAAAAACGTGCCGTACAAAGTTATACTGCGGTGTATATCGGTAATTATGAGCATGTAACTTACAGAAGTCGCATTTACACGAGTAGCGAAGTAAGTTTCCGCTACATTTCTTCTGCGCTTACCGCACACGCAGAGCCATCTTGCGGCAAACACAGAAGACCCCCTCCTCTCAATGTACGGCGCTGCCCCGACAGGTGGCGCGCCATGCGCGCATTGGGGCTGTGCGCGGACCGGTGCCAGGCGCGTGGCGGCTCCGACTCCCTCTCCCCTGACGACGCTTCGCCGTGCTCCCACGCGGGTTGCAGAATCAAGCGCCGTTCCTTTCTTTAGATCACTATCTATCTATCTCTCTGCCCGTGCCGATCACGACGTTTGGCTGGCGTAGATCGTTTCCCCCTCCGAGACACCGAGTTCTTTGGTTCGTTCCGTTTGCTCAGGCGCACGTTTCGTTGCCGCGCCGAACGCTGCGTTGCTCGACGCAATCCGTGTGATAGGTGGCCGCAAAGTCCGATGCGGGGCGCCTCGTAAGTGATCCCTGCGCCGTAGCGCATTGTCTTACACCCCTTGGCGGGTCGATGGGAACGCTGTCGCGTTCCACTCTTGAAGGCGAAGCTTAAGCGTCCTCCAATTTTTTACTCACGGGAAACGAGCCTCCAACCTGTGGTAGATGCGGGGAGAGGCTGACCGTCCTCCAAGTCCTACTGGAGTGTCGGGAAGCCGAATCTGAAAGAAACATTTTCTCTTAGCATACCGGCAGCACATCCCCCTTCATCCTGTTATGTTACTTGGTCCAGAACCACTCTTTGACGCCAACGCCGTTCTAGATTTTTTGAAAGTTGTTGTATTGCATGTTATTAGCCCCACACGTTCATAGCGCTTCCTCTCTTCAGAGGATGCCGCTGTGATAATTATTTTGAATAGCACATGCCTCTAGGCCCTTGTGGTTCAAGGGCTCTGGCGAGGCAGTAGTGCTGTAAGCAATTTCACATCTCGCATATTTTAAACAATGCATCATTCTTCTACGATAGATTTTAATGTTCATAGTATTCGTTATTAGTCATCGCCATAATTTTATAACACGTAGATTTTACGCACTTTACAGCGACTATATTTAGGCCACTTTACAGCCAAGTCGCATCTTCCATAATACTTCGTTAACACTACCACTTGTCATGGCGCTCTTTGGCCAAACCTGGCCCTTGCGCCATAAAACACCACACATCATCATCACCCTTGTGGTCAGGGATGTTATTTATTCATTTATTTATTTGAAAATATGGCAGGTTGCTTAGTGGCTATGGTGTTGGGCTGCTAAACACGACGCCGCGGAATCGAATCTTGGCTACGGCGGCCGTGTTTCGATGGGGGTGAAATGCGAAAACACCCGTGTGCTTAGGTTTCGGTGCACTTTAAGGTATCCCAGGTGGTCCAAATTTCCGGAGTCCTTCACTACGGCGTGCCTCATAATCAGTTCATGGTCTTGGTACGCAAAACATCATAATTTAATAATAACTTCATTATCTATAAAGGTTAGATTTTTAGAAAAACTATATCTTTATCGTGCAGTGAGATAGAAGAAACACTGACGCATTTTCCTTCCTCTTGTACACTGATCTAAAGCTCCTCAAGTATTTATCTTTCTGTTTTCGCCCTGCCTCTGCCACGATTCGTCACGTTTTCAGAAACTGGTGCGCAGTCATGCGGACGACAACTCCTTGACAGTTGGTCAACGCACAATGCCCGCGTATCCGGTCATGGACGCATCGGCCTGTTTGGCCAATATAGGCCTTACCACACTTCAACGGGATTTTGTAGATAACATGCATAGCGCACTTGACGTATCTGTTCACGTGCTTGGTTTTTGAGGCTTCTTTCTTCTTTCCAGTATTCTCAATGTGCGTGCACAGACCTAACGTCTTACACGGGGCGGCAAACACTAAATCTACGACGTGTCGCCCAGTATTACGATTGGCGTGTAACACCCTGGGCAATAAGGATGCTCAAAAGACCATGTCTAATCGAAACGGAGGATGGATCCCTAATTTGCTATGGTTGTCTCTAGTAGTTGCCGGTCTAGCGGGCGCCCCGCAGTGATCACAGGCCCCTTTGTGTGTGTACGTGACAAGGGGAGAACCCTTTCCGCAAATTGTCCGACTCTAGGGGAGACCCTTTCCGCGAACCAAACATGACCAGCGGGTTGCCGCAAGCGAAGACAAGGACGTGCAACGTCGCCCAGGAGAGAAGGAGCAGCCGCCAAGCACCGACGGTACTCTTTACATGTCACGTGACATGGACGTGTGCAAAATCCCGCCTACGATTTTAGTGTGCCTATTTAAGCGGCCCCCGCAATGTGCTTTTTCAATTCATTCACTCTCTTCTTCTATATCCTTCACCAACCATTGAATAAGCAGCGCAAATCTTTCACTAGAAATCGTCTCGTTCCTGCATGGTCGCCATGGCCTACCGGACGCCGGCAGCCTGCCGAAAACGCCACGCTACCCAATAGTAACGCCGGTCGAGGTTCGAGTAACCGGCGTCGCAACACCTGTGGCTTTCTTGATATTGTGTGACACTTTATGAACATAACACATCACATTATGTTTCTGTCTTGGTTTCTGTCATATTTTCAGTCACCTTTGTTGTGTCTTTTAAGCTTTACACGTAGGCTCTGAGCTACCGCCTTAAGCACTTGTGCAGGAAAACCCGCTGCAGTTAGCCTCTGAACTTGAAGGTCAAGGCTCTCCTGGAAGACCTGACAACAGCTTTTCTCTAGCGCACACAGGAAACATTAGATGGCTATACTTCTTTTTGCCAATTTAGAATGGCTGATTCAATCGGAACTAAAGCCTTCTGAGCTCTAGGTTAGTAAATCCAGGAGACGTGGCTGTCTTCTCGAAAAGTTAGTGTTGTAACTAAAACTAAAGCTATAACGAACTAAACTAAAACGAAAAACCCAATTCATCTTACAGCAAAGCTGTTAAAGGCTAGGTCCGCCAGGATCGTGTCCGTATATATGTAGACACAAAGCTACACCCCAATCCCGAAGAGGGTGTAATGCCGGGCTGACCCGCGGTGGAGGTGACGCAGGTCTTAAGTACTCCCCATACGTGAGCCGATCCCGAAGGTGGTGCAATGCCGGGCCGATCCGCGGTGGTGGTGCCGTTCTCCATCGAGGGGCCCACATAAACAGCTTCGCTGGTCATCTTTCTTCAGAGTGGAAGGGCACTGAGTTTTTTCTTTAGGAATTTCAAGGGTAAAATACAGAATGTCAGAACATCCTTCGATAAGCCCCCTTTGTGATCGAAGGTAAGCTTTCTGGTTCTTTCTTCTTTATCCCGGGCGGCCGGCACCGCCGCGCATGCGCGGGCGTGAGCGCCACCTGGTTGCGCTTCAAGGGGGCTTCCTTCGCTTTCTTTCTCACGCTCTCTTCACTATCGCAGTTTTTTTTCTTTTCTCCTCAGTCATTCGCCATACTCTCCTTCTCCGCTTTCCGCCTCATGGCTTCACTGTAAACTCCTCCTCGCGCTCTCTTTGCTACCGCCTTCTTTCATTCCCCACTGCGCTCCTCGCTCGCTCGGTTACGCCTAGGAGGCACGGCGACCCTCCTCGCAGTAATAGCTGCCTACGAGCGGCGATCTAAAATATTGGCGAAGAAAATGGTTTATACCATATGTTCCACGTATATTCAGCCAAAATTTAAGAATATGCTAGTGCCACGTAGCTGGACAGAACCAAGGTAATGTAGTTTGCCGTCGTTTGGAGTAAGTCAGCCTTTTTTTTCATTTCTCCTGATTGCATGTTTAGTTATTATTATTAACCAAATTTATTAATATATATGTTCAGAGCAAAAGTGTCAATGAGAAAATTCTACACCATCCTGAAAAATTCCCAATCCGGCTTTATCTCGCTCAATACGTGCTTCATTGATACATTCGTTATATCTAATTCAACTTCAAACAATACAAGTCAGTGAGATTATATGGCGTGTCTGCGACCTTTGTTCGTAGAAACTTCGAGGCCCTAAAGTCTGTTCTTTTAGAGATCATAAATGACATTATAGCAGCAAAAATCCTGCCACCTAGCCTCAAGGAAGCTCTTGTTGTTCCCCTTTTCAAATGCGGACTGGTTAATCCTGTCACAAACTTTATATCTGTTTGGATATTTTCGTGCACTGCTCTAATACTTGAAAAACATGTTTAATGTAACACAAAACTTCATTGATACGCATGACTGCCTATCTCCCAACAAGTATGGATTTACCTCAGCGTGCGGGACTAGGTTAGCATAGGATGAACTATATGATTTCCTTAATAATGCTCTTGAGAACAGCGAGTTTGCCGGCGCATTATTTTTAGACGTGTCAAGAGCTTTTGATTCCGCAAACCATGCTATTTTACTTTGTAAACTTATTAGCTAAGCCTTCCGAAGGCCTTTCTTATTTTCCTTGAGAATTATTTGCATGGTGGAACTCAAGTTGTAGTGATCGGAAATATTAAGTGTAGGCCCACACAGTTGTCCAGTGGATTTCCTCAAGGATCGATTTCAGAACCCCCTTTATTGAACTTTTATGTTAATGATTTTACTCAGTCCATTCTTCACTACTGAGTGTTTCAATATGCTGATAACACGCATCTAGTATCCCGTGATACTAATAATGATCAAGCCGTGGCTGAATTACAAATTGACGCTGTAGATATCATGAGTTGGTACTCTAATAATGTAATTTCAATAAGTCAAAAGAAAACTAATCTCTTACGTTGCGCAATCCCCTGATACGTGTTCGTGTCATCATTCCTCAGTTTCTTCATTCTCCTAGGTGTAATAATTGCGCCTGTTCTCCTATTCCATACCATGCAAGTGTCAAATATCCGGTTGTTGATTTCGATTCCAGCATGTCTTGGGACAGTTGTTTGGCTAACATTTGTGAGCGGCTGTGCAATATAGCCTGTCTGCTACACTCTATCGAAGCAGTTTGCCCAATTTATATAAGGAAAATGATAGGTCATGCATTAGCATACACTGTGCTGCGCTATAGAGTTTGTTCCTTTTACTTTAGTGTTTTGGCGTAATAAGGTTGATCGCTTACTAAGATATATAATTTCTGCTGTGATGTATGGTGTTCCAATATCCAACAATTCTAGTCTGTTTTGTGCTCACGTATCCTTTCGTTCAGGTTGTTATTTAAAGGGAGTGTTATTCTTACGTATCTGTGAAATAATGAATTCTGCCTCCCATATGTCCCTGCTGGAACATTGCGTCCACGAGATCATTTCATTTTGCCCAGAGTGTGGACTAGATATGATGAACGTATTCGTGCTTTCTATGTGCCAAGAGTTCTCAATGATCTCCCAATGAGTGCTTTCTCTTTAGTCAACGCAAAGGCTGTTATGTTTCTTTTGTATGCTTGATTTCTTGACTTTTCTTCCTGCTTGTTCCCTAGTCCAGTTTCTTTTCGTAATATGAACCGACAGTGGCGTATGCTCCGACTTCTCTCTTGCTGCCCGGCACTTCCGCACAAGTCATTTGTTGGCTTGAGCAGGCCCATGTCTGTACCTTGTAAATCCGCAAATAAAGAATTTATTGTTATTAATATTGTCACGAGTCCCCCCTTGGGCTAACGAAAAAGGCCATCATGGTCTTGATATAGCGTGTGTTAAATCATCTTGGTCCTGTCTGTAAATAGTATCTGCTTATAATCATGCTTCGCTTTCGTCTATTTGACGCCCCGTCACACATTGGTGGAGTTGCAGGGTACTCCCGCCACACGATGGAGCTCCAAAGCGGTCAGCGCTGCGGTGCAACCACCATGGCAGACCAGCCGGAATCTGCGTCTGCGCTGCAGACCACGATTGTTTCAACTCGCCGTCGAGACACGGGAACGTTCAGCGGATCCGATGACACCGACGTTTAGGAGTGGCTGACACAAATACGAACGGGTGAACGATCACAATCACTGGGGCCTGACGATCATCCTGGTCAATGTGGTCTTTTATCTGAGTGGAACCACGAATTCGTGGTATGACAATCATGAGGCCAAACTTGGGAGCTGGGATAAGTTTAAGCAAAACCTCCCTTACCTGTTGGATAAGGCTTTCAGTCGCAAGCTCACTGCGAAGAAACAGCTGTCAACGTGAACGCTGTGCCGTCAAGCTCACAGCAACATGCCAGAGCCTGACAAGGTTGGCCACGTCCTGAAGGGGATAGCGGACGACGCATTCAATCTGCTCATGTGCAGAAATTGTGCTACTGTAGATGCCGTGATCGAGGAGTACCAGTACTTCGGCTAGGCCAAGAGCCGTCGTAGTGAACGACCATTCGCCCGGCTTCCCAACACCGCCGCGACGTCCCCGTGTGAAGAGCGACCGACATCTCACCTTGCAATGCCTTCTGCCCAATTGACGAGGATTGTCAGCCGCGAAATCAAAACGATGGCTCCAGCTAGCCTCTTTGCCAACTCTAACGCCGACGACTCGAACGCACCAGCGGTTTCACTCGTCCAAGCCATCGTGCGAAACGAACTCGCGAATCTGGAGGCTCACGCTGCTTGCGCCGTGTACAGTCGTACGTTCACTCCTGGGACCCCGACGTCGTTACCTCGTTATCAACGGTTCGCTCCTGAATGGCGGAACTCAGCTGATTGGAGAACAGAAGACCATCGACGTATCTGATTTAACTGCCGCCGTGTCGGACACGTTGCTCGCTACTATAACAACCGCTGGTCGCTCCCGCAGCATATACTCTAATCCTTTGGTCATGCTCGCCGCCTTGATCGTGGCCCTTTTAAGCCACCATCTGTGGTACATCCATACAATCCCGACGCTGTCACGACATGGTCCAGCCGCTCGTTGTCACCAAGAAGTCACCAGTCGCGTTCGCAACCTTTCCGCCCTCCACCCTCCTGCTCCCCCATATCGCCGCGCGACGTCGCCGAGCAACCGTGGCTCCTTCACTCCGGGAAACTAGAAGATGCAGCGCCCAGAGATAGTGCTGCATCCACGACTCCGCCTCAAAATCCTCCAGTTACTCTGCCAATTCGACGACGTGTGCTGGACGTTGACGTTCATGGAATGACCATTTCTGCACTTGTCGACACTGAGGCTCATATTTCTGTCATGCGCTCTGGTCTTCGTCGTCGCCTAAAGAAGGTGGTCACACCCGCTTTGTAAGAGCGGCCAATGGAGGAACTGCCACCGTACCTGGAATGTGCGCCACCCACATCACCATCGCCGGTCACCTAACTTGCTTTATTGGCCGTTTTTGAGCAATTTCCTTATGACGTTATAGTTGGTATGAATTTTCTAACAACTGATTCTGCTTTAATTGACTTTGCAACTAGCTTCCTCCAGCTTGAGCTACCTTACTTAGCCGATGCTCCTACCACGCTTGCGGGCCGTCTCTGCTCTCTCGACTATGTGCGCATGCCCTCCCCCCCCCCCCTACCCGAAGCCGCCATGTATATCTCCATGATCTCGAACCCTCCTGTGGCTTTGTGGCTGATGGCAATTACGTACTCTCCCCGGTGAATACGTTCTGCTATCTGGAAACGTCGCCGTGCCTAACACCCTCGTTACTGTAACCGGCAGTCGTATCTGCATTCCCGTTTTAGACTTCAGCGCCTCTCCTCAACTGATTCCAACAGGCATGTCGCTCGCCGCCATCACTGCTGCCGGAGACCACGGAATATGCGCGTTGGATCCCACCAGTCACTTTAGTTCAGCCTTCATTCGTAGCACGATCAGTTCGCCACGCGATGCCTTTGTCGGAATGGTCCCTGCTGATCTTTACCAGTTCAAGGTTAAGCATTTTGGGTTGTGTATCGCCCCCGCAACCTTCGAGCGAATGATGGATTCTCTCCTTAGGGGCTATATGTGGTCTACTTGTCTTTGCTATCTAGATGTTGTGATTATCTTTTCGCCTACATTTAAGAACCACCTGACCCGCCTGTCGGCCCTTCTCAACATGGTTCGCCGCGCTGGCCTGCAACCTAACTCCTCTAAGTTTCGTTTCGACCGATGTCACATCACCGTTCTTGGTCACTTTGTTAGTGCTAGTGATGTCCACTTTGACCCCGACAAGGTGCGTGCCGTCCAAGACTTCCCTGTTACTCGCTCAGTAAGAGATGTCGAGAGCTTTGTCGGCTTGTACTCTTACTTCCGCCGCTTTCCAAGAAATTGTGCCGACATTGCCCGGCCGCTTACTATCCTACTTATGAAGGACGTCTCTTTTCCTTGGGGTCATGAGTAAGACACCGCATTCACCACCCTGGTCAGTTTACTTACATCACCACCTATTTTGGCGTATTCTGACTCTTCGCCGCCTACAGGAGTTCGCACCGATGCTTGTGGCCACGGTGTAGGTGAAGTCCTTGCCCAATGCCAGAACGACCAGGAACGTGTCATTGTCTACGCCAGCCGCCTTCTGTCGTCGTCGAAGCGCAATTTTTCGATAACTGAGCGCGAGTGCCTCGCTTTAGCCTCGGCTGTGGCAAAATTCCGCCGATACTCATATGGCCTCACGTTTTCTGTCGTCACGGACCACCACGCATTTGCTGGTCGTCACTCAACGATCTTACAGGAAGGCTTGGTCGCTGGGAATTTCGGCTCCAAGAGCACCTTCGACATTCTTTACATGTCTGGCCGGATGCACCAAGATGACTGTTTATTACGCAACCCTGTCGACCCTCCCGACACCGCCTAGCGTGATATCGGTGACTTCGTCATGGATATTTGAGATCTGGCCAACACCCGCGCTGAACAGAAAACTGACGACGTGTTAGAATCTATAGTAGGTCGCCTTCATTCTCGTCAGTGCCACCCATCGCTCCGCATGTTTGAGCTTCGCGACGATATTCTTTACCGTTGTAGTACCTCTTCAGATGGCCCGGAGGTTCTGCTTGTTCTCCCCAAGCAACTCCGTGCTACTATTCTCAAAGAACTTCACGATGCCCCAACCGCTGGCCATCTTGGAGTATACCGTACGTAGGTCCGCATGTGGCGCCTGTCTTTGACGCCTTGTCTGTAACGGTCTAATCGACGCTACGTTGCTGCGCGCGACCTTTGTCGGCAACATCAGCGCCGCCTCTATTTTTTTTTTCAATGCCAGCCAGATGCGCCCGATCCGAGTGTTCCCCACGCTCTCCTATAGTCTTTTCCTACTTTTCCGTCGGCTAGCTATCGCGCCTGCTTTACGATCGTGTCGGAGGAAGACTGTCAGACGCGTAATAACCAGACACCTGACAGACGCAGGGACGGAGCGTCTACCACTTTTCACCGGGAACGGCAGCGGCGCGCACTCAAGCAGGCGTAACTGTATTAGTCGTACCATCTGGGTAGTGTCGCATCTCGGCAACTCACTGAATTAAAGCGCACCAACGGCTCCCATTGGGGAACGAGCGATTGCACTGGCACTGACGCGAGGCGGTCTGACCCTGTTGTCCGACCCTGCTGTCCGACCCCGCTGGCCGACATCGGTTCCACGAGGTCTCCGACACGCGACACGAGCTTCCGCCTGAACTGTAGGCCGATTATAATTGAGCGATACATATATATATAGCTGCACGTCATCGGAGGTATATTGAGGAACTGTCGCGTGTGTGTGCCGTTTTCTATAGGTTATATGCGCCAATACAAGTCTGATGTGTCTTTGTGCTTCTGCGCGATGCTTCTGCCTCTCTCTGGAGTGATCCAGCACCCAATAACATCACAATTACATCGTTTTGCTTAGTATTGCCCCAGAGCGCGTGCGTCCGAGCAGCCTGGTTGCGCGCAGCGCGGCGTGGTTTTGCGAGAAATGGAAACAAGAGGGGAGAACGGGTCCGGCATGATGGCGGAGCTAGCTTCACATAGAGTGACGTCAGGGCCGCTCCTTAGCTTTCCTTACCCCATGACATGAAATCTGTCTTAAGTGCGGAGCAATGATTCGCCAGTGGTTCCCTTGTGTTATTGTTGTGAGTGCCTTGTGTTTTTCTTGTTTAATTTGCGTTTTGCTTTTGTTTAGCTGTTATTTTCTTGTGTTTATCTATTGTTTCTTTTCCTTTATTATTTGAGGTTTACTTTAGATTTGATTTTTCTCGTAATTTAAGTACATTTAGTAACGACAGTAGACATGGTTTAAACTTTCTTAATATATACATTACTGCATGTGTCTATTTATTTACATTTAACTTTTCATTGGCAATGCGTGTGTACGTTTTCTAGTATGCTTTCTTCTTTGACATCATGATTTCGCATTGTCTTGTTGATTTGAAGAGTCGTTCGAGTACTCCGAGGGCATTGACTCTTGATTGGCTCCCACACTTCAGCGGTATGCGCTATACGACCCCTTCTTCTTTTGTGGGAAAGTATATTGGCCGAACTGGCCGATCTATTAACGAACGCCTGCGGGAGCGCAAGCTTTCGATGAAAAATCATTATGGCTCAAACTTGCCCCTTCACTGCAAGGCTGGCGGGAATGAGAATAGCGAAGTATGTGAGGTACGGCTTCATGATACAACAATCATGTTTTAAAGCAAGGATACTGTGGCGCATGAACTTTTGGAGGCCAACCAGATTAAGAAAAGAGGGGATGCCTGTGTCAGCCCCTCGTCTCTGAATATTTGCGCAAATAAAAGCATGTTTTTAGATAAGTTTTAGATTTTGGTTAATCTTGTGATTCCCTTCATGTACTGCTTCTGTGTTCTCGCGCATGACATTCACATAATCAGTGCTCCCTCTTTTTTCATCGCCCTCTCGCCATGGTTATATATTCAGCCACTTTTGACCTCAATAAACAGTAGCAAGTAGCGCCTGGTCCTGTCTTTGTTCTTTCTTAGCATGCTGTCTCCGTTGGCACTTCATCTTGTAGAAGTTATGAGCCAACTTGCCACACAACGTGTTCTACTGCGACGAAACTTACTTTCAGAACGGCCCTCTTAGCAGACCGAGGGCTACCTGGGGTACGCCAGAGTCAAGGGAAACTAAGTCTGAGGAGCTTCTATTCAAAATAAAGAATTGACAGTGGTTCGAAAGATAGGCTTTAATCCATGCTCATATTTTATCATATTTAGGTGGAAAACTCAACTTATTAAGCAATTTATTATGGCAGACCTTATCAAGCGCTTTGCTAAAGTCCATGAATATTGACACGTGTACTTGTTTAACGAATGACCGCGTTTCGTCGTCTAACAAATGCTATCGCTCAGCGTGGGACGCGCCTTCATGTATGGGAAGTTTATGGAATGTTATCGATGGTTCTGTTGTCGCCGAACCTTGTGTAATTTGCATCTATGCGTGGCGCGAATGGTGTAGAGCTTTCTGCAAGACACACGGACATCAGCAATTACTCTGGAACGTTCGATGGCCTATGTATATCATCACCGGGTCAAGCGCGTCAGCGCTTGACCCGGTGATGAGATTTTCGACGATCGCCGGCTGTGTTCGGCGTTGTAGTTGTGCTTTGAGTGTAGGCTGTTCTTGAGGGCACAGGTTTGGCCAATAAAACACTAGTTTCGCCATTCACAGTATTGCTGCTTTCTTCACATTCACGACCCTGTGACACTATAGCGTCCGTTTGTTTTCTCTTGAAAAGGTACGTCAGAGGCCAGGTTGATTATATGTTGGAATGTGGTGTTCCTCAACGAAACCCATAATATGTTTATCAATTATGTGCTCTACAAGCTTGCATGAGGTTCATGTTAACGAAATTGGGCGGTGGTTTTTACTGCTAGTTTTGTCTCCTGTTTCGATGTTTTATTCAAGCTGCTCGCCAGTCGTCTGGTAATGTTTCTTAAGCAACCGACCTTGTATATAGGATGTACAGGTATTTCGCGGACCACTACACATAACGTTTTACGAAAGCATTCGGAATATCACCTGACCCGGATGACTTCCTGATGCCAAGCTTCAACAATGAATTTGCGATACATTTTTCTGAAATAACAATGTGAGTCAGGGAAGGTAGACGGAGAGAAAAGCGCGGTATACAGCAGTTATCTTGTGTAAATGCATTTGGATATAGTTATTAAAAGCAGAGCACAGTGTTTTCATCCCACGCACATTTGCCATCTATGAAGAACACGTCAGAAGAACCACTTGGGGTCCTAACCCTCCATAGTTTCTCGGGATACGATTTAATAAAGTCTGGTCAAGGTGTATTAAATAGATACAGTGTATGACACTTATAATGTCGATGTACTTAAATTACGTGTGCCAATTTTCAGTGGCGGTGTTATACAAGGTTCACATGTCGCATTATATTTCTTCTCTGAACGTACGTTTCCACTACCTTATGTGATCGTTTAATAGCAACAGCCCGGTTGCATTAAGAACGAACTTCGCTTGTTGCTGACTTGGTTGCGGCAAAGCTCTTTGATTTTGATGAGTATTGACTGGAGTCGGCGCTCAATTATTCAGAGAAGCAGTAACTAACAGCTTTCCAAAATGAAATACACGCAAGTGGCTTAACGTGCAGGTTCATCAAAGTTAATTGCCACCTGAACAGCCCCGTTGCGATCTCTGCTGCGTGGAAGCACGCACAGAGCCGTGCATTGGCATAGCTTCAAACAACCTGTCTGTTTGGCCGATACGTGCGTGCTTTTCAAAGTGCCCAGAAATTGTATGTGGTCTGTCAGCAGTGTGGAGCATCAAAGTGAGCGGATAAGAGGGCCATGTTGACAAAAAAATCAATTCGGGGCACCGCTATGCGCCTTCCGGTGGAATAAAAGGTGCAAAAATGGAAGAAATGAAAAGAAGCGTGCAGGACAGGCATCGCTGAGGGAAAAAGAAGGGGCCCTCCCGGACGGGGCTACAGCTGAAAAAAGGAAATCATGCAGCAGCCAAAGTCCGCAGAGACAGCTCTACACTCACTAGCAAATAGCGCGCTGTTAGAACACGAAAGGAATGCGTACAGGAAATGTTTTCTTTTGTCGCTCGCTAGATTATTGCGCGTAGTTTTCCTCGCTTCCTAGTGACTTCTGCAATGGACTGGCTTTGCATATAGCGTCGGAGAATGAGTGCGCCAAGCGCTGCAGTCATTTCTTTGCGGCGCGTCCAGTTTTCTGCTGCGTGTTCACTGGCCGTCGCATCTCGGGATCGGTGTCGGAGGAAAAGGAATCAAAACTCTGCACGGAAGGAACCGCGCGCAGACCGGCTGGCCCAAATGGCTTTCCTGCCCGTCATTACCTACGGCGTTTCCTTGGCCACTCTAGCAGAAAATAAAGGATCCGGCTCTGCGGCGTCACCAACGTCGCCGTTGACCGAAGCGCGACTCCAGCGTGGCGCCTCAGACGAGGCCGGAGGTGTTCCGTCGGCTGCCATTACTGTCGCCGCACACGCGACCACACCGCTCCTGCTGTGTACGTGCCGACCATGTCACGCATGGCGCCCTCATGCTGGTGGGAACTCTTCATCCCGTCCATCTTTATTCCTCGGTGCGCTAAGTGAGGAGTTTCTTTATGAAGCTTATTTAGTGCGCGCATACAAAGCCCACTACACTTGCACCAAGCACCATATCTCCCACTGCGACAGGTTTTGCGGAGGAAAAGGCGGTCAAGGCGGGAGGCGCAGTCCATACCGACAGCGTCGGCAGTGATAACGACAGAGCGCTCTCCGAAGAAGACAGTTCATGTTGATTGGCGCGGTCAGTATGTAATAATATTAAGTAGGGCATACCGTCATTTTCATTTCACCATTGAAATCAGAATCGACGGCGCATGGGAACATCAACTTACTATGAAAAAAGAAAGACGTTGACAGTCACTTCGACATTAAGTTACTTTGACAGTCTCATGCGAATGTGTAGTCACTTCTTATTACTTGTTTTCTCTTTACGTATCTTTTTCGGTCGCCTAGACACCGCCACTGGTTCTGCGTGGTTAATGGCACGTTAGAACAGTCGTGTCAAGTCTATGAAACTAGTAACACACATACGCATGTTCACTATAGGAACCTTTTTTATTATTTTACCACTTTAATCGACGAGGGTAGCTCGATGGGCTTATATACATGGCGACTGCTATTTACTTGTAGCGCAGAAAGTATGAGAGGGACACGGAAAGGCACATCAGAAACACACGGCGAACTTTCAACAACAGATTCATTTCCAGTTCTTTCGGGTCTACTTATACTCCTCAAACCGTGAAATGGTGTTGGGCTGCTGAGCACGAGGTCGCGGAATCGAATCCCGGCCACGGCGACCGCGTTTAGATGTGGGCGAAATGCGAAAACACCCGTGTACTTAGATTTCGGTGCACGTTAACGAACCCCAAGTGGTCGAAATATTTGTAGGCCCCCACTACGGCGTGCCTCATAATCAGAGAGCGGTTTTGGCACGTAAAAACCCATAATTTTTTTAGAACGTCATTAGACACGTGTTCATTGCTCGGCAAATATGAACAAAACCGAGAAACCCACACGCAGGCGCTTTTTTGGCCACACTGATTATTTACAAAAGTGTCCGTTCAGCGCGAACAGAGATAATCGAGATCTTTTATAGATAAAGAAATTAATGGCTTATAGGCGCTTGAAGTTTGGTGCCATAACGCCGTACAGTCGTCAGATTTCCTACACACGAGCCACCTAAGGGCTTAATAATGAGACGCTCACTTTGCCCGCTCACTGTGGTGCCTGTACCTGAAATCGAGGGTTCAACGGAAGCCCGTCTGGTCGGGATGAAGCATTGAAGAAAGAAAACGAAGGACACCGACCAACAGAAGTGCTAATAAATGAATAAATCTAAAAGACGTTTCGGCTTCGCTACGGAAGCCTTGTTCACACTGGGATGACGGAAGGTTCATGGAAGCTTATGTATGCTACAGAACGTGACGTAAGCAGCGCGTGTATGACGGGGGGAGGGTTCCCTCATTTCGATTGTACGTGTGACGTGTTTTTTGTATCTCCAGTGATTCCAGATACAGCCGCGATTTTAGGTTTCTTTCTTGGCCGATAAATCTCGAGCGATCCCAGTCGACCGCCATCATCCTGTTGGTCGGTGTCCTTCGTTTTATTTCTTCAATGCCTGTACCTCTGAGGCGCAATGCGATATTACCAAGGTGCTAGAGACAAGCAAGTGCGCATGTGCGCTAAAAATTTTGGAAGCTTTTTTTATCAAAAGAAGAGGCAGCGCCTGTGTGACACATCTATATCAGTGTTCAGTCCATACATGTCCTTTTTGATTAAGGCATTAGAAAGTTCTCTGGGCATGCTCTTTCAATATGTATACGCCTGCATGGACAATTGGGTTGTCTTATAATGCTATATTTTCTAACGCCCAACGTAAACCAATTGGTAGTCTGCGCCTGATCTTTCGGTGTGTCTCTTCTTGTGTGGTGTCCTGTTTCCAAATTTTGCGCATTTAACAGTCCCTCACTCTTTGAAATGTAGTTGATAAAATTGAATATTCAACTGAAAATACTTCACAGTGCTCCATTTCGGTCTTTTCTGACCCTTCACGCAACGTCCCAATCTTGTGAATCAGCACTGAGGCTTCCACCTTCTGGAAATAATAGCGAAGAACCACCAACTGCCGAGTCCACTCACTGGAGCATCCTGGAACGGTTGTGTCTTGGCTGCGGTGTTCTCACAGTCACTCGCAGAAGGCTGGACCACCATTTGCGACTTCGGTACCAGATGGAAGCGCTTGTGTACGAATACTGAACTTGTCCTTTCTCAGCCGTAAGAACCTGGTTTCGTCGCAGTACTAAAGCCATGTACGAAAGAGGCCCCGAACCCAAACCGTTGCTTCTGGATTCTTTGTTGGAAGGGCAGAGATAACGCGTCAATGCTCGAAGTCTATCTTATAGCGCTTCCTGGGCCGTGGCATCTTGCGCACTGAAGTCATTGGCAGACAGCCACCGGTGCTAATCGTTGTATTAACGTAGCCACTTTCTGAGGCACCTTGCTATAAGCAGGAGAACGACGATGAAGCGTTTTTTGAAACAGCGCTGTTCTTTCCAGCTCCGGTTTTCTTCTGTGGAAATCTAAGTTCATCTGCTGGAGCTCACTCCCTGCTCAGTCGTGATGAAAGTGGACCAGCCCGCGTGTATGCCGGCGATGGCGGTGTCAGTGGCGGCTGCCTCCAGGAAGCGGATCGGTTAGCAGAGCGACAGCGAGGACACCCAAGTTTACTCTCCCGGCAGTGAAGGCCCTTCCGATGACGACTTCCAGCTTGTGCAGAGGCGCTGAGCGAACAGAACGAACAACAGGACGTCCTCATCGTCAAACACGCAAACAGTTAGACACACGCAGAGGCCGGACGCCAATAACATCATATCTGTGCCCCTGCTTCCCGCCGTCAACATGAAGCTACTTAACAGGCAATCTGTGCCGGTGTCACTGGAAGCCCTGGTGCCAAATGAAATATCGGACATTCGAGTGAACACCCGAAAAAATCTACTGGCGGTTGATGTCCAGCATGCGGCTGCTATGACCACTCTACGCAGCGTAACGGACCTCGAAGGCATTCAGGTGCGCTCTTACATCCCTCTGCGATCTGACGTAGTCACCGGCGTGAACTACGCCGTAGAAGTCGCCATGATTAATAATGACTTGCCGATTCTTAACAAGCCAGCCAATCATGAGGTCACTGTTGATGTTAAGCGGCTAGGCAGTTCACGCTGCGTGAAGGTAGCATTCAAGGGTAAATATATAACCACGCATGTTAAGGTGGGACACTTCAGACATGCAGTGCGGCCTTTCTCTGAAAAACCTCTTCAGCTTCAGCTTCGAGCTCTGTGCATTTTCTATTTTATTTTCTGTGATCTCTGCATTCAGTGACAAGAAAACTGGGGGACGTCGTCCTCTGCAATGGGGGACCCAAACCCCGCCCAGCAGTTTTGTCCTGAACGGCCAGTTCATTATGCCGGTGACGTGAGTGACCGCTTCGACCCCAGCATGGTCCCGATTGAGTCATCTGATGGCTCCTCTACTGATGAGATGGGCTCGGACAGCGATTTTACCGTGGTGTCAAGCCGACGCCTGAAGAGAAAGATACGAAGAACATCACCGACCAGTCGCCAGGCGACGAAAAAGGCAAGTGGCAAGCAATCATACACTATTGCATATGTACCAACAACGACAACAGACAACCTCAACTCACTGAACAGGCAGAGCCTGTCGGAATATTTTGAACGAACTGCCCATGGTCACGTAGAAGAAATACGTATAAACGCTCGAAAGAACATCCTCTCGGTGGAAGTCAATACACCGACCATACTGGAGACACTGAAAAACATCACTCAGTTGGGAAGCATCCCTGTTCGCGCATTCCCCACATACGGCAAGGAAGCGACGACAGGCGTCATCTACGATGGGGACATTGACATTACAGACACTGACCTGGCCAAACTACTATCATCGTCAGCTCCTGTGCTCAGCTTTCACCGTTTTGGACGTTCCCGATGTGTGAAATTAGTGTTCCAATCGGAAACTTTGCCAACACACGTCAAGGTTGGATATGTGAGGCATCCGGTACGTCCTTACGTGCCGAGGCTTTTACAGTGTCACAGGTGCATGAAACTTGGGCATGTCAGCGCAGTTTGCAAGGGTGCAATAACATGCAAACGATGTGGTGGACCTCACGGAGACAGCAATTGCAACGTTGCTGCGAAATGTCCAAATTGTTCTGGTGCTCATGACGCAACGTCAAAAGAGTGCCCAAAGATCAGGAAGGAAATGGGTATTCTGAAGAAGATGGGTAGAGATCGTTCCACGCACAGGGAAGCGGCAAGGGCTATCCGCCACCGCAGACGTCGTTCACGAAACCGACATCAACGGGATCGCAGCCCTCCTCGCGTTGGAGGGACGACAGCTCAAGTGCAACATCCACCCCCTCTTCGTCTCAGGATTGAAGAAGCACGTGCCTCAAAGCCTTTGTATGCCGCGAAAGTGCAAGGCGACCCATCATCGGCACTAGCCACATCGGAGACTCAGTGGCCCTCGTTACCGTCAAGGTCTGTGGGAACGCCCTTATGCACCGCTCCTACACGTACTGAAGAAAACGAAAAGATGGATGACATTGACGTCACGAGTATGGTGAAAAATTTGATGGGCTCCATGCGCAGGATTCTTTCCGGCCTAAATACCCCGGCTGCCAAGGCTGCCGTGCAGCTACTTGAAGTCTTGGAACCACTGCTAGTGGTTCTTCACTAAGCAAGTATGGCGATAATGTTTGAAGAACGGATGCGTCAATCGTTTGTTATGCAATGGAATGCTCGCGGTCTGCGTGGTCGTTTGTCGGATTTCCGACAGCGGATATTTAAATACCAATTTCCAGTTATTGTTATCTGTGAACCTAATATGGATTCTTCTTTCCGTATTTCTGGTTATGTCCAGATGTGGTCTCGTAACGACCAAACCTCGAGCAAAGTATTAGTTTGTATACGTCACGACCTGGTGTATTTCAGACATGACGTCCCATCGCATACTACTAATGATTACGTATGCCTCACCATAAAATACAGATGTCGCACGGTTACAGTGATTGGAGGATATATCCACCCAAGAGCGAGGATCGATTGCTCGCACCTGATGTCTCTGCTGCAAGCATCGCAAGGCCCTCATATTGTGATTGGTGACTTTAACGCGCACCATCCCCTGTGGGGTAGCACTTCGATGAATTCTCGTGGCAAATATTTGGCTGACTTTATGTGTAGTCGGGGACTAAATGTGCTCAATGACGGGTCTCCTACATTTATTCGTGGCACGTCCTACAGCAGTTGTCTTGACCTAACGTTTGTATCAAGGAGCCTTCTGTCTTCAGCATCCTGGTCGACGGATCTAGAGACTCATGGTAGCGACCACCTCCCCACTTACGTTCACTTTAGCTGGTTTCGCCGTTCAGCCTCACGTTGCATTCGTCAAACAGACTGGATTGCATTTAAGACCTCTGTCGACGCCGCCTGTCAGAGTATGACATCTCCATCCGAAATAGAGGACATCATTGCCTCTACCCTGCGGGACAAAACTAGAGAAGTCAGCATACCGAGGCACAGGTCATCGGTCGACATACAATATGAGGCCCTTCGTGCGATCCGTCGCCGCGCAGAACGGCGATACAGAAGAACAAAGTCACCGTCCGATCTTTCGAGCAGTCGCCGAGCTCAACGACATGTTCTTCGACATCTGGAGAAGCTTGACAGACAGCGTTGGAGGGCTTTCTGTGGATCCCTAGATCCAAGACAGCCTCTATCTAAGATATGGCGGGTCATACGAAGTCTCCAGGCAACTCCACAACAAAGACACCCATTCCATGCGGTGGCTCTACATCAACGCCGGACCGAATTGGAGGTAGCAGAGGACTACTGTAAACTGATTGTGGACGCATCTAATGCAGTGACTTCATCCCTTGTCACCATCGCACCCCCGTCACCTGATGAGCGGCTCGAAGTACCGTTTACGATGCAAGAGCTTGACGCTGCGCTTTCAGTTTCTCGACGCTCCTCGGCACCAGGACCAGACGGAATCACGTACGCTGCACTCTGCCATCTTGGCACCGAATCACGACGTCTTCTCCTATCTTTTTATAATACGACGTGGGAGAAAGGAAATGTTCCAGATGGTTGGAAATGCAGTCGCGTTGTAGCGCTGCTTAAACCGGGAAAGTGCCCCAACGAGCTTTCCTCCTACAGACCGATCGCCTTAGCCAGTTGCGTCGGCAAAGTAATGGAAAGAATGGTTTTGTCAAGACTGGAATGGTTTCTAGAGAGAAATAATTGCTTTCCTGATTTTATGCACGGATTTAGAAGAGGCCGTTCTTCGATTGACGGAGTTATCGACTTGGTCTCCACTGTTGAACAGGAAAGAAGTCGACGTCGGTTAGTTGGAGCTGTCTTTCTGGATATTAAGGGTGCATACGACAATGTACTACATTATGCAATCCTTGATGCACTGGAAGATTTAGACATCGGTGGCCGACTATATACATGGATTGTTAGCTACCTCAGTGGCCGCACGGTGTATATGACGACAAGTGATGGCGACACCGGACAGTACCATATACATCGAGGTGTTCCACAAGGGGGAGTTCTCAGTCCAACTCTTTTCAATGTTGCATTGATTGGCCTTGCATCCGAACTTCCTAGCACGGTAAAGATTAGCACATATGCCGACGACATATGCATATGGGCATCTGGAGCCACCCGTCCCCAAATGCGTGCTAGGCTTCAACGTGCAGTGACAATCACAGCTAAGTATCTTCGGCGTCAAGGCCTCCGACTCTCAACTGAAAAATGCTCTGTGATCACGTTCACGCGAAAACGAATGACCAGGTATCCGATCATTGTTGACGGCGTAGCGATACCTACGGTTACACACCACAGATTCCTTGGCTTAGTCATAGACCGGGGATTATCTTGGTCAAGACACGTCGCCGCACTGAAGTCAAAGCTGAAGACTTTTGTTCACGTCCTTCGCGTCGTGGCAGCAACAAGATGGGGCCCCTCGGAGTCGTCATTACTCCAATTGTACCGAGCCCTATTCGTAGGGTATATACGGTACAGCATGCCGGCGCTCTCAAGCATGGGACTTAGTTGTGTGCGCGCGCTCGAGAGCATTCAAGCTCAGGCATTGCGCACATGTTTGGGCCTCCCACGATGCACGTCAACCAATGGAACAATAGCGGAAGCTCGTGCTTGTCCTATTCGGGTGTACTTGCTCTGCGAGCCTCTTCGAATGTACCTCCGCGTGTTGACCCGACACAGGCACCATCCTCTGTCATCGCTCCCTACCACACACCCAGGTTCCAGCTTTTCAATGACTATATCGCGGCATCAGAGTGTTTTGCCGTCGAGATTCTCTCCCGCCTGTATTCCGAGAACACCCCCGTAAGTTCTGCCTAAACCTGTCGTTACATTGCAGATCCCTGGAATTACTAAAAAGTCTTTCGTTACATCTATTGGCCTCAGGCAACTCACCTTATTGCACATTTCTACAGAGTACGGAGATACTGTACATGTGTATACCGATGGCTCTGTCACACCGTATGCCTCCACTGCAGCCTTCGTCATTCCACATATGATCATCGCTCGCCGGTTTAAACTAGACCATAGCTCAACATCAACTGCCGCAGAACTTGTTGCTATCCGGGAAGCACTTCGATTTCTCTCCGAGGAGCGTCCTCACGCATGGACGATATTCTGCGATTGCAAGCCAGCTCTGCAAACGATTGACTGTGTCCTCAGACGGGGCCCGTATCATTCTATGGCTATAGAAATTACAGAGTATCTCGACCACGCAACTAGAAATGGCCACAATGTCACCTTTCAGTGGATACCGTCACACTGTGGCGTGATAGGGAACGAACAGGCAGACGCTGAAGCAAAAACTGCTTTAGATAATGCTTGTGAAGTACGCATTCCGTTCTCACGAACAGACACAAACGCCCTACTTCGTCGCGTAAACCACAACTCTACGTTGGAACACTGGGCCCAACCTGATCGACGACACAAGCGATTACACAAATGGGACCAAGAAATGCGATTTCGTATGCCTCAAAAGTTCAATAGAAACCACACGAGCATGGTGCACCGGATTCGCCTTGGTGTCGCATTCACCAACCGTTATAGAAATATGATAGGTGCCAGTGATACTAGCCCAAACTGTGAATGCTGTGAGGTGCCAGAAACACTTGAACATATATTTTGCGTGTGTCCCGCGTACGCGCAAGAACGACAGCAACTTGTCTCTTCCATAGCAAACATCCATGAGAGACCGCTATCGGACGAGTTTCTTTTAGGTCCTTGGCCTAATGCAACCAGCGCAGCCCTGGTCACAAGAGCCGCTGTAACTTTTCTCCAAGCCACTGGGCTGGACGCACGCCTTTAGAGTTACCACAACTCTGTGAATTTGTATATACGCATCTCTTCCTTATACCATCATCATTCATCAGCCCTTTCCCTCCCCGTCCCTTTTCCCCAGAGTAGAGTAGCAGGCCAGAGCAAGTTATAGCTCAGGCCGACCTCTCTGCCTTTCTGTAAATAAATTTCTCTCTCTCTCTCTCTTCAGTGCCGCAAATGCCTGAAACTGGGACACGTGAGCAGCGTCTGTGAAAATCAGGCAGCATGCACCCGCTGCGGCGAGCCCTACGCTGCAGATATATGTGACGCGACTGTAATGAAGTGTTCAAACTGCGGAGGGCCACATGAAGCTTCATCGAAGAAATGCCCACATATTAAGAAGGAAATGGCCATCTTGAAAGAGATGGTGATAGATCATTTATTGTGAAGCCGCCGATAATATCAGGAAGCGACGTTCACGTCGCCGATACTCCTCAAGGAAGGCTATTGCCTCTGCGACGCGCATGCCATTTCTTACAACACCTCCTCCTCCTATACTGCCCAGGCCAAACATTGTGGAAAGGATCGCGAAGAGCAAGTCCACTGAGAAGACCACATCTGCCGAATCTTGGCCGGCTCTACCGAAACGACAGCATTCCCCAACAGAATCACAGCAAACTTTTGCTCGATAACCCCCGATGTCTACTGTCGGCGATTTGTGCGACCAAGGCAGGCAAGTGGTTGATATGCGGCAATCGCTAATTAATACAATGCGCATGATACTGAAGAAGCTGCAAACACCAGCAGTTCGAAGTACTCTGCAAATACTGGATGCACTAAATACAGTGCTTGCTAACATCGTTTAAGCGTCATGGCTCGACCAATAGTCCCCTTGCGCACTGAAGTTAAAAGTGCGTCGATCTTTCAGTGGAATGCCAGGGGTCTAAGGACCCGTATAGGAGACTTTCACCAATTGACTTTTACAAATCACTTACCCATACTAGTCATTTGCGAACCAAATGCATCAACTCCACTCAGACTGTCCGGTTACGAATCTGTCGTCTCGTCCACATGCGGTGCGAGCACGAAAGTACTCATTTACGTCCGCACGGACTTAATATATGTCGCTAACGCGGTAGAGTCTCATGACTGCAACCAATATGTCTGCCTAAATCTCCAAAAGAAGAATGTGTCATTCACACTAATTGGAGCCTACATATCCCCAGCGGGGCACTTTGACGGCGAATGACCTCAGAAAATATTACTAATGAACAATGGCCCCTGGGTTATCACAGGTGACTTCAACGTGCATCACCGGCTATGGGGCAGCACTAAAATTGACTCCAGAGGGAGGAGTCTTGCCTCCTTTGCTTCCGACCATGATTTGTGCTGTGTAAATGACGTAAGCCCAACATTTCTGCGAGGCACGAACTATAATAGCTGGACTTAACTTTGGTGTCATGGCGCTTTGCCTAGAGCGTCCAATTGTTTACGGACATAGAAACACATGGAAGCGACCCTATTTCAACATACATAAAGATTTGAGGAGTTGAGCAACGCTCCTCCACTGTCTTGCATCCAGTTGATTGGTCAAACCCCGCAGGGGCGTCTGCGTAAGCAGGCGTTTGGTGTGTTGCGACACCACGTACCCGAGCACACGAGGGTTGGACCCTCCCGCGTGTAGCCGTGCGCGGCTTAGCCGTGTCCGGGGAAAAGGGGATCCTGGGGGTTGAGCCAATGCCGGGTGTTTGGACCTTTACGGCCCCTTGGCGGCGGCAACACACCCCTTTGGCCTCAGCTTCACGTAGACGGCACCCCCGGACTGACCCACCCGGGGGAAATCGATAGTCGCCTCTTCCTGTCTCTTTCTCCCCAAATCTTAGTCTTTATCTCTCACTTTTTTATCTTTCCTGTCTTCTTCTCTCTTCCATTTACTTCCTTTCTCCACGGCGGCAAGGGTTAACCTTGTGTGGATATCCTACCTTGGGTACACCATATTTGGTTATAGTGACGGCGTACGGCTGGCGTCGTGCAGGCTTGTACACAAGCTCTGCCGCGTCCCCTCGTTGGGCTCCGTGGTGGGCGGTCGGCGCTGTTGCCGAACATACACAATTTTCTCATGGCAGCGCAAACCTCTATTCTCTATGATCGGCGTCTGAAAAGATGCCGCACCGAAGCAACGTTCCAGTTCTCTTTTCGGAGCAATGTTCCATCATTTCCTAAATTCTATGTACTGCACAGCGAAAACAACGTACCAGTGAGAAAGCTCTCTCCATTCCTAGTGGCCAAGTGTCTAAAAGAAAAAATCGGACCTACATACAAAGCTTCAAAAATGTCTAGCGGGGACCTCCTCCTAGAACTCAATGACAAAGACCAAGCGCAAAAGCTCACAGAACTTACCAGTATTGGTAACGCAACAGTGACAATTTCACCGCACAGAACATTAAATACAAGCAGGGGTGTAATATCAGAGGAAGATTTTATTGGCTTAAGCGACGAAGAACTGCTGGAAGGTTTCCAGGAACAAAATGTTACCAAAGTCCAAAGAATTGTCATCCGCAGGAACGACCAAGAAATCCCCACAAAACATGTAATACTCACCTTTGGAACGAGTGTAATGCCTACCTCGCTGGATGCAGGTTATGTAAAGGTAAATGTTAGACCATATATTCCGAACCCCAGACGATGTTTCAAATGCCAAAGGTTTGGACATGCTTCGCATGCATGTCGAGGACGAAATACTTGTGCTAAATGCAGTTCGAACGATCACCAAACTGACAATTGCACCTCTTCTCCACTTTGTGTCAACTGCAAGGGAGATCATCCCGCTTATTCGCGGTCCTGCCCTTGCTGGAAAAAAGAAAAAGAAGTAATTGCTTTAACAGTCAAAGAAAAAATCTCGTTCTATGAAGCTAGAAAGCGGCTGTCGTACCTTCCGCGAAGAAGTTACGCCGATGTGACGCAGATGGGGGCAGCGTCACAGAGGCCTCAGGAGTCCTCCGAGCCCACGCGCAGTGGTCCCGCAGTGACCCCTCCCGCCCCCGTGGTGGAAGCAGCCGACGCTGCTCCATCCTCTTCAAATGCCCTGCAGACACCAGTCCCGCAGGGCCCTAAGATCAAGCGAACCCCAAGGCCCGAGACAAGTGTCTCGGCGCCAAACTCTCGGTCCTCCAGCGCCTCAGAGAGAGCGATGGAGGTCGACGCAAAAACCCCGGTGTCATTGACACCAAAGGACAAGCGCTCTCTTGAGCGCGGTAAGCGGGACAAAATCCCAATAACAACTCAGATTAAGAAAGCGATAACCTAAAGGTTATCGCTCATTTGTATAAGCCTTTTAAATTCCATGTCACCTAACATCTCACCTCTTATTCATTCCATAGTGCCAATTCTTACCTTTCAATTTCAAAATGGCTTTTATTATCCATTGGAATTGTAGAGGTCTCATACACAATTTAGGTGACATCAAAGACATCATCAACACCTTTTCACCAGTTGCTGTATGTCTTCAGGAAACGAATCTCGGCGCGAAAAATAGTCAAATTCTCAAAGGTTTCACCGTTGTCCGAAGGGACCGCGAATGTTCCACCCGTTTGTCAGGCGGAGTGGCTATAGTCGTACAGGGCGGCACTCCTACCCGAAATGTCCAATTGAATACATCCTTAGAAGCCGTAGCTGTCACCATTCTATCTTACAAAACCATCACCATTTGTTCACTGTATATTCCACCTCACACCCACTTCACTACTAAACAGTTAGAAAATTTAACAGAACAATTACCGGAACCATTTGTTTTAGTAGGGGATTTTAATGCTCATTGTACTCTTTGGGGCAGTGTCAAAACTGACCAAAGAGGGCAACTCGTTGAAGATTTTATTCTGTCAAACGATATCTGTCTTTTAAACTCAGGTGCGCCAACTTATTTTTCACCAAGTTCACGCAATTTTAGCTGCCTCGATTTAGCCTTTTGCTCTCCGGACATTTTTACAGATTTTAAATGGGATGTACTCGAGACTTCATATGGCAGTGATCATCTACCTGCCATAATCAACCTCACCTCAACGCTACCCATTATATCCTACAGGCCACGCCGATGGAGGTTACAAATGGCAAACTGGGCTGTTTTTACAGAAAGTGCCAGGCTGGAGGAGCTCACTTTAACAAACTTAAGCATCGACGAAATTAATGAAAAATTTACTAACTGTATTATTTCTGCAGCTGAAAAGGCCATTCCACAATCTTCTGGCGTTGTTCGCAAAAAGCTAAATCCTTGGTGGACACACGAGTGTACCATAGCAAAAAAGCTGCAAAATAGGGCCTGGGGAATCTTACGCAGGTACCCAACTCATAACAACCTTCTAAATTTTAAACAAGCCAAAGCGAAAGCTCGATACATTCGGAGACAGGCAGAAAAATCTTCATGGCAAAAATATGTATCAACAATTAATAGCACCGTCACATCCAAAAGGATGTGGGAACAGGTCAGGAAGTTTAAGGGGGACTACACACCATACACGATACCCATACTCACACCTTCAGGCACTCAGACAACACTACAAGAACAAGCGAATATACTTGGGGAACATTTCTATGACGTCTCTAGCTCGGCTAATTATACAAACAGGTTCTTAACTTACAAACTATCCGCAGAAAAAGAAAAACTACCAACTACTTGTACGTCAAGGGACGAATACAACGCTCCATTTACGTTACAAGAGCTTAACAGGGTTCTCTGTGCTGGCAAAAAAACTGCAGTAGGTCCTGACCAGATCCATTATTCTATGCTCGCACACCTGTCCCAAGCATCCGTAGATGCTCTCCTTAAATTTTTTAACAAAGTATTTGAATCCGGAAGCATGCCAAAATGTTGGAAAAATGCAATAGTTGTGCCTTTTTTAAAAACAGGAAAATCCCCCACATCCCCAAGCAGCTTTCGACCCATTGCCCTGACAAGTTGTTTGTCAAAATCGTACGAGAGTGTCGTAAATGCAAGGTTAACCTTCACGCTTGATAAACGGAACTCCATTGATTTTCACCAGTGTGGCTATAAGAAAGGGTGTTCAACGACAGACCACCTCGTCCGACTTGAACACGAAATACGTGAAGCATTTTTACACAAACAGCACTGCCTGGCGGTGTTCTTCGACCTTGAGAAAGCGTACGACACCACGTGGAGATTTGGAATCTTACGTGACCTCGCCGCGTTAGGAATTCGTGGCAAAATGCTAAACTGTCTCGCTGATTTTATGTCCAACAGAACATTCCAAATCCGTCTAGGCACTGTGCTCTCGCGCACATTTATCCAGGAGAGCGGCGTGCCACAAGGTTGCGTACTTAGCACAACACTCTTTATAATAAAAATGAACTCTGTCAACAATGTAATTCCCACCTCTGTTATGCACTCCATATATGTCGATGATCTACAAATAGCGTGCCGCGGCTCTAACTTACGAACATGTGAAAGGCAACTCCAGATAACAATAAATAAACTAATGGAGTGGGCTGAGAAAAATGGCTTCCGCTTCTCTACTCAGAAAACTGTTACAGTGCTATTTTCGCAAAAACGAGGGATGTACTTAGACCCGGTTTTAAGATTGAATGATGTCGCGCTGCCGGTAAAACAAGAATATAAATTCCTGGGAGTAACCTTTGACAAAAAACTAAACTTTCTTGCCCACATTAAAGCACTAAAAATTAAGGCAAATAAAGCATTGAATATCCTCAAAGTGTTATCTCATAAGCACTGGGGTTCCGACCGAACGTGTCTTTTACGTATTTACCGGTCTCTTGTTCGTAGCCTTTTAGATTACGGCTCCATTGTTTACGGCTCAGCCAGACAATCCTACATCCAAAGACTTGATCCAGTACATAACCTTGGACTGCGACTGGCGAGTGGTGCCTACAGAACTTCACCCATTGAAAGTTTATACGTCGAATGTAATGAACCCTCCTTACAGCAGCGCAGAGCATTACTCACTCTTTCCTACGTACTCAGAATTCAGTCATCACCGCAACACATATGCTACAACATCCTCACACAATGCAACTCACGCTTACACTACACGAATAAACCGAACATGATTAGGCCACTTGTCCTGCGGTATGAGCAATACTGTCGGGATTATGACATTCCCCATGAAGTCCTCCAGGTTGCCAAGAAACCACAACGGCTGGCCCCGTGGTACGATTTCACACAGTTGTGCGACTGGACATTGGCACATTTAAAGAAAAGAGATACTCCACGCGAACACATTATACAAGAATTCAATGCTCTTCAGGACAAATATCAAAATAACATGCAATATTACACTGATGGCTCTAAAACAAAAGATCACGTGGGTGTGGGGGTCGTAGCGGAAAATTGGGAAACAAGTATTCGATTACCACAACATGCTTCTGTTTTCACGGCTGAAGTTTACGCTATCTGGGTTGTTGTTAAAAAGATTATAACTGATAAACACAAACATGCAGTCATATACACAGATTCTTTAAGCACACTGAAGGCACTACATCTGAAATCTGAGTGTGAACCCCTGATAGGAGACATTTTAAACATGTTGGTGCTTAACGAATACGGGAGGTCAATTCGTTTCTGCTGGGTCCCGAGCCATGTTGGGATACCAGGTAACGAAGCAGCTGATAGATGTGCATTGATGGCAGCGCACAAAGATATTACAAACACGACACTCCCATATAGTGATAGCATCCGTGCAATTAGAAAAGCCTTCACGGTAAAATGGCAACGCGA
The DNA here is from genome assembly GCF_050947875.1 of Dermacentor variabilis. Classification (NCBI taxonomy): domain Eukaryota; kingdom Metazoa; phylum Arthropoda; class Arachnida; order Ixodida; family Ixodidae; genus Dermacentor; species Dermacentor variabilis. The sequence goes on along the minus strand of NC_134572.1, from coordinate 2,336,998 downwards.
ATGGGACCATTGTGCTGACAACAAGCTACATCTCACGAAACCCATAGTTGGCGAGTGGAAGTCGTGTTATCATCAAGAGCGGTTCATCGAAGTAGTTTTATGCCGGCTACGCATTGGGCACACACACCTCACACACAATTACTTACTTACGAAAGAAGACACACCAACATGCGAGAAATGTCAACAGCCATTAACAGTTATGCACATATTACTCACATGTACGCAGACTGAAACACACAGACGAACACTTTTGCACAAATTATATCAACTACACATACCTTTACACCCTGCTTTAATTTTAGGTGATGACCCGCTAGTCCCATTATGTGACGTCCGTAAATTTTTAGACGACACTGGATTTTTACATAAAATATAGATTATTAACACAGGCTTTCACTTTATAAACTGTATTTTAGAACACCTCGTGTTTGGCGCAGCATAGCCTTAGCTGCTTTTGCGCCATTAAACCCCATTAAACTAACTAACTAACTAACTGATTGGTCAAAGTTTAAGAAGGATATCGATGACGCATGTCGGGAAGGCCTTTCACACACTATCGAAGATGCAATCGCAGAGACATTGAAAACATCCATCTGATCGCTTACGAGGTCAGCAAGACGAACACACTTGGACATTGAACTGGAGTGCTTGCGTGCGGCACGCCGACAGGCAGAGAGAAGGTATCGGCCTTCGAAGACCGTCATGGATCTGAGGGCTCCACGACGCATACAAAAGAAAGTTCAACGTCGTATGGATAAATTGGAAGACAAACGATGGAAAACTTTCTGTCAGTCGCTTGAGCCCCGAAAATTGCTCTCGCACATATCGAGAATGGTTAGGAGTGTTCACTCATCTCCGCATCAAAGGAAGCCATTCGCTGTTCTGGCCCTCTGCCAACTCCGCTGGGAACTTCAAGTTGCTTAAGAGTTCTGTGCACGGGTTGCTTGATCCGTGGTCATCATTATTGAGGCAGTACTGAATTGCATCCCTGAGGCACGTGTACCAAAATGAACGTGCTATTTTCACTCGAAGAGTTCGAGGCTGCAGTGGTGACCCGCAGGTGTTCTTCGTCACCAGGACCTGATGGCATCACGTATGCAGCCCTATGTTACCTTGGACATGACGCACGTGATGAGCTGCTAAACTACTACAATGAGCCTTGGCAGAACGACGCCGTTCCTCAACAATGGAAATCGAGCCGCTCTATCCCCATTCTGAAACCTGGAAAGTCTCCGCTTGATCTCTCATCATATCGTCTGATTGCGCTTTCGAGCTGCGTTTGCAGAGTCGTGGAAAGAAATATTCTTGCTCTCTTGGAATGGTACCTAGAGCTATTCATCATCTATCCGGACGCCATGACGGGCATTCGTCGAGGTAGCTCGTCCATCGACAACGTCACTGACATTGTAACCTGGGCCCCAAATCAAAAAACCCTCAAGCGCCTATCAGTGGAACTTTTTCTAGATATAGAAGAAACAAGCGACAACGTCGCCCATGAGGTCATACTGAACTCACTTGAGGCTGTGGGACTTGGTGGCCGGATGTATCAATGGATTCGGGACTATTTGACTGAGAGGTGCTTCTTCTTACAGATCGAAGACGGCCCAACTTCACAACATTACGTCTGCCGTGGTGTGCCGCAGGGTGGAATGTTGAGCCCTATTTGGTTCAACCTCGTCCTGGTAGGACTAGCCGAGTACTTACCGCGGACAGTTCATGTCGCAATATACGCCGACGACATTTGCACCTGGGCCTCTGCGCTGACTCGCCCTCAGATACGAGCCAGGCTTCAGCGGCCGGCAACCGTGACGGCGTCTTATCTGCGAGAACAACGCGGCAGTGTGTCTACTAAGAAGTACGCATTGGTTGGGTTTACGCGCAAACAAATGTCATTGTATCCTGCTTCAATCAATGGTCAAGCTGTATCCTATATTAGAACGCATGGCTTTCTGGTTGTCATTGGTGACCACAACCTCTCGTAGGGACCTCACTGCTTCTATCTTAAGAAGTTAGTTGCCATTGCTCAGGTCTTCAAATTTCTCTGCGGGAAAAGCTGGGGTACACCAGTCCATTCTATGATGCAGCTGTACAGGGTACTGTTTCTCGGACTCCTACGTTACAGTCTACCAGTGTTGTCAAATACATAAAGACGAACTTTCGCGCTTTGGAGAGCTACAAGGTCAAGCCCTACGCACGTGTTTGGGGCTGTCTCAGTGCACCTCAACCGCAGCAACGTTTGCGATCGCGGGATATCGTATGATCCAGACACATGTCACTGTCGACTCTCTTAGAGCGCGCGTTCCACATCTGTCAAGGATCCTCGACCATCATTTGGCCTCCCTACTAGCCGAGAGACCTCAAGCGACCTTTTCAAGAGTGATTAGCGCTCATCAAGAGGGCATACCGTCATCTTTTGCACCGGCGGCGAAGCGTCCATCTCCCGCGTGGAGCCTGCGACACCCTCAAGTGAATTTTGCTATTCCTGGAATTACAAAAAAGCCAATCATCCATCACCGGCTCTGAAGCAACTTACGCTCCCATTACTTCCCCAGACATATCACGTCCACATACACACACATATATATATATATACCGATGGTTCGGGTTCACCTACCAACTCAACTGTCGCATTTGTCGTTCCAGCTAAGCAGGTTGCTGTTAGATTCAAAGTTTCACACATGACTACGTCTACGTCGGCAGAACTTGCAGCTCTCCATGCCGCTATGACGTACGTCACCGAACAGCCAACATAGAAATGGGTCGTATTTTGTGATTCTAAGGCAGCTCTTCACAGTATGAAGTCTGCATTATATCACAGAACTTACGAGCAGATATCTGACATCAGGGAAGTGCACCACCATGCTCGGGAAAGAGGGCACAACATTATATTTCAATGGATTCCTGCTCACTGTGGCATCGTCAGCAACAACCTTGCTGACAAAGCTGCCCGGTTTGCCCACCAAGATACCCAGACACGTCCACCACCTTTGGCGAGGTCGGACGCTGCCAGGAAATTTCGCCTACTTGCACGCAGAAAGTCACAAGAAATCTGGAGTTCCAGTGCCTTCAATTGCAGATTACATAAATTGGACCCCACGCTACGGCTACAACTGCCGTCTAGCCTTTCCCGCGGCGAAACAAGCTTGCTGTGCCGCTTGTGGCTGGAAGTAGCGTTCAAGAACGCATACTCCTATCTCTTTGGAATGGCCGAGAGCACGATGTGCGACTCCTTTGGGTGCGAGGAAACCATCGAGCACCTATTGTGTACCTGCCCTCGCTACGATGTACAACGCCTCTCTCTGAGGGCATTTTCACACCGACTGAACTCAACACCGTTAACCGAGTCAAAGATACTCGGACTGTGGCCACACCCGTCACTGGCACGAAAAGCGATTCGTGCACTAGTACAATACATAGTACAATTTATAGTGTCCCTGTGTATAGTGTCCCTGCCACACGCACTGAGTGCTTACTCTCCCCCGTTTTTCTTTTTCCTAGTCCCTTTTCCCCCGCTCCCAGTGTAGGGTAGCAAACCAGGTGATCTTCTGGTGGACCTCCCTGCCTTTCCTGTCCTTGCTCTCTCTCTTTGCAATGAGCGCCCCGCAGTGGCGTCTGCGTCAGCAGGCGTTTGGTGTGTTGCGACACCACGTACCCGAGCACATGGGCGTTGGACCCTCCCGCGTCTAACTGTGCGCGGCTTAGCCGTGTCCTGGGAAAGGGGGATCCTGGAGGTTGAGCTGATGCCGGGTGTTCGGACCTTTAAGGCCCCCCGGCGGAGGCAACACACCTCTTTGGCCTCTGCTTCACCCCCGGACTGACCCACCCGGGGGAAATCGGTAGTTGCCTTTTCCTGTCTCTCTCTCCCTACTACCTTCGTCTTTCCCTTACTTTCCACCTTTCCTGTCTTCTTCTGGCTTCCCCTTTATTTCCAATTTTTCCAGGCAATGGTTAACCTTGTGTGAATAGCCAACCTAGGTTCTTTCATATTTGGTTATAGCGGTAATGTACAGCTGGCGTTTGCAGGCTGTGTTTCACAGGTCCTGCAGCGTCCCCTTGTGAGACTCCATGGTGGGTGGCTGGCGTTACTGCCGAAATATCACATATCTTTATGGATAAATCTTTTCCTCAACTCCCTGATCGCCCTGAGAAAAGAGGGCGCACCGATGAAGTTTTTCAATTTTTCCGATGCGAAGTCTACAACTTCCCACGTTTCCATGTAGTTCACTCGGAAAAACCCGGGAAACCAGTGCGCACCATTTCACCTTTCCTTGTATCAAAGACTTTGATGTTTTGGAGCCGTTTATAAGGCGACCAGGATGGCAAGCGGCGATATCCTGCTGGAATTCCGCGATAAGAAGCAGTACGAGAAACTGCCGAAACTAGTGTCGTTTGCGGAGACCCAACTAACAGTAATCCCGCGCCGTACTATGAACACCACCCGCGGCTTTGTGTCGGACGATGACTTGCTGGAGCTCACTGAGGCTGAACTCTTGGAGGGCTTCACTGAACAGAATGTAATCAATGTCAAAAGAATTAAGATGAGGCGACATGGCAAGGAAATCCAAACCAAGCACTTGATAATCATCTTCGGATCAAGTGTCCTGCCCGTGTCAATCGAGGCAGGGTACATCAAGCTCCGTGTTAGGCCATATGTGACCAATCCGCTCAGATGTTTTAAATGCCAACGTTTCGGCCACAGTTCGCAGAGCTGCCGAGGCCGTCAAACCTGTGCGAAGTGCAGTGGCCATGAACACACTTCTGAAGCTTGCGAGAACACTCTCCATTGTGTAAACTGTGAAGGGGAGCACGCCGCATACTCGCGGTCGTGCCCATCCTGGAAGAAAGAGAAAGAAATTGTGACGATAAAAGTAAAGGAAAATATAAGTTTCAAGGAGGCACGCAGGCGGGTATCCTACCTGCTTAAGAAAACCTTTACCGATGTGGCGCGTCAGGGGGCAGCGTCACAACGGCCTCCGGCGGCTGTCCGACCCACAAGCAATGAGTCCGCAGTTACGCCATATGCCCCCGCGGCGGTTGCAGCTAGCGCTGCTACGCCGACCAAGAAGACGGGGCCATCGACCCCGAAGATGGGCGCAGTGGAGGCTGCCCCAACCTCCCCGGCCCCTTCCAGCGCTGGCAACAGCCGGCGCAGCCAAATCCCTCAGGGAACCCCATCAATCTCCGGGCTGGTGGGCGCAGGGGTCTGGCCTTCCGAGGCAGGACTCACTCGGTAAACTTCTCGCTCCCAAGAGCGCGTGTTCGGAGCCTCACAAGAGGCAACGAACACTACACCTATCCTCACGGCGCGCCAAGCGCCTAAGGAGTGGCGAGGCTTCCTCGAACGCTTCAGAAAGCTCAAAACCACGGTTACAGGTCCTCGAAAGAGCTCTGTAATCTAATCCCTGAAATCTCCCTAAATAATACTTATGTTTCTGTACACACAGCACTAACTTCCTTCCAATATGAATATACAAATTATTCAATGGAACGTCAGAGGTCTTCTTAGAAACCTTGATGATATGCAAGAATTCATCCACAAACACAATCCAAAAGTGCTGTGTTTACAAGAAACACACCCAAAATCACAACACACAAACTTTCTCCGACAGTATGTTACGTTTCGCAAAGATCGCGATGAAGCTATCGCATCATTGGGCGGTGTTGCCATCGTTATTCAGAAAAGCATTGCGTGTCAGCGCTTACAGCTACAAACACCCCTTGAAGCAATGGCGGTTCGTGTTGTTCTGCTAAACAAACTCATTACCATTTGCTCCCTTTACATACCCCCTTAATACAAATTAAACAAACATGAATTTCAGTCTTTTATAGATGAATTGCAAGAACCTTACATTGTTCTTGGCGACTTCAATGCGCACAGCTGCCCGTGGGGCGACTCTCGTATAGATGCGCGAGGTCGTCTTGTTGAACAGTTCCTATTCTCTTCTGGTGCGTGCCTTCTGAATAAGAAGGAACCCACATATTACTGTCTTGCAAACAAAACCTTTTCTTCAATTGATCTCAACACAGTTTCTCTTTCTATTCTGCCTGAACTCGAATGGGAAGTTACAAAGAATCCTTATGGAAGCGATCACTTCCCCATTCTGCTATGAACACCTAAAGGAAACGAATATGCACCACAGGCACCTAGGTGGAAGATTGATACAGCTGATTGGGAGAAATTCCGAACTCTCACTAGTATCTCATGGCATGACATGTCCTCGTTAGGAATTGATGCTGCTGTGAAGTATTTTACAGTCTTCATAATAGAGCTAATGTCATTTACCGACCATTCCACTCGACTTTCTACCGCCTACTTTCTCAATAATGTTAGAGTAGAACTTGCGCCAACTTACAAGTATCTTAGCCTTCATCTTCAGTCTGACTTAACTTGGCATTACCATATTAACACCGTCTTAGCATCAGCTAACCGAGCACTCGGTATTCTTAAGCGTAACCTCAAGCACGCACCTTCACACTTAAAAAAACGTGCCTATATCACGCTGATCCGCCCGAAAATTGAATGTGCTTCTGCTATATGGGATCCCATCAAGCATACATAATCAACAACATTGAATCTCTGCAAAACCGTGCTGTTCGCTTCATCTTTTCCGATTATTCACGCTTCACCAGTGTCACATCGTTAAAACAACGTGCCGACTTGGAATCACTATCACGTCGACGCCAGTTTGCTTGCCTAACCTTATTTCATATACTCTATCACCATTCCACGCTTCACGATGACTTCTTTTCACCACCCCCTGAAGTTTTTCCGCGCCGTGACCACGCTAACCAAGTAAAACGCATAATGTGCCGCATATCGCTCTACGCAAAATCACCTATTCCTCGCACAATAATAGAATGGAATAAGCTACCATCACGCATAGCTACTGAAGTTAACTTACCATCTTTCCAAACTTTGTTGCAAGCAAACGGTTAGTGGTAGCAGATTAGACATTACTTATTGCATTACTTATTGTTATATGCACTTATTAACATATTATGTGAAACGTTCTTGTGTTTTCATGACTAAGTGCATATACCCCTTGTTCATATCTTTTTATTGTATGTTTCCTTGTGTGTATGTTTATTTTATGTAGTTTTATTTCTTGTGTATATTTCATGTTTGTGCCCCCCCCCCCCCTATGTAATACCCTCGAGTGAGGGCCCTTAGGGGCAATTTAAATAAAAATAAATAAATAAATAAATAAATGCATATCAAAAGTAAATGGCTTGGCATGCAAACGGTGTGTCCCGTGGTGGAACGACGACTGTACGATCGCTCGTAAGAAACAGAACAAAGCGTGGGGGTTGCTACGCGCCTCTCCCCTTGCGGAGAATCTGATTAACTTTAAGCAAGCAAAATCCCAAGGCAGCAGAACGCGCCGACAGGCTAGAAGAGAGAGTTGGCAAAAGTTTTTATCGGGTATCAACTCGTATAAAGATGAGGCCAAAGTCTGGAACAGGGTTAATAGGATAAGAGGGCGACAAACATATTCACTTCCTTTGGTAAACACACAAGGTGATACTCTGAAAGATCAGGCAGACTCACTTGGGGAGCACTTTGAGAGCGCATCAAGTTGAAACCATTATTCGCTATCCTTTCTGAAATATAAACAAATAGAAGAATGTAAGCCATTCATAAGAAAATGTCGACAGCATGAACCCCACCATTGCCCTTTTAGTATTGCCGAGTTGAGAGCTGCATTGAACACATGCAAAAGCACTGCACCGGGACCTAAAAGAGTCATCTATGACATGATCAGAAACTTACATACTGACACACAAGTTAAACTACTCACACCTTTCAACACTCTTTGGGCTGCGGGATACCTCCCATCCACATGGAAAGAAACGATTGTGGTTCCTGTTCTGAAGCAGGCTAAAGACCCTTCCTTTGCGACAAGTTACCGTCCGATAGCTCTTACAAATTGTCTTTGTAAGCTTTTTGAAGAAATGTTTAATCGCAGACTCATACATTTCCTTGAACCCACAAATATGCTCGATCCCAATCAGTGTGGCTTCAGAGAAGGACGATCCACAACCGATCATCTTGTGCGCATTGAAGGAAATATCCGTGATGCATTTGTTCATAAACAGTTTTTCCTATCAATATTCCTCGACATGGAGAAGGCGTATGACACAGCATGGCGTTACGGGATCTTGCGAGACTTGTCGGGAGTGGGCATCCGTGGAAATATGCTGAACACTATTGAAAGCTATTGGTTAAATCGTACCTCCCGTGTAAAAGTCGGTAATGTACTGTCACGGCCTTTTACGCAGGAAACCGGTGTACCCCAGGGAGGCGTGCTCAGCTGCACTCTCTTTATCGTTAAGATGAACACCCTACGTGCTTCACTGCCACCGGCCATTTTTTATTCCGTATACGTAGACGATATACAAATAGACTTCAAATCCTGCAACCTCACAGTGTGTGAGAGACAAGTACAGCAGGGCTTAAACAAGGTGTCCTAGTGGCAGATCAAAACGGATTTAAAATAAACCCCCAAAAAAGTACTTGTGTTCTCTTCACAAGAAAGAGAGGCCTGCTCCCAGATCCTTGTGTAGAACTGTGTAGACAAGAAATAGCTGTCAAGAAAGAACACAAATTTCTAGGTACAATACTTGACTAAGCTTTCTCTAATCCCACATATGAAATATCTCAAAGCCAAATGTCTAAAAACAATAAACTTACTCAAAATACTATCACACACAACATGGGGTAGCGACAGGAAGTGTATAATGAATATTTACAAAAGCCTCATTCAATCACGGTTAGACTATGGCGCCATAGTATACAACTCTGCCGCCCCTAGTGCACTAAAGGTGCTGGATCCCGTCCACCACCTGGGTATCCGTCTGGCCACAGGCGCATTCAGAACTAGCCCTATTCAAAGCTTATAGTAGAAACGAATGAGTGGCCACTCAATCTGCAGAGATCTTACACCAGCTCCACATATTTCCTTAAAGTGCACTCTAATCCTGAACATCCGTGTTATGAAACTACTAACGATTCGACATGTACTGCACTCTTCCGTAATCGACCCTCTGTGAGACAGCCTTTCTCACACCGTGTGAGGGAGCTTAGCGTGGAAATGGATGTTCCACTCTTCGAACCCCGCTTGATGCCTCCAGCAAAGCAGCTACCGCCTTGGGACTGGCAAGTGATAGAATGTGACATATCTTGTATAAATTACAAAATACCCACCAGAACTCGAAATAAGAATGCATTTCCATGAACTCCAATTGAAGTACTGTTGTCCGGAATTCTACACCGATGCGTCAAAATCGCATGTTGGTGTGTCTTACGCGGCTGTTGGACCTTCTTTTCCTGAAGCACGTGTACTGAACCCCCATACAAGCATCTTTACTGCAGAAGCCTACGCAGCACTGTCTGTGGTGAAACACATAAACAAATTAAAGCTTGAGAAAGCGATAATATTCACGGACTCGTTAAGGGTTGTAAAAGCACTAATGTCCTTAAGAAAACACAAAAATAATGTTTTCATCGAGCTTTACTGTCTCTTGTGCAATATTTATTCGTCTCGTAGACATGTGACAATATGCTCGGTCCCTGGTCATAGATGCATCGAAGGTAATGTGCTGGCCGACCAAATGCCCACATCAGTTACACCTCAAGCTGGTAATACCACCACTGCTATTCCTGCCACAGACCTCAAGCCTTTCTTGCGAACGAAACTGCGAAGCTACTGGCAACGCACGTGGGACAATGAAACAAATAATAAGCTCTATTTGATTAAGCCAAGGATAGGTTTCTAGCCCCACGTTACAAAAATAAGACGGACTGATGTCCTATTCTGTAGACTCAGAATAGGACACACATATGGTACTCACAATTTCCTGCTTACTGGCAACCAACCTCCTACCTGTGGTAGATGTGGCGAAAGGCTCACCGTCCTCCACGTCCTCGTGGAGTGTCGGGAAGCCGAAAGAGAAAGAAGGAAACATTTTTTCTCTAGCATACCGATATCGTATCCCTCTCCATCCCGGTATGTTTCTTTGTAAGGAACCCCTTTTTACACAAAAGCTGTCCTATGTTTCTTGAATGATGTGGTTCTGCATGTTAATAGCTTAATAGTATCGTATCACATCCTCTTTCTAGAGGATGCCGCTATGATAGCAGTTCTGGACAGCACGCACCTTCAGGTCCTTGCGGTTCAAGGACTCTGTTAGGGTAGTAGTGCTTCTTCAAAATTTTTTATCGAAATGACCAAGTTTTACAATGCTTCTATCGCGTCCTTGGCACACTTCATGGTCATTGTCATAGCTTTATTACATGTAGCTCTTACACATTTTACAGTGACCGTCTTTTAGGCCCCTTTACAGCCCTATACAACCATTGCTCGTAATTTATCGCTTCACTTTCATTTCATTACCATTGGCTTGGTGCTCTTTGGCCATACCTGGCCCTTGCGCCATAAAGCACCATACATCATCATCATCATTTGCAATGAGCGATGCGCCGAGCTGTAACCCATGGCTCCCGGAATGTCTTAGCATACAAGGAGAGCAGGGAAAAGGCGATTGGCGTTCACGAGACTTCGTTGACAGCGCGGGCCATCCTTTCCACTCAAGCTTAAGGATAGCGTGAAATAAGACACGGTTCAGAAGGACAGGACCGATGCCGGACAGCACAACAGGAGGATTGGCGCTTGTTCGGTAATACTCGTCTATATTACTATCCCGCGCCATTCAACAGCTTATAACTTGAACGAACTAGCGATTTAGCGCATATTGGGCATCCTTTCTACGGCACCAGTTTATTGCGGATAGTTAGGATATGAACCGGCATGGTCAAATCCATAGAGCTTGGCAAAAATACTAAAGGCTTTCAGACAAACTTACGCATTATCAGTTCCTATGACTTTAGAAATGCCAAAAATTGCAAAATGTATTTGATGGCATCGCCGAGAAGTCTTATTTACCTATTTCTTTACTTGCAATGCCGTGAGAGTAAGAATTTACATTACGCAAGGGAGAGGGTGCTAGACAAAGGTCAAAATTATACACGACAGCACATCCTAATATCAGTTAGAAACATTACCTGACGAACTGCATTTCTTAAGCAACGCTTTTGGAATGCACAAAAATGAAATAGAAATTTGATGTTTCTATTATATGCAAGGATAAAGGCAGTATCAAAAGCCAAAGAGTGCGTCATTTAACAAGGTTCTAGTATTAGGTATGGACAACTGAAGCTTTTTGAAATAAAGCCGGGTTATCTCTATGAACTACTGATTTCAGCAGGTAGTTCCAGTTATTCCTGTATCGCATAAAAGTGATCGCAAGTGAAGGACAGTGGTAAAGGGCCGGCTGCTTATTTTGTGTAACAGATCTCAAAGGAAAGAGTTGAATGGGGCTGGAATAATTCATTTTGACCGAAGGAGTGTTTTTCACTCTGTTAATTAAATATATATCTGATGCAATAAAACTTAAGCGTGATTGTTTCCATTGGTTTGAGAGGTGTAGACAGTCGCGGCAGAGGGTTCAATTTGAAAATGTGTTTTATTTACCTAGTTTTTGTGTAGTTGCGATGCCTTGGCTTCATGCTTGCAGCTGTCCAAAGGAATGCATAGGATCTGTATAAATATGAATACGAAGTTTGTCGAGTCGGGCATTGCTAAGTCACACCCATATATTTGTGTTTACCACTGAAAGTACGACAGTTTGCCTACCACTTTCGAGCCTTTGAATAGACATGTCCCGCAGAGCACGGCGTGAAAGCGAACGGTTACCTACTATATGTCTTCTCATCATGGCTGCCCGTTCCCAAAGCAATACACCAACGATAAATAAAAAAAACCCGATCTCCAGCACAATACGAAATCATACAACAGAACCTATAGCTGCACCATGAGTTAATCAGCAGGCTGATGTATTTGTTATGTAAAGTTTATTGCTGGTGTTATTTATATATAGCAAGATGTGACCGGGTTATCTGGAATTAGAATGGATATTCTGCAGTCTACGCAGTCAGTTAAAAATCCAGAGTAGCCCTACCACAGATAGACGTATAGTTTACATTCTTTATTTCGTGTAACTGATATTGAATAGATGTGGAACATCGGCAAAAATGCTTATTTGTAAGGGAACATAAGCGGATGAATTAGTATTACTTTCCATATCATAACTCTCTTGCGTTTTTGGATTTCGCGTTTCGGTCAATGCACTGAGCCCATTTATGTCGCATGCTGCGCAAGGGATTGGCAACAGACAAAACAGTGAACGACCTGTCACCCATAATTGACGAGCGAATAGAGGAACCCTCGTGTCAGTGCATCGAATAAACAATCCCCAGTGAACACGCTTGTTGTGCGAATACATTTTCTACATGAACGTGATGTAAATTGTCATATCTCTTTGAGCGGCTGAACGTGGAGCGCATGAAATTAGGCCACAAGCTTGCCAGAATATCCATCCTGCTGAGCTGCATGCGAACGCTAAATCAATGAAATAGAGATATAGTGCAAGCTAAAGGTGACTGTCGTGTCCATTCAATGGAGCGCTAAACGTTGTGCACATGTAGTCGCTCTGATTTGCAATATTTGTTGTAGATGGTGCATCATATTGATACATGCATATTGCGTGTTTCTTGTGGATGATGCACGCGGGCACCCCCACGAAGACGACGAACGCTCTCTAGCTCTCGAGCTGTCGGCTGAACTGCCCAGCGCTGTAGTTATGCTTTGTAAATATACTTTGTAAAAAATCTCCTGTTCTTAATGCTTCGTTCGCGTAACATATTGGTGGAGGTGCGGGGTACCTCCACCAAATCGCACAAATTCGTTATTTCAAAAACACAGAGGCTGCTGTTTATAGCAGTGAATACCTTGTGTAAGGGGCTCTATTTAGTGAAAAATTCCCGAAGCATTGACAGGCGATTGGGAGACATATTGAGTTGGAGCTTATCGACGATGTTTCAGCTATACGCGGGTGCGACGTAAGGCAACGTCTCCGCATGGACGCTGTGCTCACAGTGTGCGTGCCCACAGCGCTCATTAGAGCAGCGGAACGCGCGGTCCTGGCATAACCACGGAGCCAGTTGAGGCGGAGCGTTGACGGCGCCCCCACTTTGTCCTGTTTGAAGCCAATAAAGGCACTGCGTGTCTCTAGAGAGCCTCTAACTCTACGCGCATGCGCCATCGATAGCGACACGGCAAGGTGGCGGCAGCCCGAATTCTGCTCAAGCGTGTGTATAATTGCTATCGCTGCATAAAGCCCAATTAGCGAATCGCAAAAGTAATAATAATAATAATAGTAATAATGAAAAGGTGTATGACAAGCTTCGAACGCGAGAGGTTAGTAAAGAAAATCAGAAACACATGGATCTTGGGAGCCTAAATGATTTGTCTATGCCGAGGTGTGTTCCGCCTTACAGACACACTCGGGGCACAAGCAGACTTCCCGCTCGAGGGCATCACATTTTTCACACTCTAGGCAGCGCATACAGTATACAGCACGCTCGAGAAGATGAATTTCAATACAAGCTAACGTTTTCGAAAATTGGACCACCTACTGCGCGCGGAAAGCGCTCTGTAACATGCGCTGTTACCTCAAACGGCGAGGCTGCCCACTGTCTACAAGCAGCTAATTAACAATGAAGATGTACGAGCAACGAAGCTGTGATGTGTTTTACCTTAATAGAGGCTCCTATGTATAGTTTCTGCTATAATTTTTTTTTCATATGTTCCGTATTCCAGTATGCTGACGACCCTGTGCGACTGGCAGAACATCTTCCTTACAAAAAGTCTACGGAAATGCTGCAAAATGATGTGTACAACGCAATGCTTTGTTTCACTAACAATGGAATTACTGTCAATGCTCAAAAAATACAACTTGGTTGTTTTCACTCTCCACTCAAGATTACTGTAATTAACACACCTGTCTACTTACATGAGTCGAACTGTGTTTCTTCTAAATGTGCGTCTATTCCATACGCGCGTTATGTGAAATATCTTGGAATATCATTCGAAAGTAACTTATCGTGGAAACATCGCTTATCACTTATTCCCCCGCAGGGGCGTCTGCGTCAGCAGGCGTTTGGTGTGTTGCGACACCACGTACCCGAGCACACGAGGGTTGGACCCTGCCGCGTTTAACCGTGCGCGGCTTAGCCGTGTCCGGGGAAAGGGGGATCCTGGGGGTTGAGCCGATGCCGGGTGTTCGGACCTTTAAGGCCCCCCGGCCTTAAACATTATACATTAGCGCTAAACACACACAATAAGAACGAAAAGTGGACGCGGGAGAAGCGCTACTCTCTACTGTTTACTCGACAATTTCGTCAAGAAATACTCATGCGGGGAGATCATTTTGAAGCTTTACGGCACCTTTAACTACCGCCTGTTGCCGATAACATATTTCTAATCCTCCAGCTGGATCATTCTGAGAGGTGGTCACTGCGTTCACGAGAAATTGAAACGCATACTGAACTAATGAACAAGAATTAACTTATTAACTTGTTAATTAATTACCTTACGGCACATATGGAAATTTACGTACAGCAATCGGTGAGTCTTCAAAGCGTAACCACTTGGAACCAATTTCAAGAATGACACCAGTTTGCAAACATGCCCCATCAAACTCGCCGTAAAAATGCACTGTTGTTAAGCTTATATTTTAAAGAAAACGCCCTTTTAGGCATAGCAACACACAAATAACGGAAACGTTCATGTATTTCGCCCCACACTTTGGAAAATAAATATAGTAATATTGCGTAACTGGTATCAACTTGGCGATGAGCAAAACGAGAACGAGGTGAAAGCAGGAGCCAACGTTTCGGCAAGTGGACTTGTCTTCTTCAAACAAAATGAGAACAAGGTGAAAGCAGAAGCCAACGTTTCGGCAAGTGCACTTTTCTTGTTCAAAGCCTTGAAGGAGACAGACATACTTGCCGAAACGTTGGCTCCTGCTTTCACCTTGTTGTCGTTTTGCTCGTCGTCTTGAATTTCCATCTGCCACCTTCCCCGTGTTTTCCCTGGTATCATCTCAGAAATTCAATTCATGTTGATGCGTCTTGCAAACTTACTGGTTAACATTCGCAAACTGAAAAATGTGGCGTAAAGTAATTAGGGTAACTAGTGATTCTTTTTAATTAGGTGAATCAGTGCTGCGATTTCTCGTGCTAGTAATTTCCACCGATTCGAATCACAGTATGCCGCAGATACGTCTTTATCCGAGCCAAGAACGTGCTCTCACGTCTTCGCATTACGTGTGCGATGCTTGCAGGCATAACGCGAAGACTTGGGATCGTTCGCCACCTGCGGCAAGTTGTTTTTTTTTTTCATCCTCTTTTGTTGCCATTTATTTATCAATTCAATTACTTAGTATAAGTAATTTCCCTATGTTGCCCTTAGTGTCAATCTTTGTTGGCTTCTTTATGATATATTTAATAAAAATTGGGCCCCTCAGTTACCCCCTTTTCTTCTCGTTCAAATATGCACGTTGTAATGATTATTTCTATTTATATTTATCTCGTGACCACAGTAATTATGGCTTTATGGTCGCTGTGAGAGACGACCATGCGCTCTGTAACGACGCTAGAGATGTTCTTGGCGAGCGTTAGGTCTATGCACGACCGATGGCGTGTCGCTCAGACATTGGTCTGGGTGTAATATTGAAGGCCGAACCTTTCGAAGAGAAATCCCAAGAACCACTTTCCGTCGGGACGAAACACATCGATGTTAATGTCACCAACAATTACAATGACATTGGGGTACATCTGGGGAAGGATCCACCCAAATGTGTCGATCATAAAGTCGTCAAGGTCCCTCTTTGAGGTTGCGGGATGAACGTATACGGTGGCGACAACGTTTTCGTCCCCACTCTGTACGACGCACACGAGGGCACGTTCCACGGAAAGGCTCTCACCCGTCGCCGGTAAGGCATCGGGCGCAACGGCCTCACTGTCGTTGTTTACGTACGTCGCAACGCGTCAGACCATCATCCATCACCGGTTCACCTGGCCTAAAACGCAGCTAGGACAGATGCGCTCGTACGATTTTGCCCTATGCTTCAGCTATTTTAGGTCTATAGACACCGCCATTGTTTTTGTCTACGCATCTCACGAAACACTGGAAACGAACCTAAAGCAGCTCCGCTGAATAAAGAAAAAAAAGAAAACTGGCGTATCATCCCTTGTGGCATTAGGCTCGTTGGTGATCTTCAGAAATAGACATGTTGAGCGCAAGAATGGACACAGCGAAGAATGTGCGCCACGTCATGCGCCCAGGCTTGGTACTTTCTGTCCAAAAGGGACAAGTCCCTTAGAGAACAAAGAGTCCCTACTCCGCATTCTCAGATACGTCGACTCTTTTTTTAATTGTTTTTCGGAAGCAGCTAGGACACTGCTGCATACCAGGACATAGTGATCGCTGTTTTAGTTGATCTGAACCAACGAGGAATGGGTCTATCTTTTGTTTCTGCATTGCGGAATAACCATAGATTGCAATTTTTAGATATAAATATATCTTTGCCGGCAGCCCAAGTTTGTTGAATTTATCAACAGCGTGTGGCAGAAGCAGTTACTCCCTTTCGAGAGCGCGCTGCCTGAAACTGTTATTTTCAAGTGCCTTGAGCCGGCCCTTTCTAAACCCCGTTATCCTAGAATGTTCCTCCGCTCCACGTCGCCTCAAGAAAGCTGACGGCAGCGTCGCCCCTCAACAAAAGGGATAACTGCGCCCCATTTACACACCACAACAATTCTCGAAAAGTTCAGCCCTCTTTGGTGGGGCAGTGGCGGTGCGATCAACTCGGTTGAGTGGAGGAAGTGCTTCGAGTCATGGATCGTTTAACCCTTTACTGCACCTTGTTGCGCTTACGCAACATTCCGATGAACGGCATTAAAAAGAGAAGCAAAGCCCGTTTGGAATTGCCTATACAAATTGTTGCATTTCGGCAACGTTCGTCTAAAAAACGCGCCGCCATGTGCTGCCCTCTGTGCCCATCCTTCGCGTATTCCTCTAAAACAAACGCGGCGGAGGCTGCGCGCCCCCGCAAGCAGTGACACAGGCAAGTTTTGCCAACTGTAAATCTATTTCTCCATAAGACAAAGCGCGAAAGAAATTCTTGCACTAAGCTCCACATCCTCGTGACTCTGTAGATTAAAAAATAACATTGTTATCTCGGAATAGTTTGTTCCTGGCGACGGAACTTTGCTACTTTGCGTAAATGCAACAATGTGTACATTGTTTATTTTCTTCGGAAAAGTGAAATGGCTCCCAGACGCTTTTATGGCCGAGCAATTCCTCCTGATAGTGAAGGCAGCAACCTTTCCAGGAGTGACGACAACCACGAGTGTAAGACCGTTTCGATTCATTATGTGTCCAAGATGTTTTCTGGTAGAATTTCTTTTTTTTTTAAGGATGCAATGCATCCGCACGCTGCCGTGTCGTGTCGTCACAAGCACAGCCTTACGTATGTGCTCCTATGTTCTAAATTTTGACAATAACGCGAAAACATTTCATTGTTTCCTGGCCGCACGGGAATCTGCATGACGAAATGCACGAAGTGTAGGAACAACCTGTGCTGCACAAGCAAGTATAATTGCTTCTTTCTGTTCCACACTAAATTATAGGTGCGCCAATGATTGTCTCGTGCAAATAAACATCTGAGTATGAATCGCACTAAGTCTATCTTTCCCCTTCAACTTCTTTATTTGTACGTTGTTGCAAATACGCAACAAACCCTTCTTCTGCAAATTAAAACCACAGAATTTCGCTAAGGTTTGTTGCCATGGGAGTACAGCTACTGATATGCTTCCCTGCAACTACATGAATAATATTTTGAGAAAACAGAAATTGTGCAGCAAAGGGTTAACAATATCGGTATAGAGGGAAGTGTTTATTATGATAGAAAAGCTGAGAGGTCGGCCTGAATCAATGCTCTGGCCTGCTAATCGGCGTTGGCGGAAGGGCAAAGGGTGTAGACAGAAAGAATACAGAAGACGTTGATTATGAGCATCGACATGGTGGTGAGAATTGTGCACGCCCCAAGACTCTTCAAAGTTCCTTGTCCAGTCTGTTCTCATACAAGAAATTGTTGAAAGCCTTCAGACTATCAGACTGAAGGCTCTTCCCACCTCGACAGAAATTCTTTTTTCTTTAGCAAACAACATGGCTTTCGTCCAGGCTTATCATACGAAACACAACTTTTTGAATTCACCACAGATCTCCACCTAAACTTAGATTCTTCATTTCAGACTGACGTAATTTACTTAGATTTTTCAAAGGCTTTCGACCGCGTCCCTCATCACCGACTAGTGTCCAAACTTTCATGCCTTCACCTCGACCCACTAATCCTATCATGGATCATTTGCTTCCTGACAGATCGCCTCCAGTTCACCTGTGTTGGCGGTCGCTGTTCAGATACTACCAAAGTAATATCCGGTGTACCACAGGGATCCGTCCTCGGCCCACTCCTTTTTCTAACATACATTAGCGACCTCCCAACAGACATATCATCCACAATACGTCTATTCGCCGATGACTGTGTTATTTACCGTCGTGTCACTACTAACACTGACCAATCCATTCTGCAAAATGACCTAAATTCTATTGACAAGTGGTGCTCACGCTGGATGATGGAACTAAATGTCTCCAAATGCAAGTTAATGCATGTATCACGTAAACGCTCTACATCCAAATTTCTATACTCTTTGGGCATCGGGAATTTATCCGAGGTCGACAGTTACCGCTACCTTGGCGTTATCATCACTAACAAACTAAATTGGTCGAACCACATCCTACAAATAACAGCCGATGCTTCAAGATCCCTTAACTATATTAAAAGATCCCTATCCTTGTCTCCTCCGTCGATTCGTAAACTAGCATATGAAATTTTCATCCGTACCATTTTAGAATACGCGTCTACAATTTGGAATCCACATCAAAAGTACTTGACTGACACTTTAGAAGCTACTCAAAATCGTGCCTCCCGCTTTATCTTATCGAATTATGACAACACTATCAGCGTTACTAACTTAAAGTTATCCATTGGTCTACCCCTTTTAGCATCAAGACGCATAATTTCGCAACTCTGCCTATTCCATAAATTGTACTATAACTTTCCTGACCTTCTTTCCTCACTTTTATTTCCACCCATTCGCTCATCACATCGTCTATTCAATTCTTTATGTATCCAACGCCTTCACGGTTCTACAAACGCTTTTAACAAATCCTTCCTTCCCTCTGCAATAGAACAATGGAACTCGCTCCCGGAATCCATTGTTGTAGAGCGAAACCCTTCGAAATTTCGAGAGTTACTAACCACCCATATTTGCAGCTAATTATGCAAAAACCTGTTCTTTTTAGTGTCTTTTCAGTTGTTGCATTTTTTTTTGCTTTGTACATGACTATTCATTCGATGTTTGTATTATTGTTTTGCCTCCCCCTTATGTAATACCCCACATGGGGCCCTTAAGGGAATAATAAATGATGATGATGATGATGACGAGGATCAGGCGAAGGTTCCAATAGAATCTTTTCAGTCAATGGTCCAACGACCAATTTTGACATGTATGTCAGCAATTTTCTGTGTACATCAAATTGCGGGCAGATGCACAAGAGGTTTTCTGTCGTCTCACGAATACCGCATTCCTAAGAATTCGGACTGTCCGCCTGGCCGATGGGAAGTAGGTAGCGCCGGGTGAAGGCCACACCTAGTCGTAATCTGTGCATGAAGCTTGCGTTACACCGTTTAATGTTCGGTGGTATCCGTATTCTCATCTATGGGTCGAGTCTGTGAAGGCGGTGATGACGATGACCTGCCTAGGCCCAATATACTGCAGTATTATCTCGCAGAAGTCTGTACACCAGGGCATTAGTGTCTGGTCCTTAAAATGGGATGGCCACTGGCGTGGCATTAATGCGGGCCATCATTGCCTCCGCTTCGGCGAGCTCATTTCCATGTAAGCCACAGTGTCCCGGAATCCACTGAAACCTTATGCAATGGCCAGGTCTTAGGGCAACATCGTGTGATTCGATCACCTCTTGAGCAAGGACATATGAAGGTCCTCGTATAAGGGCAGAATCGATAACCTGAAGTGCCGGCTTGGAATCGCAAAATATATCGCCCAAGTCTGATGCGGCTCCATCGATATATAATGAATTCCCTCCTGAATGGCAACAATGTCTGCGGCCGTTGAGGTAGTTTGGTGATCGAGATGGAAGCGCTTCCTGACCGTCGCATTCGGTATTACGAATGCCGCTATTACGAATGGTGATAGCATTCATTGATCGCATTTCAAAGTGGAACGCGATAGCATTGAAAGGATCTGACTCCTTCCCACGCTTCCCTGCAAACGCCGCTTATGTAGCCGTTGGTCACCTGGAAACGCCGCCGGCGAACGCTATTCTATGCGCGAAGGCGAGCTTTGTGGCTCTTGTTTGATGGTGTTGGAACCGAGTGGGCCGCGCCGCTTCCACTAAGACCTGAAAGTGAATGACAATCAATTTTCGTGGTAACTATTTTTTTATGCAATGGAAAACTCACCGCGGTCAGAGCGTTTGATCATGAAGGGGTAACGCGGCATACGCCGTGGAACAGTCTTGATCAAAACTTTTCGATCGGCAGGGCGGACCTCGTCGTTCGCTGGAAGCGTGCTGAAAACTGTGTTAGGCGAGCGCGATAGCAATTATGCGCCGGCATTAGTGGGAGGCAGACCACAAGTGCGGCCTACTATTCAAATCAAATCAAATCAAATCAAATCAAGTTTATTCATTACTTACTTATCATTACTTTGTTTATCAAGTCGACGTTGCTGCAATTCATGTTTTCCGAACTATTAACGCATTTCTGCAATAACAGCTACCTGTTTTTGTGGTTTCCTCTCTAACTGCTTTGGTATTTAACCAGTCAAAACAAAACCCTTCGGAACGAAAACAAAACGACGCCTTTACACGTGATACGCAGTTCAGCGTGTAGCCGTAGCCACGCGTGAATTTTTGCCCGAGTGTCTAATAACATGTCAACTGCAATTTTAAGCAACAATTATGGTGTTCTTAATAACAGATGACTTACGTACAGTAATCTCATAGAATACATACGAAGTAGCAGGATTTTGCTGCCAGGCCTCGCCACTTGTTTTTCATGCTTTCTTTGCCAATTTAAAATTATTACACCCTATTTAAGCCGCGAACAACGTGCTGGATTCTATCACTATAAATCATGGTCATTTTATTTCCATCAACATCTCACAACACATTATGGTCAGTTGTTAGTCCCTTTAAACGGAAGCTGGAAAAAGCTATCGCATTGAAAGGGGGTTTGTGTTTGAGTTTCCGCGTAACAGAATTATGCTTTCTGGTATATTCAAATTAGAATCCGACGCTATCATTTCTGTAAGTTGTATGTAAGTCATACTTTACGATTTTTCTGACGCATTTTACCTTGAGAAATTCAGTTCTTTCAGTAACGCCTGTGCACCACGCAGAGGGCCTGCCTGGATCGGGATGCGTGGTTCCAGATGAATTCCTCGACAAGAAACGCCGGTACCGAAACCGGAATTTCTGCGACATGGGGCCCGTAACGCCATCGCTTTAAAATTGATAATACAAGTTTCGTTTACGGTTTCACGGAAGAAGCCCACATGACAGCCGGTGAGTTAGCTTCCCTATTAGCGTCTTTGGCAGTCTTCTCATGTATCATTTTTATTTTTTACGCTACATATTTTTTTCTTACAACTACAGGTTTTCCCACTCAACTTAATTAGAACGCCAGTAATTTAATTTAAGCGCGAGTCAATTTAGTCCAAGTGCCAGAGATTTAAATCCGAGCGCCACTCAATTTCATCCAAGCACCGCTCAATTTAATCCAAACGCGAGCCGAAATAATCCAAATGCCATTGAACTTAATCCAGGCATAACGGAATTCAACAACCTTTGAATTTCAAGACTTGTGAAAATTTGCGAAGATATTATGAGTTAATACCATGAAAATGAAAGAGTGAGGTGAGATATCAGTAGCTATTCTGCCATGGGACTAATGACAGCTTTTGGAGGTTTTTATTCTCTACTTCATTATGAGAGCGACACGGCAGATGACAATTCTCGAAATTAATTGAAAGGAAACGTCAGCATGAGTACATTGAGTTAATGATACACATGCGATTTGGTCATGGCTATCAAACGGAACAATAAAGGGTGATTCGATGATAATCACTAGGCCCTCGCCGTGAGGCTTCGGTCGCTAGCGAATACGATTCACTATTCTACTGCGATATCCGCAGCCTCCAATCAAACACGTTGCCGTAGACACCACTAAAACACTCATGAATAATTTAATTGCATTTTACACCTAACTGATATGGTCGAGTCACTAGTGAGCACAAGTGAAATACAATGCGCAGTTCGGGGTTCTCCGTGTTTTACGCAACAGAACTTCATATATATCCGATGAAATGCGACAAAACGAGTGACTCACTATGCCTACTATAAACTCGTATGCTTAAGTCACTGGTGAATATTATTCACCTATGTTGCTATCACTGAGGCAACTTTCACTCGTGAGTGCCCTCAGTAGTATCAATCAAGCTGTAGCAAGATGAGCACTTTTCTATTACCGCTGTTAACTGATACCGCCGAGTTTTTAGTGATCACTAGTGATGCGCTCACTGTGATATTCTCCAACTTTCATGCGGAATAGCGTCATAGATATCAAATGAAATGCCATTCAGACGGCGAATCAATAATTATAATTTAGTAACTATAGGAGATACTAAGATTGATTCACTATAGTGATGAAGAATCACTTTGTGTAGTGTGATGGTCACAGCCATCATTCATGCACGCCATCAATGGTATAAATGAAAGTGTCAATAAATGAGTGTTTTAATTAGTAAACATTGCTAATTGACATTACAGAGCTATTAGTGATCCCTCACGATAAGCTCTGTTCGGTGTTCTTGTACTTTTATGCTGCATAGCGTCATGCATGTCAAATGATAAGTAATTCGAACGATGATTCAAGATTAATAACATGGAGATGCTAAGAATTACTCACTGGTAATCACGAATCACTTTGTTTGGTGTGACAACGGTAGCCACTATTCGTGCATTTTGCCACAGGTATGAATGTTTCCCTTATTACTTTCTTCTGAGAGGGCTTATGTGATCGAATTACTGGTGGTCAATGGTGACTACGTTCACTTTAATTTTCTCGCCTACTCACAGATCAAAGCTTTATGGACATAATATGAAAGGTTGCTCAAAAGGTGATTAAGCTATGACAATTACGAACTGAGAAGTTTGAGCGAGTATTAAATATCAATATTTTTTTTACAATTATAGCGTTTACTTGTGCACGCTGCACTTGAATAATGTTTCAATAAACCAGCAATAATTTGAAGAATATAAAGAACATCAGCGGGCCATTAGGAATAAATACTGATTTTGCACAGTTCTGTGTTGTTGTGTATTGCAATCCTTTACTGTAATTGTATCTCATGAAAAGTCGTTAGCAGGGTAATTAGATTATGGAGTGTAGGATCTCATATGCTTCAGTCCCTGGAGATGACAGATCGCATCACATTTCCCGTATGTCACACATATGTAAACTGCGGTAATACGCTTTGTAGTGAACGCGATGGCAGCTTTGACGCGTACAGAATGTTTTCGCAGGTCTGATAGGTTCAGAGAAAGGCGGCCTATTTGACGGTTTGCTGTTCCAAAAAATTTATTGAAAGGGACAATGGTGTGAGTGAGTAAAAATAGCGACAACAAAGGACGAAACGCCCAACAGGTCTGGAATGGACACATAATTGCTCAAGATACAATTGGCAACAACGGCTTTCCAATAGTAAAACAAAAAAAAAGTATCACGCCTCTTGAAAAACAAGCATGCCTGTGCGCACTACAATTTGTGTTTTGTTTTCCTTCACTTAAAGAGGACCGTACTAATAAAAGGATAAATAATAAAGGCCGAGAACGGTTGTATTTGTTTCGCTTTGACGTGTTCTTGCGTACATTATTCATTTCAGGGAGAGCTTAATTTGTAAATATGGCCTTGACTATCGTCATCTCTCTCAGTGATTGCTTGTGGACGTTAGTCAGGTCTATCGTAGTGGATGCTCTCTTCTTGCCAATATTCTTGTATAATTATGTTCCCTGTGTGTGTCCGTTGGATGCGCGCGTCTGAAGCAAAGGCCAGGCGTTGCTGAGCTTCATCAATGGCTGACAAGATCGGCGAATCTCGAACTGCGGGAAAGGTTACTCTCGCGACCGCCATGAGCCTGCCACTTCGGTGTTACGACATTAAAACGCAGTTGGAATGGCCACAATCAATTTTCCGACTTGAGTATCACAGTCTCGCTTCCGGTCTTTGCATATGCTCCTGGCTAGGCAAAAGTAAGAACATCCCTTAATACTATGGGCTCGCAAGAAGTCAGGCGTGTTTTGGAAAAGCTAGGCTTCCGAGCATCAAAGTGCTGTGATGTAGTAGAGCAAAACTTCAAAGTAATTTTTATTCATCAGCCTAATAATGTGTGTTAACGCGTCAAGTTGCACCAGTGGGCTCGGTGGCTGTGCCATGACACAGCCTTCTCATCCACTGACTTTCGCAATGCAGGTACTCGTGCTTACCTTCGCCTACGTCTTGCCAGCACTCTTCAGCGTTTCCTTGGTCGTCCTACCACAGCTGGAAATGCCGTTCTGCAACGGGAACTACGGAGAACTTGTTTTGAGCGCCTCGGAGGCGTCGACGAAAGCCGCGCTCCCTCACTGGATCCTCGACATCGGATGAAAAGCGCAAGCGGTAGCGACAACATCGTTCCTGCCAGCGTATAAAGAGCACCGCCTCCCGCCTGCGCTTTGTGGGCTCGGTGGCTGTGCCATGACACAGCCTTCTCATCCACTGACTTTCGCAATGCAGGTACTCGTGCTTACCTTCGCCTACGTCTTGCCAGCACTCTTCAGCGTTTCCTTGGTCGTCCTACCACAGCTGGAAATGCCGTTCTGCAACGGGAACTACGGAGAACTTGTTTTGAGCGCCTCGGAGGCGTCGACGAAAGCCGCGCTCCCTCACTGGATCCTCGACATCGGATGAAAAGCGCAAGCGGTAGCGACAACATCGTTCCTGCCAGCGTATAAAGAGCACCGCCTCCCGCCTGCGCTTTGTGGGCTCGGTGCCTGTGCCATGACACAGCCTTCTCATCCACTGACTTTCGCAATGCAGGTCAGTAAACCATGCTGCCTTTTCGCTAAAAAAACTAATAACTACTGTCTGGTACAGCTGCAGAGCCTGCAGTGTTGCATTTGTGTCGCTGGCGAATTTTTTGGTGTTATAATATCCCTCCTGCTCTTGTCGGGAGATAGAGACGAACCCTAGTCCTGACAGATTGGACCGTATTCTTGCTAAGCTGGAGACGTCAACCGGTCAGGACCAAATAATTACCGATGTACAGGACCTTAAACATGAGATGTGTTCTATTGACATAACCATTTCTGATTTGAGCAAGCGCGTAGCAGATCTAGAAAGTGTTTTCCATGGTGTCTCAACTCTCAAAACCGACCTGCAGTCTGCCCAATCTGTATCCGCTAAGACTGCTGCTCTTGTTACTAACCTTGAAGCTCGGTTAGATGACGCCGAAAATAGGTCACGGCGCAACAATTTCATATTTTATGGCCTTTCGGATTCTAATTCGCGCGAAACGTTCGTTGAATCGGAAGAATTGCTAGTCCGCCATTGTCGTAACAAATTACGGATAACCTTGGACCCATGCCAAATTGAGCGTGCACATCGTTTGAGTCGCTACGAAGATGGCCGTCAGCGGCCGATTATAGTTAAATTTTCGTCCTCTAAAACAAAAGAAACTGTCCTATGAAACGGGCCCAAGTTAAAGGGCACCGATTTTAGCATCGGAGAAGACTTTTTCCCTTCCTGTTCGTAAAGCACGCAAACACCTCGTCGCGCTTGCAAAAGCAAAAACCGCACCGTTCTCCCTGCGGTACAAGACATTGTTTCTCGGAAAGAAACGCCACACCTGCGATGCTGCCACAGAAACTGTTACGGAAATAGCATAGCGCTTACCTCGCCATCGTTACAAACCTAATCTTTGCGATACCGCCCCTCGCGAGAATGTTTGCCTCTCGGTTATCTATACCAACATACGCAGCCTGCTTCCAAAGAGCGATATTGTGTCCAGCCTCGTGTCTTCAACGGGCAGCAACCTGCTCATCTTGACAGAGACCTGGCTGACTGATAATATAAGCGACGCTGAAGTTCTTTGTAACCTACCTAACTTTAATCTTTTCCGCACTGATCGCACAAACTCTCGAGGCGGTGGCGTTCTTATTGCTACAAGCAATAAGCTAGTGTTCTCACATCAACATCTCATCAGACCTTGAAATATTATGGCTCCTTTGTCGCGCCACACCAGTAGCTATATTAATTGGCGTTTTTTATAGACCCCCTCATAATAGCCCCGAATTCCCCCGTAAACTGCACAACATTTTAAACAAACTTGAATCTAGACACCCTAAGGCACACATTCTTCTTTTTCGGGATTTTAACTATCCTGGCGTAGATTGGTGTGCCCCTCATTGTCCTATTTTTAGACAGGATGAATCCCGTGAATTTATGGATGTCTGCTCAACTTTTAACCTAACCCAACTAGTAACCCAGCCTACTCGCATCGCCGGAGATACTGCTAACATTCTTGACCTCATACTATCTAGCCACCCGACAGCCTCAACGCTATTACTTATCTCCGTGAAATTAGCGATTATAAAGTCATTCATGCATGCTTTAACTTCACCCCAATAACAAAAGAAACTTGCCAAAAAAACAATTTCCCTCTACAACAAAGGAAACTATGAGGTCTTCAACGCGGAATTGGAGGCCTTTTTTCCATCATATCAGGGGTCATTTGACGAACAAGACATCCACACAAACTGTTCAATGTTTAAACATAAAATGAATGAATTGGCTAATAAATATATCCCCAAACGCAACTTCCGCGCTAACCACCACAAGCCATGGTTCACAAAGACTCTGGGAAGATTAGAAAATAAAAAGAAACGCCTTTTCCGTAGTGCTAAACTGAGCAGAACAGACTGCGCATGGAGAAAATATTACGCTGCTGAAGAGGCGTATTTGGTCGCAGTAAACAAACGCTAAACGTTCCTTTTACCACATCGATTTGCCAGACATACTTACAGATAACCCGACTAAATTCTGGCAGCTTTTAAACCCCCAATCTTCGCGCGTTGTTACCCTGACTGACGATTCTGGACGTGTTATTTCAGACGTTGAGTGCGCTAACATGTTTAATTCTACCTTCGCATCTGTATTCATCATCATCATCATCATCATCATCATCATCAGCCTGCTTACGCCCACTGCAGAGCAAAGGCCTCTCCCATACTTCTCCAACAACCCCGGTCATGTACTAATTGTGGCCATGCCGTCCCTGCAAACTTCTTAATCTCATCCGCCCACCTGACTTTCTGCCGTCCCCTGCTACGCTTCCCTTCCCTTGGGATCCAGTCCGTAACCCTTAATGACCATCGGTTATCTTCCCTCCTCATTACATGTCCTGCCCATGCCCATTTCTTTTTCTTGATTTCAACTGTATTCACTAAAGAACAAAAACCACCACCCCTCATGACAGCCAGTGACCCCACAAATTCAATGCCAGCCGTTACGCTCTCAGAAACCGGCATATCCCTTCTTATATATAAGTTAAAACTTTCTTCATCTACCGGCATTGATGAAATCAACACAAAGGTATTGAAAAACACTCGCCACACGTCTGCCAAGTTTTTATGCTTGCTATTCTCGCAGTCCATTTCTACAGGTATCATACCCCACGACTGGAAAGTGGGGAAGGTCGTCCCAATCCACAAGTCGGGTAAAAAAGATTCACCACTTAACTACCGCCCCATATCACTTACCAGCATACCCTGCAAGCTCATGGAACACGTCATTTACTCTTTAACAATGCAGTTTCTGCACTCAAATAATTTCTTTCATTCATCATAGCATGGATTTCGTAAAGGTTGCTCCTGTGAGACTCAACTAGCCATTTTCGTTCACGACCTGCATGCCAACCTTGACGCTAACCTCCAAACTGACGCAATCTTCCTCGACTTTGCTAAGGCATTTGACAAGGTACCCCATAACCGCCAATTTCTGATACTTTCAGGCCTAAACTTGCATTGTGACATACTAGAATGGATAAAAGAATTCTTGACTCACCGCTCCCAATCAGTCGTCATTAATAAGCAAATGTCTAACTTACTACCAGTTTCCTCAGGGGTGGCCTAACGATCCGTCCTAGGGCCTCTTTTGTTTTTAATTTATATTAACGACCTACCTCTGAAATTAGATTGCCATATTCGGATGTTCGCCGACGATTGCGTTATTTACAAAACAGTTACTGACACCTTTAACCAACGATCCCTACAAGATAATCTAAATCTGGCACAAAACTGGTGCAACGACTGGCTAATGACACTTAATATGAACAAATGCAAATATATATCTTTCCACCGTCACAGTAATCCTCTCATGTTTCCTTACACTATCTCTAACGTTCCTATCGACTCTGTATAATCGTATAGATATCTCGGTGTTCACCTTAGTCATGATCTTACGTGGAATAGTCATATCGCTAATATTATTGCATCTGCTAACAAAACGCTTGGCTTCTTAAAGCGTCATCTCCACTCTGGCCCCCTGCATGTTAAGCTACACGCATACAAATCACTAGTTCGATCACAATTAGAATGCGCATCGCCCATCTGGTCCCCGAAACAAGTATACCTCGCTAATTCACTTGATTCAGTTCAAAACAGGGCAACTAGATTCCTTCATTCCTCGTACTCTTTTGATATCAGCATATCATCTCTGAAATCGCAGTCCAACCAACCTACTCTTGCACTTCGTCGCCACATTTCTAGTTTGGGCTTATTTCATAAATTCTTTTATTCCGAGCTGTCACAGGAACCCTAAATCTGCCCTCCCCCACCACGTTTCTCTCTTCGCACCGGACATCAGTAGCAGGTATCACGAGCACGCACAAAAACTTTTGCTTCGTGATTCTTCCCCGGACTGCTTGCGACTGGAACGGCCTTCCCCAAGAACTTGCTGCCATCACTTGCCCATCTATGTTGCTTAACCAAATTACGCGTGCGCTTGCATCACAATAATCATTTTTGTTTGTATAACTCGTTCAATTTTTTTTCGGTATACTGTTGTTAACCTATGTGTGTCCCACCCCTTATGTAATACCCTCACACGAGGGTCCTTAAAGAAATAAAGTGAAGTGAAGTGAATGCAAGAAGGCGACACGAAGCATGACT
The DNA here is from genome assembly GCF_050947875.1 of Dermacentor variabilis. NCBI lineage: Eukaryota > Metazoa > Arthropoda > Arachnida > Ixodida > Ixodidae > Dermacentor > Dermacentor variabilis. The sequence goes on along the minus strand of NC_134572.1, from coordinate 2,307,686 downwards.
GATATTTGTCGAAAGTGTCTTGCGCAAATTTCGCAGAAGGTTCAAGATAGCGCAAGCCATTTCTTTCAGGGCATGAGCAGACGATCAATCAAATTTTAATGTTCTGGGAGGTGTCACCACAATTGTCTGGATATTGTACAAGAGCCACTTCTTTATATCGGGTAATAAAGACCGCGAAAGCTTGCGTCTGGGAATTATGGCAGCTTTGTACCACACACACACAATAACACAATAACGCTAAATAAATGGTTGCCGAAAGAAGAGCAGAAGTCGCGGTAATAGGACAAAAAAAAAACTAGCTGTCGAAGGACATGCACGCCGTAAACAAATGTGAAAGAACTACAGGTGCTCTCGCTCAATTTAATCTAAGTGCCAGTCAATTTAATCCGACCGCCAGTCAGTTTAATCCAAGAGCCAGTGATATTAATCCGAGCGCCACTAAATTTAATCCAAGCACCCCTGAATTTAATCCAAACGCCAGTGAACCTTTCCTCTTGAACTAATGTTCAAGAGGAAAAACTACCGTTGTAAGTAAAGCAGACTACAGGCTGCTGATCTTGTCAGGCGCGCAGCACTTCCATGCAGACGACAGCGTCGGGCTTTGGGCGATCATTGTGAGCCTCAGCCTTTATGTAAAGTGAATATTTTGAGAATTTGTGCCACGGAAGCAGGCAAGGTGCGAGCTCCTAGACGACCAAGAAAGAAGCCTGATGAAGAAAAGACCAACACACTCGCGTTTCTGCCGTGGATCGTTCCCGCATCATCGATGCGTGCCGACGTGGTGGTGACTTGAAGCAATTGGCCCAAACACTGGGAATAACTATAAAGACTGTGCGCTCAATCAGCTCAACAGATCGCGAAACAGCCAAGAAACGTGGTGGCTCATCAAAAAAGTTTGGCCAAGATATGGTCAAGACCCAGCGCAAAATCCTAGAAAAGAATCCATCCTTCACGCTTATGTAAATCGCGATATCTTTTACAGAAAATTTCCTGGTAGCGAAATCAGCAAATCGACATCGACCGGCTTCTCGATGGCCATGGCCACTAAAGCGAAAAAATGATTTCTTCTGCATCAGTAAATTACCGTTCTACAACACCAAAAACACCAATCTTACAACGATAAGACGTTTGGTAAGCCATAAAAAGCGCAAGAACGAAATACAGGTGGCGACGCCTACTTAAGTTCCCGCACCTGGGCGCTGTGACGTCTTGGATTTTTATGGCGTCTTCTAGGGCCTACTAATTATATATAGCGGTACAGATTGACTACATTGTGTTCTAAAGGAAACAAATATAAAACATGGCAAGTTTCGGGAACCTTTATTCAGCCAACGCGGCCCAAATGCGAGAACATTCTTTGGAATTCCTGACGTCACGCTGACGTACCGGCGCTGGGGTTTCGGCGCGAAATTCAAACTGATACTTGGACCTTCATTTTCTCCATCTAATAATCAAACTATTTCTTTTTTTGTTTGAAATGGCTGCCTGCAGGATACTCAAACAATGCTTCATTAGTCTAAACTAATTTATTGTTTCGCTTTAGTGTCCCTTTAAGTTAGTTACCCAGAGGCCGGTTGACCGTAACCCTCCTGATGTCAAGTAAGAGCGCCACAAGTTTGCTCAATGGCTTCAAAACGAGCTACCACAGCCACGCGGTACTAAATTGACGAAACGAATTTCAACGTGTGGTGCGCAAGAAGTTTTGGCAGAGCGAAACGAGGCGCCCCAGCTATTCGTCTTGCAACGAGCACAAAGGGCGCGAGTATAAATGTTTTTACTTGCATGTCTGCAAATGGCCTTCTGCATTGGACTTTAGTGGACAAGATCCACTGGGCTACATTCAACGAATTTCTCGATGATATGTCCAAAAAGTTTCATCATCAGTAACCTGGCACTGAAGCTGTGTTCTTGTTTGACAACGCGCCAGTGCACCGCCGTGCTGAGGAGGTTGTGTTGGCCACCACTGAGCACTCAGTGAAGCGGCTTCCCACCCTATAGCCCATTCTTCAATCCACTTGAAGTTTTTTCGAAGTTCAAGGCTGGTGTGAACGCTTTCCTTGCCGAACGGCGCGACCGTCCTTTCGCGACCCCACTGGGCATCTGCATGAAACAGCATCGCCGGGCACCATTGGTTGAGGCCGCGGGAAAATCAATGCAGCACATCCTGCGAGTGCGCTGCCTACGACAGGCACAACTACACTTTTGTGCAAGCTGCCCTAGAGTGCCACGATATGTGAAAACTGCTCAATTCTGCACTCAAAGGAAAGTCTTTCAACAAAGTGCTTTTGGTTTATAATAATAAAGTTTTCCTCTCACATATTTACGCATGGCTCTTATGGTCAGCATTTACATGAACGATTCACAGGAGTCGCCTTTGCAACGCAATCAGTTGCTTCATAAGAGTTTATATGCACTTAAACATACTAACCTTTTCTGCTAAATTTCGAATTAGCCCTTTCACACACCAATCTCTACAAGCCAATCGATGAAGCGTTGCTCCTGCTACGTTAACATTTTTGTTCCCATTTATTTCTTCAAGTCAATTGGCGCCTGCTTCGCCGTTCTAGTGAAAAAAGGCTTAAAAATCCAGAAAGTTGGCAACTAAAACCTCACCTCGGCTTCTTTGCGTCAGTTGGCTCAAACATGTCAGTTCCTGGTCGTCATAATTGAATCGGCTTTTGAGCGATCTTTCATTTTATGTCCATGAAGCTGTGATTTCTGAGTGGTCAAGAAAATTGAAGTGAACATAGTCACCATTGACTACCAGTATATCGAGCACATGTGCAACCTCAGAAGAAAAATATTCACCTTTGGCAAAATGAACGAATGATGGCTACCACTGTCAAAGTGATTCATGATTACTAGTAACTGACTTTTAGCATCCCCTGGTTATAAAACTGAATCATATTTCGAGTAATCATTTGACATCCATGACGCTATATTCTATAATTGTAAGAGAACGCTGAACTGAGCTTATCACTAGTGATCAATAATCCCTCTTTGCTATAAGGTAGGAATGGTAGCAAAAAATGCTAATTCAATAACGTTTTGATAGATATCAATGACTACGTGCGCGATTGATGGCTGCCGCTGCCATACCGAAGTGACTCGTGATCACTAGTGACAAATGCTTAGCACTTCCTAGTTATTAAGCTTTAATTGCCATTTGTCTCAATTTCAATTTGATACCCGTACATTATGCTCTAAGAAGTGCGAAAACAACGAACTGAGCTTGTCACTAGTGATCACTAAGCACTATTCACTATCAGGTAGCAATTGTAGCAGAACAAATGCTCACTGATCGTAAATGATCATAATTGGATCGTTGTTTAAAAGAGTTTTCATTTGACATGCATGACGCTATGCATGGAGCATAAAAGTACAAGAACACCGAACAGAGCTTATCGCTAGTGATCATTAATGGCTCTGTGATGCCAATTGCCAATGTTGACTGATTAAGACTCTCATTTTTACCATTAACGGTGTGCATGAATGATAGCTGCGACCATCACACTACACAAAGTGATTCTACATCACTATAGTGAATCAATCTTAGTATCTCCTATAGTTATTAAATTATAGTTATTGAGTCGCCGTCTGAATTACATTTCATTTGATATCTAGGACGCTATTCTGCATGAAAGTTGGAGAACATCGCAGTGAGCGCATCACTAGTGATCGCTAAAATCTCGGCGGTATCAGTTAACAGCGGTAATATAAAAGTGGTCATCTTGCTACAGCTTGATTGATACTAAAGACGGCACTCACGAGTGAAAGTCGCTTCAATGATAGTAAAATAGGTGAATAATATTTAACAAGGACTTAAGCATGCGAGTTTATAGTATGCATAGTGAGTCACTCGTTTCATCGCATTTCATTGGATATATATTAATTTATGCTGTGAAAAACACCGCGAACTGCGCATTATATTTCACTTGTGCTCACTAGTGAATTGACCATATCAGTTAGGTGTATTATGCAAATAAATGTTATTCATCAGTGTTTTAATGGTATCGATTACAAGCTGTTCAATTAGAGGCTGCGGATATCGCAGTAGAATAGTGAATCGTATTCGCTAGTGACAGAAGCCTCTCGGCGAGGGCCTAGTGATTATCATAGAATCACTCGGTATTGTTTCGTCTGATAGCCATGAACAAATCGCAAGTGTATCATTAACTCAATGTACTCATGCTGACGTTTCCTCTCAATCTATTTCGAAAATTGTCAACTGCTCTGTCGTTCTCATAACGAAGTAGACAATAAAAACTTCCAAAAATTGTCGTTAGTCACGTGGCAGGATAGCTACTGGTCTCTGAGCTCGGTCTTTCATTTTCGAGGTATTAACTGATAATATGTTCGCAAATTTTCAGAAGTCGTGAAATTCAAAGATTTTTGAATTCCGTTATGCCTGGAGGATGTTCACTGGCGTTTGGATTAAATTGAGGGGTGCCTGGAATAAATTTAGTGACACTCGGATTAATATTGCTGGCACTTGGATTAAATTGACTGGCGCTTGGATTAAATTGACTGGCGGTCGGATTAAATTAACTGGTGCTTAGATTAAATTGAGCGGGAGAACCTGTAGTCCTTTCACATTTGTTTACTGCGTGCTTGTCCTTCGACAGCTTGTTTTTTTTTTTTTTTGTCCTATTACCGCGCCTTCTGGTCTTCTTTCGGCAACTATTTATTTAGCGTCGTTGTGAAGCTCCATTTAATACATCAGTCATTCAATCTTGGAGCTTATTAGTACCAGCTTCTAAATGTGTTTAAAGCTTCGCGCAGTTTTTAAAGACAATAACCAGAAGTTTAAAAGATTCTGAGTCCTCACATTAAGATTTTTTTTGCTTGTCATGGTAGGCGCGGTACCTAACAATTCAGGGAAATTTATTTCTCCTATAAATATGTATATGCGTTTGTGGTTGAGTAGTCGATATGATGTTCGGGGAATTCCACATTCGGAAACTCATACCAAGTAAATTTGCTTGCTGAAACAATGCCACACTAACGAGTTTATGTGCGCGGCCAAATGCATGTGCTCTTTCTTTGTTATATCAAGACGTGCTCTCTGAAATAAATCGTTTACGCAGCTACCGCTTCGCACGGTATTATACCTTTCACGGAACAAAGTTATGCCACATGCCAATACGCAAGTGCTTTTTACGAGGGGATAAACGAGCTTATTTTGGCATGCTCGATTATTATGCCTGCTGCAGCTGCACAAGGGCAAGGATGGGCCAGCTTGTCGGCGTTAAAAAACACCGCTCGTGCTCTCCCACTTCGTTAGGTTATGCTAGACTCTTTTTTTCGTTTTGTACGTGCTTTCGCGTTCACTTACTACTCCAAGCATGCACCAGCTAGGCCTTCAGCAAGTCCGTTTAATTCAAGTCGACGATTGCACCAGCCTTTGACTTCACTACAACAAGCAGAGTACCGAGCTCCGAATATTCATAATGCACGGTGCAAGCGCGCCATTGTTCACTGCGCGATGAACTCAAGCGCGAGCCAACACGCCGCGCAAAATCGGGGGCTCGCTCCGGCCATCCATCGGGCCGCTGCGTGGGCGGCAGCGCGTTTTTTGCTCCACACGATGCTGGATCAACGGTGTCAACGTAGAGGAGGACGAGTGCAAAATGGGGTCGCCTGGCAACAAACGCATGCCCGCCACGACCTTCGCCCAACTTTCGTCACACTCGCTGTGCCTCGCTTTTATTGCGATTGCAATTGTATGGACACGCCAGGTGCATTTTTGCCGTCGCCGCCGGTGTCGCTGTGGTGTTCCGCATGAAGTTCAAAGGCGACAACAACGTCGCCGCGCATCGTGTGTCGCATCTGCCAGTAAAAGCACGCGGGGGAAGCCGGCGATCGCAGCTCAAGCTGACGCGCGCGAACGAAGAAAGCGGAGAGCAAACGCACCGTCATCCATCGCGCGACGAAATGCCGCGGGGGGATGTGAGGGAGGGAGGGGGGTGGGGAGCGTGATGCTCTGGCAGCAACTGTTCGTTTGGCGACCGGGCCGAAAGGGAACGTACGATCGCGGCTCATTCTCGCGTGCCATATATGGAGGCCAGTGTGGAGGCAGCGCGGGACGGAGGCGTCGACTCTGCCAACAAGTGCGTGCCCGGCCGCGCGCATTCGGGTGCGCCGGGTCTCGATAGGGATCTGCCGACGACGGCTCGTACCTTTGCGTGTGCTGTGTTCTGGGCGCTCTTGCGTTGAAACGATAGACCGCAACAAGGTCACTTCGCTCGCAGCTGCTGCTGCCGCGCTTGCCCACACCAGCGTTTTGAGAGTGAGTGTCCGTGCTCATCGAGTGTGGTGTTCACGTTGGCTTGTGAGCACTTATACCATGCTTGTTATTTCTGTTAGTAGGCGAATGTTTCCAAGTTCATATGGCCGATAAAACTGCTATGCTTACTTCGTATAGCTGTGTACTAATTTGCTATCGCACTCGATGCTTCGCGTTTCGGGCGAAACTCCGACCTTTTATGTATCCGGTGTTTCTCGCCCGCGAAGTAAGTGAAAGTCTGGAGCTTACGCGTGTGCGCAACCTCAAGGATCTCAGTGGTGTGTGTGGTGACAAGCGGAATGTTCCTGACGGGAATGGTAACCGCCAAAAAAAGATATTACCAATTCAAAATTGCTATTCTTCCTTTCTTTCTTTCTTTCTTTCTTTCTTTCTTTCTTTCTTTCTTTCTTTTGACACATTATACAGGGCCATGATGTCCAGATCCTGAGCCAATGGTTATTACTGTATTCGTGTAATAAACTAAAGAAAAGGCGCTTGCTTTGGCATGCAGTCATAAGGACGCTCGACACACATTCCCGCCGTCGGCGTCGCCGTCACCATTGTCGTGCTGTCTCGTTGACAGCGCACTGCTCGCGTGCGGACGTTAGAGGGCCTACAGAGATGCACATGCGTTTGGCTGCAAAATTAAGCGATGAAGCGAAATGGACGCACCGTCAAGACTACGCTTAATTGTCTCGGTTACGGAACCAGGGAACCGATCTGCCCCCCACCGCTGGTACGAGCATTTTGAGCACGCACACTATACTTACACCAGTGTTTCTGCTGTGCTGATGTTGTGTTGTGTGGTCTGAGCAGCCAACGTCAAGTTAACGTTGTCCTTATTTCACTGCACGCTGACTAACGCCTACGCATTGTCGTCGGTATACAATGGAACCATTTTAGAACACAACGTGTCGGCAAGCATTAAACTGTAGACAGTATCTTCTGCGACCTAATCGATGCATGTAATTGTCTCGTGCAAATGCCGATGCCAATGCGCGCACCTTTCGCATATGAACAAGGAAAGAGAAAAGATAGATACAGGCTTTACTGATATGCTGGAAATGTCAGCTAGGCTTATCACCTGTCACGTTACTCAAGGTGCTGGGGGGTGATTATGAAAGAGAATGTTGTTTACGCTACTGTACGTAGAAAAAGCCAGCACCTATTCTCCGTTCCCCATAATTAATATTCCCCATGCACATCTGAATGCCGAAATCATTAGACAGTCTGTTGTTTGTTGAACAACAATGAATGAACATTGTTGTTGATTTCCTTACTATTTTGTTGATTTCTTTTTCTTTGTACGGTGACATGCAATATTTTCTTCCGATGTTCGCCATTAACTGCTCTTCTACCCTCTGTGTTTATCTTGAATTCAGACTGCATTTTGTTGATTATTATGTAGATTGTCGTAACGGTTGTAATTGCATATTTCTGTCATATTCCCTGTTCTGTGATTGCCTGATGTTTACATGTCTCTAACTCCCTCGAATCCCTCTGTAAGCGCTTTTTTTTTCTGACGATGGTGAGCTTGAATTTCACCTTCTCCAGTGCACTACATCTGCAGGCTTGAAATGACGCCTGACATCGGTAAAACATGCCGAGAGCGAGTGGGGCAATACTAATCAAGATACAACCAAATTAGGAAGGCCCACTAAGCTTGAACAAAGACACTCCCTCACCAGAACAGGAATAGGCCACACTGGTTCACTATTCAGCCACTACCTTCCTGATGATTCCTACAATTAACCCATGGTCCTCGTTCCCTAGCAGCTACGGAGCACCTAACCAAGGCGGCGGTCAGACCTGCAGCGCAGCAGAAGGTGCTAAAAATATCTGGGTCCGGACCGGAAACTGACTCTGTCAACCTTTAACAGCCGAACTCTGTCGAGTGAGGCTAGCTTAGCAGGATTCTTTGAGGAAATATCAGACATTGTTTAGGATATCATCGGCCTTAGTGAGATTAGAAGAACTGGTGAGGCTTATACATTGCTGAATAACAGCCATGTCCTTTGCAATAGAGGTCTCCCAGATACGAAGCAATACGGGGTAGGATTTCTAATCCATAAGGATATAGCGGGCAACATTGACGAATTCTGCAGCATAAATGAGAGGGTAGCTGTAGTCGTAATGAAACTTAATAAGGGGTATATATTAAAGGTAGTACAAGCCTACGCTCCAACATCCAGTCATGATGATGATGAAGTAGATCAGTGTTAAGAAGATGTTAAATTAGCGATGAGGAAAGCGGAACGTCACATTACTGCAGTAATGGGGGACTCCAATGGAAAAGTGGGGAATAAGCAGGTTGGCGAACAAGCACTTGGCAATTACGGCGTTGATTCTAGCAACGCTAGAGGAGAGATGCTGGTAGAATTCGCAGAAAGCGATAAGCTTCGAATAATGAACACCTTTTTCAAGAAGTGTTGCAACAGAAAGTGGACCTCGAAAAGCTCTAATGGTGAAACAAGAAATGAAATTGATTTCATACTTTCTGCCAATCCCAGCATAGTTACACTGTAAGCATAGCGCGGGAAGTTCGAACCACAAAGACTAGATAGGACAACTGGATTAGCGCTTGTCCCACAGCGGTGCAGCGGTGGCGTAGAGGTAGAGCATCCGCCTCGCATGCAAGAGGATTGTGGTTCGATCCCGGTGCCGCGCAATTTTCCACCGTATAAAAAAAATTCGCGTGTTGATAAAATTGCGCAACAAGGCCTGGAGTGCGGCCTGATCCCGATGACTAGAACCGGTAGCGCACTCCCTCACAAAAGCAGAATTGGCCACCCTGGTGCAGCACTTGGCCACAACCTCCTATATAAGTGCAACAATCAAACCTCGGCCCTCAGTCCCCAGCAGCAGCGAAGCAATTGACCACGGCGGCGGTCAGGCCTGTGATGCAGCAGAGGGTGCTAAAAATATCTGGCTCCGAATAGGACGCCATTGGAATCTGAACCTGGCCACGTTTAACGCTAGAACGTTATCTAGTGAAGCGAGTCTATCAGTGCTAGTAGACGAATTAGCGGGCTGCAAAGGGGATATAATAGGGCTCAGTGAGGTTAGGAGGACAAAAGAAGCATCTACATTGCTAAAATTGGGAATGTCCTGTGCTACCGAGGCTTACCGGAGGGACGAGAACTAGGAGTCTGATTCCTGATTAAAAAGGATATAGCTGGTAACCTACAGGAATTCTATAGCATTAACGAGAGGGTGGCAGTTCTTGTTGTAAAGCTTAATAAGAGGTACATATTGAAGGTCGTACAGGCCTACATCCAGTTCATGATGACCAGGAAGTCGAAAACTTCTATGAAGACGTGGATTCGGCGATGGGTAAAGTCAAAACAAAATACACTATACGGATGAGCGACTCCAACGTCAAGGTAGGCGAGAAGCAGGCTGGAGGCAATTCAGTGGGGGAATATAGCATAGGTTCTAGGAATTGCAGGGGAGAGTTATTAGTAGAGTTTGCAAAACGGAATAATGTGCGGATGATGCATACCTTCTTCCGCAAGCGGGATAGCCGAAAGTGGACGTGCAGGAGCCTGAATGGCGAAACTAGAAATGAAGTAGACCTGATAACCTGCGCTAACCCTGGCATCATACAAGATGTGGACGTGCTCGGCAAGGTGCGCTGCAGTGACCATAGGATGGTAAGAACTCGAATTAGCCTAGTCTTCACGAGGGAACGGAATACACTGATACTTAAGAAGTCGATCAATGAGTTAGCGGTAAGAGGGAAAATAGAGGAATTCCGGATCAAGCTACAGAACAAGTATTCGGCTTTAACTCAGGAAGAGTACCTTAGTGTTGAAGCAATAAACGACAATCTTATGGGCATCATTAAGGAGTGTGCAATAGAATTCGGTGGTAAATTCGTTGGACAGGGTACCACTAAGCTATCGCAGGAGACGAAAGATCTGATTAAGAAACGCCAATTATGAAGACCTCTAACCCTACAGCTAGAAAACAACTGGCAGAACTTTCCAACTGAATCAACAAACGTAAGACAGCTGACATAAGGAAGTATAATATGGATAGAATCGAACATGCTCTCAGGAACGAAGGAAGCCTAAAAGCAGTGAAGAAGAAACTAGGAATAGGCAAGAATCAGATGTATGCGTTAAGAGACAAAGCCGGGAGTATAATTACTAATATGAGTGAGATAGTTGAAGTGCCTGAGGAGTTCTATAGAGATTTATGTAGTACCAGTGGCACCCACGAAGATAATGGAAGAGTGAATAGTCTAGAGGAATTTGACATCCCACAACTAACGCCGGAAGAAGTAAAGAAAGCCTTGGGAGCTATACAAAGGGGGAAGGCAGCTGGGGAGAATCAAGTAACAGCAGACTTGTTGAAAGATGGCGGGCAGATCATTCTAGAAAAACTGGCCACCCTGTATACGCAATGCCTCATGACCTCGAGCGTACCGGAATCTTGGAAGAACGCTAAGATAATCCTAATCCATAAGAAAGGAGAGGCCAAGGACTTGAAAAATTATAGACAGATCAGCTTACTGTCCCTTGCCTACAAAGTATATACTTAGGTATTCGCAAATAGAATCAGAAACACCTTAGACTTATGTCAACCAAAGGACAAGGCGGGATTTCGTAAAGGCTACTTAACAATAGACCATATTCACACTATCAATCAGGTAATTGAGAAATGTGCGGAATGTAACCAACCCGTATATATTTCTTTAATTGACAACGAGAAAGCGTGTTATTCAATCGAAGCCTCAGCAGTCATGGAGGCATTACAGAATCCGGGTGTAGATGAGCCGTATGTAAAAATACTGAAAGATATCTATAGCGGCTCCACAGCCACCGTAGTCCTCCATAAAGAAAGCAACAAAATCCCAATAAAGAAAGGCGTCAGGCAGGGAGATACGATCTCTCCAATGCTATTCACCTCGTGTTTACAGGAGGTATATTCGAAGACCTGGAGTGGAAAAAATTGGGGATAAGAGTTAATGGGGAATACCTCAGTAACCTGCGATTTGCTGATGATATTGCCTTGCTTAGTAACTCAGGGGACTAATTGCAATGCATTGTCACTGACCTGCAAAGGCAAAGCGGAAGGGTGGGTCTAAAAATGAATCTGCACAAAATAAAGTAATGTTTCGGAAGAGAACAGCAGTTTACGATAGGTAGCGAGGCACGGGAAGTGGTTGTGGAAGTAGAATCTACTTAGGCCAGGTAGTGACCACGTATCCGGATTATGCGATAAAAATAATCAGAAGAATAAGTATGGGCTGGGTTGCATTTGGCAGGCATTCTCAGATCATGAACAGCAAGTTACCATTATCCCTCAAGAGAAAAGTGTCTTACCGGTACTCACCTACGGGGCTGAAACCTGGAGGTTACGAAAAGGGTTCTACTTAAATTGAGAACGACGCAACAAGCTATGGAAGGAAGAATGATGGCTGTAACGTTAAGGGAAGGGGGGGGGGGGGTATCAGAAGAGTGCAGATTGGGTGATTAAACAAACGCGACGTAATGACACCTTAGTTGAAATCAAGAAAAAGAAATGGGGGGGGGGGGGGTCATCGAGAGGACATTTAAGGAGGAGGTAAGATAACCGATGGTCATTAAGGGTTGCGGACTGTATTCCAAAGGAAGCGACGCGTAGCATGGGGCGTCGAGAAGTTAGGTGGGCGGATGAGATTAAGAAGTTTGCAAGGACTTCAATAGAATTCAGTGGAGATACTAAAAGTCATAGAGGCATTACGTAATCAAGTAGTACAGACCGCTTACGTAAATATCCTGGAAAATGTCTACAAAGATTCCACAGATACCTTAATCCAATCCTGCACAAGAAAAGTAGGGAGATACCTATAATGAAAGGGGTCAGACAACGAGACACAATCTCTCCAATGCTATTCACGGCATGCTTGGAAGAAGTATTCAAGCTGTTAAACTGGGAAATCTTAGCAGTAAAAATCGACTGTGAATATCTCAGCAACCTTCGGTTTGCCGATGACATTGTTCTATTCAGTGACACTGCAGACGAGTTACAACAAACAATTGAGTACCTTAACAGAGAGAGTGTAAGAGTGGGATTGGAAGATTAATATGCAGAAGACAAAGATAATTATGAATAGCCGGGCAATGGAACAAGAATTCACGATCTCCAGTGGGCCTCTAGAGTCTGTGGTGGAGTACGTTTACCTGGGTCCAACAATCACAGGGGACCCTGATCATGAGAAGGAAATTCATAGCAGAACAAAAATGGGTTGGATCGCATAGGGCAGACATTGTCAGCTCCTGACTGGAAGCTTAGAACTATCACTGAAAAGGAAGGTGTACAATCGGTGCATTTTACCGGCGCTGACATATAAGGCACAGACTTGGAGATTGACAAAGAAGCTTGAGACCAAATTGAGGACCGCACAAAGAGCGATGGAACGAAGATTGCTAGGCATAACGTTAAGAGACAGAATGGGAGCGGTTTGCATCAGAGAGCAAACGGGTACAGCCGATATTCTAATTGACATTAAGCGAAAAAAAATGGAGCTGGGCCGGTCAGTTAATGCGGAGGTTTGATAACCGTTGGACCACAAGGGTTACAGAATGGGTACCAAGAGAAGGGAAGTGCAGTAGAGGATGGAAGAAGACTAGGTGGTGCGCGAAAATTAGGACATTTGCGGGTGCTATTTGGAATCGGTTGGCGCAGGACAGGGGTAATTGGAGATCGTAGGGAGAGGCTTTCGTCCTGCAGTGGGCATAAAATAGGCTCATGATGATGATGATGATGATGATGATGAAGTCCACCCTTATGTAATGCATTTGGGCTCATAAAGAGGAAATAAATTGAAATGGCATGAAGCATAGGATTAAAAGGGCGCGCTGGCGTACGCATGTAAGTTGCTGACGCTGTAAATTAATCAATCGGGGAAAATGTTTTCGATACGCTGGGCTGGTAATTTCCTAGAAAATTTGTTTCGGAATGGGCTTCGTAATATGTGCTCAAATAGCCTAGAATCAGTGAAAGACAAGTAAATCAATAATTCTTAATCCACTGCTTGTTTGGACTCTTACAAACACGCGCTACAATAATTGTCCTATACTCTGGGAATTGTGCCCTCAGATAGTGACTTTAATAAATAAATAAGCAGGATCTTGGGCACTCATTTAGCATATTAATGAAAAAAATAAATTGTTATTGATACTGTAAGGTTCGGAGGATTTATTGCTGAAGTTTAAAGGCATTTTAAATGTCCCTTTGTTTGTCACATCTGGTAGAAACGATAAAAGAAAAGGACACCGCTTGGGCAGCTCTGAGTACTGACTGCACTAAGCAGCAGCGCTGCAACGTACTCATTCTACGACTTAGCAACCCCAGTCATTCAGGCGAAAGAATGTTTATATATGCGCAACGCGGAAGATTGTTCTTCTATTGAACACGACTGTGCACACCGGTTCTCGCCATGGATGACATGATGAAATTTGTAGTTCTCCGTGGTGGTCATGCAAGGAGCGACCTGCCCAACGATGCGCATCTTAAAGGCGGGATGTGGGCTGAAAATTAATTTTCGAACAATTGCACGGATACTTATGAAAACGTAAAGGTTTATGTATCTTCTTGTTTTCAGTAAATATTATAAATTTTATTAGTACAGATCAAATATATAAGAAGTTATGACTGTCATACGGACCAATTAGGCATGTCACTTTAGAAAAACTATCATTTCAGAAATAATGAAAACACACTGGGTATATTTGTTAGGTACCTTCTAGGGAGCTTATAGTGCAGGATAAGGCGAGTCGTGTGTCTTTCATTTCATTTTTGTAGCAATGCTATCGCTTTGAAGCTAAGCTCAGTTTTCTTGTGCTCATTATATGTAAGAAATGTAACAATTTTCTGGGTTATTAAAAAGTTAGAACTATAAAAAGCACCTCATCTTGTTCCTGACAAAAGTTCAACCCAGAAACTACTTCGAAAGGAGGTTCTGGTGCTACAATTTGGAAATGATTGTTTTCCTAATTGTTTTTTTCGGCCAGAAAGTGCAAAATGCGAAAAATCAGCTCTAAGATTTTAGGACATGCTATTTTATTTTAAGACCAAAAATAAATAAAGTGCCCTGCTCAATACGGGGAACCCTCCCCTTCAATTCGGACCTGTTCTGCGGCAATTGCGTCAAGCAGCTTTTGCTTTCTTTTCTTCAGCTTTAGAGCCATCCATCGCTCTTGTCTGCGCTCGCAGAGAGATAATAAATATTGATTTGGAAAACTCGTTTTCTTTCGGGGGGGGGGGGGGGCGAAAATCTCGATTTTAGCCCCGCATCCGACCTGATTTTTGCTTAGCTACGCAAAGCAGATTTACATACTGGTATCTATGTGACATCACGCTTCCTTGTAACATCACGGCTGCCTGCGACATCATAGATCTTGATAAATTGACGCGTGAAGTCTCGCAAACTAATATCAAAGAAATTAGTTCGCAAATATATGTCGCCTTAAAGCAAGAACTTTCAAGCGAGTTCTTTGTCACTACAGAGAAAAATTGCGTTTAGGGCTTCTCCTTCGAGTTCAGAAAATGATTTTAAGGGAAAATTACAGATAACATTTTAGATATAAAATCCTTGCTTTGAACGTATGCCTTGGAAGTGCCGAAGGGTTAACTCAGCAAGCAGCACTTCTCCTTATCGTCTTCTCCCTTCTCACAAAGATAATGTGGCTAGTTGATAAACCTACCGCGATTTCCAAAATGCCTTTAACGGTGTAGACTGTTGGGCCAGGTGGTGCATCATGTAGTGTCGTTGAATGGAAACACAGGGGAGAAGAAACGGATTAGGTTAGGGGCTTGGGCGAGTTGGCCGTGGTTCATAACGGCAGTGTTTGCGTAGCACACGAAAGTAGGAAAGGAAGGACAGAGACGAGTAAAAAATGCTCTCTTCACTCGTCTCTGTCCTTCCTTTTCTACTTTCGTGCGCTACGCAAACGCCGCCATTAGGAAGAAACGAAGTGGACAGGGCAGACTTCCTGTCCACTGAGCGTCTGTCCTGGCCACTTCGTTTCTTCCCGCCCGTATTTCCGCTCAATGACACTACATGGTGTCTTTAACTGGTCATATAAGCATAGTATGAAATATGAAATTTCTATTTTATTTATTTATGCTATACCTGAAGTATACAAGGGCTGAATAAACTGCATTTCCCGTCGTCTGCTCTGATCCCATCATGCGTAGTTTAAGATCGCGTGATTGCCAGCTTAGTGAGGCACTATAAGTAAAGCGCACCACACTTGAAATTTAGTCCATGTCGAATTGGTTGTTGTATTCTGTCAAAAGTATGTAGCTGCTTGCAAGCCCTAACAACTTCGCAAAAAGCCAGCGCCGCTTCCTGCCGGGTACACAAGTCTATCGACGATCCACCTGAGCCATTCTTTTGCGTGGGTTTGGATCTCCTTGGCCCTTTCCCCAAGTCCTGCTCCGGCAACAGGTGGATCGCTGTCGCTACTGATTACGCGACGCGCTATGCCATCATTCGGGCACTTCCCACGAGCTGCGCAACCGACGTCGCAGATTTCCTACTCCGGGATATCATTTTAGTACATGGCGCCCCGCGACAGCTCCTTACTGACCGCAGCCCCACTTTCCTCTGCCAAAACATCGCCGATATCCTACACTCATGTTCTGCTAAGCACAAACTGGCTACCTCCTATCACCCCCAGACCAACGGCCTTACTGAGCGACTTAATCGGACCATTACTGACATGCTATCGAAATACGTTTCAACCGACCACAAGGACTGGGATATGGCCCTCCCTTATGTCACGTTCGCCTATAATTCATCACGCCACGATACGGCTGAGTATCCCCCTTCTACTTACTATTCGGTCGTGACCCTGTATTACCACTGGACACTTCACTCCCCTTGACACAGGATTCGAGGACCGAGTATGCCCACGACGCCATCGCCCACGCTTACCATGCGCGCCAGCTTGCCCGTACTCGTCTGTTGGCATCGCAGGAATCTCAACGGCACGCTTACGACTGCCGCCATCGTGACACCTATTTTTCACCAGGCTCTCTCGCACTAATTTGGTCCCCTTGCCGCCGAGTGGGCCCTTCCGAGAAACTCCTTCCGTGCTACAGAGGCCCTTACCGTGTTCTGCGTCAAGTGACCAATGTCACTTACGAGATAATCCCCGAGACCTCCGTCATACCACCCGGTTCTACACCACCTGACGTCGTACATGTCTCTTGGCTTAAGCTTTACTATGCCCCCACCGACGGCCCCGTCTGAAGCACCGGGACGGTGCTGCCGGGACTCGTGTTACGGTGGCAAAAGAGAACAAGGTTGTCGACGTTGAAGATGACGAAGTGGCAACAGCCTCTCGGGATCCTCGGCTTCTGTCTATATACACCCTGTAAATGCACCGTGCAAATAGTTTTATACCTGTGACTGTATATATATATATATATATATATATATATATATATATAAAATACCATTAAAGCAGAAAAGAAAAGACGAACGTTCTGTCATATGCCTTTACTGACGTTTCGGCTAGAGGACCGGCCTTCGTCGGAATGATAGAGAGAGAGAGAGAAAACATTTATTCATCGTGGGTTTGGGCGACTTCCTCGCAGGGCGGAGTGAATTTCACTTCGACGAAGGCCGGTTCTCCGGCCGAAATGTCAGTAACAACATATGCCACAGCGTTCGTCTTTTTTTTTCTGTCATGAATGTGATAACCCTTCGTCTTTATATATATATATATATATATATATATATATATATATATATATATATATATATATATATATATATACAAAGTGGGTAATACGCATGTGGCACAGTGCGGACTGCCACCGGTGCGGCGCGAGACCCGAGCTCGGGCTGTTGATGCGAAGCGCTAGGACTCGTGATCTAGAGCTACCTGCGATCCCTCGAACGAGCTGCAATAAACCCCATTTCATTTGGTGGAGCTGCGGGGTAACCTTGAAAACTGGAACTCCGAAGCCGGACGCTACCGACTGCTGCGACCATGCCTGACGAAACCACCCAGGAAGATGCATCACAGCCTCCGACGGCCATCGTTTCCGCTGCATTGCGCCAGCGTGATCCTGCCATCTTTAGCGGCACCGATGATCATGACGTGGAGGATTGGTTGTCATCTTACGAACGGGTGAGCATAACAAGTGGCACGACGTCACCAAGTTGCACAACGTGCTGTTTTACTTAACCGGCGTCGCGAACCTCTGGTTCCGAAACCACGAACACGATTTCACAACGTGGAGCAGATTCAAGACAAGTTTCACACAACTGTTCGGGCGCCCCGCTGTGCGCAAGCTTCGCGCAGAACAACGGTTAAGTGGGCGCGCGCAACATCACGGTGAAACGTTCACAAGTTACATCGAAGATGTCATTGACCTGTGTAAGCGCGTGAATCCGTCAGTGGCGGAGCAAGACAAGATAAAACACATGATGAAAGGCATTGATGAGGACGCATTTCAAATGTTGTTAGCGAAGGATCCGCGTACCGTGGCCGAAGTTATCAATTTTTGCCAAACTTTTGACGAGCTACGTAAACAACGCATCTTAGCTCGGCGCTCACCACCTATGGAAAATTCGTTAGCAGCATTGGTTATTGGCGACAACCACACAACTTTGCTGACGCAAATAAAAGAAATTGTGCGCGAGGAGGTGGCGCGACAGCTCTCGATTTTGCCGACCACGGAGAAGCCTTATCAATATTTGGCTCCAGCGATCCGACAGGTAATTCAAGAACAAATGACCGAAGTTCTTCCACCTCCGTGTCAGCCGGCTCCCGTGGCCGCGCCTCTGACGTATGCCGAAGCCGTTGCACGGGCGCCTCGTCTGCCGGGATTCTCTCCTCTGCCTTCAGCGCCTCTCCAGCCGGTGTTCTCTCATCCGGTGTTCTCTCCCTTTTTCAGCGCACAGCAGCAAAGTACAAATCCTTGGCGCACTGCTGACAACCGCCCAATATGCTATGCCTGCGGTACACCGGGACATGTAGCGCTCTTCTGCCGCCGGCGCTTGCCGGCCTTCGTGGGCACCGCGCGACCACACAGCTCCGGCTTCCGACCATTCCGTATGCCTCAGCAACCACCACCGGAAGTCTACGCTGCTGATTACATACCAGCACCGCAGTCACAGCTCTACAGTATTCGTCGCTCGCCTTCCTCTCGTCGGCGCTCACTCTCACCCATGCGTCGTAGGCCCAGTGCCAGTACTACTGAGGCGGAAAACTGATTTCCTGAGGCACGAACTGCGTCATCTTCGGAACATCAAACTCCTCGTTCTTCCCGCGCTAACGTTATTGAAGTGTCCGTTGCTGGCATCAAATGTCTTGTGCTCGTCGATACAGGTGCTGCTGTATCCGTGATTAGTGAGAAACTTTGCCGTGAATTAAGGAAAGTGACCATGATGCCTTCGGTAGTATTGCTTAGAACAGCCAGTGCACAACAAGTTCAGCCAGTCGCTATATGCACTGCTAGGGTGCTGATTCGAGACATTTTGTATTCGATTGATTTCTTTGTGTTAACTTGTTGCTCCCACGATGTGATTCTCGGTAGGGATTTTCTGTCGCGCCATCACGCCGTAATTGACTGTGCGCGTGCTGAGGTTCAGTTCTCCGTTCTGTGCGATTTGCCATCTCACGACTTTCAAGTTCAGGATGTTACCAGGATCTGTGTAGCTCCAGATACTGACCTTCCCCCTCACAGCGCGGTATTTGTCCCTCTTTCATGCGCCTCGCTTGCCGAAGCGACGGTCATGTTTTAACCCGCTGCCGTCTTCATTCGCCGCCAGCCTATATTGTTGCCTTTCTCCCTCAACACGGTTCACCATGGGGCTGCAGAAATACTGATTTCTAACCCAAATTCGTACACTTTGGCTTTGCACTCTGGCGAGACTGTTGGTACCATCCAGACTGTGGACGCTGACGTTATTGTGCATTTCCCTGTTCCCGACGACGTGGATACTGCCAGCGTAAGAGCACTGGTACCCCATGTGCCATCTAACCGAGTATCACCGGATGTTTTTTGTCGCTCTATTGCCTATGACTTCGAGCCGACACAACGTGAGCAGCTGATAACTCTTATAAATGGTTTTCACGCCTCTTTTGACTGGAACCAAGCATCATTAGGCCGCACAAGTACCGTCTCTCACCACATTGATACGGGATATCACGCACCATTACGCCAGCGTCCGTACCGCGTGTCATCCGCCGAGCGTCGTGTCATCTCCGAGAAATTTGAAGACATGCTTGAACGTGGTGTTATCAAGCCATCCTGCAGCCCTTGGTCGTCTCCTGTAGTACTCATTAAGAAAAAAGTTGGCTCGATTCCTTTCTGTGTGGACTATCGTCACCGCAACAAGATTACACGAAAAGATGTCTATCCTCTACCGCGCCTAGATGACGCCCTGGATTGTCTTCATGGTGCCGAATTCTTTTCTTCTTTGGATTTGCGATCGGGATATTGGCAAGTGCCAGTGGATGAATCCGACCGCTCGAAAACAGCTTTCATTACGCCGGCTGGCCTGTTTGAGTTTACAGTAATGCCATTCGGCCTCTGCAATGCACCCCCGACATTCGAATGGATGATGGACAATATTCTACGGGGGCTCAAATTGAAGACGTGCTTGTGTTATTTAGACGACGTGGTAGTTTTCTCCCCTGATTTCACCACTCACCTCTCTCGTCTACGCGAAGTCCTTACTTGCCTTACTACCGCCGGCCTTCAACTTAACTTGAAAAAAGGGCCACTTCGGAGCCCGCCAGCTGACGATACTTGGCCATGTCGTGTCCAAAGACGGCGTCCTTCCGGACCCTGACAAACTTCGTGCTGTCGCAGAATTTTCGCGGCCCACTACAGTGAAAGAGCTCCGAAGTTTTGTCGGTCTTTGCTCTTATTTTCGATGCTTTGTGCGCAATTCTGCCTGCATCATCGCTCCCCTGACGAAGCTCCTGGCTGGCCCTGGTGACCTTCGCGACTGGACTCCGGCATGGGACCAAGCCTTCACCACTTTGCGTCGTCTGCTTACCTCACCGCCTGTTCTACGCCACTACGACCCGAATGCACCGACCGAAGGTGATACGGACGCCAGCGGCGTTGGTCTTGGAGTCGCCCTTGCGCAACGCAAGCCTGGCTTTCCGAAATATGTGGTTGCATATGCGAGTCGTGCCCTCACGAAGGCGGAAACCAATTATTCTGTCACAGAAAAGGAATGTTCGGCTATAGTTTGGGCCTTAAACAAATTTCGCCCTTACTTGTATGGCCATCCGTGCGACGTTGTGACAGACCACCACGCGCTCTGCTGGCTTGCGTCACTGAAAGACCCGTCGGGGCGTCTTGGACGTTGGGCTCTTCGGCTCCAAGAATTTGACATTCGCGTCATTTATCGATCTGGGCGCCAACATTCTGATGCAGAAGCGCTCTCCCGTTCGCCCATGCGATCCGACGAAACGCCACCTTCATCCATAGAGTGCTCGGTTGCTACGCTTGCTGTTACTGACATGCCGTCTGAACAGAGAAAAGATCCGTGGATTGTGTCTCTCATTGACATTCTTAGCAGTTCTTCAACGTCTACATGCCCTCGAGCCCTTCGTCGCCAAGCCACCCACTTCGTGCTACGGGACGCCATCTTGTGCCGCCAAAACTATCAGCCAGACGGTCGCAAATGGCTGCTAGTCATCCCTCGCGATTTGCGTTCCGACGTATGCACGTATTTCCATGCAGACCCACAACAAGCTCCTGCTGGCGTCCTCAAAATCTACGAGCGGCTCCGTCAGCGGTCGTACTGGCGCGGCATGTATTCTTATGTCCGAAAATACATTCGGTCATGCGCAGCCTGTCAGCGACGCAAGACATCTCATCCGACAGGCCCTCTGCAACCTTTACCGTGTCCTGCACGTCCTTTTGATCGGGTTGGCATTGACCTTTATGGGCCTCTTCCATGCAGTGCCAACGGAAATCGTTGGATAATTGTCGCAGTGGACCACCTCACAATATATGCTGAAACTGCTGCACTTGCTTCGGCTGCTGCTTGCGACGTCGCCGCATTCATCTTACGGCATTTCGCCTTACGGCACGGCGCACCGCGAGAACTGCTCAATGACCGAGGCTGTGTCTTCTTGTCCGAAGTTATTAATGAGCTACTCGCCACGTGCCGCACTATTCACCGCACCGCTACGGCGTATCACCCACAGAATAACGGTCTAACGGAACGATTCAACCGCACTCTTGGGGACATGCTCACCATGTACGTTGCGTCTGATCATTCCAACTGGGACGATGTCCTCCCTTTTGTGACGTACGCATACAATACCGCCGTTCAGGCTACCACAGGCTTCTCACCATTTTTCCTTCTTTATGGACGTGAACCATCCACTACCCTCGACACCGTGCTACCATATCACCCGGATGCCTCTCAATTCACCCCTCTTTCCGAAGTTGCTCGCCATGCTGAAGAGTGCCGCCAACTGGCTTGCTCGTTCACGTCGGATACCCAAGGAATCCACAAAGATCGCCACGACAACAATCAGCCCACACAGTCCTTCGCCGTGGACTCTCACGTCTGGCTTCGGCTGCCCTTCCAAGCTCCAGGCCTTAGCCCAAAGCTTGCTCCGAAATATCAAGGTCCGTACCGGATCGTCGCGTGTACTTCGCCTGTGAATTATGTGGTCGAACCGGTGGCGCCACCTTCGGATAAACGCCGCCGTGGCCTCGAGACCGTTCACGTCAGCCGCCTGAAGCCGTACCGCGACCCCCTTATCCTATCATCACTTTAGGTCGCCAGGATGGCTCCTCTTCGCCGCGGGGGAACTTGTAGTGGGTAATATTGTCACGTGGTGGTGACGTTGAAGAACACACTAGCAAATACTGTGAAAGACAAAACTAACTTTTATTGGGCGAATCTGTGCCCACAAAAACAGGCTACACTTATAGCACAACGATAGCGGCGAACACGGTCGGCGATCGTCGAAAATCTGGTCAGCGGGTCAAGCGCGTCGGCTTTTATACAGCAGTCGTCGAATGTTCCAGACTAATCGTTCGGGCCGGCGTGCCTTCCACAAAGTGCTACACCATTCGCGTCACGCGATGAAATCCGATAACACAAGGTTCGGCGACAACAGACAGTCGGGTAGAAGCATCGATAACTTTCCAGGAACTTCGATACATGCAGGCGCGTCCCGCGCTGTGCGATTACGTTTGTTAAGCGGCGAAACGTGGTCGCCCGATAAAGATAAGTACACGTGTCAATATGCATGTGGCACAGTGCCGACTGCCACCGCTGCGGCGCGAGACCCAAGCTCGGGCTGTTGATGCAAAGCGCTAGGACTCGTGATCTAGAGCAACCTGCGATCCCTCGAACGAGCTGCAATAAACCCCATTTCAATATATATATATATATATATATATATATATATATATATATATATATATATATCGTAACATTGAGATACATCTTCCCCAAAAACTTCCAAACTTTGCAAATGTAAGTTATAAAACTGACTTCACGTTCATTACTCCAGGAGATAAAATTGACCTGCCTATCTGATTTATCCTCATTGACAACACTGTGACGCAGTGAGCCGTAAAGCCGATTGTACGAGATGGTAAATGTTTGAGCCTCCATCAGAAGCACAACCTCTTGTGTCCTCCGAGTTGAAATTAATTGTCAGAAGATCATTTGTAAAACTTCTCAGCTGGCACAATAACTATTGCCCTTATCTCTACTGAACATTAGACTGGACTAGGTGCGTGTGAGAAGCGACTGCGTGTTCCTGGACGATAGGCTGCCCCAACCATGGCACGTCGGCCATGTCGTCAAACTGCCCTTCGGACAGAGTGCTATCGCCGTACCGAGTGAACGACCCCGCAGCAGGGCTATAGAGAGAGAGGCACGAACTTGTCCAAATCCCTCGGCTCCGTAGGACGGCGCACATATATGGCTTCCCAGGCGGCTTGAAAAACACGGTGCTCCCGTCGAGCGCGCGGTGAATGACGCGCGCTGTTCAGTGGCGAGCAACGAGTCGGCATCCCCTGTCGATGCATCGGTGGGTTCGGGAGTGGCTGGCGTGTGCGGAGAACTTGATAACAACACTGCCCTGTTCCGCTTTCTCCGGCCGCTTAAGTACGTAGTTGGACCTAATTTCGAATCCACCATCTCTTCTTATTACTTTTCCTGACTTAAAATCCCTGTCGCTGTTCGTCGATCAATCAGCACCGCAATATGGTTTTGCGCGAACGCTCGGTCTGCTTGGCATGCGGTGATTTATTATTCAATTTAATAACTTTTGTGTTTACGTTGGCTTTCCCTATGTCTTCTCTAACGAATCGATCACAATGTAGCGCGAATGCTAGAGCTTCTTCAACACAAAATGAAACATAAGTGGCCGTCATTAGCCATCTGGTAACCCCACGTGCGCTTTCCGTCGGCGTATTCCCTAGCAGTTGCAATGAATGCTCGTAGGTCTCGTCGCCACATATATTGTTTCTGCCTAATAATTTTTCATAATTCTTTGCATCAAGAACGTGGCGGTACATCAGACGATAGCGACGCCTGTACTTGTTTATCTTTCTCGGGTGACCGCTTTTTCACCATCTCACAAAGTTTAAACGTTATCGCGCTGAGTGCAGGACGCGCCTGCATGTATCGGAACTTTCTCGAATGTTAGCCATGGTTTTATTCGTTGTCTGTTGTCACCGAACGTTGTGTAATCTGGGGCGCTATAACGTAAAAATATTCCAAACTTTTCTATTCCAATTCTGCTATGAGCCCTCCACGATTGGTCAAGAACTTTTTTTGACCACCCCTACTTCACCTGTCTGTCACGCGACGTCACGAAAACCGCGATACCTCCCCATCTGATATTATGTGTACACACTGATTATGCGTGATTTGATAGAAAAAGGAAAAACTGTTATTTCTGATACACCTCTTCGCCATTAGCCCCTGGCTATTGGTCAAAAGTTTTCGGGCTGCACCCACTTCACCTGCCTGTCACGCGACGCCACAAAACCGCGAAAACTCACCCCGTCAAAGTGACGTGTACGCATTAAAGATGCATTAATATGCCGAACAAAACTGAATTTTTTTTCTGAATAGCCGCAGGCTGCCCCCTTCCGAAAGCAATAAAGAATGGCTGCCGCTGATCGCTCAGGCGCTGGCTACTCGCACCTGCCGGAGAGCATGGGTGTATTTGCGTATAATAAAACTTCTGACATGCCCGTGTAACGCTTTCGAGCACTTTCGACATGTTTACCACCTCCTTCTGCCAACACTTCTTTGCTGAGGATCCGTTTTAGCGTCGTTCTTAACCTTTCGTTGCATGCCACCGCGATTTTCGACCAGCCACCGCAAGTTAACTAAGGGAAAGCCGACCAATCGCAGACGCCAGCACCACCCTCTTCATCCGGTTATCGATTTTCAGTGCACTGGCTCTGCCCCGTCGAATACCTCTCCACTTGAGCGTTCTCCTCGCCTCTTGTCAGCCAATGAGATACGAGAAGCCGCTCAGTGTAGGCAATGTTATTCGTTTTTCAAGCAAACAAAAGTGAGCTCCTATGAACGAGGAGAGCGTTTTATTGTTGTGTTCAGACAACCCTGCCGCTGACCGCCCGATGCTTGCGTCGGTGGTTACGCTAATTTGACGTCAGGAGATTGGAATAGAAACATATTGGAATAGTTTTACGTTATAGTGCCCCTGATTGTATGCGCGACGCGAATTGTGCAGTACTTTCTGGAAGACACGCGGGCACCAGTGATTATTCTAGAACCTGCGATGACTCATGTATGAAAGCCGACGCGCTTGCCCCGCAGATCAGATTTCGGCAATCGCCGACTGTGTTCGGTGCTATTGGTGTGCTTTGAGTGTAAATTGCTTTTGTGGGCACAGGTGGGGCCAATAAAAAGTTAGTTTCGTCATTCACAGTCTTGCGACTGTTTTCTTCATCGTCACTGCAACGTGACACCTGGTGCAGGTGCTTTTGCGTTTTGTACCCGAAACCCCCGTCAAGCCCACACACCGATAACAACACCAGCCAGAGTTTCGTCCTCAAACCGGTGTCCGGGCGGATCGACTGCTGAGCGAAACCTTCCTAATAAACAAAAGCTCTGTTTTGGTGCCAGGCTGTACTACACCTCCTGTACTCAAAACAAATGTAAAACCTTTCAAGCACGAAAGCACAGACCCCCCAGTACTTTGTCGACCGCACGCGTATACGTTTGCGGCTACATCGTCTCCATCTGGCTATACCGTGTTGCGAAGGTCAGGCCTGCTACGACTATTCTGTTTACATGTCGTTAGTGGTCGCCTCTGGGTGCATATTAAGTAGTTCTAGCCTACAGGGACGTGCATATTATGCCTAAAATCTTCGAAAAAGGTTTTTGCACTTACCGCTCCACCTCTCTTGCTAAAATTTTATAGAATTATCGCATTTTGCAGTGCACGTCATTCAATGTAACACGTGACATAGATACTTTCCTAGCTTTTAAGAAAAAAGGAGTTGCCTTCGTTTCAAACTGTTTCACATTGTAGTTGCGCAAAGCATGGCAAGGTGTGGCTACCAGCTTTGCTGCTACCGTTTATGGATCCTGTAACTCGGTAAACTGCATCCGATAAGTTGTTTGCGGACTAGCTAAAACTCTCAACTTCTAACCCCAGAGTTATTTAGGAGACAAACAACGAAACACAGCCTTCGATGACGCGTACACAACATAGAGAGTAGACAACCAAACCCGCTGGGGCTAGCAACAGAGTTTAATGAAACACTTGCGTCGAAAAGAAAAGAAAATCAACACGCGCATGCGCCATACAAAACCAGGCAGTCATAAAGACATAAAAAGCATTGGTGAGTAACACATTCTACAGGTGGCTATTTTCCAAAAAAGCCACTTCTTGGCGAGATAGCGATAAGGAGGGTGCGCTCACGCACTGATTGTGACCGTGTTTTTGGATTTGGTAAGCTTCAGTGACCTCTCTCGCATTTCGTGGCTCCCCTACCTATCTTCATAAATTTTCCATGTCGTTTGTTTTTGAGGGCTTGAGCGATGAAATTAAGAAATTCGCGGGCGCGAGTTGGAATCGGTTGGCGCAGAAACACGGGTAATTGGAAATTGCAGGGAGAGGCGTTCTTCCTGCAGTGGACATAAAACAGGATGATGATGATGGTGATGATGATGATGATGATGATAATGATGATGATGAACCGGATTGCAGAGGCAACTTCCGCAGTGATCAGGCAAGTTCGCCTTTCCACCTGACGTCACAGACGTTTTATTTTCTTTTAAGCGAACATTAACACAGCGTCCCGTCTGTCCGATGTACTACACTCTACCAGACGAAAACGGTATGCGATAAGCAACATTGGTTTCTTTTCTAAACCAGCTCAGTTTAGTTTCGACTACCACCTTCAAAATGTTATCAGGGAAGCCAGCCGCCTTTAGACGCTGGATCTGATCATCAAAACTTTGCTGCGTTGAATGGTGGCAGCTTTTCTTGAGGGCATTATTAAAACACAGTGCTGCTATCCCTCGCTTCGCTAATTTTGAATGTGATGACTCAAATGGTAGAAGCTGTATATTAGTGCGGGGGGCATACTCCCAGTAAACGTGTCCGGTGTTAGAAAAAAATCAATCGCAAGTCCAAAAACCTTATTGCAATCTCTCAAGCCAGTTCCTTGGTGAAATTTAGAGCTTTGCTGCGTGCCTTGAATGAGCTAAGAATGTCACATGATACCATATTGTCACGTGGTAGTGACGGTAAAGAACACCGTAGCAATACTGTGCATACTTGATGAAAAAAGAGCGCTACGAAGACAAGGACGAAAGAACAACATGTACGACAGACAAGGCGCCTTGTCTGTCGTACATGTTGTTCTTTCGTCCTTGTCTTCGTAGCGCTCTTTTTTCATCAAGTATGCTCAACCAACTCGCCCACATCAAGCTTCCAATACTGCGCAATACGAAATTAACTTTCATTGGGCGAACCTGTGCCCACAAAAACAGGCTACCCTTAAAGCACTACGATAGCGGCGAACAGAGTCGGCGATCGTCGAAATCGGATCTGCAGGTCAAGTGCGTGGGCTTTTATACATCAATCATTGAAGGTTCCAAAGTGATCGCTGGTGCCCGCGTGTCTTCCAGAAAGTTCTACACCGTTCGCCTCGCGGGATGAAATCAGATTACACAAGGTTCGGTGAGAACAGACAGCGGATAGAACCATCCGTAACTTTTGAGAAACTTCCGATACTGCAGGTGCGTCCTGCGCTGAGAGATAACATTTATTAGGCGGTGAAACGTGGACACCCGATAAACAATGGCACGTGTCAATATCTAGGCCCGCGGGGTGCTTCAGTTTTAACAAAATTAAAAAATCATCAACATACCTGAAGACTGCCACCCTATCGTCAACTAACGAGCAACTTGAAGCATAGTGAAATTTAGAAAGAAAAATTTTGCACAATACGGGTGCCACGTCGGACCCAATACAATATTTGTTCTTTTGCACATACAAAATTTCCTCAAGTTCAATGAACGTCGGTGACAAGGTTAAAGTACATGACAAGTGCATGGCTAAAAGCTGCCGGAACGAGTCGACAGAGACGCCACAGGCAGTGGCGTAGCCAGAAATTTTGTTCGGGGAGGAGGGGGGGGGGGCACGTTGCAGTTCTGTCTCCTCCTTATAGCATTTGTCGAGGAATCAGATACATTAATAATAACTGCATTGCCGTTGCCACAGATGCTGCAAACAAATTCTTGAACGCTATGCACTGTCATGACAAGTAAAATATGTATTTTTTTCATAAAAGAAGATACGAGTATGTCTCAAAAATTCCGTCCGCAATAACTGATATCAATGCTTACATGTTTTCTGTCTATTTAATAAGAAATCAACGCACGAAATTAATAACTATATCAGTTGGAAACCAGCAAAGCAGCGCATGCTGCTGATATGAAAACTCTAAAGGCCATGAAATGAACAAGTTGAGGACAAATATTTTAATGCAACTTTGTTAACCTTCCTGCCTTTCTCTCATTTTCATAATATATATATATATATCTGTCATTCAGGGGCCTTGTTTACATTTTTGTACATATGGAACGGCCAGGGAAAGATCTTGATGACGCTGTGCTTCGTTACAGTGTATTGCGCAGGAGCGGGCTGAAACCGGTCGGGTTTTGTGAGTAATTTCACCGAAAATATAGTCGCAACAGAGCGTAGATATACAAAGAAGTTCTGCAAAATATAAAAGGGCGAGTGAAATGAAAGTGAACCCATGCGAATATATGACAAACGGGGTAACGGGGTAAAAAAGGTGGGCTCGGTCGCTGTGCCACGATGCACTCATCTAAGCCGTTCGCCTTCGCTGCGCAGGTGTCTGCCCGTCTAATCATCCGGATACTCATCCTGGCCCTGGTTCCCGCCGCTTCTGATGCCACGGCCCTCAGCGAACCACTTCGCTGCGAGTGGCCCGCCAGCCCTTGTCTGCTGTCTGCTACTACAGATAGCCCGGCAGCGCCACCGCTGCCGTGCCTCAACTGCCCCTGGATTCACGCACCGTCATCGACAACAACCGAGGAGCCATCTATAAAAGACCATCACCAACGCGCGGCACTCTGTGGGCTCGGTCGCTGTGCCACGATGCACTCATCTAAGCCGTTCGCCTTCGCTGCGCAGGTGTCTGCCCGTCTAATCATCCGGATACTCATCCTGGCCCTGGTTCCCGCCGCTTCTGATGCCACGGCCCTCAGCGAACCACTTCGCTGCGAGTGGCCCGCCAGCCCTTGTCTGCTGTCTGCTACTACAGATAGCCCGGCAGCGCCACCGCTGCCGTGCCTCAACTGCCCCTGGATTCACGCACCGTCATCGACAACAACCGAGGAGCCATCTATAAAAGACCATCACCAACGCGCGGCACTCTGTGGGCTCGGTCGCTGTGCCACGATGCACTCATCTAAGCCGTTCGCCTTCGCTGCGCAGGTGTCTGCCCGTCTAATCATCCGGATACTCATCCTGGCCCTGGTTCCCGCCGCTTCTGATGCCACGGCCCTCAGCGAACCACTTCGCTGCGAGTGGCCCGCCAGCCCTTGTCTGCTGTCTGCTACTACAGATAGCCCGGCAGCGCCACCGCTGCCGTGCCTCAACTGCCCCTGGATTCACGCACCGTCATCGACAACAACCGAGGAGCCATCTATAAAAGACCATCACCAACGCGCGGCACTCTGTGGGCTCGGTCGCTGTGCCACGATGCACTCATCTAAGCCGTTCGCCTTCGCTGCGCAGGTGTCTGCCCGTCTAATCATCCGGATACTCATCCTGGCCCTGGTTCCCGCCGCTTCTGATGCCACGGCCCTCAGCGAACCACTTCGCTGCGAGTGGCCCGCCAGCCCTTGTCTGCTGTCTGCTACTACAGATAGCCCGGCAGCGCCACCGCTGCCGTGCCTCAACTGCCCCTGGATTCACGCACCGTCATCGACAACAACCGAGGAGCCATCTATAAAAGACCATCACCAACGCGCGGCACTCTGTGGGCTCGGTCGCTGTGCCACGATGCACTCATCTAAGCCGTTCGCCTTCGCTGCGCAGGTCAGTAATCAGTATTGTCTTTTCACAAAAAAATCAAGTAACTACTGTCTTCTGCAGCTACCGAGCCCACAGTGCTGCCTTTCGATTGTTGTTGAATGTTATGATGTATTACGTACCTTGTTGCTGTTGGCTGGTGATATCGAGTCAAACCCAGGTCCCGACACTGTACTCGCAGAACTAAAGAAGCTGTCTACTGGTCAGTCACAACTACTCGCCGAGGTTCAAGGCCTTAGAAACCAACTAACAACTACTGAACAGGCTATATCTGACCTCAGTAACAGATTATCCAACCTAGAAACTCGCTATCAAGACCTGGTAACACTACGCACCGACATGGATGCGATCTGCACTAACACCACCCAAACAGCCAAAGATATCAAAGGAATAGAAGCCCGCCTGGATGACGCCGAAAATCGCTCGCGACGAAACAATTTAATTTTCTATAATATCACAGATAACAATGCATCGGAAAACTACGCCCAATCTGAAGAAACTGTCCTACGCCTCTGCCGTGATCACTTAGGTCTAACCATTGACCCAAAAGAAATTGAACGGGCTCACCGTCTTGGGCGCCATTCTTCTGGGCGCTCCCGCCCAATTATAGTCAAACTGACATTTTTTAAAACCAAACAGCTAATTCTTTCAAATGGCCGTAAGTTAAAAGGGACTGATTACAGCGTCGGGGAGGATTTTTCACGCCCTGTCCGAGATGCGCGAAAGCATCTAGTTAGATTTGCCAAAACTAAAAACACAAAATTTTCCTTGCGCTACAAAACATTATTCATCGGTCCGAAACAGTACGCATTCGACGAATCATCGCAGACAGTAAAAGAAATCTCATAGCATACGGTTCATCGTCGTGTAACTAAACTTCCTGGTAGCAGCCCTCGTGGTAAATTTCCTAATCTTTCTTTTTCTATTATTTTCACAAACATACGCAGTTTCCTCCCCAAACGTGAACACATCTGTAATCTTGTTTCATCATCTTCCAGCAACATACTTGTACTAACTGAAACGTGGCTAACAGATGACATCACTGATACGGAAGTTCTTGCCAATCTACCTAATTTTAAAGTTTTCCGCAAGGACCGCAGGGGCTCCAGAGGAGGAGGTGTTCTCATTGCCACTAACCAACAATTGCCTTGTTCTGTTATTAATATCCAATCAGAACTTGAAATACTATGGGTAATCTGCCGTTCCGCACCTCAAACCGTCATACTAGGTGTCTGCTACAGACCCCCCTACAGCTATCCACAATTTTCTTATTACCTAAATGATAGCCTAAATCAACTTACTACTACACATCCCAACGCGCGCATTCTTCTTTTTGGCGATTTTAACTTCCCGTCTATTGACTGGCAGAACTTCACACCAACAAGCAATGAAGAAATAACTAACTTCCTTGACGTCTGTCTAAATTTTAATCTCACCCAATTAGTAAAAGAACCTACACGCGTCGTACGTGATTCGTCAAACATCTTGGACCTTATACTAACTAATCACCCTGAAAGTTTAGCGAATCTTACTTATCTCCGCGAAGTTAGCGACCACAAAATTATACATGCTACTTTCACCTTCATCGCGGAATCGCGCCAAACGTTCCACAAAACAATTCGCCTTTATGACAAAGGCAATTACAATGAAATGAACAACCAATTGCTTGCTTTTTTTCCAGAATTCGAAAGAGACTTTCATGACCGATCAATTGAGGACAACTGGCTTACGTTTAAAACCAAGCTTGCAGAACTAACATCCAAATTCATTCCCACCATTACATTTCGTGCCAATCATAATAAACCATGGTTCACAAAGTCCTTAAAAATGCTCGAGAACAAGAAAAAACGACTTTTCCGTGCAGCAAAACTAAACCCAAGCGAATGCGCATGGAATAAATACTACGAGGCCGAGTCAACGTATTTGCGGTCCATTTCTAATGCCAAACATGCATTTTTTTCATACTGACCTGCCGAAGATCCTAAGCAATAATCCCAGAAAGTTCTGGCAAGTTCTAAACCCTGATTATGCGCCTATCATCACACTTACCGACACGGATGGCGAGGAAGTGAGCGACGTTGAGTGTGCAAATATATTTAACACTGCATTTTCATCTGTCTTCACAAACGAAACTGATATGCCAACATTTGTCCCAACTTCCCAACCAAGATCGCTCATGCCACCAGTCACATTCGCTGCACACGGCATCGCCGGTATCATTGAAAATATTAAGATGTCATCTTCTGCAGGTACTGACGAAATCACCAGCAAACTCTTAAAAAACATACGTCATGCTTCTTCAGAGTACTTATCATTACTGTTCACACAATCACTCTCCACAGGTAGCATACCCAGCGATTGGAAGGTGGGGAAGGTCGTTCCGGTCTTCAAATCAGGTAACAAAGAATCGCCCCTTAATTATCGGCCCATCTCTTTAACAAGTGTGCCATGCAAAATCATGGAACATGTAATCTATTCTTGCATAATGAACTTTCTCGACTCTATTAATTTCTTTCATCCTTCTCAACACGGCTTCCGTAAAAACCTATCTTGTGAAACGCAATTAGCTATTTTTGTCCATGACCTGCACATGGCCCTTGATTCTAACCTTCAAACTGACTCAATCTTCCTAGATTTCGCGAAAGCCTTCGACAAGGTTCCCCACGAGCGCTTGATACTAAAACTTTCTTGGTTAAATTTGCATCATAACATACTGCCGTGGATAAAAGAATTTCTGGCAAACCGTACCCAATTTGTTCACGTTAATAATCAAACCTCTAGGTCTCTTGCAGTAACATCAGGCGTCCCGCAAGGATCAGTTCTTGGTCCCCTTCTATTTTTAATATATATTAACGACCTACCAACACAGGTCTCCTGTAACATTCGCATCTTTGCCGATGACTGTGTTATCTATCGCACAATCAGTAACCCCTCTGATCAACTAACTCTTCAAAGAGATTTAACTTGCGTCCAGGACTGGTGTAACCAATGGCTCATGGAACTAAACCCCGATAAATGCAAACTCATGTCATTTCATCGAAAACGTAATCCTCTCCTGTTCCCTTATACAATCTCGCACGTCACGATAGCATTAACACAGTCTTACTAATACCTAGGCGTAACGTTGTCTAACGATCTAACCTGGAACGCCCATGTCACTAGAGTGATATCATCTGCTAACAGAAGCCTTGGTTTCCTAAAACGTCATCTACGTCTAGCGCCACCAAACCTAAGATTGCTTGCATACAAGTCACTCGTACGCTCTAAGCTGGAATATGCCTCTGCCATCTGGAGCCCTAACCAAAAATATCTAACAAACTGTCTAGAATCAGTGCAGAATCGTGCCACAAGATTCATCCATTCATGCTATTCATATAATGTCAGTATATCATCGTTAAAAGCAGAAACCGGCTTAACAAGCCTGACTTGTCGGCGTCGTATCGCTACTATGTACTTATTTCATCGGTGTTTTTACAGCTCACTTCATCATCCACCCTACATCAGCCCTCCTGCACGCATTTCTCTCCGCATTGGTCATCCCTTTCAAGTCGCCCGTCCACGTACGCACACTACCACGTTTGCCACATCATTCTTCCCACGTTCAGCCTCGGACTGGAACGGCCTTCCACACGACATCGCCGCAATCACCTGCCCATCGACGTTTTTGAACTGTATAATTAACATATTTACCAGCGAGCAAACTTGTACCTAAACATATTTCCCTTGTGTATATAATTTATTTTAATAGCTACCCACCCCTTATGTAATACCCCCAATCCTGGGGGCCTTTAAGGTAATAAAGTGAAGTGAAGTGAAGTAGTCTCCATAAGCAGACGACGTCGCTTTCGTGGACGCGTGGACGCCGCCGCCTACCGATGCAGCCAAGCCTTCGACGCGGTAGCGGTCTCGTCCTCGCAGCGGACACTAAACGCCGCCACGGTTCTCACACGTGACCCCGAAGTGACGGATCAAGTGGCCGTAGCCGTGGCAATGCTCGACGACAAGCGAAAAATAATATTCAGCGACTCGAGACTGGCCATCAAAGCGTTCCAGAGAGGAGTCGTCGCCGACCAGGCGTTACACGTCCTCCACGGCGCTGATCCGAGCACCCTCAAGCACCACACCACCATCTGGTTTCCCGCCCCCCTGGGCCAGATCCCGGGCGCCCCGACCAACCTCAACGAGACAGCCCACGACGCTGTGCGCGAGCGCCACCTCCGGGCAACCGCTTGTCGATAAGTTGGTGGCGAACCCGGACGCCCCAGTAACGTACAATGAAATCACTAAACACTTTTACTTGGGACGACGTCTCTTTCCGCCCCCGCACCCCAAACTAAACAGGCCGCAGGCGCTAACAATACGCTTGTTACAAACACGTACCTATCCTAACCAGTGGCGTAGCTAGGTCGTATGGTACCCGGGGCCCATAGGTCTTCTGTCACTACACCGCCGCCCCGAGGTGTAGTAAGGAAGGCGACGCTATCGAAAATTTCCAGGGAAGGGGGGAAGAGATTATGTTTCAGCACCAGCGTAGCCGCCTTGGATACCACGCATGCCCCTCCCCACATACCCCCCAATTCGCTTTCGTTGACGGAGATCGCGAGTGCAGGTATGCACGCTGTTTTATTTTCTGCACCAAATAACACAGGGTGCGTTAATAACTTGTGATAAGCGCATTTGCACATTTACTGTCAGACTGTAAGGTTTGGCGGCCAATGCAGATGCGGGATCTTGGAAAATATTTCTCGCAAGCAAAGTAAGAAAAAAAAAAATTACCGAAGATTATGTTACTTCCTAATGCGAAATTTGAGCGCAGCAAATAAGCTGTTTCACCTTTTCGATAGATTGAGGCAAAGAAATCGAGCAACACATGTATGCGCTATCACAGAATTTTTTTTTATATTTCCCGTACTCCTGGATCATCTCGACGGCGGCGACGGTAAGCTTCTGCTTCGGCGGCACGCACCTCTGGATTCTGACGGCGACGGCGCTGGGCCTCTGCTCTGCAGCTCGTTTAGCAGCAGCAGCAGCAGCAGCAGACGGAGGACTTCCATCGGTCGTCTCGCTCATGGCTCAGAAAGAACTGGCAGATAATTTCGCAGTGGCGAACGGCAGCGGCAATTTCGGCTCGGGCGGTGCACATATACAGATCCGCCGCCACCGATCTGGCTCTCTGATTGCCACCGCACAGGGCGAACGGCAGCGGCAATTTCGGCTCGGGCGGTGCACATATACAGATCCGCCGCCACCGATCTGGCTCTCTGATTGCCACCGCACAGGGGTTGCATTGGAGGAGGAGCGAAGAAAGGAATTAAGTTCGAGCCGGCGCTTTGACAACCGGAGACTCGCAGGAAGAGGGGGGAGGGGGGCGGCGTGTACACCCAGCGGCAAACGATGGGGGCAGAAGCGCGCGCAGCAAGCGGACAACACGATAAAGGGAGCAGGGAAGAGATAGCAGCGACTGACTGATGCCGCTGACGCCGATACAGGGGGGGGGGGACCCTTTCCTCCTCTTTCTGCATGGCGGCGACGGTGTTCTATGCAGTCACGTTATCTTGACTCTCTAGCGGCGTCAGCGGCATCCAGCGGTATCAGTCGGTCGCTGCTAGCGCTGGGGGGATGAAAGGGGGGCGGAGCTGGTTACGAGGCCGCCGACGACGCGAAACCCAGGAACGGACGCCAAAGAGCTGCGCTCTAAAATATTTTAATAAGGTTTTAATTAGCGAATTTAGAGGTAATATTGCATTTGCAAAATTGAAGCCCGACATTCATATGTTGGCCCAACAACAGCTTCACAAAAATCGTCGTAGCAACTGCGGCGTGCAGTATTTTGATTGCGGGCTGCCCTGAACCAAAACGAAAAATTAAATAGCGTGTCAGTGACGGTGATCGCCCTGCCCTATTAGAAAACGCCACCTGCTTCCTTGCTGCGCCGGCACCAATGCTATGACAATTACGAGTTCTCCTCAGTCTGATCCACAAAGCCTTTCTTTATTTGCTGCTACCCGCCGTGGTTGCTCAGTGGCTATGGTGTTAGGCTGATGAGCACAAGGTCGTGGGATCGAATCCCTGCCACGGCGGCCGCATTTCGATAGGGGCGAAATGCGAAAACACCAGTGTACTTAGATTTAGGTACACATTAAAGAACCCCAGGTGGTCTAAATTTCCGGAGTCCTCCACTACGGCGTGCCTCATAATCAAAAAGTGGTTTTGGCACGTAAAACCCCATAATTTATTTGCTGCTATTCGCAAACGTGATTACCCGAGATGTGGTGCCGCCAGAAGGTTTTGAACGGAATAGAGCACGTTTCTAGATGATTGCTGGCGTCATCAGGCAAAGAGAGAGAGAGAGGGGATTTCGTTTAGAGATGTTTTTGTTTAGTTACTATAACTTTGAGTCCTCAATTCCCGAATTGCAATGTTTCCTCTTAATGCCCAATTAAACAGTTATTTAAGAAATCCTAATTTAAGATAGCGCGGACTTAAGGTAGCTACGCATGAGCGCACCGCACATGAAACGTTCCGCTAAGGTGAGTAGTTTACCGACCACTTAGCGAATTAAATTTTTTTAGCCTGAACATTCGTTCAGTAATTACATAAGATCTTGATAAAGCTGCAGCCGACATATTTGCTACACTGCACATCTGGTACATCGGGTACGTGAGCTCTGGCTGCTGGATAATAATAATATTTGGGGTTTTACGTGCCAAAACCACTTTCTGATTATGAGGCACGCCGTAGTGGAGGACTCCGGAAATTTTGACCACCTGGGGTTCTTTAACGTGCACCTAAATCTAAGCACACGGGTGTTTTCGCATTTCGCCCCCATCGAAATGCGGCCGCCGTGGCCGGGATTCGATCCCGCGACCTCGTGCTCAGCAACCCAACACCATAGCCACTGAGCAACCGCGGCGGGTGGCTGCTGGTTACCGGAGCACTCTTTATCATTTACACCCAGTCAAGCCAGCGGAAACAGGGGGGTGTTCAGACATATCTGACAGCCCCCCCCCGACTGGCACTGGCACCCGGGGCCCCCTGCCCCCCACCCCTCTGTTACTACGCCACTGATCCCAACCCTGCCACGTTACACATCATCTACCCGGACGTCTACCCCGACGATGCGTGCCCCTCGTGCAGGGTCATGGCGACACTCGCACACGTACTCTGGGAGTGTAGAAACGCTCCGCCCGACTCTACCTCGGACAAGTGGGAGAAGACCCTACGAAGCCCGGTCCTACAAGAGCAGCAATGGGCCATCCAACGCGCTCGCGCAGCGGCCGCCAGGTGCTCCCTATCGATCCCTTCGTGGGAGACGCCATCTGCGCGCTGTTAAGAACGGCCAGCTGCAGTGCAAGTTTGGCCGGCCAGTTGCGACAGTGGCGGCAGCTTTCCTGGAGCGCCGCCGCAAACCTCTAGCCACGGCGTGACTAAGTCGACTGTGTGTCGAGAACAATACGCGCGCCCCCAACTCTCCGTCGCTGGAGCCGAGTTCTGCGAAGCAGGCTTTGTGCCTGCATTATGAAGTATCGTACCAACGCACAATTGAACACGGACGAGAAGAAAAAGACAACACGAACGCCGGATTTCAACTGAATTTTATTCATGGAAAACAGGGCTTTATGTACACAGGGGGAGGGAGTGGGGGGCTGCTAGTGCGCAGGACCACTCAAAAGTATTTCGTTGTTCTAGGCAACAGTCATCAGTGGTGTCAAACCAAAATAAGAAAAAAAGAAAATCTTTTCCCTCTATTTTTTACATCACTCAGTACAATCTTGCTCATCTCCCGCCCTACCTAGCTGATTCTACACACCCGTTTGCCCTGAGATAATCAAGTTATTTTTTCCCGAGTACAACAGAAGGAGCACTGACACAGTAATCGTTTTCATTGGAGATACAAAACGCTTCAAAAATTTCCCGGTTTTTCTGATTGCTATATTTGCGCAACACACCTGTTCGTTCGAAAAATGCCTTGCATGCTGGCTTGTGCGAGCAACGGCGAATGTGGTCGGCTAAATGGCCAGCGCCACTTAGTGAAGTAGCATTCCTGCGATGCTCTGGCAAGCGTTCATTCAGAGAGCGTCCGGTACGGCCAATAAAAACGATGTTTCATAATGCTAATCATAACCAACTAGCCCAGCTGTCCATACTTGTGCCAGCACTCGCCACCGCCGCGCTGGTCTGCCGCGAGCGGGAAAGTGCCGCGGGAACGTCGACTGAGACCCCTTCGCACGCACCGTTCGTGAAGTAAGCCCCGAGTTCTGCGAAGACAGTCGGACGTCGGCGGGCTCCGTGAACCTGTGTGTGTGTGTGTGTGTGTGTGTGTGTGTGTGTGTGTGTGTGTGTGTGTGTGTGTGTGTGTGTGTGTGTGTGTGTGTGTGTGTGTGTGTGTGTGTAAGCACTCGCGCGAAGAGGCGGCCGTTTTCCGTCACCTGGGTAAAGAGGGAGGACCGAGTGTTTATAAACCGCTGTTGTGCGGATGCTCAGTACATTCTCTCAAGCAGTCGTGTTAGACTGAGACACTCTCTCTCAAACAGTCTTGTTAGACTGATGTACTTCCTCAAGCAGTCATGCTAGACTGATGTAGATACTGTAAATAAACCAATATTCCTCGTTCTAGGTGAGAAGCAGTCCTTCCCTTCATCAACGTCCTCAGCGTAGTCAGTTGGACGACGGCATGGGCCAGCTACCTTCTAATTCATGCCCGACTCCAATCTTGACAAAGGATCACGAGCGATGGGATTGAGCCCCCAATCCTGACAACTGGCTGACAGCGGTGAGATGGACTTTGTGACGTGGTGCTGTGTCTGCGGTAAGTGCTTGGTTCTTGCTTTGACTTTCTAGGCTTCATTTTGTGGTTGTTCTGTTTAGAACAATAGGGAAGCTAGACTGTTAAGTGTTAGCTAGGTTGTGTTTTCCTAGCTAGATTTAGCGAGCAGGACCAAGGCAGTAAAGCAGCAATCATGGAATTAAAAGAACTGCTGAGAGACGAATTGTTGATTGTTGGTGAGGAACTGGACCTAGATGTACGCAAGGAAATGCTAAAATTGGAATTATTGGAGCTAATTTCCGAACAGGCCAGTGAGGAAGAAATTGAAATGGGGTTGGAACTTCTGAAAAAAAGAGAGAAACGGGACGGAGAGAGAGAGGAACGAGACGGAGAGAGAGAGGAACGCGATAAAGATCGCGAGTTAAGAAAAATGCAGCTGGAACTTGTAAGCAAACGTTTGGATTTTTCTCAAGGAAGTGAAGGGGTTCTGGGACGATCAAGTCAGGAAG
The DNA here is from genome assembly GCF_050947875.1 of Dermacentor variabilis. Taxonomy (NCBI): domain Eukaryota; kingdom Metazoa; phylum Arthropoda; class Arachnida; order Ixodida; family Ixodidae; genus Dermacentor; species Dermacentor variabilis. Next base: position 2,268,563 of record NC_134572.1, on the reverse strand, counting down.
AATCATACCGCATGGACAGGCTATTAAAGCCAGTTGAGGTCGGGACCAACATAGGCTTGTTCCTATGCATTTTTGAAAGGACCTGCGAGAAGATGAACTTCGGTCCGAGTACATGGCCACAGCGGTTGCTGTCTATGTTGCCGTGTGAGGCGGCGAAACTAATCGCCAGACTCAGTGCATAGGGTGCACATGATTATGCAAAAGTTAAGGCTAGTCTCCTGAAGAAATACCTCCTTTCAGCCGAAGCTTTTCGGCAAAGGTTTAGGAGCACAGGCAGGAAAGATAGTCAGGAGTATCCGGAGTTTGCATACGGCTTAAAGGCCAACCTAGTCGAGTGGCTGAAAGGCGCGGAAGCGTACGACAGCAGAGACATGATCATTGTATGCAAGTGTCTAGAGCAGTTTTACAAGAGCATCCTCCAAGCTGTGAAACTGTGGGTGCAAGACAGAGGGAATGTAAACACTGTGGAAAGGGCGGCTGAATTAGTTGAGGAGTACGCAACGCGTAGAAAGTTGAACGCCGAAAACGGAAACTGGGACGGTCGAAATGGACCGCGGAAACCATTTCCGTTCAAAAAGGGTTCGCAGACTAGACGACTGGAGCCTGTAGAAGTGGAGGAAAAGCCCGTAGAAAAGAGCGAGGAGAAACCTAACGGGGAAACCGTAGAAAAAAAAGCAGAAAAGAAAATTCGAATCTTTTAGACCAATCCGCTGTTACAAATGCCACAAACTGGGACATATAGCTCTAAACTGCGGGAAGCCCAGTGTATTTTCCTACGTAGAGGAAAAAGACGAAAGTATGGAACTGTTAAGAGCCCATATCTTCACGACCTGCAAGTTAATGGCTAACCATGCCGAGTGCTAAGAGATGGTGCCGCCACGATGGATATTGTCTATCCGTCTTAATTGACGGTAGATGACTTCACCGGAGAAGTAGCATGGATCAAACAGGTTGTAGAACACAGCGTGTGTCTGCCCATGGCCAAAGTCAAAATCAGTGAACCATTCGGGCAGCTAGTGACCGAGGCTGCAATTTCCAAGTTTTTGTCACTGCAGCACCCATACATTTTTTCGAATCGTTCAAATCGGTTACTGCGTGAAAAAGGGCTTAAACTGGGAGAGGGCATAGTACAGGCATTGACCCGAGGCCAAGCTCGTAAAATGCACAAGCTGCTCCAGCGGAAGCAGAAAAGGGGATAACTTCAATACACGAATCCGAGCTAGGTCCGAGAACCAAAAAAGCAGTTGAGGAGAGTGCCAGCTGACCAGCTCAATGAGACCGCAACACTAGAATGTCAAATTTCAAGCCTACTGGAAGAGCAAGCTGCCGCACTCGCAAGCGAGACAGGGTCGTTATTATCACCGGCCTCAAAGAACTTGGATCAGCTCTTTCGTGTGGATAGAGAGTCACTGGCAGCCGAGCACAAGAAGGATGAGAGCTTAGCTAAATTACATCACACAGCTAAAGAAAACATTGCTAGGCCCAACATGACGATACAAGAGAGAGGAGGATTGTGGTATCGGCACTACAGAGATCGCAAGGCTAGGATTCTAGATCAATTAGTCCTACCTACTAAGTACAGGAAGGACCTTTTGAGTCTCTGTCATGGAAATGGGTGGTCCGGCCACCTAGGCATAAACAAATCAAAGGAAAGATTGCTTATGGAATACTACTGGCCTGGCTGTTTAAAAGACGTAGGAAATTTTGTAAGATCATGCGACGCCTGCCAGCGCTCGAATAAACCAGGAGAGACATGGAAAGCACCACTAAAGGTAGTGCCCTTAGTAACAGAACCTTTCAGACGACTTGTGATAGACACGGTAGGGCCTCTACAGAAAAAAATCGGGTTTCAGGTTCTTGTTTACCATTCTGTGTCCGGCTAAAAAGTTTCGAAAAACAATCCCTCTGAAAGAGCTCAGCTCCGCCGAAGTAGTAGACGCGCTTTTGACAGTGTTTGCACGAGCTGGGTTTCCAGCCGAAATTCAGGCGGATCAAGGGTCAGTATTCACCAGCGCACTGACTTCCACATTCTTGAAAAAGTGCGGGGTAAAGTTAATACACAGTTCCATCTGTCACCCTCAGTCAAACAGTGTAGAGAGGTGGCATTCAGTGCTTAAGCGAGTTTTGTGTGCGCTCTGTTACGAGCACGAGGAGGTCTGGGAGAACTGTCCGCGGGCAACTTTGTTTGCTTTGCGAACCGTTCGACATGAGCCTACACGGTTCTCGCCAGTAGAACTAGTGTATGGGAGGACGCTCCGTTCTCCACTGAGAATGTTAAGAGAGATGTGGGAAGAAAGAGGAGAGAGTCCAACAGTGGTTCAATGCGTGCTAAATTTGGTGTAACGGCTAAGCGCAACCCAAGAACTAGTCGAAAAGAACAAGGGAGTAGCTCAAAAGAACGCGAAATTCTGTTACGAGAAGAATACGAGGCTTCGTACGTTTAGCGCCAGAGACCAGGTAATGATCCTCAAACTTTCAAGAAAGAACAAGCTTCAAGATCACTGGGACGGGCCCGTGAAAGTGTTGCACAAACTTTCAGATAATAACTACGCTCTGAAAATGCCGGTCGCAGGAGGGAGGTGAGGATATATCACTGCAATTTGATGAAGCCGTATGTAGAGCGGAGCGGAGTCGTTAACTCTACCATAAAAGAGCAGGATGGCAATAGTACCAAGTTTAAGGAGTATAGGGCGACCTCCAACTCTGAAATCGGCCTAGACGAAGTAGTAAAACATTCGGTAAGCTCCCACGCTCTAAGACCCGAGCAGCTAAAGGACCTGAAAGAGGTGTTAGAGGAATATATCGACAAGTTCAGCGATTGGCCGGGTGGAACCGAAATAATAACGCATGAAATAGAGCTGACATCAACCGAATCCGTAAGGTTACAGGGTGTCTCCAAGACAGAGAGAGATTATGGAGGCAGAGATACAGCGCATGCTAGAGCTGGGAGTTATTGAGCCCGCTGAGACTGACTACACGTCACCGCTAATACTGGTAGAGACCCCTAACAAGGACCCTCGTCCGTGTGTTGACTACAGGACGTTAAATGCCATCACTAGGGATCAGCTGTACCCGATACCCAACATTGAGGAACGAATTGAAAGAGTTAGCGCTGCTAAAGACATTTCAATGATAGATCTCGTGCGGGGGTACTGGCAAATTCCCCTTTCAGAAAGTGCCAGCCGCTGTGCCGCATTCTTCTCACCTGCAGGCAGTTTTCGCCCTCTCGCACTGAGCTTCGGGCTGAAGAACGCGCCGTTTAGCTTCTCTAAGTTAATGGATATTGTCCTGAAAGACTTGCAGGAGTTCGCCTTGCCATATGTTGATGATGTAGCCATATTTTCGGACAGCTGGGAACAAAACGTATCGCACCTCAAACAGGTGTTCTCACGATTAAGGGAATCCGGCTTAACGATGAAAGCGGAAAAGTGTAGATTTGGTTGTTCACAGGTTACTTATCTGGGCCATGTTGTCGGTCAGGGCACGAGACGGCCGGCCGAGCGGAAAATAGCCACAATTGGAGAATTTTCTCAGCCGCGCACGACAACAGACCTTTGTTCATTTTTGGGACTTGTGGGGCACTATCGACGGGACATTCCGAATTACTCGCAAATGGCAAGTCTATTAACGGACGCCCTCCGAAAAGGAGCACCAAGTAGCGTACACTGGGATAAGGACAAAGAGAACGCATTTCAAAGTTTGAAAACGCTCTTGGTTTCTCGTCCTGTGCTTCGCGCGCCAGACTACACGAAGGAATTCATAGTTCAATGCGACTCAAGCGACAGAGGAATGGGCGTGGTACTTAGTCAGGTCGGCGACGATAACGAGGAGCATCCTATCCTCTATGCGAGCCGTAAACTAAATGTGAGAGAGGAAGCCTACAGCACTTCAGAGAAGGAATGCGCTTGTTTAGTTTGGGCCGCCCAGAAGTTGTGTTGCTTGTACGGAGCGAAGTTCATCTTCGAGACCGACCACTGACCTCTGACGTGGCTCAATCAAATGTCACACAAAAATGGCCGCTTGCTCCGATGGAGCCTCACTCTCCTAGAGTACAACTTCTCTGTAGATATAAAAAGGTAAAGCTGCATAGAAATGCGGATGGTTTGAGCAGGCTAATTTGAATTCTGCGTTTGATGGTCCCGCGTAAATTTTAGGGTTATAATTGTTAATTTTGTTAAGCCAAGAAGATCCCCTCTCATTTAGCAGGATTCCCTCCATGATTGCATGAATTTGTCAGCACGAAATTGCTTCAAATATTGACACATGTACTTAACTTTATCGGGCGACCACGTTTCTCCGCTAACAAATGTTATCGCACAGCGCAAGACGCGCCTGCATGTAAAAGAAGTTTCTGGAATGTTATCGATGGTTCCGTCCACTGTCTTTCACCGCAACTTGTGTAATCTGATTGCGTCTATGCGCGACGCGAATAGTGTAGAACTTAGTGGAAGACACGCGGTCCCAGCGGTTAATCTGGAACATTCGACGACTGATCTATAAAAGCCGACGCACTTGACTCGCTGATCAGGTTTTCGACGATCGCCGACCGTGTTCGCCGCTATCGTTGTGCTATAAGTATAGCCTGTTTTTGTGGGCACAGGTTCGCCCAATAAAAGTTAGTTTTGTCTTTCACAGTATTTGCTACTGTGTTCTTCAACGTCACCACCACGTGACAGTATTGGCATTGCGAAATGCAGCATTTTCTTTTTTTTTCTGCACTTATGTTTTCTTTGAAGCCCAGCGGGTCTAAAGTGAGAGCCAAGGTACGTCATCTCGGCGCAGAGCGGTTTTGTGGGGTTCGTTTTGCAGTTGCCTGTCCTTGTTGGATGTTTTGGGGCGGTGACATCATTACACAAGTGGTCGCTGCGAGCCAGGGCATCACCCCCAGGCCACCAGCCGTTCTCTTCCTGCACAGCGGTTGTCAGCGCTGGACAGTCGAGATTTTCCGGGCCATGGAGGCACTGTTAAGAACGTCCAGCTGCAGTGCAAGTTTTGCCGGCCGTTTGCGACAGTGGCGGTAACTTTCCTGGAGCGCTACCGCAAACCTCTAGCCACGGCGTGACTAAGTCGACTGTGTGTCGAGAACAATACGCGCCCCCAACTCCCGTCTCTGGAGCCCAGTTCTACGAAGCAGGCCTTGTGCCTGCACACCTGCAGGCTTGTGCCAGCAGGTGTGCAGCACCTGCGTGTGCAAGTACCCGGCTTGCACACGAGGCAGGTGTTGCTGGCACAAGCAGGCTTGTGCCAGCAACACCTTTCCGGCAGAAATGACGGCCTTTGCTTTCTTTGGGGTGGTGAATTGAAATGTTTCCATTATAAGCTTTGCCGTCATGTTTCTGGCTCGTAGTAGCGACACAATGATTCATCCTCGGTCACAATTGCAGATAAAAATTCGTCACCCTCATTGTGATGCCGGATTAGATGAGCCAAGGCAGCGCCTAACCTCTCCGTCTTCTGGCGGTAGTTCAAAATGTTGCGCATTCATTGTGCACACAAGAGCGGATAACCGAGACGTTCATGAAATATGGTGTGGCCCGAACGGTGATGATGTTTACACGCCCTGCCAATTGATCGATGCTTATCCTTCGTTTTTGTCTAATCAGCCTTTGCAATTGTGTTGGGGTGATTGCACGATGGCTTGGGCCCGGTCATGGATCGTCTTTGCAACATTCACGTCCTTTAAACCGTTTCCTCCAATGCCTCACAGTGGCCAATGAAATGAATTGTTCAACGTACACGGCAGCCATGCGGCGACTAATTTCATTTTGGGAAATATCTTAAGCAGTCAAAAGACTCACAACACCATGCTGTTCAAATTTTGGAGCGTCGATTATGTCACGCGACCATGTTCAAGCCAGTGTAGGAGAGCATTAAAGAACATTTATCCTCCCAGCTGCATATCGCGTTTGTAGATGCGAAGCCTATGTGCTACGCGCATGCCTCGCAGATAATCAACCGAACCATTATTGCGCGGGATGCGCTGGCTCACTTCCATTTCACTCGCCCTCGTACATTAGAAATTTGAAAATACAGTTTTATAAAGGGCAAGAAAGTTTCACTGGAAACAAAGTTCACTGCACGTATACAGAACATTTCGCAACAAGATATTTAAATATACGTATAAGTCTTCGATAAATCTGCTTACCCGCCGTGGTTGCTCAGTGGCTATGGTGTTGGGCTGCTGAGCACGAGGTCGCGGGATCGAATCCCGGCCACGGCGGCCGCATTTCGATGGGGGCGAAATGCGAAAACACCCGTGTGCTTAGATTTAGGTGCACGTTAAAGAACCCCAGGTGGTCGAAATTTCCGGAGTCCTCCACTACGGCGTGCCTCATAATCAGAAAGTGGTTTTGGCACGTAAAAGCCCAAATATTATTAAATCTGCTTACCTAAAAAGAAAGTCGCGGAATATAATGCTTGAAATAAGGCAAATAAATATGTTGCGCAAATTCACAGATCACAGCCCCCTTCCCTCCACTCCCCCTGGTGTAGAGCGCGCGGCAGGAGACGATGCGCTTGCTCCTCGCTTTTCTCCCTTGCGCACACAAGACTGAGCCACCATCGTGGATTCACCCATGCCACACTTAGGCTTTTACTCGCACATACGGCATGCGGCGCGCAGTCACGATGTTATCGCCCTTCGACTTTATACGGAACATGAAGGCGACGGCAGGAAGGCGCCTGGAGGGTCCATATAATTGCTATCGCAGTAATATAACAAGAGTATCCGGCAAGTGAATTGTCGCGTGGCCCATTACTTATCGCAAAAGTAACAAAATCGAACTTTCACCATGCGACAATTGCCTCCGCAGCAACAATGTCTTTTTTGTTTTGTCGAGCGGGGGCATTGAAATATAAAAAAAAAACGCGAAGGAAAGCATGTTGGACACAATCGAATGCCTACATTGGGCACCTGATGGGGCTACCGAAGGAGTGTCGAAGAAAATGGGAGACGTTCGGTCCACAAAGAACCACAGCATACTGCAGAAGCTTCATGTGGGCGAGTTGGTTTTGCATACTTGAAGAAAAGAGCGCAAAGAGAGGAAGAGATTACATGTGATTCCTTACTGGCACAGGGTGTCCCACAACCTCAAGAAGGTGGCGCAAAACCACAATGTTAATCTTCTCTTCAGTGGACCGTGTAAGTTGGCCAAGATATGCCGTATGCTGACAAAGGCAAAACCCGAACCATGCTCTAAAAAACATACAACGCAGTACACGGCTCGCAAAAGTAATGTCGTATATGGTATACCCCTAGGTTGCCAACAGGTTTACATCGGTCAAACCGAATGGTGTTTTAATGAAAGGGCGCCTGAGCACAACTGGGTCGTAAATAACAATGCGGGGGGCCATCTGGCAGAACACCGTAAACGTCACGATTGCCATCCGTATCTTCGTGACACCAGGTTTCTGGCACGGTCTAGAGATAGACTAGGACGGGAGATATTAGAAGCTTTCTACATTGCAAAGGCCCTGGGCACATGCATTAGCTGCCCTTCAGTGACGCTTACTCAAAAAAGAGATAGTTTTTCTAATGAGATGGGGAGGTCGTGATGTCACGATTGGCCATTCTAGATTGTATTTGTTTAAAATCCAGTTTCTTCAGAAAAACATTTAGTTGGAAGCAGCGCATTGTCCGTCGTCATGTTCCTCTTTTAGTTGGCGACTTCGTAGCGCTCTTTTCTTCAAGCATAGCGTACTGCTCGGTATCCTACACCGGCGAGACAAGACTTTGCGGAGAGGTTGCGCACAAGCGAACGCGTTGCAATCCGTCGAGTCCCCGCAATGATGGCGGGGAGCGAGAATGCATTGTTTCTTTTTCTGTTTGTTTGTTTGTTTGTTTCTTCGTCTGCTAGCCAGAGAGAAGTGGTTCTTGTGGGGAAGGAGAAAAGGCTGGCGCTATTTTCTGCAACTCATGCGGGAGCACGGCTCAGCGCCAGCAGGGTGGAGGGGATGGGGTTAAAAGAGAGAGAGGGTAGGAGGGAGAAATGTAGAGGGACTTAGAGATGGAAGCGAAGTAGTGGCCGATCAGGAAGCCCGAGGTGGTGAGATGGCCTGCCATCCGTCTTTGTAGAAATGTCCTATAGTCTCGCCGAGAGCCCCGACGAGTCGAGGTACTCGACGACACTTAGGAAGGCTGGTAGCTGATTACGTGTGGGGAAGAGGATATCTTCCTGTCGTGAACATGGGAGCCCTAGGTGGTGGAACTCTTGCAGAAGTTGACCGCGGTGCTGCAGGTGAGCAGTGCAGGCCAGCAGGAGGTGCTCGAGAGTTTCTGGTTCACCACAGGAGGCACATGCTGGCGAGGTGGCTTTCCAAAGGCGGTGCAGGCGGGCTGCCGTCCAGTAGCAGCCAACTCGCAGTCGGAGCAGCAACGAGGCATCCCTTCGTAGGAGGCCGTGCTGTGGAAGATGCCGTGGAGGCCGGCCCAGGGATACCCGTTTGTCCGGGTGGCAGGCGATGATGTGCCGGCGCAGCCTGTGCCCCGAGAAGTCTGCGGCCGTTACAGCAGGGCTGAGGGGACGCTTAAGTGGTGGGCACTTTTTGCCGGAGTGTCCGCCCCTTCATTGCCCGGGATCCCTACGTGTTCCTGTATCCAATGCAGAGATACTGAGCATCCTGCGTCCTGAAGGGCCGTCAGTCTTGAAGAGAGCAGCGCTACCCCAAGGTTAGCCCTGTCAGGGTTCTGCAGGCAGAACATCGCCGCCTCGGAGTCGCAGAAGATAGCTACCGGGGTGCTAACTCTGCTGCGGTAGAGCTTGCGTGCCCCGGGAGACGGAACAGCTTGCTCTTTCGTAGGGCTGGTGCAACGCAGGCTGCTGTGGATGAGCCAGTCTCCGGTATCACGGATCCATCGGCGAAGATGTGAAGGTGGTCCCCAAGTCTCTCTTGGAGGAGAGAGGCTGCCGTCTGCTGTAGGGCACATGTTGGAGAACGATTCTTCGAGACACCTGGCAGCTCCGCCGATATAGGGATTGATGGCCGATGGGGTGGACGAGCATGCACAGCTTTCGCAGGCGTGTCCCCTATGACCTCCTTATAGAGGCCACACAGCCGTCCCATGTGTGATGCTGGCCGGGAGCGTAGGCGGGTCAGGAGTGCTTGACCATCTGCGGCATGGTGTAGGCGATCAATGTGTCGTAGCCCCTGTTGTAGGAAGAGTAATGACAGGGGCAAGGCACCTGCCTCTGCCAAAGTGGCGGCCAGTTGTGAGGTTCGGGGAACGCCAACACAGAGCCGTATTGCTGACCGATGCTGCAGCTCCAGCGTACCTTGCTGGTGAAGCAGAGAACGTCACTGCAGCTCCAATTTCCGCAGGCGGGGTGGGGGCAGCACCAGAAGAGGGAGGGCATACAGTAGCCGTCAAGTGACTGCAGCTTCAAATATCTGCAGGGCCCATCTGGTGGTACAGCCCTGTCCACGGGCAAGGAGCTGTGAGATAGCCTTGCGGACCCGAAGTGCCTGGGCGCACAGGGCCTTGGTAGCCGGCAGCCAGTTCAGCCGATGGTCAATGCGCAGCCCCAGGTAGGGGACTGCCTTGTTCCATGGGATCTGGACGCCCTCCAACAGCAGCCGGCCAGCTGAGCGGTGGGCTGATGCTCTGGGGTGCAGTAGCAAGGCATCGGTCTTCCTGGCCGAGATGGTAAGGCCGATGCTGCACAAGTAGGCAGCCGCAGTGTCCAGGGCTCTCTGTAGGGCCGCACGTGCCTTGCGGATGTGTTGCGGTGGTCCCCGCACTCATAGGGCGATGTCGTCCGCGTATATTGAGGACTGCACGGGGAAGTGATGGTCGATTGGCAGGGCAGCAGGCAACCGCGCCATGGCCAGGTTGAAAAGGAAGGGGATCACCACTGACCCCTGTGGCACGCCTGCAGCGACTGGACGGGGGGTGCTCTTCGATTGAGCCACACGTACCCTGAGGGTGCGGTTGTGCAGGAACGACGAGAGGAACTCCCGCAGGTTGCCGCAGATGCCGAAGAGGTCCAGGCCCTGCTGGACAACTGCGTGAGGGAGGCTGTCTTAGGCACCTTGTACGTCGATCAGCAAGAGCATCACGAGGTCCCCGCCAGCCTTTGCGTCCTCCAGGGTGGACACCATGTCAGCGATGGAGTCCGCAGTGCACCGCCGCCGCCGGAAGCCCGTCTGTTGGTCTGCCAGGAAGCCGCGAGCACGGGCCACCCAGTCCAGTCGTGCCAGAGCCATGGCCTCCATCACCTTGCAGGCAGCGGAAGTGAGAGAGACCGGTCGATAGGATGACAGTTCCCTAGTCGGTTTTCTGACCTTGAGGATTAGTGCACAATGGCTGTGCGCCATGCCTCTGGCACCTGCCCTGACTGCCAGATCTCATTGAAGCACTCGAGCAGGCGCTGTCGCTCGCTGGTGCCCAGGTTACGGAGCATCTGTGGCGTTACACCGTCTGCTCCTGGTGCGCTGCGGCGTTTTCCTCGCCTCAGAGCCGCCTGGAGCTTGTGCAGGGCAAGTGGCTCATGGCAGAGGGCAGCGACCTGGCTGGGCGTCCAAGCAGGGTGGATGCTTTGTAGACAGGTGGGTAGCTGGGCAGGGGGGTGTCCGACCGGTAAGATGGCTGCACTCTGTGGCACAGGAGGGGCGAACCGGTCCGCCAGAAGTTCCGCGAGGGCCTCTTCCCTGATTCCTAGCGAGATGGCCACAGCGAGGACGGGTTGACGGCTCGTCCTCTTGCCGGTGAGTGACTTGAGTAGTCGCCAGGCTAGGAGGCCCCTTGAACGGTCCTTGATGCTGGAGAATAGGCTCACCCAGCTCTGATTCCTCCTGCGCCGAGCCTGTCTTCTACAGCAAGCATCCACCCGTCTGTATTCAGTCCAGTGCTCTGCCTTCCCTGTCCGAATTGCTCTGCGCTCCGTCCGGCGCCTGGAGGCGCGGAGATTGAGTAGGCGGAGATCCGGGGCAGGGATGTCCGGTGGCGCAGAGCACTGAACGGTAGCCGCCTGGGCGCACTCCGCGATGACATGTAGAAAGTCACAGCGATCGGCCGCCTCAGTGCAGTGCTTCCTAAACTGAAACCAGTCTATGACGTGGAAAGTTCTGGTCTTTGGCTTCCTTCCATGTACAGCAGGGATCATAATGGGAATTGGTCCGAACCCCAAGTGTCTGGAATTGTGTCCCAGGAGTAGGAGCACTGTTCAGTGGTGAGGGAGAGATCGATGGCTGACTTCACCCCTCGGCGGACATAGGTGGGCCCTCCGCTGTTCAACATCACCAGTCCGGCTCTGCTGATGGCGTCGCGGAGGTTTCGGCCTCGGCTGGAGCAGCGGCGACTTACCCAGTCTGTGTGGTGGGCGTTGAAATCGCCACACAGGACTGCCTGCCTCCCGAGGCGTAAAGCCAGCTGGTCAAGGATGGAGGAGTCCCATGTCTTTCCTTGTCGTACGTATATGCTCGCCACGGTTGTGTCTTGGCTGCCGAGACGCACCGTGACAACACAACACTCCAGAGGACCTCCTACGACGTCGGCCACTGGAACCACAGCGTGCGCCAGATTGCACCGAACGTAGATGGCTGTCCGTGGCTTGCCGGGCTGGTGGGCGTCGTCCAGGCACGGCGCGTCCGTACAGCCGCCTGACGTGCAGGTGGTGGCGCCTGATTAACCGGTGTATCCCGGGAGTCGCAGGTCCTCGGCCATCGCGTACACCTCCTGCAGAGCAAGCGCGTCGTAGTCGCTCTGCAGGAGATGCAGGGAAAGGTCAGCGTGTCGCCGCCGCAGAGAGTTAGCGTTCCACTGGAGAACACTCGGGCGGCGGCGACCTTTCCTTGCTGTTGGCTGATCAGCCATGGTGATTGGCTGGCTGATGGCAAGCCACTGCCTGCAGGCAGATGGGTCGGAGTGGGTGGTCAGCTGGCAGCATTGTGCTGACTGCTTCCATGATGAGCAGCAGGTTCGCTACCAGCTGATCCACGGTAGTCTGGGCAGGAGGCGTAGGAGTGTCCTGTGTCTCCTGGCGGCGGCAGGCACGAGGGGCTGGTACCGGAGGCCTGGGTGCCGGGCTGGGGCCCTTCAGCGCGCTGGCATAGGACCTCGTCGGAGGTGAGGACTGCTGCGGCCGCTGCTCCTCGCGGACTGCTGCCCTGACAGCGCCCCTCGACAATGGCGAGGTGGAGGAAGCCATGATTGTGGCTACCTTGCGTTCTTCCTGCCACTTTGGGCAAGCAGGAGTGTCTGCCCTGTGGGAGCCCCTGCAGTTCCTGCAGCGTACGGCCTGACAGGAGATGTTAGCCGCGTGCCTTTTGCCACAGGTGATGCAGTCGGTCGGCCACTGACAGGACTCCAGGACGTGCCCAAAGCGGCCGCACTGTCGACACTGTACTGGGCGGGGCCTGGCTGGCCTCACCATGAAGCCGAGCTTGCAAAGGCGTACGTGCTCCGGGGGACCGGTCCCGCGAAACGTAAGGTTGACGGTGCTCCCGTCCATCGTTGCCGACAGCACAGGGATGCTGGACTCAATGGCTCCCAGTAGGTCCGTGTCTGCAGGCAGCCCGCTCACACCGTGCAGGAAGCCGGTGCTCTTGCCGCGCTCGGCCGGTAGTCGGGCAGTCACAGGGATCGCGTGCAGCTCGGTGAGCTTGAGCAACCCCCCTAGGCACTCCTGGGTGGTAGTGTCGGCGGCCACAATGTTGCGGCTGTGGTTGACGCGAACCGCTGATATACCGGGCCGCGAAGAGAGGGCCGCGGCAAGTGCGAGGCGCGGTGCTCGTCGAAAGGCACCGCCAGGCACCGCGGGACGGAAGAGCACCGTGCCGATGACCGCAGGGTCCACCGGGAGCGCAGCATTCTCCAGGGCCCGTGCACGCCACCTGTCTCCCTTCGACTGCACCAGAGTGAAGCCGTCTGGCGTTGGCCCACGGGCAGGTGGTGTCCCCCTCTGTACTGCCGCTGCAAGCGCGCTAGGGGTGACCAGGGTAGCAGGTTGGCGCTGCGAGTCTTGCGTTGCCTCGGGAGAAGAAGGCGAGACATCGGCAGGCTCGTTTTTCTGCTTCTGCTTCTTCTTCTTCTTCCCTTTCGGCTTCAGCCGCGGAGCAACCTGGCGTGGCAGTCAGAAACCATCCAAAACACTGCCAGGAGAAAATACTCTCGGCCAGAGAAATTTGAACGGGCATCGAAGTGTGCCGCGCGGTGGTCGGGGAACACGCGAAAAACGCATGAGCTCTGACTGGTTCCGGCAGCTCGCGGGTAGCGAGAACAAAAAAAAGATGAATTAAAGAGGCTGAATGTGTGCTCGCGAATAAAAGTCAAAGTAGAAAAATAAATAACAATGTAGTTACCTTTGCTGGCTTTAATGTCTTGACATGGTTGCTTTGGCGCAGGTGAAAAAAGTGTTGATATTTTTTTACGTGGCATGACGGCACGAATGAACTACCACAATGCTTCGTCTAATCAGACCTCGCTGCGTGCTTTGTCAACTTGTCTGATAGTGTGTTGATTTGGCTTGTCTCGTTGTATGGTCCGATATACGACTATAGAAAAGTCAATGCACCTTTGGTGTCAAATGTTTATAACGACATTAAATCCACTAAGTTGTTGAATTAATCTCAGCACAGTCTCGGATCGATGAAGAAGAAGCACCTCCTTCCTGGAGGGAGCCCGTGCTCACGAGCGCGTGCAGCCGGGGGCTACCTGAACGTAAAAGAATAAAAAGAATGCCTGATGCTTTGCACTTCGCTTCTTGTCAGTAAACCAAACGCCATCTTATACAAAGCTACGGAATTGAAAATCTAAAGCACGACTTCGGAAATGTCAATGCACCTTTCGCACCAAAAGTTTATGAGAGCTTTATACCCATAAAGTTTGAGAATTGAACTCCGTGCGCTCCGTTGATTCCGCGGCCTCCGCGAGATGCCACGACGAGCCCGCTTCGCTTCAAGATGCCCTTGAAACTGTGCTCGGATTGGACTCCTTGCGTTACGATATCAGGCTCCCGGTGCGTGGGCGTTGCCGCAAAATCCAGCCCGTTTTCGCAATGTTTGCGCTGTAATGTCTTTTCGAGCATTCAATGGACATTCTAGACAAAATCCAGCATGATTTCCGGCGCCGGCGGTTGTTTTGGTCGGCGGCGCATGACAGCACGAACAAATTTCAGGGGGGGGGGGATCTGAAGCTACATAAGCTCCCCACCTCCCCGTCTACGCCCCTGGCGATAGGCGTTCTGGAACGAGACTGTCCCATTTTCTTCAATAAGCTCACGAACCGTGACAAACAATTCGGCACGTGGCACTGAATAGAAAAATTGTTCAATGTCTACGGAGAACGCCGTGTTAGCAACACGCTGTTCATGAAAGATGTACACAAGACAGTCCGAAGATGTGACCGCGACAGTGATTGATGTAACTATCGTATTGAGCCAGCGTTGTAGGTACAGTCCCACCTGTTGCTGCCAAGTCCCTTTCTCCGTCACAATGTCTCTAAGCTGGCAACTAAGTTTACGGGTCTTTATTGCAAAGAAGACGGTCAGCCTGTCTGTGCTTGTCTTGCCCACTTCCTTTCCTAACTTTTCCAAGCTGAGGTCCTTGAGAAGCTTGACAGCCTCCGTCTTGACTTCTCGGGGTTTTAGGTTTACCTTATTGAAACTCCTGTTAACCGTTTACGAGGTTATTTCCGAGAAAAATCCGCGCGGCAGCACCACAAAACCCCCATTGGCCTGTAGAAGGCTAAGTTCATGCTCATGGAAATAGCAAATGATTGGGCTTAGTGAGTGTTCACCTCTTTTTCGTGGTCAGTAAACTTGAAAGCCCAAAAAGTCAAGACGGAGGCTATCAAGCGTGTCAAGGAGCTCAGCTTGGAAAAGTTAGGAAAGGAAGTGCGCAAGAAAACGAAAAGGAAGTGCGCAAGGCTCACCGTCGTTCTTGCAACAAAGACCCCCAAAGTTGGTTGCTGGCTTAGAGTCATTGTGACGGAGAAAGGAACTTGGCAGCAGAAGGTGGGACTGTAGCTACAACCATAGTCGTTGCATGTTTTTCTGGTCACGAAACTCCGCCGTCACGCTATGGGAGAGGTTCATATGCTGCCCAAAGGTGCCGCGACGCGGCGCCACTGTGCCGCA
Organism: Dermacentor variabilis; assembly: GCF_050947875.1. NCBI lineage: Eukaryota > Metazoa > Arthropoda > Arachnida > Ixodida > Ixodidae > Dermacentor > Dermacentor variabilis. The sequence goes on along the minus strand of NC_134572.1, from coordinate 2,253,489 downwards.
GAGGGCATCGTTCGCGTACCGAAACGCGTGCGAGCTGAGTGATCGGGTGCGTTCTGTGCATGTGCTGCGCTAGTTTTCGACTGCTGGGCTGTTTAGTTGAAGTGGCGAGGTGGGACAACGATGTAACAGCTGAAGAAGTAGAATGGTGGTATCTCTAACAAGCCATTTAAAAAAAAATTGCTGTATTTGTGATGTGGCTACTTGTGTTCGTTTGAGAGTTGTTTCAATGCCATGTGTTATGTAATGCTTATGCTTCACACTTTCTTGTTTATAGAAAGAATCGATCATGCATTCTGTATTTATTGCCATTCGTTTGCTGGTGTTTGTTTCCTGCCCCCCAATGCACATCTCTCACGTTTGATCTTATTTCTTTATGCTTATTATACCAGTGTCACGCTTTTAACAAACTTCTTGCATTGTGATTGTGAATGGTGGACAGTTCGTGACCGGACGCTGACGCGATGTGCTGTCTGTATTTCGCTCCGCTTATTTTACATGATAAATAAATAATCGCGTTCTATTTCTTTTTTTAATCGAATTATAAAGTTTTTAACATATTGTAAATAGTTGCGCATTACGAACCAAAATACCTAGTCTCGTCGTTTCTGCGTCGGAACCACGAGCAGCGTGAATAGGTGCTGGGCTTACTGACGCTTCTAAACGACTGCTTGCTAAGGCAGTTGCCTAATTACAATACAGCTAGTTTCAACTGTTCAGGTCCTAACACTTCACGTTCGCCTTAATCCGTTGCTAAAAGCCGCACCGAAGACATTTAGCAGCGAAGTTTGTCTTGCATTAATCCTACCTAAATCTCATTCAGAAATGGCGTCGCTTTGCAGAGAAATCTTAAGCGCACGGAGCAGCTCAATTTCCTTTACTTTCAATAAGTGTTCTACGGTAGCAGCCCTTTGCAATAACAATTTCATTATTTTGATCTCCTTATAACATACTGCCCACAGTCAGAGTCCTTCTCTGCCACAGTTTAACAGAAAGTGAACAGCTGTGCTCGGCGAACAATCTGGCGCTATGCGCAACTGAGAGTTGGCGCTTACTTACGGGTAAGCGGGGGTGCAACAGCCCATATGTTTGCATCTGGTGATAAGTGGGACCACTGGCGCTTTGTTGCGAATGCGCGGTGTTTAATTTCAGGCAAATATTAAGAAGCGGAGCCCACCGAAGTGTTGAGGCGAACGGCGATGATGAACATATCTGGACCGAGACCGCCCTGCCGTATACAGCGGACGCATTTCGACGGGGGCGAACTGCGAAACACCCGTTTATTTAAATTTAAGTGTACTTTAAAGACATTTAGTAAGTTTGTCTTGCATTAATCCTATCTAAATCTCATTCAGAAATGGCATCGCTTTGCAGACCTTTCGGTGCATTTAAAGACATTTAGTAGCGAAGTTTGTCTTTCATTAATCCTACCTAAATCTCATTCAGACATTTATTTACGTTTATTTAAATTTAGGTGCATATTAAAGGATCCCAGGTGGTCAAAATTAATCATGAGTCCCCCACTACGACGTGCCTCATAATCGTATCGCGGTTCTGGCTCTTAAGATCCCAGATTAAAATTTTTTTTTTTTTGTCTGAGACCGCCGCAAGCTCCATGTTATGAGTGGCTTTTTTTTTCGTCCCCGGCGCTCATATCATGGCAAAAGACACGCTCACGCAGTAATTTAACCATATTCAATGTTAAAAATAGTTACGTGAAACTAAAGCGACGGTTGAGGAAGTTGAGAAAGCTAGAATACCGAGGCTGGCCCCACACACAACCACAGCGGCAGCGGGGTTCGCATGCCCTCTCATGCACGGTTGCGCCTCTAGCGGCGGGCGCTGGCTCTATATGAAACTGAGGCGGCAGTTTCGTGACCAGAAAAAAAATGGAAGGACTCTGCTACAACGCTGGCTCCATACTCTAGTTACATCAGACTCTTTTGCCGTCACATTTTCGGACTGTGTCGTAGACGTTTTACGTGATGAACAGCCTGTTGCTAACACAGCTTTCTCCATAGACATTGAAGAACTGTTCTATTCAGTGTCACATGCCGAATTGTTGTTTGTAGCGGTTCCTGAGCTTATTGGTGAAAATGGGGCAGTCTCGTTCCAGAACGCCTGTGGCGTCTGTGTTGACTCGTTCCTGCAGCTTTTAACCATGTTTCCTCATTGAACTCGAGGAAGCCTTTTATGTGCAAAAGAACAGAACTTTTATTGGGTCCAACGTGGTACCGTATTGCGCAGAAGCCTTCTTTTTAAAATTTCACAATGCTTTAACTTGCTCGTTGGTTGACGATAGGCTGGCAAAGCTCTTAGGGTATGTTGATTTTTTTTTGTTAAACCTGAAGAACACCGCGGACCTAGATATGGCATCATGTGACATATTTAACTCGTTCAAGGCATGCAGCAAAGCTCTAAATTTCCCCAAATAACTGGCTTCAGCGAATGGAATAAGGTTTTTAGACTTGCAACTGACCTTTTCAAACACCGGACATGTTTGCTGGATTTATGCCCCCCGCACTAAGAAGCAGCTTCTACCATTTGAGTCATCACATTCAAAATTAGTCAAGCGTGCCATAGTAGCGCTGTGTATTGTAATAATGCCCTCAAGAAAAGCTGCCACCATTGAACGCAGCAAAGTTGTGATCAGCAGATCCAGCCTCTAAAGACGGATGGCTGCCCTGATAACATTTTAAAGGCGGTAGCCGAAACTAAACTGAGTAGCATGAAAAAAGAAGCAGATTTATTTATTTATTTATTTATTTATTTGTCCATACTGTGAGCCCTTTTCGGGCTGTTACAGGGTGGGAAATGCAATCTTATAACAAAACAGTGGCGTGCGCAAATAATTAATCAGTAATTATATGCAAGGCATATCAGTACAAGGCATACATACACTTACGATTAGTAAAATATTTCCAAATTTCATTCAAAGAGAACCACAGAGATAATTAATCAGTAATTGTATAAGTACAAGACATATATACACTTACGATTAGTAAAAGAACAATTCCAAATTTCTTTCAAATGCAACCACAGAGTCAATATTTTCAAAAACCGCGGAATTTAGTTTGTTCCAGTCAACAATTGTTTTAACCAAAAAAGAATGCTTAAAGACATCAACTCTGGAGGAATAAGGCATGAAAGCATAGCTATGAATAATCCTTGGTGATATTCTGCCCCGAGGTCGCAAGTACGGGCTGGGATCCACGTTTAGGCTTCGCGTTTGTACTTGGAACATGAATTTTAATCTAGCAACCTTCCGGTGCTCTGCAAGTGTCGGAAGGTTAGCCCTATCAAGTAACTATCTAACTAATTGTGTTTGATTGTAGGAGGAAAAGATAAACCTCGCAGCAAGACGCTGTACTTTTTCTAGTTTGTTAATGAGGTATTGCTGGTATGGGTACCAGACTATACTTGCGTGCTCTAGACTAGGGCGAACAATCGCCCGGTATGCACTTAGTTTTACATCAGAACTGGCAAACTTCAGTTTCCTTTTTAACAAGCCGAGCTTTCGTTGTGCGGATCCACAAGTGATCGCCACATGACGGTTCCATTTTAGATCATGTGCTATAGTTATTCCAAGATATTCCATTTCTTTTGTGCGTTTTATTGTATCACCGCCAATAGCATAGGAGAAAAGCGCGGGTAGTTTCTTATTTGATACAGTCATGAAAGCTGATTCCATAAAATTAATTTGCATATCCCATAAGGTACACTAGTCATTAATAATCTGGAATGACTCATTCAATAAAATTTGGTCACTGGCGCTTTTTACCCTAAAGAACACCAAACAGTCATCTGCAAATAGTCGTACTTCAACCAGTGGGTTAATGTTCATGGCTATATCATTAATGTATATCAGAAACAGTACCGGCCCCAAGACCGACCCCTGTGGAACGCCGGACGTAACTGGCAATGTTCTGGCAATGTTGACGACCGCTCATTAGAAATTTCTACGAACTGTTGTCGATTCTTTAAATAAGCCTGAACCCATCCTACGATTTTCGGACTATGACCAGCGTCATAAAGCTTGCGCACAAGTTTTGAATGGCAAACCCTGTCAAATGCCTTGGAAAAATCCAAGGCTATGACATCTATGTCTTCTTTATTGTTTATGGCTGAAGCAAAGTATTGAACTGTCTCGAACAGCTGGCAGCGTACACGCACGTCGACATGAGGATCGTAAGCGTGTGGAAGTTATTCCTCATATCTACGAGCTTTCACACAACGTGAAAAAATGTTGCCACTAGACACCGCGCACAAGTTGTGTTCTCGGCGGCATGTAGGCTTTCAATACTTTGTGCCAGGACTGAAAACCGGAAACCTAGGAGCTTCTGCATTATTCGCAATGTTTCCAAATTCACAGACTGCGCCACCAAAGTTGCTTATCGCGTACCGTTGTCGTGTGGTAGAGTGTAGTACGTCGGACAGACGGGACGCTGTGTCAATGTTCACTTAAATGAACATGAAACGTCTGTGACGTCAAGTGGAGGGGCCAACTTGCCTGCTCATTGTTGAAGTTTCCCTTGCCATCCTGCTTATGAAGACACTCAAATTATTCGTAGGGGAGCCGCGGAATGTGAGAGAGAAGTCATTGAAGCTTACCAAATCACAGAGCACGGGTCGCAATCCGTACGTGAGCGCACCCTCCTTATCGCTATCTTGCAAAGAAGTGGCTTTTTTGGAAAAATGCCGCCTGTAGAATGCGTCATTGACCGAGGTTTTTTTAATGTTTTTGATGACTGCCTGCTTTTGTGTAGCACCTGCATGGGTTGATTTTCTTTTCTTTTCGACCCAAGTGTTTCATTAAACTCTGTGCTAGACCCAGCGTGTGTGGTTGTCTTTTTTCTCTCTTGTGTACACGTCTTCAAATGCTGGGTTTCGTTGTTTGTCAAGCTATGTACGGACAGGCCCAGCGCCAGACTCCTCTACATCATTTAGGAATCCTTTAATTCTGTGTAAGTCCAGAACTGTGAGGTCGAAATTGTGTCTAACTTGTCCACATTTAAGAAACTGTACATGTATTTTCGGTATATCGTTCTTAGTCCTAATAAAAAAAGAAAAACAAAAACCTCTGTGGATTCACTGCTAAGCAAAGTAAAAAAGAAAGAAAATGCTGTTGACCAATACCGTCAGAGTAAACGAAGTAAGTTTTACAAAATGCTGAAATATCAGTTTGAAATTTCCTCGGAAACGGCAAATAAAATGATAAGAACAAATATCGCATGATGTTGTCGTGGTATGTTGGCATCCATAAAGGACTGTTCTTCAAGGATACTGTGAGAATAAAGTTATCATACTGGAGAATAGCAAAGAAAGTTTAGTGCTGTCTTTGCTTTGGCTTTAACTGAGACATATGGCGGGGAAAAATGACTATACAAGACACTCTACATAATGTACTTTTTTTTTCGTTTTCTACAATGCAAATACTCCCACACGAGCTCCATAGCCATAAGAAGAAATAAGCATAACTGGGAAAAGACGCAGCTGTGAAAGAAGGTTCACGGAAGGTCCCATGACAAAAGAGATGGCAGCTTCATGCCGATAAATAAACGCAGCAAAGTTACGTCGTGGTTTTGTGAGATGATTGAGAGTTATGGTGTTTGCCTCGTGGCTTTCCATGTTGCCTCGAGATTTGAACTTCAAAGAAAGAAGTTGATTAATGGCAACCGTCTCAGCTAGATGACACGTGAGGCGGCGCTTATTCTAACGCGAACAAATGGCCGCTGTCTCCGCAAAAAAGAAAGTGTCTTTTCAAGCAGCAGAAGCACCTCTTTGGTTTTTCAAAAACCACGCGAACCTCTTTCGACATATGAGTCCTCTGGCCAGCACAATATTAAGCCTGCTGGGTGCATCGCATAGCCAGGTTAAGGTGGGGTATATGCACGGTTATAGTAAGTGGAGTGAATTCTTTTCCCGCACAAGGAAGTACGCATAATGCAATTTCTTCAGTACGGGACTGGAAGCGGAAGTATGTATTTCAATACTGCCGACCGAGCTTTCAGTCCCTGAACACGAATGGGCTACGTTACAGAATTGAAACAAAAATATGCAAAGCAGTAAGACAAACAGAAAAAAAAGACATTTTCTGTGCGAAACGTCAAGTGCCCATTGCGCAATGAAGTGTAGAAATACAGGGTCGAGTGAATAACTCAGTGTTTTATGCCACAGAAATAGTGCACGTGAACACAATGCGGCGTTCAGCAGCATTGGTGGGCAAAATATTTCAATTAGATTAGGTTCTAGGGAAGGAGTTACTGAAGGTGTTAGTGTGGGACGAGAACTACTTTGGTTTCGGGCGTTATCTAGCGACGGTAATTTGTGTAGGTACATTTCTTCATGGCTAACCTTAAACGTGGACAGTGAGGGGGTACTAGAAAAGAAGGTGGACACCCTTGGGGCAGAACGTTGATTTTTTGTAATTGATTGATATCTATTTGGGATATGCGTTTGGCGACCTTAAAAGATATTGACAGTGCAGAAAAATTTTTTTTTCTTTTGATGAGGACTTATGCTGCCGAGGTCTACTTTGCGTTACGGCGTCTAATGCGTGGTGCTGGGTTTATTGAAGGGTGTCAGAACCAAAAGAAAAAAAATTGGAAAGTGATTAATTCTGCTGTTGAAATCGATTAAAGACGATTTCTTCCTGAGCGAGGCGGTGTCACAGCGCACCGCACTCGATGGCGTCACCACTCCCGTAAAGAGAGTAGGAGTGTTTTAATATTTCGGTATGTTCGCGATCGGCCCACAATTCGACGTATGATGACATCTAATTATTTTAGATAATTTCCGGGGTGTTACATGTGACAACTGTGATCTTGATAGGGGCGTTCTACTACGGCGGCGGCGGCGGCTGCAAATAGCGTGGCTGAGCGAGGCCGCGCGGGCTGTGTCTTGGAAGCGATCTGCGATGGGTACAGAGTCTAGGCGAATCGAAAGCTGATGGTTTCATGTGCTATGTTCTCGCCGCTTAGTTCGCGTTGAAGCGAGATGCAGTACGAAGGACAATTCGCTTGCAGCTGTTGCCGCTTACTTCTTATAGGTGTCTAATAATTTGATGCTCCGCCTTTCGATGCAAACTAGATTTCCTTATTTGTGATATATATATATATATATATATATATATATATATATATATATATATATATATATTGCCACATCCAATATGGTCGCCGCGAGTATGCGCCAGGCATGAGAGCGAGCGACGCTGAAGTAGCGCGCGAGTGGAAAAACAGAGACGACAACGACGTCGCGTTGACTGCTCTCATAAAGTGCTTTTACACGTCCTCTACGCCGGCTTTCCCGTCTCCTTCTAGGCTGCGACACTGGTGTAGGTGCGGGGTAGGATTGCCTCATGCTAGGCACCCCTTTGCAGAGCCATACCTCGAAAGCGGAATCACTTTCGTTCGTCGAAACTCCTGTTCAACGGTACAGTCGCCGCCTGCTAGGCCTGACGCCCGAGTTCAACCCTTTGCAGGACCCTGCTGGAACGCGTCAACCTACTTCCGCCATGGCTACTGCAACTCCATCGCAGGTGACGCTGCAGAATCCTAAGAGATCAGAAAATTTCCATGGCGACGCTTTTGAAGATGTCCAAGATTGGCTTGACCAATCTGAGCCTGTCGCCAGTTATAATGACTGGGGCTCCCGGAAAAAGCTGTCTAATGCCTATTTTGCGCTTCAACACAGTGCGCGGACGTGGTTTGTGAACCTGGAGAGAAATTTTACCACGTGCGATGCCTTCCGCACCGAGCTGCGAGACACGTTCACTAGTAGCGACAGAAGAGACTTTCGGTGCAAACTTCAGCGTCGTTCTCATCGGCTGGCACATACCCGCGGGCACCATATTGGATGTGGCAATGTATATATATATATATATATATATATATATATATATATATATATATATATATATATATATATATAATCACAAATAAGGAAATCTAGTTTGCACCGACAGCGCCTACTCGAATCCCGTATTCAAAAACCAAACGAGAGCGTTGCCATGTTTGCAGAAGACATGGCCCGCCTTTTCCGCAGAGCAGACCCTGAGATGGCCGAAGAAAAGAAGTTGCGCTATCTCTTGCGCGGAGTGAAGGAGGAACTCTTTCCCGGGCTCGTGAAGAACCCACCGACGACAGTGGCCGAATTTACCAAGGAGGCTACCGCTATAGAACGGGCACTGCAGCAACGGTACCGCCAATATGAGCGCAAAAGCTCGCCGATGAATGCTTCAATTCTACCTGAGAGCTGCAGCACGTCTCTGCGTGAAGTCATCTGAGAGATTGTGCGAGAGGAGATCCGGCAGCTTGGTATCTCTCCCATGGCACCAGCGGTGGCTGCTGTCGCTGATATCGTTCGGGAGGATGTTCGAGAGGCCTTTTCATCGCCCGACTGGCAGGCGGTGCCGCGACGATTGACCTACGCGGAAGCTGTGTGCCGTCCACCTCCCGCCACTTCGATGCTGCTGACACCGTCAACCACTACGACGCAGCCATCACCGCCACCCCCGACGCCCTAGTTTCGACAGTCACAGTCGCCGCCAACTATGCCGTATCGCCGCCAGTCGATCGCCGCGCATTGTTTCTACAGTGAATCCCCTGCCGGCTACCCGCTTCGAAAGACCGATTTGTGGCGCACCGCTGACCGCCAGCCACTATGCTTTCATTAAGGCGAAGCTGGACATGTATACCGCGCGGGCCACTACCGCGCGGCTGGCCATCCAAGGTTTCCCAGCTGCAATTACCCTGTGTCTGATGCTGCACGTAGCGGCGACCGAAATTCTACAAACTTTCGGACAGAAGGTTCAACGACGCCTCGATCGCGTTCCCCATCTCCGGCTCGTTACACCCCACCGTCCTGTCGCGAATTTTCTGACGCCTCTAGGGGCAGGTCCCATAGCCCGCGCCGGGGAAACTAGACGCAGCGCCCTCCGGGGGTGAGGTTGCAAACCGGCTAGCTACTCAAGAGCCCCCATCTCCAACGATCGAAGAATCTACAACTCCGACGACTCCAACCACACCTCCTGTAACCGACGCCGTCAGCGCCGATCTTGTCGTTTGCATTGACGGCCACCAAGTGGCTGCTCTCGTCGATACTGGTTCCCATTTTTCGATAATCAGTCGAAAGCTGGCCGACAGGCTGCGAAAAGTGAAGACGCCATGGACCGGGCCCAACATCAGAACTGCCGGTGGCCAGTTGATGACGCCGATTGAAAACTGCAGAGCGAGAATAGTAATCGCCGGTGCAACCTTCGTCGCCACCCTCGTCATTTTCTTTGAGTGTTGTAAAGAACTTATATTGGGTATGGATTTTTTTAAAGAGTATGGTGCAGTGATTAATGTCCGTGATCTCGTCGTCACATTTTCTACGAGATCAGACGACGTCGACACCGCGGAACACCAACGACCCCGCTTACGTATCGCCGACGACGACGTGCACGCTTCCGCCGCGAAGCTGTTCCCTCGTGCCTGTAATCTGCGACAACTTGAACACCGCGACTGGCGTCGCCGAACACATAGACGCACTGGTACTGAGTCAAGGTGTTTCCATCGCCAGGGCCGTAATTAACGTACACGACGGACGTGCTGAACTCCTACTGACGAATTTTACCAGGGAACGTCGACACATTGTTAAAGGCACGGCTGTTGCTTACTTCGACGAATTTACCTCAGTACGAGACTGCCTCTCAGTTCAGCACCCGACGTCCACCGTGGCTATGCCTGCCCCTGTGGTTGACATCAGTCCCACCTTGTCGCCTTTTGAACGCAACAGCCTTCTTGAGCTCATCGATGAGTTTAAGAGCTGCTTCTCATCAACGTCACGAGTCAGCCAGACGCCGCTCACTGAGCACCGTATTGTCACCGAAGCCGACGCCAGACCAATTCGGCAGAATACCTATCGTGTAGCACCGAAAGAGCGCGAGGCAATACAAACCCAAGTGAAGACGATGCTTGAGGACGGGGTTATTCGGCCATCTAAGAGTCCTTGGGCATCGCCTGTCGTATTGGTGAAAAAGAAGGACGGTAGCCTGCGCTTTTGCGTCGACTACCGAAAACTCAACCTGATCACAAAGAAAGACGTTTATCCGCTACCGCGTATCGACGATTCACTGGACAGGCTACGAAACGCACGTTCCTTTTCGTCGATGGACTTGAAAAGCGGCTACTGGCAAATAGAAGTTGACGACAGAGACCGTGAGAAGACCGCTTTTGTGACGCCCGACGGACTTTATGAATTTCGGGTACTCCCCTTCGGTTTGTGTTATGCGCCAGCAACGTCTCAAGACTAATGGACACGGTACTCTCAGGCCTCAAATGGCAAACCTGTCTGGTCTATCTCGACGACGTGATTGTTTTCTCCGTAACCTTCAATGAACACTTACGGAGACTAAAGACGGTCTTTGAAGCAATACGCTCAGCTGGTCTAACTTTAAAACCTGAAAAGTGCCATTTTGACTTTGAAGAATTTGAATTTCTCGGTCACGTTGTTAGTCGTGAAGGTGTGCGACCTGACCCCGATAAAATTTCTGCCGTTGCTAATTTCCCAACGCCATCAGATAAAAAGGCCGTGCGACGTTTTCTGGGCTTTTGCGCCTACTACCGACGCTTTATTGCGGAATTTTCGCGCATTGCATGGCCATTAACACATCTCACCAGAGAAGATGTCCCCTTCGTGTGGGGCGAAGACCAGCAACGGGCATTTCACGACCTACGGCAACGGCTGCAGACGCCTCCCGTGCTCGCACACTTTGACGACGACGCTCCTACGATTCTTCATACCGACGCTAGTAATGTCGGCCTTGGCGCAGTGCTTGTACAGCGGCAGGACGGCACCGAAAGAGTGATTGCTTACGCCAGCAGGATGCTATCAAGGACGGAGGCTAACCACATCACTACGGAAAAAGAATGTCTCGCACTGGTGTGGGCTGTCCTGAAATTTCGGCCATATTTGTATGGTCGGAGTTTCACCGTTGTCAGTGATCATCACGCACTTTGCTGGCTGACTAATTTAAAAGATCCAGCTGGCCGGCTTGCGCGCTGGAGTCTTCGGCTTCAAGAGTTCGACTTCACGGTTGTGTACAAATCGGGGAAACGACACACCGACGCCGACTGCCTCTCTCGGTCTCCTGTTGAGACTGCAGTCCACGACGATTATGACGCGGGTTTTCTAGGCGTGCTAGATACTGTCGACGTTTCACGCCACCAACGCGAGAACGCAGAACTGGTTCCTCTTTTCGATTACTCAGAGGGAAAAACAAGCAGCGTGCCGAGGTTATTCGCGAGAGGGCTGCCTTCGTTTTGCTTACGCCACGACGTTCTCTATACAAAGAATTTTTCACCTAATGGCAGCAGCTACCTACTCGTCATTCCCGCATCTCTTCGCGACGAAGTCCTACATGCCTGTCACAACGAGCCAACCGCTGGTCACTTGGCATACACCCGCACATCGGCAAGAATTAGGCTAAAGTACTATTGGCCAAGAGTTGCGTCAATCGTGAAACGTTGCACACAGACATGCCTGGATTGCCAGCGCCGTAAAGCCCTACCCGGCTAACCAGCTGAACTGCTGCATCCTGTTCAGATACTGCAAGCGCCCTTCGAACAAATTGGCATGGACCTTTTAGGTCCGTTTCCAGTGTCTACTGCCGGAAATAGATGGATAATCGTCGTCACGGATTACCTTACTCGATACGCCGAAACAGGTGCTATCCAACGTGGAACAGCAACCGAAGCAGCGCGATTTTTCGTCGAAGCCGTCGTCCTAATGCATGGCGCTCCCGCAGCGGTCATAACAGACAGAGGATCTGCGTTCACGGCTGCGCTTCTGGATACCGTGTTGCGACTAAGTGTTACCACTCACCGAAAGACCACGGCTTATCATCCCCAAACCAATGGGCTGACAGATCGTATGAATAAGACTCTGGCAGTCATGATGAGTGTGTACATCGACGTCGACCTTGAAGAACTGGGACGAGATTTTACCATATTCTACATTTGCTTATGACACGGCTCGCCAAGAGACAACACGCGTGACGCCTTTGAACCTCGTTTACGGACTCGGAGTGACAACAGTGTTGGACGCAATGCTGCCACACGAGTGCGGTGACGACGAGACTGGTGCCGGGGAGTTTACGCAACGCGCAGAAGAAGCCAGGCAGCTTGCGCGTTTCCGAGTCCAAGAACATGTGGAATACGATGCCCGACACTACAATATTCGGCACAGACCCGTCACATACAACGTCGGTGACCAGGTGTGGGTCTGGACTCCGATTCGTCGGCGGGGGCTGTCTGAGAAGCTCCTGCGAAGATACTTCGGCCCGTACACAGTTCTGCGCCGCATCAGCGATTTGAATTATGAAGTTGTCCCCGAAAGCCATAACTGCTCCAAACGCCGGCGGCATCTGCCCGAGGTTGTGAACGTGCTTCGTATGAAGCCATACATTTCCTCATGACCTCAACGTTGCACCGTCTGTGCCCAGCCTTCGGCGGTTGGTGCATCGGGACGATGCCTTTTTTTTTTTCAAAGGGGGGGCAAATGCCACATCCTATATGGTCGCCGCGGGTAATGTGCCAGGCGATGAGAACGACGCTGAAGTAGCGCGCGAGTGGAAAAACAGAGACGCCAACGACGTCGCGTTGACTGCTCTCATAAAAGTGCCTTTACACGTCCTGTACGCCGGCTTTCCCGTCTGCTACTAGGCTGCGACAATATATATATATATATATATATATATATATATATATATATATATATATATATATACCGCCAAAAAGTCGCTGTAACTCACTAAGAACGATTTCATGTTTAAAGAAACGCATGCGATTTGTATATATATGGGGAATACTTGTAAAATATTGAAAGAACAGAATTAACGCGCCACATGCCCTAAATGTAAGTACACAATCGTTTTTGCACTTCAAGAAGCCAACAAACAACGACAACAAGGACAACATAAGGGAAATTACTTGTGCTTAATAAATGAAATAAAGAAACGGTGAATAATGGAAATGAAAGTGGATGAAAAAACAACTTGCCGCAGTTGGGAAACGATCCCACAACCTTCGAACGATCCCCATTGCGAAGGTTGTTGGATCGTTCGAAGGTTGTGGGATCGCTCCCCACCTGCGGCAAGTAGTTTTTTCATCCGCTTTCATTTCCATTAATTTATCGTCTCTTTGTTTCATTTATTAAGCACAACTAATTTACCCTATGTGTTCCTTGGTGTCAGTGTTTGTTGGCTTCTTATGATAGGACTAATAAAAGTGGGGCCCCTCGGTTAACCTCCTTCTCGTTTACCACCATAGACAGGAATACGTTGCAAAAAGCGGAAAGGTGGCAAAGCTTCACACGGGCTGTGTCGTGGAGCTCGGACAGGGCAGTTCAACTGGGCAGGCTTCGTACCGAAAACTACAGGCTAGCAGAAGTTTCTAAAGATGCTCTTTTTTTATAGCTAAACCCGTGTTGGATCTATGCTGCTCAACTCTTGCGGTTCAATCATAGCCGTTCTTTAGAATCCCGATTTCATAGCTATTCATCATAATGCTTCTATGTGCAGCTCGATTTTCCCGGTAACATAGAGTCAACGTGCTTTATCTGTTCGCGTTATTAAGATAAACGTCCCCCGAATTATAGTTAAGTTGTTGCTCACATGCCCTCGCGTGACGGAAGAAAAGAGAGAGAGAGAGCATCAGCAGGCCAAATATTCAAGTTTTCAAGGGGAATTGCAGATTCGTTATAATGAGGATAGCACGAATGACGAGGCCTTCGTAATATTGTGTTAATTAATAACTAATGAGGGATATGCTGTATTCGTGTCCTGCGCGAAATAAGAACAAATATTTACGTGATAAAGGTGGATGGTCCACGTAATATTCGAATAGTCGGAAGAAATATGTGAGGTAAAGGTCAACAATAAAGCTGCCACAGACGGTCAAGAGAATTCAGGACCGGCGTTTATACCCCTGTCACACGGGCACCCGCTAACTCCACTTAACTCCGTCTTTTCGTCAAGGGAGTTGCGCTCCGTGTGACGTGATCTCCCTTGCGCCGAGGAAGTCAAACGGGGATTCTGGCGAACGGAGGAGGAGGAGGAAAATGAAGAGAGAAAGGCAGGGATGTTGACCAGAAATGCGTCTGGTTGGCTACTCTACTCTGGAGGATGGGAAAGAGGGAATAGAAAGATAAGATAGAGAGAGGGAGGGGAGGGTGAGGAAGCCGCGGTGAGCTCGCGCACGCACGCGGAGGGCCTGAGCGAGTAAAAGATGTTCACAGTCGCCCTCAAGAAAGGCAAAAGTGCATTTATAGCTATGTGGGTCGATGAGCGATGGGGTGGTCTTTAAGTAGCGCCTGCGCAGACAGCGGCCGATCGTCCAGTCGTCGCAATGCGATAGATAATATTTGTCCTTCTCACTGAAGTCGACGGCAATGGCTCAATAAATGTTCGATGTTCTCTTCCACGCCGCAGACGTCGCATGCAGCACTATCGGTCATTCCAATCAAAGTAGTGTACGCCTTCGTGAAAGCAGCTCCCAACCACTGCCGGTATAGAAGCGATGCCTCACGTCGGTGAAGCCCGGGTGGAGATCGGAGTGGTAGAGAAGGGTTCAGTTCGTACAACCTGGTGTTCCTTATATTTGGGGTCTTGCACTCTGTTAAAGAGAGCTTGCGTGCCAAGTGACTAAGCTGCCTTGCAGCGCCTGTCCTGGAAAGAGGTATGGGAACGATGTGCTGTCCTTGATGTGACTCTCGGGCAGCTTTGTCTGCTTGATCATTTCCACTGATCCCGTCATGGCCAGATAGCCACTGGAAAATAATTTCATACCGTTTCTCTTTCACGTCGTGACGAAGTTTGACAATTTCGTATGTTAGCTGTTCGTGAGCACCACATGTGAGAATTGACAGCATGCTGTGTAAAGCCGGTCTCGAGTCGGAAAACACGGCCCTAGTACCAGGACTTTCTGTGTCAATAAATTGAAGTGCACTGCGCAGAGCCGTGAGTTCCGCAGCCATCGACGTTGTGACAAGTGACGTGTTGAATCGCAGTGTTACTCCTCTTGTCGGTATAAACACAGCACCCCCATAACTGGTCGATGTGGTCGATCTGTCAGTATATATGTATACGTGGCTACTGTATTTCTCGTACAACAGGAGTAAGCTCAATTGTTTTAGTGCAAGCGGTGGGAGATCTGACTTTTTTGAAGTCCTGGAATTCTGAGGTGTACTTCAGGATGGCAAAAACATCATTGAGGAGACACCTGCCTTGCCGCAGGTGTGTACCCTGATGTAGGCGAGGCACGATATGTACTGATAGTTGTGCTAAATGACGTGCTGGGTCTTTCCAAGGTGAGTGCGGCGAGGTGGTGGCAAAGCGTCCGGGCAGTGTGCCTGACATGTGCACGCATTGTCTCGACGACGATGTGCGTCGTGATTGAAGAATCTTGAGCAATGGCAATAGTTTCAGCTGTTGATGCACTGCGTGGTAATCCAAGGCATATCCTCAAAGCTTGGGCTTGAATGTTCTGAACTGTACGCAGATTGGTTAGGCAGGTGTTGGATATTCCATCCAGGCTGTACCGGAGCAACCCAACAAACAACACTCTATACAGCTGTAACATGGATTGTGCGAACACCCCCAGTTCTTTCCTGCAATGAACCTCAACTGATGACATATAGAAATCAGTCGCTTTTTCACGTGGTTCACGTGAGGAGTTCAGGGTAAGTCTTTGTCGATCACAACACCGAAGAACCTGTGACTTCTCCTGTACGATATCACTTGTCGGTTGATTAATATGGCGTACGCAAACATTGACTTCCGGGAAAACGTCATCACTGCGCACTTGTCCTACGTCACCTCCAGACCTTGCTTACGAAGGCAGCAGGATGCCTACGAAGCCGCCTTCTGAAGCCAAGCGCGAAGCTGAAGCCGCGTCACCCCCAACGCGCAGATACAGATGTCGTCGGCGTAGACAAAAAGCCGAACAGTACTTGACAGGTCCTTGAATAGTCCAATAAGGGCTAGATTAAAAAGCGTTCGGCTTAGTACTCCGCTCTAAGGGACTCCGCGGCTACTGTAATGCTGTGGGGTCGGGCCGTCCCCGGTGAGCACGTAGAATAATCGCATCTGTAGGTAGCTACGAACCCAGAGATATATCAGAACTAGCACATGCGCCAGACATAACATGCTCCAGACATCACTAGCACATGCGCAATATAATAACAGCATATCAGTTTTTTTCACTAACGTGCGAAGTCTACTAAATAAATGTGCTGCAGTGTCCTCACTGATTGATTCATGCGCTGCTGACATCGTATGTCTCACTGAAACATGGCTCTCTGCTCAGATAAAAAATTGCGAAACTTTTGATTGTGAGAAAATGTATGCAAGTTATCGGTGCGATCGAGGTGTGCGATCAGGTGGAGGTTGTCTTGATTGCAGTTACTGAAACGCTCACTTCGAACTCAGTTTCCATAGATACACCACTTGAACTTGTTTGCGTGCGCGTTGTACTCGACAACAGGGATTTCATTTTTTTCTCATGCTATCGCCCTCCAACTGCTTTGACATCACTTTGCGATGACCTTCATGACGCATTAAACAAATTAGTTGTCAGATACCCCAACGCGCCCCTTTTTCTTCTTGGTGACGTCAACTTTCGCGATATCATTTGGCAAATCGACACGGCAACGTCCCAGTCTTCTCAGAGTACCCAGTTTATAAACACTTGTTTGGATTTCCACTTGAGCCAGCGTGTACTGAAACCAAGGCGCATGTCTGCCTCTTCATCTAGCACACTAGATCTGATACTAGAACCCTGACGCAGTTTCCCCAATTATTTGCTTAAAAGACTCAAGTGATCACCTTGCACTCACTTTTCATATCAACACTGGGGCTCCTGTTAAGAAAACTGCGAAGGTCATCCGCGATTACAGGAAAGCCGACTTGGCTTCCATTATCGCTTAAATGGAAAATTTCGCAGTTTCTCAAATCGCTAATTGCGATCCGCGCTGTGTTGAAGAAAACTGGTGCATATTCAAAAATAAATTGTTGTCACTCATCGAACGTTTCGTACCGCAAAGAACAGTCGATTGCAAGCCATGGTCCCCTTGGTTCAATCCCTTTTTGAAGCGACTTCGTAACAAAAAAGGCAGTTGTTTCGTCGCGCAAAAGCTTCACGCAGTGACGTTACTTGGTCCGCTTACTACCGCACTGAAAGTGACTACAACGCAGCCGCCGCTAGTGTGAAACAGCATTTTTATTCTCTTACACTTCCGTCTATCTGGCAACCTAATCCTCGTAAATTCTGGACCATAGTTAACGGTACTTCACGCAAAATAATCCAATTAACATACCCCAATGGTGAGCCTGTTGCTCCTGAAGATTGCTGTAATGTATTTAATGATGAGGGGGGGGGGGGGTTACTTCCCATGTTACCGCGCTGCCACATTGATTACTGCTTCTATCCAATTTTTGGTTTTCGCCCATGGATTCAATCTCTATTGACTGAGTTGGTGTTAGCTGCCTAATTAACAATCAAAAAACATCCTCCTATACCGGCCCAGACTGCCTGAATTAAAAAATTTTGAAGTGTACTGATGTATTTCATGATGTTATTTCTCGCACATTTTCACTCAGTCATTACACCACAGCAGTCTGTTCTTCCACACGACTGGCGCGAGGGAAAGGTGATTCCAGTACACAAATGAGGTAACACACACTTACCCAGCAATTACAGGCCTATCTCACTAACAAGCATTTCATGTAAAATTCTCGAGCATATAATACATTCACATTTGGCTGAGTTTTATAATCAAACTCCTTTTTCAACCCCTGTCAACATGGTTTCCGTAACTTCTTTTCCTGTGAAACACAGCTCTTATCATTCACTAACGATCTCTTTGCAATTTTTGATCCAGGCACCGACATTGACTGCGTATTTCTTGATTTCACCAAAGCCTTTGGCTTTATGACCCATGATTTATTTCTGCTTAAGCTGACTGAATTTAACTTGGACATAAATGTACTCGAGCAGATAAAAAATGAATTCTAACCGGGCGCAGTTTGTAAACACTAATAACTGTAATTCTCTTTTTTCTAATGCACCTGCAGGTGTTCCTCAAGGCTCAGTCCTGGGTCCACTTCTCTATCTAATCCACATTAAGGATCTTCCTAACTGCGTCCTTTCTTTCACAAAGCTTTTCGTGGATGACTGTGTTCTTTACCGTAAAATTACTAATCATTCCGATTCCCAAGAGCTGCAGGATGACGTTAACCACGTAACTGAGTGGTGTTCTAATTGGCACATGCAACTAAATTCAAATAAATGCAAGGCCATGCGAATATCTCGTAACACTGCCACGCACACTTACTTTATTAATGATGCACGTATAACGTCAGTTGCCTCTTACAAGTATATCGGCCTTCACATATCAAAAAACCTTTCTTGGCACTCGCATATTGACTATGTTACTAAAAACGCTAACTGCATGCTTGGTTACTTGCACCGTAATTTTAGCTCTGCCCCTGCTTCACTGAAGCTAACTCTTTACAAAACTTTAGTTCGCTCCATTGGAGTATGCTTCAGCGATTTAGAATCCAACTCAGTCTTCATCAGTTTCTACTCTTGAAAGTATTCAAAACCGCGGTGCACGCTTTGTCATATTTAATCATTCTCGCTATACAAGTAACTCTTCAATGAAACGAACTCTTAACCTACCTGATCTTTCGTCACACCGCAAATGTTCCCGTCTGTCCCTTTTTCACAAAGTTCTTTCATTTGAACCAACTTTTTTTAAGAAAAACCTCCTTAACTTAAACACCCGTCTTATATTTCGGCCCGCACTGACCACAGCCTTAAAGTTGGGGTGGCATTGGAAACCGGTACAGTGACTCATCAATCCCTAGGGGAAGCACGGACTCGAATCGCCTTCCCGTATCAATCGCACACATCACCGACTCTACCAACTTCAAGACTGCTGTTCAAAATGACTTTTAACGCGACAGCGTTAAGGAGCTCGTGTCGCAGAAAAGCCGGTGTCGTCGGCGGCGTTGGCCGCGTTGGCCGTGAGCGATAAATCCCAGCAGGCACTTCATGAATAAAAAAATGGCTGTGGCTTAGCTAAGGTTAAGCCCAGGATGCGAAGCATACTAGCCTTTATTTTAGTTGTTGAACCACTGTTTAGCCTGGTGAACTGCTGTTGCTTGGCTATATTTGGTTCGGCTAGACGAAGAAACAACTCATGCGTTACTCTGCTTCGCCTTCAAGAGTGGAACGCGACAGCGTTCCCGTCGACCCGCCAAGGGGTGTAAGACAATGGGCTACGGCGCAGCGACTATGCGCCCCGCAGTGGACGCGGTGAGCGTCGAGCAACGCAGCGTTCGGCGCGGCAACGAAATGTGCGCCTGAGCAAGCGACGCACGCCTGAGCCTTAGAAACAGCTCGTTTCTAAGGCAACACCGCATTCACTAGAGGCGCTTTTGTACCGCTTTGAAGCATCGTACTCGTGGCTCAGTGGTAGCGTCTCCGTCTCACACTCCGGAGACCCTGGTTCGATTCCCACCTAGCCCATCTTGCAAGAGTTGAGCCAAAGCCACCTAGAAATAAGCCCAGCTGCTTATATACCGCCGCGTCGCCGCGAGCGACGGCGCGAGTTGGAACCCCGTTTCTCCTCTGTCGTGACGTCACGGTGTCACGTGGTCAGCCTTGAAGGCGACGCCGCGAGCGACGGCGCGAGTTGGAGCCCCGTTTCTCCTCTGTCGTGACGTCACGGTGCACGTGGTATGGCATGAGGTCATTGAAGGCGACACCGCCGCGCCTGAGGAGCTGGGTTGAGCTCTAGTAATATGCTTCGCATAAAAATTGGAGGACGCTTAAGCTTCGCCTTCAAGAGTGGAACGCGATAGCGTTCCCGTCGACCCGCCAAGGCGTTTAAGACAATGGGCTACGGCGCAGCAACTACGCGTCCCGCATCGGACGCGGTGAGCGTCGAGCAATGCAGCGTTCGGCGCGACAAGGAAATGTGCGCCTGAGCAAGCGACGCACGCCTGAGCCTTAGAAACAGCTTGTTTCTAAGGCAACACCGCGTTCACTAGAGGCGCTTTTGTACCGCTTTGAAACATCTAACTCGTGGCTCAGTGGTATCGTCTCCGTCTCACACTCCGGAGACCCTGGTTTGATTCCCACCCAGCCCATCTTGCAAGTTGTTTTTTATGCGAAGCATATTAACGTAGGTTTCGGGCCTTCGCGCGACGCCCGGCGGTGGCCACCATTGACCCTGAAGTGGGGTCACGTGACATGACGTCACGTGATGACGTCATATCGCGCCTCATATCGCGCCGTCGGTCGCCTCCCGGTGGTGGCCACCATTGACCTTCAAGTGACGTTCAAGTAGGTCACGTGACATGACGTCACGTGATGACGTCATACCGGCTGCAGATGGGGCCTCATATCGCGCCGTCGGTCGCCTCCCGGCGGTGGCCACCATTGACCTTGAAGGGAGATCACATCATGTGACGTCACGTGATGACGTCACACCGGCTGCAGATGGGGCCTCATATCGCGCCGTCGGACGTCGCCCGGCGGAGGCCTCCACGCTTCGGTTCGCGCCGTCGCGCGCGACGCGGCGGCGGCGCCACCATCGCTGCATCACGTGATATATGACGTCACACCAGGGATGAAGCGGCGCGCGCCCGCCGTCGCGTCAGTCTCTGTGCCCGCAACCGCGCCAGCGTCTTTGCGCCGGGCGTGTATGCGGTCAAGATGCTTCGAAACGCTAAGGATACGCTAAGGTTAAGCCCAGTGGATGCGAAGCATCCACTGGGCTCTTAACCTTGATAAGCCTCCAGTTCTTTATTCATGAAGTGCCTGCTGGGATTTATCGCTCACGGCCAACGCCGCCGACGACACCGGCTTTTCTGCGACACGAGCTCCTTAACGCTGTCGCGTTAAAACAACTTGCAAGATGGGGTGGGTGGGAATCGAACCAGGGTCTCCGGAGTGTGAGACGGAGACGTTACCACTGAGCCACGAGTTTTTTTTTCTTCATTTTACTGAGCCACGAGTTCGATGCTTCAAAGCGGTACAAAAGCGCCTCTAATGAACGCGGTGTTGCCTTAGAAACGAGCTGTTTCTAAGGCTCAGGCGTGCGTCGCTTGCTCAGGCGCACATTTCGTTGTCGCGCCGAACGCTGCGTTGCTCGACGCTCACCGCGTCCGATGCGGGGCGCGTAGTCGCTGCGCCGTAGCCCATTGTCTTACACCCCTTGGCGGGTCGACGGGAACGCTGTCGCGTTCCACTCTTGAAGGCGAAGCTTAAGCGTCCTCCAATTTTTGTTAATATTTTTGTTAATACTTTTTGTTTGTATTTTTACTGCATTACTTTTGTTTTCGACTCCACTACTTTCTGTAACGCCTTCGAGCCTTGAAAGTACTTGAAATAAATAAATAAATATCTTTCCACCAAGTCCTATTGCTTCTAACGCTTTAGCGATGGCTTCATGGGTAACGTTATCTTAAGCCCCTTTAACGTCTAGAAACAAGGCAGCAGACAAGCGTTCACAGGCCTTCTGAAATTCGACGTACGTTATTATGTCGACAACGGTGCCTATAGATGAACGGCCGCGTCGGAATACCGTCAAAGTGTTTGGATAAATTTCTTAGTGTTCTATAGGTACCACTCTGTACGCGTTAGAATCATCCGTTCCATTACTTTGCCGACACAACTAGCAAGCGCGATCGGACGGTATGATGTATAATGTCCAAAGGCGACTTGCCAGCTTTGAGACGCGGGATCAGGCGACTTCTATTCTTCAGGAACCGCGCCAGTATGCCACGGGTGGTACAGAAGCAGGAATGCCTTTCGCGCTCGTTCACCAAGGTTACACAGAGCGTGGTAAGTAATGCCACCTGGTCTTGGCGCTGAGGAACGCCTGCATAAAGCAAGCGCAGCCGCAATGTTCGTCCAGAGAAAAAGGGCATTCCATACGAGGATCACGGGAGAATGGCAAGTGATCGGGAGCCGTCGTTCCAGTGGAGCTTGTTTCACCAGCAATCGTCCTACAGAAGGATTCTGCGACTTCAATCTCTTTGCATTGTAGAAAAAGAGCCATGGAATTAAATGGGTGGGTGGCACTGTCCAGCGGTTGCACGGAGGCCACGAACTTGTTCACCGTATAAGACACAAAGGCTTTCGGGTATCCAGAGACTCGCGGAAAGACATCCATCGTTGTGAATCCAGGTTCTTCGTACGACACTGTACTTTCTTCTCTGTGTGCCTGGCCAATATCAAATCATGAATGGACTTTGTGCGCCTATATCTTCGTTCCGCACGGGCGGCGAACTGCCCGAAGTTTCTCTAACTCGATGTCGAATTCTGTGCGTGCGGAGCTTTTCGAAATCAAATCTGCGGTAACCTGTAAGGCACCTTTTATTGTGTCCCCTATTTATTTAAAAAAAATGCTTGATGGTATGTCGTCTCGACAGCACTCTTCCATGAGTGATTTAAATTTCGGCCAGTCGGCGGTGCATTGGACGACTCCGGAGAACTTGGAGCTAGTCAGGCCCTAAATCGTGAGATAAGTTGGGCTCTGGTCACTTCCCCGCGTTTCCAAGTCCGAGAACCATTGAACCCTCCTGTTAAAGGAGCACGAAACAAAGTTCAGGTCGAGCCAGCTACTATACCCTGTTCTTCGCAGATAGGTGTGGCTTCCATAATTTAACAAAGTTCTCATTCCGAAGCAATTGACACCAATCTTCTGCCCCTTGAGTTAATCTTGTTGCTTCCCACAGATAATGGTGGGCATTGAAATCTTCAGTGATCACCCACGGCGGTGGAGTCGTCAAAGTTTCCCGTTAGCGCTCGCAGTTCAGCAATGACCGTTACGGCTGGACGAAGTACTATCGTTCCCAGATAGCTAGGGCTGCGAAGAAAGCCACGTAATAAAATCGTCGTAACTGGCTCACCTACAAACTTTATTATTATTATTATTATTATTATTATTTGCCTCGGAATATACGTCAATGTAATGGAAGTTTCTAATTCGTTTTGACGGACATCAGCAACTGTATTCTCTACATCAATGCTTCGCCATGAAAATGTCGTTTCGCCATTTCGTTTGTCTATCCGCGCGCGAGCCCGCACGGGCCGTACGCACAAGCTCTCCGGGTGAGACACGCCGCAGTGAGCGATCCGGGCGCCCCATCGTCTTCGCTTGCACCGACATCGGAGAAGCGCAGCTGCATCATCTCTATGCAGCCACGGTCAACGTGGACGGAGACCTTGGCTTTGATCCGGCTTAGGGAGGACCAGTTGCCGCAACTCGGACGAGAGAAGCACAATGCCAAAATCTACGACGCCACTGTCGCAGGGCTTGAGCAGACCGGCATCCTGAAAACTCGCCGGCAGCTTCAGATGAAGTTTGACAAACTGACAAAACTATCCAGGTAAGCAACGTGCACTAAGCAGACAACGAGAACAGGGGTTCAGAAAAGTCCTAGTTTGGCGGTACTCGGAACGTAGTACGTACCTACAGTAGAGCGGCAAGTTGGGCTAGTTGGTGCATCTTGTAAAAAGGGGATTTGCGCTATAAACACGCGGGAAACAGAAGTCGAAGTGGACAGGACGCGCGTCCAGTCCACTTCTACTTCCGTGGTCCGTGTATTAATTTTAGCGCAGAAACCGCCCTTATTAGAAGATGCCCCTACCTCTGGAGGTACATAATAAAAGACACCCAGTGGCCTTCCACTCGGTGAAGAAGTATGACCAGCGAAGCTGTTTATGTTGGCTCCTTAATTACGAACTGCACCTCAGCAGCTGGTCGGCCCGGCATTGCACTATCTATGGCATGGGCCTGGGGTATGGGGAGTGCTTAACGCCTGATTCAGCTCGGCCGCGGGTCGGGCCGGTATTGCACTATCTTCGAGATCGGCCCACGTATGTGGAGTGCTTAACGCCTGTTTCACATCCGCCGCAGGTCGGCCCGTCATTGCACTATCTTCGGGATCGGCCCACGTATGGGGAGCGCTTATCGCCTGCTTCAGCGGAACGGGCCAGTATTGCCCTACCTTCGGGTTCGGCCAACGTATGGGGAATGCTTAACGCCTGCTTCACCTCCACCGCGGATTGGTCCGGCATTGGACTATCTTCGGGATCGGCCCACGTATGGAGAGGGCTTAACGCCTGCTTCACCTTCGCCGCGGGACGGGTCGGTATTGCACAACCTTCGGGGTCGGCCCACGTATGGGAGGGCTTAACGCCTGCTTCACCTCCGCCGCGAGTCGGACCGGCGTGGCACTGTCTTCGGGATCGGCCCACGTATGGCGAGTGTTTAACGCCTGCTTCATCTCCGCCGTCGGTCGGCCGGGCATTGCACTTACTGCGGGATCGGCCCACGTATGGTGAGTGCTTAACGCCTGCTTCACCTACGCCGCGGGTCGGCCCGGCATTCCACTACTTTCGAGATCAGCCACCGAATGGTGAGTGCTTAACGTCTGCTTCACCTCCGCCGCGGGTCGGCCGGCCATTGCACTATCTTCGGGATTGGCCCACGTATGGGGAGTGCTTAACGCCTGCTTCACCTACGCCGTGGGTCGGCCGAGCATTGCACTATCTTCGGGATCGATCCACGTATGGGGAGTGCTTAAGAGGAAGCTTTAGCTCGGGTGCTCCTATCTAAATACATGTAAAAGGAGAATTCGTTTTTCTCGGCAACCACTGCACCGAATTTGACTAGGTTTGTTGCATTTAAAAGACAGGCTTAAAATCTAGTGACTGTTGGTTTCAGATTTTCTATTTAATTCCTGATTTCCTTTATTAAAAATGGCAAAAATCGAAAATTTTCAAAATCGAAACTATCAAGTTTACAACTCTGTAACTCAATAACAAAAACTGACAAAACAATTCTGTAAATATCGTCTAATAGTATATCTAAAGCGGACAAAATTGATATGTTATTCATGAATCTAAAGAAAATTTGTAATATGAATATGCAGCTTTTGCAGAACTCTTGTAAACAATGTAACAAATTCACGTAAGATATAAAATGACACACCGAATTTGTCCGCTTTCAACGATCTGATGGATGCCATTTACAGAAACTTGATGTCTTTTCTTGATGCAGAGCTATTAATTCGTAAACTTCGTGCTTCTATATGTTTAAGGTTTGGAATTTTTTAAAATCCTTGTAACAAAATTCAGGCCCTAAATCGAAATTCCTCTTCCAACAATCACTAGAATTTAACTTTCTCTCTCGAATGCAGCAAATTTCATTAAAATTGGTGCAGGTGTTATCGCAGAAAAGTGTTTTTGCGTTTTACATGTATTTGAATAGGCCGCGTCGCAGTTGGGCACGAGCTAAAGCTTCCTCTTAACGCCGACTTTGCCTCCGCCGCGCGTCGGCCCGTCATTTCGCTTTCTTCTGGATCGGCTCAGGTATGGGGAGGGCTTAACGCCTGGTTCACCTCTGCCGCGGGTCTGCGCGGCATGGAACTATGTTCGGGATCGGCCCACGTATGGGTCGATCTTAACGTTCTTAACGCCTGCTTCACCTCCGCCGTGGGTCGGCCCGTCATTGCGCTAGCTTCAGGATCGGCCCACGTATAGGGATTGCTTAAGGCCTGCTTCTCTCCGCCGTGGGTCGGCCGGGCCTTGCACTTGCTGCGGTATCGGCCCACGTATGGGGAGTGCTTAACGCCTGCTTCACCTACGCCGTGGGTTGGCCCGGCTTTCCACTATCTTCGAGATCAGCCCCCGTGTAGGGAGTGCTTAACGCCTGCTTTGCCTCCGCCGCGCGTCGGCCCGTCATTTCACTATCTTCGGTATCCGCTCAGGTATGGGGAGGGCTTAACGCCTGGCTCACCTCCGCCGCGGGTCTGCGCGGCATGGCACTATCTTCGGTACCGGCCAACGTATGGGTCGATCTTAACGTTCTTAACGGCTGCTTCACCTCCGCCGTGGGTCAGCCTGTCATTGCGCTATCTTCGGGATCGGCCCACGTATGAGGAGTGCTTAAGGCCTGCTTCACCTGCGCCGCGGGTCGGCCCGGCATTGGACTTCCTTCGGAATCGGCCCCCGCATGGGGAGGGCTTGACGCCTTCTTCACCTCCACTGCGATTCGGCCCGGCATAGCACTATCTTTGGAATTGGCCCACGTATGGGGAGTGCTTAACGCCGGCTTCACCTCCGCCGCGGGTCGGCCCATCATTGCACTATCTTCGCGATCGGCCCACGTATGGGGTGTGTGTAACGTCTGTTTCACCTTCGCCGCGGGACGGGGAGGTATTGCACTTTCTTCGGGATCGGCCCACGTACCGGGAGGGCTTAACGCCTACTTCACCTCTGCAGCGGTTCGGCCTGGCATTACACTATCTTCAGGATCGGCCCTCGTATGGGGAGTGCTTAACGCCGGCTTCACCTCCGCGGCGTGTCGGGCCGATATTGCACTATCTCCTTGATCGGTCCACGTATGGAAGGGCACTGAGTTTTTTGAATTTCATACGCTCTGTATGGCGTTTTTGATAGCTCGGGTGAACCAATTTAGCCTATAAGCTTGGGCACGTTGGTGATGCATTACGAAAAAAGTACAGCGCGAAATAAATCGGGACAAGAAAGACCGGGACACGCACAGCACTTTGGCCGCCGTGAAGTCGCCGCCATGTCTGCACTTGCACAGCGTGCATAAGTGACCAAGTGATGATCGAGTAACGCTGACAATAGGAAGCGCTTCAGTTTCACCAAGTGCGCTGCAATGTCGACGATCTAACAGCGCTGCAATTACGAGGCGTGCCGGTTTCGCTGCGGCAAACCCTGTGGTCATGTTTGTAAACAGAATGAAAGTGGCCCACCTTGGTCACAAATCCTTCACAAATGGCTTTAAACAAGATCTCATGACCTTGTATTTTGTTTCCCTTAAATTCACTCTTTATATCTCGTCAAACACGGGTTCTTCAGGTCGGAGACACAGGCTGAGTTTTGACTCGTGCGCCTAAAGAACCCCATATCGTATGTTGGAACAGCTTAAGACAGAGAATGCGTTGCATTTATGCATAATTCTTCTTTGAGTTCCGTTTTCTATGAGCGCAATCAACAAATGTGGCACGTCAGCATGCTTGAATATTTATTTTTGTAAATATTAATCATCACAGCTGCTTAATGTGGCTTTGTTTTAGAAGGCGCTTAAGAATATTTCAACTTTAAACTTTACAAAATGAAACAGTAAAGTTTTAAACTTCTTTCGCACACTAAACTGCCCTTTCGTTGAATATGTGTATATCATGTTTTTCGTCCTTTTAAGTAGTTTTCTCTCTCTTTTTGTTTTCAGCATGGTGGATAGCCAAAGTATATGCCAACAGTACTGTTGTCGTTCCAGTTCTGAAGTCTTTGTTTTGCTTACTTGGGAGCTGCAATCTTAATAGAGTTTATCTACCCAAACCTTCAGTTCACGTTCCTAAAGAGAAAATCGCAATATAATTGTAAAATAAGTATGTCAAATCATCAAGTAATGTTGCATATATGCTCCATGTCCCCGTGTTTGCAAACTAGTTTCGATTCTAGTATTTTCCTAATATTTACATTTTTTTTAATTGTTATCGTCGCATTCTGTGCTTCCTGGAGAAAGTTGCGGCAGGGGACGAGAGGGTCGTCGTGGTCTACCTGGCCATTCTTTTCTAAAATTCATAGAATCTTGAGTGCACAGCCAGCGAATGATCACTCCCTCATTCAGAAGTGTTCGGCCTCTCCGAATGAAACTCTCGAAATAGTAGAAAGTGCAACCATAGGTGATATTTTAACCCGTTTATCGGAAAGAAGCCCCGAAATCTAGCTTTGACATGTTTTATACGTGCCCAAATTACTTTGCTTAGAAAAAGATTAGCTAAAGAACTAGGAAAACTGGAATACCTCCACTTAATGCACAAAGTGCTTCATATGCTCAGCATATTCACAAGAAGGTTGTTTTGTGTGGCAGGTGACCATGGTGGCTTTGCACTCGCGTGTATGAGGAGGCGTGACTGAAAATGGCAAGTTGATGTGTAGGTGGCATAAAGCACAAATATTTATTTTTTATTCGTTCTAGATCATTTACAGCGTTCAATGAAGTGGCAGTACATCTGCAGACGAAGTGGTAGGTGTAATGGAGGTTCCAAGCGACAGCCAAAAGCCAGCATCCACCAGGCATCAGCAACAGCGCTACCCGCAGAAAAGGAAGAGACAGAGTGCCACTGAAATGTTTCGAAACAACTTGCTGGAGCACAAAACAAACTTATGGATACCTTGGAATATGCCACCAAAGTCGACCAAGCTCTCCGGGAGCCGCAAGTCAATGCTCAAGAAAAGTTAGTGGACCTGCAGTCCCAGCATTTTACTAAATAAGGGCCAACCAACTGCACTTTTCCACTTCGTCGCTTGGCCAGTGGTCCATCTCTTGGTGAAAGTGCACAGCAAGTACAGCTGGAATGTTGTTTTTGTTTCAGATGCAATGAGTGCATCCGTGGTGTGTGTTGGCTGCTGAAATATTGTGTCGTGGAGCTGCGCCTCACCGATCCACTGCTGCGATACAGCACCACCTAAGTGTTCGCAAATATTATTCAGTATGCATAGCATGCCCTTATTATAGGCGGCACATTGCTCATGTCACATTTCATTCTCTTCAGTGCAAACCAGAAACGGGATTTAAGCCGTCCAAATTCATGTTCTACTATTCTACGAGATTTCGATAGCTGATAGTTGAACTGCTTGTGCTCGCAAATGGTTTAATAAGGTTCGCCGTGAGGGGAAATGCCTGATCGCAAGGTATGAGCGGAGGCACAGCAATGGTGCTTATCAGGGTGGTTGGCTGCTGAATGTGAGCCCTCCAACAGGGCTCACAACAGGACTGGTGGTAGACATGCGCATGCTGGCAGCTTCCCGGTGGTCCTGCATTTATGTACCGGAACACGTAATAGTGGTTCACCAGTGCAAGCACTATCACGCTGTGCCTAGAAGAAAAAACAAAATCACTGTCAAAGGTAAAGTCCACAACAAAGAAACTGCATAATTTTATGCTGTAAGCACACAAAGGCAAAAAATGTCTTGTACGGAATCAAGCAACATCATCAGATAGAAAGTCACAATTTATTTTTAGGAGTACGCTGAAGAAAATACAATTATCATGAATGTGGAGTGTATATGTAATATAACCTGGATAAAGCAAAACTTTTCAGCGGTCGCATCATATGCGTCATAGCTGTTTCATTTCTTTGAGGACATTGTTGGATAAAAAGAGATAGTAAGCATTAAATAGTACGTTATTCCTGCTATTTCATCTTTATCAGGCGTGGGTGTTTTAAAATTTACCTTATTGACGCAGTAGCTAACAATAGAATGCATCGAAAAAACAATGATGCACTCATGTGATTACGCGACCAGTCTTCTTCATACTGGCAGGTTCATTATCCTGACGATCAAGGTGAACCTTAGTTATAATAACTAGTATCCAAAATGCACTTCATAATCAGCTGCCCCTAGTGCTCATGCCCGTTTAGCATGCATTACAAAGATCGAATTGTCTCTGTCAAGCATAGAACCAATCACCATAACCAAACATAAACCAAAATCTCGTTGTCATTGTCAGGCACTCAACCGGTCACGATATTCAAGCATAAACCAGTGTACAAAGACGAGTCATGATAGCAAAGTTTGGAATGCTATACCGTCCACATTACCTAATAAATAGCACTCGTAAACAGTGATGTATCTTTGCATGCTGATTGTGGGCAGCGTAATGTTGCTCTCTCTTTTTCTACGCGTATGGTATTTAGCGTAGTTTCATCGTCTTTAAGCCATCCATGATGCCTGGTTAAAACAATGTATTTAGCCTACATTTGAAAGCACTAGCGTCATAACCTGCTTCTTAACCGAATACTGCATTGTCACATTGTCATGTCGTAGGCATGTGCCAGTAAGAAAAAAACTGCCTAGTTTTCGAACAATTTCTTCCGGCAAGAACCACAAAACTAGATTTCTGCGCATTAATTTCGCATCTAATCCCACTTCAACCGCCTATTGTTGCCCTATTTGTGCCAATGCTCACCCTTCGTTCGTGTACTTACCGGCCTTTTTCATTGTAACAGTCGCTGGCGTGTTCCTTTGACGGAGAAACTGGAAAATGGCGGCCATCCAGAGCGCCCACACCTTGCGGGAATTAGGTAGAAGCATGGAATTCCCCGATGTGATCCTCTATATTGCCGCCAGGTGTCACGAGCCAGCGCTGAAAAACAAAGAAGTTGGGACTGGAACACGCGCTCAGCAAGAGACGGGCGCTGAAGTAGAAGAGGTAGAAGCTGAGGACGCCGGCTTAATTTATTGCACGCCATCTTGTTCAACCGCCTCCCTCGCCGACGCCGGGTACATCGTCTATTGTCTTTTCGTGACAAAACTGGTGGAGGTGCGGGGTACGGTTTATCCGATGCCACAAACCCCTCCTGGTAGCAGGAGTACCAGCCCTATCCTAGTGGACACCCCTGTTCACCGGGCAAGCAGGAGAATCCGAGGATTGCCTCCGGAGCTTGATCATCTCTCCGCAGCAACATCGACGCCACCACACACCGGTATGGAAGGAACGTCGACGTCCCTACCGACCATTAGGCAAGATACGGCCACAACGGCAACGCAGTATCTGCTGCAGAATCTCCGAGTGCCGAATGTGTTCCACGGAGATATCTTCGAGGATGTAGAAGACTGGTTGGTCCAGTTTGAGCGCGTTGCCGAGATAAATGAATGGAGCGACGTGGCGAAGTTAAGGAACGTCTACTTCAGCTTGGAGGACGGTGCCCGCACTTGGTACGAGAACCGAGAAGGGCTCATCAAATCGTGGCTTGATTTCCGTCGTGCCTTGCTGGATACTTACACCAATGCTGATCGCCGCGAACGAGCCGAACGGGCGCTCCAATCCCGCATTCATCTGCCGAACGAGAGCGTGACGTCGTACGTCGAGGATATGACGCGCCTCTTCCGTCGGGTGGACCCAACCATGTCCGAGGAAAAGAAGCTGCGCCATCTAATGCGGGGAGTTAAGGAACAGCTATTTGCTGGCCTTGTTCGAAGCCCGCCGAAGACCGTGGCTGAATTCTTAACTGAAGCCACCACGATGGAAAAGATGTTACACCAGCGCTCAACTTTCTATGACAGGCAATTGAACCCAACTTCACCTTCGGACCAGCGCTCAGCTCCGTATGACAGGCACGCGAACGCTGCTTCACTGACGGACGCGATTGCCTTTGGAAACGTGGACGTTCTCCGAGATCTTATCCGCTCTGTGGTGCGTGATGAGCTTCAACGGCTCACCTGCCCGCCTCAGCCCACGCTAGGTTCCATTTCTGCCCTTGTGAGGAACGAAGTGCAGCAAGCGATCCAGTGTCCCGTTCCTAACAACAATGCGCCGCCTGTGACAGCACAGTTGCAGCGGCCGTCATATGCGGAAGTTTTGAGGCGAGTCCCTGGCCAAGCTCCGACCCATTTCGACCCCGCCACGTCTTACACCGCGTCATACGTCCCGCCGCTCCCATCTGTGCAACCAATCCAACGTATGGAGGATCGTCGCCCACCCGAAAGGAAATCTGACGTCTGGCGTACCCCGGACAGAAGG
Organism: Dermacentor variabilis; assembly: GCF_050947875.1. Lineage (NCBI taxonomy): Eukaryota > Metazoa > Arthropoda > Arachnida > Ixodida > Ixodidae > Dermacentor > Dermacentor variabilis. The sequence goes on along the minus strand of NC_134572.1, from coordinate 2,221,869 downwards.
CCTCTGTGCTATCATTGTGGAGAAGCCGGTCACATATACCGCGAGTGCCCATACCGCCGTCTCGGACTGCAAGGTTTTGCCGCGGATTCACCAAGGCCCAGATACGGTGAAAGGCCTAGGGCGATTGAAGAATACTTGACCCAGCAGAGTATGCCACTGTTCCCGCGGCGGCAGTCGCGCTCGCCGTCCCCCAGGCGTTCTTCCCCCGCTCCTAGAAGCCCTCCAATGGCAACGCAGGGACGATCGCCAAGCCCTCGCCGGGGAAACTAAGAACAGCGACCTTCGGGGGCGAGGCCGCTGATAATCGCCCTTCCGAAGACCTCCCATCGACGCCAGCACGGTCTATCCAGCACGATTCAGCGACGACAGCAGCCGAACTCGGCGACAGACTCTCGCTCGACATACCTGTTGTGCTCGACGGTCGCCACGTTAGTGCGTTATTGGACACGGGGGCTGTCTACTCAATCTTGTGCGCAAAACTAGCGACGGAACTTAGAAAAGTTATCACGCCTTGGTCTGGAGCGCAAATTCGTACTGCTGGCGGGCATGTCGTCACACCGTTGGGCATGTGCACGGTCAGAGTTCAAATTCGTGGGTCCACGTTTCCTGCCAGCTGCCTTATACTCCGCGATTGTTCTCGGGACCTTATCTTGGGCGTCGACTTTCTGCGAGAGTATGGTGCCATTATAGACCTCCGGGAGCGCACAGTGACTTTTTCGACAGAAAAAGAGCGCAACGTGATTAATGCACAAGTGAAAGAAATGCTTGACGATGACGTCATACAACCATCCCAAAGCCCTTGGTCATCGCCGGTGGTCCTCGTCAAAAAGAAAGACGGAACGCTTAGGTTCTGCGTTGACTATAGAAAGTTGAACAACGTCACAAAAAAAGACGTTTATCCGCTTCCGCGGATCGATGATTCGTTAGATCGACTCCGGCGAACCAGGTATTTTTCATCCATAGATCTGAAGAGTGGATATTGGCAAATCGAAGTCGACGAACGAGATCGCGAAAAAACTGCCTTTGTTACCCCAGATGGACTGTACGAATTTAAAGTACTTCCATTTGGCCTGTGTTCTGCACCGGCCACATTCCAGCGAATGATGGACACTGTTCTGACGGGTCTGAAGTGGCACTGCTGTTTAGTATACTTAGATGACGTCGTCGTGTTTGCGGCAACCTTCGAAGAACATCTGAAGCGTTTCGAGGCGGTACTTGAGGCGCTCCGCTCCGCTAATCTCACACTAACGCCAGAAAAGTGTCACTTCGGTTACGAAGAGCTGAAGTTCCTCGGGCATGTAGTGAACGCCGACGGCGTCCAGCCTGACCCAGACAAAACATCTGCTGTTGCTACTTTTCCGACTCCTCGTGCCAAGAAAGCAGTACGCCGCTTTCTCGGTCTGTGTGCGTACTATCGTCGCTTCATCGCCAATTTCTCGCGCATCGCTGAACCACTCATACGCCTAACGCGAGACGACACACCCTTTGTTTGGGCGGATGAGCAGGACGCAGCTTTCACCGAGTTGCGGCAACGCCTGCTGGAATCACCTGTCCTCGCTCACTTTGACGAGGACGCTGACACCGAGGTGCATACCGATGCCAGCAACATCGGTCTTGGCGCTGTACTCGTTCAACACCAGGAAGGCGTCGAGCGAGTCATCGCTTACGCCAGTCGCACCCTTTCACGCGCCGAAATCAACTACTCCACCTCCGAGAAAGAGTGTCTAGCGGTTGTGTGGGCCATCATGAAATTTCGGCCTTATCTCTACGGTCGCCCTTTCAAGGTGGTGACAGACCACCATTCCCTGTGTTGGTTAGCCAACTTACGAGACCCGTCCGGGCGACTTGCTCGATGGAGTCTCCGTCTGCAGGAGTTCGATGTTACCATCGTCTACAAATCGGGCCGAAAACACGAAGATGCCGACACGTTGTCGCGCGCTCCCGTCAAAACTTGCGATAAGGACATGGACGAAGACTGCGCATTCCTTGGGGCCCTCACCGCATCAGACTTGATCATACGGCAGCGCGAGGACGCCGAAATACGCCCTCTCATCGATCACCTAGAAGGCAAGAATGCTACAATCCCACGACATATTTCTCGCAGTCTCTCGACCTTCTGCCTCCGACAGGGCGTCCTCTACAAGAAAAACTCGAGTGCCACCTACAAAGAGTATCTATTGGTAATACCTGCCGCCCTTCGTGATGACATTCTCTTAGCCTGCCATGATGAGCCCACGTCTGGACACTTGGGATTTCCACGCACTCTTGCACGAGTACGCCTGACGTACTACTGGCCCAGACTTTCTACCACGGTGAAGCGTTACGTGCAAAGCTGCCGGGAGTGTCAACGCAGGAAGTCGCCGTTTTTGAAGCCCGGGGGGTTACTCCAACCCATCGCACCACCTCGCGCGCCGTTTGATCAAATCGGCATGGATCTTCTGGGACCCTTTCCCTTGTCAGCCAGCGGAAACAAGTGTATTATAGTCGCCACGGACTATCTAACACGCTACGCCGAGACGAAAGCTGTACAACGTGCCACGGCCTACGAAGTTGCCCAGTTCTTTATCGAGCACATAGTCCTCAGACATGGTGCCCCCTCACATGTCATCACCGACAGAGACACTGCCTTTACAGCCCAACTTATAGAGGACATATTCGAACTGAGCTGCACGCAGCATCGCAAGGCGACTGCCTATCATCCGCAGACCAACGGACTGACGGAACGGCTAAACAAAACCATAGCTGACATGCTGTCTATGTATGTGGACGTCCAGCATAAAACATGGGATCAAGTCCTGCCGTACGTTACATTCGCGTACAACACCGCCATTCAGGAAACCACACGCTTCACCCCGTTCCGTCTTGTCTACGGGCGCGAGGTCCAGACCACGCTAGACCCTATGCTCCCGCACGACACCGACGCATCACTTACTGCCGACGCCGAGCAACTTACTCAACACGCAGAGGAAGCTCGCCAGCTCGCGCGCATACACATCGCGAAGCAACAGAGTACAGACGCACGACGCTACAACCTTCGACATCGGCACGTCGAGTACCAGCCAGGTGACCAAGTCTGGGTGTGGACTCCAGTCCGTCGCCAGGGGTTGTCTGAGAAGCTCCTTAGTAGATACTTTGGACCCTACAAAGTGATACGCCGCGTTAGTGAAGTGAACTATGAAGTCATTCCCGACGGTGCCGCGTCGCCTCGGCGTCGACAGCACCGCTCAGAGATAGTGCATGTTCTTCGCCTCAAGCCGTATTTCGTGCGTTAAGGCAACGCCAATCCGATATCATACGAATTCCACACTTCCTCCTCCTAGTTTAGTAAGCATCGGGTCGATGCCTTTCTTTTGGCGGGGGAGTAATGCCGCCAGGTGTCACGAGCCAGCGCTGAAAAACAAAGAAGTTGGGACTGGAACACGCGCTCAGCAAGAGACGGGCGCTGAAGTAGAAGAGGTAGAAGCTGAGGACGCCGGCTTAATTTATTGCAAGCCATTCTGACTGACTCCCTTTCAGTATGCTCTTGCCTTACCGCTACTAATGAGTCACCCATGCTAAAACTATTCCGCTTACTAGTTCCTGTCCATGTGCGATGTGTTCATTTGATTTGGGTGCCAGGGCATAAAGGTTTGTTTTTTAATGAAACTGCTGATTCACTGGCAAATGCATCACTATCCGGCCCTGTTCTTCCTATTCTACCAGTGACAGCACAGATCACGGGGACAAGATTTCGGATGCGATCAATAAGATTAGCCTTATCAAACCCACATTTGACTGCTTCTCCAGAGTATAAGCACCTGGCATTTCCCTGGCATAGCGAATCCTGTGACACAAAGATGCTGGAGGTCTGCCTCACCAAATTACGCTGCCGCATACCCTCGCTGAATTTCTACTTACACAGGTCGGGTTTGGTTCCCTCCCCCCTCTGTTCTTTTTGTAATGAGGAAGAGACGATACACCACTTTCTTCTATCTTGTCGCCGCTTTACTGCGCTTAGAAAAAGATGGTTGGAAATACCTTTTCGAAGAATTGGCCTGGACTTGACAGAACCTGCAATTCTTTCGTTCGGAGCGTCCACTTTGGGATTCAGCCACACGGATGCATGCTTCGCTGTCCGAACATTCCTTATGGAATCTAAACGAATGCCCTGCTAAATTCCTTTATTTTTGTTTTTACTTTTAAGTTAATTATTACCAATGCAATATTACCTTCCTGATGTTATTTAACAGGCAATTCTGCGCTATTCAATGCTATTTCAATAACTATTAGGAAATTTATGCTCCATAATAATTTCGAATAATCCACCCATCTCTTGGCCAATCCCCCATCGTGGGTAGGAGCCACACGCATCACAGGCCACAACAACAACAACAACATCTTGTTCAACCGCCTCCCTCGCCGACGCCGGGTACATCGTCTATTGTCTTTTCGTGACAATATCATTTCCAGTTAGCATCTTCACTCACTCTTGCTCCAGTTTATCAGAACTCACGCTAAATTATGTTCACCGTAGATCTGCCCATATCAAACAAGTGAGCGATTGTTCTGTCCTCGGCAGATAAGCAGAGATGAACAAAAGGGGTGACCCTTTTGTCCACAGGAACGGCTTCGCGCATGTTCTTCGTCTGGCATTGCATTGTGGTTCGGCAAACGTCGACTAAATATTTGAACGTGGTTGGCCACATACGAAATGACTGGCGGAAATTGTGGTCCCCATCGTTTGGCCACATGATCTGAAACCAGCGTCCATGTCGAGTACAGGCCCGGACATCCCCTGCTGGCGCGGCGAGACGACCTGGTCAGCATGGAGTTGTGGGCGCCTGATAGCGCGCTTTCGCAGCTGAAGTTTCAATGCCAGTTATTGTGGACCTAGCGAGCGCGTCCTTCTTGTAAGCTCGCATATAAATTAATACCTGTAATGTTTAAAACCTGGCTGCTATGACGAGCTTTTGGTTGCAATCGCTTCTGGCGCCAAGAAGCACATTCTACGAGAGTCTCTAGCAAGGCAACCGTATGATGGAATTAGGACACCACATATTTTTTATGTCCAACGCAGCGCGAAAAAGCATAGCCTTTAATATTAGTTTATTACTGGTACTCAGAGAGAGCTGCTGTACGCATATTCAATTATCATTCGTCCCTGACAGTCCCGGAGTGCCCGAGGCGGGTTTTTCCACCAATGAGCGTTGCATATATGAAGCGTCTCGGGCAGCCCTGGACAGTCCGGGACGACGAGTCGGAGGGGCCAACTGCCCACAATGTGGCTATGATATTGTTTCAGTTGTGGCCTTTTGGGCTGTTGCTTCGAGAGAGCCGTCGCAGGGAGTGCGATTTGGGCACTACCAATTATCGGCGCTAAACGAAGTGAAAAAAATGACGAAGCCTCCAACCACAATTTTCGGTCGCCAGGAGCTTCGAAAAGTAGGCAACTTGGCGAGAAGTCACGTAATTTAAGTGACCCACGCGCCCACGCTACCCACGCATGAAAACAAGAGCGCAGTGTAGCCAGCACCACTTTCAACTTCGCTATGCTTGGAAAACCAATGTCTTGCGGTAGCATACAGCAAACTTTCTCGTTGTGATTTTAATAGATTACATACTGCACCAAAATAAACAAACTATAAATTACTTTAACAGCGACTGTATGTGTGACCCGTTGCACGCGGAAGAGGGCGCAGCAGCGCTGTTTCAGTCGCATACGGCGCCCGTTGAAATCACAGTGCCGTGTAGCACTGCCTCAGCTACATTGCCGCAAATCTACATGCTCAACGGACTTGACGGGTGCCCGTGTGACAGAGATATTATAAAAGAAGACTTGTTTGGTAACTCGCATGAGGCATTGTCTCATGATCTGCTTACTCAGGAGAAAAATGTTGATATATTTGTAAAGGGCGGTATATATTTTTAACACAGGAAAGTGTCGCGTAACGCCGCGTGAGCTTCTTAGCATCCGTTCTCTCCTACATGTGTCACAGAATTTTGTCAACTTACGGTAGACCCGACTTGGGGAAACATTTAGCCGGCAGCTACATTTGCTCGCGGAGTGAACTGCGTTGTGCGAGTGGCTTTGCACGCTGTGGCGCGCAGCACTCTCTCGGGCCGCCCGCGTGGGCCGCCGAGTCCGGCGGTCGTTTCGGGCCAGCGCCTGCTCACTCGAAGCAGGTCTCGTGACCCCGCTGTGAGCGTCTGCCGCAAGTTCCCGTTTTAAGCCTAGCGTAATTGCGCTCACGCAGTTTTCTCGGCGCGCGCGTGCGGTGCATCATCCGTCGTGCACTCTCTAGACCACGTTGCGGCGTGCTCGTTCCGTGGAAAACCCGAGACGGCGCGGAAGCGGCGCGCATGGTGGCCACGCACCGACTTCGCCCAGGCGCAGCTCATCAATTCCTGCAGCTCGTCTTCGCATCTGCGGGTGGCCGCGGGTACCGGGAGAACAGCGTGCTCCTGGCCTGTCTGCTTCTGCGCCGAACCTACTAGCAGTTGTGTGCAGCGCTCCTGACACGTTTTAGCGGCTCCGTTATAATCGTGCGGGCAAAAGTAGTCCCAGAGTACGCGCGTTCTTCCTCCAATGTGCAAGTTTATCATGGGCCTAAAGAAAGTACACTACTAAAGGTGACATGAGCTTGTGAGCTTCGCTTCTCACTAGATGCAACTGCATGCAGCTTGTGGTGCACATTAGTACACTGAAGTCGCAAAATAATGAGCGCGAAGCATTCAAGCATTCACACAGTAATGAAGGCAGGCACAATGTGCCTATTATTTTTCTGACTCGATCAAGCCTTGCACTGACGACAACTGAAGGGCGATACCGGGAGTGCGATAGAAAAAAACGGGCCCATCTTTCATGAACTCTCCCACCAGAGTAATATGCCAGAGACATGCATACGTGTTGCGCTAAAACAAAACTGGCGCAAACTGGGTGTTGCGAGAAAAATGGATTATGCGAAAGCAGAGGAAGTACTGGCACTGTGCACTTCCGCGAGCAGCTGCGAGCGATATAGTTCAAGGGCCTTAATATCACATGCGAGTGTACGGCCGCGAATATAATGACGCGAAGCGTTTTAGATTAAGAGGAAGCTTTAGCTCGGGCCCAACTCCGACGTGGCCTATTCAAATACATGTAAATCGCAAAAACGCTTTTCTGAGATAACCCCTGGACCAATTTTAATGAAGATTGCTGCATTCGAGAGAGAAAGTTAAATTCTAGTGACTGTTGGAAGCGGAATTTCGATTTAGGGCCTGAATTTTGTTACAAGGATTTTCAAAAATTCGAAAGCTAAAAAGAAAATAGAAGCACGAAGTTTACAAATTAATAGCTCTGCATCAAGAAAAGATATCACGTTTCTGTAAATGGCATCCATCAGATCGTTGATAGCGGACAAATTCGGGTGTGTCATTTTATATCTTACGTGAATTTTTTACATTGTTTACAAGAGTTCTGCAAAAGCTGCATTTTCATATTACAAATTTTTTTTTCTTAGATTCAGGAATAACCTATCAATCTTGTCCGCTTTAGATGCACTATTAGATGATATTTACACAATTGTTTTGTCAATTTCTATTACTGAGTTACAGAGTTGTAAACTTGATAGTTCCGTTTTTTGAAAATTTTCGATTTTTGCCATTTTTTAATAAAAAAAAGGAGGGATTAAATCGGAAATTCGAAACGGCCAGTCACTAGATTTTAAGTCTGTCTTTTAAATGCAACAAACCTCGTCAAATTCGTTGCAGTAGTTGCCGCGAAAAACGAATTCTCCTTTTACATGTATTTAGATAGGAGCACCCGAGCTAAAGCTTCCTCTTAAGTCCCGTCAGAAATTTCTCAGTAGTAGCGAGCATTATGAGAACAAAGAAAAACTGCGCAAAAAAGAACAAGACAGAGAAAGAACCACACGACACAGGCGCAGACTAACAACTGGTTTAATGCTCCAACGCCACTTTCCTACCAACAACAGAACGCATGCGCACCAACCGCAAAGACCAATGCCGCTATCATGTAGTGAAGCCTAGAAACGCCAACTCCTTGCGGTACAAATGTACGGAAGCCTCACTAACACATTTATCCGGCCCTAATCTTGCGATTTCTAAAGCTTCGATTACTTCACGCTCTTTCTTATCACTTATTTCTTATAAATGTGTTAGTGAGGCTTCCATGCATTTGTACCGCAAGGAGTTGGCGTTTCTAGGCTTGACTACATGATAGCGGCATTGGTCTTTGCGGTTGGTGCGCATGCGTTCTGTTGTTGGTAGGAAAGTGGCGTTGGAGCATTAAACCAGTTGTTAGTCTGCGCCTGTGTCGTGTGGTTCTTTCTCTGCCTTGTTCTTTTTTGCGCAGTTTTTCTTTGTTCTCATAATGTCATACCAACTAGCCCCTGACCGTACGCTTCTAGAGTAGCTAGCACTGATATTTTATGCTGCTTAAAATCACACTTTGCAAATGGCATTTGTTGCGGCTTATTACATTCGTTCGACATGCATGCCCGAAGTAGTTGCACACCTGTAGTGCCTCCTTGCGCAAAATACGAGTCCAGTCATTGTGGCTCTTGTGCATCCTCCTTATGTTTGTGTATGCTCTCCATCAAGTCACATAGAACCAAAGTGGCGATATTTCTTCCTTTATTCGACTTTGTAGCAGCATACACGACGCGATGCTTGCACTTCGCCTGCCTCCGTTCAACTTCATTTGAACGTTCTATGGGGAACTTGTGGTAAGAATATCTCGCGCGTTTTGCAAGCCGAGGAATATGCCAGACATGAATGAATATGTCGCTTCTAGGAGCATGTGGCAAGAGTCGTCTGGAACGCATGCGTGCATATTTCTTCCATTAGCGTAGTGTCCTCTCCGGTTCTCCGGAAATTTGGTTTGATAGATTATAATCCCTTATTGATACTAACGTTCAGTGGGATGCGGCTGCTATGAGAGACGCCATCGTGGCGGGCTCTTGAATAATCTGAGTACGTGGAATTCCTAACTTGCATCGAATTCTTGGAAAACAAGTTATAGCCTCCATTGAAGTGCGCGGGCTAGCCGACAATCAAACACGTGACCCCGTACTCAACAGCAAATCATCACAGTCACTGAGCTGCAGCGGTATATCTGTGGCAACTTGGTCAAGCATTGAAAAAAAGAAACAATGCGATTGAACGGGGTTGCAACGATTATCGCATTTCCACGTATTACACCTCGGTACTCTGTGGCTGTGCACTTTCATTATTCTTGCAACGAACGAAACATTTGGCCCAAGCTCCTAGCATGCAAGTATTTAAGCCAAGCTTAAGCTCGGTGCATACGAATGTTAACGGCCATCGCAGAGAAGCGGCTGCAGCGTTCCGTGCCAAGATGGGTAACTGCTGTGCAGCATAGTGCACGTAACAAACTCTGTGGGCCTGTACCAGATCGGCTGTGCCGGCGTCAATTATCCCATCTCCGTGGGTGGCGGTAGTAGACGCACGCGTCCTCTTACGTGGCTTTTCTTTGCCGTTTACTACCACACGGCTTCTTCAGAAGCGCTCGTGTCATAAAGTGAGTGGCCCCCACTACCCCCTCCCATTTATTGCACCTCCATCGCGCAGCATTCTTCATTTCTGTTGAGGCAAGAAGCGTGACGCCCTGCTTTTGTCTTCATGCGTTCTTTGTGCGGAGATAACGTTCCACTGAAATTTTGTGCGTTCAAATTTGTGTATGTTGCAAAATAATAGCGATGCCTCTGCCTACAGGGCCCTGCCTTGTAATTCGGCGTTGTGCTCCGTTACACGGACATCATGTGGCGCATATCCTGGTGCACGAAACAGAATTCTAAAGGCTAGTGATCCCTGTGTATTCTCCTGATGAACGTCTCTTATCCGTAATTATGCTGGGAGTGAAACAGATAGAAGGTCATTGGCGTCCAGTTGTGAAGGTTTTGTACAACTGTAAATTAATCAGTGGTGGAAAAGGTAAGCAGAAGGACAAGAAGAGCGCTCTCTATGTGCGCGTGTTGTCGTTCCTTCTGCTAGCCCATATATTGGCTGCTGTTCACCAACTAGCCCACTGTTTGTAACAGGTCCGCAGGAAAACCTCTCACGCATATTTATGAAACAGTTGCAAGAATTTTCTTCGTGCTGACTCGATATTGCGGCCTGAGGACTACTGTAATACGAAACTGTTCCAAACGTTGAACGTTCAGTGGCGTCAGTTCTGTAAAATTTGGTAGTCTGCATAACTGTTAATGTGTTCACGACATGTAAGCATGAACCTTTTTTTCCGCTGCCAAGTGTAAAACAGTATATTATGCGCAGTAAACACGCTTAGTCACTATGACTGACAGCGTGTAAGCATGATCACCATGTGGCTTAAATCGCACGCCGTTCTTTTTATCTAAGTAAAACTAAAAACATGTCATTTATTTATTTATTCAGGTACCTCACGAGCTCCAACTATAGTATCATGTGAGAGGGGTTTACAAATTTGGGTGCTAACAAAAGCAGTCTGAACATTGTTATTTGAACATCGTTATACAATAGTAAGTAAATATTTCAAGCAACAACTTGTTTTGCTTTGTTCAAGTTAAAAATTATTAGGTTTTACGTGCGAAAATCCCGATTTGATGATGAAGCACGCCGTAGTGTGGGACTCCGGAAATTTGGACCACCTGGGGCTCTTCAACGTGCACCTAAATCTAAGCACACGGGTGTTTTCGCATTTAGCCGCCATCGAAATGCGGCCGCCGCGGCCGGGATTCGATCCCGCGGCCTCGTGCTCAGCAGCCCGAAACCGCAGCCACTAAGCAACCACTGCGGGTTTTGATCTAGTGCACGACAGAGAGACGAAAAATTACAAAGTATTTAAACTGCCAAATGATTTTTTTGTTTCCTATATTTAGGGGAAATAGTGGCCACTACCTGCCGCTTAAACTAATGCCACACTGAAGAGCGTATAAAAATAGTCGCCGGTAAATTAGTGTTACGACTTCCCGCGGCTATGGCCACAGCTATTGTAATTGTAATGTAATGTAACAATCAAGTTCGTTTTCCTTTTGTAACAGAATAAAGGCACTAAAGTGCCAGAATTCTCTTGCGAGGCAGAACGATTTCTTCCTATTCGAATCAGATCGACTTAAAGAAGGGTGCCTGACGTGCAGATACATAATAATAATAATAATAATAATAATAATAATAATAATAATAATAATAATAATAATAATAATAATAATAATAATAATAATAATAATAATAATAATGTTTATTTCCCATCAAGAAAGACGGAGGAGGCTGCAGGTAAAAGCTGCACGAACAAACGGCAGCTTGACATGAGCCACTAATTAAGCGACAGTTACACGATTACACGACTAAGGTCAAGTGCATTCCACAATATGACATGACTGTTTAAGGTTTTTCTCTTTTTTTTTTTTGCACTGAAGTGGTTATCGCGATTTCTTACGGTTTTCTGCAAAAACTAAATATTCCGCCAAGTTTACATCTTGAAGAATTGTGGGGAATATTAAGGGCAATATGCAGACAAATATTCAGATGTGTGGGTCGAATCGGGGTTAAATGTAAATTGCTAAACCTTAATTTTGAAAAGTTACGGCGCTAAGCAGCCGAAGAGGTAGTGATACACAAATGACACATACGGGCGCCAACTTTAAACTGTTTAGTTACCAGAACCCACGCAAATTTATGCAAGAAACCAAAGTTAAAGGTAATCACAGAAGAGATAGGCAGGGGTGATAGGAATAAACACTGCTCGTGGGCTGCAGTAATCTCCACTGAATTATCATGGCAGGTAGTACATATGAGCGCGCGTGCATTACAGGTGTAATACGAGCATCAAAACCAAATATGGCAGCTGCATCTTCTAATTTTAGTGACGCTTACAGGCTGTCATTTATGGATGACATTTCATTTTCACTTAATGCTAGGGACGGCGTGCTAACGCACTTATTTCCTGCTCCTTTTATGAAGAAAGCCTCGATTATCTCCCTTTCAATGCTGTCTCTGGCTTTCCTTGGCAAGGTCTTTTTTTCAAGGAGCGGCATACAACCACAGCGCTTGCAGTGGCCGTCACAGTGGCCGCCGATGTGGCTGTTGACCGCCGCGACCGGTGCTCTGGCTCGAACGTTGAAAGGCAGCAAACAAGTCGGATAAGAGCCTTGAAGTCTTCTTCACGGCTAAGAATCATAAGCCTGAGTGCCCTCCTACAGTCATAGTATCCGTGAAAGGTATTTGGCGAAACGATGCTAGCAGTTATCTGCAACGCATCCTGAGCAAGCGGGACGTACAGGAGCCATTTTTCTTGCGCAGTTTGACAGATCTGGTGCAAGATTTGGTGGAAGGCAAGTTGGCTCCCAACAGGTTTTTCAATTGATGTGCAAGATCAGTTTTATTCCGTACCTCAGCGCGGCCTGTTTAACGCAGTTCGTGAACCTATTGAAGCATCGGGTGAAGTGAACTTCCAGCACAATGCTGGAATTAATTCTGATCGATTCTTAGAGATCTTACAATCCTATTTACAGTCCGCCATCGTCTGTATTAATGGTTCTAGTTACGTTCAAAAAGACGGCATAAGCATCGGCTCTTCTGTATCTGCAGTTTTATGCGGCATATATATATTTCATCCGTTGACAAGCTCATCTTTGCGAAAATCATGAATTTTAATGTAGCTAGAATTTATATATATGCGGATTACTAACTTGTTCTTTTAAATCTAACTGCGCGTAGCCTTGACGTTGCTGTGGTAGGCTTAACTGCCACCTTCTGGACAGAGTCTGGTGGAGTAGATTTCACCTGGGAATCGCACCAAAGAATAACTCAATTTAATTTATGGACCTTAAACGTACTTCCACGAAAGCCCATGTGTTCCGCATCTATAACCGAAGGACTAAGAAAAGCCTTTTACCATTTGACAGCGCACATTCTAAACTGGTTTCAACGCATGCCTCCTTTCGGCATTAATGAAGTAATGCGAGCACAATCTTGTTACAGGATTCGTGTTAGCCGATTGGAGGATGCTCGACTTCCTCCCTTCGTTGTTGCGGGTGTGGGCGAAAGACTCTTGCTGAAGACACGGGAAAGAAGTGCAGAATGAGTGAAAAGAAAAAGAAAACGAACACGCTCGGGCTTTGCGGCCAGTGCACTTCACCCGACGCAGGCGATCGAGGTGCGGGAAAGCGCGCTGCACTTTCATCGGGCCACTTTCCGGCTGCTTTTGACTACGGCTTGCGAACAGCCTACTTACACAACGTGCATGAACAGAAACAAGCTTCTCAGCGCATAAAAGAGGTCGCACTTCTTCTTGTTTTTTTTTTTTTTTGAAGTGATGAGGTTAACAGAACAAAGTTTTTTTTTTCTTTGCGCGCTATTTATTAGGCTGGGGACATGTTCTTTTACTGCCACAGCTGTTGGCGCAGTGCGTCGGGAGAAACCCGTCAGGCGCGCTTTTCATGATTGGGGCCATGACATGATGAGCCTAGCGCGCCGTATCGCGCATCCCTTGGTACTATACCGAAATAGGTTTATTAAATTAAGAAAATGGGCCGACGCCCGTCATAAATTTCACAGGAAATTGGAGAGGAATTGTTGAATCGTGCATATATACATGATCATGTTTGTCATCGATTCTACCATTAAGGAGGGCAAAAAAGAGTACTTCAAGGATAACTAAGGAGTCACATCGGCTGCTCCTCGGCTCTCTCATTGCTGTTTTAATGTCGCTCGTAACTGAGCGTGGATTGCTTTAAGTAATGTAGGAAACCGCTGTTTCCGGCATAGCAACTGATTTGGCAGTAAATTTACATGCCATTTTCATCTTTCTAGATCGAATAACAAGTTGCAACTCGCTTCTATTTTTTTTTTTTTGCCATACTTCATCTAAGATCGCGGAAGTGGTGTCGGCCATCGTCGCACACGTGTCGAGGGAAGTCTCATTCTCATTTAGAGGGATCATCAATTTATTCATAGATAACATCGAAAAGCTGATGTGAAATAGGCGGCGCGTGCGTCTTCTTTTTATTTATTTTTTGTGTGTGTCCCCCGGGAAATGCACGTAGCATTCGAGTGCTGTTTCTGTCAATATTGAATAGGTGGTAGGAATAGACAATCTATAAGCGACGCGTCAGTTTTCTAGCATACATTGTGCTGTTTGAGAAACATGCACGGCAACGATGTCAAGTGCAAGAGGAAAGAAACGAGTGGCATTTACAAAACATTTCTGCGAAGTTAGACACGAAAGGAAACATTGACGAAAAGACATGGTGAAGTTGGCAGCAGCGTATCAGCATCGTAAGCTGATAAGAGACGGTTGAATGAGTTAAGCAAACAGATCAGCTCGGCGCAAGATGGGCCAGGCGCCCACGGCCAGTCGAGAGGCAGGCGGCCCGACGTCAGCCATCTGGGCTGGCCCGGGCTCGGCTTTTGCAGAGCCCGTTCGACGACCGGGCGGTCTGCAGACGATGCCGGACCGGCGTCGTGACCGCTGGTTCGACCGACACACTAGGCCGGCGACTGGACCACGACGGCACGCCTTGTCCAGCATTCCTTTGCCGGTATTAGGTTTCACCCACGCAGCCTAGCCCCGCCTTCCGCCTTGAAAAAAAGAACGAAAAAAAAATATATATCCCCCCCCCCCTCCAGTTCTTCGTACTCGCCAAATTTATCCGCTTCCCTTATCTATGGCGTAACGCCGAGACCATGTCTTGCTTCCGGACGTGTACCCCGGAATTCCCAAATTATCTTTTCGGATGAAAAGGTGAAATGAACTGGAAGCGAAGAACCAATTATTTAGCCGGCAAGTCACAATGAAAGCTAGAAAACAGACACGTCGATTACTGATTTTCAACTTTACCCACCGATTCAAATTGGACAGAAACAGCGTTCGCATTTTGGGTGCATTGACTCCAGTGATAAAAAAAATAAATATAGAACACGTCCGCGCCACCAATTTTACATAAGGTTGGCAATGTTATCAAAGGATTGATCGACGATTCCTCTAAATGAGAATGTGACTTATCGCGATACGTATGCGACAATGGCCGGCACTACTTCGGTGATATTACATGAAGTATGACAAAATAATATAAGCTGTATGTTTTTACTGGATCTAGAGAGGTGAAAATGACACGTAAAATTACTACCAAATCAGTAGCTATGCCGGAGAGAGCTATTTCCGACATCACCTAATGCAATCCACCCGCAGTTACTAGCGACATTAAAACGGCAATAAGAGAGGCGCGGAGCAGCTGATGTCACCCCTTAGTTACTGTCGAAGTACTCTTTCTTCTTTGCCCTCCTTAATTGCACAATCGATGACAAACCTGATCTAGTATATATATATATATATATATATATATATATATATATATGCACGATTGATCAATCCCTCTATAATATTCTATAAAATTTATGGTGGGTGTCGGTCATTTTCTAAGTTAACTGATTTCGTTGTAAGTATCAAGAGATGCGTGAAACGGCGTGCTAGGCTCATCACGTCATGACCCCAATCATGAAAAGCGCGCCTGATGGGTTTCTCCCGACACACTGCGCCAACAGCTGTGGCAGTAAAAGAACATGTCCCCAGCCTAATAAATAGCGCGCAAAAATAACTTCGTTCTTTTACCCTCATCACTTCAAAAAAAAAAAAAAAAATGCGATCTCGTTTATGCACTGAGAAGCTCGTTTCTTCTCATGCATATTGCCTAAGCAGGCTGCTCGCAAGCCGTAGACAAAACCAGCCGGAAAATGCTTCAGTAAGCGAAGCGCGCTTACCCGCGAAGCCACCTCTAATCCCCTGGGACGACCCTGGGCGCCTGCGCCGCTTCGATGGGCGGTCGCGCCGGACACACTGGCGCTAGCGATGCCACGCCGAGCCGCGTTCACCCTAAGAGTGGACGACCCCGTACATAAGCTGTCCCAGAATATAGAAAAGGTCGCAGCCAGATAAGAAGTTCGCATTGTGTTTTCCCCACCATGGCAAATTGGCCAAAATTTGGCGTTTGATGGTGAATAAGCTGCCGGCTACATGCTCCAAGAAGCACGTCACACGCTACACCGATGGCGTTAGCGATGTCGTTTACAATATTCTCCTCAAGTGTGGCGAGGTGTATATTAGACAAACGGGACGATGCTCAACGATCGAGCGAGAGAGCACCGGTCGGCGGTCAGCGGCAACATCGGCGGCCACTTGGCAGACCAATGCAAGCGGTGTGGTTACATGCCACTCCTAGAAAAAAATCACCTTTCTAAGGAAAGCCAAAAACAGCACTGAAAGGGATATAATCGAGGCTTCATAAAAAGAGCAGGAAATAATTGCGTTAGCACGCCGTCACTAGCACTAAGTGACAATGAAATGCCACACATAAATGATAGCCTCTAATCGGCGCTAAAATTAGAACGTGCAGCTGCCACATTTGGTTGGATGCTCGGATTACGACTGTAAAGCACGCGCGCTCATATGTACTGCCTGCCATGATAATTCAGTACAGATTACTGCAGCCTACGAACAATGTTAGTTCTATCACTCCTGCCTATCTCTTCTGTGATTACTGTTGACTTTGGTTTCTTGTATAAATTTACGTGGGTTCTGGTAACGAAACAGTTGGAAGTTTGCGCTTCTATGGGTCATTTGTGTCTCACTTTCTCCTCGGCCTGGTCCTGCCGGACCAGGCAGGATTCCCTAAAGGCTACTCAACAATAGACCATATTCACACTATCAATCAGGTGATAGAAAAGTGTGCGGAATATAACCAACCTTTATATATAGCTTTCATTGATTACGAGAAAGCGTTTGATTCAGTCGGAACCTCAGCAGTCATGGAGGCATTGCGGAATCAGGGTGTAGACGAGCCGTATGTAAAAATACTGAAAGATATCTATAGCGGCTCCACAGCCACCGTAGTTCTCCATAAAGAAAGCAACAAAATCCGAATAAAGAAAGGCGTCAGGCAGGGAGATACGATCTCTCCAATGCTATTCACAGCGTGTTTACAGGAGGTATTCAGAGACCTGGATTGGGAAGAATTGGGGATAAGAGTTAATGGAGAATACCTTAGTAACTTGCGATTCGCTGATGATATTGCCTTGCTTAGTAACTCAGGGGACCAGCTTTAGTGCATGCTCACTGACCTGGAGAGGCAAAGCCGAAGGGTGGGTCTCAAAATTAATTTGCAGAAAACTAAAGTAATGTTTAACAGTCTCGGAAGAGAACAGCAGTTTACGATAGGTAGTGAGGCACTAGAAGTGGTAAGGGAATACATCTACTTAGGACAGGTAGTGACTGCGGATCCGGTTCATGAGACTGAAATAATCAGAAGAATTAGAATGGGCTGGGGCGCGTTTGGCAGGCATTCTCAGATCATGAACAGCAGGTTGCCATTATCCCTTAAGAGAAAAGTTTATAACAGCTGTGTCTTACCAGTACTCACGTACGGGGCAGAAACCTGGAGGCTTACGAAAAGGGTTCTACTTAAATTGAGGACGACGCAACGAGCTATGGAAAGAAGAATGATAGGTGTAACGTTAAGGGATAAGAAAAGAGCTGATTGGGTGAGGGAACAAACGCGAGTTAATGATATCGTAGTCGAAATCAAGAAAAAGAAATGGGCATGGGCAGGACACGTAATGAGGAGGGAAGATAACCGATGGTCATTAAGAGTTACGGAATGGATTCCAAGGGAAGGGTAGCGTAGCAGAGGGCGGCAGGAAGTTAGGTGGGCGGATGAGATTAAGAAGTTTGCAGGGACAACATGGCCACAATTAGTACATGACCGTGGTAGTTGGAGAAGTATGGGAGAGGCCTTTGCCCTGCAGTGGGCGTAACCAGGCTGATGATGATGATGATTCTCCTCGGCTGTTTAGCACCGTAATCTCTCTTTTTAAGTCGTGAACCAACTAGCTCAGCAACAAGCTTTTTTTAATTTTTGACCCATTGAAGCAGTTATATACGCTTAAAGCATCTTCCGCTTCCGGAGGGAAAGAAACCGGCAAATATTTAATGTTTATTTGAAATAACGACCACTATATTGGTCATGTGTACAGAAAGTTTCAAATGTGCTCGTTCATTATATGCCCTGAAAATTATTGCTCAATACTCGCGTCATCCCAATTTTTATGCATCATACAAGTCAGGCAGTTACTTTTTCCCAGCCTCCTCAGTGAACTACGTAAGGCACGTTGTGTATACTTAGTTGAACTAGTGAGCATGTTGTGAATAAAGAAGAATAAATGTTCAGTCTATGTAGGGTAATTAATGCATTCACAGAAAGTTACTTATTCAAGTGTTAATTATATCATGCTGCCATTGTCCGCAATATTTCTCGCAGTCCTAAAGTTACTGTTCAGTATAGTATCTTCAAGTTAAAAGAGAATACATGAAATGGTAAATGTAATGCGAGGGCATAGTTTCATGTTTCTACCGCACTTAGAAGCGTTGCAAATAATTACTGAACACTTTTTTGACGGCGCCATACGAGGTTCGTAGTTGGTTTCTCCGGTATAGTCGTTGAACTAAGGCAAGACAGCTTGTCTATATTTAGCGAAACAAATCGCAACGTTATGGGTCATGCGTATGTAAAGTTCAGAGTGTGTGAGATTATGGCTTTGAAATATGCATTCAAGTGTCCTGGTGCGTTACAAGTGTGTTCTGCTAGCGGAAGAAAGTTTTCTCCGCTGCCCTGGCGTAGCTGGAAGCGCAACTTGGAATAAATTTAGCGAACGTGGGGCTCTGGCAAACGTGTGCGAAGGTAATGCATGTGGATTCAATACAGCCCCTGCAAGAAAAAGAAAGGAAGGGCTTAAAAGTGTCACGCGGACCTAAATATTGTCACGAGTACTTATTATTTTCTCACCCGCCGTGGTTGCTCAGTGGCTATGGTGTTGGGCTGCTGAGCACGAGGTCGCGGGATCGAATCCCGGCCACGGCGGCCGCATTTCGATGGGGGCGAAATGCGAAAACACCCGTGTGCTTAGATTTAGGTGCACGTTAAAGAACCCCAGGTGGTCAAAATTTCCGGAGTCCTCCACTACGGCGTGCCTCATAATCAGAAAGTGGTTTTGGCACGTAAAACCCCAAATATTATTATTATTATTTTCTCGGGACTGCATTTCGCCCGCTAGAAGTTATCGCTCAGCGCAAGACGCGCCTCCATGATTAGGAACTTACGCGAATGTTAGCATTGATGGTATCTGTTGTGTATCTCCTCACCGAACCTTGTATAACCAGATTGCATGGGCGACACGAATTGCGTAGTTTCTGGAAATCACGCAGGCACCAGCCATTGCACTGGAACCTTCAATGACTCATGCATAAAAGCCGACGTGCTTGACCTCTGATCAGGCGTCGACGATCGCCGACTGTGTTCGCCGCTATCGTTGTACTTCGAGTGTCACTTGCTTTTCTGGACACAGGCCCACCCAATAAAAACTCTCTTTCGTAATTCATAGTTTTCCTACTGTGTTCTTCACCATCACTGTTGCGTGACAATATGTTATATTCAATTTCGAAACTCAATGTTACGTCTCAATGCTTGATGCCTAGCTACGCATTCTCTTTCGCACGTTACCAACTATGTTTTGTTCATGAACGCGCAGACAGAACAGTCTCTGATGCGTTCGTAGCGTTGCCTACTGTGTATCGAGTGGAGTATAGTTAAACGCGTCTTTTACCCTCCAATCAAACAGCAGGGCGATAAAAAACTACTTTTCTATTTCCTTTTTCGTATAACGTCCTTCGTTTTCGATGCACTAACCTGTTTTGCGGAAATCAATAGCAAGGCCCCACCACATTCTTTTAATGCAACGTCCATTGAATATTACTGCTTTACGGGACAAAGAACCGGTGCTGAAACAATGCTTGCGTATCATACTGGTTCCAAACAGCGGTGATTTCCGCGTGGAGCCGTGGCTTAGGCCTCGTATTTTGAGGCTCGTCGTAGAGTTATAGAATTGTAAAGTAAATTTAAAATACGTGATGACGATACTAGTGGGTGATGCATGTACGTTCACGATTATTATTTTGACGTTTTGATGTTTCTAGATTGTCCAAGTAGGCCCTTCCTTGTGGCGGCTGTGAGCTGGTCTGAACAATATGCTTCAGTTCACGATAAACACGATGAGATGGCGAGAAGCGTCGCATAGACAAGCTGCCAGTTAACGGATTCTGCGGCACTTCGTCGAGCATAAAATAATAGAAATTCTGGCCTTTTACGTGCCAAAACCACAAGCCGATTATGAGCCACGTCATAGTGGGTGACTCAGAATTAAAGTTCAAGAACTGGGATTCTTTAACGTTCACCTAAACCTAAGTACACGAGCGTCGAGTGGAATCCGATGGCGACGCAATAGTTCACAACCGCATACAAGCCGCGGCTGCCCTGCAAGGGCGTCTGCGTAAGCAGGCGATTGGTGTGTTGCGACACCACGTACCCGAGCACACGAGGGTGGGACCCTCCCGCGTGTAACCGTGCGCGGCTTAGCCGTGTCTGGGGAAAGGGGGATCCTGGGGGTTGAGCCGATGCCGGGTGTTTGGACCTTTAAGCCCCCCCCCCCCCGGTGGAGGCAACACACCTCTTCGGCCTCTGCTTCACATAGACGGCACCTCCGGACTGACCCACCCGGGGGAAATCGGTAGTTGCCTTTTCCTTTCTCTTTCTCCCTCAAATCTTCGTCTTTCTCTCACTTTTCATTTTTCCTGTCCTCTGTTTATTTTTGCGTATTACTTCCGGCTTCGTAGGCAGCGAGGGCTAACCTTGTGCATTATATCCAGTCTTGGGTATATGTAATTGGTTATAGCGGGGTTGTACCGCTGGCGTGCGCAGAACTGAATACTGCCGTCCTGTGTCGTCCCGTGGTTGGGCTCCATGGTGGGCGGCGGCCATCCCTGCCGAAAAACGCCATACTTCTAATGGCCACTTCTTTTCCCCGACTACCTGATCGCCCTCAGAAACGAGGGCGCACCGAAGATATTTTCCAATTTCTTGGAAACAAACCGCCAAACTTCCCCCGATTCCACGTAATTCATTCAAACAAACCTGAAAAGACCATGAGAATGATTTCTCCTTTCCTCGTCTCTAAGTATCTCACTGAAACTCTTGGTACAGGCTATAAAGCATCAAAACTGGCTAGCGGCGATCTCCTTTTGGAACTCCGCAATCCGAAACGGTTTGAAAACCTTCCTAAAGTTGAGTCGTTTGGGGAAATCCCAGTAACAGTAACCCCACACCGAACTATGAACACTAGCCGTGGTGTTCTTTCTGACGACGATTTGATGGAGCTCACAGAAGCCGAACTGTTGGAAGGCTGGAGTGAGCAAAACGTGACCAATGTTAAAAGAATCATGCTAAGGCGCGACGGCAAGGAGATAAAAACCAAGCATCTTGTACTGACTTTCTCCTCAAGCATTCTGCCTGAGGCACTCGAGGCCGGCTATGTAATGCTACGGGTCAGGCCGTATGTTCCAAATCCTCTCCGCTGCTTCAAATGCCAGCGTTTCGGCCACAGTTCCCAGAAGTGCCGAGGCCGGCAGACATGTGCAAAATGTAGTTCCCGTGACCATGCCTCTGAAACGTGCGAAAATGCTCCACACTGCGTGAACTGTGATGGCGAGCATGCCGCATACTCGCGGTCATGCCCGTCTTGGAAGAAACAAAAAGAAATAGTCACAATCAAAGTAACAGAAAACATATCATTCAAAGAGGCACGCAGGCGGGTTGCATACCTTCCTAAGGCCAGCTTTGCCGAAGTGGCGTATCAGGGGGCTGCGTCAATACGGCCTCCGGCGGCTGTCCGACCCACAAGCCGTGAGTCTGCAGTTACGCCATCTGCCCCCGCGGCGGTTGCAGCTGCGCTGCTCCGTCAACCCAGCAGACGGGGCCACCGACCCCGAAGGTGGGCGCAGCTGACGCTGCCCCAACCTCCCCGGCCCCTTCCAGCGCTGGCAACAGCCGGCGCAGCCAAATCCCTCAGGGAGCCTCATCGACCTCCGGGCTGATGGGCGCAGGGGTCTTCCCTCTGTGATGTGTGGTGCGCTACATGGTGCGGTGATCGGGACGGGCAGGAGCAGACGACACTGAGTGCACGCGCGCCGAGGTGGAAGAAGGAAAACGACGCCGAAGAGCGTCCGGCCCGAGAACGCGCGGCGCATGAAAAACAACAAAAAGAAGAAAAGCAACCAATTAGATGAGACCACGGGGCGTCAGGCAGCCAATCCGAGAATGCCAAATCGGCCAGACCAGAAGAAAAAGCGTCGTGCGCTGGCAGAAGAGAGGAGACGCAAGGGAGACGCCAGGAGGATTTCAGGAAGCAACGGCAGGAGGAGGTCAACCACCTGAGCGGGCGTTGAAGACGGGCTGTCGGGTTCCCGACCCGAGCCCACCAGGACTTCACCCGACCGGGGCCTCCTGCCAACCTGTTCATGTGCGTCGCCCGTCTACCTGAGCGGGCCGCCAGCTGCTCAAGGCCGGTGAGCTTCTGCGCCAGTGGGCAGGACGAGAACAGTCGGGCTTCGGGCCCGAGTTCTAAGCCAGCTGCCCGGCCAGAACGCCACCCCCGTCTGTCGTGCCGCCTGTTGCCCGAGGCCGGCGTTCGAGCTTCTGTGCCCGTGGGCAGGGCAAGAGCAGACGGGCTACGGGCCCGAGCTCTACATCCAGCTGCCCAGCCAGAACGCCGCCGCCGTCTACTCCTGCCACCAAGCCGCCTGCTTTACCTCGCCTAGCCAGAGCTGGCGCGCTCCTGTCGCCCGGTCGGTCAGCTTGCACCGCGGCCTATGGTGAGACCGGCGCCACTCCTTTCGCTAGCCTGTCGCCGCGTCGCCGCGTCGCCGAGACTGTTACGCGTCCCTGCCCTCGTGGCAAGCCCGGACTCGCGTACTCGTTAACCGCATACAAGCCCCATGTGTGTGTCTTTCTACGATTATGTCTATTTGAGTGTTTCTTTTATGTTTTCAATTTTCTTCTACTTATTCTAAGCTTTTTTGTTTCATTAAAAGTTTGTGTGTGGGTTCAAACCAACGGCTTTGTCCTCAATTGGGTTCTCGGGGGCTCCGCCTAAGAGAACCGTCATAACCTTTTGAGTGCACGAACCTTTATCCCATATTAGGGTCATCACACCCTCTAAGGCGGGACTCTCTATTGTAACTTCTCGCTCGCAAGAGCACGTGTCCGGCGCCTCACAAGAGGCAATGGACGCTACACCTGTCCTCAAGGCGCACACACAAACTTTCTCAGAACGTATGTTACGTTTCGCAAAGATCGCGATGATGCTCTCGCATCATCGGGCGGTGTTGCAATTGTAATTCAAGAAAGCATAGCCTGTCAACGTTTACAGCTACGAAGGGCCCTTGAGGCAGTGGCGGTTCGAGTTATTCTGCTAAACAAACTTATCACTATTTGCTCACTTTATATACCCTACATTATAAACTAAGCAAACATGAATTTCAGTCCTTTATAGGTGAATTGCCAGAACCCTATATTGTTCTTGGCGATTTCAATGCACATAACTACCTGTGGGGCGACCCTCGTATAGATGCTCTAGGACGTCTTGTCAAACAGTTCCTTTTTTCTTCTGGTGCGTGTCTGTTGAATAAAAAGGAACACACATATTACTCTCTTGCAAACAGAACCTATTCTTCCATAGACCTTAGCATAGTCTCCCCGTCTGTACTGCCTGAACTTGAATGGGAAGCTACCGACAACCCTTACGGCAACGACCACTTCCCTATACTGCTAAGATCACCTAAAGAAAACGAATATCCACCACATGCTCCTAGGTGGAAGATTGAGACAGCTGATTGGGAGAAATTTCGAGCTCTTACTAGTATCTCATGGGCTGACCTGTCTTCGTTAGGAATTGATGCTGCAGTCGAGTTCTTTACAGCCTTCATAATAGATGTCGCACCTAAATGCATATCAGAAGTAAAAAGCTTGGCCTGCAAATGGCGTGTCCCGTGGTGGAACGACGATTGTAGGATCGCTCGTAAAAAACAGAACAGGGCGTGGGGGTTGCTACGCGCTTCTCCCACTGCGGAGAATCTTAGCAACTTCAAAAAAGTAAAATCCCAAGGCAGGCGAACCCGCCGACAGGCCAGACGAGAAAGTTAGCAGAAGTTTCTATCGCGTATCAACTCGTTTACTGATGAGGCCAAAGCCTGGAACAGGGTCAATAGTATAAGAGGGCGACGAGCATATTCACTCCCTTTGGTAAACACACAAGGCGATACCCTACAAGACCAGGCGGACTCACTTGGGGAGCACTTTGAGAGCGTGTCAAGTGCCAACCATTACTCGCAATCCTTTCTGAAATATAAACAAATAGAAGAACGTAAGCCACTCATAAGAAAATGTCAACGGAATGAACCATACAACTGTCCTTTTAGCATTGCCGAGTTGAGAGCTGCCTTGAGCGCATGCAAGAGCTCTGCACCGGTATCTGACAGAATCATGTATGAAATGATCAGAAACTTACATAAAGACACCCAAGTTACACTAGTCACAATTTTCAACACCATTTGGGCTGCGGGATACCTCCCGACTGCATGGAAAGAAGCCATTGTGATCCTGGTTTTGAAACAAGGCAAAGATCCTTCCTCAGTGGCAAGTTACCGCCCGATAGCCCTGACAAGTTGCCTTTGTAAGGTATTTGAAAAAATGATCAATCGCCGTCTCGTACATCTCCTAGCGTCCAGTAAAATGCTTGACCCATTTCAATGTGGTTTTCGGGAAGGACGATCTACAACCGACCATCTTGTGCGCATCGAAGCGAGCATTCGCGATGGCTTTGTGCACAAGCAATCTTTCTTATCTGTATTTCTGGATATGGAAAAAGCGTACGACACAACCTGGGGGTACGGAATCCTGCGAGATCTTTCCGCGCTAGGTATCCGCGGCAATATGTTAAATACTATAGAGAGCTACCTAGAGAACCGTACATTTCGAGTGAGAATAGGTCCTGCACTGTCGCGTACATTTATACAGGAAACTGGGGTACCCCAGGGTGGCGTACTCAGCTGCATGCTCTTTGTCGTAAAAATGAACACGCCTCGTGCATCTTTACCACCAGCTATTTTCTATTCCGTCTACGTAGACGATATACAAATAGGTTTCCATTCAAAAAAAGTTAGCGAAATTTATTGTAGAACCAACACTTACATGAATTCTTTCTTTCCCCGTACCATCCGTGATTGGAATCGTTTGCCCATAGAAGTAATCGAGAGCTCTTCTGTTGCCGCTTTCACTGCCGCACTTCAAAATGTGAAATGATAGTGTCTTATCACCAATGATCTAGCAACGTTTTATGAAAACGTCGCACTTATATCCTGCTTTTCTTTATTTTGATGTTTTTACAGTTATATTTTCTTTACATTGTGCATCGCATTGACATGTATAACGCATCGAACCAATTACTTCTTTTCGCTTATTTCCTTCACATTGTCAATTGTTGAGCAACGCACTTGTCTAATATGTCTTGATGTGTGTTCATATATTTACTATTGCGATATGATGTGTGTTCATATTTATATAACATTTTACCATTTGACATTATATAATTCAGTGCCGTACTTGACGAACCAGTCACTTTTCTCCAGTTCCATTGTTTGTATGTGCTCTTTTTGTTGTTCAGGTACATTTGTACCGAAGTGTAACCCACTCCTGCTTAAGGCCTGGAATTCAGGCTAGCAGTACTTAATAAATAAAAAATAAATAAAAAAATAAAATCCTGCAACCTAACAGTCTGCGAGAAACAGGTACAGCATGGTTTGAACAAGGTGTCACAGTGGGCAGAGAAAAATGGATTTAAAATCAATCCTCACAAGAGTTCTTGTGTTCTGTTTACAAGAAAGAGAGGCCTGATTCCGGATCCTTGCTTAGAACTGTGTGGACAACAGATACCTGTAAACAAAGAACACAAATTTCTAGGTGTTATACTTGACAACAGACTCACTTTCATCCCACACATTAAACATCTTAAAGAAAAATGTCTGAAAACAATGAACCTAATGAAACTTCTATCGCAGACTACGTGGGGTAGTGACAGGACGTGCCTAATGAATCTCTATAAGAGCCTGATTCGGTCGCGATTAGATTATGGTGCCGTGATCTATCATTCTGCCGCCCCGAGCGCGCTAAAGATGCTAGATCCGGTCCACCATCTAGGAATCCGCTTAGCCACGGGCGCTTTCAGAAGCAGTGCCATTGAAAGTCTATACGTAGAATCAAATGAGTGGTCACTTCATCTGCAGAGAACATACATCAGCCAAACATATTTTCTGAAAGTCCACTCTAATCCTCAACATCCGTGTTATACTTCCGTTAACGAGATTACATATGCTACACTCTTTCTGATAATCGTCCCTCCGTAAGACAGCCTTTCTCACTACGTGTGAGGGAGTTTAGTCATGAAATGCATGGCCCACTCCTCGAGCTTCGCCTAATGAATCCAGCCAAGCTGCTACCTCCTTGGGAGTGGCAGCTGATACAATGCGATATATCTTTCATGCAAGTTACAAAACACGCTCTAGAGATTGAAATCCAAATGCATTTCCGGGAACTCCATCACAAATACTCCTGCACGGAATTCTACACAGACGCATCGAAGTCACACGACGGGGTGTCCTATGCAGCCGTCGGTCCATCCTTCTCGGAATCCGACGTACTGCATCCGGAAACTAGTATCTTTACGGCTGAGGCCTACGCACTGCTGTCGGCCGTAAAGCATATAAATAAATCACAACTCCAGAAATCAGTTATATATACGGTCTCCCTCAGTGTTGTGAAGGCCTTGATGTCTTTCTGTAATCACAAAAATCCAGTATTTAATGAACTCTACTCCGCACTGTGTAAAGCATATATATCTAACCAACATGTGATTATATGCTGGGTGCCTGGACATAGGGGCATCGAGGGAAACGTTCTAGCCGACCAGATCGCCACAGCAACTTCATTTCATGCAGTTAATCCTACTGCTTCGGTCCCTGTCACAGACCTGACGCCTTTCTTAAGAAGGAAACTACGAAACCACTGGCAACGCATGTGGGACGAAGAAATAAATAATAAACTGCATGTAATAAAGCCACAATTAGGTTTCTGGCCTCCTGTAACAAAATCCCGCCGGACAGATGTCCTATTCTGCCGTCTAAGAATAGGACACACTTTTGGCACACATAACTTTTTACTCACGGGCAACGAGCCTCCAACCTGTGGTAGATGCGGGGAGAGGCTGACCGTCCTCCACGTCTTACTGGAGTGTCGGGAAGCCGAATCTGAAAGAAAGAAACATTTTCTCTTAGCATACCGCAGCACATCCCCCTTCATCCTGTTATGTTACTTGGTCCAGAACCACTATTTGACACCAACGCCGTCCTAGGCTTTTTGAAAGATGTTGTATTGCATGTTATTAGCCCCACACGTTCGTAGCGCTTCGTCTCTTGAGAGGATGCCGCTGCGATAATTATTTTGAATAGCACACGCCTCTAGGCCCTTGTGGTTCAAGGGCTCTGGCGAGGCAGTAGTGCTGTAAGCAATTTAACATCTTGCATATTTTAAACAATGCATCATTCTTCTACGATGGATTTTAATGTTCATAGTATTCGTCATTAGTCATCGCCATAATTTTATAGCACGTAGATTTTACGCACTTTACAGCGACTATTTTTAGGCCACTTTACAGCCAAGTCACATCTTCCATAATACATCGTTAACACTACCACTTGTCATGGCGCTCTTTGGCCAAACCTGGCCCTTGCGCCATAAAACACCACACATCATCAAGCCGCGGCTGGCGATGCACGCAAGGCGAGTAATTGCGCGGCCAACCTTTTTCGGTTTCTGTAGTTATACTGCGGCAGCTAAAGGCAACGCAGTGGCTCTCCGACGACCTTGTATGCACTGACATCGCGCATCTCTTTCGCAGAACCTGTTAAATCATATCCGAACACTTCTATACTACTGGATGGCAACGCGTGCAAGAAGCCTATGTGCGGCCCGCACAAGTTAGAAAGGAGGAAGGGCTCGCAGTGCACAGGATGAAATGCTCCTCGCCCGGTGCTTGACATGAGTAAAGACGGAAACTGGGAAAAGAAGTAAAAGAAGAAAAAAAATTGGAGGATGCTTAAGCTTCGCATTGAAGAGTGGAACGCGATAGCGTTATCGCACCCTGTTCGCACCGCCCACTCATTCGCTCGGCATGCTCTTGAGTCACACAAAGACGAAACGTGCGCCTGAGCAAGCGGAACTAACCAAAGAACTCGGTGTCTCGCAGGGAGAAACGACCTACGCGAGCCAAACGTCGTGATCGGCACGGACAGCCGGGCCGCGACGCGCCATGAAGGTTGACGCGATCATGGGGCTGACGCCTCGATGTGATCGTCATCTATCTTGCTTGGGAGCAATACGCAGACACATGACTCCTCTCCAGCAGCACGGCACACATCGCAGGGGACACTTTCCCACCAGACGCGCTACGGCGCAGCGCTCACATCAGAGTCGTTCCGCATCGGACGCTGCACTTAGGAATCGCGCTGTGGGCGGAATGATGAGCGGGGTCGCCTAAACACGAGAGTTCGAGTGACGCACGCTGGAAGTTAAAAGGGGAGAGAGCGAGAAAACATATTAAACGCAAGAGTATCGGGGCATCCTCGCACAGGTCCCCGCACGGCCCCAATGCGCTCAAACGAGACAAAGGGGAGAAGCGGGTGAGTGGCGCGCCACCTGACGGGGCAGCGCGGTACATTGCGAGGAGGGGGTCTTCTGTGTTTGCCGCAAGATGGCTCTGCGTGCGCGCCAAGCGCAGAAGAAATGTAACGGAAACGTATTTCGCTACGCGTTTAACTGCGACTTCTGTTATTTACATGCTCATAATTACCAATATACACCGCAGTATAACTTTCTACGGCACGTTTCTAAGGCAACACCGCATTCACTAGAGGCGCTTTTGTCCCGCTTTGAGGCATCGAACTCTTGGCTGAGTGGTAGCATCTCCGTCTCGCACTCCGGAGACACTGGTTCGGTTTCCACCCAGCCCATCTTGCAAGTTGTTTTTATTTGTGAATTGGCTTTCGCGATGTTTCGCTCACGGCCAACGCCGCCGACGCCGACAACACTGGCTTTTCTGCGACACGAGCTCCTCAATGCTGTCGCGTTAGAAGAAGGCAGAAAATCATGAGGGGGGCGTGGAAGAGACAAAAATAAAGATGGTGTGAAAAAATAGGGAAGTGGTCAAACGAAAAGAACACAATATGTGAAACGTCAAGAAGCTAAAGAAATGCACGTGGATCTATGTGGCCAATGCTACGAAATGACGCGTAGCAGAAGAGACCAGATCAGCTGCGCCCTGGGACGACGGGTAGAAGGAAGAAGCTAGAGGGTGGACGCGACAGATGGCTCGTCGATGTGACGGCGGCGATATAGTGGAGACTATTCTCAGCGGCCGCGACCCCTGAGCTGAGCGCCATCGGAGACCTCAGCTGCTCGCTAGCGGCGCCGTTTCCGGGACTCACAGCGGCTACGATCCGCAGGCTTGCGGAGCCCGCCGGCGATTCAGGCGCCTCGGTCACCCCGCCGTGCTGACCCCATGACCAGATCGACCGTGGACAGGACGGCGGAGACAGCGACGTCCAATCCACGTCGCATCTGCGGGCCCAACGACTTTTCGTCGGAAGCAGGGGCGACAACGCTACGCCGCAGCGCCGGTGGACTTAACGTAAATATTTCGAACTATCAAACATATTGTGGGTGAGGACTTTACAGAGTGTGGGGAATTAGCTCGCCGTGTGTAGTTTGTTCTTTATTAGAGTTTGCTATTGGGTTTGTAGTGCGGGTTCCTTGGATGATAGATGTATCTGTGTAATATGTTCATGCTCCATGAAGGCCTTTCATAAGTTAAGGTTCCTTGCGTCGTATTTACCACTAAAAGACCTTGACAGTGCTCCTCGCCCGATGTTCCTCGGCTGATGAAGAGGCCTGTAACTGCGCCTGAACGCACTGTTCGATGCTGGAGAGCAGAAATGGCCTGTTCTTGGACCCGTCTTCGCTTTATTTTACCTGTACTGCGCTCTATGCCTTCTCCATTTTCTTACGTTAATTTCATCACTATTCTCGATATGGACCATTATCCACCATTTCTGAATTTTCTTCTTCCAAGTCATGTTCCTTCTTAACCTTGTTCATGCGCTGTTGCTTTCTCTTCGCAACCGTCCAGGTGTGTTTCGCCGCCACGTGACAGGTACAGCTACAGAGGGAACCAACCCCGCAAAATGAGAAATATGCCAACAGAGTGACGTAGCGTATTTTCCGCACCTAACGTTCTCAATTTCAGTCCTCCGAGCCGCGCTATCGACAGCCTCTGTGCGCGATTAGTCGCACGAAACACAGTCAAGGTGTCTTCATTCCGCCCGAGTCACACGTTACCCGCCACACGTCTTGGCTGTTCTTTCTCCACCGCGAATTTCTTTTCCGCAAAACTTTCCTGCTCCCATAGTTGTTCTCGTTCTTTACTTTCTGTTATTTATTTTCAATTTCTCCTCTTAATTCATTTGCCGGTGAACGCTCCGAAGCCTGTTCTGTTTCCCCTCACTTAGCCACACGCAAAAATTTTCGTAACGTGTCTTTAGTCGTTTTCCGACGGCTTCATTATTAGTGATCCACTCTGTACCTTTTCGGCCGTAGTCTGCGATTGAGCCATTTGGCTCACAAAGGAAACGCCAGCTGGCAGTGAAGTTGAACATTTAAATTCGAAAGCTTGCAACGAAGTTGCTCTTTCAAGCTTGAAGAGCACGGGGTCTTTCCCCGTGCTCTTCACGTAGTAGATAAATTCGTTCTTAGTAAATAAATTCTTAAATTCTTAGTAGATAATTTCTTTAGCCTGGACAACCCGTGGCTTTCAACGTTACCGACCACTGATAGAAAGAATGTCGCTTTTTGCGTGGCCAAAAAACTCGCCAGCTTTTGCGCACAAAACTGGAGCGTGGTTCTGTTCTGGATGACATTCTGTTACCTTTCAGGCAGGTGTGAGGTGAACTCCCCAACAGCAAATAGAACACTCCAGAAATAGTTATACATGCGTCTTTTTCCTCGTGCCCTCAAGCATTAAGAGATTTCTGCGAATATTGGACCTTGCCAGAGTATCCTCGCAGGCGCATCCTGTGTCTCTATTTGCAGCATTTGCGCGCGCACATGTCGATAGGACACGCTAATTTTACCGCAGCACGGGGCAGCAATGATTGTTCTTTTGATGTCGCACAGGGCTGGTTCAATTACATAGCGCGCTAGGGGACAGCTCGGGTGCAATGAAGGGAACAAGCACCATCCACGACCGGCCTGCTGATAAGGCTTCCAGCTTCTGTTAGCGTTCTCCTGGCACCGAACAATCACGGCCCCAACAGCGATCAAGCCACGCCTGACTGCTTTGCAATCACGCATCACCGCGCCACTTAATTGAGGATTGAACGAGTGGTCGCGCCCTAACGAGCCTTCTTGGCCTGTTCATGCAATCGGCCCCGTACGCTGAATCTTCACCGAGCAGCGTCTCGACAGCTTACGCGCTCCGACGGCATTTCTCTTGTGTCTCTTGTAAGATTGATGTCATACCTACACCGGGACACACCGGCAACTAATGCCCTTGTTACAGGCCGCCCTTACCTGGTTTCTGCGTTCGATTGCGCGTATTATCTACGTGGTGAGATAGAACCTCGAATGTGAATAAATCAATAGGTAAACTTGTGAACAGCATTTATAAAAAGTCCCTTAGCGGGATGCCAATGGCATTATTGCGACCCTCTGAAAGTTGTTCTTCAAGGAAAGGCTTCGAAAGTCTGCGTTATAAAGATAGATATGTCGGGCATGAACATCTCGCAGTTGCTATATATTGATTTACTTGCAGCCGAACAACTTTCAATTCGTAAGCAATTTGTATTAGACAAATGCAGTATTTCAAGGCGAGACAAGAGTCCTCATCTATGGGGACCTTCGAAAAACTTCAGTTGTGACCTTGTAAAGCAAAGACACAATTACGTATACAAAGGTATATCCACTAAAAGATGCTGTCAAATATGTGTGAGCCTGTAAGCACAACAGAAGAAACTTATGAACAAGCAGCTTATAACAAATGATATCTAAAAATTTATTTGGCAGCAATATTCTTGTATTGCAGCAGTTTTTGCTATTAGGATTACAAAACCACTAAGCAGCATCTAAACTATATGAACGCATCTTTATACAACGTGTTGCTGGGTTGGTTGTTTCAGACTATCACGTTTTACAAGCACCCGCCTTAAGACAGGACAAAAACAAGGTAGCTGTCATGCCTAACGTGTTTAGTCTAAAGGTGAGCGCTTGCCAAACCTGCCTTTCAGAACGCAGGCTAGTATTCACGTACCTCGTGATAAAAAATGTAATAATAATTATCCCACGCTAACATCAAAACCTGTCTGAACCTCAGCAGCGCAGAGTATTGCACTCAGCGAGCGCAGTGAGCGCACGCCTATATTTTTAGCGCGGCAGGGCATTTGATGCGTGCACACTTTCACGGCTGTCAACGCAAAGTTTAAATTGAATTCGATGCCAGTCTTAGGTTTTTTCACTATGTTTACATCATAAGGACGATAACTGCATTCGAGAGTTGCGCAGTGATTAGGCTCCGCCAATTTTGTCATCGCACGCTTGACTTCTTTCATCCTATTCCGTTTTCATAAGACGCGAGTTCAACTTGGGCAATTTCTAATGTGTAAGTATATCATCACATCGAAAATCTCTTTCCCTCCACAAGTGATTAGGATTGGTCGAACGAAGAGTGTCTCAGTGGTCGTTGCTTTGACACGATGATTTGGCTCTTAACCATGTGTTCTTAACTGTGCTCGTTTGTTCCATAGCTACTGGTGACCCGGACTACAAACGCATTCGTTGGATCAAACCCAGACTGCGTATGATCTGAACTCCCCTCCTACTACCTCTGCAGCCAGTCAGGTACCTTATACGGCTGTTATAGGAGCTACAGCTATCATTAAGCTACCACAGTTATGGCTCGCCGATACCACTTTATGATTCATATAAACTGAGAACAAGTTCCGCAGTCATCGCCTCACGTTGGTGTTTCGCAAATATGAACTGCTTGACGCTTTCCCGCTACAGGCTATGGCCGAGACACGCGACATCCTCGTCAAGCCACATCAGGAAACGCCATATACCACAATCACAGAGGCTCTTCTTCGTCGTCTCGTCCCGCCTGCGCATCGGCGTATTCAGCGGCTCCTGAACAACGAAAAGCTCGGTGACCGATGTCCAACTCGGCTTCTGTGTCGCCTCCAAGACCTCATTGGTGACGAACTAGACTCCTTGGACACGGTCGTAATACGCGAGTTCTTCCTACAACGTCTTCCAGCCAACGTACGCGTGGCTCTCGTCACAGCTAAGCATAAGCCCTTGTCGGTACTCGCGGAACTGGCCGACGATACGATGGACTTCGCTCCGGTAGTGATAAATCCTGTCTGTAGCGCTTCACTTCCTGAAGTGGATCCACTTCGGGAAGCAGTAAGAGAGCTCGCATCTCAAGTCGCCGACTTGCGTCGGGAGTTGGGCAACACTCGCAACTTCAATAACCCAAAGAATCTGCTCTCATGAGTCGTGCCCCCACACAATGCAGACTAGCTTTGATAAGCAATTGGCGAGGCTACACACAGCCGGCTACCCGAGCTCGGTCGTTGGGGCGGTGTCTAAAACATTGCTCCAGAAGGTGAAGGGAAAAAGGCATGCGCCTAGGCCCGACTAAAAACGAGGCAAACCCGCAGTGGTGCCATACGTCCACAAGCTTACCCACAACTTGAAGAAAGTCGCTACTAGGTTTGGTGTGCCAGTTGTTTTCTCGGCACCACGCAAGTTGGCTGGACTGTGTCCGCGCATAAGCCGCGTTGACAAAAAGTCAGGATGCCAGAAAAAGCACACTAGACAGTACGTCAAATGTGCGACGGGCGTTATTTACGAAATACCGCTAAAATGTGGGAAAACCTACGTTGGACAAACGGAGAGATGTGTTAATGACCGGGCCCGGGAGCATGAATTGTCTGTAATCAATAACGGTAATGCGCATTTACCTGCGCATTGCACGGAAGGCAGATGCCAGCCACTGCTGCGTGAGATAAAGATACTTGGCAGGAGTGGTGATACGTTAGCAAGAGAACTTTTGGAGGCATATCACATTAAAAAGAGAGGCACTAGTTGTATTAGTGACACGTCTGTTTTTCTGTTTGAAAATGAGTTGCAACTGTTGAAAACGTCACTGGATTCGCTCTAGGCAACACTGATGTACGCATGCGCATTTGTTCATTCTCCCTGCCTTGCTGTAAGAATAAAATCAGTTGAAGTTCAGCGCTCAATCTGTCTTTTCGTACTCTTCCTTCCCAAGTCTTTATTTTCCTTTTTTGGCGCAACAATGTATTCTTTAGATCCCAACCAACTCGCCCAGCAACAAGTTCTACTTCAATGACCCACCTTGTAACTCATCAGCCTCTCACGCTGCCTTCCACGCAATGGCCGTTTCAACAACCTGGGCGCAGTTTTTCATCCCGGCCGTGTGCTGCTACTACCGACGTATTCTTGCCGCGGCTCGTCGATGTGTGTCGCCCTGTTCCTGGCATACGGGAAACGCTCGAGACGGTCGTCAATAACAGCGGCGGGCGATCATGGCCATACGTCAAGCCGTCTTTTCAATACAACTGACCGATCCACAGGACTGCGTTTGTTAGTGGACACTGGTGTGGAGGTAAGCATATTTCTTGCGTCCAAAGCTCACAGGCGTTTACGCGCAAAGTCCCCTACATCTCCCCCTACAAGCTATCAACTTTTCCGTCATCGCAAGTCGCGGACAGAAGTATCTTACCCTGTATATCGGTTTTAAGAGAAGGTGGCCATGGCTATTTTGGATAGCTATGGCACATGTAGTCCACACGTAGCATGCGACGTTTTCTCAGGCTCCTCAATTTTTATCGCTGTTTTATCTGTGCATGCTCTAAGTTGGGGCAGCCTCCTGAAGCACTCCTTTCTATTTCGTAAGCTCAGTCTACCGCACTTCCTTGGGACACGGTCGTTGATCAAGCTTTCCCCACCGTTAACACCAAACTTGCACAAGCCACCCTCCCGCATCACCTTTCACAGACCGCTCCCTCTAGCCTTATGGTGGACGCTTCTTCGAAAGCCGTGGGAGTCGCTCTTCACCATTGTATTAATGGTGCATGGCCCCCCCCATCTCCTTTTTTGCCGCTGTTACGCGACACTGAACACCGATACAGTACTTTCGGACGGGAGCTCCTCGCATCGCAGTGGAGCATTTCAGGTCCTTTTCCTTGAAGTGCGAGAATTTCATTCTAACTCACCACAAACCACTTCTTTCGGCTTAACATTCCCGCATTGCCACCCCTACTCCTAGAGAGCTCCGGCATCTTGCTTTTATTGCCGAATTCACGACATACATAATCATCATCAGCAGCAACAGCAGCAGCAGCAGCACCCTGGTTATGCCCACTGCAGGGCAAAGGACTCTCCCATACTTCTCCAACAACCCCGGTCATGTCCTAATTGTGGCCATGTTGTCCCTGCAAACTTCTTAATCTCATCCGCCCACCTAACTTTCTGCCGCCCACTGCTACGCTTCCCTTCTTTTGGAATCCAGTCCGTAACCCTGAATGTCCATCGGTTATCTTCCTTCCTCATTACATGTCCTGCCCATGCCCCCCGCCCATTTCTTTTTCTTGATTTCAACTAAGATGTCATTAACTCGCATTTGTTCCCTCACCCAATCTGCTCTTTTCTTGTCCCTTAACGTTACCCCCATCATTCTTCTTTCCATTGCTCGTTAGGTCGTCCTCAATTTAAGTAGAACCCTTTTCGTAAGCCTCCAGGTTTCTGCCCCGTAGGTGAGTACTGGTGAGACACAGCTGTTATACACTTTTCTTTTGAGGGATAATGGCAACCTGCTGTTCATGATCTGATAATGCTTGCCAAACGCACCCCAGCCCATACTTATCCTTCTGATTATTTCAGTCTCATGATCCGGATCCGCGGTCACTGCCTGCCCTCAGTAGGTGTGTTCCCTTATCAATTCCAGTGCCTCACTATTTATCGTAAACTGCTCTTCTCTTCAGAGACTGTTAAATATTATTTTAGTTTTCTGCAGAATAATATTTAGTCCCACTCGTCTGCTTTGCCTATCCAGGTCAGTGAGCATACATTGCAATTGGTCCGCTGAGTTACTGAGCAAGGCAATATCATCAGGGAATCGCAAGTTACTAAGGTATTCTCTATAAACTCTTATCCCTGCTTCTTCCCAATTCAAGTCTCTGAATACCTCCTGTAAACACGCTGTAAACAGCATTGGAGAGATCGTATCTCCCTGCCATACACCTTTCCTTATTGAGATTTTGTTGCTTTCTTTATGGAGGACTACGGTGGCTGTGGAGCCGCTATAGATATCTTTCAGTATTTTTACATACGGCTCGTCTACACACCGATTCCGTAATGCCTGCATGACTGCTGAGGTTGCGACTGAGTCAAACGCGTTCTCGTAATCAATGAAAACTATATATAAGGGTTGGCTATATTCCGCACATTTCTCTATCACCTCCCCTTTGCTAGGAAAGAAATTAATTGTGCCTTTCAGGTTGCGGGTACCGACAGAGCTTGTGGCGAGTCCTCATGCTTCTGCGTAGCTCTTGAGCGGAGTGGTCTTCTCTGGAGCCTTCTTCGGGAGCCTTTGCTGGACTACCTTCGCGATGGATCGGAAAGTCCCGCAGGTGTCCTCTTGTGCCTCTGATTTCTCGACCATCTTCCGTTCTCAGGATCGCTGAACGGGGCGTGTTGGCTGGCCTCAAAAGAATAGCAGGCGACCAGGTTCGCTGGAGGGTGTCGCATGTAGTGACTGACTGACTTGGAGAGAGGGCTGGTAGGTGTCTCGTTCTGTGGTTATAGTAGACCTTCTGGCTTTGACGGATCTCCTGGAGCCGGCTGGTTTTGGCACGTAAAACCCCAAATATTATTATTATTATTACTGGAGCCGGCTGTGAACGGAATTTATTGAATCATTTATTGGAATACGTTATCTGAGGAGGCAGTGAACTCCGCTTCGCTGGAATCATTTGTTGAATGTATTACTAATGTCAACTTTTGTTGAAATTCGAGTCCAAGTGGTGTACACACTGAGTTGATAATATTGTCTTGTTCGCGTATTTATTTGTCATGTATGTCCAGTGTATTGCCATATTTTTTTGTTTTTCTCACTTTTGTATGTATTATATCTTTGCAATTATGTCAAGTAATTAGTTTAAATTTACTTCTCTTGTTTGTATTCTTAGTATCCACTCCTGCATGGGCCCGAGAAGGGCCTGCAGTATCTGTAAATAAAAATAATAAAAAAAGAATGGCTTTGCTTGATACTGCCTCTGGTACTAGGTGGCTGGTGGGCACAGGCAGCAAGGTCCTGGTTTGCCGTCCGATGAGTCTCTGCGCAGGGGACCATCTCTGGGGGTGTTGCGCCATTCGAGCAACGCCATATGAAAGTAAACTCGGTTTCGTGAACATTTCTTTAGAAGCTTTTTGGCCTCTTGCACTGCTCTTTCCGTCATACCATTAGAGCGGGGATGATACGGACTTGACTTAACATTGGCAATGCCGAGCTGCTGCAGGAAATCTTTGAAAAGCCGGCTGCTGAACGGTGGGCCGTTATCACTGCACAGCTTAAGCGGTAAACCATGTGTGGAGAACAGCTCTGCGCACCATGACGTCAGAGCGCTAGCAGTGCTCTGACGGAGTTCGCGGATCTCAAAAAAAGAAAGAATAAAAGTCCAAAATTACGGTAAATTCACGACCCTCATGGAAGAACAGGTCCATGCCAACTAATTCCCAGGGCGGCTCTGCGATGTCGTGGCAGTAAAGAGGCATTTTCGCGTCTCGCGGCTGGTATTTCTGGCAGACAGCGCAATTATTGCGAAACTGCTCTATCTCATGTGACATATTTGGCCAATACATGGCGTCTCTTGCCCGTGCCTTCGTCTTTTCCGCTCCCGGGTGCGCAGCGTGAAGCAGCACCATGATTTCTCGCTTTTGTTTTTTTGAAGATGTTACGACTACCTTGTTGCTGCGAAAAACAAGACCGTCTTGCGTGTGCATCTCTTCGATGTATGACCCGTACTGACGCACATTTTCGGGTACCTCGCTTTTTTTCTGGCCAGCTTGTTTCCGCATAACCTCGAAACTTGACAAGAGCGGGATCTTCATTGGTTGCCGCAAGAAGATCCCTCAGGCACTGTTGCGGAGCTGAAATGTATTCAAGCACATTTACTTGAAATTGTTCAGTTTCTTCTTGCATGAGTTGCTTGCTAGGGAATCTAGATAAGACGTCAGCCAAAAGCAGCTCTTTCCCTGGCTTGTAGATCAGCGTAATAGGATATCGCTGCAAAGTCAAACGCATGCGCTGCAGGCGAAGTGGATACTGATATAGTGGTTTGCTGAATATCGGCACCAAGGGGCCGTGATCAGTTTCGACAGTTAAGATTTCCTGGCTGAAGATGTAATCGTGAAAATTGATGCAGCCATGCACAATTGCCAATGTTTCTTTTTCAATTTGTGCGTAGCGTTGCTGCGCCTCTGTTAGTGAGCGTGACAAGAAAGCGACGGGGCGGCCGTCTTGAATAAGGGCTGCACCAGCTCCCATTTGGCTCGCGTCGACCGGAAGGGTGACCGGCTT
The DNA here is from genome assembly GCF_050947875.1 of Dermacentor variabilis. Taxonomy (NCBI): domain Eukaryota; kingdom Metazoa; phylum Arthropoda; class Arachnida; order Ixodida; family Ixodidae; genus Dermacentor; species Dermacentor variabilis. Next base: position 2,183,184 of record NC_134572.1, on the reverse strand, counting down.
AGTTGCATCGAAAAAGGAAAGGATTGGTGCGCTCACTAAGCTCTGACGCAAAATTTCATAACTTCTTTGCTGAGCCTCGGTCCAAACCCATGCAATGTCCTTGCGCAGCAAAGTTTTCAGTGGGGCAGTCACGACCGACATGTTAGGAATGAAACGTTGCACATAATTCATCATGCTTAGAAAGACATGGAGTTCCTTACTGTTCTTTGGCTCTTTCATTTCCAGTATGTCGTTCACTTGACCAGGGTCTAGGCGGAGGCCTTCTGTGCTAAGGATGTGCCTTAGGTAGCGGACTTTGGGCTGCAAAAAATGCATTTCTTGAGGTTAAGTTTGAGGTTATTTTCGAGACAGCTTGCCAACAAAAGGGAAAGGTGGGGATCATGCTCCTCCTTCGTACAGCCCCAAAGTAGTATGTCATTCATTGCCACAGCTACGCACGGTAAGCCTTCCAACAAGCGATGCATAGCTGCTTGGAAGATTTCTGGAGCTGACGCAATGCCGAAGGGCCTTCGAAGAAGCCGATATCGCCCATACGGCGTGCTCATCGTGCATAGTTTAGAGCTTGATTGAGAGAGCAATTTGCTAAAATCCTGACGCCGCGTCGAGCGTTGAGAAGTACTTAGCACCGGACAGCTGCGCGGCTGCGCCTTATAGGGTTGCCATTGGGTAATGTTCGTGCAGCAGCACTTTGTTAGGCGCTGTAGGGTCGAGGCAAATTCCAACCTTGTCCTCAACAACTGTAACCATGTGGCTAGACCACTTCGTAGGTTCGGTTACCTTTGTTATGACGCCTTCTGCTTCCATACGCTGTAGCTCAGCCTTAACCTTGTCCTGAAGAACCATAGGAACTCTTCTTGCTGGAACGACGATGCCCACCGAGTATGGCTTAAGCTTCATGTCGTACTCGAAGTCTTTTAGTTGCCCGAGTCCCTCGAAGAGGTCTGCAAAAGGCTGCGCTGGCGGGTACAGATCATGCTGCATGTTTTGCATACGGTATATGAAGCCAAGGCTTTCAGCTGCTGCACCACTCAAAGTGGCAGGAACGTCTTGTTCGACAATAAGAAACGTTCGTTCCTTGATTCTGTCATTTGCTGAAACCATCAGTTGGACTTTCGCATGCGCGGCTGTTGTGTGGCCAAAAAATCCTGCGAGCTTGACATGGCACACTTGTTGAGGCTTTTCTGGCAGCTTTGCAACTTCGCTTCTTGAAATGACACAACAATTGGCGCCTCTGTCTAGCTTGTACATGATGGGATGGCCCTCAATGTAAACCGTTGCGCTCCAGTTATAGGTGGTTATCGCACCAATGGTCAACACTTGCAAAAAAAGTTCGTCGTCTTCGGCTCGTAACTCGAGCATTTGTTGGTTGGCACTGCGCAGAAACTTGGACGACTTGCATGCTCGAGCGAAATGGTTCAGCCTTCCGCACTTCCGGCATGTTTTTCCTTTTGCTGGGCGCGTGTCACTGCGGTGCATTTGGCCTCCACATTTGTAGCAAACGTTTCTTCTTGTTGCTACCACGTTTACTATGGCGCCCTCGCTGGCGCCCGTAGCTTCACTTATCACACGAAAGTGCTCTTTGGCTTGTTCTTGCGCGCGGCAAAAATCAACCGTCTTTTGGTACGTCGGGTTTTCCGCGATCAGTCTTTGCTGTAGGCTCTTATCGTGAGGGCCCAAAATGATTCGGCTACCCAACATGCGGGCTTCAAGGTCCCCAAATTCACAGTTAATCGCTAACACATGCAGTTCTGTTAGCCACTCGTTAAACGTCTCGCCTTTTTTTTGGTTCCTTGAGCCGAAACGAAATTCTTGGAATGGGAAGTTTGTTGCGGGCTTGTAATGCTCCTCAAATTTCTTAATCAAAACTTCAACGTCATTTCTGTCTTCCGCTTCCTCGAACTTGAAGGTACTATACGACTTCCGAGCCTCTTCGCCTATGGTAACTAACAACGCGGCTGTTTGAACGTCATTTGGCTTCTTGTTCAATTGCGCAGCAGTGGAAAACAGCAGAAACTCACTTTTACAAATTTTCAAGGCAATCCAACGGTCGTGTGATGCATCCATAGGCTTAGGGGGCGGTAGTAGCACGAACGCCATCGACATATCGGCTGGGTTCCGCTGCTACCATGTAGCCAAGCCAGCAGTTGGGTGAACAACGAGTTTATTGCGGTGCGCAAGTTACATATATAGAGAAGCCAACGTGACGTAACAGATCACAGGATTACGGGTGCGCTGTGACGGCTGCAGATTCAGCCGTGCTACACGGTTTCTAGAACATCATTGTGCCAACTTATTGTTACGTGAACTACACCAATAAGACTATTTGCGAACTAATGTTTACATCATCATAGGTTGGGTAGCAAGGTAAGAACAGACGTTAATCGAGAGCAGAAAGGAGAAAGCGAACAGTAAGCAATGACAATAAAAACAGCAGCAGCAGCTGGCACGCTGCAGCAGCAACACCAGCCTGTGCGCGGCCACTTCGTCGGACAGGATTAATTAAACGCCACCGTGTTTTTTGGGCCCGGTCCGCACTCTCCAGCAGGCGCCTGCCACCGACGGAAGCGGCACCTGTTCAGTGCGAAGCCTTCTCCTTAGTCTCATTCTAGCATCTCTGGCAGTCCTCCTTTTCCCATGCAGGACTCCCTTCTTTCCACTGCCCGCAGCCTTGAGGGCCCACACACACTGCGCTGTTGCTCGCCGGTGATTGATAACGAGGCACCGCCCTTATTGCGGACGTCGCTTGAGTGCGCGCGTATCTGCGGCCTTCTTGTACCTAAAACTCTCACGCGGGCTCGCGGCGTTGCAGGCCACCTACTTTCTTGAAATATTTAAAACAAGCTGAGCGAATGCGTGCATCAAATTAAAAGAAAACATGTACTATCCTTGCACAATGTGTCTGTCTTCACTACTCGTTGGCTTAACGTGGCACCCTCAGGCGCATGCTAGTGCTTCAGAGAGGACATATTTTTATTGCGCATTCTTGTAATACTTTTTTGTCTCTTTTTGTACTGTGTCTTATATGCTTGAAATGCAAATGTATATAAACGCAAACAATATTTTGGTCAGTTTATTGCCACGTCTCTTACACCTCTCGGCAATTCTGCCTACGTCATATGTATCTCAATATTTTCCAATGTGTTGGTCGACAACACATCCGGCAGATCATGAACTATTTGCCAAACTTTGACCGCTTTGTGGCCATCACCATAAATCACGGTCACTTAGCGGCCACAGTCACTTGCGCATACGTCGGGCGGCAAATCTAAGGAGTCCTTTTTGGAGCCAGTGGTGACTATTAGCCCCGAGAACGAACTACAGGGGCGCTGCGAGCGCCACTCGCGTTACGTCAGGGCATGGACTCGCGCCTGTCGTCTGCTGCAGTCCGGGCGCTTTCTCCGTTGTTTTCGTTTGTTCGCCCTCGTTCTATCTGCTTGTATACTTATGGCGGTAATATCAAATATATTTTTACGACGTCTTCATTCGTAAAAAATTATTCAAAGAGCTTATTTCTTAGACTACAATGCAGCTCTCTAAGGCAATGCTACAATGCCAGCCGAGGGAGCGCAGACCAGCCCATTGCGGGTTTTTCACGCGCGCATTCACAACCGCCGCCCCCCCCCCCCCCCACTAAAAGACATAGCATTTAATAATAATCCAGTTACGATACCATACATGCCGCGATGCAACAAGTATGTCACGAACGTTGGTTATATGTGACGTTTTGCAACAGTTGATTTTAATCTGCTAAAACAGGTTTGCTCATGACGAGTGGTTCGGGGTATAATATCGAATTTGTGCATTTCTTCACAGAAACGCTCGCTAGTAACACGAGGACTTCATTAACGCTGCAGTTTAGATTCTACAAGCGCCATTTGCTTCTTCAACTGCTTCTCAAAATTAGGCGGTTCTTCACGTGTTTATGTTAAGTGGCGGTAACTTGAAGTAAAGCTAATGAAGGCTTACGGCTATTTGCAGAATACGAAAAGGAATGTACCAATATATATTCCCTTTTTCCGTGCTACACGTTCCACTCACTTGAGAAATTTACTGGTGCTTGTTGATTGAGGAATATACATTACGGCGAATATACATGTTTGGCGAACTGACACAGGCTGCTCGGCCCAAATTTTTTAGTGAAATATGCCTTTTCGACCGTATGGCTACAGCCCGAAAGAAGTCGAAGCGTCAATCATTAATAGTACGAGACATGTTGAAGATATCATAATTTCCCGATGGAGGGTAAAAATCAAGTGAAATATGTAAGGCTTGTGGTGTTTTCTTTATGAAGGTTTGCGAGGTTCTCTTTTATGTATGACGATGCGAATAGTTCTCCGTTTGTATAATTAAACAACGCTGCACCGTGACATGGTGAGGCAGAAGCGCTTGAATTTTACTTTTCTAGGCGCCCTATAAGCTGCGCTGTAGTACCTCGAGAATACTTAGGCATTCCAATTGGCGCTGTAAAAAAATGTTTTATGGTTTCAATTCGAAGTTGTAGTGAACTGATGGGTTTCGCGAAGAACGCGTGCCTCGCCATACCGACAGTCGGTTCCTACCGTTGCGTGAGGGGTGAGCCACATTGTCGATAAAGGCAACTGAGGGCCACCATGAAATATTTCATCGCTTGCAATTGATTGGCTCTCGATCTTAACCACGAAACTTTTCTCTCAGGTGATTGCTACTATGGTATTTGTGAATCATCTATGTAAATACTCTACATGACGCGCCGTAGTGTTAGCAGCCATGAGCAATTCATTTTATGGAGACCTGTTTCAGAGAGGGTTGAAAAAAGCAGCAAACCTTTTCATAACAAATGCGCGCCTAAATCTTTCTTTTACGCATTAATAAATGGCCATATTTGCTAGAACTCACCAGAGTAATAAGAATCATGATGACAATTTCGCTGGGCTGTGTCTCTCTAACACGGATAACATGTTGACACCAATTACCAAGATTTTTCTTCCACGTAAAATGCAATGTGTCTCATAGCTAAATACTAACGGAATGTTAAGTGTTTAGCGAAGCATCATATACAACTTGGCGTGTTGAATTTGCAGAAATTCTTTTTACGGAATATCTACGGCCAGACACGGCGCATATATGCATCGCAGGAACAGTAGACCCCTTGAGCGCTACATAGCTTGCGATATCCAAGTCGCAAATTTTCTCGATTCACGCGGTTTTGAAGAAGAAACTATTGTTGAGGCACGGGAGCAGAAATAATCCGAAATATTCCTTGTCAGTGCGGCTCGAGCCGCCAATGCCCCAAGCATGCACGAAAGGAACGAGCGCGCGCGGCAGCCGAGCGAGCGGCGTCCTTGCCGTGACGTCACTCGCAAGAGGGCGCCACTCCATATTCTCGCCACTAATACACGATCGTGTAGACTTGGTAATATTTTTATTAAGGCATTATTTTATTTTAGAGTCGTTTAATGTAGTTCCACGCATGACGTAAAAAAAACTTCTCATGTTTATGAACTTGTTATAGAACAAACATTAGGCTCCCAAAACGCTGGCAGTTCCAGAAGACCATATGCAACGACGATACGCGCGCTTTGACCGAGTGCTGGTATGAGACTTTCTACTTTATATATTTTTGAGTCAATTACGGATCATAAATGGCGAAATACCAGAAAAAAATACTTGCAAGCCTCAGAGCACCCCAAATATTTTCAAAAACCAATTGTGGTTTCGCTTGCCAAGAGGTGTGTGTATGCGTGCCCGCGTGTGGGCTGTGTGTGTGTGTGTCATGAAGCCATGACGCGAAAGGTGGCCACTTCGAAGAAAGCGCAACGATATCTTGGCACTTGTTTCAGCTCACTCACTCATCTGTTATGCTTATACTACACTCTAAAAACAGTTGCACCCTTTGGGATGTATATTTGCCACACAACAATAATCGTCATCTGTCTTGTCCGCATTTCTTTCTTTAACGTGGCGAGCCCGGTACTTTCCAGTAACGAACGGCATGCGCGTTATCAGCATGACATAGCATTCCCGACAGGAAAGTAACGAGCGCAGTGTTTTCAAGAAAGGAAATGCGGGCTAGGCAGATGACGATTACTGTTGTGTGGCAGATATACACTCCGAAGGGTGTAAACTTTTCTTAAAGTGTAAGTGTGGAGAGGCAAAGCAGAAGAGTGGGTCTAAAAATTAATCTGCAGAAAACTAAAGTAATGTTTAACAGTCTCGAAAGAGAACAGCAATTTACAATAGGCAGCGAGGCACTGGAAGTCGTAAGGGAATACATCTACTTAGGGCAGGTAGTGACTGCGGATCCGGATCATGATACGGAAATAATCAGAAGAATAAGAATGGGCTGGGCTGCCTTTGGCAGGCATTCTCAGATCATGAACAGCAAGTTGCCATTATCCCTCAAGAGAAAAGTGTATAATAGCTGTGTCTTACCAGTACTCACCTACGGGGCAGAAACATGGAGGCTTACGAAAAGGGTTCTACTCAAATTGAGGACGACGCAACGAGCTATGAAAAGAAGAATGATAGGTGTAACGTTAAGGGATAAGAAAAGAGCAGATTGGGTGAGGGAACAAACGCGAGTTAATGACATCTTAGTTGAAATCAAGAAAAAGAAATGGGCATGGGCAGGACATGTAATGAGGAGGGAAGATAACCGATGGTCATTAAGGGTTACGGACTGGATTCCAAGGGAAGGGAAGCGTAGCAGGGGGCGGCAGACAGTTAGGTGGGCGGATGAGATTAAGAAGTTTGCAGGAACGGCATGGCCACAATTAGTACATGACCGGGGCTGTTGGAGAAATATGGGAGAGGCCTTTGCCCTGCAGTGGGCATAACCAGGCTGATGATGATGATGATGAAGTGTGGGAGAGTGGCAGCAGCAGCGAGTGAATTTTCCTTCGTGCTGCTTCTTGCTTCAGCGCAAATTAAGCGGCGAGAACACGGCACACACGAAGCTGTGAGGCCCGTCGAACCTAGACTCTGTACTCATCGCAGATCGCTTTCAAGATAGGGCCCGCGTGGCCGCGCCATACACACCGGCTGCCGGAGTAGAGCACCCTCCCTCCCCTCCCCTCAGCTCAGTGCCTTGCGCGCGACGGAAGATGGCACGCCTTCCTCCCCGCTTTCCTCCCTTATGCGCGCGAGATTAAGCGGCCACCGTCGGCTCACCCTCGTACGCTTTCACTCGTACATACAGCATATGGCGCACAGTGACGATGTTATCGCCCTTAAACTTTATACGGAACACCACGAAGACGGCGACGGAAGAAATACGCTTGGCGTAGAGGCGTTGTATACGACTGTATACATTGTAAGGCCGGCCTTGAATCGCAGAGTGGCAATTTTCGAGGACTCTCTATTGATTACATGAGGCACAGCGCGAGCTTTGGCGCTCTAGACGTAGTGATATGTCAAATCTGGAACCCCTGCATTAGTCCCTTTTTTTGGCATAACTACAGCGCCACCACAAATGGTTAAGAGGAAGCTTTAGCCCGGGCCGAATTCCGACGCGGCCTATTCAAGTACATGTAAAACGCAAAAATGTTTCTATGAGATAACCCCTGCACCGATTTTAATGAAATTTCTTGCATTTGAGAAAAAGTTAAATTCTAGCGACTATTGGAAGCGGAATTTAGATTTAGGGGCTGAATTTTGCTAAAAAGATTTTCAAAAATTCGAACATTTGAAAAATACAAGCACGAAGTTTGAAAATTAATAGCTCTGTATCAAGAACCGAAATCGCGGTTCTGTAAACGGCATCCATTTGATCATTAAAAGCAGTCAATTTCCATATGTGATTTTATATCTTATGCAAATTTGTGGCGTTGTTTACAAAGGTTCTGCAAAAGCTGTGTTTCTATATTACTAAATTTATTGAGACGATGAGCAAAACCTGAACAAGGTGAATGCAGGAGCCAACGTTTCGACAAGTGGACTTGTCTTCTTCAAGGCGACATATGGCTGAATAAACGTACACTCGCCAACTGAAAAAATAATATTCAAAACACGGATTGACGTTTCGGCGCCCAATACGGGTGCCTTGTTCACAATGAGCGAATGCATGGTGGTCTTTATTATATATGCGTCGGAAGACGTAATGCGCTTGCGTACAACTCAGGGAGGGGTCCCCGTGTCCGGTTTATCGTGTTAGTAGTAGATTGTATGCAGAATGTTTCAAGGAGCAATCGGGATGATAATGTTTTCTCTCTTTCGATGATAGAAGCCGAATCCCAGTTAATACTGTGTCCAGTCTTTTCGTGGTGCTCTGCCAGGGCGCTGGAGACCGTGTGTCCTTTGGCTACATCATTGCGATGCTGCTGTAGCCTTCTTTTAAAGTTCCCCGTCTCGCCTACGTAGCACGCATGGCAGTCCTGGCAAGGAATTTTGTAGATGACGCCCGGAAACTTTTCTTTTTCGAGGCGGTCTTTCACTCGGACGAGTTGTTGTTTTAGCTTGCTTGAAGGGACGTGGCAGATTTGTACATCATAATCCATGAAAATTCTTGATAATGACTCGCTCACGCCTCATGCATAGGGGAGAGACGCCCGTTTTCTTGTTCTCATCGGCCTTACAGGGGGTTCAGCTGCACGCTTTTCTTCAGTCTTTATAATCTGGCCGGGGTAGCCATTGCTGACCAAATCCTGCGTCACTCTCTTCAACTCAGCTCTGCGTGCGTCAGTAGTCGAGCATAATCGGAATGCACGGGTGAACAATGTGGAGGCAACAGATCGTTTTTGTCCAAGGGGGTGGGCCGAATCAAAGTGGAGATATTTCCCTGTGTGTGTAGGCTTTCGGTAAACACTAGTGGAAAGGCCGGATGCAGTGCGCATGACTTCAACGTCAAGGAAGGCCAAGCGACCATTAACTTCTTCTTCAACGGTGAATTCTATTGTGCTTTGGAAAGAGTTCAGGTGCTGCAGAAAAGGTACGACGTCTTCGCGGCGGATAATAGAAAAACAGTCGTCGACATAGCGCAGGAACAATTTTGGGGTGTGCTGAAACGTCGTGAGGGCTTTATCTTCAAGGGCTTCCAAAGCAATGTTGGCACATGAGACTGACACCGATGCTCCCATTGCCGTTCCAAAGACCTGCCTGTAGAGTGAACCATTAAATGAAAAATATGTGTTGCGTAAGCAAAAATCCAAGAGGCGGCACACGTCGTCGACTTCGAATGGGGTGCGCAAAGGCAGAGATGTGTCGTTTTGTAATGCTGTTCGGCAGCAGTCAACAGCATAATCCACAGGTATGCGTGTGAACATAGACTTGACGTCAAAGGAAACCATGACGTCTTCGCTCCCTAAAGTCACGTTCCTGACCTTGTCGACAAAATCAGCGGAGTCCTTTACGTATGTCGGCGTTCGTCCAACGAGGGGTCGGAGCACACCATGAAGATAGGCAGTGAGACGGTGCAACGGAGAGCGAGTGTAGTCTACTATAGGCCGCAGCGGGACATTAGGTTTGTGAACCTTAGGCAGGCCGTATATTGCAGGAGCTGAGCCGTTGTGGCACAGCAGCTGGTTGTACAGATGCTTCTTTTCGGGAGGCACAAACTTGAAAACGTCAGTCAGTAGCTTCTGAAGTTCTGACGCGGTCTTTTTTGTGGGGTCCCGGTTGACCTTTGAATACGTGGTCAGGTCCTGGAGATGTTCCGTCATCTTTGAAACGTAGTCATCCCGATTCATGACAACCGCGGCATTCCCCTTGTCCTCAGGCAAGATGACAATGGCTTTGTTATTTTGTAGTCTTTTCATGGCTTCTTTATCGAGGTGGCTGATACTTGAGGTCCTAGCATTACGAAGCTTTGAAAGAGCCCCAACAGCGCGGGTACGTGCTTCGTTTTGCAGAGACGGCTTGACATGGCGTACTGCCTCCTCAACTGCACAAGCCATTTTTCGCATACTTGGCGTGGTACCAATGTTGAAATTCAGGCCGCGGTTTAGTAGATGAAGTTCTGCGGTATCAAGGTCGTGCGACGACAAGTTGTAAACACCAGCTTGGTTTTCAGGGGCCGGACGTTTCTCCAGCAGAGACGAAAACTTCTTTTCTTGGCACCTTTCTCTTTTCTGTCGAGTCGCCGTAGCTGCTCCGTTAGAGTAGAGTAAAATCTCGTGGAATTCCGTGGGAACGGTGCGCTCAAGCGTGCGTCGTGGAATTCCACGAGATTTTACGAGAAAACATTATCATCCCGATTGCTCCTTGAATCATTCTGCATACAATCTACTACTAACACGATAAACCGGACACGGGGACCCCTCCCTGAGTTGTACGCAAGCGCATTACGTCTTCCGACGCATATATAATAAAGACCACCATGCATTCGCTCATTTTGAACAAGGCACCAGTATTGGGCGCCGAAACGTCAATCCGTGTTTTGAATATTATTTTTTCAGTTGGCGAGTGTACGTTTATTCAGCCATGTTATTTCCTCGCCAGACGAGTTTTCGTCAAACCATAGACTTCAAGGCGACATATGCTTTCCTCGCCACAGTATGTATAGGTGGGGTTCTTCTAAAGGGGAGGGGGTGTGAGGCGGGAGCGCGTGGAAACGAGGGAAAGTGTGTTAGCGTGTCGAATTAGTAAAGGAACGCTGTGTACAAGGTCAAAGCCAGGACACCGCCTCCCCTCACCCCAGTCTGTCAACCCACGCGCGTTAGCAGGCGTGTCAAGGGCGTCTGACACGCCAGCTGACAAAAAAAAAAGAAGAAAAAGAAGGGAAGAAAAAGGAAAAGGGGGGGGGATACGCCAAGAAATCAAACTAAGCCTATAGCTTGAGGTTTAGCATAGCGAATAGATTCTAAAGCTCCGTTTGAAACGTTTATGCCTATTGGTTGCAATGTCTTGAACTTATGGATAAGGTATGATTCTCTGTATTTTCTTTCTCGTTCAGAACGGAAATTTGACTGTAAGATGTAGAGTTTAAGTTCATCAAAGTTATGACCTGGTTGGTTGAAATGCTCGGCGACGGCTTTGGGAAGCTTTTTAGCTGTGTCCGCGCGATGTCCGTTTAATCTGACGTTCATTGATTGTCCTGTTTCACCGATATATTGTTTCTTATAGAAGGAACATTCAAGCATATAAATCACATCCGAACTTGTGCAAGTGTAGCTAGATTTGACTTCATGTGTATAATTATTTGCGGTGCTTTTAATTTTAATGTCACTTTGAAGGTGCCTGCAGGTTTTGCACCTAGGGCGACAACATGCTTTTACTACGGGGGAATGCCGCTGGCTGACTTTTGCGTGCACTAACATGTGTTTAAAGTTCTTGTTTCGGCGATAGGTAACCCTGGGTACATCCGGGAACGCTTTTCGCAGACGCTCGTTACTTGGTAATATTGGGTGCTATTTTCTTAGGATGTTGTTTATGTTTGGGAGTGCATTAGAATATTTTGTTATAAAGGCCGGCGGTCTGTCAGATTCTAATGTGGGCTGTCTCTTCGCCAATTCCGACTGTCTCTCCAATCTTGACGCGGTATCATAAGCTCTATGGAGAGCAACTTGGGGATAGTTCCTTTCTGCTAGCGTTGATCTGAGGTCATTTAGGTGGTGGATATAATCATGGTCTTCGCTGCAGATTCTTCTTATACATTTCGCTTGTCCGACAAAAATTCCTTGCTTACAATGTCGCGGGTGATGACTGTTGTAGTCTAAATATTGCTGCCTATCTGTAGGCTTCCGATAAAGTGTCGTTCTCAATTTTCCGTTTTCTATGTAGACCGTCGTGTCCAGGAAGTTGACCTGACTAGGAGAGTGGCGAGCAGTAAATAGATCCTGCGTCCCAGTTAGCTTCAACACAGGAACACGCGCCTGAAATTTTCAACACCAGCTCGCACGCACGTTCCACCGAAGCTAGAACCCAAGAAGCATCTACACAAACGGTGGACGCGGAACCAACACCACCTTTACAACATCCGCGCATACGGAAGCTCACAACCACCCGCGAAGCCTTCACGCAAACAGCTACATACACTAACAAGCAAACCGATACGCAGACAGACATCGGTGCAGGCCTCGACAAGAAAATTAAGCGTAAAAAGACACCACCTGAAGATTTTTCGCCCCGGAGGTCTGCCCGAACCAAACAAAAATGACTACCACGCACTAGGGATAGCACACGCAACAACAAATCTCGCCCTTTCCTCCAATCCCGCAAACTCGTCGCCAAACAAACAAATTACAGATTTCACCTAAAAACTTACACTAGCTGCATTAAACAGAGGAAAATCCCAAAAGGTCTCAGAATTAAGGTTAGATGCGCCCTTGGTTCTTTACCCTCCAGGCTATTATTAAAGTGGAATGCTGTCCTAGAAAATGCATCGCTCTCCCTTATCGACATTCTCGAAGAACACTGCAAAGAACAACTTAGGATAATCTCTCATCAACTCGACAGCATAAAGTTAACTGAAACGGAAAGAAGAGAACTTAATCAATTCGTCCAAACTAAGGAGGAAAAATTACTAGATCAATACCAGCGATAAGATATTACAGCTGCAGATCCACCCAAAGAAAATAATGTAACCCCTGCAGCATGTAGCTCCACCGACAGTCCTACAGGCGAGCATCCAGAGCACTGCAGCAATGTGGTAGACATATACCAGAGTCTAAGCCCCGAAGAAGTTGATCTCCTGAAACGTGGTCTAACGTTTTGTCGGACGAACAACGCAGTAAACGAATACGAACTCCACAAAGATATAACAGAGTTTTCACGACGCATGCGCATCAAGGAATTCTTTTTCGGTAGACCAGATGTAGGAAAAGAAGATAGAGACTCTCTTAGACCACCTAGCACGTGGACACCGGAAAACGAACAGTGCCCAGACCTCGATTTATACTTAAAACTGATATCAAAGGAAATTCTAGAGTCAACGCGGCATTGCCGGAAACGCAAAAATTTGACCCCCGCTCAACACCAAATCCTTAAAGAACTTGCGCAAAAGAATGATATTGTAATAAAACCAGCAGACAAAGGCGGCAGTATCGTAATCTGGCCTATAGAAAAGTACAAGAATGAGGCCTCTAAACAACTGAACAACCACACCCATTACAGAAAACTTGACTCTAACCCAACCTCAGATTACAGCAATATTGTGTTAAGCACAATAGCGGAGCTCCGGTCCAGGGAACTAATCACGCAATCTGAATATCGCTTCATGATGCCCAAAAACAAAACAGCAGGCCGCTTTTATCTTCTTCCTAAAATACATAAAGTTCCGGTCGAAGAAATATTTACAGCAGAAATCCCAGGTCGGCCTATTGTGCCTAATAACAACACTCCTACTGAGTCACTATCTAAATTCTTAAATCACCACCTGTCAAACATACCCACCACCCTCCCATCTTTCGTTCAAGACACGCCGCACTTCCTTCGAATTATCGACGGCATCAACGCCAACCAAATCCTTTCCGACCGCGCTATTCTAGTCACTTTGGATGTTTCTGCCCTTTACACCAACATTCCCATGAATGAAGGAATTCAAGCCGTTTCTAGATCCCACGCAATCAATCCCCAAGCGCACGCTCCTGAAGTTTACTTATCGCTCCTTAGGTTAGTTCTCACGCTCAACTATTTCGAATTCGATTCTATACACTACCTGCAAATTTTCGGCACTAGCATGGGTACGCCATTCGCTCCCACGTATGCGAACATTTTCATGGGACAGCTTGCAGCAGACCTGCTGAAATCCTACCCTTTAAAACCCCACACCTATCTTCGTTACATCGACGACATATTTATAATATGGGAACACGGCACAAGCGCCTTAACCAACTTAATTAGCCATTTCAATCGCTTTCACCCGAGTATTAAATTTACTGCTCACCACTCTCCTAGTCAGGTCAACTTCCTGGACACGACGGTCTGCATAGAAAACGGAAAACTGAGAACGACACTTTATTGGAAGCCTACAGATAGCCAGCAATATTTAGACTACAACAGCCATCACCCGCGACATTGCAAGCAAGGAATTTTTGTCGTACAAGCGAAACGTATAAGAAGAATCTGCAGCGAAGACCATGATTATATCCACCACCTAAATTACCTTAGATCAACGCTAGCAGAAAGGAACTATCCCCAAGTTGCTCTCGATAGAGCTTATGATACCGCGTCAAGATTGGAGAGACAGTCGGAATTGGCGAAGAGACAGCCCACATGAGAATCTGACAGACCGCAGGCCTTTATAACAAAATATTCTAATGCACTCCCAAACATAAACCACATGCTAAGCAAATACCACCCAATATTATGAAGTAACGAGCGTCTGCGAAAAGCGTTCCCGGATGTACCCAGGGTTACCTATCGCCGAAACAAGAACTTTAAACACATGTTAGTGCACGCAAAAGTCAGCCAGCAGCATTCCCCCGTAATAAAAGCATGTTGTCGCCCTAGGTGCAAAAGCAGCAGGCACCTTCAAAGTGACATTAAAATTAAAAGCACCGCAAATAATTATACACATGAAGTCAAATCTAGCTACACTTGCACAAGTTCGGATGTGATTTATATGCTTGAATGTTCCTTCTATAAGAAACAATATATCGGTGAAACAGGACAATCAATGAACGTCAGATTAAACGGACATCGCGCGGACACAGCTAAAAAGCTTCCCAAAGCCGCTGCCGAGCATTTCAACCAACCAGGTCATAACTTTGATGAACTTAAACTCTACATCTTACAGTCAAATTTCCGTTCTGAACGAGAAAGAAAATACAGAGAATCATACCTTATCCATAAGTTCAAGACATTGCAACCAATAGGCATAAACGTTTCAAAGGGAGCTTTAGAATCTATTCGCTATGCTAAACCTCAAGCTATAGGCAACAACACTTAGTTTGATTTCTTGGCGTATCCCCCCCTTTTCCTTTTTCTTCCCTTCTTTTTCTTCTTTCTTTTTTTTTTTTTGTCAGCTGGCGTGTCAGGCTCCCTTGACACGCCGGCTAACGCACGTGGGTTGACAGACTGGGGTGAGGGGAGGGGGGGTCCTGGCTTTGACATTGTGCACAGCGTTCCTTTACTAATTCGACACGCTAACACACTTTCCCTCGTTTCCACGCGCTCCCGCCTCACACCCCCTCCCCTTTAGAAGAACCCCACCTATATATACTGTGGCGAGGAAAGCATATGTCGCCTTGAAGAAGACAAGTCCACTTGTCGAAACGTTGGCTCCTGCATTCACCTTGTTCACGTTTTGCTCATCGTCTTGAATTGCCATCTCCCACATTCCCCGTCTTTTCTCTAAATTTATTGAGCGTCATGTGTAACATATTCATTTTGTCCGCTTTAAATGTACTGTTAGGTGCAATTCACGTAATTGTGGCATCATTTTTCGTTGCTGAAGTACAGGGTTGTAAACGTAATAGTTGCATTTCATGAAACTTTTCGAATTTTGCCAATTTTCAATTTAAAGTTCATGACTTAAATCAAAAATTCGAAACCAACAGTCACTGGATTTTAAGTTTTTCTTTCAAATGCAGCACACCTCGCCAAATTTCATGCAGTGGTTGCCGAGAAATACGAATTCACCTTTTACATGTATTTAGGTAGGAGCACCCGAGCTAAAGCTGTATTCAGGTTAGATCTGCAGGTGTTGGATGTAACCTCCAGGCTGCACCGCAGTAATCCAATTAAGAGGACCCTGTACAGTTGCAGCGTACATTTTACTGAACTTCCCCTGTTCTTTCCTGCTAGGCATATGGCAAATTTCCGTGGGACGTTTTTTCACGTAATTTACATGAGGGGTCTAAGAGAGATTGTTATCAATAACCAACCCCGAAATCTGTGACTTGTGTTGTCCGTCGACGAATATCACGCATGGAGACATTGGTTTCTCGGTAAATGCCTCCACTGCACACTTTTCACATGATATTTGAAGTCTTTATCACCGAAGGTAGGGCGATGTTACAGTGCCTGCCTTCTGAAGACGCGCGCGAATCGGAAGTCGCGCCGCACCCGAAGTCCAAGTACATATGTCGTCGGGGTAAATTGAGATGTCGGCGAGTCTAGTGAGTGTTAGATTGAAGAGCATCGGGTTCCAGTACTGCGCAGTGAGTGGCCCCACCGTTACTGTAACGCTGGGAGTAAGGCCACCCTCGGTATGTATGAAAAAGGATCTCGTTTGTAGTTAGCTACTAATTCAGAAGTAGATTTAAACCGCTAAGTCCTACTGCCTCTAACGTGCTGAAGATCGCTTCGTGCGTTCCGTTGTCATATCCTCTTTTACCATCTAGGAAAAGCCAGCAAATAATCGTTTAAGAGCACTAGCTGGGCAAGTTGGTATTGATTCATTATACCCATTTTTAGGCACCAAACACAACACACAAGAGAGGACAACGAGACAGAGATAATCGTTTGCAGGACTTCTGTTGGTGGACGTAGGTCACCAAGTCGA
The DNA here is from genome assembly GCF_050947875.1 of Dermacentor variabilis. Lineage (NCBI taxonomy): Eukaryota > Metazoa > Arthropoda > Arachnida > Ixodida > Ixodidae > Dermacentor > Dermacentor variabilis. The sequence continues at coordinate 2,166,824 of NC_134572.1, read as the reverse complement.
CAACGTTGTCTATAGAAGAATGGCCAGGCCTGAAATCGGCCATTCTGTCTGCATGTACCTCACACATAATGTTTTAGGTACGATTCTAATTGTACTAGAACCACCCTGTCCATTAGTTTTCCGATGCAGCTAGCAAGCGTAGTCTGTCGGTATGATGCAATGTCTGCAGCCGATTTGCTAGGTTTCAGCAGTGGAATTCCTCGGAAACCGTGCCTGTCTACCAGGAGCTGTTAATTACATAGGGCACGGTAGGTTATTCCATCGGGTCCTAGCGATGACGAACGCTTTCGCAAGGCAAGTGCAGCTTCGAGTTCGTCCGTAGTCCGTGCAGGTATCGCATGAAATCGATGAGTAGTCGAGCGTCGATGTTCGAGGGAAACTAGTTTCGCCAGCAGTCCTCCTGCAGAAATCGTCAGCTACGTCAATTTGTCTGCGTTGTTGGTGGAGGGCCAAAGACTTGAAATGGTGGCGCTGCTTATGGGTTCCACGGAGACCATGAACAGTCCTCTATATGTGAGACAAAGGTTTTCTTGGATCTAGACTTGCAGAACGACATCCGTGTTTGCGATGCGGGTTAGTCGATGCGGCGCTAAATTTTCTTTTGAGTGCGACTGGCCAACCACAAGTCACGTACGTATTTTGTACGCCTATGCCTTCGCTCTGCATGGCGATGAATTGCACGAAGCTTCTACAGTTCAATGTCGTAGTCGGTCCGTGTAGACGTTCTCGAAAGCGAATACGTGACAATGTCTACCGCACCCTTTATGTTGTCCTCTAGACTAGAGGATAAGCCATCATGACAACCATCTTCCGAAATTGATTTGAATATCTGCCAGTTGATACATTGGGTAATGCTGGCTAACTTGGAGTTCGTCAGCCCTTCAATCCTGAGTGTAGAGGTGGTGAATTCCCCGCGTTTCAATAACCGTAAACCACCTAACCTCTCTGGTGAAGGAGCGTGAAACAATGGTGAGGTCCAGATAGCTACTGTAAGCACTTCCACGTAGAAAGCTGAGGCTTCCATCATTTAGCATACACAGCTGTTCTTCAGAGGCAAATGACAGTAAACTTCTGCCCCTCGAGTTTATCCTAGAGCATCGCCAGGTATAGTGGTAGGTATTAAAATCTCCAGTCATCACCCAATGCTGCAGAGTAACTGTCGTGATTCATCGTAACCGCTCGCGGTCCAGCCGACTTGTGGGCGATATGTAGGCTCTAACTACTGTGAAAGAGAGCTTTCCTTTCTTCACTGTAAGACACACGTACTTGCTTTCATGGTCAAGCGGCTCTGGTTGATGGACGTACGTAAGATCACTTTGCCTGAAAACGATAATCTTGCGGCATCCTCCGTGTGTGGCGTACATGAAGCAGTCATACCCAGACAGTCTAATCTGAGCTGAAAAGGGCTCGCAGATGACGATAATGTGGTTCTTATGCACGTACACAAACTGTCAAAAGTCTGACCGGCGTGACTTAAGCCCCTGGGGTCCCACTGAAATATCGAAGCGTTCCGGAGCTCGTCACGAAACGACGGCTTTTGGCGAGCCATGATTTCAAGCCACGGCTCCAAGCACCGGACTGTTCAGCACCTGTGGCGCGTCTTGCGCAGAAGAATTTTTCCTGTTGTTCAGTATAATGCGAGGGGCATTCATAAGACGGCAAAATGCTCATGACCTGGTAATCATCGGCCAACGTCGCTCGAACAGTTAACGTGGAACGCACGTTACCTAATAATTATCCTTACGAAGTCACTTGAGTCATCTGCCGTTGCCTGCATTTGGAAAGCAGCTAACGTGTTCCCAGTCTTTAAATCTGGTAAAAAGCAAATAATTTCAAACTACAGGACAATTTTCTTGTTATGTGCTATTTGTAAGTTACTTGAACACATTATTTACAAACACATTACTAATTACTTAACAAAGAATAAAGTCATCTCATCGCGTCAGCACGATTTTCGGCCGGGTTTGTCGACAATAGCTCAACTTACTGACTTTTCGTATGATATTGCTACGGTGCTAAATAGTCGAGGCCAACTGAATGCTATATTTACAGACTATGGCAAAGCTTTCGACTCGATCTGTCATAAAAAAAACTACTTCTGAAGCTTCGTGAGGATGTTAAGAAAGACAAACTAATTTCTTGGACTGCTGATTACTTGCATCACAGAAGACAATACGTTTCCATTAATAAAATTAATTCCAATACCATTGAAGTGAAATCCTGTGTGCCCCACGGATCTGTGTTAGGCTCGCCTTTATTTGTATTGTGAAGGTTACTCAAAACACGCCGGTTAAACTACGATTATACACAGATGATTGTGCATTGTATTCCGAAGTCTCGAATGCAAGTGACGAGTAACAATTAAATTATTTTTTCTAAGTTGTGTGCTTTTAGTGATCCTTGGCCACTGAAAACTAATCTAACAAAGACAGTCTCGACGAGCTTCACGAATAAGACTACACATTTCCATTTTCCTTATGGTTTTAGCGGGAGTACCATGACACATGTATAGATGAGCTCAAATGCCTCGGAGAAACTTTTGCTCATAACATGGAATGGCAAAAACACATAGACAGCATACACTTGAAGGCACTTCGCGAACTAGCATGTTTAAAACGAACTTTAAAGAACGCTACTAAGAATTGCAAACTAACTGCACACAGAACACTAATCAGGCCAACTTTGGAGTCCCTACTCTTCTTGTGACGCTAACAAATTGTATGATATTGTAGGGTAAAAGTTTAATGAAGTCCTGGAGACCGTCAGTCTTCACGAAGCAAATCTCTGCAGTCTCTGAAAAATAAAGCGATAAGATTTATATAGCAGATATGGCCACCAATTTTCACCTTCAATACATGCCCATGGCTTATCGCTTGACAAACTTGCTCACAGACACAAGTGTGGCGCCTTATCAATTTGCGTAAGATAAGATACATTGGTCATCGCTTATTACGACACCGGTTTCACTAGTGAAATGTGCTGCCCGTGCAACTCGAAGCGCTCACCCCCTTAACCTTGTTCTATTCCAACCACGCTTGAATACTTCTGAATTTTCATTTTTTTCCGTCAACAGTCGAACTCTGAAGTGGTCTTGACAGCGCACTTCGGCATTTGCCTCCCACACAACTGGCGAAAGAAATCCATCATATGTCTCGTTAGTTCTAAGACCTGCTTGTGTACTCTTTATTTTGGTACACTTTAATACGTGCTTTTTAGACGCAATATTGTGCTGTTTTGACTTATGCGCATATGTGACGTGCTCTTCTGTTCTTTGCACACTCATGTAGTTTTGTGTTTTGTATACATGCTAGTTTCACTGTGTCACGTTTGATTTTACCTGTATAAGCAACTTCCGTACCAACCCCTGCAATGTCTCGCATTGACACGGCAGTATATGTAAATAAATAAATAAACAAAAATAATAATCCTTACCACGTGCGGCAGAAAGTATATCGGGTAGACCGGGCGGGGTCTGAACATGCCGGTTGCGGGAACCTTCGTAAAACGTTAAAAACGATAATGGGAGCAATCTCGCTATCCGCTGCGCCAACTGCGGGTGCAAGCCGACACTTTAAGGCACTGAGGTTCTGCGCCGATATCGAAATAGTCGAGCACGTGAAATTTTTGAAACGGTAACGATAAAGCACAAAGGCCTGTTACGCTTCAGCTCCCCTTCACTCATCCTCACCGACAAGAAAGACAGATATCCACTTTACTAATCATTATGTTCATACTAGTTTTAACCTTCAAACCAATGTGCAGCTGATATGTTATACCCCCCCCCTTGTTTCCCTCCCCGTTTCCCCTCCCTTTTCAAGCTATATAGTTGTACACGCAGTTTTTCTACCGTAACTAAATTACCGAGCTCTCCTACTCCATGGCCCGACCCTTCTTCCACCAAAATGCACCGCGCTGAACACCGGAAGCGAAGCCGCGCTAGAATCCACGAAGTACGCTGATCTGCATGTAACCTTCCGGGCCGCGATCCCTGCTTTAGCTACGATGATGACTCCCTCATTCGTCAGTTTCATATCCTAACGTAGGCGAATGACGTCATGCAACATACTGAACATCGCCGGGGCCACCCGGCATGCCCGTCGTGCGGCGGTGATCCCGACGATGTACACGCCTACTATGCTTGCCCTTGTGCACAGTCCTCGCTTTACTATCTCCCCACCTCTTCTCTGAACCCGCGTGTTCCATTCTGTTGGGAGAGCTGGACAACTTTTCCTGAACCCCATCGAGCCGCCTTTTGGCCGCTCCTCGTGCACAACTTAGGGCACGTCAAGGGCCTCCTCCGTCGATCGCGGAGCTACTACATAATCACACGGCACCAAAGCGACGGACGACGCGAACAAAGAGCTGCTTCAAATATAGGTGTATTCATTAATTCAATACTTTTGTCTGTACATTTTTGCTTTCCGTGGTGGCTTCGTAGCTGTCAGTCTGGCGCTGCCTTCGTTCCGTTCAGAGTATGGCTTGGCGTCCTCTAGAGGTATCTCGAGCTGCGGTTATCGCCAGGGGAGATCCCGCTGCTGCTGCCGTGTTCCGCAAAAGCCTCCGTGACCTGCGTACAACCATTTCTTCCTTCCCAGGCACACTCGAAGAGGAGGATACGAAGGGAGGGGCTACGCGCGTTGGGAGATCGCTGTCGGTCTCTCAGCCCTCGCCGGCCTCCTACCGCGCGGAACTCGTCTTCTCCGGTGGCCAGCGGCGCGCCTTTGTGCGCGCCTTCTTATTATGCTTTGGGCTCGCATGCATCCCTATCTCGACGTTGTTGCGATGCGCGCACTAAGTTCTTTACTTTATCGAGCCTCTGCCTTCCTTCGTTACAAGTTTGTCTACGGCACTCTCGCCGTTTTGCTAACCAAGCAGCTACATAGATCACGGAACTTCTCCGCAGGCACCTCTATCGGCTTCGTTCTCCGTAGTGTCGCGTATTTTCTTCAGACTTGCAATGGTTCTACGCAAATTCAATTTCCCTCCACTATGTTGCTCGCCTTTCTTTTATGCATGGCGAGTTCGATATTTCCGCAGCGCTTTCAGAGGTGCACTTTCAAGTGCAGTTCCACTGTTCCCATAACCATGCCAAAACCTTTTGGTCTCGTGCGGAAACTCTCTCTGCACTCTCCATGCTCAACATTTCTCGTATTCGCAATAGAGGCAAGGACCACATGCTTTTATTGAGAAAAGCTGTGCCTGGCTTTCTCCATCGTGTATCTTTTTTCTATATGCTATGTCATTCGCTCTTTCTTCCTCAGGGAATTCGTTTTTACTTTTTTCCTAGTTAGTACCAGAATCCTATATCCGACAGTTTGAAACGTACATTTCGAGCATACTGGTTGGGAGAAGCGTTTTGCGGCAGTTCTTAGTAGTGAGTTCGTGGGCCCCCCTCATGAATACAGCGCTAGCATAGCAGAACGAAGTCCGATGTACACAGCGTGCTAAAGGATAGTGTTAGATGAGGTCTCCGAAGGATCGCTGTTTATCGGAAGGAAAACTAGCCAGCACGGATTCCAGTAATATTACCTGTGCGTTCTATAGCTCTACATATTAGACGTCGCGCTTACACGAATTAAGAGAATTACAAAAGATTTGAGCTTTAACAAAAGGAGTTGATTCATAAATCAGAAATTATCAAGATAGATGAATAATATACCTGAATTACATTCTACATTTCGAAGAACATGCTTGTGCGAATGCCATCCGGCACAAGCTGCTTCGCCACGCTGCGGAGGTTCTCCAGTGGCCCATGAAAGAGCTGGCCAGGTGGGGTATCGGTGAAGGCTCAGCGATGATTTGAAATAATGCTACATGTTTGGTGCTTCCTCAATGAACCATGTTTCCAATATTGTTATCTTGTGGATTGTTACGTTTCGCCTACGACGCGCGGTATAGCCGGCGCGGATCCAACGAACGCTGGGGCTTCGGTCAAAGCGGCAGACACTTTGGCCCGTTCGGCGCCGCTGCTACGCCTCCCCGCCAAGCGCGTCCAGGCATGTTCCAATGCCACGTGTCTTCGGTGTGCGTGTGTGTGTGTGTGCATGTTGGTGCCCACGCTTGTCAAAGCACGGCAGCCGGGGAGAGGAGCTCCCCCAACTGTGAGGCGAGGAGGTCTGAGCGGCGCCGGCCCGGCGGATGCGTCACCTACGCGTCCCAACGTGCCCGAGCGGCGCCGGCCCGGTGGATGCGCCACCTTCTCATCCCAACGTGCCCGAGCGGCGAAGTCACTTGCGCGTCTATAGAGGCGTTCCTTCTTGCCCTCAACTGCGAGAGTATAAAAGCAGCTGCCCCCGGACGCCAAGAGAGGCTCCGATTTCTTCTGTTGAGTAACGTGCACTCCCGTCTCTCTACTTCGGTCGACCTGACCGCCCGCTCTTATGCTATGTTGGAATAAACAAGTTGTTCTGTTACTGTCGACTCATGCTTTGCCGGGACCTTCGGATGCTTCCAGTTGTACCCCAGGCCGCCAGGCCAACGCTACCCTTGGGGCTTGCGACCCAGGTGCAACAACGGGCGTCAGCGCTGAGTTTCCAACAACTGTCTGCAAGCGGTGGGATCGCGACAACGGAGGCCAGCAGCGGAGATATGCAGTTGACTGTATGCTGAACAGCACAACGACCATCCGGGAGCAGTGCAATGAGCCCTGTGTGATGACTGGTTGCCTGCAGCGGAACGACTGCGCTGAATTCTTGGCTGCGAGGTTTGGTGAGTGCGGGACTTTCTTCTTCTGAGTTTTGCCAGGCTTTTGTTAGTGTCAGAAACAGAGCTGGTAATTGTGGTTGTCGTTGCTGCCGGGTTAGTTTGCGGCAAGACAATAGTAGGCAGTAGAGAAAGCAGCATTCAGAGCAGCCATGGATTTGAAGTCGTTGCGCAAACCGAAATTGCTGGAGCTTGCAAGAGAGTTGGGTCTGGATGTCTCAGACAAACTCAGAAAACCAGAACTGCTGAGGGCTATTCTTGAGTTAGAAGCTGAGGATGACGAGCTGTCGGAATGCCTTGAGACCATTGAGGAGAGGGAGACTGCAAAAAGACAGGAGCGCGAACTTAAAGAACAAAAAGAGAAAGAAAAAGAAGAGCGCGACCACGCTTTGGAAATGAAGCGTCTCGAGGTAGAGATGGAACGCGCTCGTAATGGAAGTCAGGCACACGGTGCAGGAGAACGAGTATTGTTCAAAATGACTGACCTGATGCGGCCGTTTAAGCTTGGAGAGGACATTGGTTTGTTCCTGGTTAACTTCGAGCGAACGTGCGAGAAGCAGGGGTTCTCTCGGGAAACGTGGCCACAGCGCTTGCTCACTTTGTTACCCGGCGAGGCGGCCGACGTAGTCGCTCGCTTGAATAGAGAGGAGGCAGAGGATTTCGACAAAGTGAAATCGAGTCTGCTAAAAAAGTACAGGCTGTCAGCAGAGGCGTTCCGTCGGAAGTTTCGGGAAAATGAGAAAGGCAGAAGTGAGTCATATACGGAGTTTGCGTACAGGCTTATGTCAAACATGCAGGAGTGGCTCAAAGAAGAGAAAGCGTTTGGTGACCACGAGAAAGTTCTGCAGTGTTTCGGGCTGGAACAGTTTTATAGTCGGTTACCTGAGAACGTGCGGTACTGGGTCTTGGATAGGCCAGACGTTTGTACGGTGGCTAAAGCCGCCGAGCTAGCCGAGGAGTTTGTGACGCGTCGGGCTCGCGGAGCTAAGGACGGTCAAAAGGGTGAATTTGGCTCCAAGTTTGAGAGGCCAAAGTTCACACCCATAAGAGCAAAGGGGAACACACGTAGTGCGGATGCGAGTGAAAGCAGTCCGACAGAACGTAAGGAGACGGCGGCAGCCGAAGCCGAACGCAGAAAGCGGTTCGAGATGAGGCAAGCGCGCGTGTGTTATACGTGCCAGAAGCCGGGTCACTTTTCGGCGCAGTGTCCAGAAACAAAAACAAAAGTCGTGTATTTGTCATTATGCAGCACTGACGAGAACATGAAGCTTCTCGAGCCTTACATGCGAGACCTCCTCGTGAACGGGAAAGAGTGCCGAGTGCTTCGCGATTCCGCAGCTACAATGGATGTAGTTCACCCCTCTTACGTAGAACCCCATATGTTCACGGGCGAGTGCGCATGGATCAAGCAAGCCGTGGAAGCTCATAGCGTGTGTCTGCCCGTAGCAAAAGTGCTTATTGAAGGACCTTTCGGAGCGCTTGAGACGGAGGCCGCAGTGTCATCTATGCTGCCCCCCCAGTACCCGTACCTATTTTCGAACAGGTCCGATCACCTCCTGCGCGAGAAGGGGCTTTTGTTTGGTGAGGCTAGCGTTCAGGCCTTAACCAGATCGAAGGTTCGGGAGCTCGCTGCAAAGGCGGTAGTTGCGGGGCCGACGTTATCGAACAATGAGAAAGGGTCAGAGGCGCAGCAAGCTGATATTCAGAGCACGCCCGAACTGAATAAAATTGAGTCTGTAACGTTAAAGGCACCAGATGCTGGAGAGGAAATGCCCGACACGGGAAAATTAGAAGAGCTATCTGCAGATTTGCTCATCGCGCCTACGTCAGACGGACTTAATAGGTTGCTAAAAGTCAGCCGGTCGGCTTTGGTAGCCGAGCAAAAGAAGGATGGCAGCCTAGAAAATATACGCTGCATTGTCAAGGAAGGTATCGCCAAGAAAAATGCTCGCTTTGTGGAAAGAGGTGGGGTCCTGTACCGGAAGTGTCTAGACCGCAGGGGAGTGGAGTTCGATCAGCTGATCGTGCCTCAATGCTATCGTGAGGATCTGTTGCGCTTGTCGCACGGGGGTTCGTGGTTCGGACACCTAGGAGTTAAGAAAACTAAGGACCGTCTCTTGCAAGAGTACTATTGGCCAGGGTGTTTTCGGGACGCAGACCATTTCGTGAGGACATGTGACACCTGTCAGCGGGTGGGCAAACCAGGGGACAAATCGAGGGCGCCGTTGAAATTGGTACCTATCATTACGGAGCCTTTTAGACGGCTCGTTATTGATACAGTGGGACCTCTGCCGGTAACAGCCACGGGGTACAGACACATTTTGACTGTGATCTGCCCAGCGACAAAGTTCCCTGAAGCAGTGCCGCTTAAAGAACTCAGCTCAGTTGAGATAGTCAATGCACTACTGTCCATATTTGCGCGAGTTGGTTTTCCTGCGGAAATCCAATCAGATCAGGGCACAGTGTTTACAAGCGCTTTGACGACAGCCTTTCTCGAAAGGTGTGGGGTAAAGCTGTTACACAGCTCAGTGTACCACCCACAATCGAATTCCGTTGAGAAGCTCCACTCCGTCATGAAGCGCGTGTTGAGAGCATTGTGTTTTGAACATCAAACTGACTGGGAGCTGTGTCTGCCTGGGGTGATGTTTGCATTACGGACCGCGCCGCATGCGGCTACGGGGTTTTCGCCAGCTGAGCTGGTGTACGGTCGCTCGCTGCGATCTCCGCTTCGCATGCTTCGAGAATCGTGGGAAGGCAGGGGCGACGACCCAGTCCTGGTGGAGTACGTGCTTAGGCTCCTCGAACGCTTAAGAAGGGCACAGGAGTTGTCAGGTGAAGCCATGGCAAAGGCCCAGCAGAGGGCCAAGGTTTATTATGATCGGACAGCCAGGGCCCGTCGTTTTGAGGTGGGCGATGAGGTCATGATATTGCGCACATCACTAAAAAACAAACTAGACGTGCAGTGGGAGGGCCCAGCACGAATTGTTCAAAAACTGTCGGACGTCAACTACGTGGTGAGTCTGCCAGGAAAGCGGAAAGCACAGCAAGTTTACCACTGTAATCTGCTCAAACCTTATACACAAAGGGAAGCAGTGGTGTGCATGATGGTAAACGTTCCCGAAGAGCTTCCGGTCGAGCTTCCGGGACTAGGCTCAGTGACGAACAGGGAAGACACCGATCAAGTCATTAGTGACTTAATCAGTAAAGCACCGCTGTCACCTGAGCAGAAAACCGAACTACACCAGCTCTTACAAGAGTTTCAAGGTCTGTTCTCTGAGAGGCCTGGTAGGACTTCTGTCCTTACTCATGACATAGAACTTACCTCCCCAGAGCCAGTACGATCCAAGGCGTACCGGGTATCACCCCGCCAGAGCGATATTATGGAGGCTGAGGTAAAGAAAATGCTACAGCTCGGTGTTATTGAGGCAGGTGAGAGTGATTATACCTCCCCTTTGATTTTAGTTGAGGTACCGGGCAAGGAACCTCGTCCTTGCGTCGACTACCGCAGGCTTAATTCCATCACTAAGGATCAAATTTATCCGATCCCTAACATCGAGGAGCGCCTTGAGAAAGTTAGTAGCGCTCAGTTTATTTCCACCCTAGATCTTGTCAGGGGTTATTGGCAGGTTCCACTTACAGAAGAGGCTAGTAGGTATGCGGCGTTCATTTCACCAATGGGAACATTCCGTCCTAAAGTTTTGAGTTTTGGTTTGAAGAACGCGCCATACTGCTTTTCAAGCCTCATGGATAAAGTGTTGCGGGGACAGCAAGAATTCGCTTTACCGTATCTAGACGACGTAGCGATATTCTCTGCATCCTGGCCTGAGCATATGGCCCACTTGCGGGCAGTGCTAACCCGCCTGCGCGATGCGGGCTTGACAGTCAAGGCTCCTAAGTGCCAGTTAGCACAGGCCGAGGTTGTCTACCTCGGTCACGTGATTGGTCAGGGTCGTCGCCGCCCCTCTGAAATAAAGGTGGCCGCTGTGCGAGACTTCCCGCAACCGCGCACGAAGACCGATATTCGGTCGTTCTTAGGTGTCGCCGGCTACTATCAGAGGTACATCCCCAGGTACTCTGATATCGCGGCTCCCCTGACGGATGCTCTAAGAAAGACAGAGCCGCAAACAGTCGTCTGGGACGAGACAAAGGAAAGAGCTTTTAGCGCCCTAAAGAGTGCCCTAACAAGCCAGCCTGTGCTACGATCGCCAGACTATACAAAAGGGTTCGTTGTTCAGTGCGATGCTAGTGAGCGAGGCATGGGCGTTGTACTGTGCCAACGGGAAAATGGAGAAGTAGAACACCCTGTCCTGTATGCTAGTCGTAAGCTGACCAGTCGTGAGCAGGCGTACAGCGCCACCGAGAAAGAGTGTGCGTGTCTCGTGTGGGCCGTTCAGAAATTGTCATGCTATCTAGCCGGCTCGAGGTTTATCATTGAGACGGATCACTGCCCTCTCCAATGGCTGCAGACCATCTCTCCCAAAAATGGCCGCCTCCTGCGCTGGAGCCTCGCTTTGCAACAATATTCCTTTGAGGTGCGTTACAAAAAGGGGAGTCTCAACGGTAACGCCGATGGCTTAAGTCGAAGCCCCTAACGTAGGAATCAGCCTCAAAATTGTTTGTTACTGATGTTTTTCTTCCTGAGGCAGGATTTTTAACATATTGCTTTTGTTTAGTGTTTCAAAGTGATGACATGCTTTCTAGTGCAATTTTCCAATTTGTGGACGCGTTCTGAGTGCTTCTAGACTACTGTAAGGAACTAGGCAGTGGTATAAAAGGGGGAAAGAGCCTGGCAGGGCTTAGTGAAGGTTGTGCCGTGCTTGCTGACTGAGCGGTTGAGTTTCGGCTTAGTTCTAACGCTTGCCGGGAACGAGAACAAAAATGTCGACTCTCCCGAAGTCACTTTGCAGTGTCCTGTGTGAACCTGAACGAGAGAACGAGGCCTTCTCTGTGCGCTGCGCTCAAGAAACGTCGAGGGACGCCCGACTTCGGTTATGAGCATCATCGAGCGACATCCCTCCGGACAGCGGATGCAGTCCCCTGACCATCGGGATCTCCTTCCCCCGGCGGGGCGGTCTGTTACGTTTCGCCTACGACGCGCGGTATAGCCGGCGCGGATGCAACGGACGCTGGGGCTTCGGTCAAAGCGGCAGACATTTTGGCCCGTTCGGCGCCGCTGCTACGCCTCCCCGCCAAGCGCGTCCAGGCATGTTCCAATGCCACGTGTCTTCGGTGTGCGTGTGTGTGTGTGTGCATGTTGGTGCCCACGCTTGTCAAAGCACGGCAGCCGGGGAGAGGAGCTCCCCCAACTGTGAGGCGAGGAGGTCTGACCGGCGCCGGCCCTGCGGATGCGTCACCTACGCGTCCCAACGTGCCCGAGCGGCGCCGGCCCGGTGGATGCGCCACCTTCTCATCCCAACGTGCCCGAGCGGCGAAGTCACGTGCGCGTCTATAGAGGCGTTCCTTCTTGCCCTCAACTGCGAGAGTATAAAAGCAGCTGCCCCCGGACGCCAAGAGAGGCTCCGATTTCTTCTGTTGAGTAACGTGCACTCCCGTCTCTCTACTTCGGTCGACCTGACCGCCCGCTCTTATGCTATGTTGGAATAAACAAGTTGTTCTGTTACTGTCGACTCATGCTTTGCCGGGACCTTCGGATGCTTCCAGTTGTACCCCAGGCCGCCAGGCCAACGCTACCCTTGGGGCTTGCGACCCAGGTGCAACAACGGGCGTCAGCGCTGAGTTTCCAACAGGATGCTTCACACAAAAGGTGATCAAATAGGTCAATAGAGAGTGGGCTTGGCGGCATGTCAGGAATGGGCCATCCTAACCGGCTTCACTTTTTCGCTACGCAGTTCTAGGTGCTGTCCTAGATTTTGATGCTCACACCGAGCTTTGAACAGCCTGCCTGGATCCGGCTGCCAACCGGCGAGGACGCAGCGCTCTTCCATGGCGAGCTGCGCCGGACCTGTCTCTAGGAAACATCGGAGTGCGCATCACGGATTGCGCCAATTCTGCCGCTGCGGTGTCATTGCTTGACGCCCTGGCTTCGTGGTACGCTATCTTCGACTGACAGCGCCATCTTCCCTCGGATAGCCGATATAAAACCTGGACAAACCATCGCCACGCTTAGTGGGCTTGGCGGCAAGTCGGTGATGTGGCATCATAACCGACTTCACTTCTTCGCTACGCAGGTAATAAATTAGTATTGCCTTCTCGCTAAACGCACTGTTTACCAAACATCACTCGTGCTGCCGAGCCCACAGCGCTCTCTTTGTATAGTATTTGAGCGTACTCGCATGCTACTGAAACTACTTTTGTTAGCTGCAGATATTGAGACTAATCCTGGACCTACAAATTATCCAGCTGTACTTCCTGCTCATATGCTTGATGTTTTGAAGGCGTTGCAAATCGTGGAGTCGGCCATGCTGGAGCAGCTAAATCCAATTAGGTCTACCCTTGCTGATCATAAAAAAACGTTCAGCAACCTCAGCACACGGTTGATCAAGTTTGAACCCGGCTTATTGTCACTTTCAAATGTAAAGTAACAAATAAATAACATAGAAAGTGTCGCTAATATCAGCGCTGCCCAAGTAACCGAGCGGACTGACCGCATTAGCGAAATGGAAAACAGATCTCGAAGATGTAACCTGGTTTTTTTACGGGCTCAGCGATGCGCGAAATGAGTCATGGCGTGTTTCTGAGGAATTGATAATTGAGCACTGCCACAAAAGTCTGCGCATAGCTATTCAAAGTCGTGATGTAGAATATGCGCGGAGACTTGGAACTTTTCAAGAAGGGAAGCGTAGGCCAATAATAGCAAAATTCGCCCACTTTAAAGATAACGAAGGCATCCTTTTCTCAAGTGGTAATCTGAGGGGCACCGAATACGGCATTAGTGAAGATTTCTCCCCGGAAGCTCGCTTGGCCCGAAGACGTTTAACCGAATTTTGGAAAAGTATAACAACATTCGTTTAAGCCCCGTTACGACACACTCATCTCTGGCCGAAAAACCTACGTTTACGATCGCGCTAAACAGTCGGTTGTCAAACCTAGCGTCAATCCTAGCAGCAAGTTCAAAGGCCAGTGAACTCGACTCGGCGTATTAAGCACGATCTATCAATGCTCTGCACTAACATCCGCAACCTGACACCTAAACGAAATTGGTTATGCACCTTCATTTCCTCGTGATCTAGTAACATTGTAGTACTAATGGAAACATTGTTAAATTCCAGAATACTTTATTGCGAAACCCTTCCTGATCTACCAGAGTTTGACATTTTTTTCAACGGCAGGTGCGATGGAACCCGTGGCTGCGATGTGGCTATTGCTACCCATCGCCAACATAAGTGCTCTTCTGTAAATGTAAGAACGCCTTTAGACAGTATTTGATCGTGCTGCCACGGCCACTTCACTGCGCTTGCTCACCGGCAATTGTTATCGTCCACCCAGCAGTGATAGCTCCTTTCTTTCGTTTTTTTCACGATGCGTTGTTTGAACTAACAACGGCTTATCCTAACACCCACTCGGGGACTTCAAGTTTCGAACTATAGATTGAAGTAATGTTGCATCATGTCTAACACAATAAGCATGGCTGGCTAATTTATAAACATTCGCTTGCTCTTCGGTCTCTCACAGCTGGTTACACCTACGCGAATAACTGAACACTCGTAAAATATCCTGGACCTCGTTTTGACGTCACACTCCGGTAAGATGCCTCCTCTTACGTACGTCAGTGGTCTTACCGATCACACCGCCATCCATGCCACGAGTCCTTGCATTATACTCAAAAGAAAAATATGAAAGAAAGTACTTACGCTATAGGATAAAGCCGATTATTCAAGTATGAATCGTGAACTTTCTGTCTTTCACGAGGAACTTGCACCTAATTTATACAGGTTTCGAAGCAAGTATTGTGGAATAGCTGAGTCAGAGCTTAAAGTAGTGACCGTGGATCTCATGAGCTGGACGAGAGCTAGCTTGTGACGGTTGTGTGAGGAGCTCGACGTACAGGTAGAGGATGACAGGTCAGAAGCCGAAATTAGAGCCATTTTAGAAAACAACAGTGATCAGGAATATTTTGAATAGTTCGGCAACCTTTTTTTAAATATAACAGGAACAGGAAGCAATTGAGCATAGAAATGAATTAAAAAGGCAGGAATAGAATAGTCAATGAGACGGAAAGATCGAAGCTCTAACACAACATATTGAAAGAACGAAACAGGCAAGGCAGCAAATATGTCAGGCGCCTGTTGAAGTGGGTGGCGCACGGAAGGTTCCAAGAAGTAGCACGCAAAGTTCTTCCGATGGCAGGAAGAGAGGCTAATCCATGTGAGCCTAAATGTACGTTCATAGGGGATGACAGATCCGTAGACCTTAGCGTAGTTGCTGAGAAGTTTATTGATGGAGATCCGATTGAGCACAACGAGATACTGTGTGAATTGAATTCTCGAGAAACAGCTAGGCCAGCTGTGGACTTTTAGCACAGTTATCAAGAGAGTAAGTTGCGAACGTAGCTCATGTAGAAGTCCTAAGTGACCCCCCTCCTTAGACAAGCGCACCAGCGTAAAGCTCAATCGGCCAAAAAAGTGCGCTAAAGCACAACGTATGCATGGCATTGTAGTTGTGGAGAGCTCGCAGGTTGCGAGCAGCGTTGCGCAAATGAAAAAGAAGACTAATCCTTCCCCTACCGGGAAATGGCGGTAAGCGAAGCTTCTCCTGCGGTCACCTGGCCTTCGTCACCGTTAAGTAACCCACAGGGAATGGTGCTGGCTTGCTTCGGCCTCCTGCTACCAAAGCTCGGGATCTTCTCGTTGCTGTCGGATTGCCTTGGCTCGGGCGGCTCTAACCGATGGCTGGGCACGCCGATGGTGAGCCCTTTCAAGGGTGAGTTGTCGCCGCCGCTCGTCGAAGGCTGCTTGTTCCTTGGGAGAAAGCGCAACGCGTGGCCGCCTCATCTGTTCTCTGACACTGAGCTTAACGGAAACGAAGCCGGTGCAGTGCGCGCGAAACCGTTTCCTGCCCTTTTCTCCCCGGCGGAAGCGAAACGGCTCTGACTGGTTGCGTGCGTGGCGTGGACGCGCGTCTATGCTGTTGGAATCCTTGCTAATGACTCACCCTCCGACGCCGGCGCAGATGTCAACTCATCAAACAGCCCTTTCCCGCAGTTGCCCTGCTCTGAGAGCAACTGTCTTTCTTTTTTTGCCTGACCACGACAACGCCACTTGTGAGCCAATACAAGCTTCGCTTGACTAGCTACATTGCCCCGAAGTGTTTGAAGCTCTCCGCCAGTTGATGTAGCTATGATAGGGCTGACTTACCGGCTAATCATTCGGACTGTGCCGTTGAGAGGGCAATTGCGACTGACGATATCAGCACCGGTAAGCCAGCGATGCGAGCGGAAGGCTCAGAAATCAGCACTAGAAAGCTTGCTAGGAAAAAGAGGCGTCGCAGAATCAGGAGTGTGGCAGAAAAGACAACCCGGCCGAAAGTATCCAAAGGTGCTAAACCCTGTGGGAAGTGCAGTTGAAGAGTTCCAAAAGCGCGTTCTTAATTTGTAATGATTCAATCCAAAGCGCGTCCGAGCCGCCGAACGAGGAAGAAAAGAATGAGCCGTTCGGTAGGAAGGTGGACAAAAGGCCAGGGGGCCATTATGTTCCCTCTCTTTCGGTTATTTGCATGTGCTAGACATGACACAGGAGAGCAAGGCTGTAAGACGACGCAAATTGGTCATACGCGGCCATAAAGTCGTAGTACGATGCCTAGAAAGCAGGTTGCCAGTAAGGACAGGGTCGGGGGCCGGCAGCGAGGGGAATGGCTGACGTGGCCTTTTTATTGCCTGATCGACAAAATGAGCTTCCAAACTGGGTGAGTCTGGAGAACGGCTTAAAAATATGCCACAACCGTAGGCTTCTCGGAATGAAAAACACCAATACAGGATCAAAAGTGAAAAATTGGCGAGTTGGTATGGAAGCATGGTAAATTTAGAGTGCCAGCTACTGGGACACAAGCTAAGGAACAAGAAAAAACAGGGCATGGCGCTGTTTCTTGTCTTTTCTTGTTCCTTAGCATGTGTCCCAGTAGTTCGCGCTCTGAATTTATCCATACGGCAATACAGGCTCTGTGAAAACAAGTTTTTTCTTTCTTTACTTTTAGTGTTTGGTTCGATGTTTTGAAATCTCCGGACTAGAGACCGTTTCGTTAAGCAAGTTTTGAGCTTTGTTTATATTGTATGTTTTAGACGCTCAATGATATCTCAAAGCGACGGTTTGGGCGCGCACAAAATTTTTAACATTTTAAAACTTTCTTTTCTCGAGATGTCATTCTTTGTTTTAAAGCAGATACGCTTCCTTTTTGTGTGAGACACGCAGGTAAACTCAAGTCCAGGTCATCTGTCTGAAGCCAGTAGTGACGCACCTGAGGGCCAGTTTACTTTTCGTAAATGTTCGCAGGGTTTTCCTTTCAAAGTGAAACGCGTTATTTGGAGGAGCCGTTGTTTAACTGCACACTTTCATCATCATCATCATCATCATGGCTACGACCACTCCAGGACACAGGCCTCTCCCATACTTCTCCAAATAGCCCGGTCATGTGCTAATTGCGGCCATGTTGGCCCTGCAACCTTCTTAATCTCATCTGCCCACCTAACTTTCTGCCACCCCCTGCTACGCTTCCCTTCTCTTGGAATCCAGTCCATATCCCTTAATGGCCATCGGTTATCTTCCCTTCTGATTACATGCCCTGGCCATGCCCCCCATTTACTTTTCTTGATTTCAACTAAGATGTCATTGACTCGCGTTTGTTCTCTCACCCAATCTGCACTCTTCTTATGTCCCCCTTAACGTTACACCCATCATTCTTCTTTCTATAGCTCGTTGCGTCGTCCTCAATTTAAGTAGAACCCTTTTCGTAAGCCTCCAGGTTTCTGTGCCATAGGTGAGTACTGATAAGAACAGCTGTTCTACACTTTTCTCTTGAGGGATAATGGCAACCTGCTGTTCATGATCTGAGAATGCATGCCAAATGCACCCCAGCCCATACTTATTCTTCTGATTATTTTTATCGCATAATCCGGATCCGTGGTCACTACCTGCCCTAAGTAGATTCCACTTCCACTACCACTTCCAGTGCCTCGCTACCTATCGTAAACTGCTGTTCTCTTCCGAGACTGTTAAATACTGCTTTCGTTTTCTGCCGATTAATCTTTAGACCCACCCTTCTGCTTTGCCTGTCCAGGTCAGTGAGCATGCATTGCAATTGGTACGCTGAGTTACTAAGCAAAGCAATATCATCAACGAACGGAAATTTACTAAGGTATTCTCCATTAACTCTTATCCCCAATTCTTCCCAATCCAGGTGTCTGATTACCTCCTCTAAACACGCTGTGAACAGCATTGGGGAGATCGTATCTCCCTGCCTGACGCCCTTTTTTATTGGGATTTTGTTAAAGAAGGGTGTCAGGCATGGAGATACGATCCCTCCAATGCTATTCAGTGTGTTTACAGGAGGTATTGAGACACCTAGATTGGGAACAATTGGGGATAAGAGTTAATAGAGAATACCTTATTGACTTACACGTACTTCACGTGTACTGTATGCCAATATAGGGCTATAGCAGGAGTGGGAACATACGTTATAATACATTACACATTGAAACCACCGATATACACAAAAAGATAAATGATCAAAAAGAAGCGCTTTACATGTTAGCGAAGTGCTTACCAGTGGTAGCTATAAAATCTTTTAGTGATAGTGAAGGAATGTTACCGGGCAGAGAATTCCAATGCTCTATTGTACCTGGAAAAACTGTACTTGAATGTGTTAGTATGGGCACAAATAGGTGCTTTGTTGAAAGCGTAGCTGCTACGGGTACAACTTGCATTAGTAAATGTGATATAGTTACAATCGGAAGACCAGAGGCAGAGTTATTAATTGCAAATCAATGTTTTGAGGCTTGAATGTGATAACGTGAAAGTAATGGCTCAATGTTCAAAGATTGTTGAGCCTGTGTTGGTTGAGAACTGCGGCTGTAATTTTGGCAAATGAAACGGATAGACTTTCATTAAACGTTACTGAGCGAGCTTATTTCACATTGTTTGTAGGGGAAACAAAAGACTGATGCATATTCTATAACAGGACGAATTAACATTTTATATCATAACAGTTTAGTATCGCGGGGGGAGGGGGTCTTAGCTAAAGTGCAACGCAAATAACCTAATTTTTTAGGGCTTTCCCGATTACATATTCAATATGTTTAGACCATGAAAGATGTTCTGTTAGAATGACAAGTATTTATATAGAGACCTTCTCTTAAGCGGGATGCCATCCAGAGAATAATCGAACGAGAGGGGGCTCTGTCTACTGGCAAATGACATCACAACCGTTTTACTACAGATGTCCATTTGCCAAGTTTGCACCAAGCGCAGGAAGACATAAGGGATTGGGCAAGACGGTGGTGGTCATGAATGTAGTTAATAGATTCGTATAATACGCACTCATCTGCATAAAGTCTGGTGTTAGTTGAAGTGCTACGAGGTAAATCATTGATGTATATTAGAAATAATAAAGGGCCCATAAATAATAATAAATAATAATAAATAATAATAAAGGGCCCATACGGATCCCTGAGGAGTGCCTGGCAGATTGAGAGCTCTTTTTTTGGTTCGTTTGATTGTGGTGCATGGCCGTTCAGGATGTGACACCACCATGTGGTGCGAGCGATTTGTCTGGTCATTCCCTGTAACGAACGAGACTCTAGCCTATTAAATAGGTGCTGGAAACCCAGCACCTATTACATCTATTACACCTATTACCGCCTTCTTAGAGGGATAAGCGGATCCCAGCCGTACCAAACAGAGCAATAACAGGTCTGTGATGTCCGTAGATGTCTGGGGCCGCACGCGCGCTACACCCAAGGAAGCCGCGTGTCTTTATCCCTGTCTCAAAAGACTGGCTAAACCGTGGAACTTCTTGCGTGATTGGTATAGGGGCTTGG
Source organism: Dermacentor variabilis (assembly GCF_050947875.1). Lineage (NCBI taxonomy): Eukaryota > Metazoa > Arthropoda > Arachnida > Ixodida > Ixodidae > Dermacentor > Dermacentor variabilis. The sequence continues at coordinate 2,147,134 of NC_134572.1, read as the reverse complement.
AATTGTTCCCCTTGAAAGAGGAATTCCCCAGTAAGCGCGGGCTATAAGCTCGCCTTGATTACGTCTCTGCTCTTTGTATACACCCCCCGTCGCACAACCTATTGAATGATTTAGTGAGGTCATATCGAGAAAATTCAGTGTATAATCGCTTACATCGCCGGCACTCATCCACCTAGAACGTTAAATCCAAGGACAACGATCATCCGCCTGCTTCACGAACAGCCGTACCTTCCAGTGGCGACCCCCTAGACACTCGAAAATACACTCAACCAATTAGAGACCAAACTAGAAACTAGATGCCAAACTTGAGCCAATATTGCTTTGCCGAAGCACTTAAACGATCACCATGCACCACATGCATCCACAAGCCGGAATTCGTTATGAAGAACTTCCTACTCCTATAAGCTCAATGCACTATTTATTGCGCAACTACATGTCGCCCTCTGGCCTGTATGTTGAGGCACAAATGGAAGCTCACTACGCCAAGGATAAGCAGCAATCTTGCACCAAAAGTACCTGTCACCCTTACGGTGCACCACACTGCCACATCTTGTCTCCACGGGGGGTGCCTAAGGGCGGTGCTACATGTAACGGCTACCGTTACGCGCACCCATCATGCGTACATTGACAATGTCGTGGCGCGGTGATTAGAACCGCTGAAGCAGGTGTCAATATGGGATATATATATAATTCAAGGAAAGGTTCTGCAGTTGTGGTGCATGGGTAGTTGAAGAAACTAAGGGGTACCTTTACCAAAATTGCCACGGCCGAAACACACACACACATATATATATATATATATATATATATATATATATATATATATATATATATATATATATATATATATATATAGGACGAATAATGATTCTTTTTCGGTTGTGTTAAGGGGCGCGGTCCCTGTCATGCATCTCGGTGGGGATGAAGTAGCATTCAAGAAACGCCGAACAAGTATAATGAACTGTACTTATAGGCGAGCTATATACATTTACCGAAGAGTGCGAATAGCTTTAACACTTTAGCATGCCTGTAGTGACCGTCCATCACTTAGTTGTCCCCGTCGTGGTGTTCATCGCCCCTTGCTGAGGAAATCCAGTTTGCTTCGCCGTGGGCGTCATTGCCCCCTGGTCTGTCTTGGAAGGAAAGCGGCTGCCGCACTGGGGCGCCACTACTGCCACCCGGCAATCTTGCTTTTACTTTTGAATAAAGCCAGTCGACTCTTCATTCTTAAGCTGTCAAAACGTGTATTCCTTGCCTCCGCAAACCGAACTGCCAAGAGGTCCTCGCTCTTCTATAGCATGCTGGGGGTTAGAGCCCAAGACGCTCCTAAATATGCACGTAATACGGAGCCTCACCGCTCTAGCACTGCGTGGTTGCAGTCCAGACTGTCCGTGAGAGAAAGAGAGAGAGAGAGAGAAAAGGGAAAAAAAGATGGAGGTTAGCCAGTGGTAATACCGGCTGGCTACCCTGTGCTGTGGAAAGGGGTGAAGGGAATAGAAGGAGAAGGAAGGCAGAAAAAGAACAAGAAAAATTCACGCAGTAACGCGATGTTACGCGCGACAATAGTCAGAGGCTGTCGTACAATCCACAGGCCCTTAAAAATTTCATCAACGCCCTTAAGGCCTTGAGTGCCGAAATCCATGTGGACCAGTGTCCTAGAACTTTCTCTTCTGTGAAGGGGCGATTGTCCAGTTTTTCGAGCGCGCCCATGAACACTTTTCCTGGCACATTGTAACGTGGACAGTCACAGAGGAGGCCCGCGATCGTCTCTTCGCAGCCGCAGGTGCCGCAAGCAGTGCTGTCGGCCATTCTAATGCGGAAGGAATATGAGTTCGTGAATGCCAGGCCGAGCCATAGGCGGCACAGAAGTGTTGCTTCCGCTCGTGGCAACTCTGGTGGAAGAGACAAAGTTGCAAACTTGGATCCAATCTGTGAAGACGTGCGTTCGTGGATTTACTGCTGTTCCACAGAGTTCGCGTAAGCTTGCCTGCAAGGGAAAGAAGACTTGTGGCTGCATCTGTTCTTCACAGCTGTATGGGTATATTCTGGGCACCATCGTGGGCCGAGCGGGCCGCGTCATCCGCACTGTCATTTCCCGAAATTCCGAGTAAGCCGGTATCCACTGGTTGATGATGTTGTGTGCCTTGTCGATTGCGTAATGGTGGAGTAGTCGGATGTTTGCAACTAATTACACATTTGGTCCTTGGTTGAAAGGGGACAGCAGACACTGTAGAGCTGCCTTTGAATCACAAAATATGGACCATGAATGTGGTGAAACTCCAGAGCAGCACGGATAGCTACGAGTTCTGCAGCCGTCGATGATGTAACGTGAGACGTCTTGAATTTGATGGTGACAGATTGAGCGGGAAGTACCACTGCTCCAGCTGAACTTTTACAGGAGACAGAACCAACCGTGTAAACGTGGATGCGTTCGTTTTGTTTGTCATGTAGGAATGAAAGCACGGTTTGTTTGAGGGTGAAAGATGACATCTCCGTTTTCTTTTTGATAACAGGAATTCATGCCTGGAGTGGCCTGCATCCACTCCAGGCTGTCCGTGAGCGCTCAGTACTGTGGCTATGAAGTCAATGGGGGTGAAAGAAATTACGAAAAAACAGTACGAAGGGTACAACCGAGCGTTAGCAGACGATAATCAGCGATATAGGATAGTCGTACTTCTGGAAGTATGCAATTTCTATAGAAATTCGAAACGCAGATTTTCGCTTACTTGAGCTTGTTTATTAAAGGGGTCATGAACCACCCCTCGTGCTTGGTGAAACGACATAGTCCGCGGGTAGCATACGCTGCTCTGAGCATCTCGGCTAAGTTTTGCTGTCGTAAGCTCGCAAGCGGATCGATAAGTCGCCTTTCTCTCAAACGTTCTCTTTTGAACAGAAGGCCCCGTGTTCACTCTCTTATAGACGTACTATTTCGTTATCGGACGCACTATTTCACCATTCCCTTCAGCGGCTGCTATTGGCCGATAGCTGACACCAAGCTACAGTCGGCTACATGGCGTCGATACCGCGGCCGCCGCAGAGCGTCGCCACGAGTGCACCGGCTCAGCGACTGCGGCTCGCTGAGGACAACCGCGTTTTGCTTATGTTTAGCGAGTCGTTGGCACCAAAGGCAGAAGTTGTGGCCGACACATTAATATCCAAACTGAAATTTGAACTGCGTGCCACGTTGAAATTTAGAAGGCGGAGCGTTGTGGGCACGCCCCTTTGCGTCGTAGCCATCGCAGTGCAAGACATTGAAAAAGAAGGGCAGCGGATTGGGCGTGTTGGTGTTGCATGCCAACAATAAAATTCAAACAGCGCTAAACGACAAGATCAGAATGAGGAGGAATGAGTCAGCGCCGTGTTTGTCTCCTCCTCATTCTGGTCTTGTCGTTTAGCGCTGTTTGAATTTTATTGAAGAAGACATGGGAACACTGCGGATGCCGAATTTGATTGCCCATACCTCCGCTTCTGCTAAACGCATTTAGATACTTCTTGCAGCAAAGTATTTCTTAAATTGCTTATTTTCACTTCAAATGAGTTACTGCACTTGGATGAAAAATTGTTCAAGGCCCCTTTAAACTGCATGAGTAAATATACGCCGTAACAGTAGGAAGAAACGGTGTCTGCTTTTGTTGAATAGCTGCTGCATATGAGAATATGCTATATGATGAAATGCAAGAGCCAAAGAAGAATGAGGTGAAAACTTCTGTTGAAAAGAAAGTGTTCGAAAAAAACGTGACTTCGCGCTCTGCTTGCGAACTCCACGCGCCGCACACGGTTGCAAAATTTGGCTGAGGTGCTCACAGCAGCATGCGCTATCCGCAGACTGTTTTCTCACCAAGTCCTACGGTTGTTTCAGCACTCGTCAAAGGTCAAAGCCCGTACCTTAGAATGTCTACCTAGAGGAAACGCCAGCAATGCACAAAGGTCATTAGAGTTTAATTGCCCGAAATAGGTTGGAAACCAGCACAAGTAGCTGAAGAAAGCAGTATAGAGGGCGTGAGCTTGGACTCTCTTATCAGTAAAAAGGTGACCGAGTGGTTGCATCGGCGTAGCGAACGGTGAAATGCTAGGGGCAGGCGAGGCAGTGGCGGCTGCCGGCAGGAGAGAGAGGAGAAGCCATATTTCTTCTCCTGGGATCACGCTACCAGAGGTCTCCGAAGGCCACGCGCTCGACGGCTCTGATCGGCGCCGGCGGTCGGATGGTGTCCCGGCTCACTACATCTAGAGAAAGACAAAGAGAGACGGAAAATAGCAGGCAGCGACAAAAATAAGCAGACGGAGAAAACTCCACACGCGTCCATCAAATAAGGGACCGTCGATGTGCACCGATTGGGGCATCGATCAAACAGCCTTCGGCGGTCCACCGAGCTTAGTCGCTTCATGTGACGGCATGCGCGAAAATGAGCGAGCACGTCTTTTACCTCTTGATCGGCCTGCTCGTCCCGCTGACGCTTGCGGGAGGTCAACTGAGGTCCGCGAGATGTGTGGCGCAGATAGCGCGTGTTTTGACCGCCAAGATGGGGGACCACCTCCGCAAGGTTGGCGCGATGCTTTTCCAGTGCTGTTGAAAGACTGAACGGAACTGCAGTGGCCTCCGTGGTCTCCGTGGCGTCACTCGCTGATGTGCGATGTATGGAAGATAAGAACGGGTCAATAATCCCACCTGACCTTTCTAGCAGTGTCGCAGTGAAAATACTGGGAAGCTTACGCTTAACGCCGGCCTTCTGTTACGAATAAAAATGTGTACGTTTCAGAGTGTCTCTCCCACTGTGACAAACAGCGTTTTCTATTGTGTTTTTTCTTTACCTTTTATATGCCACAAGCCAAATCTATCGCAGCACCTGTACATTTCGCGATCTTCTTCGATGGACGCCGCATAGCTAACAGGAACGTAGCGCATAACCAACAGAAACAATTTGTGGAGTCATAGAGAGCTCTTAAGGCGGAAACATGGGCATGCCGGTTCACATTTTGCAGCGCAACATTGAACAAAACGTGCGCGCAAAGCAAGAAGCGAAATAGACGACGAGCGCTTGTACCAACTTATTTAGTTTCTTGCTTGGTGCGCGTTTTCGATTTTGCATTGTCGAAGTGAATACAACCGAGAGAGCGTCGAGAACAATGCCACGAAGACGGCACATATGTAATGGTATGATGCAAGATTACTTTTGCAAGCTTTTTTCTGTTAATCATTCCTATAGCCTCACGCTCATATAGTGTATTTATTTAACATGAATATGGTAAAGAAATTTTGTTCAAATTACTTATGTAAATATTGCTACATGCATAATGCGTACTGCTTTTGGACAACGAGGGCGAGCGCCCCGATGAAGACGAACTGCTCCCGAGTCTCGAGCTGTCGGCGTAACTGGCCAGCGCTGCAGTTTCTTTTGCAAATACACTTTCTAAATAGTCCTTAGTGTTCAATCCATCGTTCGCGTAACATTTTGGTCGAGGTTGGCGTTCGCCGTGCTCGCCACAGAGCTCCACAGCGACTGCGCCGTCCAGGTTTCCACCGTATCTCCTGGTGACATCTTGTCCGTATCTACAGCTACGGCTCCAACAACAACGTACGTCACGGTTACTAATCCCCGCGGCCCTGGCATATTCTCGTTGAGGACTGGCTCAGCATGTGAGAGCACGTTAGCGAAAAGAACCGCTCGTTCCCTACCATAATGCTCCCAAATGTAATATTCCACATGGGTGGATGACCACGTGCCTGGTTCCAAACTCGCGAGTTGTCTAGTCGGAATGCCTTCAAGGACAAGCTACGCGATCTATTTGGAAACTCGACCGGTCGCCAACTGGCTGCACAAAAAGAGCTTGCTATCAGAGCGGAGTCTTCCAGTGAATCGTATGTCTCCTACATACAAGACGTGCTCGTTCTTTGTCGAAAAGTCGGCGAGAAAATAGCCGAGGTTGACAAAGTAGGCCACGTCCTAAAATGTATCGCGGACAAACCGCACGAGACGTTCATTTGAGGGATCGCCAGTCGTTGGTACGCAGGCGCGAGTAAGAGCTGGAGCGAGAGAGAAAATTTGGGGGCTTTTGCTCCTTGAATTTATAACCCGGCCCAGTTACTAGTAAGGAAGTTTATTAGCGCGTATTGTAGGCGTGTGTCCCTAGGTGTGCCGGCATTGCGGAGTGCAGTCGAGTTTGTTTACCGTCGGACGCTGGCTGTCGGCGCGGTAAAGTAGGTGAAGCAGCGGGCTAAGTCGTGGCGGATCGTAGCCTTCTCGCGCGTTACGGCAATGTGCCTTGTAAATACCATCACAGATGTTTCTGTGGGAGCAGTAACGACCGTAGTGGAGGTCGGGCCGCATATATTGAAGATCTAGAAGGCAGAGCGTCTTAGCAACCGTGGTTGAACGCAAGTGGCTGAAATGCCGCGGTGGCGATGACTGACCGAGTACCAGCGCCGCAGGCGCAAGAAATTCTGTCCGACGTACCTTTAGAGGCAAATTTCTGACTGATGTTGCAGAAGTCGCGGGGCGTGGTAGTGTTGAACTTAGCATCACAAGTTGGCGGCTGGACGTAATTATATTTATTCACTAGTGTTTTTCACTATAATTGCAACAACGTGTCATTTTATTTTCGCATTATTGGCGGCGCCTCCAGGAAACCAAAGCGGCAACGGGGACATCAAAGCTAGAACCTGGACTGGTCCGTGAGTTGGGGCTCGCCGAGGCCTGCACGTTCCAGGCGTGGATAAGATCGGCTGTGGGCTCTCGCGGACAGGCAATTTTTTTATACGAACACCCCCTGACACGCTTAGGCCTGCGCGGCTCCAGCCCATGTGCCGCCCTGATTCCAACTTTGATCCTCCCGCTAGCCCTTGGGGTGCCCTGGAGATCCTGCGCCGCCTGCTTTACTATAATCTCAGGTGCTCTCCTGAGGCCTCCGTTTGCCGGTTACATGTGCCCTCCTGGAGCAGTGCTTGTAAAAAATCCAATCTATCGTCGCGACGAAAAAGCAACCCGCGATTTATACAACACCAGTCAGAACCTTCAGACTCAGCGATCCCCAAATGGGGCGTCCGTGCCCACAGCCTCGCCGCGCGATCAGCCAGCGACGGAGCGTAACCAAACTCGACCGCATTGGCATGTCTAGGCAATGGTCTAGGGGACAAGCGCATGCAACGCGCGCTGTTAAGTACGGCCCAGCTGAGGTGCAAGTTTTGCCAGCCAGTTGCGACAGCGACGTCAACTTTCTTGGAACGCCACCGTTACGCTCTAGCCTCGTCGCCGTTGTGAATGAAAGCGTTCGGCGGACCAACTATTGTTACCGAACCAACCAACGCCGACCTGTTATGCTATGAGCGGGGGAGTTGCCACGCGCTGCCTAAGAAGCAGGACAATGGGCACCCGGCCGCGCTGCGGGAGTCAGCTCGGGGAATAAAATGCACCTTTCCTGACACAAGCCCCGAGTTCTACGAAGTCCGCCTGACGTCGGCTCCGTACCGTGAACCTCGCGCAAGAAAGTGTGTGTGTGAGTGTGTGTGTGTAAACCGTCCCGCAGAGAGGCGACTTGTTTACGATGACTGGACGAGCGTTTCCGTCACCTTGGGATCGAAGGGGGACCGAGTGTTTATAAACCGCCATTGTGCGGACGCTCAGGGTACCCCTTCTCAAGCAGTCATGTTAGACTGATGTATTTTTCTCTCGCAGTCATGCTAGACTGATGAACTGCATGTAGATACTGTAAATAAACCCATATTCCTCGTTCTTGATGAGAAGCAGTCCTTCGCTTCATCAACGTCCTCAGCGTGGATAAGTTAGACGACGGCCTGGGCCAGCTACCTTCTAATTCATGCCGGACTCCAATCTTGACAACTGGTTACGAACGGTGGGATTGAGCCCCCAATCCTAACAGCGCTAAGAAACGTCCTCCGTAGTGCCTAGGCAGAGTCATATATTCAAGGAGCAAAAGCCCCCAGATTTTCTCTCTCGCTCCCGCTCTTACTCGCGCCTGTGCACAAACGACTGGAGATTTTTCAAATGAACGTCTCGTCGCGGACAATTCCTTCAACTTTTTGATCTTGAACAATGTTGCCACCACCGACGTCATTGTAAAGGAACCCGCCGCTTCGAGCTGGCCAAGCGCCGCCGCGTCATTCCGCAGTTCTCCCGTCTCCTGAACACGACAGCGGCGTCATCCTGTGTCGACTTTACCACTGCACCCCCTTCCCCTCAATGAGAACGTGAGGCGTATCGTTCGCCGTGAGCTCGACGCTGCAAGTCCAGCCCCGTTCCATCGACGCCCACTCTCGCCCCTCTTGCCGGCAGTTGTACGGCGACAATTTGCCAATATCGGTTTTCCTGCTGCCTGCTCTGTCTCCTCACCTCACGCCAACCAGTGTTCACAGCTGTGCCTCGCAACGACTTGTATTCTCCTTACAGATTCCGCAACCTTGCTGAGTGAACTCCTGACGACAAGCCTATCTGTTTCCGTTGCCACCGAATTGGTCATGCACACAGAAGAGAAGCGTATATTTTGCAAGACTCCGTCTCCAGTCTACGTTACATTTTTTCTGGTGCAGGTGCTGGGTAACTCAGATTGTTGACACAATGCAATTTCCAATGTGGTAATGTCAGTAACATAAATGATTTCGCGAATAAATGCGATTGTCGTTGCTCGCGGTACGTGCCGATACTCGTTGCTAAAGTTTGTTAGCAAAACGACTGAACATTTCTTTCGCACTTGAGGAAGCCCTCTGGCTATGCAAATGTGGCGCTCAAGAAACAGGGGGATGTTTGCCTCAGCAATTCCTTTGGCGTCGTCCTCCATGTCGCATCGTATAAGAGTAAGGACGCTGCTCTTGGGTGGCAACGTGACATGATCGTCAGGTACGCGAAGCGCGATGTCACGGTCGTTGTCATTACTGTTCGCTATGGCTTGCGTAGTAGCGAAACTGACTGTAGACTCTTGCAGGTCGATGATGACGCCGTTCGCCTGAAAGAAATCCATGCAGAGTATAAGGTCCTTTGAACATTCAGGAAGGATGATGAAGTCGCCGATCTACGTGAAGCCCCGAATGTTGACTCGTGCCGTGCATTGGCCCAATAGAGTTATGAGGTGCCCTCCTGCAGTACGAATCTGAGTCCCGGTCCATTGCGTGGAAACTTTGTTCAGTATAAGCGCGAGATTCTGGCTCATAACAGACGTGCCCGCACCTGTGTCGATTAACGCCGTGACTTCGTGGTCATTGATAGTAACTGGTACGTCGCAAGATACTGACACTGAACTCAAATGGCAAACCTACCTCGTATACTTGGACGACGTCATCGTGTTCTCGAGCACGTTTGACGAACATCTCGCACGACTCAAGGGTGCCCTCGCTGCGATCCGTACTGCCGGCTTCACCATCAAGCCTGAAAAATGCTACTTCGGGTTCCAAGAGCCCAAATTTCTTGGCCATGTCGTTGGTAATAAAGACGCCGACAAGTTAACTGCCTTCGCCGAGTTTCCGCCACCCACAGACAAGGCTGTCCCACGCTTCCTTGGTTTGTGCGCATATTATAGGCGCTTTGTCGAGGGATTCTCGAGAATTGCTGAGCCTCTGACACGGCTTACACGTGACGATGTGCCTTTCAATTGGGCGGACGAGCAGCAGCAGTCGTTCAATGAACGGCGCAAGCGTTTGCAAGCGGCCCCAATACTTGCTCATGTCGACGAAGACGCTGACACTGAAATTCATGCTGATGCCAGCAATACGGGTCTCGGCGCAGTTCTTGCGCAGTGGCAAGCTGGTGCGGAACGCCCCATTGCTTACGCAATCCGCAGTCTCACCAAGGCTGAGAAAAACTACTCAACCGCTGAAAAAGAATGCTTAGCGGTTGTGTGGGCAATTGGTAAATTCCGACCCTACTTGTACGGTAGACCCCTAAAGGCTGTCAGTGATCACCACGCCCTGTGCTGGCTTGCCAACCTCAAGGATCCTTCAGGCAGACTAGCCCGTTGAAGCCTGCGCTTACAAGAGTACGACATAACAGTTGTCTGCCGATCTGGGAGAAAGGACAGCGACGCTGACTGTTTGTCACGTGCACCACTCCCTACGACGTCATCGGACCCTGTCCATGACTTGCCATTTGTCGGCGCTATCGACGCCATAAAGACGGCTGAGCACCAGTGCGCTGACCCTGAGCTGCTGCCGCTGATCGAGCACCTTCAAGGAGTTGAAGGTGTCTTACCCCGATCGCTCGTGCTCGGCTTATCATGGTACTATTTGCACAACAGCGTCCTTTACAGGAAAAATTGCACAAGCGGTCTAAATACGTACCTCCTTTTCGTGCCGTCGGCGCTGCGCCAAGACATTTTGCAAGCCTGCCATGATGAGCCATGCGCGTGACAGCTGGGACTCGCTAAGGCATTAACAAGAATACGACAGAAGTATTACTGGCTCCAGCGTTTTTCTTCTGTGCAACGGTACGTGAAGACCTGCCGTGATTGTCAGCGCTGCAAGAAACCACCAGTTAAACCGGCTGGCTTTCTTCACCTTGAGGACCCTCCTCAAGCACCCTTCCAACAAATAGGAATGGCTCTACTTAGGCTGTCCCCAGTGACCTCTTCGCACAATAAATGGATAGTCGTCACTACCGACTACTTAACCTGGTATGCCGAAACGGAAGCTATTCCGCAAGCGAACTCGCATGCAGTGGCCAAGTTCTTTGTACGCCACATCGTCCTACGACATCATGGTGCACCGCCGGTTGTCATCACCGACCGTGGTACAGAATCTACAGCCGAACTTATGCAGGATGTTCTCCAACTGACCCATTGCTCTCAACGCAAGAGCACTGCGTATCACCCTCAAACCAATGGGTTACCGGAACGTCTGAACAGAACGCTGGTTCATAAGCTCTCCATGTATATCGACGTACAGCACAAGACGTGGGACGAGATTTTACCCTATGTGACCTTCGTGTATAACATTGCTGTACAGGAGACTACACAGTTTACGCCATTCGAACTTGTATACAGGCGCCACGACACGTCAACACTTGAGGCCATGCTACCTCTGGCTGATAATAGCCCGACCAGCGAACACGCAGAAGAGTTCGTACAAATAGCCAAAGAAGCACGCCAGCTTGCTCGGCATCGTATCCGGAGCCAACAGCATACCGACACCCTTCGATACAATAAGGGTCGAAGCGACGTCCATTACAATACGGGCGCATTCGTCTGGGTCTGGACGCCAATCCGTCGCCATGGACTCTCGGAAAAGTTGCTCCGTCAGTATTTTGGTCCCTACAAGGTTACACGCCGCCTCAGTGACGTGACCTACGAAGTCGTTCCCAGCAGTTCTGACCCCGGTTCGCTCCGTCGTCGTCCTCGCGCTGAAGTTGTTCATCTAGTGCGCAAGAAACCCTACTATGCGCGTACGTTAACGCCGAGATGCACCTGAGGAGCTTCATTTCTTGTCGTCGCTGAAAGAACTTTCTCACGCGGTCGCTTTTCGCATGGGGGGCAATTGACACAATGACGTGGGGCTCCTGCATTGCGGGAGGGCGCGCGCAAAGGCCGGCGCCGTGAAAGGCGATGAAGCGCGTAAGCTGCTCGCTCTTCTTCTGGCCCGCCATTAACGAGGAGGAGGAATAAACTTTTATTGTAGAACCAGTACTTTATGATGGCTGGGCCTAAGCCTCCCATGAAGGGACGTCGAGGGCTTGCCTCGCCGCCGCCTCGCGGGCGTGCTGGGTCGCCCAGGTTTGGTCGTCGAGGGCGGAGCTCCGCAGAGCCCCATGCAACCTCGACGAGAGAGTCGTGGTGTTAGTCTGGGTGTACTGCGCTGGGCACTCCCATAGCATATGCGGAAGCGTAGCCGGGTGAATTCCACAGCACCGGCAGTTGGGGGTAGTGTAGACGTCCGGAAATATAAGGTGGAGGCGGGCGGGTGAAGGGTACGTGTTTGTTTGTAGTAGACGCAGGGTGGTAGCCTGCGCCCGGCTGAACTTTGGGTGAGGCGGGGGGAAGATTCGGCGACTGAGGTGAAAGGCCTTAACGAGATCGTTGTAAGTTGTCAGACTGCCCCTGGTGTCCAACTCATCTCCAGTGACTCCGGCGCGGTTGACTAGACCTCGCGCAATGGAGTGGGTGACCTCGTTGAGATTGGGGAGGTGTGGGTGGACAGGACCCGCATGGGCCGGGATCCATGTTAGGTACATTATGCTGTCTTTAGAGTGTGGTGCCTGGCAGAGGATTCGAAGAGCTTGGGGAGAAATACGGCCTTTGCTGAAGTTAGTAACGGCTGAGCGAGAGTCACACACTATGGTGTGACAGGTGGGATCTAAAGTGGCCAGGGCGATGGCCACTTCTTCAGCCGTCTCGGAAGTGGGGGTAGTGACGCTGCAGGCGTGGTGTAGTGCTCCATCGCGTGTGGCGAAGCCACAAATCGTGTGCCATGGGGGTATTGGGCTGCATCAACAAATGTAAAGCCAGGTACGTGGGCAAGGGCTTTTATGATAGCTCCGGCCCGAGCTTGGCGCCGGGCCCCGTTATATTCAGGGTGAATATTTCTAGGGATAGGGTCTGTGTAGATCCAGCTACGGATGTCGGTCGGGATCGGTTGTTTGGGGCGCTGTTGCTGATGGTAGGTGAAGCCAAGCGTGGACAGAATAAAGCGCCCCGTTTCAGTAAGGGTGAGCCGTTCAAGCTGAGAGCGTTGTTGGGCTTCAATGAGTTCGGAAAGGTTGTTGTGAACTCCCAGTTGGTTGAAGAGTTCAGTGCTGGTGCAATGCGGGAGCCCAAGTGCTTGCTTGTAGACCCCTCGTATGAGGGTGTCGAGCTTGTTTTGCTCAGCCCGGTACCAGTTGAGGTACGCAGCAACGTACGTAATGTGGCATATTAACGAGAAGCGTTTATTTTGTAAGACTCCGTCTTCAATATACGTTACAATCTTGTATCACTGTTAATTTAGTTAGTAAGCGAATGTTTACAAGTTTATACTGCCGATAAAACTACTATTCTTACTTCGTATAGCTATCTACTAATTTTCTATCGCAATCGGCGCTTCGCCTTTCAGCAGAACTGCAAATTTTTTTAAATACATTTACCATACAAAATGGTCACACTCAGAATTAATATTTGTTATCATTTTAGAAGAGTTCGTAGGTGAGGCTCCACCGACTCAGCTGCAAGTGCAACTACCACTCACCCACTGTCGTGGTTGTTTTTTTTTGTTTTGTTTATATGCAAGGCACCTATTCATTACATTATCAACAAATGGTCAGTGCAACTATGGTTAAAACATTTTTTAAACTATGCAGGCAGTTAGCATGTGATATTAAGAACGAATATCCACATCCTCTCATGACTTCCTTTAATTGCGATAGCAATTAGATGGCGCTTTTCTGCCGTCGCCGTCGCCGTGAGGTTCAGTAAGAGTGACAGCGTGCAAGGTGAGCCAAAGCCACCTAGAAAAAAATATAAGGCCACCGCATCACCTCCTCTCCTTGTCAATACGTCACGAGTGTCGGATGGTATCGGTGGATGGGGGAGCGCTGGCTTCTACAACGTGGCGCGCGTTCTGAAAACAAATTTTCTCCGTGACTGCAACGCTAGAGCGGCAACGCGAGGAGCTTTTTCTTGGTGGCTTTGGTGGGGCATGCTGCACCGTAAATGCGATTGCTTTCTTTTCATTGTGCGTGGTTCGTCGTACATGGAAGCGCAACGATGCCTGACTGTTGTTGCGCACCAAACTGCAAGTCCAATTGTGAAGGAGGACCAAGTGTCCGAGTGCGCAAGTTCCCATCCGACCGAGCCACTCGGGAAGCATGGACGAGAGCTGTTCCTCGGAAGGTGTTCTCGCCAACGAAGTACACAGTGGGAAGCATTTCTTCTCTCTGTTGCTACTACCACCGAGCGCGAGCACGTTGGAGACAAGTGTGAATTCAGGAAACGGCCAGTTTCACGTCAGTGTGACCGACTCTGACATTGAGAAAAAAACGTCAAGGCTACTGGCACTAACCTACGTTGCCGGCTATCGTGCCCATGCAGCTCTATAAAAGTTGACATGCGCATCTTGCAAGACGTCGATCTAGATGATCCTGATGATGCATTAATCACGAAGATGACGAGGGGGGCCTGAAGTTTCCACGAGCAGTTGTAGTTAATACTGTACTCTTTACTGAAATTACATTGGACAAGCTCAGGACACCAGAATACGCCAATTTTTCAGCCTTCCTAGGCAGAAAGATACTCTTGACGGCCTTGTGTTCACTACCCTTCGTGACTTTGAGCATGTAGATGTCTGTGATTTCGGTCATCCTGCACAGGACGTAATGGGGCATGTTGTAAGTGATGCAGCGAATACACTGCTGAAGAACTTCGAAAACGATATTGAAGAACTTGAGCGATCGAAAATTGCAGACCAGGCCTGAGATATGTTTCTCATTATTTATGTTTTATTCATGAAACTCTGTTTTGTTGAAGATCTACGTATGTTTCTGCTGACAGAACCCTTGTAAAAAGAAACCTGTGGCGTAGCTAGGATTTATTTGCCTACATTATCAAAATTTAAACCCTGCATTTTGGCCAATTCAAATCTAAGCGTTTGAGTGTATTGTGCTACCTGTTTATGATTGGAACTCTCCATGCTACCGCAATCCATAATCTGCATGTTTTGCTTCAGGAATGAAAGTGGGCCTCTCGTTTTTGACTTACTTTTCACCATTATCTATGCATTTTAAGAAGACCAAAAAGGCCTGAAAGCAAGGCGGGTGGAAATAAACACAAGAAATGGTACAACAAAGATGGAAGCTTATTCTATTTGACAAATAGTTGTGCGTAACACTATAATGATAAAATTTTCACAATAAAATGAACCTCGATATTCGTGTGTCTAGCGAGGACTGTTTTACGCAATCCAAGAGTGAGAATGATAATTGTATATGGAAGATTTAAAATGTTTGTTTCTGCTTGCAGTTCTTATCATTTGGGAATAAAGTATATTCATCATCATCATCAGCCTAGTTACGCCCACTGCAGGGCAAAGGCCTCTCCCATACTTCTCGAACTATCCCGGTCATGTACTAATCGGGGCCATGTTGTCCCTGCAAACGTCTTAATGTCATCCGCCCACCTAACTTTCTGCCGCCCCCTGCTACGCTTCCCTTCCTTTGGAATCCAGTCCGTAACCCTTCATGACCATCGGTTATCTTCCCTCCTCATTACATGTCCGGCCCATGCCCATTTCATTTTCTTGATTTCAACTATGATGTCATTTACCCGTGTTTGTTCCCTCACCTAATCTGCTCTTTTCTTATCCCTTAACGTTACACCTATCATTCTTCTTTCCATAGCTCGTTGCTTCGTCCTCAATTTCAGCAGAACCCTTTTCGTAAGCCTCCAGGTTTCTGTCCCATATGTGAGTACTGGTTATACACAGCTGTTATACACTTTCCTCTTGAGGGATAGTGGCAACCTGATGTTGATGTTGACGCACCCCAGCCCATTCTTATTCTTCTGGTTATTTCAGTCTCATGATCCGGATCCGTGGTCACTACCTGCCCTAATCAGATGTATTCCCTTACCACTTCCAGTGCCTCGCTACCTATCGTAAACTTCTGTTCTCTTCCGAGACTGTTAAACATTATTTTAGTTTTCTGCAGATTAATTTTCAGACCCACCCTTCTGCTTTGCCTCTCCAGGTCAGTGAGCATGCATTGCAATTGGTCTCCTGAGTTAAAAAGCAAGGCAATATCATCAGCGAATCGCAAGTTGCTAAGGTATTCTCCATCAACTTTTATCCCCAATTCTTCCCACTCCAGTTCTCTGAATACCGCCTGTAAACATGCTGTGAATAGCATTGGAGAGATCGTATCTCCCTGTCTGACGCCCTTCTTTATTTGGATTTTGTTGCTTTCCTTGTGGAGGACTACGGTGGCTGTGGAGCCGCTATAGATATCTTCCAGTATTTTTACATATGGCTCATCTACACCCTGATTCCGTAATGCCTCCATGACTGCTGAGGTTTAAACTGAATCAAACGCTTTCTCGTAATCAATGAAAGCTATATATAAGGGTTGGTTATATTCTGCACATTTCTCTATCACTTGATTGATAGTGTGAATACGGTCTATTGTTGATTAGTCTTTACGGAATCCTGCTTGGTCCTTTGGTTGACAGAAGTCTACGGTGTTCCTGATTCTATTTGCGATTACCTTAGTAAATACTTTGTAGGCAACGGACAGTAAGCTGATCGGTCTATAATTTTTCAAGTCTTTGGCGTCCCCTTTCTTATGGATTAGGATTATGTTAGCGTTCTTCCAAGATTCCGGTACGTTCGAGGTCATGAGGCATTGTGTATATAGGGCGGCCAATCTTTCTAGGACTGTGTTCCCACCATCCTTCAACAAATCTGCTGTTACCTGATCCTCCCCAGCTGCCTTCCCCCTTTGCATAGCTCCTAAGGCTTTCTTTACTTCTTCTGGCGTTACCTGTGGGATTTCGAATTCCTCTAGGCTATTCTCTCTTCCACTATCGTCGTAGGTGCCACTGGTACTGTATAAATCTCTATAGAACTCCTCAGCCACTTGAACTATCTCATCCATATTAGTAACGATATTGCCGGCTTTGTCTCTTAACGCACACATCTGATTCTTGCCTATTCCTAGTTTCTTCTTCACTGCTTTTAGGCTTCCTCCGTTCCTGAGAGCCTGTTCAATTCTATCTATATTATAGTTCCTTGTGTCCGCTGTCTTACGCTTGTTGATTAACTTAGAAAGTTCTGCCAGTTCTATTCTAGCTGTAGGGTTAGAGGCTTTCATACATTGGAGTTTCTTGATCAGATCTTTCCTCTCCTGCGATAGCTTACTGGTTTCCTGTCTAACGGCGTTACCACCGACTTCTATTGCGCACTCCTTAATGATGCCCATGAGATAGTCGTTCATTGCTTCAACACTAAGGTCCTCTTCCTGAGTTAAAGCCGAATACCTGTTCTGTAGCTTGATCCGGAATTCCTCTAGTTTCCCTCTTACAGCTAACTCATTGATTGGCTTCTTATGTACCAGTTTCTTCCGTTCTCTCCTCAAGTCAAGGCTAATTCGAGTTCTTACCATCCTATGGTTACTGCAGCGCACCTTGCCGAGCACGTCTACATCTTGTATGATGCCAGGGTTCGCGCAGAGTATGCAGTCTATTTCATTTCTAGTCTCGCCATTTGGGCTCCTCCACGTCCACTTTCGGCTAACCCGCTTGCGGAAAAAGGTATTCATTATCCGCAGATTATTCTGTTCTGCAAACTCTACTAATAACTCTCCCCTGCTATTCCTAGAGCGTACGCCATATTCCCCCACTGACTTGTCTCCAGCCTCCTTCTTGCCTACCCTGGCATTGAAGTCGCCTATCAGTATTGTGTATTTTGTTTTGACTTTACCCATCGCCGATTCCACGTTTTCATAAAAGCTTTCGACTTCCTGGTCATTACGACTGCATGTAGGGGCACAGACTTGTACTAGCTTCAATTTGTACATCTTATTAAATGTCACAAGACCTGCCACCCTCTCGTTAATGCTATAGAATTCCTGTATGTTACCAGCTATTTCCTTATTAATCAGGAATCCCACTCCTAGTTCTCGTCTCTCCGCTAAGCCCCGGTAGCACAGTACGTGCCCGCTTTTTAGCACTGTATATGCTTCTTTTGTCCTCCTAACCTCACTGAGCCCTATTATATCCCATTTACTGCCATCTGATTCCTCCAATAACACTGCTAGACTCGCCTCACAAGATAACGCTCTAACGTTAAACGTTGCCAGTTTCAGATTCCAATGGCGGCCTGTCCGGAGCCAGGTATTCTTAGCACCCTCTGCTGCGTCACAGATCTGGCCGCCGCCGTGGTCAGTTGCTTCGCGGCTGCTGGAGACTGAGGGCCGGGGTTTGGTTTTTGTATTCATAGAGGAGGTTGTGGCCAAGTACTGCACGAGGGTGGCCAATCCTGCTCTGGTGAGAGAGTGCGTTACCGGTTCTGGTGACCGGGATCAGGCCGCACTCCAGGCCTGTTTGTGTAATTTTCTCAACACACGGTTTTTTTTGTATTTTCCTGTGGAGAATTGCGCGGCACCGGGATTTAAACCATGGTCCTCTTGCACGGGAGGCGGATACTCCACCGTCCCCGCAGGAGTTAACTTAAAAAATTAAATTATGGGGTTTTACGTGACAAAACCACTTTGTGATTATAAGGCGCGCCGTAGTGGAGGACTCCGGAAATTTTGACCACCAGGGGTTCTTTAACGTGCACCTAAATCTAAGTACACGAGTGTTTTCGCATTTCGCCCCCATCGAAATGCAGCCGCCGTGGCCGGGATCCGATCCCGCGACCTCGTGCTCAGCAGTCTAACACCATGGCCACTGAGCTACCACGGCGGGTCCCGCAGGAGTTGTACGCCTCATTTAACCTACAGTGGCTCCTTATTTGATCAGTCAAGGTCGACCAATCCGAGCTCGGTTATACCGCACGGATGGCACTCTGCTAGAGAACCTGGTATTTATGACCTGCACATGTGCTGCCATACATAATTCAGGTATATATATATATATATATATATATATATATATATATATATATATATATATATATATATATATATTAGGAGGGTTCCCGTAGAATGATAAAATAAAAGAAAGGACATTAAAAAAAGAAAAAAGGGAAAAAAGGAAGAGAACAGGTGACTTGAACTCGTGACCCTTGGATGTTGCCCGGAAATATAGCTAAGTCGGTTGGTTCGTCAGGCCCCTGGTTACTTTGAAGCGCCATACCTCCTGCTCCGAGCCTCATACTTACGTGGAAAGGGACTGATGTTGTCCGCGTGGTTGGAAGGCATACTATCTTGGAAAAATGGCCGCCCGTGGAGAAGAGCAAACTCGAGCGGCTTTAGATACTAGGAAAGCTTGATCACGTGCTCGGCGAGCGCGTGATCGAATGCGCGCGCTGTTGCTTTGTCTCTTCGTGTAATAGTTAAGAGAGCCAGTTTAAGGGAGGAGAAGAACGAAGGAAAGTAAAGGCTCTGAAGCAAAATTGCAGCGCCGTGGTCTTAAAGCGCACCCGTGGTAGAGAAACGGAAGGCGATATAAGCGTACGTGGCCATGATACGCACACGACAAACTGCCTTAAAATATTTAGACTTGAGCGAAAGCTTCGTTAATAAACGATAACACGGCAATCAGCACTCGAATACCACGAGAGAAATTATTGAGACGTGGAAAATTCCCTTGAAATAAGTATGGTTTGAGAGACAAACGCTTGTAAGCATTGATCCTTTTAAAATATGAGGGGAAATATTGGCTCACCGAGAGGGCAGCGTCCGCACGAGACCACCACCAGGCACCTTAATGAGACGTGGAGGGCTTTGCGGCCGGAACAAAGCCTTTCTTCTCCGCCGGCCAAGAGCAAAAAACGTGCTTTCCGATCGCTCAAGGTTGCGCGTACATAGTATAACTCTAGCGTCTAGGAAAAGCTTAACAGGTGCGAGGGCGGCACGCATAGCGTGGGAAGCTAGCCGCCAGAGTAACTATCTCAAGGACTGCTGCTGACGAAGGAGAAATACCTTCGTGTAATTATAATGACCCTAATAGGACTACTTCCGAGAAAAAAAAACAGAAACGGCCCAGAGGGCTATACTACGAGAGCTGTGACTGATAATTATATATATATATATGTATATATATATATATATATATATATATATATATACTCATCTATAGGATCGAAAGCGCATGCTGTTGCTTTGTCTCTGCGTGTAGTAGTTAAGAGAGCCAGTTTTTAAGGGAGGAGAAAGAAAGGAAAGGAAAGGCTCTGAAGCAAAATTGCAGTGCCGTGGTCTTACAGCGCACCCATGGTAGAGAAACGGAAGGCGATATAAGCGTACGTGGCCATGATACGCACACGACAAACTGCCTTAAAATATTTAGACTTGAGGGAAAGCTTCGTTACCAAACGATAAGACGGCATACAGCACTCGAATACGAGAGAAATTATTGAGACGTGGAAAATTCCCTTCAAGTGAGTATGGTTTGCGAGACAAATGCTTGTAAGTATTGAACCTTTTAAAAGATGAGGGGAAATATGCGCTCACCGAGAGGGCAGCGTCCGCACGAGACCACCACCAGGCACATTACTGAGACATGGAGGGCTTTGCGGCCGGAACAAAGCCTCCCTTCTCCGCCGGCCAAGAGCGGAAAACGTGCTTTCCGATCGCTGAAGGTTGCGCGTATATAGTATAACTCTAGCGTCCAGGAAAAGCTTAACAGGTGCAAGGGCGGCACGCATAGCGTGGGAAGCTAGCCGCCAGAGTAACTATCTCAAGGACTGCTGCTGACGAGGGCGAAATACCTTCGTGTAATTTTAATCACCCTAATAGGACTACTTTCGAGAAGTATATTATACTAATGTATATTATGTGTCTTCAATGTGCACTTTTCCTCTTTCTTTCTTTCCGTCTAAGGTTAATGTGACTAAGCAGCATGCAGTTTGCTTCTCTTAATCTCGACCAAACATCACAAGGACAATTAGGCAGGTCATGTTGCGAGACACGCAAAAAACAATGTCGCCAGTCAAGTAATCTAAGGAAGGTATGAAAGAATGTTGCTTTCTATGGTGGTGTTGACTGCGGTGAACCGGCGGCTCCCCCTTATTTTTTGCGTCATCTAAACGTGTCTTGCTTTGGAACCGAAGCATATGCGTTTATAGGTTGCTGCCACTTTAAGGTCAGCACTAATTTTCCGAAGCCATAGTATCCATGACGCGCAAAGAGACACCCTGCAAGTGCAACGAACCTAGGTGCGGAGACGCCGACGGCGTCGACTCTTGTAAGATTTGGAGGACAATCCCAATTGCTGTCCCCCAGATTTCGGACCTTGTCGTTGGGTGCGGGAGTTGGCCGAGGTTGAGGAGGACCTTGAGATGAAAAACTTGAGGTTTATTTACATTATTTACAGTGAGAGGACCAAGAAATTAACAGTCATAAATTCATTACGGGCCGGCAGCAACTCGGACGCTGCGGCCCGTGGCAAGAAGCTCGAAAAAGATGAATGAAGGAATGCTCCCTTGCTGCTCCCGCTCTCTGGCTTTTAAGCCCTTCGGTGTCTCGAAGTCACGTCACGTTCGGCCAATCGGCGAACCCGCTCAGGTGACGCAATTTCGGCCAATCGGCGAGCCCGCTCAGGTGTCGTCATTTTCGGCCAATGGTGGGCGCCCGTGTGATTGTGTCACACCCGGTGTAGAAGGTCGCTTCTTGGTCCCCAATTGTCCGAGGGCTTTCTTCTCTCTGCGGTATTGCCTTCCCGGCTTGCAACCAGGGTTGCCAGATTGGGCTATTAATAGCCAGATTGGGCTACTTGTCCGAGTTGGCGTCAGAATTTTCCTTTTGGCTATGTGGCTATTTTTGGGCTACATCTTCTTTTTGCTGTGTAGAAGAAGTAAGAATAGTTAAGGAGAAATGAAAAGCACCCTGTAATCAAAATGCAGACGACAGCAGGTTAGAGAAATTGAGCGAGTTTGCTACAAATTCAAAATTTGCGAGTTCTATGTGGGAGAACACATATGCATGTCAAGAGGCCAAGGATCCCGTCCTTTTGGAAATTTTAATTGAGAAAGCTGGCCTCAGGAAACACGTCTCCATCCGCGAACTAACGCTACTCGCGCGCGCCAGCGAACATAGACTGTTGCTCTCTCCACATGTGAGCTTTCGGCGTCCTACGTTTTAAGCATGAGATACCTTTAGCTCCCGTTGACGGTTCGCCGGGGGTGACCACAGCGCCAGAACGGAGGGAGAACACTGAGCTGAAACTAACCGAAATTTGGCGAATTTTCTGCCTGCCGCATGGCGTCTACGTGGCAATTCGCTCGGACCCTTCCTATCCAAAGTGCCCCTGCTCCAACACCAACGTAGAACATATCCTCGTATGTTGCCCCATAGCCATCAGTTCCCTTCACAACTTCAAACCCTGCTCCTGTGTTTTCTCTCAGTACCCGTATCAAATGCCGCCGTCGAACGATTGTTCAGTCAGTCTCGCTCATTAAAACCAACCTTCGAAATAGAATGTCGAACGAGGCATTGGTAGCGCTCCTTCACGTGAAGTTTGGCCTGGCCAGGAAAGGAGGCTGCTGCAAGAATTTTAAACCGGGCCAAGAATTTTTTTCCCGTTTGAACTCTGACATTTTGTACGGACCAAGCAGTTCCACTTGGCAATAAGCTCAGGATGCTGAATCATAGCGTACTTTTTATGTCTATATATCGTACTAGATTTTTTACCAACCGCCATCTATTATCTTAGACTTTGTCTTGCAATTTTTTGTAGTCTTTCACTTAGTGCATTGTGTGGCGTTAAGCGAAACTATCTTGAGCAGTAAGTAATAATACTGAACGCCTGCTTGCATGCCATTGCTTAGCGTTTTTAGTGCATGGTGATATTTCTGTTCACTAGGGTTGAGAATTGGGCGAGCTGGTATTGCATTCTAAAACTGGTACAGCGCAACATAGAAAGGAAGAAACAAGCCGAGCCGGCCAGATAAAGGAACAGAGCGCTGTTACTTTATCTGGCCGGCTCGGCTTGTTCCTTCCTTCCTACACTCTTACACTCTAAAGAAGAAGTTTACACCCTTTGGGGTGTATATCTGCCACACAACGATAATCGTCATTTACTTATTTATTTATTTGAGATACTTTCAAGGCCCGAAGGGATTACAGAAAGGAGTGGGTGAACATAACAAAACATTTGTGCAATATACAAAGACATATTCAACGTGGCGTTTCATGAATGCTGGTTTTGAAGGTGTCGGTATCCAGGATGGCTGCAACGGTGGCGGAAAGGTGGTTCCAATATTTGCCCGTGCTAGGGATGAATGCATTACTACAAAGTTTAGTATGTGAAGACCGCACACCAACTTTGAAACTGTGATCAGAGCGAGATGATATGTATGGCGGTTGGGTGATAAGCTGTTCTTTCAACAAAGGGTTGTGGTTGTAGATTTTATGGAATAGCGAAAGGCGGAAGCATCTACGACGCAAAGAAAGTTCTGGCAAGTTATGTGTTGTCTTCATTGAGGTAACGCTAGCATGTCGGGAGTAGTTTGATAAAATGAAACGCGCTGCACGATTTTGAATGGCTTCTGTGCTGTTTATGAGTGTAATGTTAGCCGGGTCCCAAATGGCGCATGCGTATTCTAGTTTGGAGCGAACTAATGTTTTGTAGAGTGTTAGTTTCAGTGACGATAGTGCGGATGAGAAGTTTCGGCGCAAATAGCCCAACATGCGATTGGCATTGCTATATATAATGTCGACATGCATGTGCCAGGAAAGGTTGCTGGTGATGTTTAATCCAAGGTATTTGTACGACGAGACAACTGAGAGAGGGCTATTATTTAGGAAATATGTATGCAGATTAGTAGTATTGGTACGCTGTGACACCCGCATGCATT
Source organism: Dermacentor variabilis (assembly GCF_050947875.1). Taxonomy (NCBI): domain Eukaryota; kingdom Metazoa; phylum Arthropoda; class Arachnida; order Ixodida; family Ixodidae; genus Dermacentor; species Dermacentor variabilis. The sequence goes on along the minus strand of NC_134572.1, from coordinate 2,123,718 downwards.
TACATTTGCTTAAGTTAAGCTTCATAGACCACTTGTTACACCATAACAGAACGTTATTAATATCGTCTCCAAGTTTACGAGAATCATTGAGGTCAGTAATTTTATGATATATAACGCAGTCATCAGCAAAAAGCCTAATAGTTGAAAATTTCACACAGGAAGCAAGATCATTAATATAGATTAGAAAAAGTAGAGGACCGAGAACCGACCCTTGCGGCACTCCTGACGTTACCGCGAGGGGCGCAGACGACGAATTGTTCGCGATCACGTATTGTGTTCTATTAGCAAGAAAGTTTTTCATCCAGTCCAGTACAAGCGGGTCAATGTTAAGAAGACTAATTTTATAGATTAGTAGGTTATGGGATACGGTATCGAAGGCTTTAGCAAAATCGATAACGATGCAATCGGTGTGAAATCCTAAGTCGGTGTTAGAAAAGAGGTCGTTAGTAAAGCAAGCTACTTGCGTTTCGCAGGAGAAGGATTTCCTAAAGCCATGCTGACTGTTGTTAAAAAAAGAGTTCGTCTCAAGAAAATCAACTATGTTGGAATATATTATGTGCTCCAGAATCTTACAGGGAATTGTTACGTTTCGCCTACGACGCGCGGTATAGCCGGCGCGGATGCAACGGACGCCGGGGCTTCGTTCAAAGCGGCAGACATTTTGGCCCGTTCGGCGCCGCCGCTACGCCTCCCCGCCAAGCGCGTCCACGCATGTTCCAATGCCACGTGTCTTCGTGTGCGTGTGTGTGTGTGTGTGCATGTTGGTGCCCACGCTTGCCGAAGCGCGGCAGCCGGGGAGAGGAGCTCCCCCAACTGTGAAGCGAGGAGGTCTGACCGGCGCCGGCCCGGCGGATGCGTCACCTACGCGTCCCAACGTTCCCGAGCGGCGCCGGCCCGGTGGATGCGCCACCTACTCATCCCAACGTACCGAGCGGCGCCGGCCCGGCGGATGCGTCACCTACGCGTCCCAACGTTCCCGAGCGGCGCCGGCCCGGCGGATGCGCCACCTACTCATCCCAACGTGCCCGAGCGGCGAAGTCACGTGCGCGTCTATAGAGGCGTTCCTTCTTGCCCTCAACTGCGAGAGTATAAAAGCAGCTGCCCCCGGACGCCAAGAGAGAGGCTCCGATTTCTTCTGTTGAGTAACGTGCTCTCCAGTCTCTCCACTTCGGTCGACCTGACCGCCCGCTCTTTTACGATGCTAGAATAAACAAGTTGTTCTGTTACCAGTCGACTCATGCTTTGCCGGGACCTTCGAATGCTTCCAGTTGTGCCCCAGGCCGCCAGGCCAACGCTACCCTTGGGGCTTGCGACCCAGCTGCAACAACGGGCGTCAGCGCTGAGGTTCCCAACAACTGTCTGCCAGCGGTGAGATCGCGACAACGGAGGCCAGCAGCGAAGATATGCAGTTGACTGTATGCTGAGCAGCACAACGACCATCCGGGAGCAGTGCAACGAGCCCTGTGTGATGACTGGTTGCCTGCAGCGGAACGACTGCGCTGAATTCTTGGCTGCGAGGTTTGGTGAGTGCGGGACTTTCTTCTTCTGAGTTTTGCCAGGCTTTTGTTAGTGTCAGAAACAGAGCTGGTAATTGTGGTTGTCGTTGCTGCCGGGTTAGTTTGCGGCAAGACAATAGTAGGCAGTAGAGAAAGCAGCATTCAGAACAGCCATGGATTTGAAGTCGTTGCGCAAACCGAAATTGCTGGAGCTTGCAAGAGAGTTGGGTCTGGATGTCTCGGACAAACTCAGAAAACCAGAACTGCTAAGGGCTATTCTTGAGTTAGAAGCTGAGGATGACGAGCTGTCGGAATGCCTTGAGACCATTGAGGAGAGGGAGACTGCAAAAAGACAGGAGCGCGAACTTAAAGAGCAAAAAGAGAAACAGGAGCGCGAACTTAAAGAACAAAAAGAGAAAGAAAAAGAAGAGCGCGACCACGCTTTGGAAATGAAGCGTCTCGAGGTAGAGATGGAACGCGCTCCTAATGGAAGTCAGGCACACGGTGCAGGAGAACGAGTATCGTTCAAAATGACTGACCTGATGCGGCCGTTTAAGCTTGCAGAGGACATTGGTTTGTTCCTGGTTAACTTTGAGCGAACGTGCGAGAAGCAGGGGTTCTCTCGGGAAACGTGGCCACAGCGCTTGCTCACTTTGTTACCCGGCGAGGCGGCCGACGTAGTCGCTCGCTTGAATAGAGAGGAGGCAGAGGATTTCGACAAAGTGAAATCGAGTCTGCTAAAAAAGTACAGGCTGTCAGCGGAGGCGTTCCGTCGGAAGTTTCGGGAAAATGAGAAAGGCAAAAGTGAGTCATATACAGAGTTTGCCTACAGACTTATGTCAAACATGCAGGAGTGGCTCAAAGAAGAGAAAGCGTTTGGTGACCACGATAAAGTTCTGCAGTGCTTCGGGCTGGAACAGTTTTATAGTCGGTTACCTGAGAACGTGCGGTACTGGGTCTTGGATAGGCCAGACGTTAGTACAGTGGCTAAAGCCGCTGAGCTAGCCGAGGAGTTTGTGACGCGTCGGGCTCGCGGAGCTAAGGACGGTCAAAAAGGTGAATTGGGCTCGACGTTTGAGAGGCCGAAGTTCACGCCCATGAGATTAAAGGGGGACACACGTAGTGCGGATGCGAGTGAAAGCAGTCCGACAGAACGTAAGGAGACGGCGGCAGCCGAAGCCGAACGCAGAAAGCGGTTCGAGACGAGGCAAGCGCGCGTGTGTTATACGTGCCAGAAGCCGGGTCACTTTTCGGCGCAGTGTCCGGAAACAAAAACAAAAGTCGTGTTTTTGTCATTATGCAGCACTGACGAGAACATGAAGCTTCTCGAGCCTTACATGCGAGACCTCCTCGTGAACGGGAAAGAGTGCCGAGTGCCTCGCGATTCCGCAGCTACGATGGATGTAGTTCATCCCTCCTACGTAGAACCCGATATGTTCACGGGCGAGTGCGCATGGATCAAGCAAGCCGTGGAAGCTCATAGCGTGTGTCTGCCCGTAGCAAAAGTGCTTATTGAAGGACCATTCGGAGCGCTTGAGACGGAGGCCGCAGTGTCATCTATGCTGCCCCCCCAGTACCCGTACCTATTTTCGAACAGGTCCGATCACCTCCTGCGCGAGAAGGGGCTTTTGTTTGGTGAGGCTAGTGTTCAGGCCTTAACCAGATCGAAGGTTCGGGAGCTCGCTGCAAAGGCGGTAGTTGCGGGGCCGACGTTGTCGAACAATGAGAAAGGGTCAGAGGCGCAGCAAGCTGATATTCAGAGCACGCCTGAACTGAATAAAATTGAGCCTGTAGCGTTGAAGGCACCAGATACCGGAGAGGAAATGCCCGATAAGGGAAAGTTAGAAGAGCTATCTGCGGATTTGCTCATCGCGCCTACGTCAGACGGACTTGATAGGTTGCTAAAAGTCAGCCGGTCGGCGTTGATAGCCGAGCAAAAGAAGGATGGCAGCCTAGAAAACATACGCTGCATTGTCAAGGAAGGTATCGCCAAGAAAAATGCTCATTTTGTGGAAAGAGGTGGGGTCCTGTACCGGAAGTATCTAGACCGCAGGGGAGTGGAGTTCGATCAGCTGATCGTTCCTCAGTGCTACCGTGAGGATCTGTTGCGCTTGTCGCATGGGGGTTCGTGGTCCGGACACCTAGGAGTTAAGAAAACTAAGGACCGTCTCTTGCAAGAGTACTATTGGCCAGGGTGTTTTCGGGACGCAGACCATTTCGTGAGGACATGTGACACCTGTCAGCGGGTGGGCAAACCAGGGGACAAATCGAGGGCGCCGTTGAGATTGGTACCTATCATTACGGAGCCTTTTAGACGGCTCGTTATTGATACAGTGGGACCTCTGCCGGTAACAGCCACGGGGTACAGACACATTTTGACTGTGATCTGCCCAGCGACAAAGTTCCCTGAAGCAGTGCCGCTTAAAGAACTCAGCTCAGTTGAGATAGTCAATGCGCTACTGTCCATATTTGCGCGAGTTGGTTTTCCTGCGGAAATCCAATCAGATCAGGGCACAGTGTTTACTAGCGCTTTGACGACAACTTTTCTCGAAAGGTGTGGGGTAAAGCTGTTACACAGCTCGGTGTACCACCCACAGTCGAATTCCGTTGAGAAGCTCCACTCCGTCATGAAGCGCGTGTTGAGAGCATTGTGTTTTGAACATCAAACTGACTGGGAGCTGTGTCTGCCTGGGGTGATGTTTGCATTACGGACCGCGCCGCATGGGGCTACGGGGTTTTCGCCAGCTGAGCTGGTGTACGGTCGCTCGCTGCGATCTCCGCTTCGCATGCTTCGAGAATCGTGGGATGGCAGGGGCGACGACCCAGTCGTGGTGGAGTACGTGCTTAAGCTCCTCGAACGCTTAAGAAGGGCACAGGAGTTGTCAGGTGAAGCAATGGCAAAGGCCCAGCAGAGGGCCAAGGTTTATTATGATCGGACAGCCAGGGCCCGTCGTTTCGAGGTGGGCGATGAGGTCATGATATTGCGGACATCGCTAAAAAACAAACTCGACGTGCAGTGGGAGGGCCCAGCACGGATTGTTCAAAAACTGTCGGACGTTAACTACGTGGTGTGCCTGCCAGGGAAGCGGAAAGCACAGCAAGTTTACCACTGTAATCTGCTCAAACCTTATAGACAAAGGGAAGCAGTGGTGTGCATGATGGTAAACGTTCCCGAAGAGCTTCCGGTCGAGCTTCCGGGACTAGGCTCAGTGACGAACAGGGAAGACACCGATCAAGTCATTAGTGACTTAATCAGTAAAGCACCGCTGTCGCCTGAGCAGAAAACCGAACTACACCAGCTCTTACAAGAGTTTCAAGGTCTGTTCTCTGAGAGGCCTGGTAGGACTTCTGTCCTTACTCATGACATAGAACTTACCTCCCCAGAGCCAGTACGATCCAAGGCGTATCGGGTGTCACCCCGCCAGAGCGATATTATGGAGGCTGAGGTAAAGAAAATGCTACAGCTCGGTGTTATTGAGGCAGGTGAGAGTCATTATACCTCCCCTTTGATTTTAGTTGAGGTACCGGGCAAGGAACCTCGTCCTTGCGTCGACTACCGCAGGCTTAATTCCATCACTAAGGATCAAATTTATCCGATCCCTAACATCGAGGAGCGCCTTGAGAAAGTTAGTAGCGCTCAGTTTATTTCCACCCTAGATCTTGTCAGGGGTTATTGGCAGGTTCCACTTACAGAAGAGGCTAGTAGGTATGCGGCGTTCATTTCACCAATGGGAACGTTACGTCCTAAAGTTTTGAGTTTTGGTTTGAAGAACGCGCCATACTGCTTTTCAAGCCTCATGGATAAAGTGTTGCGGGGACAGCAAGAATTCGCTTTACCATATCTAGACGACGTAGCGATATTCTCCGCATCCTGGTCTGAGCATATGGCCCACTTGCGGGCAGTGCTAACCCGCCTGCGCGATGCGGGCTTGACAGTCAAGGCTCCCAAGTGCCAGTTAGCACAGGCCGAGGTTGTCTACCTCGGTCACGTGATTGGTCGGGGTCGTCGCCGCCCCTCTGAAATAAAGGTGGCCGCTGTGCGAGACTTCCCGCAACCGCGCACGAAGACCGATATTCGGTCGTTCTTAGGTGTCGCCGGCTACTATCAGAGGTACATCCCCAGGTACTCTGATATCGCGGCTCCCCTGACGGATGCTCTAAGAAAGACAGAGCCGCAAACAGTCGTCTGGGACGAGACAAAGGAAAGAGCTTTTAGCGCCCTAAAGAGCGCCCTAACAAGCCAGCCTGTGCTACGATCGCCCGACTACACAAAAGGGTTCGTTGTTCAGTGCGATGCTAGTGAGCGAGGCATGGGCGTTGTACTGTGCCAACGGGAAAATGGAGAAGTAGAACACCCCGTCCTGTATGCTAGTCGTAAGCTGACCAGTCGTGAGCAGGCGTATAGCGCCACCGAGAAGGAGTGTGCGTGTCTCGTGTGGGCCGTTCAGAAATTGTCATGCTATCTAGCCGGCTCGAGGTTTATCATTGAGACGGATCACTGCCCTCTCCAATGGCTGCAGACCATCTCTCCCAAAAATGGCCGCCTCCTGCGCTGGAGCTTCGCTTTGCAACAATATTCCTTTGAGGTGCGTTACAAAAAGGGGAGTCTCAACGGTAACGCCGATGGCTTAAGTCGAAGCCCCTAATGTAGGAATCAGCCTCAAAATTGTTTGTTACTGATGTTTTTCTTCCTGAGGCAGGATTTTTAACATATTGCTTTTGTGTAGTGTTTCAAAGTGATGATGTGCTTTCTAGTGCAATTTTCCAATTTGTGGACGCGTTCTGAGTGCTGCTAGACTACTGTAAGGAACTAGGCAGTGGTATAAAAGGGGAAAGAGCCTGGCAGGGCCTAGTGAGGGTTGTTTCGTGCTTGCTGACTGAGCGGTTGAGTTTCGGCTTAGTTCTACCGCTTGCCGGGAACGAGAAAAGAATGTCAACTCTCCCGAAGTCACTTTGCAGTGTCCTGTGCGAACCTGAACGAGAGAACGAGGCCTTCTCTGTGCGCTGCGCTCAAGAAACGTCGAGGGACGCCCGACTTCGGTTATGAGCATCATCGAGCGACATCCCTCCGGACAGCGGATGCAGTCCCCTGACCATCGGGATCTCCTTCCCCCGGCGGGGCGGTCTGTTACGTTTCGCCTACGACGCGCGGTATAGCCGGCGCGGATGCAACGGACGCCGGGGCTTCGTTCAAAGCGGCAGACATTTTGGCCCGTTCGGCGACGCCGCTACGCCTCCCCGCCAAGCGCGTCCAGGCATGTTCCAATGCCACGTGTCTTCGTGTGCGTGTGTGTGTGTGTGTGCATGTTGGTGCCCACGCTTGCCGAAGCGCGGCAGCCGGGGAGAGGAGCTCCCCCAACTGTGAGGCGAGGAGGTCTGACCGGCGCCGGCCCGGCGGATGCGTCACCTACGCGTCCCAACGTGCCCGAGCGGCGCCGGCCCGGTGGATGCGCCACCTACTCATCCCAACGTGCCCGAGCGGCGCCGGCCCGGCGGATGCGTCACCTACGCGTCCCAACGTTCGCGAGCGGCGCCGGCCCGGCGGATGCGCCACCTACTCATCCCAACGTGCCCGAGCGGCGAAGTCACGTGCGCGTCTATAGAGGCGTTCCTTCTTGCCCTCAACTGCGAGAGTATAAAAGCAGCTGCCCCCGGACGCCAAGAGAGAGGCTCCGATTTCTTCTGTTGAGTAACGTGCTCTCCAGTCTCTCCACTTCGGTCGACCTGACCGCCCGCTCTTTTACGATGCTAGAATAAACAAGTTGTTCTGTTACCAGTCGACTCATGCTTTGCCGGGACCTTCGAATGCTTCCAGTTGTGCCCCAGGCCGCCAGGCCAACGCTACCCTTGGGGCTTGCGACCCAGCTGCAACAACGGGCGTCAGCGCTGAGGTTACAACAGAATGCTGGTTAGTGATATGGGACGGTAGTTTTCGGGACAATGTGTGTTACCTGATTTGTGAACAGGAACCACCTTCCCCACCTTCCAGTCGCTTGGTAGTGATGAGCAGTGTAATGATTGTTGGAATGTCCTAGACAGAATAATTGATGAATACAGTTCGGTACACTTGAGTATTTTTGAATTAATTTCATCTGAACCCGCCGACGAGGATATCTTCAAATTACCGATTAGTTTTCTAATGCCCACCCAGTCTATAAGAATTGAATCCATTGGAGTATATTAAACTTTCGTTGAAGGTGGCAAAAGCATAGGTGCAGCGTCATGAAAAAAGGAAGCAAAGATATCATTAAAAATTGTGCAACACTGATCACTTTGAACAGGGGTGTTAGACTGGGACAATTGTATTGTGGCTGGTGTATTACCACGAACAACATTCCAGAATTTACGTGGGTTGACATGTAAGTATGATGGTAATGTAATGTTGAAACAGGTTTGCTTAGCTTGGGAAATGGCGCTACAATATTCATCGTTGATGCGGTGATATTCTGACCAACGAACCGGGTTGTTAAGAGTTTTTTGCGGAACGAAATAACCGTTTTTTCTTGTTCCGAAAACGGCGCAAGGCGGCCGTAAACCAAGGTGACTGGGGATTACAGTGTACTTTTCGTTGGGGAACATATTTTCGAATTAGGAATAAAAGCTTGCACTTATAAAGGGACCAGTTTTCCTCAAGTGTTCGTTGGTCGAAATCGGGCATGACTGCATCCATAAAATGCTCCATTTCTTGCGTAATTGCGGGAATATCAGCTTTGGAATAATCGCGAATTGTCTTAACTTTCTTTGTGTAAGAAAAGCGTGTTTTTAAATCAAACTGCAGCAATGAATGATCACTTATCCCAGGAAGATAAGTTAAGCAGGAAACTAGGTCGGGGGTAGTAGACAGCACTAGGTCAAGTGTGTTAGAAGATGTTGGAGTGACTCGGGTTGGTTTGTTGACCAGCTGTGTTAAATTGAAGTCAAAACACAAATTTAAGAATTCAATGGACTCGGCTGAAGTACGTTTAAAATTAACGCAGTCACTCTCCCATATTAAATCTGGAAAATTAAGGTCCCCCAAAATGAATAACGGAGAGTTGGGAAACCTAATAATCAATTTGTTAAGGACACCATGGAAATCTGCACAAAATGTAGAGGACGAATTTGGTGGTCTATAACATGCACAGAATATAAAGGGACGGTCTGAAATGCTCACGCGCACGCAGACTAATTCTTGGGGTGATGTAATGTCAATAACAGATGAATTTAGGTTATCTTTGATGGCAATCAAAACGCCCCCTCCTGACCGGATATCGCGGTCACACCTGTAGATGTTATAAGCACTTTCGCAGTCGAATATTTCACTGTTCTTTATTTTCGCGGAAAGCCAAGTTTCAGTAAGGACAGTGAAGTCAGCGGAGCAAGAATCAATAGTTGAAGATAAAGCTGTTCGCTTGTTAGAAACGCTACGCACGTTAGTGAAAAGAACAGACACGCTATTGTGACAAGGTCGACTCGAAGATAGCTATACAGATTGAAAGGAATGATTGTTAATACTTGTGGCATCGTTATTTACTTCAGCGGCGAAATCGGAGGAATGAAGTTCGCAGATAGTATCGGTGACAGAAGAATACACATAGGTTTTTTTGTTCATGACTAATTTATTTGTCCGCAAAGAAAATGATTGCCCACTGGCTTTTTCCGAATTCAATTAGTTTCTTTTGAGATTGGCGTGTAGCCCTGCAGAAATGTTCTCCCACCGATACTTTTGTGGCCTTTAGTAGGCCTTTCAGTGACAGGATCTTGTTCCGAAGCCTGGTTTCCGATGCTGTTCCGATCTGCCTGGTTTGCGTTTCCTTTCTTGAAAACGCCGCACCCCCTACTTTCTTGTCAGCAATGCTATGTCATGCTGATAACGCGCATGCCGTTCGTTACTGGGAAGTACCGGGCTCTCAGCGTTAAAGAAAGGAAATGCGGACAACACAGATGACGTTTATCGTAGTGTGGCAAGACACCGCTCAAAGGGTGTAAACTTGGAATGTACACTCTTAAACCGGTCGCACCTTTTGGGGTGTATATTTGTCCCACAAAAATAATCGCCATCTGGCTTGCTTGCGTTTCCTTTCTTGAAAGCGCGGCGCTCGCTACTTTCCTGTCGAGAAGCTGCGTCACAGTGATAACGCGCATGCCGTTTGTGTCTGGGAAGTACTGGGCTCGCAGCGCTAAAGAAAGGAAATGCGGACAAGACAGATGACGATTATCGTTGTGTGGCAAAAGGGTGTAATTTTGTTTAAGAGTGTGTGTTGCTCTGTACCAGATTTAGAATGCTGTTTGTGTGTTGTTCATTTCGTGATTTTTTGGTGCTCTGGCAAAAATAAAACAGTGCATTTGCAAGAAAGACCGCATTTGCCTTATCATGAATTTGCCTGTATGCCAGCATTCCTGCACTTCTTGAGCTTGTGCAGCATGTGTTTTCCGTGCCGCATGGCCACCGGAACGATGCGCGCAGAGGTCATGCGCGGTCAAGCGTGGAAAAACTAATATGTAGGTATTCTTGCCAAAAATAATTCGGTATGGTTAAGAAATGACTTCATAAAAAGGCAAAGCTTGTTGGCTACTTTTGGGCTACCCAAAAGTTTCGCTTTTGGCTACATTTGGGCTACTGCGCAGGCCAATTTGGCTACCTGTAGTTGGGGCGATCTCGCAACCCTGCTTGCAACTGCCCTCACCAAGGCGGATGGGGGGATAGCTGCCAGGCCTTCACGGTGCATTACAGACGTCTTGCTTCGGGACCCAGGTTGCCTGGAACAGTGCCAGGCACTCGCTACACTTTCAGGAAGAGTCAAGCAGTGAATAGCTTGTTAAGAACGGCCAGCTACAGTGCAAGTTTTGCCAACCAGTTGCAACAGTGGCCGCAACTTTCCAGGAGCGCCGCCGCCAACCTCTAGCCACGGTGTGACTAAGTCGACTGTGTGTGAACAACAATACGTGCGTCCTCGACTCTCCGTCGCTGGATCCGAGTTTGAAGAAGTCGCCATTGTGACTAAACTAGGTCGGCGGGCGAACAATTGTTACCGAGCGCACCAACGCCGCCCTGTTCTGCTATGAGCGGGGGAGTTGCCGCGAGAACGCAGTTCAAGGCTCCTTCCCACGCGCCGACCAAGACGCAAGACAATGTGCTACCCAAGCGCGCTACCCGGGTCCGCCCCGAGTTCTACGAAATTCGTGTGGTGTCGGTTTCGGACCAACAACCTGTGTGTGTGTGCGCGTGTGTGTGTAAACCGTCCGGCGGAGTGGTGGCGTGTTTACGATGACTGGACGAACGTTTCCGCCACCTTGGAATCGGGGGAGGACCGAGTGTTTATAAACGGCTGTTGTGCGGATGCTCGAGACACTTTCTTAAGCAGGCATGTTAGACTGACACTCTCTCAAGCAGCCACGTTAGACTGATGTACTTTCTCAAGCAGTCATGTTAGACTGATATAAATACTGCAAATAAACCCATATTCCTCGTTCTCGATGAGAAGCAGTCCTTCCCTTTAACAACGTCCTCAGCGTCGATAAGTTCGATGACGGCATGGGCCAGCTACCTTCTAATTCATGCCCGACTCCAATCTTGACAACGGATCACGAGCGATGAGATTGAACCCCCAATCATAACAAGCTCCAGATGCGGCACACGAGGTGGGGGACGCCAACTTGTTTGCACGTGCCGCGCATCGGGAACGTGGTAGCTGTGCTTCTGCGCACCTTAATTAGGTGTGACGCGATTCGATGTGGTCTGGTGAACACGAATGGGGCTCCGGAAAAGGTCCCGTATCTAACAGCGTCTTCTCGCCCCGGAAGTTCGGGATGGCCGGTGAAATCAATTCGCTCGCCATGAGGAACGCTGAAAGAACCTGCAGGGTAATGGTGTCGAGCCCCGTTTGACGAACTTCGGGATCCTGGGCCCTGGAGAACGTACGTCAAACAAACAAAACAACACAGCGCAGCACCACGTGTAAGCGCACGCTCTTCACCTCTGACTCGCCAGGCTATTAATAAGTCAAAATAAACCCTGATCTTTCCTTTCCCCAATTTCGATAAAACAGTTCCAACTACCTTTCCAAACTGTTAACCATTTCTCCCCGAATGCCGACAAGGCCAGAGTGCTATTGTTGTTGCAAAACAAAAGGTCGTTGTTGTTGCAAACAAATAATGAAAACAGCCGAACATAACTTAAGTGGCCTAATTTCGCGAACAACCTGTTCTCACCCTAGCGCAGTGGCATACTTATCTCACGTACTGTTGCCACTGAACAGTCTGGCCAACTTCACAAGTACGTAATCACAAGCGCGCTAGCCTTGTGGTCACTAATCAGAACGCTTATTTGCTTTGTAGGCAACGTTTCATAACGCCTACTGACGTTTTTTCCTCCAATCCAAAAAGGACACGTACCTTAAACGAACAATTAAACTTGTGTAACTCACGCACACCGCAGAACCCTTAAAAATGCGTCTGGTAATAACTAGTTCCACGGACGCTCACTAGAGAAGTCAGAATACGGCTGCCCTCAACACACACGAGCAACCCAGTCATAAATCTGCTTCCTTCCGTCCACACAGGACACGCGCTAATAGAACTAAGAACGCTTCTCAGTGCAAATGATGCACTTACTGAAAACCTACGCGGTTAACCTTAGAAAATAAGAAACGCATAAAAAAGGTTAACTAATACACACGCGCGTTACAATAGAGCTCTCACTGATAACCTTGTCACTCAGCTTACTCACACACACACAAAAAAGGTTCTATCTACTCATTAATGGACATCTCGCGAAGCTAAAGTTCTACCTAAAACTCATCTTTCCAATCTCGGAGCTTCTCGAATAAAAACACAAAGCTCATACCTTACATAATGAAAGAAGCTAGTCTCAATTCGCGAAAGTTTTCAAATGCTCAAAAATAAAACAAAACAATACGTTTTACTTCTACGCAAGCTCTCTTGGCTTCCCGTTAAACGTTTACGACTGACTCATACTTTTGAGCCGTACTCGATGTGATCGCGGTTCAAAAGCTATTCTGGCTATCAAGGAACATCAAAAGGGCTGACTCACTATCAGCTCCTTCAAGACGTTACAGTCTCCCGCCAATTTGCGTCCTGGCGCCCCTCTTTACTCACGAACTTGATTGACCGCGTCACGACTCCCCACCACCTGGTCTCGTCTTCCCACCTTGCGCTTCTTTGTACTACACGCTGAACTTCGAAAAAAACGACAGAACGACAAGGAACGTAGCTGCCCCGTGCCCTGTCTCCGCGTCCGTGCAGAACATGCTTCTCGGTCGCTTTTTGACCGGTGGCCCGAACGTGTTTAATGTGCCAACACCGTCAACGACGACCGCACCTTTCTTTTCCTCGCGCCCTGCCCTTTTGGGTCTCTTGCCGCCTTTTGCTGCGCTACATTAGTCGCCGCATTCCTATCTTTACGGCGTTTCTTTCTGCGGCGCTTTTTCCTCGAACTCTCTTTCATGCCGCTTTCGCGTGCCTCGCGCTGGCCGGTACACATTTCGTCGGCCCTGATCGGTCTCTTACCCGCACAGTCTGATTGATTTTCATTTAAATCAACACTCTCTCTGCCTCGACTGACGGACAGCTCAACCGACTCTTGAACAATGCAGCAGGCTTTACTCGAGCTATGCAACTCGCACTCTTGCGAACTGCCCTCTATTGCATTGCCCAGCTCACGCTGTGCATCGGCACACAGCCCGTCGGTATCGATAGCTGTCTTACGCGCACAGTCCGAGTGATTAATAACTGAACCATCCCTATCTAGGCTACCTAGACTGGCGGAGAGCTGCACCGATCCCTGAACAACGCAGTTGTATTCTCTTGAGCTACGCAGCTCGTAGTCCTGAGAGCTGCCCTCAACTACATCGTCCAGCTCGCACTTCGGCACGGAGATCTGACTCGACATGGGTGCTCGCGTCTGTCGGGTCAGCAATACCCTGTACCTCGCTAACGACCTCGATACCATGAGATGCGACGCACACGCGCGGTAACTGTGCCAATTTGTTCGCAGCTGGCATAGCTGTCTCTACAGTCCTCTGTTGGCACAGCAGCTCGTCGCTCTCACTCTGGGCCTATAACGGCCTCTGTTGCCACTAAGCCATCGTTAGCAGCTAGCCCTTTCCGTTCGCGTATGAAGGGGCCGCTAATCTCACAGGCACTACTTTTCTCGTCGGCTTTTGGCGAAAATCCGCTAGATACTTCCTCATTCTTTTGCTCTGTACTGTCTACAGAATTTTCAGACAGGCGTTGTCTTTGTTCCTTTAACTGATGAAAATATTGTATCTCTTTTTCCAATGCTGCTATCTCTTTCTCGTGCTTTTGCTCACGCTCACGTGCTTGACGCTCACACTTAATTTTAAGTTCTTGGCGCTCACGCTCCCGTGGTTCTTGTATCACCTCCCAAGCAATCTTAATGCTTTCATCATCATTGCCACTATCTTGAATTGCCTTTATGATAGCGGGCTTTTTCATCTGTTCGTCCGCCTCAACTCCCAAATCGTCGCACACCAACAACAAGTCTAACCTCGTCAACCTTCTAAGATCCATGGCAGCTGCGCCGACTGGTGGTTAGGACTTTTTTCCCTAATTAATTTGTGCAAACACACAATATGCAACAAATTCCCGATTCGCAGAACTATCAAAATAAACACACAACATTTGAAGTCTGGCGATTCAAAAGGGAAAAAACCACGCACTCACTTACGGTTGCAGCACCCTGCCATCTGGTTCATTGGTAAGCTGTTCCCGGTTCCTCAGGACTCTCTGGGTCGAAGGCTCGCTCTTCTTCGCTGCTCCCAGTTCCTCAGGACTACATTGAACGAAGGCTCTCTCTTCTTCGCTGTTCCACGTTCCTCGGGACTCCTTTTGGACGAAGGCTCTTTTTCGCTGTTCCGGGTTCCTCAGGATTTCTCTCGACGAAGGTTCATCCGTAGTGCTGCCACCAGTTGTTGGCTCTTTGGACGAAGGTTCATCCGTAGCGCTGCCACCACTTGTTGCATTTGGAGACGATCCCACAGCTGTCAGCCAGTTGTCGGATCTGGAGGACAATTCCAATTGCTCTCCCCCAGATTTTTGGACCTTGCCGTTGGGTGCGGGTGTTGGCCGAGGTTGAGGAGGACTTTGAGATGAAAACTGGAGGTTTATTTACACTATTTACAGTGAGAGGACCAAGAAAGTAAGAGTCATAAAGTCATTACGGGCCAGCAGCAACTCAGACGCTGCGGCCCGTGGCAAGAAGCTCGAAAGAGATGAATGAAGGAATGCTCCCTTGCTGCTCCCGGTCTCTGGCTTTTAAACCCTTAGGTGTCTCTAAGTCACGTCACGTTCGGCCAATCGGCGAGCCCGCTCAGGTGACGCCATTTTTGGCCAATCGGTGAGCCCGCTCAGGTGTCGTCATTTTCGGCCAATGGTAAGCGCCCGTGCGACTGTGTCACACCTGGCGCAGAGGGTTGCTCCGTGGGCCCCAATTGTCCGAGGGCTTACTTCTCCCTGCGGTATTACCTTCCTGGCTTGCAACTGCCTTCACAAAGGCGGATGGGGGGATTGCCGCCGGGGCTTCACGGTGCATTACAGCCGTCTTGCCTTGGGAGCCACGTTACCTGGAGCCGTGCCAGGCTCCTGCTACACTTTCGGGAAGAGTCAAGCAGTGAATAGCTCCACCTGCGGCGCACGAGGTGGGGGACGCCAACTTGTTTGGACGTGCGGCGCCTCGGGAACGTGGTCGATGTGCTTCTGCGCTCCTTAATTTGCTGTGACGCGATTCGATGTGGTCTCGTGAACTCGAAGTAGGCTGAGGAAAAGGTCCCGTATCTAACACTGTCCGGCCCATCCGACTAGCGTGCCGTCGCACTGGCGTACGGAGGCCTTATATTTTTTTCTAGGTGGCGTTGGCCAAGCCGCCCAGAATCGGACTACGGCTTTCACGTTCGCTCCCATTGCAGCCCGGCTGACGCGACAGGTCGAACATTTTTTTTTCTCTTCTTTTCTTTTTTCTTTTTTTTAAAGGCAGAAGCCGTTCTAGGCTCATGGTGAAGTTTGTGTCGGCAGACCTGACCGCCGGAGTGTCCGCCGAAGCGTCATCACGCGATATGAAAGAATGAAAAATGATTGATAGTGACAATTAGTGAATTATAACGTTACAATAGAGATTGTTAGAGGTTAATAATGACTACTAAGGACTACTAATGACTTATAATGACTACTAATGATTACGGAATGCCTAATATGTCTAAGGGCGGCTTGTAATGACCACAATTGATTACAAATGACTAAATATGCTTAATAGTGAGCTTTAATGACTAATAATGACTGAAATGACTTGTAATGACGCGTAATGACTACAATATGACGAATTTGTCTAACCATGAATTGTAACCACTACAATTGATTAGAAATGACTAGAAATGCTTAGTAATGACCTGTAATGACTAATAATGACTGGAATGACTTGTAATGACTACTAATGTCTTCCAAATTATCAATAAGTGTAGCAACAGCTTGTAATGATCACAATTGATTAGAAATGACTAGAAATGTCTAGTAATGAGTAGTAATGACTAAAATAACTACCGATAACTTGTAATGACTACTAATGATTACAAAGTGCCTAATATTGCTAAGGACGGCTTGTAATGACAACAATTGATTACAAAAAACTAAAAATACTTACTAGTGAGCAATAATGAATAAAAGAAAGAAGAGAAACAGGAGAGGCAAAGAGAAAGAAGCGAATGATAAGAGGAGGAAGTAGGCTTTCGCCGTTCGCGTCTTAAGAGAGATGTTAAGACACCCTGTAGTTTTTTTTGATCCAGTGGCCGTGCTTCGGCTTATGAACTCCACGCGCGCAAGCGAGCGGGCTGAGACGCTTGGCGTGCTTCCATTTGGCCAAACCGAGGCGCAGTTAAAACGGAGGCGAGGGCTTGCGCGGACAGGGAACGCCCCGAAAAAAGAAACATTTCACCAAAGCGACTGTAATGCTTTAGCATTCGCACACGTAAGCAGCCTTTAGTGTCCCTGTAGAATGTTGAAGGACGTTTCACGTCGAAAGAAGGATGTTTATATAGTCTTTCGCTGTTTTATATGCATCTCTTCGCGGTGGAAAGACAGCACTTTATCATTTTATCGTTTTCTGAAGGAAGCGGACGACGCCCATCAAAAAGCGGCATGAATAAGAAACATGTGCACCGGGAAAAAGGTGACCGGCGCTATGCTGATTTGTTTGAACACTTCACTCGGGATCACTTTGTTTTGCCTGGTGAGTAGACCACTGCTTTCTTTTTATATATTTTCTTTATATCATGCAGGCTTTTCAAATCGCAGAGTGCATTTTTGTGCAGGTAGGCTACACGTTTAAGTTTAATTTGGTTTTGTTAGTCTAGTTTTCTGCCGAGGCCTTACTAGTGAATGCTTTAAACAAGAAGAATATTCTTGACAATATACTTTTGTCCGCAAGTACTGAACGATAACTAACTCGCAAGGCCTGCCGACACACGTTTGGCCGCGAGCGTAGTTCACATAACATACATTGAATGAATAAATTCTGGGGTTTTACGGGTCAAAACCACGATCTGATTATCAGGCTCGCGGTAGGGGGGACTCCGGCATAATTGTGACCAACAGGGGATCTTTAACGTACCCCCAATCCATGGGACCACGGGCGTTCTTGCATTTCGCCCCCTTCAATATGCGGCCGCCGCGGCCAGAATGTGATCCCGCAACCTCGTGCTTAGCAGCGCAACACCATAGTGGCTAAGCCACCGCAGCGGGTGATAACATACTTCCTTCTGCGATGTAAGAAGAACATGCTGTTTTCTGCTTCGGCTGGATGAGTTTTCAGTTTATTAGCTCTCAAGAAAGTTGGGAACAATGGTAAATAGTGTTCGTTCCTGCTGCGGAGTATTTGACCGGCGTAAAGCGCCGCTGGTTTGCTTTTTGACACTGTGCACTCCGCTAAATTCCGTTACAAGTGTTTCAATGTATTTCCAAGTCATGCATTTGCACTAATGCAAATGACCTTGCTCACATCTCGCGTTATCAGTTTTGCGGCGGCTTGAGACCCCATGCGGGCGGTGGGCGTACGCTGTGGTCCCGCGTCCGGGTTCTACTTGGAACGCTGCACATAGCGAACACGAACGTCCGCCAGTCGTCGGACGCCCTTGTCGCCTTGACAGGAGGGCGAAAGAGAAAAGTGCGCCCCGACTCACAACTCTCATTTGCTTTCATGCCAAAGCACTGACCAGGTAACTGCAGTTTGTAGCCTCGTCGTATTAGTGCGTAATACGCTTACTTAGCTTCTGAAAGGACAATAAACGCTACTGATTATATAGTTTCGGGTGCTCTGCGATATACTGCGACACAAATCGCAGCGCGGAGTTGCTTAGACGAAAGCGTAAAACATAAAACAGTCAAGTATCTTCCTCTAGCTCTTGCACCTTTCGGAGAGGCGCGCTACGCACAAACGCCTTTCTTTTTTTAACCGCCGGTTCGCTTATAAGAGTCATTTGTCTTAAAAAATAGCCGCTGCCGCTCGCCAAGCGAGCCGGACGTTGGCACGCAAAGCAATTTTTTCCGCTGTTTGGTCGCTGCCGTGCACCATGCGTTTAGGAAGAACGGTGCGTTCGCCTGCACTTGTGCTGCCGACGTCCTTGCCTGATGCACTCGTCTGCTCACTTCACAAGGAAGGGCAGCGGTGTAGGAGCACGCACCCCGGCGTCTGGAAAGTGGCCTCGGTACGGCGCCGGAGGGCGCTGGTGGAATAAGCATTGCACCATGTTGTGCGGGGAGCGAACCAGACGCTTACGAGGGAAGCAGACGTGCTCGTGGGGCTTCTGCCACGCAGTCATGTGCATTTATTATAATAAATAGTTAAACCGTTCGATGTGACCGTCTAATTACCCTCTACAAGTGAACAGAATAATGGAAAATAGGCAGAATGCTAGATTGATAAGAATGTATATATTATCTTATTGGTTCAAGCAGTTCAGGTGACTATTTGTTACCGCGCCGCTCGAATGGGATGACAGCAACTCATTATCATCATTGAAGCGCGAGAAACGAGTCCGGCTGCGTGCACACCTCATACACGACGCGTTTCGGCGGTGGCAGTACTCGGCGTGATTGCCTCAATGCTTAATCGCATTAACACTCATCGTGAGATGGGCTCTGCTCGATTTTAGTTCGGAAGCGCTAAGTTTTGGGCGTGTTGGTTCTATGTGATTCTTTAGAGTCCTGTCTCTGTGCGCACATAAGTCTCTAAAGAATGGATTTTAGTTCCTCACCGTGCATATCAAAAATCGCCCTGTGCGCTGTTCAAATGCTTTATGTTTTTTTTTTATTATTGGTACACACGTTAACTCGCCGCAGTGGCTTAGCAGCTATGGTGTCGTACTCCTAGGCACGTGACAGGTGAATAGTTTCCCAGCACTGCGGCCTCATTCCGATTGGTGCGAAGTCAAACAACACCTGTGGGCACTCAGTTGTAGGTGAACTACGCTGGCAAGCACTCTGATATAACCGAGGTCTGGTGAGAACGACGTTGATTTCGGGATCCTGCTGTGTCCTCCGAGTGCTCCAATGCTACTAGCAGCAGTGAATCTGAGGACGATGTGAGATCATGGGAGCACTGTCGTTCAGCGGAGAGTTTCCTTTTATGCCTGTCGACGACTGACTCGTTTCTTGTGCCGACTGAGATGCTGGCCATCGTGGGTCGTGTTTGCAGCGTCTATACAACGTATAGGGGAGATTCATAATGGCGAGCTCAGGAAAGTCTGATGTTTTGCCCGAATCTGAGGCATCTACAGGAAGGAGGCAGTTTCCAGTAGGCCGAGAAGTTTTCTCGAAACTCAAGTCCCTAACAGTCCCTAATCAAGCTCATCAGGCACGCTCCCTAAAGAGTGGAAAGAGAGCAAGGTCGTTCCAGTATACAATTCAGGTAACCGTAATTCACCCTTAAATTATCGTCCAATATCCATAACTAGTATCCCATGCAAAATAATGGAACACGTCATATACTCACACGTAATGAATTTTCTAGACAGTAATAACTTTTTGCATCCGTCGCAACATGGCTTCCGTAAACGCCTGTCATGTTAAACTCAATTAGCTAAATTTCTTCATGACCTACACTCAAATCTCGACACTAACACTGTGACTGATATAATTTTTCTTGACTTTGCAAAGGCGCTTGATAAAGTAGCTCATCAACGCTTATTATTGAACTTTCTCGCTTGAACCTCCACCCCAATGTCCTAACATGGATAAAAGAATTTCTTAGTAACCGATCACAGTCCGTCAGTGTTAACAATACTACCTCAGAATTTCTTTCCGCAACATCAGGCGTACGTACCCCAAGGTTCAGTCTTATGTCCCCTCCTGTTCCTAATATGCATTAACGATCTTCCATTGCATGTTTCCTCTCAGATTCGTATGTTTGCTGATGATTGCGTTGTCTATCGAACTATCACAAATAGTAATGACTGGATTTATCTCCGAAATGACCTGAACAACATTACATCCTGGTGTGATCACTGGTTAATGGTACTAAACAATAATAAATGTAAAACTATGTCAATTTCCCGCAGCCGTAATCGGCATGACTTTCTCTACACAATTAATGACATCCCAATCGGCACTGTAAACTCTATTAAGTACCTAGGTATTACGATCACGCACGATGTAAACTGGTGCTCGCATATAACTAAGACCATATCATCTGCTAACAAAACCTTGGGATTTCTGAAACGCAATCTCCGCACTGCTCCTCAATAGGTAAAACTACTAGCATACAAAACACTGGTTAGGCCAAAACTCGAATACGCATCACCCATATGGCATCCTCACCAGATTTACCTCAGCAACGCATTAGAGTCCATACAGAACCGCGCCGTAAAATACATTCACTCGACACGCTCATATGATATCAGCGTATCACCATTAAAAGTGGAGTCTGGTTTGGACACACTAGCGCACCGTCGCCGTATCGCGAGCTTATCATTATTCCATAAATTCTACACCAGCTCTCTTCGCCACGTACCTTCCATTTTACCACCTTCACCCATATCGCTGCGCACAGGCCACCCACTAAATGTTGCTCGCCCTAGCGCACCGCACTGTCACCTGCTCGTAATCATTTTTTTCATCGTATAGCTAAAGACTGGAACGGCCTTCCCCACCACGTCGCTGCCATCACCAGCTCATCTGCCTTCGTGGAAGAAGTAACGAGCGTTCTGTCGGTAAAATAACATAGCGGGCAACCTCCAGTATTTTTGTACCACCCACCCCTTATGTAATACCCCTCACGGAGCCTTTAAGGTAATAAAATGAAATGAAATGAAACTTTCATGTGATGTGGGCAATCATTGTGGAGGCGCTTTATAGATTTGGGAATACCTTTCTTTCTTAGTTATCTCACTATTACCAGTGTAACGTTGACACATTCCTATAAATATCATTATAGTTCTTTATTTCGCGAAATATTTTACACCTCACGCCCCAATAGTATATTCACAATTTATCATTTGGAACGCACCTTCTTTATGTTTCATTTTATCTACACCATATTACTATTCGATGATCATGTGCTCAATAAAAATATGCACCAATTATAACGCCTTCAGAAAACTTACATTCTTTCCATGGTAATGAAAGAAATAATTTCTTGAGGATAGCGTATGTGTGTAAAATTCGGCAATTAAAAACAATAACAGAACATGAAACTGATTTTTACATTGACAGTATACTTGTATTTATAGTCATCGTCGAAGCACCAGCAGTAACGCCCTTGAACTGACATTTGTTTTCCTTTTTTTTTTTTCGTATGCTTTCCTAAAGCACATTCATGTCAACGTCTGTGCGCTTCGCATCTTCTGTTGCCAACTTGAAAGTTGTCCCGATGAGAGATGAATTGTTTACACTTTGCGCGTTTCCCTGCAAAGAAAGGAGTGAAATCCACTGAGCGCTGAAGCGTACGCGGCATCGCGATGGTTCTTTTCGCGCTTGACAATAAAGTTGCCTTTCGCTCCGTTCGCTCTTCTAGACAATTCGCGTTGTGTTCAGACCGCTTTCAGCAGCTGCGCAAGTGTTTCTCCGCTTTTGGAGCGCCATAATGGAAATGCGTTTGTTTTTGCTCCGTGTTTGTAGAGAAAAAGAGCGCACGGGAACTTGTCAAAAAGCGGGACGATGAATTACGGAGCCGGACCATTTCGGCGTAGAAAAGTAATTCTGCCCTTACAGCGTCGACTGCCCCAAAAACAGATTGCCATCAGCTGTACGTCTTTCAAAACTAGTTCCTCGTCGAGTACACTCGTAATGCCCGCTAAGTATGTTGCTCCCAGAAAAACAATTTATACAGCAAGCGGCGCAGTGCCCCACAGACATTGAAAGCTCGCTCGTACAGAACAAAGTAAAAGGGTCACATATGTGATGAATGTAGATACGGGAATAAACAAAGAAGATGACAGGAATGTTTCGCGGAAGGCCAGTGACAGTTTACTCGAAACACCGCGGAGGATTGATATGTCAAAAGAAAACAACCGTACGTAACGGCGCAGCAACAAAAGATGAACGCGGTAACTTCATCATCGAATGAAAAACGAAGGAAAGCGAATGATTCCGTCTCTCCGGGGGCGGATGAGGGCGCTTCGAAGGAAAACTGCTCGAGCACAAACGTTGCCGTCTGCTAGCAAAACACTTTGACCCCAACGGCAATGCATCTCAATTCTGGTCGTTTACAAGGAAATGTCTCAGGAACTGTGGAGCTTGTTGTGCCCGGTGCCCCGAAGACAAGGCAGGCTGGCAAAGACGCCGTAGCTCTGCTTCGAATATGCTTGCTTTCTTCAATTCCTCTTTCAAGCTCTCTTTACTGTATGTCAAAAAGAGCGCCAACTAGCAACTGTAAAGAAAAAGGAAAAAGAAGACAGAAACGTTGCTGTTTAGTAACAGCCAAGTTCTTGTCTTCTTTCTTAATAATAAAAGTAATAAAAGCAGTAAATTAGTATTTGTTGCTTTTGTTGCAGTGAGTTAGGTACAAAAGATATCATAGTTTCGCCATATGGGCGAAGCAATGAATGCGGCAGCAAGATGGTAGAATATTACACGCAGTGCAAGACTCGCAGCTGTAGAATTGAACATCAGTGAGATCACCGAGGATGTTCGTCGACGCGGCCAGATAAGTTGACAGCACGAACACAGTTGCATCACGTCACCGCTGCAAAAATATGACGATAATTGCCCTTAAAAACAATCGCTTCGTCCGCCGGCTCACGTCATGTTTCTAACGCGAGAGCGTTAAGTGCCCCGTGTCGCAGAAAATCCGGCGCCGGATGTCGTTTCGGCAAAAAGGGTTTTCGAACCACCCATACCCAGGCCCTCCATGTGCCGCAAGGAATTTACTGAACTGATTGAATTTCTGAAGAAAAATACGTAGAAAAATCGTAAAGTATGACTTACAGACAACAGATATACATGATAGCGTCGGATGGTAATTTGACTACACGAAAAAACATGTCTGCTACGCAAAAACTCAAAGAAACCCATTGTCCAGCGTTTATGCCATTCGCAAACCAGCCGCGGTGTCCGCTACGTGCGCGCGCCGGCGCGCTAGTATCTTGGAGACCACGGAGCGGCGCGCCCGGCTCCTTGCAATACCTCCAGGTGGCGCTCGCCTCCACCGCATCGCGGCCTAGGCAAGAAGCCGCGTTTCTACCAGAAAGCCTGCGTCCGTGCATAGCTTTCGCTGCCAGCGTTTCCCGGTAAACATTAGGGCTGCATACGCTCCAGTTGCCATTAAGTGCGAGACCCAGTCACGGATCTTTGAATGCTATCGCGTTCCACACTTAAAGGGGAAGCTTGGCAAAGAAAGGCGTACACGGACTAAGTAAAACTTATTAAAAGGAATGGGATAGCTGTGGGGCCCGATCTACTTTTATTAGTCGTATCATAAGAAGCCAACAAACACTGACACCAAGGACAACATAGGGAAAATTAGTTGTGCATAATAAATTAAATGAAGAAACGATAAATTAATGGAAATGAAAGTGGATGAAAAAACAACTTGCCGCAGGTGGGGACCGAACTCACAAGTTTGTGGGTTCGGTATGGATGGGGAAACGGCGCCGCGGTAGCTCAATTGGTAGAGCATCGCACGCTAAATGGGAAGGTTGTAGGTTCAGTCCCCACCTGCGGCAAGTTGTTTTTTCATCCGCTTTCATTTGCAATAATTTATCATTGCTTCATTACATTAATTAAGCACAAGTAATTTCCCGTATGTTGTCCTTAGTGTCAGTGTTTGTTGGCTTCTTATGATATGACTAATAAAAAAAATCGGGCCCCTCGGCTAATCCCCTTCCTTCTCGTTTATTACATAACGAGGGTCTTGAATCCGGCAACATTGATGCCTTCAGGGAGCATGTATGGGTTTATTCACCAGTCGCCTTCACCCAAAAAATCACGTTCTCGTGACGCCTGCGGCAGAAAGGACGTTCCAAGTCCGCCAACAAGGTCTGTGAGTGGTAGCGCTGGCTAACACTCCCAGGGAAACATAAACGCTGGCTAAACTACTAGGAAACATAAATACTACTACGAAACATAAATACCCAAGAAAGAGGATGGGGAAACGGCGCCGCGGTAGCTCAATTGGTAGACCATCGCACACGAAATGCGAAGGTTGTGGGTTTGGTCCCCACCTGCGGCAAGTTGTTTTTTCATCCGCTTTCATTTCCATTTATTTATCGTTTCTTCATTTCATTTATTAAGCACAAGTAATTTCCTCTATGTTATCCTTGGTGTCAGTGTTTGTTGGCTTCTTATGATATCATTATTAAAAGACAAGACGTTTAGGCTTCCGTACAGAGGGCGTTGTGAGCAAGGCTTCCGTATGGAAGCCGGGACGTCTTGTCTTTTAACAAGTTTCAGTTGGTCGGTGTACGTCTTTCACATTTTTCATCCCGACCAGACGGGCTTCCGACGAACTGTCGATTACAAAGACGACGCTTAAGCGTCCTCCAAATTTCTCCTCCTTCTTGGCTGGCAAACTCGTTCTTCCTCCTGCGTCATCAAAGCAACGCCCAGAAGTGACTAATCCTTTCTTAGTCTATTCGCCCTCTCCTTTTGCCTCTCGCTTTTCTTTTTCCCTCACTGCTCCTTGCTGCTTTTGCTTTGCGCGCTTTCTCAACATTGCGGCGCGCTTTTTGGGCGCCAAATTAGCAGGGATTCATACAAACGTTAATTAGTAACTCAGGGGACCAATTGCAATGCATGCTCACTGACCTGGAGAGGCAAAGCAGAAGGGTGGGTCTAAAAATTATTCTGCAGAAAACTAAAGTAATGTATAACAATCTCGGAAGAGAACAGCAGTTTACGATAGGTAGCGAGGCACTGGAAGTGGTAAGAGAATGCATCTACTTAGGGCAGGTAGTGACCGCGGATCCGGATCATGAGACTGAAATAATCAGAAGAATAAGAATGGGCTGGGGTGCGTTTGGCAGGCATTCTCAGATCATGAACAGCAGGTTGCCATTATCCCTCGAGAGAAAAGTGTATAACAGCTGTGTCTTACGAGTACTCACGTACGGGGAAGAAACCTGGAGGCTTACGAAAAGGGTTCTACTTAAATTGAGGACGACGCAACGAGCTATGGAAAGAAGAATGATGGGTGTAACGTTAAGGGATAAGAAAAGAGCAGATTGGTTAAGGGAACAAACGAGAGTTAATGACATCTTAGTTGAAACCTTAGTAATCTTAGCTGAAATCAAGAAAAAGAAATGGGGTATGGGCAGGACATGTAATGAAGAGGGAAGATAACCGATGGTCATTGAAGGTTACGGACTGGATTCCAAGGGAAGGGAAGCGTAGCAGGGGGCGGCATAAAGTTAGGTGGGCGGATGAGATTAGGAAGTTTGGAGGGACGACATGACCACAATTAGTACATGACCGGGTAGTTGGAGAAGTATGGGAGAGGCGTTTGCCCTGCGGTGGGCGTAACCAGGCTGCTGCTGATGATGATACAAAGGTTGTGTTTGCTCATTGGCCGCATATAGCCATGAGTAGCGAGTCGCCTGTGTTTTGTCACGCATGTCCTCCCTCGAAAGTACGCTAATATGCGGTGGTATTGGCTGAACCGAAAACATACCGCTTATACAGTGGACGTTATGCAGGAGTTGACTAAGAGTAGTAATGCCGTATATGTGAATAGGCTGACTGGCATTATTAGATGAACTACGCCAAGGTACATCCGTTAATTCACGGTGGAAATTACAGAGCCCACTTATAGTATATATTAAAGTAATTTGAGAGTGTCCCCGATAAAGAGAGTAGTAATATTAGGATATATTAGCTTTCTGTAAGCTATTGGGGAAAACACTGTGTACAAGTTCTGCTGTGTTAAAATACAACGTCAGCACCCCCCCTCTCCCCGCGCGATGCCGCAGCCCCTCATATCCTCCCCCCTTCCCCACACCTAAAGTGCCATTACCAGAGCTTTGTCACCCGCATCATTACAGGTTTCTTTTGACTTCCCTCGACCTTTTCACTTGAGCTTTTAGTGGGGGCTAATAGCTTACCGCATTATTGTTGGCGCGGACGTACGCGGCGTTTAATTCATACTTTCGCTTCATTTCTGCAAATCCTGACAATAGGAGAACACGTGCATTAGAAGCACTAGCGGCAGCTGCGTCATCCGTACTTTGTCATTTCAACATCGTTTTAAATTTCCACTGTAAACAACATACACACACACAATATATCTAAATATACACACAGGACAGAGTATATATTTTTGAAAGAGTTGGTGGTAGGCAGGTAAAAATTATTTTTGAAGGTATGCATAGACTATGCCTACAGAATGAATATGTTGCTGCAGGTCAACCACGCTTCAAATTGCTTTGCGTACATTTTTGACCTTTAAAGAAACCTATAGACTTCAGTCACCCCTTCAGCAGATAGTTTTATCAATGGCGTGTGAAATGCACGTGAACGTTGTGCCTCTCAGTATTGCTTCTCTTTCCAATAAGCAATGCTAACGACTCATGAAAAAAGAAATACTCTTCTAATAATTTCCAACATTTATAAGGGATGGAAACATCGTCAGTTGCATTCAAAGCTCATAAATATATACAAGGTGTCCCAATTGACGATCACCCACCAAGATTTAATAAAAGAGCAATGCGGTACTCGAAAAAAATCTAGTGCATATTATTTACAGTACAGTGGAGTAGCTGCCAGTAACTATTTCATTACTGAGATTTAATCAGGTAGTTGTAATTAATTACTAACTCGATACGTACTATCGTAATTAAAGTGTCAATGAGGCATTTGAAGGCATAGCCAAGGGACATATAAGTGCGGTATTGTCACCGGCGTCATCATCATCATCATCATCATCATCATCATCATCAGCCTAGTTACGCCCACTGCAGGACAAAGGCCTCTCCCATACTTCTCCAACTACCCCGGTCATGTACTAATTGTGGCCATGTTGTCCCTGCAAACGTCTTAATGTCATCCGCCCACCTAACTTTCTGCCGCCCCCTGCTACGCTTCCCTTCCCTTGGAGTCCAGTCCGTAACCCTTAATGACCATCGGTTATCTTCCCTCCTCATTACACGTCCGGCCCATGCCCATTTCTTTTTCTTGATTTCAACTAAGATGTCATTTACCCGCGTTTGTTGCCTCACCCAATCTGCTCTTTTCTTATCCCTTAACGTTACACCCATCATTCTTCTTTCCATAGCTCGTTGCGTCGTCCTCAATTTCAGCAGAACCCTTTTCGTAAGCCTCCAGGTTTCTGCCCCATATGTGAGTACTGGTAACACACAGCTGTTATACACTTTCCTTTTGAGGGATAGTGGCAACCTGCTGTTCATGATTTGAGAATGCCTGCCAAACGCACCCCAGCCCATTCTTATTCTTATGGTTATTTCAGTCTCATGATCCGGATCCGTGGCCACTACCTGCCCTAAGTAGATGTATTCCCTTACCACTTCCAGTGCCTCGCTACCTATCGTAAACTGCTGTTCTCTTCCGAGACTGTTAAACATTACTTTAGTTTTCTGCAGATTCATTTTCAGACCCACCCTTCTGCTTTGCCTCTCCAGGTCAGTGAGCATGCATTGCAATTGGTCTCCTGAGTTACTAAGCAAGGCAATATCATCAGCGAATCGCAAGTTGCTAAGGTATTCTCCATCAACTTTTATCCCCAATTCTTCCCACTCCAGGTCTCTGAATACCTCCTGTAAACATGCTGTGAATAGCATTGGAGAGATCGTATCTCCCTGTCTGACGCCTTTCTTTATTGGCATTTTGTTGCTTTCTTTGTGGAGGACTACGGTGGCTGTGGAGACGCTATAGATATCTTCCAGTATTTTTACATATGGCTCATCTACACCCTGATTCCGTAATGCCTCCATGATTGCTGAGGTTTCGACTGAATCAAACGCTTTCTCGTAATCAATGAAAGCTATATATAAGGGTTGGTTATATTCTGCACATTTCTCTATCACTTGACTGATAGTGTGAATATGGTCTATTGTTGAATAGCCTTTACGGAATCCTGCCTGGTCCTTTGGTTGACAGAAGTCTAAGGTGTTCCTGATTCTATTTGCCATTACCTTAGTAAATACTTTGTAGGCAACGGACAGTAAGCTGATCGGTCTATAATTTTTCAAGTCTTTGGCGTCCCCTTTCTTATGGATTAGGATTATGTTAGCGTTCTTCCAAGATTCCGGTACGCTCGAGGTTATGAGGCATTGCGTATACAGGGTGGCCAGTTTCTTTAGAACAATCTGACCACCATCCTTCAACAAATCTGCTGTTACCTGATCCTCCCCAGCTGCCTTACCCCTTTGCATAGCTCCTAAGGCTTTCTTTACTTCTTCTGGCGTTACCTGTGGGATTTCGAATTCCTCTAGGCTATTCTCTCTTCCAGTATCGTCGTGGGTGCCACTGGTACTGTATAAATCTCTATAGAACTCCTCAGCCACTTGAACTATCTCATCCATATTAGTAACGATATTGCCGGCTTTGTCTCTTAACGTACACATCTGATTCTTGCCTATTCCTAGTTTCTTCTTCACTGTTTTTAGGGCTTCCTCCGTTCCTGAGAGCCTGTTCAATTCTATCCATATTATAGTTCCTGATGTCCGCAGTCTTACGCTTGTTGATTAGCTTAGAAAGTTCTGCCGGTTCTATTCTAGCTGTAGGGTTAGAGGCTTTCATACATTGGCGTTTCTTGATCAGATCTTTCGTATCCTGCGATAGCTTACTTGTTTCCTGTCTAACGGCGTTACCACCGACTTCTATTGCGCACTCCTTAATGATGCCCATGAGATTGTCGTTCATTGCTTCAACACTAAGGTCCTCTTACTGAGTTAAAGCCGAATACCTGTTCTGTAGCTTGATCCGGAATTCCTCGAGTTTCCCTTACGGCTAACTCATTGATTGGCTTCTTGTGTACCAGTTTCTTCCGTTCCCTCCTCAAGTCTAGGCTAATTCGAGTTCTTACCATCCTATGGTCACTGCAGCGTACCTTGCCGAGCACGTCTACATCTTGTATGATGCCAGGGTTCGCGCAGAGTATGAAGTCGATTTCATTTCTAGTCTCACCATTCGGGCTCCTCCACGTCCACATTCGGCTAACCCGCTTGCGGAAAAGGGTATTCATTATCCGCATATTATTCTGTTCTGCAAACTCTACTAATAACTCTCCTCTGCTATTCCTAGAGCCTATGCCATATTCCCCCACTGACTTGTCTTCAGCCTGCTTCTTGCCTACCCTGGCATTGAAGTCGCCCATCAGTATAGTGTTTTTTTGTTTTGACTTTACCCATCGCCGATTCCACGTCTTCATAAAAGCTTTCGACTTCCTGGTCATCATGACTGCATGTAGGGGCATACACTTGCACCACCTTCAATTTGTACCTCTTATTAAGTTTCACAACAAGACCTGCCACCCTCTCGTTAATGCTATAGAATTCCTGTATGTTACCAGCTATTTCCTTATTAATCAGGAATCTGACTCCTAGTTCTCGTCTCTCCGCTAAGCCCCGGTAGCACAGTACATGCCCGCTTTTTAGCACTGTATATGGTTCTTTTGTCCTCCTAACCTCACTGAGCCCTATTATATCCCATTTACTACCCTCTAATTCCTCCAATAACACTGCTAGACTCGCCTCACTAGATAACGTTCTAACGTTAAACGTTGCCAGGTTCAGATTCCAATGGCGGCCTGTCACCGACGTACTAATTGCGAAATAATTTTTTTCCGACTGATAAATACCTTGGAGAATTACATGGAGAACATGAAATAAATGGAGTATACCATGTGACTGCGCTCCCATCCAGATCATCAAGCAGCGCCCGCAAACAGGCTCCCTCGTAGTTATGCAGAAAGAAATAAAGAAAATAAAAAGAAAATTGTGATCGAGCTAGTGCCTTATCTGCCGTGCCCCGGCCGAAGTAACACGACGCGTTTGGTTTTAGTTGGAAACAAGCACTGATAGGTGTTGTGTTAGCGTAGATAAAGTGCACGGATGCTTTTTTTTTGCACGAACTCTTTCACCACAGAAGCGAATTGACGTCAGTGCAAAGATCTAAGGGTGCGTTTTCTTTCGTCCCAGGCACCATGCCTTCCTTTATTGAGCACATGATCGTTGCTTTGGGATCTTCAAATAGCAATAGGAAGGCCGCAAACATATATATATATATATATATATATATATATATATATATATATATATATATATATATATATATATATATATATATATATATATATATATATATATATCAGTTATGGAAGTGAGGCGGTAGACCAAGCGCATCGACTATCATCAGAAATTATGAAAACATGAGACAAACCGGCAGCTTCGAGAAACAGCGGCGGAGGACTCTATCGTTGAGTCCTAGCCTACGCACAGATGTTCTGGCATTTATTGCCTCAAATCCTCATGCTAGCGTGTGGGATGCGCCACCCAAGTAACAACTTCCAACTCACCAGTTTGCAAGATTCTAAATGACGACCTTTCACCCGTTCCAGCTTAACCAGCACCAATGCTTAGAACATATTGACCTGTAGGATCGTCTCGATTTCTGTAATTGGGTCCAAACAAGAGCCGATAAGTCACTGGACTTTTTGAGAAACATCATGTACAGAGATGAAGCCAATTTTCGCAGAAATACCTAGGCGTATTTGCATAATGCACACTATTGGAGGGACTCCAATCTACACTGGATAAAACAGAGTCGGCACTAGTACCAGTGGTCGATCAATGTACAGTCCGAAATTTACGACGGTGCTATAATCGGTCCCATTTTTTTCTATCACACACTGAACTGGACAGGGTTACGTGAATGAAATCCCTGGAGGAGTGGTTGATGAGTTTCTCAGCGAAGTCCCCCTGTCACATCTTCGACTTCAGTGGTATCAGCAAAATGGGGCACTTGCACACAGCAGCAGCCACGCAGGAACCTGGCTGGGTGCGACTGTTCGTGTGCAATAGATGAGAAGGCATGGGCTTATAAGTTAGCCGGCTATGTCACCTGACCTCTCTCCACTCCATTTCTTTCTTTGGGCTTATGTGAAAGATCGGGCTTACATAATCGTGACGGACATCAGATTAGTTCAAGGCAAGGATAACGGATGTCTGCCGTAGAATTCAGGTGTCGGTCATCACGAAAGCCACTGAAGATGTGTGTGTGTGTGTGTGTGTGTGTTTGTTTGTGCGTGTGTGTGTGTGTGTGGGTGTGTGTGTGTGTGTGTGTGTGTGTGTGTGTGTGTGTGTGTGTGTGTGTGTGTGGGTGTGTGTGTGTGTGTGTGTGTGTGTGTGTGTGTGTGTGTGTGTGTGTGTGTGTGTGTGTGTGTGTGTGTGTGTGTGTGTGTGTTGAATACGGGTTTGATACGGTTTGATACGGAATAAGGTTTGAATACGGGCTAGTTGTTATTCCATGGTTCAATCGTCACTTACAGCGCATACATAGACGGAGGTCAAAAAAAGACGACGTAGACAAGCGCTTTACAAGTTTGACCATTGCATAGGCCCTTCGGCCTATGCAATGCTCCCGTTACATTTGAAAGAATGATCCATACTGTTCTTCGCTGCTCCAAGTGGCAAACTTGTCTATGTTACCTCGGCGACATCGTCGTGTTTTCCTCGACTTTCACTGACCATCTGCAACGCTTAGATGAAGTGCTCACATGCCTTTCTAATGCCGGACTTCATCTAAACACGAGGAAGCGCCGTTTCGCTAGCACAACGATTGAAGTCCTGGGTCATCTCGTTAGCAAATACAGCATCTTAGTGGTGATCCGGACAAAATTTCAGCAGTACTCAACTTTCCACGCCCACTTCGTGCAAAAGAACTGCGCAGCTTCCTTGGAATCGCCTTCATACTTTCGACGTTTCATCTGGAACTTCGCCATATATGATTAAAATCATAATCATCCTGATTTAGCCGGGGTCAGCAAAGATGCAATTTTTTTGGCAGCATCTGTATCCAATGGCTTATGGCCTTGAAATAGTTGTGGACAATGTTTGAAAAACGGTTTAGTTATTAGAGTAGGCTTATTAACAATGATTTCACCATACCCTATATCTAGTATTTCTTTACACAGTCCGTGTCGGCACTCATCACCTAGAAACCTACTGCAAGGCTGTTCTTCCAGGAAAGGCTGCAGACAGTAGGGTGTCAATAATTTGGCATATCAATATCCTAGCGCAGCTTTAGTTTCGCAGACGCGTCATGCACAGACAATATAGATACGCAATATCACACCGCAACTGAAACTTACAACTGTATCAGACAGAAAAAGTTGTCCGCGATCAATAGTATGCTTCTAAGTGCCACAACACTGATCTTATTTATTTATTTATTTATTTATTTTTTATTTATTTATTTAGGGTACCCTTAAAGACCCCACAGGGGCATTAGATAAGGGGGGGGGACATTATTGCACACTGACAAATAACACAAAAACAAAAAGCGCAAGCTTATAAAGAATATACAGCGGCACAAAATGCATCAGAATTTTTTATAGAGGCAACGTCTTTCGGCAGTTCATTCTCAAGTTTAATAGCTATAAGCAAAGGAGAAAATTTGAACAAGTTAGTCATGCAGTGGGGTACGTATACTTTGAATGGATGACCAGTGCGTTGGGAGATATGTGAAGCACGGCGAATATGTTCCAGTCGGAAAGTACAATGCTATGCTAGAGTTTGTTGAAGTAATGAAGTAAAGAAATGTGTCTTCGTTGCTGAAGTATTTGACGATCCAAGGTGTTTCTAATGTGTGTAATACTGTCGTGTGTGTAGCCGCTAAATCTAAATCTAAATCTAAATACATGGGTGTTTTCGCATTTCCCCCAAAACGAAAATAATGCGGCAATCGTGGCCGGGTTCGGGATTCGATCCCGCGACCTCGTGCTTCGCAGCCTAACGGCATAGCAACTAAGTAATCATGGCAGGTAGAGTTTTGAAGAGTGAAATGCTCGAATTCTATACACTTTGCCTACGTCTGCTGCACACCTCATTGCTTCCGTCGATCAAAAGACTCTTCAAGAACAGCAGACGCTCCGGAGGTATCAAGCACGACACCATTTTGAAAAGACCGCATGACGACGATTTTGTTTGCTTCTGTGATTGGCTGGCGGAGTAACACAACCCCGCGTGGGCCGTCGTTCTGGACCGCAGTTGTTTTTAATTAGTATGCTACCATAGAAATCTTTATTTGACACTTTCGCTTTTTTTTAATTTTTCTAGGCAGTGTTCTTCCTGCGCGAGTCCATTTGATGTGGTTCCTTGTTTGCCTAGTAAAGGACAAGTGTGTCTCACAGGCATACCTGTGAGACACAGCTTATTTCATTTCTCTTTTGCAGGTTTACGCGTCGTTATGACTAATGGCGGGCGTTATTAACATTTGTACTAGTAAAGTACAAACGTATTTGGATAGCATGTCTGTAAGGGTGCGGTTCAAACGCTCAGTGAGGCCGTTCGTTTGAAGGTGGTAGGAGGTAGTAAATTTATGCTGAATGGAGCAGGCCCGCATGATGTCGTCAATGACTTTCACCAAAAACGTACTGCCACGGTCTGTTAGCAATTGACGCGGAGCACCATGCATCAAAATGATATCATGTAGAAGCAAGTCCTCAACGTCAGTTGCGCAACTGGTCGGAAGAGCGCGGGTTACGGCGCAGCGCGTCGCGTAGTCCGCCGCAACTGCAACCCACTTGTTTCCTGTTGTAGATTCCGGATATGGGCCGAGAAGATCCAAGCCGACACGATGGAAGGGCTCGCCGGGGATGTCGAGCTGCTGGAGGTAACCAGCGGGGGGCTGGGAAGGCTTCTTGCGTCGTTGGCAAAGTTCACAAGGGGCGACGTAACGTCGTACGGGACGGGCAAGGCCCGACCAGAAAAAAACGGCGACGTACACGCCGAAGGGTCCTGCCGTTGATGCGTCGTGGAGCTCTTCTAGAACGGTTGAGCGGATGTGTTCAGGTATGACAAGTAGGAACTCAGAGCCGTGCAGATAAAGGTTACGACGGTACAGAGTACCGTCGCGGAGGACGAAGAGGCGTAGAGTGGCGTCGGCCGGAGAATGTTCAAAACGGTCGATGAGTCTTCTGATGTTGGCGTCACGACGCTGCTCGTCGGCGAAATGAAGCAGCTGCGACACAGAGAATACACAAGCAGCACTGGTAATATTGGAGGAGTCAGGGTCGTCAACAGGGTAACGCGACAGGCTGTCAGCGTCTTGGTGCAGGCGGCCAGACTTGTAGACCACCGAATACGAAAATTCTTGCAGTCTCAAAGCCCATTGACCAAGCCGGCCTGTAGGATCTTTTAGGGATGAGAGCCAGCAGAGAGCATGATGGTCAGTGACTACGGAAAAAGGGCGACCGTAGAGGTAAGGACGGAACTTCGCAACCGCCCTGACTACAGCGAGGCATTCTCGTTCCGTAATGGAATAGTTGCGCTCCGATGGTGTGAGGAGGCGGCTTGCATAAGCAATAACGCGATCCTGGCCACGCTGACGCTGGGCTAAGACGGCAGCTGCGCCATGACCGCTGGCATCTGTACGCAATTCTGTAGGGTCATCAGGGTCGAAGTGGGCGAGAATGGGTGGTGAGGAGAGAAGAGTGACGAGACGAGAGAAGGCAGCGGCTTCTGCAGTACCCCACGAGAATTGGACGCCTTTCTTCAAAAGATTAGTGAGGGGTCTAGCAATTGCCGCAAAATCTTGAACAAAACGACGAAAGTACGAGCATAGCCCGACAAAACTTCGAACGTCTGCAGCTGCCTTCGGAACCGGAAAGTCTCGGACAGCGCAAGTTTTGTCGGGATCAGGCTGTACTCCGGAAGCATCAACGAGGTGGCCCAGAACAGTAATTTGGCGGTGGCCGAAACGACATTTCGACGAGTTAAGTTGCAGCTTCGCTTTTAGAAATACATCAAGTATAGCTGTTAGACGCTCAAGGTGAGTGTCGAACGTGGGCTAGAAGACGATGACGTCGTCGAGGTAGCAGAGACATGTGGATCATTTGAAACCACGGAGCAAGGAGTCCATCATACGCTCAAAGGTGGCAGGGGCGTTGCATAATCTAAACGGCATTACTTTAAATTGGTATAGGTCATCAGGTGTGATGAACGCGGTTTTTTCTCTCTCCATATCGTCAACAGCAATCTCCCAGTATCCAGAACGAAGATCGATAGAAGAGAAATAGCTGGAACCGTGGAGGCAGTCGTCTATACGTGGGAGCGGGTAGACGTCCTTCCTAGTAATGTTGTTCAGATGGCGGCAGTCGGCACAGAAGCGCCACGTGCCATCCTTCTTAACCAAAACTACAGGTGACGCCCAGGGACTCGAAGAAAGCTCAATGATGTTTCTGTCTAGCATTTTGTTGACTTCGCTTTGAATTACTTGGCGTTCCGACGCAGAAACTCGATACGGTCGTCGGTGAATAGGAGTAGCACCGCCAGTAAGAATCCGATGCTGGACCGCGAGCGTCTGGCCTAAAGGGTGATCGTCGACGTCGAAAATACCTCTGTAGGACGATAATACTTGGTAAAGGTCTTCAGCCTGCGCAGAAGACTGGTCCGTCGCAACCATTTTCTGTATCTTGGGATCGGCGGCCGAGGCTGGCACGATGGGCCTGCTAAGCTCGCAAGAAGCATCGGTTGATAACGCTGCCACGTGATGGTCGCCGAGACAATCAACGTTGGCAAGGCAAATAAATACCTTGCGGTAGAATTTGCTTTGCCAATCCAAAGTTAAAGATAGGTATGCGAGTGCGGTTCGCAGTAATAGTAAGTATACTGGGAGGCACGGTAACGTCATACTGTAGTGGAATATCGGGCAGAGGAGTGACGAGGTACTCGCCATCAGGGACTGGTGGGGAAGACAAGAGTTCAATATAGGCTATTGATTTTGGCGGCAGGCGAATAAAGCCGTTGGGGCGTAGGCGGCACTGGGGTGCGTGCGTCAGAAGGTTCTGCGAGAATCGGCAACTCAAGGCGAACGGTACTGGCAGAGAAGTCAATAAGGGCAGAATGCGCGGAGAGAAAGTCGAGGCCGAGAATTAGGTCGTGGGGGCAATGAGCAATCACGGTGAAGAGGACAGAGGTGTGGCGGTCGGCAATGCTCATTCGTGCCGTACACGTGCCGATAACAGGCACAGTACCGCCATCCGCAACGCAGACGACGCGTGCCGATGCTGGGGAAGAAAGATGTGCGCCTGTATCGATGAGTGCACTGACAGGATAGCCGTCAACGTCAACGTCAAGAAGGTTTTGGTTCGTTCGTAACGTGACCAGAGGACTTGAGGGCAGGGTCGACAGCGCAGCTTCACCTCCAGAAGCTGCAGTGCCTAGTTTTCCGGCTGGGTCCAAGAGGCGATAGGCGGCGAAGAGAAGCGGCGGGGTTGGGGCGAACGAGATTGATGGCGTCGAGGTGAGGGCGAGCGGCTGTAGCGAAGGTTCGGAGCAGGGGCATCAGCAACAGTGGGTCCATGACGGGTGGCATAGGGAACAGAAGGTCCAAAAGTGCAGGAATAAGTGGCGGCGTATGTCCGAGGAGGTGGTGCCCATCGGTTGCGGCAGTGACGAGCGACGTGGCCGATGCGACAGCAGTGGAAGCAGATCGGCCTGTCACCAGAGGTACGCCATTCGGACGGGTTGCGGCGAGATATGGCAGAAAAGGAGTGTCGGGGACGAGGAGGGCCGGTAGAGAAATGGGGAACGTTGGGTTGCGACGTTGTACACGTGGAGTTCAGACCCATATTCTCAAATTCCTGTCTGACTATGGCCTGAATCATCGCAATCGTAGTTGCTGGCGGATCGGGAGGCGTCGCGGTGAAAGCTGGCGGACAGGCGGCCTCGAGCTCGCGGCGAACAATACGGTTGGCGTCGTCACAGGTGGTAGTCTGACGTGGTCGACCCTCACATGTCGACGTAGCAGCAGTTTTGGGTAGCCGCGTGATGTGGTGTGTGATAAGGCGGCTCTTAGCCTGTTCAAGGCGACGGCATTCTTTAATGATGGCGTCGATTGTCGAGACGTTGCCGAAAACGAGCAAATTGAAAGCGTCGTCGGCGATGCCTTTTAGGACATGTGACACTTTATCAGCTTCAGACATAGCGTCGTCAGCTTAACGGCATAGAGCCAAGACGTCGAGGATGTATGAAACATACGGCTCTGTAGATGTCTGAACACGAGAAGCAAGAGCCTTTCTCGCGGCAACCTTGCGGCCAATGGGGTCGCCGAACAGTTCCCTGAGTTTTTCTTTGAAATTGTCCCAACTGATTATCTCGTCGTCATGCGTCTGGTGGCACACGCGTGAGGTGCCGCCGAGATAAAAGATTACATTGGCGAGCATGATCGTTGGGTCCCACCTGTTATTAGAGCTGGCATGTTCATATAGCTTGATCCATTCATCAACGTCCTGTCCCTCCAGGCCAGAAAACACACCAGGGTCGCGATGTTGGGCAACTGTGACGAGGGGAGCAGTCGGACAAGCCGAAGCCGTTGCAGAGGTGGTCTTGTCACCGGGAGGCATGGTGACAAGCTCGATGTACCGACCCTTCCGGAGTTCCGTGGCGAGGACGGGGATCCCTCACCTCCACCAGAATGTTACGTGTAGAAAGCTACAGACGGAAGAGGCTAATTACAAGCTATTTACACTCGACTGG
Organism: Dermacentor variabilis; assembly: GCF_050947875.1. Lineage (NCBI taxonomy): Eukaryota > Metazoa > Arthropoda > Arachnida > Ixodida > Ixodidae > Dermacentor > Dermacentor variabilis. The sequence continues at coordinate 2,086,070 of NC_134572.1, read as the reverse complement.
AGCCAAAGCGCAACGCCGACATTTTTTCGCGCCTAGGGCACAGACCCACTTCGTCGCTGTTCTCGCGGCGGCTCGTCTCTCGGGTATCTACCGATAATATCGTAATGTGTGTGTATATATATATATATATATATATATATATATATATATATATATATATATATATATATATATATATATATATATATATATATATATATAATGTGTGTGTGTGTCCTTTTAATCAATGTTTCAGACGTTTGATTAAGCCTTGCGCTACTGTCACACGGATCCTACGCATTGACCGCATACTCGCATGGCAACGTAATGAACAACGCGCTTTCACGGAATGCGCTGCTGAAATCGAAACCGAAACCCCTGGCGAAACGGCCGGACTACTTGGCGCAGTATCCCGCGTGCATAGGCTCCGCCCACGTAGGCTTGGCCGTGCTGCCACTGGAAGTGTGGGCCGTGTCGCTTAAGCCTGTTTCACATGCAAGCGAAAATGCTCGCGAATCCTGCCGCCGCGCCGCAGAAATCTGTTTCGAGTGGCGGCGGCGGCACTAGCGGCGGGAGCGGCGAGGTTCGGGCAAGTTGGAATTTCATCGCAGCGGCAGAGCGGCAGCAGCGCTTCCGAACGGCCCGCCTCGACACGTGACCAGTGGAGGACTAGTGGGGAAAGCCTGCGCATAGGACGATGTTTATTTACTTGCTGCACGTCGTACGGGCAACATGCCAAGAGAGCTTTTCAACGAATTGCTAATTGCTAAGCGCAGGATATGTATTTATAAAATAAAAATTTGAGAGGCAGGGACAAAGCGATGCTTATGTTGGTAGTCGCAAACTACCGAAACTGGCTGAAAGTCCCGTGTTTTTTGCCAGCAACATTGCTATTCGCAGCGGCGGAAAACGCGCGGCGGCAATACATGTGAAACGAAACCTCGCGAAAAGCTCCGCAGCGCCGCGCCGCTGTTCGCTCCATTCGCTCAATCGCTTGCATGTGAAACAGGCTTTACGGCCGGTGGCGGCGTGTGCGGTCGTTTCTATGCGGCGGCGGCGGCGGCGCGGCGTGGCGTCGGGTATTCATCAGCGGCGCCGCACGGCAATTTCTGGTTAGCGGCGGCGCAGAAACCGAAGCCACAAATTTAAAAGGCTGTTTCGCTAAACTATTCTTTGCTAAACTGGTTGAAATTCTTGCCTTTTCATACTAAGGGCTGAGAGGACCGAATACAGAGGTGTTGAAAGTGAGAGAAATACAAAACATATTGCAAGTCTCTTGCTTTTCAGCTGACATATTAAACAAAAACGGGCAGCTATCTAGGAGCGTGTATATTGAGTGTGTTTGTATATTCCTTCCTGCACGAATATGCAGAGCCTTGCTGTTTTTTGCGCCGTAGTCAGAACTGTTTTCTTTTTTTGCCATGCCTCGGTTTCTATGAGATTTTTCCATCCAGCAAAGACTCACTGAATTCGTACTTAATTGCTAATTGCTTAATTGCTTAGCCAGCACCGACGCACTTGGCACTCTCTAAATATGTTAACCTGGCTTCCACTTGTTCTGAATCAGATTGTGTTTGTACAATACGCTTTACGTAAAAAAAAAGAAAACGGAATTCTCTCATGACCAACTTTTGCTGGGTTCATCCTTTATGCTGTCCACCAATCAGCAGACGTTATAACGTACATTCCCGACTTGACAATAAGTGAGATCACTTCTTCTGAATATTAGTCACCGTTTGCGTATGTAACTTTTCTTATAACGTCCTTTTTTTTTTGTAGAAAAAAAGAATCAAAATACTTTTTTTCTGCGGCCGGTGAATATTTTTTTCAGCTGAGATATATTTTAATCGGTAGAGAACAAATTTGCTCAATTTGTTAACCCGTCACAACCTGATTGAATAACCGAAGTGTGGTTTAGTAGACGCGCGGTCATTGCTCGGATGCACAATTATTTCCGACAAAAGAAAAAAGAGTCATTCTTTTTTAACCTGCACGTCGAAACTGTTTTATAGTTCAGTGCAGCTGTCAGTTGCATTCAAATTTTTATGCTAATGCTACAAAAAAGCCGCACCATGCAGTAGAAATATAAAAATATTGTTTTTACATGTAGAAGTGTAGAAAAGCTCCTTCGGATGCAACGGCCGGAATTATGCGAAAACTTCCGACCGGCATCTTAAACACATCTGGGCCAGAAATCTCTACTTCGCTGCAAGTTGCACGTCTCGCGTTGATGCCGCCCGCGACTCTCACGCGGCGATTCCGGCGTTCCGAGGCCGCTGTTTATTCTCGTTGCATCATATTGCGCTTATAAAGGAGAAGTTTGGGAATCGGACGTTGCGCTGACTGACACGCATGCGCAGACGTGTAGAGAGCAGGATTACATCTGTTTGTACTACGTTGCTTCATTGCTCCCCTGCTAAACATGATTCTATTCATGAGGCAGGCAAAAAAAAATATAAATCAAGACAACACAAAATCTCGCACGAAGCTGGATTGACTTTAAAACAAGAATTCTTTATTCCTACTTAAATGGCGCGCCGACCTCGCCGAGAAGAAACATCGACGGTGCAGCTGCCACAGAAAGCTGTCGCCAGGTGTAGAGAATTTTATTTTCCAGCTCGCTACAACGACACGGCACAGAGCGGTACGTGACACGTCAGGACCCCTGCCTCGCTCGGAACGGCTTTGTGCCCCGACCTGGCAGCTCCGTGCCGGCCGCGCAGCACGAGGTTTTCAGACTCAATCCCCGCCTAGGCGGCCGCATTTCTATGTCGGCAAAAGATGTGGAAGCGCTCGCGTACTTAAATTTAGCCACACGTTAAAGAAACGCAGGTGGTCGAAATTAGTCCCTCACGACGGCGTGCTTTATAATTGTACGGTGGTTTTGGCACCTAAAACCCCAGTGTTTATGTGTCCATTTGTTCTGTCTCTTGTTCTTTTTTAGCTTTCTTTTTGTCAAAGTGCTGCGCGATGGCGTTTTCATGTGCCTTAAGTGCCTCTGCTCCTCCATTTCACATGAAGTCGTGGGATTCAAGGCGCAGCCGTCCGCAGAGAGCCGTAATACATACCCCAAAGGATGTTTGACATCGCTTTTGTAGGTTGTGGTCTCCTCGCTCTCTGATATCGCGCGCGCCGGACGACCACCGCGGGTTCGAGCACTCCCAGCCGTCATGCGTGCAGGGCGCCATGCTCCTCCGGCCCGCTCCGTGTGCCGACGCGCAGCTGCGCGCGTATGCGCCCCGTCGGCCCCAGCTTAGGAGCAGGCGAGACCGCGCGTGCAGGAAGGGAGACCCTAGGCAAAGCTCTCTAGAAGCCACAAAGAACGTTTATTAAGTTGGAACTCAATACATACACGCGTTTTAACGTCACGTCCGAATCTGAAGCTAATTAAGACACAAAACATGACCAAATGGTCGCCGGTGGCCGCTAACGGCGCACCGCGACAGAGAGAACAAAGAATCCAGCAGTAAGAAGCTGCCTATCCTTCGGTTAGCGCCTGCCGTCGTGCGCCCCACAGCAGAGAAAATGAAAATAGAAAGAAACGACAGACGAACAGACGGGGGCACGATCGGAAGAGGCTGCCTCAGGACATCGAGACGGCGGAAGAGTTCGCGCGCCCGCCGAGCCGATGGAACCATCGGCCGGCGGCGGACAAAGGGGGCCGCCGCCGGGAGAGAGGATCACGTACGCAGCTTCACACGCCCTGATGTGGTCTGCCCGGTCACGGTCTTGAGCGCGTGTACTCGGAGTGCACGCAAGCAGGGCCCCAATCCCGCCAAAATGTCGGCCAATGGGCGAAGCCCGTTGATACTCCCGTGGACGGGATGATAGCAGAGCGAAAGTGTTTGATGACCCGTCCAGGCAAGGAGGAGCGGACACGGAGCCCCCGGCAACGCAATGCAGCGGCTTCACACAACCACCGCGAAAGCCCGATACCCCCGCAAGGTTTGTTCTTCAGTACGGTTCGTTTATTTCAGCTTTAAAATAGCGCGTATTTTAAGTATTGCACTTTTCTCTAGTAGTATGTAGTTCCTAGATTTTGTTATAAGAAATCCAACGCATCCACCTCTCACCAGTGTGTGTGGAGCTCCTCTGCCGAACTGCCGTGCGACCGAGTTGATTTCACAACGCAATACGTCTTCCTGTCCCGCGAGCCACCCACGACGTTCAGCCTTCCTTGATACATTCAACGCTTAATAACCTATATTTCGTTAATTAAAGCGTCTGTGCAGATTCGCGCGACGATTAAAGCCACGCTCGCGAAGCTTCAGTCGTTTCACTTTCGGCTGTGGCAGAGTTTGGTCGCCTCGACGGAGCGTCAGCAGTTATTGTTAGTTTTTTTCTTATTTTACTTCTCACGAACAAGGCACATTTCATTATTGTTCGTAGATGCTCGCAACAAATTAATGAGTTTTTTAATGAGTACGCACGTTAATTAATACATTTTCATTAAACGTCAATTAACGCTTTCCTGCCTGCACGCTCAGCCGCTCTCGTCGTAATAGCTCTTCCGGCCAACCCTGCAAAAGCCGAAGAGCGCTTCATTAAATCTGTGGCAACGTCTATCACATGCGCTCGTGCACCTGCTCTCTGCTGTTGCTCGAGGCAACACATAAAGTGCTTCTAAGGTGTAATATTTGCCACGGGTTGTCGAAACATTTTCGTTGCGATGTAATAGCTCATAGTGGCATTTTGAAGAAGTGCCTGCCATCGCTGTTTCAAACATTAATGGAATAAGTTTTTACTGAAATATGAATTAGATTTTCTTTCCTGCAAGCCTATGTGCATACCCATTATATATCTCTGTCTTGTGTTCCGCGCTCTCCCTTCTGGTTCGACTCTATCGCAGTCATGACAACTTATGCTTCTTGTATGCCATGTTTATGGGTATGATAGTTACGCAGTTACATAAGGAAGAAGAATAAAGCCTTTATTTTAAGGAAGCGGATGGCTCTAGGTCGCTGTTGGGGATTAGGAGGGAAAGGAATGTGGGTTCCCGAACTGTTGGAAGCGCATCTTCATCTCAGTCTTGGATCTTCCGCTTTATGCAGACTCAGGTGCATGTTCAGTTCCGCCTCTCTCACATGGGCTGGTCGACCCCTTCTACACTACTCGAAACAGGCCACTTTGTCTGCCATATGTCGCAATGGCTTTCTGTGTTTCAGGGTTAGTTTGTATTCCAATTCCTAGTGTTCTAATGTCTCCGTGTAGTAAATGTTGAATGTAAGATCTCCCTTGTGAAAAAGCTGCACAGCTCCAAATGAAGTGTTGCACTTCTGCTCTGCATGGTTCCTGGCAATGTGTGCATTGGGTATAAGTGTTCGCAATCGTAGCTTGTCTGGGTTGGTGTCATTTCTCAAGTATGTGTTGTGTGTATGCAGCGTTGGCCATAACCTTATTTAAAGAAAACCTCTTCCGTGCGAGTAAGCCCGCCCTTGTCGTCAAACACATGTACTGGTGTAGCTTCTAATAGTCTCCGTTTACTGTCTGCTTTTATTTTAGTACGAATGTAATGCATCAGTGCTCTGCTAGGAGAGCCTTCGGCCAATATCTTTAGGTATGGATTTTCGTCCGCAGGGTTTGGCGAGGAAATGGAGTGTGGGGGGCTGTACGTGTAATCAAGCACACCCGCTTGCGCGGCATCTGCGTGAGCGGCTGCGTTTCCCCCATCCGTGCCGGTGTGCCCCAGTGTCCATAGGATTTCAACATTTGTCCCATTGTCCTGTATTCTCTTTAGCCTTTTTCTGGTGTCGTTGGCCACAGCATCATCTGTCGTAGGCGCCGTTAATTCGGTCACCGCTTCGTACGAGTCAGTAAGGATCCGATAATTATTTCGCACACTCTGCTCTACAATGTCTCCCATGTCAATGGGAATGGTGTTGACCGCTCCCCATATAGCTAAGAGCTCAGCGTGCAAGGTTGCACCCCCGGGAAGCTGACATATGTGATAGCCATTGTGTTGGGGTGCAGATGTGCTAACCCAGGCCATGCTTGCTATGTCGTTTGTGATTGTAGCGTCCGTGTAGATGTCAATGGTGTGCTGCGGCGTTCTTAATTCCAATCTCTTTTCAAATATTTTTTTAATTCCGCGTTTCGTCTGGCGATAGGTCGTTGTTGCCTCCGTATGCACAGTGGCGTTTCCCATGGTGGCGTTATGATCGCTTCCGCGGGCTCTGGCTTCACATGGCCTTGTTTATCCCATGCCATGATCTGTTTTCCTTGGGTCGTGTTTTCCAACCGGGATCGCATTCGAATTCGTGCTTCACTGATTATGTCCCGTATGCGTGGAATCGTTACGAGCTTGAGCACATCCTCGTTCCTCGTGTGCTTCGGTAGCCCAGTGATCGTACGGAGGGTGGCCCTGTGTAACTTTTCGATGTCGCCGAGGTCTCGTTCAGAGAATTCGTACTCGGGTGCCCCGTAAAGAATCCTTCCAACCGCGACCGCTTTTGCAAGCGTTTGGCACGCTTTCTGACGCGCTCCGCCATACTTGCTCGATATTCGTCTAACCATGTGCAACAGCGGTCTCCATTTTTGCTTTAGTGTGCGAATCCATAGCTGGGGGCTGTTGCAGCTAGCAATCTGTGCTCCAGTGATCCTAATTTGTCCATTGGCCGATGTAATATAGCTTTGGCCGACGTGTAAAGTGATCTGCTTGTTTACATTGGTCGCTTTCTTTCCGTCTGCGCTTATCAATTCCGTCTTCTCTGGCGAGAGTTGCAGTCCGAGGTTATCTAAAGTGTTGCTAAGACTCAGGATCGCTGCTTGCAGTTCAGTTTGCATGCTCTGTATATCGGAATAATCCGCCGCTTCCGTACATATTGTTATATCGTCGGCGTAAATAGTAAAGCGGGCCGAAGTGTCTTGCTCAAGAATTTCTGCCACACGTGCCATGGCCAGATTGAATAGCATAGGTCCGAGGATGGAGCCTTGGGGAACTCCTCTACTCAAGTAATAGGTCTTCGGACTCCATCACGGTGCCTTGCCATGGAGTTGGATTGGTCTGCTTTGGAGGAAGCTACGTATCCAATTGTAGGTTCTTTGGCTAGGGTACCTGGTTGCCAGTTCGTGTAAGATGGCCTCTTGTTTCACGTTATCGAATGCTTTACGCATATCGACTGCAAGAATATAGTCAGGCATCTGTTTGCGTCATTTACGGTTGATCACTCTGCGGAGCAACCAGAGGCAGTCATGTATGCCCACGTTCGGCCGAAAACCTGCCTGCGCAGGATGCAAACCCGGTTGTACATATTCGATGTAGTGCTGCATTCTTGTGTGTAGCAGTATTTCTATCAATTTGCAGACAGTTGACTTTAGAGCTATGGGGCGTAGGTTAGCTGGTTTCGTGTTGTCTTTGCCCGGCTTCGGTATAGGGTAGATGAGAGATAGTTTTAGTGAATCTGGCACTAGTCCGGATTCCCAGGATTCATTGACAATTGTTAAGAGCTGTTCTTGAGCTTCAGTGCTGAGGTTTCGAAGTTCTTGCCAAGTCACTCCATCGTCCCCGGGAGCTGATTTCGTTTTGCCATGTGCAAGGGCTGCTACGAGTTCACCCAGCGTAAAGGGCGTGTCTACCTCCTCTTTCGCGTTGTCTATCGTGGCAGAAGGCAGCGGTTCCGGAGGTTCTAGAGGCAGCGGTTCCGGAGATTTGCAAGGTGCATGTCCATGTGAGTTGTAGTGTCATCGCATGGGATAGTTTCTCTGGCCTCCGGCCGTGCCTCCGCTATCATAGCACTGAATTGTTCAAAGTGCGCAAAAGAGTCCCCGGTGGCCATTCTACATTTTCTTCCAGTCAAAAAACACTGTTTCTCTCCTCTCTCGGATCTTTTTGCGATTGAGCGTGATAATTATTGGTAAATGGTCACTTCCCCATGTCGTCGATTCTACGTTTCATTGTCTTATGAGCCCTGGAGTGGCTAGTGTCAGATCGGGCGTTGTATCCTGTTGTCGAGCGTGTAGCCCTATGCAGGTTGGGGTTTCTAGTGTGTTGCATATGCCCAGAGTTGACATTTCTATTGCATCGTGCAGTATGCGTCCTGTCGTGTCAGCTTTGGCGTAGCCCCATGTTTGATGCTTGGCGTTAAAATCTCCCCCCACTAGAATGGGAAGGCCTCCCGCTTGTGCCTGCACCTTACCGAGCCACTGGTAGGAGTCATTCCGGTGCTTGCCCGTTAGGGGTCTGTAGTACGTGGAGACTGGAACCATTGGCCGGTGGCCGCGTGGACATAGCTTTACTGCCCCAATTTCTCTAAAATCATTACACAAATCTGGTATTTGCAGTTGGGTTGCGGTGCAATCATGTCTTACTAAGAAGAGCAGCTTGGTCTTGCGCTTGTTGGTTTCCTTTGCCCTGGTGTAGTATCGTTGGCTGCTGAAAGGTTCGGTAACCTCGAATAGTGCATGGTCCCCTTGTCTCCTGTAGAAGCACGACAAGGGGTTTGATTTTTTTTATTTTCTCTCTTAGTGTGGATCCATTCTGCGTAAAACTTCGACAGTTCCATTGAATGCATATAGGCCGTGCTGTCATCTGTCATCTGCTGGCTTACGCCTTTTAGGTTCATCATGTTGCTTCTGAATCTTTCTCTGAATTTCCGTGAATATCGCCTGCATCTGAGTTTGTATTGCATTCGTTACTGTCTGAAATTCCTCCCGTAGGTTCTTTTCGAGGCGCTGGGTCTCAGTGTGTCTTTCCTGCCTTAGGATGCTCAGCATCTGCGCATACGCCGAGTCTTGGGCCGTTAGTGGTTTTGGCACTGACGGTGTCTGGTTCTGCTGGGTGTGTGCAGGTTCTGCGTGTTGCAGCTTTCTAGAGTTTGCCGTGGTTTTGTGACTAATTGAGCGCCCTACCCGACTGTTAGAACGCGTGCGTTTTTCTCGGTCTGCCGGCATCTCTGATTCACGTTGCCGTGGCGTTGGCGGTGGTTGCGTATCTCGTTGCTCCTGTGGCAGTCGTGCGAGTATTTGCTGCAGCATTGCTCTCAACTGTTGATTTTCTTTTCTTAGTTCTTTTATTTGTTGCTCATAGTGAGCGGATAGCGTGGGTTGTGTGGATGTTCCCGCCAGTACTTTTTCAGACCAGGTCGCTGTCCTCTTACCTTCTTCTATGTTCTGCACGACTTTCTTAATGTCTTTCAGTGCACGGCTAGACATGCTGAGTTTAGCGATATGTGGCCCTGTTTCTGGCATGCGACACAGAATAGCTCTTCGTCGCAATCGTTGTCTTCAGGCTGTTTTCTATCACACTGCTTACAAACTTCGTCTGAAGGGCAATACTTGTTAATGTGTCCCAAGCCGTGACAATTGTAGCAAGCTATAGCCTTCGGTCTGTACTCACGCACCCTTGTAATCTCATAATCGAACACGAGCCTGTTTGGGGGAGATTCCGTGTTAAATGTTACCAGCAGCATGTTTGTCTTCCCGAGCAGACGTGCCTCTAGGATAGTTGCCGTTTCGCATCTCAAGTGATTCTTGATATATTCAATGGTTTGGCCGGGACGCACCTTGATGACCCCCCGACTGTTCCCCACCTTCTGTGTTGGCGTTCTTGCAATTATCACTTCATACGTACGAACGCGACCGCTCATTTTCTCAGCCAATCGTGTCAGCGCCGCAAGCCTCTTCGCGTGTTCTTCATCCCTGACAGTAACCTTTATGCAGTTCGCTGCAGGGTCGTAGCGGAAAATTGACAATTCTGCAAGTTCCCAACTTCTTCAGTTCAGTTCAGTTCAGTTTTATTCCTTAAAGGCCCCCATTTCAGGGGTGTTACATAAGGGGTGGGATTACATTTGTAGTGAGGAAAACTGACAGCGATGGTGATTTAACATTGAAGGTGATCTGTTACGCGTTCTTGAAAAGCAGGTGTTGAAGCGATGGCGACGATGTCATGGGGTAGGCCGTTCCAGTCCGTGGCTGCTCGAAGAAATAACGAAGCTGAAAACGTAGTAGTACGTGATAGTGGGCGGGCAACTTGAAGGGGATGACTAGTGCGGTGAGATATGCGTGATGCGGCGGCGATATACGGTGCTTGATTGAGAGGAGAATAAAAGAATTTGTGATAAAGGGTGAGGCTAGCAATGCGACGACAAAAAGAGAGGGGTGACAGTCCGGATGTAGCTTTCAAGGATGAAACACTGACGTCATATGAGTATGAGGAATGAATGAATCGGGCAGCACGATTCTGCACAGCTTCCAATGCGGTGATTAGATATGCTTGATGTGGGCTCCAGATGGGGGATGCATATTCTAATTTGGGTCTTATAAGTGATTTATACGCGAGTAATTTAACACGTGGTGGGGCAAGACGAAGGTGACGTTTTAGAAAACCGAGTGTTTTGTTTGGTGCTGAAATGATGTTACCGATATGAACCTGCCATGATAGATTAGAAGAGAGGGTGACTCCTAGATATTTATATGATTGTACTTGCTCAATCTGTGTGTTAGACATTAAATAATGAAAGAGATATGGATTGTGACGACGAGTGAAGGACATGAGTTTACATTTACTAGGATTGAGGGACATTAGCCAGTTATTACACCAATTTAGTACGTTGTTAAGCTCTGCCTGAAGAGTGTATTGATCGTGACAGTTATTAATGGTGCGGTAAATAACACAATCATCTGCGAAAATTCGAATACTACAGGAAACATGCAGGGGCAAGTCGTTAATATATATTAAGAATAGGAGGGGACCAAGGACAGAACCTTGTGGGACGCCTGAAGTAACCAGGAGAGATGTAGACAGATGGCCGTTAAGATAGACTGACTGAGAACGGTTAGTTAGGAATTCTTCAATCCATTTGAGAATATTAGGGGGTAGGTTCAGCTTTGAGAGTTTTAGTAATAGCCGGCGGTGGGGAACCTTGTCAAAAGCTTTAGCGAAATCAAGAAAGATGGTGTCGGTCTGCATATTACGGTCTAGATTAGTGTGCAAGTCGTGAAGTAAAAGCGCTAGTTGGGTTTCGCAAGAGAGGCCCTTACGAAACTCATGTTTTGAAGGGTGAAAAAAAATGGTTTTGGTCCAAGAAGTTTACGATTTGTGAGTAGATGACATGTTCCATGATTTTACAAGGCACACTAGTCAATGAAATGGGGCGGTAATTCAAGGGCGAGTCTCTGTTACCTGATTTGTAGACTGGAACGACCTTCCCCGTTTTCCAGTCAAGAGGCGAAATTCCTGAGGAGAGTGACTGTGAGAAAATGAGACATAAATATGATGCACAAATTGATTCCACATTTTTCAATAGTTTTGAATTAATCAGGTCCATACCAGCTGATGATGAAAGTTTCATATTATGAATTATGGATGAAATGCCTTCTTCGACGAACGTGACTGCCGGCATGGGGGTTTCTAAGTTGAAGGGTGGTAATTGTGAAGATGCGTCGAGTTCGGTAGTGAACACAGATGTGAATGCATGGTTAAATATTTCTGCGCAGTCATGGTCAGTCATCGCTTCATTTGAATAATTCGTCAGTTTAATATCGGGAGGACGTGTTGGGTTTAAAACCTGCCAGAATTGCTTGGGGTTTCTTATAAGTAAGTTTGGTAAGTCATTGTGATAAAATGAGTACTTGGCGTTACGAACAGAAAGTAGGTATGATTTTTCGGCCTCGAAGTATTTTCCCCATGCGGCAGGCGTGTCGTTTAGTTTGGCGGTACGAAACAATCGTTTCTTTTTGTTTTCGAGTCGTTTTAAGTGTTGGGTAAACCATGGTTTATTGCGATTAGTATGAAAGGTAATCCTTGGTACGAACATATTAGTGAGATAATTTAATTTGTTCTTGAATATCAGCCAGTTTTCATGAATTGAGCGAGTGTGAAATGCGGATACGTATTCAGGAAAAAAGGTGTTAAGTTCTTCAGTTATTGCATTATAGTTACCCTTATCGTAGAGTTGTATCGTTTTATCGGATGTCTGTTTTTGAGTTGAGGTAAATGAGAATAAAGCATGCATGACTTTGTGATCGCTGATTTCAGGAAGGTAACTGATGGATGATACATTCTCGGGGCTGCTTGTTAGTATCAGGTCGAGCGTGTTTGCTGATTCTCGTGAGACACGGGTTGGTTGGGAAATTAATTGAGTGAGGTTAAAATTTAAACAGACATCGATGAAGTTCTTCGCCTCTGCATGACACGTTATTGTGGAACTAGCTATGTTCTGCCAATCAATATCCGGGTAATTAAAATCACCAAAAAGAACAATGCGGGCATTTGGATATGTGAAAACAAGTTTATGAAGGATGTTGTTCAGATGACGTGGGAAGTCTGGATTAGTCTGGGGGGCCTGTAGCAAACGCCAAGCAGAACTATTACGGGGGGAGCGCGACAGATGAGCCATATGGCTTCAATGTCGGATGCGACGTCAACAACAGAGCATGATATGCCTCGATGAATGGCAACGAGAACACCGCCCCCCCGTTTGCCTTTTCGATCTTTTCGATACCCTTCGAAGTTGGGTAAATCGGCCAAACTTTCCGTATCCGTTACGTCACTATTCAGCCAAATTTCTGTTAGTATTAGTATGTTGCTCCCGGATGGCGACATGATGTTTGATATGAGTTCGCGCTTTGGAAGAAGACTACGGATGTTAGTGAATATTATCGAAAACGAGAGAACATTGTGCGGTGGAGCGGGTAGACGATTTGTTAAAGTTTTGTGGCGGGGCAATTGCTATGCTATTTTCTTAACGGCTTGGGATGATGCGTCAAATACATAGCGTTTTGAGCCAATGTGCAGGGTTTTGAAGCGCAAGGAGTACTTGTTAGAATTGGCTTTGGCAAACACTAGTAACTGTTTACGCGCGTGTCGAACGGTGCGGGAGAAGTCCTCTCCAATACTGTAGTTTGTGTCTTTCAATTTACGGCCATTTGATAACAGTGCGTCTTTGGTTTTATGAGATAGGAATTTTACGATTACGGGACGAATTCGGTCGGCTGAATGATTTCCGAGGCGATGCGCTCTTTCAATGTCGTTAGGTTCCAAGGTTATATCAAGATTTTTACGGCAAACATCAATGACTAGTTTTTCTGACTCAGCCCACGTTTCAGCGCTAGAAGGGTCAGGGATGCCATAGAAAATAAGGTTATTCCGACGTGATTAGTTTTCCGCGTCATCCAGGCGTGTTTCTAGTTCTTTAATCTTTTTAGCTTGGTCGATTGTGGTTGACTGCATTCTTTCAATATCGTTTCTGAGGTGAAGAAGTGTTTGGTAATGCGTTTCGAGATCGGCCATTCGTTTGTCTAGGCTTGCTATGGTTTGGTCTGTTGTGTTCAGCTGTGTTTTGAGGCCCTGTATTTCCGTAATCAACAGGGTCTGTCCCGCGTTTAGCTTCTGTAGTTCAGCGAATACAGCAGCGTTGCCCTCAGGACCAGGGTTAGTCTCAACGTCACCTGATAGCATGAGCAAGGAATGAATTACGTGAGCACACTCAACGGCAATGGTAACACAGCAGTGTGGGCTCGGAAACTGCACCAAAATATAATTACTGGATTTTTTAGCGAAGAGGGCATACGATGTACTGACCTGCATCGCAAAGGTAAGCGGATTAGGTGGCTGCGCTGTGGTGCAGTCACTGAGCCCACGAAGCGGTGTCAGCGGGTGAAGCTATTTTATACATGTTGGCATTGTTGCTGATGTCGATGTGGCCATCCATGGTACTGTGATTTCCGGTGTGTGCAGCTCCTCTGGCGGCACATCCAGTAGGGACGAGCACCCGCCGGGCGGTGGATGGCAGGAGCCAGGGTCATCTCCAGTGTACGGCAGTGCGCACACCGATGACGCCCCCGTAGACAGGCCTGCCAGGGACGGCAGCAGCAGGCTGGCAAATGCCAGGACGGTCGTCTGCATCGCACAGGTAAGCGGATTAGGCGGCTGCGCTGTGGTGCAGTCACCGAGCCCACCGTATCTCTAGTGCTGCTGTTATAGCCTGCTTAGGTATGTCATGCACGTGTACCTTGTTAAGTGGCCTGATCGAGAGCGCAAAATGAGGTCGACTTACCCGCTCGAGGCGAAGCTGTTCGGGCTTGACTTTTCTGTTTGGTTTCCGCTTGCTGAAAAAGATTATGATGATGATGATGATGATGATGATGACGACGATGATCCTTGATGAGTTGGGCGCTTACCCACTCGCGGGGATTGGCCAAGAGTCAGGCAGATTTTGCTTATGTGTTCAGAAAATGGAGGTCAAAATCTATAATTTTATTACATGAATTTAGGCGAGGAAAAATCGAAAGGGTTCAGTAGACTCATGCTATGAAGATGAAAAAAAATAATTATCTATAATATATAAATTAGGCAATAGAGGAGGAATGAAAAGAATACCACTGTCATCAATGAAGCAGGTTTGATTCAATAATAAATTTTTCTAGGGCGAAGCACGCATTCCTGTGTGAGTGCCCAAGCACAGACGCTCCGAAAGGCAGTAGTACCAGAGTGTTCAATGGCAGGCCAAGCTGTCGCACTGTAATTTCTAATGTCAGTTTCCTCATGGAGGAGAAACGCCGGCATTCCAGTAAGTAGGGCTCAATCGTCTCTAATGCATTGCAAAAATGGCACAATGGGGATATTTCCAGACCAGATCGGTGCATGTAAAAATTTAGAGGTGGGACTCGACAACGTAATCTCGTTAATGTAGCTTCCGTTTGTCTTGTTTTGCAAAACTTCCTGCTCCAAGGGAATTGTAAGTGGTGTAGTTCCAAGAATGATTTAAGGTTTGATTGTGATGTTAAAAGGAAGTATCTTCTGAACCTGGCGGACGTGATGAAACCCATCGTTGGAAGAAGGGGAAGCACTGGGCCACTGATAGAAACCTTGGCCAAGCTGCCTGCCACCTCATTCATAAATATGCCTTTGTCCCCAGGTACCGATATTAATCGTAAACTTCTCAAATGACTTGGAGCCAGTGAGTACAAAGTTTTCAATATGTGCGACTCGCCGGGAGCAGTAAGTGAGATGCACAGCGACAAAGAATATGTGATTATTACCGCGGTTGTCCTGGAAGATTGTAGCTTTCGTAAAGCTAGGATAACAGCTAGGAATTCCGCTAGGTATATTGGATTGAAGTCGCGAAGCCGACTAGAAAAAGACCAGTCCAATGATGATGAAAAAATTCCAACTCCTGCCTTTTCTTCACTCTGCGAAGCATCCGTTGCTATAATTACGTTAGTGTGCAGTTGATTCAAGTGATCCTGGAGTAAGCCGTTAAGAATATGCGAGGGAAGCTGCTTTGCATTATTTGGATATAGGTCATCATAAGTAATAACTAGTAAATTTGAGATGCTGCTGAATAAGGACCATCCGTTGTCCTCCTCGTTGTCTTCATCGTTGCTATCGTCGTTGTCGTCCTCGCTATCATCCTGACTATCCATTTGGTCGTTCACTTGCGACTCCCTTCTTCTGGCCTCTTCCATCGAGGGACGCGCCACGGCGTCTTCGGCTGCCGCTCGGCGTTCACTCGGCGTTTCCACGCTCTCAGCGCGCTTCGCTCGTCGCGTTGTCTGCATTTTGGAGGGGCTATTCAACCTTTCGGCGTCTCTAAGCTGAGGTGAGCATGGTGTTCCCGCGCTGGGTCCACTCGAGTGCGAATGTTGCTGTGGTGGCGACATGATGTCGTGCTCACCTGGCCGGCCTCACCGAGGCCGCACTCAGGCTAGGCCCAGGCGTGGTTAGGCTTAGGTCAGCGGGTCGCCGTCGAAAACGTCCTTATAGCCCGAAAAAACGTCAATTGGAGCTGTGAAAAAGCACACCACACTCACAGACAGTACTCACAGTGTCGTTGTTCAGTGATTTACCACGCTGAATGATAGTTCCACACAAGCTTAAAAGAAAACATCAAAGAGCCAAAGTGGGACACGTCTTCACACTCTGGCGATCGCAGCGCCTCCCCCCCCCCCCCCCCCTATGGAAGAAGAAAATATTCTTTCTTTACTATCCGTTTCTTTATTTATTTTATTTATTTACAAATACTGCAGCCCAGAAGGGCTATTGCAGGAGTGGGTGAATACAAAATGTGAGAAAGAAAACCACTATACAAAAGAAGCAAATGTGAGTAACACGACTAAGGGGAGCATTCAATGGCATCCCCAAATTCTCTATGTGGTAAAGAACGGATGGAACCAGGCAGGTCATTCCAGAGTTCAATTGTCCGAGGAAAAAAACTGTATTTAAAAGTGTTGGTGCGAGCAAAAAAGACGGATAAGTTTAAGTCATTGCTGTTTCTCGTGATTAGGGGCTTTGCACGGGTCAGATATGTGTTAGGGGAAGCATAATGTGGAGAGTAAAATAGAGAGTGTAGAAGTTTCAGAGAATTAATGTGACGACGGTGGGAAAGAGGCGTTAAACCAAGCATATTCAGATGAGATGACGGTGAAAACATTCTATCATAACGGCGGTATATGAAACGAACCGCCTTTTTCTGAACAGATTCAATTTTGTGGATGTCCGAAATTTTGTAAGGGTTCCATATGGTAGACGCATATTCAAAAATAGGTCTTACAAGTGTTTTGTATGTAATGAGTTTTGTTTCTTTGGGGGCAGCACGTAGAGTTCGGGTTAGGCAACCAAGTTTTTTTAGTTCTTTGTTGCAAGTTGTTAGAATATGTTCTGACCAGGATAATCTTGGAGTGAAAAGGAGGCCTAACTACTTATATTCATATGCGCGCTGCAGAAAAGTGGATTTATAGGAGTAATTGAAATATGAGCAATTAGCATGCTTGTGAAAGGACATGGCGACTGTTTTCTTGAAGTTAATGTTCATTTGCCAGAGTTCGCACCATCCACCAAATTTATAAAAGATTGATTCAGAGTGTTACGACCGTTAGGGGAAGAAATGACATTGTAGAGAACGCAGTCGTCAGCGTAAAGCCGAATTTTTGCTGAAACAGAGATTGGAATGTCGTTAATATAAAGCAAAAAAAGCAATGGCCCTAAAATAGAACCTTGGGGCACACCGGAAGATACTGATGCGTCAGGCGAGTTGAATGAACTAAAAGAAACATGCTGTGAACGATCATAAAGAAAACTACGGATCCAGTAAACGAGAAGAGGGTTATTAAGGATAAAGCTTAGTTTATGTAATTGTTTAGGATGTGGTACAGTATCAAATGCTTGGGAGAAATCAATGAAGAGTGCATCTAATTGATTACCTAAATCAAGAGCAAAAGCGATGTCATGTGTAAATTCAGTTAATTGGGTCACTGTGCTAAAACCACTACGAAATCCATGCTGAGCGCTGCACAAAATGTTATTAGACTCGAGAAAAGTGATAATCTGTTTATAAATTATGTGTTCAAGGAGTTTGCATGCATGAGAAGTTAACGAAATGGGTCTATAATTTAGAAGAGATTGTTTCTGCCCAGATTTGAACAATGGAATGACTCTAGCCCGTTTCCATGAACAAGGAACTGTACAAGTAGATACAGATTTCTCAAAAATCAATGTGAGGTATTGACACGTCCAAAGCGCATAACGATGAAGGAACACATTGTTGACATTGTCTAGACTGCAGCCTTTTTTGGTGTCAAGATTTAAAATAAAGTTCAGGACTCCTTGCTTACATATTGTAACATTGTTAATTGCACAGGACATGTTAGTTGTCGTGGAGTAGGGAGGAATTACGCCATTGTCCTGTGTGAATACAGACTGAAAATATTCATTGAATGCTTTAGCAATAGGTCCAGGATCGCTTATTTCGGAATCATCTAATAGAAATGTCTGGGTGGTGTTCTTCATTGGCGAAATTGAGCTCCCAAATTTTCGTGGGTTATCTTTAATTAAATTAGATAGAGTGAACTGATAATAAAAGTTCTTAGCTGCGTCCATTTTTTCACGGAGTTCTTCCTTCATAAAGCGGAACTGGTCATTTGTTTCGGCATTGATGTGGCGCTTCCGACGTGCTCTGGCTACTCGACGCTTTTAATGCAGTATTTCCCTTGTCATCCAAGGAAGGTCTAGATTTTTCTTTTTTGTTTTTAATGGCACATAGCGCTCTATGCAAGTATGAACAATGTTTTCAAAATGGGATACTATAGTATTGATATCACTGGTAGTGCATAATTGGGAGAATATGTCGAATGAAATGCTTAATGTATCAAGTATGGACGTATCATCTGCATGATTATAATCGTAAAAACTGGTATATTCATAGTGGCGCCTTGAAACTGAAAGATTATTAGTAGTAATAACAGCTTTGTGATCGGAAATACCGTCCGTAATCTCACACTGAAAGCCACTTGTAAAGAGCGGTGCACTTAGGAAAATCAAATCTAGTATGGAGGACTCTCTAGTTGGGTTAGATACAATTTGTTTCAATCCGAGGGATAGTGGAAATTCAAGCAACTCTCTAGAAAGAGGGACGTTATCACCAGTTATCGATAATGAAGCCCACGAAACGTTAGGTACATTGAAGTCCCCCATGCAGATTAAACTTGAAGAGCCAGAACCGTGCTCTTGGACTAACGCGTTAACGATCATTATTTCATTTGAGGTATGTCTGGGAGGTCGATAAAACACACCAATGATTACATTTGTTTTATTAATGTGAACCTTACACCAGATCGTCTCGATTTCAAGTGGGGATTGTAGTACAGAAAACTTTAGGTCAGAGCGCAAAAACAAGGCAACGCCTCCGCCTCTGCCCGCATTCCTGTCTACTCTTATGACGTTATATCCTGGGGGAGTTACTTCGCAGTCAAGGATGTCGCTATGCAACCAGGTCTCAGTAACACCGATAACATGTGGGGAATGTGATGCCACCAAAGAGGAAAAGCTTGAAGATTTGTTAGATAGGCTTCTTGCATTAAGATTTAATATACGAAGTTTATCGTACTTGTCATTGTTAAGTCAAGGAATGTTCCCCTGGGAGAGCGGTAAATGATGGAGAGTGGTGCGGTCAGGAGCTTTTACAAGAGAGTTGGAAACAACATCCCAATTGTAGAGCTGATTATCAAGAAACGCATGGTCGTACCTGAGGTGTACCACTGAACCATTGTTACGGAATTGTGCTGTAGCGTCCCATAGTTTTTTACGGATGGATCGTACGTTTGAAGAAAAATCTTCAGATAAGCGCCACTGAGACCCTTTTAGCTTATAGCCATTCTTTAGAGCACTAATCTTTTCGCGAAAATCTGGGAGCTTATGTGGGAGCTTAAATCTGATGTGGGAGCTTATATAATGATGGGGCGAGGTCTCCCACCTCTAGGTCTACCAAACCTATGCAATCGCTCAATTCGAGGAAAATCAAGCTTTAGTACGTCAGTAAAAAAGTTCTTAACTTGCGATTGCAGCGATTCATTAGTGTCATGCTCAGATTCTGTTAGACCATAAAGAATAAGGTTGTTGCGACGCGAGCGATTTTCTAAATCATCGTTTTGGGAAGAAAGTGTGTTAATAGTGGATGACATTTTCCGAATTTGGCTCTGTAGGTTATCGTAGTGTGCTGTGCTAAACGTGGGTGCCTCCTGCTCAAGATCAACTATGCGTTTTTCAATTGCCTCAAATCGAGCGTCGATAGATTTTCGCATGTCGGCTATATCCTTTGTTATCTTATTTTCCCCTCCAAGAAGCTGAGCGAACATGTCGGATATCATAGAGCCAGAATCATCTGTTTGAGTGGCGGAGCGTTTTGTAGGGCCCGCGTTTGTTTCTATATCGCCACTCAGTAGGAGGCTGCTCATGCAGTAAACAAGATCAGCACATACAGAAATATATGCAGAAAGACATTCGTGTGGGCAAGGCATCAGCAATAAGAAATCCGTTATCGCGCTGGCTAGAGTATTCTTAATTCTTCACCCTCTACTTATGCTACGATCGCGTTCCTAGAAATCAAGATTGCAGGCGCGACTTAGTCCTGGGCACCACTTGTTCGTACGCTAATAGCACACGTTTTCAGAGTAAGGTTTCCGCACTCTGAATAAACACAGCGGAGCCGTACGGCTGTCATGACTCCAGTGTTTGTCTCCTTGCCTTCGGCAGCGCTGACGCCCTTTACTCAGATGTGTGTGTGTATATATATATATATATATATATATATATATATATATATATATATATATATATATATATATATATATATATATATATATATATATATATATATATATATAGATAGATAGATAGATAGATAGATAGATAGATAGATAGATAGATAGATAGATAGATAGATAGATAGATAGATAGATAGATAGATAGATAGATAGATAGAGAATTATCAGTCATAGCACTCGTACTACAGCCCTTTGTCTTTTCGAAAGTACTCTTATTGGAGGTATAATAATTACACGAAAGTATTTCGCTCTCGTGAGCAGCAGTCCTCGAGATAGTTACTCCGGCTAGCTTCCCACGCTCGCCTAGCACTGATCAAGCTTTTCCTAGTCTCTAGAGCCGCTCGAGTTCGCTCTTATCCACGCGAGGTCATTTTTTTTCCAAGAAAGTATGCCTTCGCGGACATCTACCAAATCGAACATCGCGGACAGCATCAATCTCTTTCCACGTAAGTATGAGGCTCTGTACAGGAGCTATGGCGCTTCAATGTAACATGGGGCCTGACGGACCAACCGACTGAGCTATCTCTTCGGGCACCCCCCGTGGTTGCTCAGTGGCTATGGTGTTGGACTGCTGAGCACGAGGTCGCGGGATCGAATCCCGGCCACGGCGGCCGCATTTCGATGGGGGCGAAATGCGAAAACACCCGTGTGCTTAGACTTAGGTGCACGTTAAAGAACCCCAGGTGGTCAAAATTTCCGGAGTCCTCCACTACGGCGTGCCTCATAATCAGAAAGTGGTTTTGGCACGTAAAACCCCAAATATTATTATTATCTCTCCGGGCAAAATCCAAGGGCCACGGGTTCAAATCCCCTGTTGTCTTCTTCCTTTTTCCTCCCTTTTTGATATTAAAAAAATATCTTCTATTATGTATGGCCACACTTGTGCAGGTCTTAAATACCAGGTTTCTCTAGTTGAGTGCCATGTGTGCGGTTTAACCGAACTCAGATTGGTCCACCTTGACTGGTCAAAGAAGGCACCACTGTAGGTTAAATGAGGCGTACAACTCCAGCGGTGGCGGTAGAGTATCCGCCTCGCGTGCAAGAGGACCGTGGTTCGAATCCCGGTGCCGCGCAATTTTCCACCGAAAAAAAAAACCGTATGTTGAGAAAATTGCAAAAACAGGCCTGGAGTGCGGCCTGATCCCGTTGACCAGAACCGGTGACGCACTCTCTCACCAGAGCAGGATTGGCTACCCTGGTGCAGTACTTGGCCACAACCTCCTATATGAATAAAACAATCAAACACCGGCACTCAGTCTGCAGCAGCCGCGAAGCAACTGACCATGGCGGCGGTCAGATCTGTGACGCAGCATAGGGTGCTAAGAATACCTGGCTCCGGACAGGCCGCCATTGGAATCTGAACCTGGCAACGTTTAACGTTAGAACGTCATCTAGTGAGGCGAGTCTAGCAGTGTTATTGGAGGAATTAGAGGGCAGTAAATGGGATATAATAGGGCTCAGTGACGTTAGAAGGACAAAAAAAGCATATACAGTGCTAAAAAGCGGGCACGTGCTGTGCTACCGGGGCTTAGCGGAGAGACGACAACTAGGAGTCGGATTCCTGATTAATAAGGATATAGCTAGTAACATACAGGAATTCTGTAGCATTAACCAGAGGGTGGCAGGTCTTGTGAAAATTAGTAAGAGGTACAAATTCCAGGTAGTACAGGTCTACGCCCCTACACCCAGTCATGATGACCAGGAAGTCGAAAGCTTCTATGAAGACGTGGAATCGGCTGCGTAAAGTCAAAACAAAATACACTATACTGATGGGCGACTTCAATGCCAGTGTAGGCAAGAAGCAGGCTCGAGACAAGTCTGTGGGGGTATATGGCATAGGCTCTAGGAATAGCAGGGGAGAGTTATTAGTAGAATTTGCAAAACAGAATAATATGCGGATAATGAATACCTTCTGCCGCAAGCGGCTGAGCCGGAAGTGGACGTGGAGGAGCCCAAATGGCGAGACTAGAAATGAAATAGACTGCATACTCTGCGCTAACCCTGGCATCATACAAGATGTGGACGTGCTCGGCAAGGTGCGCTGCAGTGACCATAGGATGGTAAGAACTCGAATTAGCCTAGACTTGAGGAGGGAACGGAAGAAACTGGTACATAAGAAGCCAATCAATGAGTTAGCGGTAAGACGGAAACTAGAGGAATTCCGGATCAAGCTACAGAACAGGTACTCGGCTTTAACTCAGAAAGAGGACTTTAGTGTTGAAGCAATGAACGACAATCTTATGGGCATATTTAAGGAGTGTGCAATAGAAGTCGCTGGTAACTACGTTAGACAGGATACCAGTAAGCTATCGCAGGAGACGAAAGATCTAATCAAGAAACGCCAATGCATGAAAGCCTCTAACCCTACAGCTAAAATAGAACTGGCAGAACTTTCTAAGTTAATCAAGAAGCGTAAGACAGCTGACATAAGGAACTATAATATGGATGGAATTGAACATGCTCTCAGGAACGGAGGAAGCCTAAAAGCAGTGAAGAAGAAACTAGGAATAGGCAAGAATCAGATGTATGCGTCAAGAGACAAAGCCGGCAATATCGCTACTAATATGGATGAGATAGTTCAACTGGCTGAGGAGTTCTATAGAGATTAAGTCAATACCAGTAGCACCCATGACGATGACGTGAGAGAAAATAGTCTAGAAGAACTTGAAATCCCACAAGTAACGCCGGAAGAAGTAAAGAACGCCTTGGGAGCTATGCAAAGGGGTAAGGCAGCTGGGGAGGATCAGGTAACAGCAGATTTGTTGAAGGATGGTGGTCAGATTGTTCTAGAGAAACTGGCCACCCTGTATACGCAATGCCTCATAACCTCGAGCGTACCGGAATCTTGGAAGAACGCTAACATAATCCTAATCCATAAGAAAGGGGACGCCAAAGACTTGAAAAATTATAGACTGATCAGCTTACTGTCCGTTGCCTACAAAGTATTTACTAAGGTAATCGCAAATAGAATCAGGAACACCTTAGACTTCTGTCAACCAAAGGACCAGGCAGGATTCCGTAAAGGCTATTCAACAATAGACCATATTCACACTATCAGTAAAGTGATAGAGAAATGTGCAGAATATAACCAACCCTTATATATAGCTTTCATTGATTACGAGAAAGCGTTTGATTCAGTCGAAACCTCAGCAGTCATGGAGGCATTACGGAATCAGGGTGTAGATGAGCCATATGTAAAAATACTGGAAGATATCTATAGCGGCTCCACAGCCACCGTAGTCCTCCACAAAGAAAGCAACAAAATCCCAATAAAGAAAGGCGTCAGACAGGGAGATACGATCTCTCCAATGCTATTCACAGCATGTTTACAGGAGGTATTCAGATACCTGGAGTGGGAAGAATTGGGGATAAAAGTTGATGGAGAATACCTTAGCAACTTGCGATTCGCTGATGATATTGGCTTGCTTAGTAACTCAGGAGACCAATTGCAATACATGCTCACTGACCTGGAGAGGCAAAGCAGAAGGGTGGGTCTGAAAATGAATCTGCAGAAAACTAAAGTAATATTTAACAGTCTCGGAAGAGAACAGCAGTTTACGATAGGTAGCGAGGCACTGGAAGTGGTAAGGAATACATCTACTTAGGGCAGGTAGTGACCACGGATCCGGTTCATGTGACTGAAATCATCATCATTTATTATTCCTTAAGGGCCCTGGATTGGGCATTACATAAGGGGGGGGTTAACAAGAGAAGTATTCACATGGACATGTAATTATAAAGCGAAATAAAAGGACAGACAGGCAAAGTAACATTATACATTGTTATTGAACCGTGGTTGCAGGCAAAGACGGAAAAAAAATAATCAGAAGAATAAGAACGGGCTGGAATGCGTTTGGCAAGCATTCTCAAATCATGAACAGCTGGTTGCCACTATCCCTCAAGAGAAAAGTGTATAACAGCTGTGTCTTACCAGTACTCACGTACGGGGCAGAAACCTGGAGGCTTACGAAAAGGGTTGTGCTTAAATTGAGGACGACGCAACGAGCTATGGAAAGAAGAATGATGGGTGTAACATTAAGGGATAAGAAAAGAGCAGATTGGGTGAGGGAACAAACGCGGGTAAACGACATCTTAGTTGAAATCAAGTAAAAGAAATGGGGGGGGGGGCATTGGCAGGGCATGTAATGAGGAGGGAAGATAACCGATGGTCATTAAGGGTTACGGACTGGATTCCAAGGGAAGGGAAGCGTAGCAGGGGGCAGCAGAAAGTTAGGTGGGTGGATGACATTAAGAAGTTTGCAGGGACAACATGGCCACAATTAGTACATCACCGGGGTAGTTGGAGAAGTATGGGAGAGGCCTTTGCCCCGCAGTGGGCGTAACCAGGCTGATGATGATGATGATGTATTGCTGTCGATTGCAGCAAAACATAGCGTACTTCATTGTGAGTTTGCTTCTTGACGCTCTGCAGCATTCACCAAACTTTGTTGCCGTCATATAGCGTTGCACCGCTCAGTCCGAGGTCGCCGCTTCGATTCCGGTCGCAGCAGCCCCATTTCAATGGGTTTAGACTAAAGGCACCCATTGGTCAAAGTTATTCGAGGGTCCTCTACTACGGCGTGCCTGAACATCAGCGCATTGTTTTGGGACGCAAAACCGCCTAATTACTATTTAGAAAAATTCAACCAAAACTTCATGGGTGCGTGAGCAAAATCATACAGCATCGTCACCATCGCTTGCCGCTTACTGTAGGAATACGTTTTAAAGCGAAAGTTTTACTAACCTCGTCGAGCCGAGTTTCGCCGTCGCCGCGAATTTGACCTTCATTTGACCGCAGCTGCGCCGTAGCCTTGGCAACGCATCACGTGACACTCCACGCCGAGCTGACACTCCACGCCGAAGCTTCCTTAGAAGCCCACATATCAAGAAAATGGCGGCTCGTTGCAACCGTCGCCATCTACGTATCCTGGGGAAAACTAACAGCAAGCGAAAAATAAAAAAAAAATAAAAGCGACGTCATAACCGGAAATGGCAGTGACGTCACGATTTTAGGCTGCTTGGCGCGTATTTTGAAATTCTTTAGCGTCCGGCATTTCCACCGCCACGCTAAAGTTATTTTTCTTTTGAAGCTGCAGAGACCTTGCGACTCGCCTCAGCTGAAACGTCAGCGTGTCCTTTAACTAAAGGAGTGGCGTATTTCTTAACGTGAACATAATTAGGCTGTTATTGACGCAATTGCTGTAGTAGCTTCCTTAGGAAAGTTAGCGGATAGGATACACGACAGTGCCACAGACGTTTCAAAAGCAACTTCAGTTTTATTAGTCTAGAATAATGCAACTAATATAATTGACCAAACAAAACATATTCGAATGCATGAAAAGTAATAAAGTAACATGGCCAGCAGACAGTCGTACTGTATAGCAACATACACGGGTCCTTTTCAGAGAATCGTTCGTAATTCGCTGCGACACCATTTATTTATATGCAACAGTTAGAGACAACATTGCCCCACATTATCATTTAGAAAATATTCCACCTACTAATTCTGATTCCCGTCGGACACTCAGAGCCTGTGTTACGGAGAGTAAACGAACATAGCGCGACGCTTCTTCGCAGAGCGTTCCGCATTTATCGTCCCGACGAGAAAAGCGCGTACAACATCGCAGCGTGAACTTGCACGATAACAAAAAACCTGCACTCACACGTTTCGCCAATGAATGTCGTGCGCTAGGTCACGGAAAATTGGAATTGGAGCGCGCGCCACAGTTTGAACAAACATGCAAAGAAATAAACTCAGAGGAAACCACCGGGTTCAAGTGTGCAACGCAGTACTGCACGACGTAGTAGCTGGTTTGCACGGCCTTGCCAAGTCTTGCACCAGATTCACTAATATTCACCAAGAACGAACTAATAAATTGAGAAATAGAAAAAAATGCACATTTTTTTTTGTTTTAGGGCAGCAAAAATACATGAAATGGTATATGTGCTCGTACGACAGCATTCTGATTTTAAAAATTTCGAACGTTTTTTTTTCCCCCATAGGTTTTCTAGTTTCAGTGTTTGTCCCCCTTCACTTGTTTCAATCGTGCGCCACTAACTGATATCTTTGGCGATGGGTTTTGGCACGTTTTTCGT
Source organism: Dermacentor variabilis (assembly GCF_050947875.1). Classification (NCBI taxonomy): domain Eukaryota; kingdom Metazoa; phylum Arthropoda; class Arachnida; order Ixodida; family Ixodidae; genus Dermacentor; species Dermacentor variabilis. The sequence continues at coordinate 2,059,958 of NC_134572.1, read as the reverse complement.
TCCAAGCTTCGCGACCTATTAGATGGATTTTGGAAGTGCCGCGCTCTCCTAGTCAGCATAGAGAGCGAGGTCGGGCAAGGGTCGGGCCGTCCCCTCTGAGCGTTGCGCGAGAGCAGGAGACGTTGAGCCGTCCTTGCCATGCGGCTGCTGAGCGCTCCTCGGATACCGCCCGGCGAACTGCTTCAGTAAACAGGGTATGGAATGCAAGAGGCGTCGCGCCGTCCAGATCAATGTAGCGACCGCGTTCGCGCCCTGTCCGTTTGTGCTTCGACGCTGCGTATGTTCGCGGCGTCTGTTTGCATGTCTAGCACTTGCGCCTTCCCTGTGGCACAACAAGCGTCGCACCGTCGAAAAAGTCGGAACTACCCAAGCCTAATCACAGTCATGTCTAGCCGCCGACCTAGGCACAGCCGTCATACCTTGCTTAACGATGATTGTATACCTAAGTATAATAATTACAGCTATAAAATGCTTAACCAAGTGAAACCAAGACCTAACCAGGCTAAACCAAGCCTTAACCAGGCTAAACCAAGTTTTCGCTTTGTATATCCAGTGTTAGCTGAGCTAAGCCGCAGCCACTTTTTTGTTCCAGACTGCAACGCTAGCTGAATGTGAAGAATTATCTTGAAGATATATTTCTTTTTAGCTTCTGGTGGGCCCGTTAGCATTTTTACAATTGCTGGTAAGTACAGCAGGGCATGAAAGTTCCGGAAGCATTTCCCGAGGCGTCCGACGTTTCTGCGCAGGCGCGAATAAGAGCGGATGCGAGAGAGAAAATCTGGGGGCTTTTGCTCCTTGAATATCAGTATTTGCCTATCATTTCTTTATTTCAATTAGTAAGTACAAGTAACTATCCCCTATGTTTTCATTGGTGTCTTTGTTGGCTTCTTATGATATGATTATTAAAATCGGGCCCTTGGTTAACCCCCTTCTCGACTTTGCCTAGATACTACTACGGAGAAGTTTTCTTTTTTTTTTTTGGTAGTGTTGTACGCGTCTGTCCACTAGGCGGGCCGGCATTGCGGACTGGGGTCGAGTTGGTTTACGCTCCGACAATCGCCGCCGGCGCAGCGAAGCCGTGGGCACGGACGCCACATTTGGTGTTCGCTCTGTCTGAAGATACGTCGGACAGACTTTCTCACGCCTGCGGTGCAGATTCTGAGTCAGTCATGTCGGATTAAACCTTTCTCGCCCCTGATGGCCCTCTACCTTCGAAAAAACATCATTGATTCCCCCAGGGGAGCAGTAGCAGCCGTAGGAGCCGTAGTAGAGGCCAGGCCTGCTCTCCTGATGCAGTATCTTCGCTCTTGGCAGACTTTTCGTCTGCTGCTGTCTGCGAATTTCTTTCAGGAGCATTTTTGAGTGGTCCCCTTTGAGTGAAATGAACGCACAGCGCCTTAGCAACAGCAGTTGAACGCCATTGCCTGATGTCACGCCGTGAGGAATATTGACTTTGCGTCTAGCCCACGTTAGGTTAGGATAGCTCAGGTTTAAGTTACCGTAGGTTAGGTTAGTTTAGCGAAAGAGGCGTTACGGTGGCGAGGCGTATTCTCACAACGGTTACCCCTTTAGGATTATTCTCATAGCGCCTCGCCCACGTTAGGTTAGGTTAGCTCAGGTTTAGGTTACCCTAAGTTAGCTTAGGTGTTAGCTAAAAGGCGTAGTGTAGGGCGACGTATTCTCATATCCGTTGCAGGGGCCTCGAGCGTCACTGACGGCCTTTCAGCCACACGAGTTCAACCGCGGTTGTTAAGGCGTTCTGCCTTTTAGATTTTCAATATATGCAGTCCGGCCTCTACTGCTGTTCCTACCGCTCCAATGGAAACATCTGTGATGTCATTTTCCAGGTACATCGCCCTAAGAAGACAGAAAGGTATGATCCGGCACGACCGACTTAGCACGAGCGCCGCAGGTGCGACGCAGTCTGTCCGACACAGCGGTCGCCAAATGGGGCGTCAGTGCCCGCTGCTTCACCTGTTTCACAGCGCCGGCAGCCTCCGAGCCTAAACCAACTCAACCCCACTCCGCAATCCCGGCACGCCTAGGGACAAACGCATGCTCCACGCACTTGAAAACTTCTCCTCAGTAGTTCCTAGGCAGAATCATACATTCAACGAACAAGAGCCCCCACATATTCTCTCTGGCACGCACTCTTACTCGCGCATGAGCACACACGTCCGGCGCCTCCAGAAGTGTCACGCCCTGCTATAGTTACTAGCAATTGCAAAGTCGCTAACCGGAATGGTCTCTTTTCCCCTCGAGGAGACAGGAGTGTACAACAAGGCACGGGAAATCATAGAGCCTGGTAAGCCAGAAGGAAAAACTACTACGCAAGACAGCGGGACGCTGCGTTTTGAAACGTCGTGGACATTCTGTACGGGAGACCAGCGCACTGGCAAAACCCCCCACTCGAATAGAGGAAACCATGTATGTCTCACCGATTCCCAGGAACATGCACCCGTACATCCACATTGGACGGCGACAAGGCCGAGCGCAGGCGCTCGCTAGGAAGCATGAGACCCATTCCAATGTCTTGTACATGGACACTGCCAGCACCGCAAGAGGCACCGCATTCTTCTCTAGCGTAGTCGACAATCACGGGACCGAAATAAGTGCGTCGTCGGATTCTAGAGCGAGCGCTGCCGAGGCAGAGGAACTAGCGATAGCTAAGCCATCACGACGAGACCGCACTGGGAGTGCGTGGTAATTTTGACTGACTCTCAGACGGCATGTCGAAATTTTTCCAAGGGCAAAATTTCCAGGGCCGCACATTGCGTTCTGTGTGCATCGCACCAGATCCCACCATGTATGCAAATCGTGTGGGCTACGAGGCGTGAGTCCTTACCGGAAATCAGCAGGCACACGCCTACGCCCAAGCATATGCACACCGGGACCCGCGAGAGGGTCACGCCGAGCATTTCCGCCCTGAGCACATGCCGTTAACCTACACGCACATCCTGAAACGCTATCGGCTTTCACGAAGAACACTACCGCCACCTCATAATGCTCTGGCCGGAAAGGAAGCTGTAATATGGCGGAAACCTCAAACAAACACGTATCCACACTTGAGTCTTTACCACGCCGTACACTCTGCGCAGTATTCCTATAAATGGCCACAGTGCGATCAATGCGCAACGCTTTATCAAATGGTATGGACTTGCTCAAGCACACCAGACCTCCAACCCATAACACACTCCACGACAATGGCAGGCCGCGCTGTCCAGCTCCGACTCGACGGACCAGCTCAACCTGGTCAACCGAGCGAGAAAGGCAGCTAAGGCCGCTGGACTCCTGGACTGAGAGAACCACTCACTGCAGAGCAAATGAGCATCGTACGCTCGTGTGCTATTTTGCATAAAGTTTATTCTCTCTTTTACTCTTAGCTTCGCCGCTCTGCCTTAATCCACTTTAATTCAGCTTCATTCTATTCACTTTACTGCACCTTAAGTAACCTTAGCCTAACTTCTTTTAACTTTAATTCACTTCACTGTAATTCCCTTTGAGTCGCTTAAATTCACTTTAATTACACATAATTACAACTAATTAAGGTTGTACCACTTAATATCTTGTGTATTACTTTTGAGGTCATACAAGACGCTGACAACATCACCTCTTTCATAACGGCGGTGTTTGCGTAGCACACGAAAGTAGGAAAGGAAGGACAGAGACAAGTAAAGAGCGCTAACTACATACTAAAAAATTTTGCGCCAGAACAACATACACAAGAAAGACGACGACACCACAAGCGCTACTTCAACTGTTTAGTGAGGGTGAAAGCACTCGACATTTATAGCCCTCCAAAACACCGCGCACGCGCACGCGTACAAGGCAACATGGAGTAAAAAGTCCTATCAGTGTAGGCGCGATAAAAACTTCAGCTCAGCCTCGCAAAGCGAAACCGATGTGTCACTAGTACAGTTCGGACCCACTGTCTTGACGTAGAATGCTTCCAATGTTTCACGCGATGTCTGATGCCTGCCTCTACCCAGAGTCCTCGTATCGCGGAACCGTGGGAAACAATTGGTGCAAGCCCTGCAGTGATCCACAAGTCGCTCACCTTCCTTATTTTTTATACCTTGTGCATGCTCCCTAAGCCTGTTGTTCACACAACGCCCCGTCTGTCCAGTGGAGGATTTCCCGCAGAACAGAGGAATTTCATATACGACGTTTGTGGCACACTTTACGAAACGCCGGCTATGCTTCTTCTGACAGCCAAGCATTTGGCTTTCGCAAGTTATGCGACGGCTTAGCTAGGCAAGCTTTTGGGGAGCGGAGAACACCACCGGTACATTATACCGGTTAGCTACTTCTTTTCAGGCTGTGCGTGACTTTATGGATGTAGGGGACCGCTATGGGCCACTATTTTCCCTTCGACTCTTCCCTGCTTACCCCAGCCTTCAAGTTCTTCAAGAGCGTTTCTGCCACAGGGACCAAGACCGACTCAGGGAAGCCAGCTGCAACGAGCTTGCCCAATTAGTTGTAAAAACTGGCTTCCATCTCCTGCACACACGACTTCCGGAGCGATGACTCCAGGCAGAGGTTAACGATGTCTCTTTTCACTACCTTTGAGTGGGCCGAATTTTACGGCAGGAGCCGTACAAATAATGAAGGTGAGCGACTTGTGGATCACTGCAGGGCTTGCGCCCATTGCTTTCCACGGTTCCGCGATACGAGGATTCTGGGTAGAGGCAGGCATCAGACATCGCGTGAAACATTGGAAGCCTTCTACATCAAGAAGGCGGGTCCGAACTGTGTTAGTGACACATCGGTTTTCCTTTGTGAGGCTGAGCTGAAGTTTCTATCGTGCCTACTCTGAGAAGACTTTTTACTCCATTTTGCCTTGCACGCGTGCTCGTGCGCGGTGTTTTGGAGGGCTATTTATGTCGAGTGCTTTCACCCTCATTAAACAGTTGAAATAGTGCCCGTGGTGTCGGCGTCTTTCTAGTGGGTGTTGTTTTTGCGCAAAATCCCTTTAGTATGCAAGATCATCAACTAGCCCATCAATTAACTCTTCTGAAGCGCTACCTACAGACTGATCGTTATTTGCGTACGAGCGCATCATATATGCACGGCAAACAGGAATACAGACAGAAAAGGGGGACACGCAGAGCGAGCACATCACTCGGTCATACGTTAACTCAGCCAGATGGCTGCGACGTGACGTGCACAGTGACGCACGCACTAGGCACACCTTTAGTCGGCCGGAACCGTGGAGCCGCCATGGCGTCGGGAAACCGTGCTCTATTCCCGCCCAAACGAACAAAAATTTTCCAAGTTTCCTTTTTTATGGCACTAATTTACTTTGTTTAGAGAGACCTCCTTGAGAAATGTGACGCCAATCCGAGCATTTTTGCTGTATTTTTACACCTAGCGCCGTCGGCCATTTTTGGTACCATCGCTTTATCATGCCGGATTTTCTGCCTCATGGGACATATAATGCATTTGCATTCAGAATATGCGGCCCGTTTCGAGAATCGATGTGTATGGATGGATGGGTGCTACGAGCGTCCCCTTTGAAACGGGGCGGTCGGTTGTGCCCCCAAGCTCCTTTTACTTAATTTGCCTTGTCTTACGTATTTTTCTATTGTGATAGCAACTATATGAACACGCCAGGCGCATTTCTTCGGTTGCCGTGAGCTTCCGTATAAATTCCAAGGGCGATAAAATCCTCGCAGCGCGCCGTATGCTGTATGTGCGAGCGAAAGCGTGCGAGGATGAGTTGGCAATGTGGCTCAATCTGGCGCACGCAATGGAGCATAGGATGCGGGCTGTGTTCCGTCGCGCGCAAGGCTCCGGAGTGACGGTAGGGTAAGCCACCTGCCACGGGGACAGTCCGCCGTGCATTGTGTTTTCGCGGCTTAGTTCGCGTTGGGGGGGATGCGAGAGGCAGCACGAAGATCAATTCGCTCGCTGCTGTTGCCGCGCTTCCTCACTCCAGCGTCCTGACAGCGAGTTTCCGCGCTCACCGAGTGAGATGCGTTCAAGATTGCTTGTACCAGCCCCTATGGTAACAATCGTTAGTTCAGGTAGTATGCCTATGTTCCGACTTTATAGGGCTGATAAAGCTACTCTCTTTACTTCGTAAGCTGTCCACTAATTTGCTATCGCAATCGTTGCTTCATCTTTCGGGCGAAAATGCGACTTCTTTCTGTAGACGTGCCGCTTCTTTTTATGCTCGTTTTCTTTCCTTGCTAGCATTAGACATTCGCTTACCGTTAGGTGGCATCTTATATTGCACGATCAGCTCTAGCTACTAGGAAATACTGGTTGAGTTGGAAATATGCATCGTTTAGTTTATGTATATATTTGTCAGTACGACTGCTTACATGTACTGGGTGCGCCCATATATTTAAATTATTGTTCTTTGTTAAGAAGTCAATGTTCCGTTTTCCCCAATAGTTTGTCCTTATCTGATTTGGACTACAAAGAAGAAACAGTCGGGTCGGCCAACAACTTTGTCGTGAAAACAGTGCGACAGTTCTGTTAATAAGACTCACCCCCACCCTAAATGAAATACTAAATGAACTAAAAGGCTTGTCTTCTGGTCAAGCTCAGCTCATTGGAGACGTGCAGAGCTTAAAGAGCCAGCTCTCAAGCACCGATAAAACCATTTCCGAACTAGGCAAAAGAATCGACAGTTTAGAATCTCACTACCACCAACTTCAAACGCTCCGAACGGAATTAGACACCGTTGCAACCACCTCCTCCCAGACAACTCGACAGGTCTCGGTATTGGAGACTCGGCTGGACGACATGGAAAACCGCTCCCGACGAAAGAACTTGTTGTTTTACGGCATAGCGGACGATACGCCATCCGCGACCAACGCTCAGTCTGAGGAGCTAATCACTGCGTTTTGCAGGGACCATTTCAATGTAGCCATTGAATCGAAGGAAATAGAGCGTGCCCACCGTCTTGGTCGCCACTTGCGAGACCGGTGCCGCCCTATAATAGTAAAATTTACCTCTTTTAAAACCAAGGAAACTGTTCTCGCTAATGGCTCTCAACTCAAAAATACACATTTTAGCATTGGGGAAGATTTCTCGCCTCACGTTCAGAACGCACGGAACCACCTACTCGTTTTTGCTAAAGAAAAATCTGGTCCTTTTCTTTTACGATATAAAGCATTATTTATGGGCTCCAAACGCTACGTATTCGACGGTACAACCGAAACTGTCGGCGAAAAATCATAGCTACCCCCTCCCCACCCCAAATCATTAAATGGTTCCGTTCCTGGTCACAAAGCTAATCTCTCTTTTGCGATTATTTTCACAAACATTCGCAGCTTTCTTTCTAAACGCCACCACGTGTCAAGCCTTGTATCTTCATCCAGTAGCAATTTACTTATTCTAACTGAAACGTGGTTGTCCTCTGACGTCACCGATATCGAAGTTTTATCCGACTTGCCCAACTTTAATCTTTTTAGAAAGGATCGTCTCGGCACACGCGGCGGGGGCGTCCGCATTCCTGCAAACAAACAGCTTTCGTGCTCTGTTATCAAAATATCCTCCGACCTTGAAATATTATGGTTAATCTGTCGTTCCGCACCACAGTCGGTGCTCTTACGTGTTTGCTACAGGCCTCCTAGATACACTCCAGATTTTTCACGCGAACTTAATAATATTTTAACCAAACTTTCTACTAAATACCCTAATGCTCGCGTGGTTCTCTTTGGAGACTTTAACTTTCCGAATATCGATTGGATGACCCTAACCTCGTCAGCACCCAATGCGAAAGAAGCTAACGAATTTCTTGACGTTTGCCTAAACTTTAATCTTACTCAGCTGATATCCCAACCTACATGAGTCACTTCCGATACCGCCAATATTCTTGACATAATCTTAACAACAGATCCAGGGAGCTTGTCTTCTATAACATTTCTAAAAGAAATAAGTGACCACAAAGTAATTCATGCTAATTCTGCCTTTGTTCCCGAAATACGCCAAGCTTGCAGGAAAACAATTCGACTATATGACAAGGGGAACTATGGGGCCATCATTAGTGAACTTAATGCCTTTTGTCCATCTTTCCAAGACGGTTTTTGGGAACGACCTATTAACGAAAACTGCTCACTCTTCAAAAACAAAATGAACCGGTTAGCTGATGATTTCATCCCTAAGGTAACTTTCCGTCCCACCCGCCAAAAACCTTGGTTTACTAAGTCATTGAAATCGCTTGAAAACAAGAAAAAAACGTCTTTTTCGTGTCGCCAAGACTAGAAACAGTGTTTGCGCATGGGACAAATACAACATTGCAGAAAAAGCATACTCAACAGAAGTGCGCTACGCTAAATACTCATTATTTCACTCTGAGCTACCAAAAATCCTTGCTGATTCACCCAAACGTTTCTGGCAAATTCTAAACCCACATGACACCCCTCCTGTTATCCTTACTAATCAATCTGGTCAAGAAACAAGTTGTTGAGAAAGTGCCAATATATTTAATATAGCGTTTTCGTCTGTCTTTACGAATGAACCTAACCTTACTGAAACAGAACTGTTTTCCGTTAGTTTACCTGAAATGCCACCCATAAGCATTAGTTTCTCTGGTATCTTGTCCTTAATTGAAGAAATGAAATTGTCATCTTCTACTGGTACGGACGAAATAAATTCCAAGCTCTTAAAAAACACTAAGCACATATCTGCCAACTTTTTACTGTTACTGTTTTCCCAGTCACTCTCCTCAGGAATTCTCCCTTACGACTGGAAGTGTGGGAAGGTCATTCCAGTTCACAAAGCAGGCAACAGAGACTGTCCGTTAAATTACCGCCCCATATCTCTAACCAGTGTGTGCTGCAAACTCATGGAACATATCATATACTCTCAGGTCATGCAGTTCCTTGATTCTAACAGCTTTTTTATACCCTCTCAACACGGGTTTCGAAAAGGCCTCTCATGCGAATCCCAACTAGCCCTTTTTCTTCACGACTTGAATGCTAACCTCGACACTAACCTGCAAACAGATGCTATTTTTCTTGACCTCACCAAGGCTTTTGATAAAGTACCACACAAGCGTCTACTAATGAAGCTCTCTCAACTAAATCTGTCACACGACGTTATAAACTGGATCGCCCAATTTCTGACTAACCGCTCTCAGTTTGTTTCCCTTAACAATGTCAAGTCTGACTCGCTCCCTGTAACGTCCGGCGTGCCGCAGGGATCTGTCCTCGGCCCACTTTTATTTGTAATATATATCAACGACTTGCCTAATAATATATGATGTAACATTCGCATGTTCGCTGACGACTGTGTTATCTACCGCAAGATAACTAACATATCTGACCAAACAGCCCTACAGAATGATCTTAATAAAGTGTTCGACTGGTGTAACCGCTGGCTAATGACCCTTAATCCTAACAAATGTAAATTAGTTTCTTGCAACCGCCGCAAACACCAGCTCCAATTTCGCTATAAGATCGCTAACATACCAGTTGAAACAAGTGAATCCTATAAATACCTTGGTGTAACACTAACCCCTGATCTTTCCTGGCGCACCCATGTCACGAATATAATTTCATCGGCTAACCGATCATTAGGATTTCTAAAACGTCATCTGCGTCACTCACCCTACCACGTAAGACTTTCGGCTTACCAATCGCTAATTCGACCCAAACTTGAGTACGCATCACCAATCTGGAGCCCTCACCAAGTTTATTTGATTAACGCTATCGAAGCAGTGCAAAATCGTGCTGCTCTCTTCATTCATTCTTCTTATTCATATGATATCAGCGTGTCATCCCTTAAGAATGACTCTGGTCTGCCCACTCTTTCGTCTCGCCGCAGGATCGCCACACTATCACTTTACCACAAGTTTTATCACAGTTCTTTCAGCCATCCACCTTACATCGCTCCCGCCGCTTGCAAATCCCCCCGCACGGGCCATCCACTTCGTCACCCGACCCCGTTCTGGCTCCACTACTTTTTCTGCATCATTTTTTTTTTGCCGCGCAGCTTCAGAATGGAATGGCCTTCCCCACGACATTGTTTCAATCACCTGTCCACCACGTCTTATTCAAAGTGTATCCATATACCTGTCTTGTTAAACACCTGTGGCATTTGTAGCATCTCTGTACAACCCACCCCTTATGTAACACCCCCTTGTGGGGTCTTTAAGGAAATAAAGTAAAGTGAAGTGAAGCATATTGCACTGCCCTGAAGCACGAGCGAGCTGGACGACTTCACTTGGCACAAAGTTGAATGGCGATTCGCGTAACACCATAAACTGTGACTGGAATCATGCCTGTAGTCTCTGTAGGCTATCTACTACATTATCACTGCTTAATTCCATGTACCATATTTTTGCGGGCCCGCCGTTGTAGCTTAACTGCTCTGGCGTTGTGCTGCTAATCAAAACGTCGCAGGATCAAATCAAGGCAGCGGTGGCCACATCTCGATAGAGGCGAGATACAAAACGTCTGTGTGCCATCTGTTGCGTGCACGTTGAAGAACGCCAGTGGCCAAATGAATCCGCAATCCTCACTAAGGCGTGCCTTATAATCATATCACGGTTTTTGTGCGTAACATTCAAGAATTACGTAATATTACTGCGGTATAATATTGTTACGTGTGGAAAAACACAGATAAAAGACGCTATATACAGGCTATTAACACTGGAGCCAGACCACCAGGCCGACGCTCGCCCGCGCCAAGGGCACAGACCCACTTCGTCGTCGTTATCGCGGCGGCTCGCCCCTTGAACATCGCTCGATGATACCGTAATACTACCCCCCGGCGGCAAAAGCGCCGTCACGGTGCTGTTAAATATCCAAGGCGCGTGGAGAGTTGTAGGGCTTGAGTTGGGCGACGGTGGACAATGTCACTGGTTGTCACAGCGGAGGACGTAGTGGGCGTGGCTAGAGCAATTTCTTAGGTGGCATCGGTTACTTGGCGAAGCACGCGATATGGGCCTGTATAGCAGGAAAGCAGTTTTTCACAAAGGTCAACTTCACGCGATGGTGACCAAAGCAACACGAGGGTGCTGGGCGCAATATATTCAAAGTACTGCACTACGCAACGAAGTACTGCCCATTTCTTGTCTCTCCAGCGGCAAAGTGTTTCATACCGAACCAGTTGGAACTACCACTTTGAAGACCATGCGACGATGCACAAGCGTGCATCGTCGCATCTTTCTTTACGCCGCAAATGTGCTCGTCTTTGCCTATTTCACAAGGTTTATCCCTCAAACCAGGTGCTCAAGAATCAACTTATCACCCCACCTTCCTACACTTCATCCCGTTCAGACCACACATATAAAGTTGCCGTCCCATCCTCCCGAACGAACAAGTATCATGATTCTTTTTTACCCTGCACAAGTGTCGACTGGAACCACCTTCCTGCTTCCATCATTCAGATCACAGATGTAACTTCATTCAAAACAGCAGTCTACCACGCTATCGCTTAACGTTGCCTGCATACCATTGTCTGCATATTACATTGCTTTGTATGTACCACTCCTTTCTGTAGTGCCTTAGGGCCTTGAAAGTATGTATAATAAGTAAATAAATAAATAAATAAATAAAAAGCTTCGCTGTCGCATGTCGCTCACCGACGCTACCACCTGACACCGATGGGTTTGTTTTATTTGCACTAGAGAAATTGTACTAAGAAAATTACAGAAAATTACAGAAAATTCAGGGAATGGTTTCCTAATACGTAGCATTCTTTGGCTCGGCTCATAATTTTCTTCTGTATGTTTACCCTAGTTTGTGCTTTTCCTTCGCCTTTGGCCCACCCCCAAATTTAGGTTTACCTACGTCAAATTACATGTTACCCAACCTCAAAATTCAGGTTGGCGCGACCCCACATCACTCCCAAATTCAGGTCAATCCACCCCCATATCACCTCCACATGCAGGTTAAGCCACCCCATAAGTTAGAATGGCCCACCCCCATATGACCACCCAAATTTAGGTTGACCCAGACCAAATTTTAAGTTGGCCGAACACAATTTTCAAGTTTGCCGACCCCCAAATATAGGTTGACTCACCCCTATATCAGCCCCAAATTTGGGTTGGCCCGTCCGATATCACCCCTACATAGGTTCACCAAGCCTCGTACCAACCCCACTCCCGTATCACCGCAAATTCAGATTGGTACACCCCCATATCACCTGAAAATTTAGATTTGCTCAACCCCATAGCACCCCCAAATAGATTGGCCCTACCCCATAATGTCCCTACACCCATATCTCCCCCAAATTCAGGTTGGCCCACCTACATATCACCCCCATCCCTATATCAGCCCCAAATTCATGTTGGCCTACCACCATATCACCCCTAAATAGCTTGGCCCAGCCCCATATCACCCCCAACCCCATATCACGCCAAATTTGCGTTAGCCCACTCTGATATCACCCCCAAATTCAGGTTGGCCCACTCCGTATCAACCCAAAATTAGCTTGGCCCACCCTATATCACCCCAGATTGGTTGATCATACCCCATATCAGCCCCACCCCCAAATCATCTCCAAATTCAGGTTGACCCAACTCCATATCACCGCCAAAGTCAGATTGACCCATTCCCATATCATCTCCAAATTCAGATTGCCCCCCCATATCACCCCCGAATCTAGGTTGACCCATTCCGAAATTCAAGTTGGCCCACCGCTGTCCCATGTATTTTCGGTGAAGCTCTATGCATTCCTATGGGAAAGCTGTCACACTTTTTGCGTTACAGACAGGATTTCGCGTGATTTCTACTAAAATCGTTGGAGTAAACGCCAATGAATGCTCTGCATTAAAACGGATCGATCCTCGGTGGATTCCACTTGGGCTTCGCAATATGTCACTCGCAGGCTCCAAATGCGATGGAGAGTTGTATAACACAGTCGTTAAACCAATATGAGATAAAAGCACACAACATGAATAGCCCTGGCTGAAGCTCCACTTACCCCCTGAATAACACGGCTAATTATTAGATTTTATTGGGATTTCAATTAGATGGACACTTCAGGCGCATTTCTGTCGTCGGCGTCGCCGTGAGCTTCCGTATAAAGTCCAAGAGCGATAAATCGTTGCCACGCGCAGTATTTTGTATGTGCGAGTGAAAGCGTGCGAGTGTGATCCGGCGATACCACCGCCCGAGAATTATCGGAAGCTTTCTTCATACAGTCATTGGAATCACAGTGTATTAGTGAGCCTTCTTTAACCTTGTACAGCGCTGAATATGGTTTTTTGGGTTCTGTCTCATGACTGCGCTCTGCAGATTGGATGTTGGCGGTTCCTGTACATGGTGCTAACTGCGCATGTTTTTCTTGATTGTGCTTTCTATAAAAGAGTGGCGCAATAAAATGAAGTCAGTTGAGAGGAGCGCCTTGTCCTGGTCGTCTTTCTTGTGTCCATTAGTTTGTGCTAAACAAAGTAATTATGGTGAGCCTGGGATCGCGGCTCAGTCTCGGTCACGCAAGGGAGCGAAACGGGGAGGAATTCACCGTCTTCCGTCGCGCGCAGGGCTCAGGGAGGGGGGGGGGGTTCTACACTGGGTGGCCTGGGCGGCCGCGCGCGCTCTCCCGTATCTTAGCAGCCATTCGCGACGGTGACAAACTCCGCCGCGCGCTTTGTTTTCGCGGCTTGATTCGCGTTGATGCGAGACGCAGCATGAATGTCAATTCGCTCGTTGCTGCTGCCACGCTTCCTCACTCCGGCGTTTTCAGAACGAGCTTCTACAGTCATTGAGTGAGATGGGTTCATGTTTGCTGGTGCTCGCGTGGCACCATGCTTGCAGTTTAATTAGTATCTGCCGGTGCTTACCAGTTTATACGGCCGATGAAACTAATATCCTTACTTGTCCATTAATTTGCTGTCTCAATCAATGCTTCGCCTTTCGGGCAAAACTGCGACATTTTTTTAACAGTCATAAAATTCTCAGGATTAAAGATTCTGAATCGTTATTCGGAATTTCTTTTGTGTACGCATTCATTGTTTGTGGTCTCGCTGCATTTCTCCCACCAAACCTCCAATCCCCTTTTCCGAATCTCTGTGGCGGATATGTTTACTTCCTCCGTGAAGCCTAAACTACAGCTGTGTAGATATCTTTACATTCTAATAAAACATGTTCCATACCTTCCCTACCTCTACTGCAGCAAACACATGCTTCTTCGTAGGTTTACATCACTTTATACGTAACCATGCGTTCTAACGTAATCTGATCTCGCTTCGAAAAGTAAAGAGTTCCCCTTTCAATTTTCATAACTGGTCTCGTTGCTGATTTTGTTTTTACCTCTTAGGTAGTTACTAATAGCTGTTTTTTTTCTCCTTCCGCCACCAAGTTGTCTCAGCCTCTTTGACTTTGCATTTGATGTTGTTTATTGCCATGTTGCTCGCTATACCGGTCGCATGTTTGCTCGTTAGCTTCCTACTTCTTCTCTTCCACTTTGAGTAAACCTTTCCCTGTACAAATACTTGAACACTCTCGCAACCCATTTACTTTTTTTCATGTCCCTCAATCGCGCTTCAAAATAATTTTATTCTGAGCTTCCCAGACTTCAAAACCTGTCCGTTTGGTATCACCCTGCACAGCTTCGTTTCTCGTCTTCCCGTGAGCGCGCAATGCGAGGCATCCCACTGACCGTTGGCAGCCATTGAGTCCTGATTATATCTCTGACTTCAAGCAAACAAGCGAACTTCCAAATGGAGGTTATGTAAGCATTACACTCTTCCACATACCCAGGAGCACCTCGTACCTATTGTATCCTCATAGATCTCTGTGTTTCATTGCGACCGCAATTCTCTTCCCATTTGCTATTAGTGTTTCAATGCGTAAGCATTTCTATGGCTACCCAACGAGAAAACTGCCCGTCCGCCCTTCCTTCGCATAAGACGACCGCATCCAAGATAGAGCTAGCCAGCTGTGGAAGAAGACGACGACGAACACGCGAGCAATGGCACGAAAATTTGGGGCTGAGCCTACTTGAAATGTGTGAGTAGGCCAACTTGAAACTTGGGGGCGGGCCAACCTAAATTTCGGGGTGGGCCAACTTAAATTTGGGTGTGGGCCAACTTGGGAATTCCGGGATGGACCAACTTGTAATTCGGAGATGAGCCAACGTTAAATTCGGGGATGGGCCAATTTACATTTCGGGATGGGCCATCTTGAAGTTTGGGGATGGGCCAACTTAAATTTGAAGGTGGGCCAACTTAGATTTCAGGGTGCGCCAACTAGAAATTTGGGGATGGGCTAAGTTGGAATCTGGGGATGGGCCAACCAAAATTTGAGGGTGGGCCATCTGAAATTTGATGGTGGGCCAATTTTTGGGGTAGCTAACTTGAAGTTAGGGCGTGGCCTTATTTGAAACATTGGGGTGACCTAATGTTCAATTGAACGCTGCGGAGCGTTCTTCGAGTTTAGCACCTCGCGGGCAAGCGAGCGCGTTAAGACGCTTGGAGCGTTTCCATTGGGCCTTACCACGGTGCAGTCAGAACGCAGGCGAGAGCTTGCGTGGAAAGGAATGCGCGCATAACGGAGGCTTGCATCATAGAGTTTCCTACAGAAACTCTATGGCTTGCATGAGCGACAGCAAGGGTGACATGGCGTCGCGGCGATGCACTCCCCCTTCACGCACGGCCTCACGCGCTACTCCGGCAGCTGGCGTGCGCTTTCGACCGCTCTGCTCCGTCGAGGCGCGCTCATGACTGGCGTTCCAACTCAATTGGCACAATTGTGTACGTAATCTGTTGTCTACTGAAGACTAAACATTTTTTGCCACCGGAAGGGCCATGGATAGATGTGCAAAGCTAGGAAACACAAGTAAGCAACACTAGGCAAAAACAAAGTCACAGCCGTGTCAAGCAATGCCTACGCTTTAGTAAGCAATCCTGATAATTTATTTAATTGCTTTTTACTGCGTTTCACCCGAGCACACGAGGGTTGGACCCTCCCGCGTGTAGCCGTGCGCGGCTTAGCCGTGTCCGGGGAAAGGGGGATCCTGGGGGTTGAGCCGATGCCGGGTGTTTGGACCTTTAAGGCCCCCCGGCGGAGGCAACACACCTCTTTGGCCTCTGCTTCACGTAGACGGCACCCCCGGACTGACCCACCCGGGGGAAATCGGTAGTTGCCTTTTCCTGTCTCTCTCTCCCTATTACCTTCGTCTTTCCCTTACTTTCCGCCTTTCCTGTCTCCTTCTCATTTCTTTATTACTTCCGACCTTCCTGGCAGCAAGGGTTAACCTTGTGTGAGTAGCCAACCTTGGTTATGTCATATTGGGTTATAGTGGCAACGTACAGCTGGCGTTTGCAGGCCCTGTTTTTCAGGCCCTGCAGCGTCCCCTTGTTGGACTCCATGGTGGGTGGCTGGCGTTGCTGCCGAAAACTACACGTCCGCACATGGCTACTTCCTTCCCTTCACTACCTGATCGCCCTCAGAAAAGAGGGCGCACCGATGAAGTCTTTCAATTTTTTGGCCGCCAAAAAGAATCGTTCCCGCGTTTCCATGTTATCCATTCTGCAAAACCAGATAAACCAGTAAGAACTATCTCACCCTTCCTTGTTTCGAAGTCATTGACTGAAGCCTTTGGTCCTGGATATAAGGCGTCGAGGATGGCAAGCGGGGATCTCCTCTTGGAGCTCCGCGATCAAAAACAATATGAAAAATTGTCAACACTAGTGTCATTTGGGGAAACCCAGATAATTATAACCCCGCACCGCACGATGAACACCACCCGTGGTGTTGTCTCTGACGATGACTTGATGGAGCTCACTGAGGCTGAACTCTTGGAGGGCTTCAGTGACCAGAATGTTATAAATGTTAAACGAATTAAGATGAGGCGAGATGGAAAAGAGATCAAGACGAAACACCTGATACTCACTTTCGGCTCTAGTGTCCTTCCCGAGTCCATCGAGGCTGGTTATATCAAACTTCGTGTTCGACCATACGTTCCCAATCCTCTCAGATGCTTTAAGTGCCAACGTTTCGGCCACAGTTCACAGAACTGTCGAGGCCGGCTGACTTGTGCCAAGTGCAGTGACAATGAACACTCCTCCGAAACGTGCCAGAACACCCCACACTGTGTCAACTGTGATGGCGAGCATGCCGCATACTCGCGCGCCTGCCCGTCCTGGAAAAAAGAAAAAGAAATTGTGACCATAAAAGTAAAAGAAAATATCACTTTCAAAGAGGCACGGAGGCGGGTGTCATACCTGTCTAAGAGCAGCTTTGCCGATGTGGCGCGTAAGGGGGCAGCGTCACAAAGGCCTCCGGCGGCTGTCCGACCCACAGGCAGTGAGTCGGCAGCTACGCCATCTGCCCCCGCGGCGGTTGCAGCTAACGCTGCTCCGTCAACACAGCAGAGGGGACCATCGACCCCGAAGGTGGGCACAGCCGAGGCTGCGCCAACATCCCCGGCCCCTCCCAGCGCTGGCAACAGCCGGCGCAGCCAAATCCCGCAGGGTGCCCCATCGACCTCCGGGCTGGTGGGCGCAGGGGTCTTGCCCTCCAAGGCGGGACCCTCTCAGGAAACTTCTCGCTCGCAAGAGCAGGTGTCCGGCGCCTCACAAGAGGCAATGGACACTACACCTATTCTCAAGGCGCACCAAGCGCCTAAGGAGCGGCGAGGCTCCCTCGAACGCTCCAGAAAGGGCAGAACCCCCGTTACAGGGCCTCGAAAGAGCTCTGTAACCTAAGCGGCATCACCTCAATTTCCGTAAACACAGCACAAATTTTTCTTTAAATATGGATACACAAATCATTCAATGGAATGTCAGAGGTCTTCTTAGGAATCTCGATGACGTGCAAGAACTTATCCATAAACACAATCCGAAAGTGCTGTGTTTACAGGAAACACACTTAAAACCAAAACACACAAATTTTCTTCGACAACACGTTACTATTCGCAAAGATCGCGATGATGCTCTCGCATCATCGGGCGGTGTTGCAATTATAATTCAAAAAAGCATAGCCTGTCAACGTTTGCAGCTACGAACGGCCCTTGAGGCAGTGGCGGTTCGAGTCATTCTGCTAAACAAGCTTATCACTATTTGCTCACTTTATATACCCCCACATTATAAACTAAGCAAACATGAATTTCAGTCCTTTATTGATGAATTGCCAGAACCCTACGTTGTTCTTGGCGATTTCAATGCACATAACTACCTGTGGGGCGACCCTCGTATAGATGCGCGAGGACGTCTTCTCGAACAGTTCCTCTTTTCTTCTGGTGCTTGTCTGTTGAATAAAAAGGAACACACATATTACTCTCTTGCAAATAGAACCTATTCTTCCATAGACCTAAGCATAGTCTCCCCGTCTGTACTGCCTGAACTTGAATGGGAAGTTACCGACAACCCTTACGGCAGCGACCACTTCCCTATACTGCTAAGATCACCGAAAGAAAATGAATATCCACCACACGCTCCTAGATGGAAGGTTGAGACAGCTGATTGGGAGAAATTTCGATCTCTGTCTAGTATCTCATGGGCTGACTTGTCTCCGTTAGGAATTGATGCTGCAGTCGAGTTCTTTACAGCATTCATCATAGATGTCACATCTAAATGCATATCCGAAGTGAGTGGTCTGGCATGCAAAAGACGTGTGCCGTGGTGGAACAGCGAATGTAGGATCGCCCGTAAGAATCAGAACAAGGCGTGGGGGTTGCTACGCGCTTCTCCCACTGCACAGAATCTTATGAACTTTAAAAAAATAAAGTCCCAAGGCAGGCGAACCCGCCGACAGGCCAGAAGAGAAAGCTGGCACAAGTTTTTATCAAGTATTAACTCGTTTAGGGATGAGGCCAAAGCCTGGAACAGAGTAAATAGGATTAGAGGGCGGCAAACACATTCACTCCCCCTGGTAAACACACAGGGAGATACACTGCAAGACCAGGCCGACTCACTTGGGGAATATTTTGAGAGCGTGTCAAGTCCAACAAATTACACACAATCCTTTCTCAAACACAAAGAAACAGAAGAACGTAAGCCATTACCAAGAAAAGGTCGAGAGAATGAGCCTTACAACCGTCCCTTTAGCATTGCCGAGCTAAGAGCTGCCTTGATCACATGCAAGAGCTCTGCACCAGGACCTGACAGAATCATGTACGACATAATTAAGAACGTACACACTGATACACAATTGACTTTACTTGCACTTTTTAACACTATTTGGGCTGCTGGATATCTTCCACTTGCATGGAGAGAAGCGATTGTGATTCCCATTCTGAAGCAAGGTAAAGATCCTTCGTTGGCGTCCAGTTACCGCCCGATAGCCCTCACAAGTTGCATTTGTAAGCTGTTTGAGAAAATGGTTAATCGGCGACTCATACATTTCCTGGAATTAAACCAAATGCTTGATCCCTTTCAGTGTGGCTTCAGGGAAGGGCGGGCTACAATTGATCACCTTGTGCGCATGGAGGGAAACATTCGCGACGCCTTTCTACATAAGCAATATTTCTTATCCGTGTTCCTCGATATGGAGAAGGCGTACGACACAGCGTGGCGCTACGGAATCTTGAGAGACTTGTCGGGAATGGGCATCCGTGGCAATATGCTCGCCCTAATAGATAGCTATTTGTCCAACCGTACCTTCCGAGTAAAAGTCGGTAATGCACTGTCACGTCCTTTTACGCAGGAAACTGGTGTACCCCAGGGAGGTGTGCTCAGCTGCACTCTTTTCATTGTTAAGATGAACACACTACGTGCTTCACTGCCACCGGCCATTTCTTATTCCGTATACGTCGACGATATACAAATAGGCTTTAAATCCTGCAACCTCGCAGTATGCGAGAGACAGGTACAGCAGGGCCTGAACAAGGTTTGCAAGTGGGCTGACGAAAACGGATTTAAGATCAACCCCCACAAAAGCTCTTGTGTTCTTTTTACTAGAAAGAGAGGCCTGGTTCCAGATCCTTGTGTTCAACTGAGTGGACATCAAATACCTGTCAACAAAGAACACAAATTTTTAGGTATTATACTTGACTCGAAGCTCACTTTTATACAGCACATTAAATATCTTAAAGAAAAATGCCTAAGGACAATGAACTTGCTTAAAGTTCTATCCCACTCAACATGGGGTAGCGACAGGAAGTGTCTGATGAATGTTTATAAGAGCCTAATTCGATCACGATTGGACTATGGTGCCGTCGTATATAACTCTGCCGCTCCGAGCGCACTAAAGATCCTAGATCCTATCCACCATCTAGGTATCCGCTTAGCCACTGGTGCTTTCAGAACAAGCCCGATTGAAAGCTTATACGCGGAATCAAATGAATGGTCGCTCCATCTACAGAGAACTTACATCAGCCTTACATATTTCCTAAAAATACACTGCAATCATCAACATCCATGTTTTAACACTGTTAACGATATGACCTGCACTACACTATTCCATAATCGTCCTTCTGTAAGAAAGCCTTTCTCGCTTCGAGTGAGGGAGCTTAGTGATGAGATACATGTCCCACTCCCCGAGCTTCGCCTAATGCATCCAGCCAAGCTGCTACCTCCTTGGGAGTGCCAGCTGATACAATGCGACACATCTTTCATTCAAGTTACAAAGCACGCTCCTGAGGCCGAAATCAGAATGCATTTCCTAGAACTCCAGCACAAGCATTCCTGTGCAGAGTTCTACACAGACGCTTCGAAGTCAAACGCCGGGGTATCCTATGCAGCCGTCGGCCCATCCTTCTCGGAATCCGACGTACTGCATCCGGAAACAAGCATATTTACGGCTGAGGCCTACGCATTACTTTCTGCTGTGAAGCATATAAGAAAATCAAAACTTCCAAAAGCAGCGATCTATACAGACTCCCTAAGCGTCGTGAAGGCCTTGATGTCAGTCTATACACACAAAAATCCTGTACTTTGTGAACTCTACACCGTCTTGTGTAAAGCGTACATATCTAACCAGCGTATCATTATATGCTGGGTGCCTGGCCACAGGAGCATTGAGGGTAACGTTCTGGCGGACGAGATGGCCACGTCAATCGCATCGCAAAATGTAAACCCTACCGCTGCGGTGCCTGTCACAGACCTGAGGCCTTTCTTGCGAAGGAGATTGCGGGACCACTGGCAACGCATGTGGGACGCGGAAACGAATAATAAGCTCCACCTGATAAAACCACAGTTAGGATTCTGGCCCTCTGCTACAAAATCGCGCCGAACAGATGTCCTATTCTGTCGTCTCAGAATAGGACACACGTTCGGCACCCATAATTATCTGCTTACTGGAAGTGAACCTCCAACCTGTGGTAGATGCGGGGAGAGGCTGACCGTGCTCCACGTCCTTCTGGAGTGTCGGGAAGCCGAATCTGAAAGAATGAAACATTTTTCCTTAGCTTACAGACAGCACATCCCTCTTCATCCAGTAATGTTCCTCGGCCCAGAACCGCTTTTTAACACAGACACAGTCCTAGGTTTCCTCAGAGATGTCGTCTTACATGTTATTAGTCCCATTAATTCGTAGCGCCTCCTCTCTCGAGAGGATGCCACTGCGATAATTGTTTTTGCGTAGCACATGCCTCCAGGCCCTTGTGCTTGAAGGGCTCTAAGGAGGCAGTAGTGCTCTGGTATTTCTTATAATCCTGACATATTTTACCTATCGTATCATTATTTTTATATGCATCTAAATTTTCATAGTACAAGTCATACGTCATCGCCATAATTTTATCATACAGATTTTACGCACTTTTGAGCGTATATTTTAAGGCCTCTTTACAGCCACCTGACACCAACTTCATAGCAATCATAATTACACCGCAAACTCATTACCACAGACATGGCGCTCTTTGGCCACACCTGGCCCTTGCGCCATAAAACTCCACACATCATCATCATCATCTTTACTGCGTTTCGATATATCTGGCGCCCTCGTTTATCAATATATCATTGCCCTGTATTGACAGCGTCTGTTCATTGTTTTCGTTGAATACAATGGTAACTGATTTCTTAACGCGAAATTTCAATCCTAAATGTTCACCTTCCTGTCCAGACGTTGCGTCTCACTTTTCCTGTTAGCGAGCAACATGATGTTCCCGGGATAAAAATAACCTGGGAGCTGCCGCTCTAGTTTCGTGCGCGCCACTTTGTATGAGATTAAATCCGATATAGGCTCCTTCTAGCGCCCAACCCATCCTTATGAATGGACGTATTGATCATGATGTATTGGCATCGCCATTCAGACAGGTCGGCGACAAATAGTCACATAGCCTGCTTGATTTAATCAGGTAGGCTGTACACGTCTTGCTTCTACCATTTTTGTATGCATCAACCTTCAGTTAAGAAATAAATTAAACAACGAGTTGCGCAAGGCGCGTTAGGAATATTATATGAATATATTTGAGAAAGACGGCCGCTGTGATGCAAAATTAGTTTGGAAAACAATAAACGCAGTCCTTAACATGCCCAAGCCCTCCAATTCTATAGGAGGTCTTACAATGAACGGTGTAACCTTAATGGGTACTGAACTAGCGGATAGCTTTAACAAACATTTTATTGGTCTCCCTAAAACAGACTACAACGAAGATTCTACCTGCCTAATTTCTGTACAGACACCTGACTCCTTTTTTCTCCACCTTACGCACCCATCCGAAGTTTTTGCTACACTAATGGCCTTAAAGAATAGCTCCAGCCTTGACGCAGAGGGTCTGTCAGTAAAACCAATAAAATGTGTAGCTGACCTTCTTGCACCTCACTTATCGTATATATTTAACCTATCGATATCTTCATCTGCCTTCCCAGACAGACTGAAACTAGCCAAAGTGATTGTTCTCCATAATTCTGGGACGACACAAGACATTAGCAACTATCGACCAATATCGATTCTGCCAATTTTCTAGAAACCACTAGAAAAAAAATTTGCTTAAGCGTTTGGAAATTTACTTTAATGATAATCGCCTTTTTACAGATTCCCAATTTGGTTTTAGACAAGGCTTATGTACGGAATCTGCGCTACTTAAACAAAAAGAACTAATTTTGCAAAACATTGAAAATAAACTTCTAACATTGGGCATTTCTGTCGATTTCAGCAAAGCATTTGGCTGCATTAATCATAACATTCTTTTAGATAAGCTTTATGCATACGGTATAAGAGGCAATCCGCTTAAGTTGATAAAGTCATACCTTGAAAAACGGCAGCAATCCGTATGTGTTGATGGTTGTAGCTCCAGTTTTGAGTATGTAAGATGCGGAGTACTGCAGGGCAGTATCTTAGGTCCGTTCCTCTTTAACGTATATAAAAACGATATCGTCCATATTTCCAAGAAGGCTGAATATATAATATATGCCGACGACACTAGTTTATTTTTATCTGGAAACTCATCGAATGAACTCCTCTTTGAAGTGAACGTCATATTGGAAAGCCTCCATAACTGGTCACATGTAAACAGTTTAAAGATTAACCATAATAAAACAAAGGCGGTTATTTTTCGTTCGATAAATCGGAAAGTAACCATATCAATCCCACTGCTTATTCGAGACTACGCTATCGAAATCGTAAGTAAATATAAATCTCTTGGTGTAATATTTGACGAACATCTTAAATGGGCTGATCACTTCCGTCATCTTTCTTTAAGCTTGTTGAAATCTGTAGGAGCTCTTTCACGAGGTCGCGACTTGTTTCCCGTGAAAGTTAAAAAATTAATATATCATTCATTATTTCACTCTCAAGTAAGCTACTGCCATCTTGTGTGGGGAACTGCGGCTCGCGTGCATCTAAACCAACTACTACTTCTGCAAAAAAAAGCTATCCGCATAGTTGCTGGCTCAGACTACCTAGCTCGCACCAGACCACTGTTCCTTAAACATGGAATATCCCCCATTCATCATCTAGTGTCATTTACCATTCTTCGCGCCTTGAATAACTTCAGCTTGCCTGGGGCTAAGTTCAGAATCCAACTCTCATCGGTGATACAAACGCACACTCATTACAAGCACCAGACGCAAAGAGAAATGGCATCTACCCCGACTTCGCACGACGTATGGCTCCCAAATGTTGCATTTCCTGGTTCCGAACACCCTTAACACAAACAAATGGTACGCAGAAAATATGAACCTAAACAGAAAAACAATTGCTCAGCAATTTTTTTAGCATGTGGTAGGTTCAAATTCAAATTAGGCTAATAGTGTTTTTTTTTCCATTGTATAAAAAGAAATGCTGCTATGCATTGTTTGAACTTGATATACTATATCGCAGTGTTGAAATGCAATTACGTTTTACTCCTTCTGTTTCTGCTATACCGCTTTATTATGCTTTTTTGTTACTTCTCAGTGCATTGTATATTTGAATTTTTACTTCGTATTACATTGTATTACATTTATATTACATTGATTCATGATGTATGTCAAATTGTACTTTTTTCCCTTCACTGCTGCCATTTTGTTAATGGGCCCCGGACCCCGTCAAGCTGCTTCAAGGCATCTTTTTGTCCCCGGCCTTTTTCTCTTGGAGAAATAAATGAATCTTGAATCTTGAATCTTAGAAACTTCTCTATCTACCTTGTACCGCCACGTATGCCTGTAACAGATCCTGTCGTACCAATCTCTTCCCTACTTTCCTTTCACCACTTCTCCAAAGTCTCTTGTTTATCTCGAAGGCTCACCAGTGGATGCTTCCGTCCACTTTAAATCCAAGCGCTTCTGGGTGGTGTGCGTTACCTATGGGTCTTACTGAAATAATCCCTTCGCATTCCGTTAGATGTGCTGAGTGGTCTCCGGATTTTTGCGCGACGCCCGGCGGTGGCCACCATTGACCCTGAAGTGGGGTCACGTGACATGACGTCACGTGATGACGTCACACAGGCTGCAGACGGGGCCTCATATCGCGCCGTCGGTCGCCTCCCGGCGGTGGCCACCATTGACCTTCAAGTGACCTTCAAGTTGGTCACGTGGCATGACGTCACGTGATGATGTCACACCGGCTGCAGACGGGGCCTCATATCGCGCCGTCGGTCGCCTCCCGGCGGTGGCCACCATTGACCTTCAAGTGACCTTCAAGTAGGTCACGTGGCATGACGTCACGTGATGACGTCACACCGGCTGCAGATGGGACCTCATATCGCGCCGTCGGTCGCCTCCCGGCGGTGGCCACCATTGACCCTGAAGTGAGATCACATGATGTGACGTCACTTGATGACGTCACACCGGCTGCAGATGGGGCCTCATCGCGCCGTCGGACGTCGCCCGGCGGAGGCCTCCACGCTTCGGTTCGCGCCGTCGCGCGCGACGCGGCGGCGGCGCCACCATCGCTGCATCACGTGATATGTGACGTCACGCCAAGGATGAAGCGGCGCGCGCGCGCCGTCGCGTCAGTCTCTGTGCCCGCAACCGCGCCAGCGTCTTTGCGCCGGGCGTGTATGCGGTCAAGATGCCTCCAAACGCTAAGGATACGCTAAGGTTAAGCCCAGTGGATGCTTCTAATCCACTGGGCTTAACCTTGATAAGCCTCCAATTTTTTGTTGCAGAATACCCATGCCTCATCTTGTTGCGAATATTTGCTCCGGCATGTTTTTGACCTTAGGCAACCAGCTCGCGCCTCAAATAGCATGGCACTGCCCTTTCTGTTATCGTACAGATTTTCCCTTCTGATTTCTTTCTTTCCATTCTTGCAAATATCCATAGTGTTATTTCTTCTCCATTCCTTGCATCCAATTCGCTGTCTTTGTTTATCTCACTTTCCGGTGACTCCTGGCTTTCTATCCAGACTTTGAATTACCCTGTACTTGGTTGCCAAGTTTCTTGACCTCTTCCTCTATTCTTCGTCCACGCTATTCACGTACAGATACTTGTCCACTTTAGCCGGCAATAATATTGATCCATGTTCCTTAGTCTTTCTTCAAAACTAATCTAGCTGTCCGCTTCTATACCTTTACCGCAGTCTCCACGTGCATTGCGGAGCGCAAAGCCACCTGGTGGTGCAGCTGGGAGCCGAGCTTTGCGTCGCGTAACTAAACCACACGGTTCTACCTGTAGCAGCACTGGCATCGGCATGACCGGTGAACTGATCGCATCCGGAGGTTCCTTTAAGCACAGTGTAAAATTCTGCCATATCGTTATATTTGTAACGACTCCACTTGAGCCAGTCAGAGAGACCGTAGCAGCCGTATGGGCCTTTCTGATTAGTTCAAATGCCATCATTAGTGAATTCGACAAGATGGCGATATTTGGCAATGTCCAGAATAGTACTCGGGGTCACCAGCAGTGGAGCAGGGACGAGACGTCTGTTCGGCTGTGGGGCTCAAGAAGCTACTGGAGCCTTCTTTATTCCATGTGCCCGTGCTGGTATGCTAGCTCGAGCGCTCCTCAAGCTCGTGGCTCGGCCGGGCGTTATCGGGCAGCCGCTCGCCGATCATGACGATGGCGCTACCGCTAAGCACTAATGCAAGCAGCTTCTTCTACTTGCAGAGACAGTGACGACCACGACGACGACCCGTCAAATCGCGCGGTGGTCCGCCAAGAAAGCTTTGCTTCTCAGGTAAAGTAGGCTTCTAGTGTAAATGAAAGAATGACGACAGGTTTTTGTAAAGCCTCCATAGAAACGAGGCAATTCGAGCAAGTACCCGAGCACAAAAAATATTGAAGATTGTGGTGGCGATATAACAGACGTTCTAATCATTATTAAGCAAAACAGCCTTATGAAAATGAAAAATAAGTTTCTCATGCGAACGTTATGTATTCCTAATGTCACATCAGACAGTCTTAAGAAATGCACCGTATAATGTTGTTTGGCATCACAAGTACATCAGAGACTCAAACGGCAATGCCCATTAAGATTTCTGATAAGAGTAGACAGCTTTTTTATGTTATTGCTAATGTCAAAGCACATCGCATAATAAGATGTACGACGTAATGTGGCGAAAAATTTTATAGCGAAGCTGTATACCTCTAGCGTCCAAGGAAATTTTCGTGTCATTGTTGGCGTGGTAAACCAAAAAACTCCCCATACCTGGGTCGATCGCGGAGGTAGCGCAATACGGGCCCGACCTGCAGCGTCGGTGAATCAGCCGTTAAGCACTCCCCATACGTGGGCCATTCCCGAAGATAGTACAATGCCGGGCCGACCCACGGAGGAAGTGACGCAGGCGTTGCACTCCCCATAAGTGGGCCGATCCCGAAGGTAGTGCAATGCCGCGTCGACCCGCGGTGGAGGTGAATCAGGCGTTAAGCACTCCCAATACGTGGGCCGATCCCGAAGATAGTGAAATGCCGGGCCGACCCGCGGCGTAGGTGAGTCAGGCGTTACGCACTCCCCATGTGGGCCGATCCCGAAGCTAGTCAAATGCCGGGCCGACCCGTGGCGGAGGTGAAGCAAGCGTTAAGCACTCCCCATACGTGGGCTGATCCCGAAGCTAGTGCAATGCCGTGCTGACCCGTGGCGGAGGTGAATCAGGTGTTAAGCACTCCCCATACGTGGGCCGATCCCGAAGGTAGTGCAATGCCGGGGGGACACGCGACGGGGGTGAAGCAGGCGTTAAGCACTCCCTATACGGGGGCAGATGCCTAAGGTAGTGCAATGCCGGGCGGACACGCGGCGGAGTGAAGCATGCGTTAAGCACAACCCATACGTAGGCATACCCCGATGGTAGTGCAATGCCGGGCAGACACGCGGCGGAGGGGAAGCAGGCGTTAAGCACTCCCCATACGTGGGCAGATCCCGAAGGTAGTGCAATGCCGGGCGGACACGCGGCGGAGTGAAGCAGGCGTTAAGCACTCCCCATACGTGGGCAGATACCGAAGGTAGTGCAATGCCGGGTGGCCACGCGGCGGAGGTGAAGCAGGCGTTAAGCACTCCCCATACGTGGGCAGATACCGAAGGTAGTGCAATGCCGGGTGGACACGCGGCGGAGGTGAAGCAGGCGTTAAGCACTCCCCATACGTGGGCAGATCCCGAAGGTAGTGCAATGCCTGGCGGACACGCGGCGGAGTGAAGCATGCGTTAAGCACAACCCATACGTAGGCATACCCCGATGGTAGTGCAATGCCGGGCGGACACGCGGCGGAGGGGAAGCAGGCGTTAAGCACTCCCCATACGTGGGCAGATCCCGAAGGTAGTGCAATGCCGGGCGGACACGCGGCGGAGTGAAGCAGGCGTTAAGCACTCCCCATACGTGGGCTGATCCCGAAGCTAGTGCAATGCCGTGCTGACCCGTGGCGGAGGTGAATCAGGTGTTAAGCACTCCCCATACGTGGGCCGATCCCGAAGGTAGTGCAATGCCGGGGGGACACGCGACGGGGGTGAAGCAGGCGTTAAGCACTCCCTATACGGGGGCAGATGCCTAAGGTAGTGCAATGCCGGGCGGACACGCGGCGGAGTGAAGCATGCGTTAAGCACAACCCATACGTAGGCATACCCCGATGGTAGTGCAATGCCGGGCGGACACGCGGCGGAGGGGAAGCAGGCGTTAAGCACTCCCCATACGTGGGCAGATCCCGAAGGTAGTGCAATGCCGGGCGGACACGCGGCGGAGTGAAGCAGGCGTTAAGCACTCCCCATACGTGGGCAGATACCGAAGGTAGTGCAATACCGGGTGGCCACGCGGCGGAGGTGAAGCAGGCGTTAAGCACTCCCCATACGTGGGCAGATACCGAAGGTAGTGCAATGCCGGGTGGACACGCGGCGGAGGTGAAGCAGGCGTTAAGCACTCCCCATACGTGGGCAGATCCCGAAGGTAGTGCAATGCCTGGCGGACACGCGGCGGAGTGAAGCAGGCGTTAAGCACTCCCCATACGTGGGCAGACCCCGAAGGTAGTGCAATGCCGGGCGGACACGCGGCGGAGGTGAAGCAGGCGTTAAGCACTTCCCCTACGTGGGCTGATCCCGAAGGTAGTGCAATGCCGGGCGGACACGCGGCGGAGATGAAGCAGGCGTTAAGCACTCCCCATAGGTGGGCGGATCCCGAAGGTAGTGCAATGCCGGGCGGACACGCGACGGGGGTGAAGCAGCGTTAAGTACTCCCCATACGTGGGTGGATCCCGAAAATAGTGAAATGCCGGGTCGACACGCGGCGGAGGTGAAGCAGACGTTAAGCACTCCCCATACGTGCGTGGATGCCGAAAATAGTAAAATGCCGGGTCGACACGCGGCGGAAGTGAAGCAGGCGTTAAGCACTCCCCATACGTGGGCAGATCCCGAAGGTAGTGCAATGCCGGGCGGACACGTGGCGGATGTGAAGCAGGCGTTAAGCACTCCCCATACGTCGGCAGACCCCGAAGGTAGTGCAATGCCGGGCGGAAACGCGCCGGAGGTGAAGCAGCCGTTAAGCGCTCTCTATACGTGGGCAGAAACCGAAGGTAGTGCAATACTGGGCGGACACGCGGCGGAGGTGAAGCAGGCGTTAAGCACTCCCCATACGTAGGCAGACCCCGAAGGTAGTGCAATGCCGGGCGGACACGCGGCGGAGGTGAAGCAGGCGTTAAGCACTCCCCATACGTGGGCAGATCGCGAAGGTAGTGCTATGCCGGGTGGACGCGCGGTGGAGGTGAAGCAGGCGTTAAGCACTCCCCATACGTGGACAGATCCCGAAGGTAGTGCAACGCCGGGCGGACACGCGGCGGAGGTGACGCAGGCGTTAAGCACTACGACCTTTGGTCCTAATTAAGGCACAGTTAACTACGGCAGAGTAAATAAAGATACTGGAACCCACGACCTTTAGAAGAAGTTGAACCTTCTAGTTCGACCTTTGGTGTTAATGAAGGCGATGTTAATTTAGGCACAGTTAATATATATTTAATTAAGGCACCCACCCTGACCTTGCATGGGAGTCGCGCCTACGACCCTTTCTGTTTATGAAGGCAGTGTTCATTAGGCAATGTTAATTAATATATAGGTGATTAATGGACAAGAACCCACGACCTTGTCTGGGAGTCGAACTCACGACATTGGTGTTAATGAAGGCGGTGGTAATTCAGGTATAGGTAATTAAAATATAGTTAATTAGGACACTCGGACCCATGACCTCGGGTGGGAATCGAACCCTTGGCCTTTGGTGGGAGTTGTTTAGATTCATGGTTGGGGGCAGTCTAAGAGTTAAAAATGAAGAAAACGATATAACACAGCGTGAGCGCAGAGTACTGTTTTGTTTAGTTCCTTGCGCAGTCACCAACTATGAATCTACTGCTTAAATAAATAAAACAGGCGATGGATGCTCTGGAAATGATTCCGATTTATCTGGAGTAGGCAAAAAACACCGACATTTTCTTTTTTTTAGAGAGCACTGAGTTCGGTCTGCCCGTTTTCGCTTTCGGTAAGCAGTGCAAACCTATAATGTATGCCTGGTTCTGCGTAGTTTTGTTGCTTGGCTGTGTTACTTGTTTTTAAGTGCCAACCGATAGTTGTGCAGATTCACATGATCATGACAAAGAAAACTGCGCGTAAGCGGCAAAGTCTATTTGCTGGAATGCACTGTAGTACTTCGCTGCAAGCCATCATACACCGGCACACAGTTCAGGCACACACGACATAGGACACGCGTACGGACACGCGGACAAGTCATCTCTCAATCCCTCCTCTCTCTATGTATATATATATATATATGTATATATATATATATATATATATATATATATATATATATATATATATATATGTGTGTGTGTGTGTGTGTGTGTGTGTGTGTGTGTGTGTGTGTGACACGAGCAGGGGGTTGCGGACGTAGGACAACATGGTCTCCCGAATATTGCCTTTATTCTTCGTCTCCCTCCTTCTCTTCTAGTGCACCATACCGCCCTTGTGTGATTCGTCACACACTTGCCCCTCCCCCAAGAGAGTGCAAGCAACATGCAACATACCAGGAAACTAGCAGACGGTGACAGATAAAAAAATAAAGGTGCGCAGTTAGTCGAATGTCCCAGGATAGTTCTGTAACCTTATTGGCTTCA
Organism: Dermacentor variabilis; assembly: GCF_050947875.1. Classification (NCBI taxonomy): domain Eukaryota; kingdom Metazoa; phylum Arthropoda; class Arachnida; order Ixodida; family Ixodidae; genus Dermacentor; species Dermacentor variabilis. Next base: position 2,029,171 of record NC_134572.1, on the reverse strand, counting down.
TAGAAAGTGCAGCTGTCCGACCACATCTGCCATAGCCCTGGTGGGCGAGGCTGGCTGTACCTTCCAGGGCGACATATGAGTGCCCCGAAAATGAATACAGCTAGTGTCACAGCATGTGCTCTGGCCGCAAATGAATGAGGCAGCGGCACCACGTAGCATCGGCAGATCAGCTTATGCTTGACGTCTTTAAGGACAGAATGGTACATGGTGCGGCCTATACTTTTTTCGCACATATTATTTGTCATGTTCTTTTGTCTTTTCTCCACTTGTCGCAGATGGTAGACATGTGCTGCTGCTCGCTTGAATGGTTGTTGGACATCTTGCTCGAAAATGGTCGGTATCCTTTGCATGGTATTGTTTGGCGTCGCCGTTGAAGTTCTTGGCGTAGGCCAAGTCTCGATCGCTGCCAAAGCTGTCCTGGGCGATGGTTCTTGCTGGGAAAATGTCCTATTCGTTGTGTTCGGCTTGTGTTGAGTGGAGTTGCGTGTTGACATCTTTCTTGTCCTCGTAACTGTGCTTTTGACGAAGCTCTTTGTCGTCGTCTGTAGCGAAGTCGCCGTCGAGGTAGTCGAGGTTGATCTTGGAGTGATTGCTTTAAATTTTTCTGATGTGGCTGCGATAGCTGATGCTATAGCACTGATTCAGGAATTAGCGTAGTATCTGCTTGGCATACTTATGTCGCCAGCGGTGGGTTAGTGACACACTGCTTGCTTTCCTGTGGCTTGTCTGATGGTGAAAGCATTGTGCCAGGTTTCACAGAAGTATCTCCTGAGGCTGCTGCAACGACATGACGAATGGTGTTTCGGTAGTTCCGGAGTGCGTGATGTTGCTTTGCGTGCGCGACGTTTCTGTAGAGGCAGAGGCTCGTTCGGGTGTTGCACGGGGAAGAACGTTTGTGTGTTGTAAAATGGTGTGGTCTCCTAATGTACGTGCTTCGTCCGTTGCTGCTGCAATTGCATTGCCTTCCGTGTAAAAGGAGCACTCGCTGGTGGTTTCCCACTGACCTATTGTCGGATAACAAGTCGAATTCACTCGATCTGAATAAATAATAGTTGCGCTTGAGATGGGGGGCGGCGATGTCTTAGAGCCGTGTAAGTGTCGCGCGACGCGAAACCCGGTGGTGGGCAACGCGCACAAGACAACGTTGGGAACGCGTCACATGGTTCAGGGACATAATTTCTGCGGCGTGTCGAGGACGTAGATGATGAAGATGGCTCTGCGGTAGTTATCATCATGCTACACATGCATATGTACGTCGCCTTCTCGCGAGGATCATCACATTGGAAACTCATTGATGGTCTCCTCATACGAGACTTTGTATGGCACGAGGCTGATTGCTAAGTAGACGCTGCCGGTGGCTGCGGCCACACAGTTGAAATGTCTCTAGCTGTTGGATAATGGAGGGGTTTGCAACGTATAAGTGAAATCGACTGATTATCTCTTCCTTGATTTTCTCTCACAATTTGTTGTCAAAGATATCTGTGAGGTAGAGCAACCGCAAGGCCGGGATGAAGGAGGAAAGCTTGATTCGGCTTGTGCACTGCTTCGTAATCAGCCACGTCACCTACGTTGCAGCCTTCCACAACTGGATGCAGTGTCAAAAAATTGGAGGACGCTTAAGCTTCGCCTTCAAGAGTGGAACTGGACAGCGTTCCCGTCGACCCGCCAAGGGGTGTAAGACAATGGGCTACGGCGCAGCGACTACGCGCCCCGCATCGGACGCGGTGAGCGTCGAGCAACGCAGCGTTCGGCGCGACAACGAAATGTGCGCCTGAGCAAGCGACGCACGCCTGAGCCTTAGAAACAGCTCGTTTCTAAGGCAACACCGCGTTCACTAGAGGCGCTTTTGTACCGCTTTGAAGCATCGAACTCGTGGCTCAGTGATCGATTTCCGGCCGCCGAAGCGAACGGTTGTGCGATGACGAGCTCCGTAGGGGCGGCTACAGCGGCTATTGCCAGCCGCGGCAACAGGAACTTTTCATCTGAAGAAGGCTACGAGTTGATTTTGCCGACTTTGCCAACAGGTCGTCTTGTTGTTAATACAGTTTTTCTTCACGGAGATGTTCAAGCGCGGCCTTACCGAGTCGAAGATTTTCGCGACGCGTTGTCTGGTTTGTCGCTGCTTCCTGAAGTGATCGCCTTAGGGGCGTATCAGATGAGCCACGTGTGGGCCGTAACTTTCAGTGGTCCCGAAGCCGTGAAGAAGTTACTCGCCGCGAGTGAATTGAATGTCAAGGGCCGGCGCTGCGTCGTCATTGATCCTGGAAACCAAGATGTAAGGATGAAAGTGCACTGGCTGTTGCACAACGTTCCAGATGAAGACGTGCGGGTGGCCTTGCTTCCTTATGGAAAAGTGACAGAAATTAGCAGAGAGCGGTGGCGAGTACACGGAATCACTGACAAGGGGTCCACAACCAGGTTGGTGTCCATGCGTCTCAAGGCAGGCGTTAAGCTGGAAGATCTACCACACCAGCTGAACGTCGCAGGTGAACAAGCTTTGGTGGTCGTATCAGGCCGTCCGCCGATGTGCCTGCGCTGTCGTGCAACGGGGCACATTCGCCGCGACTGCCGGGTTCCAAAATGCAGTGCCTGCATTTTGGACACGAAGAAGGTCAATGCCCTAAGACGTACGCCAGCGTCGCTGGGCCTACGATTGGCGAGGATTCATCCGAACTTCTCATGGATGAAAACGACGCTGAAGAAGCTTCGAAGCCGTCAAAGGACACCACAGTCCGCAAAATGGTAACGCTGGCAGCCAACAAACCCTTTTTGGAGGAAAGGCGTCAACCAGCAGAGCGCGAACGGGATACCAAAGACCAGGCTGTGGAAAAAGCCACCACATCGAAGGACGCCTGTCAACCTATCAGCGAGGATACAAAAGTGGAAGAAACCCAAGAGACCTGCATGGACGTCGTCGAAAGCCTCAGTGGACAGCCCACCAAGCGGCCATTGGAGGAGAGCGTCGAGGAAGCAGACAAAGGAGTTGAAGAGACAGAACCACCGCCGAAGGGACTCGGCATAAGACGGTCTTTATTGAAGCAGAGGCCGAAATTTTCCGCTGAGCGGCGGTCGGCGGGAAAACCTCCGTCTTGACGCCGACTCTCCACGCAGCGCAACCTTTTGGAGTCTTCGGGAAGACGTGGCTACTCTGAGCGAACTCATTTGCAAGTGTCGTGAAGCCTTTCCGGTTAGAAGATGCCTATAGCGCACATTGTGCTGCATACGTGATGTGTCTACAAGGTTCATCTTCGCTGTAAGTGTTATACTATGCTAACTAATTTTTCAGATTGTAAAGGGGTACTGTAATGCGATCATTTTGCAGGATATATAAAAAGAAATGGCTTTAAAATCAGGCACAGCCCTACGCATAGCGACGATAAATGTCAGAGGTCTGGCGTCTAGGAGACGACAGTACCAGCTTAGTCGCCTGCTGTTAGAAAATGAGCTGGATATTGTAGCAGTTCAAGAGACAAAGGTAGAAACGCAGGAACAAAGTGATCGCATGGTATCACCTTTTAGAAATCGGTACAATGTTGCCATAAGTCATGCCATAGGTTTGTCAGCAGGTTGCGCTCTATTTCTTCGAAATTATATTGAGATTGTAGAGGAATCTTTGAGTGTCAGTCAATGTGGTCGTTATATTGTTTGTGATTTCACCTTCGCAATGAAAAATTGGAGGGTGATTAACGTGTACGCACCAAACAAGGAACATGACCGGCGAGTGTTCTTTGAGGAAATGGAAAAATACCTGCTATGCGATAAGCTGGTCATATTACTGGGTGATTTCAACTGTGTTTGTGAACCAGAAGATAGAGTGAACAAACGACCTATTCGAGATAAAAGTGCAATATTTTTAAGCGCAATAGTGGATGAACACAACTTAGATGACGTGGGGTCTTTGTTTTCATGTAACTTCCCCCAGTTCACTCATTTTCAAGGAAATAGCCACGCTAGACTAGATAGAGCTTATATATCGACAGCTCTTGTACCTTTGTGCAGTAATTACACAGTCAATCATGTTTCTTTCAGCGACCACAGCTTAGTGTCTTTCTCGCTTGGAGCAGAAAAAAGAAAAAGTACATTTAATTGGCAGCTCTGGAAACTTAATGACAACCTATTGGATGACAAACCTTTCGTAGATTACGCAATGGAAAACCTTAATGATTTACTTGAAGATCACCAGAACATAATTGGCAGATGGGAGCGTTTCAAAGAAAAAATAAAGATTAAGGCGATAGAACGAGCTTCTGCACTTAAGCACAGTAAAATAAAACACGAAAAAGAACTGCAAGCCCAGTTAGACTTCTTGATCAGCGAAGAAAGTGTTACCCCCGGCCTGCGCAGTAAAGAAATTGGAGACGTCAAGCGACAACTTGAGCTTATGGATGTCGAAAATTATAGAGGAGCAGTGATACGGGCTCGTGCAGAGCATTTGTGGATGGGCGAAACGCCCACCAAACGCGCCCTTAGTGACGAAAAAAGATACGCGACCAAAACAGAAATCAAAGAAATAAGGTACCGAGGTGCAGTCACAGATAAGAAAAGTGATATAGAAGACGCTTTCGTAGAGCACTTTCGGAAATTGATTGGGGAAAGGAAAGAAGTAAACAAGGTATTTGTAAACGCTTTTCTTCCACTTATGCCGCAACTAGATGAAAATGCAAAATCAGTCCTAGAAGCCTCAATTACATTAAAGGAAATTGAAAAATCAATCGATGATTTAAACCCCGGAAAATCGCCCGGTCCCGATGGACTGGGTTCAGCGTTTTATAAGAAATTTAAAACTCCTATAGCTAAGGCATTGCATGCGGTAATACAAGAGGCATATGACGTAGAAGAGCTTCCCCTTTCCTTCCGTCAATCACATATCATTCTCATTCCTCAAACGGACGACCGACTTAAGCAATTATTGGTAGGTTCTTACCGGCCAATTACCCTCTCTAACGTAGATTACAAGATATTCATGAAGGTCTTGGCAAGAAGATTGCAAGGTTTTAATAAAGATATAGTCGGACCACACCAGACGTGCGGAATTAAAGGTAGGAGCATAACGACGAACATTCATATAGTAAGAAATATTTTAGAGTGTTGTGATGTGTTTTCCAACCACGTGGCAATGCTCCAAATAGATCTGGAAGAAGCTTTTGACCTTGTCACGCACGAAATATTGTTTGCCATTATGGAATATGTAAATGTAGGGAAAATAATACTGGAAGGGGTAAAAATGTCGTACACTGGATGCTCTCCCTCAATTATAATTAACAAACAAGTCAGCAAAAGCATCCATGTCGTCTCTTCGGTGAAACAAGGGTGTCCTCTGTCGTCACTACTTTTGAGCATTTATTTAGAGCCATTTTGTTTAAAGATTATTCAAAATGAGGAAATAAGAGGCTTTCGTATGATGGCTTGTGAAGTCAAAATATTATCTTACGCCGACGACATAGCTGTTTTCTGTACCGATAGAGAAAGTGTAACAAATGCGATAAAAGATGCCACAGCTTTCTGTCAATACACAGGGAGCAGAATAAACTGGAATAAATGTCAGGGTTTCTGGCATGGTGAATGGGATAGTGTGCCAGTCACGTACGCCAACATTCAGTGGACGGCTACTCCAAGTAAATACCTAGGCGTACCACTACAACATTACAAGGATACACAAGAATACTGGAAAGAACAGACAGACAAGGCTCGAGAGAAAACACAAAAATGGGGAGGATGAGACCTATCAATTCTTTCCCGTGCCACAGTGTGTAACATTTTTATTATTGCTCGAGTATGGTATGTTTTGCAAGCGTTGCACATGTCGCGCATGAGTATTCAACGACTGCATAGAGTATTGGCTGTTTTTGTATGGAACTCATCATGGGAAAGGGTGAGCCGCACAAATTTGCTCCTTCCAGGGAGATCGGGAGGACTGGGTTTGATTCATTTGTTCGTGAGACAAATTGTCTCTAGGTTCGTATATTATCGCAATCAAAGAAATCCTTTTTTAAGAAGTGTTATGCAGTTGAGATTGGCGAACGCATTGCCAGATGTCATTGTGACATCATGCGCCCATATGCAACGCAACGTCCGCGGATACATGCATGAAATTGTTGCGGCTGTCCAGTTTCTAAAAGTAAGATTTTCAATAGAATATCTCAGCGAGGTCAAGAGAAAACGCCTCTACAAAGACCTAATTGATGTGATGATGCCTGTTCCCTTGTATCGAAGGATGAACAATCCTGGGCCAGGCAGCAATGTGTTAAAAAGGGTTTAAAGTATGACTATCCGATCGTCAGTCAAAACTTTCTTTTTCATGCTCCATAGTGGCACACTTTCTACAATACCGCGGCTAAAGGAAAAAGGGTTGTTGGTACCATGGTCGGTAGACTGTGTAATATGCAAAAGGCCTGAAACAATCGAGCACATGTTTCTCGATTGTTGCGATGCCGTATTCTTATGGGACATCTTGCAAAGAACCCTGAAAAAGGAACTGCCGCTTACACCCTACGGCATTCGATTTCTTCCCGTCGAAAGCGAAGGTGTGCCGTACGATATGCTAATGATTCTAGTAATGCACAGTGTTTGGAAAACCAGAATGTCAGTGCGTAATGCGGACGTCAACGCGAGGTCAGCCCGGGACAACTTCAACGAACGCATCGCATATTTACGAGATGTGTACAAACAGAAGGAAGAAAAGCCAGATTGGTGTGTTTATCTGGACGAACTCCTGACCGTAAAGCGTTTTTTTACCCACTTATGCTAGCCAGACACAAGCTAGCATTTTTAATGTGATGTTATGACGTTGTTTTTCACTGTATTGTGCCATGTTGGCAATAAAGAAAAAAAACTCGTGGCTCAGTGGTAACGTCTCCGTCTCACACTCCGGAGACCCTGGTTCGATTCCCACCCAGCCCATCTTGCAAGTTGTTTTTTATTCATGAAGTGCCTGCTGGGATTTATCGCTCACGGCCAACGCCGCAGACACCAACACCGACGACACCGGCTTTTCTCCGACACGAGCTCCTTAACGCTGTCGCGTTAAAAGAATAAAATCAACGCCCTGATACGCCGAGCTTACAAGGCGGCGCTCGGACTATTCGAGTGTACGAACACCAACAAGCTCCTGAGCCTGGGGGTACACAATACCCTCGAGGAAATTGCGGAAGCGCAACGGACCGCCCAGATGGAGCGGCTCTCTATGACCGAAGCCGGCAGGCGCATACTTCAATACTTAGGCTTCATGCCCGGGGCGAAAAAGTCGAGTAGCGACGTTTCTGTCCCGGACGGGACCCGGCGCCGGATTCGGGTAGACCTCATCACGAGAAACATGAACCCGGAGTTTAACAAGGACAGAAGAGCGGCGAGGGCCAAGGCCCTCATCGACTTTCACGCCAAGGTCGAGCACGCAAGGTTCGTGGATGCAGCAGAATACCAGGGAGACTGCGCGGCGTTCGTAGCTACCGTCATCGAGGCGTCGTCCGGCGCGACGAGGGCAGCGGCGAGCTTACGGGTCCACGAGGCGTGTCAGGCGGAGGAGGTGGCCATTGCCCTGGCCATTGCCGACCCCGGGTGCCAGACGGTGTTGTGCGATTCGCGAAGTGCAGTGCGGAATTATGCAAAGGGCAAAGTGTGTGGTGAGGCTGTGCGCGTTCTGTGCTCGGCTGACCTGCAACGAGAGAATCGATATATAAGAATCAAATGGTTCCCCGCGCACGCGGGCAACGATGCGTCGGACAAGCACGATAACCACAACGAGATGGCACACGCAGTGGTGCGAGCGCTAACCAACCGCGCCGCTGCAACCGAGCGTCCAACGTGGTGTAGTGCCAAGGACCGCATGACGACGTTCAACGAGCTTACATAGTTCCACCGCCTGGCTCGAAGGACTTTCCCACCCCCGCACCCGGGGCTGAGCCGAGCGGAGGCGGTGTTGTTAAGACAATTGCAAACTGGTTCGTTACCCACCGCAGTGTTAATGACTCATCTATACACGAACTTATATGTGAGTGATGTGTGCCGCGTGTGACAGAGCGAGAGGGCCACCCTGACGCACATTCTATGGGATTGCACCAAGTTCCCCGACGAAGCTTCGACAAGTACAACGATTCCGCCGCGACTGGCGGCTGCGGTGGAATGCTACGAGCACTAAAGCCAAACCTGGGCCGTCCAGCAGGTCTCGGCGGCTCTTGAAAGACAAAGGCCGAGCGAAACCGACGGAACATTGCCCCTCAGGGCGGCCGACCGCGGGAGTAACACGCGCTGGAGTGGAGTAGAGACCACCCGCTGAGAAGACGTCAGGGCCCGCGTCACGGCGCCATTTAGTCATGGTGTCGTTCTGCAGGCGACTGCATGAAGTTGTTTCTCTCTCTCTCTCTCTCTGTGAGGAAGAGCCGAGATGCCTCACTGGTGACGTATTCATTGAAGTAGGTGATCATATGCCATTCCGACCATGATGTAGCAGGTGCGTGGAGCACGAAGAGCCGGAGCCAGTCTTCCACGGGCCCATCGTCCGCTGATCCGGTGTACTTGGCTATGTCCAAGGCTTGCGGTGATGTGGGCATGATGCTGGTCGGTGTCGGGGGTGGAGCTGTGTGCTCTGGGTTCGCACCGTGGTGTTGAGTACTTGCATAATGATGGGACGCTGATGAAGGGGCTGCCAGGTCTTTATGCTGTAGCCTTGTGTGACGCGAGCAGGAGGTTGCGGGCGTACGACAACATGGTCGCCCGAACACTGCCTTTATTATTCGCCTACCTCCTTCTCTTCTCTTCTGATATATATATGTTGGCAGATCACTCTGCCAACACAACCACACTTGCCATCTGCCTTGATGCGTTTCCTTTCTTGAAAACGCCGCGCCCGCTACTTTCCTGTGGGGAATGCTATCATGCTGATAACGCGCATGCCGTTCGTTACTGGAAAGTACCGGGCTCGCAGCCTTAAAAAAAGGAAACGCATCAAGGCAGATGACGATTATTGCTGTGTGGTAGAAGGGGCACTCCACAGGGCGTAAATTTTTCTTAGAGTGCTATAGCATTCACCGTAAGAAGCACCGTATGCAGCGACTATGAAGGAATAGCAGAGAGTCACAGTGGGCTCTTACACGAAAAGGGATCTGTATGGGAACGGGTCTTGTTCCGCCGCGTGACGGATGTTGGAATGTCTTGCTGACTAAGCGACATCAAAAGTAAAGAGAACAACCATCGCCAAACACCGTATCATTGTGGACAAAGCTGTGAGGGCCAGTTGCCAGCATCCTTATCGAGTGCACCGAAGGAGAGAGAGATCATCAGCAAGCAAGTCGAAGAAATGCTTAGAGATGACGTAATTCAACCATCGACCAGCCCGTGCGCTTCGCCTGTGGTACGAGTAAAGAAAAAGGATCAGACCTTGCGCTTCTGCGTTGATTATATCGAAAGCTGCACGTCGTGACAAAGGGCGATGTCTATCAACTTCCGAGGATCGATGACACCCTTGATAGACTACGGGATGTGAAATTATTTTCCTCTCTCGACCTCAAAAGCGGATACTGGCAAATAGAAGTGGACGAAAGAGATCGTGAGAAGACAGCGTTCGTCACTCCAGACGAGCTATACGAATTCAAGGTACTGCCGTTCGGCCTCTGTTCCACACCTGCCACCTTTCAGCGGATGATGAACACTGTGCTCTCCGGGTTAAAGTGGCAGTCCTGTCTTGTTTATCTTGATGATGTAGTGATTTTTTCTACCGCCTTTGATCAGCATGTAGAACGGCTACGGACTGTGCTCAAAGCTATTAGTTCAGCAGGGCTGACGATAAAAGCACAAAAATTTCACTTGGGTTTGCATGAGCTCCTTCTTCTAGGCCATGTGATTGGTTCTCAAGGCATCCGTGCTGACCCTGAGAAGACCGCAGCACAAGAAAACGTTCCTAGGCTTTTTGGTTGGTCTAGTAAAGTATATATATATAAAGTATATATATATAAGTATATATAAGTATATATATAAGTATATATAAAAGTATATATATATATATATATAGTAAAGTATATATATATATATATATATATATATATATATATATATATATATATATATATATATATATGTGTGTGTGTGTGTGTGTGTGTGTGTGTGTGTGTGTGTGTGTGTGTGTGTGTGTGTGTGTGTTGTGCCATGTGGGATCGCTCTGCCGCCTCTACTCTGTCCGCATTGACAGCACGCCAACAACGGTAGCTGCACTACTCTAAACCTGCATATAATTTTCCCTCTGACTTCGGCAGTACAAGCTCGTTTTTCGTATGCTTCACCACAAAGCCCGACACGGAGGCCTCCGTCCTAGGGGAGCGGATCGAGCAGGCGCGCAGCGTGTGTGGGAGGAAGGTTAGGCAGACGGCCGCTTTAGCGGTCACAGACCAATAATTCATGACACGTTCTTTTATTGTTGATTCATGATAATTTGTTGGAAAATATTCATAGGAGGTTATACGGAAGTTCACGTTTACGGCTGGGCGGAGAATGCATACTCAGAGTGGGCCCAGGTGGCACGTATACTGTAGAGTTCACCTCCCTTGCGGATTACCCGATTGAAATTGCAATAAAAGAAGGCTGAAAAATGCGTCAGTGACAGTCATCTATGCCATCGACAGATCTGGCTTGCAATTGTGCATTATGAACCATTATAGTCTAGTGTTGCCAACATTCGAGGTAAGCATGTCACTGAAGTAAGACAGAAAAGTTACTAAAATTCTCGCTAGCACTGTGAATTGATTTTAAAAATGTGGGTGTTTTGAAACACTCTAATATAGTCTAGCGTGAAAAAAAAATGATTTACCTAGATGGGTCATGTTGGCCTTTGGCAGTAGCAGCAGCATCTGATGCATGTCCGCTGAAACATGTTTTTGAAATATTACAGCGTGACTGCCGATGCTGTGAGCCCATATCACCACACGGCTTTCCCTCCCATATATTTGCCATCAACGCACTTTCCGGAGCGGCCCCTGGACCAGTGGCTATATCAAGTCCTGATAACCATTTTCCTGCGCACTTTAGCAGTAGCGGCAGCATCTGACGCATGCCCGCTGAAACACCTTTTTGAAATATTACAGGTACGGTGGCGTCTGCCTCGTCTACAAACTTTACCCGTGGAATCCTCGAGCGCTCGTCGCAAGACTGTGGTGCCCGTACCCCATCTTTGGCCTACCCCGGTTTCAATCAACTTTCCTCTCGGTTTCTTCTGCCACTTGCAGCCTGATTGCCGATGCTCTGAGCCTATATCACTGCACGGATTTCCCTGCCACAGATCTGCTATCAACGCACTTTTCAGAGCGCTCCCTTGACTAGCGACTATATCAAGTCCTGACAACTGTTTTCCTGCGAACTGCGGCAGTAGCGGCAGCATCTGACGCATGTCTGCTGACACACATTTCTGAAATAATACAGGTTAGTCACATGTTTATTTGCCTATTCTGACGACCGCGACGTGCCGCTGCTGCCGTTGCTGCCACAGTTCTTTTCTTTCTTTCTTATTTTGTGAGCTATGCCGTCTGGAAATAAGTTTGACGATATAGAGAAGCTTGTCCGTAATTTCCAGAAAGAATTTCAGGACACGTGTTCGGCTCTTGAAAGAGAGCTCAGAAATCAATATCGAGAGATGACAAAAAGCCTCGCATATCATATTGACCGCAAATAAAGACGGGGACAGAGGGAGAGAACACATAAACAGCACGGACATTACCGCCCGTGCTGTTTATGTGTTCTCTCCCTCTGTCCCCGTCTTTATTTGCGGTCAATATGATATGCAGTAAATACCAACTTGGTCAAAGTGAAGTTCTTCTGAAGCATATATCTCGTACAGATGGCCCCTCTTTCTGTGTTCCTACCGCCCGTGCTGTTTATGTGTTCTCTCCCTCTGTCCCCATCTTTATTTGCGGTCAATATGATATGCAGTAAATACCAACTAGGCCAAAGTGAAGTTCTTCTGACGGAAAAAGCCTCGAGTTTTTCAAAATAAGTTGGAAAACATGAGTGACCACTGTAAAAAATTGCAGGAAGAAAATCGGGAACTTAGAACTCGACATGAGGCACTCTTGAAGGATTATGTGGAACTAAAGAACCAGGTTTCTGAGAGAAAGAGAGAGAGAGAGAGAGAGAAATGCAAAGGAAAGACAGGGAGGTTAACCAGAGATTATCTCCGGTTGGTTACCCTGTACTGGGGGAGGGGCAAGGGGATGCAATAGGTGAGAAAGACAGAAGGATAAAAAAAGGCAAAAAAAAACCTAGACACACACACGCACGTACACACGAACTATTTCTGTGGGCACTGTCACGCAGCCCCCAAAGGCGTTCCTAGTCTTACGCAGTGTCACCGTACAGTCCTACGTCACACAGTGTACAGTCACGATTTCTCAGAAAGTCCCGTGTCTTTCAAATATCGCAGCAGCGCCTTCATAGCGGATCGCGCTGATGTTCGCGTAGGCCAGGTTCCAAGGATCTTGTTTTTTGTCATTGGGCGCTTGTGCAGTTTGTCTAAGGTGGCTGAGAGGACTGCTCTTTGTGGGTTAAAACGAGAGCACTGACAAAGAAGACGCTCGATCGTTTCGTTGCGCCCGCAGAAGTCACACAGTGGGCTGTTGGCCATTCCAATGAGGAAAGAGTAGGCATTTGAAGATGCTACTCCAAGCCATAGACGGACAAGAAGGGTGCAGTCACGTCGTGCAAGCTCGGGCGGAATATGGAGCTGTAAATTAGGGTCCAGGGTATGGAGGCGTGCACTTGTGAAATCGGACGAATTCTATTGGGCTAATGTCAGGTCACGCGCAAGTGCGGAAAGTTTTTTCGCTGCGTCGGCTCTCGAAAGAAGAATGGCAACGCAGTTGACGCCGTCATGGGCATATCGGGCAGCTGCGTCTGCTCGATCATTGCCATGTATGCCACAGTGACTAGGCAACCACTCGTGTATTCCACTTATATCGTGTCCTTCGTCAACTAGTCGATGATGGACTTCTCTGATCTCTGCGCCGAGCTGCTCATGTGATCCATGGCGCAGTGCTGAGAGTAAACTCTGTAGGGCTGCCTTGGAATCACAGAAGATTGACCATGCGTGGGATGGTTCCTCCTTAATGACATGAAGAGCCGCACGCAGGGCTACCAGTTCAGCAGCTGTCGTTGATGCTACATGTGACGTTTTTAGCTGTATTTTGACGGATCTTCTTGGTATCGCCACAGCAGCAGCTGCGCTTGCAGATGTGACTGAACCGTCGATGTAAATGTGTACGCGGCTACTGTGCACCTCATGTAAAAGTTCTAATGAGGCCTGCTTAAGGGCAAACGAAGGCATGTTGGCTTTCTTCGTGATTTCTGGGATGGTGAGGCGTATGTCAGGTCTGTGCAGGCACCATAAAGCTGAGGATGGTCTTGCTGCAGGCATGTACTTCGATGGCGACGAAGTACGATTGGCATCAATTATACGACTGAAAGTTGTGTGTGGCCTATCTGCGGGTAGAGCGGCAAGATGGTGAGAAGGTAATCGGGCAACGTGCCGAATATGCGCCCTGAGAGCGTCGGTTGCCAAGTACGTTGATATTGGATGATATCGAGCTGTGACAATCGTTGCCGCTGTAGACGCACACCTCGGAAGACCGAGACACGTCCTTAGGGCTTGAGCTTGTAGTCCCTGAAGTACACGCAGGTTTGTTTTGCAGGTGTTCCCAAGCACAGGGAGGCTGTATCTTGTGAAACAGAGGAACAAGGCGTTATAAAGCTGCAGCATTGACCGCACCGAAGTGTCCCATGACTTTCCGCCGAGAAATTTGAGGAGATCTATTATCGTCAATAATCTCTTTTTAAGGTATGAAACATGCGGGCTCCATGACAGGTCGCAATCAATAATTACCCCTAAAAAGCGGTGTTTCCGTGCATTGATCTGTACAGTGTAACGCTTCATTTCCTTCCGAGTGAATGTAACAATAAGGCAGCATTTCTCTGAAGACAGCTTTAAGCTCTGTTTTCGCAAGTACAGTGATGTTAGCGTAGCTGCCTTTTGTAGCCGTGCTCGTACTTGCAGTCGTGTTACAGCAGACGCCCAAATGCAGATATCGTCGGCATATATTGATACCTGAACTGTATTGCGCAAGCATCGGACTAGGCCAAGGAGCACTAGGTTGAATAGCGTCGCCCCCCCCCCCCAACACTCCGCCTTGCGGTACTCCACGGCACGTTTCGTGTTGAGTCGTGGCGCCATCCACGGTCATCCCGAAGAAATGCCTGCGGGTCAAATAACTGCACAGCCACTGAAAAGTGCGGCCACCGAGTCCGGCTTCAATCAGAGCATCTATAATGGCATAATGGGCTATATTGTCATAGGCGCCTTTTATGTCTAGGAATAATTCAGCAGTGAGTCGTTTCCGACGTTTTTGATGCTGAACAAACGTAACCAAATCGATGACATTATCTGTGGATGAGCGCCCACGCCGGAAGCCAGACATAGCATCTGGGTACACGTTGTAATTTTCGAGGTACTATTCCAGGCGCGTCAAAATCATTTTCCATTATTTTCCCTATGCAGCTGGCCAGAGCGATGGGGCGTTACGATAAGTTTAACGGTGATTTAACAGGTTTGAGAAGTGGAACCAAGCGGCTGCATTTCCATTCACGTGGAACCAAACCGTTGCGCCAAGACTCGTTGTAATCGTTTAGCAGCATGAGTCGTGCTTTCTGCCCAAGATTGGCGAGCGCCGCATAGGTAACCCCGTCCGGGCCAGGTGACGAAGAGTGCCTGCAAGTCGCCAGTGCCGCTTCAAGCTTCTACAGTGAAAAAAATTACATCCATGCGGGAATCCCGTGGCACAGGAGTTTTCTGAGACTGACAAGAGAATGGTCGCGCTAGAACAGTATTCCTGTAACAAAAACATTGGACTAAAGAATGTACCACTTGCTACAAATGAAGAATTGTTTCAAATACTTGATGTGCTTGGAAATGCGATAAATGAGCCCATCGCGAAAAATGACATTGATGTTTGTCACCGTGTTCGCTCAAAGGATAGCTGCCCGCGAATCATTGTTCAATTCAAAAACAGGTCAAAACGCGACGCTGTTCTTCGCAAGGCAGGAAAGCTGCGTCCTTCCGTGGCTGTTGTCAGCTGTTCTGGGAAATCTCCCATATTCACAAATGAGCATCTTTGTCCATAGCTCAAAAAGTTGCGTGCCATGACCATTGAGAAAAAAAAAAAGAGAAAGAAATGGCGGTTTGTGCGGAGCAGAGGTGGCAAAATATTCGCAGGAAGAACTGAGTCTTTGAATGCGTTTCAAATAACATGTATCGCTGACCTAGTGAAGATCGATGAACACCTGCTGCAAGCAGGTGTTCATCGTTAGCTTTCCCTCGTACATTTTTTTTAAAATCCCACTCTTGAATGATGGATCCGAATTTTAAATTGCCAAGTGATTTAAATGTACCTGTCTCTGTTAGCAGCCATATTTCCGCTCTTCATATTATTGCCCAGTCGGCCCGGAACAAAGAAAACGTCATCACAACTTTTATAGAAAGTTTTAAATTTTTTTTCAATGTAGTTATGTCCGAAACTTGGTATACAAATGAACAGGAGGTACTCAAATTGCCTGGTTACAAGTCTTACTCTCTAAATCATCGAGGTAAAAATTACCGACGATTACGTTACTTCCTAATGCGAAATTTGAGCGCAGCAAATAAGCTGTTTCACCTTTTGGATAGATTGAGGCAAAGAAATCGAGCAACACATGTATGCGCTATCACAGAATTTTTTTTTTATTTTTCACACGTATTCCTTTAACAAAGACTCCACTAACAGTTCTTGACAGTCATAAAGGAAGCTTTGTGGTCGGAGAAATAGACTGATATATGTTCGACTTGGTACACCAATGCTTGATTCTCAAAGACGAGATCTATACAAGTGCCTCGCGAGGTTGTCACAGCCGTGGGGGAAGCAGAGGCTAAGCGCCGCCGCCGAGAAGACCCTGCCGTTCGCGCCGCCGAAGCGGAGGCTCATTGCCGCCGTCGAGAGCAACCAGCAGTAAGCGAGGCTAAAGCAGAAGCTCATCGCCGCCGCCGAGAAGACCCTGCAGTTCGCGCCGCCGAAGCGGAGGCTCATCGCCGCCGTCGAGAGCAACCAGCAGTAAGCGGAAGCGGAGGGGGGCGGCGTGTACACCCAGCGGCAAACGATGGGGGCAGAAGCGCGCGCAGCAAGCGGACAACACGATAAAGGGAGGAGGGAAGAGATAGCAGCGACTGACTGATGCCTTTGACTGATACTCTTTCTGCATGGCGGCGACGGTGTTCTATGCAGTCACGTTATCTTGACTCTCTAGCGGCGTCAGCGGCATCCAGCGGTATCAGTCGGTCGCTGCTAGCGCTGGGGGGATGAAAGGGGGGCGGAGCTGGTTACGAGGCCGACGCCGACGACAACGCCGACGACGACGCGAAACCCAGGAACGGACGCCAAAGAGCTGCGCTCTAAAAAGGGGGTGCTCTTACGTTAATGGTTCAGGACAGATTTGAAAGCGAACTGCTCTCCAATTATTCTCGAATGGCAGATGCTTATGAAATTCTTACGGCGAAGTGAAAATATGGTATTTTTTCGGTTATGTATCGCCCATCTGGAGGGACACTGTTTTCATTTTTATCTTTTATGCGAATTTCTTGCTTGGATTAATGACAATAATTACAAACTAATTTCGGAAGGTGCTCTTAACATTGATTTATAGAGCAACTCAGTGCCACAAGCTCAACTTCGCAAATGCTCGAAGTAAATGCGTTGGTAAATGTGATAAAACAGCCACGTATACAGTTAACTACGTGAACATGTATTCGTGGTTTTATAACAAACTGTCAAAATCCGGCAATTGACTCAGGAGTTCTCGGATCACATATTAGTGACCGTTTGCCCATATACATAATAAAAATCCTAAACAAACCAAACTGAAAATACAAACATGAAAAGTCTGTCAGACATCGCAGCGTTTTCGTTCAATTTTATTAGCTACAGACTGGCACTCCATCTATGGCAGTGGTAACACTACTCGTATGTATAATTACTAATAGACAAAATTAAAACAACCTTCACCGTAAGTTTTCCTTACATCAACAAGACCCGTCCCCGTAAGGCAAGACACCCGTGGCTTACTTCGGAATGCTTGAAAGCTATCATCGATAAAAATTTGCTGTTTCAAAGGTTCCTTAGGACAAAAAGCGCCTCCGATTTACAAGCGTTTAAGAAACATCGGAATAAAACAAATGGCCTTTTGCGCAGACGGAAAGAACGATACTTTTATAACTTGTTTAAGCACGAAGTATCTAGAAAACCGGAACTTGCCTCGAAAAGGCTGAATTATTTCCTAGCAGGTTATTTAAAGATAACACTGGTTCCACTGAGATCAAATTAGATAACGATACTTTCCCTGACCGTAAGCTAGCTGACCTTATTAAATTTTTTTTTTGCCTCGGTCGCAAGCACTGTGCGTAATACTTCTTGCATGGAATTTATGCATTCGAGAGCACGTGAATCTGCGTATTTGTTTCCCGTCTCCCAGCCAGAAGTTGTAGCAGTGTTCTTATCCCTCAAAAATAGCTACTGCAAATTCTACCGGTCAAGTACGTGCTTGATATCATTGCCCTAGCCCTAACACATGTGAACAATCTAATCTTCTGCCGATTTCCCGTGACATCTACAAGTTGCTAAAGTTACCGTTATTGTTAAAGGCGATGACAAAAATTATGTATCAAACTACGCGCCTATTTCCATACTGCCCGTTGTTTCCACAGCTATTGAAAAGTTGATACACATAAAAATGAATAGTTATTTGAGTCGCCATAACATCATAACGCCCTTTCAATTTGGTTTTAGTAAAAAAATGCTTCACAGGATCCGCGTTACTTCAAAAAAATCATATTAGATGGTTTCGAGCGTCAACTTTACATAGTTGGAATATTTATCGACTATTCGAAAGCCTTTGATTGGATTAATCATACCCCACTTTTAAGAAAGCTAAGCATTACGGATTCCGTTGAGCATTTTTCACACTTATGCAAATCTACTTGAGTGATCGCCAGCAGCACGTACAACTGAATAACTATAAATCAAGCGTTTGATCCCTTAACAGCGGAGTACCGCAGGAAAGCATCCTATATGGCCTCAACTTTTTGATGTATATATCAATGACGTAGTAAGAATAGATGACGCTACCCAATTTATAGTTTATGCTGACGATACTAGCTTGTTTTCTTTAGGATCAGATTTATTGGAAATTCAAACCAGAACAAATAACGTACTCGCGAAACTGCATACCTGGTGTTTGAACAACTCGCTAACTTTAAACACATCAAAAAGAAAAGCGGTTTTATTTAGAGCTAAAAACAAGAAAATCAACTTTGATTTAGCGCTTTTTCTTGGTACATCAAAAATTGAGGTGGTTCCTGCTGTCAAATGTCTTTGTGTACTCTTTAATGAAAATATGTCCTAGGATTTGCGGTCTGATTCTGTTTGTTCTAGCCTATCTCGCACGGTTGGTATGTTATCGCGCAAACGTTTTCTTTTGCCTGAGAATGTAAAACTTTTGTTGTATAATCCACTTTTCCTTTCAGAACTGTGCTACTGCTACCTTGTCTGGGGAACCACCACGATTTCCAACATTCTGCGGCTTTCTAGATTACTGAAAAAGGCTGTCCGTTTGATTGTCAATGCTCCGTATAACGCACACACAGGGCCCATCTATAGAACCTAAACGTAATACTTGTCGACTTTTACGATTTTTTTCTAATGACATGCTACAAACAAGGCACTAAAATAAAAAATCTCTGCTTGAAATAACGCGCGAAATCTCTTTTTGGTTTACTCCACGGACCCGTACTAATTATAGTCAACAAATGATTGTATATACATTGGCTACTCTTTTAAACAACCAGCATTGTTTTCTCTAATGCTGCAGCTGTTCTTAAGTTTTGATTTTGTACGGGAAAGTTTCTCCAAGTTTTCGTAAATTTTATGTCGTGCATAAAAGTAAGGTATTTCCTTTTTAGTGTTAATCTCAACAATTGCAGTTTTATTTTTATATACATAATTTTGGCATTGTAAGTGCAATTATCGGGTACAGACGCCGTCAAGCTTCTGGCTTTGTCCGTGCCCCCATCATTGTGTGCATGCTATAATGTACTATAATGCCGAAATAAAATGAATCTATGAAATGAATAATGTTAGTGCAGTTTAAGGAAAGCAGTGAATTTACCAACAAAGTATAAAGGGTTTTAGCTTTAGTAATGTGTTTACTATAGGATATGCGAATGTCGACGTTTCGAACAAGAATAGTTCGTGTGTATTATTTTGTTGGTATTAGAAAATGTACTATTCGGTATTTTCGAATACCAAAACTAACCAAATATCTCGCAACAACGGACTCTTCAAGTCGGATTACTGTTCTCCACTTGCTGAACAATCTATCGCAAATTATAATCATCAGAAGTAAAGCAGCGCCGAAGTTTTCGAAGCTATGCGGAAACAAAATTGGTAATGCAAGCTTTATTTTCGGTTCTGCGGTAGAAGTGTGGCACTCGTTAACATTCCTTCGGTTACATCTTGTACACATACACAAATACCCAAGAATGCATTCACGTGAGAGATGCCGTCGCTTTAGTACAATTTCTACTGCAACGCGCGCGTAATGCAGAGGTTGTGGGTTTGGCTCTCATCGTCAGCCAAGTTTAATTTTCGTCCATTTCCCATTAGATGCTCATTTTTGCACTTCAATTAGAAGCTACAAATTATTTATCCTATGTTTACCGCTTATTCAGTGTCTGTTGGTTTCATGTGCTTCTGACTAACAAATACGTGCGAGCGTTCTTACAAAAACGGTGCCCTTACAAACCCAGGCCCCTCGGTTTTCCTTCTCTTCTTCCAATACACAACAATTGGCTATATTGTGCTTATGGCCTGCCAATTAGTCTTTCTTGCACCCTAATCATGTAGGAGTTTTATCTCTTACGTTACAACCAGTGATATTTTCTTTTCTTGTAAAAGACTGTATTCTGTCTAGGGTACAAAAATAACTCCTCAGCATTTTCTTTTTCTTTTCCATAACTTTTCAACATAACTTTTCCATAACTTTTCAACAACTATTTATTATGCGTTTTTGAAAAGTTCGTCCGTTTCAAATGCCTGTCATTCTCGAAAAGCTTCCTTGCCACCACGCTTAAAGATGTTAAGCGGCTGTTCGTGTAGTTCTTTTCACGACTGTCGGGACCTTATGTTTAAAACGATCTTAATTGTGCGTGATACTTGACGGTCTATTATCTGAGCATGTGGTGATGGGCTAGTTGGTTAAGCATGATTACAAAGACGGCGCCAAATAAAACAACACACGCAGAAGGGAGACACGTACTTGCCTGCCTATGCGCCTACGTCCTTGTCTCGTGTCTCCCTTCGTGTGTTGTTTTATTCGGCGCCGTCTTTGAAATCAAGTCTATTCAGTGAAACCGTGTTCCTAATTATAGTGAAACAAATATTCCTGCTGTAAATATGTGCGTCTGCGTTTGTTTGTTCAATGTTCGATACTTACTATTCCTATTCGATTCGTATTTGAAAAAGTCGATATTCGATTGCCTACCTCTAATATTTACATATTGGATTATGACAGCTTAAATTTTTCATTATCGCCAAAGTGGAAGGTTACAAATACAGCACGATCCAAAAGAACACAAGCAACGTAGTTTTTCTAGCGTGAAAATGCATTTATACTCTATATTATCCCTACATACGAGTACATTGTGCTCGACTACATTCGCGTAGCACAACTAGATTCTGTGGAACGTGCTCGGCCGCATGTTGTTAACATGGCAATGACAGTTACCAGAGCTTTGTAGAGGCTAAATACCACATTTTCACCCTTGATCTACCTGAAAGCCGCCGTGAAGTACTGATTGGTCCGAAAGGCGTGAGAAACGGAAGCGATTTGTTCAGTCGCGCGTGAACGAGCTAAGTCGTTCCGATATTTAAGCCTTTTTTATGCAGTTCATATGTCTTATTCATCTTCCGTGTTCTAAATATGAACGGAAAATTTATTGGTTTCGGTAAATCAGTTTTCTGACACGCTGGCCATGCGTCTACCAAGCGAATGGATTTAGTGACACCACTGAACCCGCAGCGTTTAAACGCATTCGAACAGGTTTTGTAAATAATAAAGTAACTACAATTTTGTGACCACAATGTCATGGCTATGATGAATGTTGTGCTGTGAAGCAGAATTACAATGTGAAGGCTACCCATGTGAAGGAAACCATCGGTTCATCTTGGTCACGCAGCCTATACATTTCACAGCGAGTATCGGCCACTTACATGTGACATTCGAATATCAAAGCGAGTTCTTAAGGGACTTAAAACTATTGTCAACGGACCATTAAAGTCTGTAAAAAGTCACTGATTGCCAGATATCAAACTTTGCCGTAAACAGACTAAAAAGTCACTAAATCGAGCGTCAAAATAGCTAAAATGGCAACACAATAAACTACCGGTAAATTGTAGAAGCAAATTTGATTTTGTGTTTTCAAAGATTGTTAGTTAAGACGGCCCCAACAAACACGGAAGGATGCAAGTGGCCTTAAATTAAACTTGTTTTGGACAGCCTAGCTATAGCTCTCTCAGCAAGGCAGGCTTGCAAGGCACTGTCCCGCAGGCGTCTCGCACTGCAAAGTACGGCGCAACCCTTGGCTGCTTAATGCGGCTGGCCCAGCGTCATCAGCTACAGCGCGTGGAGGCGAGGCCTAAAAGCAGGAGATACGTAATAAATAAATCGTACCTATGTGAGCCCAATTCTGAGAAAACACTTGGGCTCGGCTGTTGTTTTATAGTATTTTTGCAGTGTGCAGCCGGCAGTGCCCACTTTCACACGTGTGTGTGTGTGCGTAAGGGTGGGGGAGGAGGATAAATGGCCTACTTTTCATTTTCAGTTCCGACTGTGCACCCCCCCCCCGGAACGGTAGATGCATCTATGACAACGATGGTGTCACGCACGTAGAGGCAAATATAAACTCATCTCACTCGGTAACCACGAGCACTCGCTGTCACAACGCTGACGTGATGAAGAGCGCCGGCAGCGAGAAGAGAACGCTTCGTGCTGCCTCAAATTCACCGCGAGAAAACCTTTGTGGATGTGCGACTCTCACGTGTGCCCTAATATGCTGTTTTCCCAACATGCCTCGTGTCTCCTGTGATCCGGGTTCTACGCGTAGCTTAGTGCCGGCGCAAGCTGGTTGCAGTGCATTGCGAGAGATGGAGCGAGTGTTGCGCTGCTAGCACCACCTAACGGTAGGGTTAGTCGGACGCGACAGGGAGTAGGCTCTTCCAGACAGCGCGGACGTTCCGCGTGTGCGCCGATCCATGTTTCTGCGTGACCGTCTCGCGAGGCCTCGTTCGGACGCGCCACCGTTCGCTTGACTGTACGCACGAACGACCCGGCGTTGGCCTCCAGCATGGGGCGAACATAATCGCTTGCTGTCCGGTCGCGTTGAGTCGGACTTCCTCGATTTGTTGCGCGGCCATCCGCATGTTTTCTGGACAGCAATTCGGCTAGCAAGCATTAGTGTATAAAACGCACAATAAATACCCTTGCACTACTGTGTTGTTCCTTTGTCCTCAGAGCACGGGTCAGAACCCCACAAACCTTTCACGACCAAATAAGTGAAAGCAGTGTGGAAGTTCTGGGAACCTCAATTGCACAGTTGAGGTTAAGTTGTACTATTGGCAGACCAATTAGCCCGAATCAATGTCTAGATCAGGACTTGAAAGACTGCTGCAGACTTGCAGAGGTGCGGAAATTTACGAACTGTTATCGAGTAGACTCTGTAAGCTACATAAATACCAATACATAGAACCTATGTGGCAGAGACTCCATGTGCAGCTGGTGGAGAGGCCACACCCCCATTGTGAGGGCTTCAAGCTGCTTTCTATAGACCCAAGTGATCTTGGTTGGGGCTCTAGGCGAATATATTCCCGGGTGTAATAAATGGGGGGGGGGCGAATGACCTATTTGCCCCCCCCCCAGTCCTGAGAATGGGGGGGGCAAGTGCCGCCCTTGCCCCCCCCCCTGTATATACGCCTATGCATGTGGGTTTTTTTATGAATCTTTGTGGGTCTCACGATAAACACACAAGGCACGGACGGCAGGCGCGCATCCCGCACTGACACAAAAGCAAGATACGGACGACACGAATGTAACCTGCGCCACATGAGGAGATATGATGCTTTCCGACTGACACAGTTGCGACGCGCACTGAAATATCGCACACTGCACATGTGTACCTCGGAGATCGCGTCAACAATGTCTGAGGCTATAGTGTTGATGTTAACGACAGCAGGAAGTTAGTTAGTATGATGTGACGGCGCAATTAGCACGAGGAGGAGCGGAAAACGGAATTCACTGGCTTTAAGAGAGGCGACCGAAATGCAAATCGTTTGAATAACGCCACAGCGACGGCTTTCTATAGGGATAACATTTTTCGATCTCGAAGACCATCCTTTTGTGGCTGCAGACAGCAGAAGCGATTGAAAATTGTAAATGCGTTATAGAATTTACTTCTATGTTAAGCTACAGCTTACAATTTAGACTAATTCGTGGTTCTTTTTGTGTCGCAACATGTAAATGTAGTTGGACGCAATACGGCAGAAAACATTAGTGTACTGGTTAATATTTTACGCATCACGGAGGCCATAGCAGCCATACAAATGCACACATGACGCTGGCCCTATGCGACCTATTGGTGGCGCAACCCACGGCCGCGTTTCAAAGGGGACGCTCATAGCATGTATCCATTCAGCCTGTTCTTGCTGTTTACGAGTCAGTCGGTGTTCGAGCTGCAAGGATGTGCTTGTCTGATCGTGTGTTTTTGTGTTTGCTGTAATGAAATGTGTTATAAGTGCCAGAAGGTAGCTTGTGTCTCACTGCAAACTCGCTGTATGCGTGGCGCTGCAGCCAAATGTGGACCAACGATGTTCATGCCGTGGAGGGCGTTCCCTTTGTCTCTGGTTTTCGTGGACAGTTGGGTATAATGCGTATCATTTCCGTGCCAGAGCTCGTCCACTACGCAATGGCATGTATGCTAGGAGTAACGTCGCAGCACCGGCAACGTGGAGGGCGCTTTTTGACCGCGTCGTACCATTCAAAAGGTCAGTAACCGTGTTTGCTAACTACACACGTGTTGTGCGTGCTTGTCGTGTGGGCATACAGTGCCTTGCGAACGCAGGAAAGAAGCCCCATAAGAACAGTGATACCTATGCTGACGTTTGCTGAGCGCTAGGTTTCGGAATTTAGTTACGCAAATTTATTGCCATAATGCAAAATTGAAAATCTTGATAAACGTTTTCTTCCGATGAGAAAGATTATGTTCGGAAATAATCGTGTTCATCATGCGCATCTGTGCGTGAGCTCCTGCTTTTCAGCCGAAGTTGCATGATAACGACTCATCTGCCTCTTGGCCGCTTCTTTCTGCAGTGACGTTTCGTTGCTTATAAGTGATTCGGCGTTGTAAATAATCTCTCCTTACAACGTTTGGGTTTACGAGCAATATTAGGGAAAAAATGTAAGCAATCACAGCTTGCTACTGGTGCCGGTTTCTTTTTAAGAAAAGGGGTGTTGCGATAACTTTGACGTAACCAAACATAAAATACACAAACGTGTTATAGCGCTGAATATTTCCATACATTTGCGCTAAATAAAGGAGGACACAAAAGCACGTGCCCCTCGTTGTACGCGGCACAGCAAGTGTCATGTGGGCGTTCTTCGAAATGAGCAAGCAACGCGGTAAACCATCACGCAGGCCGGGGCCGCCGCCCCAATCACGTGCTACTTGCACTCATTGCGATTATTTTTACGGTTCCTGCATAGCGCTCACCAGCGCCTCGGCACATGCAGCCACACTGTAAAAAAAATTTCCCTTACTTTACAGAAAATCTACTGGTAATTTGTGACCGAACACTATTCCGTAAATTAAGAACGCTCATTTCCGTAGAACGGACAACTGTAAAAGAGAGACCGTAATACAAGATACGAGTGCTTCTGTGTCTAGAAAACGCAAGACTGTATTCTGAATCTGTACTATAACCGTTAAAGTACGGTGGTTCTCGTATTCAGAAAACGGAACACACTGTATGCTGAATCTGTACTATAACCGTTAAAATACAGGTGCTTGCCGTATTCAGAAAACGAAAGGCTCCGTATGCTGTTTTTGTACTATATCCGTTAAAGTACAGTTGCTTCCCGTATTTCATCTTGCAGAGCATATCCATTGTTCGGAGAATGTGCCATCGGGGACAAAATTGCCCAGGACGTGCGAGTCGACCAAATTTTATTGGTGCACTATGTGCTGGGATCAGCCGTGCTAACATCTGCGTTCGGAATGTGCATACGTGACCCACTGTTTCAACGGTCTTGAACAGAAATGCAATTTGGTCGATGCTCGCACTTCCAGGGCACTTTTGTCCACGATAGTACATCTCCTTTAATGCAAATGTCATGAAGGCAGCTAATAACAGAAGCAGCAGGTCACCATTGAGAAAATTGCCTTGCCAACACACTGACATGGCTGCAGAGATAAAACACTTTGCACTTTGTGATATGAATGCATTGCATAGCACATATACAAACACGTGCAACATTTCAGTCCTCAAGTCCTTAGATGACAGAAGCACTTTATTTTCTTCAACCACTCGTCTTGCACTTTTTACTGGTGAAAGTTGTTCTTGACCCCAAACGCTTGCAAGGATTAACTTGCTGCTGTTAGGAGAAACAAATAGTATTCGTGAATATGCATCCTAAAGAAAGCGGCAATAAGTATAATCACAGAACACGACAAAGCAGTAATTTCTGTGTTAGAAAAGCGTAAGTAGACCAACATTGTTGGAACAAGGGGTGTTGCTGTAGCCAATATTTCGACATGGGTGCTTGTCATCAGGGTAGCAAATGTTTTCCTTGGCTGTGTTGTCTTGGATTATGCATAGCTTACCGGCCCCTAGCCTCATTGGGGGAGAAGCTGGTGCATGTAATAGGTCAAGAGAAGCCAAAGTGTCAAAATAAAGGAAGGAAGGGTGTGCTTAGCAGTAGTGATCGTCATGAAGCGGGTATGAGCACTGCTGTCAGTTCTTGCTAAGAGTAGGGGTGACCAAAACAGAAAACGATGTACACATGTAAGCAGTCATTAATCCAGTAGACCTAATCTTCCCAGAAGACAAAATAGGTATTAAGATAAACAGTTTGCACATTTGGAAAAAGGAAATGAATTAAGGAAAATCAATTTTGTATCAAGATACATCTGGTTAAAATCACTGTAAATGGTAAATGAAGGCACATTATGAATACATATATTGTTAATAGTAGATGAAGATATATTACCCAAATATTAAAAAATAGGGACATTAAAATTAAACTGGGTATGACCATAAAACAATAAAGAACAGCCTGTGAAAAAAAATGGGATGGACAATATGATAACCAGGTGCAAGATTGCAAAACGTCGAGCGCTGTTTATATTCATGCTGCTCTTGACGGCTTCAAGTTTCTGTCTTCCTGTGGAACCTTTGCCTTACTTCAACAAGGAAATGGGTCATTTTTTAAACAAGTCAGTTCAAATGCTGTTCAAAGCTTCAGCATTATTATGAAGAAAGAAAATGTTATGGGCAGTTCTCCTGGGTGTGCTTTCATTCACCAGTGATTTCCACACGTGTAAGCTCAAAACTTAATGGCCTAAATGGACTATGGTCTCCTGGCAAAGCATTAGCTGGTCTTTTTGTCAACACAGATGCCTGCACATTATATGTGTTGGCAGGAGCACTAGCGAACTACATTACACTTGTTGCCACAACCAAAGTGAAACTTGGTAACAGTGAGTGAAAAAAAATTCCACAATACTGATTCAAGTCATCTGGAAAAGTTGCTTAAGTTATTGTACACCCCCCACCCCACCATAGACACAATTATACACCACGCTGACTCTCATGGTGTCAACCATGCTATTATAACTCTAGGCACCAAGTGCGGAGAATAAGGGGATAAGGGGGCACAATTCTTTTTGTTAGAACATCAAATGTGCTTTACATTAATGCTACATTCCAACTAACAAAGGAGCAGGCGGTTTGTGAGATAGTGACCAAAGCATACGAAAGCTAATGACATTCTGTGCAGCAGATTGTTGCCGATGAGGTGTTATGGGCACAAGTGTACTCTTCCACACAAAATGACACCCTGCAGTCAAACCTGGTGCCAACATTAGTTTGAAAAACACCACAGCGGAAAGCGAAGAGTGCTAAGTCTATTGAAAATTACTAAAAATTATTCGATTATTTATTATCCTTACTGTTCGTTAAAGATTCACAGACTGTTCCCTACGGGTGCTGTAAACAGGCACCCTGCTTTTACAGTCGTAGCAACAATTATCTGTGGCACAGACAATGAGAAATGCTCATGAAGTTTATGCAAGAGTATACCCTACAAATTACACCCCATTTCACATTCCAATGTGGTAGTAGAGGAAGACGAAAAAAACTGCTTTCTGGTGGAGGATGCATACCCCAGAGCAGAAGAAACAAGTGTACCCTAACCATTGTTGTTGCCGATGCCTGTGCAATAGCAGTTACATATAATATGGCAGTTACAATTGTTTTTCCACAAGCACTGCAAGCTGCTGCCAGTTTACCAGTACACAGCTGTAATAGATTTAGGGCAAGTTAAAACTCTCTGATGGATTTATCTCATATGACACAATTGGAATGCAATATTCTGCAAATAAGTGAAGCGCGATGTGCCATCCCATACAATGAAACAACTTTGAAGAATGAATCACCACCTGGGCAGTGACGAGGTAAAGAGTGTGTTCTGTGTAAAGTAGTGCACCTCCATAGCCTAAAGCTATGGAGAATGCATTTAGTATCAGCTGTGAACGTTTCTAATTTTAATTGCACAGAGTAAAAACCTCCATGCAGTTTTGTAAAATGCAAACACCCTACCTTCTTGTTGTTCAAAGGTAGTGACACGTAGGGCCATAACATGTACATTATGGGTTTCGTTCCCAAACAATCAAAGTGAATAGCGCCACCCTAAGTGTTATCTGCCTTCTGTCTCGCATTTTCTGTCAAAACTTGTTAGTGTCGGATGCTGCGGTCAGCAGAGAAACGGATTTCTGGAGCAATATAACGTATTAAGTACTGTGATCTCAGTACTTTCACTGCTGTTTAAGCATTATCGGGTCTTAAAGTAAAAAAATTAGGAATAAATACAACATGTATATTTCACGTCACAACCCTCATGAGGTATTTAGTAGTCTGGATTATAAAGGATTATAGATTTACTACGCAGGACAGATTTTATTCCACTGAAAGAATGGCATCATGCCAATGATTCTTGCATTTGGTGCTACATTTATTTGTATTTAGTTCAGTTGGAATGTGTGTGCATTGTCAGCGATATCGCATGACATGTTTTAGATTGACTGTTTTCCCAATTTAGGCAAATTTGTATTCACAAATAACCTTGTATGACACCAAGAACTTGCTTAGCAGGAGTATTTCTAACATTTGCAAGATACTGACACGTGTACTTGTCTTTACCGGGCGACATGTTTTGCCGCCTAAGAAATGTTATCGCACAACGCGGGACGCGCCTGCATGTATCCGAAGTTTCTGGAAAGTTATCGATGCTTCTATCCGCTGTCTGTTGTCGCCGAATCTTGTTATCTGATTTCATCGCTTGACACGAATGGTGTAGAACTTTGTAGAAGGCATGCGGGTCCCAAAGATTATTCTGGAACATTCGATGACTGCTGTATAAAAGCCGACGCGCTTGACCCGCTGATCAGATTTTCGACGATCGCCGACCGTGTTCGCCGCTATCGTTGTGCTATAAGTGTAGCCTGTTTTTGTGGGCACAGGGTCGCCAAATAAAAGTTAGTTTTGTCTTTCACTGTATTTGCTACTGTGTTCTTCAACGTCACCACCACGTGACATCTGGTGGAGGTGCTTTACGTTCATGTACCGGACGCCCCCGACAAGCCGTGATTCCAGCCCGGACCGCAAAGACAACACCAGCGCCGTCCCGGAACATCGAGCAAGCCGCCGTCTTCAACAGCTGCCACCGGAGCACGGACTTCTACCTGAGACCAAGAAGATTGTGTCCAAGGCAACTCCAATGGCAGCCCCAGCGTCCCCCATCGTGCTGCAGCAGCCCAGGGAATCACCGACGTTCCGCGGTTCCACATTTGAGGACCCGGAAAGCTGGCTGGAAACGTATGAGAGGGTCGCTACGTTTAACAGCTGGGCAAGCGACGACAAGCTGCGACATGTTTATTTCGCATTGGAGGACGCCGCCAGGACGTGGTTCGAGAATCGAGAAGCCACCTTGACGGCGTGGGACCTGTTCTGAAGCGGCTTTCTGCAAACATTTACAAGAGTCGTGCGAAAAGAGCGAGCCCAAGCTCTACTGGAGACCAGAGCGCGGCTGCCGAATGAGACGATCGCGATCTTCACTGAGGAAATGAACCGTCTGTTCCGCCACGCCGATCCGGAAATGTCCGAGGTGAAGAAAGTCCGCCTGCTGATGCGTGGTGTAAAGGAGGAACTTTTCGGTGCAATAATACGAAGCCCACCGACGACCGTAGAAGAGTTCCTTCGCGAGACCACCAGCATTGAGAAGACACTCGAAATGCAGAACCGGCAATTCAACCGCCGCACGAGCTCGACAAACTACGCCGGAGTTCAGTCGCTGGCCACCGACGACCTGCGCGAGATCATCAGGGCAGTCGTACGAGTGGAGCTTCAAAGGATCTTCCCTTCATCGCAACCTCAAGTGGCCACAGTCGCCGAAATTGTCAAAGAAGAAGTTCAGCGATCGCTCGGAGTTCCCGAGTTACAACCACAGTCATCGCAGCCCCAGCCAGAAGCGACGACATACGCCGCCGTCGCCCGTCGTCAAGGTCCCCCTCCACGACCGCGCCAGGGCCCTGCAACGCCGCAATTCCATCGACCACCACCGCCGCCGCCGCCAGCACGTCCACCCGACGCCCAGCGCAGCCACCCGAGGAAGACAGACATTTGCCGAGCCCCCGACCACCGCCCGCTCTGCTATCACTGCGGAGAAGCCGGCCATGTGTATCGCCGATGCCCATACCGCGACTTGGGACTGAGAGGGTTCGCCGTCAACGCGCCGCGTCCACAGCTTGGAGAGCGCCCACGTGACATCGCCGACTACCTCGCCGCTACTCAATGGAGCCCTCGACGACCGTCCCGTTCGCCGTCACCAGGCCGCTACCTGTCGCCGCAGCGCCGACCACACACCGGCCCAGCACGGGGCCGCTCTGCGAGCCCATATCCGGAAAACTAAAAGCAACAACCGATGGAGGTGCGGTTGCTGTTCGTCGAACTGACGAAGATCCTCCGCCGCCGACGAAGACGACGAAGAAACCATCTCGACGACCTAATGACGACACGCCGCCGTCCCGAAGAAGTCGGGAAGCCAAGACTACTCCGATGAAAGACGACTTGACGACGCGCCGTTCCAGTTTGAGTTCAACACGACGCAGCCGTGATCCGACGCCAAGACCCAACTGCAACGCCAGAAAAAGAACCACCGACCTCGACGTGCTTCTCGACGGCCATGCAGTCACTGCCTTAGTCGACACAGGGGCCGATTACTCCGTAATCAGTGGACACATCGCCGCCCAGTTGAAGAAGGTTAAGACTGCATGGGAGGGTCCCCAAATTCGGACCGCTGGAGGACACCTCATTACGCCGACTGGAATCTGCACTGCAAGAATTACCGTTCATGACCGGACTTACCCTGCCACCTTCGTTGTCCTCCAACAGTGTTCACGAGACGTCCTTCTCGGCATGGAGTTCCTGAATCAACGTGGCGCAGTCATCGACCTGAAGTCGAAATCGATAACGCTGTCGCAAGATCAAGCGATACCGCCGGAGAGCTGTCGTAGTCACCACGCCTTGAGTGTGCTCGAAGATCAAGTGAGCATCCCGCCGCGCTCCAGCATTATTATTTCCGTCGGCACCGAAACACCCGCTGACGTAGAAGGCGTCATCGAGGGCGACTAACATCTACTGCTCGACCGTGAAATTTGCCTCGCAAGAGGGATCGCTCGACTCCACGGAGGGCAAGTAGAAGTTATGCTAACCAACTTCAGCCAAGAGTTCAAGCACATCAACAAGGGCACGACAATCGCATATATCGAGGAAATTGTGGAAACCAGCAATGCCTTTGTCATCTCGGATTCAGCCGCATCTACCGCGATGAGCATAGTCCCCGAACCAGACTTCGACGTGAATCCAAGTCTTCCTATGAGTAAGCAGCAACAGATCAGAAGTCTTCTCCGACAATACAAAGACTGCTTTTCGACGTCATCGAGGATTCGACAAACACCAGTTGCAAAGCATCGCATAATAACCGAAGAGAGCGCTCGACCACTCCGCCAGAGCCCTTACCGAGTTTCGACGCGAGAACGTGAAGCAATTAGGCAACAAGTCGACGAAATGCTGCGCGACGACATCATCCAGCCGTCGAAAAGCCCGTGGGCCTCTCCTGTAGTTCTGGTAAAGAAAAAGGAAGGAACCCTACGCTTCTGCGTCGATTATCGTCGACTGAACAAAATCACAAAGAAGGATGTATACCCCCTACCACGGATAAACGACGCATTAGATCGGCTCTGCAACGCAAAATACTTCTCGTCGATGGATCTCAAGTCTGGCTACTGGCAAATAGAAGTCGACGAGAGAGATCGCGAAAAGACCGCCTTCATCACGCCAGACGGCTTCTATGAGTTCAAGGTCATGCCATTCTGACTCTGCTCGGCGCCTGCAACATTCCAGCGCATCATGGACACGGTGTTAGCAGGATTGAAGTGGCAGACCTGTCTTGTTTACTTGGATGACGTCGTCGTCCTCGCCGAAAATTTCGACGATCACCTTAGGCGGCTTGCGACAGTACTAGAGGCCATCAAGTCATCAGGGCTCACTCTGAAGCCAGAAAAGTGCCGCTTCGCTTACGATGAGCTTCTGTTCCTAGGCCACGTCATCAGCAAGTCTGGAGTTCGCCCCGACAGCTGCCATTGCAAAGTTCCCGCAGCCCATCGAAAAGAAGGCAGTGCGTAGATTTCTTGGCATGTGTACCTACTACAGGCGATTTGTCAAGGACTTTTCATGTATCGCTGAGCCGTTGACAAAGCTAACTAAATGTGACGTCGAGTTCAAGTGGGAAACGCCGCAGGCCGACGCATTTCGAGAACTAAAACGACGCATGCAGTCGCCACCCGTACTTGCGCACTTCGACGAGCACGCCGATACCGAAATCCACACTGACGCCAGTAGCCTAGGCCTCGGTGCCGTGCTAGTCCAGAGAAAAGATTGTCGTGAATACGTGAGCTTACGCTAGCCGGTCGTTGTCAAAAGCGGAAGGCAATTATTCTACAACCGAAAAAGAATGCCTCGCCATCGTTTGGGCTACAGCGAAATTTCGCCCGTACCTATATGGCAGGCCATTCAAAGTCATCAGTGACAATCACGCTTTTGTTTTGGCTAGCGAATTTAAAGGATCCTTCAGGACGGTTGGCGCGGTGGAGCCTACGACTGCAAGAATATGATATCACTGTAACCTATAAGTCCGGACGAAAACACTCTGATGCCGATTGCCTATCACGCGCCCCCATTGACTCGCCGCCGCAAGATGACGAAGATGACGACGCCTTCCTCGGCATTTTAAGCGCAGAAGACTTCGCTGAACAGCAGCGACCAGACCCCGAGTTGAAAAACCTCATCGAGTATTTGGAAGGGCACACCGGCGTTGTCCCTACGGCATTTAAGCGAGGATTATGTTCGTTCTCGCTTCAAAACAACCTAGTCGTAAAGAAGAACTTCTCACCAGTGCGCGCCAACTACCTTCTTGTTGTCCCGTCAGGACTGCGTCTAGATGTATTGCACGCCCTACACGACGATCCAACCGCTGGGTACCTTGGATTCTCCCGGACGCTGTCGAGGATACAGGAAAGGTGTTATTGGCCGCGCCTGACCACCGACGTCGCCCGTTATGCCAGAACATGCCGAGACTGTCAGCGACGCAAGACACCGCCGACGAGGCCAGCCGGATTACTACAGCCAATCGAGCCTCCTTGCCGACCATTCCAGCAGATCGGGATGGACTTGCTGGGACCCTTTCCGACGTCAATAACCGGAAATAAGTGGATCGTCGTGGCGACGGACTACCTCACCTGCTTCGCTGAAACTAAAGCACTGCCGAAAGGTAGCGCCGCCGAAGCAGCGAAATTCTTTGTCGAAAACATCCTGCTGCGACATGGCGCCCCAGAAGTCCTCATCACCAACAGAGGAACGGCCTTTACAGCGGAGCTCACCCAGGCCATTCTGCAATACAGTCAGACAAGGCACAGGAGGACAACTGCCTACCACCCACAGACGAATGGTCTTACGAAGCGGCTAAATAAGACTCTCGCCGACATGCTAGCAATGTACGTCGACGTCGAACACAAGACCTGGGATGCCGTCCTGCCGTACGTAACATTCGCTTACAACACGGCGGTGCAAGAAACAACACAGATCACGCCGTTCAAGTTGGTTTACGGCAGGAACCAGACGTCGACGCTCGACGCCATGCTGCCGCACGTAACTGACGAAGAGAATCTTGATTTGACGTCGCTACCTATCTACAGCGCGCCGAAGAAGCCCGACAGCTCGCCCGTCTGCGGATCAAAAACCAGCAGCGTACCGACAGCCGACACTACAACCTCCGACGACGCTTCGTCGAGTACCAGCCCGGCGACCGTGTTTGGGTATGGACCCCGATACGCCGACGAGGACTGAATGAGAAACTATTGCGACGTTATTTCGGACCCTATAAGGTCATCCGACGTATTGGCGCACTGGACTATGAGGTCGTGCCAGACGGCATTTCGCATTCACAGCGACGTCGCGAACAACCTGAAGTGGTCCACGTGGTGCGTCTTAAACCGTTTTACGGACGCTAACGAACTTTCCTTATATTGTTTTTTTTTTCTTTGCTAAGAGTGCTTATTTATTACTTTCGTTTGTTCGCAGCATCGGGTCGATGCTTTTTAAGAGGGGGTATTGACACGTGTACTTGTCTTTACCGGGCGACATGTTTTGCCGCCTAAGAAATGTTATCGCACAGCGTGGGACGCGCCTGCATGTATCCGAAGTTTCTGGAAAGTTATCGATGCTTCTATCCGCTGTCTGTTGTCGCCGAACCTTGTGTTATCTGATTTCATTGCTTGACACGAATGGTGTAGAACTTTGTAGAAGGCATGCGGGTCCCAACGATTAGTGTGGAACATTCGATGACTGCTGTATAAAAGCCGACGCGCTTGACCCGCTGATCAGATTTTCGACGATCGCCGACCGTGTTCGCCGCTATCGTTGTGCTATAAGTGCAGCCTGTTTTTGTGGGCATAGGTTCGCCCAATAAAAGTTAGTTTTGTCTTTCACAGTATTTGCTACTGTGTTCTTCAACGTCACCACCACGTGACAATACGAAGCTCCTGAATGCATATCTAAGCCTGGGGTGCACGTCGCCCTCCAATCTCATCAGCAAGTTTCTGGAACTCATCTGCAAGGTTTCTTATGATGAATGTAAAGTTGCTTGAGCGGGAGAAATAGGGAATTTAAGCAGCTGAATTATGCAGCACAAGAATGGTGTCAGCAAGAAGCAAGCATCAAGAAGCACTGTCACTCAATGTGCATAGACTATCAAACACAAGAATTATTTGGGGTGATTTAAAATTATGGCATTGGAACGAAATGTTTGAGCTTGAGCAAGTTATATGTTTGAAGCTGTTAATTCTTTTTTTTCCCTTTGCCATCTTTGACCCACCTGTTTAGATAAGTAGACAGAAAAGCTGCAGGAGAAAGGTGGGGGTGCCAAATTAGACTTGTGCCCGAGGGACCTTTTCACGGTCACTGGAGGAACTGCCCGTGGCCTCGGCATCTTCCTTGAGGGCCATCCATGGCCATGTCCAAGAAACGTTGTTTACCACAGGCTGCATAAAGAAGGATAATTTTCTGAGCTAAATCTTTTTCTTAAAAGAACCCATATAAGTTGTATTCGTAACTTTCCACCACAAAATTGACACGTGACTGGCCACTCAAGACACTTTACGTGTATTCGCAGGCTTATTCCTTGGAAAAACACTTTTATGTAGCACACAATGAGTAACAGAAATCTGTATCAGGAGGCTTTCATATTGCTCTACAACTTTTCATTGACAGTTCATTTAATTATTTGAGATGTTTATTAACTAATTAAAAATTGTGTAGTTAGGCATATTGCAAAAAATAATTCGAGTATCTCCATACGATGGCAAACAACATAACCTTCGTTCTGTCTAGTTACATTGCATTTACATATTTATAAATCTTGGTGCACGATAGTTAGGACACCCTGTAGATCAAAAAACAAAATTACAATTTTCATAATCATCTCCTGCGTGTTATTGGTGGCTGTGGGTGCTTCAAGTTATTCTTTCAGTACGGTATAAGCAGTTTTGCAGTAAAATTGTTTTGCATCAAGGGCATGTAATCTAGAAAATCAAGCAAAAGGTCAAGTTGTGTTCACTATTCAGATGTTTAACTAAGAAGCTGCAGGAAAAGGAAACAGGACACAACACCTAATAAACAATACAAAATTTGAAAATCTCAACTGAACAAGAAACCAGTTTTTGAAAACGCAGAAAAAGCCACCAGATTACGTCGAGTACACCTCGCTATATACTCCTAGTGAAGTTGTTACCGCAATGCTTGGGCACCATATGAACGTAACAATCAACAACTTTGAGCAGAATATTAACACCACTAAATGCATTGGCCTTACAAGATTCTTGATCTGAAATCCTCAACTTGTTCTGGCGTTTAATCTGTCGAGCTCAATCTGCATTCTCAAAAGCTGGCTCTCAGCCATAAGTTCTCTAAACGCAACATCAGCTTAAATCTCAAGATAGCGTTGACCTGTAGATAAAGTGGATAATGCATGGCAAACATCATGAACACTCTTACATGTTAACCAGAGGGTTCACTCATGCAGCCATGAAATTATGTGATGCAGACACATGATATATTGCAGCTCGTTTTGTGAAGTGTTTCATGTTTCCAAGGCTTCTTCTCCAGTTATGAATAAGCGTGAATTGTGAATAACTAAATAAGCGATGAGAATAAAAAAAGAACTTCTACATGCTCACAATATGTTGGCCATTTGCAAGTAACCAGCAGTCTTTTTGGGCTCCTAGGTTGCCTGGTGCAAATCTACTATGCCACAGTACTTGCGTTACCCAGTAGCCGCCACTTTAATATGCAATGTGTTCAGAGCCCTTTCCGTCTGTTTTTCTGCTTTGGAAACAGTTTACCATGTGTTCAGTAGGTGTCGAGAAAGGGGACAGAAAGCACTGTGCACCACTGATTTCTAATAAGTTTTGCTGGATGCAGCACAACGTACCAGATGCAGATGAAGCCAGTGGAAATGCGGTGTCATGCAGTCGCTTGTCCTGGAAGCAGGGCATATGGTGGACTAACTAGTGCTGCGATCAGATAATATTGCTGGCGAAAAAATTTTCTTTGTGGTTTTTCACACTTTAGGAGGTATCTACATGTCTGGTAAGCATTTTTATGACAATCTGAACCCGTATACGATAGTGCTCTCTTACATCAAGTTCTTTTCTCATTTACCAGTGTTTCCATTGCACACTACTCATGTAACGACACTGTGGACACTGCAACGGAAAAATTCTGGACACCTCGAAACACTGCTTGGGTAGCTTATGGCACATAAGGCAGGCATGTTAGGGGAAGAAATGCCACACACCCGCGCAAACGAAGTGCTGCTGCAAAGTTGTGAAGCACCAACTTCGGGGACAAGGTTGGCTTCAGTCGAGGGCGTTCGATGTGCTGTCCATCCCCTGTAGTAGAGATCAGTGGTGTGGGCCTTTTTATACCGGCTTTCTTTTCCGGTCGGAACCTTGGCAACAGCTACCGCCATACTTTTTTGAACCTGCAACATGTGCAGAGAAAGTCACATCACTGTGTGTTGATTGTATGGCTTTATTTTTCTACACATTCTGTCAAATCATTAAAAAAATATAGTTCGCACATTTTTACTATTGTATATAGACAGTCTAGTTGCTAGACATGCGAAACATTACCATCACTCTGACAGAATGCAACAACAGAAGTATACAGTGGAAAGCTACACTAAAATTTAAATTTATGTGACACCGTATGAGCACACAGTATGCTTACTGTATGCTCTAGCCCTGTGTCAAGTAAGAGTTAATTGTCAATCGTTTATGCTGTATTTCTACTTATTCTGAGTCATCAAACTGAACAATCAATGTTCCAAGTTTACAGATTGTTGGCTTTTGATTGCCTATGTGATCCGTTTCCTACTTACACATGCAGTACTCCCACTGTAATGAGGAAAAAGAGTTAGAAAAAGAAATGCCGTGATAATCTTCCACATTTGCTGAGGGCAGGAGCAATGGCCAATAGCATGTGGTTGAAGCTACATAAATACTCAGTTTTCACACAGCTCAATTGTTCAGCAAGTAATAAAGAGGTACGGTGTGCGCCTCTGCATGACCAATAAAATCTCACTACTTGACACTGCACTAAGGCTGCTGCTTGATAGTGTTCGGCAGATCGGCTTTGGTTTTGTGATACACAGAACTGTTTAGGTACCAGTAGTTTACTTTGCGATAAAATGGAACTTGGAGCACTGGTCATTTGCACATAAATAATGTGACAGCAAATGTAACACAAGGATAGGAATATGCGTCTCTTAGAAAAAGTACATACACATTATGATTACAATGTGGTGTGATGCCACAATGAAACAGAAAGCAACGCATAGAAGTGGACGGCATTTCCATGCCACCAAGGTTATTGGACAGACAGTACTTCAGAAGTGCCCGCAATACAGTCAAACAAGGCAAAGCCGCATTTCCTTGCGTTCAACGCAATGCGTTCGCGGGCTAGTTGGTGCGAATCCATAAATACTTTGTTTAGCGCAAAACAATGGACACAAGAAAGACGACCCCCCCCCCCTCCAGCACCAGACACTACTCTCAACTGACCTCACTTTATTGTGTCACTCCTTTATAGATAGCAGAATCTAGACGAACATGCGCAGTGAGCACCATATGCAGGAGCCACCAACATCCGATCACAAGCGCGCACTCATGTGACGGAATCCAAAAAAACCATATTGAGCACTGCACAAGGTTAAAGAAGGCACACTAATGCACTGTGACCCCAATGACTGTATGAAGAAAGCTTCCGATAACTCTTGAGCGGTGGTATCACAGCACCTTTTCAAAATCGTAATATCACGAAACATGGCTTTGCACTTCCTTATTTTACAATGTTGAATCAAATGGGAACATGTGCCTGTTGGTATGGATCGCTCATGTTCACAATGTTTCGTGATACTACGATTTTGAAAAAGAGCCGTGATACCACCGCCCGAGAGTTGTCAGAAGTTTTCTTCATACAGTCATTAGGACACAGCGCATTAGTGTGCCTTCTTTAACCTTGTACAGTGCTCAATATGGTTTTTTGGGGATTCTGTCGCATGAGTGTGCTCTTGTGGATCGGATGTTGGTGGTTCCTACACATGGTGTTCACAGCGCATGTTCTTCTAGATTCTGCTGTCTATAAAGGAGTGACGCAATAAAGTGATGTCAGTTGAGAGTAGCGCCTTGTTCTGGTCGTCTTTCTTGTGTCCGTTGTTTTGCGCTAAAAAAGGAATCATGTATTCCTTGTGGGTATTTGAAGACGGCTCCACACGCAGTAGCGATTCAAGTATTGCTGCCCAGTGGTTTAGCTCGCCGCAGTTTGAAGTGCCACAAAATATAAGGAGAGAAAACTGCATCATAGTCTTGTTGCAAACAAGAATATAACGTGAAGTGCATTCTGAGGCCAGAAACTATCAAAAAAATTTCATGACGCACCACTGTGCAGGTTTTTATAGCAAAGTCAAATAAATTTAGTGCAAATATCATGCTACGATGGTACACAATGGTGGTAATCTGTAATAATATAAAAGGTGCCTTAATATTACAACAAAAGTTGACATTACCTAATAATAGCCCTGTAAATTTTAGCATGCAGGGGCACCACTTGGTTAAACAATAGTGATGTAATGTCTATGTGTACAAGTATTACCCATGCATTTCTGTCATTGTTCAAATGGCAGAAATGAATGGGTAATACTTGTACACATAGACAATTACAAAGTGGTTAAAATATGTCTGCCTCATACAAGATTAGAATTAAAGCATAAATTATATATAGTCACCCCAACAGTAACCTCTCATTTGAACTTCACTGTAAGTAGACCCCTGTTGATGCCAGTCTCCCCCAATGATAAACTGTGCTGCATGCTTTACAGAGAAATTATAGTGGTGTCACTTAACTCTGAAGCTATTCAGGACTGCAGAATTGTAGAAGACATCTACAAATGTCCCATTTCATGTATAACAGCCTGAATTGTTTGCACTTCTTACCAAGTGCAAATTAAGATTACTTCTCCTTGTTTAGCATTTTTGCCTGCTAGACCACAATCCAATTGCGTCGATATATTAACATATTACCTCAAAGAACCTAATTTGGCTTATAGATTAACACCTTCGCATACTGCCACAGCTGCACTCTGTCATATGCATTGCAATCATAAAGGAGTGCTTGTCCACCAGCACATTGTCACTAACAGAGGTCACCTACACAACTAAGTAGATGGTCATGACTCAGGTAGCAAATAGCCAAGAGAAAAAAAAAGTCCGCTCACCTTGAGAGCTACAATACTGCGATAACTTGAGGCAGATGGACCTATTGCGGGCAGCAGACCTCTTCTTAGCTCCAGCAGAACAACAGCAACTTGCCTTTCAGTAAAAAAAAGGATTAATTAGTAATGATAAGTTACCTTGTTTTTGCTGAGTATCAATACAATTTGACTTTCATGCATATCCACTCTCCGCTGTAGTAATACAACTGAATTATTCGTAAAATAAAAGAGTCTCTGATGATACCATTCGCTTCTCTTGTATGTCCAAATTTTTTCGCACTGATACTCCGTTTACTGCTTGCTTACTGACACAAATGCCTTGACTGCTCAGACATCATTCGAAGCAGCACATCTTGCTGCGCCGCAAAAAGTTCCACCAAGGAAACACAGCAGAGCAGCCGGGACGACGAACCTTTTTTCTGGTCACAATTGCCTCGAACCAATTGCCTCGAACGTTTATTTCCGTATTCTAGCAGAAGTTATTGCATCGGATACAGTATGCTCTCAAGCCAATACAAGCGTCTATACAAGTGCGCAACTGAACGCAGTTTTATTCTACGCTTTTAACGCGAGTGAGAAAAGGCTAGAAGTACCACACGGAAATTGCGATCGAGCCGATCGCGCTACCACTGGGATTGACCTTAAAAGATAGGGTGATCCCTCTCCCCATTAATGCGTCATTTTTGCCCTAAGACGTTGCATAGTGGTCTTTTGAAACAATATTTCTGTTCGCGACACCAGCTTACCACATATAATTTTAACACCTCCATTATGCAAACCAAATAAGATTAAAATAGGCTTACCTCATGAGCAAGTTACAAGCGCGCGCAGACTGTTGAACACCCGTTGAAAGCAAGCAGGCTATCCGTGTCCAAGCGCATACGTGCACCCAAACACAGGACAACTTCTTCAGTGCCGCAGCGTGCAGAGTTTTGCACACGAAGTGAAAGACATCCAGCGCAAATATCCCCGCGCGATGACGGCAAATGATGAGCGCACAAGCGTACACCACACAGCGACAAATTCGGAACTTTGCCAATTCGAACGTGCCGAGACCCAACCAGCGTAGCCATCCCTCGTTTCTGTTCTTCGCTCCTGATGCGTCAATCTCTCTTTCTTGGGGTATTGCTCCACTCTTGAGTACAAATCAAGAGATATTTACGGCAAACTAACAACTTTTACAACACGCCACGATAAATACCGGCTGACTTCGCATTTGCCGGTTCGTCCACCACGCGTGCGTCTATTTGTCGTACAAAAATCCCTCACGTGACCTGATCCAGGTGCCTAGGGACAGCATCGTTTAGGGATTTTTGAGAAGGCGCGATGCTGGCGCCGAGCGACGCCGTAGTGGCGTGTTCGTCCTCGGTGTGATCGTTCTCTGGACCGCGCGTTGTTCAATATTGCTCATGTGATTGTGCGTGTGTTGCTTGTGTGTTGGTTGTATGGTCTGTGTTACTTGGCCGAAAAGCGTGAGTAGTGGCGGTGCGGCAGTGCGGCTTTGGCCTCGGTGGATCTGCGTTGTGTGACCCGTGCTTTCTTGAGAACCCGGCGGTGGTGACAGTTGAAATATCGAAGTGGCCTAGCGCCTCGGCAGCGAAGTTTTGCGAACCACGATGTGGCGTCGCCGTGTCCGACTTTGCTTAACGGACATCGAGGGATGTGCTGCTCGCTGCAAGTCAAGTAAATGCAACTGCGTCGACCGCCCACTGTTCAGCGCTGAATGTGTGTTTGGTGTGCTGTGCTTGAAACGAGTGGTGCAGCCTTGCAACGGGGGTGGCGGAGGAGCAGAGTGGCTTAGGGGCTCCGTTTGCGCGTTCACAGACATGTGCTCCCGTCTTGGTCTCATTAGCGGCTGTCGCGGGATTGTGGTGTGCTAGCTCCTTGCCTAGTATGAAGTTTACGACGCTAACACACAGCATGTTCACGTTTTTCCGCGCTATATGTCATTTCCATGACGGCCGAGTGGAAAACGAGACATATGTCTTTGTTCTTTGCGTTTGTGTGTTGTAAATTAGTTTCTATTGTGGAAGTCCTGGGAGTCTTATTACGCAAGGAGTGCGAACGTAAACATAAACACATGTGTCTGAAATTTTGAATTACCCATAATACCCTTTAGGACTGATAAGCGGGCTACACGGCCTGTGTGAATCAGCTACCGTATGTTGCGACGCTCTTCCGTGTGGTAGACTGATGCATGGTGCGCGTTTATTACTGTACTCTTGTAAAAACCATTTGTTTATTCACTCAATACAAATGTACGGCTTCTTCGCCGCAGTACACTTTAGTTACGCGGTGAAGCGTACTAAAAGTGGGAGGGGACCGCTATCAGACAGCATAGTATGTCTACTTAGGCGACCTGAGAGGCGGCGGGTGCGCGAGTATATCATTGAAGAACTCTTATGTCCAGTGACAGTGGCCCCTTTTCACTTTTAGTATGCTTCACCGCAGTACATTTCTTAAGCTTCACCGCGAAAAATAGCCTGATTATGCAACGTTTCTTTTGTAGCTTGCTACACCTCAATACAGGGGTGTAAATAAGCATCGTGCAGTAAAGCACTAAGAGTGGAAAGGGCACATAGGTTTACACTGTGCTCATTATTTTCAATTGTGACATAATTTGCAAGTGCATCTGTGCTCGTGGTAAGCTTCATTGACAATCCTTTTTACATTACAAATTCCTATTGCAGGGAAGCTTACTAAAGTACTTTCGCCATTTTGTAACATTATTCACCTTCAATGCAGGAGCACAATGCGGATTCATGCCCATGATTTTGGCTCGACTGCACATGCTCTTTGAGAATTGATTAGTTGTTCATAGTGCACTGGTACTTTACTGTAATCTGGAGGGCTCAAGTTGATATGGAAGCAACAATTTTTATTAAGGGGACAAGATGTTGCCGAGATGGTTGCAGCACAGCTTTTGTTTTCTTCCAGGCACCTTTTCTACTTGAAGCTTCCATTGCCGTGTTTCGAGCCTCTTTGAACCAGCACATAGTGCATATAAATATTGGACACTGATTGGGAACATCACCTAAGTTCATGCCTATCTATAGTAAAAAGATGTAGCATGACCAGACAAAATAAAAGAAGGGGGTGGGCTGCAGGAATACTAAGTGTTAAATGGTGCTTTATCCTTTCCCTTGAGTTTTCTGTTGTTATGGATCCTTCGCAGTGACCATGCGAGTGCCGAACTTGAGCTTGTTGGTTTGAAGTCTCATGGTTGTTACTAACAGAACAGCGTGATAAACGAACAAGGGCTTGGAAGCATCCGTTCACCTTGCTTGCCTCATGGTGCTACTTCATAAGCATCGTGAACGTCCAGGCCAACTAGGAAGGGAGGTTTGTTGCAATTGCTTCTGAACTGTATTGCCACCAAACCAACAGTGCTCTCAATGACAGCTTTTGGACAGTAGAATGCTTGCACCCAGCAAAGTCGTAAGAAGAAAGTATTCAGGACGTGCAAAGTGGGCTTTTGAAGCTTGCAGCATTACTGAAGGGGCTTTGCCCATCTTCCCTCTTTATGGATACACAAAGATGATTTCCTCTTTAAGAGGGATTGTTTCAGAGGTTGTTACATGGCAACAGTGTTGGGTGTTTAGTAGCTTGTCTTTGCCCACTGTTAATAATCTGTTCCTTCTCCAGTGCCCATGTGAAGTGCCTACTTTTTGGACAATGTGCTCTCCATGCATGCATGCATTTTTAGCTTGTAAAGACTTCTATTACCGCTTGCCTCAAGCTGGTCCTTGCTGATGTCACCCAAGAAGGCATTGGGGAGTATGGCAATGTACACTTACAAAACTGTTTATACCAGTGAAACCAAAT
Source organism: Dermacentor variabilis (assembly GCF_050947875.1). Taxonomy (NCBI): domain Eukaryota; kingdom Metazoa; phylum Arthropoda; class Arachnida; order Ixodida; family Ixodidae; genus Dermacentor; species Dermacentor variabilis. The sequence goes on along the minus strand of NC_134572.1, from coordinate 1,985,524 downwards.
TGATGGAGCTGCAGTTCTTTTTTGTCCACTCCATCCTGGCTAGTTACAATAAGCAATGTCCGAACAGAAGGCACATGTAGTTGGTTGTGCACAGCCTGTGCACTAAGACTTGTTGGCATGTTATGACCTTAGCACAGTGCTTATATGTAAAAACCTTCTGATGTGTTGATGACTTCCTTCGCTTTATCATACTTTGCCTGATGGATCCAGCAAGTGCCTGAGCCAGCAAGTGTGTCAACCAGATGTTCAACAGGCTTCCCACTAGTTTTCCCAGTCTCCTTTACCAGGGTGCTGCTCATAGATATCTGTTTTCTTGACCTTGCACTGCACTTCAACCATGGCCACACCTGCTAAACCTATAGCATGCGATCAAAAAAGTGCTATACATCATGTTGCTCCAAACACGTGACATGCTACAAGGCCTTGAGGAACACCCCCATTTATTTATGCCCTCATCATACTGTACGGTGCTTTGCATGATAAGTGCAATGATTAACATCTGCTGGTTTTTCAGTGTTATTCCTGTCCAGTTTGCTGAAAGCTATGCCGAGTGTTTCATATGCAATAGACTGCAGCCGGGGAAGAAGTGCATAAAACAAGGGTCGCTATAACCACACATGTCACACAAAATGAAAGAAGGGCACTGAGTGTACAGGCGGTTTACTTCATATCCAACAAGCTTGGTTCTCCCTTTGCTAGTGAGTAAACTCAACTTGCCCCGAATACATGGCCTCTGACAAACTATGTGCCAGAAGCTGTGTCCCCTGCAAAGCTGAAGATGTGTATGAGATCCTGACACCCTGCAGCAGCTTCTACACTGGACAAACAGGCTACTATAAAAACAACTGCCTTTACTAATACGCTAATAACATGAAAACGGGCAGAAATTTGGCTATTCATTGGACCCAACTGCAGGTGCAAGCCACTCTTCCACCAGATGTGTGTTCTTCACAGAAACTGGAGCTATACAAATGCAGATAAAAACAATGATGTTTGAAAGTAGTAGAGTTGAACTATATTCTGCACAAGCAGTGCTACCTGCAGCACTCGTACCTTATAGCCACAATTCATGGCTGCACCACCATGCAAAGGCACTATTCTTGAATTATTAAAATCTATCATATTTATCGTGGCCATTACATATCATCCACATTGTTTGCAATATAGTTAAATGTCAATTATGATGGCCATTCCTGATCTGAAATGCAACAAAAGAGCAAATATAGGCAACAAATTGCAATTCAAAGAGAAAAGACAACCAGTGCACAGGATAAGTGACATACTTCCTTTTATTGAAAAAAAAAATGTCACATGTGTCATGCCACCAGCAGTGGGTAGCAATCTTTCAAGCGTGGGTGACAGAGGCAAAACTTGGGAAAATACTACAATCACGCTATAAAACGGCCTTGGACACAAAAAACGGACATCATATTGTACAGAATGAAAGGGCAAGACTCCATCTAAGAACAGTCTATGGCACCACATACTTGACATGGTGTAAAAAATGTTGACATGCCCTACCCATAAAGAAAAAACAACAAACAGAAAACACGCCTTAAAATGCAATGTGCAGAGTCTGAAACCAAGAAAAAACAACCCGAAAAAGGTTTCGCTAAGTCTTTCAACGATTAAAATTGTCAAACTGTCTCATCACTTCTTAATGAACCTGCACAGCTGAAAAGGAAGGACGGAAGGAAAGCCGAATAGCAGGGCTGAAGGAAATTTCACCGAATAAATATACTTTGCTTACCAACGATACCTGTGGTTTACTTGTGGTCTGTGTATAAACTGTTCCTGTTTAGAATGGTTTAGCGGATAGGGAAAAAATGACCATAAGAGCGCCAGGTGTATGCATAGTCTACGCACAAAAAGCCCACTGCTTTCTTACTTTTATTTTTTCCTCACTTTACTACTATTCATCAGTGTTTAAGTGCCTTAATAGCACTGCTAACATCCTACTGCAAAACAAAAAAATTGGGCAAGTTCTGGCATAAAGAAAATTGCAGTTTCACTCATAATGTGAAACAATGATGCAGTAGCTAGTGAAATATGCGCAGGAAGCTTACTTCATGCAGTGTTTGTTGAAGTGAACACTTGCCAATGCAAGTCGGTAATCTCCTTAAAAACGTCAAATAAGTAAGAGTCGTATTTGTGGGAGTTGTGCCTCCCAGTGTTGACATGGAAAGACTCCGCTTTTCTTCCTCCTCTTTCATATGCGGACTTGGCCACTGGTCTACACCAAAACAACCCTTTAGCTTCTTACTGCTGAATTCGTTTTAGTTTTCTCAAATCTATATTTGGGCTACCCATTGCTAGGTCTCACGTTTAATCAAAGACTGAATCAATTCTCAAAGAGCATGTGCAGTCCAGCCAAAAGCAGGGGCAAGAATCCGCATTGTGCTCCTGCATTGAAGGTGAATAACACGTACCATAGTGGCGAATGTGCTTTAATAAGCTTCCCTGCAATATGAATCTGTAATGTACAAAGAATTGTCAATGAAGCTTAACACGAGCACAGATGCACTTGCAAATTATGTCACAATTGAAAATAATGAGCAAAGTGTAAACCTATGTGCCCTTTCCATTAGTATGCTTTACTGCACGACGCTTATTTACACCCCTGTATTGCGGTGTAGCAAGCTACAAAAGGTACGTTGCATAATCAGGCTTTTTACGATTATCTTTCTCGCAATACACCAATATTTCGTAGTGAAGCCTAAGCAATGTACTGCAGTGAAGCATACTAAAAGTGAAAAGGGGCCACTGTCACTGGACATAAGAGTTCTTCAATGATACACTCGCGCACCCGCCGCCTCTCAGGTCGCCTAAGTAGACATACTATGCTGTCTGATAGCGGTCCCCTCCCACTTTTAGTACGCTTCACCGCGTAACTAAAGTGTACTGCGGCGAAGAAGCCGTACATTTGTATTGAGTGAATAAACAAATGGTTTTTGAGCGCAGCTCTTTGGCGTCCGTTCCTGGGTTTCGCGTCGTCGTCGGCGTCGTCGTCGGCCTCGTAACCAGCTCCGCCCCCCTTTCATCCCCCCAGCGCTAGCAGCGACCGACTGATACCGCTGGATGCGGCTGACGCCGCTAGAGAGTCAAGATAACGTGACTGCATAGAACACCGTCGCCGCCATGCAGAAAGAGGAGGAAAGGGTCCCCCCCCCCTGTTCTTGTGTGGCGGATAGCTGGGGTTGACTCACTATCGCCGTCAGCGGCATCAGTCAGTCGCTGCTATCTCTTCCCTCCTCCCTTTATCGTGTTGTCCGCTTGCTGCGCGCGCTTCTGCCCCCATCGTTTGCCGCTGGGTGTACACGCCGCCCCCCTCCGCTTCCGCTTACTGCTGGTTGCTCTCGACGGCGGCGATGAGCCTCCGCTTCGGCGACGCGAACTGCAGGGTCTTCTCGGCGGCGGCGATGAGCTTCTGCTTCAGCCTCGCTTACTGCTGGTTGCTCTCGACGGCGGCGATGAGCCTCCGCTTCGGCGGCGCGAACGGCAGGGTCTTCTCGGCGGCGGCGCTTAGCCTCTGCTTCCCCCACGGCTGTGACAACCTCGCGAGGCACTTGTATAGATCTCGTCTTTGAGAGTCAAGCATTGGTGTACCAAGTCGAACATATATCAGTCTATTTCTCCGACCACAAAGCTTCCTCTATCCAAAAGGTGAAATCTATCCAAAAGGTGAAACAGCTTATTTGCTGCGCTCAAATTTCGCATTAGGAAGTAACGTAATCGTCGGTAATTTTTTTACAACAGTACAGTAATAAACGCGCACCATGCATCAGTCTACCACACGGAAGAGCGTCGCAACATACGGTAGCTGATTCACACAGGCCGTGTAGCCCGCTTATCAGTGCTAAAGGGTATTATGGGTAATTCAAAATTTCAGACACATGTGTTTATGTTTACGTTCGCACTCCTTGCGTAATAAGACTCCCAGGACTTCCACAATAGAAAGTAATTTACAACACACAAACGCAAAGAACAAAGACATATGTCTCGTTTTCCACTCGGCCGTCATGCAAATGACATATAGCGCTGAAAAACGTGAACATGCTGTGTGTTAGCGTCGTAAACTTCATACTAGGCAAGGAGCTAGCACACCACAATCCCGCGACAGCCGCTAATGAGACCAAGACGGGAGCACATGTCTGTGAACGCGCAAACGGAGCCCCTAAGCCACTCTGCTCCTCCGCCACCCCCGTTGCAAGGCTGCACCACTCGTTTCAAGCAAAACACACATTCAGCCCTGAACAGTGGGCGGTCGACGCAGTTGCATTTACATGACTTGCAGCGAGCAGCACATCCCTCGATGTCCGTTAAGCAAAGTCGGACACGGCGACGCCACATCGCGGTTCGCAAAACTTCGCTGCCGAGGCGCTAGGCCACTTCGATATTTCAACTGTCACCATCGCCGGCTTCTCAAGAAAGCACGGGTCACACAACGCAGATCCACCGAGGCCAAAGCCGCACTGCCGCACCGCCCCTACTCACGCTTTTCGGCCAAGTAACACAGACCCTACAACCAACACACAAGCAACACACGTACAATCACATGAGCATTATTGAACAACGCGCGGTCCAGAGAACGATCACACCGAGGACGAACACGCCACTACGGCGTCGCTCGGCGCCAGCATCGCGCCTTCTAAAAAATCCCTAAACGATGCTGTCCCTAGGCACCTAGGATCAGGTCACGTGAGGGATTTTTGTACGACAAATAGACGCACGCGTCCACCACTCCTAACGGAAGCGCAGCACGCGCTGCCCCCTGGTGCCGCACTCTGTGAGCGCGGAGAACAGAACAGAATCGGTTTCGTTTTCGCATTTGTGCTCTAGCTACTGGAACTGCAGAATAATTGTTTCACAAATAATTCAATTCTAAAAGAGGAGGATGCTTTGTCTCCCACAAGTTAGTGCGCTTTATACAACGGGAGAGAGAATGCAAGAAGCAGAAAGGCACGGATGTCAACCAAACCGTTCGCTACTGGGGATAGCAAAACCCTGCGCTGCAATGAAGTGCAAAGCAGTGCACTGCGATGCATCAATAAGCTCTAGTAGAGTGAAAATTTGGGCTGGTTGGTGCATGTAATGAACGGGTAAATAATGAGTTGTGTCATAACATTTACCAATGTATAAAGCACATGGAACTAATGGTGTTGCATTCTGGGCCAAAAAGAAATAAAGCTTGAATCGTTACATCTCGGCACTGGGCATTCTTTCTTCCCGTCTTTTTTTTCCTTCTTTTTGACAGTACACAGCGTACTAGCACGGTAATAGGTCCTTCATCTTCAGTCACCTTCCAGTAGTTTGCACACATGTCGGTGCATGTTCCCGTTCTTTATTCTGCCGTACAAGAACGAGCGCGCTTACCTGTCTTGTTTCAAGATGAAGCACCAAATGTTTGCGATTACATCTTACCGCAAGAATTAAGACATGTATAGTGAAGATTATGCGTAATCGATTTGTGTCAATGCATGGGCAGTTATTGACAGAGACGAGATATTTTGTAAATATTATGGGAATCAGTTACACCAACTATATTGCAGTTAAGCAAAAAAAAAACCCTTTCACACTTGGGTTAATTGCTTGCCGCATTCGAAAATTTCATCCGACCGTTGTACTTGCATCTATAGGCTGCTAGTCCCCTTCGCGACCATTTGTTGCTAAATGTAAACGCAATTATGGTCATTATACCACTCCCTCGTTTCGGTACTCATTTATAGTGCGCATAATTTTCGGCGTAGAGCACCAATGTCATTCCCAGTGAACCAGCACCTGAGAGCCGCAAGCTTGTTTACGTATACACGTATGCCCACGGCTCTTCGTTCACTTAAATATATATGCTGTATTATTAACTACAAAGCGCTTAATTTGAAACATTGCAAGAACACGCATATATTTGCGCATATGATCAGCGTTACAAAGCCCATATGCGCGGCAAACTGCGACCGGAATATGAAATGCGTATATATATTTAGACGATCTGTTATTGCAGCTTTTGGTAGAAGGCTAGCTCTCACATTTGGACGCATCTTCATAATGCGTACAGTTTGCGTGTTCAATAAAATATTGTTAGCTGAAACTTTGTGAGTACGAGCGCTCATTCAGACAGCTTAAATTTTCTCACAATAATACGGATGTTCGCATAACAAAAATACGGAATTTTCTCTGTTTCGTGCAAAACAGTGTATAGCCGTTATATGATTACAGTGAAATGTCCGTAAAGCTTAAAACGGAGAGCACTTCCGTATATTAACGGCAGATTTTGCCGTATTTTTGAAACATGACAAACTTTCCGTATTTTTACCTGCAGTTCTCCGTATAATGACGGAAATCCTCCGTATAATGACGGAAATTTTTTGCAGTGCACCTAATTTGGTTCAGCAATCCAACATTTTTTTTTTCTTCTCTATCCATTCAGGTGGGTGTGGAGGTGGATTCTTGCGACTAACCGGGCTTGACACGATTTGCAAGAGGTCGCACGTCGAAGAAACACCTCGCCACCGTGCGTCCGTCGCGCTAATGATAGTGCATATTAACTGCATAATAGTGCGGCCATGCCTTTATCACTCAACGTTGTGCTTAAGAGCACCCTGCTCTCTTCATCGATGGTGTCATTGGTCTCAAAGTGACATTTCAGGTACGCTTCCTGCGCGTTCCATTTGTCTTGTGGGGCAACTGCGATCCCCGGTCAACTGGAAGGGATTTATCTTTTGAGACAAGCGCAGCAGAAAGGCGCTCCACTTTCGTCCTAGTTGACGAACGGTAGTCCGCTCTGTGAACATGTGGCCTTTGGGCCACAACAGGTTCTAATGTCTTGTAGCAGTTAATACCAGTAATAACAATATTTGATAATAATTGAAGAACGAGAAGAAACTTACGAAATTAGTGGCGCGTTGGTGAGCATGTAAGAACGCCATTGTATCGTCTCGTATATTTCCCGTAGGTCGTGCGTCCGATTCCAGTGACAACACACCTGATTTTCAGGTCATACTGCAAATTCCGCCGTTTCGTACTCGCAGTGCATCTGCAGCCGTCTCCTTGTCGACGTCGCTTCATTTGCTACCGCACTGTTCCTTAAGTCCGAACGTCTATTGATGCGAACGGCAGAGCTTAACTACGGCTTTGTTCAGATTGTTCTAAAAATACGGCTGTTTCTTTCCATTACTACTGGACGGCTTCACAAGCGTATGCAGCTGGTGGAATCAGTGGTGTGCAGCATGAAGAGAACTTGCCAAACGTTTGCCTTGCGTTTGTGCATGTGCCAAGAAAGTCAAATAAATTATCTGCGTATGGTGAAACTCGCCATAAATGAAGTCATACGAAGCTTAAAAAAGAAAGAGCGTCAGAACCAGCGGTCATCTCACAAACGTATCCCTGATATTGAACACGCATCCGTGCAAGCCGACGAGGAATGCACAGAATTTGAACGATTCAGCTTTTGTTTTCCCTACGCTTACCACTTCGCTCGCTCGCAGACCGGGGCCGAGGGATCTCGTGATTAAAATTTATGCTTCCTAAAAAGGCTTTTTCCAACAATGCCCAGCCAATTTAGAACCTTGCTCGGGTAATACTTTCATCTGGGGTGTTTCCATTACCCTTCTTTTTACTTGCGTACATGCTTCATTTTGAAAACAATTTTTAGTTTTCTCCATCCCATATTGATTCAAACGTAGGAGGACGAGCTGAAGAGACCCAGTTTCCGTAACTGAACCGGCAAGAATGATGAGATCTTATGGTGCGCTTGTCGCTGTTTTCTGCGTGAAGTCCTTTGTCTTTTCTCGTTGTCGGTTGCTTGTCCGAGACAAAGCAGGATAAATTGCTTGCGCCTGAATTTTGAATGAAGCATAATAACACGTCTCGCCCAGGTTTTATTTCATCCCACAGGAAAGCAAGCTGCTTTGATGCCATTTCTTTTTTTTTTTAATGAGAAATCAGAAAGTCGGTATGAGCACCTAGGATGCTTGATCATAGTTAAAAATAATGGGACGAAAGTGCGTCAGCGGATGAGACACACCCTGAATTTCTTACTCGGTGTATTCTAAGAGTAGTTTCGGTAATATGTATTAACATTAAGTGTCTTGCAAAATGTTATAGCAAAACTGCTTCTTCTTGATTGGCTGGAAAATGCGGCATGTTTGGCCACTGGAAGGTTATCCCGCAAACTTACCTGAGAAAAAAAGACAGCAATGATATTGCTGAAGACTGTCAGAACAAGCCAGAAAGGTATTTGGTTTCTTCTAAGACATATCTCACTGTTATTACTATTGGTGCAAAAACAATAAGCTACTTTAAAATGGCTTCGATATTTTCACGATATTGTCTTCTCCAGAAAAACCCTACACAGCCAGCCGAAAAATCCTTACATTACTATACGCGGCCTTCGACTTGACCCTACCTTTGACACTGCGCGCTATCTTCGCGTTCAAGTTTTTCATTACGTGGCAACATAACGGGGACAATAATAATGACGTTCTTTGAAATCAAATGAACGAAACAGTAAAATATTTGTAACAAGCAGGGTTTTTTTATTACGAAATTTTGCTGCTACTTATTTCACATTTGCGCTGAGGAAGTGGTGTTCTATGCAAGAAATTTGCTCCTTTCAGAAAGTACGTCGGGCTTTGCTTCCACAAGAATCTGAAAAGCTGCAACATCTTTGTGATAATCTCTTGAGAATGTTAGTGGCAGTAATGCTCACGAATGCTTTTTGAATATGCTGAGAAAGTACGGGTTTCATTTAATGACTATTGGCTGTAAATTTGGCAAATTGTGCTCTCTTGCACTGCTGCAACGAACTGAACATGATTTAGTTAGTGTGCCTATATTTAAAAGTTTATACGACCGATAAAATTACGATCTTTAGTTCGCATAGCTGTCCACGAATTTGCTATCGCAATCGATGCTTCGCCTTTTCGGGTGAAACTGCGACATTTTTTTTTTTTGTCATCATTCGTGCTGGAGGGGGTTCTTAGAGCGCTGCATGATTGTCGCTACAGGGTTGGAACTTACTCGAATGTTATCATTGAGTCTATCTGTTCTGTATTTTCTCGCTGGACATTGTGTAATGAGGTTACCGGCGCCACACGAATACTTTAGTAGTTTCTTTAAGACACGCGGGCACCAGTGATTACTCTGGCACTTTCAACGGGTCAGGTATCAAAGCCGACGCGCTTGACCCGCACATCAAGTTTCGACGATCGCCGACTGTGTTCGCCGCTATAGTTGTGCTTTGGGTGTAGGCTGTTTTTGAGGGCACAGGTTCGCCCAATAAAGGTTAGTTTCAAGGGAACTAGTTTTGCCGCCGGCAGCCAGCGTCAACGTAAACAAACCCGAGACCACTCCGCAATGCCGGCACTCCTAGAGACAAACGCATACAACACGCGCAAAGAAATTTCTCCACCGCAGTGCCTAACCAGAGTCAGATACTCAAGGAGCAAAGACCCCCAGATTTTCTCTCTCGCACCCGCTCTTACTCGTGCCTGCGCAGAAACGACGAGCACCTCAAGAAACACCACGGCCCGCTGTACCTATTAGCAATTGCAAAAATGCATCCGGCCCCATTTCCTCGCTCGCGCACGCGAGATTGAACCGCGTTCGCAGGCTGACGTTTACACGCTTTCGCTCATACGGAGCCTCACGTCAACGTCTACGGCCACGGCAGAAGTACACCAGTGTCATATAATTTCATCGCAATAAAAAGGCTTTCAAGCAAGCCAGCCGCGCGCCTTATGCTGCATATGCGAGTGACAGCTAGCGAGGGTGAGCCTGCGAACGCGGTTCAATCGCGTGCGCGAGCGAGGAACGCGGACCGGATGCGCGCCCTCTCCAGTCGCGCGCAAGGCACAGGGGTAAGGCGAGGGATGGGGGTAGTCTTCTCCAGCGGTTGCTAGGGTGCCTTTGGTGGTGGTGAGAAACTTTTATTGCTCTCAGAAGAGCACATGGAGGTACGCATGAGCCGGTCCTTAAGGGCCCGGCCCTTGAAATGCTAGGTGGAATCCCTAGTACGGGACCCCAGTGGCGTCGGCCGCTGCCTGGGCGCGCTCGACCAAGGCCCTTTGGGCCTGCAGGTCATAGCAGCCGAGCAAGCAGGGTCGCCTCCCAGTCCTCTCGAGTAGGATTGGAGTGAGGGGCAATAGCTTGGTTGGATGGGCAGGCCCACACCATGTGGTAGATGTCCGAATACTTCTCCGCACATTGCAGACAACTGCCCGTGAAGGAAGGATCAAAATGTTTGAGTGTTGCCAAGCACAGCAGAGTGTTCGTATAGAGACGGAGTACAAGCCGCTCCTCCGTCTTAGATAGTCCTTTACTCGGGCGAGGGTAAAGGCTATGGCCAGATTGATAATGCAGGACAATGTCTTTAAAAGAATACGCGGGTTTTAATTCCAGATCCTGATCTAGGGGGTCGAGAAAGGAGGCTCGGAGAGACAGCGCGCGGGCGGCGGCATCGGCTGCCTCATTCCGCTCGAGACCCATATGAACAGGAGCCCATACTATGTTCCGGTGAGCGAGGTCCCCGGTGTAGGTGCAACTTTGAAGTAGTCGGTAGGCTACGTATACAGCCCAGCCTTGCTTGACGTTCCGACAGGCCCCTCGCGAGTCGGAGATAATTGTTTTGGAATCAGAGTGGATAGCAGCCAGTGAAATGGCGACCTCATCCGTATGAGTTATGTCGCGGGCGCGAAATGTAAGTCCGTTAACTGTTTTGGACTGGTAGACGACTGCGGCCGTGTACCATCCCCCATGGTGGGGGCCGGAGGCGTCCGCAAAATAAGTGTCGGGTTTCGACCCATACTGGCAGCCCAAGGCTTCCGCCCGCGCCAAGCGCCGACCATTATGGTACTCACGTGTCATGTTGTTAGGAAGAGGGCGTACGTGGAGCGCGCATTTCCATTCGAAAGGGAGTCGTACTCGCTCCTCCATAAGGGTGGTGTGTTGGATGTGTAGTCGGGCAAGGAGGCAGCGACCCGACAGTGTCTTAGAGAGGCGTGTGTATTGGTTGGTTAAGTGAGCCTCTCGGAGCTCCCGGAACGTGTTCACCATGCCTAGACCCACGAGACGCTGATTAGAGGTGTTCACGGGGAGATCGAGGGCTCTATTAATAATTTTGCGGAAGATGCCTTCGAGTGCATCCTCGTCTTGTTTCCGAAGGTGGAGGTAAGAAGTCGAATATAAGATTCGAATGGTCTCGAATGCATGCGCCAGCCGCAAGGCGTCTTTGCACCGCAACCCCCCCGTTTGTTGGAAAACCGGTGGACGATGCGGCCCATCTGGTCCCCCACCTTACGGAGTTTGGCCAGGGTAGTGTTCGACCGTCTGCGTTAATGAATGAAAAGCCCCAGTACCCGGATTTCTGTGTGTTCAGGAATTGGTCCTGTCTCCAGAGAGAGCTCAATTTTGGCGCTACACTTTGGTGAGGGGCGTATGTGTTCAAATTCTGGCTTTTGAGGGGAGCGTTGCAGGCCACAATGGCGAGCATAACGATCTACTATGGTCGCCGCTTGTTGCAGGTTGGCCTCAATGTCTCCGAGTGGGCCCTGCGTGGCCCACAGGATGATGTCGTCGGCATACAGCGCATGCTGCACACCAGTGACAGCCCCCAATTGGGCCGGCAGCTGTATCATAGCCAGATTGAATAGGAGAGGAGACAGCACTGCACCCTGTGGTGTTCCTCTGGTTCCAAGTCGGAAGCGGCCGTGTTCAATGTCCTGGATTTCAATGTAAGACTCACTATCTGTAAAAAATTGCCAAACGTATCTGAACGCGTTGCGTCCGCAGCCGGTTAGTGAAAGATGAGTATTACCTCGTGAGTAACGTTGTCGAAGGCCCCCTTCAAGTCTAAGGCATCGTTGTGGGGGCATTCAACCGGGTCAAAGATGTCTCGATTGAGTTGTAGCAGAACATCCTGTGCAGACTTGTGCGGGAATTCGAACATGGAGTCTGCTAAGATCTGTTGATTTTCCATGAACTCGGACAACCTGTCACGCACCATCGTCTCCATCAGTTTGCCCACACACGAGGTGAGAGAGATGGGGCGAAGGTTGTCCGTGTTGATGGCCTTTCCAGTTTTGAGAATGAAAGTGACCAGATCGGTTTTCCAATCGTTAGGGAGTGGCGCATACCCGAGCCAGACTGAATTGATGTAATCCAATAAGGATTGGTAGGCCGGGTCGGGTAAGTTAGCGAGTAATTTGACTGTAATTTTATCCCTTCCAGGCGCTGTGCCACGTTTCATTTTCGCCAGGGCTGCCCGCAGATCGTGGAGCTAGAACGGCTGATTCAGCTCAGCGTTCTCCGAACCTGCATAGAGTACGCCGGTCCGCGGCGGTCCTGGGTAGTGCACAAGTATTGGTCCCGTAACTTGTGCGCTAGCTGAGTTGTGTTGCCGTGAAAGCTGTGTGTGGCATGTTGTAGATGTTTGTGAGTTTCTGTGCGTGTCTGCCTTGGGTCGATAAGGACGCGGAAGAGCCGCCAGGTATTCCTGCTGGACATTTGCCGCGCCGCCATATTGCAACAATCCACCCAGTTGGCGTCTCCGAGCTGGGCCGCGTACTCGGCCGCCTGCTGGATGAGCTCGGCAATTCGAACCTTAAGTTTCCGGTTAGGCTTTTGTCGGCGCCAACGCCGGACGAGGCAATGCCGCGCTTCCCAGAGGTGGAGGAGGTGGTCATCCACGTCCGATACTGCCTCGGAAATCTGAATTTTGGTTTCAGTGGAACGAAGGCTAGAAACCAATTGTTGGGATGTCGCTGTGTTGTAATTTTCCCTAAACTTCGACCAATCTGGGAGTCGGGCCTGTGTTGTGGGTTTTGCTTGGTCCGAATTGTAGTGTACAGGATGCAGTGGTTGCTACCGAGGGTTTCCTCGGTGTTGACCCAGTCTGCATACTGAGTGTTGCGGGTAAAGGGTCAAATCCTGACACGTATCCCGAGTCCCGGAATTGCCTATACGGGTTGGGTGGACGGGGTCAGTGTGAAGAGTGAGGCCCAACGTTAACGCAAGCTCCGCCAACTTGCGTCCCCGTTTCTCTTCACGACGGTGCCCCCAGACTCGACTGGGGGCGTTGAAAACGCCAACAATCAAGAGGGGGTCCCGACCCGCAACTCTTAGCGCACCGCAAAAAGGTCCGAGAATGATACATTCGGAAATTTGGGTGTGCAGTAGACATTTAGAATGTGCAATGGTGAGTCTTGTTTGCGGAGGGGGAGGAGAGTCACCATTACATGGAAAAAGTCAAGTGAAGGTCTAAGTCAACCATATTTGCAGTGTAATTTTTATGAACGCATAGACAAGACGAGGGGTCCTGCTGAAATGTCGTATAGTTTGTTAGGGAGGCGCCCCTTCCTGGCTCTTGAAGGGCCACCACGGCGGCCATATGCTCGAAAGTTGAAAGGCAAAGCCGAAGGTAGGCCCGCTTAGTACGAGACCGTAGTCCTCGGCAGTTCCATTGAGTTAGAGTGACGGGGAAGGCAATTTAGATAAGGGGGAACTCCTACACCGAGGTTGTCCCGCCATGTTCAGATTTAAGGATTAGAGGAGGGAAGGTAGGTGTCCCGGAGCCAGCAACCAGGGGCTGAAATTCAGCTCCTGGGAGGGGGCAGCTGTCCTCATCATCTTCGAAATCAATTATTCGACGCGACGATTTGGAACGCCGGCCGGATACATCTTTAAGAGGACCGGCCTGCCGACACGTACGGGGGAGATTCGCTACATGTTGGGGAATCATGGTAGGAAGGGCCTCCATGGCCTTGGCAATTGTGCGTTCCATTGCCGTCCTGATAAGGGTCTCGAATTTGGCGTTAAGACGGGCTTCAAGATTGGCCACAAAGGCGTCCGACGTCTCCGGCGCCACCGCGTCGCTCTTAATGGCTTCTACTAGGGGTGAAGAAAGGGGGGGGGAGCAGCGGTTTTAGCTTCTAAGGCTTCAATTTTGGCAAGTAGCTTCTCGTTTTGGACCCGGAGAGATGCTACCAGGTTGTGAAGCTCGGCGTCGGTCGCCGAGCTAGGGGATGGAGAAGGCGATTGGGAGGAGGAGGCAACCCTACCAGAGCCGCTCACCTGTTTTCCATTTTTGACCGCAGTTGCCCAGGCACCGGTCTCGCCTTGGTAGTGGGCTTGCTTCCCCGATCCGCCGTGTGGGGGCGGTGTTGGCGCTTGGCAGCCCTTAACGTCACGCCCTCTTGGGGGCGCTTGCTTCTTGGAGTTGGTGGCGAAGGGGGTGGAAAACTTGCGCGAGCTATCCCCTCAGGTGCAGATCGTGGTGTGCACGGTGCAGGAGGTGCCTGTACGTGACAGTCACGTACAAAGAGCCGTAGTGGCTGCTAATGAGGCAATATGGAAAATGAGCCGAGAGAAAGGCTTCAAGGTTGTCGAAGTAAACAGGGAAGTGAGAAGTTGTGGTGGTTTTAAACGAGACGGGATCCACTTCAATTACACGCTAGCACGAAAAGTGGGCTGGTGACTTGGTGGTCGCACGGTTGCTTTTTTAGGGGGCCCGCGGGCACTCAGGAAGTCAGAGTAGATAGCAATGAAGAAGGTCCGCTAGGGGAACAAATGAAGGGCATCGCCGTCGAGAACAGAAAAAGGAGGAAAGCAAGAAAAAGAGCTCGCCATGCAATAGGCTAAATAAATATGCAGGGTGGCAGAAGAAAGGAAAAGTGGGCAGAGAATGAGGAGCAGTTACAAAGAGAACAAATAGGCGTGTATGCGGTCACAGAAACGCACCTTAGAGACTCAGAAGAGCCGCCAGTTATTGAGAATTATGTTTGGGAAGGGATGCAACAGAACTAATTCGGAAAGAAAGGGAGGGGGAGTCGGAATGCTCATCCATCAGGGAGATAAATGGAAAAGAGTAAATTCACAGTCAAGAGCATCATTGGTTATCAGGTACAATGAGCGGGAAAGAAACTTGGCTGGGCGTTGCGTATTTGTGGACAGGAAAAAAATTGCACAGAGAAGAATAAAGAGTTAGTGGAATGCATAATAACTGATATTAAGGGTTTAGGGAATGGTGCTGAAATTGTCCTATTAGGTGACATGAATGCCCACATACAGGATTTAGATGGCTATACCGACAATAACGAGAAGTCAATGCTATGCCTTTGTGAGCAACATAACCTCGTTATCGTGAATACAGGGCCTAAGTGTGAAGGACAGATCACGTGGGAAGTGGGAAACCGGCGATCAGCCATTGATTACTGTCTGATGGCAGAAGGAATTCATGATAAGTTGAGAGAAATGGTCATCGATGAGGAAGGGTCTAGCAGCATAGGGAGTGACCATAAACGCATCATTTTGAAAATGGGATATGTAGTTGGGAAAGAGAGCAAGGAGAGCAAAATGGCCAGTCCAAATTTGAACGCTGAAGAAATAGCAAATATAGTCACAATAGTTGAGGCACAACTTGGCAAATGGCAAAGTAAGGAGTGTGAATATGGTGAGCTTCTAAGTGTAATAACGACAGAAATACGGAAAGAGAAACAACATGTTCGTTGGAAAGAAAAAAAAAGAAACTGATAAGGTGGTGGAACAAGGAGATACGAGAAGCGAACGCCGAACGAAAGAAAGCATCTCGAGAACACAGGCAGGCAAAGAAAGCGCAGTTGCCGCAGGATGAAGTAACCAGTAAATGGTAAATATACCGGGAGAAAAAGTCTATGGTTCAAATACTGGTGCAAGCAAAATTAAAAGTTAAAAGGGAACGTTGGTTGTCAGAAATACGTAAGAAAAAGAAAGCCGCACCTACAATATTTTGGAACCACATAAAATTATTAGGCAGGAAGTCAACAACAATACAACAACATATCCTAGACGAAGATGAAAACAGACTGGAACGAGAAGCGGCATTAAATTACATCCGAAAAGTAAAGCCGAATCTTTCCAAGGCAATGACGAGGTTGCATTTGAACAAAAAAAGAGCATGAAAGCGATCCAACTGGAAAAGGAGCTGGTGCTGACAAATTTAAACTGGAAGACAACGGAAGAGAAAATTCCTAAGCTCACAGCCATAGGGCTAGACGAGGTTCCCGTTAGGCTGATAAATGAACTAGGACCAAAAAGTAAGGAAGCTCTTTTGAAAGCAGTGGAAAAAAACTTTAAAAGATAGACGAATACCAGACAGTTGGTGACAAAGTAGAATGAACTTAATTTATAAAGGTAAGAGAGAGAAAGAAAGAATTCACTCGTATAGACCGTTGACGATTACATCGGTAATATACAGGCTAGCAACGCAGGCAATGAAATTAAAGCTTCAAGCATGGGCAGAGAATAATGTCATTTTGGGACAGCTTCACAACGGCTTCAGAATGGGTAGGCGTTTGGATGATAACTTGTTTGTTCTTACACAGTGTATTGAAATATCAAAAGCAGAAAGCAGACCACTATGTGTGGCCTTTTTAGACATTACAGGAGCCTACGACAACGTAGACCGCAACATTTTGTGGGATATTCTGGAAGTGGAAGGCTTAGGTAACGATTGTCTACAGCTGCAGCTTTTGAGAGAGATTTACCTAGAAAATACCGTTTGCGTTGAATGGGAAGGGACGAGGAGCGAGGAGAAAGTTCATATCGACAAGAGACTGAGGCAGGGGTGCCGTTTATCTCCGCTGCTGTTTATGATGTACATGGTGAGGATGGAGAGGGCGCTATAAGGAAGTAATATCGGGTTTAATCTCTCCTACAAACAGGCGGGTACAGTAGTAGAGCAGCAACTCCCAGGTTTATTTTATACGGACGACATTGTGTTGCTAGCTAACAAGCAAAGTGGACAGGAAGGCAACAATTTAGGTTTGAAATTTAGTGTTAGAAAATCAGGTGATATGGTATTCAATGAAAACAGTGAACAGGCAGTGGAGATACAGGGCCAAGAAATGCCTCGGGTTACGGAATATAAATACCTTGGTATATAGATAAACGAAGGCACTAGATATATGGAAACACAGGGAAAAACCATAACAGTAAAGGGTAAGAGAAATGCAGCCATAATGAAGCACATAGCGCTATGGGGATACAATAGGTACGAGGTCCTCCTAGGTATGTGGAAAGGTGTAATGGTTCCAGGACTCACTTTTCGAAATGCGGTTGTTTGCTTTAAATCAGGGGTACAATCAGGGCTCGACGGGAACCAAAGGTCAGTGGGTCGCCTCGCATTGGGCGCTCACGGGAAGACTACAAATGAAGCTGTGCAGGGTGATATGGGCTGGACTAGTTTTGAAGTGAGGGAAGCTCGCAGTAAAACTGAGTATGAAGAACGGCTGAGGAATGTGGAAGAAAGTAAATGGGCTGGGAGAGTGTTGAGGTATCTGTACAGGAAAAACATTGATTCACAGTGGAGGAAAAGAACTAGGAAGCTTACCAGCAAGTATGCGGCCTGTAGGGTGGGCAACACAGCAATAAAAAAGGTCAAGCGGAAAGTCAGAGAGGCTGAAATAATCTCATGGGTGGCGGCAATGGAAAAGAAACCTGCCATAAGTAACTACTTAAGAGGAAGAAACGAAATCTCGAAAGAAACCATTTATGATAACTCGAAGGGAAGCTCATTACTTTTCGAAGCGAGATCGGGATGCCTTAGGACACGCACCTATAAAGCGAGATATCAGAAGGAAGAAGAAGCATGTGCTTGCTGCGGTAAAGCTAGGGAAACGACGGAGAATGTTTTATTAGAATGTGAAGACGTCTACCCAGCGGTCGATTTGGGCACCACTGGCCTCCTTGAAGCCATTGGGTTCAGCGGGAGCAATGGTAAAGCAAACATGTCTGCAATATGCATTAGTAAGAGGTGATTGGAGGATAGGTGGAAGTAAGGAAACGACAAAAGACGGAGACGTACAAAAACACAGTTCGCAATAGGGGATCAGAAAATTTAGGTGTGTTAGTTCATAGTGCATTTCTTCTTTCTTTTTTCATAGTTTAACCTAGGTAGGATATTAGGCAGTATAATAGCAACAGCTTGGTGGCGCAACCCACCGCCCCGTTCCAAAAGGGACGCTCCTAGCATCCATCCATCCATGGTGGTCGTCACTGCGGGGAGCTGAGTTACCACCGGTGGCGTGATGCTGCTGACGTGGCTTCCTCCTCGTCGCGCCAGGTTTTCCGCCCTTTTGGGCGGCCATTTTGGTGTCGAGGCGGTACTTGGTGGTACAGTCTCTGGAGTTGGTGGCATGGCGCAAAACAAAGAGCACATTTCGGCTTGCACTCATGAGGGGCCCACAACCCCTCCATGAAAGGAGCCTGCAGTCCACACAGGCCGCACTTGTCTTGCGTTAGATTTGGGCATGAGTCTGCTTTGTGGCCCACGGTGCCACACACACCACAGGCCGGGATAGTACGCAGGTAGGGATGCACTTGGACAATCTGCGATTTGTAATTCGCTCTGCGTGGCTTCACTTTTCTGGCAAAAGTCAGGCGAGCCTTATTGCAGGTTCCAAATTTGCAAATTTCTAAGATAGTGTCATGCTTCCAATGGTTATCGTCTTTCAGAGTTTCCACTGTTTCTTTATTTGCCACCGTGATTACGCCGTAGCAAATTTCCTCGCCATTTCGCTTGAGATGGCACCGCAGTGGCACGTCTCCCTGAGCCAATTTCATCACGAAATCACCAAGCAGGCGGTCCGCCACGTAGACGTTCTTGGTGCTCGCAATGAGTAGATTTTTCTCGCGGGAAAAGACGAAGCTGAGTTCGACCGCCATTTGCGCGCTAGCCCCAGCTCACCATATTAGAAGGCACTCCTGATGGCCACAGCGGTTCGGGGCTTGATGATCACGACGAAATCGTCGGAGTGGAACGTGGGGATAGGTTTGGGCCTCCATGTTGACTTAAGTTGGCGGTCCTTGGCCACACGCGAGACGGGACCGTGCTGAGGTGAGGTCGACTTGCCGGTTGTCGATGTGGTGCCTGCCGTCGTTTTGGCGTTCCGGCGCTGACAGCGGCTCTCAACGAGACGCATAAGATTTTCGTTCCGCAGCTGGTCCGATGGTTCCAAATTGGGTTCCTTGGCTTGAGGAACCGTCGACCAGGCCATGGCGTCCGGGACGTAGCCGCGTTGAGGCAGGGAGCTCGCCATGTTGGGGCGGAAGCGGCTTCCTCGCCCCGGGGTGCTGGAGCAGCCGTTAGGGTTAGTGGCGGCGCCGCCAAGCACGAGTGAAAGTCCACTCTAAATTGGCGAAAAATTTGGCCCACCTGCATGTAAGTGGTGTCCCTGTGTGCCGGGCAACTTGCTGCGTCCGAGGGATGCAAAATTGGCGGGGTTCGACGAATTGGTCTGTGGCTCCTGTCGAACACTGACGGAGCCGAGGTGACATGCGTCCGATCGCTTCACTCGCCGTACGCGGGCTCATCTAGGGTGCCTCGATGTCCTCCTCGACCGCCCCTCCGTACAGAGTGGAGACACCCGCGACGTCTACTACGGCGTTGGCCATGCCAATGGCGTTGGCCGTGCCGACGGGGTGCGACTGTTTTCACAACAAATCCGTGCAGGGGCGGAGCCTCGCATCGATGACGTATCACCATTTTCTTTTTTTCCCCTCTGTGGCGGCGCGCTCGGTGTGCGGCGCTTCAGTTCGGATCAGCTCACCCCACGTGAGCGAGAAGTTGGCGCGCGTACCATATTTGCGGCGCGCATTGTTTTGTTTCACACGGAATGCAACGATGAGCGAGCCTGACCGACAGAAGGTGATCGAAAAGTACCTCCAAAGGTTACATCATCATGAAGACGGCTACTCCCATGGCTACCTGAAGTCAGACGATGAGCTTAAGCTTTTTGAGAGGTCCTTGGCTGCCGTCAACGAGAGGTATGCTGTGCGGACATAAAGAGACTTGAACAAGCCATCTAAATGTAAGTAGTATCGACTGCTTCTTAATGCTTCGCTCTGCGCATAGATTTATCATTGTAAAACGAAGTAGTAATTTTAACGAGGGACTCAACCTGGCAGAACGACTTGTTTTCTGTTGCGGTTAGTGCGCAACACTAGACAATTGATTCATCTTGATTCGCCCTTTTTGAAGATGGGGTTATATATTGTTCTGGTTACCGGTTCAGAGTTCCCCTAGCACCTATTTAATTCGTTTTGAGTGCAGTATTGTTCTGGTTACCGCGACATGACCCGATTTTCAGAAATTCCGATAAACGTAAAATTAACAACTGTTATTTTTCGGTTTTCAGTCATGATTACAACCGCGCACGCAAGGTAACCACGAATACAAAAAATGAAAGGTCTGCATCTGTGCTCTTTACATATTTGATTTGAATTCAAGACAGAGCTGCGCTTGGGCGTTTGTTTTGTATGCATCTGCACTTTTTTTTTTGAACATTGAAAAAGCAATCGCGCGCAACACGATAAACTATTCGCGGTGGGGCTGTACTCCATGTCGTGACACGGCCGTGTGTGCCATCCGTGGTCCTGCTAGAAGTGTGAATTGGACGTCTAGAGCAAGGAATAGGCCTGATGTTGAACTCTGTATATGAGCTGAAGCTGCAGCGTCGAGCTTTTTGGCTTATATTAAAATCCCAAGGCCCAACCAAACTGTAGCATGTTCGTGCTGCTAATAAGTTCTCACTTTTTGAAACCCTACAAAAAGTATGGGTAATTAATAATAATAGTGATAATTATTATTCTCGTTGAGGAGAGCCAGATTTTCTTGCTAGAGGCAGTGCATCTTAGTTTCTTTGCTGCCATTACATTACACAAACTAAAACTAGATTTGATATTGCCCTGTGCCATGCATAAATCTAGGCACCTTCATTAAATGGTCTTTATTGTTTATTTTCAGCCAATGTCGTCTTCTCCATGATCCACGCCGGGTGCAGAATCTCTCTAGACAATGTACCGTTTGCGGTTGTCAAAGAAACCGTCAAAGTCTGCATATTTGGAACGGAATACTACAAAAAGACTCGAGAGAAAAACAAAGACCAGGTATGTTACATGATGATGCAATTGCGAACGTTTCAATCTCATGCAGATATCCAGCAGCGTTCCAAATTTTAAGATTGTGTACAGGCAGTGTAAAGAGGATTTACTTTATGTTACTTTAGATTAGGTTACTTTAAGTTTACACCAGAAATAAATATTCTTGATTTCATTTACAGGGTTCAAGCACTGGCTGACTGGCCGAAGGAGGTGTACGAGAAGAAGCGAATGAACCTCCAAGGCACAAAGAAGAAAGGGTGTGCAGCAACAATGAATTTGAAGTGGATTGAATTGTACCCAGATTTCCAGGTACGTAATGTGCAACCACAAGTATAAATGTTTGCAGGTTATTTTCTGGGCACCTTTATCATGGCATTTGTGTCTGCAAGCAGACACGAAACAAGCAGTTTTAAAAGATTACTACATTGTCCTTGCAGTGGCTCGTGAGAAATTTGTAGCTGACGTCCACTATCATTGCTTCTACTTCTGGTGATAGTAGGGAGTTTTAGTAGAGGGATCCGATAAGGATGCCTTCTCTCCGCTCTGACAGCCCTGAACACGCGTTGTGCATCGTTATGGTATCTTTATCGGGGCTAAAGAACGGTCTGGTAAAACTCCCTAATATCGGCTTTTCTTGTTGCTCTTGGTGCGCAGCGCAGGCAAATTTGTCGTGGCATAAGATGGAGCACGTTACACTTGGTTGACGTATGCGCAATGAAAGGTTTGTTTGAGCTAGTTGTTTAACTAGCTCAAGCAGCAATGATCATTATGGTTAAAAACAGCGTGCCAATATGAGGACAAAGTGAAGACGAGACAGAAGACAGCTCTGAACTAACAACAGAAAGTTTATTTCCACTATTTCCAGTATATTTACGAGTACAAGTGGGAAATAGCAAAAAAAGCAATGCGAAAGATAAAGAGTACAACACATACAGTCTCGGCATCCAAGCCGAGGCTGTATGTGTTGTACTCCTTTTATCTTTCGCACTGTGCTTATTTTGGTATTTCCCACTTGTATATATGATGGGCAAGTGGAGATAATTTCCAGTTGTTAATTCAGCGCTGTCTTCTGTCTCGTCTTCACCTTCTTCTCATCTTGTCGCACTGTTTTAAACCATAAAGTATGCTCAATATACGTAACAATGCCTACTTTCTAAGTGGACCTTCCCCAGCCATGCGGCCAGACAAAAGAGGGTCGGCTGAAAGCAGACAAGGCCAAGCAGGTGTAGGAGGTGCTTGACGCAGAGCAGCAGACAGTGGCCAAAGAGACGCGGATATACATTAAAATTGCCAACTGCTGTTCCCATCGTAACCATGGTTTCGAGGACATGGAAGCTTTTAGCCAAAACATGGACAGGAACATTGCTGAGCGAATTCAAATGTTGGCAAGGGAAGGAATTACATCTGTATCAGATTTGAAAAAGTATCTGCACTATTACGTGCACGACGTACTTTTTTTCAAACAAGGAAAAGCCTGATAGCAGCTGCAGGGCCTTTTTCCCAACACATCGTGATATCAGCAACCAGATCCAAGCTGTTCTTAAGAAAGACCGCTTCAGTACGGTCGATCAAGAAAATGCTAGCATCCTTATTGAAAAGATCAGGGGTGAGCAACCCGAATCCTCCATTTTCTATCGGCCATATGCAGCACGCAGCTGCGTGGGTAGCAACGACTCGAACAACGTGGAAGAGAGCATTGCCGGTGAGTGCGAAGACACGTTGCTGCTCTGCTTCCAGACAAAGTTCATGAGAAACATGCTTAAAAAATATGGAGGCTCAGTAGTTTGCCTGGACGCAAGACTAGTGATTATGCCTTACCACTTTTCTTGCTTGTTGGGAAAACACCGTCGGGATACACACCAGCTGGTGTGTTTATCGTACAGTTTGAGACGACCCACAGTATCGCTGATGCTTTAGACATTTTCAAGCAGTGGTGTGATAACTGGTTCCCACAGTACTGGATGGTAGATTACAGCAAGGCAGAAATAAGTGCCATTAAGCAAGTGTTCCCAGAGAGTCAAATCTCCATCTGTGACTTCCATAGACTACAAGCATGGCAAAGGTGGCTGCGCAGAAAGGAAAACAGTATATCCAATCCGGATGATGCCCTGAGACTCATGAAACGCTTAGCCAGTGCTTCAAATCAGGATGAGTTTGACAAAGCATTTGATCCTTGTCGCCTCAGAGTATTGGAAAAACGAAAAATTCCGCAGTTACTTTGAAGCAGTGTGGCTGTCTGTAAAGGAGCTGTGGGTCATGTCTTACAGGCTGGAGTTTGATGTTGTCTTGACCACAAATAACGGCATTGAGGCCCAAAACAGGGTGTTGAAGGCACAGTATGTGAAAAGTGCCAGTGGGAAACGGTCGTTAACATCCCTAATCACAGCTGTCGTCCATGGCTACCTTCCCGACAAAGAAGTGAAATTCCATGAGGCAGCAAGGAAGCAGTCATCAGTGTACAGACAGTACAGCGAAAATATTCCTGCATACCTGCACAACCGGCCTCACGGGTTTGTTAAACATATGCTGAGACGGCTCGTTAACGCAGAGGAATACAGCCACACAGACATGAAAGAGCTGCCCACTGAAGGCATGTTCTCGGTTCATTCTGGAAGAAGTGATGATGATGTGTACACAGTCGACTTCACCAAGCCATCGTGTACCTGCCCCGCCTTTAGAAAGCACAAGTACCCATGAAAACACTTTTGTGTTGTTTTTAAGTACAGCGACAGGTGGCGCTTTTCCTCTATTCCGCAGAGTTACCTCACTCGGCCGCAAATTACACTTGGAAGCTGTCTAGAATCAGAAACAGGTTCTGAGATTCCCCTTGTCAATTAGCCCAGCCCTTCTGAAGTGTCTTCACAGGCTCTTGGTACAGCAGTATCAGAGCCGGACATTCCCTTTGCCAATGAGCCAAGCGTTTGTCAAGTGCCTTTACAGCCTGTGGTTGCTATGGTTCCTGGAACAGCAGTCCCCTCAGTCTCGGAGTTGCGCAAATGTATAACCGAGGAACTAGAAAAGTGCAGTTCCCTCCTTTACTGCTGCCACGACGTTCAAACACTGTTGGAGGCTAGGGGCTTATTGCAAGTCACCTTCCGTAAGTTGGCTGAATCTGTGCCACAGAGTTCTGGCCTTCACATTCGGGGCTCACCGACAAAGGGATGCTCGTCTCTGAAGCCTCTTCCAAAGAGAAGGCGCCTATAGTGCGCTGTCACTCTGCCATTGATTCGTTGATTCTTCGGAGGAGCTTTGGCTCGGGCTGCTAGGAAAGGGTCAGGGGAAAACGTTAGAGATTGCCACTCAGTGTTTTTTTTTTCATTTTTTAAGGAATTGCGAACTTTACAAAACTCAATTTTTGCCATGCATAACTTGAACTTAAGAGGAAGCTTTAGCTCGGGCTCAACTCCGACGCGGCCTATTCAAATACATGTAAAACGCAAAAACGTTTTTATGAGATAACCCCTGGAGTGATTTTGATGAAATTTGTTGCATTTGAAAGAGAAAGTTAAATTCTAGTGACTGCTGGAAGCCGAATTTCGATTTAGGGCTTGAATTTTCTTTAAACTATTTTCAAATATTTGACCGTTTGAAAAAAATAGAAGCACGAAGTTTACAAATTCATAGCTCTGCATCAAGAACTGATATCGCAGTTCTGTAAACGGCATCTATTAGATCATTCAAAGCGGACCAATTCAATATGTCATTTTACATCTTACGTGAATTTGTTACGTTGGTTACAACGGTTTTGCAAAAGTTGTATGTTCCTATGATTAAATTTTTTTATATTCATGTGTAGCATATCAATTTTGTCCGCTTTAGATGTACTATAAGATGCAATTCTCATAATTGTATGATCATTTTTAGTGGTTGAGTTACAGAGTTGTAAACTTGATAGTTTCGTTTTTTAAAAATGTTCAATTTTTGCCAATTTTTAATAAAAAATTTACGAACTAACTAAAAAATTCGAAACCAACAGTCACTAGATTTTAAGTTTGTCTTTTAAATGCAACAAACCTCGTCAAATTTGGTGCAGTGGTTGCCGAGAAAAACGAATTCTCCTTTTACATGTATTTAGATAGGAGCACTCGAGCTAAAGCTTCCTCTTAAGCAGTGTTTTAAATATGTGTAAATATGTTTAAGGATGTTTGGAGCTTTTAAGATTAATATGCTATATTTTATACTAGACTTCATTATAGTCATGTAATTGCAACATTGGCAACGGCTGTGTATGTGCAGAAATACTGCCGTAATGTTTCGTGTCGGTGACTCAATTCATTGATTCTATAAAACTATGTTTTTAGGCTTGTGCTTTCAGTGTATGTGTATAAAGCTGTTTGTAAAGTTGCATCCCTTCTGTACTTCCATGAAAGTGCTTGCTTTTATACTTTCCTTTTAACATTTTATTATAGCAGCTATTGTATATGAAAACATGTTATTACATTTTTGTCTGGTGGTTACTTCAAGAAAAGTTCAGTAGTGTGCTTGTAATATGCATCGACTGTGAATAAAGCACATTTGAGAGAATGCCTAATGTGCACCAAGAGTTTATTTTGAAAATGTGAAGCATGGTTACCTACGCAGTAGAGCAATTTCGCCAAGAGTACTTCAACAGTTGTGACTGGAATTAGAGGCTGGGAAAACTGGCCATTTTCGAGGGCAATTATGAGAACTACCCTTTCAGCGAAATGTTTTAGGTACACATACTGATACTAGTGACTTGAGGGAGCTGTTTCATTGTCCAGACTTAAAACATTCTTCAATGGCACCCTATGGGAATGGGGATATAAAAAGGGGTTGCATAAGGAACAGGAATGCACAAGAAAATAGGCAATCGTCTAAACTTAGCGTTTATCTGCTAGTATTTTTCAATTAGTCTCAAGATGTACTTTAGTATCGTGGAACTCGAAACAGTCAATGTTGAGCTGTCTAGTTTTTGCCCATCATGTCACGAAAACATGCGACCTGCTGTATGGTGCATCAGTCGTTAGTATGGTGCGTACTACATAGCCGTTCTAGGGAAAGGGGAAAAGTCTCATGAACCCTCATTTTTGCGCCTTGGAGGTTCATTCACTTTTTCTCGTACACCTCATTCGGCCAGTCAGCGGTCAGTGGTGCTTGAATCCTGTAAATTAAATAAAGTATGTTTATTTCTGGTGTTTTTACATGCATGTTAAAAGACACACAGGTCAACTGTAACATCATGCGGCTTTGGTAAGTACAAACAACAACAGTGACATGCTTCCATAGTTCACACCAGGCATGTAGCCAGGATTTTGTTTGGCTCGCAACTACTGAATGAGGGGGGGGAGGGGAAAACGCCACAGGTGGGAGAGGTGGTAAAGGACGTCCCAGCAAAACTGAAGATTTCTTGGGGGACTGGGCCACTCACACCACTGGCTATGTGCCTGGTGCACAGCCATAATGGTCTTTTCCTAAATCTATTCATTTACTAGGAACAACCTGAGGGCCCTGAAAGGGGCATTGTACAAGCGAAAATAAGTTAAAAACAGCAGTCGCGAAGTATCCTCTTTACACTGCTTGCACACAATCTGAGTTGGAAGGCTGCTGGATATCTGCATGAGAGCGAAGTGTTTGCAAGCGCATCCATGTAACGTACATGGTCTTTTTCTCCCTGAGTCTTGTTGTAGTATTCCATTTCGAACTTGCAGACTGACTGTTTCCTTCACAACTCGAAATGGCACATTCCCCAGAGAGATTTGACATCCGCATTGGATTGTGGAGAAGACGACATTGGCTGAAAATAAACAATAAAGACGATTTAATGACGGCGCCTAGTTTTATGCATGGGAGAGGCAATATCGAATCTGGCTTTAGTTTTTGTTTATGGGCAGCAAATAAACCTTAAGCTCTGCATGCCTCCGGCTAGAAATTCTGGCTCTCCTCAGTCATAATAATAATAACCAATATTATTAATTACCCAGACTTTTTTGTGTGGTCTTAAGTAACAACTTGCAAGCAGCGCCAAAAAACCAACATGTTACAGTTTGGTTGGGCCTTGGGATTTTAATATAAGACGACAAAAAAGCTCGATGCTGACGATTCAGCTTCTCGTATACAGAGTTCAATATCAGGCCTATGCCTTGTAGCAGGACCACGGATGGCACAGACGGCCGTGTCACGACATGGAGTACAGCTAAGGCGGCCGTTCTAGCCACATAGTACAGCCCCACCGAAATTCGTGTCCGGTGTTGCGCACGATTGCTTTCTCAGTATTAAAAAAAAGCGCAGATGCATACAAAACAAACGCCCAAGCGCAGCTCTGCCTTGAATTCAAATCAAATATGTAAAGAGCACAGGGGCAGACCTCTCTTTTTTTGTATTCGTGGTTACCTTGCGTGCGCGGTTGTAATCATGACTCAAAACCGAAAAATAACAGTTGTTAATTTTTGCGTGTATCGGAATTTCTGAAGATCAGGTCATGTCGAGGTAACCAGAACAATACTCCACTCAAACCGAATTAAATCGGTGCTAGGGGAACTCTGAACCGGTAACCAGAACAATATATAACCCCATCTTCAAAAAGGCGAATCAAGATGAATCAATTGTCAAATGTTGCGCACTAACCGCAACTGAAAACAAGTCGTTCTGCCAGGTTGAGTACCTGGTTAAAATTACTGCTGCGTTTTACAATGTTAAATCTACACGCAGGGAGAAACATTAAGAAGCAGTCGATACATCCTTACATTTAGACGGCTTGTTCAGGTCTCCTGATGTCCGCACAGCATACCTCTCGTTGACGGCAGCCAAGGACTTCTCAAAAAGCTTATCGTCTGTCTTCAGGTAGCCATAGGAGAGAGGCTCGCTCATCGTTGCATTCCGCGCATTCACCAGCGAAACAAAACGCGCGCCGCGAATATTGTACGCGCGCCGACATTTCACTCCACTGAAGCGCCGCACACCGACCGCGCCGCCAAACAGAGGAAAAAAAAAGAAAATGGTGATACGTCACTGAGGCGAGGCTCCGCCCTTGCACGGATTTGTTGTGAAAACAGTCGCACCCGTGCCAACGGCACTGTGTTAAGGCGTAAGCCTATAGTAGCTCATTAGTGTCCGGGCGCGGTCCGTGGTGGACGCAGGAAAGCGGTGATCACCGGCGACGGGAGCAAGGAGAGGAGGCGCCATGCCTGTAGCGCTGTGCGAATGGGTGCGTGGGAAAGCGTGGACATGCGCGTGGGGGTGCGCGCACATCGGCGACAAACCTTGCTGCCATATGGCTGAGATTGTATCCCATGCTCGCTGCCGCGGCGGCGTCCGTTCGCAGAACAGCAACAGAAGCAGTCATAGATACGCTGTTAAGGAAAATAAACCCACCTAGGAGTTTTTAACAGGTGATATGCCCTAAAATCTCCCATCCTCGAATATTTACTCCGATGTATGGGAGCAATACAGCGCCATTCACTCGTTTCACTCCGTTGGCTAGCTGCGGGATGATTAAGGCGACATGACGCGAATTTACTCCGCTTAGATATCTTGTTCTCCTGTGAAACTCCGACAGGGAGTTTTAAAAAACTCCCCTCCGGCGAAACAGGTTGGTCACGTGGCACTTCCGATGAGCCTGTGCGCCGCACCAGCGACCGGGCGCGTTTGGCGGAGACGGCTGTGCTCATGGCTGACGGTTTGTTTACATCTGTGAAGTGTCGTTCCGTTGCAGCTCTTCGTCAATTTGCTTCCGTATTTCCTTCCAGAAAGTTGTATAGGCGTGCCTGAAGTTCACTGTATCTCATCTTCAAGTGCGTTGGCTGTGATCACTTTGCTGACAACGATGAATGCAAGTGCAACGTTCTCAAGTGCGGAAAAGGGCGTATACCTCGAAGCTGCTGACTGACTCGTGATGTCGGCTCAGGCTATGACTGTGCTTTCGCATTCCTTGACCGTGGCTTGTGTTTTTCACTACGCGAAATGCGACTTGTATGTTCTTGTGAGCACATGCTGACAACGGCCGGTGTACTGTTTGAGAGGACCGCGTAGCAATGGCAACAGCAGTCACTGTTCGAGCGACGACGTCCGCGCTTGTGGCACATGAATGGCATGCTCCAAGTTCGTTGCGGCGCTGTGTGTCCAGTGAGAAAGACCGGAATGCAAGCAACTGTTTTTATGAATCTGTGTACGGATATCCTCGCCCCAAAACACGGTAAGACATAAGTATAGGTACTGAAAATAAAGCTTCTTACTGTGCGATGTGAATCGAATTGTTATCGCGCATTTCGGTTTTGATTACGTCGTTACTTCCGATATTGCATTAATATTATGCTATATCTCAGACACTGATGTAGAAACATGCCTGCTGGCTGCGCGTTTGAGGATTCGCTCAATAGATCAGCGATGTAGCTCCTTTTCACAACCGATAGAAATTGCTTGGACGCTGCGCAATTAGTGCGGTCTAGAAAATCTATGACTGCGCACTTTTCGGTGTTACGTTGGCTGCTGCGGGTCACGCTCACATTTAATAAATTCTTGCTAGGCTACCACTATTTTGCACAAAGTGAATTTGGCCATGAAGCACACGCACTTACGTTTTTGATGCTTACTGTAACTACCGCAGTAGTTCTGGTCGCGAACGCCGGTGGTGTGCGAATTCACTCCAGCACACACAGAATGACATGCTAATTGCGAAAATTTACGCCATTAACTTTTTTTCTCACTATCTTGAATTAACAGTTTTGCGTTGATTAGGATCTTCTGTTAATTTCAGAGAAGCAGATCTCGTATGACCTTGTATGCGAGTCGTAATTATGAAAACAGCACAACTGCTCACTAGGCGGTGCAAGAGTTGAGGAGAACGTCGGGATGAAAAACATGGAGGTTTATTTACATTATTTACAGTGAGACGACCAAGAAATTAACAGTCATAAAAGTCATTACGGGCCGGCAGCAACTCGGACGCTGCGGCCCGTGGCAAGAAGCTCGAAAGAGATGTATCAAGGAATGCTCTCTTGCTGCTCCCGGTCTGTGTCTTTTCAAACCCTTCGGTGTCTCGAAGACACGTCACGTTCGGGTAATGGGCGAGCGCGCTCAGGTGACGCCATTTTCGGCCAATCGGCCAGCCCGCTCAGGTGTCGTCATTTTCGGCCAACGGTAGGCGCCCGTGCGATTGTGTCACACTCGGCGAAGATAGTCGCTGCTTGGTGCCCAATTGTTCGAGTGCTTACTTCTCCCTGCGGTCTTGCCTTGCTGACTTGCAATGCGCCGTCACAATAGGCGGGTGGGGGCGACGCTGCCAGGTTTTCACGGTGCATTACACCCGTCTTGCCTCTTGGACCCAAGTTACCTGGAACAGTGCCAGGCTCTCGCTTCACTTTCTGGAAGAGTCAAGCAGTGAATAGCTCCACCTGCGGCACACGAGGTGGGGCCGCCAACTTGTTTGCACGTGCCGCGCCTCTGGAATGTGGTATCCGTCCTTCTGCGCTTCTTAATTAGCTGTGACGCGATTCGATGTGGTCTGGTGCAATCGAAGTAGGCTCAGGAAATGGTCCCGTATCTAACAGCGGTTTGAGGCACACAGTACCATGGCTATGTATACCGGCAGCGTTGCTTTTTCTATGTCGCCTGTGTGTTGGATATGTTTCAGTTCTGCATTGGCGTTTCTCAAATGTCTATGTATGTCGTGATTTACGCGCTTTCATTGACTTATTTCGTTGAATTTGACGTGGTCTTGTGTGTATTTTTCCAAATTTGAACAGTAGCCTCTGCGTATAAAAATCTTCACGCAATCTAACACGAAACATTTTCTTATACTCCCGTTGCATCTCGAAAAAGCTCCGTCCAGTGCAAAGTAAAAAAATTAAAAATATACACAAGAACAACTCCCATGGTTGCACGCAAAAATTCCGCTCGCATGGAGTAAAAATTCTACTCCGATTATACGGAGCATAATAAACTCCCAACCGGCGGGCCGCTAGAGGACAAGCAATATACTGCCACCTGGGAGTTATCTGCCTTTACAGTGTAGGCTTTCGCCTATCACAGTTTCGCTCAGCAAAGTGCCCACATATTTGTAGACACCTCTGGCGAAGCCGTAGGGACGCGTTGCTGGCGCTCGCGTGTCTAGCGATCTGCGACGTGGCCAAAGTGCGCCCCCGCGCAAACCTCATCTTCAAAGCGATGTGCGATGTTTGCAGAGTGCGCGTAGTGCTGATAGCTTCGTATGCGCTGCACTTTCGACGTTTCGTTCGCGTTGAAGTGAGAGATGCACAAAGATCAATTCGCTTGCTACTTGCTGCGATTCCTCGCTCCAGCATTTTGACAACGAGTTTCCGTTCTCATCGAGCGATCTGGTTTGATGTTTACCTGTGTGCACGTGACATCGTGCTTTTTAATTTAGTTAAAACACGTTGGCGGGCTAGTTCGTTTGAATCCATGATAGAATATGTAAGCGCAACTGAACAAGGACGTAGAAAGAAGCAGACACACACACACAGCGCTCTATGTGTGTCTGTTTCTTACTACGACCTCGTTCTGACACGCTTACACATCCCGTCGCTGTTAATTTAGTTAGTAAGCGAATGTCTACAAGTTTATACGGCCGATAAAACTACGACCCTTACTTCGTATAGTTGTCGAATTCTATTCGAACTTACTATTATTCACCTTTCTGGAGAAACTGCGACTTTCTTTAAAACCAAACAGGATCCACGTAGTCATATGTATTTTCCCGCCAAAACGTTCCTTAGCCTGACGGGCGAGAAAGTGGTGTCAAAGTAAAACTGAAAACTGAAAATGCATGTTGCTGTTATCCGTTTACTAGCAGTATGAGATAGACGCTTTCTTTCAATGTCCGGCGTATAGACGCATTGTTTGTCGGTCGTAAATCTCGAAGTGTTGACATATTCAAAATGTGCTGTTTGGTCTTAAAAACGACCAACGCAAACTATCTCTGAACACGAAGGGTTATGTCCAAATTGAGCTTCTTAGGTAGCCACAGAGCTACTCCAGATGGCAGCTAAGTAGAAACATAAATTAAGAATTTTGTAACACGCTGTTCACTGCTATAGCAGGGAAATGCAAGCATGAGGGAAAAGCAAATTATGAACAGTATCAATTGAAACTAAAATCAAATAGACTGGAGTAAAATTGTTGTGAAGGATTCATGATAATAAAAGAATTTATGAAGGTAGACGCCTTAGAGAGCGCAAAGCAAATACATTCATTGCGGGCTTGCTTTGTCGCCCTTCTAAGAAAGCGCTGATGAAGTCGGTAAACTATAGTAATCATGCAGCAACAAGTCAGCCATATGAAAAACAAAACTAACTATAGATATACGAAATATAAAGGAAAGAAGGACATGCAGCGAAGCTGTATTGGGATGACTATAAACAACTATATTGATTTATATGGTTATTGTGATATTATTTGAATAAACCACATACACGTAACTTTGTGGTTGTTGTCATCTTTATTTTGTCTCATTCATTACCACCGTTACCATAGCTTTGTGGTCGCTGTGGTAAAGCGCGATCGGTTGTGCTGCTATGCTAGGCGAGTTCTTGCCAAAGGTTAAATCTATACACCACCGGTGACACGTGGCCGGCACATTGACGTCCGCGTAGCACTTAATTCCCAACCGTTCCAACAGGAAGGATACAGCCCACTTGTCGGGGCACGCTAGATCGACGGTAATGTCTCCCACTATTGCAATCGACTTGTCTTCGACGGATGACATTCAGCCAAAGGCGTCTAGTTGAAAGGCCTTAATGCCTCCGTTGGACGTAGTTTCGAGGGACGTAGACCGTCGCTACGACGATCCCATCATGCGTCTTTTTAGTCTCTTTCGCGCCTCGTTGTCTGTGCACGCTCGACCTCAGAGCGAAGATACGTCCAAAGTGCTGATCACTTCCCTGGGGCGATTCTCGCCTGCCCAGCTGCACGCGCCCTCTAGCAGATCTGTCCGCGACGAACAAGCGAGCGACATAACAGTTCGTCCCCTCCACCTCCTTCTTGTCCATGCCCCCAGCCCCGCACTCCGTTGCGTGAGGGTTCACGCACGGCAGACACGACAATTGCTGGGCAGACTATGGCGTTTTATTTTAGAGCGCAGCTCTTTGGCGTCCGTTCCTGGGTTTCGCGTCGGCGTCGTCGTCGGCCTCGTAACCAGCTCCGCCCCCCTTTCATCCCCCCAGCGCTAGCAGCGACCGACTGATACCGCTGGATGCCGCTGACGCCGCTAGAGAGTCAAGATAACGTGACTGCATAGAACACCGTCGCCGCCATGCAGAAAGAGGAGGAAAGGGTCCCCCCCCCCTGTTCTTGTGTGGCGGATAGGGTGCTCTTCAGTTGCCGACGCGCCGGTTATTCGTTGTCCCTGAAACCAACTCCGCAGCTGGGGTTGACTCACTACCGGCGTCAGCGGCATCAGTCAGTCGCTGCTATCTCTTCCCTCCTCCCTTTATCGTGTTGTCCGCTTGCTGCGCGCGCTTCTGCCCCCATCGTTTGCCGCTGGGTGTACACGCCGCCCCCCTCCCCCCTCTTCCTGCGAGTCTCCGGTTGTCAAAGCGCCGGCTCGAACTTAATTCCTTTCTTCGCTCCTCCTCCAATGCAACCCCTGTGCGGTGGCAATCAGAGAGCCAGATCGGTGGCGGCGGATCTGTATATGTGCACCGCCCGAGCCGAAATTGCCGCTGCCGTTCGCCCTGTGCGGTGGCAATCAGAGAGCCAGATCAGTGGCGGCTTGACATAAAGACAAACAGCAATTTCCTAACACTTATGCGGGAGAACATCCCGTTCCTCTCGCTCGTAACGCGTCCCACGGCTGTAACAACCTCGCGAGGCACTTGTATAGATCTCGTCTTTGAGAATCAAGCATTGGTGTACCAAGTCGAACATATATCAGTCTATTTCTCCGACCACAAAGCTTCCTTCATGACTGTCAAGAACTGTTAGTGGAGTCTTTGTTAAAGGAATACGTGTGAAAAATAAAAAAAAATTCTGTGATAGCGCATACATGTGTTGCTCGATTTCTTTGCCTCAATCTATCGAAAAGGTGAAACAGCTTATTTGCTGCGCTCAAATTTCGCATTAGGAAGTAACGTAATCGTCGGCAATTTTTTTTTTATTTTTTTGCAGCTCCTCCAATCGAGAGCGAAGGAGCGCCGCCGGTGGTGTGAGAGCGGCGGCCGCGCCGCGATCATGTGGCCAGAAATGGTCGGTGTACACGGCTCGATAGATGCACGCAAGTTTTTCCAGAACCTAGGCACATGCAGCTTCGCTGTAAAAGCAATCACGCAGTGGAATTTTGCTCATCCCGCGCACACATAAAGGAGACAGCGAAGGAAAGACAAATACCAAGTGAAGTATGTGGCAACTGCCGGCAAGGTGGTCACGGCAAGCAAGTCAACATGTCTAAACTCGTTGTCTCTTCTTTCCCGCTCGCTGCGCTGTTCACCTTGAGCTAACCCAGCGTAGTGCTCACTTATACGTAATTTTAACGTAACGTAAATGAGCACATGCACTTTCTCGGTTTATTGAAGAGACGTCGAATTTTGAAGAATACATTTGTGATGAGATATCGACGAAGCAGCGGTCGGATATCTTTATTGCAAGACGCATTTTTGCATTTTCGCGTTATCCTGCACACAAACACACACACGCACACACACATACATATATACACACACAGCCACACACACACACACACACACACACACACACACACACACACACACACACACACACACACACACACACACACACACACACACACATATATATATATATATATATATATATATATATATATATATATATATATATATTTATTTATTTATATATATACTAGCCTTTCTTCTTGTTTGCGTCGTGTACTCGGTGATTATACAGTGCCATACGCATGCTTAAATGTGACAGACGTAGTGCGATAAGGAAGTATCTTCGCATTCATCGTGGCAAATGTGAATCGCTGTGGCCAGTGTCATGGCTTCACTTGTAGCTGTTGCCTTGGCGTACATTGAAGAGCGAGATCAGAAAGGACTTGCAATATGTAACGCACTTGTCATGTTGGCCACACGCAGAACATGACACGAAGCATGCGTACAAACGGAATTGAAGTCGGCGGTAGCTTAGCCAAATCGCATATAAGCATCGAAAGATGTCTCAGTGCGGGAAACTTGGGCCACATGTAGCCTTCACAGAAGCAGTGAGGCGAACACCTGTTTTGCGAGTTTCGCGCGAATTAGAAGATCTCTTTTTCGATGTACATTGACCGTTTATCTGACAGACACGCCCGAGCCGAAAATAGCACGACTGAAAGAGCAAACCTCGCGCCCATTCGGACGGCACAATTTTCCGTTCTTCAGGTCTCATCTTTCTTTCTCGGTCCTCGTTTTGCAACTACCGCATTAAGTTGCAAAAGACGGAACACCACCTAAATTGTGCAATTGTTGAATCTATCACGGATTTACTATTGTCAGAAAACAGTTGTTAAAGAATTTTCAGCTTCGTTTACGCCAATGAATCAATAAATTCTACGACAGCCGCATCAAAAAGCAAACGCCACATGAGACGATACTTGTATCGCTGGTTAAAAGGGGGCATTCACTGCTCTTCGGCGCACAATTCCAGCGATTTTTTAGCGCCCTCGCAGTACTTCTTGTTTGTGATCAGCGTTGCTTCGTGCAATTCTACTTTTGTGTGTAAAGCAATTGCTCTCGATTTTTCCATCCCTATTGTCTCATGTAGGGCGTCGCATATCGTTGCACAAAAGCTTCATCATTGGAGAAGAAAGGCGCTCGCCTTTCCACGTACGATGTCGCTGCTTTTTTTCTTTTTTTCCTTCTTTCGGCTACGGTATTCCTTCGTTCTCAAGCTGACGCTCTGCATTGTCTCTAATATGAAATATTTCCGCGGCTTCCCGCCGGCCATTCGGTGCCGCCGCGGGCGCGCAAGCGGCCTGCCTCGGGCCAGCGGCTTTGCTGTCTCTTCCGCTTAGTGGATAATACAATAAGGTAGCGAGGTGGGTGCGTTAATAATAACCGAAGCGGGTAGGGTAGGGTAGCAGGGCGGCCTTGTCCCGTTTTATTTCGGCCGCAGAATGGAAGGCATACCGCGGCGCGAATTGCGATCCGAGAGCAGAAAAATTACGGGAAAGTGGTGGCGGTTTTTTTCTTTACTCGGACCTTAATGATCATAATCTTCACTTTTTTTTTCTTGATTTCGATAACTGCTCTGGTATTTTGTCTTCTGCGACAAAGCGCAGTTTTGCCAGTCATTTGGTGAAGTAACGGGACCTGTGCGCTGTGGCACGAGGGGGAGGAGGGTGGTTGCCCGGCATATCTATAAGTAATTGCGGCTTGGTTAATCGGCAACGAGAGCGTGCAGAAAACAGCGGTGCTCATATTTCCGCCAGTTAATGATCGCGATTCTCTGACATCTTACGAGTCCTTTGTAAGAAGAAAAAGGAAAAAGCATGTACAGGAAACCACATGGTGCGGCGTTTTGTGATGTAAGTAACACAAATTCCTATTATGAAAGACAAGGTACGCATCTGAATAAACGCGTTGTTCTATTATGGAAAAAGCTGCGGTGCAAGTGAGTGCCCTTGGGAAGAAAATACTATGTTTACGTGGTGGACGTGTTCAGTCATGCACTCAACAAGCATTCACTAATTAAAGCTCAATTAATTACTTTGGAGGGTACATATCGCAATCTCGCATGTCAACTCAGGTAGTATTGAAATCGCATGCACTCAGTGTAAATAAAGACACTGCCACTATCTTCGAAATATCCATCCCTAAAATGTGTCGCACAATATGTTGGCGTTCCAGTAATGTTTTACAAAATTACCTTGGCGCAGTGCGGAAAGAAGACAATTGCTACGAACTTCACGGCAGATGCATGCCCTAAACTCTTGCTTGTCTCAGTATTATAGTTAAATGGCCATGACTCCTTTATTGTCAGGTTTAATTTCTTGCAACTTCAGCAAGTACTCACACTGAAATTGAACATTGCAGTTTCTCATGCCAGCAACGAACATTCATTGAACAGTTTATCTGGAAAGGCGGTGTTGCGCTATCTGATACAGCTTGCTTGTAATAATACTGTTAAAAAATAAATTGCGCATACGGCCTCCTCGGGTGACGCGCTGTCCAACAGGCCAAATACCGGTGGGCTGCACTGTTCTGAGTTTCAGGCAGTTACCTCCATCCTGAAAGTTCCAGTGTCTGCGAGGTTGCTATTATACTCGGCCAGCAGTGGCACAAGTGTTAGAACAGGCGCGCTAACAGATGCAGTACAGACGAACCACGACAGAAAGTGAGAGAGGCACAAAGGAGAGATGCCTCAACCTGCACCACTAGAAGAACCATGACGGTGATATGACCTCATTTCCACTGCCCCAGCAACTGTTCGAAGTTATAGGCAATTTAATTTTGCTCCCGCCCTTTGATTGCTTCGGCCCCTTTTTATTTCCGCCTTAAAATATACGAATGCACGGAGAGGTTTGTAACAAGCTCCTGTTCACAAGAACAGAAACGGGACAACCAAGCATAAAAAACAAGACAGACCAATGACTATCAACTCATGTTTATTGTTAGATTCTGCAGATTATAAAAGCCGTAATCACAGCGCGAGAGCTGGAAGAACATATGAAAAAACTTTTTTTTTTTGCGTGGAGTCTTACAGCGTACATGATTTTTAAAAAAAATTAGAGTTCCTACAGGACAAAGAAACGAAGTCCTGCAATTTCTCTTGCCTCTTATTTCTCGCGTCGGCCTGGCATGACTTTTGCACAGCATAGTCAGTTCATGATATCTCTGAGTGCACCCACACTACCTGCAGTGCTGTACAAGATGCCCCAAGAATGCTTTCGCGACATTACAGCTATGTTCTTCAGATCATTCACTGGTAGTCACTCAGGTCACGAGCTCTCGCGTTATTTCTAAACCTTTGTAAGAGTTGCACATAAGTTTCTAAACGCCATCATTTAATCTTGACCATCATCCTGCGTACAACATGCATACAGCCTTGTTCACCTCTCCCTCTGCAGCTATTCTTTCCCGCGTAATAGTCCAACGGTTAGATAACCGTTAGAGCATTAGGGTTACAGAATGGGTACGAATAAAAGGGAAACGCAATCGAGGACGGAAGAACACAAGCGATGAAATTAGAAAATTCGCGGGTGCTAGTTTGAATCGATTGGCGCAGGACGGGGGAATTGGAGATTGCAGGGAGAGGCCTTCGTACTGCAGTGGACATAAAACAGGCTGATTATTATTATTATTATTATTATTATTATTATTATTATTATTATTATTATTATTATTATTATTATTATTATTATTATTATTATTATTATTATTATTATTATTCTCAGAATTAAATAAAGGAGAAGCAGTGGATTCGTGGGCTCCAATTTGTCACTTCCTTCATTGTTTCCGAGTTTTCCAAGTATTCTTCCCAGCTTTATTTCCTTCTCGCTTTCATACGACGCCGTAAGTCCCCTGTAACTTCAGTAGCCCTCTTATGTAGGCGTGAGGACGTTCTGGCTGAGAAATTTCGTGCGAAGAACGCATCTTTGTGAACTCCGACGCTGATTCTTCTTTATTTTCCGATAAGGAACATATGCGTACAGCCGTGATTATTTACATTCTTATGCAGTTTAACTTCGATTTTACGAAGGCAACGGGACATGGCCAAAGTTTCTTAAAACTGTCAATTTTGTAAAGAAAATTGTGATATGGGAAGCAGTTTGAAGGCAGTTGGCTGTCTGGCGTCATTCGGGGCTCTTCAGAGTTACCAGATGGGCGGACGCTTTTGTGCACAGCAAGCATTTGTATGTGTTACGCGACCCTCCGTGTGACGACTAAAGTAAGACGCCAAGATGTCCCGCCTGTCAAGTCGTACATGTCGTGCAGTGGCGTAGCCAGAAATTTCGTTCGTGGGGGGCTGACATTGCAGCTCGGCCTCCTCCTTATAGAATTAGTCGAGGGGTCAATATATATATATATATATATATATATATATATATATATATATATATATATATATATATATATATATATATATATATATATATATATATAATTCAACAACCTTGTTTACATTTTCGTACATATGCAACGACCAGGGGAAAATCTCAATGACGCTGTCCTTTGTTAGAATGTATTGCGCAGGACCAGCTGTCACCGGTTGTGTATTGCGAGTAATTGCTCCGAAATTATAGTCGCAACAGAGAGCACATATAAAAAGCAGGAGTTCTGCAAAATATACGAGGGCGAGTGAAATGAAAGTGAGCCAATGCGAATATATGACAAATGGTGTACTTTATTTAAAAGTAGTCACCATGAGTATTCAGACACTTGTCCTACTAACGAGTCGCGTAATTCCCGTCTCATAAAACTTCTTGGGTAGGTGCCTCAAAAATCTGTAAATGACTACAAGTCATCTTCCTACACGAATCTGGTTCCCTTGAGCAGTTCTTTTTTTTTCTTCAAATTTTACCATATGTGGAACACGCAAGGCAACAGGTCTGGGCTGCATGAGGGATGTTGCAGCGTTTCCCACTTTAACTTTGCCAGTTTTGTATTAACCACATCAGCGACGTGGGAACGGGCAATGTCGTGAAGCAAGATGTTCCCAATGCTCAATTTTCCACGTCGTTTGTTCTTGATTGCGACACGCAGCCGATACAACCTTTCAAAATATCTGAAACGATTTAGAATCTCTCGAGGTTTAGAAAATTCGATCAATGATGTCCCCTAACAATCTAAAAAGAAGTCAACACTTTTCCGGCAGAAAATACGGCCTTTCTTTTCCTTGGGAGTGGTGAAATCAAATGTTTCCACTGTAAGCTTTGCCGTAGTGTTTCAGGCTACTAGTAGCGGCACCATGAGTCATCCCCGGTCACAATTGCAGACAAAAAGTCTGTCACCCTCATCTGCGGTTCTTTAACGTGCACTTAAATCTAAGTACACGGGTGTTTTCGCATTTCGCCTTCATCGAAATGCAGCCGCCGTGACCGGTATTCGATCCCGCGACCTCCGTGCTCAGCAGCCCAACACCATAGCCACTGAGCAACCACGGCCTTCTCAATTGTGTTGGGGGTGATTGCACGGTGTCTTTGGCCCGACCATGGATTGTCTTTGTAACTTTCATGTCCTTCTTTCAACAGTTTGCTACAACGCTTCACAGTGGTCAATGAAACGCAATGTTGAACGCATACGGCAGCCATACGGCGAATAATTTCTTCTTGGGAAACATTTTCATTTGTCAAACACCTCACGACACAAAGCTGTTCAACTTTTGGAGTGTCCATTATGTCACGCAACCATGTTCAACCCAGTGTATGAAAGCATTAAAGAACATTTACCCTCACCTTTGCATGTCACTTGTAATTGAGATGCGTATGTGATACGCGCATGCCTCAAAAATAATGAACCGAACAATTATGGCGTGGGGCGGGTTGTCTCACTTTCATTTGACTCGCCTTCGTACATTATAAATGCGAAGATACAATGGAATATACAAATGTGAAGATACAGCTTGATACAGGGCAAAAACTTGTCACTGGAAACAAAGTTCACTGCGCATATACGCAAAACCTCGCAACAAGATGTTTAA
The DNA here is from genome assembly GCF_050947875.1 of Dermacentor variabilis. NCBI lineage: Eukaryota > Metazoa > Arthropoda > Arachnida > Ixodida > Ixodidae > Dermacentor > Dermacentor variabilis. The sequence continues at coordinate 1,945,045 of NC_134572.1, read as the reverse complement.
ACATACGTATAAGTCTCCAATAAATATACGTACCTAAGAAAAAGTCACTATATATAATGCGTCAAACAAGGCAAATAAACAGGTTGCGCAACCACAGATTCACAGATCACAGCACCCCCCCCCTCCCTCCACTCCATAAATGTATCGCGTGCGACGGAAGGCGGCGCGCTTCCTCCCCGCTTTTCTCCCTTGCGCACACAAGACTGAGCCACCATCGTCGGCTCACCCCCTCCCCCTTCCACCCTCCCCCACGCTTTCACTCGCACATAGAGCATGCGGCGCGCGGTCACGATGTTATCGCCCTTGGCCTTTATATATACGGAACATGAGGGCAACGGCAGGAATGCGCCTGGAGTCTTCATATAGCTGCTATCGCAATAATATAATAGTATCCGGCAACTGAAGCGTCCCGTGGCTCATTACTTTCCGCAAAAGAAGTAACAAAATCTAACTTTCACCATGCAAAAATTCGCTGCGCCGCAACAATGTCTTCTGTTTTTCTTTTGCGGGGCGGCGAAATAGAATAACGCAAAGGAAAGCATGTTGGGGCTACAATCGAATGCCTACTTTGGGCACCTAGTGTGGCTACCGAAGGAATATCGAACAAAACGTGTCAAGCTTGGTCCACAGAAAACCATACGCATACTGCTCGGTATCTTACACCGGCGAGACAAAATTTTCCGGAGAGGTTGCGCTCAAGCGAACGCGTTGCAATCCGTCGAGTCCCCGCAGTGCTGGCGGCGAGCGACTATGCATTGTTTCTTTTTCTCGTCTGCTAGCCAGAAAGCGTCCAAAACTCTGCCAGGCGAAAATGCAGTCGGCTAGAGAAAAACGAACGCGCATCCAAGTGCGCCGCGTGGTTGTCGATGCAGCAAGAGAAAAACGCATGCGCTTTGGCTGGATCGGCGGCCCGCGGGTTGCGAGGAAAAAAAAAAGAAAGAGGCTCAATGTATCCCCGCGAATAAGAATCTAGGTAAAAAAATAAATAAGAACTTATTTACAATGGCGGCTTTAGTGTCTTGACATGGATGCTTTGGCGCAGGTGAAAAAAAAATGTTCATATTTTTTTCTGTGACCTTACGGCACAAATGAACCACCACAACGCTTTGTCTCATCGGACCTCGCTGCGTGCTTTGTCAACTTGTCTGCTAGTATGTTGATTTGGCTTGTCTCGTTGTATGGCCCGATCTACGACTTTAGAAAAGTCGATGCACCTTTGGCGTCAAATGTTTACAACAACATTAAACCCACAAAGTTCCGGAATTGAAAATCTAAAGCACGACTTTGCAAATGTTATTGCACCTTTCGCATCAAAATGCTACGAGAACTTTATATCCACAAAGTTTCAGAATTGAAATCCAAGCGCTCCGTAGATTCCGCGGCCTCCGCGAGATGCCGAGACGAGCCCGCTCGCCATCAAAACGCCCTTGAAATTTTGTGCTCGGTGGGGCTCCTTGCGTTACGATATGTGACTCCCAATGCATGGGCGTTTCCGCGAAATCCAGCCCGATTTCGCAATGTTCGCGCAAAAATGTCTTTTCGAGCGTGAATTAAGGACATTCTTGACAATATCGAGCATGATTTCCGGCGCCGGGAGTTGTTTTGGTCGGCGGTGCATGACAGCACGAAAAAACTTAGGGAGGCGGGGGGGCTGAAGCCCCATAAGCCCCCCCCCCCCTGGCTACGCCCCTGATGTCGTGGCATGTCATGCATGCCATGCATCTTATGTTACGCATGTAATCTCAATCATGACAGGGTACGCCATGTCAAGAATGCATGTCGTTCTTGTCCTGTAATGCATGCCATTCACGTCATTACATGCATGTCGTGGCACCCATGTCATCACATGCAGGTTTTTCATTCATCTCACAGTAAACATATCATACATGCATATAATGCCATGCCAATCCTGATGCAGATCCCGTTAAAGAAACGACCATGACGGCATCATGGCGACATAAGAGCCTAGATAGATAGACTGAAGGTGCCTAAGGTGGGTAAAATGGTTCGCATAAAATACGAAAATAGTAAGTAATATACAATAAAAGAATAAAGAAGCGGTTTTGTCCGAAAGGCGAAGCATCTATCGCGATAGCAAATTAGCAGACAGCCATACGAAGTAAGGATAGTACTTTTATTGGATGGGTGGTTGCGCAAGGTGCATTGATAACGCAAGCAAAGCACTGCAGGTGGCAGCGCTAGGTGCACTGATGACGTTCCGATCATTATAAGTCGTTATCGCTCTTTAGCTCCTTATCCATCCGCGACGAACCACTATGAACCTTGACCGAACGTAGTTAGGGAGCGCTTCGTGTGGGCACCGCCGCGCTAGCTGTACCTTGCAAGCGATCTGCGATTCCGACGAACGGTGCCGACACCGATGTCCGTGCCCACACGAAACGACATCGGTGTCCTGTTAGTGTCGTGTGAGGCCTAGTGTGAGTGAGCCTATAGCGTTGAAGGGATGCGCACGGGCCCGTATCTCGAAAGTCGCCTGCGAAACTGGCAGTGTGCGGCGTTTGCTGAGAGCTTCGCGAACGCTGCGTTCACGCCGCTTCGTTGGCGTTGGAAGCGAGAGACAGCAGGAAAGTGAATTCGCTCGCTGCTGCAGGTGCTGTCTTGAAAGCGGTCGTCTTACGGGACGGACGGGTGGAGAGACGATTTTCTAGTTGAGCAAGCGGGCGGCGAGGTACGTGGTCAGGCGGCGACCCAGCTGCGGAGGGCGCATGCGCCAAGCCGGAAGCGACGTTAGAGCTCGGCGCGGCGAATCACGTGATGCGTTGCCGAGGCTAAGGCGCAGCTGCGGTCAAATGAAGGTCAAATTGCTGGCGACGGCGAAAGTGGGCTCGACAAGGTTAGTAAAGTTTCCGCTTTAAAAAGAAAACGTACGCGCAGCTTCATAAAGTAGGCTTCTTTCAATGACTATGTTATCAACAAGTTACCATCGCATTCTCCACAAGTTTAGCTTCAGATCAAGGCTGACTGTTTCGGTTCTTTGTTCGAACCAAACCTCTGTCATTTTGCATGAAGCAACATTTCGGTTCGAGATTGTTCGCCTCTATTTACTTGAGTCGTCATGTTCTAATACATCGTCGCCTGAACTGCTGGAGTCGTTTCCTTTTTCTGTTTTCCTGGCTTTTCCTTCAGCAATTTCCTGTGATCCCGGGTCTTCAGTTGAGATATTTGCTTTGTTCGGCCTGCGAGTCGCTGTCCTCCTGGGCGGACTCTCCTGAGTTCATTCTCATCCCCTGCAGCCGGCAATTCCTTTGCCACTTCTGTTTTATTTGGTTTTCGGACGCTTCGTTCAATTGATCACGCTTCCTTCGAGTCTTAAAGAAAGAAGGAACAAAATCTTCCTCAATTTCTCACTTTTCTTTAGGAGTGGATACGGAAGTGATTCGCTTCCCGTGTTGGCACGGAAGCGAGAAAGCACTGGGGACACATTTCGCTTGATGCTGTACTCTCCCGGGCAGTGGGAAAATATATAAAGATTTCGTTACTTTTGTCAATTTTACCTTTTTTTTAATTTCGCGCCTCTGGCAATAACACGAACTTCATGAATCGTCGCTTGCGGGAGTAGAAGCCGAAGCAGCGATGCCCACGTCAGTCCGAATTTGATGTTCGCAGTGGTGCTTGTGGTCTTCGAAGCGTTGTTTTAGCGAGCGCAGCGTGGCAGCGACAAAGAAAGAAAAACTTATTTGTCATGTGTTCCGCGCTGGGCTCACCTTGCGCCATGAAACAGCAAAAATGTTCTACGTAATGTAAACAGATCATTTTAGGGTTATTCAACGCTTTCACTGAACGATCACGACACCTATTTTATCATAAGGAAATGCGGCAGGAAATCTTTTTCGGGCCATTTAGTGCCGATGGACCGAAAGTAATACACCTTTAAGTTGAATTTGTGTTAGAATGGGCTGCCTAATGTGTGGATGAATAATGGGCTATATAACAAATCGGTTCTTTTTTGTGCGAACCGAGAGGCCCCAAACCCTGAATATTCCACGTATCGCAGCGTGCCTCAGGGATGAATATTAGGCCTCACTTTGTTCACTGTTACGCTCATTTCTCCTGCTCAAGCTTTACGAAGGCTGGTATGCCAGTCGAAATATGCAGATTACCTTTGCATTTGGACTTTTAAAATCACAATTATATAATGGGTTTTACGTGCCACAACCACGATCTGATTATGAGCCACGTCGTAGAGAGGGTCTCCGGGAATTTGTACCTTCTGGCCTTCTTTAACGTGCACCTAAATCAAAGGACACGGGTGTTTTCGCATTTCGCCCCCATCTAAATGCGGCCGCCATGACATCCCGCGACTTCGTGCTGAGCATACACCCTATAGCCACTAAGCAACCACGGCGGCTGAAGAAGAGGCTGTTGTCTATCGCGTATGCATTCAAATTCATGCGGGAAATCATGCATGCATAGGCGTATACACCGAGGAGGGCGGGGGGGGGGGGGTGTACAAAGGCGCGCTTGCCCTTACACCCACTGTCAAAAGTGGGGGGTCAAAGTACGTTAAAGTACACGCTCGCGCTGCGGACAACGCCTGGCGTTTGGCGATTCCCGCCCTAGTAAATGCGTTAATTGCTTCACGTACTCCTGGTTGCGGAGAGTTGTTAACAAGTGGAACAGTACAACTAATAAAGAGGTTCTTCATCGAGTGTTGATTGCTTTCTTTCGAGGCAATGGTCGGAAAATCGGGGTTCTTTTTTTTTCTTTTGTGTGCCCTGATTCGTGTATGTATTTCGTACCAGCCAACTTTTGCTATTTGATACTAAAATGACCGATTTCCATTCCTTCTTTTACGATTGTCGTTTAAATTAACGTGTAACTTCATTGGCGTCTTATTTAGCCCTGTGCGGATCTCAGGAGAATGCAAATATTTGGAGGGGGGGGGAGGTCCTTTTTAATTCTTAACAGAATTTTTAACAATCAGCCGTGACATGTAGTGCAATTATACTTCTTGAGGTGGAAAAATCTCGGCGGACGACATTACTTCTACGAAAAATGAAAGCGAACATTTGACTCACGAACAAACTTATTCTAAATAAATTTTAAGCCAGTCCCACTGCATATCACAATTTACCAATTGGAGCCGGTAACCTTTAAGGTCGTATCTACTTGGAATATATTCTGAGCAGAGAGAGAGAGAAAGGCAAAGAAAAGACAGGGAGGTTAACCAGAGATGATCTCCGGTTGGCTACCCTGTACTGGGGGAGGGGTAAGGGGTTGCGATAGATGAGAGGGAGAAGGATTTTAAACAGAGATAAGAAAAAATAAAAAAGAACTACACGCACATGCACGTACACACAAACTGTTTCTGTAGGAACTGCCACGCAGCCCGCAAAGGCGTTCCTAGTGTTATGCAGCGTCACACAGTGAAGTCACAATCTGTCAGAAAGTCCAGTGTCCTTTAAATACCGCAACAGCGCCTTCATAGCCTATCGCGCTGATGTTCGCGTAGGCCAGCTTCCAAGGATCTTGTTTTCTGTCATTCGGCGCTTGTCCAGTTTGTCAACGGTGGCTGATAGGACTGCTCTTTGCGGGTTGAAACGAGAGCACTGACAAAGAAGGTGCGCGATGGTTTCGTTGCACCCGCAGAAGTCACACAGTGGGCTGTGTGAGATTCCGATAAGAAAAGAGTAGGCATTTGAAAATGCTACTGCAAGCCATACACTCTAAAAATTTTAAAATGACTTGTCCCATGGGTGACACCTTTTTTGGGTGTGTTGCTACCCCCCAAGCAGAGGGGTGTAAATTAACACCCCACAAAGGAAAAGGTGTTAATATGACGTCACCTTGCCTATCGGTGTAAAACAAACAACACCCTTCCTATATGGGTGTAACACAGGCACCACCCTTTCAATATGGGTGTAGCGTGGATAACACCCTTCCAAAAGGGTGTTATCCCTGCAAGTATTTTAGCGTTCACTACATCCATGTAGTTAATGGACAGACTAGCTGTTGTGAATGCTGCCTAGCCTTAGCTATGATACTACCTTGTTCAGTATCAGCCAGAATGTGTGAGGCGTCGCCATAGTCTTATCGCGCTTCTGGTCTGTCATGTGGTAGCATATATAACGTGTGACCCTTTCAGGAAAAAAATTTTAGTTTCACGATCACAGAAATGCACACACCCTATGCTTTTCGTCATCTTCCTCTGCAGTGATAGTACACTGCCGGCAGGATGCAGAGCGCAATAACACACGCTGCACTAAGGACACAAGATCTCCCGCACCTTGGTGCGCCAGTACTTATCACTCCAGGAAACAGCACACAACCAAAAGCATGTTACATGCATTTCTGAAATAATTAAAAACCTCCACTTTTCTTGGTCAAAAATTTTCGCAGCAACACGAGCTTGACCAGGAGGGAAGCCACCACAGCTTGTTGTTGTAGCTCATATTGAATGCAATAGAGCCCAAGCAATGCATGGATTGGCGACGGTAACCAGTGCAGTACTACAGAAGCATACATTTGCCTGTCAAGCAGTTTTTTGCCGTTTTAAGCACATATTTGATACCTCTATTCAGCAAAGTTGTCATTTATCTTCACGGGATGATTTTACTAGTACCTTCAAATATATCATGACCTAAAGGTAGCACTGAAAGCCAAAGAACAAAGTGCAACAAAGAGCTTCCGCTTAGAATAATGTTTCAGCATTTACAAACAAAACTGCATGTGTAGCTGTGTGTACTGATTAATTTATAAGCATGCACTAGTTCATGAAATTTATGTATGCTTCATTTACTGTCGGTGACCTGCTTATACCCAATAATATAATTTATTTTTCACCTGAATATCCCACAGGCATTGTAAGTTAAGCTACCAGAATAACAATCAGCTAGTCTAAGGTAACCTAATTGAACAATATCATCGTAAAATTTGTGACGAAATGTCAGAAGGAACGTATTTATTATTTCATTAAAGAGAAATGGTTACATATAATGTTTGCACATATTAAAAGTACAAGGGAAGATAAGGAGTAAAACCACATCAATACAAAGACATAAGCACTGAATAATGACACAGGCTTGTTCAACTAAATTTTAAGCAGGAAAGTTTTTTAAATAAGCTCACTACGAGCTATCACACGTTTTCATTCGAAAAGCACTACATCTTAACATAAAGCACGGAAATAACCGGCCACATAAGAAAGAACAAGTCTGAGTGTGTCTATGTGAATATAAGGATAGAAAGTTGGGCTAGTTGATACGGTAACATGATCTTGGATTGTAGCGCAAAGTGACAGGGACACAGACTAGAAGCAGAGAGGACGAGCGCTAACTCTCAACTAAAGTTTTATTGAAACAAACAACATTATATATGTTATAATGTTGTTTATATAAAAACCGCAGCATAAGAACATGACAAGGTATGAAGACATCAGTAAACATATCAGGAAGTAGGGAGTACAGTACATCAGGAAGTACATAGACAATCCCATGGTTTACGGAATGTAGCCAATAAATATTACGTCCATACAGTTTTCTCGGCCCCCTACAAGTTGTCTATCATGTGCCCTATGATAAATAGGAAACCTGAACAGGGTGGCAAAAAAGAAAAGATGATTGCGGCGTTAGACATGTGTCCCCTTTTGTGCCTTGTAACACTGGTATAGCTTATCAGATTCCTCTCAAGTGCAGGAAGACTTACATTGGACAGAGCGGCAGGTATATTAATTTAAGACTAAAAGAACACAAACATTCATTTAACAACCCTAATGCTTCACATCTAGCGTTTGTAAACCTTTGTTTGAAGACACAAAAATTCTTTCAAGACACAAATGCCGAACCACACGGGAAATAATGGAGGCATTTCACATTAAAAGATTAGTCTGTGAGCCACGCATCTTTGTCTCTATTAGAATGCGAATTTCAGTATCTTCACAACACGTATGTTAATTTGAAGCAGTGTCTTTTTGTTGTTACCTTTCTTGACTTCCCTGCTTCCTGACATATTTAACTGATGTCTTCACATCTTGTCATGTTCTTATGCTGCGATTTTTTTTGCACTCACATATATATATATATATATATATATATATATATATATATATATATATATATATATATATATATATATATATATATATATATATATATAAGTTCTTTATTTCAATAAAAATTTAGCTGAGTTAACGCGCGTCCTGTCTGCTTCTAGTCTGTGTCCGTGTCACTTCGCACTACAATCCAAGAACATATGTGAACAAAACATGGCTAGTAATAACTAGTGAGCACTGCACGAAAGTTGAACATGAAAACTACTAATAGTAAAGACATATACTTCGCTCAGCTGAACTGCAAGATATTGCAAATATCACAAAGACGGCACAAAAACTGGGCAGGACAGAGCACTGACTGTTAGTTATAATTGCAACATGCACACTAAATCTAGACATAAAAAAATTAAAAACTAAACTGCCGGATCATGTCTCTCCAAGAGACCACTGAGGAAAGAAGGGTATACTTTTTATAATTCCATCTCATAGATTATTGATCTAACTAAACTTTAGACACATGACCCCTTCTGTGTCACAAATGCCCTGTTCTCGTTACCTATGCATGATTACCAGCCTTGGTAAAAGACTGACTTGCACTACTGTTTTGAAGAAACTCAGGTAAAAATGCTGCTTGTTCTCAACTTTCTGCTGTGACAGCACACTTGTGTGCAGTTTTGAACGCAGTTGCCTATAGGGCTCAAACAATTATTTGGCTGCACAGGTACCGTCTACCGAACACCTGGTTCAAGATAGCTTGCATCTCGGAGTGTGCAGTGTTGCGTACTCCAGGGTAGCGTACCGTACTGCTGCCGAGAAGTAGCGGCGCCTGCCTGTCGAAGCTCGACCGACATTATTTATTGGGTAGCGTGGCGTTGTCGGCGGGCTGCAGGCATCCGGTAGACCATGGCGACCAAGCAAGGGCGAGACGATTTGCTAGTGCGAAACTTGCACGGTTTATTCAAAGGTAGATGAAAGAAAATAAAAGCATGAAGTAAATAAAAGTACATTTCGGAGCCCCTTAAATAGGCTCTCTACAAGTGTGGGCGGGATCTTGCTTCCGTCGATGTCACGTGACAGGCACTGAGAGAGGGCCCCTCCTCCTCTGGCATTACCGAGCCAGAAAAGGAAAAGTCACGCCTCATTTCGACGAAGCCTGGTAGAAGGCCGGGTGGTAGAAGGCCGAGTGGTAGAAGACCGGGTGATAGAAGGCCGGGTGATAGAAGGCCTAGTGTTAGAAGGTCGGGTGGTAGAAGGCCCTTTGTGCGCAAAGTGCGTGACGTTAACCATCGCAGGAGAAGCCGAGCCTCATTTCGACGAATCCTGGTAGAAGGTCGGGCGAAATTCCTGTCGCCACGTGGTGTCAGACGCCAACCCTCACAGCAGCCAGACTGGTGGCACAGCATTCTTTTTTCACCTTGCCAGTTTATAAAGCCTCAGCAGCTGCAATTACCTGCGACTGCTCGTAAAGGTGCCATAAGGTCAGGCAGCAAACAGATACCACGTAGCAAAACTTTCAGAGTACACTGTGAGTCGAGGTGTGTAACTTGTGCTTTAGTTCGGCAGCATTGCCACAGTCACAACTATTCATTGCAGCTCCTAAATTTCAACCGCATCAACAAAATAAATTAGGACACTTCCTTCAGTACGGTGGCAGATGTTCAGCTGCAGGCTTTCCAGAACCATGCATTATCTTCCGACAGTGCCAGTAAAGCCCGTAGCACATCTTTCAAGAACTCCAGACAAGTACATCGATTACATTGTACACAGAGCATCTGGTGTCCATTTACCTACAGAGGCAAGGCAGCCCCTAGAACACGTTTTATGACAGGCATGCTGGACACTTTGTCCCCTGAAATCCAAGTGCCATTTGGTACTTCAGCGCCTGTAGTGTCCTTTACATCTAAATGAATATTGAATACATAGTAATAACATGAAGACGTTAAAAAAAGCCATCAGCCATCAACTGTGTGGGAAATCTGGGCGCAGGCTATTCTCTTATCTAATAAACCTGTAGGCATTGCGACCAATGTGCTCCCAAGATGCATGAGGAATTAGTTATTGCAGAGCTGTAAGGACATAACAATCCTAAAATGATTATGTTCTCGTGGCTTTTTGTCGCCACTTTCCATTTTTTGAAACGTGTATACTGTAGTCATGAAAACAAAAATGCTACAACTAGCGTGTGATAAGTTTTGCGTCTTATTTCCTAGCAGCTCATTGAAACGAGCCACGATGACAAATTCAAATGCTGTTACCTCATCAGAAATTCAAACTTCTTAAACACTAACAAAACGAGATAGGCATTAGAGTGAGCATCACTTAAATATATTACACTGGTTTAATGTTACTGCACCGCTTTGTGCCAGCTAAAAATGTTAGAAACATCAAAAATGTTCAGATTCTACGGCCAACCATGAAAAGTAAATAAAAACATCGTTAAGCTTTCTTAAAGGGGTTCAATAGCTTTACAACTGGCAGTCGTGGTGATGGACACGCTGATAGATGAGCAGCCATTCCACTGAGACGAGAATGTTGAGGGCTTCGCATGGAAGTCTGCGAGACACTGACGAGTAGTTCTTGGTCCACATGAAGGAGGTTGCTTGCATACACGTCTGGGCCACCATACTGAATGCATGGTGTTACCGGAACTTTTTCTCCCTGCGTTGTGGTAAAGAAAGCATGGTTAAATTTAGACGATATTTAATACGCAAAAAAAAAGAGGTGAGGCGTGCAAACAGGACACAAGAGTAGAGAAGGGGACAGCACGAACGCGAAAAACACGAAAAATTTCATGAAATTGTTCTAATACATAAAATTTTTGTACTATGTGTCATTCATTATGAGGGTTCATAACCGCAACATATTTCATACATAAGCAGGTAGAGTTATCAGCTTGGTCAGATTGGTACAAGCTCGTTTGGGCCAAGAAATCGAGTTTCACAAAGGCAACCTCAACATTCTTTATTGAAAAAAAGAACACCTCAGACGACATGCATTCCTGTGAGGGGGAATTGCAGAGTTCAAGAAAAACAAATTAAAACTGGCGCACCAACACTCAAGAAAGCATAAGCACTTGCTGCTGCAAAAAGCTAAAGAAATTGAGAACACTAAAGAGCAAATACAGTTGTCACATTATATTGATCAAGTACAGTAGAAATGGAAATAAATCAGTGATATTGTGTCTGTTGGCTTTGAATGCAAGAAACGTAAAAGAAGTAACTTGCAGCCACGTCACCTTGAATTTCCGGCGTTTGCTACACCTCACAAGTTTGGCATCGTCCGGTACTCGCGGATAGTAATCGCTTAAAATTAGGATGAACGAGCGTCGGCTTAAATTAACAGGATACTTCACCGGGCAATATTTGCGCATAAAACAACTCAAGTAGCGAAGCTACTGTCAAATACCCGATGACGCATCTGCGGGCGTTTGTGCGAACTATTCAAAAAGGAATGCGAGTTTCACTTGTTTCACGCCTACTAAGCTAAGATAGAATTTGAGTTTCCTACTAAACTATACTGGATATTAACGCTCCGAATAAAACGCTGGAAATGTTGTAACGTCACACTGCATACGTACGAAAGTTAGAAAATTGCTTTTATTGTATTCTGCCCAGGCGGCATGTAGCAGCTACCACTCTGATGCAGCAAAAGCATGAAAGTGGTACTCGAAGTAGGGAAAATAAACACATGCAGCGCCAACGCTACGCCTCTTGGAGTTAGAACTAAGCACGATCAAGACAGTTTTCTAGCCTTCATAACGCCATGAACAGGACCAAACATCGAGCGATACTGTCTGCTCTCGAAAATTATTACCGCTTCCATTTACATACGTATCGATGCCACAAGCAAAAGTCAATGGGCTAGCTGTCCACAAGCCGCAGGTGAGACTGACAGCAACATATTACGGTAACGTAAAACATTTTCCACGCTGACTTAGCAGCCGCGGTCTGTGCTAAGTGCCGCAGTTCTCGTTTGCCGCTCGAAATTCACACCATGATGACGGGCACTGCATCTTTCACATGAAATATTGCACGCTTTGCTCCGGAGCTCAATAGGAGGGCGAAACGCATTTGCACGTACCTGAAATCTGCACGCCGGAAACCCGTCGACGCTTCCGAACCCCATGCAGTTAGAAAGTTAGACGGGAGGCACTTCTATCAAACATTTCACATGCGACATGTCTCACACTGATTATGCGAACATGAGAAAATGACGCGGGCCGCTTTGCGATGCCGTCCAGCCGTGCATCCACCGATGGGCTGCGTGCGCGAAATTGCAGAGAACAAAACCATACAAAATGTTACGCGCGAGAAGATGGCGGCTCATGTTTCGGAGACGAAGCAGCGGTGTGGCGGTGAACCAACATTGCCAACTGTTGGTTCCGACGTTATGCCGGCGGTGCTGGCTTTAGTGGCGTGTGTTGCGGCTGTGTAATCTTTTATTTCTTTTCTCCAAACAGTATGGTTAAGATTAGTTCTTTGTTTACATTTTTTTACTGTGTCCCTCGGCATTATTATTTTTTGTCTTTTTATACGATTAAGCGGTAAATTATGGCCTCCTCGATTAGCATGCGCAAGCTTCGCGTACAAATCTCTGAGGCCATGAGACAACGCGTAAGCATACGCCGTTCTTGCCGTTGCAAACGTTTCATCATCGTTTCTTCAACTGAGATAGAGGCGTAGTGTCCCTTTTCCCGGGGGTGGGGATGGGGCGACCAAGACGGCATCGCTCAGCAGGGGAGGAGTAGGTTGGTGTTGGTTGTTATCGCGAAATTCGCGAACCCTGCGATTTTTTTATAACGTAAGCATTTCTATACTTACCCAACGAGAAAAACCATCCGTCCGTCAGTCCGTAACACACAATATCTTTCAAAATAGAACCCGCAGCAGCGAGTGAATTCACCTTCGTGCTAGCTCTCGCTTCAACGCGACCGAAGCGGCGAGAACATAGCGCTCACGAAGCTCTCAGCTCATGCCGCACTATGCGCTTTTCGCAGATCGCTTTCAAGATAGGTGTACGCGCGTCTGTTCTCAAAGCGAAGTAAACGGTGAGAACACAGCGCGTGAAGTTTTCAGCAATGGGCACACTCTGTCCGCATTGCAGTTCGCTTTCAAGGTACGGTTCGCGCGGCCGTGCCACAAGCAGCCGCCGCCGGAGAACGGTTGATAATAGTTCGACGCGGATCAGAAGGGCTAAAGAGCGATAACGGTTCAAAATGAACAGAACGTCACTAGCGCACCTGGCCCCACCACCTGCAGTACTTGCGCCATTCACTTGGCGCCGCTAACCACAGCAGCTCGTGTCGCCGCAGCGCTGTCGCTTATACTCGTCGGATCAAGTTTCATAATATTCATAACGACATGGACTGCGTGTAGATGAGGAAGAGTCATAATGCTTACGCATACTCAGACAAATCCCAGAGGAGTTCCTGTGTGATTTTTTTTACCGGAAATGTGCAGTCGGTGGTGACCCAGAGTTGACAATTCATGTAAGAGGGGTGCGAAGCTTTTCTTTTTATGAGAGTCTTGCCCAGCTCCCAAAGATCTGCTCAAGCTGAGACTTGCTGATGGCTGTATGTGTTTTTTTTTTATTGTCGCATGCCCTCGAACCGCCATGAATACTACTGTGTAATGACATTAGAGCAGTATTCACGTCCAAAAGGAAATGCAGCCGGTAATTAGGCCTAAGGTTCGCGGCCTGGCGGCAGCTCCCCTCCCCCGTTTCCGTTTACAAGTTAGGGGGAGGGGTCTAGAGCAATCTTACACCACCCTCCCCACAGTGTGAGTTGGGGGGGGGTCGCAATTGACCATGGAGGGGGAAGGAGCGGGGCCATTGCCATAGTAGAAAAAAAATTACCGACGATTACGTTACTTCCTAATGCGAAATTTGAGCGCCGCAAATAAGCTGTTTCACCTTTTCGATAGATTGAGGCAAAGAAATCGAGCAACACATGTATGCGCTATCACAGAATTTTTTTTTTATATTTCCCGTACTCCTGGATCATCTGGACGGCGGCGACGGTAAGCTTCTGCTTCGGCGGCACGCACCTCTGGATTCTGACGGCGACGGCGCTGGGCCTCTGCTCTGGCAGCTCGTTTAGCAGCAGCAGCAGCAGCAGCAGACGGAGGACTTCCATCGGTCGTCTCGCTCATGGCTCAGAAAGAACTGGCAGATAATTTCGCAGTGGCGAACTGCAGCGGCAATTTCGGCTCGGGCGGTGCACATATACAGATCCGCCGCCACCGATCTGGCTCTCTGATTGCCACCGCACAGGGCGAACGGCAGCGGCAATTTCGGCTCGGGCGGTGCACATATACAGATCCGCCGCCACCGATCTGGCTCTCTGATTGCCACCGCACAGGGGTTGCATTGGAGGAGGAGCGAAGAAAGGAATTAAGTTCGAGCCGGTGCTTTGACAACCGGAGACTCGCAGGAAGAGGGGGGAGGGGGGCGGCGTGTACACCCAGCGGCAAACGATGGGGGCAGAAGCGCGCGCAGCAAGCGGACAACACGATAAAGGGAGGAGGGAAGAGATAGCAGCGACTGACTGATGCCGCTGACGCCGATAGTGAGTCAACCCCAGCTGCGGAGTTGGTTTCAGGGACAACGCCGCCGATGCCGACACAAACAATATGATACCCTCGCTTCCGCAGCGCTAAGAACCAGGTCTAGCCGTGGGAAGGTGGTCACGTATTCGTCGACGTGCCGGGGCCTACGTGAAATAGCCGGCGCGTCGGCAACTGAAGAGCACCCTATCCGCCACACAAGAACAGGGGGGGGGGACCCTTTCCTCCTCTTTCTGCATGGCGGCGACGGTGTTCTATGCAGTCACGTTATCTTGACTCTCTAGCGGCGTCAGCGGCATCCAGCGGTATCAGTCGGTCGCTGCTAGCGCTGGGGGGATGAAAGGGGGGCGGAGCTGGTTACGAGGCCGACGACAACGCCGACGACGACGCGAAACCCAGGAACGGACGCCAAAGAGCTGCGCTCTAAAAAAATTTTACTGTTAGTGAGCGTTACAAGTGCCCGGCGTGCCCTCCTTGGCTACGCCGCTACTCGCCGCCCCCCCCCCCGCAATCGACGCAAATCGAGCTATCAGAACGTGCATGACGCCCATGCATGCCATAACATGAATGGCATGCCGCGAAGCTGGCATGGATGTCGTGACATCATCATCATCATCAGCCTATTTTGATGTCCATCGCAGGACGAAAGCTTCTCCAGCGATCTCCAATACCCCTATCTTGTGCTAACTGGTTCCACGTGTCTTCAAGTTTCCTAATTACATCACGTCCACCTTATTCACTGCCGACCTCGACTGTGCTTCCCTTCCCCTAGCACCCATTCTGCAACTCCAATAGACCAGCAGTTATATCCCTTACGCATTGCAATGTCTGCCCAACACGACTTATTCCTCTTAATGTCAACCAGAAGATCAGCTACCCCCGTTCGCTCTCTAATCCACATCGCTGTCTTAGAGTCTATTATCGTCATGCCTAATATTTTTCATTCCATCGCTCGTTGCGCGGTCCTCAACGTCGTCCCAAGCTTCTTTGGTAACTTCCAAGTTTTGGCCCCATACGTTAGTAACGGCAGAAAGCAATGATTAGCAGTAAGCTCCATGGTCATGAATTAGTAATGCCTGCCGTAAGCTCTCCAACTAATTTTTTATGTTTGTTAATTTCCTTGATCAGAGGCCCCTGCGAGTAATTAACCTCAATTTTTTGTTTGTTAATTTCCTTGATCAGAGTCCCCTGCGAGTAATTAACCTCAATAAACGTATTTCTGCGCAGGTTCTAGAGGCTGACTGCCGACCATGACATTTCGTTCTCTCGCCAGGCTGTGGAACATTACTTTTCTCTTCTGCATACTAACTTTCAATCAGACTTTTACACTTTCTGCGCGAAGGTCCTCAAACTTTTGTTGCAAATAGTCTGCAGCGTTGCTGAGTATGTCAATGTCATCTACAAATCGTAAGTTGGTGAGCTATTTACCGTTAGCCATCACTCCTAACCATTCCCAGTCTAACTGGTCGTACGCCTTTCAGTATTCAGTCATAGCATTGTAAATATTTTGCCATTGATCATGCGAAGCCTTTTGCAGATATCTGACTATGCAAAGTCGGCCCGTTAGTGTCATCCGTTCAATATCAACATTCGTGGGAAACTTCATTTTTGACCGCTGTTCGGAGTCAGTGCGCTGCTGCCTAGATGTCCCGATCTAATCATTCCAGCTACCTGATTCAAGCGCAGGTAGCGCGCGTTTCATGTATAGCCAATATCAACGCGTTAACTGCCAATGTTCATTTATCATATACTGTAAGCTTGTTCACTTCATCATCATCATCAGCCTGGTTACGCCCACTGCAGGGCAAAGGCCTCTCCCATAGTTCTCCAACAACCCCGGTCATGTACTAATTGTGGCCATGCCATGCCTGCAAACTTCTTAATCTCATCCGCCCACCTAACTTTCTGCCGCCCCCTGCTACGCTTCCCTTCCCTTGGGATCCAGTCCGTAACCCTTAATGACCATCGGTTATCTTCCCTCCTCATTACATGTCCTGCCCATGCCCATTTCTTTTTCTTGATTTCAACTAAGATGTCATTAACTCGCGTTTGTTCCCTCACCCAATCTGCTCTTTTCTTATCCCTTAACGTCACACCTATCATTCTTCTTTCCATAGCTCGTTGCGTCATCCTCAATTTGAGTAGAACCCTTTTCGTAAGCCTCCAGGTTTTTGCCCCGTAGGTGAGTACTGGTAAGACACAGCTATTATATACTTTTCTCTTGAGGGATAATGGCAACCTGCTGTTCATGATCTGAGAATGCCTGCCAAACGCACCCCAGCCCATTTTTATTCTTCTGATTATTTCCTTCTCATGATCTGGATCCGCCGTCACTACCTGCCCTAAGTAGATGTATTCCCTTACGACTTCCAGTGCCTCGCTGCCTATTGTAAATTGCTGTTCTCTTCCGAGACTGTTAAGCATTACTTTAGTTTTCTGCAGATTAATTTTTAGACCCACTCTTCTGCTTTGCCTCTCCAGGTCAGTGAGCATGCATTGCAATTGGTCCCCTGAGTTACTAAGCAAGGCAATATCATCAGCGAATCGCAAGTTACTAAGGTATTCTCCATTAACTTTTATCCCCAATTCTTCCCAATCCAGGTCTCTGAATACCTCCTGTAAACACGCTGTGAATAGCATTGGAGATATCGTATCTCCCTGCCTGTCGCCTTTCTTTATTGGGATTTTGTTGCTTGCTTTATGGAGGACTACGGTGGCTGTGGAGCCGCTATAGATATCTTTCAGTATTTTTACATGTTCACTTACTCCCTTATAATTAGGATGTAAATTAAGGAGACTGGGTGTTCCAAGGGTGTTTTCTTATTGAACACCCTTTCCAGTTAAAAAAGGGTGTTTCAAGGGTGTTTACAAGGGTGAAAAGATAAGTACACCCGCATTACACCCATAAGGATGTGAAGATTTTAAGAGTGTAGACGAACTAGAATGGTGCAGTCGCGTCCTGCAAGCTCGGGCGGAATACGGAGTTGTAAATTTGGGTCCAGGGTATGAAGGCGTGCACTTGTGAAATCGGATGAATTACACTGAGCTAATGTCAGGGCATGTGTAAGTACGGCGAGTTTTTTCGCTGCGTTCGCTTTCGAAAGAGGAATGGCAACGCAGTTGACGCCATCATGGGCAGATCGGGCAGCTGCGTCTGCTCCATCATTGCCATGTATGCCACAGTGACTAGGCAACCACTGATAGCGGATATCGTGTCCTTCGTCAACTATGCGATGGTGTACTTCTCTGATCTCTGCGACCAGCTGTTCATGTGATCCATGGCGCAGTGATGAGAGTACACTCTGTAGGGCTGCCTTGGAATCACAGAAGACTGACCATGCATGGGGTGGTTCCTCCTAAATGAAATGAAGAGCCGCAAGCAAGGCTACCGGTTCATCAGCTGTCGTTGATGACAGATGTGGCGTTTTTAGCTGTATTTTGACTGATCTTGTTGGTATCACCACAACAGCGGCTGAACTTGCAGATTTAACTGAGACATCGATGTAAACGTGTACGCTGCCACTGTGCACCTCATGTAAAAGTTCTAATGTGGCCTGCTTCAGGGCAAACGACGGCATGTTAGCCTTCTTCGTGATTCCGTGTATGGTAAGGCGTATCTCAAGTCTGTGCAGGCACCATAAAGGTGAGGATGGTCTTGGTGCGGACATGTAGTTCGATGGCAATGAGCTACGATTGGCAACAATTATACGACTGATAGTTGCGTGTGGCCTTTCTGCGGGTAGAGCGGCAAGATGGTGAGATGGTGAATATGCACCCTGAGAGCGTCGGTTACCAAGTACGGTGATATTGTGTGATCTCGAGCTATGACAATCGTTGCCGCTGTAGACGCACACCTCGGAAGACCGAGACACGTCCTTAGCGCTTGAGCTTGCATTCCCTGGAGTACGCGCAGGTTTGTTTTGCAGGTGTTGCCAAGCACAGGGAGGCTGTATCTTGCGAAACCGAGGCGCAAGGCGTTATAAAGATGAAGCATTGACCGCACCGATGTGCCCGATGACTTTCCGCGGAGAAATTTGATATGTATTATTGTCATCAACTTCCTCTTTAGGTATGAAACGTGCGGGCGCCATGATACGTCGCGGTCGATAATTACGCCTAAAAAGCGGTGTTTCCATGCATTTGCAACTGCTTGTCCGTTGACACTTACAGAGTAACGCTTCATTTCCTTCCTAGTAAAAGTAACAAGGCAGCATTTCTCTTAGAACAGCTCTAAGTTCTGTTTTCGCAAGTACAGTGATGTGAGGGATGTGAGGGTAGCTTTTGTAGCCGTGCTCGTACCTGCAGTCGTATTACAGCAGACACCCAAATGCAGATGTCGGCATAGACTTATACTTGAACTGTGTTGGGCAAGCATCTGACTAGGCCAATGAGCACTAGGTTGAATAGCATCGGGCTCGACACTGCGTTTTGCGGTACTCCACGGAACGTTTGGTGTTGAGCCGTGGCGCCATCCTCGGTCATCACGAAGAAATGCTTGTCAATGAAATAACTGCGCAACCACTGAAAAGTGCGGCGACCGATTCCGGCTTCAATCAGAGCCTCTATAATGGCCTAATGTGCTATAATATCATAGGCGCCTTTTATGTCAAGGAATAATGCTGCAGTGAGTCGTTTCACCCATTTTTTATGTTGAGCAGACGTGACCAAATCGATGACATTATCTGTGGATGAGCGCCCACGCCGGAAGCCAGCCATAGCATCTGCGTACACGTAATTTTCCAGGTACCATTCCAGGCGAGTCAAAATCATTCTTTCCATGATTTTCCCTATGCAACTGGCCAGAGCGATGGGGCGGCACGATGACAAACCTAACGGTGATTAACCAGGTTTGAGAAGTGGAACCAAGCGGCTGCATTTCCATTCACGTGGAACCAAACTGTTGCGCCAAGACTCGTAATGGTTTAGCAGCATGAGTCGTGCTTTCTGCCCAAGATTGGCGAGTGCCGCGTAGGTAACGCCGTCCGGCCCAGGTGAAGAAGAGCGCCTGCAAGTCACCAGTGCCGCTTCAAGCTCCTCCACCGAAAACATTACAGCCATGCGGGAATACTGTGGCACAGGAGTGGAACATGGTGTAAGTGCGCGTTGGAGCTGCGAGCTGGCAAGTCTTGAGCAAAATTCTTCAGCAATGTCAGTTTCGCTGCGAACTTGGTGCAAAGCGAGGGATTTGAAAGGAACACGCTGTTGCGGTGATACGCGAAGTCCACGCACAGTTCGGCATATCTGAGATAATTGCTGACGTGGGTCGAATGACTCAAAGAAACGTTTCCATCTTTGAGATTGTAGTGCATCAATGCGGCGTTGAATCATCTTTTGCATCCGCCTTGCCTGTCTGAGATGATGGATGGATTTTGGTTCTCCTGTATCTTCTTTCAGGCCTCCGGCAAATGGCTCGTCGTCGCTGCAGTTCGGCTTCAAATACTTCGTTTTTCGGCAAAGGCTGAAAAGCACGCGTAGCCTTTTGCGTGGCTTTTTGAATTTCTTGATCCAGGCTTGAATGGTTCCCTTGCTGATATACTTTCTCCATGTGCGACCGAAACACCGGCCAGTCAATTCTCCGGAGGGTCTTGGAGGGGCATTTAAATAGTCCCTTGATCTTCAGGTACGTCGGTATATGATCATTTCCTTGTGATTCGATGTCTGGAAACCATTGCACTTTTCTTTCAAGACGCCGAGAAACCAGAGTAGTCTAGGCAGCTGCTGTACGTAAGCCCGCGTAAATATGTCGGACTACCTTCGTTCAGGCAGTAAAGGTCGTGCTGTGTGGAAAAGGATGCTAGTCTCGTTCCCCTGGAGTCCATCTTTAAACTCCCCCAAAGCGGATGGTGAGCATTAAAATCGCCGGTGAGAATCGTAGGATCGCGTGTCGCTGATAGCACGTCGTGCAGTCGTTTAGAGTCGAAGCCACTTAGAGTAGCGATGTAAACAGCGGCGAGTGTGAAAGTAAGCTTATTCGTTTTCACAATTAAACAAACGTACTGGTTGTCGTCGTGAGGCGGGACTGTGTGTAACACGTATGTTAGATCACATCTAATATATACAATTACCTTGCTCACATCACCACAGGTAGAATGCATGAATGCTTCATAGCCAGAAATTCCTATAAGTCTGCACGTTCGGTTCGCAAATCACGAGGTTGAGAAATCGGTTTTCGAAGACATAGTGTCTAAAATCTAAAATTCTCGATTTAAGACCACGGGCATTCCACTGCTTTCTTGACTTCCTTGTGGAAGGGCAGCGAGTGGCGGTTTATGGTGTTATGCGATGCTTTCAAGTACTGGAGTCAGCGCGTCCAGTACTTGCGGTGCGCTACGAGCAGCCGGAGTGTCCATGTTTGTCAGTTGTAGACGCATGACATTCGCGAGCGATTTGAGCATATCAATCACTTGTGAATCCTTTTCTCGCACTTGGTCAACTGAAGTGACATTTACCGTTAAGTGGCGAGTCATGTGCTCTGGCTCTGGCGCGTATCATGTCTTCGGCAGTGCTGGCCACGCCTCACTTGATGAAGCATGAATAGCAGGGCCGCTTTTATCGCTGACATTCGTGCTCTTAGTGGAGACAGATGGAACAGGAGGCGGCGTTGCCGGACGAGACTTTTCCCTTGAACAGCATTTTGTAGACTTTCGTTTCTGGGAGCGATGTCGCCTTATCGCTGCAGAAGCACCTCGGTGTGATGATCCGTCTCTAGCCATTTTTCTCAAGATATTGTGCTCTTTCTTTAGGCGTGAACAGTCTTTTCAGGATGCGGCGTGCGAGCCTTGACAATTTGGGCACTTGAGCTCTGTTGCACGGCTCACATGGCCAATTCTTTGACACCTTCTGCACTGAAGTGGTTTGGGTACGAAAGGCCGTACCACATGCCGAAAGTGGCCGACCATTACATGTGATGGCGGGCAGTCACCTTTAAACACGAGCCTTACACAGGTCGACTTGCCAAGGCACCGAGCTTCTAGTAAGGCAACGCCATCTGTGGCAGGTTTGATTAAAATTGGCAGGTCGCTGTCGCTAATTGATGTGTTAATATCATAAACGACACCAGCCGTGGTTTCGTTGTCCTGCAGAATGAGGTAGTGGACTTTGATGTTGCCCAGGAGCTTTACTGCCATCAAAGCATTAATTTGGTTGTGAACATCAATAGCCAGGACGTTCTTTCGAGTATTAATTCTGATATTCTTGATTTCTCCTGGGACAAGAGCCTCCAGAGAAACGGAAATCGCTTGTCTGTTAAGGCAGTTGAGGTTGTCGGCAGGCGTGTCCGGCACAAAAAGAATTGTGTGCGCCGATGGCCTTCGCTGTGGCATGACGGTAGACTTACTTGACGAAGACCGTCCGCTGATGTTTCTTCTTTTGGCCTTGTGGTGTACCACTCTTTAGAAGCCATCGTCATCTGAGGCGTCATCGCTTGAGCAGGAGTACAACACAGTGTCCTCGCTGTCATCTTGACCAGGAGGGAAATTTCTTTTCCTCGGGCCGGTACCTGCCGAAGCAGTCACGTCGCATCGGCATTCTGCCGACTCCACTTCCATCGCCGTGGCAATGGGAGTGGTGTCTCCCAGTAAAACACGGGAAAAAGCCGAAAATACTGCAGCGCGAAGGAACAGTGGTAACTGCGAGAATCACTTCGTCTTCCTTCTCCCATTCTGAGGAGGATAACAATTACGAGATATGCGCTCCCAGAGTTTGTGACGAAATGCATTGGTGTTCCAGTAACTTTTCAGCTGCAACGCATGAAAAGGCATTTTATTGAAAACTAAGTGGAACAACAGTGCATTTTTACCGCATGTTTGACTGCGCTTATCTCAAAAGTGGCGATAGATTAAAAATTATCTAAAAGTTGATGTGCCTTGTGATATCATGGGCTTCAATTCCTGTAAGGCAATACGTGCGGAAAAAAACATTATTCAAAAGTGAATGAGTTAATTGTTTTATTTAGTCAATTATGCGGACTGATTTCCACTATAACTAATGTATGCCTCTTCGAGTATTCCAATTAAATAGCTATAGTTTTACTAAATGCCAGAGGCGATTTGTTGGAATTCTGGTAACATCAAAATGAAACATGCGGTGTAGTAGTCCAGCGACTTTTGAGATCCATATCGTTTTAACCCGTTTTATTATTCTGACGTAAAAACAACACTGATATTTAATAAACTGTGTGCGTCTTGACAAATGAAACAAGTTTTCGTATTTTTCACAATATCTTACTTGGCACCGGCGGCAGTATTTTTTATATTGTAAGGCCGCCAGCTTTGGTATTCGTAACATTTTTGAAAATTTTTCACTCAGTTGTATAACATAACCAACCCTGCTTAAACCCTCAGCGGGAATTTCAGTATAAGTAAACGAATAAATAAATAAATAAATAAATAAATAAATAAATAAATATCCTGTGCACCGTGCAGGTAAATTAACCATTTATCATTCACCTGCAAGGACATTAGACAAGCGTGAAATGTCTAGCTAAATCATTTAGCTCACGTTAGCTTCTACTATGGTATTCTAAAATGCCTACATCATTTAAAATTCCCCTGAGAGATTTAGAACATTTTAATGACCTTTTTGTCTGGCTTCAACGAAACAGAGAGAGAGATAGTGAACTTTAATGACCACCAGCAGTTCAGTCGGCTGGGCCTAGGCCTCCCACGATGGGGCGTCGAGGTCTTGCTTCTTCGGCGCTTCGTAGGCCTGCTGGGTCGCCCAGAGTTGGTCGTCGAGATGGGAGCTGCGCAGGGCCGCGTGCCAGCTCGACGAGAGGGTCACGGGATTAAGCTCTGGGTATTGCACTCCCATAGCATGTGGGGGAGTGTTGCTGATTCAGTTTTACAGACCTTGCACGTCTGGCTCCGGTGGATGTCGGGGTATATAGTGTGATAGCGTGTGAGGGAGGGGTATGTATTGGTCTGTAACAGGCGAAGGGTGGTTGCCTGTGCTCTGTTTAACTTGCGGTGAGAGGTGGCGAGGTTCTTCTTGCGAGGTAAAATGACTTCACAAGGTCGTTGTATCTTGTAAGGCAGTCGCGTCCTGCGGGTACCGTCTCCGGCACGGTCGACTAGTCCACGTGCTACGGTGTGTAACCTCGTTGAGGTTGGTGAGGTGCGGGTGGACAACGCCGGCGTGTGCTGGGATCCAGACGAGGGTGATTCGATTTTCAGGCGAATGTGGGGCTTGTCGTAAGATACGGACTGATTGCTGAGAAATACGACCTTTGATGTAGTTGTTGATTGCTGCGCGAGAATCGCTCACTATGGTGCGACAGGCTGGGTCAAGAGTGGCCAGGGCGATGGCCACTTTCTCGGCCGTCTCGGCATTTTTGGTAACGATGCTGGCAGCATGTTCCCCTGAAAAGTCGCAGCTTCAATGAAACAGCTAAAAAAATTTTTGGCTATACTTGAACGTAATAGTTCTTTATGCGTGATGGATTATCAGGTATGTGAAGGACGAAAATAACCCTCGCGGATTCCTTTCTTCAGTGTCTTTTAATGCAATGACAATCCCCACATCATCTATAGAAGAAAATTAACTTTATTTGAAAAAAATGGCCCGGCAGTTTTGGTTGTGGCGGCCTCAGTTGGCGGCTCGATGTCCTTGGACTCGGGCGGAATCTGCCGCTTGCCGGACGGCCCAGAGCTGGTCTGCCAACTCCGAACTTCTGAATGCCGCCTGCCAGCTGCGGCGTCGGGAAGGGCTTCCCGTAACCGCCGCGGTTAGGGACGCGTCGCCAACGGCGACGGTTCCCGCACCGGTGTTGCCGGCACATTCCCAGAGCAGCTGTCGCAGCGTTGGTCCGCGCGCTTTGCATGTGCATCGGTCGGGCATAATCCTGGGTAACGGTGGTGCAGCACGACCAGCCTAAGGTAGGCGTGAGTTTGCAGTAAGCCTAAGGCTATGGCCTCGTTCCTGTTTAGCTTATCGTGCGGTACGTGGCGGGAATGTGCGTCGTTCGAGTCTGCAGAGGGAATTAAAGGAAACAGTAATTCCTCAACGCACATGTTACTTCCCCATAACATTTACGATGGCGTAAGTTGTTGGCAACTGCAGAGTTATGTGAAGAAATCCACCTTGAACAACATAAACTTGTATTCGACGTTTCCGGCGAGGACCAAGCCAAAACGCTGAAATTAAATTTGTTATCTGTGTCATCATAAATATCTTCAAATATGTATGTATATATATATATATATATATATATATATATATATATATATATATATATATATATATATATATATATATATATATATTTCCTCACATAACTCTGCAGTTGCCAACACCTTACGCCATCGTAAATGTTATGGTGCAGTAACATGTGCGTTGATGAATTACTGTTCTTTTAATTCCCAAGAAGAAGCTCTCCAAATCATTGCATGTGAGCAAGTTTTCTAATGAAACAGTCAAATAAATGGGGGTAGGCTTTTAAAGTACGCGATATAATTGCAAGAAACTGAAACATTTCAGCAGCTGTTCTCTATTCTCTAAAGAGCACAGGTTCCCTGGAAATCGGGTTGTGGTTCTCCAAGGTCGCACACATCTGCATGTCTTTTTTACAGCGAAGCTGCGAGCCTCTAGTTGGGTGGCATTTCTCATGTCGTCGTCCGTGGGTGAAAATGTGGGCCGATCCCGTAGGCAGTGCCACACCGCGTCCACCCGCGGAGGAGGTGAAGGAGGCTTCAAGCAAAGTGAAGCGAAAAGTGCATACATTCTTCGGAATCACGCATACAACATACAGAAAAGCAATCGTTTCAATAAAGAATAAGCACAAAACAAGCATCCGAACCACATAATTGACGATAAGGCGCTCCTGATCACAATGCGAAGCACGTAGCGCTACCCACATGCGTTTCACGGTAAAGACTACTGTTGCGCAAGCGGCCGCGGTGACGGCAGCTAGTTAGGAACGAATCACAGTGAGCAATGCCGAGGAGCATCGCCAATACCAAGAGCGGCAGTGGGAAAAATTACAAGGTCCCTTAAGGTACCTCTTAAGAGGTGAACGCGAAAGACATTTCAGTCGTTATTAGTCATTACAGGTTATTACTAAGCATTACGAGTCATTTGTAATGAATTGTAGTCGTTCCAAGTTGTTGTTAGACATATTTGTCATTTCGTAGTTATTTCTAGTCATTACAAGTCATTTCAGTCGTTATTAGTCATTACTGCTCACTACTAAGCATTTCTAGTCATTTGTAATCAATTCTGGTCATTACAGGCCGTCGTTATACATGTTGGTCATATCATAGTCATCAGTAGTCATTAGAAGTCCTTTCAGTCATTATTTTTCATCTGGTCATTACTAAGCATTTTTAGTCATTTCTAATCAGTTTTAGTTGTTACAATTTGTCGTTAGACATGTTGCTCATTTTGTAGTCATTAGTAGTCATTTCATTCATTATTGGTCATTACTGATCATTACTAAGCATTTTTAGTAATTTCTAATCAATCGTAGTCGTTATAAATTGTCGTTAGACATATTGGTCATTTCATAGGCATTACAAGTCATTTCAGTCATT
This sequence comes from Dermacentor variabilis, assembly GCF_050947875.1. Lineage (NCBI taxonomy): Eukaryota > Metazoa > Arthropoda > Arachnida > Ixodida > Ixodidae > Dermacentor > Dermacentor variabilis. The sequence goes on along the minus strand of NC_134572.1, from coordinate 1,918,940 downwards.
ACTATAGTCAATACTGCTCCCTATTAAGTATATTTAGTCATTTGTAATCAATTGTGGTCATTACAAGCCGTCGTTAGACATATCGGTCATTTTGTAGTCATTAGTAGTCATTACAAGTCATTAGTAGTCATTTTAATCATTACTACTCATTACTAGACATTTCTAGTTATTTCTGATCAATTGTGGTCATTACCACCGTCGCTAGACATATTCGTCATGTCGTAGTCATTACAAGTTTTTCAGTCATTATCAATCTCTATCAATCTGTCAATCTCTATCAATCACCCGTCGTGGTTTCTCAGTGGCTTTAGTGTTGGACTGCTGAGCACGAGGTCACGGGATCTAATCCCGGCCACGGCGACCGCATTTCGATGGGGGCGAACTGCGAAAACACCCGTGTACTTAGATTTAGGTGCACGTTAAAAAACTCCAGGTGGTCGAAATTTCCGGAGTCCTCCACTACGGCGTGCCTCATAATCAGAAAGTGGTTTTGGCACGTAAAACCCCACAATTTCAACGTTATCAATCACTAACTCTCACAATCAATCATACTTCATTCTTTAATCTGTCTTCACATGGCGTGATGACGCTTCGGCGGACACTACGGCGGTCGGGTCTGCTGACACAAACTTCACCATGAGCCTAGAAAGGATTTCACCTTAAAAAGAAACGGCAATACGACCAACGATGGCGTGCTGTCAGAATTACCATTACTCCCACCACTGCAATTGCTCTAGATTACCATTAGTCTAAAGCAATAAAGCATTACATACCCCCCTCAGCAGTTGTAGTGGTTTTCAACAGCTTCGCCTGACATCCATTTTCGCATGTCTGGGATGGCGAGTCAATTTTTTAGAGTGAAAGCTCTACTACGCCATTTCTCCCAAGGTCATTCATCGCGTCGCAATGACCTTGAGACGCCGGAGCGCTAGTGTGGCAGGTGTGACGTCAGGCCACGTGGTCCGCTGCAGAGGCGCGTCGCAGCTGCGCTCGCTCGGAGCCTCGCGGCTGCAGTACCACGCGACTAGGCGAGAGTTTAAGTTAACGGCTGCTTCGCCGGAGCTTGGTCGCTCTGTCTTGCCATGCATGGCACTCCGGCTGGACCGTCCGTGCGTGCGCTTCAGCGAGAATGGCAGGCTGAATCCAATCATCCAGTAGACATAGCTAGACGACAGGCTGCAAAATTTCAAGCAAAGGCAAAGTTTCCTGCTGAAACTCCGGAGCAAAAGGAGACAACATTAGCACGTTATAGAGAAGTTTAGCAAGCGCGGAAGGAAGCGTGCCAAGATCGATGCTACTGCAACAGCCACCGGTCGTACAGCAACACGAACAACAAGGGGAAGGAGACGAAGCCGTGGATACAAGAAACCATAGGCGTGTCCACCGGAGGGGGGCACTTGACCCCCCCCCCCCCCCGCTGTCAAAAGTGTGGAGGGGGGGGGCAAATTTTGAAAACTGGCACTTTCAGCTGCACGTTGGAAAGTCCAATTGATGCTAAATATTATTTCCTAATTAAGTTACCATATAAGTAATGCTTTCTTTTTCTGCGTATACCCCGCTTGAACAGCGAAGGTGGTTATTTGTGCTTTCTCAGGACGCTGTGTAGCGGACGACGTGCGGGATTGGCCATATACGCTCGCATTGTGGAGAACGCCTGGCGCAGGGCATTTCCCGCCCTAAGAAACTGTCAGCTTACACAACTTGCATCATGTCCAGTTTTTTGGGACCGCTATATCACTATTCGAAAACACAATGAGCTTGCTACCATTCACCTGCGGGCGAGGGCGAAGTCCCGATAAAGTATTATCATCAGCCCCGCCCAACGACTGGTGTGCCGTACAGTATGAAATCGGCGGATTATCAAATGCTGGAACTATTTAATCTCTGTGCACACATAGTCTACGCGGTGTCGCAGTCCCAGTATCTTATCACGATCGAAAATCTAATCAAACGTCTTAAAGGTATAACTGTGGAATTTCATTGTGTAATCAAGACCTATCGAAGATATGCTCGTGAAAATGACCTTAGTCGAGCGTGCGAGCCATTTCATTACCAATAGAACTCTAAGGTTTCTAAATTTTTTTCGCAAATCTTGTGTCACTTCTGACTTGCGATTTCATCTTCAGGCTGTTTCTAAATAAGAGCTAAACTATTAGTTGTCTGCCGGCAGGAGCAACAACAACGACTGTTTCGTATTTTGAAAAAATGAGGGCCGCTTTTTGGTGACGTGTACCAAAAATTTGCGTTGTCTAGATAGCTTCTGTGCTGTAAAAACAGTAACTGAATATTCCTTTTCTCCCAATTTTTATGCATCATAGACGGGATCTAGTTGTTTTCCCTCGTACGTTCGGTAGAATGTGAGAGGCGCGGTGTTTATATTTATTTATATTAAGTACGAAGCAATGTTCTGAGTGAGGTACGAGCGATATACGTTTATTCCGTGTAGGGTCATTGCACCCTTTGTAGAAAGTTACTAATTGAAGCGTTCCAGAGTGTCATACTGACGCTAGTCGAAATGTTTCCCAGACTCCTAAAACAACAGCACAACAGACGGTTGAAATTCCGTGAAAATAGCGAGAATTTTAAACACAATACGTTGCGAAACTCACTTTTCTGCTTGAAATGCAAGTGTTGGACTTGATTGCTAAATCCCCGTTTTTCGAGGTGTTTTCGTGAATCATAAGGGATTCACAGTTTCTTTCTCTGTTGTACTCGGTGAGTTAAACAAGGCATCTGCTTATGTCTGGGGAACATTAGGGCATTGTATGGCCAAGGTGTAGGCATTGTTCCAAATGGGAGAGTTAAATACGCATTTTCCAGTAGAATACGCATGCAAGTGGTCCATAGCGTTATTATTCTGTTTTATGAGCAGCGTAAAACTTAGACGGTTACGCTGGTATAATTACAACTGAGGTCAGATTTTTGTGAACATGATGAGAACAATACGCCAAGTTTAGGTGCTATGATAAATGAGTGTTGATCAAATACAGCCTTTAAAAAATTTGTAAGTAAGTGTTCAAAGGTATCACGCTGCTGCTATTAGCTAGCTTTCGCACTGTCCCAAGAGAACTCTGCGTTTCAGATATTGTACACTTTCAAGGAATACACTTTGAATAGGCAGCATTTTAAGTGCATTGCGTAGCGCAGTTTTAACGTTTTTGGCTTATTTATAGGAGTTAACGATAATTACTGAACCCACATATTTGTATTTTATTTTCCATGCATGATATTTTAGGTTCGCCTGAAGTCCTCACTGAAATAAAGGAGGCAGCTTCCTTATGTTTGCTGACTCTAAAGACAAGATAATGGGTGATCTGGAAGTGAAGTTTCAAGTAGATAGGTAATTGGGGCTCTCGCTATAAATTACGCAGCAAGCACTCTAGAGAGTTATCAGCGTATCTAACGAGCGGGGCACAATTTAGCCCGCTGCCCTGGGAAAACATTAAAGGTCACCAAGACCAAATTTAGGGAAAATTTGTCGTACGCTGTGGGAACTCTCTGTGCGCAGTTAAGTACGGTTGCATCAAACACAACCTTTTAAAAAAATTATTATTTAAGTGTTAGAGCGTATGATAAGGACGCTATCAGCTACGCTTCCCAGTTACCCGACATAGCTGTGGATTACAACAGGGGTATATTTCATAGAAAGGGGAGGGGGTCATGGTAATTGTGCAATGTTCGACAACATTTTTACATTCCTGGTCTAGTTAGAAGTGTCGCAAATAATTACCAAGCCGTCGAATTTCCTTCCCTATATTCAGGCGTCATAAGTTCCGACTTGGTTTCAGCGATGCCCTCGGTGAATTAAACAAAGTAGTTTGTTTATATTTGGCGAACATAGAGGGAGCGTTATGGGTAGTGTGTGGATAAACGTCATAGACAGGGGAGTAACTATGACATTTGCAGTAAATTACGCATGCAAACGATCTGGAGCTTTAGGCATGTGTTTTGCAAACAAGGGATTTATCCCGTTGCGCTGAGATAAATTTTAACTCAACCGATATCAAATCTAGCGGAAATTGAGGTGAGGGGGGGGAGCTCAGGGCAAGAGGGAGGACACCACGGTAAATGCAATGGCGAAGTAACATGTATGTCGATTAATAAGTGCCTTTTTAAAAATACCCAAAAAGAAGTGCTCCATACCATTGTATGCGGGCAAGTTTTCAAACGGAAGCGTCACATTAAACATACGGGCAGCGTATTAAACTATGCGATATAATTATAAGAAACTGAAACTTTTATTGTAACTGTTCGAAAGAAACAGCTTCGCTGGAAATTGGGTTGTAAATGTGCACGGTCGCACGCCTCTGCAGATTTTTTTTTTCTTGTGAACATTGCAATTAATATATTTTCATGGTGATTCGTTGCGTATAACCAAGACAATTCTATTACCTAAACTAGCGATACATTTATGTTGTAAACTTGAACGTCAAGTACCATTTTTTAGTTTCATTATTAAAATTGCTTTGTAGCAAATACGCATTTTTATGTGAGCTGTACTGCTGCTACTGCACGGGATCCAGGGCCTGTGTGGGGCATTCATTGCCATTTTTCCCTGCATCGTCTTGAGATTTTATATATAGTTGCAAGAAATAACTGTAAATTCATATAATTTTTCAGGCCCCCATGGTTTAATATGTGGTATTGATAAATAGGTCTGTGGCTGTTAAATATAAGTACAACTGACACAAGTATTTCCAGGCTCTAACTTATTGTATAAGTAATTTCGAATATATATATATATATATATATATATATATATATATATATATATATATATATATAATATCAGCAGCCAACTAACAATGACACCAAGAACAACCTAGGCGAAATTACATGTAATTACTAATTGAAATGAAAAAAAAATGAAAAATTAATGGAAATGAAAGTGTATGAAAAAACTTGCAGCAGGGGGGAGAAATCCGACGCCTTCGCATTATGCGTGCGATGCTCCTTCAACTGAGCTACCGCGGGGCCGTTTCCCCATCCGCTTTTTGGGTATTTATGTTTTACTACTAGAACAAATGCTTACAAGTAATTTCCCCTATGTTGTCCTTGGTGTCATTGTTTGTCGACATCTTATGATATTATTATAAATATCGGGCCGCTCAGTTAACCCCTTCTCTTCTTGTTCATCACATAACGAGGTTCTTGAATCCGGCAACCTTGATGCCTTCAGGTAGCACATATACACAGGGTGTTTCAGCGAACACTTTCAAAAATTTAAGAGGTTGCCTGTGCCAGATAGCTCAATTCTAGTTTGTGAGCCGGTCTACTCGAAGCGGCGGACACTACTTGCAGAAAAATTGAAATGCAAAATTGACTAATTACCAAGAATTCACTCATTAACTTTTAAGCTAAATATCGCATGACCCATATTGCAATTTACAAATTCTAGCAGTGGACTTTGCAAGGCGGATCCACTTGGAATGAATTCTCAGGACGACACCAGTTTTGAGACATACATTCTCGAACTTCAATTTGCGGAGAAATGCATTGGCGTTCCAGTTGCTTGTGTGCTTCAGAGCACGAAACCACGTTTTGTTAACAAATTAACTGGAACGCCAATGCATTTCTGCGCTAAGTTCGGGAACTTATGTTTCGAAACTGGTGCTATCTTGAAATTCATTCCAAGTGGATCCGCCTTGCGACCTCCACGGCTATAATTTGTAAATTACAATAGTGGCCATAATGTAATTAGTTAAAAACTGAATTAGTGAATTTTTATGAATTAGCCGATTTTGCATCTCATTTTTTTGTGCAAGTATTGTCCGCTGCTTCGAGTAGACCAGCTCACGAACTAGAATTGTGATATCTGCCACAGGTAACTTTTAAATATTTTTGAAAGTGTTCGCCGAAACACCCTGCATATCGTCAAGGCGCAGTGAAGAAGAAGTCGCACTTGCGATCGGTATAAAAAAGGCGACCTGCCATTGTACCTCCCGAGTAGGGCTCTACGGCCCCTGTTTTTGACGTTGCTGTTTGACGACTCTCCTCTTCTTTATCGGAGTACAGGCGCGGCATTTGCGTCCCTTCGAAGGCAGCATCGTCCCGATGCGCAATTTAAGCGCGAGGGCGGTGTACAACGGCACACAGTAACACACGCAAAAAATAAGAAAAAAATATAAGCAAAAGTTAGTTCTACAGGTACGGCTTCATTCGTACCGCATGTACCACTTCAGGTGCATGCTTGCGACGACGGGAACTATTTTCACTGTTAGGAACGACCTCGTAATTTACGTCATTCTGGAGGCGGGTCACTCTGTACGGCCCCAAGTACCGCCTTAGGAGTTTTTCGCAAAATTCCACAGTGGTGTGTGGATATCCAAACCCATACTTTGTCACCTGGACTGTAGAAAACAGACCTGTGTCGAAGGTCATATCGTTTGGCATGTTGATCTTAATGAATGCAGGCACGTACGCGGGCAAGCTATCTCGCTGAGTAAATTCGTCAACGTCGGTAGGTATGTCGCCAAACTCGTGTGGCAGCATGGCATTTAGCGGTCATGGCGTTAGTCATGGTCATTACAGGCGAAGGTTACGTAAGGCAAAATCTGATCCTGGTTCTTATGTTCCACGTCGACATACATGTCTGCGAGGGTCTTATTAAGATGCTCGGTTAGTCCGTTCGTCTGGAGATCATATGCGGTTCTTTTCCGCCGGCTTGCACCACTGAGTCTGAGAACCGAGTCAAGGAATTCGGCAGTAAATGCAGTTCCCCTATCTGTAATGACTACTTTTGGGGCACCGCGCCTAAGGACGACGTTTTCGATGAAAAAATGAGCTGCCTCGGCGGCTGCGCCTCGCTGTTTAGCTTTCGTCTCCGCATAGCGCGTTAGGTAATTGGTGGCAAGAATGATCCATCTGTTGCCAGTTGGAGAAGTTGGAATTGGGCCTAGAGAATCCATTCCAACTTGGACGAATGGCAGGCCTGGTACCTCGACCGGATGTAAGAGACCTGCGCGCTTCCCCAGGGGTGCTTTGTGTCTCTGGCAGTCGGCACATGTTCGCACGTGATGTCTTACAGCAGTAGATAGCTTTGGCCAGTTTACTTGCGTCGGCGTCGGGACAATGTTCTCGTGTAGCCTGGATGACCTGCGGTGGTTTCATCGTGGCGTGCTTATAGTATTTATTTTCGAAGTGATGCCAGTACGAAAAGCAAGCACGTGCTGCCACTCGCAGAAAAGTTCTTATAAAGAGCATCGTTCCGGACGCAAAACGACGGCAGTCCCCTGACATGGAGTCGCGGAACGTCTTTACTTCGGATTTCCAAGAAATTAGTGAGTGGAAGCAGCTCTGGGTCGTGGAGCTGCTCTTGTGAAATGGTGACTGCGTCGACGACGCCCAAAAATACAGCGTCTCCGTCCAGGTCATCACTACCTGCGGACTCCAGGGTGACCGCAAGAGGCAGTCGACATCGGAGTGCCTCTTTCCTAATTTGTAAATTATGGTCATGTCGAACTCTTGAAGCCTAAGACTCCAGCGCGCCAGACGGCCAGATGGGCTTTCAAGCTAGTCAGCCAACAAAGAGAATGATGATCGCTGACAACCTTGAATGAACGGCCTCATATATACGGTCAAAATTTCGTAATCGCCTACACCACGGTGAGGCATTCTTTCTCCGTAGTCGAGTATAGTGTCCCAGCGTACGAGAGACAGTTCAGCTAGCGTAAGCAATTACTTTTCCGGAGCCGTCTTGCTACTGCACCAGTAGGGCAGCCAGAGCAACATTGCTCGTATCAGTGTGAAGTTCTTTAGGGGCATCCTGGTCGAAGTGCGCAAGAATAGGATGCGTTTGCAGGCGTTGGCGTAGTTCGCTAAATGCTATTTGCTCATTTTCTCCCCAAAGAAAGGGAACATCGTCTCGTGTCAGGTGTGTTAACGACGCAGCAATACATTGCAAATTCGCAATAAAGCGTCGGTAATAGGCGAACAGCCCCAAGAAGTGCCTCACTGTCTTCTTGTCGGATGGTGTGGGGAACTTTGCCACAGCCCGACTTCCATCGCATCATCTCGCCTCCCTTCCTGCCGCTCGACCTCGTTCAGCGTTTAGCAAGATTATTGCCGCCAACCATGGAACTTTACCGTCAAGCTTCACGCCTGCAGCACGACCATCTCAACCGTTGTGGTGCCTCCATCCACTCCAGGCTCTTCTTGTTATTCCCAGTATCAAAAAGAAAACGGAGATGTCAACTTCCGCCCTCAAACAAGCCGTGCTTTCAGTGCTACATGAAAAGCACAGAGGTCGCATCCACGCTTACACGGACGGTTCTGTCTCCTCTAATAGTTCAGCTGGAGCAGTGGTGATTCCCGCAGAGTGTGTCACCCTCAAGTTCAAGACATCTCACATTACATCATCGACGGCTGCAGAACTCGCAGCTATCCGTGCTTCTCTGGAGTTTATTGTTCACAGATCATCACATTCATGGTCCATCTTATGTGACTCAAAGGCAGCTCTTCAGTGTCTGATGTCCCCTTTCAACTATGGACCAAATGAGCAACTAGTCGCAGACATCCGACTACTCCACCATCACGCAATCAACAAGGGACACAACATCATCTACCAGTGGATACCGGGTCACTGCGGAATTTCAGGAAATGACTGTGCGGATGGCGCTGCCCGGTCGGCTCATGATGGTGCCCAGATTATACCCATACCGCTGTCAAGAACAGATGCAGCCACAAGTCTTCGCTCCCTCGCCCACAAGCTTACACAGAATCTGTGGAACACCAGTGAATTCACGAACGCACGTCTCCACAGATTGGATCCACGTCTGCAACTCCGCCTACCACCAGGGTTGCCACGAGCGGAAGCAACACTTCTGTGCCGCCTGTGGCTCGGCGTGGCATTCACGAACTCATATTCATTCCGCATTGGAATGGCCGACAGCCCTACTTGTGACACCTGCGGCTGCGAGGAGACGATTGAACACCTCCTTTGTGACTGTCCCCGTTACAAAGTGCGAAGAAAAGTGCTCGTGACCGCTCTCGCAAAACTGGACAATCGCCCCTTTACAGAGGAAGAAGCTCTAGGACATTGGTCCAGACGGGCTTCGGCACTCAAGGCCTTAAGGGCTTTGTTGAAGTTTTTAAGGACATGCGAATTGTGCGACCGCCTTTGAACGTTGTAGCGCGTAGTTTCGCGTTGCTGTGCGCATTTTCTTTTTTTCCATTTTTTCCTCTTCTTCTTCTTTCTCCTTTTATTCCCTTTACCCCTTTCCCCAGCACAGGGTAGCCAGCCGGTACTCACACTGGCTAACCTCCCTGTCTTCCCTCTCCTTTGTCTCCTCCTTGTAACGGCGTCTATTTTGTCTGGGTCAGGTCTTACACCCTCGTGACTGACGACGTGGCCGAGGAAGCACAGTTCACTGAAACCAAAATGACATTTCTCGGGCTTCAACGTCAAGCTGGCCGAGCGTATGGCTTGGAGAACAGTGAGTAACCGGCTTAGGTGCTCCTCAAATGTAGCTGAGAACACTATGACGTCGTCTAGATAGACCTAGCATGTTTGCTACTTCAGGCCTGATAGTACGGCGTCCATTACACGCTGAAAAGTGGCAGGCGCTGAGCACAAACCTAAAGGAAGGACCTTAAATTCGTAAAGACCGTCGGGGGGTCACGAAGGCAGTTTTCTCACGATCTCTCTCATCGACCTCGATCTGGCGATACCCGTGTCGTAGGTCCATTGATGAAAAATAACGTGCATTCCGCAGGCTGTCCCGCAAATTGTCGATGCATGGCAGCGGGTCCTTCTTCGTGACCTGGTTTAATTTGCAGCAGTCGATGCAGAATCGCAAACTTCCGTCTTTCTTTTTGACTAAGACCACGGATGACGGCCAGGGACGTTTTGAGGGCTGTATCACATCATCACCGAGCATCTTCTTCACTTGCTTTTGAATCTCTTCACGTTCCTTTGGAGCTACACAGTAGGTATTTTGTGGAATCCGCCGCGAAGCATCATTCGTGAGGATACGTACTTGGTCAGTGGTGTTTGTTTAAACTTTGACGTAGTCGAAAAGCAATCTTCGAACTGGTATATCAGCTCCAACAGGCGCTGCTCCTCCGAAGGCGACAGGGTGGAGCTGACGTCGACAGACAAAGCCGTCGATGGTGGGACGGTCATTGCTTGTAGAGCGAAACAATCTTCTACTTGGGTGATGTCGACGCAGTACGCAATTGCCGCACCCTTCTGGATGTGACGCCGTTCGTTGCGGAAGTTCGTGAGAAGGACTTCCGCATGCCCATGAGTCATGTCGAGTATGCCGCTAGCAATGAAAGCGCCTTGCGTGAGCAATAGTGCAACGATTTGCTTCGCGATCACATTCCCGTAGTAGACATTCTTGCATGATACAGATACAAGGCGGCAGGATCACTGCTGAATGGTCACATCGTCGTCAATTCGCAAACGCTCAAGTTGCCCGTCATTCATCGTGTCGCCATATGGGCTGGCACAACATGTCGCCACACGCTCCGGAATGTTGATGACTGCGCCGTGATCCCGCAGAAAATTCATCCCCAAGATGAGGTCTCTGCAGCAGTCGGAGAGAATGACCCCGACTGAGCCCGAATCCGAGCTGCGCAGCTTACTGGTATGTTATTTTGAAGGAAAAAAAAACAGTCACAAAACACAAAGGACAAGAAGGGAGGTTCATATATATATATATATATATATATATATATATATATATATATATATATATATATATATATATATATATATATATGTGTGTGTGTGTGTGTGTGAAGAGCGAGAGAGAGAGAGAGGCGACATCGTTTGCGGTTTTCCCCCCATTTGAGAAATAGTTGGTGCTCCACTGCAAGCAACGGCACCGCAACGAACGTTTGACGAACCACACCGTTCGGCTGGCGGCAAGCTCGACTGCGACGGACAGGTTTCACCGTGACTTCACGGACAACCCGTTCGGCAGTGTGTGTAACGGCTGCGGAAGACTGTGGCCTAACTTTAATGAAACACTTTGTGCTGTTAAGAACGGCCAGCTGCAATGCAAGTTTTGCCAACCAGTTGCGACTGTGGAGGCAACATTCCGGGAGCGTCGCCGCACACCTCTAGCCACGGCGTGACTAAGTCGACTGTGTGTGAACAACAATACGTGCGTCCTCGACTCTCCGTCGTTGGAGCCGAGTTTGACGAAGTCGCCATTGTAACTAAACGGGTTCGGCGCACCAACTATTGTTACTTAGCCGCGGGAACGTCTACTGACACCCCTTCCCACGCGCCGCCAAGACGCCAGACAATGGGCCTCCGGCGGGCGCGCTGCAGTTCGGGGAATAAATGCCCCTACGGTGCCGGGTCGTCTCCCCTACGGTGCTTCGTCTCCCCTGCGGTGCCTGGTCAACTCGCCTACGGTGCTTGGACGGCCGTTTCCGTCACCTGGGTATCGGGAGAGGACCGAGTGTTTAAAAACCGCTGTTATGCGGCTGCTCAGGACACTCTCTCTCAAGCAGTCATGTTAGACTGATGTACTTTCTCAAAAAGTCATGTTAGACTGATATAAATACTGTAAATAAACCCATATTCCTCGTTCTCGATGAGAAGCAGTCCTTCCCTTCATCAACGTCCTCAGCGTGGATAAGTTGGACGACGGCATGGGCCAGCTACCTTCTAATTCATGCCCGACTCCAATCTTGACAACGGATCACGAGCGATCGGATTGAACCCTCAATCATAACAGTGCATAGTCTTTGCAAAAGCAAGCCAAACAGACGTTTCGCTCGTGATAACTAAGTTTTCAAAAGTTAGACCTCAGTGAATTTTTTTCGTGTGAATATTGCAACTAACTTGGGTTGATAGGACTTCGTTGCGTATAACCTCGACGATGCTATCACATAAACTAACGATGCATTTATGCTGTAGGCTTAAACACCAAGTACAATTCTTTGTTTAGTTATTAAAATTGGTTGTAGCAAATGTGCATTTTTTTATGTGCGCTGTGCTGCTGCTACTGCGCGGGGTGCGGGACCTCTGTGGGGCAATCGTTGCCTTTTGTCCCTGCGTCTTCTTGATATTTTATATAGTGGTCAGAAAGAAATGCAAATTGTAATAATTTTGCAGGCCCCCATGGTTCACCACGTGTTATTGATAAATAGGGCTATGTCTGTTTAAATATGAACATATAACTGACAGGAGCATTTCCAGGCTGGTTCACTTATTGTAATAGTAATTGGCGATATATATATATATATATATATATATATATATATATATATATATATATAAGGAGAGAGAGAGAGGGGGGAGCAGATCGTTTGCAATAGTGATCCGCCCGTGCCCCCAAATCATCGTCGTTGATATCAGAAAGAGGGGCCGGCTGGCATTCTAACGCACGTTGAGAAAAGCAGAGCTTTTCAGGGCCAGTTACAGTTATTAATTTGGCCCTGTGCTTTGCTTCAAAAAATTAAGCAAATTACGAAATAGTTTACTCAATATCCTGTACTAACTTGTTAGGTTGCGAGGTTATGAGAGCCACAGATTAATCTTTAGCACCTGGGTTGTTTAACATGAACTCAAAGCAGGGCATACGGGTGTTCTTTATGTGGCTGCCACGGCCGGGAGACGAACCCGTGACCTCGTCCTCATCAGCATAACGCCACAGCCACGGAGCCACCGTAGTGGATTATTTGGTGCTCTTGTCGGCAACTTTTGCAATTTGGTTGCGTAGACTTGGTACATGTTCGGCCTAGCATTCAGTATCTCAGCTACTTGCTTTCAGCACCACGTTCTTGTAACGCGTAATTTATAAATAAAAAGAGCTAGAAAGAAGGCGGCGGGTGCGTCTGATGTTTGTCCGTCAAAGGTTAGATGCACTTAACCTTGGCTGAATGCCGCTGCTCCAGTCGAAAGCAGGGTGCGCATCGGCGCGCACACTACGCAGAGGTGCCGTGAAACAGCGTGAAGGCAGCGCTCCTCGCAGGCGCAAGGACCGGACGGAGCGCCACCCGTGGGAAGGCGTAGCGCCTCCGTGACACGGCGGCAGGTGGCGCGCGTCTCCTGGACCGCCGCGGTGGGGAGGGCAGAGCCAGTCCAGCGTTGGCGCTCGTCGGTAGCATTGGTAGGTGCTCCGCAGGCTACGCACATTTCGCTCCCTGAATATCTCGGCTGGTGCGCTGCTCCCGGTCTTACAGCTTCGGCAGGAGTTCACAGTGCGCGGCACAGTCGAAAAGTGCGGAGAGTGATCACAAAGTGTTGGGCCATGACGGCCGCTACTCCTACCGCGTAGCGCTGACGACTGCACGCAAGCTTGAGCAGTGCAGCATATCGGAGCGACTGTGTGCCGAGTGTCATGTGCCTTCGAGTGCCGTTCACTGCGGCGACGTCGGGTCCGCACGCTTCATCTCCGTTACTGCTTTGATCTGTTCGTGTTGCCATCCCGCTGTGCGAATTTTGCTGTGTTGTGCGTGTCACCCTCCCCCATGCGGGACAGCTCGCCGTAGACCCGTGCGCTCCTGGAGCAGTGGCACGGATAACGGGAGAACGATGACGGCACGGATGTCGCCTCCTCTTCAGCCTCCAGCGCTTGTGGCCCTCCGGGCGTTGATAGCGCTGATGCTGCTCTGGCCATTCGCGTCAGTGGCCCAGGCATTTGACGACGAACCGCTAACAGGTAATCGATCATTTTTTTTAAACGTCCGTCGTGTGCTTACATACTATCATTACTGCTTTTTTCTTACTCTGGAGCAGCAGTGTACAATAACCGCATTTGTTTTCCGGCACGCACACAGTCAACTCCAGAGTAAATTTGGATGCGCCTCCGTGTACTGCTCAGATTCATTGTTTTTGCTTCTACTCAAATAGCGATGTTGCTCTACTGTGAACAGTGGTGATTCGCATTATTACCGCAGTTATCTCGTGGCCGCGTAATCGACGAGGACGTGCCTAGCGTTTCACGAAAGCCTTCTTTGTACGGAAAATAGGGCTTTTCTGACCAATTCCATCATTGCTGTGCATTTGCACCGCGCATAGTCCGGGCATGACAGCTTGAGATTTCGTTTTTGCTCCCACTCTCTTCCCTGTTTCCACAGTGGCGTAACTTTTAAAAGCTGTCCTGATCGCCTGCGGCAGGACTCTGCTGTCAACTGCATTCCAGTATGATTCAACACACTTCACGCACCTTATTCAGAAGCTCATGCGTGTAGCATTTGATTGCATTAGGGCTACTTGTGAAGCAACTCCCTACGTTGCCTTTGAGCACAAAATTTGGTGTGGTTTAGGCGCGGGTGGGCCGTTTCTGTCTGCACGTTCTCGAGTTATTGTAGCCTTAAACGAGCAGGCAAAATTTTAGTTTCGTGAGCAGTGTATATTTGCCTCGAGGACATACCGTGGAGCCATCTGCTGCAGCGTCTTCATGACGTAGACAGCAACATCACGTGATACCTGCTGCGAGGTTTTTGGCATCACCATCGGTTCGGTCATGGTCGATTCCTAGTGTTTGCAAAGTGTAAGCGTTGTGTGTTTGGCGTCGTGGCTGCAGAACAACCTAGCGCGTGCGTACGAGTCTGCTGTGTAAGGCAGCAAAGTGTTTTGGCGAACGAGCAACTTGATGCTTTCATATTGGTTATTCAGTTCGCACGATCTTTCATAAAAGTAGCTCCACGCACTTTGGGCCGCAATAACAGTACTGTTTACATCATTTGTAACAGAGGGTGCGGCTTGCCACTTTCGCCAGAATTATTGCAGGACGGTGTTTTGTCACCGGCGTATTATAATACGTGGCACTTCAGGCGCTTATACCTTTGTCTCTTCAATCTGATTCGCCATGTGCGCGCACACAAGTCGTATGCGTACTCTGCGCAGGGTATTTCGACTGATGTCATAACAAGCGCGCACGCCACAAGACCTGTGTGCATCGCTTGCTCGACTATTTTCGATGATCATATTGCTTCGTTTTCAGCGAAATTATCAGACAAGCATGCATCGCTGACGCCTCGTGTTGGGGTACGCGTGAAAGCTCGCGCCAGGCTCGGCCCAATACGTCCGGCACAGCGTCACCGAGCAGAAAACCATTCTGTAAGAGTGGGCAGCTCAATTGCTGCGTTGCAAATGACGCACGTTCTCTGCAACCCCACAATCAAGGCTTCAATCGCTTAGCCAGCGAGCTGCGTTAGCGGCGGCAATGCGCGAACGCGAATCACGTGATGTCACTTTCCACGTCATAGCGATAGCAGTGCCGGTGGAGGCCAGTACCCTAAGAATCGAAACAGAAATACTTGTCAGCGTACTTACAGCCTAAATGTACAAACCTGACTGCAAGGAGGCAACACGACGCATGGCTGTCGTGGTATCAGCCTTATGTGGCGTTGCTTCCTACTGTACGCTACCGTGATGCTGGCAGTGAAGCCCGTTGCATTGTATACCAGAGAACGTATTCGCAAAGACAGGCGTCAAAGTGTAGCTCTTAGTTATATTGCAGAACAGTTTTCTCCTGTAGCAAGACATTCGCAGTGAAGACGATGTGTAAATGCAAAATTCATGAGAGAAGCGATAAATTGAAGAGAACCGAGCGCTCATCCACCAACCTAACGCAGTCACTCGGATGAAGACAATTTGTCTTGAAATTGCTGCGATAGTTTTGTTGTTGTTGTTGTTGTTTTACAAATATCTGTATTGGTATAACACGGAGCTATTTTCCATGGCATCAACCAGTGCTGGATCACGCAGAAAACGGATTTAGAGAAGCGCGGTGCGTTCTGCACTTTAAAATTTTACTATGCAACAAATATGCAGGAAAGCATCATGCTGGCCTAGATGGTAGTGCACAAGCGATACAGCTAATAAATGAATACTGGTAAGCGCAGTTTCAAGGTGCGACAAGAGAAGACGTCGACCCACGGGACATGCGCTGACTTCTCTTGTCCCGTCTTGAAATTGCGCTTCCCAGTATTCATTTATTAGCATGAACCAACTAGCCCAGCAACAAATTTTGTTAACTGATACAGCTGTTGGGCTGCTATAGACATGCACACGTACATAATCATTCATGCTTCAATAAAACCTGATCGGCGTTATAGTGCACTCACCACCTTAAACTTGTAATGGAGGCGGCGGATTGACATTGTTGCACTGCTGTGCATAACACTGAGTGAGAGGAGCACGAGCTTTCGCTCGAGAAGACGACGCTTCAGTGACTGGCCTGCTGGGGTGTCTGTAATGTGCATAATGTAAATGGATTTCCGTTCTTACCCTTCCCTCTGCAACATCTTTTACCCGATGCATCTCTTTTCCCCAAAATTAGTAGAAGTGGACATACCGGCATGCACAATAATGTGCTTGTGTGGCGGTACTTTGGCACAGAGGGAGGCAGCCTCTGGCATGGATGCTACGGCGTTCGCTTCACCACCTTCGCGCGAGGGTTCGCTGATATAATTACAATGACGGTATCACGAGCACCTACCTAGTGGCCGACGCTAGACAACTTGGGTCACTGGGTCGGCGTAAGAGGACGGACGGAGAGAGAGAGAGATATAGATAGATAGATAGATAGATAGATAGATAGATAGATAGATAGATAGATAGATAGATAGATAGATAGATAGATGAACGAACGAACGGACGGACGGACGGACTCAAATAGCCAGAGGTATGCAAAGAACGCTAATCGCAATAAAAACAAGAAATGTCTCCACAAAGTGCGACACACTGACGAGCGAATGCGATATATGGCCTGTCGGTATTTATAACCCTTCATTCTAACGGCAGCCATTTGACTGTTGAGGCCTCGTATGTTTCGCATGACACAGCGCTGGGTTCACCGAGAGGTCGAACTATGTACCACGTGCAAGTGCCCGCTGAAGCAACGCGGTTCTGAAAATTTTATGTTAAGAAGAAATTGTGCAAATCCTGCGCAAAAAAATTAAATTATGGGGTTTTACGTGCCAAAACCACTTTCTGATTATGAGGCACGCCGTAGTGGAGGACTCCGGAAATTTCGACCACCTGGGGTTCTTTAACGTGCACCTAAATCTAAGTACACGGGTGTTTTCGCATTTCGCCCCCATCGAAATGCGGCCGCCGTGGCCGGGATTCGATCCCGCGACCTCGTGCTCAGCAGCCTAACACCATAGCCACTGAGCAACCACGGCGGGTAAATCCTGCGCACTGTGCCAATGTATGACCAAGAAGCTTTCTGTGCTGTTAGCGTTCGTTGACGATATTTAGTGGGGATGTTGACGGCCTACGACAGTCGTGATGTGATGTTAAATGTTACGTTGCGTGCACCACATGTGCTTGTCTACGTATATAGTACACAGAACACACAGCGAGACGCTTTTTTCTAGAGGCGTTGTTGCGGCATTGTTCGTAGCCTGCGAGAAAGTTAGCACTCTCGTTCCTTCACACGGCGCATCGCAACGTGGCCGATGCATTGATTTGCTGGACAGGCGATGGCGAGTTCTCGTCTTGACGCTGCCGTGCTTCAATGCGGCTTTGCGTCTGCACACTCTGCGTCAGTTGTCCGCATGTACAAACTTGCACGGTGTTTATTGTTCAGGAACAGCAGAAACGTGCCTTATCATACCTTGAAACATTTTTTTTTATAATTTGTCCGCAACTGTTGCCGTGTTAGTAGCATCGTTTTTTTTTTATTGTAGAGATCCCAAACGAAGCATGCGTTCTCACGGCGCGTTTCCGTTTTCCCGCGTTCCACCAAGGTATGCAAGCTGCCACGAGCGAAAAGTGGCAAGGCTATTATTCAGCCGTTTCGTCAGGCGTTGGTTTCACGCATTATCTGTGTCCTTTTTCTATCATACTATCTCCCCACTGGGCTGTGGCAAGTGAGTACAAAAGTAAGTGCTGGTGCATCTGCAATGCTGAAGCATAATTACGGCCGTCCAAAGGGTATGGTGTCGACGGCCAAGAAGTTCCAGAGGGCATTGAGACAACGACCAGAAAGCTTCAGAGGGCACTGTGGTGGCGCCCACAAAGTTCTGGCTGAAACGGGCTCGTGTCTACCCGCCGTCCCTACCATGTACATTATACACATTCTCAACCACCACTCGACGACGCGGCGTGCAAGACAGCAGCAGCAGCGGAAAAGGCACCGGAGGAGTAAGACGACCCCCTCCCCCCCACCCCCCCGCCACTTCTGCTTTTCGCGCGATGGAAGACGAGGCGCTTCCTCGCCGCTTTCTTCCCTTGCGCGAGCGAAATCGAGCCACCATGTTTCTAGGCTCACCCTCGCAAGATTTCACTCTCGCGGCGCGCAGATGCGGCGGAAATGCCCCTGAAGTGTCCATATAATTTCCATCGAAATAAAACCACGCTCTCGTATTCGCTAGCTTTGCACGCACGCATCCTGCAGTTTTTCTTTAATTAATAATGCACACATGACTACGTCGTATACAACAGGAGCAAGAGCACTCGAAAATAACATGACTGATCAAATTGGTAAAGATGCTGTTATATATGGCGGGACATTTTCATGGCTAAACATAAGAGACTTCTCGTGGCATCACCATGTCGAATACGGTAATACCGTGTCAGCATGTCTCAGCGGGCATTGCCACGAAACAGATGATGCTATGCTGGAGATTGTCAAATTCCGTAATGATGGCATTTTGAGCCAGTCAGAGTGACCATAGCATGCCTGCGCCAATCAGAGCGGACGAGATGACTAATTCGACAGATATGGCGACATTTGACAGGGTCCAGAGCAAGAGGGCACCCAGCGAGAGAGCAGTAACCTGCAGAAGGCTGACGCAGTTTCCGAATCATTGTTCGCGAATAGTAGCAAACAGCCCGCGTCTTTAAAAAATGTATTATACTAGTGCCATTTTCTATACCTTTACAAATATTTAATTGAGACGTAATGGATGTTTAATTTCAAGACCTGCTGTTTTGTCCGGCGAGATGTATGGTCGAGCTGCAATTTCACGCGAGAGGTTTATGCGACTGGCGATTGGTTCTAGACCACATCTCGTCCTCACCTTCGCGACCCTAAGACCTTGCTGTTAATCAGGCATTTCATGAACCTGCCATGAACGAATCGAGTACACTTGTCGGGCTCAGATTTGCCTGTCCCGCTCATGTAAAATCTAGTTGGTCAGGCCGAACGAGCGCCGAATCGAGCTGAACTAGCCCGACAGCACGGGTTACGTTGACCCAGCTCGACCCGTTAAGAAGCGCGGATGTAAACGCGGACTGCATGGTTGGGTCCGTGATTCGGAGACAGCAATGATTTTCTTACCTCTGGTTTCGACGGAGGTTGTCTCAGCGCTCTCGACCTGTTAGGCTCGGGTCAGTGTAAACGCTATCAAATCGGGTTTTCTGAGCCCGATTTCTCAATCGAGCCGCCCCTCTCGTATTCGTGCAAATGTAGCCATTGGAGTGAACAAGTTCTATGTTAGATAAGAATGATAAGTCTGTCGCGGCGCCAACAGTTGACGTTCAGAAATCCGTTGCGGCGCCATCAGGCAGGTTGTCGCAAGCTATAATAACGCGTGCCGAGCCGGAATGCGCGCCATTGTTGTTGGCGAGCGTTATCGAAGGTGAGCCTGTGATCGTTCCTTTTGTGCGCCTCATTGTGCCTCTTGCAGCAGTCCAGATTGTGCGTAAAAACAGCGTTTCGTCGCTTCTCTTACTGGCACCGGTTAATTTACATCGCTTACAGGTGACAATACTGGAGCTCTGCGAGGCCGAGAAAGTCCAACTATGCAATGAGCATATTGGCTTGAAATCGCAGAGTCGCGTGTAGGTTACGTTGAGGGATTCGTTCCCTTATTCACGTTTAATAGTACGGTTAAACGGTTGCTGTGTGTTTACTGAATGTTATTTTCCTCTGCAGTAAAATGCCTGCAGCTCTGAAGGCTCGATTCTTCCCGAAACAAGATTTTGATGTAGTGATGCATCATGATTTCAGCGAAATATGATTCCGAAGGATGATTACAAGAAGTAGGTGCTTGACGACATGAACGAACCACTTCAGACGCCCGCACGTCCAATGACCACGAGAAGGATCTATCTTTTTTCGAAGGAGAGACTGATAACACTGCATAGAGTTTTTCTGGAGCCCTTTTAGACGCGCGCTTCAGCGAAGTTTGGAAGCCACGCCCGCGCTGTGGCGCACGTGCACGAGTGCAGCACACACGCTTGCGGACGCAATTACGCTGCGGCACGCGTTCGCTACGCGCGCGCAGTCAGACGTGGACACGATCTGGCAGCGTGCACACATTTTGCGCAGCGCGACCCGAGTCCCGTCGAAAATTCCTTTGATCTCCGAAATGCTGTTACTTGCGTGGCACACCAGGGAACTGCGCGGCGGCGAACTTGCTTTTCTCCAGAGAGGCCGTGCTGTCGTTTCCGTCGCACCGTTTTAGAAATACAGCTACCTCTGTTATTATTGTAGTTTGATCGCCCTATTCGTTATCATTATTCAGCTGCCTGCCTTCGTGCACCCCCATATATATATATATATATATATATATATATATATATATATATATATATATATATATATAATATGACATTGCGCTACGTTGTTCGCAAAGAAAGAGGGAGCATGGAAAGGAGACATCAGAATAGAAGAAAGAAAGAAATGAAGTTGCGGCACGATATTTTGACAGTGCTGTCGCCACTTTGGCGTTCTATTTCGCGGTTGCTGTTCGTTGCCAAGGCCGAGCTGCTGCACGCTTGCTTGTTTTCACGGCGTCGGCGGGTAAGCGTAGCAATGCGCGTCTGATGGATGATGAAGTGCTGTTCGTGCACTTCATCAGCTCGTTTTCGGCCTCCTATCCGCTACGGTAAATAATCAAGCCAGGGTTCAGTGATCGACTCCTTGTCATTGCAGCCTGGTGATGACAGGGAACCTTATGCGTGTATACTCGCATGATATTACATGGAAAATAAACATTTCTTTAGTTATATATTACCAAAATAAATGTTGACAAGAAAACCACGCGAAGACACAAGTTAGTTATGCTCCTTGCATACGCTAAAGCTAGATTCAGCTCCGTACTCGTAGAATATTATCAGCGAAAAAACAAATCTCTTCACAGCTATGGAAATGACCTGTAACACAGTGAAGGCGTAAAGCACGCATAAAAGTCATTTTAGAAATACAACTTCTAGGGTTTCTTCTTTGGCGAGTCATATTGCTCACGTGAACGGATCCGTGTTACTGTTTTGGTTTATGAATGGAGCCGCTGTATACTTTTCAAAGAACGTAGTTAATAAATACACTTTAGCCAGTTGAAAATCTTGCCGCAAAATTTATCCACTCCTCATGTTCGTAAGAGTCCTGCGTCACTCTCACCTTTCCAACTCTTTCGCATCGCCTCCACATTTTATATAGTCTGGCAATGTTCCACGAGTTCTACCATTTATCATTTAATCGCGTGCCTTACATCTCAGCCCCGTCAGGCGTATCTAATCGCATTGGTCATCTCTCTTAGGTGGCCCGTTCACCCCCGCAGGGGCGTCTGCTTCAGCAGGCGTTTGGTGAGTTGCGACACCACGTACCCGAGCACACGAGCGTTGGACCCTCCCGCGTCTAACCGCGCACCGCTTAGCCGTGTCCGGGGAAAGGGGGATCCTGGAGGTTGAGCCGATGCTGGGTGTTCGGACCTTTAAGGCCCCCCGGCGGAGTCAACACACCTCTTTGGCCTCTGCTTCACGTAGACGGCACCCCCGGACTGACCCACCCGGGGGAAATCGGTAGTTGCCTTTTCCTGTCTCTCTCTCCCTGCTACCTTCGCCTTTCCCTTACTTTCCACCTTTCCTGTCTTCTTCTGGCTTCCCCTTTACTTCCAATTTTTCCAGGCAGCAAGGGTTAACCTTGTGTGTATAGCCAACCTAGGTTATTTCATATTTGGTTATAGTGGTTGTGTACAGCTGGCGATGGCAGGCCTCGTTTATTTACAAGGCCTGTCACGTCCCCTTGTTGGGCTCCACGGTGGGTGGCTGACACCACTGCCGAAATTTCTCCAATTTTTATGGCCTCTTCTTTCCCCAGGCTTCCTGATCGCCGTCTCACAAAAAGAGGGCGCCCTGAAGAATGTTTCAACTTCTTTAATAAGCCCACTGAAATTTTTTCACGCTTCCTCGTGATTCACAGCGAAACCCCCGACAAGACTGTAAGAACTTTATCACCTTTCATTGTCGCGAAATGCCTAACTGAGACCCTAGGTGCAGGATACAAAGTCACGAAAATGGCCAGTGGTGACATTCTCCTTGAAGTCCGTGATAAAGCTCAGCATGAAAATCTGCAAAAGCTCATCTCGCTTGGCAACACCCAAATCTCTGTAAGTCCTCATCGTTCATTGAATAGTACACGAGGGGTAGTATCAGATCAGGACCTGCTTTAACTGACTGAGACGGAGCTCCTAGAAGGCTGGAAAGAGCAACATGTTACGAATGTACAGCGAGTTAGGATCTGACGTGACGACAAGCAAATTCCGACAAAACACCTCATACTTACCTTTTGTACGCGCACACTCCCTGAACACATCGAAACCGGCTACATGAAAATAAATGTAAGGCCGTACATTCGAAACCCCCGACGCTGTTTTAAGTGCCAAAGATTCGGCCACGGCTCTCAGAGCTGCAGGGGCCGTACCACCTGTGCAAAGTGCGCATCACATGAGCACCCTGCAGATAACTGCAATGATCCACCCCACTGTGCAAATTGTGACGGTGAACACCCGGCATACTCCCGCTCTTGTTCCTTATGGCAGAAAGAAAAAGAAATTAGCACGCTCAAAGTAAAAGAAAATATTTCCCTCAAAGAAGCTAGAAAACGCCTCTCATTTGTGGGGCCTTCTTTCTCCGACGTGGCACGGCAGGGAGCAGTGCCACAACGGTTCTCGGCGGCCGTTAGGACCACGCAAAGTGGACCGACGGTAGCGCCACTCGCCCCCACGGCGGGATCAGCTAGTGCTGTTCCGCAACCCAGCAAGAGCCAGCAGTCCACCGGACCTGCAGGCTCCACTACTTTTAGGGTCTCTGTTCGCACAGAGAAGCCCGAAACACCTGCGAACGTACACCGCGAACGGGCATCCGGCGCCTCTATGGAGGCGATGGATACATCAAGTGTATCGGCGTCTCAGACGCGTTAAGGATCGGCGAAGCTCTCAGGAGCTGCCCAAAAAAGGCAAATCCCGCATCACAGGGCCTGGCAAGGTTCCTGTACGATAACATAGTTTTCCTCTCTTGAACACACATCGCCATACACTTTCACTATGGATACACAAATATTATATTGGAATGTCAGGAGTCTTCTTCACAATCTAGATGATGTCAAGGAAGTCCAACATAAACATAATCCAAAAGTGCTGTGTGTTCAAAAGACTCATCTGAAAAGCACACAAACAAACTTTCTTCGTGACTACGCCATCTTCAGAAAGGACCGTGACGAGGCTAACGCATCGTGCGGTGGCGTAGCAATCGTTGTAGACAAGTCTATAGCTTGTCATCATGTAGCCCTACAGACACTCCTCGAAGCAGTGTCAGTGCGAGGAGTTCTTTTTAATAAGTTGGTTACTGTTTGCTCCATTTACATACCCCCAAGCTATCAACTTCACAAAACAGATTTCTACAATCTCATAAATCAGCTTCCGGAATCCTACATGCTCGTGGGTGGTTTTAATGCCCGCAACACCCTGTGGGGAAATTCCCGTTGTGACGCGAGAGGTCGGCTGATAGAATACTTTCTTTTGGCATCCGGCGCATGCCTATTTAATAAGAAGGAGCCGACTTATTACAGTGTGCATTACAATACATACTCATCTATAGACTTAGCAATTGGTACTGCTTGTCTTCTGTCTGACCTGAAATGGAGTGTCATCAAGAATCCTTTTGGAAGTGATCACTTCCCAGTCGCTCTAAACTTAACAACACAATATGGTTCTCCACCGCATGTCCCTCGATGGAAATTAGCCTCAGCCAATTGGAAAAGTTTTCAAGAATGAACTTATTTACCGCGGGACTTTTTAGAATATTATAATATAGATGATGCTGTTTCATACTTTACTAATTTTATTATCGACGCAGCGCAAAAGTGTATACCACAAATAAATAGTCTTTTACCCCTTTCCCCAGCACAGGGTAGCCAGCCGGTATTTACACTGGCTAACCTCCCTGTCTTTCCTTCCCGTTTGTCTCTCTCTCTTTCATCCAAAAGACGTGTCCCGTGGTGGAACGAAGATTGCAAAGAAGCACACGAAAACAGCAGAATAGGGCATGGGGCAGGCTTCGTCGATCACCAAATGCGGAGAATCTAATAGAATTCAAGCATACAAAGTCGCAAGGGAGGCGCACACGACGCCAGGCAAAAAGAGAAAGCTGGGTTAGATTTCTATCAGATATCACTTCTTACACACAAGAGAAAAAAGTATGGGATGGTGTAAGAAGGCTAAAGGGACATCAAATTCATCCATTACCCTTGGTAAATGACAAAGGATATAGCCTGGAAGAGCAGGCCGATGCTCTCAGAGAGCATTTCGAACGAGTGTCCAGCGCCACCCATTATTCGAAGCTATTCCTAAAACACAAACAAATAGCAGAAAGTAAGGCACTTGATCGTAAATGTTCACAGAACGAGACATATAACCGCCCTTTCAGTATTGCCGAGCTGACAGCTGCCTTAATTACATGCAAGAGCTCTGCACCAGGACCTGATAGAATTATGTACGACATGGTTAAGAACGTACACACTGACACACAACTGACTTTACATGCGCTTTTCAACACTATTTGGGCTGCTGGATATCTTCCACTTGCATGGAGAGAAGCCATTGTGATTCCCATTCTGAAGCAAGGTAAAGATCCTTCGGCGGCGTCAAGTTACCGCCCGATTGCCCTCAGAAGTTGCATTTGTAAGCTGTTTGAGAAAATGATCAATCGGCGACTCATACATTTCCTGGAATTAAACCAAATTCTTGATCCCTTTCAGTGTGGCTTCAGAGAAGGGCGGTCCACAACTGATCACCTTGTGCGCATTGAGGGAAACATTCGCGACAGCTTTCTGCATAAACAATATTTCCTATCCGTATTCCTCGATATGGAGAAGGCGTACAACACAACGTGGCGCTACGGAATCTTGAGAGACTTGTCGGGAATGGGCATCCGTGGCAATATGCTCACCCTAATAGAAAGCTATTTGTCCAACCGTACATTCCGCGTGAAAGTCGGGAATGTACTTTCACGTCCATTTATGCAGGAAACTGGTGTACGCCAGGGAAGTTTGCTAAGCTGCACCCTCTTTATACTCAAGATGAATAGACTCCGCGCTTCATTACCACCAGCTATATTTTATTCCGTCTACGTAGATGACATACAAATAGATTTTAAATCCTGTAACCTTGCAGTATGCGAAAGACCAGTACAGCAGGGATTGAACAAGATATCTAAGTGGGCAGACGAAAATGGCTTTAACATCAACCCCCACAAGAGTTCTTGTGTTCTTTTTACAAGAAAGAGCAGCCTGGTTCCAGACCCGAGCGTGGAACTATGTGGAGAGCAAATGCCTGTCAAGAAAGAGCGCAAATTTCTAGGTGTAATACTTGACTGTAAGCTTACTTTCATCTCGCACATAAAATACCTGAAAACTAAATGTCTAAAAACAATGAACTTGCTGAAAATGCTATCTCACTCAACATGGGGCAGCGACAGGAAATGTCTAATGAATATTTACAAGAGCCTCGTTCAATCACGGCTGGACTATGGTGCCATAGTACACAACTCTGCCGCCCCGAGCGCACTAAAGATGCGGGATCCCGTCCACCACCTCGGTACCCGTCTGGCGACAGGCGCATTCAGAACTAGCCCGATCGACAGCTTATACGTAGAATCGAATGAGTGGTCACTCCATATGCAGAGATCACATATCAGCTTCACATATTTTCTTAAGATGCTCGGTAATCTTGATCATCCGTGTTCTAAAACCATTAGTAATTTGACGTACACTGCCCTTTACCACAATCGACCCTCAGTGAGAAGGCCTTTTTCGCTGCGCGTAAGGGAGCTTAGCGTTCAAATGGATGTCCCACTCTTCGAGCACCGCTGTATGCCTCCGGCGAAGTATCTACCTCCGTGGGAGTGGCAGGTGATTTAATGTGATATATCTTTTGTAAGGCTTACAAAACATGCACCAGAACTTGAACTTCGGACCCATTTCCATGAACTCCAATCGAAGTATTCTTGTCCTGAATTTTACACCGATGCATCAAAATCGCATGTCGGCGTGTCTTACGCGGCTGTTGGCTCCTCTTTTTCTGAATCAGGTGTATTGAACTTCCATACCAGTATATTTACCTGAGAAGCCTATGCAGCACTGTCTGCGGTCAAACACATAAAGAAATTAGGACTAGAAAAAGGAATTATATTTACGGACTCGTTAAGTGTCGTAAAAGCGCTCATGTCCTTAAGAAAACACAAAAATCCTGTTCTTATTCAGCTTTACTCGTATTTGTGCAATATTTATTCAGCTCATATACATGTAATAATATGCTGGATTCCTGGCCATAGATGCATCGAAGGTAATGTGCTGGCTGACCAAACGGCCACATCAATCGCATCTCAAGCTATAAATCATACCACTGATATACCCACCACAGATCTCAAGCCTTTTTTGCGAGCTAAACTCCGAAGACACTGGAAACGCTCGTGGGACAGCAAAACTAATAATAAGCTCCATGTGATTAAACCAATGTTAGGTTTCTGGCCCTTCGTTACTAAATCACGAAGAGTAGACGTCCTATTCTACCGACTCAGAATAGGACACACATATGGTACTCACAATATTCTATTGACGGACAATGAACCTCCAACCTGTGGTAGATGCGGTGAGCGGCTCACCGTCCTCCACGTCCTTGTGGAGTGTCGGGAAGCCGAAAGATAAAGAAGGGAACAGTTTCCTCTAGCGTACCGCTATTGTCTCCCTCTCCATCCTGCTATGTTTATTGGTAAAGAACCCCTTTTTACCACCCAAGCTGTCCTAGCTTTTTTAAAAGAGGTGGTCTTGCACGTTAATAGCCCGAACGTATCGTAGCGCATCCTCTCTACAGAGGGTGCCGCTGTGATAGTTGTTTTATATAGCACATGCCTCCAGGCCCTTGTGTCTCAAGGGCTCTAAAGAAGCCATGGTGCTCTAGTGAATTTTAGAAACTTCCGCTTTTTTTTCATATCGTATCATTATTTTGCAATGCACGGAAATGCTCATAGTACTCATCATTTGTCATAGCCATAATTTTATTACACGTACATTTTACGCACTTTACAGTAACTATATTTTACGCCCCTTTACAGCCACGTCACATCAACTTCATAGAACCCATCACTCCACTAAGAAATCACTAACACTTGCATGGCGCTCTTTGGCCACACCTGGCCTTTGCGCCAATAAAAACCACACATTCAATTCAATTCAATGCCCGTCCACGTGCCCGTACGATTACATTTTCCGCATAATTTTTTTACCCAACAGCCAGTCACCGGAACGACCTTGCCGGCGACATAGCTAGTTTGAGCTGCCAAAGATAATTTTCCATATTTCAAGTGATTGTTTACGTTCTTGAGAAATTGTTTTATTGTTCTGTATAGATGGTTAACGTAGTTACTGCTTATTTTCATAATACGACCTGATCATAGGCCTACATCGCTTGTGTGTACTTTATTGCCATATGTGTATAAGGTGTAAACCCCCGTATGTTATGCCCATTTTGTAAGGGCCCTTTAAGCTCATGAAATACCCGCCGTGGTTGCTTAGTGGCTATAGTATTGGGCTGTCAAGCACGAAGTCGCAGGATCAAATCCCAGCCACGGAGGCCGCATTTCGATGGGGGCCAAATGAGAAAACATCCGTTGTATTTAGATTTAGGTGCACGCGAAAGAACCATAGGTGGTCGAAATTTCCGGAGTCCACCACTGCGGCGTGCCTCATAATCCGATCGTGGTTTTGGCACGTAAAAGCTCCGTAGCTTTGACAATTTTCCGCCTAAAATCGAAACTCAGCAACGCTTCAGCAACACCATAGAGTTTCCCACAAAAATTTTGTAGGAAACTCTATGAGCAACACGCCTGATCGCCACTCAAGACGACTTCGCGTAGTCACGTGACGGAACTCGAGACAGCCCGTGGCGGCGCTCACCGGAACGCCAAGCTTATACGCGCGGCTTAGCTTTGAATGACGGCGCCCGCTCTTGGTTTGTGTGCGTCATCAAAAAAAAAAATTAATCGGACAGTCGTTAGCACTGATTGACAGTGAAATCGCATGACTGTGCCTAGCATGTCAGTTTTTTCAGTCAACGGCATCTAGTAGTGGCAATGTTCTCGTGCTTTTCTGTCGTGTAGTCTCTGGCGTTTGCCATGTCACGTCTATTTGAGGCGTCGTTACGTCCTCCTGAAGCACTCGGCTTCGGTATCACGATGAAAATGACTCGAAATTCTTCCTGAAAGGGTGGTTTATAAAAGGGTTATTGATCCATTTTAGAAGCCGATTTTCTCTGACCTCGCCATTAGCTAAACATGCCCCGTTGGCACTGGCCGTTTAACGTTGATAATAAAACGTTGATTAGCCAATCTTAGTTAAGTAGGCTGATAAATGATCCGACAGCGGCTTTTATTTTGCCCGCCATTGCGAATCTTGGCGTGCGAAAAGTATTTGCACGTCGAATATGATACAGTCGCGCCGCTTAAACGCACGGGGTTTCGGTTTCGGTTACACCGGGGTTTCGGTTTCGAGACCGAAACTTACTCGCCCTCAGGGGGCGCTGCGATGGCAACGCTGCGCCTATTTAAGGCGCCGCTCTTCATTAAACTAGTTCTCAGCCTCGGTCCCCGTCTTAGTCCCTCGTTAGGCCACCGTGCCCGGCGTGGCGTTCTTGGCGGCCACGCCGACATAACAGGGCCTCCTTACGCGTGCATGATGTGCAGGAAAATTTTGAACTGTGGCTGGGTTATTCACGGAGTGAAGAAGTAAAATTACGCGGAAACTGCTCTGGGAGTTGTCTATATGGGCGTAAGCATTGTGTTACTGCCTCATCCCCACGCAGCCCGGTGTCATAGTCAAGGTTACGAAACTTGATCCGACTAGTATAAACGACAGCGCTGCGGCGACACGGCCAGCTGCTGGTAGATACGGGACCTTTTCCTGAGCCTACATGGAGTTCACTTGACCACATCGAATCGCGTCACGGCTCATTAAGGAGCGCAGTAGCACATCTACCACGTTCCCGAGG
The DNA here is from genome assembly GCF_050947875.1 of Dermacentor variabilis. NCBI lineage: Eukaryota > Metazoa > Arthropoda > Arachnida > Ixodida > Ixodidae > Dermacentor > Dermacentor variabilis. Next base: position 1,889,756 of record NC_134572.1, on the reverse strand, counting down.
CGCCGCACGTCCAAACAAGTTGGCGTCCCCCACCTCGTGCGCCGCAGGTGGAGCTATTCACTGCTTGACTCTTCCCGAAAGTGTAGCGGGAGCCTGGCACGGTTCCAGGTAACGTGGGTCACAAGGGAAGATGGCTGTAATGCACCGTGAAGCCCTCGCAACAATCCCCCATCCGCCTTCGTGAAGGCAGTTGCAAGCCAGGAAGGCAATACCACAGAGAGAAGTAAGCCCTCGGACAATTGGGTTCCAAGGAGCGACCCTCTACGCCGGGTGTGACACAATCGCATGGGCGCCCACCATTGGCCGAAAATGACGCCACCTGAGCGGGCTCCCCGATTGGAGAGGGATGATTTAGTTAAGGGTCATTCAGACTGTGCGGGAAAGAGGCCGATCTGGGCCGACGAAATGTGTACCGGCCAGCAAGAGGCACGAGAAGGCGGCATGAAAGCGAGTTCAAAGAGAAAGCGCCGCAGAAAGAAGCGCATTAAAGATCGTAATGCGGTGAGTAATGTGGCGCAGCCAAAGTCAGAGACAGGCGCGAAAAGGCAGGGCGCGAGGAAAAGAAATCTGCGGTCGTCGTTGACGATGTTGACGCATCCAACACGTTTTAGCCACCGGTCCAAAGGAGGCCGTGAAGCATGTTCTGCACGGACGCGGACAAAGGGCACGGGGCAGTTATGTTCCTCGTCGTTCCGTCGTTCTTTCCGGAGTGCAGCATGTAGTGCGAAGGAGCGCAAGGTGGCAAGACGAGACGAGGTGATAGGGAGTCGCGTCGCGGTCAGTCGAGTTAGTAATGAAAGCGTGGCTCCAGGACGCAAATTGGCCAGAAACTGTAACGTGTTGAAGGAGCTGCTAGTGTGTCGGCCCTTTTGTTGTTCCGGGGTAGCCAGAATAGCTCTTGAACCGCGACCACCTCGAGTACGGCTCAAAGTATGAGTCAGATATAAACGTTTGGAAAGGGAGGCCAAGAGAGCTTCCGTAGAAGTGAAACGTGGTGTTGTTTTATTATTGAACATTTGAAAATTTTCGCGATTTGAGACAGTTTCTTTCAGTATGTAAAGTATGAGCTTTGTTTATGTTTTGCTTTGAGAAGCTCCCAAATTTGAAAGATGAGGTTTAGGTAAAACTTTAGTTTCGGGAGGTGTTCATTAATGAGTAGATAGGCTTTCTTTTTTTTGTATGAGTAACCTGAGTGTCAAGGTTATCGGTGAGAGGCCTATGGTAACGCGCATGTGTGTTATTTAACCTTTCTTTTAAGTGTTTTTTTATTTTGTATGGTTAAGCGCGTATGTTTTCAGTAAGTGCGTAATTTTCACTGAGAAGTGCTCTTAGTTCCATTAGCAGCGCGTGTCGTGTGCGGACGGAAAGAAGCAAATTTTTGACTGGGTTGCTCGTGTGTGTTGAGGGCAGCCGTATTCTGACTTTTCTAAAAAGCGTGCGGGGAACGAGTTATTAGGAGACGCATCTTTTTAAAGGGTTCTGCGGAGTGCGTAAGTTACGCAAATTAAGTTCTTGTTTAGGTTACGTGTCCTGTAGGGACTAAAGGAAAAAACGTGAGTAAGCGCTGTGTGTATGTTTGACTGCTTGACTCTTCCCGAAAGTGAAGCAAGAGCCTGGCGCTGTTCCACGTAACGGGAGTCCCGAAGCAAGACGGCTGTAATGCACCGCGAAGGCCTGGCAGCGTCGCCCCCACCTGGCTATTGTGACGGCGCATTGCAAATCAGCAAGGCAAGACCGCAGGGAGAAGTAAGCCCTCGGACAATGGGGGCCCAACGGCGACTATCTTCGCCGGGTATGACACCATCGCACGGGCGCCTACCATTGGCCGAATATGACGACACTCGAGCTGGCTCGCCGATTGGCCGAAAATGGCGTCACATGAGCGGGCTCTCCCATTGGCCGAACGTGACGTGTCTTCGAGACACCGAAGGGCTTAAAAGACGCATTCCTAGAGCATACCTAGGGCATTCCTTGATTCTTCTCTTTCGAGCTTCTTGTCGCGGGCCGCAGCGTCCGAGTTTCTGCCGGCCCGTAATGATTTTAAGACTTAATTGACTCTCACTGTAAATAATGTAAATAAACCTCCTAAGTTTTTCATCCCAAAGTCCTCCTCACTCTTACACCGTGCGATTGTGTCACACCCGGCGGAAAGGGTCGCTCCTTGGGCCCCAATTGTCCGACGGCTTACTTCTCTCTGCGCTATTGCCTTCCTGGCTTGCAACGGCCTTCACAAAGGCGGTTGGGGGGATTGCCAGGGCTTCAAGGTGTATTACAGCCGTCTTGCCTTGGGACCCACGTTACCTGGAACCGTGCCAGGCTCCCGCTACACTTTCCGGAAGAGTGAAGCAGTGAATAGCTCCACCTGCGGCACACGAAGTGGGGGCCGCCAATTTGTTTGCACGTGCGCGCCTCAGGAATGTGGTATCCGTGCTTCTGCGCTCCTTAATTAGCTGTGGTGTGAATCGATGTGGTCTGGGGAAATCGAAGTAGGCTCAGGAAACTGTCCCGTATCTAATAGCTCGTCCTCGCCCCGGAAGCTCGGAATGGCCGGTGAACTCAATTCGCTGGCCATGAGGAACACTGAAAGAACCTGCAGGGTACTGGTGTCGAGCCTCGCTTGACGAACTTCGGGATCCTGGGCCCTGGAGAACGTACGTCAAACAAACAAAACAACACAGCGCTGCACCACGTGTAAGCGCAGGCTCTTCACCCCTGACTCGCCAGGCTATTACTGAGTCAAAATGAACCCTGATCTTTTATTTCCCCAATTTTGACAAAGCAGTTCCAACCACCTTTCCAAATCGCTATCCATTTCTCCCCGAATGCCGACAAGGCCAGAGTGACATTGCTGTTGCAAAACAAGAGGTCGTCGTTGTTGCAAACAAACAATGAAAACAGCCGAACATAACTTAAGTGGCCTAACTACACGAACAGCCTGTTTCCAACCCTAACGCAGTGGCGTATTTATCTCACGTATTGTTGCCACTGAACAGTCTGCCCATCTTCACAAGTACGTAACACAAGCGCGCTAGCCTTGCGGTCACTAATCAGAACGCGTACTTGCGTCGTAGGCAAACTTTTCATTACGCCTACTCACGTGTCTCTCTGGTCCATACAGGACACGTACCTTAAACGAGAACTTAATTTGCGTAACTTACGCACTCCGCAAAACCGTTTTAAAAAATATGCGTCTCCTAATTACTTGTTCCACGCACGCTCACTAAAGAAGTCAGAATACGGCTGCCCTCAACACACACGAGCAACCCAGTCATAAATCTGCTTCCTTCCGTCCACACAGGACACGCGCTAAAGGAACTAAGAATGCTTCTCAGTGCAAATCATGCACTCACTGAAAACCTTCGCGGTTAACCTTAGAAAATAAAAAAAACGCTTATAAAAAAAAGTTAACTAATACACACGCGCGTTACGATAGGCCTTTCGCCGATAACCTTGACACTCAGGTTACTCACACACACAAAACGAAAGCCTATATACTTATTAATGAACATCTCGCGAAACTACATGCTTACATAAAACTCATCTTTCCAATCTCGGAGCTTCTCGAACAAAAACACAAAGCTCATACCTTACATACTGAAAGAAACTAGTCTCAATTCGCGAAAATTTTCTAATGCTCAAAGAACCAAACAAAACAGAACGTTTTACTTCTACGGAAGCTCTGTTTGCCTCCCTTTCCAAACGTGTTCGGCTGACTCACTTTTGAGCCGTACTCGAGGAGGTCGCGGTCCGAAAGCTATTCTGGCTACCGAGGAACAACAAAAGGGCTGACTCTCTATCAGCTCCCCCAAGACGTTACAGTCCCCTGCCAATTTCCGTCCTGGCGCCCCGTTTTCATCACGACCTCGATTGACCGCGTCGCTACTCCCCACCTGGTCTCGTCTTGCCACCTTGAGCTTCTTTGTACTACACGCTGAGCTTCGAAAACAACGACGGAACGACGAGGAATTTAACTGCCCCGTGCCCTTTGTCCGCGTCCGTGCAGAACATGCTTCTGGGTCTCCCTTTGACCGGTGGCTCGAACGTGTTGGATGCGTCAACATTGTCAACGACGACCGCACCTTTCTTTTCCTCGCGCCCGTCGCAGTTTTTGGCTTCGCTACATTAGCCACCGCATTCCGATCTTTAGGGCGCTTCTTTCTGCGGCGCTTTTTCTTGGAATTCCCTTTCATGCCACCTTGTCGTCCCTCGTGCTGGCCGTTACGCATCTAATCGGCCCGAATCGGTCTCTTACCCGGACAGTCTGATTGATTTTCATTTAAACCAACACTCTCTCTGCCTCGACTGGCGGACAGCTCAACCGACTCTTGAACAATGCAGCAGGTTTTACTCGAGTTATGCAACTCGCACTCTTGCGAACTGCCCTCTACTGCATTGCCCAGCTCACGCTGTGCATCGGCACACAGCCCGTCGGTATCGATCGCTGTCTCACGCGCACAGTCCGAATGATTAATAACTGAATCTTCCCTATCTAGGCTATCTAGACTGGCGGAGAGCTGCACCCATCCCTGAGCAATGCAGTTGTCTTCTCTTGAGCTACGTAGCTCGCAATCCTGAGGACTACCCTCAACTGCATCGTCCAGCTGGCACTGCAATTCGGCACGCAGATCTGACTCGACATGGGCGCTCGCGTCTGTCGGGTCAGCGGTATTCTGTACTTCGTTAACTAACTCGTTAACATTACCTGCGACGCACACGCGCGGTGACTGTGCCAATTCATTCACAGCTGGCCTAGCTGTTTCTACAGTGCTCTGTTGGCACAGCACCTCGTCGTTTTCACTACGGCCTTTAACGGCCTCTGTTGCCACTAAGGCATCGTTAGCAGCTAGCCTTTTCCCTTCACCTATGAATGTGCAGCCAATCTCACAGGCACTGCTCTTCTCGTCGGCTTTTGGCGAAAATCCGCTAGATACTTCCTCAATCTTGTGCTCTGTGCTGCCTACAGAATTTTCAGACAGGCGTTGCCTTTGTTCTTTTAACTGCTGAATATATTGTATCTGTTTTTCCAATGCTGCTATCTCTCTCTCATTCTTTTGCTCATGCTTACGTTCTTGATACGTTCGCGTTCATTCTCACGTTCTTGCACTTACGCTCACTCTTACCTTCACGACGATCACGCTCCCGTGGTTCTTGTATTACCTCCCGAGCAAGCTCAATGCTTTTATCATTATTGCCACTATCGTTAATCGCCTTTGTGATAGCTGGCGTTTTCATCTGTTCGTCCGCCTCAACCTCCAAGTCTTCGCACACCAACAAGTCTAACCTCGTCAACCTTCTAAGATCCATGGCTGCTGCCCCGACTGGTGGTTAGAACTGTTTTCCTTAATTATTTGTGCAAACACACAATATGCAACAAATTTCCGATTCCTAGAATTATCAAAATAAACACACAACATTTGAAGTCTGGCGAATCAAAAGGAAAAAAACACCATGCGCTCACTTACGGTTGCAGCACCCTGCCATCTGGTTCATTGGTCCGCTGTTCCCGGTTCCTCAGGACTCTCTGGGTCGAAGGCTCGCTCTTCGCTGTTCCCAGTTCCTCAGGACTACTTTGGACGAAGGCTCTCTCTTCTTCGCTCTTCCAAGTTCCTCGGGACTCCTTTTGGACGAAGGCTCTTTTTCGCTGTTCCGGGTTCCTCAGGATTTCTCTCGACGAAGGTTGATCCGTAGTGCTGCCACCAGTTGCATTTGGAGGCGATCCCACCGCTAGCAACCAGTTGTAAGAGTTGAGGAGGACGTCGGGATGAAAACTTGGGAGGTTTATTTACATTATTTACTGTGAGAGTCAATTAACAGTCTTAAAATCATTACGGGCCGGCAGCAACTCGGACGCTGCGGCCCGCGGCAAGAAGCTCGAAAGAGAAGAATCAAGGAATGCTCTAGGAATGCGTCTTTTAAGCCCTTCGGTGTCTCGAAGACACGTCACGTTCGGCCAATGGGAGAGCGCGCTCAGGTGACGCCATTTTCGGCCAATCGGCGAGCCCGCTCGGGGGTCGTCATTTTCGGCCAATGGTAGGTGCCGGTGCGATGGTGTCATACCGGGCGAAGATAGTCGCCGTTGGGCCCCCATTGTCCGAGGGCTTACTTCTCCCTGCGGTCTTGCCTTGCTGACTTGCAATGCGCCGTCACAATAGCCAGGTGGGGGCGACGCTGCCAGACCTTCGCGGTGCATTACAGCCGTCTTGCTTCGGGACTCCCGTTACCTGGAACAGCGCCAGGCTCTCGCTTCACTTTCGGGAAGAGTCAAGCAGTGAATAGCTCCACCTGCGGCACACGAATTGGGGGCCCGCATGTTGTTTGCACGTGCGCGCCTCAGGAATGTGGTATCCGTGCTTCTGCGCTCTTTAATTAGCTGTGGTGCGATTCGATGTGGTCTGGGGAACTCGAAGTAGGCTCAGGAAACGGTCCCGTATCTAACAACGGCCGCCTACCATTGGTAAAAAATGACGCCACCTGAGCGGGCTCGCCGATTGGCCGAACGTGACGTGACTTCGAGACACCGAAATGCTTAAAAGCCAGAGACCGGGAGCAGCACGAGAAGTTTGCTTCATTCATCTCTTTCGATGTTCTTGCCACGGGCCACAGCGTCCAAGTTGCTGCCAGCCCGTAATGACTGTAAATTTCCTTGTACTCTTACTGTAAATAATGTAAATAAACCTCCAGTTTTCATCTCAAAGTCCTCCTCAACCTCGACCACGACCTCGGCCAACTCCCGCAACCAACGGCAAGGTCCAAAATCTGGGGGACAGCAATTGGGATTCTCCTCCAGATCCAACACTGCGTACGGCGACGCAAGATGAATTTATGATGTAAACAAACTACGGCACGTGGCGGCGCCAGGTGCGCTGATGTCGTTGCGATCATTATTAGCCGTTATCGCTCTTTGGCGCCGTATCCGTCCGCGTCGAACCAGTACGAACCGTGATGAACCGCGCTCCGGCGGCGGCTGCGAGAGCCGGATCTTGAGATCGATCCGCGATCGGCGCTCAGTTCAGTGGGCCGAGTGCTGATAGCTGCGTGTACGCTGTGTTCTCTCCGCGTAGTCCGCGTTGAAGCGAGAGGCATCATGAAAGTGAATGCGACAAAGCGATGATCTTACGTGACGGAGGTACGGACGGTTTTCCTCATTGGGCAAGCATAGAAATGCTTGCGCATTTTAAATTTCGAAACCTCGTTTACAGCCCGTCTTGAGGCGTCGCCTGGGAGAACCAAAAGGCGGCAGCAGTTTTCTAGGTATAGGAAATGGGGCCCATGTTATGGGTGATGTGCACAGAGTGTTTCGAACGTGTAGATTAATTTTTGGCTTTGAAATAATTTAAACACTTTCTCCCTCTTTTTAAGCGTTATCTGACGTGCGTAGTTGGTTTCCTTCCTGTCTCCTCGGTGAACTAAATGCGCTGCGTCATTTATATTTCGTCGAAATAAGTAGCGTACTTCGCGTGATGTACGATAGAAGTTGGAACTGTGTATGTTAATTACTGCCTTTGTGAAAAATTACTTATACAAGCGTTTCCGAGCTCAAAAAGCGTATTTTATGAACCCCGTAAGAAAATTGTCTTATGCCCGTCAAGAACTCAGTGTGGCGCAAAGGTGGCATTTTGACAAATGAAGGGACATCTCATGTGTGATTAGCGGATACAATTTTTAGTCTCAGTTTAAAAGGCATTTAATTAGCGCTGTTATTGATGCTCGAAAGCATTATACGGCCATTACCCACATTGTTTGCCAGAGTCATAGGAGTAGGCTACTTGACACTGAGCCCATAGTCCGTGAACTAGGGCCCATGTTGTGGGGCGATGTATTGAGTTAGGTTAACGTTGTTGATTTAATTATCATTGTTGCAATTACTTACTCAAAAATAGTTTGCGTCCTCTTTTCATACGCTATGTACGAGTTACCTAATATAGGTATCGCCGACTTCCTCTCGGTGAGTTCAACTAGGCACCTTGTTAACATCTGGTGAAAACAATGCATGTGGACGATGTGGAGGCTTGCATAGAAGGGTGTGCTATAATTAAGGAATTTGCAGTAAATTACGTATGCAAGAGCCCCGGATTGTAATAGGCATGTTAATGAAAAAAGGACAAGAAAAACATGATGGCCGACTTGTATGTGAAAGCAAATATGTTTGAATTAATTATGACCATTTATAGAAAATTCTACAGGAAGTGCTAGAAAGCTTTATGCGACCGTTATTGCAATGTTTTTATTTGAGTGTCCAAGGAGAACTGAACGTCACACCGAGTTGATCTTTGGTGAAAACGATTGCATGTAAATTGTAACGCGTGAATAAAGTTTAACGTTTCTGGCTTAATTATGATGGTTGCAAACATGTACTGAACCCTCTTTTTCTTGTTATTTTTGTGCGTTATATTAGAGAGTATATCAGCGCATTGCGTAACTAGCTTTTGAGTAGTGCCTATACGTTAGAATAACTTTGTGGTGTTTGCGCTTGCACGTGCTCACAAAATTTACCGCTATCTGTATTTTCTTATATACCCTTGCTACAGCTCAATGCAATATTTATGTTCTACATGGAAGCAGCTATACAATCTAGAAGAATTTGTAGCTGGGCTAGTTGGTAATTAATCTCAGTACGTTGTTTTAGAGCGCAATAGAACACACTCGCATGTACGCACGCACGCACACACAGCCACCCACACGAACACCCAAAGGAGAGACTCGCTACAGGTGGAAGGGTGATGGAGAACAGGTGCCGACGCCGCCTTCAAGTTTCCGCATCGTGGCATCGTGTATTCTGGCGACGTCAGCTTTGGCCAGGTCTTACCAGCAAAGATGGGGCAGCGTTGCTTTCTAAAAGCGCCAAAGACCGATTCCTGGAGAACTCCTGCGGTCGCCACGAGCTGCCCAAATGCACTAATGTTGAATTCCAATGGCGGAGTCGGAGCAAGTTCTTCTGCTCGTTTCGGAGCAAGTTTGTTCCAACGACAGAGTGAGAGCGGGAGTAAGGTGTTCCAATGAGAGAGTCGGAGTGGATTCAGAGCGGGAGTCACTCCGTGGAGCAGAAAAAGATGCTCCGCCAATATCGGCGGAGTGGACCGGAACTCTGCGTGACGTATTTCCTTTACCAAGTTTGTCTGCTGGGAAGCGCCACCGGTCACGACTCGCGAGGAAGCGATAGCTGGTACACGCTTGGCGAGATATCCATTCCGCACTTTTAAAAATACAACAGGTGAACGGCGCTGAAGAGACAAATGACCGGTGCGGCGGTGCTGGGAGCAAACAGCGGAGGGAAATGACAACACGCAACCAGGGTAACTCGGCGATAGAAGTTCCGCTTCCGCCTAGCTCCGGCGGCGCAGATTGTTCCACTCGCGGATTTGGAGGCGTTGCTCTACGCCAGAGTCGAGTGCTCGCTCGCGGAGTCCGTCGGCTACTCCGACTCCGCCATTGGAATTCAACACAAGAAAATCGTCAGCCACTCTACTCTGTGAATGTGGATGACCAGCGAAGTTGTTTAGCACACGACACAGAAGTGACACAGGATTTTGAACATAGGTGCGGACTCATTTACCGCGATTCTCATATACATTCGCGTGGACGACTGGACTGCCGCCCCGATGAACCAGAGGAAGCTAGACACACGTGACGTTTCGACGGGACCGCCACCACGGGAGAGCGGAAGGAGATACGCTAGCGCTTGGAACGCCGGCAAAGAGAGAGCAGTGCGAACGTAGACATGGCCGACGCGGGTCAACGTGTAGTATCTGTTCTTATCAGCTTAATATCTGACGCAGGTTGTATTTGGACCTAAATATTTAATTTGTTTTTTTGCAAGTTGGTGGAATGCTTGAAGCCTGCTTCACCTCCGGTAGTACATTACCGGTCGGCCCGGTAATGCACTATCTTCGGAATGGGCTCACGGTTTTTTGTCTACGGACACCGATCCACTCGAAACTAGCCATATACAGCTTCCGCTGTAATGTTCCTAAATCCGTGACATCACGCTGACGTGCCCGCGCTGGTTGTCTCGCGCGAAACACGGAACGTAGTAGCTCTGCCTTCATTTTCACTTCTATTAACCGACCAACTAGCTAAAATGTAGTGTTGAATAAATAATTTATCTGTATACGCTAATTTAGTGCTTGTCTTTAGTGTAGCTCCAAATCCGCGTTGACGTCTCACGAACTCGCTTTCTTTCAAGGTAATAGACCGTCAGTAGTCATTTTCTGCAATATTTGTTTTTATGCTCGCAACTGTCAACGATTTTCGATTGAAAGCGCTACATAATGTGGGGTCTCGCACTGGTGGCGTTAATACTTTATCGTGTTCATATCTTGGAGAAATGAGCAGCTGCATGGCGCACATTACAACAGGAACTGCTCAGCAACGACATATTGCGTTATGCATTAAGCGAAGGCAACGAGTAATCGTGAAGCAGCTGTGCCGCTATTTGCACAAATCCAGAGTGAGGTATACGCCCACCTGGCCAAATTCGTCGACAGGAATCGATTCTCGGAATAAGTATTATAGCGAACAATTTTTCTACAGAAAGAACTGATGACAGCGTAGAGTAAGAAGCACGAAACCGAGTGTCAGATCACGTTTCACGAGGATGACGCACTCGCTATTCGAGACACCTGATGCGGCGATATCATGCCGCGGTCGAGAGCGAGAAGAAAGCGATGAAGATTGCATATCTTTGAATGATTCTTTCGATTGCCTTTGTTATTTCGAAACATTTGTAAATATCGAAACTTGTGTGCTTTCATGATCGCCGCCGTTTTCCTTTGATCACGTTCCTGTTTGCACGGGCTCTCCTCTGGCTTCATACAATCTTATAGCCTGAAGGCAGAAGGAACCCACTCTTTCGAGCACGACTGTTGAATTTTTCATTGCAGGTATCATGGAACAGTATTGCTCAACGTCGACAGATGTCGTAAGACTGCCGCATTGTGTTGTCGGAATATTCTTGCTTCGCGTGAACACGTTAGTTGGTACGGATCATTCATATCTAAAACAGCGCCAAAAACACGGACAAAGGAGGATACAGGGCGAGTGCTGTCCTGCGCCCTCCATTGTCGCGGTTTTTTGGCGCTGTTTTAAATATAAATTATTCGCGTTGCCGTTTCGCCTGCTTCAGGCACTTGCATGTCTGTATAAACTTGCTGGAAGGAAGTATATTTCTTGCGTCTTCTCAACATCAGAATTCAAAACGAAGATTCGGTGACGGACAAGCAAAACTTTTTTCTCGAGCAGAATTCGTAAAGTTTCACGCTACATTTGCAAAATTGCAAAACGAGTCGAATTTCGTAGTAAACTTCACAAAACATTTGGGAGATTTGCAGGTATATGGTATACGTATCGTAAAAGCTAAAAATACCTACTGAGTCGTTTATGGAACACAATAGCGCTAATACATTTCTTTCATGCGGGACAGGCTGGTCCCAACGACAAAATCAGGCTGCTTTAAAAAATGTATTTTTTTTTTCGGCAAACTAAGCGCTTGCGATCGAGGAATGTAATGTAATATAAGAAAGGCAATGCCAGCAGCAACTTGAGCGATTCTTCCCATTGCGCACTGGACGTGCCAATAAACTGACCTTCCACCGCGCAGGCCCCACACACGGAGGAGGCACGCATTCGCAAGTCGCCATCATAAACTATACATTCCGCGCTCAACTGAATATTAAACGTGCGTGCATACATGTTATTTATGCAAACCGTAAACGTTTAAAAAACTCAACCGCGGAACAAGCGGTTAAGGAGAGTATTCTGCCACCGTGTAGGCCAATGAATTCCTTTGGTTATTCTGCTACTGATTACTTTCACAGCTTGCACCGTAAGGCATGTCACACAGTTCGCGTGCTACATACATTAGGTTCCTGAAATTTTGCTAGCTACATTTTTATAAAATTTTAGTTGACGCCTTTTTGAGTGTGTGTGCAGTCTGATTCATGCTGCCGTGACCGCAACTAAAATCTCTGCCCTGTATTCACTTTGTCAATCTGTGCGTGCTTTGCCCACGAACGTCGTGTTGAACGTGTCGTCATCAGGCCGCTTTTCGACCCTCGTCGTGGCTCCACCGGACTCTGCGCGCACCGAGCAGTCTGAGCCCTAGGAAACCGTACTCGGGCTCTTTCACTGAGAGAGCAGCGTACCAGTGAGTTCATCTTCTTTCTGCGCAATCAAACTATTAATTAGGATATGATACGGTGCATATGTATACCCTTTGTCATAATATTTGGGACGCTAATTTGGGCTCATCAGGCGACAGAGCTGTATTTAGTAACCCACTTTTGGCGTGTTGGCGCGCAGCTATGGATGAAATAAAATTCCGAGCATACAGTTAATAAGTTCTGCGTTCGGCTAGGGGAAACCCCGTTTTCTACTTCGTATACTACCTGATGCCATGAATGCGGCCATCCTCGCACAAGCAGGTGGCCTTTCTCAAGAGCAGGCACAAGAAAATGCAGTTATCGGGACGACAGGCCTTGAAAACCGCAGTGCAAATTCATTGGAAGCGCCGTGCGCTTGCAATTTGCACAAATGTGCTTGCAACGTGGGACGATGCACTGTGCATCGTCGTCTCGTGAAAGTGAGCTTACTGCGACCGTTCGCCCGCCCGCCGTTGGCACCTTGCGACGTCCGCCCGGTGCCGGCATGGACAAAGAAAAGAGCAATGTTCTCTGCGATGGCTGCGGCGAAGGGTGCGATCAGAACGAATAGCGGCTGTATCGAGCAAGAATCTTACTGACGTCAAAAAGGGACTGCATAAATATTGCCCCGTTACGCTTGGATTTCGAGTCGAGCAACTTGGATTTTCAAAGGTGCTCGACTGAAATCAGTAAATACAATGGGATAGTGTTTAAAACGCATCCTGTATGTTCACATGGCGTCGTGATGTCGAATATCTGTGTAGAGACGTGGCTATTCCTTATTACTATAGATACAGTGTTGCGTATAGACTATGACCTTCGCAAGCTTTGCCAGACGCCATGTTGACACAGTCAGTGCACGGAATTTGGACGGACCAGCTAGCCGGGCCGGGCGAGCGCTGTCGCATCTCTCAAGACAGATACTCCAGCCCTGCGCGCGGACTCCTCGCGCGGACGTTCAATTTCCGGCTGACGCGATATATGCCTGCCGTATACGAGGACGACATGCGAGCGACGGCTTCCGAAGTTGCTCGCTACACGTGGAGAGCACCAGCAGAATCTCTTCAACCTGGGCATAAGCCCCGAAGTGCCACCGTTGTTATGTTCCCTTCTTCGCGACATATCCTTTCTATAGATACTAATAGTATATTGGCCTCCAGTGATGGCGCCGGCTAGTTTTATTTATTTGATTTTCTTGCCCCAGGAACAACACGAACACATCAGACTAGTTTAACATTGTTCTTTGCTTCTCAGAGTGCTGCCGTTAGTAATCAAGCGTTCTGAACGTGCAGCGCGTCCCCAGTTGACCAAAATATGCACATGAAATATGCCGCGGGTGAACATAAATCTGGGGTTGATATCAGGAAGGTGTTCGTTCGTAAGTTCATTTTTCCCATTGGTCGACCACTTTCGGTAATAATAGGTCGATCCGCAGCATTGGCCAGCATTTGCCCTTACGGATAGTAGCGTAAGAGCTCTTTAGTTAATACGGGCACATACTTGCAGAGCCTTCTAGTAAGTACAATGTTTGGCACAACAAAGTTTACAAGCTGCAGTGCCCTAGATCCTTCTGTGGTCACAATGAGCAGTTGATATGCTTCGGGCCATGATGGTGGAAATCGGAAACATAGGAATCGATTTAGATACCTTGTTCCCCAGCGTGAAGCACTCATATCTTGGATTCTTTCACAGGTCCTTGAACTAGCATGCGCAGCTTTCTGATATGAGCTGAGAACTAGCGACATTTCTGCAGTAATATGTTTGCCCTCCCTCCTACCGCAAATTGCTCATGCGTGAAGCATCTGCTAACATTGGTTCCCTATCTCGGTAGCGCACGCGCGCGGAGAAATCTCGATGGGCTCGTACGTTGGGCGTTCCTCTTTCTATTCTTATTCTCGCTTACTCCGCACGTGCGTGGTTACGTTCTCTCAAGTGAAATGAGCCAGCTTCGTGCAGTCGCCGAGGGACGCTCCACTAAAAATGCACGTGAGGTGAAATTCAGCACGCGCGCCACGGAGGCCTCAGTGCCGATCGGCATCGGCTAGAGTAGCGCCGCGTCCTTATCCTGCAAAGACGCGCACCATTAGACACGCCTGTGGCAACAGCGAAGCGATTCACGGCGCTTATCTTCGTGGCTATATCCTCTCGTTTATTTGAGAACTTGTGTAATGCGAAGCATCGTTAGCCTTTTTCCAGCCACTCGCGCCTGCGCTATTTCAGGCTATGTCGGGGACCCCTTCAGTTAAAAATGAAATGTGTACAATGTAAGCAGTTCAGCCTGGGTTCCCCAGCGCAATAGCCGAACGCACTACCACTCGTCCTTTGAGACTCTTGGCGCGCGAGGAGTTGGGCACGAATGGCACTTGACTCCGTATTTATTTACGCCAGTTGTAAACGCGCCGCAACTTGCCACGTTTACATCTTTGCAGCATGTGCCTGTCGGTATGTCATTCAGGATGAATGGTAGCACTCCATGTTTCTATATTAAATTCTCAATCTACAAGTGCAACCTCATCAGTATTGCTACGGGGTTAAAACAGTCGGACGTATATTTACAAGATATTTACAGTAATTGTAGCAGCTGAAAAGATAGTATAGACAGCGCGCGAAGTCCAGAGCGTTGTCTTCTTCCCACCAAGATGAAAACATCTTCGCACACATGACCCCCGGTGGCTGAAGCACCGGCGCGGTGCTGGTTAGGAGGCGGGCAAGTGATGCAACTCAAGACGCGCGACGTGGACCACGTCGGAACGGTTCTGAGCCATGGTTGGCTCAAGAGGGGCGATTTCGTACGTGACGTCAGTTACTGTAAGGGCCAGAGTAGCGTGAAAGTAACTTCTCCGAGAGGGCAGCGCGTCGTGACGGTCACCAAAGGAGAGCCAGGCCGCCTGGTCTGCATTGGACGTCACGATGGCTGGCGTCGTATGAGCGCCGCTGATTCTCCTGCGACTCCCCAAATCGACGTCGGACAGTATGGCGCGCTTCGTGTGCTTTG
The DNA here is from genome assembly GCF_050947875.1 of Dermacentor variabilis. NCBI lineage: Eukaryota > Metazoa > Arthropoda > Arachnida > Ixodida > Ixodidae > Dermacentor > Dermacentor variabilis. Next base: position 1,874,624 of record NC_134572.1, on the reverse strand, counting down.
AATATAGCTTCACGGGCGAAATTCAGACTAGCAGGCGGAATGGTGTCGGAAGGCAGCGTAGGGTCACGGCCGAACAAGAGGAATAATGGAGGCAAGCCTGCGGTGTCATGAGGAGACGAATTATAGGCGAAAGTAACGAACGACAACGCAACGTCCCAGTCGTGATGGTCAGTGGAGACATACATGGACAGCATGTCAGGAAGGGTTCGCTTAAGACGCTCAGTCGTACTGTTCGTTTGTGGATGGTAAGCAGTAGCAAGTTTGTGTTTAGTCGCGCACGAGTGTAGAATGTAATTGAGAACTTTCGAAAGAAAGTAGCGGCCTTGGTCGGTGAGGAGCTGTCGAGGGGAACCGCGGTGAACTGACGTTCTTTAGTAGGAAGAAAGCGACATCGGTTGCACAGCTTGTCAGAATAGTCCGTGTGATTGCATATCGGTTGGCGTAGTCTGAGGCTACAGCGATCCACTTGTTTCCCGAAGCAGACGTAGGAAAAGGGCCTAAAAGAGCAACACGTACACGGAAGAATGGTTCCGATGGTACGTCAAGTGGTTGAACGCGGCCAGCAGGGTGTGTGGCCAGCTTTTTGCGTCGTTGATAAAGGTCATGCGCAGCGATATAACGGCAGACGTCAAGGTATAGAGCAGGCCAAAAGAAGCGCCGACGAACGCGGTCATAAGTCCGTGACACGTCAAGGTGACCGGCAGTCGGTACATCATGAAGCTGGGCGAGAAGAGTCCTACGCAGATGCTCAGGCAGAAAGAACAGTCAGGGCCGTCCGGCCGCATGTTAGAGCGGTACAATATGCCATCGTGAAGTTCAAACATTCGAAGGAAAGGATCGGGCGTCGTTGAAGTGAGCCGTTGAATAAGGTCTTGTAAGAAGGCGTCCCGGCGTTGTTCCGCTCCAATGTCGCGATAAGCAGCCAGACAGAAAATGGTGACAGGGATGCCGGTCGCAGAAACGTCAGGTGCGTCGGCAGGATGGCGCGACAAGCAGTCGGCATCTTCATGTAACCGGCCGGTTTTGTATAAAACTCAATAGTTGTATTCTTGAAAGCGCAGAGTCCAGCGCTCAAGGCGCCTTGATGGATCTTTCAGGGACAAAAGCCAACACAGAGCGTGGTGATCAGTGATGACTGTGAATTTCCCGCCGTACAAATAGTGGCGGAATTTGCCCACTGCCCAAACGAGAGCCAGACACTCACGTTCGGTGATAGAATACTTGTGCTCAGCAGGGGAATGAAGGCGGCTGGCGTAATAACACGTTCTCGCCCTTGTTGTTTCTGTGCCAAGATAGCTCCAATACCGTGGCCACTGGCATAGGTATGGACTTCTGTTGGAGCTGACGCATCAAAGTGAGCGAGAATGGGCGGGGAAGTAAGCAGATGAATCAGCTCGGTGAAAGCTCCAGCTTGCTCAGGGCCCCAAATGAAGGCAGCGTCTTTCTTGATGAGCTGACTAAGCGGCCGCGCAACGTCCGCAAAATTTCGCACAAACCGGCGGAAGTGGTAGCAAAGGCCCTAGAAGCTGCGAACGTCTTTGAACATGTTGGTACGGGAAAGTTCTTCACTGCCCGTATTTTATCGTTATCAGGCCGTACACCAGAAGAATCCGCGAGGTGCCCGAGCACGGAAATTTCACAACTGAGTTGGCACTTAGACGAATTTAGTTGTAGCGCCGCCTGACGAGAAACAGATAGAATCGTCGATAGGCGTTTGAGGTGTGTTGTCCAGGAAACAGAGGCAGATGGAGCAGTTGAAACCATGTAGGGGAGCGTCCATCATTCGTTCAAATGTGACCGGCGCATTAGATAAACCGAACGGCATCACTTTGAAAGGCTATCGGGAGTAATAAAAAAAATGGAGGACGCTTAAGCTTCGCCTTCAAGAGTGGAATGCGATAGCGTTATCGCGTCCCGTTCGCACCGCCCACTCATGCGTCCGGCATGGTCTTGAGACACAGACGAAACGTGTGCCTGAGCAGGCTGAACGAACCAAAGAACTCGGTGTCTCGGAAGGAGAAACGATCTACGCGAGCCAAACGTCGTGATCGGCACGGACAGCCGGGCCGCGACGCGCCATGAAGGCGGACGCGATCATGGGGCTGACGCCTCGATGGGATCGTCCTCTATCTCGCTTGGGAGCAGCACGCAGACGCATTACTCCTCGCCAGTAGCATGGCACACATCGCAGGGGATGCTTTCCCACCAGACGCACTACGGCGCAACGATCACGTCAGAGGCGTCTCGCATCGGACGCTGCACCTAGGAATCGCGCTGTGAGCGGAAAGAGGAGGCGCGTCGCCTAAACACGAGGCTTCCAGTGACGCACGCTGGAAGTTGGAAAGGGAGATAGCGAGAAAACTTATTAAACGCAAGGATATTGGGGCTGTTGCATCTGGAGGACAATCCCAATTGCTGTCCCCCAGATTTTGGACCTTGCCGTTGGGTGCGGGAGTTGGCCGAGGTTGAGGAGGACTTTGAGATGAAAACTGGAGGTTGATTTACATTATTTACAGTGAGAGTACAAAGAAATTAACAGTAATAAAGTCATTACAGGCCGGCACCAACTCGGACGCTGCGGCCCGTGGCAAGAAGCTCGAAACAGATGAATGAAGGAATGCTCCCTTGCTGCTCCCGGTCTCTGGCTTTTAATCCCTTCGGTGTCTCGAAGTCACGTCACGTGCGGCCAATCGGCGAGCCCGCTCAGGTGGCATCATTTTCGGCCAATCGGCGAGCCCGCTCAGGTGTCGTCATTTTCGGCCAATGGTAGGCGCTCGTGCTAGTGTACGTCACATTCGGCTCAGAGGGTCACTCCTTGGGCCCCCAATTGTCCGAGGGCTTACTTCTCCCTGCGGTCTTGCCTTGCTGACTTGCAATGTGCCGTCACAATAGCCAGGTGGGGGCGACGCTGCCAGACCTTCGCGGTGCATTACAGCCGTCTTGCCTCGGGACCCACATTACCTGGAACCGTGCCAGGCTCGCGCTACACTTTCGGGAAGAGTCAAGCAGTGAATAGCTCCAGATGCGGCGCACGAGGTGGGGGACGCCAACTTGTTTGGATGTGCCGCGCCTCGGGAACGTGGTAGATGAGCTTCTGCGCTCCCAATTAGGTGTGACGCGATTCGACGTGGTCTGGTGAACTCGAAGGAGGCTCAGGAAAAGGTCCCGTATCTAACAGCTCCTCCTCGCCCCGGAAGTTCGGAATGGCCGGTGAAATCAATTCGCTGGCCATGAGGAACGCTGAAAGAACATGTAGGGTACTGGTGTCGAGCCTCGTGTGACGGACTTCGGGATCCTGGGCCCTGGAGAACGTGCGTCAAGCTAACAAAACACAGCGCTGCACCACGTGTAAGCGCAGGCTCTTCGCCCTTGACTCGCCAGGCTATTACTTAGTCAAAACGAACCCTGATCTTTTCTTTCCCCAATTTTGATAAAGTAGTTCCAATCACCTTTATAAACTGCTATCCATTTCTCCCCGAATGCCGACAAGGCCGGAGTGACATTGTTGTTGCAAAACAAAGGGCCGCTGTCGTTGCAAACAAAAAATGAAAACAGCCGAACATAACTTAAGTGGCCTAACTACACGAACAGCACGTTTCCAACCTATCGCAGTGGCGTACTTATCGCACGTATTGGGGCCACTGAACAGTCCGGTCAACTCTACAAGTACGTCATCACAAGCGCGCTAGCTTTGTGGTCCCTATTCCGAACACGTACTTGCGTCGCACGCAAACGTTCCATCACGCTTACTCACGTGTCTTTCTCTAGTCCCTACAGGACACGTACCTTAAACGAACAACTACACTTGCGTAACTTACGCACTCCGTAGAACCGATAGAAAATGCATATTCTAATAACTAGTTCCAAGCACGCACATTAAGGACGTCAGAATACGGCCGCCCTCAGCATGTACGAACAACCCACTCATAAACCTGCTTCCTTCCGTCCACAAAGGACAAGCGCTAATGGACCTAAGTGTTCTTCTCAGTGCAAATGATGCAATAACTGAAAATCTACGCGCCTAACCTTAGAAATTTCGAGAAAAAAAGCACTTATAAAAAAAGGTTAACAATACATACGCGCGTTACCATAGGCCTCTCAACGATAACCTTGACCTTCAGGTTACTCTCTCTCTCTCTCTCTCTCTCTCTCTCTCTCTCTCTCTCTCTCTCTCACACACACACACACACGCACACACACGCACACACACGCGCACATACACACACACACACACACACACACACACACACACACACACACACACACACACACACACACACACACACACACACACACACACACACACACACGCACGCACGCACGCTCGCACACACACACACACACACGCACGCACGCACAAAAGAAAGCCTATCTACTCATTAACTCCTCGCGAGACTAAATGTTTGCATAAAACACCTCTTTCAAACCTCGGAGCTTCTCAACCGAAAACATAAAGAAAGCTCACACCTTACGTGTTCAAAAAAATTTTATTCTCAAATCGCGAAAATTACCTGATGCTCAAAAATAAAACAAAACAACACTTTCTACTTCTACGGAAGCTCTCTTGGCCTCCCGTTCCAAACGCTTACGACTGACTCGTACTTTTGAGCCGTAACCGAGGTGCTCGCGGTTCGAAAGCTATTCTGGCTAGCCTGGAACAACAAAAGGCCGACACATGAGCAGCTCCTTCAACACGTTACAGTTTCTGGCCAGTTTGCGTCCTGGCGCCACGCTTTCATTACTAACTCGACTGACCGCGACGCGACTCCCTACCACCTCGTCTCGTCTTGCCACCTTGCGCTCCTTCGCACTACATGCTGCACTCCGGAAAGAACGACGGAACGACGAGGAACATAACGGCCCCGTGCCCTTTGTCCGCGTCCGTGCAGAACATGCTTCACGGCCTCCTTTGGACCGGTGGCTAAAACGTGCTTGATGCGCACACGTCGTCAACGACAACCGCACCCTTCTTTTCTTCGCGCTCTGCCTTCTTGCGTTTGTCGCCGTCTTTTGCGGCGTTACATTACTCATCGCATTCTGATCTTTACGGCGCTTCTTTTTAGGGCACTTTTTCCTCGCACTCACTTCCATGCCGTCCTCTGGCGCCTCGTGCTGGCCGGCACATATCTCGTCGGCCCGGATCTGTCTCCTCCCGCGCAGTCTGATTGATTTTCATTTAAACCTGCTCTCGCTTGTTTACCTAGGCTGGCGGAGAGCTGCCCCGATCCCTGAACAATGCAGTTTTCTCTTGAGCTACGCTGCTCGCAATCCTGAGAGCTGCCCTCAACTGCATCGTCCAGATGGCACTGCACTTCGGCACGAGGATCCAACTCGACAGTTTTCTCGACATGGGTGCTCGCGTCTGTCGGGTCAGCGGTACTCTGTACTTCGGTAACTAACTCGTTAACATTACCTGCGACGCACACGCGCGGTGACTGTGCCAATTCATTCACAGCTGGCCTAGCGGTCTCTACAGTGCTCTGTTGGCACAGCACCTCGTCGCTCTCACTACGGCCTTTAACGGCCTCTGTTGCCACTAAGGCATCGTTAGCAGCTTGCCTTTTCCCTTCACCTATGAAGGTGCAGCCAATCTCACGGGCACTACTCTTCTCGTCGGCTTTTGGCGAAAATCCTCCAGATTCTTCCTCACATTTTTGCTCTGTACCACCTATCGAATTTTCAGACAGCCGTTGCCTTTGTGCCTTTAACAGCTCAAAGTATTGTATCTGTTTTTCCAATGCTGCCTTCTCTTTCTCGTGCTTTTGCTTGCGTTCGTGACTCTCACGCTTACGTTCACGACGCTCACGCCTCCGTGGTTCTTCTATCACCTCCCAAGCAATCTCAATGCTTTCGTCATCATTGCCACTATCTTGAATCGCCTTTATGATAGCTGGCTTTTTCATCTGTTCGTTTGCTTCAACTCCCAAATCGTCGCACACCAACAAGTCTAACCTCGTCAAACTTCTAAGATCCATGGCAGCTGCCCCGACTGGTGGTTAGAACTGTTTTCCTTAATTTGTGCAAACACACAATATGCAACAAATTCCCGATTCCTAGAACTATCAAAACAAACTAAACATTTGAAGTCTGGCGAATCCAAGGGGAAAAAAAACCACACGCTCACTTACGGTTGCAGCACCCTGCCATCTGGTTCATTGGTCCGCTGTTCCCGGTTCCTCAGGAATCTCTGGGTCAAAGCTCGCTCTTCTTCGCTGTTCCCAGTTCCTTAGTTCGTCAGGATTTCTTTCGACGAAGGTTCATCCTTAGCGCTGCCACTAGTTGTTGGATCTGGAGGACAATCCCAATTGCTGTCCCCCAGATTTTGGACCTTGCCGTTGGGTGCGGGAGTTGGCCGAGGTTGAGGAGGACTTTGTGAGATGAAAAGTGGATGTTTGTTTACATTAGTTACAGTGAGAGTACGAAGAAATGATCAGTCATAAAGTCATTACGGGCCGGCAGCAACTCGGACGCTGCTGCCCGTGGCAAGAAGCTCGAAAGAGATCAATGAAGGAATGCTCCCTTGCTGCTCCCGGTCTCTGGTGTTTAACCCCTTCGGTGTCTCAAAGTCACGTTCGGCCAATCGGCGAGCCTGCTCAGGTGTCGTCATTTTCGGCAAGTGGTAGGCGCCCGTGCGAGTGTACGTCACATTCGGCTCAGAGGGTTACTCCTTGGGCTCCAATTGTCCGAGGGATTATTTGTCCGCGGTATTGCCATCACGGTCTACAACTGCCTTCACAAAGGCGGATGGGGGGATTGGTGCCAGGGCTTCACGGTGCATTACAGCCGTCTTGCCTCGGGACCCACATTACATGGAACCGTTCCAGGCTCTCGCTACACTTTCGGGAAGTGTCAAGCAGTGAATAGCTCCAGATGCGGCGCACGAGGTGGGGGACGCCAACTTGTTTGGACGTGCCGCGCCTCGGGAACGTGGTAGATGTGCTTCTGCGCTCCTTAATTAGCTGTGACGCGATTCGATGTGGTCTGGTGAACTGGAAGGAGGCTCAGGAAAAGGTCCCGTATCTAACAGGGCATCTTCGCACCGGTACCTGCACGGCCCCAATGCGCTCAAACGAGACGAAGGGGAGAAGCGGTCGAGTGGCGCGCCGCCTTTCGGGGCAGTGCCGTAGATTGTGAAGAGGGAGTCTTCTGTATTTGCCGCAAGATGGCTCTGCGTGTGCGTCAAGCGCAGAAGAAATGTAGCGGAAACGTACTTCGCTACTCGTTTATCTGCGACTTCTGTAATTTACATGCTCCTAATTACCGATATACGCCGCAGTATAACTTTCTACGGCACGTTTCTCAGGTAACACCGCATTCACTAGAGGCGCTTTTGTCCCGCTTTGAAGCATCGAACTCATGGCTGAGCACTTCCTCTTCAGCCACCGAGGTGAGCGGACGCGGAATTTCGGGCTCTTCACGAGCGGCTTAAGCGACCCTTTTGGGCCGCGGTATCAGGTGAACTGAAAAACCAGGTCAGGAGTACCAAATGATTTTACCCACGCTGCCAACAGGTGCGTCCGTTCTGCATATGGTTGTTTGACATGGTGACGTTAAGGCGAGGCCTTATAGAGTGCAACATTTTCGAGATGCTCTTACACGGCTGTCTCTCATGCCGGAAGTGGTTGCGCTGGGTGCATATCAGATGAACCATCTGTGGGCGGTGACTTTCAAGGACGAAGAAGGGAAAAAGAGAATTATCGCTGCAGACGCTTTTGATGTCAAAGACCACCGCTGTGTAGTCGTCGACCCTTTTGACAGAGGTGTTTGTATCAAGCTCTACTGGCTCCTTCACGGTGTACCTGACGACGACGTTCACACTGCCTTGTCGCCTTTTGGAAAGGTGACTGAGATCACCAGGGACAGGTAGCGAGTACAAGGATGCGTTGAGAAAGGGTCAACCACCCGTACTGTCACTATTAAACTCAGCCGCTGAGCAAACAAGTGCGAGACAAATTCTCGCTGAGCTCTCCCAAGCTTATTTCCTACTCAAAAGTGACAGTTTTACAGATCTTAAAGCAGGACTAAATACATACATGAATTTGTTATGCTTCACAAGACATGACTCAACTGCGTAAACCAAAATAAGAGTCTTCTAATCCTACGTCAGGAAACAAAGCACGAGTTTCATGAAATGTTTCACTGGTTCTCGATCTAGGGGCTTCGACTCAAGCAATCGACATTGCCATTGCGAGTCCCCTTCCTACAGCCTATCTGAAAAAAATATTACTGTGAAGCGAGACTCCAGAGCAGGAGACGGCCATTTTTGGAATACGTTGATGCGTTTCTATGACGAACCTCGTGCCCGCAAGATAGCAAGACAATTTTTGAACAGCTCGTACGAGACATGCGCATTCTTCCTCAGTAACGCTGTACGCCTGTTCTCGACTAGCGAGTTTCCGACTTGCGTAAAGGACGGAGTGCTCCTCCTCGCTCTCTCCCTTTTGGCTTATATACGACGCCCACGCCTCGCTCGTGCGCATCGCATTGAACTACAAATCGCCTCGTGTACTCCGGTGATCTTAGCACCTGCTGACTTTTTCTTTTCATTCCAGAGTACACTCTGTGGGTGAGTTTTTCGAAGATCATCAGTTAGTGCTAGCTAGCTCAGAATTCCTAGGTATCTACTGCCGATAGTACCCGGCGACCCCTAAGACTGATCAGATATCGGTCTTTGTGCGAGGCCGCGGGAAATGTCGTATCGCAGTCACTTTAGCTCAGTGTCCTACTGTGTCGACTACAAGCCGGCGAGATGGCTCAGCGATGATCCACACTAGCTTCATCGGCGCTCTTGCCTTTTCAACCGGCTTCCCCATGCGCTGGCGCTGACATGCGTCGCAAGTGCCTACAGATTGCTCTGCGTCGCGGAAGCAACCTTGGCATTAATAATCCTGCAATAGTCGATGCTTAGTTTTCGTGGCATCTAAGTGACCAGCCCGAGAGCTTCAGTGCGACAAGTGCAAGAGATCCTGTCATTAAGCTGGGGAACGATCAGCTGCTCAAATGTGACACCCCTGCGGGATGCTTACTTTCGTTACAGTAGGCCGCCTCTCATGAAAATTCATGTTTTTTTCGTGCCTCACCTTCGTTTAGGTTGCTTCGGATGTTCCGCAGGCTGGGGATTTTGTTTTGCTCTGACTTCAAGGGTGAACTGTCTACATTTAACAGCAGCTGTAGGCTTTCCGACGTAGGCACTATAAACAAATCTGGCGACTGTTCTTCCAATAACTCGGCTGCTGCCACTACTAGGACCTCTGTCTACGCAGATCCAAACTCCTGCTGTTACAAAGCGGCGGCGTTCTCGTGCTCCGCTTTCTGAGGTTTCGAATAGCCATACACCTCACTTAGTGCTGTTTCCGCGAACGCTTTTGCAGTTAACGCACGAGCTTTTGACAAAATCTCGATAGTGCCATCACGCTAGCCTCCCGAACTTTAGCCCTTTCTCGCTCAGAATCTTATCCTACCAATTTGAGAACAGGTAAAGGTTGTTGTGGCTCGAGGTGGCCTTAGGGCAAGGAATACCCTAAGCCCATCGACGAATACGTCCTATAGTAGGAATGAAGGAAAAGGGGTTTATTTGACATTAGTTACACGGCTCCAGTTACGGAAGACCACTCCATGCAGGAGCATGTTAAACGTCTCGAGTTCACGTCTGGACACGTCATCCCCCCTGCAAGAAAGATCACCGCTTTTAATACCGTCGTCTTCCCTAGGCGACTCGACCAGAGAATCTCATGACTGTACCGTGGCCAATCACAATCGTTGAACCGGTTGCAATGGCTCACCCATGATATCGCATCGTTGTGCACCACTCTTACCTCCGACGCATTCCTACCTCCGATGCGCTCCCACCTCCGATGGCATGGAATATGTTACAGTACAGCAACCTGAGAATCCGAGGTCGGCGCCGCTCTTCGGTAGCGTTCGACGTTGGCCCTTTTCATCATTACTTCAGTCTGTCAGGTAGTCGTAGCGGGGCCTTTCGTACATCCGCAGCATCCGGTGTCAACGCTGCGTTGACTTCTGTAGGCACTAATGGATGGATGGACGGACGGATGGATGGATCGATGGATGGATGGACAACATTACCGATCTATTGGACCGGCAATGTTGTTTTTACCACCAGATTACGAAGCCAGGTGCTCATTGGTTGACGACGTTGCTGACGAATGCGTTGTGCAACTCAAGTATGGGGAGATAGACGTTCTACTGACCACTTTCTACATTAGTCTCTCGGCCACACAAAGAGAAACCACACTTCTTTGCGCTCAGGTTCGCTCAATATGCCCCCGGGTCATTGACCCGTGGCTGCGACTACAGCAGTGCAAATACGATGCCGTTAGTGTTGACCGGGGACTTCAACTTCGATTTGAGTAAACCCGAAAACCGTTGGCTGCCAACGTTTCTGCAAGAGCGCGTCTTCGGTGTGCACCTCGTGAGCTGCGACTCCAACACAATTACCAACTTCCAGAACTGTTAGTGCAATCGGTCCCGTTTTTGAAGGGGAATTCAGACGGTCAACGCTCAGCACCTGCAGGTGAATCGCATTGCAGCGCTCTCAACCGTGCGTCGTCTATCGCTTATCTGGGATGACAGCGCTTCCTTTCGGTGTGCCACCGCCAAAGACGCTGACGCACTGGGAAGGCGGTGCCTAGAGCAACGGCCTCTCATTTCGCCATGGTCCGCGCGCACGCTTCTTTGGCACGAACCACGATTGATAACGTTGCGATACGATAGCGTATGAGCTCAGTCACGTGTTTTTATTTCTTATTTCCCGGGTTTTCTTCAAACGCTGAAAAAAAAAATTGGAGGACGCTTAAGCTTCGCCTTCAAGCGTGGAACGCGACAGCGTTCCCGTCGACCCGCCAAGGGGTGTAAGACAATGGGCTACGGCGCAGCGATTACGCGCCCCGCATCGGACGCGGTGAGCGTCGAGCAACGCAGCGTTCGGCGCGACAACGAAATGTGCGCCTGAGCAAGCGACGCACGCCTGAGCCTTAGAAACAGCTCGTTTCTAAGGCAACACCGCGTTCACTAGAGGTGCTTTTGTACCGCTTTGAAGCATGGAACTCATAGAGAAAGAAAAAGACTAAGAGCGGACACTCCGAGAAATCTGGCCTCAGGAAGTACGTCACGGCTACGTAACGAACTAATGCTCTCATCAAACGCCAGGGGACGCAGGCGCAAAAAAAGAAAATGTTGTAATGAATTCTGCTCAATCGCTTTACAAAATAATAATTATACACCCAAATTTGGCGTGTTTCTGATACATAAAAACAGAATTTATCGAAGACACCTTCCGTGCTTTTTGTTCTTCATTCGTACTGCCATCAACACCAATCACCATTCGTCCATCGAGAAGAAATCAACGACACCAGCGGCGTGCCAGCGGGAACGTCTCGTGAACGTCGGCTGCGGCGGTGTTCTTGTGTGTGAGAAAGGTGAGACGTTTTTAAGCGAAGCTTGGAGTAATTGACTTGTGAGCGCGACGAGGTTCGCTAAAAAAAAGCAGTTTGCGGCTCTATATGAGGCGGCTAGACGCGAACAATGCGAAAAGCATGCCCCCTCAAGAAACGCGTAGCAAGAGGGCTGTTCTAGCTGTACTTCCTTGCTATCCCCACCGAGAACGGCATAATCTTTGTTGGTTGCGTTCCGCGAAAATAATCAAACGACGCGAAGCTGGCAGCCATTAACTTGCACCGGTTCACGGCTGTGCACTGCACTGCGACTCGCAGCTTGTCAGACGCCATCGAGACGCTGCGTCTCGTTCTGCGAGGTTTACGGTAAACCGTTCTTACCCAGCACTGTTTGCGATAACCGCGGTATCGGCGTTCCATTGAAATAGTTCGTGTTGGCGGATTAAAAATGATCTGCTAATGATCTGATCTGATTAAAATGACCAAATATTGAACTAGACAAACGAGTGAATCGCTAAATCAAAGCGACAAATAAAAGCGTTCCCATTTGGGTGACGAAAAGTGGTCTGAAATGACAAGCTTCCGCGACAGCCCAACGTCGGTTACGAGGGGTAATCCAAATTTCGCGCCAGCGAAACCGAAACAGGAAGTGCAGGCCAGTTGCTCTCATCAACCCCCAGGCGCGCTAGGTTCGATTGGGCCGCTGGCGGTGTATGGGAGTGTCCGCTCTTAACTTCTTTTTCTTTCTCTATGTGGAACTCGTGGCACAGTTATTCCAATTCCGGGCACCGCAGTGAACGGACGTGTTATCATGTGCTCCGACGGAGCGGCGTTGGCGGCCGCGAACGGCCGCGGTAACAGGAATGCTGTTTTTGAAGACGAGGATTATCAGGTGATATTGCCGCACTTGCCTACCGGTCGAATCGTCCTTAATACTGTTTTTTTACACGCGGACGTCCGTGGAAGACCGTACAAGGTTGAGGATTTCCGTGACGCTCTGGTTCGTCTGGAACTGCTCCCCGAAGTAGTTGCTTTGGGGGCGTATCAGATGAATCACGTGTGGGCGGTCATGATGAAGACGACTGAAGCCACAAAGAAACTGCTTGCTATCCGAAGCATCATTGTCAAAGAACGGCGCTGTATTGTCGTTGACCCCACCAATCAAGGCGTGCGCTTGAAGTTACACTGGATGCTGCCAAACGTGTCAGATGAAGACATCAGACAAGCTCTTGCCCCATACGGAACGGTTACGGACGCGGCGAAAGAACGGTGGCGTGTTCAAGGGATTTTGGACAAGGGCTCAACGACGCGGTCGGTGACCCTGCAGCTTAAGGCAGGTACTACAGTCGACGATATTCCGCACCAGCTACGCATAGCAGGGGAGCTCGTCCTTGCCGTCATTCCGGGCCGCGCCCCTCTTTGCCTGCGGTGCCATACAACCGGTCATATTCGCCGGGACTGTCGAGTTCCACGCTGCGAGGTCTGCCGCCGCTTCGGCCATGAACGATCTCAGTGCGTCAAGACATACGCCGTCGTCGCAGGACCAGCGAGAAGAGAAGAAGAGGTATCTGAACACCTCATGGATGAGGCTGAAGTTGAAGATATTTCTCCGGTTAAGAGCGACAAGGTTGGCAACGCGGTCACACAGAAGCAGTCTCTCCACCCCAAAAACTTGTGCCCAGACAAGAAAACCAACGACGAGGCTGATACTCGCAAAAAGACTGATAACAGGGCGCCTGAAAATCATAGTTTCGCTACAGAACAGATTGAAGTCCCCTCGAAGTCGTCGCCTGCCACTACGGGTGCGGAGGCGTCTGCTACGACTGACGTCGACATGTCAGCAGCCACTAGCATGCCTACGAAGCGGGCACACGAGGAAACGATCGGCGTAACCGGGACCTCTGGAGCAACGACATGCAGCGAACCACCTACAAAGGCGGCTCAGCTGCGACGTACGCCTTTCAAGCCGAGGCCCAACGTCCAGGTCGAGCGGAGACCCGAGACGGGGCCGCCCCCGTAGCGGCTTCGTTTCGGGTAGTGCAACCTAGATATGGTCACTACGTGTGATACCGCCAGCTTGACTGGCGGAGCAATGTACTACAGAATAGAGGACACCACTTTATGCATAGTGCATGGGTCGCTCAAGGTAAGCGCTATGCGACCCGATTGTTCTTGCTCATAATGGCGGCCGCAATTAACACCGCGATTCGTATTGCCACGCTAAATGTCGGAGGACTAAGCACGAGGCGGCGGCAATATCAATTGAGTCGTATCTTTCTGGAAAACGATCTCGACATAATCGCAGTTCAGGAAACCAAGATAGCGAGTCAAGAGCAAACGGATCGCATGGTGCAACAATTCGTTCCCCGTTACAATGTATGCGTCTGTCATGCGGCCGCTATTTTTTTGCGCAATAGCCTAAATATAAGTGTAGAAGCAGTCACAGTGTGTGAAACGGGACGCCTGGTTGTTGTCGATTTTACCTTGAATGAAGATTTCTGGCGAGTTATCTGTATTTACGCCCCTAATAGAGAGGGCGAGAGACAGTCTTTTTTTGAACGAGTTGAGGGTTATTTAAAGACCGATAAGCTTTTGGTTTTACTTGGCGATTTCAACTGCGTTTGTTTTCCGGAGGATCGCGTGAAAAAACTGCCGCTGAATGATCGTAGTGCACTGCTATTGAACAATCTTGTCAGTGAATACAACCTGGAAGACGTTGGCTATGTGTTGTACGATCACAGTGTTCCGCGTTTTACTCATTTTCAAGGACTTAGCCATGCTCGGCTAGATAGAGCTTATGTGTCACTGGAACTGGTGCCGTTATGCAAAACGTACGAGAACAAGCAAGTCTCTTTTAGTGACCACAGTTTGGTTGCCTTCACAATAGGAAGAAAAGAACGAAAAACAAACTTCTCGTGGGATTTGTGGAAATTTAACGATAAGCTACTCAACGATGACTGTTTCGTAAATGACATTAAAGAAAAACTTGGACGATTGATTGTAGCTGAAGAGAAATATGTAGTCACCATGTGGGAAGATTTTAAAAATGAATTGAAGATGAGTGCTATAGAAAGGGCAACTAAACTGAAACAAGAAAAACGGAAAGAAAAAGCCCTGAGGAGTAAACTCGACTTTCTACTTAATGTAGAAAGCACAGAACCTGGCCAAGTCATGAAGGAAATCGAGAAAGTTAAAAGCCAGTTAGAAATCATCGACACAGAGAAGTACCGTGGTGCCATGATAAGATCCCGTGCAGAAAGATTGTGGCAAGGGGAAACACCGAATAAACGTGCGCTAGGTGACGAGAAAGCTTACGCTCGCCGCAGTGATATAAAACAGATAAGCTACAATGACGAAGTAACGAGTGACCGCAGGACCATTGAACGCGCCTTTGTTGAACACTATGGAGACTTGTTTGGCGAAAGAAAAACTAATCTGAGTGGCTTCATAAGGCACTTCCTACACTTTATGCCACGATTGGAAGAAAACGTTAAACAAGGCCTCGAAGCGTCTATAACTGTGCGTGAAGTTGAAGCTGCTATAGAAGAACTAGGCTCAGGAAAGGCACCTGGGCCGGACGGATTAAGCGCAGCTTTCTACAAAACATTTAAAGCAGAAATAGCACTAATTATGAAGAAATTTTTAGTGCAGTCCTACAATAACAACCGAATCCCGCGTCATTCCGAACAGCTCAGATGGTCCTGATACCAAAATCTGACGATCCTGTAAAGCGCTTGTCTGTTGCATCGTACCGCCCCATTAGCCTTGCGAACACTGACAATAAAATTTTTATGAAAACACTGGCGAAAAGGTTACAGAGCGTAATAAAACTTTTAGTTGGCACCCACCAAACGTGTGGGATTAAAGGGCGCACAATAACTACCAATGTACACGTCGCCAGGAGCATTCTAGAATGCGTCGATGCTTTCGAGCGTAAAGTTGCAATGTTGCAGCTAGACCTGGAGAAGGCATTTGACCGTGTGGCTCATGATATTCTCTTCGAGATTTTAGAATACACGAACATAGGATCAGTGATTATAGACGGCTTAAAAATGGTGTACACAGACTGCAGCACACGGCTGATTATTAACAAGAGTCTCACGAGAAGTGTCAATGTCTGCTCATCTCTGAAACAGGGGTGCCCAATTTCGTCATTGCTTTTCGCAATATACCTGGAGCCTTTTTGCTTAGCCATTAAAGAGAACGAGAAAATAAGAGGTTTCAAATTACAGCAAAGTGAGGTGAAAGTGCTTTCCTACGCAGACGATCTAGCAGTGTTTTGCGATGACTATGACAGTGTCAGCGAAGTGGTAACTCTGGCGAAAACTTATTGTGAAAAAGCAGGTAGTGCCATAAACTGGGATAAGTGCATCGGCTTTTGGCATGGCGCGTGGCAAAGCAAACCACGCAGTTTCGCAAACATACAGTGGGTGACCATGCCTGTGAAATATCTTGGCGTGCCGCTTGAGCATTACAAAGACAGTAAGCAGTTCTGGGAACAGGAAACACAGACGGCGAAGGAAAAAACGCTGGAATGGCAAGGGCGCAATCTCTCAATGTTCGCGCGCTCCACCGTGTGCAACATTTTTCTGGTTGCAAAAGTATGGTACATACTACAAGCGCTATTCATGTCGCGAGTGAATGTACAGAAACTGCATCGAGTGTTCGCTGTGTTCATTTGGAACTCAACTTGGGAACGCTGCAGCCGCTCTAATCTGTTCAGATCAGTTCGCAGCGGTGGTCTTGGACTGTCACACCTATTTGTACGCCAGATTGTATCGCGGTTTATGTTCTTGCGGAACCACAGTGATCCATTTTTGCGCACCATGACACAAGTGCGATTCGGTAATCCGTTACCTGACTTCCTTGTTTCGCGTTCGAATGTTGAATCCCCTCCAGTGAAAGGTTTCCTTCAGGAAGTAGTGTTCTTTCCGTATGCTTAGTGTTCGATTCTCGCTAGAATATTTAAGTTCCGTCAAAAGAAAGAAATTGTACCATGATCTGATAGACTCATTAATGCCAGTTCCAATGTATAGGTTAGCGTACTATGGAGGTTCAGGCGATGATGTCCTCAAAAGGGTCAAAAGAACGCCTGTGAAACCATCGGTAAAATCATTCTTCTTCAAACTCCACACAAATACCTTGCCTGTAAAGACTTGGCTGGCCGATAAAGGAATATATGTGCCGTGGACCACCGATTGTATAAAGTGTAAAAAACCAGAGACTGTCGATCACGTCTTCATTGATTGTTGGGATCCCTTTTTTCATTGGGACATCTTACAACGAACATTAAAGAAAGCATTACCAATAACCCCACGTGGTATCAGATACTTAGACACAGGTAATAACGATAATCCATATGACCTTATTATGCTGCTGAGCCTCCATAGTATATGGTCCACAAGAATGTCGGTATGTCATGCTGATGTGAATGCCCATTCTGTGCGAGAAAACTTTATTGAAAGTGTCGTCTACATGCGTGAAGTGTACAAAGCCCAGAAAGAACCACCCGATTGGTTGCCGCTGTTCGATGAGTTGGCTAAATTCAAGCGATTTTAATTTCAGAGAGTCAGCATAAGCTAAGCTGACTCTCTTTTTCACAATGTATTCGCATGGCATTTCTGTAACGAGGAAATAAAGAAAAAAAACTCGTGGCTCAGTGGTAACGTCTCCGTCTCACACTCCGGAGACCCTGGTTCGATTCCCACCCAGCCCATCTTGCAAGTTGTTTTTATTCATGAAGTGCCTGCTGGGATTTATCGCTCACGGCCAACGCCGCCGACGACACCGGCTTTTCTGCGACACGAGCTCCTTAACGCTGTCGCGTTAAAAATCACGCAGCATGTACAGTTGCCGACAAAAGTGGTATACTCCACGCAGCGGGAGCCGGAGCAGCGGCACATTGCATCGCGACGCCATCTACAGGCGGCATCTGGGATCGAGACAGCCAATGGCCAATGCCTGCAGATAATAAAGGGCACCCATTGGCTGTTTCGATCCCAGATGCTGCCTGTAGATGGTGTTGTATCTGGGTTGCAAGCCCCAAGGGTAGCGTTGGCCTGGCGGCCTGGGGCACAACTGGAAGCATCCGAAGGTCCTGGCAAAGCATTAGTCGACTGCTAACAGAACAACTTGTTTATTCTAGCATCGCAAAAGAGCGGCCGGTCAGGTCGACCGAAGTGGAGAGACGGGAGCGCACGTTACTCGACGGAAGAATTCGAAGCCTCTCTCTTGGCGTCCGGGGGCAGCTGCTTTTATACTCTCGGAGTTGAGGGCAAGAAGGAACGCCTCGATAGAGGCGCACGTGACGGCGCCGCTCGGGCACGTTGAGACTAGAAGGTGACGCATCCGCCGGGCCGGCGCCGACCAGACCTCCTCGCTTCACAGTTTGGGAGCTCCTCTCCCCGGCTGCCGCGCTTTGACAAGCGTGGGCACCAACATGCACACACACACACATGCACACACGAAGACACCTGGCATTGAAACATGCCTGGACGCGCTTGGCAGGAAGCGTTATGGCAGCGCTGAACGGGCCAAAGTGTCCGCCGCTTTGAATGAAGCCCCGGCGTCCGTTGCATCCGCGCCGGCTATACCGCGCGTCGTAGGCGAAACGTAACAATGGCGTTGCGATGCAGTTTGCCGTTGCTCCGGCTCCCGCTGCGTGGAGTATACCACTTTTGTCGGCGCCTGTACGTTGCCGCAAAAAATTGGATTGGTCGTTTCTGAACAAACCCTACAACGCAACGAAACGCACTTCGCCCTAAAGTTAATATCAAACAGTTTGCATAATTCATGTTAGTTCATTAACTAGTTAAGCGCAATATAAAAAATACTCTTAAGTAGCGCCACATGATGGCAGACCAAATGCCGTTGGTTTCATTCAGCTGCGGCTAACCACTTTTTTAAATTCTTGGCACAAGTTGCTTGAAACACCCTGTATATTCATGTATATGTACGCTACATGCAATGCCATGCTATATGACATACAGTATATGCGGGTTATATTGCCACACCATTCTGTAACTGAAGTTGCTTATACCATCTAGTCTTACATTCTTGACAAAATTATTCCTCAGCATTTTGAGAATGCGAGCCCACAAACAAATGCCATGAAAGAAAACACCGACAGCGCATGCCTTTTATCTTAAATCTTCTAAGACTTAAACATCAAAAGTGCGAAACGATAATAGAGCTTAAAGGTGAAAACTGTGTAATTTTATTGACGCGGTTGTGCAATACTTCCGGGATCGGCCCAGGAAAAAGCTTTGAAATGTACCTGATACGGTAAAGTGGAGGTAAAGTCGCTGAGAGGCACGATGGCTTCAATTAATACACACAAATAAATAAATAAAGGAAATTGTCCGACGGCAGGATTCGAACAGAGGACCGCTAGAACAACAGCTCGTTTTTACTTATTCAGCGTAAGTTTACTTCAATTGATACTGCCACTACGGCAACGAGCCTTGCACTTGGAGCAATATTCTAACTTGGTGCTATAGAATTCACTGCTTCGCCTTGATGGCTCAATTGTGACATTTTTCTTCACTCCTCAGATGCAGCAATAGAAGCATGCAGAACGGTGTGCAGTATGCGAATTCGGGAGCCAGACGCCATGCGCAGTGTACACGGGCTGCCCGCAAGCAGACAAGGAGCTATTGTGCATGGTCTCCTAGCAACTCTGTTTTATTGCGAGACGTGCTGGGGCCGTCGTCGAGCTGTGCCGGGTGCGACGGCCCGCACGGCTCGATTGCCGGAAGTCATGTAAACTGCAGCGGGCCTTACGGTTGGGACACGAAGCTGTAGCTCCCGTTCAAATGCATGGGCACTGAGAAATCTTGTTTTTCGGCAGCCAGTGCGCTAGTTTTGATTCGGTTCAATGCATAGTGTTACGGAAGGATGAAAGAAGAAACAGAAGAAGATGGCTGCTGCGTGTTGTTGATGGTCAGCCATCTTAACTACTCTGACTCATCTTGTATATATATATATATATATATATATATATATATATATATATATATATATATAATATATATTGTAAATACAATCTTTCTGTACTCCCAACATTCCCGTAACTTATTGGTGGAGGTACGGGGCATAGAAAGATTGTAACAATATCAAAGGGCTCGACATATGTGTAACGAACATTCATTCGGCACATTGTATCGCTGGACTGCTAACCGCTGATATAAGCGATCGACTGCCGATTTTTTGTTTTCTTCCAAGTGTGCAGGTTAAACGCAAAAATAAAGTGGTAGTCTCATCTCGCACCATTAGTGCTGTAGCCTTAGAAATGTTTCGCTCATGTATTCACTTGATCGACTGGGCATGCGTGTTGGAACAAAGTTACCCCAATGCAGCATACGAGGCATTTCTTCAGAAATTTTTAAGCCTCTTATAATCGAGCATTTCCAATAAGTGCCAGAAACCAGCGGCCAAAACGAGCAAGAAAGCCGTGGGTTGATGCAAGACTATTGAAAATTATCGAGACGAAATATGAAATGTACCACGATTTCGTTCAACCTAGAAATTTAGTGACACTTCCTGAATTTAAGAAATGTAGTAATAAATTGACAACTGAGTTAAGGTACGCGAGGAAAAGGTATTATGAACAACTATTTGCGAGGGTAAAAAATGGCTCTAGGAGGGTGTGCGAAGTAAAAAACCTAATGACTAAGAGAGGATAGGCTTCACCGCTATGCCACAAACCAGTTCAGGCATTTTGTCGGGTAAAGACGCTGCTACTAAGATGGACGAATATTTTGTGACAAGTGCAGAAGATAAACCGATAACAATACGATACCTTATTCTACATTAAATGAACTCAGCCTTACAAATTCTGTAGCATAAACCCCTGTGACATTGGAGGAAGTCATGCAATTATTACACCAGATCTAGAATAATGCAGCGGCCGGTGTCGACGAAATTAAGTCAACTCCTTTAAAATACGTAGCCAATATTATAGCCCAAAACATCGCTCATATAATTAATAGAATATTTGAAACTGGTGTCTCCCCAGACCGCTTAAAGGTAGCCAGAGTTTGCCCGGTTTTTAAAGGAGGTGATGAACGACAATTCACAAACTTCAGAGCAATCTCCGTTCTTCCAGTTTTATCTAAAGTATTTGAGAACGCGATAAACGCTCGATGGTACAAATTCTTTGCTAAGTACAATGTGATCAGTGAGGCACAGTATGGCGTCCAGAAAAATATATCCTGGAAAGCAGCCCTTCTGTATATTAAACATGACTTAATTAAATACATTGAACATAGGCTCTACACATTGGGTTTCTTTGTAGATTTTAGGAAGGTATTTGGTTCGGTATGTCATGGAGTCCTCCTGTACAAACTTAGCAAGTATGGCGTGCGTGGAGGGGTTCCTAAGTTAATGAAAAACTATCTCGCATACCGCCAGCAATACGTTGGCATAAATAACAGCGCATCAGCTTATGCATCTATAACCAGAGGAGCACCGCAAGGGTCAATACTCGACCCTATGTTGTTCATAACATATATAAAGAGTTTCAGTGACATACATTGTTCTCCCAAGCTCATTATGTATGCATTATGTATGCATTATGTATGCAGAATATTTTTTTCAGCGGTACACCCATTCAAAAACTTGAGCACCAAGTGAATAATTGCCTAAATAACCAGGCAGGGTGGCTTACTACAAATAAATTGAAACTAAATATCAGTAAAACGAAGTACATAATATTTGCTCCAATCAATTAGTCACGTAAATATAAGAACTATTGTGTTTGAGGGCAGACAGAGCAGGTAACGACCCAGAAATTTTAGAAGTTTGCTTTACTGAAGGCTTGACGTGAGACACACATGTAGAAAAACTAGCAACAGAACTTAGTAGAAATGTTGGATACGTGTACAAACTCAGTCCAGTCTTACCAAAATGGTTACAAAACGAATTGTATTAAGCGCTGTTCTATTCTAGAGTAACATAGTGTACTTTGATATGGGCTACAACTACACAAATGATCAAAATATAATAATTCTGCAGAAGAGAATTCTGCGAGCATTCGAACAATATCATGGCCTTATCAGAGACTTGAAAACTAAACACCTTTTTGAAAAATATTCAATGCCAAAAGTAACGCAAGCCTACTATTTCAAGCTTTTACAATGGGTTATGCAAAAGAAAACTGGAACATTTCAGAGTAAATCAGCGGGTACAATGTACAACAGCAGTTTCAGTTTATTGGTAAGAGACAATATGGCAGACGAGGATCCCAAAGTCAAAGATGGAAATGAGACCCTCGGTTAATAACAACAATGGAGAGATGTACTAAAGAAGAGCAAGCTAGCTAAAATAAACATACACCATCGCGAAAATACAACATAGAAAAATAAAATTAACGAAAACAAGTTGTCTGTGTACAAGCCTCTAGCGCATAAAAAACTGTCAATACATACAAATGGTAAAAGTAGTGTAATGAATGATGCAAACTTAGTTATACATATAAAACAGCTTAAGGGAATGACTAAATGTATGAAAGGATGATTGTTTAATGCTGATGGGTAAACCATTCCACAGTTTTATATCAGCGAATGATGATGTCATTTTCCCATACTTAGAATGAACCATAAGTAGTAGAAGATTGGAGTTACGTGCAAACCTGGTATTATTGTTATTGATGAGGAGCCTGGAATCAATAAATTGGTATGATAGCTGTTTAGTAAGTAATTTATAAAATACAATTATTAGATGATAATTGAACAATTTCGTTACAACAAGGATGTTATTTTCACGAAGTAGTAGAGTAGCACTCGTGAAAAACCCATTGTTAGTGATAATGCGTATTGCTTGGTTTTCTAAGTGCTGAGTAGACGAGATATGTGTTATATATGTTTCCCCAGGAAAAAATGCCATAATTAATGTGATTGTGAATGAAGGCAAAGTATAATGCTAATAATGCGTCTTGGAAAAATATGCTCTTGATTTGAATAATGCTCTAATATCGAAGGTACAGTTTTGCTTAATGAAAGCAATGTGTTGAGAAAGCTTTAGGTTAGAATCTAATTTGATGCCCAAAAAGGATACACAGTCGGAGACGCGAATGTGGTGACCATCTAGAGTTATCTCAGGCAAGCCAGGTTTCTTAGGCTAGAACGAAAAATCATCAATTGAGTTTTTGAAGGATTGATAATTAAATGATTAGACGAACACCATGCAAAAATATGGTCAAGCTCATTGTTTAGTTTAAAGATTAAGATTGTTAAAGAATTGTAACGCAACGCGATAGTAGTGTCGTCTGCATATAGTATAGAATGTGCCGATTTAAGACACGTGGGTAAATCATTAATATACAGAGAGAATAGTAAGGGACTTAGTTTGGAGGCTTGTGGTACACCTTGATTAATAACGTTAGTGTCAGAATAAGCACCTCAAAAAAAGCTGTTCTCTATCATGCAGGTAACTTTTTGGAGTTTTAGTATTCGACCGGTAATTCCCAGGGCATCAAGCTTAGTAAAAAGTATCTTATGATTAATTATATCAAAAGTTTTAGTAAAGTCCAAGGATTCCGAACCAACGAAGTTACCCGTATCAATCGAGTGACGAATGTAGTCGGTTAGGGATATTAAAGCTAAGTTAGTCGAACTGCCAGTGCGAAAACCAAATTGAGAAAGTTGTAACAAATTAATTTTTAAGTAATTATTTAGGCGCTTACAATATAATTTCTCAACTTTACTAATCGAAGGTAGAATAGAAGTAGGACGACAGTTAAACACCTCCGTTTTATCACCTTTCTTATGTACAGAAATAATCTTAGCCCTTTTAAGCGAAGGGGGAAAAATACCACATTTAAAAATACTATTAATTATAATACAAAGTGTATCAGAAAAAAGTGGTGCAACAAGTTTTAGATTGAGTACAGAACTATTATCTAAGCCAGGGCTAGCATTCTTTAAAGCTAATACCATGGAACATACCTCATCTGCAGTTACGGGAAAGAGAAAAAAATAATGATTGCAGCGATAAATGGGATAATTAGTAGTCATGGGACGACTGCTGTATATCATAAGAAGCCAACAAACACAGATACCAAGGACAACATACGGGAAATTACTTGTGCTTAATAAATGAATTATAAATGAAACTGCTGTATATCTTATAGAAGTAGTCACTGAAACTATTTAGTATGCTAGAAGAATCAGTGTGAGTTTTATTGTTGTAGTTTATCAGTAGTATTACCCGGACGTCAGTTAAATATACGTCATAAGTTCATGAATGCATTAAGAAGTTGTCATTGTATTCTTGGAATTCTTGTGCTCTGCAAATTCATTTTCGTAATACTGTCGTTCAGACTTCTTTTGCAAGTCCTTTAGAATGTTACAATAATGTTTATAGCGTGCCGCTAAGCATAAATTAAAAGGTTTCTTTTTAGTCTTTTTCTATAGGTTTTCTTTTTTTCTCATAATAGTGAGTAAACCTTTCGTTACCCAAGGGTTACCGGGAAACTTAAAATTCTTCCTGCATCTGACGCTAGTTGTGTTAGCGCAAACGGCTTCTAGGCAGATGGAACAAAAATTTTCAAGGGCTGGATCGGGATTATGCAGGGATTTAATTACAGACCAATCAGTAGTTGTTGTAGTGTTAACAAAACTATCTCGGTCAAAATTAGAGGAAAACTAGCAAGGCTCGGCTGAAGTGTTTCGGCCTGAAAGGAGACGAATATTGGGAAATGGTCTGGGATCTTAGTATCTATGACACCAGAGTTTGGAGTTGGAGCGATGTTAGTTAAAGCATGGTCAAGAACCGTTTTGATACCATGAGTAGAACACCTAGTAGGAGAGATAATTGATGATTCCAGTCAGAAACCAGCAAAGCAGTCTGTATACACTGTTACATTTCCGTTGTCGACGTCAAGTAAGTTGGTGGTGTAAGGATTGGGAGGTCAATCCAACCGTTCGTAACCAGTTGTCAAGATTGGAGTCGGGCATGAATTAGATGGTAGCTGGCCCATGCCGTCGTCCAAGTTATCCACGCTGAGGATGTTGTTGAAGGGCAGGACTGCTTCTCATCGAGAATGAGGAATATGGGTTTATTTACAGTATCTACATAAGGACGTTGCAGTTCATCAGTCTAGCATGACTGCGAGAGAAAGTAGACTGAGCAGCCGCACAACAGCGGTTTATAAACAGTCGGTCCTCCCTCGATCCCTAGGTGAGGGAAACGTTCGATCAGTAGACGAGCCACCTTTGAGTGGGAGGGCTTCTGCACCGGTTTCTCGGTCCGGAACACGCTTCCACACCGGTTTCACGGACCCCACCGAGGTCCGACGGTCTTCGCAGAACTCGGGGCTTACGTCAGGAATGGTGCATGGGACGGGGCCTCCAAATACGTTCCCTCGGGAACTCTCTTGCTCATGGCAGACCGAGTCGGCGGTGGCGTGTTCATTCACAAAACCCCGCAGGGGCGTCTGCGTCAGCAGGCGTTTGGTGTGTTGCGACACCCCGTACCCGAGCACACGAGGGTTGGACCCTCCCGCGTGTAGCCGTGCGCGGCTTAGCCGTGTCTGGAGAAAAGGGGATCCTGGGGGTTGAGCCGATGCTGGGTGTTTGGACCTTTAAGGCCCCCCGACGGAGGCAACACACCTCTTCGGCCTGGGCTTCACATAGACGGCACCTCCAGACTGACCCACCTGGAGGACATCGGCAGTCGCCTTTTCCTGTCTCTCCCTCCTCGAATCTTCGTCTTTATCTGTCACTTTTTTACCTTTCCCGTCTCCTTCTCTCTTCTTTTTCCTTCCTTTCTCTTGGCGGCAAGGGTTAACCCTGTGTGGCTATCCAACCTTGGGTACACCATATTCGGTTATAGTGACGGCGTACGACTGGCGTCGTGCAGACTTGTATGCAAGCTCTGCCGCGTCCCCTCCTTGGGCTCCGTGGTGGGCGGTCAGCGCTGTTGCCGAATTTTCGTATTTTTATGGAAACTTCATTCCCCCACTTCCTGATCGCCCTCAGAAACGAGGGCGCACCGAAGATTTATTCCAGTTTTTCGGACGCCAAATCAAAACTTCCCCCGCTTTCACGTTATTCACTCTGAAAAGTCAGACAAACCAGTGCGAACCATTTCACCGTTCCTTGTGTCAAAGACCTTGACTGATGTTTTTGGTCCAGGTTACAAGGCGTCGAGGATGGCAAGCGACGACCTACTCTTGGAGCTCCGCAACCAGAAGCAATATGACAAACTACCGAAGCTAGTGTCATTTGGGGACACCCACATAATAGTAACCCCGCACCGTACAATGAACACCACCCGCGGTGTTGTGTCGGCTGATGATTTGCTTGAGCTGACTGAAGCGGAACTCCTGTAGGGCTTCAGCGAACAAAATGTGATCAATGTCAGAAGAATTAAGATGAGGCGAGAAGGTAAAGAGATTCAGACGAAGCACTTAATAATCACCTTTGGTTCAAGTGTCTTGCCCGAGTCAATCGAGGCCGGGTATATCAAGCTCCGTGTCAGGCCGTACGTGCAAAACCCACTCCGTTGTTTCAAATGCCAGCGCTTCGGCCACAGCTCGGAGAGCTGCCGAGGCCGCCAAACTTGTGCTAAATGCAGTGCCCAAGAACACACTACTCAAACTTGTGAGAACGCTCTCCACTGTGTAAACTGTGATGGGGAGAACGCCGCGTACTCGCGGTCGTGCCCCTCCTGGAAGAAGGAAAAAGAAATAGTAACGATCAAAGTAAAAGAGAATATATCGTTCAAAGAGGCACGCAGGTGGGTTTCATACCTGCCCAAAAAAACTTTTGCCGATGTGACGCGTCAGGGGGCAGCGACACAACGGCCACCGGCGGCTGTCCGACCCACAACCAGAGAGTCGGCAGTTACGCCATCTGCCCCCGCGGCGGTTGCAGCTAGCGCTGCTCCGTCAACCCACCAGACGGGGCCACCGACCCCGAAGGTGGGCGCAGCTGAGGCTGTTCCAACCTCCCCTACCCCTTCCAGCGCTGGCAACAGCCGGCGCTGCCAAATCCCCCAGGGAGCCCCATCGACCTCCGGGCTGGTGGGCGCAGGGGTCTTGCCCTGCAAGGCAGGACCCTCGCTGGTAAATTCTCGCTCGCAAGAGCACGTGTCCGGCGCCTCACAAGAGGCAATGGACACTACACCTATCCTCAAGGCGCACCAAGCGCCTAAGGAGCGGCGAGGCTCCTTTGAACGCTCCAGAAAGGGCAGAACCCCGATTACAAGGCCTCGAAAGAGCTCTGTAACCTAAGGCATCACTTCCGTTTCCGGAAACACAGCACCAATTTTCTTTAATATGGATACACAAATCATTCAATGGAATGTCTGAGGTCTTCTTAGGAATCTTGATGATGTGCAAGAACTCATCCATAAACACAATCCAAAAGTGCTGTGTTTACAGGAAACACACTTAAAATCAAAATACACAAACTTTCTTCGACAGTATGTTACCTTTCGCAAAGATCGCGATGATGATGTCCCATCATCGGGCGGTGTTGCAGTTGTAATTCAAAAAAGCATAGCGTGTCAACGTTTACAGCTACGAACGGCCCTTGAGGCAGTGGCGGTTCGAGTTGTTCTGCTAAACAAACTTATCACTATTTGCTCGCTTTATATACCCCCCCCCCATTACAAACTAAGCAAACATGAATTTCAGTCCTTTATAGATGAATTCCCAGAACCCTATGTTGTTCTTGGCGATTTCAATGCACATAACTACCTGTGGGGCGACCATCGTATAGATGCGCGAGGTCGTCTTGTTGAACAGTTCCTTCTGTCTTCTGGTGCGTGTCTGCTGAATAAGAAGGCACCCACATATTATTCTCTCGCAAACAGAACATTTTCTTCAATTGACCTCAGCCTAGTTTCCCCGTGTATACTGCCCGAACTCGAATGGGAAGTTATCAACAATCCTTACGGAAGTGACCACTTTCCCATACTGCTAAGAACACCTACAGAAAACGAATATCCACCACAGGCTCCTAGGTGGAAGATCAGTACAGCTGACTGGGAGAAATTCCGAGCTCTCGCTAGTATCTCATGGGCTGACATGTCTTCGTTAGAAATTGATGCTGCTGTGGAGTATTTCACAGCCTTCGTAATAGATGCCGCATCTAAATGCATATCGGAAGTAAATGGCTTGGCGTGTAAACGGCGTGTCCCGTGGTGGAACGACGAATGTAAGATCGCTAGAAAGAAACAGAACAAAGCGTGAGGGTTGCTACGCGCCTCTCCCACTGCGGAGAATCTTGTTAACTGTAAGAAAATAGTCCCAAGGCAGGAGAACACGCCGACAGGCCAGAAGAGAGAGTTGGCAAAAGTTTTTATCGCGAATCAACTCTTATACAGATGAGGCCAAAGTCTGGAATAAGGTTAATAGGATAAGAGGGCGACAAACATATTCACTCCCTTTGGTAAACTCACAAGGCGATACCCTGCAAGACCAGGCAGACTCACTTCGGGAGCATTTTGAGAGCGTGTCAAGCTCAACAAATTATTCACAATCCTTTCTCAAATTCAAACAAAGAGAAGAATGTAAGCCACTCATCAGAAAATCTCGACAGAATGAACCATACAACCGTCCTTTCAGCATTGCCGAGTTGAGAGCTGCCTTGAGTGCATGCAAAAGCTCTGCACCGGGATCTGACTGAATCGTGTATGAAATGATCAAAAACTTGTACACTGACACCCACGTTACACTACTCGCACTCTTCAACACAATTTGGGCTTTGGGATACCTTCCAACCGCATGGAAAGAAGCCATTGTCGTCCCTGTTTTGAAACAAGGCAAAGACCCTTCTTCAGTGGCAAGTTACCGCCCGATAGCCCTCACGAGTTGCCTTTGTAAGGTATTTGAAAAAATGATTAATCGGCGACTCATTCATTTCCTTGAACACAGAAAAATGCTTGATCCCTATCAGTGTGGCTTCAGGGAAGGGCGCTCCACAACTGATCACCTTGTACGTATTGAAGCAAACATCCGTGACGCATTTGTACACAAACAGTTTTTCCTATCCATATTCCTCGATATGGAGAAGGCATACGACACAACGTGGCGCAACGGAATCTTGAGAGACCTGTCAGAAATGGGAATCCATGATAATATACTAATCCTAATAGAAAACTATTTGTCCACTCGTACCTTCCGGTTAAAAGTCGGCAATGCCCTCTCACGTCCTTTTACACAAGAAACTGGTGTACCCCAAGGAGGCGTGCTCAGCTGCACGCTCTTTATCGTGAAGATGAACATGCTTCGCACCTTCATTACCACCAGCCATCTTTTACTCTGTCTACGTGGACGACATTCAAATAGCTTTCAAATCTTGTAACTCGCAGTCTGCGAGACAGATACAGCATGGCCTGAACAAAGTGTCAATGTGGGCAGATAAAAATGGATTTAAGATCAATCCTAACAAAAGTTATTGTGTTCTTTTTACAAGAAAAAGAGGCCTGATCCCAGATCGTTGCTTAGAACTATGTGGACAACCGATACCTGTAAACAAAGAACACAAATTTCTAGGTATTATACTTGACTATAGACTCACTTTCGTCCCCCACATTAAACATCTTGAAGAAAAATGTCTTCAAACAATGAACCTAATGAAACTTCTATCCCAGACTACGTGGGGTAGTGACAGGAAGTGCTTAATTATCTTTATAAGAGCTTGATTCGGTCACGATTAGATTATGGCGCCGTGATCTATCATTCTGCCGCCCCGAGTGCGCTAAAGATGCTAGACCCTGTTCACCATCTAGGTATCCGCTTAGCCACGGGTGCTTTCAGGACAAGTCCCGTTAAAAGTTTATATGCAGAATCGAATGAGTGGTCACTTCATCACCAGAGAACATACATCAGCCAAACATATTTTCTGAAAGTCCTCTCTAATCCTGAACATCCGTGTTATAATACCGTTAACGGGACGACATGTGCTACACTCTTTCATAATCGTCCCTCCGTAAGACAGCCTTTCTCGCTGCGTGTGAGGGAGCTTCGTCATGAAATGCATGTTCCACTCCTCGAGCTTCGCCTAATGCATCCAGCCAAGCTGCTACCGCCTTGGGAGTGGCCGCTGATACAATGCGATATATCCTTCATGCATGTTACAAAACACGCTCCAGAGATTGAAATCCACATGCATTTCCGGGAACTCCAGCACAAACACTCCTGCACGGAGTTCTACACCGACGCATCGAAGCCACACGACGGTGTGTCCTACGCAGCCGTCGGACCATCCTTCTCGGAAACCGATGCACCGCATCCGGAAACTAGTATCTTTACGGCTGAGGCCTACGCACTATTGTCGGCTGTGAAGCTTATCAGGAAATCAAAACTTCAGAAACCAGTCATATATACGGACTCCCTTAGTGTTGTAAGTCCTTGATGTCATTCTCTAACCACAAAAATCCGGTAATTAATGAACTCTATTCTATTCTGTGTAAAACGTATATAGGTAACCAGCATTTCATCATATGCTGGGTGCCAGGTCATAGGGGCATCGAAGGTAATGTTCTGGTGGACCAGATGGCCACGTCAGTTGCATCGCATTCTGCTAATCCCAGCGCTGCAGTTCCTGTCACAGATCTGAAGCCCTTCTTACGGGGGAAACTACGGAACCACTGGCAACGCCTATGGGACGCGGAAACAAATAATAAGCTCCACGTGATAAAGCCACAGTTAGGATTCTGGCCCTCTGTAACAAAATCACGCCGAACAGATGTCCTGTTCTGTCGTCTCAGAATAGGACACACATTTGGCACCTATAATTTTCTACTCACCGGAAGTGACCCTCCAACCTGCGGTAGATGCGAGGAGAGGCTTACCGTCCTCCACGTCCTTCTGGAGTGTCGGAAAGCCGAATCTGAAAGAAAGAAACATTTTCCCTTAGCATACCGGCAGCACATTCCCCTTCATCCAGTAATGTTACTCGGCCCAGAACCGCTATTTGACACCAACGCAGTCCTAAGTTATCTGAAAGATGTGTTGCATGTTGCCCTTGTGTTTCAAGGGCTGCGGCGAGGCAACAGTGCTCCAGGTATTTTTACCATCTCGTATATTTTCTATTCTGCGTCATTCTTTTACGATGGATTTTAATGTTCATAGTATTCGTCATTAGTCATCGCCATAAGTTTATAGCACGTAGATTTTACGCACTTTACAACGACTATTTTTAGGCCACTTTACAGCCAAGTCACATCTTCTTCACAGGACCCATCATTCCACCGCGGAATCACTAACACTCTCTTGGCGCTCTTTGGCCATATCTGGCCCTTGCGCCACTAAACCACACACATCATCATCATTATTCACAAAGCCTGGTTCGTCGAACTCGTCTCAGCAATCCTGCGATGAAGAGACGAGGACGCGGCGTATTGTCCTCCGGACACAGTAGACTTAGTGACGCCATTTGGCTAGAGGATGACGGTGGCCTTCTATGAAAAGTCGATGCTGATCTCGCACCTGGTTGGTAAAACTTGTGCCTCAGCAGGCCGTTCTTAACAGTGGTAATATCACCGACAATTACGACTTGCTTATTTTCAAGAGAATTTTTTTTTCAAAGCTATGGAAGGTTCACCCAGAAAATCAGAGTTAGATGAAAAAGGGGAGCGAAACACGCAACCAAGAATGAAACAGTTACCATTAGGATAATTCAGCTCTAAGTCAGTTTCAGTCCATACCAATTCAGTGATTTACATTAAGAAAAAGATCAAACCTACGCTTATATTTATATGAGGTGAAACAAATATGGCGGAACCACCGCATCGATCCGTAATACGATGGCAGTATTCTGCTTGGTATGGACAAAAACAGTATAAATTGCTATCCGCATTATCAAGCCACGTCTCCGAAACACAAATAAATGAAAACAAATGATTAAGTGAGTCAATAAATGCAAAAATGGTATCATGGTTCTTGCGCAAGCTTCGTGCATTGATATTGTTACGTGTAGAAAGACACAGACAAGAGAGGCTATTTACAGGCTATTTACACTGGACTGGAGCCAGAGCACCAGGCCGACATTCACTCGCGCCAATGGCACCGATCCACTTCGTCGTCGTTCTCGCGGCGGCTCGTCTCTCGGGTATCTACCGATAATATCGTAATACTACCCCCCGGCGGCAAAAGCGCCGTCACGGTATTTTTAAATATCCAAGGCACGTGGACAGTTGTAGGGCTTGAGCCGAGTGACGTGGACAATGTCACTGCTTGTCACACCGGAGGACGTAGTGGGCGTGGCTAGAACAATTTTATAGGTGACATCGGTCACTTGGCGGAGCACGCGATATGGGCCGGTATAACAGGAAAGCAGTTTCTCACAAAGGCCAACTTTACGCGATGGTGACCAAAGCAACACGAGGGTGCCGGTCGCAAAATGGACATAACGCTGACGGAGGTCGTAGCGTCGCTTCTGTTTGTCTTGAGAGACTTGTAGACGAACGCGCGCAAGTTGACGTGCATGGTCAGCACGGGCAATTGCATCACGGGCATGAGCGCTAGTTGAAGCTGTGGTGGACGGAAGCACGGTGTCTAGTAGTAGCGTCGGTTCGCGGCCATACAAGAGGTAAAACGGGGAAAAGCCGGCAGTTTCGAGACGGGAAGAGTTGTATGCAAAGGTAATGTAGGGTAGAGCCAGGTCCCAGTCACGGTGGTCGTCTGAAACTTATTTTGATAGCATGTCTGTAAGGGTGCGGTTCAAGCGCTCAGTTACGCCGTTCGTTTGGGGATGGTAGGAGGTGGTAAATTTATACCGTATTGAGCAGGCACGCATGATGTCGTCGATGACTATGGCCAAAAACGTACGGCCACGGTCTGTTAGCAATTGACGCGGAGCACCATGCATCAAAATAATATCATGTAGGAGGAAGTCCGCAACATCAGTTGCGCAACTGGTCGGAAGAGCACGGGTTACGGCGTAGCGGGTCGCGTAATCTACCGCGACTGCAACCCACTTGTTCCCTGATGTAGATTACAGAAATGGGCCGAGAAGGTCTAAGCCGACACGATGAAAGGGCTCGGAAGGGATGTCGAGCGGCTCCAGGTAACCAGCGGGGAGCTGGGAAGGCTTCTTGCGTCGTTGGCAAACTTCACAAGCGGCGACGTAACGTCGTACGGAACGGGCAAGGCCCGGCCAGGAAAAACGGCGACGTACACGGTCATAGGTTGGAGATACGCCGAGGTGTCCTGCCGTTGGTGCGTCGTGGAGCTCTTCTAGAACGGTTGAGGAGAGGTGTTTAGGTATGACAAGTAGGAACTCAGAGCAGTCCGGATGAAGGTTACGACGGTACAGAGTACCGTCGCGGAGAACGACGAGGTGTAGAGTGGCGTCGGCCGGAGAGTGTTCAAAACGGTCGATGAGTCCTCTGATGTTGGCGTCACGACGTTGCTCGTCGGCGAAATGAAGCAGCTGCGACACAGAGAATACACAAGCAGCACTGGTAATATTGGAGGAGTCAGGGTCGTCAACAGGGTAACGCCACAGGCTGTCAGCGTCTTGATGCAGGCGGCCAGACTTGTAGACCACAGAATACGAAAATTCTTGTAGTCTCAAATCCCATCGACCAAGCCGGCCTGTAGGATCTTTTAGGGATGAGAGCCAGCAGAGAGCATGATGGTCAGTGACTACGGAAAAAGGGCGACCGTACAGGTAAGGACGGAACTTCGCAACCGCCGAGACTACAGCAAGGCATTCTCGTTCCGTAATGGAATAGTTGCGCTCCGATGGTGTGACGAGGCGGCTTGCATAAGCAATAACGCAATCCTGGCCACGCTGACGCTGTGCTAAGACGGCACCTACGCCATGACCGCTGGCATCTGTACGCAATTCTGTAGGGGCATCAGGGTCGAAGTGGGCGAGAATGGGTGGTGAGGAGAGAAGAGTGACGAGACGAGAGAAGGCGGCGGCTTCTCCAGTACCCCACGAGAATTGTACGCCTTTCTTCAAAAGATTAGTGAGGGGTCTAGCGATTGCCGCAAAATCTTGAACAAAACGACGTAAGTACGAGCATAGCCCGACAAAACTTCGAACTTCTGCGGCTGTCTTCGGAACCGGAAAGTCTCGGACAGCGCGAGTTTTGTCGCGATCAG
Organism: Dermacentor variabilis; assembly: GCF_050947875.1. Classification (NCBI taxonomy): domain Eukaryota; kingdom Metazoa; phylum Arthropoda; class Arachnida; order Ixodida; family Ixodidae; genus Dermacentor; species Dermacentor variabilis. The sequence goes on along the minus strand of NC_134572.1, from coordinate 1,841,144 downwards.
GCTGTACTCCGGAAGCATCAACGAGGTGGCCCAGAACAGTAATTTGGCGGTGGCGGAAACGACATTTCGACGAGTCAAGTTGCAGCTTCGCCTTTCGAAATACATCAAGTATAGCTGTTAGACGCTCAAGGTGAGTGTCGAACGTGGGCGAGAAGACGATGACGTCGTCGAGGTAGCAGAGACAAGTGGACCATTTGAAGCCACGGAGCAAGGACTTCAACATACGCTCAAAGGTGGCAGGGGCGTTGCATAATCCAAACAGCGTTATTTTAAATTGGTATAGGCCATCAGGTGTTATGAACGCGGTTTTTTCTCTGTCCCTATCGTCAACAGCAATCTCCCAGTATCCAGAACGAAGATCGATAGAAGAGAAATAGCTGGAACCGTGGAGGCAGTCGTCTATACGTGGGAGCGGGTAGACGTCCTTCTTAGTAATGTTGTTCAGATGGCGGCAGTCGGCACAGAAGCGCCACGTGCCATCCTTCTTCTTAACCAACACTACAGGTGACGCCCAGGGACTCGAAGAAGGCTCAATGATGTTTTTGTCTGGCATTTGGTTGACTTCGCTTTAAATTACTCGGCGTTCCGACGCAGAAACTCGATACGGTCGTCGGTGAATAGGAGTAGCATCGCCAGTAAGAATCCAATGCTTGACCGCGAGCGTCTGGCCTAAAGGGCGATCGTCGAAGTCGAAAATATCTCTGTAGGACGATAATACTTGGTAAAGGTGTTCAGCCTGCGCAGAAGACAGGTCCGTCACAACCATTTTCTGTATCTTGGGATCGGTGACCGAGGCTGGCACGATGGGCCTGCTAAGCTCCCAAGAAGCATCGGTTGATAACGCTGCCACGTGATGGTCGCCGAGACAAGCAAAGTTCGCAAGGCAAATACCTTGCGGTAGAATTTGCTTTGCCAATCCAAAGTTAAAGATAGGTATGCGAGCGCGGTTCGCAGTAATAGTAAGTATACTGTGAAGCACGGTAACGTCATAATGTAGTGGAATGTCGGGCAGAGGAGTGACGAGGCACTCGCCATCAGCGACTGGTGGGGAAGACAAGAGTTCAATATAGGCTATTGATTTTGGTGGCAGGCGAATAAAGCCGGTGGGGCGTAGGCGGCACTGGGGTGCGTCAGAAGGTTCCGCGAGAATCGTCAACTCAAGGCGAAGGGAACTGGTAGAGCAGTCGATAAGAGCAGATTGCGCGGAGAGAAAATCGAGGCCGAGAATGAGGTCGGGGGGGCAATGAGCAATCACGGTGAAGAGGACAGGGGTGTGGCGGCCGGCAATGCTGACTCGTGCCGTACACATGCCGATAATAGGCACAGTACCGCAATCCGCAACGCGGACGACGCGTGCCGACGCGGGTGTGAGGAGCTTGTTCAGTCGTCGTCGGAAGGCAGCACTCATAATAGATAGATGTGCCCCTGTATCGATGAGTGCCGTGGCAGGATAGCCGTCAACGTCAAGAAGGTTTTGGTTCGTATTTAACGTGAGCAGAGGATTTGAGGGCAGTGTCGACAACGCAGCTTCACCTCCAGAAGCTGCAGTGCCTAGTTTTCCGGCTGGGCCATGGAGGCGATAGGCGGCGAACAGAAGCGGCGGGGTTGGGGCGAACGAGACTGACGGCGTCGAGGTGAGGGCGAGCGGATGTAGCGGACGTTCGGAGCAGGGGCATCAGCGGCAATGGGTTCATGGCGGGTGGCATAGGGAACAGAAGGTCCAAAGGTGCGGGAATAAGTGGCGGCGTATGTCCGAGGAGGCGGTGGCCATCGGTTGCGACAGTGACGAACGACGTGGCCGATGCGACAGTAGTGGAAACAGATTGGTCTGTCATCAGGGGTACGCCATTCGGACGGGTTGCTGCGAGATGTGGTAGAAAAGGACTGTCGGGGACGAGAGGGCCGGTAGAGAACTGGGGAACGCTGAGTATAGATGAACACACGGAGTTCAGACCCATGTTCTCAAATTCCTGCCTGACTACGGCCTGAATCATGGCAATGGTGGTTGCTGGCGTATCGGGAGGTGTCGTGGAGAAAGTTGGCGAAGAGGCGGCCTCCAGCTCGCGGCGAACAATACGGGTGACGTCGTCACAGGTGGTGGCCTGACGCGGTCGACCCTCACTTGTCGACGTAGCAGCGGTGTTGGGTAGCCGCGTGATGTGGTGCCTGATACGGCGGCTCTTGGCTTGTTCAAGGCGACGGTATTCTTTAATGATGGCGTCGATTGTGGAGACGTTGCCGAAAACAAGCAAACTGAAAGCGTCGTCGGCGATGCCTTTTAGAACATGGGGCGCTTTATCTGATTGACATAGCATCGTCAGCTTTGCGACATAGAGCCAAGACGTCGAAGATGTATGAAACGTACGGCTCTGTAGATGTCTGAACACGAGACGCAAGAGCCTTTCTCGCGGCAACCTTGCGGCCAATGGGGTCGCCGAACAGTTCCCGTAGCTTTTCTTTAAAAGTGCCCCAACTGCTTATCTCGTTGGCATGCGTCTAGTACCACACGCGTGGGGTGCCGCCAAGATAAAAGATGACATTGGCGAGTTTAATAGTTGGGTCCCACCTGTTATTAGCTCTGGCATGTTCATATAGCTCGATCCATTCGTCAACGTCCTGTCCCTCCAGGCCAGAGAACACACCAGGGTCGCGATGTTGGGCAACCGTGACGATTGGAGCAGTTGAACCAGCCGACGCCGTTGCAGAGGCGGGCTCGTCACCGGGAGGCATGGTGACAAGCTCGATGTACCGACCACTCCGGAGTTCCGTGGCGAGGACGGAAATCGCTGACCTCCACCAGAATGTTACGTGTAGAAAGACACAGACGAAAGAGGCTATTTACACTGGACTGGAGCCAGAGCGCCAGGCCGACATTCACTCGCGCCAAGGGCATTGACCCACTTGGTCGTCGTTCTCGCGGCGGCTCGTCTCTCGGGTATCTACCGATAATATCGTAATAATATGAAGAATAGAAATATTAGACGATGTAAGCAATGGTTTGACTTGGGCTGGTGATAGTAATGACATGATGAAAAGTATTCGGAGATGAGTGTGCAATCACTCCGCGGGACCGGCAATGCAGCAATAAACTACGCCTGCGCAAAGGTGCGAAAATCAACCTCCGCGTTCATTCGGAAGACCTTGCTATCAGTTGATTTACGGTCTTTAAACTGGCAATTTTCAGACCACAAAAACTGCCAACTGTTCTCTTTTTGTAGTGCAAGGGCCTTGTTGAATCAACGTGTGTTGTCGACTGTAAGGTGTTGGTTAATGTAAACGGGACTATTTTCTACCGGAAAAGCTAATGTGGGAGCATCGCAGATTATCTTTGCGACCCTTGCGAAGAAATTCATTCTTTTTACGTGAACAAAAACGAACAATGATGTTCCTGTTCGACATCTTGCTGGCCACACGATGAACTATGTCAATGCCTCCAGAAGAAATTGACACTGAATTGCATCGGCAACCTTCAAGATCGCAGAGCATTGCTCTCCTTGTGATGATGGAAGGCCTTTAATTTCGACGTTATTCATCCTACTGTACTGTTCCATGTCTGCGATTCTCGTTGTTAATTCTTGATTCTGAGAAGTTAACGCTTTGATAGTAGTTACCAGTTCATTGAATGTCGCTTTGAAGGTGTCATACTGTTCGCTCATGAAACGCACGCTTTCAGCTAGAGAAGCAAGGTTGCCAATTCCCTGATCATCAAACCTCTTCCCAATCTTGGCAGCCAGACTGTCGACATGGGAATCAAGCTTATTATTAAGCAGTGATTCGGGATGCTCAATTTTTTTAGCGAGTTCAGTATTGGTGGGCATGGCAGAAAACAGACCAAAAACGAGAGGCGCACTACTCAGTGGCAGCCGCAACAAAGCATAGGACGCAGTCAAAAGTATAAAAACTAACCTGTATAATAGAAATAGCAGATGGTTAGACTGCGTCCTGTTTAGTTGCGGCTGCCGCTCAGAAGTGAAGCCGATGCCGGGATGGTCTCCTGTATATGCCTCTCCAGCCCAGCCAGCGCAGGCGCCGTAGGTCCGAGTCCAGGAAAGCCGCAGAGTCAGCCTGCAGCATGTGCGCAGTATACCCTGCCGGGCAGCACGCAGGATTAACCCGTATGCAGGCGTCAGAGAGGCATGGAGATATGGTCTGCCCTAGATGACAGCAGGAAACGAGAGCTCTAGAAGAAATAGCAGATGGTTAGACTGCGCGCTGTTCAGTTGCAGCTGCCGCTCAGAAGTGAAGCCGGTGCCGGGATGCCGAAGTCATCCTGACACGTAATGATTTCGAGTTTGCTTCAATAATGAAATGTTCTTCTCTTGTCGTACTTTGTCATTTCGCATTGCGTGATACAAATGTCTTATTTTTCTTCACCTGATGTACATATCTGTGTTAACTTAGTTGTGTGAATGTTGTGAATGTGTAAGACTTGGCCGATATTTGTTTTTGTTTATTTCTCTTTCTTTACGCTATTTTTTTCTCTCCTGTGAAAGATATATTTATTCAAAATGATTAGAGGTACAATATTTTGTCATGTATATCATCGGCCTGCGTGCCGAACTGTAGTAGGAGCAGAGGCCTTTTGTGAGGCTACGTACCTTTTAGCCTCTGCTCCCGTTCCTGTAAGCAGGCAGGACAAATAAACTTCAAACTTCATAGTCCAGTGCGCCAATACGTCGGATGACCTTGTAGGTTCCGAAATAGCGTCGCAATAGTTTCTCACTCAGTCCTCGTCGGTGTATCGGGGTCCATACCCAAACACGGTCGCCGGGCTGGTACTCGACGAAGCGTCGTCGGAGGTTGTAGTGTCGGCTGTCGGTACGCTGCTGGTTTTTGATCCGCAGACGGGCGAGCTGTGGGGCTTCTCTGTAGATAGGTAGCGACGTCAAGATTCTCTTCGTCAGCTACGTGCGGCAGCATGGCGTCGAGCTTCGTCGTCGGGTTCCTGCCGTAAACCAACTTGAACGGCGTGATCTGTGTTGTTTCTTGCACCGCCGTGTTGTAAGCGAATGTTACGTACGGCAGGACGGCATCCCAGGTCTTTTGTTCGACGCCGACGTACATTGCTAGCATGTCGGCGAGGGTCTTATTTAGCCGCTCCGTAAGACCATTCGTCTGTGGGTGGTAGGCAGTTGTCCTCCTGTGCCTTGTCTGACTGTATTGCAGAATGGCCTGGGTGAGCTCCGCTGTAAAGGCCGTTCCTCTGTCGGTGATGAGGACTTCTGGGGCGCCATGTCGCAGCAGGATGTTTTCAACAGAAAATTTCGCTACTTCGGCGGCGCGACCTTTCGGCAGTGCTTTAGTTTCAGCGAAGCGGGTGAGGTAGTCCGTCGCCACGACGATCCACTTATTTCCGGTGATTGACGTCAGAAAGGGTCCCAGCAAGTCCATCCCGATCTGCTGGAATGGTCGGCAAGGAGGCTCGATTGGCTGTAGTAATCCGGCTGGCCTTGTCGGCGGTGTCTTGCGTCGCTGACACTCTCGGCATGTTCTGACATAACGGGCGACGTGGGCGGTCAGGCGCACCAATAATACCTTTCCTGTATCCTCTACAGCGTCCGCGAGAATCCAAGGTGCCCAGCGGTTGTATCGTCGTGTAGGGCGTGCAATACTTCTCGACGCAGTCCTGACGGGACAACAAGAAGGTAGTTGGCGCGCACTGGTGAGAAGTTCTTCTTTACGAGTAGGTTGTTTTGAAGAGAGACCGAAGATAATCCTCGCTTAAATGCCCTAGGGACAACGTCGGTGTGCCCTTCCAAATACTCGATGAGGTTTTTCAACTCCGGGTCTGCTCGCTGCTGTTCAGCGAAGTCTTCTGCGCTTAAAATGCCGAGGAAGGCGTCGTCATCTTCGTCATCCTGCTGCGGCGAGTCAATGGGGGCGCGTGATAGGCAATCGGCATCAGAGTGTTTTCGTCTGGACTTATAGGTTACAGTGATATCATATTCTTGCAGTCTTAGGCTCCACCGCGCCAGCCGTCCTGAAGGATCCTTTAAATTCGCTAGCCAACACAAAGCGTGATGGTCACTGATGACTTTGAATGGCCTGCCATATAGGTACGGGCGAAATTTCGCTGTAGCCCAAACGATGGCGAGGCATTCTTTTTCGTCTGGAGAATAATAAAATCCTTCCGCTTTTGACAACGACCGGCTAGCGTAAGATATCACGTGTTTATGACCATCTTTTCTCTGGACTAGCACGGCAGCGAGGCCTAGGCTACTGGCGTCAGTGTGGATTTCGGTATCGGCGTGCTCGTCAAAGTGCACAAGTACGGGCGGCGACTGCATGCGTCGTTTTAGTTCTTGAAATGAGTCGGCCTGCGGCGTTTCCCACTTAAACTCGACGTCACATTTAGTTAGCTGTGTCAGCGGCTCAGCGATAAGTGAAAAGTCCTTGACAAATCGCCTGTAGTAGGCACACATGCCAAGAAATCTACGCACTGCCTTCTTGTCGATGGGCTGCGGGAACATTGCAATGGCAGCTGTCTTCTGCGGGTCGGGGCGAACTCCAGACTTGCTGATGACGTGGCCTAGGAACAGAAGCTCATCGTAAGCGAAGCGGTACTTTTCTGGCTTCAGAGTGAGCCCTGATGACTTGATGGCCTCTAGTACTGTCGCAAGCCGCCTAAGGTGACCGTCGAAATTTTCGGCGGAGACCACGACGTCATCCAAGTAAACAAGGCATGTCTGCACTTCAATCCTGCTAACACCGTGTCCATGACGCGCTGGAATGTGGCAGGTGCCGAGCAGAGTCCGAATGGCATGACCTTGAACTCGTAGAGGCCGTCTGGCGTGATGAAGGCGGTCTTTTCGCGATCTCTCTCGTCGACTTCTATTTGCCAGTAGCCAGACTTGAGATCCATCGACGAGAAGTATTTTGCGTTGCAGAGCCGATCTAATGCGTCGTCTATCCGTGGTAGGGGGTATACATCCTTCTTTGTGATTTTGTTCAGTCGACGATAATCGACGCAGAAACGTAAGGTGCCGTCCTTTGTCTTCACCAAGACAACAGGGGATGCCCACAGGCTTTTCGACGGCTGGATGATGTCGTCGCGCAGCATTTCGTCGACTTGTTGTCTTATATCTTCACGTTCTCGCGGCAAAACTCGGTAAGGGCTCTGGCGGAGTGGTCGAGCACTCTCCTCGGTTATTATGCGATGCTTGGCGACTGGTGTTTGTCGAATCCTCGATGACGTCGAAAAGCAGCCTTTGTATCGTTGGAGCAGACTTCTGAGCTGCTGTTGCTTAATCACGGGGACACTTGGATTAATGCCGTAGTCTGGTTCGGGAACCATGGTCGTCAGGGTAGCTGCGGCGGAATCCGTGAGGACAAACGCATTACTGGTTTCCAGGATTTCCTCGATGTACGCGATCGTCGTGCCCTTGTTGATGTGCTTGAACTCCTGGCTGAAGTTTGTCAGCAACACTTCAGTTTTCCCTCCATGCAGTCGAGCGATCCCATCGCGACGCAAATTTCACGGTCTAGCAGTAGACGTTGGTCACCCTCGATGACGCCTTCGACGTCGGCAGGCGTTTTGGTGCCTACGGATATGACAATGCTGGAGCGAGGCGGGATGCTGACTTGACTTTCGAGCACACTTAAGGCATGGTGACTACTAGAGCTCTCCGGCGGTATCGCTCGATCTTCCGACAGCGTTATGGACTTCGACTTCAGGTCAATGATTGCGCCGTGTTGGTTCATGAAGTCCATGCCGAGAATAACGTCTCGCGAACACTGTTGGAGGATAACGAAGGTGGCAGCGTAAGTCCGGTCATGAACGGTTATTCTTGCCATGCAGATTCCAGTCGGCGTAATGAGGTGTCCTCCAGCGGTCTGAATTTGGGGGCCCTCCCATGCAGTCTTAACCTTCTTCAACTGGGCGGCGATGTGTCCACTCATTACGGAGTAATCGGCCCCTGTGTCGACTAAGGCAGTGACTGCAGGCCGTCTAGAAGCACGTCGAGGTCGGTGGTTCTTTGTCTGGCGTTGCAGTTGGGTCTTGGCGTCGGATCACGGCTGCGTCGTGTTGAACTGAAGCTGGAACGTTGCGTCGTCAAGTCGTCTTTCATCGGAGTAGTCTTGGCTTCCCGACTTCTTCGGGACGGCGGCGTGTCGTCATTAGGTCGTCGAGATGGTTTCTTCGTCGTCTTCGTCGGCGGCGGAGGATCAATCAAGTTTTATTTTTTCGCCGCAGACAGTACATTGTTACTGCGAAAATAGGAGGCCAGAGAAAAAAGCTGCATCTGTGCAGCTTGACTAAGCTCTAGCCACCCGTACAACAGCAGTGACACGACGATTTATTATCTTGATTCAGTTATATAAACATATCAGCAAATAAACGATCAGGCAGTCCGATCACAAATGACAACTACGAGAACAATCAGAAGCATAAGCAGTTTCAATAAAGTCAAACAAACAGGTCAAATAAGGTTTTGTTAGTAAGGGCCAGAACGTTCACACCTTTCCGGTCTAGCTCATTTAGTGTAGTTGCCAGGGCGTAGTCAAGTTTTTCTTTCCCATAATGGGTGCGCGAGGAGGGAACGTAGTATGGCGGTTGATATCGGAATGGGTAGGAAATTGTACTTTTCCTGAGATTTGATAATTCTTGGAATAGTTCCGCCCTACCTAATGTGGCGTTTTTATAGGTTCTTAATAATTTGTATTTGTATATATCGTGGATTTCTAGAATTTTATGTTTGTGAAAGAGTGGTTCTGTGTGTTCTAAGAACGAGGAATTTTCTATTGATCTAAGTGCTTTTTTCTGAATAAGGAAGAGTTTCTGCAAGTTGAATGCTGTCGTGTTTCCCCATATTAGCATGCAGTAATGTAAGTGAGAGTTAAAGAGGGCAAAATATAACATCTTTTTAATGCTGACTGGAAAAGTGCGACGGTTCTGGCTTAATACACCGGCGGCTCTACTTAATTTTGGTAATAAAGTTTTCACATGTTCATTCCAAGACATGTTTTCTGAAAAAATGACACCTAGAATTTTAACGAACTTTTCTATTTTAATTTTGAATGGCCCGAGAGCAATATGGTCGTCTATATTTTCTAAGGTACCTGGGGTGCGAAACAACACACACTTAGTTTTTGACTCATTAAGAATTAGCCTATTGTTCTGGCACCAAATCAGCAAGTTGTGACAGAACGCACTTCCCTTTTGTCTTACAGTATCAATGTTTTTTCCCTTAACGAGCGGTTGCTGTTAAGGGAAAGGTTGCTGTTAAGGGAAAGGTTGGTTGTTAAGGTTGCTGTCGACGAACAGCAACCGCACCTCCATCGGTTGCTGCTTTTAGTTTTCCGGATATGGGCTCGCAGAGCGGCCCCGGGCTGGGCCGGTGTATGGTGGGCGCTGCGGCGACAGGTAGCGGCCTGGTGACGGCGAACGGGACGGTCGTCGAGGGCTCCATTGAGTAGCGGCGAGGTAGTCGGCGATGTCACGTGGGCGCTCTCCAAGCTGTGGACGGGGCGCGTTGACGGCGAACCCTCTCAGTCCCAAGTCGCGGTATGGGCATCGGCGATACACATGGCCGGCTTCTCCGCAGTGATAGCAGAGCGGGCGGTGGTCGGGGGCTCGCCAAATGTCTGTCTTCCTCGGGTAGCTGCGCTGGGCGTCGGGTGGGGCTGCTGGCGCCGGCGGCGGTGGTCGACGGAATTGCGGCGTTGCAGGGCCCTGGCGCGGTCGTGGAGGAAGACCTTGACGACGGGCGACGGCGGCGTAGGTCATCGCTTCTGGCTGGTGCTGCGATGACTGTGGTTGTAACTCGGGAACTCCGAGCGGTCGCTGAACTTCTTCTTTGACAATTTTGGCGACTGTGGCCACTTGAGGTTGCGATGAAGGGAAGATCCTTTGAAGTTCCTCTCGTACGACTGCCCTGATGGTCTCGCGCAGGTCGTCGGTGGCCAGTGACTGAACTCCGGCGTAGTTTGTCGAGCTCGTGCGGCGGTTGAATTGCCGGTTCCGCATTTCGAGTGTCTTCTCAATGCTGGTGGCCTCGCGAAAGAACTCTTCTACGGTCGTCGGTGGGCTTCGTATCATTACGCCGAAAAGTTCCTCCTTTACACCATGCATCAGCAGGCAAACTTTCTTCTCCTCGGACATTTCCGGATCGGCGTGGCGGAACAGACGGTTCATTTCCTCAGTGAAGATCGCGATCGTCTCATTCGGCAGCTGCGCTCTGGTCTCCAGTAGAGCTTGGGCTCGCTCTTTTCGCACGACGCTTGTAAATGTTTGCAGAAAGCCGCTTCGGAACAGGTCCCACGCCGTCAAGGTGGCTTCTCGATTCTCGAACCCGTCCTGGCGGCGTCCTCCAATGCGAAATAAACATGTCGCAGCTTGTCGTCGCTTGCCCAGCTGTTAAACGTAGCGACCTTCTCATACGTTTCCAGCCAGCTTTCCGGGTCCTCAAATGTGGAACCGCGGAACGTCGGTGGTTCCCTGGGCTGCTGCAGCACGATGGGGGACGCTGGGGCTGCCATTGGAGTTGCCTTGGACACAATCTTCTTGGTCTCAGGTAGAAGTCCGTGCTCCGGTGGCAGCTGTTGAAGACGGCGGCTTGCTCGATGTTCCGGGACGGCGCTGGTGTTGTCTTTGCGGTCCGGGCTGGAATCACGGCTTGTCGGGGGCGTCCGGTACATGAACTTAGAGCACCTCCACCAGATGTCACGTGGTGGTGACGTTGAATAACACAGTAGCAATACTGTGAACGACAAAACTAACTTTTATTGGGCGAACCTGTGCCCAGCGGGTCGGCGCGTCGGCTTTTATACAGCAGTCAGCGAATGTTCCAGACTAATCGTTGGGACCCGCATGCCTTCTACAAAGTTCTACACCATTCGTGTGAAGCGATGAAATCAGATAACACAAGGTTCGGCGACAACAGACAGCGGATAGAAGCATCGATAACTTTCTAGAAACTTCGGATACATGCAGGCGCGTCCCGCGCTGTGCGATAACATTTCTGAGGCGGCAAAACGTGTCGCCCGGTAAAGACAAGTACACGTGTCAATATTCAAGAAATAGTTAACCTCTAACAACCATAGAAAGCTTTTTATTTAGTTTGTCAATCTATTTACTAAAGTTTTTTGAAATTTGCCAAGTTGAAGAAACAAATTTACGTATCAAGTTTTTTTACTCTATATATCAGTAATAATCAACCGTATCACGATTCTGTCAAATGACATCTGATTGCCTCAAAGCGGAAAAACTTGATGTAGTTCTGTAGACAATTTTCGAATAGAACATTATATTTGTGAGTAGTAGTTTTACAAAACTATCGTAAGTATAGTAACGATTTCATGTAAACTGTAACCTCGCTCATCGTATTTGTCCGCTTTAGATGCTCATGGAGATTCAGTTTATAGAAGTGCGATGGTGATGCCCCTCGCTACGAAGCACAGATCAAGCAGACCAGTTAAGATGGAATACCTCACTGCGCAGCCCCGACTACGGGGACCAAATCTGGGCCGTCCACAGAGCCCACGATTCGGCGGCCAAGCTCGCCCTGCCCGTCCCAACGTGGGAGCGGCCCGCTGCGCGATAATCGCGTATCTCAGGGCTCAATAAAGTTTTTCCATCCACTCATCCATTTGTTTGTGGGCTGCCATTCTCAGAATATTAAGGAATAATTTTGTCAGAAATGTAAGACCTGGTACGGGTAACTTCAGTGATATATGTGACAATATAACCCGCATATACTGCACATCATATAGCATACAGTTACCTAAACGTATACGGAACCTCACGGCGACGATGACGACAATGGCAAAAATTCGCTAGGAGTATCCATATCATTGCTCTCGCAATAAAATTCGTAAGTTACGATACAGCAGCGGTGGTGCGCACGCTGTAAGGTTTGGAGGACGATCTCACTGCTGGCATCCAATTGTAGGGGTTGTAGTCGGGTATGAACTATGTGGTAGCTGGCCCATGCCGTCGTCCAACTCACCCATGCTTGGGACACGGTTGTAGGGAGGAACTTGCTCTCATCGAGACCTAGGAGTACGGGATTTATGTACAATATTTACATTAAGTCAGGCGATACATTTCAACAGTGTAGCATGACTCCCAAATAGAGAACGAAAGACGAAGCACACAGCACACGAGCACAAAGCTCCAAGCACACCGCTGCATAAAAACACTCTGTCCTGCCTAGATGTCTAGGTGAGGGAAAACTGCTCTCGAACCTTCGTCCAGTCGGACCGTCCAGAGTCGTTGGAGGCGTAGTCGACCCACCTTTGAGGGGCAGGGCTCACACACTCACATACGCAATTTGGATTCCCAGAACCCAACGAGTTGAGCAGGTCCTTGTAGACAGGTTGTCACGCTTTACCCCAGTGGGCGCCTCTTAATTCCAGAGCTGACTTCTTAGGTAGCCGCCACGACTGTCAGCAGACTGTGACGAATTCTGGGGCCCGCGAAAACGCACCGCAGGACACCCTGTTCCAGCAGCTCTCTTGCTGCAAGTAGACCATGAAGGCGGCGGCGAATCAAGTAACAATACCCGGTCCGCCAAACGTGGCTTGACTCGCAGGCGCCGTCGACTCGACGAAGGAGGCGCATGGTTGATTAACTTTGCTGTGGTCTCCAGTTCTCCGAAGGAAGTGCATGGTCGGTTAATCTAGCAGGCGTCGCCGGTTTCCTTGAAGGACGCCACCCCCGCAGAACGATCGAAGCTACCGCAGCGCGCCGCGAAAGGTTTGCAGGTCACTACCCCTGCAGGCCGATCGTAACAACGCTAACTAATCTTAGCAGATGGTTCTATGCATGGCAGGTGGTCGACATGCGATTATGGAGATGCCGCCAGCGATTGAAATCGTGTTCTATATGCTCACGTTCGGACACTGCATGCATGGAAACCTGATAAAACCCTTGTATTTCAAGATGCAGAACTGGAACGTGCGCGTGCACGTATAGCGAGGCCAATGGTCACACGGATGCTATTCGCCATGGTAGTGCACAGGTAGTTCTTGCAAGGATTGTCTTTTTGTGTCCTCTCTTTCCTATACGGTGGCGAGATGGTGGTGCATTGTTTTCGTAAAGCGAGCGTGTACCCTGAAAAGCCCGACGAATACGTCTTTGTCAACGCCAGTCAGCGCTAGCTAATCTTTTCAAGCCCTAACCTGCCCCAGCAGCGCTGGGGTAGCTAAACTTCTTTAAAACATAGTTCCTTCTACCTAGATTAGACTACTCTTTAAGAATAGGTAGTACGGTACCGTACAGTAAATTTGAATTTCACATAGCCATATTTGCTTATTCTGTAATATAGGGCTAGCGCCCGTAGGCACTTGACTATGTACTGGGACATCGCAGAGCTGAGTGCTGCGGTTGTAATTTAGATGAAGGCAACGCAAGTGCATAAGCAAATTACCAAGGCCATGGGCCCAATTCCAAAAACCATAATATCGATCATGCTTCTCTAGGCAAAAATCCTAGAAGAAAAGGACACACCAGGTTGAACAAAAGGTGGCAGTCCATTGTTTTTTTCTCTTTTTTTGACATTGAGGTGGGAATTCTAGAACTGATGACCTTTGACTTTGGAAAAGAAGTTTAAGGAACGCAAAAATAATGTCAGAAAACAAATTCATTAACATTACGCAAATAACTTACTTCATTGGCTGTGCTGGAGGAGGCTGGCTTGAAAGCGCAGCCTTCGCACCGTCAGTGATTTGTGATTTGTTTTGTGATGATTGTTTGGTGGGCTGAAAATTTTGGCGCATTCTTGTCACATTATGTTTGCTTACACCCGGCCATGCCCGCCGTGGTTGCTCAGTGGCTATGGTATTGGGCTGCTGAGCACGAGGTCGCGGGATCGAATCCCGGCCATGGCGGCCGCATTTCGATGGAGGCGAAATGCGAAAACGCCCGTGTACTTAGATTTAGGTGCACGTTAAAGGTCCCCAGGTGGTCGAAATTTCCGGAGTCCTCCACTACGGCGTGCCTCATAATCAGAAACTGGTTTTGGCACGTAAAACACCATAATTTAATTTTTAATTTTACACCCGACCAAGCTCTGCTGTGTCCAGCTGAGGCGACCTCGAATCTTCTGAAACCATGCAGCCGTGTTTAACCACCGTGCGGTGGCGCTGCCTGCGGTTATTTGTTGTGTAAACGAGATTTGGGCAGCCTGCAGTGGCCGCTGGTCCCAACGGCGCCCTAATCTTCGCGCAACACGGCACGCCTTGACACTGCGCTAGCGCTTCAGCAATATCAAGTGACAACAAGAAGGTGGTGTAGCCGGAAAAAAAAAAAACAAGTTGTTTTCACTTCGCGCACAAGAACACCACCTCTTCTTCGGCAGGCACAACATGCCCGTCCACAGAGGGTGAGCTGGCTGGAAAGATGGGAGGACTGCAGGGCGAAGGAAGCAGATGGAAATTGGCGCAGCCTTGTTGTAGCCGACCTAACAGAGCCGTTGATTTTATTTTCTAACATATCGCTGCTTCGCCTGTTCGATCGCTCCGTGTAAACGCCGCATTCCTTGGGCGCAGTTCTCGGTGGCTTGTCTTTGTTATTGCAATCGCATCTCTTTTCTTCAGTGGCTTGTTTCCAACCGCCGTCTGGTGGGTTTCGTGTGGCGCAGGAGTGGTTTCTTACAAGTCACGTTCGCGATCTCTTCCGTTGATCGCTGTAATGTGCTGAGCACTCTGAGAGCCCACGCACGTCGTCGCACACTGAATGATCTCTGTCCTTCTCTCTCCCCTTACCGAGTACCGCTCCTCTTCGCGTCAGTCTCAACTTTTTGTCCAGTCACAACAAAAAACGTTACGGCTTCCGATCGTTCTCTATATATGGCGTCTATAGGTTACTGGGAATTCACTCGAGTGGGAATTCACTAGGGCCGTAAGGGTTAACCCTTACGACCCTTGTGTCCTCAAATTAAGATTTAAAAAAAACGTGTAACTGACACATAAGCAACGAGCCAGAAAGGAAAAATGAAGAAGCTAGAACAACTTGCAAGACATCTCCATCGTCAAGGATATCATTTTTTTGCACATAGGCGTTTGTCAGAACTTCTGCACAAGGCGACAAAGATGGAAGACGGCGTGGTTGACGCTAAGCCAATTAATGGCGCGTCTTTCCTTTATGTTTTATTACTCGCCGCCCGCTCAATCTGGCGTAATGAGAATTTGGGAGAGTCTTCTTTCCTCCCTATAGAAGGTAAAATTAATGAAGGAAATCCGCGCCCATGCATCGATCAGTCACTGCATATACTCGTACACCAAGTGTACTCATTTGAGGACACGAGGGCTGAGTGGTCGCCGCGTTGCATTTGAGGTGGCAGGGCATCGCCGCGCACAACAGCTGCTTCTCTTTGTTCTTCAGGTGCTGGAACTAAGTCGCTTGTTTTACTCGGTCAAAATTGCGCGGTTTCACGTGCCAAGACCACGGTTTGATTATGAGGCACGCCGTAGTTGGTGACTCCGGAATAATTGGTACCACCGATTGGACTTGCTCACGCCTCGCTTTGACAGAGAGTGTCTGCGCTCATCGAGCGTTATATGCTTATGTTTGCTTGTGCACTCTGCAGAATTATCAAGCAGGTCTGCCTGTTAATTCGGGTGGTAAGCGAATGTTTCGAAGTTTATACGGCCGATAAAACTACTTGTACTTCGTCTAGATGTCTACGAATTTGCTATCGCAATTGATGCGTCGCTTTTCGTTCGAAACTGCGTCTTTTTTAGGTAATGACACCAATGGCGACCTAAAGCAGAATGCGATGTTATTGATGGAATAGCTGACCACAATGCTGTGTTAATTTCAGTTCCTGGCATCGTTCCTAAATCCTGCTATATCTACCGCACATTTTCTGACTGTGTTCCTGGCAATAACACTCCCTATGCGATTCTTTTCATGAGTTTGAACTAATAAGTACCACTAGAGATATAGTACCTTGACAAGCTTCTTGTCAGTAAGTGTATCAACCTTCCCATTCCTTTAAAAACAGAGAAAAACAAACACCGAAATTCCTTGGATGACTAGGGACCTTTTGCATTCATCACGTCGTGTGGCCAAATTACGTAGATCGAAATGCTCTGGTGACTCGATCAACGAAACTCATGCAATTCCATAGCGCTAAAAAAGAACTCTGTTCTAAAATGGTTGCTGCAAAAGCATTTTATTACGAGGTAACCTTGCCGAAATTAATGCTGGCTAATTCCCGAAAATTTTCGAGAGGTATCCTACCACCTGGGTCATCCTAGGACACGTTATTAATTAACAATGTTGCAGTTTGTGATTCGCAGACACCTACATCATTTAACACCTGCTTCCACTCTGTCTTTACGACTGCTGACTCTGCAACCCCTGTTTTTGACTTCAAACCATACCCTCCAACCTACGATATATCATTGTCTGCTGAGGGTGTACTTAACTTAATCCTAAACTTAGACACCAAGAAATAGTGTGGTCCCGACGGTATTCCGACTATTTCTCTCCTTCGATACTCTTTGGTGCTGCAGATATCTAACAATTATCTTTAGAAAATCTCTCTCAACCGCCACCGTTCTTACCTCATGGAAACTTGCTTCAATTTTGCCCTTATATAAGTCCGGCAACGTTCAATTGTTATCTAACCATAGGCCAATCTCCTTAATATCACACTCATGTAAATCACTCGAACACATTATCTTGAAGCATATTAGGAATTTCTTGAAACTAAGAAAATTTTATGCCCTTTTAAGCAAGGTTTTAGGCGTGGCCTAGAACTATAACACAACTGGCAGAATTCGTTCATGACATCAGCAGCTCTTCAGACATAGGTGACCAGATTGATGCTGTTTTTATAGACTTTGTAAAGGCCTTAGACACTGTCTCACACCTTAAACTTATGCACAAGCTGCTCGCTATACTAAAAAATGCATCTTTGGTTGGCTGAACGTCGGACTTTCTTTCCCAGCGTTCGCAATATGTATGTTAGAACTCTACTAACTCACCCTTGATGCCTGTTTCATCAGCGGTTCCCCAAGGCTCAGTACTGGGTCCTGTTTTATTCATGCTTTATATTATAGGGCCCCTCACCAGGTCTGGTCATATTGAGTTGACAAGCGCAGAGTATACATTGCGTGATAACGATCGTGTCTGCAAAGTATTACATCGCTACGCGCAGCGGAAAGATCTGAAATTTCAAACCGAACGCCATTTTCCCTTCTCCTCGCGGCCGCCGCACTTAAAGCCGGAGGATGGCATACTCGTGTACCTGCACCTATGTACTCGAGTCCGCAATGTGACGTCGCTCCTGGTGACACGGGACTTCGAGAATTATTCAAGGCACCGACTGTTGTTTGTGGGATCTGTCGCTTGAATTGACGAATTGGAGTTCAGAGAAATGTGTAGAGGACACTACGCGCCATGTGTTTTATATATGTGGTTGCCTAATAAAGGTGTGGGCATTTTGTTTATAGAAGATATGACAAGGAATTTTGGCCGTCTATCTTCCCCTACTTCATCTCACTTCTCTTGCAGAGCGTCGCAAACTTGAATACCTAAAAATTCCTTCACACGTTAATCAATTCTCCTCGCCTCTCCTCTCTAGATAACTACTTGACTTTTTCCAAACCCTCATGCAGGAGGAGTCAGCATGCTCTAAATATCTCAACCTTTTTTGCCCGGACTGATTCCTTTAAACAGTTTTTTTCCATGAGCAGTTTAAGTCTGGAATTCATTACCGGGCAATATCCGTTGACTACCACTGAAAAAATTGACGCAAGCTTGTTCAAAAATAATGTCTGTTGTTCATCCCACTCCTGCAATAGCCTCATTGAGGCTGCAGTATGTATAAATAAATAAATAAATAAATAAATAAATAAATAAATAAATAAATAATCGTCTGTCGTCATTGCTGCTGCCTCTACAATCTCGACAATGTTGATGTTCTGTTAAAACGAAAGAAATGTGCACTAATTTTGATGCCCATCGTGTACGGGAGCCCCAAATTTGTGCTACCGATAGCGCAACCTTCGGAACGCCCATCGTATAACGACGAGGTAATGACAACGGTGGAATGACGATGATGGCATGATGACGATGGCTTGATAACTAGACTGGAATCATCACGTGAAAATACCGACGAGTGAGCAACTTCGGTGGCATAACGACGATGCAATGGTGACTATGGCATAACGACGACGAACTGACAACGACAGCTTGACGATACTGGAGTGGCGACGATGGCGTGATGTCTGTGGTGGATCGGCTATGGTATGACGATCGACGACGGTGTGAAAAAGGGGATAACGGAGCTGCAGTAATGGCGCCCGCGTGATGACAACGCTATGACGGATCGGGAATGAGGACGACGGTGTGTCGACGGCGGCATGACGACGATGGAATGACGACGGCGGAATTGCGAAGAACGCACGACGACAGTGTAATCGCCGCGACAAGATGACGGCGATGGAACGACCGCTCTTGGTGATATATCGCAATGTATTCTACAATGCGGTATATATGTCTGTGTACATGGTCGAACGTTGGGGGTGTTAGCCAGCGCCTCTCATGGCCATGGCGGCGGATGCCATACTGTGAGTAACATGCGATATAATGGTGATCAGACGTTGCATGACGTCGTAACTTCGGGCGTACCACAGGGGTGCGTACTCGGCCCCCTATTGTTTTTAATCTATATAAACGACTTGCCAGAAAACATTTCTTCCTGCATGCGAATCTTCGCTGACGAATGCATCATACACCGTCCAATAACCTGTGCGGACGACCACTTAACGCTGAAAAACGACCTTTACCGCATTTACAACAGGTGTAAAAAATGGCTTATGTCGCCGAATACAGAAAAATGCAAAATAATCTCCTTCACACGCAAGCGAAACATTTCCAACTACTGCTACATCATTAACAATTACCAACTGTCGCATGCATAATCTTATAAGTACCTTGGTATTCATTTCGCACCCAGCCTCTCCTGGTCTCACCATATTACGACCATATGCGCGAAAGCTTCAAGATCTTTAGGATATTTACGTTCGCCCACAGCTTGAATTCCCCGCATCTGTCTGGTCCCCCTACCACAATTATTTAATTAACATGCCTGAAGTGATTCAGAATAGGGCCACCCGTTTCATTTGACGCAATTATGACAACAATAACAGCATAACGCAAATTAAGCTCAATCTTTCACTTCAACCCCTTAGTGCTGCTCGTCGCGACATTGCCCTTTTGTGCCTTTTTCACAAATACGCATACAGCAACAGACCATTCCCACTTCACCTTGATGCTCCTTCCATTACATCACGTCGGTTGCATAATCACTTCCGTTTCACGCTATTATATGGGTCAACTCAGGCCTTCAACTCATCTTCTCTTCCTCGCGCCATACGTTTGTGGAATGGTCTTCCAGACAACATCGCTTCCGAACCAGACCACGACAGTTTCCGTCAACTTCTGCGCTGTTTCTTTTCGCAATAAAAACTTACCACTAGTTTTCCTAATTTTGTTTTACTTCCTGTGCCATGTCCTCTATGCCAACCATGTATTTATTTAGTTGTTATTTTTACAGCTTTAAGACCAAAGACATCCGTCATTTTTTGTACCACTGCACGTGTTTTTCTGTATTTTATTGCGAACAATACTACTTTAGGTCGCACTTCAGCCCGTTCCGTGGCGAGGCGGTTGTAAGCACCATTGACCTTTAGCGTGACCTCGCTGCGTGACGTCACACCACGTGACCTAGAGTGACGTGACACCAGCTGTGTAAAAACGGGGCCCCATCTCACGCCGCCGCAAGGCGAGGCGGTAGCCACCAACGGCGGCCTAACTCCCGCTCCTCTCACCAGGGGCGCTACGGTCGGTGTGACGTCACACCAGCTGTGTAAAAACGGGGCCCCATCTCACGCCGTCGCGAGGCGAGGCGGTAGCCACCAACGGCGGCCTAACTCCCGCTCCTCTCACCAGGGGCGCTACGATAATGATACATCTCACTCCTCTGAACAGGGATAATTGTCTGAACAGGGATAGTGTACACTCCTCGGTGTACACTATTGCTTCGCAATCGCCAGGCTTTTTTGTTTCCGTATTCCACTTTGTGACTGACTGCATCTTTTATATTTATAAATGTTTTTACTCTGCGCGCGATTAGTTACTGCGTTTTTATCATCCCTACCGTTATGCGTCGTTGAAACACTGCCAACTGTTCCTGCGTCTAGAATCCGCATATTTGGCTGTCTATTTTTGGTTGTAGTGTCTTTTCTTTTTACTGTCGTCACTGCGATTGGTATACTTTATAGTTCTTGTGTGCAGTTCTGCCACATGTATAATTCCAGCCAATATTTTTTTTTTCGTGTTATCCTTTCCTGCCCAACCTTATATTTGCTGTCATACCACATTATCATCGATTCATCTCCATTTTTTTGTGTTAAATTGCAAATTTGAGCCGTAGGTTTGTACATTGTCGATTTACTTTGCACTTTTATTAGCCCTCTTACTCAATGCTCTGAGAAGGGGCCTGTAAGATATATTCAATAAATAAATAAATAAATACATAAATAAATAAATAATGAGGGCTTCTTGAGCCGAAAGATCGCAGTACATTTGCTCCGTGTGCGATATGTCGCGAAAATGTCTGGTGTCAAGGTCTTCTGTAGGAAATGACATTTTGTTCTCCATTTTCATACGGCCACCGATGAAAAAATGTGCGAGGACGAAAATCTTTTCAGCCATGCAAGTGGTTTCCTCGGGCAGTATGGATCCAGCTGTTCGCCTCGAGATTGATTTTTTACTATGTCCATTGTCGGGATGTCATTGCTGCGAAACTGTCGATGCACTTGTATATTTGGCACTGAGCTACAACGCCAGCGCACTTTTCTCGCTACCGTCGCTCATTGTCCTGGTCCGTCAACATTCCACATACATTTTTTTTCCCATCCCCACATCAAGCGAAATTCACCACCACTCCTTCGTAACGCTAGTGAGGTTTTCTCAAGCGCTTCGTTTCCATGTGTTTCTGCGTCTGCGGCTTCTGGCAACGTCTGTTCAAGCTTTATTGTTCTCTTATTTCTGTTGTGTGTCATTTCTGCCACTACCATCGTGACCGTGCTATTTTACGCGTTCCTTGTTTTCTCCACCAAGAATACCCTCGCTGCAAAACGTGTGGTTCGGTTTTCTTTTGATAATAATAACTTGGCAAAAAAAGAAAGAAAGCATCCAACTACTATGAAAGCGTGGTTTTCGTGTTCTTTGCTGTATTTTATGCTAGCACGCAGAGGACTGCAAACAGAGAAGCGATTGTCAGATTCGGGCTGTGTGGACCGCTGAAGAGGACTCTTGAACGCGACGTTGCGAGGGCGCATTCTACTCGAGTGTCGTACTATTTGTGTGGCACCGGCGAATACAACCGCGGGAGGACTGAGCTCGGTTTCTGCTTTGTACAATGAACAGCATCATTTTTTTTCCGCTTTCCCCATGTGGAAGCTCATGCTTCACGCGACGCCTATGAAAAACCATATTTAACTTTATTTAATGTACATTCGGGGCCGAAGCATTACACAGGGTAGTGGGAAGCAATACAAAAGATATATATCAATGCAGCCTGTGAAACAACAAATCAAGCATGATTACACATAATCATAAATGTATCAGGTACAAAAATTGGCTCTATCATACAAACTAGCTATAACAAAATAAAGAATACAACATAACGAAATAAAGCAAGAATACTATTGTTAACATAAAAGAAGCAGGTACAAAATGGGTTTTATTTATATCTGTTAGCTAGGGCGTTCTTAAAGAGGTCAGGTTCAGGATTACAGCAACAATTTCGGGAAGGTGATGGTCACATATACGTAAAAGAAATGAAGCTGAAAGGGAATTAATTTTGAAAGGAGTGTCGACTTTGTTAGCATGATGTAATCTTAGGGAAATTTATCGCGGTCACTGAAGCAGTTCCTTTTGTAATTCACAAAGACATCATCACAAAGACAGCGGTGAAGTTGTTTGCGACGTGATGGGAGAGAAGGTAAATTCGAACTTGATTTCATGGTGGTTATGCGTGTACACTCTTAAGCAAAATTACGCCCTATTGCCACATAACGATAATCGTCATCTGTCTTGTCCGCATTTCCTTTCTTTAAAGGGACACTAAAGGTTACTATTAAGTCAACGTGGACTGTTGAAATACCATCCCAGAAACCTCGAAACGCTTGTTTCGTGCCAAGGAGAGACTTATTTTAAGAGAAAATGCGTTCTGAAGCGTCCGCGTGCCTCTAGCGCAGTTCAAATCGCCCGCCCTCCGATCGAGGAGTACTGACATCATGGTCTCATAGTGACGTTGCGCCATCGGTGAGTAAAACGGCGTCCGCAGACGGCGCTACGGCTTTTCTGCGCAAAACGCAAACGCGCGGCCAGAAACAGAGCCATGACAGAGCCGATAGCAGAGCGAAAGCGCGAGTATGGTGGCTAGCGGAAGGAGAAACGCGCGACCATAAGCTGGTACTTTATTCTATGACGCAAACTTCGACGCTCGTCGCAATGGACCCTGACAACCACAGATTGGCTCGCGATGCTGGGCTCAACTTCAGCGATTTGAGCACTGACGAGCGCGACCTGCTGCTGAGGGCTCGCGCTGCCGGCGTCGTTGCGTACTACGACGGCGGCCTCGACACCGGCTCTCCGGAGCGGGAAAGCAACGAGGGCTTCCCACGACATCACATGGACGTGGCATTCTCGCTGCTTGTTCCAAATGAAAGTTTCGCGAGCCAGCAGAACCCCCTCAGCACGACGCGATAACGAAACTACTGAAACTCCAAAGCGTGCGCGGCGCAGAATCGAGCGAAAACGAAAAATTTCGACCACCCATACTACTGAACGGTAACGTCAAAATGTTATTTTTTCTTAGAATCAACTAGACGTAGTCAAATAGCATTTTCTTCCGTCTTATAATCGAATGAAATAATATTTTTAATACGAGTAGTTGAGTATTAGTAACACAAATGATGAGGAGTGCTTTCGTCATCGGGCTAGTACCGGAATGTCGCTGGGGGGTCTCAAATAGTGTCATGCATTTACCTCCATTTCTCGGTTACTAAAGCTCTGTTCGCGATTACATTGACGCCTTAGACGTTCTAGAACATTGCTCTACTACTTTAACTTGACTTTCTGGTAACTTTTAGTGTCCCTTTAACGCGGCGAGCCCGGTACCTCCCAGTAACGAACGCCATGCGCGTTATCAGCATGGCATAGCATTCCCGACAGGAAAGTAGCGGGCGCGGCGTTTTCAAGAAAGGAAACGCAAGCAAGGCAGATGACGATTATTGTTGTGTGGGAAATATACACCCCAAAGGGTGTAAACGGTTTTTAGACTGTAGTTCTGTTATAACTTCACAGAGTAAAACGGATTGCGTTCATTCTTAGCTGGCACTTCATGTGTAAATTCTAACACTGAGCCACGTTTGTAGAGCACTTGAGCTACGTTAGCAACCGTCTGTTCGAAATTAGAATTCATCACAAAGATTATAAGAGCGTACATACCTTAGCACTTTGATTGTTTGTAGGTTATTTTCTATGCTTCTATCAACCCTGCCTAGGAAAACGTTACTTAGTACCGGAGCAACTTTAGAACCAATGCAAATGCCATATTTTTGTCGGTAGAAATTTCCTTTCATTAAAAAAAAAGTTGAAGCCAAATAAAAGAAGAATTTCGAGAAAACTACTAACACATACACCACTGATGCTAGAAAACTTGAGCTCATTGTTGCCCTCTGGGATACACAGCTTAACACTTTCCATTAAGTCATCATGTTGTATGTTATAGTATCGGTCTTGAACATCGATGCTAAAACATTAACATTGCCAGGATTAGATTGAACGAAGTAGTTGGCGAGATCATCCGACTTTTTCACCATAAAAGGATCTCTGATCGCTAGTTAAACATCCCTTTGTAGATAGGCCACACAAACCGCTTTCACGTATCCCGTTTCGTGACTATTGCTCGAGACAAAATGTCGACATTGTGAGTTGTTGCAGCGAAGAAAATATCCGAATTTACTCCTTTCCCTTTTTCACTGGTGACGTTAGCTGCTGAATGCAGTTGCTGTTAACCAGCGACAGCGCGCGCTCCTTAGCTTTAGCGGGCTTCAGATCTAATCGTAAATTCTTTTCTATGGCAGCTAGCACTTTGTGTAGCAGATTTTCTCTGGCACCGCAACAAAGAAACCCCTGCTTATCGGATGTCAAAACATGAAGGCTGCTATATACTCGCAGCATACTCTGCATATTCGTTTGCAGTTCGTCTTCGAGCGCTTCTTTTCTGATTGTCCCAGCACATATATGCACACTAAGCTACGAAGCGGGCGCAGTCTTTCTCCTTCGGTCGCCCGGTGGGTGACAGACCTAGCCACAGTCACCTTCTCCGGCGCGGTGACGCTTCGCTAGTGAGCAAGTCTTGGGCGCAGCCGAAGGTTTCTTCTATGCTCCTGTGGTAGAGTCTTCTCGCCGAGAACCAATACTGTTGCTTCAGGCATCTTCGTCTATTGTGTTTTTGAAAGGGTAGGCCGAACGGTGTTCCACAACCAATCGGCTATCTGGTAAGGCGTCTTACGGCACTCCTGGAAATCCTGCTCCTGCATACTGTTAAGAACGGCCAGCTGCAGTGCAAGTTTTGCCAACCAGTTGCGACTGTGGAGGCAACATTCCGGGAGCGTCGCCGCACACCTCTAGCCACGGCGTGACTAAGTCGACTGTGTGTGAACAACAATACGTGCGTCCTCGACTCTCCGTCGCTGGAGCCGAGTTTGACGAAGTCGCCATTCTAACTGAACGGGCTCGGCGGACCAGCTATTGTTACTGAGCCACGGGAACGTCTACTGACTGCCCTTCCCACGCGCCGACCAAGACGCCAGACAATGGGCGTCCGGTGGGCGCGCTGCAGTTCGGGGAATAAATGCCCCTACGGTGCTTCGTCTCCCCTTCGGTGCCTGGTCAACTCGTCTACGGTGCTTGGACGGCCGTTTCCGTCACCTGGGTGTCGGGAGAGGACCGAGCGTTTAAAAACCGCTGTTGTGCGGCTGCTCAGGACACTCTCTCTCAAGCAGTCATGTTAGACTGATTTACTTTCTCAAACAGTCATGTTAGACTGATATAAATACTGTAAATAAACCCATATTCCTCGTTCTCGATGAGAAGCAGTCCTTCCCTTCAGCAACATCCTGAGTGTGGATAAGTTGGACGACGGTATGTGTCAGCTACCTTCTAATTCATGCCCGACTCCAATCTTGACAACGGATCACAAGCGATGGGATTGAACCCCCAATCATAACAATACGCACACGGCCGTCATCGACGCGAGCATACTTGGGTTAGATGGGTGGTATTTGTTAGGAAGAGTAAAAGAACCCGATGTAATAAATGTGTTGTAGAAGAATCGACATTTCGCCAAGTTAGTACTGGTTGAACATCTTGAAGGGGCAACGCATGGAAACTAAGACAAAAAGCAGGAAATACACAGGACAGCGCTGAACTGGCAACTAACGTTATTAGAACCCAAACGCATGCATAGGTACTACCACTTGGGCCAAGAGTGATAGGAAGTTGGCACTGGCTGTTTCGACTTTTATTTAAAAAAGGCTGCACCGTTAAGCGTGCGTCCTGTTTGTAGGATGGGGGTTACCTGTCAGCTTCCTTTTTCGTGCAGTCACGTCTATATCGGCCGAGCCGGTCCCTGCCTGCACACTAGATTGTCAGACCATTGGCGCTTGCTAGTGGGCAATGCGTACTCGCATGTCACGCGGTATTGCTTTGAACATGGCTGTGCTCCGCTCGTTAGAGAAAGCACGATTCTTTCCGCACATAGCAACAGACTACGAGGGAGATTATTGAGGCGTATCATATCTGAAAAAAACGAATGCCTTGTGTAAGCATGCTTTCATTAACTTTGCGCGACAGTGAATTTGCACTTTCAGACCGCTTCATAGTAGAAAATTAGAAGTGTTTGCTGTTTGCCTGTGCGC
The DNA here is from genome assembly GCF_050947875.1 of Dermacentor variabilis. Lineage (NCBI taxonomy): Eukaryota > Metazoa > Arthropoda > Arachnida > Ixodida > Ixodidae > Dermacentor > Dermacentor variabilis. Next base: position 1,815,191 of record NC_134572.1, on the reverse strand, counting down.
TGATGACGGCACCATCGATGGGAGAGCACGTGGGTATAGCTGGTAGTGCTTAAAAGTATGTGTGTGTGTGTGCTTTGTAATAAAGTTAGTTGCGAGTTCGGCGCTGCTGTGTGCCTGTCCTTCTATTTGTCTTAGTCGTCTTGCACTACCCCTTCATTATGTTCAACCAGTGCCAACTTTCCGAAATGTCGATTCTTCTGTAATATTCGGTGGTTCTGGACCTGTGGTATCATGTCGTATTTCTTGCTTCTTTTTCTGGCTTACTGGACGCGCGTTCTTCTTTTAAAGTCGTACATCACTATGCATACTCGTCTGCATACTATTTGTTGTTTACTTATTGTTTTTTGAATGACGAATAAACTGAAACTGAAAGCGAAACTACATCAACGTAGTGTTACACTATTATTCCTATTCCTCGTGTCCTCTTGCTTGTCACTGCCTTTTCATGCTTCTCTCTTTTGTGGTGCTTTTAGTGGGCCCAATAACCTAACACATGGCATAAGATCATGTTGGAAATTACGAAAATGTGGGCGTTCGAACTATTGACAGAGTTGAAGAGGATGTTAGTCACTGAAAGAGCAATTATTATTTTTTATGGGCACAAAGTCGCGTAAAGCTTGGTGTCGCGACACTCCGCTATGCGAATTGGATACTAACGTTAAAACCCACGTGATAGCAAACTGGTATATGTTGGCTAGTAGGCTAGTGGTGATGAAGTGTACCGGACGTTTAACATAAACGTTTCTTACACTTTATATGCGCTCGCGCAATGCTCAGCGCGTATTGCGGTGCCGAAAATAGTCTACCTTCACGAGTAGCGCTGCTGGCGCGGACGCTACTGAAACCCCCTGCCCGACCCGTGGCTCTTGATGGCATACCTTGCATCCGCCCACGGCTTAAATAATTAATTCTACATCCGGACGAGCTGGAGGATCTCGACTTTGCTTGGAAATCGCTGACGCATAAACGACACTTCTACGGGAAATATAAACAAACACGTTTACATTATACAAATAACTAAACGATTACGCAAGCATGAGTCACCTGGCGATCGCCATGATAAACAAGGTGTTAATTTATGACGACTGGCGCAGCGGATCTTATGGAAATATATTTCCTACAGGCCTAAAATTGTTATCGCGATCACTTCTACTACTTCCAGCATAGGCTACATAAGCACTATCAGAGCGAGATGTCGGCGAATTCTTATTAAAAGCAGATGCTCAACGGCGCCTACCGCGTAACCGCTGCAAGAGTACAGACCTTGGAATTTACGCTTTGCATTGTATACTAAAACAATGTGCATTATAAGCGCATGTTGTCGATCCCTTCAAATCCCAACACATTCTGGTTCCTTGTCCTTGCCTCATGTAGTTGTGGCTCAAATGAGTTACACTTGTTGTTGTTGCCTCAAAACCTTAAAAAAAGAAAGAAAAGAAGAGCTTGGCGCTTCCCTGTTGTCGACGTCTACATGGTCATCTTATGGTCTACATTAATTGCTTTTCCTTAAGCACAAAGCCTCAACACTGGAAGAGCTCAACTTGAAGTTGTATAATATATAAACTAATGAAAACGGGTCACCAAGAAATAGAAACGCCTACGAGGAAGCGGCAAGTATTTCGATTGAGGCGCACAAGATTTCAATTATGCCTATGAAGTGTAACGCCATTGGATAGTTTATCGTACAATTTCCCGTGTCAGAGAGGGTTTCCAGACGCAATGTCCAATAGCGTGTGGCCGCGTCAGGTTATGCCTGTCGCAAACTACGCGACCTCACTGTGCTTTGTACGAGCATGAGTTAACACGTTGCACGCATTTTGCTGTAGCGTGAGTGCGCTCGATTTGAAGTGAAATGTGGGCGTTCCCCTGTCGAGCAAGCGGGCGTAACTGGTTCAATTCGGATTGCCGAAGAACTGGCCGGTTTATACACGGCTTGCCCGGCAGCTCATCTCCGCTTCACCACAGTATTTACTCCTTTCCACGGCGGGCGCAGCAGGGCTTGGCGACTTATAGAGAGCTGGCCTTTGCATCACGCCATCGTAAATGCAAAGGTTGCCTGGATCCAAAGCATTTCGATTCCAAAATGGAACTTGTGGGTGGGACAAAACGTTACAAAGTACGCAAGAAAAAGAAAGCGGCAATAAAGGAACGTTTCCTCCCAGGCTATCTGACGTTTGCAACGGAAATGAGTCGAAGGGAGAATATGTAGTTTCCGAGAAAAAAAAGATTGGACGGCTTCCTCCTTTGATCGAACCATCGCGAAACGACGGGGCCAGCAAATGATGAGACCCATCACGCCATGCTCATGATGGATGCAGGTCCCGCTCTTTGAAGAGCTGCTTGATTAACAGTCGCTGGGTTTGCTGTTTCCCCTCTGCTCTCTGCATATTGGAAAAGTCGCGCATGGTGTACGCAGCGCACTTGCCGATAGCTTTCTCTGCCGCAGCGACGCTGATGAATTGCCATGCGATTTTTAGCCTGGACGTCTTACGCTCTTACTGTGCTTCATTTTTTGCTTCAGAATGGGTGCAAGCATGATGCGCGACAAATTAGCTCACTTCTTTATTAGCAGAGCTTGTGAGACCGATGAATTTCGACCGGTCGTTAAAATAGTCCTAATTGTTGATTACTCGTTTTCATTGCTTATTACACTGTGTATGTAACTATATTACATATGCTGTATGATTGTTTTTTGTACTAGACTAAAATAGGAAGGGGGGGAAGTTATTGCTGACCATACCGAAACTGCCTAACGTTTGGTGCTGACGCCAGAACCGCTGTTCGATAGACCATGGCTCAGACGGGGACGCAATAAAACAGGGAAAGACATTACAGTAAAGAGGGCAACTGTTTACGTATACGTACAACAGAACCACTAGGTAAAAGGTTATCCACAATTCGCTTGTGAAGTGACTTCCTCGATACAGTTTGTCACCCGGTTTCTCACATCGACACTGTTAGTTGAGGAAACTTCAGCTCGGGTGCTCCTATCTAAATACACGTTAAAGGAGAATTCGTTTTTCTCGGCAACCACAGCACCAAATTTGACGTGGTTTGTTGCATTTAAAAGAAACACTTAAAATCTAGTGGCTTCTGCTTTCGAATTTTTGAGTGAGGTCATCAATTTTTTATTCAAAGTTGGCAAAAATCTAAAATTTTCAAGAAACGAAACTATGAAGTTTACAACGCTAACTCAACAAAAAAAATCATAATACAATTCTGTGAATTGCATCTAATATTACATCTCAAGCAGACAAAATCGATATGGTAAATATGAAAATAAAAAAAGTTAGTAATATGGAAATACAGCTTTTGCATAACTCTTGTAACCAACGTAACAAACTCACGTAAGATGTAAAATGACATCGAATTCGTGCGCCCTGAATGATCTAATGGATCCCGTTTACAGAACCGCGATATCTCTTCTTTATGCAGAACTATGAATTTGTAAACTTCGTGCTTCTATTTTCTTTTTTCAAATGGTTGAATATTTGAAAACCTTTTAAAGAAAATTCGGGACATAAATCGAAATTTCGCTTCCTATAGTCACTAGAATTTAACTTTCTCTCTGAAATGCAACAATTTTCATTAAAATCGGTCCAGGGGTTATCTCAGAAAAACGTTTTTGCGTTTTACATGTATTTGAGCTAAAGGTTCCTCTTAGAAAAACTTAAAACGGGACAACGGGACACGGAAAAACGGGACAGCATAGCCACAATTAGTACATGACCGGGGTAGTTGGAGAAGTATGGGAGAGGCCTTGGCCCTGCAGTGGGTGTAACCAGGCTGATGATGATGATGATGATGATGATGAGAAAAACGCAAAAGTGTTCTTCTAACCGATTTTAATGAAATTTGTTGCATTTCAGAGAAAAATTTTAATTCTAGTGAATGTTGGAGGCGGAATTTCCATTATATATTTCGATCATATAAACTTTTCTGAGAATACCACTAGGGGGCCGAGCCGACAAGACGGGATACACATGGGCTCCGAAAATTTTACATGACTGTGGCGGGAAAAGGCAGTTCTCGACTCTAGAACTGCCACACCTAATACTGGAAAGTCCACGGACTACGCAGACATCGGGATCATCCCAGGTGGGCGATTTTTTGAGCCGCAAACGCAGTTTTAATACACTGCCATGCCGGTGGCTTGGCTAGCCCTAACTACCTAGGTCTACGACGCCACTGTTCCCACCACTTCGGCTGGAACGACGCCGGACTCGGGTGCGGTCGGGCCCCCGCTTCGCCGCGAGACGCGAAGATGGACGTCGTAGAAGTGGAAGAGGAGACAATTTGTCCGGAAGAATATGACGACCAGGGCTGGATTGCGGCTCACGAGCGCCGTAATAACGCCGAGAGACGCCCAGACCTTGATGAGCGATCCAAGAACATAGGAGACTCGCCGGTTTCAACGGCGTGGAAAACCGCGAACGCTCCAATTCTACAGCGACCAATGGCCCCGAGGCAACCGCAGCCACCGGAGGATGACTGCAAGATCGTGATCCGCCCGAGAGGTGGGCTCGACATGTCGGAACAACGGATTGCGCACATAAAAGATGGCGTTCTACTGGCAGCCGCACTGACACCAGAAAATGCCGCAGAAGATACGCTACGATTTAATCCAAGAGAAAACACCATGATCGTGAGCACGCCGAAACTGGAGAATGCGAAAAGCTACAGCCAGATACGGGAAATCCAACTCGGAACGAGCGCCTACAGTACGGCCGCTTACATTACTGCGCCGGAGAACACATTCAAGGGAGTCATACATGGTATATTAGAATACGAAACGCCCGAGGACGTTGAAAAAAGCCTGGTGAACTGCAGAAACCCGACTATATTACACGCAAGACGCATGGGACGCACCGATTCTGTTGTGATAGTGTTTATTTTATTTTTATTTTTTATTTATTAAATAATACTATCAGCCCACGAAGGGCCATTACAGGAGTGGAAGATACAAACACATACAAGGATACAGTACGACAACAAAAAGCAAGTAAATGAACAACTGCAGACATCTCAGCAGGGACGCGAATCAGTTTAGAATCTATGCACCTTACAACTTCCCCCCAAAAATAAGAAACAAAAATGAACAGATACACCTTTGGCAAAGTTATGATATACATACTAGTTAGCGGCAAAAAGAATAACGTGTACACATTGTAAAAATTACTCAACGCATGAGGCCGACATGACAAAGTCGGGGAGCGCATTCCATTCCGTAATACCTCTCGGGACAAAGCTGTACTTAAAACAGTCATTTCTGACTTTAGGGGGTGTGTTGTACTGGCTATGACGATGTCTGGATATTTCATTTGTCGAGATTTTGAAGAACTTGTGTTTGTCGACAAGCAAGTGACCATTAATGATAAGGTAAATTAATTTCAGTCGCTCATACCTGGTACGCAAATGTAGCGGAGGTAAGTCGGCAAGCTTACAAAGTTCAGTGGGGGATTAGCAGTAGCGATACTTCTTAAATATTAACCTTGATGCTAACCTCTGGATTCTATCAATTTTTGTTGATTGGATTTAGTGTAGGGATCCCATACAGTTTTAGCATACTCCATGATAGGACGTATTAAAGGTTTATAGGCTAAAATTTTTACCTCAGGTGTCGACGCACTTATATTCCGTCTTGAAGGTACATACGTACCACACTACGTGTACTACCGCGAAGCTGAATACCGACGCCTACGATATCGTAAGCAGTACGTAACATGCACAACCTGTGGCCGCCTCGGCCACCGAGCGGATGTCTGCCCGACACCGAACAAGAAATGTCGCAGGTGCGGAACTCTCAATCCACCCGAAGATCATCAGTGCGAGCCAAGATGCTTCATGTGTGGGAAGGGACACCTCACGGGAGACAAAAAGTGCCGTGAACGATTCAAGACCCCATATCTTCTTAGAAAGAGGCGGTGGAGACAACAACAAACACAGAATGAACATCAATCACAGAAAGCTGTGGCGGACAATCGCGCGAGTCGGTCCAGAGAGTGGTCGGGCAGCACTGGATCACACAAAGTATCGACATGGACCAACAGCCACGGCAGCAGACGCCGCGACAGGAGCCGCTATAGCTCCATCCCGAGACTTCCCGCTGGAGGCGGTGGCGGCCGGTCCAACTCCCAAGTACCGGTCCAGGCCCCGGCCCAGGTCCGAATCGTGATCGAGATGATTCCCATTACACGGAACCCCGGAGGGCTCTGGTGGGGACGACGGCAACAAAACGCAGGTGAGCTGGGCAGACACGGCCTCCGGCGCTGCTTTCTCCGTCTAATATAACACCTAAAATAGACGGGTGCGCCCTGGATCAGGGACGCCGCCCCACAGAAGAAAAGCTGAAGACGCGCCAGACGCGCGAAGCAGCGTCTCAACGCAGTTAGAAAAGCAAGTAGAGGGAACGTTTGTGGAGTTAACTAAGACACTACAACAACAATTCGCCGGGTTACAGGTACAGTTCGTGGAACAAAGGATAGAAGGCATTGAAAACCGATTAACAGTTGTTGAAAACGCGCAAAAAGACTTGAGGCCCGCGGAAGTGGGACCGATGAAAGCGGCCACCAAACCATATTATCGACCCGTAGTGACAGAAACCAGTAAAGTTACCGTGGAGAATCAAACAATTAAACATGGCTCCGCGTAATAAATACATTATATGGCACTGGAACTGTCGCGGGTATCGCCGGAAACGGGGATACCTACAGCTGTTCATAAGTAGCAAGGACAGGCGTCATCGCCCTTCAAGAAACGGGGGGACTGGCTAAATTATCTAGTTACAAAGCATGCGGTGCTTCAGATGAGAAGGCGTCCGTTACAACTCTCGTACATAGAAACCTTACGGTCATAGAACACAACACTGGCGTGACCGGCGTAGACCACGTCCTGATTGAAATCATTCCCATGCGCAAGGGAGAAGGAATCCTTTTCATCTTAAATGTATACTGTAGCCCTCGACACAAGCTGAAATTCGGCCTGCTTTTTCGTAAATCCTTAAATTTAGCACACAGACATGCAATGGTAATTGTAGGGGACTTTAATGCACCTCACGCGGCTTGGGGATACCGTTTGGAGAACGTCAAGGGTCGTAAGCTATGGGTAGACGCTCAGCAGGAGGGTCTTACTCTCATAACGGATCCACAGGCGCCCACTAGAATGGGTAATAGTGTGAGCCATGACACCACACCAGACCTAACTTTTACAAAGAACACAACCGATGCAAAATGGATAAACACACAAGAAAACCTGAGTAGTGATCACTTCATTGTAGCAACAACTGTACACGCAGGCTCATCAAGAAAGGCAAGAAAATAACGATTGTCGAATGGGACTCCTTCCGCAAAATCCGGGAGGAGGCGGCTGATGAAGTCATACATGACATCGAGATTTGGAATAAAAAGCTTCATCAAAGTGTGAAACAAGCCACCAAGACTATTCCGGAAAAAGTGGGGATAGAGGAGGCGGACCGCAAACTCCTACATACGTGGTAGGCAAAAAGCAGCATGCAGAAACGCTGGAAACAGCAAAAACCTAAAAGAAACCTGAGAAGGAAAATCGCCATGCTCAATAAAGAAATAGAGGACTATGAGAATAGATTAAGCCGTCAAAATTGGGAGGCCACGTGCAATGCCATGGAGACACAGATAGGGCTACCTAAAACCTGGAATCTTCTGCGTTATCTTTTAGACCCGGAAAACAGCAAGTCCACACAACGACACTGCCTGCACAAAATAATTGACAGATACAAAGGCATGGAAGAAGAACTTTTACACGAACTACAAAGGCTATACGTAGGAAATACAACCAAAGAACAACAACATCAGTATACTGGTAAGGAAAACCCGGATGTTGACAGCCCCATAACCGAGGCTGAAGTTCGAGCGGAGCTCATTAGGCTCAACACGAAATCCATGCCACGCCCGGATGGAATCACCAACAAGATACTGAGAAATCTCGATAATGAATCTATCTCGGCCCTCACCAAGTATATTAACAACTGCTGGGAACAGGGTAATATTCCACGCCAATGGAAACCGCCCAGGTTATAATGATTCCAAAGCCGGGAAAGAAACTTCAACTTGAGAATCTCAGGCCTATATCGTTAACGTTGTGTGCTGGCAAGCTCATGGAGCACGTCATCCTCACACGTCTAACTAATTACATGGACGATAATGGCTTTTTCCCGCACACCATGATCGTGTTTAGACCAAAACTGTCTGCACAAGACATCATGTTGCAAATCAAAAATCAAATAATAGACGCGGGACCTCAAACACTGGATACCAAAGCTATCCTTAGTCTTGATCTTACTAAGACCTTTGACAATATCACCCACAGGGCTATTTTAGAAAACTTACAAGGCCTAGGAGGGGGGCAACGAACCCATGCGTATATTAAAGACTTTCTCTCTGACCGTATTGCGCAAATGACAATCGGTGAAGTGAAATCCGGAGAGATAAAACTCGGAAGCCGGTGTACACCACAAGGGTCAGTCTTATCTCCCTTTCTTTTCAATGTAGCTATGATTGGCCTGCCAGCAGAACTAGAAAATATAGAAGGATTACAGTATAGCATGTACGCCGATGATATCACCCTTTGGGTAAATGGTGGAAGTGATGGGCAGATAGAGGAAATTCTCCGAACAGCCATATACACGGTGTCAGGATTGGGGGCTCAATCCCATCGCTCGTAACCCGTTGTCAAGATTGGAGTCCGGCATGAATTAGAAGGTAGCTGGCCCATGCCGTCGTCCAACTTATCCACGCTGAGAACGTTGATGAAGGGAAGGACTGCTCCTCATCGAGAACGAGGAATGTGGGTTTATTTACAGTATTTACATGCAGTTCATCAGTCTAGCATGACTGCGAGAGAAAGCACGTCAGTCTAGCACGACTGCTTGAGAAAGTGTCTCAGTCTAACATGACTGCGTAAGAAAGTGTCTCGAGCATCCGCACAACAGCCGTTTATAAACACTCGGTCCTCCCCCGATTCCAAGGTGGCGGAAACGTTCGTCCAGTCATCGTAAACACGTCGCCTCTCCGCGGGACGGTTTACACACACACACACACACACACACACACACACACACACACACACACACACACACACACACACACACACACACACACACACACACACACACACACACACACACACACACACACACACACACACACACACACACACACACACACACACACACACACACACACACACACACACACACACACACACACACACACACACACACACACACACACACACACACACACACACACACACACACACACACACACACACACACACACACACACACACACACACACACACACACACACACACACACACACACACACACACACACACACACACACACACACACACACACACACACACACACACACACACACACACACACACACACACACACACACACACACACACACACACACACACACACACACACACACACACACACACACACACACACACACACACACACACACACACACACACACACACACACACACACACACACACACACACACACACACACACACACACACACACACACACACACACACACACACACACACGGGTTCTCAGTCCGTGTGGGACTCAGTGGGAAGGGGTGTCCGACGACGTTCCCGCGGCAACTCCCTCACTCATAGCAGATCAGGTCCGCGTTGGGGAGTTCGGTAACAATAGTTGGCCCACCGAACTCATTCAGTCACAACGGCGACGAGGCTAGAGCGTAACGCCAAGGAATGTTGCCGCCACTGTCGAAACTGGCCGGAAAAACTTGCACTGCAGCTGGCCGTTCTTAACAACGGTTGGGAAATATGTCCTGGATGTTCGCCGCAAAAATCACAAGTACTTCTATACCGACCCACACGCAGGGGCCGTAAGAGTTCTAGGGATAAACCATACATCACGCATTTTGTAAATGGCAACCAAATACCTATTGTCGACAGCATTAGAGCCCTCGGACTCCACGTGTCAGCGAACGGTCACAACGGGGAGACAATCAGAATACTAGAAAACAGCGGACAACAAACGATGAGAGTAATTACGAGAATAGCTAATCGCCATTATGGAATGAAAGAGAACAATCTGGTATGACTAGTCCAGGCTTTCTTCATTAGCCGCATAGTATATGTAACCCCTTACCTAAATCTCCAAGTAGCAGACAAGACAAAAATCGAAGGCATCATTAGACGATCATTCAAACAAGCCATAGGTTTGCCGATAAGCACATCGAATGACAGGCTCCTAGCCTTAGGTGTCCACAACACGTTCGAAGAACTCATAGAAGCCCATACGATAGCGCAGTACGAAAGACTCACACAAACACCTACTGGCAGACACATACTTAACAGGCTTAGAGTAACATACGCATCACAGTATGGCACTAAAGTAGACATTCCTCACGACATAAGGAAGCAGCTTATTATCCCACCGCTGCCCAAAAACATGCATCCCGAACACCACAGGGAAAGGCGGGAGGAAAGGGCAAGGGCTATACAGAGGAGATTCCAACGCTCTCAGGACGTGGTGTACGTCGACGCGGCAGAGTACACGACTAATCAAAATATGTGTATCGTTGCAGTGAACTCGGAAGGTGAGCGTAAGGTCAGCGGATCTATGAAAACCAACAGAGCCGAGGTGGCTGAGGAATCGGCCATTGCTCTCGCAATGGCTTCCACACTGGCCACGATAATAATCAGTGATTCTAAAACCGCCATATTAAATTACGCAAAGGCGCGCATTTCGCCGGAATCACAGCGTATCCCGGCAAACTTCTGTGGTCAGCGGGTTGTCCATATCATCTGGGCGCCTGCGCACTCCTCCCTCCCCGGCAATGAGGCGGCCGACACCGTGGCTCGAGGACTCTCCAAGCCGAGCCACCGGGGCGCCGCGGCTGGGACTGACAGGGGACCAGATGGTTGGCTACAGGGAGATAACTAACCATTACAGATTGGGGAGGGTGCGACGGCGGCTGCGTATGGCGCGGCCTCGTGGGCCCTATCTTGCAAGCCATCTGTGATTGAGACAGAGTGCGCCGAGTGCTGATAGCTTCGTGTGCATTATGTTCTCGCCGCTTATTTCGCGTTGAAGCGAGAGGCCGCACGAAGGTGAATTGGCTAGCTGCTGCTGCCGCACTCCTTACTGCGGGGTTTTGACAGCAAGTGTGCGCGTTCTTCGAGTGAGATGTGTTCATGTTTGATTGTGCGCGCTGGACACCATGCTTGCTATTTTAATTAGTAAGCGAATGTTTACAAGCTTATACGGTCGATAAAACTACTATCGTTGCTTCGTATAGCTGTCTACCAATTCGCTATCGCAATCGATTCTTCGGCTTTCAGGCGAAACAGAGACTTTTCTTTTGAGAATGAGCAGACAGCGCTTCCGTGTCTGTGCGAGACATGCTGGCTGTAGGGTCACGCCGGGCCCAGTGGAAGGTGATGCACTGCGGTGCGCGTGCTGCATTGGTGCAAAACACAAGTGCCTAAAACTGTGTCCTATTTTTTTTTTACATCTGACGTTGGCCTGTGTCAGACGTGGATGTTCTAGCAGATAAATGTGACTGTACACCTCGCTTGATTCTCTGACTGCAAATGACAGACGCCTGCTCGCGCAATAAGCTTCCGAATTATCTAGGCACTATATTGTATTCACGTAAGCGCTCATTTTCATATCATAACATATATTAACGTAGATAACCTATATTTGGCAGCAATATAATTAAGCCGTTCAGTATTAAATAATCTAGTATTATAAGGTCTATTAGAGATGCCGGAATGCCTACTACACAGTTACATGTTAAGGTTTGCTGGTGGGCTAGCTTGTTCTGATTTACAGCGAACGAATAACAGCGCGAAATGACGAGGACGAGAAGTCGACGTACACACGCGCTGACTTAGAACTACTTTTCGGAAGTGTAAGAAATGCACAGCATACACTAGCATAGAACAGAATAAGCAGTTGTGGTTAAGCGGCCAGCACTGGCACGTGATCGTAGCATCAGTTTCTTTATTTTCGTCTGTAATGTGCGTGCTATATATTTCGTACGCCTGACTTTTGTTTGCCTCTGAGCAATAATTCATTGAGAAACATGGGACCGATTCCAACTAGCGCCTGCAAATTTCTTAATGTCATCAGCTCACCTAGTCTTCTGCCGTCCTCACTGCGCTTACCTTCTCTTGACACGCATTCTGTAACCCTAATGTTCCACCGGTTACTAACCTCACATTACATGACCTGGCCAGCTCCATTTTTTTTCTCTTAATGTCGATTAGAATATCGACTATTCCCGTTTGCTCTCTGATCCACACCGCTCTCTTCCCGCCTCTTAACGTTACGCCTAATATTCTTCGTTCCATCGGTCTTTGAGCGGTCCTTAACGTGTTTTCGAGCTTCTTTGTAAGTCGCAAAGCTTCTGCCCCATATCTTAGCACCGGTACAATTCACTGATTCTGTATACTATTTATTTATACATACGTGTATATAACTATGCACAGTACATCAGGGTGATGCCGACAGCAAAATCTTGCCAATTGTGTTCATAAAGTTGGTATCGCAATAAATGCCTGATTGAAAAGAAAGAAGAAATCACGCAGGACAAAGTACTAGCAGAAGTAGTACCGACATTGATCGGAAAGGGTCCCCACTACCGGCCATAAACACGACGAGCGGCAGAAACGTGCCAAGGCCTGTCGGAAGCTCATTTCGTAAGACAAAGCATACGTGCTTGATTGTACGGGGGGGGATGGTGTTAACAACTCTCGGGAGCTTCATCCCCTCTGCGGTGCAGCCGTCTTTGCATCGTGGTAGTCTGGATGTTTCATCGTTGAGGGAGGCTCGTGAAAGTGCGTGCGCCTTCCGCAGCCCACTGGGTAAGTCGCGGCACCGCTGATCTTCTGGAGACTGCACAGCAATCTGCCCGAGAGCTCCGTTGAGACATGCCACTATTCGCGTGCGCTACAGCTACGCCGCCCTTCAGTCCTGCGCTGGTTGTTAGGCATCTCAGACGTGATGGCGTCTTTGGTCACTTTCCGCCACGTTATCCCAGCGTAAGTTATGTGCGCTGCTGCACTGACTGCACAGGGAAACCACTAGCAACGAGAACGATTTGTCTGTCCATTCAATGGATCCATCCGTTGACAAACGTATTTCTCTGCCTACACCTTGCTGATTATTGAACCCATAATCAAAAAGACAGCAGACCTATGCGACGTCGCCCAATCATATCCTAATTTCCTACGATCCTGCTGCTTTCGAGCAGTCACATTAAGAAGCTAAGTTGCCTGTAATCAAACCACACACACTTCAACACGTTCGCCGCGCATAACGCTTTCGAGCCAGGAAGTTTCTTGCTGAAAGTGCATACAGCAGCGAACGGGTCATTCTCTGACTCATCTCTTGTGATGTCTCGAGAGTTTAGTGTCTCGAGTAGCTCTTGCGACACTGACAATTTTTTTTTCACTTTCACTTTTTCTTACTGTCGTATGAAATTACTATAAAATGCTAACTCCGGCGGAATAGCCGTTAAACTGACAGCTGAGGGGAACTTTAGATTACTGACGCCTGCTGCCTTGTCGCCATCAGGCGCCAAGAGCCAGTCGGGCGACATGATTTGATCATCGTGTGAAGTCGTCTTTACTGTATCATCACTTTCCTGTAAATATCAATCTCGACCGCACACTAGACGCGTTCCTAGACAGCTTAAGGGTCGAGGTAGCCTTAATGGCTTATTTCTTGCATTGCATAAAAAATGAACATATTTGTACTCGCATTGTAGCACAACGGAAGGTTCCATTGAACACTGTTTTTTTTTTCATAGCCCACGACATGGCCAGCTACGAGGGATGCTCCGCAATGGTCTGAGCTCTCTAGATTGGCGCCTGTTCCCTGTGCAAAATGTGTTTAGTTCCTGGTCCTATCCCAACATACATAGATTAGCTCTGTATGGTCAGTGCATACGTGGTTTCTGTGTTGACTTTTCCTACTTATAACTTTATAATATCCAGCCATATCTGTGGCCAAACGTCCCATATTTTACAAATAATAAAGAAAAAGTAGCTCGACATGTGTAAAAGAGTTGAATGTTCAGCAGTCACTGTGCGAGCTACAGCTCAGTGCACAAAAATTGAGAATATATATATTTTTTTCCTTTCTGATATTCACTACGGCATTCGTCGCCACTTGACGCTGGCAACTAGACTGGAAGCCGTCTCGGTTACACAGAAATGGGCACACTCTGAGTGAACCCAATCAGTACAACTATTTAGACAGTGCAAAACATACAGCCCTGACAGCGAAATTTAAACCTCGCGTGCATCTTCTCTGATGAAACGCCACGACTACTCAAAGCAGCACCACACCTTTGGTAAAAAATATTTGGTAGGCTTTATCAGAGATGCAGTCGCAGTGGGGTACGTGAAACGTCTTAAGACGGTGTATGGGCACTAAGGTACAGAAATGACGTAACCAAATGCGCAAGTTGCATTTTATCACGCACTCGAAAACTTATATGCCTAACATATGTTGCAGCTAGCGGGCGTCTTACCGCCTAATTTAACAATCGTGCTCACTCCCGTACTGGGCCCGTTTGTTTTGCAGAATGTGCTTGGGTACTGGGGTAATGAAATGGCCCCCTACTGGTGGCTCCCGAGACTGTCCTGCGCCCACTCGATCCCTTCGTACTCGTAGATGGTGGGAGCTTTTGTGTTTGCCTCAATGTCTAGCGCTTGCGCTCCATATGGAGACGGACATGTCCCGCCGTGGCCAATGAGGTTGGATATATCTCTGTCTTGCTTCCCCGAGTCTTTTCGGGCCATTTTTTAGACCGTGGTTGTGGCAAGCGGGGGAACCACAACCTAGAAAGCGTGAAATGTTTGTAACAAATCACACAAGTGTAGTCCTTAGAAAAGACGGGGAATGCGGGAGATGGAAACAAGAACTTTAAAGACATGTTAGTGCACGCAAAAGTCAGCCAACAGCATTCCCCCGTAGTAAAAGCATGTTGTCGCCCTAAGTGCAAAACCTGCAGGCACCTTCAAAGTGACATTAAAATTAAAAGCACCGCAAATAGTTATACACATGAAGTCAAATCTAGCTTCACATTTACAAGCTCGGATGTGATTTATATGCTTGAATGTTCTTTCTGTAAGAAACAGTATATCGGTGAAACAGGACAATCAATGAACGTCACATTAAACGGACATCGCGCGGGCACAGCTAAAAAAGCTTCCCAATGCCGTCGCCGAGCATTTCAACCAACCAGGTCATAACTTTGATGAACTTAAACTCTACATCTTATAGTCAAATTTCCGTTCTGAACGAGAAAGAAAATACAGAGAATCTCCTTATCCACAAGTTCAAGACATTGCAACCAATAGGCATAAACGTTTCAAAGGGAGCTTTAGAATCTATTCGCTATACTAAACTTCAAGCTATAGGCAACAACACTTAGTTTGATTTCTTGGCGTATTCCGCCCCCCCTTTTTTTCTTTTTTTTTCTTCTTTCCTTTCCTTTTCCGTTTTTTTTTTTTGTCAGCCGGCGTGTTTTGACACGCTAACATATTTTCCCTTGTTTTTGCATCCTCCCGCCTCACACCCTCTCCCCTTTAGAAGAACCTCACCTATATATACTGTGCCGAGGAAAGCATACGTCGCCTTGAAGAAGACAAGTCCACATGTCGAAACGTTGGCTCCTGCAACCTTGTTCACGTTTTGCTCATCGAAAATAAATGTAGTCCTTGTAACTTCTGATGAGCAGAAGTTTGAGTACGATGGATTATACCTACTATGGGCTGAGTGAGCTCCCTCAAACGCGACAATTCTCGCTGCTCCACTCGACAAACGTACTGCTCAGCTATGTCTCTCTGAGCGCCGAGCGAGTGGCTGAACATGGCCCCAATTGCGTCATGAGTGACACGACAACGGCGGTATCTGTGCACGCTAGACGTGCATGATCGAATAATGTTTTTTTTTTTCCTTTACACAACTATACCAAACTAAAGCGCGTGGGTAGTGCTGTTGCAAAGAGATAAGCGGTAATTCTATAAAACGTTCTCGTTGCTTGCTGTTTTAGCCAGCGACCTCCTGCGACCAATTTTATGTATACGTTTCACGTTAAAATTCTCACAATCCACAGTGCGGAGTCAAGGACTGCGTTGAGAAGCTCCAATGTCATGCACCCCTTCGCATGACCTACCAAGCCCAGTCACGGGCCGAATATTTCCTGAAGCAGATCGTCTGAAGATTGGCTTTCATCTGAACGCAGCTGTGCGTGCTCAGTGCAGTTTTCCTTGTTTGCCCCTGGACGGGCGCGAATTCATCCACCAAATGGGGAAGCGGATTTCGGTGATATGAATACACTTCAAGTTCTCCGGCGTATCGAACACATGAGTAAGGGACAGCCCCTCCAAAAGAAGCTCACCTCGACACAACAGAAATGGTGACGTCCACGGCTCTTTGTCCACTGGCGTTGACTTGGAACCGAGGCTTGCTGTTTGTACGATGGCGGCGCGCGCATCGAGGCACCGCAAATCTCAGAGGCCATGAAATTGGCTCTTCTGCATACTCTGTTTCATGCCGCTTCTAGATCATAACCGTAGCACGTCTTCTTCATTTACAAGTAATATTCAGGTGCAATCTCCAATGTGTTTTCTTATGCTACATCTATTGTCACTGGTTAGAACAATTTTGTAAACTGCGAAAGTATCGCTGCAACGCATTATTTTTCTACACTGCAATCTGTTTATTAGGGCGTCCGTATCACAGTGATGGGATTCTTCGTTTGAAGCCCATTAGTGATGGGACTTCTTTCATGTTTTAGTTATATTACCGAGGTGTTCGAGCGGGCTGCTACTAAGGTAGTCCATTTTCGAGCCCAAAACTGCTTAGCACACTAAAAGGGCCTGGACAGCTTTTATGCTTTGGCGGACC
The DNA here is from genome assembly GCF_050947875.1 of Dermacentor variabilis. NCBI lineage: Eukaryota > Metazoa > Arthropoda > Arachnida > Ixodida > Ixodidae > Dermacentor > Dermacentor variabilis. Next base: position 1,798,232 of record NC_134572.1, on the reverse strand, counting down.
TCTCACGAAAAGTTAACTTCAGAGAAGTCTCTTGTCTTCTGTGGCCTCCCATCAATACTGCAGAGACAGCCGTATTATGCTACAAAAGTGTAATCCTCAGAAGAAAAAAAAAGAAAGAGGCGCTCAAAACTGCCGCTCAAAGACAAACAATGATGTCCTCACGTTGGCATCTATCTGCCTTGAACCGAAGCTTCTTTAATTTTACTTGCGGTATCCCATTTTTGTGCTGAAAAATTTGTTGCATTAGCTAGAACAGTTGGCTTTATGCGCTGTACGGTCTCGACTGCGAACTGCAAACAGAGACGAAGCCGGGTTTCTTTCCGTAAGTTCGCAACTCTGGTGAAGCCGTTCCTGATGCTTTGCTTTTCCCCGGCTAATTGTAATGATGATGATGAAGCCTCAAATAATGCCAGAAACGCACTGTGGGGAATAGGCCAAGAACATGGTGGCAATATAATTGAAAAACTAAATAAATTGCTTAATAAGTAAACAAGTAATAAAAATGAAAATAAATTAATAATCGAAGATGAGAAATAAACTGATGATATATGAAATAAAGTAGTATATAATAAAGTAGTCAGCCTTGCTTAGATAGGAATAGTAACACAAACTTATTTATATTATACATAAAGTAAAGGATGGACGTAAATTGAGCAATTTAAATTTTGAGTAATAACTGTAATGATACTGTAATTGCGAATTTGTGTTCTTACTTTTCGAAATCTTTAAATTTCTAACTTATTGAAGGAGAAATAGATCAATCATGGAAATTGCGAAATACTAATAAGGCACTCTTCTTGTGTCATACAGGAAATTATAAATGGCTCGGCAAACGTTCCTGTGGCTGTATCCTACTACCATTGCTCCTAGTGAGAGTATAATAGTACTGGCATAAAGGAAGTCCTAGTTTTCGAAACGGAATTTCTAAACATCGTTTTTGATGAGTAGAAAACCGCCAACATGATAATAAAAAAGTAATCGGTACATTCCGGCTCAGTACAGAGATAGCATAAATGGGATACCGCCAAACCATATCTGTGCAAGTAAAAATTAAGTGGTGAAATACGGCAACCGCAGCCTCGCAAATGATACTTCGAATTGCCGGTTAGGACACCGTTGTCGGTTCCAAGAATAATTTAGATACTTAAAGTATGTAGATTTTGATAATGAGAGGTTCTTTGTCTTCGGTCAAAGAAAACTGCCTATATCTGGCTACAATGATATGCGCAATTACCGGCAGCCCAGATATCGCCGAACCTTTTAAAGAAGCTCGTGCTAAATAATCAGCTGTTTTGTTAAGATTAATGTCTCGGTAGCCTGGTACCCATACTAAGTGAACTAAACTTAAGTGTGGCGGAGCTAATGTATAAAACGTATTCAAAGCTGTCGAATTTGTAGACGCGTTAAGCGCGGTGCATACATAAGATAATCCGTGACAATAACAACTTTTCTACCACGAAGAGGTAAGTTTCGCAAGGCAAGAACTATTGCCAGATTTCGGGATTAAAAAATAATTGATGTGTAACCTGGCAGGCGAAATGAAAGGACCACTCGCGAGAGGGTGAGTGGATTCCCACGCCTGCCTTCTCTTCACACGAAGAAGCATCAGTCGCTACCACATTTATTGGGAAGTGGGCCAAATAGTCTTGCGAAAGAGCATTCAAATATGTTGAGGGCAACAATTTTGCGTTACTGGGAAAAATGACTGCAAATTCAATTTTGAGCGACAATGTGGACCTATCGAGCGCAGACATATAAAGGTGTTAATTGTGCTTGCACAAACACAGCTTGTAGGGTATGCAACCGTGGCACCGTGTTATGAAAAAAAAAAGAACTTGGTTTACTAATGAATGCATATTGTGTACGTCTTATAGGAGATTCCTCAGTACTTAAATAGGTTTGAACTGTAAGCATACGGAATCTCGTGTGAAGAAAAGGTAGGAGCGCTTCCTGGTATAACGCATTATTATCAATGCATTTAGGAAGACCTAAACATAGTCGGAGAGCTCCTGTTTCTAAAAGAACAAGAAGTCTTACTTTATATTTTGTACTTCCGGAGAACAAAACACAGCCAAATTCTAGAATCGTTCGTACATACATACGGTAAATCATAATTAATGTGTCACTTTGCATACCAGAACGCCGGTTACTGATCCTGCGTAGTAAGCCTACGCCTCGTGTCCCTTTTATTGCAATATTTTCTGTGTGAAAACGCCAGTTTTCCGCCATGTGTGATACCCAAGTACTTAAGCGACTCAACCTGAGGAATGGTTCTCTGATCAAATACCGATAACTGTATCGACAAGATTACACAGCGGTACCAATGTACTGAATTTCCTGAACACCTGTGGGAAAATATGTATTAACTAAGGAAAATGGGGAACAACCAGGAAGGCTTACGTCTGTTGCTAGTATCTCGCACTCGGTCGGCATATACTGATAGGATATTCTTGATTTGTGGCACATTTTAGTTGTTATCAAGAAGGCAAGTCCTCCGCCTCTCGATATGAACAGTCCAATAAAAGTAAACAATAATTTTTATGTGATAACCTTGGCCATTTCAGAGCCAAATTTCCTGAATAAAAATAAAAAATAACATCGGGAGAAGATTTTGAACAAAGATATATTAAATCTGTAGCTGCAGAAATAATGGAGCGGCAGTTCCACTTTAATACCTTTAAATGACCTATGTTGAATTAATGCCTGCTTGAGAAACCGCTTGCTCGTGGATACTCTTTTAAAAAATCTGTCTTCGAAAGGCTGTCTTTACCGTACCTTGTGGGGTTTTTTTCTTTTTTGATGGACAGAGCTGGAAGAATTAGGATTAGCATCTCTCTTGGAAAGACTATCTTTAACAAACTTTTTGGTTATTTAGTGCGGGACAGAGATCGATGGATTATCATCAGGTGATCTTGTGCGTTTAAGCGTCGGAAGATCCATTACTACATCCTGGTTGTATTCCGACAATGACCCGGAGAAGCATTCGTTGTCGGTCTGCTGGGTTGAAGTTGATGGCCTTCTGTTTTCGCCGTTTCCTACAATAACTGCAGCAAAGGATCGATCAGCTGCTCAGTGTTCGATGTAAGGGGATGAGCAGGGATCTTCGAGTTACCATTACAACTCGCTACAGAACTACAATTCTGAATCATTTGGGATGTCTACACTTGAGCTAGAGCCTCCAACAAGCTTGATCTTAGTCGTTCCATAGCTTTTGGCAACGCTTTGACAAACACACACCACAGAGCGCTCTGGGGTGTGTGTTTCTCTTTTGTGTGCGTCGTCCAAATGTTGCGCAGTCGAGCCTCTAATATGCTATACCAACACGCCCAGTCCTCAACCTTGACGTCGACACCTCGTACAATGCCTCTAGAGCATGCCAGATGTGGTGGGACGGAACAGCTCACCGGATGAGAAGCGAATGTCGAACAGTCGAGTATTTCCTTGATATGGTTCTGGTCTGGCGAGCAACATAATATACGTCCTGTACCGAACTGGCGGACCTCAGTGATCTGACGGAAGTGAGCTGACGGATTCTTCAATTCTACCTGAATCGTCTTTAGGTTTTTCATACTGATCATGCCTGAATCGGTAGGCACCATGGCCGCGGGAACGTTGCTGGTTCCACTGCGGGTAAAAAAAAAACTCAAGCGGTAGCTCCTGGGAAGCTAGTGAGGCTGACCACGGGGAAGCCCTTAAGCCAGGTAATAATACAGACGTGAAGGAACGCTGACTAACTAAAGAAACACATGCTTGTACAAACGGAAAAGGAAAAATTACAGGGTCTCTTAAGATCTCTCTGAAGAAGTGAACGGTGAAACCCAACTCTTCGTCCTCTTATCATTCGCTTCATTAGTAAGCATTTTTAGTCATTTGTAATCAGTTGTAGTCGTTACAATTCTTCGTTAGACATATTGGTCATTACTAGTCATTACAAGTCATTTCAGTCATTATTAGTCATGACTGCTCACTACTAAGCATTTGTAGTTATTTGTAATCAATTGTGGTCATTACAAGTCGTCGTTGGGCATGTTCGTCCTATCATATGTTAGTCATATTGGAAGGGCAAGCTTATTTACACAGAACAAGGGGCACTCCTACTGGCCGGTGCACGGAGTGCAGTCCATCGCACTCGTAGCATGAACTACAGCTGAGAAGCTTACATCTCTCTGGCGTCCACACAGCAGAGCACACTAGCACACCAAAGGTGTCCGCTTTTTACCCCTCTGTCCTACATAGATCCCTAGACCAGGGAAATCCGCGGTCACACCATCTTCCAATCGGAACGCTCGTAGTCGCCTTGAGGGCGAGGTACGCACAATCACTCCGGCACCTTTCTTGACAAATACCCCTGGGCGCACACGGCTCTGTCCTAGAGAAAGAAGGGTATGCTCGAGAACAGGGGTGTCACTCTTGACTCCATTTGCGCGTCTTGGCTCCTGGAAAGGCCCCGACCGTAACGAAGCGGTGTATAACGCACTTTCACAGGAGTTCCTTGGTCTAATTGTCGTAGTCGGCCACCGAGTGCCATCCATCAACCTGGTAGCCGCGTCTTACCTTGATGTCGCCGCTGGTCTGTCTGTATTGTGACGTATTGTGGGTATCATTCGTCGTATTAGGGCAGGAGAGGCTGGAAGGTCGCTTCCCCCGTTGGCAGATCGTAACATTGGGCGCTCACCATCAGTGCTAGCGCTTTTCAACGTCGCCGTCATCATCTTGAAGACTACTTAACGTATTAGCCATTAAATGTTCACCTATTCGTGGTGCTCTTCGGTTCCAGTCGCTAAAATTGAATTTGATGATATTTTTTTCAAAATAATGCTAAACACCTTTCTTATCAATATTTGAATAGTATTGCACTACTATTCAATATCTGAATAGTAGTACACCTGAATACAAAGGCCGTTGTAGCAACTGATCCTTCCGTCTGTGAAGAAAAGGCAGGTGTGGGCTTTGTATCACCACATCTAAATGGGCCTTTTCGATTCAGCTATCTGACTTCACGCCTATCTTTCAGGCGAAATTATTGGCGATTGCCTTAGCTTTACGCAAATTACCATCATCTCTGTCATCAGCGATAATCTTAACTGATTGCCTCTCTGTCTGTTCTTCATTAGCCACATCCAAATTGTCAGATCCGTCAAAAACTTTCTATTCTCTTCTCCAAAGACACGCCTCTTTTAGTGTGGGTGCCAGACCACGGAGCTCTAGTCTTAAAAGGCCCCTCGTTAGGTATGGGCACTTTGAGCTGACAAGCGCAGAGTATACAATGCGCGATAACAATCAGTGTCTGCAAAGTATTACATAGCGTTGTGCCCGGCGGCCGTTAAGAGGGGGGGGGGGGTGGGGGGGGGCTGAGTGCCACCTCTGTGACCAGGAGCATAACCGGGGGGGGGGGCACTTATGAGCCTGCGTACCCCCCTCCCCCCCGTAATATTTTCGTGCTGTCCATGCACCGTCGAGAAAAACAACGCCTGGTGCCGGAAATCATTCTGATTTTATCTAGGATATCTTTTTCCCGCTCGAAAAGACATTTAAGCGCGACCATTGCGAACTCGGGCTGTATTTCACGGCAATGCCCATGCACTGGGAGTCACACAACGCAAGGAACCCCATCCGAGCACAAAGTTTCAAGGGCGTTTTGAAGGCGAGCGGGCTCGTGACGACATCTCGCGCAGGCCGCGCAGCATCTACGGAGCGCATGCATTTCAATTCCGAAACTAAATGCTTATAGAGTTCTCTTAAACTTTTGATGCGAAAGTGCAGTGTCATTTCCAAAGTCGTGCTTTAGGTCTTCAATTCCAGAACTTTGTGGGTTTAATGTTATAAACATTATCGCCAAAGGTGCATTGAGTTTTCTAAAGCCGTACACCGGCCCATACAACGAGACAAGCCAAATTAACACACTATGAGACAAGTTGACGAAGCACGCAGCGAGGTCCGATGAAGCAAAGCGTTGTGGTGGTTCATTTGGGCCGTAATGTCAAAGAAAAGAACATCAACACTTTTTTTCACCTGCACCAAAACATCCATGTCAAGACACTAAAGCCAGCAAAGGTAACTATGGTCTTATTTATTTTTCTGTCTTGACTTTTTTATTCGCGAGGGCGCATTGAACCTGTACTCTTCTTTTTTTGTTGTTGTTTTTTGTTCTCGCTACCCGCGGGCTGCCAGAGCCCTTTTCTCGTGTTGCCCCGACCACCGCGCGCACGTACTTCGATGCGTGTTCGTTTTTCACTGGCCGACTGGATTTTCGCCTGGCGGAGAGTTTTGGGCGCTTTCTGGATAGTAGACGAGAAAAATAATCAATCGTCGCTCGACGCCATCACTGCGGGGACTCGAAGGATTGCAACGCGTTCGTTTGAGCGCAACCTCTCCGGAATATTTTGTCTCGCCGGTGTAGGATACCGAGTAGTATGCATATGGTTCTCTGAGGACCAAGCGTCTCACTTTTTCTTCGATATTCCTTCCGTAGTCACGTTAGGTGCCCAAAGTAGGCATTTGATTGTGGCCGACTGGCTTTGCGGCTTTTCGTTTGGGTGCCCCCGTCTCACAAAAGAAAAAAAGACTGTTGCGTCGCAGCGGATTGCCGCACGGTGAAAGTTCGATTTTATTACTTATTCTTTTGCAGAAAGTAACGCACCACGGGACGCTTCAGTTGCCGGTTACTCTTACTATTTTATTGCGATAGCAATTATGCGAACATTCCAGACGCCCATACTGCTCTCGTGTTCTGTATAAAGTCCAGAACCGATAATATGGTGACGCGCGCCGCATGCTGTTTGTGCGAGTGAAAGGGTAGGGTAGGGGGAGGGGTGGCAAGGGTGGGCCGACGGTGGTGTCTCAGTCTCGTGTGCGCTAGGGAGAAAAGCGAGGAGGAAGCATGCCGCCTTCCGTCTCGCGCGATACATCAGGGGGAATAAAGATCTGTGACTGCCCAATATGTTTATTTTACTTGTTTCACGTATTATATACAGTAACTTTTAAATACGTAGATTTATTCGAGACTCATACGTATATTTACAAATGTTTTTGCGAGGTTTTGTGTATACCTGCAGCGAACTGTGTTTCCAGTGTTAAATTGCTGCGCTTTATCACGCTGTATCCTCGCATTTGTATATTTCATTGTGTCTTCGCGTTCCTAATGTACGAGGGCTAGTCAAATGAAAGTGAGTCAACCCACCCCACGCAATAATGGTTCGATTAATTATCTGCGAGGCATGCGCGTAGCACAGAGGCATCTCTCATTTAGAAAAATGACACGCAAGTGTGAGGATAAATGTTCTTTAATGCTCTCTTACACTGGGTTGAACATTGTTGCTTGACATAATCGACGCTTCAAAAGTTGAACAGCGTTTTTGATAGCTTTGAACAGTCTTTGACAGCTGAAGATGTTTCCCAAAAAGAAATTAATCGCCGTATCGCTGCCGTGTACGCTGAACATTGCATTTCGTTGGCCACTGTGAAGCGTTGGAGGAAACAGTTCAAACAAGGTCATGAAAGTTGCAAAGACGATCCAAGTCCGGGCAAATGCCACCGTGCAATCACTCCCAACACAAGTGCAAAGGTTGATGAGCTGGTTAGACAAGAACGGAGGATACGCATCGATGAACTGGCAGAGCGCGTGTACATCAGTCATGGTTTGGTTCGCAACCATATTTCATTAACATCTCGGTTATCGGTTCTTGTGCGCGCAATGGATGCCCGAGATATTGAACCACCGCCAAAAGACGGAGAAGTCCGGCGCTGCCTTGACGCATCTCATCCGGTATCACAATGAGGGTACGACTTCTTGTCTGCAATTGTGATCGAGAACGAATCATGGTGCCACTACTGCAACACGACGGCAAAGCTAACAGTGGAAGCATGCGAATTCACCGCCCCCAAAGAAAGCAAAGGCTGTCATTTCCGCCAGAAAGGTGGTGTTGGCTTTTTCTAAACCTGGCTAAACCTGGAGAGACTAGCAATCGTTTCCGATATTGTGAAGCGCCGGATCGGCTGCGTGTCGCAATCAAGAACAAACGACATGAAAAATTTATGAATGGGGTGATTTTACTCCACGACAATGCCCGTGGCCACGTCGTTGATGTGGTTAGTACAAAACTGGCAAGTTGAGGTAGGAAACGCTGCAACATCCGCCATACAGACCAGACCTGTCGCCTTGAGACTTCCTCATTTTGTGGCAATTGAAAAAAAAAACAGCTCAAGGGAACCAGATTCGTGTCTGAGGAAAACGTGAAAGAGTCAGTTGCAGAACTTTTGAAGCTGCAACCCAAGAAGTTTTATGAGACGGAAATCACGCGACTCATTATTCTGTGGGACACATGTCTAAATGCTCATGGAGGCTACTTTTAAATAAAGAACTCTGTTTGTCATATAGTATTTGCATTGGCTCACTTTCACTTGACCCGCCCTCGTATATTGTGCAGAACTCCTGGTCTCTATATGTGCTCTCTGTCGCGACTATAATTACGGTGCAATTGCGCACAATACTCGACCGGTGACAACGGCTCCTGAGCAATACTTTGGAACAAATGAGATTGTAATTGAGAGTTTTCCCTGGCCATTTTATATGTAGAACAATCTAAACAAGGTTTTTGACTGATAAAGTTTCATCAAACGCTTGTCCTCAACTTGTTCATTTCATGACCTTTACATTTTACATATCAGCGGCATGCACTGCTTTGCTGGCTTCGAACTGGTATATGTCATAAGTTCGTGTGATATTAGTAGACAAAAAACATGGAAACATTGATATGAGTTATTTCGGGCGCAATTTTTGGGACATACGGGTCTATTCTTTTATAAAATGATGCCTATTTTACCTGTCTTGACAGTGCGTAGCTTTCAAGAATTCGTTCGCAGCACCTTCGGCAATGACGATGCAGTTGTTCGTGTGTTTTATCCCTCGACAAACTCTACAAAGAGGAGACCGGGGTGCAATGTGAAAATAAATATGCACGTCAAAAATAAATATGCACTTGTGTTAAAGGGTTCTTCACTCATTCAACAAAAAAATCTTATTTGTGACTTGAATTTATAAATTTGCATGCTGAAATTTATTTCTGAATTCACACGCTTTATTAGTGCGGGTATTTCATAGACGAGGATAGCCCTCCCATAATGTGTACGTGCTTGTGGTGTTGTTATCCGTTCGTTACGCAGTGCATCACGAGCTAACTTTATGTGTGCTGAATGTAGCAGGTTATGTTTATGTATGTGCAGCAGGAGTTTGTAGTCAAATATTTTAATCGCTTTGAGCCAATTGTGTCTAATAAACAAAGGAATAGTTGGTAGATCTTTGGGTTCACCATCTTAATTCTCAAAAATCCTCAGCACTTGCTTTTGCAATATCTCTAGTTCATTATAATTAGTAATCGTTGCAGTACCTCAAAGTAGTGCGCAATAAGATAAACGGGGCTAGAAGTGGGCATAATATATCGCTTTCTTTAGCTGCACAGGAATTAGATGTGACAATTTGAATAATAAACCAATTGTTCTGCTTAGTTCTGAGGTGAGTTTTGTTCTGTGTGTATTCCACGACATACTTTCTTCAAGCCATACACCAAGAAATTTTTGACACTTTCCACTTGCTATGACGGTGTCCTGGAACGTCAGCGTGAGTTCACTGTCACAGGTTTTGTAAGTGGGTTTCAACGAGACGTGGTTTTTTTTTTTGACGTTCAGCGCAAATTTATTTGCATGAAGCCAACTATCAAGCTGCATTAGGTAGTCGTTAATGGTGTTCTAAAGGTCATTAAGTGTAGGCGCAGAAAAAGATATATTGGTATCATCCGCGTAAATTGCTAACGTTGGTAAGTTAGGTATATAGAATATGTCGTTCGCGTAAAGCATAAATAACAAGCGTCCTAGAATCGACCCCTGAGGCACTCCTTGTTTTACCGGAGCCGTTAAGGAAATAACATCACCAATTTTTATACACTGTTTTCTGTGAGAACAGTAATTTTTAAAAGATCTAAGGCAACGCCGCAAATGCCGTAATTATGAAGTTTGAATAATAAAATGTTACGGTTAATAGAATCAAACGCTTTCATAAGATCAATGAAGAGACCAACGGTGTAAAGCTTGTTTTCAATGTCATTCATTATTTTATCTGTAACACGTCATAACGCTAGTTCAATTGTTTTATGTTTCAGAAAGCCTTACTGTGGGTCGTTTATCACGTGGTGTTTAGTTATAAAATTCCCGAGACGCGTGTTAATAGCATTTTCAAAGATTTTCGATAGCACGGCAGCACTGAGATTGGCCTGTAATTACATATGTCACTAAAGGCCCCACACTTATGTATTGGGCATATGTGGGCAAGCTTAAGATCGGAGGGGAATATTCTAGTTTCCAGCATTCGATTAATTATATGCATTAGCGGTAGAGATATAACATATGCAACATATTTAATGGGTGCAACACACAGGCCATCAATTCCTGCCGAGTGGCTGTTTTTATTTTATCCAATAAGTTTTCCACCTCTTGTGGATTTGTCTGGAAAAAAAAAGAGTATCAAGCTTACGCGTTTCTGCACTGAATCAATACAAGTTTCGACATTAAGGTCGCTCCTGCCGGAAATCTGAAAATCACCGATGTTAGTAAAGTATTCATTCATATCTGTGAGCGCTTCAACCTCCGTTTCACCATGAGCAAAAGCTGCTGTGTTAATAGGACGCTTCACTTTCGAATTGTTAGACAAATTGTAAACCTCATTCCAAAGCTTTCTATGGTCATTAAATTTCCTAGCGAAAAGGCATTGATAATAGCAAGTCTTAGCTTTTTTCAGATCGGCATTTAATTTATTTCGGTAGTTTCTGTATTCGCTGAGCAGAGCAGCGTCACGTATCTGTACAAATGCGTGATACATTTTATTTTTGGTTTTGATCTTTTTGTATAAGCATAGACTAATCCAGGGTTTGCGAATTCTTTTTTGCCTCGGGGAGCATTGAACAAGCGGGAAGCATCTATTATAGATAGCCTTAAGCGTGTGAAAAAAAAGGGGGTATGATTTGTCCGGGTCAATTTCTGCGTAAACCAGGTTCCAGTTTGTATTTTCCAGTGAATAATAAAATTGGTGAAGCAGATCTGAAGTTATCTTAGGATATTACGATTTTTCATGAGAGTCGTGCCTGTCTCTGGCGAGTGGCAAAATTGTAAAGATAGGAAGGCGATCACTAAGTCGAGTGACAATGTACCGCTAATGCATTTATGTTTGTGGGTATTTGTCATATTGATTTCAAGTGAACTGGCACTGTGGTCAGTAAGACGAGTAGGTTGTGCAGTGGCATTTGAGCAAGCAAACGAATTAATAGTTTTCAACTGTTTACAATATCTATCCCCACTAAACATGTCAATGTTTACATCGCTTATGATAAGAAATGGACTATGCATCAAATCGATTTTTCGCAGTTGCGTTTCGATAAAATAAAAAGAAATGCAGGCCTATACCCTTTGGGAGGTCTTTCAGCGTATAACCTCCAGCGTATAACCGAAGTTTGCTGTGTAGCCTGGTGAGGGGCCCTCTAAACGAATAGGCAGATGAACTCGCAGTAGCATCCCACGATGGTCCTATAAGCCCCATTTTACGTACGCCAGATTTCATCACTGCGATGCGTTTCAGAAAATATACTACAAATAACTTCCCGCAGTCATGGTTGGCAACACCTGATTTCGCGCATCACAGTTTTCCTTGGAACAACAATGGTGCTGCTCTAGAAAAATTGAAGTGACGATTACAAGACTACGGTGCCGAATACTCGCACTGAACTTTTACCTCCACAGGTCTGGTCGGGCTATATCGCCTTTGTGCCCTTTATGCAATGAGAGTGAATCTCTGCAACACTTCTTTTTGACATCCCGCCGTTTCATTATTCAACGGAAAAGATCTTTAGAACCCTTCCAAAAGCTTGGCTTAAATTTCACTGTTCCCGTAATTCTTTTCTTTGGGGCTAGCGTACTAGGCTACAGCCAAAGGAACATTTGTGGATCCCTCTGCATCTTTCTGCGTGACACAAAACGAATTACATGCTAGAATTCGTCTAAATATTAATTATGTGCACAATATTAACAAAATTCCTAGGTAATTGATTATTCATATCTGTAACACAGTAGACACTTTAAATCCCAATTGCAAGATACTCATTTCATTTCACGCTAACTTATAAAAAAAAATTGCTAATAATTCCTTCACCGCTCGATTCATGGCCAATATCCCAGAGTGGGTTGCGCGGTTTAACTTGGGAACAAGAACAATAACCAGGGGAGTTGGCCTATTGACTAGACGTATGTGCACGAAGGAAACCCGCTTGATGTTTATCACGAAAGGAGAGATTTCATATTTCCTGACGATATGCATTTGACTGGAACGTTTAGCACCTTGTTGTTCACGCAGAAGGTTGAGGCGATAGTTTTTTTTTTTTGTCTTAAGGTGAAAGTCCGAAATGGCTTTTTGCAATGGCTCGTTGCAATGGCTCATACCTGAAAAAAAGCAGCGTCTGGTTTCATCATCATCATCATCAGCCTAGTTACGCCCACTGCAGGGCAAAGGCCTCTCCCATACTTCTCCAACTACCCCGGTCATGTACTAATTGTGGCCATGTTGTCCCTGCAAACGTCTTAATGTCATCCGCCCACCTGACTTTCTGCCGCCCCGGCTACGCATCCCTTCCCTTGGAATCCAGTTCGTAACCCTTAATGACCATCGGTTATCTTCCCTCCTCATTACATGTCCGGCCCATGCCCATTTCTTTTTCTTGACTTCAACTAAGATGTCATTTACCCGCGTTTGTTCCCTCACCCAATCTACTCTTATCCCATAACGTTACACCCATCATTCTTCTTTCCATAGCTCGTTGCGTCGTCCTCAATTTCAGCAGAACCCTTTTCGTAAGCCTCCAGGTTTCTGCCCCATATGTGAGTACTGGTAACACACAGCTGTTATACACTTTCCTTTTGAGGGATAGTGGCAACCTGCTGTTCATGATTTGAGAATGCCTGCCAAACGCACCCCAGCCCATTCTTATTCTTCTGGTTATTTCAGTTTCATGATCCGGATCCGGTGTCACTACCTGCCCTAAGTAGATGTATTCCCTTACCACTTCCAGTGCTTCGCTACCTATCGTAAACTGCTGTTCTCTTCCGAGACTGTTAAACAATACTTTAGTTTTCTGCAGATTTAATTTTCAGACCCACCCTTCTGCTTTGCCTCTCCAGGTCAGTGAGCATGCATTGCAATTGGTCTCCTGAGTTACTAAGCAAGGCAATATCATCAGCGAATCGCAAGTTGCTAAGGTATTCTCCATCAACTTTTATCCCCAATTCTTCCCACTCCAGGCCTCTGAATACCTCCTGTAAACATGCTGTGAATAGCATTGGAGATATCGTATCTCCCTGTCTGACGCCTTTCTTTATAGGGATTTTGTTGCTTTCTTTGTGGAGGACTACGGTGGCTGTGGAGCCGCTATAGATATCTTCCAGTATCTTTACATATGGCTCATCTACACCCTGATTCCGTAATGCCTCCATGACTGCTGAGGTTTCGACTGAATCAAACGCTTTCTCGTAATCAATGAAAGCTATATATAAGGGTTGGTTATATTCTGCACATTTCTCTATCACTTGATTGATAGTGTGAATATGGTCTATTGTTGAGTAGCCTTTACGGAATCCTGCCTGGTCCTTTGGTTGACAGAAGTCTAAGGTGTTCCTGATTCTATTTGCGATTACCTTAGTAAATACTTTGTAGGCAACGGACAGTAAGCTGATCGGTCTATAATTTTTCAAGTCTTTGGCGTCCCCTTTCTTATGGATTAGGATTATGTTAGCGTTCTTCCAAGATTCCGGTAAGCTCGAGGTTATGAGGCATTGCGTATACAGGGTGGCCAGTTTCTCTAGAACAATCTGACCACCATCTTTCAACAAATCTGCTGTTACCTGATCCTCCCCAGCTGCCTTCCCCCTTTGCATAGCTCCTAAGGCTTTCTTTACTTCTTCTGGCGTTACCTGTGGGATTTCGAATTCCTCTAGGCTATTCTCTCTTCCACTATCGTCGTGGGTGCCACTGGTACTGTATAAATATCTATAGAACTCCTCAGCCACTTGAACTATCTCATCCATATTAGTAACGATATTGCCGGCTTTGTCTCTTAACGCACACATCTGATTCTTGCCTATTCCTAGTTTCTTCTTCACTGTTTTTAGGCTTCCTCCGTTCCTGAGAGCCTGTTCAATTCTATCCATATTATAGTTCCTGATGTCCGCTGTCTTACGCTTGTTGATTAACTTAGAAAGTTCTGCCAGTTCTATTCTAGCTGTAGGGTTAGAGGTTTTCATACATTGGCGTTTCTTGATAAGATCTTTCGTCTCCTGCGATAGCTTACTGGTTTCCTGTCTAACGGCGTTACTACCGACTTCTATTGCGCACTCCGTAATGATGCCCATGAGATAGTCGTTCATTGCTTCAACGCTAAGGTCCTCTTCCCGAGTTAAAGCCGAATACCTGCTCTGTAGCTTGATCCGGAATTCCTCTAGTTTCCTTCTTACCGCTAACTCATTGATTGGCTTCTTGTGTACCAGTTTCTTCCGTTCCCTCCTCAAGTCTAGGCTAATTCGAGTTCTTACGATCCTATGGTCAATGCAGCGTACCTTGCCGAGCACGTCTACATCTTGTATGATGCCAGGGTTCGCGCAGAGTATGAAGTCGATTTCATTTCTAGTCTCACCATCCGGGCCCCTCCACGTCCACTTTCGGCTAACCCGCTTGCGGAAAAAGGTGTTCATTATCCGCATATTATTCTGTTCTGCAAACTCTACTAATAATTCTCCTCTGCTATTCCTAGAGCCTATGCCATATTCCCCCACTGACTTGTCTCCAGCCTGCTTCTTGCCTACCCTGGCATTGAAGTCGCCCATCAGTATAGTGTATTTTGTTTTGACTTTACCCATCGCCGATTCCACGTCTTCATAAAAGCTTTCGACTTCCTGGTCATCATGACTGCATGTAGGGGCATAGACTTGTACCACCTTCAATTTGTACCTCTTATTAAGTTTCACAAGACCTGCCACCCTCTCGTTAATGCTATAGAATTCCTGTATGTTACCAGCTATTTCCTTATTAATCGGGAATCCGACTCCTAGTTCTCGTCTCTCCGCTAAGCCCCGGTAACACAGTACATGCCCGCTTTTTAGCACTGTATGTGCTTCTTTTGTCCTCCTAACCTCACTGAGCCCTATTATATCCCTCTCACGCATAAGTTAACGCCTGGTACGCTTGCTTCAGCGGGCGGACGGAACACACGAACGCAAGATGCAGCACACACGTAACATTCATTCAATAGGCTATTTTAGTAACAGGAACACACGGTAAGATTCAACACTTATTACACACGGAATGCGTCCTCCCTTGCTAAGCTTCCCGCTCACACTACCGCGTTTACAAACGTCTGTGCGGCGATCGTCTATTCGCTGTAGTTCTGGCGCTTACAGTACCGGTTCTGTTCGACGCGGGTATCGGCGTCCCCCGGTCTGTGGTCCGTCGATGCGATCTGGTCGTCGTCAGTCGTTGCTAGTGTCCGGCGTCACCGATGCGCCGGCCGACGTGACGAAGGCACGGTCGCTGAGGGGCTGTCGCGCTCCGGCAGAGCGCGGCTCGTGCCGGCTGGCGCTCCCGGTGCGCGCCGGCCCAGCGTAGTTCTCCGGACGGGACGGTGACTGGCTGTAGCCAGCCTCCGCGCGTCTACGTTCAGCGGCACAAACGCTGACGTGTCCTGGCAGGTAGGTCCGGGCCAGCGGTAGTTCCGGGGACGTCGGATATCTGCTCGCCGAGCCTGGTACTCGAGCGGGACGTCGATGTGTCGCCTAGGAACTGGGGCAGGACCCAGAGAGGCGATCTCCGGCCGTCTTCTCCTGGAACGCTGCGCCCTGGGCACCACGTCCTTCCCTGCGCGCGCCCCTTCTCCAAGATGGCGGCTCCACGCGCTCGCGCTCCACTCCTTCTTCCTCGTCTTCCTTCTTTGTTGGCGCTTGTTACTCCTGACAATGGCCCCCCTGTTTTCCGAGTTTTCGCTCCACGAAAACTTAACTCACCCTTTGTCACCTCTTGGGTTTACACCACTGCACCTCACTTCACCACACTACATATAACTTCACTTCGCCGCTTCTTCGTTCACACATCACTGCACTTCACTGCACTACAGCACATAGAACTTCACTTCGCCGTTTCTTCCTTCACACCTCACTGCACTCCACCGCACTTCGCTTCACGCACACGCACATCACGTAAGTTTCTGCCGAGTCTTAACAACACGTCAATGTCAACGGTGCCACCATTCACACAGCACTGTTCTACTTTGGTAGCGGCACCTTTTGGCATCCTAAAAGATCACTCTACTCATAAAATCCGCACCCACGTTGTCTCGCCCTTTAATATACTGCACCGAGAAGTCATACTCTTGTAACACTAGGCTCCAGCGCATGACTTTGGCGTTGTTGTGCTTTACCCGGTTTAGATACTCTAGTGGCTGATGATCAGTTTGCACAATGAACTGAGTCCCATATAGATAAATATGAAATCGTTTGACAGCCCACACCAAAGCGTAACATTCCTTTTCTACTGTAGCGTAGTTTCTTTCCCAGTCATTCAACTTTCGGCTTGCATAAAGGACAGGGTGCAATACACCATCAGCCTCCTGCAACAGCACAGCCCCTACACAGCTTTCCGATGCATCTGTTCGCAGAACGAACTTTTTCTTGAGATCCGGTGCCCTCAGAACCGGAGGTTCCGCCATACATTTCTTTAATCGTTCAAATGCGTGTTGATGACATTCTAACCAGGGTAATATATTCGGAGCATTCTTTTTCGTGAGATCGGTAAGGGTACTCACTATCTCCGCGTACTGAGGGATAAACTCTCTATAGTAGCCTGTAAGGCCTAAGAAGGATCTGAGCTGTTTCTTATTCACTGGTTTAGGAGCACTCTGGATCTTCTCTAAGGTGTCTGTATGGGTCGCGACGTGGCCCATGCCCAACGTGTGACCAAGGAATGTAATTTCATGGAACCCAATTTGACATTTGTTTGGTTTAACTGTGATCGCCGCCGCGCGAAGCCTATCGAACACTTCCTGCAACGTTTCCAAGTGTTCCTTCCAAGTACCTGTCGCTACTAAGATGTCATCTATATAGTGTTCCACATTGTGCAGTCCCTGAAGTACTATTCGCATAAGTTTAGTAAACGTCTGTGCAGCAGTCTTGAGTCCCAATGGCATAAACCTGAATTGAAATAACCCCCGCGCACATGAGAAGGCTGTCTTTTCTTTCGATTCCTCGTCAAGGGGTATCTGCCAATACCCTTTAGTTAGGTCTAGCTTAGAAAAAAACTTTTTCTCGGCAACCTTCGCAAAGACCGCATCCACTCGTGGTATTGGTTCTGAATCATAGACTCTGTTAGACCCGTCGGGCTTCTTTACCACCACCAGAGGCGAATTGTACGCAGAGGTGGAACGCTCGATCACTCCCAATTCTAACATCTGCCCAATTTCGTTATCTATGTCCTCTTGCACCGCTAATGGGAGAGGATACTGTTTTACGCTGACTGGCTTGTCAGTTGTTAATCGAATGCTGCACTTGAGCATTGTCGTCTTGCCCGGGAGATCCGAGAATATCTCATCGAACTCTTTTAGCACTGTCTGCACTTCTTCTCTTTCCACCTCGCTTAAGGTAGGGTTTATCACCACCTTCTCTCGACCCATTGTTTTCTTGCTGCTGTACGTTGGGATTTCTGCTTCGTATGGAGTTTCAGCGTCCGATTCTGTGATGACCATTCCTGCAACTTCCTCTACATTTTCTGGTTGTCTCAACTCGTATCTTTTCAGCATGTTGACGTGAAATACTTTTCTTCTTTCTCCGATTTCTAATTCGTAGTCTACGTCGCTTACTCTCTTGCTCACATTGAATGGTCCTTTCCAACTCATGGTGAGCTTGTTGGTGTCATTCGGAAGTAGCACCAGTGCCATGTCCCCAACCTGAAGAACTCGTTTCCGGCTTTTCTTATCATAATATTTCTTGTACGATGCCTGGGCTTCGGTAAGACTCTCTCGGGCGATGCGACAGGTTTCTTCTAGCCTATCTCTCAATTCCAATAGATAGACATACGAGGACTTTTGCTCTTCTTTCAATTTCGTGTTCGACCACATTTCCCGCAATACCATTAATGGTCCCCTCACCGCTCTGCCATAGATTAACTCGAATGGTGAAAATCCAGTGCTAGCCTGCGGCACTTCCCTATATGCAAACAAGAGTGCAGGTAAATAGCGATCCCATTCCTTGGGTTTCTCTTGACGCACCTTGCGTAACATGCTCTTGAGCGTGCCATTGAACTTTTCTACCAGCCCGTTACACATGGGGTGATATGGCGTCGTCAAGAGGTGTCGTAGAGACAACAGTCTGCAAACCTCTGTCATCAATTCTGATGTGAAATAGGTTCCTCTATCCGTCAGTATTTCCTTCGGGACTCCATACCTAGTAAACATTTCTACCAAAGCCTCAGCAATTGTTACCGTGTCCACCATTTTTAATGGGACAGCGTCAGGATATCTAGTGGAAACATCCACCATCGTGAGAATGTACTTGTTTCCTTTATTTGATGCTGGGTTAATAGGGCCTACAATGTCCACTGCGACCCTCTGGAAAGGTAGCTCAATAATAGGCATAGTCCCTAGAGGTACCTTTGATACCAATCCTTTTGGTGTGGTTCTCTGGCATATGTCGCAAGATCGCACAAACCGTTTAACGTCACTTTGCATGCACGGCCAAAAGAATTCTTCTGATACTCGGCTGGTCGTCTTTCTTACTCCTTGATGGCCAGCCATTATAGTGTCATGCGCTAACTCGAGGACTGCTCTTCGTAAACTCGCTGGCACTACTAGCTGTCGTGTTTCTCTTCCATCGTGGGTTCTGGCTATTCGGTACAGTAATTCTCCAACCTTCTCAAACTTATGTACGACCCGGCTCTTCTTATTCTGAATTCATTTCCCTAAAATTTCAAAATAATGTCGCAGCGTACTGTCCGCTTCTTGCCTTTTCTTCATTTCTCTCGCGGTAATATCGATGCCGGTGCCTGAAGTATTCTTTATACCGACATCTTTCCTATCCTGGTTCCTTTTGCTTTTCTCTACTGACAATATGCTAGCTTCTCCGATATACGGATCCGAACTTCTGTCGTTATCTCTGCCCCCGGCTTCGGTGGATTCATGCTCCATCCTACATGCAATCTGGATATTGGGAAAACTCCAGAGGGGATCTGGATCATCCACTCTTCTGACTCCTGGCACATTCCCAAGAATGACGTCGTAAAGCGGTTCTTTGACGCACCGGGCTTCAATCCAACCGCAATAATAAGGCGTCAAAAGCAACACACGAGCCATAGGCATTCGCCGTACTGTACCATCCGCCAATCGAACTGGTGTTTCTGTACCAGTGATATCTCTGTCCGACACCATGGATTGCCTTACCAGAACAATGCTGGACCCAGTATCTCTTAGTACCGACACTTTTCGTCCCTGCAGCATTCCCACTACTACTGGCATCGAGGTTTCCGGGTCTTCTGACCTCGGAGCCGTCGTGACAGCACTTGCCTTGTCGCTGGCCTCCTTCTGTTCTATTCGCGTACTGTCAACAGCAATGGAATTTTCGCTCGCAACAATGCAGGCAGTCTTATTTTCTGACTTAGCTCGGCAGGTTCGTATTGTATGTCCATGCCGTCCGCACCCCTCGCACTTCAACGTCGAACTGCGGGTACGACCCAAGGGGCAATTCACAGCCCGATGCCCTATCCTGTCACACATCAAACATTTGATTGTGCTTCGAGTCTGTTCTCTCTCATCTGGTGTCTTTTTATCTTCCTTCCCCTTTCCCAAATTCTTTTGGCCTTGGGCTTCTAAATAGCGGTCGGCGTGTTCAGATAGTTCCGCCACCGTCCTCAAGTTGCGCTCTTTCAGGAATATTGCCACGCCCTGATGACATGATGCTAGGAACTGTTCTGCAATCATGTTGTCCCTCAAGTCTTCGAATGTCTTCTCTATGTTAGCCATCTCCAACCAACGATCAAAGTAGTTGGTGATTCGAGCGGCGAATTGCTGGCCTGTCTCGTTATCGTGTGGCTTGGAGCTTCGGAATTTATCCCGGAAACCTTCGGCCGTTAGTCTGAAGCGTTGTAGGAGAGCCTTCTTTACCTTGTCGTAATCTAGTGCCTCAGCCGCTGACATCCGGCTGTACACGGCCAATGCTTCCCCCACGAGACACATACTCAATCCCGTCGCCCAGTCACTCTTCGGCCAGCCTTGTCCAGTTGCTATGCGCTCGAAACGCTGCATGTAGACATCTAGGTCATCTCGCCTTTCGTCAAAAGGGGCGATAAGCTTTTGGGGACACACTGTCGCTATTCTCTGAGGTAGCACGTCTGAGCTATTTCCTGCCTCTTCTCCACTGTTACTCATGCGCAGCTGCAATTTCTTTTCTGTAAGCTCTTTTTCCAAAATCAAATTCCTATACGCACGCTCGTCCGCATCCTTCGCTCTCTCCTCAGCTGCCTTGGCTCTCTCTTCCTTTTCCTTCGCAGCCTCTCGCGCCTCTGCGCGTTCTTCTCTTAATCGCTTCTGTTCCTCGTGATACAGTGCTATTATGGCCTCAGCCGACATGCCCGCGGCACTCCCTGCCGTCATCAAACGTTCAAGGTCCATTCCGCTGCCCAAGACACCCCGAGGCACGTGACGAAGTTAAGGGGATCCTGGCAGGCTCGCCAATGTTGTCACGCATAAGTTAACGCCTGGTACGCTTGCTTCAGCGGGCGGAAGGAACACACGAACGCAAGATGCAGCACACACGTAACATTCATTCAATAGGCTATTTTAGTAACAGGAACACACGGTAAGATTCAACACTTATTACACACGGAATGCGTCCTCCCTTGCTAAGCTTTCCGCTCATACTACCGCGTTTACAAACGTCTGTGCGGCGATCGTCTATTCGCTGTAGTAGTGGCGCTTACAGTACCGGTTCTGTTCGACGCGGGTATCGGCGTCCCCCTGTCTGTGGTCCGTCGATGCGATCTGGTCGTCGTCAGTCGTTGCTAGTGTCCGGCGTCACCGATGCGCCGGCCGACGTGACGAAGGCACGGTCGCTGAGGGGCTGTCGCGCTCCGGCAGAGCGCGGCTCGTGCCGGCTGGCGCTCCCGGTGCGCGCCGGCCCAGCGTAGTTCTCCGGACGGGACGGTGACTGGCTGTAGCCAGCCTCCGCGCGTCTACGTTCAGCGGCACAAACGCTGACGTGTCCTGGCAGGTAGGTCCGGGCCAGCGGTAGTTCCGGGGACGTCGGATATCTGCTCGCCGAGCCTGGTACTCGAGCGGGACGTCGATGTGTCGCCTAGGAACTGGGGCAGGACCCAGAGAGGCGATCTCCGGCCGTCTTCTCCTGGAACGCTGCGCCCTGGGCACCACGTCCTTCCCTGCGCGCGCCCCTTCTCCAAGATGGCGGCTCCACGCGCTCGCGCTCCACTCCTTCTTCCTCGTCTTCCTTCTTTGTTGGCGCTTGTCACTCCTGACAATCCCATTTACTACCCTCTAATTCCTCCAATAACACTGCTAGACTCGCCTCACTAGACAACGTTCTAACGTTAAACGTTGCCAGGTTCAGATTCCAATGGCGGCCTGTCCGGAGCCAGGTATTCTTAGCACCCTCTGCAGCGTCACAGATCTGACCGCCGCCGTGGTCAGTTGCTTCGCGGCTGCTGGGGACGGAGGGCCGGGGTATGATTGTTGTATTCATATAGGAGGTTGTGGCCAAGTACTGCACCAGGTTGGCCAATCCTGCTCTGGTGAGAGAGTGCGTTACCGGTTCTGGTCACCGGGATCAGGCCGCACTCCAGGCCTGTTTGTGCAATTTTCCCAACACACATTTTTTTTTTATTTTCCGGTGGAGAATTGCGCGGCACCGGGATTTGAATCACGGTCCTCTTGCAGTGGAGACAGATACTCTACCGTCCCCGCAGGAGTGAAATTAAAAAATTGAATTATGGGGTTTTGCGTGACAAAACCACTTTCTGATTATGCACGCCGTAGTGGAGGACTCCGAAAATTTCGACCACCTGGGGTTCTTTAACGTGCACCTAATTTTAAGTACACGGGTGTTTTCGCATTTCGCCCCCATCGAAATGCGGCCGCCGTGGCCGGGGTCCGATCCCGCGACCTCGTGCTCAGCAGTCTAACACCATAGCCACTGAGCAACCACGGCGGGTCCCGCAGGAGTTGTACGCCTCATTTAACCTACAGTGGTGCCCTATTTGATCAGTCAAGGTGGACCAATCTGAGCTCGGTTATACCGCATGGATGGCACTCGGCTAGAGAACCTGGTATTTATGACCTGCACGTGTGGCCACACATAATTGAGGATATATAATTATTTTTTAGGCGGGTTTCCGTACAGTGATAAAATGAAGGAAAAGACATTAAAAAGAAAGAAAAGAAAGGGGGGGAAAAAGAAACATAACATGTGATTTGAACTGGTGATCCTTCAATGTTGCCCGGAAAGGTAGCTCAGTCGGTTGGTTCGTCAAGCCAACGGTTACTTTCAAGCGCCATAGCTCCTGCTCCGAGCCTCATATTTATGTGGAAAGGGACTGATGTTGTCCGCGACAGTCGATTTTGAGTGGTTGGAAGGCATAATTTCTTGGAAAAATGGCCGCCAGAGGAGCAGCGTGAACTCGAGCGGCTTTAGAGACTAGGAAAACTGCCTTAAAATATTTAGACTTGAGGGGAAGCTTCGTTAACAAACTATAACACGGCAATCAGCACTCGAATACGACGAGAGAAATTATTGAGACGTGGAAAATTCCCTTGAAATAAATCTGGTTTGCGAGACAAATGCTTGTATGTATTGAATCTCTTAAAAGATGAGGGGGGAAATATGCGCTCACGCGTCTGGTTTAGTGATACAAAAAAAAGTTTACGAGTGGTACAAAAAATATTACCAGCAGCTATGACTCACGTCCGATCAAAAATAACAATCTGGATTGGTTCATACCACCGTAAGCCAGCAAAGATTGAATATGAAAGGAGAAACGAAAGAACAAAGCAAGAAGGAACGAAATAAAGAAAGAATGAAAGAAAGGAAGAAGACGGAAAGAAAGAACGAAAGAACCTGTACATAGTGCGTTAAGTGCTTGCATGTGTCGTTGAGGAGATCGACCTACAGCGCAATAGGTTTACTTCACACTGCGGCTATTTATGTCTTGCAAGCAGTCTGAGCCCGTCGACCGGATAACTTAATGCATTACCACGTGTGCAGCAGGCTTTCGCCTTCACGTGTTGCAGGGATGTAACGTGCTGCCGATTTTTTTTTTCATCCTGTAGGCCGGCATTGTTTTTTGAGTTACTCCTACGTTATGTACTGTGGAACTGCGAACATCCGAAATAAGTCTGCCAATCTGCTGTACCAGTTGGCTTCAAGCCGAGCTAAGTGTGATTCTATTTATCTTACTTTATCGCGCTGTAGAGGCGTTACAGCATGAGGCTACAGATATCGCCCGAGTATCTAAGTGCCCAGCGAATAAAACACACCTCGACTGCCTGCGAGGAAAAGCGCGGTAACACACAATCGGCTTCCCAATTGAGCAAACAAGGTTGCGACACCTTGAGGGGAGTGCAAACCCCATTGTGGCCCTCTCGAGCTGTTGAACCGACAGGCGAATTTACTCAGCGAAGCAGAGCACAAGGTCGCAGGATGCGCCACGCACTGCAGCAATATCAGCGGCGGCGCTGTCGAGGGCAAAGGCGGGGAGAGCTGAGAAGCGAACGGCGACGACTGCCAGCCGACTCGGCCCGAAGCTTGACGAGACCGCGGTAGACGCCTGCCCTCCCGGCGGGCCCTCTGCGGCCAGCGGTCATTCTGGACAAGAGGTACTCGAACGTGCCCCCGCCTTTGTAGCCCCGATTCCATCTCGTCGTTTGGGGAAAAGTGTCCCGCAGGGCCTGCCGATCAGTGGACCGATAGAAACCCCCCTTTCTTGGTCCGCTTTGCGCAGCCCTCTGCGTTCTTGCCGCTGCTGACTCGCTCCCGGGCGCGATTCACCGAATGGCGCCTCTTGTGTGCATTTCTCCTTTGCGTCACTGGGAGCGCATACTTCGAATAGGCTCGCTTATTGCCCACTCGTCCACGAGTCGGTCCTTTTCCGTGTCTTGGTGCGGCGAGAGTGTTTGCCTTTGATCCACACCGTACGCCTTCGAGTGCTCCTCGGATACAGCGAGCGAACGCTTGATCGACGAACCTGCTGCCCTTGCGGGTTGCATACCATGCGAAGGCTTTTGTCTTCCTTGTCACAGTTCTCTTGAGCTACCAGGCGGCTGCACGAGTACGCACCAGTTGCATGAGCACAAATCGGACAAATCTTTCATTGCCCTATGTGTGTACGTGCCCCGAACTTAGCAGTCACCGTAATAGTGGTGCGCGGAGACTACGGTGAATTATTTTCGAACGGAACAACATGTTTGCAGAAACGCAGGCTGGCTGCATTACCATAGCTCTTAGCGATAAGCCAATCTCTATCCTGCAAGAGCCCAAAAGTCCGGAGCATGCGGCGGGCACATGACGCAATTGTTTCCCCAAGTCGAGAGTATAAGTGCTAGGCGATAACGTCACACTTGTGATTTCATATTTTATCTGAGACGATACGGATTTCATTGCTTCGCGCTCCTCGTATTTTTGATCTGCGCATTGTATGTTGCGTGTGGTCCTTTATTCTGCATATCTACACTCTCCGTGTTTCTCCTCTTGGCAAACCGGAAGCGCCCTTTTACGTTGATTTACGACTTCCCATTGTCATTTCTTCTAAAACAATGCATAGCTATTTCGCCACAAATCATGGTCGTCACCGTCCTACGGTCGTGGTCCTGTCGTCGTCTTGCCGCTGTTGTCACACACACACGCAGTTGCTAGTCTTGCGCGGACACGTGGCTCCGTCTGGTAAACCTTTGTGCAACGCTACACGACACTAGGTTGCCAACTGCTTTACAAATTGATTTGCATATCATTGATTCCTACACTGCGAGGAATAAGCATGCATAACATTTAGTAAGGAGCGATTAATGTTGACATTCAGAATAATTATGCCACATCGGCGACATTGTATAGTTTTGCTAGGATTTATAAGGCAACGAAAATGGTATAACTGACAACGCATGAAAACAGTCACGTTTGCAGAAATCCTGCCAGTACGTATCGATTTCTTTCTTTTTGTCCATGCCTAACTTCTGAAATACTTTAAGACCATTCGTGTTAAATTACTGTTACGTGACAATCAGAAATATTATCACTTCGGTAATATTGGCCGTCGTTATATGAACAAAAACCGCTACAAAATTTTCTTTTGTGCGTAGAGATGCCTCAGTTTGAAGATTAATGTCAAGGATATTACGTTTCCTTTTATGACTGTTTCGGTTTCGGTTTCTATTTCTCTTTGCGAGCCTGTCAGAGCACACAGCATGTATGTATACTTTTGAACACTTTCTGCGAAGAGCAGAGCAGTGAGCGGCAATTTACCTGAATTAATGCATGCACCTGTTCTTGCTTGCGCCAATACCGGGGATCTGGCCGTTACTCAAATAGCAATTTACTCACTGGACTGACCTGGACGCATAATCAAGCAGGAAACCTCTGGTCTGCCTCGTTTTCTTTTCTCTCTCTCTCTCTTTCCTTCTTTTCCTTTGCAGACTGGTCTCTTTATTGGAACACAGGTCGTATAAGTACCAAGAACGACAAAAAGAGGTGCGCACTTCCACCGGCCGCTGTTTCAAAAACATACCGCTTCGGAGTACTGCACGTTCAACAGAGGCAATTAGGCTACAAGCACTGCATATTTCACTTCTTTATTCTGTTGCGTGCCAAAGTATAAACGAATCTACGCATGACGACACCATCGCGGCTTTGCCTTCATCAGACCTCTTAAAAAAGGTGGGCACCCATTTCTGTTGACTCGGGCACTGCTCGTTGCCTCGAGAGTCGTATTCGTTTTACGTCCGCACCCGCTGCCTGGGAAACAAGGGGACGACATGCACACGTTACAGCATGCAGCAGTGTGACGTTCTGCAAAGGCTGCTATGCACAACGTTACTTTGTATCGTGTTAATATTTTTTTCTCCTTTCAGAAATTGTGAAGCAATGGATGTTCCTACTTCCCGAAACATGAGCTATTGTGATGTACTGCTTCTTGTTTATCTCGGTCGGTACTGGCCCACATTCGGCAGCTTGATGAGCCTTTTGTTGCACCAACGCGAAGATAGCTGACGCTTCTTTTCCTTTCTTTCGGTTTTGTTGCGGTGTAAGTATAGCCTCGGGGAGTGCTGGGCAACAAATGAATACAGCCCCAGCAGTAAATCCGCCCCAATTTCCGTGGCTTGGCTTCGGAAAGCTCGTCGCGCAAGCGAAGAGGGACGAGCGTGAGGGCGCTGCCACTCGACAACGCTAATTGTCATGCCACGTATGAGAACACTGTCACACCCGTTGTAAAAAGGTGGCAGGAAGAAAAGGCCTTATTCTGCCCCACGGACGCGCGGAATGAAAGAAGAAATGGAGCTCCGTGCCGCCCCGGGACCGAAAGTGAAAAGAACACACGCATCGGGCTGTGGGTGGCAGTGTAAAGCCAGGTTTCCCTTGCTTTTGCTGCCTGTTCGTTTAATGCCTTATTTGGCCCATATGTGCTGTTTCTGCCTTTGGCTTCTGAGACAAGCGAAAGTTCACTGATCTGGACCTTGTTTTATGATCGAGCTGGGGCGCACTTTTCTTTGCTCATTAGAGCACCGCTTCTGCGAGCCGTAGTGCGGCGTCGTACTTGCAGCACGTAGACGCCGGTTCTATGTTTAGGAGAGTTTGAGCCCGCAACAAACGCTGCCATTACTTTTCAACTATAGATAATTGCACGCACTGGTGCTGGCTCCTATGATGGCGACAGATAATGCTGTCTGACTGCCGCACTTCTCAGATTAGGTCGCAATCGTCGTTGATACCATTGTTTCTTTAATTGCAAAACGTATCGCCAGGCTAAACCCGCCTGTTGCTACAACTCACCACGACCACCGCCTCCTACAACACCAGCACTTTGCGGTAGCGAGTGTAGAAGGTACAGTTTGTGCAGGGAAAGAATGCAGGTTCTGTGGACGAACTGCGGCGACCCCGCGCTGTTTAATCCGGTTCTTGACAAACAGCAAGGCTTGAGCGCTCAACAAGAAGGCACGTACGCAAAATAATTGAGCTATAAGAGCGTTGATGTCCAACTTGGCATCATTTACCAATCACGCATTATTTGCTTTGAAATCTTTCAGGGCTAACACTTCTATATTTAAGGTAACTGGATGTCCATGCGTACCACGCTGTAGTAATCAACTGATTATTGCTCATCAATTCAACGCAATTTCACAGGCCTCTTCCTGTGGGACCGCGGTTGGTCAAAGTGACACACTGCATGCGCTTCAAATAGCGATCAAACACGGTTGGGTGAATTTTCAATATTTTATTAATTTCACCAAGTGAGTGTGTGAGAAAAACAGTTAATTCGGAAAAAAGGCAAAGCCCCATTGCGAAAATGCAGTTTGTGATGTTTGTGACTTGAGTGACCACATGGGAATATACCTGTTTTGTAAAACAGTTGTTCGCAAACGTAGAAGGTACGATATGTACGTTGAGGCAATTAAACAAACTCCTTTAGTAAAATTTCTCATAGAGATATCTAATGAAGATTTTAATTGGGTCCTCTGCGAAGAAAACGCAGAAAAGGCATACCGACTCTTTCTGCAAAAATTTTGTTTAATATATAAACGTCACATTTATTTGCAAAAGAAACGGAAGCCCGGGAGAGTAAAGAAGCCGTGGATTTCTTCCGAGCTTCACCAGCGCATAAAAGTAAAAAATGAGCTTTGCCGTTCTTCTGTTGCCTCTAGGGACATCGACGCTTTAGAGAAGTTCAGAAATAAGCTGAACAGCGATATACGTAAAGCAAGAGTACAATATTATGAGAAATATTGTGATTCAACTTACGACCGACCTGACAGACTGTGGGGGAAACTCAGGACACTTGATGGAGGCGACTCCAGCAATAAACCGGTAGATACGATCGTGCATAATGGCCGTGAGTATGTAGGCGAGGATTTAGCCGATGAATTTAAGAATTTTTTTTTTTACTCAGGGTATCTCCCACTGCAGTGACGTAACCAATATTCATTATGAGAAATATCCGTCCACTCTCTTTCTCAAGCCATTTTGTCAAAACGAAATTATTACAACATTGTCGTTGTAATATAATAGCACGTCATGTTACGCTAATGATCTACAGATAAAACCAATTAAACATGTATTGACATTGTTGCCTATTCCCTTGAGCACACATATCGCCTATGTATACAAAAGGGCACATTTCCTTCAGACATGCAGATAGGAAAAATCGCTGTTGTCTATAAAGAAAGGAAGTAGGAGTGAATTCGGGAATTATAGACCAATTAGCATACTGCCTACTTTTTCGAAAGCACTTGAAGAGATACTGTAGCTCTCGATCTGATGTACGTATCTTGGAGAAAATCATACTGAAATTGGCGGCTAAGATGACTCTGTCATGAAGCTGAGTTTCATTTACTTTTCGTAGTTCACAGTGAAATTGTAAATGTTACAGAATTCTGTCTGCTGTCAATGTATGGCCGTCTGCGGAGGGACTATGGTTACAGAAAACGGCTGTAACTCTTGTTTTATCGAAACTATTCTGAAATAAAATATATGATAATGAGCCGCTAAAAAGACTCAAATATTACGCCGAGCTTCATCTACTTGTTTTTATTACGTAGTTCACAGTGAAGCTTTAAATATCGCAGAATTCCCGTCTGTCGTGCGGCGGTACTTGCTCACGACTCTACTTCATAAAATAATAATAATAATAATAATAATAATAATAATAATATACATGTGTCGATTCAGGTAAAACACACCACAGCTTAGCTGGTCGTCCTTCTTCAGAGTGGAAGGACTGATGAATTTTTCTTTCATATTACTTGGCTTCCAGAAGAGTTCTTTAATTAAAATACGTACATTTTCATGCAGCATTTTCGTTGTCTTTATTTTTCATACAAGTCCGGGATAGCTGTCTTTTCTTAAAAGCTACAAGCACTTAGCTGCCTAAATTCCTCCTTAGATAACTTCTCTATAATGCACTTATTTGAACCATTTTGGAATATATGACTTTCTAGCAGGTGCAAGACGTATGTGAGCCGTTCCTGATGTTGTACTCGCCTGCTATTTTACATAACTTTGGTTGCAAACAATATTATTTAAATCAGCGAGAAAATGGCGCAGTGACAGGTCCAATTTTTGCTCGTCACAACGGCATGAAGATAATGCATTACGCTTGTTTCACATCTTAAAAGCTATAGGCACAAACACTGTCGGTCTGCTTTTGTATTTCCTGTAGCAGTCAGTTCTTTTTTTATTTTATCAATTACGAGAAAAAAAGCTCACATCAGAATTTAATTACACTACAAATAACGCCACACTTATGAAAGTGAAGGAGTACAAGTACGTTGGCTTAACAGTAACACACGATTGCAGATGGGAGTGCCGTGTTAACAACGTTACCTCAACCGCACAAAAAAAGCCGTTTTTCCTCAACAGACGTCTCAGACTAGCACCCCCAAACACAAAACTACTGGCATATAACACAATTGTCAGATCTGTATTAGAATATGCTTACATTGTTTGGTTTCCTTTCACCAAAGAACTCTTTAACAAACTAGAAGCAATTCAAAGGAAGGCACTAAGACATATTTAGAATAAACATAGGTTAACAGACTCACCCACAGAATTGCAAAAACAGGCCGGTATGCTGACCTTACAAAATCGAGCCAAGCTTGCACGATTACAAATTATGTATCAACTTATTCATAAAGAAATAAAAGTAGACGGTTCCAAATACTTATCTATAGCACAAACACCACTCACCCGACAAACATTCACTGTCATTAAACGAACACCCTGTTCATACGGAAAGTCATAAGCATTCGCTTTTCCCTTTAATGACACGTGAATGGAATAAGCTGGGCCCTAGTATTACGAACAGCGCAGCATTAACTACTTGTTTTACATTAGCGGCAGATGAATTGTGTGCTTCACAATTATGACGTATGTGTGTCACGATTAATTTCTGTGCCATTTTATTTTATTTCATCATATTGCGTACATAATCCCAATTTCTTTAACGACACCTTGAACGTATCTTATGGATTGCTACCTCTTGTGTATACCTCGCTTTTATAACTTGCATTACTTGCCATTACTGAGTACTATTGTTTGTTTATGCAAATTGTTTACTGCTCTTCCTGTTGTAATTATTGCCTACCATCATTGGTATGAAGACGTGGAATCGGCGATGGGCAGAGTGAAAACTAAATACACTATACTAATGGGCGACTTTAATGCCAAGGTAGGCAAGAAGCAGGCTGGAGACAAGGCAGTGGGTGAATATGGCATAGGCACTAGGAATAGCAGGGGAGAGTTATTAGTAGAGTTTGCGGAACAGAATAATATGAGGATAATGAATACCTTCTTCCGCAAGCGGGATAGCCGAAAGTGGA
Organism: Dermacentor variabilis; assembly: GCF_050947875.1. Lineage (NCBI taxonomy): Eukaryota > Metazoa > Arthropoda > Arachnida > Ixodida > Ixodidae > Dermacentor > Dermacentor variabilis. Next base: position 1,767,579 of record NC_134572.1, on the reverse strand, counting down.
CGTGGAGGAGCCCGAACGGCGAGACTAGAAATGAAATAGACTTCATACTCTGCACTAACCCTGGCATCATACAAGATGTGGACGTGCTCGGCAAGGTGAGCTGTAGTGACCACAGGATGGTAAGAACTCGAATTAGCCTAGACCTGAGGAGGGAACGGAAGAAACTGGTACATAAGAAGCCGATAAATGAGTTAGCGGTAACAGGGAAAATAGAGGAATTCCAGATCAAGCTACAGAACAGGTATTCAGCTTTAACTCAGGAAGAGGACCTTAGTGTTGAAGCAATAAACGACAATCTTGTGGGCATCATTAAGGAGTGTGCAATGGAAGTAGGTGGTAACTCGGTTAGGCAGGATACCAGCAAACTATCGCAGGAGACGAAAGATCTGATCAAGAAACGCCAATGTATGAAAGCATCTAACCCTACAGCTAGAATAGAACTTGCAGAACTTTCGAAGTTAATCAACAAGCGTAAGACAGCTGACATAAGGAAGTATAATATGGATAGAATTGAACATGCTCTCAGGAATGGAGGAAGCCTAAAAACAGTGAAGAAGAAACTAGGAATTGGCAAGAATCAGATGTATGCGTTAAGAGATAAAGCCGGCAATATCATTACTAATATGGATGAGATAGTTCAAGTGGCTGAGGAGTTCTATAGAGATTTATACAGTACCAGTGGCATCCACGACGATAATGGAAGAGAAAATAGTCTAGAGGAATTCGAAATCCCGAAGGTAACGCCGGAAGAAGTAAAGAAAGCCTTAGGAGATATGCAAATGGGGAAGGCAGCTGGGGAGGATCAGGTAACAGCAGATTTGTTGAAGGATGGTGGACAGATTGTTCTAGAGAAACTGGCCACCCTGTATACGCAATGCCTCATGACCTCGAGCGTACCGGAATCTTGGAAGAACGCTAACATAATCCTAATCCATAAGAAAGGGGACGCCAAAGACTTGAAAAATTATAGACCGATCAGATTACTGTCCGTTGCCTACAAAGTATTTACTAAGGTAATTGCAAATAGAATCAGGAACACCTTAGACTTCTGTCAACCAAAGGACCAGGCAGGATTCCGTAAAGGCTACTCAACAATAGACCATATTCACACTATCAATCAAGTGATAGAGAAATGTGCAGAATATAACCAACCCTTATATATAGCTTTCATTGATTACGAGAAAGCGTTTGATTCAGTCGAAACCTCAGCAATCATGGAGGCATTACGGAATCAGGGTGTAGATGAGCCGTATGTAAAAATACTGAAAGATATCTATAGCGGCTCCACAGCTACCGTAGTCCTCCATAGAAAAAGCAACAAAATCCCAATAAAGAAAGGCGTCAGGCAGGGAGATACGATCTCTCCAATGCTATTCACAGCGTGTTGACAGGAGCTATTCATAGACCTGGATTGCGAAGAATTGGGGATAAACGTTAATGGAGAATACCTTAGTAACTTGCGATTCGCTGATGATATTGCCTTGCTTAGTAACTCAGGGGACCAATTGCAATGCATGCTCACTGACCTGGAGAGGCAAAGCAGAAGAGTGGGTCTAAAAATTAATCTGCAGAAAACTAAAGTAATGCTTAACAGTCTCGGGAGAGAACAGCAATTTACAATAGGCAGCGAGGCACTGGAAGTCGTAAGGGTATACATCTACTTAGGGCAGGTAGTGACGGCGGATCCGGATCATGAGACGGAAATAATCAGAAGAATAAGAATGGGCTGGGGTGCGTTTGGCAGGCATTCCCAAATCATGAACAGCAGGTTGCCATTATCCCTCAAGAGAAAAGTATATGATAGCTGTGTCTTACCAGTACTCACCTACGGGGCAGAAACCTGGAGGCTTACTAGAAGGGTTCTACTCAAATTGAGGACGACACAACGAGCTATGGAAAGAAGAATGATAGGTGTAACGTTAAGGGATAAGAAAAGAGCAGATTGGGTGAGGGAACAAACGCGAGTTAATGACATCTTAGTTGAAATCAAGAAAAAGAAATGGGCATGGGCAGGACATGTAATGAGGAGGGAAGATAACCGATGGTCATTAAGGGTTACGGACTGGATCCCAAGGGAAGGGAAGCGTAGCAGGGCGCGGCAGAAAGTTAGGTGGGCGGATGAGATTAAGAAGTTTGCAGGGACGGCATGGCCACAATTAGTACATGACCGGGGTTGTTGGAGAAGTATGGGAGAGGCCTTTGCCCTGCAGTGGGCGTAACCAGGCTGATGATGATGATGATTGGTATTTGGCTGACTATCTCATTACCCCTTGTTACTCTTACATTTACTGCTATGTGTTATTGTGTAATTAATGCCTACCATTTTGTCCGCCTTTGTAAATTATCTACCTTTTTATTACCTCTTGCTTTTTCGTAACATTATTACAATGAATTACGTTATTTTTCTGCCTACTATATTGTTTGCCTTTGCTAATTGCATGTCTATTATGTGTATTGTGCTAATTATTATTGGTTTATTGTAAGATAAGTATGTAAATACCCTTCCTGTTATGATCCTTGATGGGATCGACAGTATAAATAAATAAAAATAATAATTCCGGCGTAAACAAAATCCCAAAACGTTATTCGGCCGTCATTATTTGGGCGCGCGTTAAAGAACCCATGGTGGTCACAAAATCGGGAGTTCTCCATGACGGTGCCCCTCGAAATCCGCTGTCACGTTTCGGGACGCTCAATTTCTTTCCTCCCTTCCTGCTTTTAACCGCAACGCCACTGCAAGTATGACCACGCTAGCTAGTGGCCACGTCACATGCGCCTGGCAGGTGAATAGGTAAAAACGATCTAGCTAGCTTGTGCAAAGCAGTGAAACTTCCGATACTTGCAACACAGTTCCAGTAGGGCTCACAAACGGAGATCCCGACGCGCTGTGCTGCTTCACCATAAACACCGAACCGCTAGCTAAATAATAAAACATGCGTTTCGAGAGCATTTTCTTTTCTAGTACCCAAAAGAGCCTCTTATGTCAGTCTTGTAGACAGGGCATCCCCGATGAGGCCAGCAGAAGTTAATAGAAGTATTTGTCGGTTCAAGAAACTTAGACGTGCCTGGCAAATCACGCCCGCTTATTCGACGTTTTACGATAGCGGAGCCGTATTGCCATTAGCTTCGAGGCAGCTCAACTTTACAGCCTGTGCAGTTACCTATAATTGCCGGTATGCATGTTGGCGGTGAATCATTTGTAGCCGAAGCTTGTGAACGCGGTAGAAAATTTCTCAGACAAAGCCAAGTTCCCGATTTAAGAATGACTGCTGCGGACAATCCGCAGCGTAACGAATCAAAATCCATACATTGAAGAATCTGAACCAACAAGAATTTCAAAGGGTACCGACCTCGCATTGATCATCATCACAAGGTCGGAGTATTGCAGTGTCACACTAGAGCTTGTCACGAGTCTTTTCTTCCTAGGACGTGTCAAGAATGGAACCAGCTTCCCGCCACGTTGATTGCAATTGAAGACCAAGCACAATTTCGTACGGCCATAATCAGCACCATCGCTTCGGGCTTCACATGTGTATGACTACATCACTTGCGGCCTTCTTTGCCTTCTTTGTTATGTAACCTTTTTTTTTTTACCCCACTCCCCTCTGTAATACCTTGTGGTCTTGAGGGTACAATAAATGAAATGAAATGAAATAGCTAGCGCCTGGCGAAGCAGTTTTTACTTTCTCGCCGCTCCCATGCTCCAAAATCTCATCATTTATACTCTCACCCCCCCCCCCCCTCCATCACATGGCAGCTGTCGAAAGCGGTAGTCGTATACTGCTACTCGTTTAAATACATCTGTGCTTACGAGCAGTAACCAGCGCCAAACAACAGGACGAAGAAAGGTACACAGACCACAGCGCTCTCGTCTCCCTCTCTTCGTCCTGTAGTTTACCGCTGTTTACATCTCGTAATTATAAACCAACTAGCCCAAATGCGTACACTTCTATATCTTTGCTATCACCAACACCATAAGCATCGGCAACAGTTAGACGAACTACGATCGTACACAACCACCGACGGTGAACAATCGACATTGTTACGAACGGCCTGCAGAGGTGCCGACCTGCAAGCCGTACCCAGCCTGCTGCAGCTGCCGGGGTGGCAAGCTTCGGAGAAGCGACCGCCGAACCCTTCGAGCCCGCTGCAACAACTCGCTTCGTAAAGACTACAATGCGCGAGTCAACAGCCCTTGGATGCCGGCAGCTCTGCGGCTACGACCTGCTTTGTGAACACAAGAATGCGTGACGTCAACATGGTTCATTTAGAGCTGGGAAACTCCTGGAAGAAGGTGCTTGGCGGCGCCTTCTCACGGGCCTTTGGAGACGCCAGACAATGTACAGCCGCAGCGGCCACTGTTCGAGGTCAGCTCGGGGATTAAGAGGCGCCTGCTCGCGTAACGCACCGTGTCTGCGAGAACCCTCTAACCTTCATGTGGTCAGTGCAACCTGTGCGGAAGTGAGTGCGTAAACCTTCCCCCTACGATGACTTTGGACGCTCCGTTTGGTCGAACGGCCGTTTTCCCGAACACCAAGCGGCCGGCAGCGGCAGGCATCACTCGGTGCTACCGCGACACCCGCGCTCAGCGAACTAGTAAGTGCTCTTTTAGGCACTATTGTTGGACTGTAGGCCTCGTGCGCGCCATTTCAGTGAAGTTCGAGTTTGCGTTGTGTGTTTGCTTTGACAAGATGCCAATGGTGTTGGGCTGCTGAGCACGAGGTCGCGGGATCGAATCCCGGCCACGGCGGCCGCATTTCGATGGGGGCGAAATGCGAAAACACCCGTGTGCTTAGATTTAGGTGCACGTTAAAGAACCCCAGGTGGTCTAAATTTCCGGAGTCCTCCACTACGGCGTGCCTCATAATCAGGAAGTGGTTTTGGCACGTAAAACCCCAAATATTATTATTGACAAGATGCCAGGCGGGAAGTGCAAGTTTCAGCCTGCGTGGCTGCAACATACGGACTATCGTCACTAGGTGAGACCGGAACCAAGCGATCCTTATCGAGCAAAGTGCGCAATATGTAAGAAGACGGTCGACATTGCAACGATGGGGGAATCTGCCTTGATGAGCCACCAGCACCGATCCAAAAGTGGATCGGCACCGATCCAAAACTGCAGCCGGTGAGTTGCTGCTCATCCCTCACAAGTTTCGTGCAAGCGGCTAATCTGACGTCCGCGGCTGCTCGTAAGCGTGAAACCACGGCAACTTCCTCTCGGGCTACGACACTTGACGAAGGCTGCAGAAAACATGATTCCGTGATCGAAGCCGAGATTTTGTGGACGATGAAAGTTGCGTCGTCACACTACTCCTACAGCTCCAGTGGATCCATTTCCCAGCTATTCCAAAAGATGTTTCCGGATAGCGAAGTCGCGAGAAGCTTCACTTGCTCTGAGAAAAAATGCGCGTACGTCGCGTGCCATGGTCTGCGCCCAGTTTTCACTTCGCAGGTACAACAAATGATGGAGAAGTCTGACAGTTTTGTAGTGCTTTTTGACGATACCTTGAATGAATACCTGCAAAGAAAACAACTTGATGTTCACTTCAGATTGTGGAACAACTGTGAGGTGACAACCACATACCTGACTTCGGCATTCATGGGTCACAGCACAGCGGACGACCTTATGCAGAAGTTAACCGGAAACACTCGCCTCCTTTCCCCTGAGCAGGATTGTGCAGCTCTCGATGGACGGCCCGAATGTCAGCTGGAGTCTTTTCAACAAGTTGCAGCAGCACATGAAGAATGACTTTCAAGTTCAGTGCTTGGATATTGGTTCATGTGGCTTGCACACAGTGCATAATGCTTACAAAGCAGGAATGCATGCGACGAGCTGGCCAGTTGACACCCTTCTGTCGAGCTTATACTCACTCTTCCATGACGCACCGGCCCGCCGTGAAGATTTTGTTGAAGAAACAAGGAGCAAGCTGTTTCCACTTCATTTCGTACCCCGCCGTTGGGTCTAGAATGTGCCAGTACTGGAGAGAGCCCCGGCTATGTGGGAGCATTTGAGGCACTACACCGAAGCAATGAGCGACCATAGGGTATACCCTGGCCGAAATGTAGAGCGTATGAGAACGTCAGTGCTTTTCTAAAAGACCAGCTTGCACTTGCGAAACTTAACTTTTCCCTAAATGTTGCAATGGTTGTGCAGTCTTCCTTGACAGTTTTTCAGAGTGATTCCCCAAAGACATTTCTTTTAGCGAAGGAGCTTGAAACGTTCTTGAGAAGCCTCCTTGCAAGGTTCGTGAAACGCTCGGTATTGACAGAAGCCACGAGCAACACGAAACTGCTGCGAATTGATGTTCATGATGCTGCCAATTGCACGTCGCTTGAGAAGGTGGACGTTGGACGGGTGGCTGAGAAGACCTTAAAGAGCGGAAAAGCGACTACCAAGTGTGTTATTGAATTTAGGGGTGAGGGTCGGAAGTTCATTGTGAACATGATCCTGAAAATCATGAAGAGAAGTCCTATTAGGTACCCTCTGGGTAGAGGGTTGACATGTTTCGACCCCAGAGAGATATCAAGGACAGAAATGTGCATTGGGAAACTGAAAGTTGTTCTTAACTGTTTAATTGACAGCAGGCTTCTTTATGAGCACAAGAGCGATATTGTGTGTGCACAGTACATTCAGTTCTGCCAAGAAAAATGGCATGAACTGCAAAACTATGAAAGAGATGAGGAAAGCCTTGACGTTCTCTTCGTGCGCCTTTTAAGCATGACCCGGCGTTCTCGATGTTATGGGAAGTACTGAAGGTCCTTCTCTTGCTTAGCCATGAGCAGGCTTCAGTAGAAAGAGGTTTCAGTGTAAACAAGCAGATCGCGGTCGAAAATATGGCAGAGCTCTCGTATATCTCACTACGAGTTATCTGCGAGGCCGTGAAAAGCCACGGTGGGCTGCTTAACGTTCCGCTGTCGAAAGAACTGAAGTCATCAGTGCGCCAAGCCAGGCATAGGTATGCGTTATACCGGGACGAACAGAAGAAGCAAGCTGTAGCACAGCAGGTAACCTTGAATAGAAAAGAACTCGAGGTAGAGCTACAGAGCATGCAAGAGAAGAAGACAAAGCTCCAAAAAACTCTTAGGAGTCAGCGGATTGCTTTTCGCAAGACGCCGAAGCAAAAGATTACCTGACTTGTCTTGTCAAGGCCAACAGTTTCCGTCGAACAGCCAAAGAAAAAGAAGCGGAGATACCAGCTCTTGAAAGAGAAATTAATGCGAAAATAGGGCTCCTTTCTTAAGTAATGTGAGGAAATAAAATTACGTTAGTATTCCTTGAATTCTGCCTTTTTGCATCCTTCAAATCCTTGAAATGTCCTTGAATTTTCAGCCAAATATTGTGTACGAACCCTGTGTCTGGTGAAACGTCACGGTGAAACTGGATGCCAAGGTCATCTACATACAATAGCGTGTTTTGTGCGCCTAACGCTGAGCTGCAGCGTCTCCCGTTGCAATCTTTTGCCGCAGCAACGGCTGGCTTAAAGGGAAGATGAAAGCTTTTCCAGAAAAAATGAGGTAAGAGCAGTACGCCGTGGTTTTCAACCCTCTGAATTCGAATATCGCATAGATATTGAGCGAAAGAAAGCGCAAACATATTTTATTTCGACGAAAAGTGCAGCAGCAGACACGCCCAGCTCGCGCGCCTCGTTTCCGCCTGTGATTGGTCGGGCGCCTCGTGACGTCAACAATGGTGTTCGTCCGGATGACTGCTGCCGCTACACACGAAGCACGGTTCGAGGTAGTTTGGTGGTGTTTCGCTGAGACGGTCATGGAAATTTTCGAGAGCTTGCGTTTCTCTGAGGAGTTCGGCGTTAAGTCCAAACTCTACGAGAGTGATCTTGCGGGCGACGGTGACGGGCGACGATTTCGAGCGACAAAATGGGCGTAGCTTGAACAAATCGCTCGGTGTTGTCGCTCGATCGCTCGTTTCTAGAAATCTTCAACTCGTCGCTCGTCGCCCAGAAATGCTATGAGCGACTAGCCAATTGTGCGAAGCCGAAACTGGATGTACATAACTCAAATACTACTGTTTGTTGCACGGAACGAGCAAACTATTGAATTTTACACGTGCAAGAATAAGAACGTAGTGCAACACCTTCAGAAATATTTTTTGCTCCGTCTTCAGTAACATACATCAACTTAAATTGATAAAGCATGCGTCACGCTAGTTTCGGCGCGTATATTGCTGCCCTCATACCGGGAAGTCGTCGCTCGCGTAGAGTTCGGCTTGTAGACGACGAGTGAACGCGACAGCCATCGCTTCGCTTGTAGCGCTGTCGTTGTCGCGTGCAAGATCACTTGTAAGGGGCTTATACTTGTACATACTACACGTACGTACAGGCGCTCTCAGAATAATTCGGAACGCAACACACGCGGCCGCTCGCCGACGGAGCGCGCCCGTGGAAAAAGTAGTACCACGGTCTCCCTAGCGAGCAAGGTTGGCTCCCTAGTGCATCTAGTTTGGGTTGCGTTGCTCCAAAACGGTAGCCCTAGGTGCCCCTTAACGTTTTGTCAAGGGGGCTGGGCCGATGGTGTCCGTGACAAGCTGTGTCTGCGCATGCGCTCGCGTTGGAGCATAAGCGCTCGTGTCTGCATGGTCGGGTGCTTGGGCGCCTTTGTTTTTCATTTTTCATGTGGGCCGTATTTATCATTTGCTCAAAATATTTATGGTAGGTGACCGTGACTAGCCCTGGCAAAGGGCGGCGTTTGCGTCTGATGCAACCGTGATGATATCAGCGGCTCGATTGATAAAGAGATACGAACATACTTAAACAATGACAGTTACGCGAATTCCGCCCTATTACAATCGAGGCAACATGCCGAAAAAAGTGCCGATGAATGTGCGGAGAAATATAATTAAGCTCAGTTCACAAGATATACCTCAACGTGAGATATGCCGCCTCACAGGAAAGTCTATAAGTGCGGTCAACCGAATAATCCAAGCATACAGGGATGAAGATGGCCGACTCAAAGATGCAGCACGATCGGGACGACACCGATGCATGTTGCAAGAGTCCGACCTTCTGATTGTTGCTGCAGCCGTTGCCGATCCTTTTTAGAGCGCCCGCCAGATCAAGACAGCCCTCAACCTGCAAGTCAGTGAGGAAACAATTAGAAGGCGCATGCGAGAGGCTGGTCTTCGTGGATTTGTCGCGGCACAAAAGCCACACATTACGGAGTGCCAAAAACGCCGGCGCCTTAAGTTTGGCAGGGCATATGAGCGCTGGACGACTGTGAAGAATGGAAGGAAGTCATATTCTCAGATGAATCGACATTTTCATCTAGATAGGATTAAGAGCGCCGGGTATGGAGACCATACAACTGCAGGTATTTTCCTTTTCATTCTGATCTTTTAAGCACAAATTCTTCGGACGTGCAAGAGGTCTTTCATCTGAAAAGACCATTATCCATTGCCTCCTTTTCGTGTAGATATGAGCCTGAGTATGTTTCTGAGATCTACAACAGCGGCCACTCTGCCCTCAACGTTTGGGGAGCAATTAGCAAAGAGGGCCTCGGTCCGATAATCCGGCTGTCCCCATTGTTCACAGCTGAAGTTTACAGCGAAATTCAGGACTTCCACCTATTGCCATACGCTCTTGACGGGCCATTTAAAGATGGCTGCTACTTGTTCCAACAAGACCTGAGCCGGTGCACATGACCAGAGCCGTGTAAAAACTTCCTAAAAATGTGGTGTTCGCGTTCTTTACTTGCCTCCAAAAGGTGCAGACTTCAATGTTATGAACGTGTGGGGCACGATGAAGGAAAGTTTATCCAAGCTGAATGTTGGAGGGGCAAGTGCCGACGAGCTCTGGCTCGCCATAATGCGCGAGTGGAAGGGCTTTGGTGAGAGGAGGGACTTCGTAGCTGCGCTCTGCGAGTCAATTCCACGCTGCCTACAAGCTGCGCTTCGCGTGGACATCGCGAGATGTTGATAGCAGAACATGCCAACCGCTTTAGACGAAACAAAGTTACGTTTCGATTCTTTTTGTTTTCTGTGGAAAAAATGAACCCAGTGTTCTTCCTGTTATTTATATTTACTATGTTCGCCTTACTATATTTTTTTCATTCAGCTCACACAGCCTACCCTTGATTATCATTGTATATCCCCTCTGAGCAAAAGAAGATGAGTATGAAAATGAATATCTACACCAACAAACGCCGACACGCGACCAATACGTAAGAATACTCGCTTCCAATGATCCAGTTTCCGTGATTGATTGGCGCACAATATATGCGAACCACGTAATGTGGTGCGCCAATAATGACTGGAGTCGTGAAGAGTTCATTAAAGTGCCCTTCGAATGGATGGATGGATGGATAAAACTTTACTGGATCTATTTAAATGTGGTTGGGCCCCTAGACGTCCGGGAGCCCCCTGGCGGACATCTTTAGGCAAGCACGGTCCACCAGCCAGAGCTGGTCATGCGAGCAAGTGGCCTGAAGAGCGGCCTCCCACGAGGAAAAGGAATGAGGTGGCCTCCTGTGCATGAAACTGGCCTTGAGGAACGTGCCGCGTTATTTCATTTTGTAAACTCTTTTATTGCCACTATCGCAGACACACCCTTTAAGAGGGGTCATGTATAAGTGGAAATTGTCCTCGTTTTACGAAGCCATTAGTACCACGGAGTGGGAGATAATTTAATAAGAACTAATACTTCGCAGGACAGGCTAACACGGTTGAAAAAATAGGGAAGCGAGGTGGTTGTAGCCAAGCCGCCTCACTAGCACGTAATCACGCAAAGCATTGCTATTATCTCCCACACGGGATGCACACCATGGCGAGAATACGCTGCACGGCGTCCACAAGCCTTTATTTATAGATTATGGTGCATGCTGCGCTACAGACATTTATTCGCCCAGCCCCCCTGCACAATGCTAAAGGGCACCTAGCGCTACCATTTTGGAGCAAGACAAGGCCAATCTAGAAACACTAGGGAGCGAAACTTGCTCGCTAGGAAGGCTGCGCATGCGCAGACCTTGCCTGTATTTATCCGCCGGCGCGCTCCGCCGACGAGCAGCTGCGTGTCCGGCGTTCCGAATTATTCTGGGGGCACCTGTACATACTTGTACATACTACATGTACGAGCCGATTGCGAAGAGCCGGCCTCTCCAAGAAGCGAAAAATGCTAGTGCAAGCACTGCTTCCCACGCGAACGAAGGCGAAGTGTTAGCATCTCCTCGTGTTGGAAATGTTCTTTGGCGATTATGTTTTTTGCTAAGCTGCATTCAGCGTTCCAGTGAGTACGTTTCCGGGCAAACAACTGTAGTGTTATGTTCCTGCATGCCTCCTCGTACAACGTAAGCGGTGATGCGATCTTCAGCATTTGTGCGCTGCCCCAAAGCTGTCGGCAATCTACACAGACGGTTTAAACGCGGAAAAAGTTTACCGGCTGTTGTAGCGCGTGTAGTATAGAACCTTCATCAGCGCGCCATCCGCACGCTACTCGTAACCGGCGAATTCCGTCGGCTACGTGACATGGTCGGTTTATGTGTGCGAGAGAAGGGGGAGCGCAGCGTCTTGGCGTGAGCAGGCTTTCCACAATATGCAAACTTTACGCTTGCACTGCGTTGTGGTAGCTGCATGCAGGCTGTTTTACAACACGTGCGAATAGAAAATTCGCGGCGCTTGGCGATGAAACCTGCGTCAAGGGTGGGCGATAAACATGCACCTTCCGTTCAGCGTGCTAACTATTTTTTTATAGGAGAACCCCAAAGCACGCTTTATTGATAAACTCCGGTAGTAATCGTCACGGAAGTGGTTAGAGCACAACACTGTTGTTCTTGAGCGCTTGAAGTTGTTTCGCTTCACAGCAGCCTCCCACTTAGCTGAAAGCGTCTTGTCTTGCAGTAACTAATGGAACATCGGAACATCGTCGCGGCCGCTGGTGTACGTGCAAGCGTAGGCTGCACAAAACGCCGGCATGATTGGCCTACAAGTTCAATTGATGCTGCGCACGTCAACTACCACTCTTATATACACACAAATAAAGGAATGTAGGGTCAAGCGAAGCAGATTAGGACGGCACGCACGCAGAAATAAGCCCAGTCAGGCACGGTCGCGGAGACTGCGAAACAGCGGAACACCAGTGTTGACGTCAGTAAGCCGCGGTTTCCGATCTCCGCTCGCATCGTCAGCGTCAGCAGCAGCGCGCGGCGCTCGACGGGGGGCGGCGCTACAGCGCAATTTTAACCGACGATTGCCTCGCTCCTAAGTGAAAAATCCCCCCCAAAATTTTACCTTCATGGTTTATAAGGTTCCCGCATCCGTATTTGAGCGTCTTATAGAATTCGACAGACTCTTCAGCTTCCCTTTAACAAGCGCCACTAAACGCCTTTATTGCTGCCTCGGTGCTTTGAGAGATGGGTGCGTAAAATGTGGCGCGGCTCCAAAAATATTTATCGGTTGACTGGCGCATAAGATGGAAAAAGTTAAGAGCACGAAGTAGAAAAAGAAAAAAAAAAGAAGAGAAGCCGTGTCTGAAAAAACCGTATGAACGCAAGGCCTTGGTGGTAAGTTGCCATGAAAGCCGACGGGGTTATGCGCAGTACTTTTCATCTGTGGCGCGTCTTTCTACCTGTCTCATTTATTGTCCCACACACAAAAAAAACGCGGATTCAGGCCGAAACGCATTCCTTCCAGGGCGCGCGCACACACCGTTCGCATATATCAACCGCCTTCACTCTGCACTAAGAAATGACTCTTTTTAATTAATGTGTTTGTGGTGACCTTTTGCCTTTTTTTTATTTCCTGGTGGAGGAAAAATGCAGAGGGCAAGCGGTGGGCAAGTGATAAACGCAGCATCACCCGAAATTTAATATGATATCGTGTCACGGACACTGGATAGTGGCGCTATATGACCGTGTCGTCTTCCATGGTGCCGGCTTGCCGGTCTTCGCTGAATGCTTTTCGAGGGAATTCATTGGACGCACGTCCAAGAGCGCCGGGTCGTCCAAATTTCCGGAGTCCCCCACTACGGCCTGCCTCATAATCAGATCGGGGTTCTGCCACGTAAAAGCCCATCATTTAGCTATTTCTTTAAGGAAATTGATTTTTCCATAACCTACTCACTTACACTAAACACGTGTCAAAGCAGTTTCGCTAGCTAGTTATCAACCTCTGGGGCAATTCTATCTTTGCACTTATGTATGTTAAGAGTACGAGTGCCTAGCTTTCTTTGTTTTAGTGCATGGAAATTCCAATCGTCTGACATCAACATGATAACATTTATCTGATGGATGATTTGAACGATTACAAAGGATTTCCGGTGATGATGCACGTAATATAAGTTTTGTGGTTCGTTCGCATTGTAGAGTGTGCGTAAGACTAACTAGGTTTATCGCCATGTCGCTGCGTAGGCTGGTATACCGCATAGGCGCTGTAGGTATATGACTCTACCGGTCAACCTTATTGCCTTTCCCTCGCCGTTTCTCTCTCTCTCTCTCTCTCTGACATGTCGGGAGCTCTTCTGAATCTGTTCGCACCTGTCTGCACACTCGGCTGCGTGAGACGGCATATTTCAGTCACAGGACAGACTCAGCCTAGGTGCACCCACTTTCGGCATGGTCTACGGCGGGAACGAATTTCACAAAGGGAGAAAGCTGCTACAGTGAGTTCGTGCAATTGGCTGATAAATTAGGGTTGCAGGTCGACGAACAGTAAGAGCTCATATTTTCGTACTTTGAAAAATATGGCCACTATGTATCGTACGTACCTTGTAAAACGAGATTGTCACAAGGATTCTAATCCTTAAGTTTTCACGGTACTAAATTTATATCGGTATTAATACGCATAGTTAAAGTAATGCCGTGTTCCTTCTACGACATAGCTGAATGCGAAATGGAGTAGTCATCTCCTCGGAATACAGGGGTTGTTACAAGACCATTGCTAACGCTCAAGCCGTGCAGGCTGTAACGCTTATCCTGCCTTCTGCATGCCCTCTTCTCCTCTTCAGTCGCTCCTCGGCTGACTGCGGGATGAGGCATTACCTCGTCGCAGCCATCGCGCCGGCCGGAGGCTATAAAGGATTGTGGCGGTGCGATGAAAAAAAAAAGAGAAAAGAAGAAAACAAGGAGTGAGGTTGGGGTCGACCACAGCGAAGGGCACAGAAGAGGGGGAAAGCCTCGAACCTGTGATTGGCCGCACATAACGATGGCAAGGAAGGTGAAGTACGGTTTCTGTGTTCGGCAAGCGTGTTCCAACACGCTTGCCGGGCGATCTCTCAGCGGCGACCTGCGTTGAGAAATAGAAAAAGAAGAATAGCGTACGCACACCCACTAAAATATTAAAACGCCAATGCGCGAGGTGATAATGAAATGCGCGAAAAAGAATCGCGCTGTACCAAGCCATTTTCAATAAATGGGGCGCAGCGCAGCTATCGCGAAACGCACGTGGGATATAACTTTTTTTTCTATTCCTTTTTTTCTTTTTCTTCACTGGAACGAGAAACGAACCATAGCAAAGTATACGTGGCATAATCAAACAAGACAGAGAGAACTCTGCGTTTCGAAATTGATCGCCAGAGGGCTTGGTCAGCTTTCTGGCCACCCGGGTGCTGGTTCCAACGGCGAGGATCGTGGCCACGGAAGAGGAGGAAAGAAGCGGCAAAGGCGTTCTTCCCTCTCTCTCCTTGAGGGAAGGTGGCGGAGGCTGTGGCTTATTGAGACGCGAATAACGCGGCTTTTTATGTATGCGCATACATTCGGGCACCGCGTTGCAGGCTCGTTTGGTCGTTAGTGACGTGCCGTTGCCGGTCCATCGGTTCTCACGCACGAGGCACTCCGGCGGCTCCGAGAGCGTGATGCGTGGCGGCTGGTTGCAGCCGCGCTGCGAGCGCCGACTTTCGGCAACATTTTGTCTTATTTCTCCTTTTTCGCATTTTTGCCCACCGTGCGCATTGCACAGAAAGTTGTACATTGTTTTTCTTTTTCGCATTCTCTTCTTCCGAGCATTCCACTCTGGGCCTTCTTTTTCCCCTTCCTCTTTCTTGCACTTGATATATATATATATATAATAGCCTTGTCCCGTCTTCATGAGCCGCTAGGCATTTCTTGAACGCATGGTGTATTCAAGGGGTTTTGCTAGCCGATTTTTTCATCCGTTTTCTTATTTTCACGCTCACGCTGATTTGATTCCTTATCCGACCATTTTTCGTTCTTTCGCGACTACACAAAGAACTCGTGCACGCCCAAAGTACATCGTGCTGTAAAGCGAACGTTTCGTGAAGCGGCAATTCAAGCTCGGCCATTTCACTCCCCGTGTCTTTGACCCGAAGGAAACTGTGCTCTCGCGCACCTCGGCCACGTGACTCCGACACACGCAGTCATCATTGGCGCTGATCCGAGAGAAGTACACGTGCGTTTGTGGCCTGATGGTTACAACACTGAGCTGCAGTGCGGGGTGCCGTGGTTCCATCCCGCCATAGGGCATGCAGCGAGAGAGAGATAGAAACCAAGAGGGAGAGGTAGGGAGGTTAACTAAGGACGTGCCCGGTTGGCTACAGTAAGTACACTTGGGGAGGGGGAAAGGGGAATAATAGATAAGGAAAGAAAAATAATAGTCAGACGCAGAGAAATTTTCGCTGTCACAAGCATTCCTACAATCCAGTATCCTTCAGGCAGTGCAGAAGGGCTTTTGTGGCGTGTGGCATGCAAGAATGCATAAGCCGCGGGCCAAGGATCTTTTCTACCGGTAGCCCTCTATTATCCAACAGGCTGAGTTTACCTTGCTTAGTACGTCGTTGACTGTCAAATGATCGGCAGTGGCACAGAAGGTGCTCTAGAGCCTCATCGCACGCGCACAAATGGCACTCTGCACCGTTGGCCATTCCTATTGGGAATGAATAGGCATTGGTAAATGCGACGCCCAACCACATGCGACACATCAAAGTCTTTCGCCACGGAAGAGTCCAGGTAGCAGGCAAAGTCGCTTGCTACCTGCTACCTGCGACATCAAAGGTATGTACAAGTCTTTTGTCTTGATTTCGTGTTCTATTATTCAAAACACAGGTCTTGTCTCGGGCAGCTTTTTTCCTGCTTAACATTCAGCTTCGGTCAACTTCAGCCACTGAAGTCTGCAGAAGAGAACCATACCAATGCACAATTAAGGCCCTCATTCCACGTTCAGGTCTACGATAACCACACTGTCAGCACCACGTACAAGGAGGGGAGGTCCGTACCTGTTTATTGTAAACAAACATTTTATATACCAAACCGGGATAGTAGGGAAATAACCCTTTGGTTTAAAAATTATGTTGAAGCGCACGTCAAAAGCGATAAGTAATTTATATCGCATCCAGTGTGACAGAAAGTTACCGCCCGGCTAAAAGGTCTTCTAAACGGAATGAGCAAAACGAGAACAAGGTGAAAGCAGGAGCCTTTTTCGTTTCGACAAGTGTACTTCTCTTCTTCAAGGCGACATATGCTTTCCTCGCCACAGTATTTTTTTTTTTTTTCGACAAGTGGACTTGTCTTCTTCAAGGCAACATACGCTTTCCTCGTCACAGTATTCCCCGCCTTCACCGTGTTTTCCCTGGATTTCTAAAGGGAAAGTACTTGATGGACATTAATTTCACGAGCTCATGAGCTTATTATTAAAATATTTGCCTCCTTGTGCGAAACGTTGAAAATCGTATTATAGCGGTGCTGTCACTTCTAAACCCACGGGCAGCTCGTGTGGCTTTATAAATGAGGCAGCATTTTAGTGCCACAACTGCATGCACTACATGAAAGACAAACTGCAAGGAAGGTGGCCGGGCATGAACCGAAAACTGATGCTTCTTTTTTTATTTTCGCTTTCACTCCAGAGCGAAAAGAGAAATAAAGAAACGTGACGCTCCGGTGTAGTTCCGGTTTGGTTGAGCTCCGGTTCGATACCCTGCCATCTGGTTACCGAAGCTGAACACATCAGTTGTTATCGGCTCGCAGCTGTAGCTGCAAGAGCATGTCTAGAGCATGTGCCGGGCAAACACTTTCTTGACATGCAGAATTTTGTTTCAAAACGATAGGGTGGCCAAGCTCACCAGCATCATGTCACCCGTGACCTCGGGCGCCTCTGAGCAGCAAGTCGAGCTGTAAACAGCCTGCGTTTGTGCCTTGCAGCCTTTAAGTGGCGCACATAGCGCGCTGTGTCCGCCCTCTCGCCCGCGCGGCGCATTCAGCGCATTCTAACACGCGCGACGTGGGGGAGACGTCCCTGCGCATTTGCCTGCTGGACCGAGCAGAACTTTCTTCAGCTTAATGCGATAATGCGTGGTGATAATATTCTTGGACGGGATCAGTTACTCCGCCGACAGTTACCAGTACGAGCGTGCCCCGCACACTTCGGGAACCGATGTCTGCCAATTGCGCTCGGTCCGGCTTCTTGTGCGCGTTTTTCCACTCCCAGCAACTGATATAGACGCACGGTGGCGGCAAACCAGGATTAAAGGGACCCTGAAACGCTTTTGACGATTTTATACAAACGTACTGAGTCGTTAGAGTAGGTCCTTCTGATCATTAATTGACACATCTAAGTGCCCCACGTAAAGCGTGTAATTTATTATAAGGTTTTAAAAATGCACATCGCTGCCGATCGCAGCACAGTGCTCGGCGGAATTTTAAGCCGCCCCTACCCATATGACCGAAATCACCCATATGACGTCAGTGGGGCGAGCTATCCGATTGGCTGACAAGGGCGGGTGATCGATAATTTTTCCAACTTTATGGTAAACAAATGATCTTCATAATAGTTGGAGTGTTAGCTAATTTGTTTTTATGAAAAGAAAGTAACATAAAGAGAATGCACAAGAATAATTTTTCAGTACACTTGAGCACTTCCGGCACACAGCAAGTGTCGTCTGCTTGTGTTACAACGTAATCCATTTTGTCGAGAGCTCCGCGGTCAGAATCGGTCTCAGTCTTTTCGCGAGCACTATGATTCGACTTTGTTGCCTTGTGGACTGCAAATGTAGCGAGTGGCAGTGTGTCAAGCTGCGACATCGTGTCCCTCTGCAAGGCAGCGTACGAGCGAACTGGCTGCTGGGCATCGGACTGCCGCTATCCGATCGGCGCCAGGATTTGCGCGTTTGTGGCCGTCACTTTACACCGGAAGATTACTAACGCAATAGCGTTTCGCGAGTCCGGTATTAGGGCAAACGCAAGCGCAAGGGGACAGAGTTTGGCCATGGTTTGGCCGCTTGACTGTGCCGTAACGGGATGACCCACGAGATGAGCAGAAGGGCAAATGTGAATGGTCTGCACGGTGCAGCCACCTGGTGGCACAGAGCTCAACCATACACAGTAGCAGCAAGAAGTGTATTCTTCTTTGTTGCTGGTGTGTATTTTTCGCAGGAGTGTAATCATCAAACGTTGTTTTTATAAATGTTTAAAATGTTTTACACTTCGTTAGAGCAATATTAGCGCTGTGTTTGGCTGGTTAAGCGCTGCGCCAACAAGTGTATGGACCGTGCAGACCGATCAGGCCGCTCACGTACGTCTACGCTAAAGTTCCGCTCGCTCGGCGAACGAGTTGAGGAGGAAAAGCATGGCTAGGGAGGAGGGTAACTTCTAATCGCTTCTAACCTTCGCTTCTAATCGCTTCTAACTTCTAACCAATGTAGGACTCTCTCCTCTTTCCTCCCACATCTCTCTTAACATTCTTAGTGGAGAACGGAGTGTCCTCCCATACACTAGTCTGCCGGCGAGAACCCTGTCGCTTCATGTGGAACCGTTCGCAAAGCAAAGTTGCCGGCAGACAGTTCTCCCGGTCCTCCTTGTGCTTGTAACAGAGCGCACGCAAAACTCGCTTAAGCACCGAATGCCACCTCTCTACACTGTTTGACTGAGGGTGATAGACAGAACTGTGTATTAACTTTACCCCGTACATTTGCAAGAATGTGGAAGTCAGTGCGATCGTGAATACTGACCCTTGATCCGCCTGAATTTCGGCTGCAAACCCAACTCGTTCAAACACTGTCAAAAGCGCGTCTACTACTTCGGTGGAGCTGAGCTCTTTCAGAGGGATTGCTTCCGGAAACTTTGTAGCTGGACACAGCATGGTAAACAAGTACCGGTTACCCGATTTTGTTTTTGGTAGAGGCCCTACCGTGTCTATCCCAAGTCCTCTGAAAGGTTCCGTTATTAAGGGCACTACCTTTAGTGGAGCCTTCCATGTCTGTCCTGGTTTACCCGAGCGCTG
This sequence comes from Dermacentor variabilis, assembly GCF_050947875.1. Taxonomy (NCBI): domain Eukaryota; kingdom Metazoa; phylum Arthropoda; class Arachnida; order Ixodida; family Ixodidae; genus Dermacentor; species Dermacentor variabilis. The sequence continues at coordinate 1,748,405 of NC_134572.1, read as the reverse complement.
GCAGGCGTCACATGATCTTACAAAGTTTTCTACGTCTTTGAAACAGCCAGGCCGGTAGTATTCCATAAGCAATCTTTCTTTTGATTTGTTTACGCCTAGGTGGCCGGACCACCCATTTCCATGAAAGGAACTCAATAGGTCCTCCCTGTACTTACTAGGTACGAATAACTGATCTAAAATCCTACCCTTTCGATCTCTGTAGTGCCGATACAACAATCCTCCTCTCTCATGTATCGTCACGTTGCGCCTAGCAATGCCTTCTTTAGCTGTGTGGTGTAATTTAGCTAAGCTGTCATTATTCTTTTGCTCGGCTGCCAGTGACTCTCTGTCCACACGCAAGAGCCGATCAAAGTTCTTTGAGGCCGATGATAATAACGATCCTGTCTCGCTTGCGAATGCGTCAGCTTGCTCTTCCTGCAGGCTTGAACTTTGACACTCTAGTGCTACGCTCTCATTGAGCTGGTCAGCTGGCAGGTTCTCCTCACTGTTTTTTTTTTTTTGTCCCTCGGGCCTTGCTCGGATTCGTGTATTGAAGTTATCGCGTTGGCTGCTTCCACTGGAGCAGCTTGTGCATTTTCGGCCGAAAGCAACGCGATTTTAAGAGCTTGGCCTCGGGTCTATGCCTGTACTATGCCCTCTCCCAGTTTAAGCCCTTTTTCACGCAGTAACCGATTCGAACGATTCGAAAAAATGTAAGGGTACTGCAGTGACAAAAATTTGGAAACTGCAGCCTCGGTCACTAGCTCCCCGAATGGTCCGCTGATATTGACTTTGGCCATGGGCAGACACACGCTGTGTTCTTCTACAACCTGTTTGATCCATGCTACTTCTCCGGTGAAATCATCTACCGTCACGTAGGACGGATGGACAATGTCTATCGCGGCGGCACCGTCTCTTAGCACTGGGCATGGGTTGCCATTAACTTGCAGGTCGTGAAGATATGGGCTTAAAAGTTCCATATTCTCGTCCTTTTCATCCACGTAGGAGAAAACTACGCTAGGCTTCACGCAGTTCACAGCGATATGTCTCAGTCTGTGGCACTTATAGCAGCGGATCGGTCTAAAAGATTCGAATTTTCTTTTCTGCTCTTTTTGTACGGTTTCCCAGTTAGGTTTCTCCTCGATCTTTTCTGCGGGCTTTTCCTCCTTGTCTACAGGCTCCGATCGTCTAGTCTGCGAACCTTTTTTGAACGGAAATGGTTTCCACGGTCCATTTCGACCTTCCCAATTTCCGTCCTCGGCGTTCACCTTTCTACGCGTTGCGTACTCTTCGGCTAATTAAGCCGCCCTTTCCACAGTGTTTACATTCCCTCTGTCTTGCACCCACAATCTCACAGCTTGGAGGATGCTTTTGTAAAACTGCTCTAGACACATGCATTCAATGATCATGTCTCTGTTGTCGTACGCTACCGCGCTTTTCAGCCACTCGACTAGGTTGGCGTTTAAGCCGTATGCAAACTCCGGATACCCCTCGCTGTCTTTCTTGCCTGTGCTTTTAAACCTTTGCCGAAAAGCTTCGGCTGAAAGGCGGTATTTCTTTAGAAGACTGGCCTTGACCTTTGCATAATCATATGCATCTTCCGCACTTAGTCTGGCGATTACCTCTGCAGCCTCACACGGCATCATAGACAGCAGCCGCTGTGGCCATGTACTCGGACCGAAGTTCATCTTCTCGCAAGTCCTTTCAAAATTGCTTAGGAACAAGCCTATGTCAGTGCCGACCTCAAATGGCTTTACTAGCCTGTCCATGCGGTATGATTCTGCCTCACTTGATCGTCCCAGAGCCCCTTCACTTCCTTGAGACAACTCCAAGCGTTTGCTTTCAAGTTCCAGTTGCATTTTTCTTAACTCGCGATCTTTATCGCGTTCCTCTTTCTCTCTGTCCCGTTCTTCTCTGTCCGTCCTTCTCTCTCCCGTTCTTTTCTCTCTCTCTGTCCCGTTTCTCTTCTTTCTTTAAAGTTCCAATCCCATTTCAATTTATTCCTCACTGGCCTGTTCGGAGATTAGTTCCAATAATTCCGATTTTAGCATTTCCTTGCGTACATCTAGGCCCAGTTCCTCACCAACAATCAAAAATTCGTCTCTCAGCAGTGTCCTTAACTCCATGATTTTTGCTTTACTGCCTTGGTCCTGCTCGCCAAATCTAGCTAGGAAAACACAACCTAGCTAACACTCAACAATCTAGCTTCCCTACTGTTCTAAACAGAACAACCACAAAATCAACCCTAGAGAGTCAAAGCAAGAACCAAGCGCTCACCGCAGACACAGCACCACGTCGCAAAGTCCATCTCATCGCTGTCAGCCAGTTGTCAGGATTGGGGGCTCAATCCCATCGCTCGTAACCCGTTGTCAAGATTGGAGTCGGGCATGAATTAGAAGGTAGCTGGCCCATGCCGTCGTCCGACTTATCCACGCTGAGGACGTTGATGAAGGGAAGCACTGCTTCTCATCGAGAACGAGGAATGTGGGTTTAATTACAGTATCTACATTAGTTTAGCATACCTGCGAGAGAGAGTACATCAGTGTCACATGATTGCTTGAGAGAGTACATTAGTCTAACATGACTGCTTGAGAGAGTGTCCTGAGCAGCGCACAACAGCAGTTTATAAACACTCGGTCCTCAATCGATCCCAAGGTGACGGAAACGTTCGACCGGGTACCATAGACAAGTTGACGAGGCACCGTAGGCGAGACGACCTGGCACCGTAGGTGAGACGCCCAGGCACCGTAGGTGAGACGGCCAGGCACCGTAGGTGAGACGGCCAGGCACCGCAGGGGAGACGACCAGGCACCGTAGGGACATTTTATTCCCCGAGGTGACCCACGCAGCGCGCGCCCCGGCTGCCCATTGTCTTGCGTCTTGGTCGGCGCGTGGGAAGGGGTCTCCGTCGACGTTCCCGCAGCAAGTCCCCCACTCATAGAAGATCAGGTCCGCGGTGGCGGGTTCAGCACAAGGCCTGCTTCGTTAAACTCGGCTCCAGCGACGGAGAGTCGACGACGCGCGTGTTGTTGTTCACACACAGTCGACTTAGTGACGTCGTGTGGCTAGAGATTTGCGGTGGCGTTCCAGGAAAGTTGCCGCCACTGTAGCAACTGGCCGGCAAAACTTGCACTTCAGCTGGCGGTTCTTAACAACGCGCAGCTTGAGTGCAATAAAAAATATTGTGGTTTAATGCTTGCCAAGTACTGTCAGTCCATAATATTTAGATAAAACGAATTACACGTCTTTCACTTGACATGCTGTATTAGATTCAACTGAACTGAATCCCTTGTTTAATAGCGCTGACAAGGGCTTGGGCAAGTTCGTAATTGATGGCCACACGAGCACAGCACGGAAGACAAGGACACAGAGACGCACACGTAAAGCAAGTGCAAGAATGTGAGGTAAAACTATTCAATTAGTTATCCTTACGGTTCAATAGCAGTTTTATATATAATTTGCTCTCAATACTTATCTCTAGTTAACTTGGTTTACCTCTGACTAAAGACTACATGAAATATGAATCAGTACCATTATGATGTTTCGTCATGTTACAGTGTGATAACCAGTTAGACAACCGTAATGGTCGCCGGTGCCAGCAACGTTTCGTTTCAAGACAGGTTCATGTGACACACAGTGTACTGATCAAAATAAAACAAATGCGAGAATCCCAAACGATTCCTATAATAGTAATGGCTCATACGAAGATACCCGGCGGAACTATGCACAATTTTCGGGTGTTAATGCAAGATGCCGGTGCCGAACGAACGTGCTGCTCAGAATAGTGACTTCAGTTTTGAACAATCAGGTAAATAATTGCAATTTACTTGTGCTTAGAACAGTCTGCAATGTCTCTTTTCTCATACTTAGAGATGAATACATTTGCCACACTTTCAGTGGAATGCACATGAATGGGGGCGTATTGATCAGGTTACTTATCAGCTAAAACATGTTGCGATTTTTTAGGTGTGTTGATAAAGGTAGAAGTGCAATGTCCACTAAATTATTTGAATAATCTGTGCATTATACCCTAAGAAAAAGACCACCAAATGAATAATCTGGGTCTTTTTTTTTTTCTTTTGTACAGCGCATCTAGTATGCAGTCTGTCCAAGACGACGGCACTAAATTCAACAGTCATGAAAACCGGAACACTTATTACGCACGACAAGGGCTTTATACCATGCACAATTTGCACAATGCGAATCTGCGCCAGCGGCTGCCTAGAGAGTAACAGCACGTAAACTGCACAGCGCCGAAGCATCGAAAGGCGCTTAACGCTTTTAAAATAGCCCGAAAAATAACTTCTGCTGCTAAACTCTTTATAAAAGATTAAAAAAAAGAAATCTTCCAACTGTCGCCAAACGCAACACCTTCAGTTTGAAACGTGTAAAGGTGCTTCCCCGAGCGACTAACTTATTGTGCTCTAATTTTTTTCGGCTAAGTTGCGAAGCTGCGAGTGACGGAGCTTATAGCAGGTTTCATGCTCCAAAAGCTTTTGTGGTTGCATATATTTAGATAGGGTGAATCTAGATATTTCTCCAAGTCTCGTGTTTTGCTTGTGGTAACGTGCCAGAATTATTCAGATTGGCTGCCACGAACCTTAATAATACTGCTACGTTTAAACTATACGAAAACGGCAGCGCACTCACTGCTGATGCATGCCCCGCAAACACGGTCTTTCATCCGTGTCCGCTAGCATTTATTCAACTACATGTCCCTGTTTGAAAATTCTTCATGCTAACACAATTTCGAGATATATACGTAAAGCGTATCGCGAGAATTTCGCTACCCATGCGGCGCAGCATTCATCGCAGCCGGATCGAGCGCCACGAAATGAGATCTACCACAGTGGCTGCATAAGACACACAATCCGCTTAGTGGCAGCTGAGTATCAAGGGAAAACATGGTTTACTTTCTTTTTTACGCACATCAACTCTGACGCTAAAATCAACAAGCGTGAGCGATCGCTCGCCGTAAACCATTCCGTATAGTAGAAGCGAGAACAAGAGCGCGTTATCAAATGAAGAAAACGACAAACCGATACTATGCCCGAGTCGCCTGCGCTACATGCAACCTGTTGGCGCTACGAAATGCCCTCACCTAATCATGAGCTACTGACGGAAAACATCTTTGCTAAAATTTATCGTTCAGTGTAGTTGACGTGTTATGCCACAAAGAAGATACTCATACACAGACGTACGCCAATGTTCAGGCTGACACCGCACGCCGCTACAAGCGTTTACGTGCCTGGCGCACTAGTTAAGGATTCAAATTGATGTGGACAGATGGCGCACCGTCATTGCGCATGCGCAGGAGCTTCGGGCGCCGAGGGCGTGCGCGCTCCGAGAAGTCCGAGCGCATTTTCCTTTTTCATTTCTCTTTCTCTTTTCTCTTGCACGCGGAACGGGTTGCTTTTCTTTCCCATTCTTTTTTTTTTTTCACGGATGAAGGAAATGCGCTGGTAAGTTGTATTAGAAACACTGTGGAGGCTATCGTATGAAACTGGAATGCACGAATTGATGAATGCGCTGTTTGCGAAAGGCGTTCCAGGGCCCTTCAGGCGCTTGCATTACCGCAATAGACGACGAGCAATACAGTGCATTTGTAGCATATCTTCCAGCGTACCGACAAATGTGATACCTGCACATATGTTAGTGCAAAGTTTCCGTTCCGATGATAGGTCAAAGCAATCAGTACAGCAATGACGTACTCATATGCGCGGCCGCGCAGGCATACCGCCTGCGAAATACTGGGTGGGCTCAGAGTATTTGGCACATATTTTAAGTGAATGAGAAACTTTGATGAGTTTATAGTGCAGGATATCAGTCAACGAAAAACCACCCGACATTAGTGATGCAGCTGAGATATGAGGACCATGTGAAAGGTATCTGAGAATCGGACGACACACAACGCGCACACTGCATGAGCGACATCGGTTCATCGCACACTGACAAAGTCTGCGTAGTCAGCTACAAACATTACGAATCCCTGTGCTGTTAGCTTGATGCCTGTTTTGAATCCGCTTGTAGCTAAAGTTGACGTTGATAACATCAATTATCACGATTGGATCGGCGTTTTGATGTCTTTATTCTACAGCCGGAAAAGTCATGCTATAACAACTGTGAAGACTGTCTTGGGATTGGCGAGAGCGACTACGTAGATCATATCATGTGGTCAACAAATGCGGAGGTATACACTATGTGTATACTAAAGGGTACAAATAGGCTCTACAGCAATCTCAGCAGTAAACAACTTCAGTGGTTTATATGAAACGCAGCTCCGTATTATCCACCGGTACCTGCGCTTGGTTACCGCGTACACGGCTTTGGCCGAGATTAACGCCTTTTGTCTATAGTCAATCTATAGATGGCATGTAAACCTGAAGCAATAACAATTTTACAGTATCGGCTGTGTCTGCTTCATCTCACGCCTTACCACAATCGGTATGCGGGGCGGTTCGCACAAGTTAACATGACCTTTGGTGACGTCCCCTCTATGGCCTTCACCGGCAGTGATATAAAAAACCGTGTAAAACATTTCGAATTGCAGATACGTATACGGGGTGTTTCACTTAATTTGAGCCAGACTTTTAATACATGCAAATGTTACGTAGCTGGCGAGAACCAAGGTAATTTTGTTTGCCGTCGCTGGGAAATACTCAGATGATTTTTTTGCATTCCCCCTGATTGGATAATTAGTGTTAATTAATTTCTCAGTTATTATAATTAGATGAAAATTGTCAAGTATCATATTGTAGATCAACATGAGAAAATCCCGATACAGCTTTTTGTTGCTCAACACGTGCTCCATCGAAGTATTTCTCCGAGCGTGAAGGAGCCCGCGATCCGCGATTACACGCGTTGTGCCTCGAGCGGCCAGTCGTGCAGCAATATATATATATATATATATATATATATATATATATATATATATATATATATATATATATATATATATAATTTTCCCGATAGCAGACATTCTTTTCTGCTATCAAAGGATACTTTGTAGAAGAAAAGCCGTCAATATTTTTAACTACTGGACATTACTGCTCAGTGCGAAAAGAAAGTGACATAATAGCGTCCACTGAAATGCCTTCTGTACCGGCCACAATAATTACCTGTTAAATCAGCTTACAAGCTGCAACATTTAGTCGTGGAACGTGTCACAGACGGTGGACCTTTCTCGTCTTGACCAGTGTTTTCAAGCAAAAATGAGGAGTGACCGAAATAGTTGCAGACCCACGTCAAGATGCGCTCTGGCTACGGTCCATTTCGCCGTCCATTTAGGCGGTGCTTTCGAAGAATAAATTTGCCGCAGCACTTTCGGGTGCACGACGATAAGCGGAGACGTTCTACGCGGGGCAGCAAGAACAAATAAACAAGTAATGCTTTTTGCGGCATTTTGCTCGGCTTTCCGACGCACCCAGTGGGGCTCCGTCTCACCATAGGCGAGCGCCCATTCGACGAAGAGCGGGATGCCCCACCTCCCCCCGTCTTTCCCGCAGACATGTCGCAAGCGCCGTGCGAAGGAAAACAAGCCGCCGACGCTGCTTGTGACGCGTGCCCGTGCACACGACTGCACGAGCAGAGAAAACGGGGCGGCAGATAACAGCCCGCTATCGCCCGCCCTGATGAATTGCTTCCGTCTCGAGGAACTCCGGAGCCACGACTTCCCGGTTTTGTCGCCGCCAGCTCGCCCCGCCGCTGCTCGCTCCTCGGCGGCTACCGCTCGGCGACGCGGCCGCAATTGCAATGAGTTCCGAGCGCACGCTGCGTGGCTGGCTGCTCCCGCTCTTTCGCAAATTGCGTTCGCAGAGACAGTGCTCGCTACGTCTTCCCGCTTCCCTTTCGCGCCCGCAATTTTTCTTTGCTCGTTTGCGGCCTCTGTCCCTCTGACCCGCTTTATTTTAGTGTGTGCTCGTTTCGTTGCAGCTCCCTTTTCGTGTGGCCAGCGCGGCCCCGCGTAAGGCACTAAATGAGCCGCCGTAGAAACAACTTGCCGCGTAACTCGCTGGCGACTGCTCTCATGGCGCTCAAACGAAGCCCGTGAAAAGCCCTCCGTTAGGGTGCAGGGCCGTCGCTAGTGCCGAACCAAGGCGAGGATGCGTCGTGTCGCGAACCGAAAGATGCACCCGCACTTCCGTTTGGCAGAGCCCGCGGCGTACCATTTATGCAGCACCTTGCGGCGGCTGCAAAGTACCACGCCGTCACTCGGGTCGCCTCTCCCCTCTGCGGCTCTCCTCCCTTTCCGAGTGCCACTTCCTGCTGCTCCCTCGACACGTGATCTTCCTTACGCGCTTCTCCCCTGGAAACAGCTCGTTGTTCGTTCTTATTATGTCCCTCTTCGAGGCCCTTCGCGTGTCCCCAGCGCCGATCCCTTCGGCGCACCTAAGTCCCGGCAGAAAAGCACGGCGTAATTGAAGAAACCGGAGCATCCCTTCTGCAGTGTCGTGATAACCGCGGCTGCGCGTATAATGTCGGTTGCCGATTCTCGGCGCGTTTCGACGCCAGCCTCCGGTGTATGAGAAAAAAAAAAAGAAGAAAGTGAGTCGACCAACCGCTGTGGCGAGCGCGGCAGCCTCACTCGCCAAGTCCACTCGCTCATCTCCGTGCGTTCTCGGCGCGGTTGTCGACGCGCGCGACCGTTGGCTGATATGCCGACCGCACAGTCTGGTGGAAGTCGGCTGCACGTACACCTATGGGAGGCCGAGTAGGCGCACGTTTTGCTCTGGCACGGTGCACGTGCTCATGTTTGCAGCTCAGGAAAATACGCATAAGCCTTGTTGGTTCGTTTATTACGATGCCTACGAAATGAAAACGGCCTCGTGACGCCTACATCGCAGAGCAAGTCTCAAATGGGGCGAATTCTGGCACCCTTTCCAGAACCTGCTGACGGTTTTGCTGCGAAAAGCGGTTAGATGCTAACGTGTGCAAAGTGCGAGAGCGTCATGACTGGCGGACAGCTCAGTCAAGAGATGCCGCTGTAACAACGCGAATGACTATCGGTGCTTCGGTGTTCTTAACATCTTTCAGCACTACAACGACGTTGGGCCTAAGAGCTCATCTTACGAGAAACCTGTACTAGCATTTACAACAAACAGCATTTTGCCTCATTCGTTACGTCTATGCACACTTGTATATTCATTTTGCGAGTGTTTAGAATTTGATTGACCGAGCCAGCGTCATGCGTTATAGTGTGACCGCGCGCGCCCAGTGACAATGGGGACTTGCTCCTGCGTCTACGACATGACCGTGCCACCGTCCTTGCGTTTCTATCCAGAACGTACAATGACCTGAATTGAATATATCGCTCATAGCACTTGCTCAGCTTGCTAGTTCAGTTTTGGATTGTTGAGGTTTTGTGAATAGGAAGCACAGTTGACGAACAGCAAGACGACGAACAGCGACACACATTATACAAGGGGCGCTCTTTTTATGCGGCGATAGAAACACTCTTGTTGGCGAGAGTGCCAAGCAAGTAGCCACATAGCAGCGAGACGCGCTGACTGCACCGGAGCCAGTAAGCTCGTCGGCCGGGCCCCTGTTGTGCGGCTCCATCACAGCTCGACTCATATCGACGACCGGCCTGTCACGGGAACTGGGAGCGCGGCACACGAGCTCACACGCGCACTTATTCTGTCGGTGAAGGACGGGCCTCCTAATGAGATTGCGGCCTCCGTCATGGAACAGTTATTTTCGCCCTCCGACCCCTTCACCTTTGGCCTCTCTTGTCCGCCAAATTAGCGTGGTACGCAATGACACTTTAATTACTCGCCCCGCAGAGCCACTCGGGCGCAGCTCGTGTCCCCCATGCTTTCCAACATCGACTGTGTTCTGTCTTTCATCCGCTGAAGCAAGGTTTGGGTACGGGCTAGTTGAAATTTTATGGTATCAATCGTCACTTACAGCGCATACATAGACGAGGGACAAAAAGGACGACGAGAACAAGCGCTGACTTCCAACAGATTTTTATTTTGAGAAACAAGCTTATATGTACTGAGACACCAAGACAAAAGCGCCCCCTACAAAGCATCAAACCGACATGAGTATGCATTACAAATTCATGACCTAAGATGAACGATAGCGCATGTGCGACCTCAGAAAAACCAGTTCTTTGTCAGTTAATGCAATTGATGGCTTACTAACTGAGTCACCATCGGCAATCGCTGCTGGTTCAATGATAAGTCTGGTTAATATTCATTCGCTATCACACAAACCTTCCTCATTCCTCGTTCTCAGATGCCCTTCGCCACGGCTTATTCAGGGGCCTGCATGGCATCCGAAGCCTGGCGCCTGCAGCAGCAGCGACGTGACGTACCTCGTGCCATCCCGCGCTTGGTTCGAACACGCAAGCGCTTGCGTAGCAGCCATAGCATGCGACGGGCCAGACTGAAAACGTTCAGCTGCAAAAGCTTAACATTATTTTGACACGCGAATACAAATTATGAGAAATTGCTGGGCGATTGCTTGGCGGACGGAAAATGATCGTATTCTTATTGAAATCGGAAAGTGGACGAAAAAAAAAGAAAAAATAATTTTTTTTTCTTCTAAACCCTGATGAAGAGCGGTCCGCCGGTCTAAACTGTTAAAATCAAACACTTGCTCTGTTTACCGTGTAGCATCGCTCAAGTTCTTTACGTTTGAAACGTAGCCTGAAGAATTTCCCTTTACCTACCCATATATATATATATATATATATATATAATATATATATATATTGTGTGTGTGTGTTTGGACTGTTTTAAAAGGCATTTCGCGAGGATTATTGAAAATGGGGGTTAATATACACTATCCCTCACGCCATCCATCACTCTCGTGGCTCTTGATCTCACTCAGGTTAAGGAAAGAGTTTAAGCTGTAGACCATATTTTAATGGGCGCCACCATATTGCTACGCAATGGCGCCATCTATGCGCAGTCGGCTCGCCCAAGCCATCTATGCTGGCTTGGGCGAGCGCTCCGTCTTGCATGGCAGGTATACGCTCTGCGGCAGTTGCTGGCGTTTGTTTTCGCGCTCGTGCAGTCTATTTAGTATGACGTGCGTCTTCTACGTGGTAAGCGGTTCTGTGAGACGTCCTGAAGTGGTTTAATTCGTCATGGCCGGGCTTTCTACTGGCGTTGAGGCGGACGGAGCACGCAGCGTGATGTGTGCGCGAGTGTCCGAGCCTACAAACAGCCTCAAAGGCCAGTTGTGTATTTCTGGATGTGCGAGAACTAATGTGCATAATGTGCTAATTCACTAATGTGGCCTTATTGCAGTATTATCATCTAATTCTAAGCTGCATTTTACGAGCAATGGTATGTACGCGACGATCGTAACAGCGTGGGTACCGTTCTGGTACGATAGGAGCGCTGCTGTTATACTTTGACTAGCGTTCAAACCGTTAACTGCAGATTACATTGTGTTACTACTTGGTTCGGTGGATGAGGTTTCCACCAATAAATAAGATAGTTTTGGTTTGTAATAACAGCACACCTTACAGTGGGAATTAAGCTTGTCCAGCAAAGCGACCGTTTACGAACTGCGCGTGCGTCCTATGCAGTGGTAGGTGCTGGATTACAGATATCCTATATACTGTCTACAGATATCTTTTATATAGCGCAAGGTCCAAGCATACGGCATCAATGTTTATAGATCTATAAACATTGTGCGGCGCGAGAATGCGAGGTCGTGTTGCAGCGTTAGCCTGTTTTCTCCTTCTTTTTCGACAAAGACGATGATAACAGATTTTTTTTTCGCGGTTGTGTTCGGTCCGTTCTCGACGACGCACTCACACGTATTATGGAAATGTTTTCCTCAAAAATAGCTATCGCATTATTTTTATGCGATCCCTCTCAGATATTGCGGCTTTACGGGGGCATAAAGGCAATACCGAAGCACATAGCTTATAGTATATGTATCATGCTGGTTCGCCAACCGCAATAATAGCGGTGTGTAGCGGCGCCATCAGCCTCATCCAGAAGGCTAGCGTAGACATATAGTGATTTCAAGCCCACTAGACTTGAAATACGTCAGAACAATGCCGGTGTATCACAAATATTTGGTAGCGCCTACCGCTCGGATGTTTCGTGGTTGCCTTAGGTTGACCGTACACGAGCATGCGCTTTTATGTTTTAGTCCCAGCGCCAAGATATCAGATATAGATATCAGATAGTGTGCAGATTTCCATTTCATGCTGGTAATGCAGACACGCCGGTTCGGTTTGTTGAATTAAAACCGCCATACGCAAAATAGGTAACAACACATACCCACACCGCGACTGATAATGCGCGTCACATGTTAGCGCCCCCAAGAGATACTTCCACGTACTGTAGTTACCGATGCACCGAGAGAATTCCATGACGAACTTATATGAACGGAGATTGCGTAAATTTTACAAGGTGCGATCTAAAACGTCTCAAAATCGTTCCGCAGTACGCGACAGCAGTACTTTCGCAAACAACGCCGCGCCAGATCGCACAAGCCAGAGAGGAAGAAAGGCTCGACACGTGCCCTTTCCTCCTCGCACGATGAAAAGGTCTATAGTTTACATGCATTTTCGTTCCGGCCGCGAAGCTCTCTACATCTCAGTAAGGTGCCTCGCGGTGGTCTCGTGCTGAAGATGCCCTCTCGGTGAGCGCATATTTCCCCCCTCATCTTTTAAGAGATTCAATACATACAAGCATTTGTCTCGCAAACCGGATTTATTTCAAGGGAATTTCCCACGTCTCAATAATTTCTCTCGTCGTATACGAGTGCTGATTGCCGTGTTATAGTTTGTTAACGAAGCTTCCCCTCAAGTCTAAATATTTTAAGGCAGTTTTCCTAGTCTATAAAGCCGCTCGAGTTCACGCTGCTCCTCTGGCGGCCATTTTTCAAAGAAATTATGCCTTCCAACCACCCAGAATGCCGGTGACAACTTCACGTTTGATCAATTCTGGATATTGTAAATAGTAAACAGCTACTTTTGCTTACATGATCGGCCATGACATTGAAATTGCTGATACAACGGAAAGCATTGCACCGGATGCACGTATATAGAACTGTGTATGTTGAGTGAGATAAGAGCTGCACTATAGGCATCGCAGGCAGTTTTAATTGGAGGCAAACTTGGCAAGTGCGCCTCGAATGATAAATTGTTTTCTCTAAACCGAAACAGCGCGAATTGGTAGGCTGCATGAAAGAGAGACATTCTTATTGAATGACAGGAAGTTATTCGGCATATATCTGGCGATCACTCAGGAAATGGTTGTTGTGGAACGACGAGTCGGTTCTGATGTACTTCGCTATAAAAACGCGCGAGATAGTGTCGAGCAGCCTATATTGGCTTTTGTGTGTGTATATATATATCAATTCTAAATATTGTAAGGCAGTTTGTCGTGTGCGTATCATGGACACGCATGCTTATATCGCCTTCCGTTTCCCTACCACGGTTGCGCTTTAAAATCAACAGCGCGCGCATGCGATACCATAGATGAGATGAATACATATATATAGAAAAGTATCAGTCATAGCTCTCGTAGTATAGCCTTCTGAGCCGTTTCCCTTTTCTTTTTCTTCTCTTTTTTTTCTTTGAAAGAAGTCCTATTAGTTTAAGTCCTAACTTAAAGGGCCCCTGAAACGGTTCGGACAAATTTTGTAGACGCGTAGGGTACAGCTTAAGTAGAACATTCGCACCACAGTTTAAGTGAAGTGTTACGTATTAATGGAGCTACAAGCGATTAGAAGCTACCCTCCTCCCTAGCCATGCTTTTCCTCCTCAACTCGTTCGCCGAGCGAGCGGGGCTAAGCTCCGCCTTCAGTGGTTCTGCGTCACGATGCGACGTCACATCGTCCACTTCCGGTTGTTTTGGAGCCCGCCCCCGCCCGCGCGAGACCGCTCCGCTAGCCGCTTGGCCGTCGACCCCAAGCGCGAGCTATCGAAGCAGCGTGCGTTGCGAGTAATCTGTCGTAGCGCCGAACGTGTCTGGTATCCCGGTAACCACAGGCAAGCTGATCATTTCGGCAAATGACTGGAGGCATAAACTCAAGCTGATGAAGGAACCTTAGCGTAGACGTACATGAGCGGTCTGATCGGTCTGCACGGTCCAGACACTTGTTGGCGTAGCGCTTAACCAGCCAAACAAAGCGCTAATATTTCTCTAACCAAGTGTAAAACAGTTTAGACATTTATAAAAACAACCTTTTGATGGTTACACTCCTGCGAAAAATACACACCAGCAGCAAAGAAGAAAGAATACACTTCGCTGCTGCTACTGTGTATGGTTGAGCTCTGTGCCACCAGGTGGCAGCACCGTGCAGACCATTCACATTTGCCCTTCGGCTCATTTCACGGCTCATCCCGTTACGGCACAGTCAAGCGGCCAGACCCTGTCCCCTTGCGCTTGCCCTAATACCGGACTCGTGAAACGCTATTGCGTTAGTAATCTTCCGATGTAAAGTGACGGCCACAAACGCGCAAATCCTGGCGCCGATCGGATAGCGGCAGTCCGATGCCCAGCAGCCAGTTCGCTCGTACGCTGCCTTGCAGAGGGACACGATGTCACAGCTTGACATATTGCCATTTGACATATTGCCATTTGCATTTGCATTTGCATATGTGGCATAGGCACTAGGAATAGCAGGGGAGAATTACTAGTAGAATTTGCGGAGCAGAATAATATGCGGATAATGAATACCTTCTTCCACAAGCGGGATAGCCGAAAGTGGACGTGGAGGAGCCCGAACGGCGAGACTAGAAATGAAATAGACTTTATACTCTGCGCTAACCCTGGCATCATACAAGATGTGGACGTGCTCAGCAAGGTGCGCTGCAGTGACCATAGGATGGTAAGAACTCGAATTAGCCTAGACCTGAGGAGGGAACGGAAGAAACTGGTACATAAGAAGCCGATCAATGAGTTAGCTAACGAGGGAAAATAGATTAATTCCAGATCAAGCTACAGAACCGGTATTCTGCTTTAACTCAGGAAGAGGACCTTAGGGTTGAAGCAATGAACGACAATCTTGTGGGCATCATTATAGAATGTGCAATAGAAGTCGGTGGTAACTCCGTTAGACAGGATACCAGTAAGCTATCGCAGGAGACGAAAGATCTGATCAAGAAACGCCATTGTATGAAAGCCTCTAACCCTACAGCTAGAATAGAACTGGCAGAATTTTCGAAGTTAATCAACAAGCGTAAGACAGCTGACATAAGGAAGTATAATATGGATAGAATTGAACATGCTCTCAGGAACGGAGGAAGCCTAAAGCAGTGAAGAAGAAACTAGGAATTGGCAAGAATCAAATGTATGTGTTAAGAGACAAAGCCGGCAATATTGCTACGGGTTAGTATTTCCAATGACGAAGAGCCGCGTAGTAAGAAGACGACGACGACGATTTGAAGCTAGCGCGGGCTGTTGCCTTTTGGGCAAGCGCAGCGTATTTTCTTGTAAATATACTTGTACATAGCTTTTCGTCTGCGTCTTCCTCCGTAACATATCTGGTGGAGGTGGACGTTCCCTGTACCTCGTCACGGAGCTTCGCAGTGGACGGTACGTCGAGCCTTCCTTCATGGCCCCCGGCGACGACAACCCGACTCCGCCGGCTCCAACACCTGCTGCCACCTCGACGACCTACATCACTCTCCCCGCTCCCCGTGATCCTGGCGTATTCTCGGGCAAAGATGGGGAAGACGTCGGTGACTGGATCAGCCTGTATGAGCACGTCAGCCGCAATAACCGGTGGGACCCTACTATTATGCTCGCCAACGTAGTCTTTTACCTCGGTGGCACACCTAGAGTTTGGTATCGCACGCACGAAGATGAGCTCACCAGTTGGGATTCGCTTAAGCAAAAGCTCCGAGACTTGTTCGGCAACACATACGGTCACCAACTTGCCGCGCAGAAGGCGCTTTCCGGCCGTGTGCAGACGTCAACAGAGCCCTATGTCACGTACATTCAGGACGTATTGGCTCTGTGCCGCAAAGTTGACACCCACATGACTGAGTCCGACAAGGTTGCCCACATCCTCAAAGGCATTGCCGATGACGCCTTCAACTTGCTCGTTTGCAACAACGTAGCGACGGTGGATGCTGTTATAAAAGAGTGCCGCGGCCTGGAACTCGCTAAAAGCGGACGTATTGACCAGCAGTTTGCCCGTCTGCCCAACACCCCAGCGACAGCTTCCTGTGCCGACACTCCTCGTCCCAACAACACTGCCGATGTTACCAGGATCTTCCGGCGTGAGATCGAGGCCGCCTATCCGGCTGCCTTCGACTCCAGTCCCACCAACAAATCTGCAGTCACGGTCTCACTGATCCAGGCAGTTGTCCGCCAAGAGTTCGAAAACATGGGTCTTCACACCATCTGCTCGGCCCATCGTCCTGATACCCGCCCGGCTTCTTCGATTCAGCCCCGTCCCGCATTTTCTTACCCACCACGTTTCCGCAACCCATCTGAATGGCGCACTGCTGACGACAAGCCCATTTGTTTCCAGTGCCATCGAATCGGGCACATTTCTCGGCACTGTCGCAGTCGCTGGAGTTCCCCGGCCCGGCCTACTTATACTGCCTACTCTCGCCCCCCAGGTGGCCCTTCTCGTCCCTATGCCGCACGCTCCGATAACGCCGCCGCTGATTCTCCTGCACCGAACCGCTCCTATTCTCGTTCGCCTTCGCCCCAACGACGACAATCTCGCTCTCCCCAGCCCCATCGCTCCTATTCGCCGACTCCCTTCGGACGCCGCTCCCAGCCGGAAAACTAGACGATGCAGCGCCTCGAGGTGACGCTGCATTGCTCACTACGACGCCAAATCTTCTCCTGACGTTGCCCACTCATCTGAACCTTCTTGACGTGCAAGTCGACGGTGTTTCTGTGTCTGCACTCATAGACACTGGGGTGCATTTATCCGTAATGAGCGCTGACCTTCGTTAGCGGTTCAAGAAAATTGTCACGCCCGCCACGACGCCTGTTGTCCGTGTCGCTGATGGCGAAACAGCCCCCGTAATTGGTATGTGTACCGCCCGCGTCTCCTTCGCCGATCGCTCAACAATCGTGCTATTCACAGTCATCGCTCACTGTCCCCACGACATCATCCTCGGCTTAGACTTCCTCTCCGCACATTCTGCTCTCATCGATTGCTGCGCCAGTACTCTCCGCCTCCACCTGCCTGTTCTGGATCCCGTTGAACAACAGCCTACTCGCCTCAGTTCCGTCGACTTCGTTCGCTTGCCACCTTCGGCACTGACTTACGTTGACTTCGTGTCATGCCCACCAATCCCCGACGGTCACTACATCGCGGCTCCTATGCAAGACGTCCTCCTTACACACGGGATCACAGTACCTCATACAGTTTTATCTATTACGGCGAATTGCGTCTGCCTGCCAGTGGTCAATTTTGGCTTGACGACACAAGTGCTGCCACGCGGGATGTCTCTGGCCCAACTTCGCTCATTCGAGGATCACTCTGTAGCATCGATTTCAGTAGACGACCATTCAGCCGATCCTCCTCTACCGTCGCAGTCGGCAACTTGTACCATCGCCAACTTACAGAAAATGATTGCAGCCGACATGCCCTCCGAGCACGCTCGTGCGCTCTACCGCGTTCTGATTTCCTACCAAGATATTTTTGACTTGAACGATCGTCCTTTGGCCCAAACAACAGCTGTCAGACATCGCATTAATACCGGCGATGCCCCTCCTATTCATCGCCGCCCGTATCGAGTATCACCAGCTCAGCGTCAAGTTATTCACACCGAAGTTCGCAAAATGCTTGCCAAGAACATTATTGAACCGTCATGTAGTCCATGGGCGTCACCTGTTGTGCTGGTAAAAAAGAAGGATGGCTCATGGCGCTTTTGCGTGGATTATCGGCACCTTAACAAGGTTACCAAAAGGACGTGTATCCCCTACCTCGGATTGATGACGCCCTTGAGTGCCTCCACGGTGCTCGCTATTTCTCCTCTATTGACCTTCGCTCCGGCTATTGGCAGATTGCCGTGGACGCTCTCGACCGCGAGAAGACTGCCTTTGTAACACCCGACGGTCTTTATCAATTCAAAGTGATGCCGTTCGGTCTATGTAACGCTCCTGCCACTTTTGAACGCATGATGGACTCCCTTCTTCACGGCTTCAAATGGTCCACGTGCCTGTGCTACTTGGACGACGTTATAGTATTCTCCCCAACATTCGCTACGCACCTCGAGCGCCTCTCAGCAGTCCTGGACGTTTTTCGGCGAGCCGGTCTGCAACTCAACGCATCGAAGTGCCAATTCGGCCGTCGCCAGATTACCGTCCTTGGACATCTCGTTGACGCGAACGGAGTGCAACCGGACCCAGGCAAGATCCATGCTGTTACGCACTTCCCTGTTCCAAAGTGTGTCAAGGATGTGCGCAGCTTCATCGGCCTTTGCTCGTACTTCCGCCGTTTCGTGAAAAATTTCGCGGCCATAGCACGACCACTAACCGAGGTTTTGAAAAAAGACGCCCCTTCCCAGTGGGGCGATAACGAGGCCTCTGCATTCTCGCTTCTAATCGACCTTCTCACAACGCCTCCCATTCTGGCCTATTTCGATCCTTCTGCGCCTACCGAAGTCCGTACTGATGCCTGCGGTCACGGAATTGGCGCAGTTCTGGCACAACGCCAGCGTGGCCACGACCGTGTTATCGCTTACGCCAGCAGGCTCCTCTCGCCCGCGGAGCGCAACTATTCCATCACTGAGCGTGAGTGTCTGGCCCTAGTTTGGGCGGTTGCGAAGTTCCGCCCATACTTATATGGCCGACCCTTTTCCGTTGTCACAGACCATCACGCGCTTTGCTGGTTATGCTCATTGAAAGACCCTACAGGAAGACTTGGTCGCTGGGCCTTACGCCTCCAAGAATATTCGTTCTCTGTCACCTACAAATCTGGCCGACTACACAAGGACGCTGGCTGCCTGTCTCGCTACCCGGTAGACGAGCCTGACGATCGACGCCGACAGTAGTACCGCCGACGGCATTTTCTCTGTGTCTGCCTTCGCTAACGTCGCCGATGAGCAGTACCGAGACCTATCGCAGCGAGTACTCAACGAGCATCTGCGCTCTACACCTACCGACGCATCCGTTCGCCGATATGTCCTCCAGGGCGGCATTCTGTACCGAAGGAACTTCCTCCCTGATTGCCCTGATCTTCTTCTGGTCGTGCCAAAACATCTACGACAGACTGTGCTCTTTGAGATGCATGACGCACCCACTGCAGGACATCTTGGGGTAACCCCCACGCACGACCGCGTCCGCCGCCGCTTCTATTGGCCTGGTCTCGCTGGCTCCGTCCGACGCTATGTTGCTGCCTGTGATCCCAGCCAGCGCCGAAAAACACCTCAGGTGCTACCTTCCGGTTATTTACAGCCGATCACCGTCCCTGTGGAACGTTCTTTCGTGTTGGATTAGACCTCCTCGGTCCCTTTCCCACGTCATCCTCTGGGAACAAATGGGTAGCCGTCGCAACTGATTACGCCACCCGATACGCTATCACGCAAGCTCTTCCTACCAGTTGCGCCACTGACGTCGCGGACTTTCTCTTGCGTGACATTATCTTAGTGCATGGCGCCCCGCGACAGCTGCTTACTGACCGTGGTCGTAACTTCCTCTCGAAAGTTATCGCCGACATTGTGCGTTCCTGCTCTATCCAACACAAGCTGACTACCTCATACCATCCTCAAACCAATGGCCTGACAGAGCGGTTAAACCGTACTCTTACCGACATGCTGTCCAAGTACGTTTCGAAGGACCACCACGACTGGGACGCTGCCTCTCCTTACGTCACATTTTCTTATAATTCCTCCCGGCACGACACCGCCGGATTTTCTCCATTTTATCTACTCTACGGTCGCGAACCGACCTTGCCCCTTGACACGGTACTTCCTCCTGCTGCGATCTCAACAACCGAGTATGCGCGCGACGCCATCGCCCGCGCCGACCATGCACGCCAGCTTGCCCGTGCTCGACTGACGGACTCGCAAACCACGCAGCAGCGTCAGTACAACGCCCGCCACCGTGACGTACAGTTTTCGCCTGGTGCACTCGTGCTCCTGTGGTCGCCCTCTCGTCACGTCGGACTTTCCGAAAAGCTCCTTTCGCGATACACAGGGCCCTACCGCGTGCTGCGCCAGGTGACGCCTGTGACTTACGAAATTGTTCCTGTGAGCGCAACCTCGTCATCTACTCTGGCATCTACTGATGTCGTGCACGTCAGTAGGCTCAAGACCTACTACACTGCTTCAGACTCCGGCCTTTAGTCGCTCCGGGACGGCGCTTTTGCCGCCGGGGGTAGTGCTACGGGATAGTATTTCCAATGACGAAGAGCCGAGCAGTAAGAAGACGACGACGACGATTTGAAGCTAGCGCGGGCTGTTGCCTCTTGGCCAAGCGCAGCGTATTTTCTTGTAAATATACTTGTACATAGCTTTTCGTCTGCGTCTTCCTCCGTAACAATATCATTAATAATATGGATGAGATAGTTCAAGTGGCTGAGGAGTTCTATGCAGATTTATACAGTACCAGTGGTACCCACGACGATAATGGAAGAGAGAATAGTGTAGAGGAATTCGAAGTCCCACAGGCAACGCCGGAAGAAGTAAAGAAAGCCTTGGAGGCTATGCAAAGGGGGAAGGCAGCTGGGGAGGATCAGATAACAGCATATTTGTTGAAGGATGGTTGGAAGATTGTTCTAGAGAAACTGGCCACCCTGTATAGCAATGCCTCATGACCGTGAGCTTACCGGAATCTTGGAAGAACGCTAACATAATCCTAATCCATAAGAAAGGGGACGCCAAAGGCTTGAAAAATTATAGACCGATCAGCTCACTGTCAGTTGCCTACAAACTATTTACTAAGGTAATCGCAAATAGAATCAGGAACACCTTAGACTTCTGTCAAGCAAAGAACCAGGCAGGATTCCGTAAAGGCTACTCAACAATAGACCGTATTCACACCATCAATCAGGTGATAGAGAAATGCGCGGAATATAACCAACCCCTATATATAGCTTCCATTGATTACGAAAAAGCGTTTGATTCTGTCGAAACCTCAGCAGTCATGGAGGCATTACGGAATCAGGGTGTAGACGAGCCGTATGTAAAAATACTGAAAGATATCTATAGCGGCTCCACAGCTACCGTAGTCCTCCATAGAAAAAGCAACAAAATCCCAATAAAGAAAGGCGTCAGGCAGGGAGATACGATCTCTCCAATGCTATTCACAGCGTGTTGACAGGAGCTATTCATAGACCTGGATTGCGAAGAATTGGGGATAAAAATTAATGGAGAATACCTTAGTAACTTGCGATTCGCTGATGATATTGCCTTGCTTCGTAACTCAGGGGACCAATTGCAATACATGATCACTGACCTGAAGAGGCAAAGCAGAAGAGTGAGTCTAAAAATTAATCTGCGGAAAACTAAAGTAATGTTTAACAGTCTCAGAAGAGAACAGCAATTTACAATAGGTAGCGAGGCACTGGAAGTGGTAAGGGAATACATCTACTTAGGGCAGGTAGTGACGGCGGATCCGGATCATGAGACGGAAATAAGCAGAAGAATAAGAATGGGCTGGGGTGCGTTTGGCAGGCATTCTCAGATCATGAACAGCAGGTTGCCATTATCTCTCAAGAGAAAACCTTATAATAGCTGTGTCTTACCAGTACTCACCTACGGGGCAGAAACCAGGAGGCTTACGAAAAGGGTTCTACTTAAATTGAGGACGACGCAACGAGCTATGGAAAGAAGAATGATGGGGAAAATGGGGAAAGGGGCATGGGCAGGACATGTAATGAGGAGGGAAGATAACCGATGGTCATTAAGGGTTACGGACTGGATTCCAAGGGAAGGGAAGCGTAGCAGGGGGCGGCCGAAAGTTAGGTGGGCGGATGAGATTAAGAAGTTTGCAGGGACGACATAGCCACAATGAGTACATGACCGGGGTTGTTTGAGAAGTACGGGGGAGGACTTTGCCCTGCAGTGAGCGTAACTAGGCTGATGATGATGATGTAAACGCGGAGGCAACGGAGGCCTTTGAGGCAAACAATGGGCATGTGACCACGTGATCAAACATGACAGCGCCCACAATATCGCCGCGAAAAGGGTTAGTAGAGGGTTTTAGTTTAGGGGACGCAAGTAGTTGGGGCCCCTAGCGCTTGGGTGCCTTTCCGTTTGCGTACGCAAGCACAAACACGTTATATGTTAGCGGGCTCCAAACGCAAGCCGCAGTGAGGTCGCATGCGCTCGCAGCGCCATCAACGTCTCATCTTTGCTGCGTTATCATTTCTTTAAATATGAAATCAAGCATATGAAGTAAAGCACATAAAGCCATTCTTATTAAAAGCAGTTAATGGAGAGGTTTAGCGTGTCCGGTATTCGGGTAAACGCAAGGGACGGGGCGTTGTGTCGGAGCCGTAAACGGGAGCGGTCTGCATGGTGCAGCCACCTGGTGGCGCAGAGCTCAAAAAGGCAAAAACAGCTAATATTGCAGTAAGCAAGTGTATTTTACTTTGCTGCGGGTGCAAATTTTTGGCAGCAACACCATTACGCCAATGCCGGAAATTTACACCAGCAGCGAAGTAGAATAGACTTGTTTACAGCAATATTAGCTGTTTTTGTCTGTTTGAGCTTTGCGCCACCAGGTGGATGCACCATGCAGGCAGCTCCCGTTTACTCACCTGCCCGAACGCCCAAAGTTTTCCCGAATACCGGACACGCTCTACCTCTCTAATATATGTAAGAGCGAAGTCTGTCGACACTTGGCGAAAGACTTAAAAGATTATCTACCCGCTAGCTACTCGTAAGTTCTCGTACACCGCGAGAGTCACGTGGGTAGCGTGACCGCTTAGGGGCAGCAATGTTTTCGGCCGCCCCAACAACCCAAGAACGCAAGTAGACGTAGTGGTATGCGCATGCGCAGTACGGTCGGCCCTAGTTGCGTACGCAAGCCGCTTGCGTGCCCTAAACTGAAACTGAAACCGACCCGTGCGTCGCTTCGAACGGTTGTCTGGGGCCGTCGGCGTAGGTATAGTGTAGCATGGGCGCCGTTTTTTGTTCGCGCAATGCATTGTGGGTTGGCGCAGTCGGCGCGAGTACCGCGCGGATGAAGCAAGAGCTATCTCGACGTCGGGCTCGTCGAAGCGCGTTGTCCGCGTCCAGCCACGTTGGTTGCGCCAGTGCGTCGAACTATTGGCCGCGAGATGGAGCAGACTCGCCTCCTGGCGGCCACTGGCTGAACCGCAGATAGTGTGGATTGCGCCGCGCGTCGTATAATATGGCACTACGTGTTTACATGTGCGTGCACGGCGTGAATATCGTTAAAGGCTGCTTCTTCCGTGGGAGTAGCACAGTCATAAATACAGGTCTGCATTTCTTTGACGGTGTACAAAAGAATTTACCGTTGCGCTGTCGTCTTTTCAGTAAGATTGAATGCCCGTGTCGAGTGCGCGATGTGTGATAGTCGCACCCTCCGCGCGCCAGATTCACATCAATTTTGTTATCGCTTCGTGTTTCGAGAACATCACAAAAAGCATTTTACCTTGTTCTAATTAAATAAAGTGGTATCAGCGAGACCTGAATACCGCGTTTAGTGGCTTGACACGATGTGTTGATCACTCCGAAAACTCTGTGATACCACGATCCTGGAGCTCCGCGATGAAAAGCAATTTGAGAAACTGCCTCAGCTAGTATCATTTGGGGGCACCCAAGTAGTAGTAACCCCGCACCGCACGATGAATACCTCACGCGGCGTTGTCTCGGACGATGATTTGCTGGAGCTCACTGAGGCTGAGCTCTTGGAGGGCTTCAGCGAACAGAACGTTATAAATGTCAAAAGAATTAAGATGAGGCGAGATGGAAAAGAAATCCAAACCAAACACCTGATACTCACTTTCGGTTCAAGTGTCCTCCCCGAGTCCATCGAGGCCGGTTATATCAAACTTCGTGTTAGGCCATACGTGCCCAATCCTCTTAGATGCTTTAAGTGCCAAAGGTTCGGCCACAGTTCACAGAACTGTCGAGGCCGGCTGACATGTGCCAAGTGCAGTGACAAAGAACATTCCTCCGAAACGTGCCAGAACACTCCACAGTGTGTCAACTGTGAGGGCGAGCATGCCGCTTACTCGCGGTCCTGCCCGTCCTGGAAAAGAGAAAAAGAGATTGTCACAATCAAAGTCAAAGAAAACATATCTTTCAAAGAGGCACGTAGGCGGGTGTCATTCCTGTCTTAAGAGCAGCTTTGCCGGTGTGGCGCGTAAGGGGGCAGCGTCACAACGGCCTCCGGCGGCTGTCCGACCCACAGGCAGTGAGTCGGCAGTTACGCCATCTGCCCCCGCGGCGGCTGCAGCTAGCGCTGCTCCGTCAACACAGTAGAGGGGACCATCAATCCCGAAGGTGGGCGCAGCCGAGGCTGCCCCAAGCTCCGAGGCCTCTTCCAGCGCTGGCAACGGCCAGCGCAGCCAAATCCCTCAGGGAGCCCCATCGACCTCCGGGCTGGTGGGCACAGGGGTCTTGCCTTCCGGGGCAGGACTCTCTCGGAAAAGCTCGCGCTCGCAAGAGCGCTTGTCCGGCGTCTCTCAGGAGGCAATGGACACTACACCTGTCGTCAAGGCGCACCAAACGCCTAAGGAGCGCCGAGACTCGCTCGAACGCTCCAGAAAGAGCAGAACCCCCGTTACAGGGCCTCGAAAGAGCTCTGTAACCTAAGGCATCACTTCCGTTTCCGTAAACACAGCACCAGTTTTCTTTAAATATGGATACACAAATTATTCAATGGAACATCAGAGGTCTCCTTAGAAACCTTGATGATTTGCAAGAACTCATCCACAAACATAATCCGAAAGTGCTGTGTTTACAGGAAACACACTTAAAATCCAAACACACAAACTTTCTCCGTACGTATGTTACGTTTCGCAAAGATCGCGATGATGCCGTCGCATCATCGGGTGGTGTTGCGATTCTCACTCATAAAACTATAGCATGTCAACCTTTACAGCTACAAACGCCCCTTGAAGCAGTGGCGGTTCGAGCTGTTCTTCTCAATAAACTCGTCACCATTTGCTCGCTTTACGTACCCCCACACTACAAATTAACGAAACATGAATTCCAATCCTTTATAGACCAATTGCCAGAACCTTATGTTGTTCTCGGCGATTTCAACGCGCACAGCTCCCTATGGGGCGACTCTCGTACTGATGCGCGAGGTCGCCTCGTTGAACAATTCCTTTTTTCATCCGGTGCGTGTCTGCTGAATAAGAAGGAAGCCACTTATTACTGTCTCGCAAACCGAACCTTTTGTTCAATTGATCTTAGTATAGTTTCCCCGTCAATACTGCCCGAACTTGAATGGGAAGTTAACGACAATCCTTACGGAAGCGACCACTTCCCCATACTCATAAGAACATGTAAAGAAAACGAATATCCTCCACAAGCTCCTAGGTTGAAGATAGACACAGCAGATTGGGAGAGATTCCGAAACTTATCTAGTATATCATGGGATGAGATGCCCTCGTTAGAAATTGATGCTGCTGTGCAGTATTTCACAGCCGTCATAATAGATGCTGCATCTAAATGCATACGTGAAATAAGTGTCTCGGCATGCAAACGGCATGTCCCGTGGTGGAACGATGAATGCAGAATCGCTCGTAGGAATCAGAACAAAGCGTGAGGGTTGCTACGCGCCTCCCCCACTGCGCAGAATCTTATCAATATTAAAAAAGTAAAATCCCAAGGCAGGCGAACCCGCCGACAGGCCAGAAGAGAGAGTTGGCAGAAGTTTTTATCCGGTATCAATTCCTATACAGATGAGGCCAAAGCCTGGAACAGGGTTAATAGAATTAGAGGACGACAAACATATTCACTCCCTCTAGTAAATACACAGGGTGATACACTGCAAGATCAGGCAGACTCACTTGGGGAGCACTTTGAGCGCGTGTCAAGCTCAATCAACTATTCCCAATCCTTTCTTAAACTTAAAGAAATAGAAGAACGTAAGCCAACCTTACGAAAATCCAGACAGAATGAACCGTATAACCAGCCTTTCTGTATTGCCGAGTTGAGAGCTGCATTGAACACATGCAAAAGCACTGCACCGGGACCTGACCGAGTCATGTATGACATGATCAGAAACTTACATACTGACACACAACTTACACTTCTCACACTTTTCAACACTATTTGGGCTGCGGGATACCTCCCATCCACATGGAAAGAAGCAATTGTGGTCCCTGTTCTTAAGCAGGGTAAAGACCCTTCCTTGGCGGCAAGTTACCGCCCGATAGCTCTTACAAATTGTCTTTGTAAGCTTTTTGAAAAAATGGTTAACTGCAGACTTGTACATTTCCTTGAACTCAACAATATTCTCGATCCCTTCCAGTGTGGCTTTAGACAAGGGCGGTCCACAACCGATCACCTTGTGCGTATTGAGGGAAACATTCGCCACGCCTTTCTACATAAACAATATTTCCTGTCCGTATTCCTCGATATGGAGAAGGCGTACGACACCACGTGGCGCTACGGAATCTTGAGAGACTTGTCGGGAATTGGCATCCGTGGCAATATGCTCGTCCTAATAGAAAGCTATTTGTCAAATCGTACCTTCCGAGTAAAAGTTGGTAATGCACTGTCCCGTCCTTTTACGCAAGAAACTGGTGTACCCCAGGGAGGCGTGCTGAGTTGCACTCTCTTTATCGTTAAGATGAACACACTACGTGCTTCACTGCCATCGGCCATCTTTTATTCCGTATACGTAGACGATATACAAATAGGCTTCAAATCCTGCAACCTCACAGTGTGCGAGAGACAGGTACAGCAGGGCTTGAACAAGGTTTCCAAGTGGGCAGACGAAAACGGATTCAAAATCAACCCCCACAAAAGTTCCTGTGTTCCTTTTACTAGAAAGAGAGGCCTGATTCCAGATCCTTGTGTTCAAGTCTGTGGACATCAAATACCTATCAACAAAGAACACAAATTTCTAGGTATTATACTAGACTCCAGGCTTACTTTTATACAGCACATTAAATATCATAAAGAAAAATGTCTAAGGACAATGAACCTACTTAAAATTCTATCCCACTCAACATGGGGTAGCGACATGAAGTGTTTGATGAATGTTTATAAGAGCCTAATTCGATCACGATTGGACTATGGCGCCGTCGTATATAACTCAGCCGCTCCGAGGGCACTAAAGATCCTAGATCCTGTCCACCATCTAAGTATCCGCTTAGCCACTGGCGCTTTCAGAACTAGCCCGATTGAAAGCTTATACGCGGAATCAAATGAATGGTCCCTCCATCTACAAAGAACTTACATCAGCCTTACATATTTCCTGAAAATACATTCCAATCATCAACATCCATGTTCTCACACTGTTAACGATATGACATGTACTACACTTTTCCACAACCGTCCCTCTGCAAGACGGCCTTTCTCGCTTCGTGTGAGGGAGCTTAGTGATCAAATGCGTGTCCCACTCCTCGAGCTTCGCCTAATGCATCCAACCAAGGTGTTACCACCTTGGGAGTGGCAGCTGATTGAATGTGACATATCCTTTTTAGAAGTAACAAAACACGCACCAGAGATAGAAATCCGAATGCATTTTCTTGAACTCCAGCACAAGCACTCTTGTGCAGAGTTCTACACAGACGCTTCGAAGTCAAATGCCGGGGTGTCTTATGCTGCCTTCGGACCTTCCTTCTCAGAATCTGGTTTACTGCATCCGGAAACAAGTATCTTTACGGCCGAGCCCTACGCAGTACTGTCTTCTGTAAATCACATAGAAAATCGAAACTTCAAAAATCAGCGATATATACAGACTCCCTAAGCGTCGTGAAGGCCTTGATGTCACCCGATAGACACAAAAATCCAGTACTTAATGAACTATATTCCGTCTTGTGTAAAGCGTACATATGTAACCAGCATATCATTATATGCTGGGTGCCTGGCCATAGGAGCATTGAGGGCAACGTTCTGGCGGGCGAGATGGCCACGTCTATAGCATCGCAAGCCGTTAACCCTACCGCTGAGGTGCCTGTCACAGATCTGAGGCCTTTCTTGCGAAGGCGGCTGTGGGCCCACTGGCAACGCATGTGGGACGCGGAAAAAGATAATAAGCTCCACCTAATAAAGCCACAGTTAGGACTCTGGCCCTCTACAACAAAATCGCGCCGAACAGATGTCCTATTCTGTCGTTTAAGAATAGGACACACATATGGCACCCATAACTTTCTACCGACCGGAAGTGAGCCTCCAACCTGTGGTAGATGCGGGGAGAGGCTGACCGTACTCCACGTCCTCCTGGAGTGTCGGGAAGCCGAATCTGAGAGAGACATATTTCATTAGCATACCGACAGCACATTCCTCTTCATCCTGCAATGCTTCTTGGTCCAGAACCTCTTTTTAATACAGACTCAGTGCTAGGTTTTCTGAGAGATGTGGTCTTAAATGTTATTAGTCCCACGAATTCGTAGCGTCTCCTCTCTCGAGAGGATGCCACTGCGATAATTGTTTTGCATAGCACATGCCTCCAGGCCCTTGTGTTTCAAGGGCTCTAAGGAGGCAGTAGTGCTCTGGCATTTCTCATAATCTGATATATTGTACCTATCGTATCATTCTTTTTATATGCATCTAAATTTTCATAGTACAAGTCATACGTCATGGCCATGATTTTATCATACAGATTTTACGCACTTTAGAGCGTATATTTTAAGGCCTCTTTACAGCCACCTCACACCAACTCCATAGTAATCATAAGTATACTGCAAACTCATTAGCACAGACATGGCGCTCTTTGGCCATACCTGGCCCTTGCGCCACAAAACGCCATACATCATCATTGTTCGACAACCTCGGCCCCGCAGCTACCGCCTTTGCAGCGAGCTCCCGAACTCTCGATCTGGTTAAGGCCTGAACGCTAGCCTCACCAAACAAAAGCCCCTTCTCGCGCAGGAGGTGATCGGACCTGTTCGAAAATAGGTACGGGTACTGAGGGGGCAGCATAGATGACACTGCGGCCTCCGTCTCAAGTGCTCCAAAAGGTCCTTCAATAAGCACTTTTGCTACGGGCAGACACACGCTATCAGCTTCCACGGCTTGCTTGATCCATGCGCACTCGCCCGTGAACATATCGGGTTCTACGTAAGAGGGGTGAACTACATCCATTGTAGCTGCGGAATCACGAAGCACTCGGCACTCTTTCCCGTTCACGAGGAGGTCTCGCATGTAAGGCTCGAGAAGCTTCATGTTCTCGTCAGTGCTGCATAATGACAAAAACACGACATTTGTTTTTTGTTTCTGGACACTGCGCCGAAAAGTTACCCGGCTTCTGGCACGTATAACACACGCGCGCTTGCCTCGTCTCGAACCGCTTTCTGCGTTCGGCTTCGGCTGCCGCCGTCTCCTTACGTTCGGTCGGACTGCTTTCACTCGCATCCGCACTACGTGTGTCCCCCCTTGCTCTCATGGGTGTGAACTTCGGCCTCTCAAACTTGGAGCCAAATTCACCCTTTTTCCCGTCCTTAGCTCCGCGAGCCCGACGCGTCACAAACTCCTCGGCTAGCTCGGCGGCTTTAGCCACCGTACTAACGTCTGGCCTTTGCAAGACCCAGTACCGCACGTTCTCAGGTAACCGACTATAAAACTGTTCCAGCCCGAAACACTGCAGAACTTTCTCGTGGTCACCAAACGCTTTCTCTTCTTTGAGCCACTCCTGCATGTTTGACATAAGCCTGTAGGCAAACTCTGTATTTGACTCACTTCTGCCTTTCTCATTTTCCCGAAACTTCCGACGGAACGCCTCCGCTGACAGCCTGTACTTTTTTAGCAGACTCGATTTCACTTGGTCGAAATCCTCTGCCTCCTCTCCCTTCAAGCGAGCGACTACGTCGGCCGCCTCGCCGGGTAACAAAGTGAGCAAGCGCTGTGGCCACGTTTCCCGAGAGAACCCCTGCTTCTCGCACGTTCGCTCAAAGTTTACCAGGAACAAACCAATGTCCTCTCCAAGCTTAAACGGCCGCATCAGGTCAGTCATGTTGAACGATACTCGTTCTCCTGCACCTAGTGCCTGACTTCCATTACGAGCGCGTTCCATCTCTACCTCGAGACGCTTCATTTCCAAAGCGTGTTGACGGTCGCGCTCCTCTTTTTCTTTCTCTTTTTGCTCTTTACGTTCGCGCTCGTCTTTCTCTTCTTGCTCTTTACGTTCGCGCTCATGTCTTTCTGCCGTCTCCCTCTCCTCAGTGGTCTCAAGGCATTCCGACAGCTCGTCATCCTGAGCTTCTAACTCAAGAATAGCCCTCAGCAGTTCTGGTTTTCTGAGTTTGTCTGAGACATCCAGACCCAACTCTCTTGCAAGCTCCAGCAATTTCGGTTTGCGCAACGACTTCCAACCCATGGCTGCTCTGAATGGTGCTTTCTCCACTGCCTACTATTGTCTTGCCGCAAACTAACCCGGCAGCAACGACAACCACAATTACCAGCTCTGTTTCTGACACTAAGAAAAGCCTGGCAAAACTCAGAAGAAAGTCCCGCACTCACCAAACCTCGCAGCCAAGAATTCAGCGCAGTCGTTCCGCTGCAGGCAACCAGTCATCACACAGGGCTCGTTGCACTGCTCCCGGATGGTCGTTGTGCTACTTAGCATACAGTCAACCGCATATCTTCGCTGCTGGCCTCCATTGTCGCGATCTCACCGCTGGCAGCCAGTTGTTGCAAATGGGTCGCAAGCCCCAAGGGTAGCGTTGGCCTGGCGGCCTGGGGCACAGCTGGAAGCATCCGAAGGTCCTGGCAAAGGATGAGTCGATTGCTAACAGAACAACTTGTTTATTATAGCATCGCAAACGAGCGGCCGGTCAGGTCGACCGAAGTGGAGAGACGGGAGAGCACGTTACCCAACGGAAGAATTCGAAGCCTCTCTCTTGGCGTCCGGGAGCAGCTGCTTTTATACTCTCGGAGTCGAGGGCAAGAAGGAACGCCTCGATAGAGGCGCACGTGACGGCGGCGCCCGGACACGTTGTGACAAGAAGTGACGCATCCGCCGGGCCGGCGCCGGACAGACCTCGCTTCAAAGTTGGGGAGCTCCTCTCCCCGGCTGCCGCGCTTTGACAAGCGTGGGCACCAACATGCACACACACACGCGCACATTCACACGAAGACACGTGGCATTGAAACATGCCTGGACGCGCTTGGAGGAGGCGTTGGGACAGCGCTGAACTGGCCAAAATGTCCGCCGCTGTGAACGAAGCCGCGGCGTCCGTTGCATCCGCGCCGGCTAGACCGCACGTCGGAGGCGAAACGTAACACTGTGCAGAGGTCATGCATAGATTTAACTTTAGATAGGAATCTATTTAAAGTATCAACGGAAGCCCTTAGTGTTTACCACAGCGATTACAAAGCAGTTATCAATATCGTTTCAAATAAAGTTTTGGTAGAGTGCATTTAATTGTCTTGCTGTCAATTATTTCATGTAGAGCATTGCTCAATCGTTCAAGGCTACGTCACCTTGGTTTACCGCATCAGGTGATGCCGCAGCTTCGTTCGCCTACCACATTCACTGCGTGAATTGGAGCCCAATTTCTTTCCGTACTAATCCGCCATTGTGTCACTGGTTTCAGAATTAAATCTGAAAGTTTAGTCACATTTTATGAGGAATCGTGATGTCACGGCTCAGCCAGAAGTAATATTTTAGCTTGAACTAAGTAGCTTCTGTTTTATGATTAGCCTAAATTTGCACTAGCTACCAAGGTAGTTAAGCAGTGGGTGCACTCCAGCTGGTTCATGCCTCTCTCGGATGCGACAGGCAGGTGCACTGCGTTTTTGTGGATGAAGCAACTTTGTAATTCTTAGGTAATCACCGACTATAGTCGCCTCCGGATTTCAAGAGAGCCCAGATACCGTAGCACTGGTATGTGCCCAAGTATATATATATATATATATATATGCACATATATGGTGTCCCAGCTAACTTGAGCCAGAGTTTAAAAATATGCGGATGCCACGTAGCTGGACACAACCAAGGTAATGTTTGCCGTCACATGGCGATACTCAATTTTTTTCATGCCGCCTAATTACATAATTAGTCACGTAATTACGTAATTAGTCAATTTCTCGAATATTATAATTACATGAAAGGTGTCAATGAGAAACTTGTAGAGCGACATGCAAATCTCCCGGTACAGGTTTCTGTTGCTCAATACGTGCTACACAAAAGTGTTTTTCCGAGCGGGAAAGAAGCCCGCAAATGCATGCCGCGCGACTGACCGCTCGAGGCACGGTCTTCCCAAAAACTCTGGACCCATTTGAACACAGTTTCTTCATTTAGGGCATCTTCTCTGTTATGTGTGCATAAGAGTTTATTACCAGCCGACTGGGGCTAGGTGCAAGCGTAGAGATACCCCAAGTCCCCGACATCGTCGATCGGTACCCCCGTCTACCGGAGAGGGTGGCACTGCTCGCGCTCACGGTTGCCAACCGTTTTCCGTGCTGAATACACAACTTCCCTTTCCCCTTACGGAACATAGATCTGGTAACGCCGAGTGGGTCTCCTCCCACGTCAAGGGTACCTAGAAGCTTCCCCTGTTGCAGGTCGGCTGGAAGAGCTCGGCTCCTATGAAAGGCTTCCAGGCATGTCAGGACCGTCTGGTGCAGGTGGGATGTTGGGCTGACGGGTGGACTTAAACTTGGGAAATTTTCACTCACGCGCGGCAGTGGTCGGTCCTGGCCAGCCACAGAGGGGTGATCACCATCGGTTGTGTCCACACAAGTGTCACTGTCAGCTCTACCAAGGTCTACGGGATGGCACGGATACGCAGCTGATAAACATGTCTTCGCCATAGGCGACCGTCGAAGAGACGAACTTGGTACAATAGAGAATAAGTTCTCTATCGCACGAAGTGTTCTTATCATCTGGTACGATAGGGGCCCTGTGTCTGAAGCGATGACCCAGGGAACCCACTTGATGCTACCTTGATAGTTCCGTGCATACACAGTCGCCAGGAGAGAACTCCTGAACACCTTGAGAGCCGTCCAGAAAGTAGCGCTGTAGGGATGATCCATGCATGTGAAAATCTGGATGCAGACGGTCAATGGCTGATCGCAGTCGTCTCCCCATCAGAAGTTCAGCTGGACTCTTCGCTCAAGTTGTATTGGGTAAGACGTGCTGGCCCAACAAGAAACTAGACAGCTTGGTTGTCCAATCTCCTTCAGAAAGCTTACGTCACACTTGTTTTGTTTCCTGTAACATCCTCTCAATCTGTCCATTGGAGGGCGGGTGATAGGGCGTGACTGTAATGTGCCGAAACTCGGCGAAATATTCTGACATCAACGCAGTCCTATCGTGCGACACCAACACTTCTGGAATGCCAAAGCATGCAAACAACGCCCGAAGTTTTTTCAGTACTGCTCTGGTCTTCATTGATTCTATAGTGGAAACTTGAAGCCATTTGGGAGGCGAATCGAAGACCAGCAGAAAAGCCTTCCGCTTGAAGGGTCCCGCAAAGTCGATGTGCAAATGCGACCAAGGGTTCTTGGTGAACTCCCTTGGGTGCAGCGGTGCTTCATTTAGGGCTTGCTGAGTTCCTTGGCATACTTGGTAGCCTTGCGTCCGATGTGGCTGTCATCACATGGTGCTGCGTGCAAGACGTTTCATCCGACTGTGTGACGTCTAGGGTGTCCAGAACTTGAGCCTGCGCGGAACCTAGAATCACAACTCGAAATCCCCACTGCACATAGTTTCTATAGGTGGATAGTGCGTTCTTCCTGGCCACAAACGGGCTGAATTCCACTGCCAGCTTCCCGGAAGGCCAACGTTGCAAAATCCAGCGGTGCACACGTGCAAGAACCGGGTCAGTCTGCGTTAAAGCTACCATCTTGGTCGAACCTTGAGGAACCTCCGGTGCTAGATTGATATGAATTTCTGCACTATTCTTGCCCAATTTCATATTGGTCCTTTGTTCCGTGTGTTCGTCGATATCCACTTTGACAAAGAAAGATGGGTGTCACGCATGCTTGAGTAAACTTTCGCTCGAGAGTAACTTATCGTCGTGAAGAATCGCCAAATGGCTGCCGTCGGTGGGCTGTCGCGCTGTCAGTGACATCATTTACGCTCGCCAAATAGCGATCATCGAAAGACGCCAGAGAGAGCGAACATTTTTTATGCACGATAAATGCCTCTGTTGCATGCACCACAATTATAGAATTCTGGCATGTTCATGGGTCCATTGCTTAGAGATCGCAAGCGTTTCCTTACCCTGCCGTAAAAGTGTTGCCGTGTCCCTTCGAATTTTTTGGGAAGACGGAACAGTAATAAGGCGGCGTGGCGTTTAGTTAGAGAGCTCTTAACTCATCTGGAAGGGGGAGGGAGGGGGGCAGGAGTATTCTAATTTAATCTTGGCTTTCAGAGATACCTGGATATTTAAGCGGTAGCTTTTATTTCGTGTTTTAGAGCGCAGCTCTTTGGCGTCCGTTCCTGGGTTTCGCGTCGGCGTCGTCGTCGGCCTCGTAACCAGCTCCGCCCCCCTTTCATCCCCCCAGCGCTAGCAGCGACCGACTGATACCGCTGGATGCCGCTGACGCCGCTAGAGAGTCAAGATAACGTGACTGCATAGAACACCGTCGCCGCCATGCAGAAAGAGGAGGAAAGGGTCCCCCCCCCCTGTTCTTGTGTGGCGGATAGGGTGCTCTTCAGTTGCCGACGCGCCGGTTATTCGTTGTCCCTGAAACCAACTCCGCAGCTGGGGTTGACTCACTATCGGCGTCAGCGGCATCAGTCAGTCGCTGCTATCTCTTCCCTCCTCCCTTTATCGTGTTGTCCGCTTGCTGCGCGCGCTTCTGCCCCCATCGTTTGCCGCTGGGTGTACACGCCGCCCCCCTCCCCCCTCTTCCTGCGAGTCTCCGGTTGTCAAAGCGCCGGCTCGAACTTCATTCCTTTCTTCGCTCCTCCTCCAATGCAACCCCTGTGCGGTGGCAATCAGAGAGCCAGATCGGTGGCGGCGGATCTGTATATGTGCACCGCCCGAGCCGAAATTGCCGCTGCCGTTCGCCCTGTGCGGTGGCAATCAGAGAGCCAGATCGGTGGCGGCTTGACATAAAGACAAACAGCAATTTCCTAACACTTATGCGGGAGAACATCCCGTTCCTCTCGCTCGTAACGCGTCCCACGGCTGTGACAACCTCGCGAGGCACTTGTATAGATCTCGTCTTTGAGAATCAAGCATTGGTGTACCAAGTCGAACATATATCAGTCTATTTCTCCGACCACAAAGCTTCCTTCATGACTGTCAAGAACTGTTAGTGGAGTCTTTGTTAAAGGAATACGTGTGAAAAAAAAAAATTCTGTGATAGCGCATACATGTGTTGCTCGATTTCTTTGCCTCAATCTATCGAAAAGGTGAAACAGCTTATTTGCTGCGCTCAAATTTCGCATTAGGAAGTAACGTAATCGTCGGCAATTTTTTTTTCTTCGTTGTGCAGAAGAGCGTGCCGAAACGCTATGTTGCGCCGGTTTTGATGAAGTGCTGTATACACTGGCTCGGTTCGTGAGATTCGACGACTTAGCAACTGAATGCGTGATCTGCGAAGCGTGGCACTCGCCGAGACCCGGTGTGGTGCACTTTCTGCGCCTAGGCGCTAACGCCGTGGCGCCCGCGGTCGGCCCCGGAAGAGCCCGGCGAAGTGGGGGCATAAAGAGCGAGTTGGGGTGCGTCCTATTCTTAGCGTTGCTGAACAATGGCTCCAGCTGACGGGCGGCAGCCTTGGCGAGAGGCCCGTGGCTCCGTCGGGCTCGGTCCGTCGGCGGGTGCCGCCGCTCGCTTCGCTGGGCGAAACCATTGTTCGACCTGAGGGACGAACAGCAGCTTCACAAACAGCGCCCCCTCGTTTTTGACGCGCTGCAGTCAGACCCAAGGAAAATAAGGAAATCACACCTGAACTGCTGCCACCTAGGGAATTGCACGCAAGGAGTCGCGCTCTCTACAAGCGGCTTATTCCCAAAGGACAGGACGTTGCACACGCCATTGCTGGGTTTTATCTGCCCTTAATCGTTCTTTTCACTCTACGCGGTTACTTTCTTTACCTCCTCTTGCGACTTTTTTCTTCCCTAAAGTTGAATGTGGCATCGTCAAGCGCCCTTCCGCATCAAGAGCTTTCCGCTGGCTCTCTTTTAACCTTGCCACGCCGGGGTCTGGCCCTTCTAGACGAAAAAGTTGTAGCCAACATAATGCTTAACATTTCTGGTTTGAAAGCCCGCGGACTGCTTCGCGTTGCTCGTATTCGCAAGGTCCCCGATTTCTACGTGACGCGTGAGGTAAATCGGAATGGCTCTCCGGATGAGTCTAACTTCATGTCTGGCAAGGAGGAGAAGTCCAAAGTGTTTTGTAGCACGTTATGAGAAATGTTCGGCATCACATTTTAGTTATACATGAAGCCACTTTATGAGGGAGATCAAAACGGAAGGAACTCGAATTAGGTATTCCTATGGTCTATAGAGCACATACAGCGTCCTGAATATTTGGCTGCGCGTGTTCAAAAAAAAAAAATTGTGCACTCACCGCTGCACTGTTCTTGCTCAAGTTTGGAGAACGGGTGCAGGCGTCGACTTCGTTTAGTATAACACTTGGCACAGTTAATTACCTGATTTCTATGAAGAAAGTGAAAATTTGCCTGCGCTATATGGGGATGCGAGCTGCTGCTGGCGACGGCGCATGCGTAAGCTCTTCTCGCCACATGTCCTCACCTGCAGAAAGCAGCGTTTAGGGAGGGCACTCGCCTGTTCCAGGAGCGGGCAACACGCGGCAGCCTTCCGTGAAACACTGCTTTCTGCAGATGACGGCAGGTGGCGGCACAAGTCTGTGCCAGGGCTGGCTTTTCAGGCACCATTTTTCCCATAGACGAAAACAGTTTCTCATTTATGCCATAAAAAATCAAGCTACTAATCGTGACAGGTGTTGCACTAAACGAAGTCGACGCCAAAATCCGATCGTTCTACAAGATTTGAACGAGAACAGTGCAGCGGTGAGCGCAATAACTTTTTTTGAACGCGCGCAGACAAATATTCAGAGCCCTGTACTATAATTAAACGCCCAGTGCTTCGGTTGCTGTGGCATAGCGTTATAGCTTGTAACGCTGGTGTTTAATTGTGATGGTGCCACTGGCTGACTTGAAGAAGGGTGGTAGACGTTCCTGTCAGCCCCCTTTGTCCAGGACCTTCCGACGCTTCTCCAAACAAAATAAAAAATAAGAAATAAACAAGGAAATACATAAAAAGGTTGCAACCTATAATCTGCGACAAGTAACAACATTTTCTTACTCATCTATTCGCTGTGCTTTCTTAAGAATTCAGCGCTCCTTCATACGCCTAAATGTGGGAAGATTATTTTGTTAAATTATGAACATCATACAGATAATTAAAAATAGTCATGTGTTTGCAGTAGTATTCGTTGTACGAGCAATCCATATTTCAATGAGTACTTCACTTATGTGCGCTTCTGCTCCGGACAAGTAAATTCCAATGAACGCCCGATGTCAGTAGTAACTATCGAAGAAAATGCAGCGTGTTGGAGCATATATCTTGTTTCGGAGATCTTCCAAGAGCGGTATAAAAATATATTAAGCTTTTCATAAGGCACATAATATTATTATTTAGGGTAGGCTCTCACCGTAACAACGCGCTGAGCATATCACTATCATGGACCAAGATTTCAAAATATGCGAATGCTATGTAGCTGGATAGAACCAAGATAGTGCTGTTCGCCGTCGCTTGGAGATACTCAGATTTTTATTATTATGGTTATTAGTATGCTGAATTGTGTGCCAAGTACTTCTTTGTATTGTTTAATAAGTCTCTGAAAGATGGGAGGGCACTCCTTCAGTTATCAACAAAATCGAGTTTGTCGACTAAATTTTTATACCAGCTAGGAAAAGGATAACATAAATATATCACATATTGTCACTTACCCCGAAGGCTATGCTACAAGAAAATGACATGCTTCTACAATGAAACCTTTAGTCCAACGTAATAACTGCTTTAAGTACTATATTATTTCCAGAACCATCGTTGAATGGAATGGCCTTGCCGATGATGTTGTAAACCAAGATTCATTGTCTTCATTCGAGAAATATTCACAGTAATTCTTTGAGTAGTGTTAATTATGTTTGCGTGTGCCTTCTTTCTTGTGCTATTTAGGGTTTGCTAGGCGCTGAGTGTTATCTGGTCTTGTTCTGCCTTTTTGGTGTTATTTGGGTTTTGCTGTGTTGTCTCTAAATTCTTTGTGTTATTCATCAATTTTCTGCTTTTGATATTGAAATTCTTATGTTCATTTACCATTATATGCGTGGTTTTTATTTTGTCGTGTTCGTGCATGTAAATGTAAACATTTTTTATGTATCACACCTGCTATAATATCTATTCGAGATCGCAGTATCAATAAATAATTAAATAAATAAATAAAGAAAGAAAGAAAGAAAACCTGCTTTGATATTAATATTTTTGTAGATTTAATGTTTTTCTAATGTTTTCATCAACTGGCGGCATAAATGGCGCTTTCTAGAATTTTTATGTTTTACCTAATAAACTTTTTTGTTTGCCAAGGTATTATTTTCGAAAGACGATTTCATTATACGTACAATATGCTGTGCAGCAATGCGGGCAGGGATATTATTTGTAGCGGTAAATATTTTTTTTTCTGAGACCTATAAAAACGACCATTTTCTCGCGGTAACGAAACGCTTCAGTGCCTTCACCAGGCAAATTAAGCCGTGTAGGCCTACGAGCCATGAAATCGACAATCGAATTAGGAATCGGCGGCGTCTAATGAATCAATCTTCAATACACACGTTAGTTGAGAGAAAGCGATAACCGCAGTCACTTCTCTTAGCTTACGAACTTCACGCGTTACCACGAATCGAACCCCGTTTGGTGCTAGGTTAGAGCCGTCGCTTGGATGGGTGTCGCCATGTTTGTTGACGCAAATCTTTTGGAGCAGCTGTTGGGGCTCCCGCTAAGTCAGTGAGATAGAGTGCCTAACGCAAAAACGCAAACGCAGTGCAGTAGCTTGGACTCTTTTTATTTGGTGGCCCAAAACATTTGGGGCCCCTATTTTAAAAATCTCTACTATGTCTTGCAAACGCACGCTAGCCTGCAAACAACCCATTATCGCCGGGTGCTAGTATGAGCATTGGACACTGGGAATATAGGAACCGAGTTGAACGGTCAACGAGGCCAGAGTAGCAATTCGTGTGTGCGAAAATTCCAGACCAGACGAGAGTAGCAATGTGGGCTTGTTGGTGTGGCACGTTGATCTGAGTTTTCTTTTAGCGACAATCTGAGCTTTTTAGCGCCGTGCGTGTCTATTGTGTCTTCGTGACTCCCAGCCTTACTCGCGCTAAAAACTCAGGTCAAGCTCAACGGGAGCGCTACGTGTTTTGGCACTCGATACGTTTATTTCCGAAGTAAAAAAAAAATTGCTCAACATTATTCTGACGTTGTATGGTCTTCACGTGGCTCATTCTTTGAGGGGCTTTATTTCCGTCGTTCTTTTTCTCCTTTCGAATGCGCAAACGTGGATGTTCCATGTTCAACGTTGGTGCTATTTATTAACAATTTGTTGATGCACTTTACTTGTCTGTTATTCCTCTAAATGTTCAGCGTGTACGGTGAAGACTTCAACTTAGAACTCAAATATATTTACCGCGGTAAGTAGTGAACACCTTAAGCATGAAGGATCAATGAAACGAAATACACTGTGTCTAAACGAACTGCCGCATTCCCTATTTTATTTGAGCGTGGGTTGCAACGCTAACTGCGAAATATTTATTGCTCTTTATTTTCAGGTGAGGTCCTACTATGAATATGCTATGAAGTTATCGTCACAGTGTAAGTCCCTAAGTAAACTTTATAAGCTCGTCTTGCCCGACTGTGTGTGTGTGTGTGTACGTGAAGGGGGGGGGGGGGTGTCAATGAAGGCGGGTCAACACGAACACCGGTAGAACGAGAAGGAAAACATGCCTTATCGTTGTACTTGTGCCCGTGTTTGCAAGCCTTGTATTTCCCTGCTATAATCACTATAGGAAACTTTTCGAGTTGCAGGCGTTTTAATGCTACTCAGCTGAATGCAGAATTAGGTGCTGCTGGTACAGCGCTTACCCCTGTGCATTGCTGGAAGTGATGCACCCGCAAATCCGATTTCGATTGCCTATACTTCAGCATGCTCTAGAGTAAATGTTTGATGAACCGGGGTAATGTGCCGCAGACAGGCCAGACACTATAAGGAACCTTTTTCTGGTTAATTAAACATTTATGTCGCGGAGTGCTTCCGTCTGTCGGGCCATCGTCAACACATTATATCTCAGTACAGTCGTTCATGATATTGAACAGTGCGTATGCTTCCAATTGAGGCGACACTTCTACATACTGCCATCATACTGTTGTTAATAATGGGCACACATGTTGTAGGGGCGCAGCATTAGATTGGAAAATAGTTCTGCGCTGATATATAACGGCGATAATCTTACTTCTTCATATTTTTATAGACAACAGAAAGCAAACTGGTTCACAGGAAAATATAAACTTGAATTGGCCAGCAGTAGGGTGAGCTTTAGGAAATTGTCCCACCCTTGTAAGAGTTGGGGTCGCGCA
Organism: Dermacentor variabilis; assembly: GCF_050947875.1. Classification (NCBI taxonomy): domain Eukaryota; kingdom Metazoa; phylum Arthropoda; class Arachnida; order Ixodida; family Ixodidae; genus Dermacentor; species Dermacentor variabilis. Next base: position 1,707,828 of record NC_134572.1, on the reverse strand, counting down.
TTTTTAAAGAGGTAGCTGGCCCATGCCGTCGTCCGACTCATCCACGCTAAAGACTTTGTTGAAGGGAGGAACTTGTTTTCATCGTCAACGAGGAGTACTGGGTTTATTTACAATATCTACATGAAGAGTGGAGAACGTCACGCCTCGTCAGTCTGGCATGACTCAATTGAAGCAGACTGAGGAGCCGAAAAGGTCCGTCTAAGTCCCGTTTGACCTCTGTGGATCCCTAGGCCTGGAAAATCTGCCGCCCTACCTTCGTCCAATCGGAGCGTCCAAAGTCGTCGGACCCACGTTGAGGGCGAGGCTTGACACAATGACTCCCGCACCTTTGTTCACTGAACAGACAGAAATCAGGGGAGCGGCGTAGACGGGATTGTCGCGCTTGGCTCAAGCTGACGCGTCTTAGTTCCTGGGGGGACCCAGCCGGTAGCTGGAGCATCTGTCAAACGGCCGTGGCGGTTACTGCAGTCGTGCTTACCATCTGTTCGTGACTGTGACTATGTGCTGACTCCTAATGTCAATGTTCTCCTGCTAAGCACAGATGCCGTTCGTCATGCCATTGTGACTGTCGCCTTTAACCGCGTATTCCTTCCTGTTTTAAATTTTGGTTGAAGTAGGCAAGTTATCCCGTAAGGGCCCGTACATGGTCAGTCCGCCCGTCCGTTCCGCCCTCGTCCGCCCGCGTGTTGATGGCTCTCTACTGGTGAGCGAGGAGCGGTCGCAACTTTCACGTCCGCACGCCTGCTCGTCTCTCATTGGCTGGTCCGAGGCGGACGGCCGGCTGTCGTCACAGCAAGCATGGCGCGTGCTCGAAGCGAGGCGAAGCGGGGACGTAAGGCCTAAGCTACAGCCGCGTCAGAAACAGTCAATTTTTTCTCCTTTTTGTGATTTTTACTAGAGTTATCTGGCACCCACGGAGATAGTCATCGAAAGCAGCAAGCCAGTGTACCCATCCAGACCTCATCAGTGCGTGCGATCGCCAACAGAAACAGACGGAGCGCAGGAAGTGTGTGTTGTGTTTACGAGAGCGTCTGAAGAAATATTTGAAGCCGTCGACTTCGTGATTTCTTGTGCCATGCTTCGCGTGTGCGTCGCAGACGCGAACTCCATCACATACACGTGCATTCTGAGCAGCACACACGTTCAAGGCATAGCGAAATAAGTAGCGTCCGATTGGCGCACAGAGCGTACACGTTTGGTTTCTGCTATGTGTATGCGGATCGTTGCCGCGGAGTGGTGAACGCCAGCCCTTCGCAACTTTCAGAAGTAATGATACGATCAGTAGCGATAAGTTTTTATCGCCTCGTTATCGCTGCCATTCTGCGTGTGCTATACTGCGTGTGAGCCGTTTTGCCGGCTGCGATGCGCCGTGGTGACCGCGACGTTCGAGCTGTGCTCTTGCTGTTATGAAGTGCGTTTGCAAGCTACAAATCGTGATATATATGTGCGATGTGTTGCAGCGTTACTGGGTGTAGAAGTGGTCGTACTACGCGATGTTCGTGCGCTCAGAAGTGAACTGAGCATAAGTGTTGCCGATTGCGTTTTCTTATGTAGTAGCCCGATAGAGAAGCCCTATCACACCGGCCTTTTCTGCTTCGTACATCTATCGTTTGTTTCAAAAGTTGTTACTGCACGGTTAAAGATGATTCTATCGGTGGGGGAAATTAGGGAAGAACATTATAATTGCATACGTCAAGACGTTCAGCGCTGTCGTGAAATGTGGACGCGCCTGAGAGCACTAATCTCATGAATGCAATTAAAAATTCCCAAGACAGTGTTAGCACAAGTGGGAACACTTGTGCTATCACAAACGAAAATAAGTAGAATAGTAACACAGTCTCAGCTGGTTTGTCGTGAATACCTTGCCTGCAAGTTTCTGGTTTATATTGGATAGGCTTCCTACTTCCTACAAATAGCGTGTATACATATTTGACCTGCACCACAAAGAGCAGATGTCACAAAAAAATGTGTACACCTTAGTGTTATGTTGCTTTTCATGGTGTCTCAGTTTACTTAATACAGTTTTGAAGTTACAGATTGCTTCACATGTTTATAGCTAAAAACCACAGAAAACTACTTGCATTGTGACTGCGAGGTCACAACACGAGGATTTGTGTGGTATCCTTCCTGTTCATCGGTGTGTCCTTACACTATAAATGTAAAACGTCACACCTGCAAACCTGAGCATCCACCCTTACATTTCAAACACTTTTTTGAATGCTCGGCAGTTATGCTTACAAGCACGTTGTGACAGCAAATCTTCACCACCTTAACTTAAGTGCGATGTAAAGGGTTGTTTGTGCATAGCCAAGCTGTTCTAGCGTGCCTGCAGGGATACAGCATTGTCCAGTGGCACCGTATAGTTCAGGCGTAACAGTGAACTAGTAAACAAAGCGGCCGATAATACTAAGCTGACCCATATGTAGGAGCATTATATTATCTAACCCACACGCAAAGTTGCTTTCAGTATACTGAATAACCACAGCTTTGATTTACCAAGTTATATTACTGCACACACACAGCGCTGAAACAAAGTCTGTACAATGGTGAGAAATGTGCCAAGGAATGAAAAATTACTTGTGGTGTGTGGATTTGAATAGATGTGAATGCATACCCAATTCACCAGTATGCATGTTTTCTTTTGGAACAATTTTACATTTGGCACAGAGGCTGAGCCACTACGGCCTCTTGAATGCAAATTTCTGTGCTCTCACAGTGCTAATGGGAGTATCGTTCATTTGGCAACCCGAATAGTGAATAGGTAATAGAGTACTACAATCTTTCAGTTTTACGCAGAACACCTTGTGCATTATTCACAAAACTGAACCTAAGGAACTATTCGCTGGTTTGTTATGGAAATAAAAAAAATGCCAATGAATGTTTCCTCGCTTTTTGTGTGGCCCTGTCTTCTGCCCTACGTGCCTTCATTTCATTGTCATGTGCGTGTTAAAACAGCAACTAAGTAAGAAAGACAAACACAAAACTACTAACTACATCAACCTTTTCACACCGCAAGAGGTCACTGAACTCACTGCTAAGCTACACTTGATAATATCGGTTTGCTTTCAAATAAATACAGGCACTGGCCAGCTGTTTATGTTATGCTATGCATTTTTCATTTTCTTAATATATGGCTGTGCATGAGCTAGCAAGGTTGTTACTACATAAATACATTAACAACATGCAGCCCATGCCAAACTAACTCGTATAACCTCAGTAGAGCTTATTTTTTATATGTAGAGCAATCAAAATAGAACATGCACGTATGATGCCGACAGTATCAAACAGTCTCAAGTCGAACATCCTTGTTTGGTGCCATGGGTGAGAGAGGGAGCATGCCTGTCAAGGTACTGTTTAATTTTGTGCGCTTTGGTAATGTTTGTACATTGTTGAAATGTTAAATTAGGTATGTTAATTAGTAAGGTGGCAACATATTGGCCACCCAGGCTGGCAAGAAAGAATGGAATTGTTTGATTTCACTCAAGAGAAGTTTTGTTATCAGCAATGTAAATTATATGCTTTCAAATAAATACTCCCCTTGGAAACATATCTCATGAGCATGCATATAACTGGATAAGGTCACCGCTATACATACATATTGATTTAAGCCAGTCATAATGAATTGTACACTCACTGCTTAACCTTCAGTTCCTTGCTGCATGAAGTTAACCACTTATGCACAACTTTTTTTGCACACGGCGAGAACTTGTCATCGCTGAGCACATCATTTAAGGAAAAGGCATTCCATGCATCCAACTGCTTTAAGCACTCTCTTAAAATTGGCAGAGTGAAAAAAAAAAAGCACGAGCAAGCGTATCAGCAAGCTGTACTCGGAGCCTCACACGCGTGCTCAGTGGTAAAAAGGTGCGTCTTGGCGACCTACGCAAATGCATTCCGCGACAGATGTGCGTGTGTTCCGTATTCTTGCAAGCTGTCACTAGCACTACAGAAACCGCGCCACCGCGCTTCCGGCGACACTAGCAGTTTCGCGTGACGCAGAACGCATCACGTTGGATAATTAGAGAGGTTTTGTACAACCAGCCAAGGCAGCGCGCATTGAAAGTAATCATCCGAGAATACGTCGCGTGCTGCGACGTGATGCGATTGCAATACATCTGTAAAAGGTGGCGCAGATAAGACGGCTGTGCAATGTTTCGAAGAAGGATGACGGTGCCAATGCAACACATACGGCTGTAGAACAGAATGTGGCAGCCTAGAGTCGCATTTTCACCGGAACGCGCAAACTTGAAATCACATCTGCAAAAATATGCCAGTGTCGTCTGCAGTCAAAGGTCGTTGCCAACCTTGAACACCTTTGCTCCGCCGAACGGTTGCCAGCTGTCAACAGGCCGCGTCGCCCAATAGGAGTGCGCGTGCGTTCCGCTCGTGCGGATTGAGCGTGCATCGAATTTTGCGACACCTTCCGCCTTTTGGGCTTCCGCACGCGGGCGGACGGGCGGACTGGCCATGTACGGGCCCTAAGGCATGTCACTCGGCAACCCTTCTCCAATAGGCGATATCACCATCTCTGTATTAGATGCTCCGTGTTCGTCTCCAGCCACCTGCTGTCCATCAGTTCCGCAACGTCGGACCCCGTCATAGTTAGGAAGATGACCACTCAAGACCTGCTTCCCGAACAGGCTGCGGATATTTGTCGCGTCCTGGTGTCTTATCGCGACCTCATTGAGGATTGCCCGCTGGGACACACTTCCGTTGTGGCCCATAAGATTGGCACCGGTGATGCCAGTCCTATCCGCCGAGGACGTTATCGCGTGTCTCAGGCAGAACGCCACGTTATCCAAGCTGCAGTAGACAAAATGCTAACCATAAGTGTAATTGAGCTCTCTTCGAGTACTTGGGCATCACCGGTTGTCTTGGTCCAAAAAAAAAAAAAGGATGGCAGCTGGCGATTTTGTGTAGACGACTTTCAACTTAACCCGATCATGAAAAAGGTTGTGTACCCTCTCCCGCGAATTGATGGCGCTCTCGACTGCCTTTACGGATTGAAATACTTCTCTTCAGTCGATCTCCGATCCAATTATTGGCAAATTTAGGTTGATGAGCTCGGCCGTGAAAAGACCGCTTTCGTTACACCGGACGGCCTTTACCATGTTAATGTTATGCCTTTCGGACTTTGTAATGCCCCAACAACTTTAGGAAGAATGATGTACTCTCTCCTTTGCGGCTTTAAGTGGTCCACCTGCTTGTGTTATTTGGATTTAGGTTGCGAAATTGCCCCTGTCGAAAAGACGTCGTGCTCGTGCCAGCTACGAATTGACGTTGTCCACGGGTCCCGTTTAAAACCGTACTTTTCATCTAGTTCCCTATCATTCTAACAAGCCCCCGGGACTCACGTCCCGGTGTATTTAGTCAGGACCGGGTGCGCAAGAGGGATACGAAGAGGAAGTGGTAGACTCTTTACTGGAGCTGTGACCTTTGTACCACCAGCCTGCGTGATTAACACCAACTATTCCCCATGTGAATAGTTGTACATGCATTTGTGCTTCGGGCTTCGTCCTCGTAACATTATGTATATGCCATGTCTTGCTATATGACGTGCGGTTATATTGCCACACCGTTCTATCACTAAAGTTGCTCATGCCTTGTCTTACATTCTTGACTATCTTATTCCTCGAAATTTTCAGAATGACACCCCACTAACAAATGTCATAAAACAGCGACAGCGCATGCATTTTATGTTAAATCTCAGACTGAAGTATTAAAGGTGCGAAACGATGACAGAAACATTAATTTCTTTTCTTGCGCGGGGGGCGCTATCTCCGTGATCGACCCACGCAGGAGGCCGTGTTTCTACCAGAAAGCTGGCCTTCGTGCATAGCGTTCGCCGCCAGCGGTTCCTGGTAAACTTTACGGTTACATAAACTGGAGTTGCCGCGAAGCGTAAGAAGCAGTCGGGGATCTTTGAATGTTATTGCATTCCACTCTTAAAGGCAAAGTTTAAGCGTCTTTCAAATTTTCAGGCGCGCGGCAAGAGTTGCGAAGCTGGTGAACCGATTAGCGGCGCGATCGAGCAAGACTTTTGGAATACATTGACGCTTATTTTACACAGGACTTCCGATTGCAGCAGTGGGCCCTGTTTTTTGCGAATGGGGACAAACGTTGCATTTCTTAGAACGACAGAAAGCTGAGCTAGTTGGTAAGGATTCATTATGCAAAAAAGAAGTGAGGCGTGCAGACAGGACACAAGAGTAGAGAAGTGGACAACACGAACGCCGACTATCAACTGAAGCGAGCACTGAGGCGAAAAAATAAAGATGACACGAAGTAGATATGATGTTAATGTTGCTTTCACTGCTCCCAATAAGCTAGGTAAGATATGCGCTGCCGTACAGAATAAAAAGGAGCGGGTTAAAGGCAAAAAACGAACAGATATTTGTCCAGTGAAACACAATAAGAACAACAGTTTTACTGACTGTCGTATGGGTGTGGTTTATAATATTCCCCTTAGCTGCGGCCAGTTCTACGTAGGGCAAACGGGACGGTGTATCAATCAGAGGCTAATGGAACATAAAAGGTCGTTAACCGGTGGATCGCCTTCTAATCTTTCGCTACATTGCCGAGATAGTAACTGCACGCCTGAGTTAGATGAATGCGCGGTATTGTACAGGCATAAGAATGAAGATACGCGTCTTATGGTAGAGGCATGGCATATCTATAATGGTGGAAGTGCGTGCGTGAGTCAGCCTTCGATTACTTTACATAAGGAGAAGATTAAGTGCCTTAACAGTTATCGCTCACGTAGACCGGCACGTGCACCCGACTGACACGTGGTGTTACCATTCCTGAGCATGCGCAGATGAGTTTTGTGTCTTCTTTGTTTTTTCGCCTCAGTGCTCACTTCAATTGATAGTCGGCGTTCGTGCTGTCCACTTCTCTACTCTTGTGTCCTGTCTGCATGCCTCACTTCTTTTTTTTTTTTGCATAATGTTGCATTTCTTTCGCCAGGTACCACACAGTTGCAGATATAACATCGTCGTGGTTCATTTTCAGGAGATGGCAACATGATCGTCATGCCTGATGAGACCCTAAGAATAACACGAGTGAAAAGCATACGTGAAGTAAGCAGGTACTCGGGGTTTGCATAGCAAGAACTGAACGTGAAAAAGGCTTGCAGTCACTGACCAAGTCAAACGAAAAGAAAGACGTTTCGGAACACGTACGGGTTCTTTGTTCACAATGGAGGCGGACACACTTGAGACGAACATGGTGTTCCCTCGTCCCGTTTATTTATTGAGAAAAAAATTACCGACGATTACGTTACTTCCTAATGCGAAATTTGAGCGCAGCAAATAAGCTGTTTCACCTTTTCGATAGATTGAGGCAAAGAAATCGAGCAACACATGTATGCGCTATCACAGAATTTTTTTTTTATTTTTCACACGTATTCCTTTAACAAAGACTCCACTAACAGTTCTTGACAGTCATGAAGGAAGCTTTGTGGTCGGAGAAATAGACTCATATATGTTCGACTTGGTACACCAATGCTTGATTCTCAAAGACGAGATCTATACAAGTGCCTCGCGAGGTTGTCACAGCCGTGGGACGTGTTACGAGCGAGAGGAACGGGATGTTCTCCCGCATAAGTGTTAGGAAATTGCTGTTTGTCTTTATGTCAAGCCGCCACCGATCTGGCTCTCTGATTGCCACCGCACAGGGCGAACGGCAGCGGCAATTTCGGCTCGGGCGGTGCACATATACAGATCCGCCGCCACCGATCTGGCTCTCTGATTGCCACCGCACAGGGGTTGCATTGGAGGAGGAGCGAAGAAAGGAATGAAGTTCGAGCCGGCGCTTTGACAACCGGAGACTCGCAGGAAGAGGGGGGAGGGGGGCGGCGTGTACACCCAGCGGCAAACGATGGGGGCAGAAGCGCGCGCAGCAAGCGGACAACACGATAAAGGGAGGAGGGAAGAGATAGCAGCGACTGACTGATGCCGCTGACGCCGATAGTGAGTCAACCCCAGCTGCGGAGTTGGTTTCAGGGACAACGAATAACCGGCGCGTCGGCAACTGAAGAGCACCCTATCCGCCACACAAGAACAGGGGGGGGGGACCCTTTCCTCCTCTTTCTGCATGGCGGCGACGGTGTTCTATGCAGTCACGTTATCTTGACTCTCTAGCGGCGTCAGCGGCATCCAGCGGTATCAGTCGGTCGCTGTTAGCGCTGGGGGGATGAAAGGGGGGCGGAGCTGGTTACGAGGCCGACGACGACGCGAAACCCAGGAACGGACGCCAAAGAGCTGCGCTCTAAAAATAGCGTGACGAAGCACACTTTGCTCTCTTTGGGCTGTTTCGTCGCGAACACTCGTTTGGCGCGAAAGCAGGCGCGGACGACAGAAATGTCGTTTTCGTTATGAACGAGACACTTCGCGAGTGACTGTTCGCATGTCGCACGTGTCGGTGGAATCCTTGGTCCTCAGCGGTACAGCAATCAATCGCGCGTGGTATAAGTCGCCAATGTGAATTCATAGCGGCCCTGGCTTCTCACGAACTCTACAGACACCACAGTCGTCGTCTGCCCCACTGTGGCAGCAGTACAGCGGTCATTGTAATCGCGCCCAATGCGCAATACCTGCGCATGGGCTGCACATTTTGCTGCCATTCCAGCCAAAGTCAACGAAAGAGAGCAGGCGGTAACAAGGCATGGAACCTTTTTAGAAAGATTTGTTTCAGTATTTTTTTCAAGGCGGGCAAAGAGTGCACCTGACTATACGTTTATTGTTTAGCCGCCATTGAGGAACACATGCCGCTTACATTGATTGTGCCTATTTATTCTGTGTGAGCAACGAGAATAAAGAAAAACTGCGTCCTCTTCCTACGTAAATTTGCATTCATCCCTCCTCAATACAAGGCGTTTAGCTTTAGTAGAGTTAATACCGTGAGGGACAAGATAAGAGTGCTAATTAATAAAACCGAATATATAGTGACAACAAAGCTCAGAAAGCAACAAGACAGGACAAATGATTAGGGGGCATGGAATAGGCAACATCGAACCAACTCGGCATAGTGATTCTCTCTTTGGAAACGCTCATTTATTTAACGGTGATATTCGCTTATTACTGCGGACAGTGAAGGACATAATTTACACATGGGGAGCTTGCAGCCGACATTTCGACTCCGGTCGGTCACGTGAAGTCGCGGATTTTAATTATTTTCTCTAATATGGGCTTGTATGTGGCACTAACGAAGTTTCCGAAACTCGCTGGGTTAAGTATCTCGTTCTTTTAGAATGAAAAACGATAAACATTGTAGATATTATTTTACGTCACTGCGAGCTGCTCCGGCAACATTAGGTCAATGTCCCCGAGCGCCTTTAATTGCTGTGTCTTTGGTATAACTTAAGCCTGCTCTCACCGTAAGAATGCCTGTTTTGAACGACAGAAGCGCTGTTTACTGATACAACTAAACTTAATGTTCTTTCTGGCGTGTATTCAGGAAAGAAATTACGACACTGCGCTTGACAGGAAAGGTTGCGGTGCGTTAACACGCAAGCAGGTATGCTTGAATTTATCCCGACGTGGCAGGCGTTTGGATGTTGTAAAGTAACAAAAAGTAATGCGCAGTGCACCAAACAACTGCAGTCGAGATCGCGTTATTCGCTCACGACACCTGCTTCAGCAGTGAGCTTCTCGAAAGTGCGCAGCAGCTATCCAGGAGTGGTGATCGCTTGTACCGACGCGTTCTGCCGCATTCAGTCATCTCGCGCCCTTCGGGGTCGGCCTTCGCATGTGCTCCCGAAGTGTGCGCAGCAGAGGAAGAAGCGGGAGCATCCGCGAGGCGTTTCCTCCGGGGCGTTCAGTCTTCGCGTGGCGATCAAAGTTGCGCATGCAAGCGTTATGGGAAGTATAGTGTATCTTGAGTGAGTCATAGAAGGGCGCTTAGGAGCTGCTTCAACACGTGCATGCGCTACGCTGTTCTGCGCGTCCCTCGCAGGTGCGTCGCACCGCGCTGTCTGTTTGCGTAGGACGGCCGCAGCAGCGCCGTTTGTGCCGCCAGAGACGTCTTCTTTTACTCGCGCGAGTTAATTAGGGGGTTGCGGGTTCGAGCCGCCGCCGGTGCTTTCGCAATTAGGGATGTGTGCTCTGGCCCGAGGTAGGCAGCCTCTTCGGTCCGTATGCACGCCGGAGCCGCGTCTCGATCGCTCATCTCTAATCACAGGGCTCCTCTCCTTTTGGAAACGAGAGTCTTTTATTTTATCGGCGCCGTTTCGCCCGTGTACTGTCACAGGCCAAGCCTGCGTTGCCCCCTCCCCGTGTTCTGTGAAATCACACGCCCTCGTCTCACCTTCTGTTGATACCGTCCTGTGGCTGGATAATTGTGTGCTGCAGCGAAGCTTCGTCGACTATTACCAAGGCAGAGTATACACTGCACGTTGCTGCCTCCGCGCGGATCTGGGTAATTGTGTGCAGCAGCAAAACTCCGTCTAGTGGCATCGAGGCAGAGTATACACATGGTACATTATTGCATCCGTGCGGTGCTTTATCCTCCTCAAGACATTCATAGGACATAAAGATTCCAGAAGACCTGCGCCTTACAAACGTCGACAGTTTCTGTGAAAAGGTATGTATTCCTTGTGGAATCTGCAGCGTTTGACAAATGGTCCCATATCTGACGCTATAAATGTTGAATAACAAAAATCAGCGTCTGCGAAAATTCGAACAAGTAAAGCTCTCCAGCATATGTTTATTTCTCTTTAGCTTCAAATATAGCGCACCCCCTAATTTCATTCTAAAATTCGTGTTCAAGAAGACCGATCGGTCAGGGAGGTAATCCGTATTTCAGACAGCAAGTTAATCTCTCAATCAGACAGTGAGTCTGACTCCAGAGATACACTGTTCGTGTAGTCGGTCGATAGCAGAAGCTGATCTCTCTAGTAGGTTCATCGGCATTCTTCTCTTATACAATGCAGCCGTAAAACACCATCCATTAACTGCACCCCTGGTAGAGCGTCGCCACATGGCCAGGAAATTATCATGAATGTGTTCCTATATTTGCAATTATGCGCGCTCAGTCCATCATTGAGGCATTTGCCTGATGGTCCCATGCATTTCTTTAGGAATGATAAGGGAATGGAATAAACCATGTTCGTGACACAAAGGCCGAACTGATTCTGGTGTTTCGTTTTGCAGCAGCGTATCATTGTCAACCCTTGAGCACAATTGGAGCAGTTTGTAAGGTACTCAACGAATTACAACGAAGCATGCTGGTATTTTCGTTCTTTTTTAAAGATATTGCGTAATGTTGAAAGCATACGTTAGCACAATACAGCTTGCTAAAGGCAATAAAGTGCCGCTGGAAGCAAAGTTCACTGTACGTATATTTATTTATTTATTTATATAAAGATGTCCTTACAGGCCTCGTATGAGGCATCGGGTAAGGGGGTGTTACAGTAGGATTAAAAGAGTATATAGGGTACATAACAAAACATAATAGACATACATTATTAATAGACAGTGAGAAAATGTACACACATCTTATACAAGCATTAAAGCATTGTACAAAACAACAGGGTCGGTAATGTACATATTAGGAAAAGACAAACGATACAGTTCCATCAATAAACAATGAAAAAGAACATGTAGCCACTCCAGTACAAATACTAAACAGTACTAAAACAAATACAAGAATAATAAGCAAAATGATGAGCTCATAAACGAGGGACCACATAACTGGAAAAAGAAGAAAAAGCATCAAGCACTTTATTGAAGAGAGGCGGCGGAATATGAACTGATGAGCTGGCGGAATTTATCGGGATTAGGTCCGGACACGATGAAATCAGGAAGAGCGTTCCACAATCGAATGGCACGAGGAAGCGCCGACCAATTGAATGCATGTTTGTTCCTGTAGATGCCGTATACAAAACCCGTATACAAAACCTCACGAGATATTTAAATATACGTACAAGTCTACAACGAATCTACTTATCTAAGAAAAGTCATTGCATATAATGCGTCAAATAAGGCAAACAAACATGTTGCGCAATCACAGCATCGCAGATAGCAGCATCATAAGTCACCCCCCCCCTTCCATCCGCTCCCCCTGATGTATCGCGCGCGACAGAAGGCGGTGCGCTTCCTCCCCACTTTTCTCCCTCGCGCACACAAGGCTGAGCCATCGTCGTCGGCTCACCCATGCCACTCCCCCCCATTAAGATTTCACTCGCACATAGAGCATGCGGCGCGCGGTCACGGTTTTACCGCACTTGGACATTCTACGGAACATGAGGGCGACGGCGACGGCAAGAATGCGCCTGGTGTGCCCATATACTTTCTATCGTAATAAAGTAATAAGAATATCCGGCAACTGAAGGCGTCCCGTGGCCCATTACTTTGCGCAAACGAAGAAGTAACAAAATCGAACTTTCATCATGCGGCAATCCGCTGCGACGCAACAGCCTTTTTTCCTGTTGTGAGGTGGGGGCACCGACATGAAAAATCTGAAAGGCAAACATGTTCACCACAATCGAATGCCTACTTTTGGCACTTAATGTGGTTACAGGCACGTACCCAGGGGCGGGGGCGGGGACAGGGGAGGCGAGCCTCTCCGCGCTCCCCCCCACCCAAAAAAAAAAAACTACGCGACATACTCGCCCCGCCTCCCCTACCCCCGCCGCCAAATCATTCTTGAGACTCGACAGCTATTCGGCGGTCATCATTTTGGTGCCTTTTTCACTCCTGTTGAAAGGCGGTATAGTTATCGGCATCTCTTGGGGTGTGAAGGCCAGTTTTTTCATCGATTCGGTGCCCGCGCGTTTAACTCAAGATGCGTTCAGTGCTACCATCTGTAGCAACAGTCACGCGCATCGCCTGTTGCTTCTTTAGCTCAACCTTCTTTGTTCAGGCGGATCCAGTGACCAGGAAAGGGATTCAGTTCGTTGTCAGCTGGTTCGTATGCTCATGGAACGAGTCGTGGCCGGCGACAGACAGTTTTAGTTTAGCGTTGCAACCAAACGTAAACGCATTACATACCTAAAGAAATACTGTTGTCATCACTGCGCAGGCTCTGCACGTTATTGGGCTTCTGCAGTTCACGTGCGCTATGACCCGCCGTGGTAACTCAGTGGCTATGGTGTTGGGCTGCTGAGCACGGAGGGCGCGGGTTCGAATCCCGGCCGCGGCGGCCGCATTTCGATGGGGGCGAAAATGCGAGAACACCCGTGTACGTAGATTTAGGTGCACGTTAAAGAACCCCAGGTGGTCGAAATTTCCGGAGTCCTCCACTACGGCGTGCCTCATAATCAGGAAGTGGTTCTGGCACGTAAAACCCCATAATTTTTAATTGTTTACCTGCGCTATGATAACGTAGGTTATTTGGCGAGTTTGACGTTCGAATGTTTACGTACGCAAAGAAATAGCGTTGTCGAACATTGAGGCACCCATGGCTCCCGCTTCAGCGTGAATTCTCGTGATGGCTGCGCTCTGACTCGCGTTGATCTCCAGGAAATATGGAAATGAGCTTTCCCTTTCTCTAAACTCACATGAAACATTTATAATGAGCGCATAGCGCCTTCAATTTCTGAGATCGTCCAGCGATCCGGCGCCCCTACGCTACGAGACGCGTCGGCATAGAAACAAGATGATTGGTAATGGATTGTCTTGGCTTGGATACGTTTAGCACGAGGTACCACACGGCGCCCTGTTTTGTAACGTCTTCCCTACGTTTGCGTTCGCGTGCGGTAAACTAAATGTCTTGAAAGGACACGCACCGTAACCTCCCGCAAAGGTGATTACATTTAACGTACGTAAGGAGACAAACACTATTCTAAATCTGTCTAATGTCAGTTGTGTTTAACTTTTCCTTTTCCTTCATTATTTCCTCGAGTGAGGGCTCGCCGCGACGCTGGTACATCCTCGGAACCACATACCCGTGATATAGGTTAGATAAGGTGGAAAATAAGGTCGTGCGAAACAGCGTCCATGATCAAACTCTGCACTAATCGTGAAACCCATAAGCAATATGAATGTCACACGTTACCTCGCCAGGTTTTTCCGTAATTGTGCAGCATCTTTAAAAAAAAACTGTCAACTGGAAATAAGAGTCGCAAGGAGTTGAGAAATTAAGCGATCTACTAAAGGAGAGAGCCGAGGCAACACCCAAACACGATGGAAAAACGAAAATTAACAAATTTAATCGTTGCTTGTGAAACTATTTATGGATGACCACCTTTTTATTTAACAATAAAGTAACGGGAACGCTGCCGGTAATGGAGAAGTATTCCGTGTATTTTGAATGACTCTTCTACCGTTATCAGTCTAACCGCCTGATGTAGCCACTTTTATGCTATGCTTATGTGGTTGTTTTTCTAACATTCCATGGTGAGCGGAGTACGTCTAGGACCGCAGCGTCCAGCGCTCTGCCCGGCTGTACCGGACTGGCAGCCACGCATCGTTGCGCAACTTCCCAAATGGCAATACGAGTCGGCTTTGGCACTTAACTTGGTAAGCAGTAAACGATCGAGGGATCCAAAAGAACTGTGATTGCTCCGCAAATATATATTTCTCTCTATTTGTTTCAGAGCTAAGAAAAAGAAAAAGCTACTAGAAATCTTTATTTTACACTTTCGCTTGTTTACTTCTTCTTGGCAGTACTTCCTGCGCTGCTTTCCTGCGCGATTCCATTAGATGTGATTCCTTGTTGGTCAAGCAACGGAGAGTTCTATCTCACAGACGTATACCTGTGAAATGCACGTTCTTTTAGTTCTCTTTTGCGTGATTACGCGTTTTAATGGCGAACGGTGGGCATTACTCACATTCACACTAGTAAGGGCACCCCTACCCCCTTATTCGCGCAAAAAAGTTACCTTGGGCTGCCCCCCCCCCCCTCCCCACGGAAAACAGCCTGCGTATGTGCCTGGTGGCCACCGAAGGAATATCGAAGAAAACCTGATACGCTTGGTCCACAGATAAGCATTGTAAGATTTGGGCGGTCGTAGTCGTTGGGAGGACCTTGACTCTTCGTCGGGACTCAGGCGAGCAGGGTTTATTTACATATTCACATTTTGAACAAGAGATACATTTACACAGTCTATGCGTGACTCCCAAATGGAACCCGCAAGACGAAGCATACAGCAAACGAGCACACAGCTCACGAGTACATTTCGTGCACAGAGCACGACGACGAGCACACTCTAGCAGCCGACAATCGCTGCTTATAACCACTTCGTTCGACGTCATCGTTCGACGTCACCGTAGAAAGTCCTCGTGGTCGCCTTTGTGAGAAGAGGGTAGGGGTTTTACACACACACATGCCGCACAGGTTTCGGTGCTCTCTCCGAGGGGCGACGACCTTTGCAGCGCAGTCGTCGTGGTATCCATTGTCTGGCGTCCCCGTAGTCAGGTGGTCACGCCCGAACCCAGCCGGCGCCTCTACATTCCAGAGCTGCCTCGCACAGCAGCCTCCACCGCTGCACATTGTCTGGTGTCTCGAAAAGCGCATGGGGAGGTTTCGCCAATTACCTCCCCTCGAGAACTCCCCTGAGCTGACCCCTCGCCGCGTGGCTGTCGGTTATCCGCAGTTCTCTGAAGTGCGCCACCACCCCGTTTGGATCGAAACACGTGCAGCGGGCTGAAGTAACTTGCACTTTGACACCCTGGCAGGCCATTCCTAACACCATGCACGTACTGCTAGGTATCCTACACCGGCGAGACAAGACTTTCCGCAGAGGTTGCACTGAAGCGAACGCGTTACAATTCATCGAGTCCCTACAGTGGTCGCAGCGAGCGACCATTTCTTTTTCTCGTCTGCTAGTCGGAAAGCGTCGAAAACTCTGCCAGGCGAAAATCCACTCAGCAAGAGAAAAACAAGTGCGCATCGAAGTGCGCCGCGTGGTGGTCCGGACAGCACGATAAACACGCATGCGACGAAAAGGCAAGCTGGCTCTGGCAGCCCGCGAGTACTGAGAACAAGAAAATTGAAGAGCCTCAATGTGTCCTAGCGAATAAAAGTCAAAGTAGGAAAATAAATAAGAACTTACTTACCTTTGCTGGCTTTAGTGTCTTGATATGCATGCTTTGGCGCAGGTGAAAGAAATATTGATATTCTTATCTCTGACATGACGCACAAATGAAACACCACAGCGCTTCGTCTCATCGGACCTCGCTGCGCGCTTTGCCAACTTGTGTGATAGTGTGTTGATTCGGCTTGTCTCGTTGTAGGGTGCAATCTACGGCTTTAGGGAAGTCAATGCATTTGCGGCGTCAAATGTTTATACGAATATTAAACCCACAAATTTCCGGAATTGAAAATCTAAATCACGACTTCGAAATGTCAATGCACCTATCGCATCAAAAGTTTGAGAACGTTATACCAATAAACTTTCGGAATTGAAATCCATGCGGTACGTAAATTTCGCGGCCCCCGCGAGATGCGACGAGCTCGCTCGCCGTCAAAATGCCCTTGAAACTTGGTGCTCGGATGGGGCTCCTTGTGTTGTGTGACTCCGGGTGCATAGGCGTTGCCTCGAAATCCAGCCCGAGTTCGCAATGTAAGTGCCGAAATGTCTTTTCGAGCGTGAACAATGGCATTCTAGACAAAAATCCAGAATGATTTCCGTCGCCGGAGGTTGCTTCGGTCGGCGCTGCATGACGACACGAAAATATTTCGGGGGGGGGGGGGCGCTTATGGGGCTTCAGGCAACTTACCTGGGAACGTTCTAGAGTACCTCTTCATAAATTTGGTGGAGTTCATCTTGTGTTGATAGCTTAGGTCTGAAACCGAACATTGTGTGGGGAACTAGTTTGTTATCTTTCATATAGTTCTGTAGCCTTTGAGTTACTACTCGCTCATACAGCTTCCCCAGGCATGATGTAAGCGAGATTATTCTGAAGTTTTCTATTTGGAGTTTCTTGCCTGGCTTAGGTATCATTACCACTTCGGCATGTTTCACTCCTCCGGGACTGTTTCTGCTTCCCAACGTTTGTTGATGAATTTCGTTAATTCTGTAACCATTTCATCACTGAGGTTGCAGATTAGCTCTTATACCCGCGAGTTGCCCGACAATAAATCGCTGCGGTATTCCGGAGTTGGGCACGGAATACCGCAGTAAGTTTTTGTCAGGCAATGAGAGCAAGAGATCTTAATACACAAGAGTTGGGATCGCTCAAGTGTTCACAGTGCCTCCGGGATCGTCCCGGTTTATTAAGCGTTTACACCAGCTGCGAATGCTGCATGGTGAGTGTCTATTATTGTTATTGCGTGTAACAAAGGAAAGAAAAGGCTTGAGTAAGGCATGATAAGAGACCCCTCAGAAAGGCGGTAATCTTGCACAGCTGGGCTCTCTGTGATGGTGTCTCGAAGCCGGCTGCAATTAAGAATGATTTTCGTCACGTGCACATTGTCGTGCGTGAATTTCTTAGCTTTTTATACTTCTGGCCCTCATGCTGTGTACTGGCGCTAATGATATCTCTGGGATTGCAGAATCTACTGTTGGGAGGAACGGCACAAGCTGTCGCCGTGAACGCAGGACAAGTTTTGTGCACTATAGGCCCTCGGCGTTTTTTGTAAGGGGCTTTTCGGTTGGGAATACGCGAACGTGTCGCTTGTTTTCATCTTAATGGTTTATACTCCGTGCTTGCTCCCTGTTACTTTGACTGCAGTGGTAGTGGCTGTGCGGCGTCCATCAGCGCGGTTAACGACACCGCGACTCAGCGATGGTCTTGTTTGCATGCATTCGCCTCCATGTTGGGGCGAAATTAACTCAAGGCGCAAGGTTGCCGTGTTGTCAGGGCTTTAGTACGGAAGTAATGAGCACCGCTATAGCTTAGCTAAAATACCTGTTTCACTGGGCACTATTTTTGTTCTGATGACAAGTGCTTGCACGCTCCTTGGGATGAGACATTCGTTACCGATAACCGATAGTCTTACTATCGTAAATATACGTAGACGCGCAAAAGCTTTGTAATGAAAACAGGCCCTGTCGACCAAGCAATCTCTGCCGGCACATTGTCGGGCGTTTATTTCAGGGATGGTAACATGATCTTGAATTGTAGAGCGAAGTGACACAGACAGAGACTAGAAGCAGACAGGACGAGCGCTAACTCTCAACTAAATTTTTACTGAAACTATCAACATATATACAGGTGATTGCAAATGCCGCAGCATATGAACATGACAAAGTCTAAAGACACCAGTTAAACATATCAAGAGGTAGGGAAGCCAAAAATAAAACAACAAAAAGACACTATTTAAGATTAGCTCGCGTGCTGTGAAGATATTGAAATTCGCATTCTAACAAAGATAATGATGCGTGGCTAACACAAGTCCCTCCTAAACTTTTAATGTGAAATGCTTCAATTATTTCCCGTGTGGTTTGGCATTTGTGTCTTGAAAAAGTTTTTGTGTCTTCAAACAAATGTTTGAATGTTTGACGCTAGGTTCAAACAAATGTTTGACGCTAGATGTTAAGAGGAAGCTTTAGCTCGAGTGCTCCTATCTAAATACCTGTAAAAGGAGAATTCGTTTTTCTCGGCAACCACTGCACCAAATTTGACGAGGTTTGTTGCATTTAAAAGAAAAACTTAAAATCTAGTGACTGTTGGTTTCGAATTTTTGAGTTAGGTCGTCAATCTTTTATTAAAAATTGGCGAAAATCAAATATTTTCAAAAAACGAAACTATCAAGTTTACAACTCTGTAACTCAACCACTAAAAATGATAATACAATTCTGTGAATTGCATCTAAAAGTACATCCATAGCGGACAAAATTGATATGTTACACATGAATATAAAAAAATTTAATCATAGGGAAATACAACTTTTGTAAAACCGTTGTAACCAACGTAACAAATTCATGTAAGATGTAAGATGACATATTGAATTTGTCCGCTTTGAATGATCTAATGGATGCCGTTTACAGAACCGCGATATCAGTTTTTGATGCATAGCTATCAATTTGTAAACTTCGTGCTTCTATTTTTTTTCAAACGGTCAAATATTTGAAAATCGTTTTAAGAAAATTCAAGCCCTAAATCGAAATGCCGCTTCCAACAGTCACTAGAATTTAACTTTCTCTTTCAAATGCAACAAATTTCATCAAAATCGGTCCAGGGGTTATCTCATAAGAACGTTTTTGCGTTTTACATGTATTTGAATAGGCCGCGTCGGAGTTGGGCCCGAGCTAAAGCTTCCTCTTAAGCATTAGGGTTGTTAAGTGATTGTTTGTGTTCTTTTAGTCTAATATTAATACAGCTGCCGCTCTGTCCAATGTAACCTTTCCCGCACTTAAGTGGAATATTATAAACTATACCAGCGTTACAAGGCACAAAGGGGGACACATGTCTAACGTCGCAACCATTTTTTGTTCTTTTTTTGCCACTCTGTTGAAGTTTTCTATTTATCATAGGGCACCTGATAGCTAGACAACTTGCGGGGGGGGGGCGAGAAAACTGTATTGACGTCATATATATTGGCTACGTTTCGTAGACCATGGGACAATCTATGTACATAATGTTGGATCTTGCCGTTGGGTGCGGGAGTTGGCCGAGGCTGAGGAGGACTTTGAGATGAAAACTGGAGGTTTATTTACAGTGAGAGTACAAAGAAATTAACAGTCATAAAGTCATTACGGGCCGGCAGCAACTCGGACGCTGCGGCCCGTGGCAAAAAGCTCGAAAGAGATCAATGAAGGAATGCTCTCTTGCTGCTCCCGGTCTCTGGCTTTTAACCCTTTCGATGTCGAAGTCACGTGACGTTCGGCCAGTCGGCGAGCCCGCTCAGGTGGCGTCATTTTCGACCTAGTGGTGGGCGCCCGTGCGATTGTGTAACACCCGGCGCAGAGGGTCGCCCCTTGGGCCCAAATTGTCCGAGGGCTTACTCCTCCCTGCGGTATTGCCTTCCTGGCTTGCAACTGCCTTCACAAAGGCGGATGGGGGGATTGCTGCCAGGGCTTCACGGTGCATTACAGCCGTCTTGCCTTCGGACCCATGTTACCTGGAACCGTGCCAGCCTCCTGCTACACTTTCGGGAAGAGTCAAGCAGTGAATAGCGCCACCTGCGGCGCACGAGGTGGGGGACGCCAACTTGTTTGGACGTGCGGCGCCTCGGGAACGTGGTAGATGTGCTTCTGCGCTCCTTAATTTGCTGTGACACGATTCGATGTAGTCTGGTGAACTCGAAGTAGGCTGAGGAAAATGTCCCGTATCTAACAATAGGGCACAACAGCAAACCTTTCTTCCCTTTTCTGTTTTTCTTGTTTCTTATCGGGGATTTTTACACGCTGAGATTCGTTGAGTGTTAGCGCTCGTCCTGTCTGCTTCTGGTCTCTGTCTGTGTCACGTCGCGCTAGAATTCAAGATCATGTTATCGTACCAACTCGCCCAACTTTCTATTCTTTTGCATTGTATTTCAAGGAAGGTACATTTCGTCCTCCGCTAAAACAACGCCTGGTCGGGTGAACAGAAACGAGAATATCGGTATGGTATATCTTTGACAGACAATATTACGGGATATTCAAAGAAGCGATAGAAACTGGTCAGCTGTGCTACGCTTGACACGAGTGAACACGAAGACTATCGCTCAGTTTTCTCGAAGCGAAGCTTGCTTCAACTGTGGCCGACCGTGTCTCATCCGCCTTTATTATACTCGTCAGGCCTGCCAAGGCTGCTGGAACATGCCTGCTTACGATGTTTACGTAAGCGATGATACCAGGCAGTCAGTGGTCGCTTTTTTTTCATGATTTACGGGAAATAAGTGATTGTTTGGTTTTATGCTTTCCTTGGGGGGGGGGGGGAGTCTAAGGAATCGCGTTTCAATACGAGAAAGCTATTCTGGAGGATAAATCAGGAAATTAGACACAGATACCATGGTTTATCATAAATGAATCTTGAAAATTTGAATGGTCAATTTTGTCACCAAAACTTGCGTTGGCGTGTCTGACGGGAGCGTGCAGCGCTAACGCCCTTCCGGCCTATGGGATTCTCTCTTGTCACGAAAAGAGAAAATGGCTTTCCAAGCTGTTTCATATTCCTTTATCTTTATGTTTTGCTTGACCAACTAAACCCCCCCACCCGCTAAATAAATAAACAAGAAAAGAAAGACAAAAAGAAAACAAAGGATAGTTGCAGCCCATAGACTCGCCCGTGGCGTGTCATTTGCATCGCTATTATTGGAACATTACACGGGCCCAGAGATGCACTTTGTCGTCATCCCTGTCGGAAATTGCTTTTCTTTTACTTTCCTTCTTTTTATGCGAAGCATATTAACGTAGGTTTCGGGCCTTCGCGCGACGCCCGGCGGTGGCCACCATTGACCCTGAAGTGGGGTCACGTGACATGACGTCACGTGATGACGTCACACAGGCTGCAGATGGGGCCTCATATCGCGCCGTCGGTCGCCTCCCGGCGGTGGCCACCATTGACCTTCAAGTGACGTTCAAGTAGGTCACGTGAAATGACGTCACGTGATGACGTCACACCGGCTGCAGATGGGGCCTCATATCTCGCCGTCGGTCGCCTCCCGGCGGTGGCCACCATTGACCCTGAAGTGAGATCACATGATGTGACGTCACGTGATGACGTCACACCGGCTGCAGATGGGGCCTCATAGCCCGCCGTCGGACGTCGCCCGGCGGAGGCCTCCACGCTTCGGTTCGCGCCGTCGCGCGTGACGCGGCGGCGGCGCCACCATCGCTGCATCACGTGATATGTGACGTCACGCCAGGGATGAAGCGGCGCGCGCCCGCTGTCGTGTCAGTCTCTGTGCCCGCAACCGCGCCAGCGTCTTTGCGCCGGGCGTGTATGCGGTCAAGATGCCTCCAAACGCTAAGGATACGCTAAGGTTAAGCCCAGTGGATGCGAAGCATCCACTGGGCTTAACCTTGATAAGCCTCCAATTTTTTTGTTTTCTGGCCACGTGGTATTTTGCTCACTTGGCTTATTTCTCCGTAGCCATCACGTCCACATGCGAATTCTCCTTTCGTGCAATAAATGGTGCTCCATTACTTCAAACTGCTTCGAGCAGTTTTCAAGACCTCTTGAAGTATCAGAGAGACAGTAGCGAGCTTGTGTTCTTAACTTGTAGCAAAGGTCCCTCGTAGGTTCATCGTAGCCCTGTAGAATTGATTCGTTGAGTCTGTAAACTGCTGACAATTAAAGAGGAGCGATGACATTTTACGTAGCGAACTAACACAAAATTCGATATGTTTGACGGGTTAAGAGCTGATGTGGCAGCTGCCCCTCGGCGCTTCGGAAAAAAGACGCTAGCTCAAAAGAAAGCTCGAAACACGCAAGATACCCAGAGCCGCGGAGCTCCATTCGAATTTTATTGGGATATCAATTACATTGACACTGCAGGCGAATTGCTGTCGTCGCCGTCGGCGTGCGGTTCCACATAAAGTCCAAGCACAATAACATCGTCTCCGCGCGCCGTATGTTGTATGTGTGAGTGAAACTTGCAATATTCACCATGATTGCCGCTTAATATCGCGCGCGCAAGGGAGGAAAGCGGGGAGTTAATGCGCCGTCTTGCGTCGCTCGCGAGGCACCGGGCTGGGTCGTTTTACTCGGATGGCTGCTGCGTACGGTGCGGCCGAGCGGGCGCCCTATCTTCAATGTGGTCTGCTACGTGGGCAAAGTGCGCGGCAGCGCGGCCCTCATCTTCAAAGCGACCCGCGGTGTGCACAAAGTGCGCCCAGTGCTGGTAGCTTCGCATGCGCTGCGCTTTGGACGGTCAGTTCGCGTTGAAGCGAGAGGCAGCACGTAGGTCAATTCGTTCGCTGCTGGTGCCGTGCTCCCTCACTCTAGCGTTTTCACAGCGACTTTCCGCGGTGATCGAGTGAATTGTGTTCAGGTTTCCCTGTGCCCGCGTGACACCGTGCTTGTTAAATTATTTAGTAAGCGAATGTTTACAAGTTCATACGATCGATAAATCTACTGTCCTTCGTATAGCTGCCTACCAATTTACTATCGCCATCGATGCTGAGCCACTCGAGTGATATTGCGACTTTTTTTAAAGATTTTGCCATGACTACGAGCCTTGAAAACCTTCCACCGCGTAGTATTACTTGACCATAAACGCTCACAAGCTGGCAAAGCGCCGTCGACGGGCTCAACCAATTCCCAAAATTCAACCGACCGTACCTACACTGTAAACGGAAACAACTCCGAGGTGGGAGTATACTGCTTGTCCTATAGCGACCCCCCGGTTCGGAGTTTTTTTTGCTCCGTATGATCGGAGTAGAATTTTTACTCCGTACGAGCGGAATTTTCGCGTGGAATTATGAGAGTTCTTTCTGTTTTTTTTCTTTATTTTTTGCTTTGCTATTGACGGAGTTTTTTCGAGGTGCAACGGGAGTATAAAAAGAGCCATCGCGTGAGTTTGCGCGAACATGTTTACATGCAGAGGCTGCTGGTCAAATTTCGATATACGCACACGAGACCGCGTCGAATTCGACGGAACAAGTCAATGAAAGCACATATATCATGACATACATAAACATTTTAGAAACGCCCAATGCAGAAATTTGAAAGACATCACACGTACACGCGATACTCAAGAAGCAACGGTGCCAGTATATATAGCCACGATATTGTGTGCCTCGAAACCGCCTAGGGAGCAGCTGTGCTGTTTTCAGAATTACGACTCACATGCTCGTTCATACGAGATCTCTCTCTCTGAAATTAACAGAATACCTTAAGCAACACAACACTGTTAATTCAAAATAGTGAGAGAAAAAAAGTTAATGGCGTAATTTTTCAAAATTATCATGCCATTCTGTGAGTGCTGAAGCGACTTCGCACACTGCCGGCGTTCGCGGCCAAAAAGTAGTGCGTTAGTTACAGTAAGCAAGAAAAATGTAAGTGCATGTGTTGCATAGCAAAATTAAATTTTTGCGATATAGTGGTAGCGTAGCAAGAAATTATTACGTTTGAGCATGACCCGCAGCAGCCGACATAATTAACACCGAGAAATGCGCAGTCATACATTTTATACACCGCACTACTTGCTCTGCGTCCGAGCAATCTGTCTCGGTTGCGAAAAGGAGCTACATCGCTGATCTGTCGAGTGAATCCCTAAACTCGGAGCCAGCAGGCATGCGTCTAAATCAGTGTCTCGGATAGAGCGTAATGTTAATGCAATATAGGAAGCAACGACGTGACCAAAACATATATGCGCGATAACAATTCGATTCACATCGCTCAATAAGAAGCTTTATTTTCAGTACGCATACTTATGTCCTACCGTTTTTCTTCGGGCGAGGATATCCGTTCACAGATACATAAAAACAGTTGCTTGCACTCCGGTCTTTCTCACTGGCAACACAGCACCGCAACGAACTTGGGTTACGCCATTCAGGCGCGACTAGCACGGATGTCGTCGCTCGAACAGTGGCTACTGTTGCCATTGCTACGCGGTCCTTTCAAACACTACACTGGACGTTGTGAGCATGTACTCAAAAGGACATAGAAGTCGCATTTCACGTACTGAAGAACACAAGACAGGGTGACGCAGCACGAAAACACAGCCAGAACGTGAGCCGACATCACGAGCCAGTGAGCAGCTTCGAGGTATACCTAAGCCTTTTTCCGCACTTGAAAACGTGGTTCTTGCAATCATCGTTGTCAGCAAAGCGATCACAGCTAATGTACTTGATGCTGAGATAGTGAGCTTTAGGCATGCCTATTACACTTTCTGGAAGGAAATACGGGAAACAAATTGACGAAACGCTGTCACGGAACGACACTTCACAGACGTAAACAAACCGTCAGCCATGAACACTGCCCGCTCCGCCGAACGCGCCCGGTCGCTGGAGAGGCGCACAGCCTCATGGGAAGCGCCACGTGACCAACCTGTATCGGCGGAGGGGAGTTTTTTAAAACTCCCTATCGGAGTTTCACGGGAGAACAAGATTTTAAAGCGGAGTAAAATCGCGTCATGTCGCCTTAATACTCCCGCAGCTAGCCAGCGGAGTGAAACGAGGGGATGGCGCTGTTTTGCTCCCATACATCGGAGTAAATATTTGAGAGGGGAGGTTTTAGGGCACATCACCTCTTAAAAACTCCCAGGTGGGTTTATTTTCGTTTACAGTGTACGGGACGCTGTGACATAGATGCAGCTGTTTAATCCTAGAGGAGGACAAACAGCTTTCTTAGGCTCCATGTGTATATGTATCCTGCGATCCCACGCTATCCGCATGCTATGCAACGTATTCTTAAGATCCATTATTATTTGAGCTGCAAGCTGTACACGATGAGATCGAAATTCTCGTCAACTTACCCAATCTCAACGCAGCTTTATCTGCGCTGGCGGCCTCAGTGCAATTAAACATCTTAAATAAAACAGAAAAAAAATCCGCGTATTTGTGAGTTATCAATCATGTTTGGAGTCCTGCAACATGAATCGTCTTGGCTTAAAAAAAGCAATAAAACAACAAGAAAATGTAGTCGGGATCCCTAAACGCAGAACTAGTTTCAAGTTAGCATGCTCAAGTCATCCGCAATACTATGCAACTTTCCCTTTTTATATTTAACGGAGAAGTACTGTTGGAGGGCGAGGCTCCGTCGAAGCAAGCGGCCACTTTTTGCGACATTTGATTAAGCCCTGTCAGAGGGCAGTGGTCGGTCTCGAAGATGACTCTCGCTCCGTACAAGTAACACGACAACTTCTGGGCTGCCTGAACCAAACAGTCACCTTCCTTCTCTGAAGCGCTATAGGCTTCCTCTCTTAGTTAGATTACGGCTGGCATAGAGAGTACGATGCTCCTGCTTATCATCGCCGGCCTGACTATGTACCACGCCCATTCCCCTATTGCTTGCATCGCACTTAACTATGAATTCCTTTGCGTAGTCTGTATCATAAGAAGCCAACAAACACTGACACCAAGGACAACATAGGGGAAATTACTTGTGTTTAATAAATGAAATAAAGAAACGAAGAATTAATGGAAATTAAAGTGGATGAAAAAACAACTTGCCGCAGGTGGGAACCGAACCCACAGCCTTCGCATTTCGCGTGCGATGCTCTACCAATTGAGCTACCGCGGCGCTGTTTTCCCATCCACTTTCTTGGGTATTTATGTGTCCTAGTAGAACCCTGGGAGTGTTAGCCAGCGCCACCACACACAGACCATGGCGGCGGACGTGGGACGTCCTTTTTGCCGCAGGCGTAACGAGAACGTGATCTTTTTGGGTGAAGGCAACTGGTCAATAAACCCGCATATGCTACCTGAAGGCATCAATGTAGCCGGATTCGAGACCCTCGTTATGTGATAAACGAGAAGAAAGGGGGTTAACCGAGGGTCCCGATTTTATTAGTAATATCATAAGAAGCCAACAAACACTGACACCAAGGACAACATAGGGGAAATTACTTGTGTTTAATAAATGAAATAAAGAAACGAAGAATTAATGGAAATTAAAGTGGATCAAAAAACAACTTGCCGCAGGTGGGAACCGAACCCACAGCCTTCGCATTTCGCGTGCGATGCTCTACCAATTGCGTAGTCTGGTTGCACGCGAAGCACACGGCGAGAAAGTAATAGCGTTTTCAAACCTTGGAAAGCGTTCTCTTTTTTTCTTATCCCAGTGCAAGTTATTAAATGCTCCCTTTCGGACTGCGTCCGTTAAAGGGTTTGCTATTTGCGAATAATTGGGAATGTACCGTTGATAGTATCCAACACGCCCCAAAAATGAACGAATGAAAACAGACATTCGTTTCTTTTTGAGGCGTGTTGGAGACTATCAACGGTACATTCCCAATTATTCGCAAATAGCAAACCCTTTAGCGAACGAATGTCTGTTTTCAGAGAAGATCCGACCAGTGCGGACTGCTGAATATCGGCTCCCGCTTTGTTAAATGTTTTTGGCAGGTTCTTCTGGCTGCCCCGTTACACAATTGCATTATTCGACGCGGTTGGTCGCAAAGAACCGGAGGACACCGAACTTTCACCGGTGGGTGCTTTTGTGACTTTTCCCGAGCTGTTTTCTGGTGGACCACGCTGGCGCGCCGCTAAACCTAACGCGCTCAGCCTAACGGCAGAGCGGTGGCCGCTCGGCCAGACGCTCGCTCGAGACGCTCGGCGAGTCGCAGCGAGACGCGGTGCTATGGCCTCCAATCCAAGCGTGGTGATTGTTGAAGGCATGGATATTAGTCCGGAGGACGCGGAATGCTCACGCTGGGTAACAGCGCTCGGCAAAAAGATGACCGGGCCGGGATAGCCGAGGATGCCGGGGCCCGAAGCGAAGAAAAAAATGGCTGTGGCTTAGCTAAGGTTAAGCCCAGGATGCGAAGCATACTAGCCTTTATTTTAGTTGTTGAACCACTGTTTAGCCTGGTGAACTGCTGTTGCTTGGCTATATTTGGTTCGGCTAGACGAAGAAACAACTCATGCGTTACTCTGCTTCGCCTTCAAGAGTGGAACGCGACAGCGTTCCCGTCGACCCGCCAAGGGGTGTATGACAATGGGCTACGGCGCAGCGACTACGCGCCCCGCATTGGACGCGGTGAGCGTCGAGCAACGCAGCGTTCGGCGCGGCAACGAAATGTGCGCCTGAGCAAGCGACGCACGCCTGAGCCTTAGAAACAGCTCGTTTGTAAGGCAACACCGCATTCACTAGAGGCGCTTTTGTACCGCTTTGAAGCATCGTACTCGTGGCTCAGTGGTAGCGTCTCCGTCTCACACTCCGGAGACCCTGGTGCGATTCCCACCCAGCCCATCTTCCAAGAGTTGAGCCAAAGCCACCTAGAAACAAGCGCAGCTGCTTATATACCGCCGCGACGCCGCGAGAGACGGCGCGAGTTGGAGCCCCGTTTCTCCTCTGCCGTGACGTCACGGTGTCACGTGGTCAGCCTTGAAGGCGACACCGCCGCTCCTGAGGAGCTGGGTTGAGCTCTAGTAATATGCTTCGCATAAAAGTCGAGAAAGGCGGCAGCCTCACTGCCGCACCACGGAGCGCGTTGAAGCGTATCGTGGACGCCTCGAGGCTCCCCAGATTACCGAGGGAGCAATTCAAGATCATCGTCCGACCTCGAGGGGGGCTGGACCTAAAAAATGTCGGATTTGATACAACTCGCCCGGGCGCTGGCCATGGCGGCGGCCCTGGCGCTGTTAAGAATGGCGAGTTGCAATGCAGGATTGCCACCCAATTACGACGGGGGAACAGGACGCGCATCCCCCACTCTCCGTCGCTTCAGCTAGGATGCGTTCGATGAAGCGGTCTTTGTGCTGAAACCGCCGCCATCCTTCAGCCCCATCGCCGTTGTGACGGAATGAGTTCGGCGGGCGAACTATTGTGCCCGAACTCCTCAGCGCGGACGTGATCTGCTACGCGTGCGCGAGCTGCCGCGGGAAAGCCGTTTTTTGTTGCTTCCCACGCGCCGACCGGGACGCGGGACAACGAGCTACCCAGAATGGCTCCGAGCTACCCGGAACGGCTCACCTCTGACGTCGGTTCCGGACACTCGAACGTGTGAGCCTTTGTGTGTGTGGGCCGTCCTGGGGGGGGGGCGGCTTGTTTACAATGAGTAAACGAACGTTCGAGTCACCTTGTATCGCGGGAGGACCGAGTGTTTAAAAACTGCTGTGGTGCGACTGCTCGATACACTTCTCTTGACCAGTCATGTTGGACTGACACTCTTTTTCTTAAGCAGTCATGTTAGACTGATGCACTTTTCTCAAGCAGTCATGTTAGACTGATTTAAATACTGTAAATAAACCCATATTCCTCGTTCTCGATGAGAAACAGTTCTTCCCTTCATCAACGTCCTCAGCGTGGATAAGTTGGACGACGGCATGGGCCAGCTACCTTCGAATTCATGCCGGACTCCAATCTTGACAACGGATCACGAGCGATGGGATTGAGCCCCCAATCCTGACAACTGGTTGACAGCGGTGAGATGGACTTTGCGACATGGTGCTGTATCTGCGGTGAGGGCTTGGTTCTTGCTTTGACTCTCTAGGCTTCATTTTGTGGTTGTTCTGTTTACAACTGTAGGGAAGCTAGATTGTTGAGTGTTAGCTAGGTTGTGTTTTCCTAGCTAGATTTAGAGAGCAGAATCAAGGCAGTAAAGCAGCAATCATGGAGCTAAGGACACTGCTGAGAGACGAGTTGTTGATTGTTGGTGAGGAACTGGGCCTAGATGTACGCAAGGAAATGCTAAAATCGGAATTATTGCATATAATTTCCGAACAGGCCAGTGACGAAGAAATTGAACTGAGGTTTGAACTTCTGAAAAAGAGAGAACGAGAGAGAAAAGAAAGGGAGGAACGCGATAAAGATCGCGAGTTAAGAAAAATGCAACTTGAGCTTGAAAGCAAACGTTTGGAGTTGTCTCAAGGAAGTGAAGGGGCTCTGGGACGATCAAGTGAGGCAGAATTGTACCGCATGGACAGGCTATTAAAGCCATTTGAGGTCGGGACCGACATAGGCTTGTTCCTATGCAATTTTGAAAGGACTTGCGAGAAGATGAACTTCGGCCCGAGTACATGGCCACAGCGGTTGCTGTCTATGTTGCCGTGTCAGGCGGCGGAAGTAATCGCCAGACTGAGTGCACAGGATGCATATGATTATGCAAAAGTTAAGGCTAGTCTCCTGAAGAGATACCGCCTTTTAGCCGAAGCTTTTCGGCAAAGGTTTAGGAGCACAGGCAAGAAGGATAGCGAGGGATATCCGGAGTTTGCATATAGCTTCAAGGCCAACCTAGTCGAGCGGCTCAAAAGCGCGGAAGCGTACGACAGCAGAGACATGATCATTGAATGCATGTGTCTAGAGCAGTTTTACAAAACCATCCCCCAAGCTGTGAAACTGTGGGTGCAAGACAGAGGGAATGTAAACACTGTGGAAAGGGCGGCCGAATTAGCCGAAGAGTACGCAACCCGTAGAAAGTTGAACGCCGAGGAAGGAAACTGGGACGGTCGAAATGGACCGCGGAAACCATTTCCGTTCAAAAGGGGTGCGCAGACTAGACGATCGGAGCCTGTAGACATGGCGGAAAAGCTCGCAGAAAAGAGCGAGGAGAAATTTTACGGAGAAACCGCACAAGAAGAACAGAAAAGAAAATTCGAATCTTTTAGACCAATTCGCTGTTGCAAATGCCACAAACTGGGACATATAGCTCTAAACTGCGGGAAGTCTAGCGTAGTTTTCTCCTGCGTGGAGGAAAGAGATGAGAATATGGAACTTTTAAGTCCATATCTTCACGACCTGCAAGTTAATGGAAAACCATGCCGAGTGCTAAGAGACAGTGCCGCCACGATGGACATTGTCCATCCATCTTACGTGACGGTAGATGACTTCACCGGAGAAGTAGCATGGATAAAACAGGTTGTAGAAGAACACAGCGTGTGTCTGCCCATGGCCAAAGTCAAAATCAATGGACCGTTCGGGGAGCTAGAGACTGAGGCTGCAGTTTCCAAATTTTTGTCTCTGCAGTATCCTTACATCTTTTCGAATCGTTCGAATCAGTTACTGCGTGACAAAGTGCTCAAACTGGGAGATGGCATAGTACAGGCATTGACCCGAGGCCAAGCTCGTAAGATCGCGGCGCTTTCGACTGAAAATGCACGAGCTCCTCCAGCGGAAGCAGAAAAGGCGATAACTTCAATACCCGAATCCGAGCAAGGCCCGAGGGACAAAAGAACAGTTGAGGATAGCCTGCCAGCTGACCAGCGCCATGAGAGCGTAGCGCTAGAGTGTCAAAATTCTAGCCTGCAGGAAGAGCAAGCTGACGCACTCACAAGCGAGACAGGGTCGTTATTATCACCCGCCTCAAAGAACTTTGATCAGCTCTTACGTGTGGATAGAGAGTCACTGACAGCTGAGCAAAAGAATGATGAGAGCTTAGCTAAATTACATGACACAGCTAAAGAAGGCATTGCTAGGCGGTACGTGACGATACATGAGAGAGGAGTATTGTTGTATCGGCACTACAGAGATCGAAAGGGTAGGATTTTAGATCAGTTAGTCGTACCTACTAAGTATAGGGAGGACCGTTTGAGCGTCTGTCATGGAAAGGGGTGGTGCGGCCTCCTAGGCATAAACAAATCAAAGGAAAGATTGCTTATGGAATACTACTGGCCTGGCTGTTTCAAAGACCTAGAAAACTTTGTAAGATCATGCGACGCCTGCCAGCGTTCTGGTAAACCAGGAGAGACATGGAAAGCTCCACTGAAGGTAGTACCCTTAATAACAGAGCCTTTCAGACGACTTGTAATAGACACGGTAGGGCCTCTTCCAAAAACAAAATCGGGCTACAGGTACTGGTTTACCATGCTGTGTCCGGCTACCAAGTTTCCAGAAGCAATCCCTTTGAAAGAGCTCAGCTCCACCGAAGTAGTAGACGCGCTTTTGACAGTGTTTGCGCGAGTTGGGTTTCCAGCCGAAATTCAGGCAGATCAAGAGTCAATATTCACGAGCGCACTGACTTCCACATTCTTGCAAAAGTGCGGGGTAAAGTTAATACACAGTTCTGTCTATCACCCTCAGTGAAACAGTGTAGAGAGGTGGCATTCGGTGCTTAAACGAGTTTTGCGTGCGCTCTGTTACGAGCATAAGGAGGACTGGGAGAACTGTCTGCCGGCAACTTTGTTTGCTCTGCGAACGGTTCCACATGAAGCGACAGCGTTCTCACCAGCAGAACTAGTGTATGGGAGGACACTCCGTTCTCCACTGAGAATGTTAAGAGAGATGTGGGACGAAAGAGGGGAGAGTCCAACAGTGGTTGAATACGTGCTAAATTTACTGGAACGGCTAAGCGCAACCCAAGAACTAGTCGGAAAGAACATGGCAATAGCTCAAAAAAACGCCAAATTCTATTACGACAAGAATGCGAGGCTTCGTACGTTTAACGCCGGAGACCAGGTAATGATCCTCAAACCTTCAAGAAAGAACAAGCTTGAAGTTCACTGGGACGGGCCCGTTAAAGTGTTGCACAAACGTTCAGATACTAACTATGCTCTGAAAATGCCCGGTCGCAGGAAGGAGGTGAGGATATATCACTGCAATTTGATGTAGCCGTATATAGAGCGAAGCGGATTCGTTAACTATACCATCAGAGAGCAGGATGGCACTAGTACCAAGTTTATAGAGTATAGGGCGACCTCGAACTCTGAAATCGGCCTAGAAGAAGTAGTGGAACACTCGGTAAGCTCGCACGCTCTAAGACCCGAGCAGCTAGATGAGCTAAAGCAGGTGTTAGGGGAATACCTCGACAGATTCAGCGATCGGCCGGGTAGAACCGAACTAATAACGCATGAAATTGAGCTGACATCAACCGAACCAGTAAGATCAAAGCCTTACAGGGTGTCTCCCAGACAGAGAGAGATTATGGAGGCAGAGATACAGCGCATGCTAGAGTTGGGAGTTATTGAGCCCGCTGAGAGGGACTACACGTCACTGCTAATACTCGTAGAAACCCCTAACAAGGACCCTCGTCCGTGTGTTGACTACAGGAAGTTAAATGCCATCACTAGGAATCAGCTGTACCCGATACCCAACATTGAGGATCGAATTGAAAGAGTTAGCGCTGCTAAATACATTTCAACTATAGATCTCGTGCTGGGGTACTGGCAAGTTCCCCTTTCAGAAAGTGCCAGCCGCTACGCCGCATTCATCTCACCTGTAGGCACTTTTCGCCCTCTCGCACTCAGCTTCGGGCTGAAGAACGCGCCGTTTAGCTTCTCTAAGTTAATGGATATTGTCCTAAAGGACTTGCAGGAGTTCGCCTTGCCCTATCTTGATGATGTAGCAATTTTTTCGGACCGCTGGGAACAACACGTATCGCACCTCAAAAGGTGTTGTCACGGTTGAGGGAAGCCGGCTTAACGATGAAAGCGGAAAAGTGTAGGTTTGTTTGTTCGCAGCTTACTTATCTGGGCCATGTTGTCGGTCAGGGCATGAGACGGCCGGCCGAGCTGAAAATAGCTACAATTGGAGAATTTTCTCAGCCGCGCACGAAAACAGACCTTCGGTCATTTTTGGGACTTGTGGGGTACTATCAACGGTACATTCCGAATTACTCGCAAATGGCAAGTCCATTAACAGACGCCCTCCGAAAGGAAGCACCAAGTAGCGTACACTGGGATACGGACAAAGAGAACGCTTTCCAAAGTTTGAAAACGCTATTGGTTTCTCGTTCTGTGCTGCGCGCGCCAGACTACACAAAGGAATTCATAGTTCAATGCGACGCAAGCGACAGAGGTATGGGCGTGGTACTTAGTCAGGTCGGCGACGATAACGAGGACCATCCTATCCTCTATGCCAGCCGTAAACTAAATGTAAAAGAGGAAGCCTACAGCGCTTCAGAGAAGGAATGTGCTTGTTTAGGTTGGGCCGCCCAGAAGTTGTCGTGTTACTTGTACGGAGCGAAGTTCATCTTCGAGACCGACCACTGTCCTCTGACGTGGCTCAATCAAATGTAACACAAAAATGGTCGCTTGCTCCGATGGAGCCTCACTCTCCAAGAGTACAACTTCTCCGTTAGATATAAGAAGGGAAAGTTGCATAGCAATGCGGATGGATTAAGCAGGCTAATTTGAATTCTGCGTTTGAGGGTCCCGCCTAAATTTTAGGGTTACTAGTGTTAATTTTATTAAGCGAAGAAGATCCCCTCTCATTTAGCAGGATTCCCTCCATGATTGCTGAATTTGAAAGCAGGAATTTGCTTCAGAAATTGGCATAGCGAAATGCAGCATTTTTTTTTGTTTCTGCACTTATGTTTTTTTTTTGGAAGCCTAGCGGGTCTAAAGTGAGGGCCAATGCACGTCATCTCGGCGCAGAGCCGTGTTGTGGGGTTCATTTTGCAGTTGCCTGTCCTTGTTGGATGTTTTGGGGCGGTGACATCGATACACAAGTGGTCGCTGCGAGCCAAGACATAAATCCTCCCCCCCCCCATTACCACCAGCCGTTCCCTTCCTGCCTAGCGGTTGTCAGCGCTAGACAGTCGAGATTTTTCGGGCCATGGAGGCGCTGTTAAGAATGGCGGGCTGCAATGCAGGATCGCCACCCAATTACGACGGGGGAACAAGACGCGCATCCCCCACTCTACGTCGCTTCAGCTAGGATGCGTTCGATGAAGCGGGCTTTGTGCTGAAACCGCCGCCATCCTCCAGCCCCATCGCCGTTGTGACGGAATGAGTTCGGCGGGCCAACTATTGTGCCCGAACTCCTCAGCGCGGACCTGATCTGCTACGCGTGC
Organism: Dermacentor variabilis; assembly: GCF_050947875.1. Classification (NCBI taxonomy): domain Eukaryota; kingdom Metazoa; phylum Arthropoda; class Arachnida; order Ixodida; family Ixodidae; genus Dermacentor; species Dermacentor variabilis. The sequence goes on along the minus strand of NC_134572.1, from coordinate 1,673,682 downwards.
GCGAGCTGCCGCGGGAAAGCCGTTTTTTGTTGCTTCCCACGCGCCGACCGGGACGCAGGACAACGAGCTACCCAGAATGGCTCCGAGCTACCCGGAACGGCTCACCTCTGACGTCGGTTCCGGACACTCGAACGTGTGAGCCTTTGTGTGTGTGGGCCGTCCTGGGGGGGGGGCGGCTTGTTTACAATGAGTAAACGAACGTTCGAGTCACCTTGTATCGCGGGAGGACCGAGTGTTTGAAAACTGCTGTGGTGCGACTGCTCGATACACTTCTCTTGAGCAGTCATGTTGGACTGACACTCTTTTTCTTAAGCAGTCATGTTGGACTGACACTCTTTTTCTTAAGCAGTCATGTTAGACTGATGCACTTTTCTCAAGCAGTCATGTTAGACTGATTTAAATACTGTAAATAAATCCATATTATTCGTTCTCGATGAGAAACAGTTCTTCCCTTCTTCAACGTCCTCAGCGTGGATAAGTTGGACGACGGCATGGGCCAGCTACCTTCGAGTTCATGCCGGACTCCAATCTTGACAACGGATCACGAGCGATGGGATTGAGCCCCCAATCCTGACAGCGCCGATGCAAGTGCGGGATGACACGGTGTGCCCCAATGTCATCCAGAACATCCTAGTTATTTCCACGCCGCATGAAGAGAATGCGCGCGCCTACGCCAGGATTCAGAGGATCCACACAAAGGAAAGCCCCTTCGACGTGGCAGCATACGTGGCGGCATCGGATGACACCTGCAAGGGAGTGGTGCGGGTGGTAGACCCCGAGATCAGCGACGCCGATCTAAAGGCGCTCATTGTCAACCACCGAGACCCCGAGGCATTAGAAGTACGAAGAATCAAGAAGACCCCCACGATCGTTGTGCTCCTTGAAGGACAAAGGGTGCCGAATCACGTGGTCTGCGGGACGGCCATGTTGCCTTGCGCCCTGTATCGCAGGCAAGTAGAAGTTTGCTACACGTGTGGAGAGCTCGGCCATAGAGCAGACGTCTGCCCTAACGGCGAGGACAAAAGGAAATGCCGCGGTTGTGGCATGGTTTCCCCACCAGGACATCGTCAGTGCGACCCAAAGTGCGCCATCTGTGGAGGCGCGCACCCGACGGCCGACCGCAGGTGCAGCCAGCGCTCCCAGGTGGCGTACATCGTGCATCGGAGGCGGCGGCGCCGGCGGCGCGCCCAGGAGGCGCAAGCGGCTGCAGGATCACGTGATGCCAGCGTGGCAGGCGCGGCCCCTTCCCGGGGCCTGTCGGCAACGAGAGGGCGCTCCCGATCCAGGGGACGCTCGCGCTCCAGTGTTTCGCATCCAGGAGGGGTGGGCCTACTTGGGTGGACAAGGTCACGGAGACGACGACTGGAAAGAAGGTAACGCATGGTACACTGCCAGAGCAGATGGAGGAGCCGCGTCTTGCGGCTTTAAAGCAGGAGAACGCGCAGCTCAAGGCGGAAATGCGTAAGTTGAGGGCAGACCTCGAATTGATTCGTAAAGCACAGAACGGTCATGGCAGCACGTCGCCCGCACCAGCACTAAAACCAGTGCTGGGTCAGGCAAAGCGTAAGGCGCCCCCTCCCGAGTCGACCGAGGCTGCGGTGGGGCTGATGGAGGAGGCGTCCGTGTCGGCTTCCATGCCCGCCGCGACCATCGCGAAAGGATCGCTTGCGGAACTCCTCCATCGATTAGCGAAGGCGATTAAGACACAGTCCGGAGTTATCGAGCAGCAATCTGAGACCATCAAGAAACAGTCTGAGGTCATTGCTACCCTTAACCGCAGAATGGGTATAATGGAGGCTAAACTTGTTAACGTAAGCAGACTGAAGGTAGCCGGTAAGGTTAAGAAAGCACATCATGATTCCGAGGCGTCGGGCAAGTGCACCGCGCTCAAGGGGATGCTAACCAAATAGAGACACAATGGCGGACAATACAGACAAATTATTTGTGTGGCAATGGAACTGCGCCAGCTTGAAGAGGCGCAAGACCTCGCTACAACAGTTTGTGAAAGCACAAGCGGACAAACCGCATGTCCTGCTCCTACAGGAGACCCTTTGTGAGGAGGCGACCTTCTCGGTTACCGCGTTGCCTCGACGAGAGGAAACCGTTGGAGAGGGGTAATCACGATGGTTAAGAAGGCAATTTCTTTCCAGCAGCACAAGATCACAATAGGCAGAGCTCATGCTAGCACTAGATTGGAGGCGCAGCTGGTTTAGATAATCCCTAGTGGCAGGATCAAACAGGGGATATTCGTCCTCAATGTGTACAGGCTCAATGTTTACAGAAGGTCGGGCAGACCAAATCGGAACCATTCTCGCTAGGAAACAGAGGCACGCCACAAGGGGCGGTGATCTCCCCCCTCCTGTTTAACATTGCAATGCACGGAATCTCGAAGTGGCTGGCCGCCGTACCAAGCGTGGTACACGCGCTGTACGCCGACGACATTACGATCTCGTGTCCGGGAGGCTCGAAGGCGGCCGCGGAACAAGCGCTCCAGGAGGCCTAGGACGTGGCCCAGTCCTTTCTGGAGGGCACGGGTCTCCAACTCTCCCCGACCAAGTCAGAGCTTATGTTATACAGACCGGCAAGGCAGGGGGTTCGGGGGCTCGTGCCGCTGGAGCAAATCCCCATAGATGTATACACGCGGGACGGCCAGAAGATCCCCAGGGTGAATTCGATTAGAGTTCTAGGATTGTTGCTCGATGCCAGGGGCTGTAATGCCAAAGCCATTGCGCATCTGACCGCCAAAACCGAAAATATTCTCAGATTAATCATGAGAGTCTCCAATAAGAAGGGGGGCCTAGGCGAGGACAACCTAATTAGGGTGCATCACGGTTTTGTTATGAGCCACATCAACTATGTTGTCTCGGCCCTGCAGTGGACTAAGACTGAAAGGGACAAGCTTGACACGTTGATGCGGAAAAGCGTCAAGGTACTGGGTATTCCGATCACGGCGAGCACGGACAGGCTAATGCAGCTCGGCGTTCATAACACCACCCTCGAACTCATAGAGGCGCAACGAGCGGCGCAGATCACGAGGCTTTCGGGCTCCAGCGCCGGTAGGCGCCTCTTGGAGGCGGCGGGCTCGCAGCGAGGCGGTTCAGCTGGACGAGAACTCCAGAGGGACCTACGTCGTCGGTCACCCACAGCATGAGGCGGGTAGGCGTGCAGCTCGTGCCAGGGCGATATTGAAGAAAACGGCCGGCATGGAAGCCTTCGTGGACGCAGCTCAATATGGGCGCTCCGGTAAATTCACGGTCACAGCGGTCAGCGAAAAGGGCGAGCTCTTATCTGCGGCCTCGGTAGGCGCTGTGACGGCCGACGTGGCGGAACAGGTGGCGGTTGCTCTGGCGATGCAGGATTCAAAAAGGCCGTATATCTACGCTGACTTACGCGCGGCCGTCAGGGCTTTCGCTTCGGGAATGGTTGCGAGACAGGTGGAGGCGATTCTGAAAAGCAAGTTCAGAACTAATTATGACACCGTGCATTATATTATATGCTTCCCCGCTCACATGGGCGACAACGTGCTGCCGGGTCGCCCGAACCCCACTGAGATTGCTCACCGCCGTGCGCGAGAATTAACGCGCCGCGACGGCGGTGGAGCTACATTGGATCCGGAGGAGCTCGGCCACAGCGACTCCTTATTAACCTTTCATGAGATCGTTTCCCATTATAAAGAGGAACGCAGGCGCTTCCCGCCTCCACACCCGAATCTATGCAGATCTCAATCGATCACGCTTAGGATGCTTCAGACGAGGTCATATCCCTCGCGAGGTTTCTTAAGCAGGATTTACCCAGAAATTGACCCACAGTGCACGGATTGTGGGAAGGAAGTTAGCACCTAACTCATATGCTCTGGCAGTGTCCTGCGTTACGCGATACTTCCTTCACCAGCGAACGGGACTGGGACGAGGCCACATCTAGTACGGAACTCAAGCTCCAGTCCATGGCCGTCCAGAGGGCCCGTGAAAGAGCGGAGAAGCTTGGCCTCCCGATTCCGACATGGGAGCAGCCAGCGGCGAGCCGGGGGCCCCAACGGGTCTCCGCCGGCTAGTCCCTCAGGACCTCAATAAAAGTTCACTGTCTGTCTGTCTGTCTGTCTGTCTGTCTGTCTGTCTGTGTCCGTCTGTCTGTCTTTCTGTCTTTCTGTCTGTCTGTCTGTCTGTCTGTCTGTCTGTCTGTCTGTCTGTCTGTCTGTCTGTCTGTCTGTCTGTCTGTCTGTCTGTCTGTCTGTCTGTTTTCATGCGCGGCTGTGGAAAATCTCCAAACGTACCAGTTTTCAGCTCGGCCGGTCGTCTCGTGCCCTTGCCGACAACATAATCCAAATAAGTAACCTGCGATCAGCCAAACTTACCTTTCTTCGTCTTCATCGTTAAGCCTGGTTCCCTTAACCGCGAGAACACCTGCTCGAGGTGCGACACGGGCTGTTTCCAGCTGTCAGAAAAAAAATTGCGACATCATCAAGATATGGCAATGCGAACCCCTGCAAGTCCTTTAGCAGAATATCCATCAAGTTAGAGAAGCTAAACGGTGCGTTCTTCAGCCAGAAGCTGAGAACGAGGGGCGAAAAGTGCCTACAGGTGAGATAAATGCGGCATAGTGGCTGGCATTTTCTGAAAGGTGACCTTGCCAGTATCTCCGCACGAGATCTATAGTTGAAATGTATTTAGCAGCGCTAACCCTTTCAATTCGTTCCTCAATGTTGGGTATCGGTTACGGCTGATCCCTATAGTGATGGAATTTAAATTCCTGTACTCAACACACGGACGAGGGTCCTCATTAGGGGTTTCTATAAGTATTAGCTGTGACGTGTAGTCACTCTCAGCAGGCTCAATAACTCCCAACTCTAGCATGCGCTGCATGTCTGCCTCCGTAATTTCTCTCTTTCGTGGAGACACCCTGTAAGGCTGCGATCTTACGGATCCGGTTGATGTCAGCTCTATTTCATGCGTTATTAGTTCGGTTCTACCTGGCCGATTGCATAATCTAGCATTATGAAACATCATTCCAGCGCACAATTGAATTGAATTGTGCGCTGGAACGATGTTTCATAATGCTAATCATAACCAACTAGCCCAGCTGTCCATACTTTGCATAATCTACCGAGATATTCCCCTAACAGTCCGTTTAGCTCATCTAGCTGCTCGGGTTTAAAAACGTCCGTGCCTGCTGAGTGTTGTACAACATCTTCTAGGCTGCTTTGAGAGTTGGAGGCGACCTTGTACTCATTAAACTCGGTATTGATGTCATCCGGCTCCTTGATGGTAAAGTTAATGACTACGCTCCGCTCCACGTACCGCTTCGTGAAATTGCAGTGGTATATTCTGATATTTTTCCTGCGACCGGGTTTTTTCAGAGCATAGTTAATATCTGAAAGTCTGTGCAAGACTTTAACGGATCCGTTCCAGTGAACTCCAAGCTTGTTCTGTCTTGGAGGTCTCAGGATCATTACGAGGTACCCAGCGTTAAACGTTCGAAGCCTCGCATTGCTGTCGTAATAGGGCTTGACGTTCTTTTGTGGCACGCCCATGTTCTTTTCGACTAGTTCTTGTGTTACACTTAGCCGTTCCTGCAGATTTAGCACGTACTCTGCCAATGTTTAGCTTTCTCCTCTATCCTCCTACATCTCTTAACGTTCCCATCAAGAAACAGAGTGTCCTCCCATACACTAGTTCTGCCGGCGAGAAGCCTGTAGCCTCCTGAGGAACCGTTCGCAAAGCAAACAAAGTGGCCGGAAGGCAATTCTCCCAGTCCTCCTTGCGCTCGTAACAGAGCGCCCGCAAAACTCGCTTAAGCACTGAATGCCACCTCTGTAGACTATTTCACTGAGAATGATAGACGGAACTTTGTCTTAACTGAAAACTCGAAACCTCACTTGGGCGAACACTGTCATAAGCGTGTTCTTCGGAGGAGCTGAGTTCTTTCAGAGGGATTGCCTCCGGAAACTTTGTAGCCGGACACAACATGGTAAGCAGGTACCTGTAACCTGACCTTGTCTTTGGTAGAGGCCCTACTGTGTCTATTACAGGTCGTTTGAAGAGTTCTGATATTAAGGGCACGACCTTTAGGGAGCCTTCCATGTTTCTCCTGGTTTACCCGAGCGCTGGCAGGCCTCGCATGATCTCACAAAGTTTTCTCGTCTTTGTAACAGCCAGGCCATAAGTATTTCATAAGCAATCTATCCTTGGATTTCTTATGCCTAGGTGGCCAGACCGCCCATTTTCATGACAGAGACCCAAAAGGTCCTTCCTCTGCTTAGTAGGTACGACTGACTGATCCAGACTCTTGCCCTTGCAGTCTCTGTAGTGATGGTGTAACAAGCCTCCTTTCGCCTTCATCGTGACGTTGCGCCTAGCAATTCCTTCTTTAGCTATTACATCTAATTTATCTAGGATGACGTCATTCTTTTGCTCGGTTGGCAGTGACTTTCTGTCCACACGTAAGAGCCGATCAAAGTTCTTTGAGGCCGTTGGCAGTCACGCCCCTGTCTCGCTTGCAAGTGTGTCAGCTTGCTCTCGCTGCTGCGTTGAACATTGACAAATGCCTTCTGATACGCTCTCGTTTAGCTGGTCAGCTGGCGGAATTTCCTCAAACGCTTTTTCATCCTTCGAGCCTAGCTCGGTTTCTGTTGCTGAGGCTACCTTTTTTGCTACTTCAGCCGGAGCGGCTTGTGCATTTTCAGTTGAAAGCGACGCGATTTCATGAGCCACATATCGCGTAAACGCCTGTACTGCGCCCTCTCCAAGTTTCAGCCCCTTCTGACGTAGTAACTGATCCTACGAATTTGAAACAAAACATTTGAAGGCCCAATCCACTCTGTGAAGGGAATGGATTGCCAGCGAAGCTGTTACCATCCACTTAACTTATTCTAGTCTAATAAATGAAATGAGTACGCCGTAAAATGCAGTGTATAACCATTTATTGCACAACGACATTCACAACGGCTTTATTATCGCTGTGGTATACACTGAGGTTTTCGGTTTCGACAGTTGCCACATTATTCGCCAACGTTAGGTCGAAACACGAGTTAGGGATGGTGGTTGGTAGTTTGTTTTCTGTGTAACACTTTAGTACAAACTCTTCGAAGACAAAATCTACGAACCACTTGTTTTCTTGTTTCGAAATGCTCTACATTTGTTTTTGGCGCTAAATCGTTGATTTCTAGAAAGCCCGAGTTTTCTGTGGACCGCCACGAGAGAATCGCCAGTTGGTAGAGGTAAACAGAGACATTTCAGAGCGATGACCACAATTGTTAATACGCAGTGACAAAAAATCATGCCGCCCGGGTGCGCGTGCGCTACATGGGTGTTTCGCGCTAAATTGTCGATTTCTACAAAGCCGAGCTTTCTGTGAACCGCCACGAAAGAATCGCTGGTTGGTAGAGGTAAACAGCTTCGTTGTAAACATGTAAGGGTGCTGCAGCGACACGAATTCGGACACTGGAACATGGGTCACGAGCTCCCCGAACGGTCCACTGATTTTGACTTTCGCCATCGGCAGACAGACGGTGTGTTCAACAACCTCTTTAATCCATGCTACTTCTCCACTCGAGTCTCTACCGCCCCGTAAGACGTATGGACAATGTCCATTGTGGCAACACTGTCTCGTAGCACCCTGAATGGCTTTCCACCACTATGCAGGTCGTGAAGATATGGGGATATAAGTTCCATGTTCTCGTCTCTTTCGTCCACGTATGAATAAATTATACTAGGCTTCCCGCAGTTGGAAGCGATACGTCCGAGTTTGTGGCACTTACAGCAGCGGATCGGTCTAAAGGATTGGAATTCCTTTTTCTGCTCCTTTTCGACGGTTTCCCAATTTGACTTCGTTCTTTTCTGACGTCCTTTTCTCCGCGTCTACGTGCGCCCGTCGTTTCGTCTGCGATTGCTTTTTGAACGTAAATTGTTTCCGCAATCGATTTCGACTGTCCGAACTTCCGTTCTCGGCACTCAGCCTACTACGAGTTGAATACTCTTCGGCTAATTCAGCCGCGCTTTCCACAGTGCTTACGTTTCCTCTGCCTTGCATCCACAGCTTCACAGATTGTGGGATGCATTTGTAAAACAGCTCTACACACAAGCATTCAATAATCATGTCTTTGCTCTCGTATGCTTGCGCGCTTTTGAAGCACTCAACTGCGTTTGCCTTTGAGCTATATGCAAATTCCGGATACCTCTCGCTATCTTTCTTGCCCGTGCTTCGAAAGCTTTTCCAAAGAGCTTCGGCTGAAACGCAATACTGCTTCAAGAGGCTATCCTTAACCTTCGCATAATCATATGCATCTTGCGCACACAGTCTGTCTGTCTGTCTGTCTGTCTGTCTGTCTCTGTCTGTCTGTCTGTCTGTCTGTCTGTCTGTCTGTCTGTCTGTCTGTCTGTATCTATCTATCTATCTATCTATCTATCTATCTATCTATCTATCTATCTATCTATCTATCTATCTATCTATCTATCTATCTATCTATCTATCTATCTATCTTTTCCTAAGAAGGTCTAACCCAATTCCAATGTCCTCCTCTCTGGCCTGTTCGGAAATCGGCTTTAATAATTCGGATATCGTCATTTACTTCTGTACCTTTAGGCACGGTTCTTCACCAACAACCAATAATTCGTCTCTCAGCAGTGTCTTCAAATCCATGATTGCAGTTTTACCACTTTGGTGCTGCTCGCTAAACACTACCTAGCTAACAATCAACAATCCAGCTTCCGTACTTTTCTAAACTAAACAACCACAAAATGAAGCCTAGAAAGTCGAAGCAAAAACCAAGCACTCACCTCAGACATAGCACCACGTCGCAAAGTCCGTCTCACCGCTGCCAGCCAGTTGTAAGAGTTGTGGTCGGGCATGTCAAAAGATGTAGCTGGCCCATGCCGTCCGACTCATCCCCGGTAAGGACGTTGTTGATAGGAGGAACATGTTCTCATTACGAATGAGGGTACTGCGCTTATTTAAAATATCTAAAATATTTAAAATATTTAAAATAGTTGGGACTATTTGACTGAGAGGCGTTTTTTACAGACCGAAGACGGCCCAACTTCAGGCCATTACATCTGCCGTGGTGTGCCGCAGGGTGGAGTGTTGAGCCCTATTTTGTTCAACCTCGTCCTGGTAGGACTAGCGGATTACCTACCGCAGACAGTTCATTTCTCAATATACGCCGACGACATTTGCATCTGGGCCTCTGCGGTGACTCACCCTAAGCTAAGAGCCAGGCTTAAGCGGGCGGCAACCATGACTGCGCCTTATCTCCGAGAGCAAGGCCTCACTGTGTCTACTGAAAAGTGCGCATTACTTGCTTTTACGCACAAACAAATGTCACTGTATCCTGTTTCCATCAATGGTCAAGTTGTATCCTATGTTAAGACGCATCGCTTTCTGCGCGTCATCATTGACCGCAACCTCTCGTGGAGCCCTCACTGCGTCTATCTCAAGAAGTTAGTCGCCATTGCTCAGGTCTTCAAATTTCTCTGCGGGAAAAACTGGGGTACACCAGTCCATTCTATGTTGCAGCTGTACAGGGTTTTGTTTCTCGGACTCCTACGTTACAGCCTACCAGTGTTGTCCAATGTATGCAAGACGAACTTTCGCGCCTTGGAGAGCATACAAGGTCAAGCCCTACGCACGTGTTTAGGGCTGCCTCGGTGCACCTCAACAGCAGCAACAATCGCCATCGCGGGAGATCATATAATCCAGACACATGTAGCTGTCGACTCTCTCAGAGCGCACATTCGCCATCTGTCAAGGATCCCCGACCATCATTTGGCCACCCTGCCAGCCGAGAAACCTCAAGCGACCTTTGCACGAATGATTAGCGCTCATCAAGAGTGCATACCGGCATCTTTTACACCGGCGGCGAAGCCTCCCTCTCCCCTGTGGTGCCTGCGACAGCCTCAACTGAATTTTGCTATTCCTGGAATTACAAAAAAGTCCAATCATCCAGCGCCGGCTCTGAAGCAACTTACGCTCCTATTACTGCACCAGACGTATCAGGACCACATTCATTTATAAACCGATGGTTCGACCTCACCTACTAGCCCAACTGCCGCATTCGTCGTTCCAGCCAAGAACGTTACAGTTAAATTCAAATTGTCGCACACGACTACATCCACATCGGCAGAACTTGCAGCTCTCCATGCCGCTAGGATATACATCACCGAAGAGCCAACAGAGAAATGGGTCGTATTTTGCGACTCTGAGGCAGCCCTTCACCGCATTAAGTCTGCATTACGTCACAGAACTTACGAGCAGAAAATATCTGACATCATGGAAGTGCACCACCATGCTCTTGAAAGAGGACACCACATAATATTTCAATGGATCCCTGCTCACTGTGGCATCGTCGGCAACAACTTAGCTGACAAGGCTGCCCGGTGTGCCCACGAAGATACGAAAACGCGCCCAACACCTTTGGTGAAGTCGGACGCTGCCAGAGAACTTCGCCTACTTGCACGCAAGAAGTCACAAGACCTCTGGATTTCAACTGCCTTCAATTGCAGATTACGTAAACTGGACCCCACGCTACGGCTACAACTGCCATCTTGCCTTTCCTGCGGCGAAACAAACTTCTTGTGTCGCTTGTGGCTGGGAGTGGCGTTCACGAACGCATACTCCTACCGTATGGGAATGGCCGAGAGCCCGATGTGCGACTCCTGTGGGTGCGAGACCATCGAGCACCTATTGTGTACCAGCCCTCGCTACGATGCCCAACGCCTCTCTCTGCGGGCAACTTTACGCCGACTGGACTCGAGACCGTTCACCGAGTCATAGATACTCGGACCGTGGCCACACCCGTCACTGGCTCGAAAAGCGATTCGTGCACTAGTGCACTACTTGAAGTGCACCGGCTTAAGAGACCGTTAATAGTGTCCTTGTGCATGGTGTCTCTCCCACACGTACTCAGTGCTTACTCTCTCCCTTTCTTCCTCTTTCTATTCCCCTTTCATCCACCCCCAGTGTAGGGTAGCAAACCGAATGCTGTTCTGGTTGACCTCCCTGCCTTTCCTATCCTTGTTTTCTCTCTCTCTCTCTCTCTCTCTACATGAAGATGGAGAACGGCACGTCTCATCAGTCTAGCATGACTCAATTGAAGCACACTGAGGAGCCGAAAAGGTCCGCTTAGGTCCCCTCTGTCCTCCCTAGATCCCTAGGCCCGGGAAAGCCGCTGCCCCACCTTCGTCCAATCGGAGCGTCTTAAGTCATCGAAGGACCCGCGTTGAGTGCGATGCTTCACACAATGACTCCCGCACCTTTGTTTACTGAACACATAGAAAGGAGGGGAGCTTTGTAGAGGGAGATTGTCACGCTTGACTCAAGCTGATGGGTCTTGGTTCCTGGGATGACCCAGAAGTTAGCTGGGGCGTCTGTCAAACGACCGTGGCGGTTCCCGGAGTCCATGAGGGAATGCCGTAGAAAACCCTTTTCCAGGAGTTTCTTGCTCCGATGGTCAGTGACGACGACAGTGAACCAACGAACAACACTCGATCCGCCAAACGCGTCTCGCCTTGCTGTCGCCGCAGAGCTGTCCTAGGGGCACTCATTGTTGACTTCACGAAGCGATTCGTCGTAGTGGTGCAGGCGAGGCTAGAAGGCCACTACCCCCGCTGGCCGGTCGTAACAGCATTAAGATGCTAGTCAGGAGGGTTGTAGGTTGGCCCAGTATGGATCAAGCTATAGAGAACTTTATTCGAAAATGCAAAATGTGTCAACTAGTTCAGCCTGCAGCTCAACCTATACCGCTACATATGTGGAGCTACCGTTCGAAGTGCTGGTCGCTATTGCACATTAATTTTGCTTTTAAAAGTTAAAATATGGTCCTTGTTTTAGTAGATTATTTTTCAACCTGGGTAGAGGTCTAGCCATTGTCGTCAACATCGACCGCGAAGACGATCGAGAGAAACTGCAAAGTGCCTTTGCGACTTACGGACAGCCTGAAACGCTAGTGAGCGATAATGGCCCACAATTCACATCAACAGAGTTCTCAAACGTCTTGATTAACAATGGTTTGAGGCACATACTCACACCAGCGTACCACTCGGGGTCTAACGGCGCCGCTGAGCGTATAGTGTTCAAACCGTGAAATGAGCTTTGCAAGAACAGGTAATCGAACAGGATAGTACGCGCGTGCTGCGTTGATTGTAAGAGTGTGTGGATAGTTGTCTTTTTGCCTACCGAAATAGGCCTAGCAGCCTGACTGGGCAATCGCCGCCGCAGTTGTTTCTAAGACGACAAACACGCACGAAGAGTTCCTTGGTCATACCCAGCTTTCTCGGTGACACGCAACAAAAAGACGGTGATGTAAAAGAAGCGTAATTTGACGCGTGGTCCATAGCGTGTGTTTCGTGTGAGTGATCGGCGTGTACGTTAAGACAGTCCGCAGGGAACTTGCCGTTAGGGAAGAATGGGTTGTCCGACGCGTGGCCAGTGTGGTGACATACGTTGTGGAAGTGCAAGGACAGCTTCGATTCACACACGCCGACCATCTGCGGCCGGACCATCCCGGCCGAAATTCCAAATTCAGCGTTTAGGCGACCTGTCCGACGGAATTACCGCATGATGTGTCACCATGAAGTGACCCTGCTCCAGTAGAAGGGGCACGCGTTCCTAGTGTACGTTCAGCCACTGAAAATTCTGACCGAGCCGATTCTCGACCACTTCTGGTAGACCGTGAAATCAGATTGCTCACGTTCCTCACCATGACCTATCCCAGAGCCAGCACCAGCAACGCTGCCGACGCCTACTGATCCGGCGCAGGCTGCACCACTTCGCAGAAGCACCCATCCGCGCAGATTAAGCCACCGAACTGGTTCAGATACGAGAACATTAAATGAACACCATTTTGATAAATGAGGGGGAAGGAAATTATATATATATATATATATATATATATATATATTATTTATTAGTGCACCCTCAATGCCCAGAGGGCCTTATAGAAGGGGTGTGTACAATATAAATACAAAACAATAACTAGGATTCAAACGAGAAACAATTCGCAGTTCCGCCGGAAACGCGAAGCACCGATTGCGATATCAAATTAGTGGATAGCTGTACGAAGTAACGATATTAGCTTTATCGGCCGTGGAAACTTGTTAACATTCGCTTACTAACGAAGTTAACAATGACAGAATCTGTAAGCGTGACTCAACGAGGACGTAGAAAGTAACAGACGCACGGAGACAGAGCTGTCTTTGGGGGTGTGCTTCTTTCTACGTCCTTGTTCAGTCGTGCTTACACATGCTATCATGAATTCAAACCAACTATCTCGTCAACGTGCTTTAACTAAATAGTGAGCATGGTGTGACGCCCGCACAGGTAAACAGGAACACACATCGCTTGATGACATCGGAAACTGTATGAAAACGCTGGACTTGGGAAGCACGGCAACAGCCGCGTGCCAATTGACCTCCGTGCAGCTGTCGCTTCTAAGCGTACAAAACGTCGAAAGTATCGGCACTACGCGCACTCTGCAAACATCGCAGATCGCTTTAAAGATGAAGCCCGCACGGGTGCTCACTTTAGCCATGTCGTAGACCGCTGTCAAGACACGAGTGCCGGCAACGTGTCCCTACGGCATCCGCCAAAGGCGTTTACTACGGTGTCCGCGATTTGCGTGGCCAACGCCGTAGTAGACATCGCGGTTGTCTCCACTCTGTACGGAGCGGCGGGCGAGGAGGACATCGAGGCACGGTCACGTAGCAGCCGCTGGAGAAGAACGAGCCTCCTCCCTCGCCTCACCCCCTGTCTGGCGTGCCACAGGACAGGGCACTCGTCCGGGCCGCATTCTCGCTCGCTCACGCCAGATTGAACCGCGTTCGCCGGCTCACCCTCACACGCTTTCACTCATACGGAACCTCACGGCGACGGCGACGGCAGAAATGCGCCTGGATTGTCCATATATTTCCTATAGCAGTAAATCATCAGTTTGCGGCTACAGCAGAAAGTGTTCCGTAACAGCAGACTTAAACAACGGTTGGTCCTAAGTGGCAGTAATGGAGAGGGTCAAAAGAGTTTAGTGCGGCACAAAGGGGGTGTCCAACACGTGGTGAAAAGTATGCTGGTTCTGAGATGAGTTCATGTTGAAGTACTGTCATGATTGGGAGCTCAATCCCATCGCTCGTAACCTGTTGTCAAGATTGGAGTCCGGCATGAATTCGAAGGTAGCTGGCCCATGCCGTCGTCCAACTTATCCACGCTGAGGACGTTGATGAAGGGAAGGACTGCTTCTCATCGAGAACGAGGAATAAGGGTTTAGTTACAGTATTTACATGCAGTTCATCAGTCTAGCATGACTGCGAGAGAAAGTACGTCAGTCTAACACGACTGCTTGCGAGAGTGTCTCAGACCAACATGACTGCTTAAGAAAAGTGTTGAGCATCCGCACAACAGCGGCTTATAAGCACTCGGTCCCCCTTGATTCCAAGGGTACGGAAAACGTTCGTCCAGTCATTGTAAACAGGCCGCCTCTCCCCGGGACGGGTTACACACACACACGCGCGCGCGCGCACACACACACACACACAGGTGCAATGGTCCGGAGCCGACGTCAGAGGGGCTTCGTAGAACTCTGAGCCGTTCCGGGTAGCGCAACCGGGTAGCACATTGTCTTGCGTCTTGGTCGGCGCGTGGGAAGGAGCCTTCGTCGGCGTTCCCGCGGCAACTCCCCCACTCATAGCAAAACAGGGCGGCGTTGTCGTGTTGCGCACAAAGCCTGCTTCGTTGAACTCCTTCAGTCACAACGGCGAGGAGGCTAGACTGTAACGGTGGCGGTTTCAGCACAAAGCCTGCTTCGTTAAACGCATCCTAGCTGAAGCGACGGAGAGTGGAGGATGCGCGTATTGTTCCCGACACAAAGTCGACTTAGTAACGCCGTGGCTAGAGGTTGGCGGCGGAATTCCAAGATGAGGTTGCCACCGCTGGCGTCAATGGCTGGCAAACTTGCATTGCAGCTGGCCGTTCTTAACAGTACTTGATTATGGAAGAGTCATATCATAAGAAGCCAACAAACACTGACAGCAAGGACAACATATGGGAAATTACTTGTGCTTAATAAATGAAATAAAGAAACGATAATCAACTAAGTTTCCGGATTAAGTTAACTCTTTCAAATTCAGTCACGAGTCAATCCGTTGGAGGAAAGCTGCTGTTGCATAGCTGCGGCACCGAAACTGCATCGGATAAACATTGCGAAAAAGAAAAAACGTCGTTAAGACCGGAACAGGCTTCTTCCTTGCGCAGTGCACGGCCATCGGAATCAGTAAAGGCTTACTCACACTAGACCGACGCGACACCGATTTCGGTCTGCTGACTGTCGGCGACAGCGCTTTTTACCTTCGTGTCGGCGCCTCTGCCTCACTTGCCGACGCCGAACTCTCCGCAGACCGTCGGCAAATTGTCGGCGTCGGTACAGTGTGACAGAGGCATCGACACAACGGAAGAAACGCTGTCGACGACAGTCGGCAGGCCGAAATCGGTGTCGGGTCGGCCTAGTGTGAGTGAGCCTCAAGGGTTAATTATGACGGTGTCTTTTGTTGGTTTAACGGTTTTCCAAACTTGGATGGCTAATAGACAACAACGATGGAAGGGTTACATTGAGATAGTCACTCCTGGCATTTTGAATGGTGGAGCGATACGCAGAAAGAGCTTCGCGATAAGCGTGCCAACGAAAAACACTGCTGCCGAGCTTTCAAGAACGGAAGAGGCGTTTTTTTTTCTTATTTAGAAGCCTTTTTAGGTTTGCTGTAAACCACGGCGCTCGCTGCTTCTTTTATATAACTAGTAGTCGTCCGTGCCTACCGATCAGTGAAGCACTTTGTCACTAAAGATTTTCCAATTCTGCTCGACTGCCCTGTCGGAAAATCCAGGCATATAATTATCGATAAACTGTTACTGTTCCTTATTTATTGCTGCATAGTCTCCTTTTTCGTGAAAAATGACATTATGGGGTTTTACGTGCCGAAACTGCTTTCTGATTATGAAGCACGCCGTAGTGGCGGACCCCGGAAATGTCGACCACGTGGGGTTCTTTAACATGCACCTAAATCCCAAGCAAGTGACTTCTACAAACAAGCACGTTCCCTACACCACGACTCATGTATCGAATACACGCAGAAGCATACTCATCACAAGCAATGCACAATATGCAGACCTCCTTCACATTATATGGACATACCTGCCATGGTTGCTGAGTGGTTATGGTGTTGGGCTGCTGAGCACGAGGTCACGGGATCGAATCCCGGCCATGGCGGCCGTATTTCTATGGGGGCGAAATACGAAAACACCCGTGTACTTATATTTCTGTTCACGTTAAAGAACCCCAGGTGGTCGAAATTTCCGGAGTCATCCACTACGGCGTGCCTCATAATCACAAAGTGGTTTTGGCGCGTAAAACCCCATAATTAAAATTAATTATATGGGCCCGCCCATCAGCTCGGAACAATGTCAGGCACAGCATAAACCTCAATGCTAAAATAAAGAACCCTGAGCAGTGGGAGGCTATACTGCTCAGCGAATGCCCAGAAGACCAGCTCTACGATTTAAGGCCTGGCCTGCGTCTGACGGAAAGGGGAGCTTGACGGATCTAGCCTCCC
The DNA here is from genome assembly GCF_050947875.1 of Dermacentor variabilis. NCBI lineage: Eukaryota > Metazoa > Arthropoda > Arachnida > Ixodida > Ixodidae > Dermacentor > Dermacentor variabilis. The sequence goes on along the minus strand of NC_134572.1, from coordinate 1,657,099 downwards.
GGCCTCTCCGTTCCTCTTTCGAACGCAGCAGGAACTCAATAAAGATGTTTATTTTTTTCTCTCTCTACCTCGCTAATCTGGAGATCACGAGAGGCAGCGCGTGGGAGACGCGTCCGCGCGCTTTGCAGCAGTCGTCGCAGACAGACTTCCTCTCATGCAGCGCTTTGTCCCCAGCATTTTGACGCTCGCTACTCTGGCGCCATCTCGTAGCCATCTTCGCAGCAAACCCTGTCTTGCGCGGCAATACACTTTTCTTCACACGCTTTCGGCATACCCACCTCCTCCGCTTTTCTCCTCGCGGTCTTTTCGCTATCGCCATCTTTCATCCGCGCTCCGCGTCCACTCTTTCATCCTTTTGCTGGGCTCGTTTTCTCGGGTACGAGTACACTGAGGGACGACGCCGACGCTCGCCTCAGCAACGGGCGCCTAAGCGATGCTCTCTAAAATGCCGCTAAACAGGTCCTTAGCAAAGAAGAGCTGGTATAGCCATGTCGTATACGCCTCAAAAAGGCTCGACAACGTTCTACTGCCAAGCAATAATTTTTATCATACGCCAATAAATCCATTCACTCCGGCAGCTTCAAGTAGCCAGTGGCGAACGGTCGGCATGCAGGAATCTTCTATTTCTTTTGGGACGGGTCAGTCACAGGCTATTCCGCAAAAATGCAGCTTTATTCAGCATATTAATATATATTTAACGCATACACGTCACTTTGATATTGTGAGTTGCCGCATTCTCTGGACGTCGTTTGACAGGCAGGCGATGTGAGCGCAGCTGGAAAGCTTTTGACCAATACCGCAGTGGTACTGCTGAAAAATACGTGCAGTCGGAAATAATTATTTTTCTTTTGTTCCGTCGAATCATGCATAATCAGCAAGTAATTGTCATATCAGATGGCGAGTGTTCGCGATGTTGGTGACGTCGCGTGAGAGACACTCGAAGTTTTCTAGAGTAGCCGAAAAAATATTCCGCCAATTGTGAAGTGCTGATCGCAGAACTGGAAGAGAAACACTTTAGCATAGCTTTACATTATAGCGCGAGTGTATGCGACCAGGGTGTCCAGCCTAAAAATATTGCAACACGCCCAACAGCGTTGTGTCATAGAAAGACATAATTTCTTACGGTCTACGGGTATGAGAAAATTAAAACAGGTTGCAAGAAAATTAAAAGAAACTGAAAATCCAGAGTTAATTTTTAAGGTTAAAATGTTTTTCCCAAGCTTCGTCATGTTGTCTTCATTTTGTTTATGCCACACTCGTTGATAAGACAACTGTCTGCTTGTGAGTGGCTTTCACAGGGTAAGAACTAAGTGAGTGCTTTTTCGTGAGCTTGTGTAGTGCCGTCCAGCGATTATCATAAGGACAAAAAAAAAGCAAGCAGGTAAACGCAGTCAAGCCAAGTAATTCTCCAGGCGATGCCCTGCACTGTATTTCTCTACACCCTCGAGAATAAGAAAATGTGGACAAAGAAATCAAACGACCACTAATAAGCAGTGCGCATTAGCACAGCTGGGCTACTCCGCAGCTGTTTTGTAAATACCGAGATGGCTTCATTTATCAGACCTCATCGCCGAGCACCCCCAATGCCACGGAGATAATAAAGATAACGATAAGGGTGGCGCAGAAAGAAATCTCGCCAGATAAAGAGAGCAAGAAGGTAAGAAAGAGCGCTTACGAAGCTGCCCATCTCACGGACTCACGCGGTTGAAGGAAAAAAGAAAAAAGAACAGAAATTGAGTGAAAGACGCTGAACGAAAGATCCACGCCGTCGAGGTGGCTCGGGATTCTCGTGGCTGACGTGATTAATGGCGGCTGGCGCGTAATTAATGCCCGGGGTACGCCCAGTGCCGTCTACGGGAGGGCGCGGGAAGGGAGGGCGCGGGAAAACAAAGCAACGAAGCACTGATTATGCGAAAGCAGAAGCGAGGAAAATAAAAAATAAAGATCGATAACACTCGCGAAGCGATTCCCTTATTTTTTCGCGCGCCATCTTTTGTTCGCCGGCCGTTTATCGTCGGCCTCTTGCTGCGACTCAAGTCGCGTAGGAAGCACAGTTGCCCAAGTTCGCGTGCGCGCTACTTGCAGTGGCGTCCTTTTGTATGAAGACGCGGCAGCGAGGTAAAAAAAATTAATGAAATATTGGAGATTTCATTCCTCGAGAAGCGTAGAAATAAGAGTTCGACTCATGCGTTTGCCAGATATATAGTTTAGTGACGCCTAGTGTAGACTAATCGAGCGAGTCAGTTTATTTCTTCTTTTCGCTTCCGTGAGGTGTTATACGTACTTTCATTTATAAACTAGAATGCATGCCGCGTAGTTTAAACAAGACCTTTGTTAGAGTGCCCAATACTATGCGTAGAAATACATTGCACAGTTCGCATTTATGCATGACTGCAAACGTAAACGCGCAGGAAGTCAGATAATTGTGATAGATCAGTTTTTTCGCCCCCCCCCCCCCCGCCATTTTCATCATACCAGGAGAGAGAGAGAGAGAGAGAGAAATGCATGCAATCCTTAATGATATGCTGGAGATGTTAGCCTGGCTGATCTCCTGACATGCTACTCCAGGTGCTGGGTGATGATTATTATATACACAGTGACACACACACACACACATGATAGACACATGTACCCCCGTATTCCGAAATGCAACTTAAGTTGAAGCCCATGCTTGGCTTGATCGAAGTGACGCTTATCGTGGATGCACCGAAGGAAACGCAGTGAGCCTCTTTGGGCACGTTAACGCCAGGTGTCATCTAAATCAATTCAAGCATAGGCTTCGACATAAGTTGCATTTCTGAATACGGGCGTTAGAGTCTAGTTAAGGCTTGTGGGCCGCAAGAACATCAGCAGCGCTTTCGTGGCGCCACGTAACGCGCAAGTGGTGCCGAGAATGGGCCGCACTTCCAAGCTCGAGTCCCGTTGCAGGTGTAGTGCCGCCTTCAAAAACTATCTCTTCGACAGGTAGCGGCAGCCGTCGCACAGAACGATGTTACAGGTCTTAAGGGTCGTTACATTCAGAACACATTGGCGAAGCCCTCAGTTGAATACTGCATTTGAAGTAGTTCGTGTAGGCCAGTCTGATGCGGTGAAGGCATTGTTGGTCTTGCCTACTGAGGCCTCTCGGCATATAAAAGTCACAAGATGGATCGATTTTATATAGGGGTATGTATACTGATGGCTGTAAACACCAAGCGTATGCAGAATCTAGTGTTGCTGCGTCTTTTCCCGAGACGGGATATGGGCCATTTCCCTCCAAGTGTCATGTCCAGCTTTGGCAGCACAGTGTTAGCCTTGTGTTCCGCAGTGGGCTGGTAGCCACGGCAGCTCAGCGCTGTCGTGCAGTTCGCAAGCTTTCATGCGTAGGCGCCTGATGTCCATGGAGTTGTTCCTGCATTCTTTGTAGCTTCAGGGACTGCAGGCCCGCTCCTGCAGTCGGTGAAGAAGACTGAGCTCCCTGGTCTACAGCGTAAGCGAAATCTGCCCGCAGTGCAGCTGGCTCAGTCGCTGTAGCTCAAGCACAGTGACAGAGAGGGGCAGAGATGGTAACACTTGCAGACGGAATCCAGCCACAAGTGGCAGATGATGTAGGTGTAAAAGAACCATCAGTGTAATTATATGACGGTAAGCCCGGTAACTGGCGGTCATGTGCTCTAGAGCAAAGTATGCCAGTGCTGAACCGTGAATATCTCTCTTGCTCTTGAACCCAGTCACTGAAGTAGGCATTGTCGTAAGAGGAAAAATAAACGATTGATTGAGTAATTGATTGAAAAGAACGAACAAACGAACGAGAATGAACGAAAGAGCGATTTAGTGACTGTATGCAATCTCTGTAGAAAGGGTGCATACTGTAGGAAATGTTCAAACGTGGTGTGATTGAGAAAACTTTCTAAGCATTGCGTCCTCCTATGACTATTTATTTTGCTGCTCACTTCGAGTCTAGCAACTAAAGTCTCGAAACTAGACCCTGCCAAAACAAGCAATTTTTTGTACACCTACGCTACCTGGCAGTATCATTCACCTATCAGCGAAACTGTCAAAGTTTACCGTGAAATATGTAGGGTTGTGCCACAGTGACACTTTGCCAGTTTTGTACGGCGGAGAAAATAAATATAAACTAGGAGGGAGTGCCACGTGTCGAGGTTGAACGGTATTCCTGTGATGAATTTCGCACACAGGCTTGCAAGTGTCCTGCTGGTGTTGCTTACGCAGCTTTCGGACCCTCATTTTCAACATCTGAGGCACCAACCCACACACCTGTATCTTTACAGCGCAAGCGTACGCTATACTCTCGGCTATTCAACACAGAAGACACAAGTATGTCGCTAAGCCTGTTGTCATCAGAGACTCATTAGGTGTCGTGAGAGCCCTAATTAGTTTACGAAAACAAAAGAATTCACTTTTGAATTTACTGTATAGCTTGTTGTGCTCCGTATATATGTGCACCCAAGCGATTGTCTTACGCTAGGCACCTGGCCATATAGTTATAAAAGGCAACGTAGATGCCGACGAAAACGCTACGTCAGGGGGTTTTAGCGACACAGATGGTAATGTCCCCATCCCTTCCACAGTCCTAAAGTCTTTTCTACGTCATAAACTGAGGAATCATTGGCAAGGAGAGTGGGATACACAAGCATTGAATTTATTTATTGGTACCTCAAATACCCCATTTAGGGTTTTACATGAGGGGTGGGCATATTTAGATAATATTTTCAATGAATGCCTTGAACGATGAATGACTGGAGTGGTGCACCGCTTCAGCAGGTAGATGATTCCAGTGTTTCACTATGTGAACGAAGAAAGAGTTAAGATGAGCGGAGGTGCGAGCTGGAGGGCGATAAACAGCCTTTGAATGGCTATGACTGGATGAATTGCGATGCGCAGGCGTGATGTCGGTCTGATGAAGTAGTGAGTGGTAAAATTTGAAAAAGAGGCACAGTCTTGCTGTTTTGCGGCGCTGCTCGAGGGCTGGAAGGTTCAGAGATGATTTAAGTTTAGTAACGCTAGTGTGGTAAGAGTAGCCAGAATGAATGAACCTTGCTGCACGATTCTGTATGGATTGTAGTGCTGTTGCTAGGTTAGATTGGTGTGGGTCCCACGCTGAGCATGCGTATTCCAGTTTGAGTCGAACGATTGTTAAGTATGCGAGTAGTTTTACTGAGTGCGGAACAAGACGTATAGATAACGGCGCAGGTAGCATAGCACACGATTGGCATCAATGCTAATGTTGCAAATGTTCGAGGACCAATTGAGGTTATTGGACAAGCTAATGCCTAGGTACTTATATGAAGTCACAGCACATATTTCCGAACCGGCGATAATGTAATTAGCTGAAATAAATGATTGGCGAGGATGGAAAGTAAGTAGTGACGTTTTTTGACGTTGAAGGACATTAGCCAATTATTACACCAAGTTTCAATGACGTTAAGTTCGGACTGGAGAGCGCGAGAATCAGCGTCGTTAGTAATAGGAGGATAGATTACACAATCATCAGCAAATAAACGAATTTCGAAAGAACAACCTATCGGTAAGTGGTTAATGTATATTAAGAAGAGTAGTGGCCCCAGGACTGTGCCTTCTGGCACGCCGGAGATAACGGGTGATAAGGTAGACGAGCACTGGTTAGCGTAAACGAACTGTTGACGGTTAGTGAGAAAGTTGCGTATCCATTGGAGAACACAAGGGTTAGGATTAAGACATGATAGTTTTAGAAAGAGCCGTTTATGAGGAACCTTGTCGGAAGCCTTTTGGAAATCTAGGAAGAGGGCGTCTATGGGCATGTTTTGATCAACATGCGAGCTGATGTCATTAACGAATCGAGCTAGTTGAGTTTCGCAGGGCATGCCTTTCTGAAAACCGTGTTGATTAGGATTAAAGAAATTAGCGGATGTTAGGAAGTTTACAATATGAGAATAAATTATATGCTCCATTAGTTTAGAACAAACACTGATGAGGTAAATTGGACGGTAATTGTGGCACGATGACGATGATCCTTTTTTTGGTACTGGAATGACCTCACCTATTTTTCAGCCTTGCGGCACCACTCCAGATGACAATGATTGCTGAAAGATGTGGCATAAAAATACACTAGAGATGTGCGCAGTGTTTTTAAGCATTTTGGAATTGATTCCATCGATGCCGGCTGAGGATGTTAATTTGAGGGATTCAATTAGCTTGGTGATACCACGTGCTTCGATTGTTATGTCTGGCATCGTTGGGTTGTTGAGGTAAGGACAGTCTGAAAGGTCAGTGTTAAGTTCAGAAGTGAACAAGGAAGAGAAGACAGAGTTTAGTACTTCAGATACCTTATGGTCTGCAACACGGTTATTATCGTTATCATATGATAATAATGGTTTACGATTATTTGGGGTAATGTATTTCCAGAATTGTTTGGGATTGTTTTGCAGCATGTTAGGGAGTGTAGTTGAGTAGAAGGTTTGTTTAGCTGTTGCGGCCAAGGAATCAAACTCCTTTTCAGTGACGTAATATTCTTCCCAGGCAGGAGCGGTATTGGAACGCTTCGCTTTACGAAACAGTCCTTTCTTTTTATTGTTTAGCGGTTTTAATGTGTTGTTGAACCATGGGGACGAAGATCGCTCTGTTAAAATGATAGTTGGTATGTAAGTCGTAGTGAGTTCGATCATTTTATTTTTAAAAAGCGTCCAGTTGGCGTCTACTGTGCGCTTCGGGAAATCTATAATGTACCAGTTGTAAAACTCGGTTTGTGCATTGTTGATGCCGATGTAATCACCTTTATCGTAGAGTGTTATTTTCTTTTTGTATTTTTTTCCCTGAGGTAGCGGCCAGGATAATTCTGCATGCAGTACCGAGTGATCACTAAGTTCTGGTAGATGTGTTACCGAAGAAACACTGCAGTCGGGATGGGATGTTAAGATAAGGTCGAGTATGTTAGCGCACTGTCCGTTTGTCCACGTTGGGGTCGACACTAGCTGCGTCAAACCAAAGGTGAGGCATGTGTTAAGAAAATTACATTCAAGGTTATTTTTAGACACTGTTATGGCTGGTTCGGACCATGCTATATCAGGAAAGTTAGTCACCTAAGAGGAGTAGTTGCGCGTGATTAAATGACTTCGTAACAGTTTGTAGTGCCTCGTGTAAGTGAATAGTGAAGGAAGCATCTGCGTCGGGGGGTCGATAGCATACACCGATAATAGTTTGTAGGTATGAAGAACTGCACAATACGAATAAAATTTCTAGAGGTGAAGGGATATTGACAATGGAGCAACAAAGGCTGCGATGGGCAGCTAATAGAACACATCCTCCGCGTTTGCCTACACGATCCCGCCTAAAAATGTCAAAATCAGGAAGGAAAGAATTAAGCTCTGTGTTATCGACGGTAGAATTCAGCCACGTTTCTGTTAGTACAAGAAGCTTACAATCAGAAGAATCGATAAGGCTACAGAGTGCTTCGCGTTTGGGCAACAAGCTTCTAATGTTAGTATAAACGAATAATATAGGGATGCTATCTGGTTTTGCGATAGTGCGTGATGGTAGCTATGAAGTTGATATAACTCTATTTGTAGTGTTATCATACTCGTAAGTTCTGTTATCCACGATTAGGTTATCGTACCGGAGTTTGAAAGGTTTCTGTTGCGACTTGCCGAACTCAATTAGTTGTTTACGTGCATGCCGAGTGTTAGCTGAGTAGTCTTCCGATATGCTGTAGCTGGACCCACTAAGTTGTTTCGCATTTGAAAGAATATGTTGTTTTAAATAAATAAACTAGACATGATAAAACGAAAACTAGGGAACTGGATAAGTGAGAAAACGGCATGGTACAAGGATGTACTTGCTTGCCGATTAAGAATAGGACCCACTTACCCTACTCACTCTTACCTCTTCACTGGGGGTGGGGGATCCTCCGATTTTTATTAAGCGCGGCAGTAATATCAAAGTCCTCCATGTTTTTATTCAATGCCCTGCAATAGAAGCAGAGACGAAAAAGTATTTCCCTTCTGCATATCGCGAAAATATATCTTTACCCGACATTTTTTTTTCTTAGGAATGAACCACTTTTTAACCTGAAGTTAGTCCTACAGCTTTTCGTTGAACCAGACACCCTGAAAATAATTTGGCCAGGTGATTTTTAGCGCACGATTAACAGCCCTTGTATGCAAGGGACTTTTTTGAAGCTCTAGTGTCATTGTTAGTTTTTGTTGAATCATGTTATTAACGAAACCCAGTTGCAATAGCCCACATCACTACCTAGTCAGTGTCATTATATGCGTCCCTATTATTAGCGCTTATATATATATATATATATATATATATATATATATATATATATATATATATATATATATATATATATATATATATATTAGTCCCTATATATCGGTGCTTTTCGTTCATGTACCGCACGCCAACCGCCAAGCCGTGATCCAAGCCCGGACCGCAAAAAGAACACAGTAGCAATACTGTGAAAGACGAAACTCACTTTTATTGGGCGAACCTGTGCCCACAAATACAGGCTACACTTAAAGAACGGTGACAGCGGCGAACACAGTCGGCGATCGTCGGAAATCTGATCGGCGGGTCAGGTGCGTCGGCTTTTATACGTCAGTCTTCGACTGTTCCAGAGTAATTGCTGGGACCCGCGTGTCTTCCACAAAGTTCTGCACTATTCGCGTCGCGCATACATGCAATCAGGTTACACAAGGTTCGGTCACAGACAGCGAATAGAAGCATAGATAACATTCCGGAAACTTCCGATACATGCACGCGCGTCCTGCGTTCCGCGATAACATTTGTTAAGCGGTGAAACGTGGTCGCCCGATACAGATAAACAAGTACAGGTGTCAATATTGTAGCGTAGTTTAAAGATGGAGGCTGGCAAAAACTACGCTGTCTCATTTATGGCGGACCAGAAGAAGAGCGGGCAGCTAAGGCGCGTCATCGTCTTTCATGGCGTCGTCATTCGCGCGCACCTTCCTACGGTGAGAAAGCCCCACATCATGCTTTGCAGTATGCTAGGGTAATGGCAGCGCAAATTAATCCAACGCGCGTTGCTGTAAGAGCGGCAGAAATTTTATTGCACTCTTATTTAGCCCGTTAATTGGCGTTTCTTGTCACTGGCCTGCCCACACAAATCAAGGCTCATATCGGTATCGTCCATCACCCGCGCCCTGCCTCACGAGGTTAACCGTCCTTCGACCAGCGAACACGAGAAGGGCGTGCTCTGCCTCCTTCGAGCTGTGCTCTCGAAACCAGGCCTCCGCACTGCAAGCCTCGTCCCGACACACTGGCGCGGCTGCGCTCGTGCACGTAGCTCCGCCAAGCACTTGTGGAGTCCGCGTTTTTAGTTTAGCGCGAGACACTTCAAACGCTGAAGCGATAGCTATTTGCTTTGCGCTTTTGTTCAACAGCACATCCGTCTTCCTAACGCGCAGTACCAATCAAGAGACGCGCCCGCATACCTCCGAACTCGTTCACTCCGGTTGATGATAAGGGAGTGAAATATCTTTATACCTTACAGTAAACATACTCCGACACATTTGACAACTTTTTATCGGTGCCCTAAGCCATGGTTTCGTGCACTTCTGCAGCTATGAGATTGCGCGCGAATTTCTCATTATAGAAGGCTTGAAAAATTTTATTGACACACGTGACTGTGCTTTTAAACAAGAGGATCATTTTAGTGCAGGACAACTTACTATATAACCCGCCGTGGTTGCTTAGTGGCTATGGTGTTAGGCTGCTGAGCACGAGGTCGCGGGATCGAATCCCGGCCACGGCGGCCGCATTTCGATGGGGGCGAAATGCGAAAACACCCGTGTACTTAGATTTAGGTGCACGTTAAAGAACCCCAGGTGGTCTAAATTTCCGAGTCCTCCACTACGGCGTGCCTCATAATCAGAAAGTGGTTTTGGCACGTAAAACCCCATATATTATTATTATTAACTTACTATATAGGCACATTTATCGGCATCTGATCTAACCGAGCGAAGTGCCTCCATATTGCAAGCATTGTAAACGCTAGTCGCCATCAGGCAAGTATGTACAGTCCAGGATCGCGCAGCTCTCCATACTTGTGCTGAGTTGCACGGGCCTTCGCGGTGCGTTTCACGCCTGCAGTGTGCGGGTGTGGGCGATTTTCTGCATGTTAAGTGCGTTTTAGCAGTGCGCGTGCGCACTAGAGATTTTAACAGGAACTCCGAAAACAGTGCGTGGCTCTAGCCACAACTTCCATTCTCGCCACTGGTTATCAACTGATGTACCTGAGCCAGAACATTATTTTCTCTTGATGTCGTTGTTTACTTTCCTTTTGTTGCCGTCGAGCTAGTAATCTCCGAAACAAATACTGCGTTCAATTTTTACCAAATAAGTGGGTTTGATAAGACAGCGGTATTGATTTCATGTGTAGCATTCTGCTGCAATAATATTTGTTGGAGAATTTCCGTTCGCCATCAGTGGAAGCCAGTCAGGTCAGTGCCCGCTTCTGTGTCGGCAGCGGACATCTTTTGTGGCTGTGCCCTGGTACTCAGCATATTAAGGACAACATACTCGGGGATGCCAATCTAAAGCTGAATGTTCCAGAGGACTTACCTTTTGGATAACGGATAAGTACGCCAACTCATTGCGGAATGCAGTGCCTGCATCACACGGGGTTGTACGACTTCGATTGCCTTTTGTTCGTTCTCTTACTAGATATGCCATACGGCATTTCTCCAGAACAAAAAAAAATAAAGATAAAGAGGAACTCAGTGCCCTTCCACTCTGAAAAGAATGACCCAGCTGTGTATGTGGGTCCCCTAGTGGTGAACTGCACCTCCGCCGGGGTTCGGCCCGGTATTGCACTATCTTTGGCACAGGCCCACGTATGGAGAGTTTTGTGTCTACACACGGACACGGTCCTGGGGGAACTAGCCCTTAACAGCTTCGTTGTAAAATTGGTTACTTCTTCGTGTTTCTTAATTAATTAATTTGATAATTCGTTGACGACGACGACGAACGCCGGAGAACTGGCACGAGCGCTTTCGCGCGGTAGCGCCGCGGGCCGCCAACGGGCACGATCCTGGCGAAAGCAGCCCTTAACAGCTTCACTGTAAGAAAATAAATAAATAAGAGAGAACAGAGAGAGAAAGACGCGCATACCGTTCCAAATCTTCTGTGTGGTCGCATGTTGTTGACGTTTCTGAAAAGCAATGCGAAAGCACGCAATTTGTGCATGCCTTTTTGAAAACAGTGAACCGGATTTTTCTTGTTTTTCTCTGGACCCTAACATTGACTACAAGCCGTAAACTGAGTGACTCAGAAGCTTCGTTTTCGGTACAGACGTGCAATTCTATTACCTTCTTATTTTCTTTCTAGAGTCGCTCCTAATGGCCCCTTGCCGCTCAGCCTTGCCAAACCATGTACACCGGAAAGATGTTCGAGGGTCTTCAGCACTTTCCAAGAAACGGCACGGCCTCTCTTAATGAACTCTCGAATTAATGTGCCCGATGCTTCTTTGGTCCCGATGAAAAATTCAGCTCTTTCCCGGGACGAAGAAAGCGAACGTGGCTCTCATTCGCCACTTGATAGCTTTTAATGAGTGTGGCTGTTTGGGACACTCAATATTTTTTTCACCCAAATTGAACCCGCCGATTGCACGATCGTTTTTCATGTATAATTTGTCCTTTTTCTTTACTCCCTGAGCCATGCTGTCCTGTTTCGGCTCTTATTCTTCACCCTGGTTGGTCGGGCATTACTGCCTTTGTGAACTTTACTTTGCCTTCACTCTGTCGTAGAGCTTAAATTCAACACACGAATAAATAGCATGGTTGCTAGTCAATGCTCGCGCCATTCCCCTCCTAGTTGTTGAGCGCTGTTCCTTCGCAAAATTATCTACCAAACGCCCAAAGTTAGCGCACTGTTTACTTAAATCGCGTATGGGGCTGCGTGCTATTTCTATCGAAGGATCGAGCAAGCATTATTTTCAGTCGCTCATCACGTGCCTCTCTGACGTATCTGAATGCGTCAGGTCGCATGATGGCGACGATTGCTCGCTTATTTCCGTCATTGTTTTTTTTAAGTGACTGGAAAGAATGCCGCCACATTATCTGACAAGTCCTACTAGGGAGTTCTTGCAGTGATTTTTAGTGCCATAATGAATGCGAGTGTTATATGAGTTTCGTTAAATGACTGTATTTGGCCATTGAAAACTTGTTAGTCGCTCTTGCCACACACACACGCACACGCACACACGCACGCACGCACACACGCACACACACGCACACACACACACACACACACACACACACACACACACAAACACACACACACACACAAACACAAACACAAACACACACACACACACACAGGGTGTCCCAGTGGTGTCCCAGTTTTTTGAGTAACTAGCCGAGATAAATTAACTTTTTAAATATAGCTTGAAACGTTCAGGCGTCCATAGGAAAGTTGTGGAGCTCCACAAATATTGCTCAACTGAGGCACTTCCAACGAGATAGACTTAGCGTGGCCGTTTTTATTGGGGAGAAACGAAAGCCCGCGGCGTTTAAAAAGTACCATTTGACAGTGCGCTCGGTGCGTCCGAATGCGTCACGATTACAGCGCTCTCAACTGTGCTTTGTAAAAAAACATCGCTCGCTTCGCGCCTTTCGCGCTGCCCGCGATAGAGCTTCGCGTTGTGCTTGGTTCCGAGGTAAACGCCAGTGGGTTCGCGCGGCAGTCGAAATAAAGCGCGGCTCCCGTTACTGCGGCGATAATTGCACTCTCACGCTAGCAGAATGCATGCGGAGGAAAAATGACAAGCTCATGAGTTCGAATTTTGGAGCAAGACTCCAACAAGCAAACACGCATTATGACAAGCTTGATAACGTCGTGTGAATTACGCTAGTTGTCACAAAAGGAAGAATTGTAAACTGGCGCGGAACGATGCTTTTTAGCTTCCTGTACATTCCTGGTCGGCAGAAAATTGGTAATTTCATTTTACTTACATGCCTTTTCCACGTCGTACAAAAGTTTTACACAGATGACTCTTTTCATGGATAACGGTTGTAGGTATTTATTCGCTGTGATATCTGTCTAAAGAACGTGCTCAAACAAGTCGCCCTTTGCCATGTTGCAGTATTGTGGTGCAGCACGTCCGATGTAGCTTTTTTGATGACGCAAGAGGCTATCTCGCTGCAGGCCTCAGCAATCTCTGCCATTAGCGCTTCTGGTGTAGTTGTAGGTTTTGCGGTACAATCGGTCTTCCAGATGTCTCCACATGAAGGAGTCAAGAGGTGTCAAGTCCGGTGACCTTGCAGGCCATGCCACTGGCCCATGCCGGCCGACCCACTGGTGTTTGAAGGCTTCGTCTGGCCAGGCTCGGGCAAGGCTGCCGCAGTGAGCTGGTGCACCGTCATGCTGATACCAAGTTCGCTTTAAAAACGCAAGAGGACGATCGCAGCGAAAATCTTCGGCTGGGCCTTCCAAGTTGTCGTTCACGCACTTCTGAGCAGTGAGCAAGTGGTAAAAAAATATGGGACCAATTATTAATCCGGCAAAGATACCGCACCACACACTGAATGACCATTGGTACTTGTGTCTGGTCTGCGCCACCCAATGCGGCTTCGTATCACTCCAGTAATGCGCATTATGGATCTTGACTTCGGAATTTCTGGAGAAGGTTGCCTCATCTGTCCAGAGCACTCTGCCAAGAAAATCTGCTATTTCGTCACTGTTCACAAGGATCCAATTTGAGAAATGAAGCCGCCATTGCAGGTCTCTTTCTTGCAGCTTTTGATGCACTTAGAAGTGATACGTATGCATTTCAGCCTTCCTAAGACCTCTTGTCACTGAAGACATTGAAATGCCGACCTCACCACTCACATCACGCACGCTGGAATGAAGGTTTGCAGTCATGAAAGCCAAAATGTCTCCTTCAGCCTCTTCACTGATGGTCCCCTCACTGTGCCGCGTCTTCTTGAAGCTACCTGTTTCTTTCAGCGTCAAGTAACTCCTCATAATTGTGTTCGCGCTAGGTCTTCCCCCACATTGCCAATTTCGGTATACCTTGGCAGCTTTCCTCTTGTCGCCCCGTGCCGCTCCCAAGGCTAAGACCATGTTCGCCTTCTGCTCGCTTGAGCACGGCATGCTTTAGGCACTGCAAACAAATTCGAAATGGTTGCGTGGCACGACCGTAATAGACAGTCCAGCTCACATGCATCTAGCCTGGTACAGCTTGGAAGAAAAGCGGCGTTGTAACAAATGATGCTCTCTCTCGCACAGGTTCCAGATGTATGATGCATGTTTTGTGTTTTTTTTTTTCTATTCCGCATCGACTTGAACGCTGGAAAAAAAATTGCTCTTCTCGTCATATCGGAATAAACGGCTGATGACGGCGCGTTCTTCGGCGACAGGCGCGAGCGGCTGCTGACGGAGCCCTTTTTCGGAGCGCCGTCGCCAGCCGCTGCCGGTGACGACAGAGCCGAGCAAAGGTTGAAGCCCTTTCTCGTAAGTGAAGGGAAGGCGCGGCGCTGTTTTTACAAATAACTCACGAGAGCACAGCAATCGCGGCGCATTCGGGCGCACAGAGCGCGCTGTCACGTTGTATTTCTTAAACTTTGCGGCTTTTCGTTTTTCCCGAGTAAAAGCGGCCACGCTAATCTATCTCGGTGCAAGTACCTGGGTTGGGCAATATTTGTGAAGCTACAAAACTTTCTTATTGACGCCTGAACGTTTATTTCAAGCTATATTTTCAGATTAAATTAATTTATATCCGCTAATTACTCAAAGAAAGGCGAGAAAGAAATAGTACTACAAGTTTAAATAAACGCTAAGAACATCCACCTGATTTCTGTTCTGAAGAACGCATAGCTTTTTTCACAATCTCCGTCCAAATTACCTGGGACACCATATATATATATAGCGTGTGTGTGTGTGTGTGTGTGTGTGTGTGTGTGTTTGTTTATGTGTGTGTGTGTGTGTGTGTGTGTGTGTGTGTGTGTGTGTGTGTGTGTGTGTGTGTGTGTGTGTGTGTGTGTGTGTGTGTGTGTGTGTGTGTGTGTGTGTTGCCCTAAGGTGATTCCGCATTAAAAAGAAAGATATGGTTGATCGCTCTTTCATAGGAATCGGCAGAACACGAAAGTGCATCTTGTCTTCACAGAAGCTGTTGCACTTTTGCATGGCGCGCGGCGTCCTGCTGCCGAGTCACTTCGGCGAAGAATCTCGATGCGGCTTCGTAGTGTCTTGCGCAGCGAGTTGAGTTGGGACGCGCTCAGCTTCAGGAACGCGAGCGGCAAATTTCCCAGCGGACGCCGCGAACGTGCGAAGGCGTTGTCCTTCACGCTGGCGTCTCTCTCGCGGGAGAGAGAGAGAAAGAGAAAAAATAAACATTTATTTCGTAAAGCAAGTAGAAAATTTCCTGGATGAGTGGGGCCCTCAGTCCAGGGCTCCATTGCCATGCGCGACTTCGCGAGCCCGCTGGATCAGCCGTTGCTGTTCCTGCTGGCTTGTGCTGAGCAGCGCAGACTCCCAAGAGGAATGGGTAGGGTGGGTATAGGAAGAACACCTGAAGGGTTAGGGCATTCCCATATGGAGTGATACACCGTGGGTTTGGCCCCACAGAGGGGACAATAGGAAGGGTACAGGGTGGGATGAAAGATATGTAGCATGTGGAGACAAGGAAATGAATTGGTCTGCAGTTGCCGCCAGACAGCGGCATCTGCCATATTAAGCGAAGGATGAGGAGGGGGATAGTTATGGCGACTTTGTCGGTAGTACTCGAGCGTCTCGGTGCACTGTAGGGGCTCTGGCGTTGCGTCGTCTGGGTTGGACAGCTCTTCCGATGGTGCCCGTCAGAGCACGGGCTACCGCATTTACGCGTTCATTACCGCGGAGAGAGGCATGTCCAGGAGTCCAGACGATACGCACCCTGTGTAACGTGGGAGGTGGGACAGAGGAGAGAATTCGCTCAGCAGAGGAAGGGGCAATAGCCCTGGCCATTGTCTCTCGCGGGACGAAATTGAGATTCGCCCGCCGACGTCGTGGCCTTTCTGCGCCGCTTAGCGCAGTTTGTAAGTTGAGGCCATTTCAAGCGAAGAAGTAGGTGGCGTACAGGCACTGGTGATGCGTGCTGAAGCTGTAGGATATAATCACCGTCAAAAACAGGAAAAGGAGAAAAACAAGAGCGCTCGCCATGCAGTATGCTAGGTAAACATGCAGGGTGGCAGTAGAAAGGGAAGATTCAGGAGCAGTTAAATAGATAACAAATAGGAGTGTACGCGGTGGCAGAAATGCACCTCAGAGACTCGGAAGAGCCGCCAGTGATTGAGAACTATGTTTGAGAAGGGTGCAACATAACTAAATCGGAAAGAAAGGGAGGGGTAGTCGGAATGGTCATCCATCAGGGAGCCAAATGGAAAAACGTAAATTCAAAATGTGGACAGCATCTTTGGTTATCACGCACAATGAGTGGAAAAGAAACTTGGCTGGGCGTAAGGTATTTGTGGACCGCAAATAATTGCACAGAGAACAATCAAAAGTTAGTGGAATGCCTAAGTGCTGATATTAAGGGTTTAGGGAATTATGCCGAAATGACCCTATTAGGTGACATGAATGCCCACATGCAGGATCTAGATGTCTATACCGACAACGGGAAGTCAATGCTAGATCTTTGTGAGCACCATATCCTCGTTATCGTGAATACAAGGCCTGAATGTGATGGGCAGACCACACAGGAAGTGGGAAACCAGCAATCGACCATTGATCAGTGTGTGATAACAGAAGTAATTTATGACAATTTCAGAGAAATGGTCATTGACGAGGAAGTGTGTAGCAACATATCGAGTGACCATAGACGCATGTTGAAAATGGGATATGTAGTTTGGACAGAGCCGTCCCAATGACCCGTCCAAATTTGAACGCTGAACAACTAACAAATATAGTCGCAAGGGTCGGGGAGGAACTAGGGAAATGGCCAAGAGGGGGAATATATAGCGAGCTTCTAGGAGTAATTACGACAGAAATACGGAAGAAGAAGCAACATGCTGGTTGGAAAGGAAAAAAGTCGGAAAGCTGGTGTAACAGGGAGATGCGAGAAGCGATCGCCGAACGATAGAAACCATCGCGAGAGCACAGGAAGGCAAAAGAAAAATGCAGTTGCCGCAGGATGAAGTAGCCAGAAAATGCGAAATAGACTGGGAGAAAAAAATCTATGCTTAAAATACTGGTTCTAGCAAAAAGACAAAAGTGAACGTTGCTTGTCAGAAATACGGGAGAAAAAAAAGAAGGCCGCAGGTGGAATATTTTGGAACCACACAAACTTAGTAGGCAGGAAGTCTGGGACAGTGCAACAACATATGCAAAACGAAGATGCAAACAAACTGAAAGGGGACGCGGCATTTAGTTACATCCGAAAAATGACAGCCAAATCCTTCCAAGGCATTGACGAGGTTGTATATGAAGGAAAAAAAGCACGAAAGAGGACTATATCAAAAAGGAGCTGGTGCTGACAAATTTCAACTGGAAGAAAGCCGAAGAGAACATTCATAAGCACACAGCCACCGGGCTAGACGAGGGTCCCGTTAGGCTGATCCAAGGAACTAGGTCGAAAAAGTAAGGAAGCTCTGTTGAAAGCAGTAGAAGTTGAAAATATAGATGAATTCTAGACAGTTGGCGAAAAAGTAGAGTAAATTTAATTTATAAAGGTAAGGGGGGAAAATTCACCCGTATAGATCGTTGACCATTACGTCAGTAATATACATGTTAGCAATGCAGGCAATCAAATTAATGCTGCAAGCCTGGGCAGATAATAATGGCACTTTGGGCGAACTTCAGAATGGCTTCAGAATAGGCAGGCGTTTGGATGATAACTTATTTGTCCTTACTCAGTGTATTGAAATATCCAGAGTACAAAGGAGACAGTTATATGTAGTGTTGCATCTCGAGGACAATGCGAATTGCTGTCCCCCAGATATTGGACCTTGCCGTGGAGCGCGGTGGTGGCCCGAAGTTGAAGAGGACTTTTAGATGAAAACTGGAAGTTTATTTACATTATTTACAGTAAAGATACAAAGAAATTAACAGTGATGAAGTCATTGCTGGCCGGCAGCAACTCGGATGCTGCGGCCCGTGGCAAGGAGCCGAAAGAAATGAAAGAAGGAATGCTTCCTTGCTGCTCCCGGTCTCTGGCTTTTAACTCCTTCGGTGTCTCCAGGTCGCGTCCTGTTCGGCCATTCGTCGAGCCCGCTCAGGGGTCGTCATTTTCGGCGAATGGTAG
Source organism: Dermacentor variabilis (assembly GCF_050947875.1). Taxonomy (NCBI): domain Eukaryota; kingdom Metazoa; phylum Arthropoda; class Arachnida; order Ixodida; family Ixodidae; genus Dermacentor; species Dermacentor variabilis. The sequence goes on along the minus strand of NC_134572.1, from coordinate 1,638,876 downwards.
GCGCCCGTGCGAGTGTATGTCACATTCGGCTCAGAGGGTCGCTCCATGGGCTTCACTTGTCCGAGGGATTACTTGTCTCCGGTATTGCCTTCCTGGTCTGCAACTGCCGTCACAAAGGCGGATGGGGGGGGTTGCACCTAGGGCTTCACCGTGCATTATAGCCGTCGTTGCCTCGCGGCTTGCAAGCGCCGTCACAATAGGCGGCTGGGGGTTCCGAGGGCTTCACGGTACAACCGTCGTTTCCTCCGGGTTTCAGAGCGCTCAGCGGGGGGAGGCGGTTTTTTCTCGAGCGACCTTTCAGAGCAGCAAACCATCTTTGCTCGGGACCTAGGTTACCTGGAACCGTGCCAGGCTCCCGTTTCATTTTCAGGAAGAGTCAAGCAGTGGGACAATAGCTCGACATGCGGCGCACGAAGTGGGGGACGCCCACTTGTTTGGACGTGCGGCGCCTCGGGAACGTGGTAGATGTGCTTCTGCGCTCCTTAATTAGGTGTGACGGCGATTCGAAGTGGTCCGGTAAACTCGAAGGAGGCTCAGGAAAAAGTCCCGTATCTAACAGTAGCCTTTTTAGACATTACAGGAGCGAGTGACAACGTAGACCGCAACATTCTATGGGATATTCTGGAAGAGAAAGTTAGGCCACGATTGTCTGCAGCTTTTGAGAGAGATTTACCTAGCAAATATCATTTGCGTTGAATGGGAAGGGTTGCTTCAAAGGAAGAGGTCCGGACACCAACCGATATGGTTTAAAATATATTTACGTTTCGGCTCCCCCACTTGAGCCTTGTTTTATTAGACGATGAGCAAAACGTGAACAAGGTGAATGCAGGAGCCAACGTTTCGACAAGTGGACTTGTCTTCTTCAAGGCGACATATGCTTTCCTCGCCACAGTATATATAGGTGGGGTTCTTCTAAAGGGGAGGGGGTGTGAGGCGGGAGCGCGTGGAAACGAGGGAAAGTGTGTTAGCGTGTCGAATTAGTAAAGGAACGCTGTCTACAATGTCAAAGCCAGGACCCCCCCCTCACCCAAGTCTGTCAACCCACGCGCGTTAGCCGGCGTGTCAAGGGCGTCTGACACGCCAGCTGACAAAAAAAAGGAAGAAAAAAAAGAAGGGAAGAAAAAGGAAAAGGGGGGGGGGGATAAGCCAAGAAATCAAACTAAGTGTTGTTGCCTATAGCTTGAGGTTGAGCATAGCGAATAGATTCTAAAGCTCCCTTTGAAACGTTTATGCCTATTGGTTGCAATGTCTTGAACTTATGGATAAGGTATGATTCTCTGTATTTTCTTTCTCGTTCAGAACGGAAATTTGACTGTAAGATGTAGAGTTTAAGTTCATCAAAGTTATGACCTGGTTGGTTGAAATTCTCGGCGACGGCTTTGGGAAGCTTTTTAGCTGTGTCCGCGCGATGTCCGTTTAATCTGACGTTCATTGATTGTCCTGTTTCCCCGATATATTGTTTCTTACAGAAGGAACATTCAAGCATATAAATCACATCCGAACTTGTGCAAGTGAAGCTAGATTTGACTTCATGTGTATAATTATTTGCGGTGCTTTTAATTTTAATGTAACTTTGAAGGTGCCTGCAGGTTTTGCACCTAGGGCGACAACATGCTTTTATTACGGGGGAATGCTGCTGGCTGACTTTTGCGTGCACTAACATGTCTTTAACGTTCCTGTTTCGGCGATAGGTAACCCTGGGTACATCCGGGAACGCTTTTCGCAGACGCTCGTTACTTGATAATATTGGGTGGTATTTTCTTAGGATGTTGTTTATGTTTGGGAGTGCATTAGAATATTTTGTTATAAAGGCCGGTGGTCTGTCAGATTCTAATGTGGGCTGTCTCTTCGCCAATTCCGACTGTCTCTCCAATCTTGACGCGGTATCATAAGCTCTATCGAGAGCAACTTGGGGATAGTTCCTTTCTGCTAGCGTTGATCTAAGGTCATTTAGGTGGTGGATATAATCATTGTCTTCGCTGCAAATTCTTCTTATACGTTTCGCTTGTCCGACAAAGATTCCTTGCTTGCAATGTCGCGGGTGATGACTGTTGTAGTCTAAATATTGCTGGCTATCTGTAGGCTTCCGGTAAAGTGTCGTTCTCAGTTTTCCGTTTTCTATGTAGACCGTCGTGTCCAGGAAGTTGACCTGACTAGGAGAGTGGTGAGCAGTAAATTTAATACTCGGGTGAAAGCGATTGAAATGGCTAATTAAGTTGGTTAAGGCGCTTGTGCCGTATTCCCATATTATAAATATGTCGTCAATGTAACGAAGATAGGTGTGGGGTTTTAAAGGGTAGGATTTCAGCAGGTCTGCTTCAAGCTGTCCCATGAAAATGTTCGCATACGTGGGAGCGAATGGCGTACCCATGCTAGTGCCGAAAATTTGCAGGTAGTGTATAGAATCGAATTCGAAATAGTTGAGCGTGAGAACTAACCTAAGGAGCGATAAGTAAACTTCAGGAGCGTGCGCTTGGGGATTGATTGCGAGGGATCTAGAAACAGCTTCAATTCCTTCACTCATGAGAATGTTGGTGTAAAGGGCAGAAACATCCAAAGTGACTAGTATAGCGCGGTCGGAAAGGATTTGGTTGGCGTTGATGCCGTCGATAATTCGAAGGAAGTGCGGCGTGTCTTGAACGAAAGATGGGAGGGTGGTGGGTATGTTTGACAGGTGGTGATTTAAGAATTTAGATAGTGACTCAGTAGGAGTGTTGTTATTAGACACAATAGGCCGACCCGGGATTTCTGCTGTAAATATTTCTTCGACCGGAACTTTATGTATTTTAGGAAGAAGATAAAAGCGGCCTGCTGTTTTGTTTTGTTGTTCTGATTTGTTGTTGCGTGTGCTATCCCTAGTGCGTGGTAGTCATTTTTGTTTGGTTCGGGCAGACCGAACCGTTGCGTCTGCTATCCCTAGTGCGTGGTAGTCATTTTTGTTTGGTTCGGGCAGACCGAACCGGTTCGGTCTGCCCGAACCAAACAAATATGACTACCACGCACTAGGGATAGCACACGCAACAACAAATCTCGCCCTTTCCTCCAATCCCGCAAACTCGTCGCCAAACAAACAAATTACAGATTTCACCTAAAAACTTACACTAGCTGCATTAAACAGAGGAAAATCCCAAAAGGTCTCAGAATTAAGGTTAGATGCGCCCTTGGTTCTTTACCCTCCAGGCTATTATTAAAGTGGAATGCTGTCCTAGAAAATGCATCGCTCTCCCTTATCGACATTCTCGAAGAACACTGCAAAGAACAACTTAGGATAATCTCTGATCAACTCGACAGCATAAAGTTAACTGAAACGGAAAGAAGAGAACTTAATCAATTCGTCCAAACTAAGGAGGAAAAATTACTAGATAAATACCAGCGAAAAGATATTAGAGCTGCAGATCCACCCAAGGAAACTAATGTAACCCCTGCAGCACGTAGGTCCACCGACAGTCCTACAGGCGAGCATCCAGAGCACTGCAGCAATGTAGTAGGCATATCCCAGAGTCTAAGCCCCGAAGAAGTTGATCTCCTGAAACGTGGTCTAACGTTTTGTCCGACGAACAACGCAGTAAACAAATACGAACTCCACAAAGATATAACAGAGTTTTCACGACGCATGCGCATCAAGGAATTCTTTTTCGGTAGACCAGATGTAGGAAAAGAAGATAGAGACTCTCTTAGACCACCTAGCACGTGGACACCGGAAAACGAACAGTGCCCAGACCTCGATTTATACTTAAAACTGATATCAAAGGAAATTCTAGAGTCAACGCGGCATTGCCGGAAACGCAAGAATTTGACCCCCGCTCAACACCAAATCCTTAAAGAACTTGCGAAAAGGAATGATATTGTAATAAAACCAGCAGACAAAGGCGGCAGTATCGTAATCTGGCCTATAGAAAAGTACAAGAATGATGCCTCTAAACAACTGAACAACCACACCCATTACAGAAAACTTGACTCTAACCCAACCTCAGATTACAGCAATATTGTGTTAAGCACAATAGCGGAGCTCCGGTCCAGGGAACTAATCACGCAATCTGAATATCGCTTCATGATGCCCAAAAACAAAACAGCAGGCCGCTTTTATCTTCTTCCTAAAATACATAAAGTTCCGGTCGAAGAAATATTTACAGCAGAAATCCCGGGTCGGCCTATTGTGTCTAATAACAACACTCCTACTGAGTCACTATCTAAATTCTTAAATCACCACCTGTCAAACATACCCACCACCCTCCTATCTTTCGTTCAAGACACGCCGCACTTCCTTCGAATTATCGACGGCATCAACGCCAACCAAATCCTTTCCGACCGCGCTATACTAGTCCCTTTGGATGTTTCTGCCCTTTACACCAACATTCCCATGAGTGAAGGAATTGAAGCCGTTTCTAGATCCCTCGCAATCAATCCCCAAGCGCACGCTCCTGAAGTTTACTTATCGCTCCTTAGGTTAGTTCTCACGCTCAACTATTTCGAATTCGATTCTATACACTACCTGCAAATTTTCGGCACTAGCATGGGTACGCCATTCGCTCCCACGTATGCGAACATTTTCATGGGACAGCTTGAAGCAGACCTGCTGAAATCCTACCCTTTAAAACCCCACACCTATCTTCGTTACATCGACGACATATTTATAATATGGGAACACGACACAAGCGCCTTAACCAACTTAATTAGCCATTTCAATCGCTTTCACCCGAGTATTAAATTTACTGCTCACCACTCTCCTAGTCAGGTCAACTTCCTGGACACGACGGTCTACATAGAAAACGGAAAACTGAGAACGACACTTTACCGGAAGCCTACAGATAGCCAGCAATATTTAGACTACAACAGTCATCACCCGCGACATTGCAAGCAAGGAATCTTTGTCGGACAAGCGAAACGTATAAGAAGAATTTGCAGCGAAGACAATGATTATATCCACCACCTAAATGACCTTAGATCAACGCTAGCAGAAAGGAACTATCCCCAAGTTGCTCTCGATAGAGCTTATGATACCGCGTCAAGATTGGAGAGACAGTCGGAATTGGCGAAGAGACAGCCCACATTAGAATCTGACAGACCACCGGCCTTTATAACAAAATATTCTAATGCACTCCCAAACATAAACAACATCCTAAGAAAATACCACCCAATATTATCAAGTAACGAGCGTCTGCGAAAAGCGTTCCCGGATGTACCCAGGGTTACCTATCGCCGAAACAGGAACGTTAAAGACATGTTAGTGCACGCAAAAGTCAGCCAGCAGCATTCCCCCGTAATAAAAGTATGTTGTCGCCCTAGGTGCAAAACCTGCAGGCACCTTCAAAGTTACATTAAAATTAAAAGCACCGCAAATAATTATACACATGAAGTCAAATCTAGCTTCACTTGCACAAGTTCGGATGTGATTTATATGCTTGAATGTTCCTTCTGTAAGAAACAATATATCGGGGAAACAGGACAATCAATGAACGTCAGATTAAACGGACATCGCGCGGACACAGCTAAAAAGCTTCCCAAAGCCGTCGCCGAGCATTTCAACCAACCAGGTCATAACTTTGATGAACTTAAACTCTACATCTTACAGTCAAATTTCCGTTCTGAACGAGAAAGAAAATACAGAGAATCATACCTTATCCATAAGTTCAAGACATTGCAACCAATAGGCATAAACGTTTCAAAGGGAGCTTTAGAATCTATTCGCTATGCTAACCCTCAAGCTATAGGCAACAACACTTAGTTTGATTTCTTGGCGTATCCCCCCCCCTTTTCCTTTTTCTTCCCTTCTTTTTTTTCTTCTTTTTTTTTTGTCAGCTGGCGTGTCAGACGCCCTTGACACGCCGGCTAACGCGCGTGGGTTGACAGACTGGGGTGAGGGGGGGGGGGGTCCTGGCTTTGACCTTGTACACAGCGTTCCTTTACTAATTCGACACGCTAACACACTTTCCCTCGTTTACACGCGCTCCCGCCTCACACCCCCTCCCCTTTAGAAGAACCCCACCTATATATACTGTGGCGAGGAAAGCATATGTCTCCTTGAAGAAGACAAGTCCATTTGTCGAAACGTTGGCTCCTGCATTCACCTTGTTCACGTTTTGCTCATCGTCTTGAATTGCCATCTCCCGCATTCCCCGTCTTTTCTCTTGTTTTATTAGAACGTGACGATATCTGCACAGCGGTCGATTTAGGCACATCTGGCCTCCGTGAAGGACTTGTGTTCGGCACGAGAGCAGGGGGAAAGTAAACATATCCGCAATAGAGGCGATGGGAAGATTGGTGGAAATAGGGAAATGGCAAACAACGGAGAAGTACCAAAACAAAGCTCCAAATATGGGTTCAGGGAGTTTGGTGATGGGAATGCTTCGTGGGGTTTCTTTTCTTTAACATAGATAGGACATTATGCAATAGAATAAAGACTGGGGAGCCCGCAACGCATCCGGGGGTACTGCGAAAGCACTAAAGGGAACACATTGTGGGACTACATTGGGAAACTATTATGATTCATTTTTTTTTCCTGATATAATTTCCCAAGGTGCCCTATGTAGTCTCCCAATGTTTTCTGTTTAGCACTTTCGCAGTAGCCCTCGGAAATGTTACGGGCTCCCCAATTATTTTATACGCAACACGCAATGTATACAAGCTACCGCGCGCGTCCTTTTATACACAAGTGGCGAGCCCTCCCCCGTGACGTCACGCACCGCTAGGCGCGCCGCGCGAACTACGCGTGGCTTCGTCTCACTGTGCAGTGTCGTCTTCGGGATTCCCTGGGTTCGCATCCACCTACTCGCACAGGCGTCCGAATATATATATATATATATATGGCAAATAACGTCGGAAAATAACATACTTTGGATTCAGATTGTTTTTTTTTGCTGCACAAGGAAATAAATTGCACTTGTACGAATAAACCTCAAACGTTTCCGCCGTGACAAGGCTTTCGCCCGAGTAAAGCGCCAACCAAGCCGTGCTTCTGACGAAGGCCGTTCCTTGGCCGGAACGTTAGTAACGGAGCTTTGTCGTACGTGTGCCATTTATTTCATTCTGTTAAATATACCGACGTACTGACGTCAGCTTGTCTATCACTCCTGTGCAGACCAGCCTGTCTGAACAATGGCCCCTGAATATGCATGTTTAATCAGCACAGTAACAAGACACTCCCAAGAACGCTAACCAGATTTAGGTCACTTACCAGAATATTCAAAGGGACAGCGCAGTTTTTTTTTTTTTTTTACAGCGAAAACTATACACAGCTCTACCTCCACCAGTATGGGTCTGTCGTGTCTGAAGACGAAACTCGGGAGGCGCGCGCCGCTGGGTTCCTTGCGGCGCCAGCAGACGGCGCTCGCCTCCGCGCATCCACGGCAGCCCTTCGGGGGAAGAGAAAAAAAAAACTCAGTGCCCTTCCACTCTGTGAAGAAGGATGAGCAGCGTAGCTGTGCATGTGGGCCCCTTAATGGCGAACTGTACTTTCGCCGTGGGTTGGCCGGGCATTGCATTATCCCTGGTATCGGCCCACATATGGCTAGTTTTTTGCCTACCACAATGACGCGACAATTTCGTTGGACGGTAGAGGTATACAGCTTCGCTGTAAAAAAAGAACCAGAAAGCTCGCCTGCGCGCACAGTTTGCCCCAAGCGTTTGCTGGTAAAGAATACGGTTGGATAAGTTGCAGTTGCCTGGAAGCGGCAACTGTAGCATAGGAAGTGACGCAACTAGACCTTCGAGTGTAAAACAAGAAACCGCCTAGCAACTTATTTGTGCAGCACTATGAGAAGACCACGTACAGTGAAGACTCCTGAAGAGCAGCGTGCATACGAGGCGCCGCGAAAGTGTTGAATAAGTGCGTTTCTCCATTACTCTTCTCTCTGGTCCACTCATTGTATGTGCACCAAGTAGTGGCAAAAGCGATGTCGCGGGCCGTTGAAACGTCTTGGGCCAATAATTAGATAAAGTGCATGTGAATGTCACCATGTGAATAATTTCAAGCTACTTCGCAATGAGTAAGCGTCCTAGTTTTCGTTTACTGCTTAGCTGTTCAAGCACCTTCGCAACGTGGATTGGAGGCAAATGTATTTTTATACTCTTGCTTGATCCTAATGGTTGTGTGGTTGATCTCTTTGGACAGGACCATTGTGAACTGGCGGGAGGAACTTGCCACTCAGTGGCCCCGCTGAAATTACTGGAACGCTCGCCTTTCTGTGTGAATCTAGCGTATGTTCTACGCGAATCGTAATAGCCGACATGGAGAGAAGAAGGAAGCAAGGCACACAGTCCCAGCTCTGATACTTCGCAGACGCCTCGATGTCTCGCGTTCACGTCAGCAACAATGACGTCGGAAGTGCAAACGGTATACTGCAAGGGGAGGAAGGGAGCAAACAGAAAAGCGCATGAAGTTGGATGATTCGGTTTCCATCGTGACAGCTATTTCGCTTCGGCGCAATATTTGACCGAATTTAGTTTTTTGTGCCTTCCACTGCACAGAGCGCTTTCCCCGCGCCAGGGGTACTTCGCTGCCGGAAGCCCTGTGGCCCAGATGTGCGGGCGTCTGGCGAAACAAGGGCGTTCACTAGCGAAAAGAGATATTCAAAGAAATGAGAAGTAAGCAGTCAAGCCAAGTAAATGCAGAAGCGACGCGGGTAGACAGCCACCACGACGGAGACACAAAGAGCCCCATCGCTGGCAATGCCAAAGCCAGAATTGACCGCCGGCAACAATATCAGCCGCCAAAGTTTAAACCTGCCGCGAATTTGGAGAGTGCACGCCGTCGGGCTGACGCTTACCCCGTTTCCTCTCGTCTGCCGTTTGGCCTCTTTTGCTTTGTTCCGCGGCGGTGGTGAAGTTCTGGTTGTGTTCGTTATGCGCTCCCCGAGCAGCTGCTGTGCGCTCAGGAAACCGAAGGAGCCTCTCCGCTTAACTTTCGCGCATATTTACGAGTGTAGTCGGCTTCGCCAAGCATTCGAGCACAGGCGCCCGTTTATTATTTCAGGGTGCGTTGCTGCTGGCGCCGTTCCTTGCGTGCATGGCTGCTGCATCAGTGGCGCCTGTTTGGATCGATCCGCTGGTACGATCTGTTGGGAACTCGGCGCTGACGCCCGTGGTTGTACCTGGGTCGCAAGCCCCAAGGGTAGCGTTGGCCTGGCGGCCTGGGGTACAACTGGAAGCATCCGAAGGTCCCGGCAAAGCATGAGTCGACTGGTAACAACAAAACAACTTGTTTATTTTAACATCGCAAAGAGTTGGCGGTCAGGTTTGACCGAAGTAGAGAGACGGGAGAGCACTTTACTCAACAGAAGAAATCGGAGCCCTCTTTTTGGCGTCCGGGGGCAGCTGTTTTTATACTCTCGCAGTTGAGGGCAAGAAGGAACCCCTCAAAAGACGAGCACGTGAATGTACAATGGGCTAATGGTGACGCACACTGTCGTAGCGATGCCGTAGCACCATGTCGAGCACGATCTCGTAGCACCCTGTCGTAGCGCTGCCGTAGCACCATGTCGAGCACGATCTCGTAGCACCCTGTCGTGGCGCTGCCGTAGCACCATGTCGAGCACGATCTCGTAGCACCCTGTTGTAGCGCTGCCGGTCGAGCACAATGACTGTAATGAGAGGATGATCCCTATGCGGTCGCATCGCCGCAGTCGCGCCTGGAAACACCTGGCGGGGAGCGTTGCGGCGACGACGATCGGGCCAAAATGTCTGCCGCCCCGCCGCAGTCGCGCCGGCAAAACCACGTGTCGCAGGCGAAACGCAACACGCCGCATCGTGGCGGCTCCGATCGTCTCATTGTTTTCGCGTCACTACGGCGCGCGCCGTGCGAGACCTTAAGAGGAAGCTTTAGCTCGAGTGCTCCTATCTAAATACATGTAAAAGGAGAATTCGTTTTTCTCGGCAACCACTGCACCAAATTTGACGAGGTTTGTTGCATTTAAAAGACAAACTTAAAATCTAATGACTGTTGGTTTCGAATTTTTTAGTTAGGTCGTCAATTTTTTATTAAAAATTGGCAAAAATCGAACATTTTTGAAAAACGAAACTAGCAAGTTTACAACTCTGTAACTCAACCACTAAAAATGATAATACAATTCTGAGAATTGCATCTTATAGTACATCTAAAGCGGACAAAATTGATATGCTACACATGAATATAAAAAAATTTAATCATAGGAAAATACAACTTTTGCAAAACCGTTGTAACCAACGTAAAAAATTCACGTAAGATGTAAAATGACATATTGAATTTGTCCGCTTTGAATGATCTAATAGATGCCGTTTACAGAACCGCGATATCAGTTCTTGATGCAGAGCTATGAATTTGTAAACTTCGTGCTTCTATTTTTTTCAAGCGGTCAAATATTTGAAAATAGTTTTAAGAAAATTCAAGCCCTAAATCGAAATTCGGCTTCCAACAGTCACTAGAATTTAACTTTCTCTTTCAAATGCAACAAATTTCATCAAAATCACTCCAGGGGTTATCTCATAAAAACGTTTTTGCGTTTTACATGTATTTGAATAGGCCGCGTCGGAGTTGAGCCCGAGCTAAAGCTTCCTCTTAAGGGACAGCCGGGAAGTTGGGCGTACAAGTCAAAATCTCGCTTCCACTCGTCGTGGCGACGCTTGCCTTCGAAAAAAAAAAGAAAGAGGGCGGGGGGAATCTCAGAAATGTGCATCCGGGTATTGCAGTGAGGATCTTTGAGACGAAGAGCGCAGAGAACACAAACAGGATGCCACAGGGTCACTGCTGGCATGTACCAAGGTATAAATAAGATAAAGTGGAACGCTTTGAACATCTCTATATGTTTTGTTCCGTCATATGTGGATAGAATTGTTCTATATCGTTTACATTGTGAACCACTGCTTGGCTTTCCTATTATACGCAGCGTCTCCGGACGTCATTTTGCCATTCGCACAATGTTTTACAAGGAATGCTTAAAGCCACGTTTTCTTTGGCTTCTAGCCGGCTTGTTGCTTTCGGGTACAGCTGTGAAAGATGTCGTGTTCTTTAGGATCCACACTCCCGTCACCTTATCCTATGTTTAGCGTTATGTGTTTTCGTAGTTTATTTTCCGGCAAATTCGGAGGGTGTGTTTGGGAGTTTAATTTTTAAAATGAATGCGGAGTTTTTCCGTGTGTATTAATTTAACGTGGGGTTGCAACCCTCAGAAATGGAGATTTTCTGGTTTTATCATTTCTTCTATAACTTATGTAACCGTTTTCTAATGCAAGAATTCACTGTGAATAATAAAAAAAAGCATTATTGTACAACTGGTACATGAAACATGGCCGCTGGTTACAACTTGTAATTTTGCAAATCGTAATATTGTTACTTTGTATTACCATATACAAGCATAGCTCTCAATGTTTGCATCCGAAAGTGTGGCATGTTCCTTCTTGTTCTCGACACAGAACATAGAGAACATCCCTTCGACGTTCGCATTACATACTGGGAAGTCTAGGATCGAGATGCAGTGCATATCGTGAAAGGAGCGACCACTCGTGGTCATCCAAGCGCCAGAACGCCGTCGGCTTAACAATTTGTTTCACATGGTGTACCTGATGCTGCAAAAAGTATGCCGCCAGTAAGGGCACATAATTGTTATGTGGCACAACTAGGGCAAACAATGGCAAGTAAGAGTCAGTGTACGGGCAAATCGGTCTTTGCGTCTGGGTTTATAATTTGCACCCAGTATCGGAGTGAATCGCTGCTACACCACAGTTCACTGGCAGTGTACCGTTCGACATGCGGTTCCACTCGTCAACCACTGTGTAGGAGTACTTCCTAAAAGAACCAGCTGTGCCAGATTGCTTTTCCTCGTCTGTACTGTGAAGGATACAATGAGGAAACACAAATCCAATTTTATCATAGACTGGAAGCGCCGGTAGCTCTACTTCGGTTCCAATTCATCGCGGTTCCAATATATCGCCTCATTTGAGAGCGAAGTTTAAGTTTAGATAGCTGCGAAATTGGCCGCTTCTAGCATTCATCCAGAAGAGGTGTGCACGTGTTCGTGGTGTGTTCGTGGTGTGGTGAAAGCATGTGTAGCGCCTCCTATTGAGGGCAGTCTGGCGCGGCGTGTAGCGCCATGTCTGTCGAAGCCTCCTTCACGTATAGGCCAGTCTGCTTGGAAATGTCAAATGTATGCTTAGTCGCGGTCCTAATGTTTTTACTAAGCCTGTACTATGCTGTTCTGTTGTCTGTATACCTGCATACCCCGAGGACCCTGTATACCGCGAAGACCCTGTATACCGCGAGGACCCTCCCGGTTCTCGTTCACCCGCGGACATCGGTTCGAGGAAGCGAGGAAATACGTCGAGTGATTGCGAGGACACAGAGCTGTACTTTGCATCAGGGGACCAGTCCTCGGAAGACAGCTTGCGACTTGTCCAGTACCGCAAGGCCAAATGAAGAATTCTCAACTCGTCTTCAGCGTCTAGCACGAACACCGGGAAAACAGCGCCTCAACGATGGCCTCACTCCATCCTGTTTATGCCATAGAACGCTACTGACAACCTGCGCATCCTCAACAGGCAAGCACTCTCCGTGTATCTAGAAAACACCGCGCCGAACGAGATCAAGGATGGCAGGATAAACACTAGGCGAAACATCCTGTCAATCGATGTGATGAACCCGAGTGCGCTGAACATACTACAACATGTAATGCAGCTGAGAAACATCAAGGTCCGGTCCATCGTGCCATCGAATGGTGCCACAATAACAGGAGTCATCTATGACACTGACAATGAAATACCTAATGCAGACCCCCCCAGTTCTCGTAAAACCAGCAAGGGAACACAACGTCATTGTGCATGTTGGTCGCCTCGGCAACACACGTTGTGGGAGGATGACGTTCAAAGGCGACTGCTTTCCATCCTACGTGAACGTCGGCTACTTTCACCACCAGGTTCGACTATTTATTCCAAGATCGATGCAATGCTTCAATTGTCAGAAGATTGGCTATGTGAGGACTGTTTGCAGAAACTCGGCCGTGTGCCTTCAATGCGCCGAATCCCACTCAGAAGACAACTGCAGCGCGACCACGTTGAAGTGTCCTAACTCTCAGGGTGATCATTGCGCCTCTTCCAAAGACTGTCCTCAGATCAAGAAAGAGATCACCATTTTTAAACAAATGGTGAGAGGCAACTCTACCCACAAAGGGGCCGCTGTCAGAGTGCGGCGAAGACGACGTCACCGTAGAAGGTCTTCACGACGGAAAACATCAATTTTTCAGGAAAAGTCAACTCGTCAAGCAGCACCATCAGCGGAAGTTTCCAGCACTCCAAACACCGATGTTGGAAGGGAGAAAGCTGCCAGATATCTTTTTACAAAGGAATGGCCGCCAATTCCGCGTACGTGACCGCCAGATGAGCCGCATAACAAGCCGCCCCTAGTACAGCAAGGTGCTGTATCCGAGGAGTCGCGGAAAACAGATGAGCAAGTGATAGCTCTTATTAGGCCTTTAATGAATGTCATTCGCGTGTTGTTAAGCAACATGCACACACCGTCTGCCAGAAGTGCGCTTCAAGTACTGGACGCTCTGAGTCCGGTGCTGGCAACCCTTGAGTGGATCATGGCTCCACAGCCACTGTCTTTTAGGGATGAGGTCCGACAAGCAGCTGTTTTTCAGTGGAGTGCCCGCGGACTCAGAGCGCGCCTTTTGTATTTCCATCGCTCCGTGTATGCCCCCCCCCCCCCCGATATGTTTCCCATTATCATAATTTGCGAGCCGAACTTATCGAACACGATCAGGCTTTCTGGATATGAATCGTTTATGTCGTCAACTGTTGGTGAAAACAGTAAGGTTTTGGTGCTTATTCGCCGTGACCTCACCTACATTCATCAGCCTGTACCACCTAATGACGATAATCAATATATATGCCTAAATATAAGGAAAAAGAATTTGGCCTTTACTTTTGTGGGCGCCTACCTATCTCCGTCAAGTCGATTTGATCACAAAAGACTACGAGACATCCTTTCCTCAACTCCCAATCCCTGGGTCATTATTGGAGATTTCAACGCCCATCATACACGCCCATCATACAATCATACCGACGTACGAAGACAGTGGACGATTTGCGGACCGCTAGAGGCACGCAAAAGATCCGGCGCCGGTTAGACAAGCTCGAATCACAGCGTTGGACTGCCTTCTGTGAGTCGCTAGTTCCACGCAACCCTTTATGGCTACTATGGAGAACGGTGCGCGGTCTCCGGACACTCTCCGTACAGCAATTCCCATTCAAGACTCTTCGCCTCTCTCAAAAGAGATCGGAGATTGACGTGGCAGAGGATTTCTGCCCCAGATTATCCGGCCAACTCACAGCTACCAACATTGCATCGCCTTCGAGTAGTTGTCCGCCACCACGTGATCGCCGCATGGATCTACCATTCTCAATCCACGAACTTAAGGCAGCATTACCTTTGTGTAGCCGCACATCAGCGCCAGGACCTGGCGGAATTTCCTACCCAGCTCTGTGTCATCTAAGCGAGCGAACGAGAAGAGTTCTCCTTGAGTTGTACAATGAATCTTGGAGAGATGGCGCGCTACCAACAAGTCGGAAGACAAGTCGCCTTGTTCCATTGCTGAAGTCTGGCAAGTCGCCGTTAGAACTCTGATCATATCGCCCGAACGCCTTGGCGAGCTGTGTGGGCAAAGTAATGGAGAGGATGGTCCTAGGACGCCGAGAGTGGTACTTGGAGTACCACAACATCTACCCCGATGCCATGGCGGGCTTTCAACGTGGTCGATCATCGATCGATAACGTCGTCGACCTGATCACCTACATTCAGCATGAGAAATGCCGTAAGCGGCTCTGCGCTTCTTTATTTCTCGACGCTAAAGGGGCCTATGACAACGTTGCGCATCAAGCCATCCTCTCCGCTCTCGCAGAGGTAGGACTGGGGGGTCGGATGTTTCAATGGATACGGAGCTATCTCTCCATGCCATCCTTTTTTGTAAGCAGCGAGGAAGGCCATACTTGTCTACATTATAGCTACCGCGGCGTCCCCCAGGGCGGTATACTTAGCCTGTGAGATTTTATCTTACAATAATTGCTCTCCTTGAGCACGCGCCAACCACAGTCAGGCTATCAATGTACGCGGATGACATCTGCATGTGGACGTCTGCAGTACCACGCCTACAGTTGCGAGCGAGTATTCAGAGAGCCGCCACACAAACGGCTATCTACCTTCGTAATCGAGGCCTGGAAATTTCCTCCGAGAAATGCGCACTAGTGCCATTTACGCGCAAACCCATGGCAAACTACAGCGTAATGATAAATGGCCAAATAATACGACGGGTCCGATCGTGCAAGTTTCTACGTGTCATAAACGGCAGGGACTTGTCATGGAGCCCTCACGTATTATAACTGAAAAAACGGCTGACAGGCATCTGTCACCTGTTCGTTTTTTGCTCACAAGACCTGGGGAATGTCGACAAGTGCCATGTTACAAATGTACAGGGTGCTTTTTCTAGGATTTCTGCGATACAGCCCGCCAGCAATAACCAACACAGGTGAAACGAATCTACGCACAGTACAAAGTTTCAGGCTCAAGCGCTCCGGACCTGTCTAGGCCTGCCTCAGAGTGCGTCAACAGTGCCTACGATAGGAATCGCTGGGCACCAACTGGTCAAGACCCACATTGAAATTGAAGTGCTCAGGACCCATATAAGACATCTAGCCAGGACTCCTCGTCACCAATTATCCTCTCTACCAGCGGACAGACCACACACATCTTTCAGCCGAACGATAACCGCATATGATGAATCATTGCCAGCTTGTTTCACTCCGGCTGCGAGACCTTCGATTCCTCCATGGTGCCTCGTCACCCAGAAATCAACCTCACAATACCTGGCATCTCGAAAAAAGCTGATCTATCATCACCAGCCCTTAAACAGCTCACGCTACTATATTTGTACGCGAACTACCGTGACGCATATTTACACTGATGGATCTGTTCTTCCGAGCAGCTCCGAGGCGGCAATCGTCATACCAGCGAAAGCTGCAACAATCAAATTTAAGACGACCCAAGCGACAACATCGACGGCAGCAAAGCTCGCAGCGCTATTTACTGCCCTTCATCACATTGGTGATGAACCGCCACACAAGTGGATGGTGTTCTGCGATTTAAAGGCGGCACTGCAGTCTCTATTGTCGCCTTTACGACGTGGACCGCAAGAACAACTAGTATTCCATATTACGGAAACATTACATCATATACGTGATGCAGGCCATGAAATAACCTTCCAGTGGCTTCCAAGTCTTTGCGGGATTATCGGCAATGAACGCGCGAATCAAGCTTCCCGCTCAGCCTATATTATGAGGAGCACCACGTCCCAGTTCCACTTTCTAGAATTGACGCAGCACGGAAGCTCCGTCTACTTGCTCGGCAGTGCACCGCGTCGCAATGGAATGAACCACATTTAGGAAATACGCGACTGTACTCACTTGATCCCACATTAAGTCTTCGAGCGCCATCACAGCTTCTCCGTAGAGGCGCCACGCTTTGATATCGACTGTGGTAGGGCGTCGCCTTTACCATAGCCTATGCATTCCGCATAGGGATGACCTACACCGCAACCTGTGACCACTGCGGCCATGAAGAATCTATTGACCATATTTTGTGCGCCTGTCCGTAGTACAGTCCACAGAGGGAATGCCTTCGCCACGAACTTGACCAGCTGGACGACCAACCGCTATCGAAAAAAAAAGAATTTTACACCATCGAAAGGACCTACCGTCGCAGAAGAAGGCCGTGCAAGCACTATTGCGCTTTTTGCGATCCACCGGCCTTTGTGAACATCTTTAACTGGAACACCTCTTGTATGTGTGTCCCTACGTGTGTGCGGGCTTTTTGAACGTCTTCCTCTCTGTCCTCATTCTAACTCCTATCTCCCATCCCCAGTGTAGGGTAGCAAACCGGAGACTGATATCTGGCTAACCTCCCTGCCTTTCCTCTTTATCTCTCTCTCTCTCTCGTCCTAGTAAACGCTGTGAAATATTTCCAATTATGAGCGTCCATTACAGCTTCGCTATTGTAATACCAGTGAGTGTCTTATTAATGCTTTAGACTTCTCAAAAAGCTTTCATTCTGACTCGCACTTGGTGTGGCACGATACTTATGTGCTTTCCTCTGCTAAATCACTCGTCTGCTTTTTTGCCACTATTATCCTAGCGGCTGCCGTAAAAGCAACAATGTATAATGTAAACCAATAGATTATTGCATATGTGAAGAGCCCAACCTGAGGTGATGAGCCTTTGCTTCGTGTGTGATCTCGATTGCACAGAAAATCAGTTACCAAAATCGAAAGCGATAATGTTTAAGACAATGAGACTGACACAGACACCATGAAGCGAGAGAAACGAAAGGACTTCTCGCACGAAAGGTATTTGAGCCATAATTACGCACAATCAACATGAAGTTCCAACACCGTCGTGTGAGAAGAAAATTGGGGATGCGCAACCAGTGAAACGCGCCGAAGAACAAAAGATATAAAGGCAAAAACGGGCGCCAGTAATTTTATGGCTCCGAAAATCAGGTCAAATCTCTGCTCCTTCAACTTTTTTATTCTTTGCTTGCTTCGAGGCCTTTTCCTCGTCGCCTTTTTTCTGTTTACAGCTTACACTCATCGGACATTCCGTCAGCCAGACGACGTACATCTCAGTATTCCCGGATAACATGATTGCCCTTCGGCCAATAAGCACTAATCTCGTTAAAGCATTACAGAACGCGTATTTCTCTCGAAAGAGGAGGCGCGCATTTTTCTCCAACCGGTACCGCTATCCTAAAATATTTAATTCTGCATTCTTTTACTTTAATTTAAATGGATAGAAAGGAAGAATATAAAACACTTGCGGTGCGCCTATACAAGCCGCATATCAAAACTACAGGCGGCCACCAAGATCTGGCAACTTTTGGAAGCGCAGCAATGCACGTGTCACTTTCTGAGCTTACGCCACATGTGAATAATGTCTAAGTGCCTTTATCACTGATAATAGCCTGTAGAACCTACGCGATCTAATGTGTTGCAGAGTGGGAGACACTGGTCACCGTAGCGGGCAATATGCGGAACCCCCAATGGTACCACAATTGTCGCCTATTGCAACGAGGAAAGAAGATGACCTTGTCAAAGCCCCACTCAGCCTGTAGCGACGCATTGCTTTGCATCGTACTCATGGTAGCTGCAGCTTAAGTGAATTAAGGACCGCAAATGTGCAGGTGGCAGTTCAGCAAGGAGTTCAAAGCAGCAGGATTCGTAATGTCTTTCTGGTGAAAAGTTCTCCTGAGAAGAACTAAACTAAAAAGAGATAAAGTGTATTAAATAGTGGCACTACTGCAAAATTCTACTGCGAAATCACCATTTGAAAAAAATTGCAGGAGAACCCATCTCACGATGACTGCCGGCGGTAATGCGACGGTAATGAGAGAGAGAGAGAGAGAGAGATTGTGAAGAGGAAGAGGCGCTATAACGACGGTAATGCACACAACGTATAGCCATCACCGTCGAAACAAGTTATGTATGAGGTGTCTACTGGATCGGTATTCCTCCTTCGCGCTTCCCTAAGGACACTCGTTGCCATCTAGCGCCGCCGCCGTGAAGCCTGTGCGTGGCACACGAGATGCATAGCTCGCCGGTGTGTGCAAACGCTGAGGAATGCGACCACCGTGCTCCTCTCTCACACTTCTTTCTGGACACACTGCGTCACCTAGTGGCACTGTCGCGAAGTCTGCGCGTGGCCCCCTAGACGAGAAGCGCGGTACCCCTGCGCCTGCGAACGCTGATAATTGTTCCCGTGCTTGCCGCACACTCAGTGTCATGAATTACTCAGTGACCCACGTTCTCGAGAGGTTCATTGAAGAGCGGAACATACCCAGTGCATTCATGACGCGGCTCGCTACAGCGTCGGCGTAAAGGCGTTCATTGCAAAGCTGCGCATATCCAGTGCATTGCTGTCCTTGAGGAACCCTTATGACGTGGGCTCGATTCCGTTCAGCATAGGAGTGATATTTTTCGTTATTGTGGAGTGGCACACCGTTGTGGAGCGCTGTTATCAAAGGATGCTTGAAAGCAAGAGACATGCTTCCCTCACCCTCTTTATCCTCGGCGCAAGCGAGCAGCGGTGCGCGCCGGCGGCGGCAGCGCCGCGATAGCGGAGCGCAGCCGCTCCCCGGCCGTTCACAGAGGGTTCTAGTTTTTTGACCAAGACTGTACGTATTGCCACATACTCAAAGACCCAAGTTGCTTGGACGGTTGGTTTCGAACCATGTTACTCAGCACAGCAGTCCGATACCATTCGACCACTGACTACTCTGTGCCTATATAGCCGGGAAAACGGTTACATACATACATACATACATACATACATACATACATACATACATACATGCATACATGCATACATGCATACATGCATACATGCATACATACATACATACATACATACATACATACATACATACATACATACATAAATGCGTACGTACGTACGTACGTACGTATGTACACACACACATGCATGCATACATAGCCCCCAGAAAGTGCGTGAAGTAGCTTAAGAATGCAAGCGCCTTAAAAGATATTTAAAAGCAGAAAATGTACAAAAACTACTACAGTTCTAACTTAATCGATACCGCAAATTTGTTGCTGATAATTTTCGTTTAAAATATTGTTGGGCCCCCTATGGACGAGGTGGTCATTTTTCGATCTTGAACTTTTTTCCCAGACACATGCAGAAGCGGAAGTTTATCGGACGTACGACACGTGATGGTCATCACCATCGCTAATTACGCCCATTGCACTACTATCCCAACTATCCGCCGTTCTCCTGCGTCTGCCAACTTTATGCTATACCTCCGAATAACAAGAACGAAAGAAAAACTAAAACAGTTATAATATCAATATTTATTCACAAAGCAACCATTATACAAACTTGAGATACAGTTATGGGCAATTTTTTCTTGCCTGCAGAAGAGAAAAAGGCTGCTGTTTCTTAGAAACAGCAGTACTGCAGTAGTAGTACTCTAGTAGTACTGTAGCAGTAGCAGTAGTTTTCGCAGTACTGCGAGAAGTACGGCTATATTTCGCCCTTTTATGCACGCTAGCAGAGAACGGATAAAATTGTGTCTAAATCATATTTTTACACGTGTGTTGTTCATCATGTATTGCTCACGAAAAGTTAGATCCGAAACCTGACAAACATTTATTCTGCTGAAAAAGTATTTCGTACATATCCCGCTATCCACTCGGCCCTGTTCCCCCAAGAAGAGCTCAATGTGGCCTCGTGGCCCGCCTCTACCTCATTATGGTTGCCTATAAAATAATCTGAAGCAGCCTGTGTAGCCTAGAATGCTATATACAAGCACCATGTGCATGATTTGCATGATTGCATTGTGTTAATTAGGTATGTTTATACCAGCATCCTTATTCAGGACTCCCCTAGTATCACAATGGTACCCAGAAAACAGACGCTTCTTTTAAACCTTTGAAGGCTATTCCATTCTCATGTGTAACACTGTGATGAGTGTGTACGCAAACAATTGGAGAATATTTGCGTATTGGCCAGGGCTTTATATACTTGGATGTATAAGCTCAGGAAAGTAAATGAAAGCGCAGCGCTGTCATGAAAACATGTCTCCGGGTATATTCAGTCAACTAATGTGGTATGAAATCAACTTGGGCTTTATATGTATTTTCATTCGTGTGCAAGAAAGAAATGTTGATAAGAATTGCTATTGTCGTCTTGTTATATTGAAGAAAGGCGAAATAAATAACTAAATATAATGCATGAAGAAAAACAACTCAGTGCCCTTCCACTGTGGGAAGAAGGATGACCCGGCATTGCACTAGTTTCGGGATCGGCCCACGTATGGCGAGTGCTTAACGCCTGCTTCACCTCCGTCGTGGGTCAGCCCGGCATTTCACTATCTTCGAGGTCGGCCCACGTATGCGGAGTGCTCAACGCCCGCTTCACCTGCGCCGTGGGTCGGCCTGGCGCTGCACTATTTTCGGGATCGGCCCATGTAATGATGTTTCATTCAAGTAGGGCCGCGTCAATCACGGCGCGTACTCGACGCACGAACGCAGCTTATGTCTGACGCGGACGCCTGAGGCGAAGGCTCAAATTTTCTGTCGCCACATGGGCACGATCATTGCGAATCTAGCCCTTGACAGCTTCGCTGTAAGGGAAGTAAACAATCGGCACAATTATTCCGGCCCATTAATTGATATAGACATACAAGAACAAAAGTGTTCTAAAGGGGTTCAGAATCATAAGTAGATGCACAGGAAAGTTCAGTTGCAGTTGTTATGTGTTGCCGCTACGTAGCAGTGAAGTTGGCCAAAAAAGGTGGGACCTATATGTCCCACTGTCCCATCAAGCATCGCTAGTCGTCAGATACGCACTGCTGGCGAATCAGTGAATCGCACTAGCGTTTTCTGTGACAACTAGAAAGGCAGAAAAACAAGAAATGTGTTTGCCGAACAAGGACGTTCACAGCAAGATGTGCAAGTTGAGAAATGACGACATAGGCGATAAGGCAACGCTCAGTTATTGGAGAAGACAAATGCGCGTCGCTGTCGTGCCACTTAGCGAATTGGTAACAGACGCAAGGACTTCGCTTGTGCCAGCTCGCAGCTATAGGCAGGCTGCGCCCGTGCATTTGTTTATGTGTATCAGTTGCACTGGTAAGCCGGCCTTCTATTTTTTCGCGTGCTGCGTGCCAAATGTTTCTCTCGGAGTTCGTATGTAAACCATGCAAAGAATGACAAGCTCGAAATTAGCATGGAAATGACATCGCAGCGTGGTACATAGTGAGGGTTGTTGCACCGCTTAAGGGAAGAGGCGTGGGTGCAAAACGGCAAGCTATCTCATAGGCACAAGACGTAGTACATAGCCATGGCACGATTGATATGTTTTGTCAGTTTCTTTCTTAGTTTACCAAGTTTCAAGAGGCAAAGACAGAGCACTGTTCTATGCCAAAGAATTCGCCTTTTGCATGCTCTGAGTGGGCATGCGCTGTACCTTATAGCGGTGAGCGCCGGAAGCGTTTTGTACGGCGTCGGTGGTTCGTGGAACAGACGATAGCGCGCGTATATACCTGCAGCATACCCGACGTGGACGCCAACTCGTATTGTCGGCGCAGAGCCAACGAGGGGGTATTTGCGCTGTATTTTGGGTAGAAACTTTAGCTTTTCGCAAGGATATTCGACCGAATGCTGACGCCTGCACTGCCAACATCCGGCCGACTTGTTGGCAGACTGGGTCAATCAGAGACGTATATTTTCATACCAGTATGGCGACCACGCGACCGGCGACGTGACAGAAGACAGTAAGTCGTCGCAGTGTGACAGGCTTTCGTGCCGACGACGCCGTCAAAACCAATCTGCCGACCGCCGTGCGATTGTCCGCCGAGAGAGAGCATCGCACCGAGAATGCGTATGACGCAGCAGCTGCGCTTGTGTAGGTATTTACTGACGCTCCAATTGAGTCGCAACGCACTTACTAAGTTAAAATGCACGCTTTGCAGCCCTTGCCAGCTGTCCACATGGAGTTTGAGGCGGTGTCGATCTCGTTCAGCGCTGCTTCATTAGCACTGAGCAACCCGCCGTGGTTGCTCAGTGTCTATGGTGTTGGGCTGCTGAGCACGAGGTCGCGGGATCGAATCCCGGCCACGGCGGCCGCATTTCGATGGGGGCGAAATGCGAAAACACCCGTGTGCTTAGATTTAGGTGCACGTTAAAGAACCCCAGGTGGTCAAAATTTCCGGAGTCCTCCACTACGGCGTGCCTCATAATCAGAAAGTGGTTTTGGCACGTAAAACCCCAAATATTATTATTATTATTAGAGGTCGTCCATTGCACCGGCGGATCTGAGCTACAGGGTAAGCATGTAGCACGAAAGAAAGTTTTTTTTTTATATTTCAGTACTGGCCATATACACCGACATGAAGTCCACCGCTCTTAGCACAGTACGGTACACAAGAAGTGGGAAGCGGCGACACGGCGCGGTGCCAACACCGGTACATCGATCACCGTTCTTGATCGAAAGCGGTCGGTCGCAACTCGTCCGCGCTTCCGTGTACGAAGTGCGACTGCGTAGAGTGGTAGATCTGTGTGCATTGTTATGCTCACCAATTTATTAGTTACGGAGAAGCACAGTTCGCCTCTTACGCCAGACAGGCAAGTGTCGGCCCTTTCTATACTGCACCGCAACACAACAACCTCGCTCAGTTTCCACGCGAGTATGGCAGGTATCGGCGTTTTCCCTTGAAAGCTACGCGCTCTCTAAACGAGCGCTTATATGGGCAGAGTATACTCAAGCGATACGCTATCGAACACGCAAGCTATATGCCTGAAGAAGTGCGCGAAAAGTGAGGACTACATATATCTAAATCATCAGTAACCACCATCTCCACAATATACATGGTAATCCATGGTAGAGTGTATAAGCGCGACTGTACGAGGACGTAGGAAGAAACAGATACACAGACACAGCGCTTCATTCAGTGGTGAATTTCGATAAACCGTACACGTGTGCAAGGCATGGGAAAACATGCAGTGGTCACAAAGATAAACCGAGGAATCTTATCTTATTTTCAGATAGCGATACCGAAGGCTTGCTTACGCACTTTTCCTCTAATTTTGTAATCTGGTAGGCCTCCACAATCTCCCTCGTCATCCTGCTATGAGCCCTATACAGAATGGAAGTACTTTCAAACATCGGCTTGCAGGAACAATCTCACTTCCGCACTTTGGTTTCACTGAACACACCGAGCTGAGAGGGTTCTCGCAGACAGGGGTCTCGACCCAAGCAGGCGCCTCTTGATCCCAAAGCTGACCCCGCAGTCAGTAGCCGCCGCGTCTGTCCATTGACTGTGACGACTTCTGGGGCCCGTGGGAAAGCGCCGCAAAACATAATTTTCCAGGAGTTCTCTTGCTCCAAGCAAGTCGTGAAGGCAACAGCGAATCGACTAACAATACTCGGCCCGCCGAACGTGGCTAGACATGCCGGCGCCGTTGAGCTGTTGAACAAACGCATTGTTGTCTTTACAAAGCGAGTCGTCGCAGCGGGCAGGGAAGGGTTCGGAGGTCGCTTCTCTGAATATCTCCAGCCCCCGCAGGCCGATCGTAACACCATATAAACGAGGTCCTGCAATTTCTCCTGCTGCTTGATAAAGAGTCTCTATTTCTGGCGGTGGATTTAACTTGCAATACTATTCTGCCATACCGTAGTAACGGTTGTTGTGTGTTATCCAATGAGCGCTGAATTCTAGCACTCCCGTCGCCGTGGATGTATACCTTACGAGCCGTTTCCGGTCACCCAAATCGTTGCCAAGATGTTCACACCTAATTACGCCGAAGCCCATTCCTTGGCGCCTGTTCCTATAACTGGGAGTAAATGCTGTGATGGCTCACTGAAAGAAGTTTTGCTTGGGAATCACCACACAACATCAGTAAACGATCTCATTTAGGCCTAAAAGGACACGTATCCGTGTCTATATCTAAGGGCGAAACAAATGCAGCAGGAATATTCGCAAACACCCATCGGTATCGAATAAGGGCACGTTCATTGCAGTCCCCATTCGCGACGCTGTAGGATTTTGCCGAGAGTGGCGTTGAATCTTTATTCGCCACGCTATACCGAGAATTTAATCTCAACAGCCGAAACAGAGCTAGCGACGGGCGCTTGAAGACGTCATTAAGGGAGATCGAGACATCGTTTATGCCCCATAGACGGCTGGCGCTTTTCGCCTTTTATGTACGAGTATGCCTTGCGCTGCAGTGAAAATTCCCCGACTTGAAGGGTGTGGGCCAGCGAGAGGGAGACGTGTAAAGTCTTGCTCCGTTTTCCGACAGCTTGAAAAGTTATGATTCAAATTTGAGGCACCATTAGGGAGCGACGACGAAACGGGCGCCGTATTTTTTTTTTCGTTTCCTTGCGCGCGCTGCTGTTTTATTAGACATTGGCACGTCTTTTTCTTTTCTTTTTTCCTTTTCTTCGTCATTCTAGTCACTAGCCTTTCTATAATGGCAAAATATCTTTTCACTTCGATCGCTGTGATTTATACTTCTCAGGACAAAAGAAGTGGTACGGGTCACATATCCCTATATTTGAATATAAAGGAAGATAAATGAGGGAGGGAGAGGGTGGGTGCACGTATGCAGCCCAGTGTAGTTATACCTTGATCGCGCTCATGCGGCCGCTCGCGAACGCGAGTGAGGGGAAGTAGGAAAATGCACGGAGCGCTATGAAATCTTTGCTCTCCGAATGTAAATCCTTATAAGAGACCGTGTACGATTTTGGGCTCTATTTTCAAGCTACATAAGTGCTCGAAAGCATCTACTCTCTAAGGATTGGCAGAATCTTGACTTGACAGCACCGTGAACGTTCAAGCTAAGTCGCCGTCTTTAGTCGAGCTGTCAAATGATCCGTCAGGTATAGCCCACCATTTAGATGTACATGCGTCCACCAAACTCGATATCCTTCGACGGCGTTCGAATAGCCTAATGAGCAACGTTAAACGTCCAGGAGCAGATCTGTCGTCACGTGTTGTACAGCTCTATTGCGCTTGAAGCAGTTCGAGATGACGTTATCAAGGTGGATACGGCGTTTTCAGAAATCCGATGTTTCTGGAAGGTCAACATTCCTTTTATTGTGATAGAAGTCAGACGGACGATCGAGGCGCATCCACGCCTTCGGCGCCGCTGGCCACGCCACCACTGTAGGGTTTTCCTCTCACGGCGCATGCGCTGATCACGTGCGGAGGATGAGAGGGTCAGCTGCGTCGGGGTGTGTTTGGCTTCAAAAATGACAATGTGAAGTCAACGCAGCGTCACACGTACACTATGCTCAGTCGGCTCTGTTGCGGAGCAAGTCCTTCCGCTTCTGTATACGAGCGTTGCATGTGCGTACGCACACTGTAAGCACACCAGCGTTCCAGTTGAGCCGCTTTGAGTATGGTTTGGTCTGAGCAGTAAACGTCAAGCACACGTAATCTAATATTTCACTGGTTGCTGCCTAACCCCGACGGCTTCATCTCGGTTTCACCGCTTTTTAATTCCGTAAACTATGCGAGGTGCGACGTGTGCAACACCCCCGGAGGGTCTCGTCACGCCAGCGCTGTGGGACGCCCGGTATACCTGTGAGGGCGCTGTTCGTTCTGCGCACATCTTTCTTTATCTGGGCGCGCCTCATGGTCGCGAACACGTCGTGCGCACCGTCCGAAAAGTTTAAGCGCAACGCGAAACTGTCCTATCGCTTTCACTGTTTCGCCCTTCGGGTGTAACTGACAAATTGCTGTCATATTCACGCTATCATACAGGTTGCCTGACGGTGTGTCCTGTTGTGCCTCGCTCTGTCCCCGTCTGTGTGCGCTGCTAACCCTTTAAGGTGTAAGGTGTCATAAGCGTCGTGCCAAATGGTGCTTTTTTTGCGCTGTTAGGTGAATGAACTTTCCCGTTTCTTTGACCTTTTTGTTGTATTGCCCATGCATAACTTAAAGGGACACTAAAGGCAAATATTAAGTAAAGCTAAAATGATAAATTAGTGCTCGAGAATCTCTAAGGCGCCAATATTATCGTGGACAGAGCCTTAATAATCCGGAAATTGACGCAAATGCAGGACATGAATAGAGAGTTCCCCAGGACATTCAAGTACTTGCCCGATGACGAAAGCACTCTTCAGTCAAATTCTGCCGCTGGTACTCAACCACTCGTTCCAAAAAACATCCTTGCGTTGTATTATAAGACGAAATGAAATGCTACTTGTAGAGCTCTATTTCATTTTTAGAAAAAGAACTCACTGACTTGACAACGACGCGGGCGGTTGAAAGGTTTCATTTTCGCTCGACTCCGCGCTGTTAACAACGGCCCGCTGATGTGCAAGTTTTGCCAGCCAGTTGCGACAGCGGCGTCAACTTTTCTTGGAAAACCACCGTTTCGCTCTAGCCTCGGCGCCGTTGTGACTAAACGCGATCGGCGGACCAACTATTGTTACTGAACCCGCCACCGCCGATCTGTTCTGCTATGAGCGGGGGAGTTGCCGAGGGAACGTCTCTGGAGGCCCCTTCCGACGCGCCGTTCAGGACGCAAGACAATGGACACCCGGCGGCCGCGCTGCGGGGGTCAGCTCGGGGAATAAAAGGCGCCTTTCCTGACGTCAGCTCCGAGTTCTGCGAAGGCCGTCTGCCCTCGGTGGGGACTGTGAACCTGTGCGGAAGTGTGTGTGTGACCCTCTCGCAGAGAGGCGGCTCGTTTACGATGACTGGTCGAACGTTTCCCTCACCTTCGGATCGAGGGAGGTCCGAGTGTTTATAGACCGCTGTTGTGCGGCTGTTCAGTGTACTTTCTCTCGCAGTCATGCTAGACTGATGAAGTGCAACACCCTTATGTAGATACTGTAAATAAACCCATATTCCTCGTTCTCGATGAGAAGCAGTCCTTCCCTTCAACAACGTCCTCAGCGTGGATAAGCAATCTTGACAACTGGTTACGAACGGTGGGATTGACCACCCAATCCTCACAGTGCCCGCCACGTTTTCGCGTTTCACAGTACTTTCGTGATCGCGTAGTGCTGAGCTGGTTTTGTTCGCTCGCGAAACTCGCACAAACTGCAAGTAGCAGAGAATTCAACTTCTATGTGATGTCGCGGGATGCCCGAATGGTCTATCTATATGGTTGTTCTGTGGGTCTATGCCATCGACCGAAAAGCAGCTGCAGCGGCGAATCCACCTCTGTCTCGGTACCGCCGCCTGTCGGGCGCCGTTTCAGTCACCGACGCCATCATAGGGTGGCGATGGCGTATGAAATGTCACCACTCCTCCGGTTGGAGGTTTGGAAGTTTTAATTGCGGTTAAGGTTTACGGACCCTCAAGATGCGATTTTCTCGTAAACCAAGTCTTTTCTTGGCACGAAACAAGCATTGCGAGGTTTCTGGAGTGATATTTGAACAGTCCATGCCGACTTAGTATTTACCTTTAGTGTCAATTTAACGTGTCTTCAAACTGCTGCAATTTTTGTTGTTTTGTTTTTTGCCTCACACGTTGTGCTGAAAAATATCTTTTTAAACGTTTCTATTTCATAAACGTCGCCTCCAATCCCCCCCCCCCCACTACTGCAATGGCTTTTGGCGCCTATGAATACTAAATATGTAAATAATAAATTAATTAATACCGCACCAGCCTAGGCGCACGAGAACCGTCTTATACAGTAACGCAGCATTTTGGGCGTGTTGGTATGACATGATGAGGCTTATAGCATACTAAAAGATGAGGTACACACACAGCAGTACGTGATGCACACACAGGCACTGTTGTAAGCCAGCGTATATGTGTACCACATATTTCTATGTCGTCGTCTTTTCGTACGCTATAAGCCTCATAGCGTCTTATACAGTCATTGGCCAATACAATAGACCTGTGTAATCGGTATGCAGGTCTAGTGACATAATGCCTGGGAGTGACTTTCTCGGCTTGAGCACTGGTACGACACGAGCGCATTTCTAGACCTATCCAAGGCTATATGTCTAGGAGCTGATGTATATGTATATGTCTAGGAGCTGATCGATCCTTCGCTTTTTCACGGAGGACGTTCATGAAAGGATGAGGTGGAACTTTCGCCTTTAAGGTGGGATCACGCAGTCGAGTGCAGTAAGATGCTGGTGAAACGTCGAACCCTTTTCTTGTAGGTGCGTCTTCGCCATTGTTCGTGCTACAGTTTTGGTGAAATATATTGTTCTGAATTTTCGCAAGTGTTGACATTTTGAGGCAGCCTAGATTCCCCTTTTTCCACTTGCATATGTAACGCAGCTACGTGGAACCTACTGAATATTGACGGTGTGGCTAATGACATAGGCAAAAATATATCAAATGTTATCGGCTGGTTGTTAGCACTGCCCCTGTTGTAGGCTATATGCAGAGCCTGTTATTACTCCGTGAAGGCGGCTCATTGCCCTGATTTTGTTGCATTGAGGAAGTAGTGCGAAAATTCGAGAAAGAAAAACGTGGAGGCGACAGTACCGAATCGTACTAAGCACCTGTTCTGTCTGCTCTGTCGCCTTCCCTTCTACCCCGAATTTTCGTGTCAATTCCCTCATGTCTGTGTACTGTTACGACTGGCGTGTAACACCCCGTGCAAAAAGTATGATCGAAAGACTCTGCCTAATCGAAACGGAGGACGGATCCCTAATTTGCTATGGTTGTCTCGAGGGGTTGCCGGTCTGGCGGGCGCCCCGCAGTGATTTCGGGCCCCTTTGTGTGTGTGCGTGACCAAGGGGAGAACCCTTTGCCCAAACTGTGCGACTCAAGGGGAGACCCTTTCCGCAAACCAAACAGGACTCATGGCTTGCCGCCTGCGTAGGCAAGCACGTGCAACGTCGCCTAGGAGAGAGGGAGCAGCTGCCAAGCACCGACTGGACTCAGTACATGTCACGTGACGTTGACGCCAGCGAAATCCCGCCTACAATTTTAGCGGGCCTATTTAAGCGGCCACGCAATGTTTTATTCATTCATTCTCTTTTTTTTATCCTTCACCAACCATGGAATAAACAGTGCAAGTTTCACACTAGAAATCATCTCGCTGCTGCCTGGTCGCCATGGTCTACCACATGCCTGCAGCCTGCCGACAACACCACGCTACTCAGTAGTAACGCCGGTAGAGGTTCGAGTAACCGGCGTCGCAACAGTGCCAACTTAACCTAGTGAGGGACTCGCCGCGGTGGCTTAGTGGCTATGGTGTTGCGCTGCTAAGCACGAGGTCGCGGGAACAAATCCCGGCCTCGGCGGCCGCATTTCGATGGCGACGAAATGCAAGGACACCCGTGTACCGTGCACTGGAAGCACGTTAGAGATCCCCCTGGCCGTGAAAATAATCCGGACCCCCCCACTACTGCGTGCCTCATTACCACATTGTTATTTCGGCACGTAAAACCCATAATCCAAGCCAAGCGAAGAATTCTACTAGACTGATTTCGTTAGTCTGCTGCTACGAAAGAAGAAACGTAAGACTGTCCGATAGATGCATAAGAAGATAGATATAGAAGGAAAGTCATAATGGTTTGCTATAAGGAAATGTTCGATCTCGGTACCAAACGGCGGGCATAAATTTTCTTCTTCTTCTTTTTTCTTGCTGCCAAACTAATATATTTGCCCGCGTCTTCTTTTCTCTTTTCCATTTCAGGTGAGTGTTCCCGCTTTGGTTCCACATTCCTACCCGGTGCCCAGAACGCGTGAGTTTATTAGCGATTCTCTGCACTGAAATTGCCGCTTCCTGAACGCTGAAATGCTGACTGTAAAACGTGTGCGAGAACAACGGTGAGATTCCGATTTTAAAAAGTGACTGCCTGGTTGTCCTGGATGGACAACCAGGCAGGTTATCCTGGATGTTTGGACTGCCTGGATGTCCAAAAACGTACTTTCATTCGTACGCTGCTGCGTATGTGTGTCAGTAACATAGCGCCTATGAAACTTGCTATACCATTTCGAATAGAATTTTCTGAGGGGAATTAGTACTTTATTATGATACGCGGAACAACGTACAAATAAAACGACACTATTAGGAAGATAATGCGTAGTTTGTCGTAGCAATATATAAAAATAAACTTAACCACTATAGAAACCATGCTACGAGAAGTGGTAAGTTTTGAGAGTTTATTACTGTGCAGCTAAACCCCCGTTCTCGTTAAGGAAAACACATGAAAGCGCTCTGATATAAATGATAAAAGGTTCAGCTGTCTAGCAAAGGCACAACCTCATATGGCGATGTTACTATTCAGGCAGGAATGAGGCTGGAATTTGATATTCGAACGCAGATGGAACAAGACATTATTTGTATCATTCCGTTGGCACGGAGCTCCACCAAACAGAAAAAAAAAGAAGAATGGCCAGACAGATAGGACCCCTTGGTTAGTATAGGCGAACTTGCCCAATTAATCCACCACCCGCCGGGGTAGCTTAGTGGCTATGGAGTGGCGCCGCTAAGCGCCAGGACGCGGGTGCGACTACATTCGTCGTGGCCACATTTCGATGCGGGGGAAACGCAAGAAGGCTCCTGTGCTTACCTTTAGGTTCACGTTAAAGAATCCCAGGAGGTCAGTAATAATCCGGAGCCTCCCACTACGGCCTGCTTCGAAAGCAGATCGTGGTTTTGAAACGTAAAACCTGAGAACATAATTAAATTTGATTGAGTTCATCCACCGCAGTGTCCGCAGTGCGAAGACTCCTCCATGCTTATCGTTTCTAATGCAGTGGCAGTCGAAATGTAGGCAAACAAGGACGCATTCAAGGCTTTCTTTGGCGGCAGGGTGGCACGTGACGTCGACCGTGCCGTGCATCGGAGAGCGCGCGTGTGTGGCCGCCTCGACTCTCTGGCGAACTTTCTTTTGCTGACCCTTTTCTGTTAAAATCGATCAAAAAAAGATCGGCGCACCCTCGTCGTTTCTTCCTCTCTCTTTTCTTTATACCGAAAGTGCTTGAACAGAAGTTATAATCCAGATGCGCGTACCGCTGGTCGCTTGGTGTGTCGCTCGTGCATTAGCGAAGTCGGTCAATGGTTTCTAAAGGCAGGATTGTAGGTGGCGAGCTTGGGTGTATTCACAATAGAGAATGCGAAACCCTTAAAAATACCTGGTATTCAAATAAATTGCATGTGCCAAAAGGAGGAGTTGAAACGTGCATAATTAGACTTGAAGCTACCTCGTGCGTGTATAACTTTGAGTATTATGTGCCATGGCCGAGTAGCCGTTCGAAAAATACGCTGCAAGCCTCAACTTTTACGACATAATCATTCTTGCATTCTCAAACGATGCTCGACTCAAAGCTATTCGTCCACTGCGAGAGCAGCGCCACGCTGCTCTCCACCACAAATGAGGCAGCACATGGATACATGGGTTAGGTCTCTTCTAAAGCCAGGGAAGCGCAAGGCAAAATTAGTTTAGAACAAAGACTCACAGACAAGGATGAAACTAAATGCGTCGCTAAAGTGCGCACATATCATCATCATCATCAGCCTGGTTACGCCCACTGCAGGGCAAAGGCCTCTCCCATACTTCTCCAACAACCCCGGTCGTGTACAAATTGTGGCCATGTTGTCCCTGCAAACTTCTTAATCTCATGCGCCCACCTAACTTTCTGCCGCCCCCTGCTACGCTTCCCTTCCCTTGGGATCCAGTCCGTAACCCTTAATGACCATCGGTTATCTTCCCTCCTCATTACATGTCCTGCCCATGCCCATTTCTATTTCTTGATTTCAACTAAGATGTAATTAACTCGCGTTTGTTCCCTCCCCCATTCTGCTCTTTTCTTACCCCTTAACGTTATACCTATCATTCTTCTTTCCATAGCTCGTTGCGTCGTCCTCAATTTGAGTAGAACCCTTTTCGTAAGCCTCCAGGTTTCTGCCCCGTAGGTGAGTACTGGTAAGACACAGCTGTTATATACTTTTCTCTTGAGGGGTAATGGCAACCTGCTGTTCATGATCTGAGAATGCCTGCCAAACGCACCCCAGCCCATTCTTATTCTTCTGATTATTTCCGTCTCATGATCCGGATCCGCCGTCACTACCTGCCCTAAGATGTATTCCCTTACGACTTCCAGTGCCTCGCTGCCTATTGTAAATTGCTGTTCTCTTCCGAGACTGTTAAGCATTACTTTAGTTTTCTGCAGATTAATTTTTTGACCCACTCTTCTGCTTTGCCTCTCCAGGTCAGTGAGCATGCATTGCAATTGGTCCCCTGAGTTACTAAGCAAGGCAATATCATCAGCGAATCGCAAGTTACTAAGGTATTCTCCATTAACTCTTATCCCCAATTCTTCCCAATCCAGGTCTCTGAATACCTCCTGTAAACACGCTGTGAATAGCATTGGAGAGATCGTATCTCCCTGCCTGACGCCTTTCTTTATTCGGATTTTGTTGCTTTCTTTATGGAGAACTACGGTGGCTGTGGAGCCGCTATAGATATCTTTCAGTATTTTTACATACGGCTCGTCTACACCCTGATTCCGCAATGCCTCCATGACTGCTGAGGTTCCGACTGAATCAAACGCTTTCTCGTAATCAATGAAAGCTATATATAAAGGTTGGTTATATTCCGCACACTTTTCTATCACCTGATTGATAGTGTGAATATGGTCTATTGTTGAGTAGCCTTTACGGAATCCTGCCTGGTCCTTTGGTTGACAGAAGTCTAGGGTGTTCCTGATTCTATTTGCGATTACCTTAGTAAATAGTTTGTAGGCAACGGACAGTAAGCTAATCGGTCTATAATTTTTCAAGTCTTTGGCGTCCCCTTTCTTATGGATTAGGATTATGTTAGCGTTCTTCCAAGATTCCGGTACGCTCGAGGTCATGAGGCATTGCGTATACAGGGTGGCCAGTTTCTCTAGAACAATCTGTCCACCATCCTTCAACAAATCTGCTGTTACCTGATCCTCCCCAGCTGCCTTCCCCCTTTGCACATATATGTACCTCAAAACGCGTGGACACAGAATGCAGCAAGAGGTCGAGAATGTTGATAACTAGGTACATTGTCACTGAGAGTGTAAATACAGAGAGGAGAGAGAAAGTAAATTGTTTGTAACGGGTGGAAGCTAAGAAGACCGTGGAGATTTCCAAGAATCACAGGAAAATAATTTGAAAGGCAAATATGTAAGATTGCACGAAGGGCAGTGCGTTGTCATTTGACACCTGAGCCCCCTTAGTAGCCGAAGGACAAAAACATTTTGGAGCAGAAAGTCGCAACAGGTTGTGCTACGTGTCGGCTGCAGAAAAAATTAGAAACCAGCTAAGCACATGCTAGTGGGATGCAACAGCATTACTCTTTTATTAACCGCATTAACCGGTCAGCAGTACAGATAAACAAGATAGGTTTGAGTACTGGTGGAAAAGAAAAAAGCCCGGAGGAAATTTATAGGACCAGATCTGTTACAAACATACATTACTATACAAGGCAGACATAGAGATTTTAATGGCCAACCGCAACGGAAATTTTGGCCGCGTTAGAAGCCTAGTTTCAGATAATTTAGACATGTAGTAGCCTCTGTGCAAAATCTTACGCTTGAAATGTAGGTCAATTCGCCACAAAGACCTCGCAGAAATCGATGTTTTTGATATCGAAACTGAAAAAAAAAAGAACGCCGCCATTATCGCCCGGCGGAAGTGACGCACAGTGCAGGATGTGGAGAACCAGCGCCCGTGCTGTCTGCTTTCCTTGCTTGCATTCCGTTGCGGTGTATCAGCGACCAGCTCTCACACGCCTGTGAGCCATGAGTATACTTTGTTAGCTGCTTCGCGCGCTGTGACAACGCGGTTGCGCGCCGGAGGTGTTCTTTTAATAATGCGAATTATTCTCCGAGTCCAGCCGGTTTTTTTCTTTCCGGTTGTCTACGTTCAATAGCAGGGCCCCGACGCGTTCTGCCTCCGCTCCAACAAGATGCGCATCGGAGTCGCCAAGCTAAAGGTGCGGTACAGTCCGGCTTTACGCGGACGCGATCCAGGCGTGGCGCAGTTACGCTGCATCGGCGAAAAATTGCGTCATTGCCATTTGTTGGGCGTGTTGGTAAACTGACTTGGAAAGCATATTTAGCGCCAGTGAAGAAGGACAGAAAGGACAATACAATACAATTGTGGTCTCATCTCCCTTCTGTCCTTGTTCGCTGGCGCTAAATATGCTTTCCAAGGCAAAAATTAGGCGCTCTAGTCTAGTGTGGCTGGCGCGGGAATCGAACACGGCCTATTGCACACCTGAGCAGCTGGAACAAGGTGCATCGCGCGCTAGCTTGGCTGACAAGCAGCAGCATGCTGTTCGAGTTGACTGAATAAGCGAGCGCGTTACGTTTACGCCTTCGGACAAACAAAGCTCACCGCGCGAGCGTCCGCTAGCGCTGCGGCAGCGACTAATCGCCGCGCTGCTGCGGATCGCGTTTTCAGCGCACGGCAAAATTACAGCGATCTCAGCGTCTTCCGGCATTATGTATCCGACTGCACCAGCCGCTTCCTGGCACGCTGGAAGATCCGGACCTGTCGACCGATCAGATAACTACCGCCATCTGTACTAAAAGATGATGAGCAGCGGAGCCTTGGCACGGTCGGGCTATACACTGTAAACGGAAATAACTCCGAGGTGGGAGTATACTGCTTGTCCTATAGCGACCCCCCGGTTCGGAGTTTTTTTTGCTCCGTATGATCGGAGTAGAATTTTTACTCCGTACGAGCGGAATTTTCGCGTGGAATTATGGGAGTTTTTTTTCTGTCTTTTCTTTATTTTTTGCTTTGCTATTGACGGAGTTCTTTCGAGGTGCAATGGGAGTATAAAAAGAGCCATCGCGTGAGTTTGCGCGAACATGTTTACATGCAGAGGCTGCTGGTCAAATTTCGAAATATGCACACGAGACCGCGACGAATTCGACGGAACAAGTCAATGAAAGCACATATATCATACATACATAAACATTTCAGAAACACCCAATGCAGAAATTTGAAAGACATCACACGTACACGCGATACTCAAGAAGCAACGGTGCCAGTATATATAGCCACGATATTGTGTGCCTCGAAACCGCCTAGGGAGCAGCTGTGCTGTTTTCAGAATTACGACTCACATGCTCGTTCATACGAGATCTCTCTCTCTGAAATTAACAGAATACCTTAAGCAACACAAAACTGTTAATTCAAAATAGTGAGAGAGAAAAAGTTAATGGCGTAATTTTTCAAAATTATCATGCCATTCTGTGA
Source organism: Dermacentor variabilis (assembly GCF_050947875.1). Lineage (NCBI taxonomy): Eukaryota > Metazoa > Arthropoda > Arachnida > Ixodida > Ixodidae > Dermacentor > Dermacentor variabilis. The sequence goes on along the minus strand of NC_134572.1, from coordinate 1,603,177 downwards.
GTGCTGAAGCGACTTCGCACACTGCCGGCGTTCGCGGCCAAAAAGTAGTGCGTTAGTTACAGTAAGCAAGAAAAATGTAAGTGCATGTGTTGCATAGCAAAATTAAATTTTTGCGATATAGTGGTAGTGTAGCAAGAAATTATTACGTTTGAGCATGACCCGCAGCAGCCGACATAATTAACACCGAGAAATGCGCAGTCATACATTTTATACACCGCACTACTTGCTCTGCGTCCGAGCAATCTGTCTCGGTTGCGAAAAGGAGCTACATCGCTGATCTGTCGAGTGAATCCCTAAACTCGGAGCCAGCAGGCATGCGTCTAAATCAATGTCTCGGATAGAGCGTAATGTTAATGCAATATAGGAAGCAACGACGTGACCAAAACATATATGCGCGATAACAATTCGATTCACATCGCTCAATAAGAAGCTTTATTTTCAGTACGCATACTTATGTCCTACCGTTTTTCTTCGGGCGAGGATATCCGTTCACAGATACATAAAAACAGTTGCTTGCACTCCGGTATTTCTCACTGGCAACACAGCACCGCAACGAACTTGGGTTACGCCATTCATGCGCGACTAGCACGGATGTCGTCGCTCGAACAGTGGCTACTGTTGCCATTGCTATACGCGGTCCTTTCAAACACTACACTGGACGTTGTCAGCATGTACTAAAAGGTCATAGAAGTCGCATTTCACGTACTGAAGAACACAAGACAGGGTGACGCAGCACGAAAACACAGCCAGAACGTGAGCCGACATCACGAGCCAGTGAGCAGCTTCGAGGTATACCTAAGCCTCTTTCCGCACTTGAAAACGTGGTTCTTGCAATCATCGTTGTCAGCAAAGCGATCACAGCTAATGTACTTGATGCTGAGATACAGTGAGCTTCAGGCATGCCAATAACACTTTCTGGAAGGAAATACGGGAAACAAATTGACGAAACGCTGTCGCGGAACGACACTTCACAGACGTAAACAAACCGTCAGCCATGAGCACTGCCCGCTCCGCCGAACGCGCCCGGTCGCTGGCGAGGCGCACAGCCTCATGGGAAGCGCCACGTGACCAACCTGTATCGGCGGATGGGAGTTTTTTTAAAACTCCCTGTCGGAGTTTCACGGGAGAACAAGATTTTTAAGCGGAGTAAAATCGCGTCATGTCGCCTTAATACTCCCGCAGCTAGCCAGCGGAGTGAAACGAGGGGATGGCGCTGTTTTGCTCACATACATCGGAGTAAATATTTGAGAGGGGAGGTTTTAGGGCACATCACCTCTTAAAAACTCCCAGGTGGGTTTATTTTCGTTTACAGTGTAGAGGGGCTACACTCTAAGAACACTTGCACCCTTTGGGGTGTATATTTGCCACACAACGTTAATCGTTATCTTTCTTCTCCACATTTTCTTTCCTTAACGCGGCAATCCCGGTACTTTCCAGTAACGAGCTGCATGCGCGTTATCAGCATGACATAGCATTCCTGACAGGAAAGTAACGAGCGCAGCGTTTTCAAGAAAGGAAATGCGGGCAAGACAGATGACGATTATCGTTCTGTGGCAAATATACAATTCAAAGGGTGTAAACTTTTCTTAGAGTGTAAGTGTTAAGTGTGCGTAAACTCACGGCCGGAATGATAAAGCTATCCAGCTTCGCCCATTTCGCTGTGGCGGCATTGCATCCCTGCATGGTTTGCCTCCACATCCACACCATGGCCACTGGGTCGCGTTTTCCTTCGCAACAAATGCAGCATGCGGTTCCTGCTCGTTTCTGGCGCTGTGTCAGTTCGTCTGCTTCGACGTCCGATGTAGAGACGCACGAAATATCTTGATGATGCACGACCGGAAGAAATCGCTCGAGAATACCGCCCTTGAATACAATTTACCTTTGAACGTTACCTTTGGTTCTCGTGCGCCATCGCGGCATGTAGTACTTACAGTCACCCCGCGAAAGCGTTTGCCAAGCAAATCTGGATGGGTAAACGACTGATGTTGAACCGTAGCTTGTGCAGTTTCGTCAACTGCAGTTCACATGCTTTGTGCGCGTTGGCTGGTCCGCGTCGTACTTACCTGCTGCGCCACGCTGCACGCTTTCGCTCTGACAGCTGCGACAGGAAAGATGTGTTTTCGGCCTTCCTCTACTCAGCGTTTGTACTGCACAGCCATTGCTCGAGTACGTGTTCGAGCACCCGGCGTCCACCTAACGCATCGGCATTCTCGCAATAGCTCAAATCACTAGCGCAACAGGGAGAACGCACGCCGTGAGAGACGCCCGTCAACTCGCAAATGAGCGGACAGTGCCTATGGATGCGTAGATGCAACATGGCGCAACTGAGAGATAAACTGTTGCTTATGGTTCTTCAATATTCGCCATATCCGCATCGCTACTGCTTTTCCGCCAGGTGCGCGCGTCGTCTGCATAGGCGCTATTTATAGCTGCTAATAACAAAATTTGGCCATTACCAGCCCTGCGGCTTTGGCAAGATTAATTTGAGAGTATGTGTTAGGCATTTATAGTCAATTAGCTCTGAAGTGAAATTTCGTTTCAGTTGGTCTTTAAGGAAGAGAGAAAGTGTCAAGGAGACCTAGACAAAATGCTAGACTAATGAATATCGATAGATTGCTTGATTCGCTCATACAGGCTAGGTGACCATTTGTCAACGCCATGTTTCGAAGGAAATACCGTTAAATCATCATCATTATTCGGTCGAGGTGGAATGTGGAGTTGAGGAACGTTCGTGAATAAAGTATACGAGGGAATACGAGCAAGCTGTTAAGTGGAAGTGTAGCGTCTTTTTCGTCAGTAGCAATACAAGAGCGTTTCTAATGATTGTCATTGACCATCACCATTGAGAAAGCGACGCGTTCATCAATCATCTATCAATCTTCTATCAACACACAGCACATGGTCCTCGTCCCTAGTGAAGAGAGGAATCAATAAAAAGAAACGTCGTTACTCTAAAGCCAAGTTGTCCGACTCGGATGGTCATTGGCAGCGCTAGCGAGAGCAAGCAAATAAATGTAAAGCAGAAATTGAAGCGTCTAAATACAACTTTTTTAACGGTGACATTGTCAGCATGTTAATTAACAATCTGAAAAAGCTTTGGAAACTAATTAATCCCGAACACTCTTCTCAATCCACCATACCAATCGTCAATAACGGCGCGCTTCTCTCACCGTCTGAAGCTGCGACTGAATTAAACTCGTTTTTCAGCTGTGTGATTACAAACGAAAACCAAATACCACCTGATCTTACGGTTCTTTCAATTAACTCACCTACGAATGACCTTATAATTACACTGAAGGGAACAGAATCGGCCATCGATCGACTTTCGTATAACTCAGCGCCAGGTCTAGACGGCATCTGCGCAAACATACTTAAAATGATTAGGCTTTTAATATGTCCAGTGTTAGCCGCCCTTTTCCAGCAATCAGTAGATACAGTAATTGTACCGGATGACTGGAAGATCGGTCGTATCACTCCCATTTACAAATCACGTGACCCATTAGTGCCCTCAATCTGTAGACCTCTATCCTTGACCAGTATTCCAAGTAAATTACTTGAGCATGTCATAACTTCCGCAGTTATATGTTTAACTAAACGTAACTTTTTTTTGTAATAATCAGCATGGGTTTCAGCAAGGACGCTCTTCTGAAACGGAATTATTTGAACATATAACTGATTTTCATCAAGCTGTTCACGATTCCATAAAAATCGATGCCATATTTATCGACTTCAAGAAATCATTCGATAAATTTCCCCATTCTCACTTAATGATAAAGCTTAGTCGGCTTAACATACATGGTAAAATTGTAAATCGTATCTCAAGTTTTTTAACCAGTCGCTACCAATTTGTTTCCGTAAGTGATCAGTTTTCTGCTTTAGCACAAGTTAAATCTGGCGTTCCTCAGGACTCCATACTTGGACCAATTTTATTCTTAATTTACATTAAAGACATCAGTAATAACCTGACTTGACAGTTTGATTGTTTGCAGATGACTACGTTCTTTACAGACAAATTATTACCTCTGAAGATAATAATACTTTACAGGCAGATCAAAACATAATTTCGCTTTGGTGAGAGCAATTGCAAATGGAAATAAATGTTTCTAAAACAAGAACAATGATATTTACCGGAGCCAGTAACGTTAACGTAAGTTCATATGTTATGAACAACATGTGCATAGAGAATGTGTCTACGTTTAAATATTTGGGCGTCAATTTAACTTCTAACTTTACATGGAATGATCACATTGATGAAATAATTTCTAAAGCGAATAAAAAGCTTGGTTTCATTGGGCGAAATTTGTATTTAGCAAATCAGTCAACTAAACTATCAGCTTACACAGCTCTATAGTTCGTTCAAAGATGGAATACGCTTCCATAATATTGAATGCAAATCAGACATACCTAATAAAAAAGATTGAATCTTTACAAAATAAACCACCACGATTCATCGTTATGACCTACTCTAGAACATCCAGGATCACGGCTGTCAAAGAGTCCCTGCAATTGCCCTCTCTAGAAAAATGACGACTGTTAGCACTGCTTTCTCACTTCCCCAGATTGTATCATACCCAGTCATCCTTTACTGCTTCCAATATCCAGCCCCCGCAACGAATTTTCCCCGCCTCTACCATCCCTTCAAAGTGCGTCCCATGTTTGCGTGTACGAATCTCCTGCGACAATCACCGCTCTTTCTGTTTATCACTGGAACAAGCCGCCAAAGGAAATTGCTTCTGTACATGATCATGACTTGACGTAGAAGTTCTGCGGAAACCCGCAAGGTGGAGAGAAGTAATGAATAAAGGGAAAAATCAGACATCCACCCGTTCGTAGCAAATGCACAAAGGAAACCCATACGGGTTCCTCGAAAGAAAAGCCTCATAGTTGAAGAAAAATTCGTCCTGGTCCGGGACTCGAACCCGGGACCACCGCCTTTCCGGGGCAGCCGCTCTACCATCTGAGCTAACCAGGCGGCTAGCAGATGGCAGGGTGAAGTCGAATTTGTCGACAACACACGAGGCAAAGGCAAGGTTTGACGTAGAAGTTCTGCGGAAACCCGCAGAACTTCTACTCGTTCGTAGGCTCGTTCGTAGGCCATTTTAAGCGCAGTTTAAATATGTATGTCGAGTAAAAACAGAATTTCGTGCTTTTTACCGTTTGCAAGTGCATTTACATGCTTTGTACCGAGTTCTTTTTTTTCATCTTGTATGGATTTCTTTATTTTTTTTGTTGCGTTCGGTCACTTGTACTACGGTGTTCTATGTTGCCTTTCCCCTCCAATTGTGCTTGAAATATATTGTTGTCATCCCCCTCCCCTGTGTAATGCCCGCAAGGGCCTTGAGCGTATCTTAATAAAAAAAATTATACACCAGCGGTGTTTCAGTTGGCTGCCACCCGAGTGTCACCATCCAGACGATAAGCGCGCAGCACGATCCCTGGGCCGAAGACAGTGCAGTCAGAACAACGTCTGCGCGCAGTCCCCTTGTGCCCGCGGCGCCGTTGCGCCCAGCCATGCCGCCGAACCCAGGCTCGAACAATGTCTCGGTAAGTTTTCTAAGCAAGGCCGTCAACAATCGGGCGCTCGCATTCAAGCGAGCGCAGCGTGCTATGAAGTACTGTCAGCGGCGGGCAAGTAAGTGAGGCGTGTCCTTTTCTGCGGCCACATGCCAGCGACGGAGGCCTCGCACTTGGTTGTAAACTTCCAAATTTGGGTGTTCTGTTCTCGATCGACTTTTGCCGTATTCTGTCCCATTTTCTGACGCCCGCGGTGGATAAACTACTCGTGAAGAACATTGTGTGCCATCCGCGCGGACTTTCTTGCGATGGTTATTTCGGAAGAAACCGGCGCGGGTTCTTCATTTTGCGAGCTCTGTCTCCGCAGCGCGCCCCTAATTTGCCGTGACTTTCCCGTCGCCAACCCGGAGAAGCGCCACGAAGGGCACCGCTGGAAGCGGCATTCAAAGCGGCCCTTGTGCCGCGTGCCGTCGTCGAAGCGTGGCGTCCGGTTCCTTGCGCTGCCGCGTTCAACTACAGCGGCGATTGTTCGCAGAGGCCTTACACCCTTCGTTCGTAAATGTAGTCGTACTCGTGCTTTTCACTCTCTGGCTCAATAGTTTCGATATTCACCCGCGTGTGTTTTTTTTTTTTTTGTCATTCATTGACAGCGCAGCAGATGCGGTCAAATGTGACTTGAGAAAGAAATCAAAATACGAAAAAGAGAGTGCTTCTTTAGCTCTGTGCAATATGAAACTAGTCGGTATTATCTCGAGAAGCAGGAAGTAAAGATAGAAGTCACTGTTGAGAACGCCGATCGTGCCCTTGCAAAAACTGGAAAAACATATGATGCAGCGCAGAAATCAGGCAGAAACTTCTAAGGAGCAATTATAACGGAACTGGCGTCTTAGTACGCAGCCGTGTGGAACCGCAGGGCTTGGTTGTTGTTTCTCCGTGGGGATGCACGCGGGTTAACTACGGCGGAAGACTCTGGCGATTGCGGCCAACGCTTCTATACGTTGCAGCTGCCGTTCAAGTGGTGTGAATGTGCCAGCCGAATCAAGGATGCGTGTCATCCTCGCTCTGGGTGTGCGGTATGGACTAACCCGGATGGCTTCTGTGAAGCGATGACAAAAGCTGAAGGCACATAGCCAGATCGTTGTAACATCATCATCAGCCTATATTTATGTTCACTGCCAGGACGAAGGCCTCTCCCTGATCTCCAATTATCCCTGTCCTGCGCTAGCTGATTCCAACTTGCGCCTGAAAATTTACTAATTCCAATATTCCACCTAATTTTCTGCCGTCCTCGTCTGCGCTTCGCTTCCTTTGGCACCCATTCTTAACTCTGATAGTCCACCGGTTATCTGTCCTACGCATTACATGGCCTGCTCAGGTCCATTTCATTTCTCTTAATATCAACTAGAATATGGGATTCTTGATTTGGGGAAGCTACCGCAAGCAAAACACGAGACTTGAAGAAAGGGCCAACACGAAGCGGTGCTGACAACGGATGATTTAATGAAACGAACGCCGATCTTTTACAGATCAGACACACGTGTGCACCCGAAACGCAACTTAAAAACCAATAAACACACAAAGCAACCTTAAGGAGGGCTGCAATACAAATACTAAGATAAACGCTGACAGACTGCTGAGGCACCGAACACGTATGTATTGCACGGAAGGAAAGAAAAGTTCTTTCTGAAAAACCACAACTGACGGGGAGCTAACGCAATCGTCTTTAAAGCGTCGCATGGCCACTGCCTCTACAGTCTCTGTATCCAGCTGGCCATTTTTCCTGCCGATAATTCCAGTCTTTGAAAACAAAGGAGAGCAGCCGAAACAACTACAGCAATGAATAGCCAAGTTCGACCCTCCAGCAACCCCCAGGGAACGTTCATGCTTACGCAAGCGAATGTTAATGCACCTACCGGTTTGTCCAATGTAGTACCTGCTACACTTTAGTTGAAGCTTATACATGACACGTGTCCTGCAGGGCACATGCGAATTTAAATGTATGCTTTATTTCAAAGGACGCCGATCCATTGGTTTCCCTTTCCACCGTGCGGCACAACTTCGAAAGTTTACAAGGTGCTGAGAGCACAACATCAACACCGTATTTACCAGAAATCTTTTCAAGATTCTGGGAAACCTGTGTATGTTGGAAAGTACTGTAAAGTTCTTTTTGCTAGCCTGTTCATTAGAATTTGTGGTTCTTTATCCTTTTTCCGAAGCTTAACAAGCAATGATTAGGCGACTGAAAGCAAAAGAAAGCTCGCAAAACCTCCAAAAGCTCGGAATTCATGTAAGATATAAATTGACATACCGAATTTGTCTGCTTTGAATGGTCTAATGGATGCCGCTTACAGAACCGTGATATATGTTCTTGATGCAGAGCTCTTAACTTGTAAGCATCGTGCTTCTATTTTTTTCACTTTCGAATTTTCAAAAGTTTGAATCTTTAAATTCTGAATTTCTGAATTTTAAATTTTTGAATTTTGATATTTTGATGTTGTTTTTTTTTTACAAAACTCAGGCTCTAAATTCAAATCCCGCTTCCAACAGTCACTAGATTTTGACTTTCTCTTTCAATTTAAATAACATTCGTTAAAAGCGGTCAAGGGGTTATTTCAGAAAAGCGCTTTTGCGTTTTACATGTATTTAAATAGGTCGCATCAGAGTTAGGCTCGAGCTAAAGCTTCCTCTTAAATCTAAATATTGGATTGACCCTAGTAGCTCTTGAGTATAGTTCAAATGGCTTGAGTAACCGGAAAAGAGTGACAAAATCTCGAGAGCTACTTCTCAAAAGTCGTCGTCTGGTGAAAATTTTAGTATGATTAAAAAATCGTCTACGTATCTAAATAGTCTCAAAATGGAAGGTTGAGTCAGCTTAGGCTTCAGCGTGCGGTCAAAAGTAGCAAGGAAAATTTCACAAAGCCCTGCCGCGACACTGGACCCAATGCATATGCCTTTCTTGTCGACATACACTTTATCAGCAAAGGAGACAATTGTCGAATTGAGTTAAAAACTCAGCAGCTCTACAAAAGTATCTGTTGCAATTCATCCCCAGTGTTGCTGAACAGGTCGCACTCGATCGACGCAGAGGTGTCTACTGTGAATGGGATGCTACTGCTTTAGTATTTTATTGCGATAGCAATTATATGGATCCGCGAAGCGAAGGTTGTGGAGATATTTGCTGTTAATCCTAACTTCTAAGCCTTCCCAGTGTACTGACATGAACACTTCTAAGCATGCAGTGAATAGCATCGGAGATATTGTGTCTGTTTGCCCGGCCCCTTTCTTGATAGGTATTTCCCCTTTTTCTTGTGGAGAATTAACGTAGCTCTGGGGTCCTTGCACATATTTTCCAAGATATTCGCCTATACCTCCTGTACTTCTTGAATACCGTAACATAGGCCGTCGTAATGGCCACATACATCGCCGTAATGGCGAATACTTGAGTGTAGTTTTGTCAATTTTAAGGGCCCACAGTAAACATGTATACGTCGATCAGAGAAAAGCAATGCCGTCATGTTCGGAATGCCTCGTTATTCTTTTTCATTTCGTTTCGATTGGTTTTCTTTTCATCTCTTCTTTAAAGCAGCTGACGCGACGTAAATGCTGTGCGAGTTTGTATTGCCTTCGGGATCGGCCTTGGTCACGACGGAAGAGGTTTGTAAAGGACTGCTATGCGAGATAAGAGGATTGAAGGAAGCTAAGTGACTCGCGTCTCGCCGACGCGCCATTTGGAAGATTCCGTGGGAACGAACCCCGCCAGAATGTGGCATGGCCATGGTTCCTTGGGCGCTCAGTGTCATACAGTAGGGGACAAGTGGCGCAATGCGTCACTCCGACGCCTAGCTGTTATGTTAATGTGTCCCTGCACTCAATATTGCCCGGCGCCTGTTGGTGTATTTGGCGTGTGTACGTTGGTACTTCGTGTGCTGCTATTTTGCCACCGCCGACACACGAAGCGGCCGCACTCGATCGACGCAGAGGTGTCTACTGTGAATGGGATGCTACTGCTTTAGTATTTTATTGCGATAGCAATTATATGGACACTCCAAGCGCATTTCTGCCGTTGGTGTCGCCGTGACGTTCTGTATGAGGTCCAAGGGCGATAACGCCGCGCGCCCTACGCTGTATGAGCGAGTGAAAGCGTGTGATGGGAGCCTACGATCGGGCGGCTCAGTCGTGCGCGCGAAAGGGACGAACGCGAAGAGGAAGAGGAAGCGCGCGCGAGGCGCCCAACGTTGCAAGCCGCCGGGGGCAGGGAAGGGGGCGTGTGGCGGCGTGCTTTCCGGCTGCGCGCGGCCGTATCTTGATCTACCTAGGGGGCAGAGTCTAGGTACGTCGATGGATCGCAGCATCGTGCATGCTGTACGTCCTCGCCGCTCGCTTTGCATTGAAGTGATAGACAGCAGGAATGTTACTTCGCTCGCTGCTGCTGCCGTGTTTCTTCACGCCAGCGCTTTGACAGCGAGTGTCGGCAGTCATCGAGCCTCATGTGTTCATTCTTGGTGTGCGCGCTGACACGATGCTTATGAATTTAGTTAGCAAGCGAATGTTTACAAGTTGATGCTGCTGATAAAAGTGCTATTCTAGGTTAGTATGTCTGTCTTCGAATTTGCTATCGCAATCTTCGGCTTTCTACCCCAATACCCCAAGGCTAGATACCCCTTGGGGTATTACCTTAGCAAAAACATTCTGGGAGATTGGTCAGGAATGTGCACGTGCCTCTATAAAAGTAAACTGTTAGGCCGATTGGTTTGACATGATTTTTCCAAAGGGGAGCGCAGAAGCGTTTCACACACGCACAAAAAAAGAGCGTCTTTCCTGTACAGCTCTCCTTTTTTCCGCAACTTTCTTCGCTGCCTTTGCCAAAAAACATGCCTCTATCTCTTGCGCAGTGCCAGATACCCGCCGTAGTCGGTGGCTTAGCGGCTATGGTCGCGAGCACGAGGTCGCGGGACCAGATCCCGGCCGCGGCGGGCGCATTTCGATGGCGGCGAAATGCAAAAACGCCCATGGTCCCGTGCATTTGGGACAAGTTCAAGATCCCCTGGTGGCCAAATTAAACTCGAGCCACCCACTACGACGTGCCTCATAATCAAATCGTGGTTTTGGCGCGTGAAACCCCAAAATTCAATCCCAGACGTAGTGTGAAAATTGTCTGCCCAAAATGCCTATAGGCCTGAGAGCAGCCAGCAGCAGGTCGTCTGTTCGGCCATATACCCAGTGGCGCATGTTGTTTGCTCGGCAAACCAGCAACTAGCACATACCTAGTGGCCCAGTAGACAACTTGGGTGCACTGGGTTAGACATACTGCAAAGTGGACAAAGTTCCCAAGGAATGCTAATCGCTTCAAAATTACATAAAATTATTACTGCTTCATGCTACACTTCGCCAATGTGACAACAATGCAACAACGTCTTTCGGACGCTCCTGTTTCCCGGCACAACGACTGATAAATGTTGCCTCCTTGGCATCCCATGAGACAGTCAACATGGCAGCTAATGACCGCTGCGCATCGCATATGTTCGATATAGCACCGAAGATGGCGCCCAGAACACGTATTTTTATCGCTGAGTAAACGGCGTGAGTGCCACCGCGCGAACGGTGCCGAATTTGGCCAGAGATACCGAAACCTTAGTATTGTCTCCTGCCGTCTGCGATGTGATTTCCTTGGCTAACTAGTGCAAACTTTGATGTTTGTTTTGGCGTAGCTTTGCCAACCCTGCAAAAGACACATATGCGTGTTGCGGCATAGTTGCTCTCTTGTGATGATATAGAATTCGATATCGACCCTGGGTAGCGAGCGAGGCGGGCGCTTAATGAAGCATTTTCTTTTTTGCACGCTCGAGAGGGATTTAAAGGCAGTCGCGGCTGGGCCGCAAATTGCGGCTGCGCCCTGGCGATCGTGCATATAGCGTTCAATAAGTCGATCGACCTGAGAACCTCTGGCGCTTAGTCGCTGAGCGGGGAGAGGGGAGCGTCAACGATATATAGTGCTCCCAAACGATGTTCATTTCACCTGCGTGGGCGGAGGCAATCTACCTTTGCGCCGTCTCATATCCTGGCGCTGGTTCACTGCGTGCTTTCTGGGCCGACAGCGCAGTTACGTTGGCAGCGCTACGTGCGTTTGGAAGCAGCAAGCCTACGCTGCGATAAGTTTCTGCTCGATTCAGCAGATGCGCTAGTGCGTGGAGTTATTCTAACTGCAGGTGCTACAAAACCTCGCAAGTGCGAGTCGCACGTTCACGGCGCGTTCGATCAACCTACCAAGCAGCGCGGAAATGAAAGACAAACTATTCTGACATAAGTCCTTATTCTTTCTCATAAAAAAGAATAAGGAGGTATGTCAGAATAAAGCGAGTAAAATGCGTGATTTTTCTAGTGTGTCCGCGATGCGGTACTCACCCTCGTATTTAGACATGCGTTCTAACTTGAAGCAACCAAGCAGCGCGGAAATGAAAGACAAACTATTCTGACATACGTCCTTATTCTTTCTCATAAGAAAGAATAAGGAGTTATGTCAGAATAAAGCGACTAAAATGCGTGATTTTTCTAGTGTGTCCGCGATGCGGTACTCACCCTCGTATTTAGACATGCGTTCTAACTTGAAGCCCATGGTTGACTTGATCTAAATGGCGCCAGTCGTGAACAAGCCGAAGGAAACGCAATGAACATCTTGGACAATTTCACGCCAGCCGTCATTTAAGTCAAGCATGGAATTCAAGTTAAGATTCATTTCTGAATACGGGACGGTTCAAGTCTGTTTAAAGGAAGCGCACGGGTGGAGCAGTTGCCAGCAATTACAGCAGTTGCGCCTGTAGCCAACATCCTCTTCATCCTCGAGCCGAAAATGAGCATAGCAGTGCAACTTCAGCTGTAGAGCACGCGGTGGTACCCTTGCCGTCGAAATCGCGACAGAGCAGCGGTAAATGACAACAATTTCGGAGCTTTACTGTGTAGTCAAGAAGCTTATTAGTGACTCTTTCGGAAGGATTGTTAAAGCAACGTGAAACACATCGACATAAAGGGGACTACCTCCGGACGCACAGGGATCTCGTACATCACCCATGCGGTGGTCCGAAGTTCGAGGTAGAGCGAGAGACGCTAGGTCATCTTCAGCTTTCGGCATTGTAGAGCAGTGAATGCTCTAAAGTGCGCCAACTAAATGAATACACTAGAATAGCAGCTTGGGCTTGTAGGTTTTCCATCCTGCTAGTAACAGCGCAAAATGTAGACAAGAGACGCTTGTGGTGTCTTCTTGTCTCGTCTCTTGTCTACATTTTCCGCTGTTACTAGCAGGATAAATGAATACAATCACGCGCAGCGGCTACGTAAGTTTTGGCATGCCCGTAACTTGTGAGGACTAAGTAACCGAAGTTAGTAGCATCGCCGAAGCGTTTTGCATCTTCCCGTACTAATAATTGTACGTTGTCGCAGTGCACATATAGCAGATAAGTATATTTGGACCGAGGGGCGTTATCAGAGAAAATACATCCACAAAGCCTCGCAAGGGCACGTTCAACAGCACTGACTTGAAGGTAAAGAATAAATTTGTAAGCAGAAACAGCTCGAGTTACCAGGTATATTGCACGCATAAATATAAACTCAGGCAACTTTTACAGCGAAGCTGTTTACGGCTAGGGTTCCGTGAAGTTTTCATGTATGCGAGCAAAAATCATCGTCAGCGGCAATGGCTCGCGCGTTCATCGTCGTCGTCTTTTTCCACAGCTGGCTCCGGTGGCTCTCATCATGCCAGCGTTCCCATACTGTCCCTCCCTCTGCGAATGCGCTGACGGCATTGACCCACTGCCGGTTGGTGCGGTGATTTCGCTCTCAAATTCTTTGCCTCGATGTATAGCGAAATGAAAACACGAATGTGCACAAGTAGTGTTTATGACGAATGTATAACACGGATGAACGCGAATGTACAAAAATAAATGTTTGTGCGTACCTTTCGTCACGATGACCACCGACAATAAATGTGTTCAAAATTCTATGTCGCCTCTTTGTCGCGTGCTACACAGCTTCGCTGGTCATCCGCCTTCGCAGAGTGGATTGGCTCATGATTTTTTTTCCTTTCCCTCACACTGTTTAAAGTGGAAGTCAGCGCCCATACCAGAGGTAATTCTAAGCCATTGATTCTCATTTGGTGGGAACTTCACTGTGCTTTACGCGTACATGCAGACTAGACCGCAATGGATGCAATGTCTTTATTAAGGTGCCTTTGTGAAGACCTAGTGTTGTCCTTGTGATGTCTTGGGGTCGGAGCCAAAGTTCGTTATGGTCACACGCGCTTGACAGGCCATCGGGCTCAGCTCTACGCTAAAATACGTTATGCAAAAGGAGCTCAGGGTAGAAGCGTCTGTTCTGGCTTTTATCTCGATTGCATTTTTTCATGCTTCCCTTTTGTCTCCCTGTAATGATGACATTGCAACACACTTATAATATTGAGTCTTAACACTGACTATGAAAGACGCTGTGTCTCTGTGGGCTTTGTGCAAGTGACGTAATGAGCCAGCATTGATACGAAGTATATGGAACTATGATGCGACGATGAATACGAGGTGTTTCAGGGAACACTTTCAAATTTTCTTAAGAAATATCCTGTGGCAAATATCACAATTCTAGGGCATGAGCTGGTCTACTCAAAAAAGGCAAACATTACTTGCTCAGAAAATTGGAGTGCATAATCGACTAATTAACAACAATTCACTAATTATTTGTTAACTAATTACCTTATGGCACATATTCCAGTTTACAAATTCCAGCCGGGGAGCTCGCAAGGCAGATCCACTTCGAACGAATTCTCAGGCTGACACCAGTTTTGAGATATTAATTCCCGAACTTTGCGGAGAAATGCACTGGTGTTCCAGTTCCTTTCGTGCTTGAATGCCTAAAACGATATTTCGTTCAGAAAGTAAGTAGGACGACAATGCGTTTTTACCGCAAGTCTGACGGGGCATATCTTGTAGATGGTGTCATCCACACAATTCTTTTCAAGTGGGTAGGCCTTGCAGTCGCACCCGCTAGAACTTGCAAATTGCAATGTGTGCCATAGGCTAATTAGGTAAAAACTTAATTCATGAATTTTTGTTAGTCGATTATGCATGTCGATTTTTTGTGCATGTCCGCCTCTTCAAGTGGACCATCTCATGGAATAGAAGGGTGCTATCCGCCACAGGTGATTTCTAAAAATGTTTGCAAGTGTCCGTTTAAACACCCTGTACACACGCGTGAAACGTGTTTATAATTAGCGCAGTGACGCGCCTTACCATTAAATTGAGGCCTTCCATCTTTCGGCCTTCACGTTAACGCGCTGTCGGATGTAAGCCGCTGCTCTCGGAAGACTTCCTCTCGTGGTCCGAGCGGCGCCCCTAGAAAGGTGCACAGCTTCGCAGCTGCCTTAAGAGAGGCCTTCATCGTCACGGCAGTGTTTACCACCGCTGCGGCGGCGGTGCCGCTTGGTTTCGAGCGAACCAGCCGACGGCGTTCGAGGGATGGCCGTTTGTTTTCGTAACACGCGGCCGCGTTGTTTCCAAGCCAAACATGTGCGCTGCGGTCTTTTTTGCGCCCCCGCCTGCTCGTTTCATTCTGTTGCCTCCCCGGCGTCCTTTTTTTTTTTTTTTTTTTTTGCAGCTTTCGGTGCGCCGAATGAAGACCGCATCAGACACGAGTGCGGAGAAGCGACTGGCCGGAATAAACGGTCGGCGGCTAGCCGCGCGGCGACGCTTTTCTCTGGGCGCGTTCTGCTCTTTCGCTTCTGTCCCTGCGTGTGTAGTCGCCTATCTTGCCAATGGTTTGTCTGGCTTTATTTCATTCTCTGCACCCCCGAAATATGGGACCCATTCGCTTCGGTGGCACTGTTTACACGGACGTCAGCTGCGCTTCGGTCGACTTGATACGGCAGCTCTGCCGCAGCCAACGTTTCCCGATTTGCTCACAAAGAAAAGGTGACGGTGCAGTAAAGCCGCCATTCCGGTGTGGCAGATGGCTTCGATAGCACAGTGACTTTCACAGGAAGACGGCGACCTTCTATTCTGAAGAATTCTGAAGGAGAACGTTCTGAATGTGCGCGCACGTATTTAGATACGGCGTTGCTTAATAGTTTGTTTTTCTTTTTGTTTTTTTTCTACTTAATCGAGTAAGCGAAGCAAAAAAAGGCACACAGAAATGCGGCGACTGCATTGACACCACGAGTGGAGGCGGGCACATGAAGAAATAAAGACGATATGCCCTGTACCGATGCAAAATACGCGCGCATTCCTGCAAATGCGAGACCTAATGAGTGACACGGCCTCGACTGTGCCTTCTAAGCTGTCAGGTTTGAAGCGCTTTCCGCGACCGGCGATTGCGGCTTAGTTGATCGACTGTGTAATGTTGCAAGGCTATAAGGGGTCGCTCTCCTAATGGGGGCGTTGCGATCTAGTTTGCCCAGCCGAGATTATTTAACGCGTACTCAAAGTATGTGCACTCAAGTGCACTTCCGCCCCCATTAATGTGTGGCGGCAGCGATTCGAGCGCGCGACCTCGTGCACGACGTCATAGCCATTGAGCCACCACGTGGGGTCAGAAGGGTGTAACAGACTCCGTGACACCGCGCTATCCATGTGCTCGAAGTCAATGGGCATTGCATCAGAAAAACCTTACGTTGAAAGGGCACATACAAGAAGGCGTTTTAGCTAAAAAGAAAAAACACACCTTGTTAATGTTATGTTATCTTGAAAGACAAAGACGCCATCCTCGCTTCCGGACATCAGCTTAAAGATGCGGACTTTACCGTGCGAGAAGATTTCTCGGCGGCAGTGTACCCCTTGCCTGCAGGAAGCTTATCGAATGTGCTAAAACGAATGTATTCTTTTCAGACGTAATCTTTATGGCCACGGCTGTTTGTATGAGACATCTTTCCGACGCTGTCGCCTCGCTTAAGATATATGAGGCATTAGGCGATGACTACAGAACTTAGCGTGACCGCTAACGTTCGCAAAACATCGACCCGTGCACGGAGCGAGACTGCAGTAACATTAAACTCGAATCAGTGATTAAACCAACCGGTTTTATCCCCACACTTGAAGCCCAATTTGTAACTGTTACTGAATCAAAGCGGAGCCCGCAGGTCACTAACACAGATTTTTTTTTTCTGCCGGAATATCAATGTACAAGAAAGACTGCAATGTGCGTGATGGCGCCATTTTATTTCACGTACAATAATTGATTACAAGCGTTCCGACAGATATCCCCAACACAGAATGTTAATCCACGTGAAGGGTGCATAAAACCGGTCGTTCTTCGCGATGGCGAGCACTTGTCTATCTACTAACATTAAGGAGAATAACCAAGCGATAACAATATAAGCGTGTCTGTGCTAGCTTTAAGGGCCTAAACGTGTACATTCACCAATGTTTATTGTCGTAAGAGTTCTCCTTATGACATTGTTATAAATTATAACGACTCAACTTCAGCGGCGCACGCACAGCTTAAATCGAAATTTATTCTGCCATTCTTTCTTTACGTGGTCCAGCGTGCTGTAGTCTAATCAGCATTTGCGAAGAGCCGCTAATGCTTGTAGTATTCTACCATGCTCCTCCTACTCCTGCCCCTTTTCCCGAAGCACAAACGAGTAGCATCTTACCTTCAGAGCTTGCCCTACTAAGAAAAGATGTCCGTTGCGAACGGCGAGTGGCTATTTGCGGCGCGACTTAGACCACTTAGGTGGCGGATGCCGACGATCGCAGCAAGATAGCATCTCGTTATCCGCTAAATTGACCCAGCGATGGAGAGATTAGACGAGGAGGAAGAACGCTTGTGCATACACACACACACACAGAGAGAGAGAGAGAGAGATATGTGCGATCGGCTGCTGAGCGCATCCGTGTAGCTGTGACGATTAGTCTTGATTCTGGCCGCCCAATGTTCGGCCTCCTCGCTGTACGTGTTTGCACAGACACCGAGCAAGCTGAGAACTTGGGAAGCGACCGGATGAGTGCTTCATCTTTCCGCGCCGACAGAACGAGAAGGATTGCGCGAGAATTCTTACCTGTCCTTTTGCTTTCTTTCTCATGGATATGGAAGCTTTCTTGATAGTGCTCCCAGGTTTCATCGCTAGAGTCGGGATTGTTGCAGTGCTTCGGATATTAGCGGTAAATACGTATAGTGTTCACGTGATCTGACGTCTCTGAGAAAACCGACGACGCTAAAAATAGCACAGGAGGGGGTGGTGTAAAATTTATGTATTTATTTATTTATTTATTTATTTATTTATTTATTTATAATATATACTTGTACTGCGGAAAAGAAGGGTGACAAAGCCACAATGCGCAGGGAAAAATAATGGAAAGAAAATGTTACGAAATGACGTGGTGAATCTTGTGAACGATGGTAACAGTAACGTGACTTCATTTTGTACTTGTTTGGGGTAAAAAACAAGAAAGAAAGGATGCCCCGCCGATACAACGGGAAGTTCAAATCTAGAATAAATTACTGGAGGCTTGTGTGAGTTTCTGAGGTAGCAGCAAAAGGGGAGCGGCCTTGGTAGCATGGTGGCTTGGCGTTGCGTTAGTCAAGTCGAGGTCATGGCTTCGATCACGGCCGTGGCGACCGTATTCCGGTGGGGGTGGACACAAAAAACGCTTGTGCGCCGTGCACTAGGTGTGCGCTACAGGTCTCCAAGTGGTCAAATTTAACCAGGTGGCCCGCGCTATGGCGTGCCTCATAAAGAGATCGTGGTTTTGGCACGTAAAACCCGAGAAATTAATTAGAATTTTTTTATGACACATCTAGAAATACCCTTAATGTTTACGGGAATCACAAGAGTTAGCAGTCTCTAGGCATATTACAAGCTCGCGGCTTTAGTCAGAAACACGCCTGTCCCACAGTCACGAAGTCTTGGTGTGGGCCTATCCTTAACGAGTGAAGCGAAAACATGAGCTCAAGCTCCTGGAGCAATTGCGCAACACTAGCGTGGTGCACAAGAATGTTAGGATCGTTCCTCTGCAGGCGCCAATAGTCTTCCACATGTCATACTGCTGCAATACGGCGCCGGCAGAGCCCACATGCAATGCTAGACTTCGTCAAGCGCAGTTCACTGTGTGCAGAGCGCGAATTGCGTTGAACGAATGAGCGACGTGATGCCCTGCGCAATGCCTCACTGGAGCGCTGTCATTGACTTAGCCAATCAGCGCTCACCGAAAGTGGTGTTCCCGAGCGTCTGCGTTCGCCGTCTGCGTGAACAGGTGTTTAGTATGTTGCGTTAGCACGTACCCCAGCACACGAGGGGTGGACCCTACCGCGTCTAACCGTGCGCGGCTCAGCCGAATAAGGGGAAAGGGGATCCTGGGAGTTAAGCTGATGCTGAGTGTTTGAACCTTAAGGCCCCTCGGCGGAGGCAACCCGCCCCCTTAGCTTCAGCTTCACGTAGACGGCACTCCCGGACTGACCCATCCGGAGCAAACTGGTAGTTGCTTTTTCCTATCCTCCAGTCCAGTCTTCGCCTTTCCCTCCTACTTTCAATTATTTCCTGTGTACTCCTATCTTATGTTTAGTTCCGATCTTTTAGACAGCGAGAGTTAACCTTGTGTGCGACAACCAGTCTTGGTTATACATATTGAGTTATAGTGTTTGTGTACAGCTGGCGATGGGAGATTTTGTCTGTGCACAAATTTTACGTCCCCTTGTTGGGCTCCGTCGTGGGCGGCTTGCACCGCTGCCAATATCAGCGAACACTTGATGGCTTCTTCATTCCCCCGACTGAAAGATCGTCCTCGTACAACAAGAGGGCGCACCGAAGAACACTTTTAATTTTTGTCAAACGCAAAGAACCTTCCCTAGGTTTTCCCATGATTCATAGTCTGAACCCTGAAACGACCATTAGAACAATTTCGCCTTTCAGTGTTTCTAAATGTCTTAGCAACACACTGAGCCCAGGTTACAAAGTGGCTAAAATGACTAACGGTGATGTCCTCCTTGAGACTCGCGACAAGGACAAACATAATAAGCACTGAAAGGTAGTGCATTCGGTAATCTCCAAATCACTGTGACGCCACATCGGTCAATGAGCGCAAGCAAAGAAGGGACCTCAGATGATAACCTATTGAAACTGAGAGAATAAGAGCTCCTAGAGGGGCCTGGAATGAAGAAAGCATCACTTAAGTACAAAGAATAAAGATTAAGCGCGACAATAAAGAAACCCCTACAAAGCGTTTGATCCTCACCTTTGCGACGCACGAGCTGCCAAAATCCCTTGAAACAGGATGTACGAAGTGTAAGATCGGAGATCGCGAATCCTCGTAGATGTTTCAGGTGCCAATGATTCGGAAGAGTATTGGCTTGGGTTGGTTGGTAATACATG
The DNA here is from genome assembly GCF_050947875.1 of Dermacentor variabilis. Classification (NCBI taxonomy): domain Eukaryota; kingdom Metazoa; phylum Arthropoda; class Arachnida; order Ixodida; family Ixodidae; genus Dermacentor; species Dermacentor variabilis. Next base: position 1,583,322 of record NC_134572.1, on the reverse strand, counting down.
GTTACACTGGAAGCATAGCGCGGGAAGGACGATTGACAAAAACGAGACAACCCGCCATGGTTGCTCAGTGGCTATGGTGTTGGGCTGCTGAGCACGAGGTCGCGGGATCGAATCCCGGCCATGGCGGCCGCATTTCGATGGGGGCGAAATGCGAAAACACCCGTGTACTTAAATTTTGGTGCACATTAAAGATCCCCAGGTGGTCGAAATTTCCGGAGTCCTCCCCTAAAGCGTGCCTCATGATCAGAAAGCGGTTTTGGCACATAAAACCCCATCATTTAATTTTTTTATAAGACCTAGACAGGACAAGCGCTAACTTTCTCAGGGAAGAATCGAGGACGCATCCGAGATTACACGGGCAGGTGATCCATGCGTCAGCAGGGCGTCTGTGGCATTATCAACTAAAGAGCTTGAATTCCTGGCGTGACGGCATGTGGCGTTTGTGTCAAGCTTTTATGTCATTCTTTCCCTTAGCAGAATCAGTTGCGGATATATGGTCCTCTTCCGCAATAAACGCCGTGTTGAAAGTTAGCGCTTGTCCTCTCTCGTCTTTGTCGATCGTCCTTCCCGCGCTATGCTTCCAGTGTAACCAAAGATTCCGTCATGGCTCTCAAAGTGCCACAGCCGACTGACATGTGCGAAATGCGATAACCACGAACACGGTTCTGATAACCGTTGTTGTGCGCTCCGCTGTCTAAACTGCGACGGTAGCCATTGTTAAGATCGGCCTGCAGGGGTACTGCTCCGCAAAACTATCTCAGCCCGCTGCAGGTGCTTCGATTGACGCGCGGTGGTGGCGCCCTTCAGAGAACCGGCGAGGACGACAGCGCTAACCGACCATGAACTTCCTTCGGAGAACTGGCGACTATGGCAGCGTTAATCCACCATGCGCCTCGTTCGGAGAATCGGCGACGGCAGCAGGGCTGGCCACGTTTGGAGCCCAGTGTATTGTTGGTTGATTTTCCGGGTCTTCATGGTCTCTCTGCAGCAAGAAGAGCTACCCTAACAAAAGGGTGCTTTGCGGTACGTTTTCCTCGGACCCCAGGATTCGTCGCAGTCTGCTGACACTCGTAGAGACTACAGGAGAAAGGCAGCTCTGGAATTTAGAGGCGCCGGCTGGGGTCAGGCGTGACCACCTGGCTACGAGGACGCGCTCATCAACTTGGTTTCTGGGAATCCAAAGTGCGTGCGTGTGTGTGTGAGCCCTCTTCCTCCAAAAAGGCGGGTCAACTTCGATGACGTTGGACGCTACGAATTGGCGGGTGAACTGCCGTTTCTCTCACCTAGGGATCTAGGGAGAACGGAGTGTTTATAAGGAGCTGTTTGTCGCTGCTAGTGTGTGCTCGTCAGTGTGCTCGTCAGCGTGCTCGAGAAGCAGTGTGTTTGGAGCTTCGTGCTCGTATGCTGTATGCTTCGTCTTGCGTGCTCCATTTGGGAGTCACGCTAGACTGTCGAATGTATCTTGTTCTAATTTAAATATATATAAATAAATCCTGCTCGCCTAGTTCCTCCCAAGTTCCTCCCTACGACCTACAACTCCTACAACGGATGCCAGCGATCGGGACCGACCTCTCCGAACACCTACATAATGCAGCCATTGACGATCACGTCCCACGTGGAAGAAAGATATTACTATCACAGTGAAATAAAATATCTCTTTTCCAGAAGCGCGAAAGCGCGTATCATTTCTTCATACCACAGGGCATGCTGGTGTGACATGTAAGAGGGCGACGCCGCAGCAGACTCCGGCATCTGCCTGGCCCACAAAGAGTGTGGCCGCCGCCGTGCCACCATGCGCCCTCGGCAACAGCAGCCAGCGCTGCTCCACCGTTCCTGAAGCAGAGCCCATCGGTCTCTGGGCTGTTGGGATGCAAGCCTTTGTCTGTCGAGGCAAGGCCTACCTCGAAAACACCCCGCTCAAGTGAGCTGAAGTCCAGCGGCTCCCAGGAATCGATGAACACAACGCCTAGCCAGCCGACGAAACCAGCGCCTCAGGAGTAGCGCGATTCCCGCGACCACTCGAAGAAAGACAAACCCCGGATTACAGGGCCTGGAAAGGCTCCGTAATACGCCAACTTGACTCCTCTTTGACGCAGTACAAAAGTGAAAGGTCGTATCCACAACCTTGATCACATGAAAGAACTTGTGTACAAATTCATTTCAAGGTGTTATATGTTCAGCAGACACACCGAAAACCATCACAAAGAAACTTCCTCAGGCAATACGCCATTTTCCGAAAAGACCGCGTCGACGCATCCGCCTCGTCGGGTGGCGTTGCAATCATGGTGGACAAGGGTGCTGTTTCTCAGCAGTTACTTTTCCGAATTCCCCTTGAGTCCGAGCGGTGCTCTTTCAGAAGTTGGTGAGCATAAGTTTTCTATACTTCCCTCCGAACTACCCAATTTCCAGAATAGACTTTCTAAGCTTTATCGGTGAACATCCTCAGCCATATATTGTCGTTGGAGGTCTAAGGGCACATAACACTCCGTGGGGCAGCTCTCGTTGTGACGCGAGACGCTGCTTGATTGAAAATTTCCTCTTCTCCACAAGTGTGTGCTTCCTAAACAAAAAAGAGCCCACATTCTACAGTACGGAAAGTAAAACATACTCAGTTATAGATTTAAGTGTCGCATCAAGTACACTCATGTCACATCAAGAGCACAACGCAACCATGAAAGCTTACGGGAGTGACCACTTCCCGATAGTTTTAACATTAGTGTTAACATTTGCATTTGTGCCTACTCCTGCTTGGAATCAAGAGACTCAGCAGTATTCTTAAATAAATAAATAAATAATAAAACGTGATGAAACCTCTCCCCGTGTTCCCCAGTGGAAGGTTGAGTCCGCCGACTGGAGGCGATGCAGAGAACTCACGCCTCTGGAATGTGAACCTGGGATGACATCCGTACAGTTCATATCGACGACGCAATAGCATATTTCACAGCATTTATTGTGAATTTAGCATCCGTATGCATCCCAGAAACAGAAGTATCGCATTTCAAACGACTCTGGTGGAACAATGATTCTATGGAAGCGGGAAGACAGCAATATACGGCTTGAGGTCACCTTTGTGACTCTCGAACCACAGAATACATAATAAACAATGAGACGACAATTCCTGAGGGTAGAAAAACGCGCCGCAGTGCCGAAAGGGAAAGCTGGCGAAAGAAACTTTCACACAGACGAAAGAAAATCCTGGAACAGAATTAAACAGTCGGCACTCATCCTATATCATTAGTAAACACCCAAGGAAATACTCTTGAAGACCAGGCTGATTTTCTAGGTGCCCATTTCGAGTACATTTCCAATTCGGCCCATTACACACACACATTTCTACGATGCCAGCGGTAAGAAGATCCATTGCCTCTGGATTGGAAAATAACAAAGAATAAATCATACAACCGTCCATATAACATCGCGGAGTTCCAGGCCTCACTGAATTGTAACAAGTCTGTCCTAGGAATACAGAACAGCTTACAACATCATCAAGCACACCCCGAAACCCAGAAAAACCTTCTGCAGTTTTTTAACTCGACATTCTGTGGTGGGTGCATACCGCTTGCCTAGAAAGACGCAATAGTAATTCCTATTCTCAAAGAGGGCAATAACCCCACTTCGGCCAGCAGTATATGCATATTGCTCTAACCAGTTGTCTATGCAAACTTTGAGGAAATGACTAACCGGTGCGGGATCTATTTTCTTGAAAGCAACAAAGCACTAGATCCCTTATAGCGCGGTTTCAGGGATAGTAGATGCACAACAAATCACATTGTCAGCATCGAGACAAATAACCGTGATGCCTATGTGCGTAAAGTTTTTCTTGTCGCTATTTTAGACATGGAGAAAGCACATGATACGATTTGACGTTTTGGAATCCTTCGTGATCTGGTTGGAATGGGCATCCGGGCAACTTGCTTAACGTGATTCAAAGTTGTCTCTCGAACTGCACGTTTTCTGTTCGAGTTGGTAACCTCTTATCTCGTCCAATAATGCAGGGGACTGGTTTACCACAAGTTGGTGTGCTGATGTGTACTCTATTTGTAGTAAAAATGAACTGTCTTCATACTGTCATACCGCGCACAATGTCTTATCCTGTGTATGTGGATGGTGTGCAAATCGGTTAACGAAATGGCTGAAGGGTATGAATTCGCTGAATTTCCTGCCACGCACATCATAATGAGGCGACAGGAGATGTATCATTAGCTTATACAAAACACTTGTACGGTCATCCCTTGAATATGGAGCCATAGGTTATAACTCTGCAACACCTAGTGCTTTAAAGATTTTAGACCCCATCTGCCGTCAGCGTATGCGGCTTGCTACAAGCGCCTTCAAGACTAGCCCTATAAAAAGCCTGTATGTTGAGTCGGATGAATGCTCTCTGCCTCTCCAAAGAACGTATTTCAGTTTATCTGACTCCCTAAAGATAAAGGCAGATGTAAAACATCCATGCCATTCCACTATAAGCGATGTATCGGCTGCCAGGCTTTATAGAAACCTCAAGGATTTGAGGGCTCAATTCTCCCCGAGTTTTTAAGTGTCGGCTGAAGAAACATGCATACTACTCTAAAAGAATGTCCTAACGGATTCCAGTTGTCTTTCACCGCGTTGGGAGTGGCGGACTATCCAGTGTGATGTCTCTTCTTTATTGATTTCCTAACGCGCACGTGAGGCTCAAATACGTTAGCACTTCTACGAACTTCATGCGAAATATTCATGTGCAAAATTTTACATGGATGCTTCGAAATCTTTTACTGGTGTTACTTACACAGCTCTGGGACAGTCTTTCTCACTGTCTGTTGCACTAAATATGCATACAAGTATTTTTACAGTAGAATAACACGCAATCCTGTGGGCAGTTAAACACATAACGCTAATGTTTACTTTTCATAAAACTGTGTTCTGTATGTAACAATAGTGTATTAAGTTCTTGTTTCTGTTGCTACATGCTCTGAGTGTGTGCAGTGGGGTGCCGGGATCCCGCCAGGCAGAGCGCATCTGCGCTTTTGCCCTTGTATCTGACTCCTTGTTGTCTGAAATTAATAAACATTATTATTATTATTATTATTATTATTATTATTATTATTATTATTATTATTATTATTATTATTATTATTATTATTATTATTATTATTGTTGTTGTACGAAATCAGTTGTGTTCACTGACTCAGTGAGCGTCGTTACAACTCTAACGACTCAAGGAAAACACAGGAATTCAGTTTTTAATGGACTATACAGCCTGGTATGCTCAGCTTACATGGGCAACCAGGTGATCATAGTATGGTAGGTAGCTGGCCATAGAGGCATGAAAGGCTATGTACCTGCAGACAAAAGTACCACGTCAGTAGTTTTTGAACATACAAACACAAACATAGCTAATCCTCTCATAGGACTAAATTCTTTTTTGCTCCATGAGTTCCGGGAATACTAGCAAAGGCATTGGGATACTGAGGTGTGAAATAAGCTACACGTGATTAAACCAAGAATAGGGAAACGGATATCCAAGAAAACAGCAAGACACAGACAAGTGCTTCTTTGCAGATTAATAATAGGACATACGTCTGTAACGCACTCTTACCTCTTTACTGGAAGTGGTCCTCTGACATGTGATAGGTATGGCGACATTCTTGCAGTCCTCCATGTTCTTTTGCAGTTCCCTGGAAGAGAAACCCAGCGTAAAAAGTACTTTTATTCCGCATGTCGTGAGGACATCCCTCTTCACCCAGCATTATTTCTGAGCCATGAGCTGCATTTGATTTTAAAAATCTGAACGTTTTTCTCAGACGCAAACACCATACGAACCATCGGGCCAGATTATCTGTAGCGTAGCCTCGCCTTGCAGTCTGCAGCTGCAGTGCAGAGTTTTCAGAGCACGTGCCTCTCAGCTCTAGACTTCAAGGACCCTCTTGAGGCATTAGGGCTATTGTGTACGATTTGTTATATCATCTCTTCGTAACGAAAGGTTCATACTCGTAGCTCACATCATTGTCATTTTAGTACTCGTATATTTTACGTAATTTACAGTAACTTAATTCTAGGCCTTTGTGCAGCCACGTTTCATCTACCATTTGTAACTCATTGTACACTCCATTCGTGATACATTGAGAACTCATCACTACATCTCATGGCGCTCTTTCGCCATATCTGGTCCTTGCGCCAATAAAAACCATATTACTATTATTATTGTTGTTGTTATTTTTATTATCGCCTGCATCGCTTTCGCCGAGCCCTCCTCGGTGCTTCCTGCGCACGACGGCTTCGGCGACCGTGACGGGCTCTCGAGTCACGATCTTCACAGCGCGCCCCCTTTTGCTGCTGCAGCCCGCGCCTTTATGGGCGTGGGCTGGCAGGTGGGGTGCGCGAACATGGCTGATTACGGGGCGACTCCCAGCAGCTGCCCGTGCATCGCGCCTCTGCGGTTTCCTGCTCTTACCTCTATCGCTCTCTTTTTACGGGCTCCTCCGTGTTCGAAATTATTCTTCAAAGCACGAGGTCGCTGGTACGTTTCCCGGACGTGGCGGTCGCATTTATTGAGGGGTTGTGCACAAAAGCGCCCGCGCGCTTGGCTGAACGGTAAAAGTAACCCTAAGTGACTAACGTTGTTCTGGATAGCCAAACTAGTGCGTCCCTTATAGCGATACTGCAGCTTTCAGATGATGAGCCCTGTCGATTATTAACACGTGCTTGTCTTATACCCTCACGATTATGTTTAATGCGAAAGTTCAAGGACTTACGTAATATACTCATAAAGTAAAAGAAAAAATCATCCATTCCACTCTGTGAAGGCGGATGACCAGCGAAAACAGTTTAGCACACGACACAGAGGTGGTACAGAATCTTGAACAAATGTACGACCCCATTTACCGTGATTTATATATATATATATATATATATATATATATATATATATATATATATATATATATATATATATATATATATATATATATATAATTTTCTAGCGATGGTGGAAAAGGGGCCCAGTCATAGTTTTGTCCGAAGCTGAGCTTATCAACTGTGTTTAAGCTATCCTAGTATATATATATATATATATATATATATATATATATATATATATATATATATATATATGATAACGGCGTCTTTTCCTTGTTGTGTGATGGTGTGCATGAGGCGGGTCAGGCGGTCGCGCTGGTATAACTTGGTCTTTGTTTCGTCTAGGAGGTGCCAAAATAGATTCCATGTACAACTGCGATGCAGTTCCCTGTCAGCTCGGTTGCAGATTTCGTTCCACTGCTGACGGCACAGGTGCATGCAATGGTGTTCAATGGCCCTGTTTAAGTCAGCCACCTTCTTCCTCAATTTGGGATTAAACCGGTGCTGCTTCCAATGCGCCTGCATGTATCGAACGTTTGGCCTCGATCAGATGGGCCAGGCGGCTGTCCATGATGATAACGTCCTCGTCTGTTTCTATGGTCTTTGTGGCTGAGCGCACTGCATCGCGGAGCTCCGCCGTCCAGGTTTCGATCTCTGTGATGTGCTGTGGTGAGGCGCCCCTTACGGAATTCGCCCCAGTCCGTCCACTTGTGTATAATGGTATTGCTCCGTAATTGGTTGGGTATCGTAATTTCGAGGATGTAGTGGTCACTGCCCAGGTCGACGCCCGTGTTGTGCCATGTTACTTTGCCCGTGTGGTCATTTTTGATGAATGTACGATCTGGTGTGGTGTCTCGTGCTACGGACTTGCCGATGCGGGTAGGATGCGCGGGGTCCGTGATTAGGACACAGTTGCGGTCCAGGGTATCCTGTAATAAGTCCCGTCCCTTGGCCGTGTCCTTCACGTAACCCCACGCTCGATGGGCGGCGTTGACGTCCCCTCCGATCAGCAACGTGTTGTCTCTGGCTTGGCTGCTGGCTGTGTGTAGTAGGGTCTTGAATTTCTGTGTTTGGTGCTTGGGGTTACTGTAGATGTTGGCGATGAACCCTCGTAAGCAAGCAAAAAAATGCAATGGCTCATATCCCCGTAAATTCACGGCCGCTCACTTTTGGCGGGTTAGTCGCGATGACGCTACCCGTGTGGTCGTTGTCACTGATTTCAATGTGGATGTGTCGGGACCGAAACGGGAGCGGAACATATCGTTTGTGATACCATACCGATACGGCACAAAACCACCCAGCGGCGTACGCGCATCGATTTGACATTAACAAAGAATGTGTTTGCAGTTGCAAGTATGCCGATCAGCGTATAGCACATCGACGACAAAGCCGTCGTGACCGTCGATACTAAGCGACAATGAGTTATGCAGTTAGGTTAAGTTTTCTTACGGGGTGTGTATATATATATATATATGTATATAAATATATATATATATATATATATATATATATATATATATATATATATATATATATATATATATATATATATATATATATATATATATATATATATATAATTACTTGTGCTTAGTAATTGAAATAAAGAAACGATAAACTAATGGAAATTAAAGTGGATGAAAAAACAACTTGCCGCAGGTGGGAACCGAACCCACAACCTTCGCATTTCGCGTGCGATGCTCTACCAATCCAGCTACAGCGGCGCCGTTTCCCCATCCACTTTCTTTGGTATTTATGTGCCCTAGTAGAACCCTGGGAGTGTTAGCCAGCGCTACCACTCACAGACCATGATCGGCTTCCGGCGCAGACTCAGCACACAAGATGCCATGTTACAACTCAAACAAGAAATCATCGACAACAAGACACAAGACAGCAAAGTAATTCTGGGTCTCGATTTACAAAGTGCATTCGACAAAGTCAAACACTCAGCCATATTAGCACAAGTATCAAGACTCAACATAGGGGTAACGAGCTACAATTATATTGAAGACTTCTTGACCGACCGCACGGTGGAACTGCACGCCGGAGACCTCAAGCTCCCCGAACACAAGCTCGGCAGTACGGGTACTCCACAGGGTTCGGTCATCTCGCCGTTGCTCTTTAAGAGGAAGCTTTAGCTCGAGTGCTCCTATCTAAATACATGTAAAAGGAGAATTCGTTTTTCTCGGCAACCACTGCACCAAATTTGACGAGGTTTGTTGCATTTAAAAGACAAACTTAAAATCTAGTGACTGTTTGTTTCGAATTTTTTAGTTAGGTCGTCAATTTTTTATTAAAAATTGGCAAAAATCGAACATATTTAAAAAACGAAACTATCAAGTTTACAACTCTGTAACTCAACCACTAAAAATGATAATACAATTTTGAGAATTGCATCTTATAGTACATCTAAAGCGGACAAAATTGATATGCTACACATGAATATAAAAAAATTTAATCATAGGAAAATACAACTTTTGCAAAACCGTTGTAACCAACGTAACAAATTCACGTAAGATGTAAAATGACATATTGAATTTGTCCGCTTTGAATGATCTAATGGATGCCGTTTACAGAACCGCGATATCAGTTCATGATGCAGAGCTATGAATTTGTAAACTTCGTGCTTCTATTTTTTTCAAACGGTCAAATATTTGAAAATAGTTTTAATAAAAGTCAAGCCCTAAATCGAAATTCGGCTTCCAACAGTCACTAGAATTTAACTTTCTCTTTCAAATGCAACAAATTTCATCAAAATCACTCCAGGGGTTATCTCATAAAAACGTTTTTGCGTTTTACATGTATTTGAATAGGCCGCGTCGGAGTTGAGCCCGAGCTAAAGCTTCCTCTTAACCTCGTCATGATCGGGGTAGCGAGGGCAGTAGCGGGGACCGGCGTCCGGCATATGATCTACGCCGACGACATTACCCTGTGGGCGGCCGGCAGCACCGAAGCCAGCATCGAGCAACAGCTGCGAGCGGCGGTTACCGCCATCGAGCAGCACCTTGACGGTACAGGCCTAATGTGCTCGCCCGCCAAATCCGAGCTGTTCGTCCTCACACCGCTTCGACCGGGACGGAAGCGCGCTCCCCTTCGGGAGTGTGACCACATCAAGATTGTGACTGCATCGGGCAACGCATTCCCGAAGTTCCCAAGATCAGGGTCCTGGGCCTGCTGCTCAACAAGAGCGGCCGCAACGACGAGACCATCAACAAGCTTAACACCAAGACAATGGACGCCATCCGGCTCATACACCGAGTCTCTACACGACGGGCGGGCATGTGTGAAGAGAGTCTCGTGCGCCTGGTCCAGTCGTTCGTGATCAGTCACATCGCCTACGTTGCGGCCTACCTCAACTGGCACGTCACTGACAGGACCAAGATCAACACGCTGATGAGGCGGGCTTACAAGACGGCGCTGGGTTTAATGGAGACCACGAGTACGGCTCGCCTTCTGCAGCTCGGCGTCCATAACACCCTAGAAGAAATAGCCGAGGCGCAGCTCACCGCGCAATTCGAGCGCCTTTCTACCACCAAGACGCGCCGCAGTATACTGACGTCCCTGGGTTACAACCCCCAATCTCCCAGCCGGCAACTGTGCGAGATCACAGATGAGGCGCTGGCCCACATTTACGTGGACCACATCCCGAAGAACATACACCCAAACTACAACCAAGAACGGCGGCAGGGGCGGGCCAAGGCCCTCACCGAACCACACGTCTAAGACCCGCACGCCCGGTACGTGGACGCAGCGGAATACAAGCGGGAAGGCTTCGCGGCAGTGGTCGTTGCGACGGCTACCGGCACCAAGACAACGGCAGCGAGCGTGCGGTGCACGAACGCCACAGACGCTGAGAAGGTTGCCATCGCTCTGACGATCACCGAGGCCGAGTGTCGCACCGTGCTCAGCGACTCGAGGAATGCCGTGCGCAATTTTGCCAAGGGGCGAGCGAATATGCGCGCCGGCGGCCGCCATCATCGGCAAGCTCCAACTTCAAGACCGTGGCAGCACCGTCCGTATCAAGTGGTTCCCGGCGCACGCCGGCGAGTGTGCATCCTCACCGAACCACAACGAGACGGACCATTCGGCGGCGCGAACGCTTACGTTCCGCGCCCATGAGAGTGACCGTTCCGCGTGGTGGTTCGAAACCAAGGACAGATTGACCAGTTATGCCGAAGCAACCAAGTGTTACCGCTTAGCTCGACGGATAATGCCGCATCCCCATCCGGTACTCAGGCGGGAGTAGGCCGTAATCCTAAGGCAAATGCAGACCGTGTCGCTCCTTGCCCCCGCAATGCTGCACGTGCTTCACCCAGAGCTCTATCCGAGTGGGCTGTGCGGTGTTTGTGCAGCGGGTCCGGCGGACCAATGGCACATCATGTGGGACTATGCCACGTTCCCGACGACAGCTACCTCCAGGACTTATCCGCGCGAACTTTAAGGTGCACTGCAGTCTGCAGACAAGGACTCACAACTATGGGCCGTCCGGCAGGCCCGGGGTGCGCTCGAAAAGCACAAGCCTCATGACCCACTACAAACGGGCACAACTGGACTAGTGCAGAGTAAGGTATAACCCCGGGTCGACGATTAGCCACCGTCACGACGCGTTGAACTGTCGTTTGCGGGCACATTATTAAAGTTATCCCTATCCTATCCTTGCTTACGAGGGTATGAGCCATTGCTTAAGCGGGTATCAGCCATTGATCATATCAGTTTTCGAAGACGCTGTTCTGTATGTTGTATGCGTAATTGGAAAGAATATAAGCACTGTTTGCTTCACTTGGCTGAGTACGTGTAGCCTCTGCCTTACGATGCTATGAGCCATTGCATTTTTTGCTTGCTTGCGGGGGTATGAGCCATTGGTGATCAGTCAGTCAAGAACTTTATTAAAGTCCTGAGGAGTTTCAATCCGTTGGAGATCCCACGCGGGGAACTCCTCCGGCAGAAACCGTAGGCGACACCCAAGTCGGGACGGGAACGTGGTGACGCTCCGCCAGTTCTTGGGCCCTCTGGACGGCCTTGAGTTGTAGTTTGAGGTCCGGGCTTTTCAGGGCTTCTTCCCATTCGGGCTCACTGGAGAGAGGGCCCTTTGGTAACGCGGTACATTGCCATAGCATGTGCGAGAGTGAGCAATAAAGTTCGGGGCAGTCTGGGCAATTTGCCGGGATTTCTGAGTTATAGTGACTTAGTAGGCCTCGTGACGGATACGAGTCCGTTTGTAGCATTCGAAACGCGGCCGCCTGCGCGCGTTCGAGTTTGGCGTGTGGGAGCGGGAATTTGGTTCTGCCTTTCCGATAGTGGGAGGTGATTTCTTGGTAACTGAGCAGCGGGTCATTAAACTGAATGTCCAGCCCCTCGTAGGCCGTGGGACCGTCGTGGCGGGCAAGTTCTCGCGCACGGTCGTGGGCCGTTTCATTGAGGTTAGCTTTTTGCGGGTGAATGTCTTTCCCCATGTGAGCGGGGAACCAGGAGAGGCACCGTTTGCTCTCTTTTGAGCTCGCTAGTAGTATACGCGCTGCTTCTTTAGATACGTTGCCGCATTCGTAGGCCCGAACTGCGGCACGCGAGTCCGTGAAGACATAAGTAAATGTGGGGTCTGCCATGGCGATGGCTACGGCTATTTGTTCCGCTTTAGCGCTGGTGCTCGTTTTAACCGATGCGGATGATCGTAGCGTTCCGTTGCCGTCCACGACCGCTATTGCGAAAGTGGATGTGCTGCCGTACTGGGCCGCGCCCACAAATGCGGTGGCTTCACGATCCGCGTCGATGCGGTCGAGAATCGCGCGGGCGCGGGCCCGGCGCCTACCCACGTTGTGTTGTGGGTGGACGTTCCTGGGAAACGGTGAGACTTTGTATTTGTCTCTAATTTCGCTCGGTAGAGTAACCGCGTGCTCGAGATAGGGAGACGGGGAGACATTGGCGTCATTTAGGATTAGCCTACCGGCTTTGGACGAGGATAGGCGGAGTATTTGCGCCATAGTCTGAGCCTCGATCACTTCGTCGATGTTGTTGTGCATGCCTAGCTGGTCAACCTTTGCTGTACTTGCTCTTTGTGGAATTCCCAAGACCTGTTTGATGCTCTTGCGCATGAGTGTGTTTAGCTTCGTCTTTTCTATTTTCGTCCAGTTGTGGGCAGAGGCGACGTAATTAATGTGACTCATGAGGAACGCGTGGTATACGCGCAGAAGGTTATCTCCGCGGAGACCCTTCCTGCGCCCCGAGACTCTGTGGATGAGTCTGATCATGTTTTCGGTTTTGGCGGTTAAGTGTTTGATCGTGTGTCCGTGGCATCCGGTGGATTCGATGAGGAGCCCAAGAATGCGTATGTGGTTGACTCGCGGAATCTGTTGTCCGTCTCTTGTGTGTAGTGCGAGCGGAAGTTCGTCTAGAGGTGTTAGGTGGCGGACTCCTTGGCAAGACTTGCGAAATAGTAATAGTTCCCATTTCTTTGAGGATAGTTTCATGCCTGTGTATAGAAGGTACTCTTCCGTGGCATCAAGAGCAGACTGTAATGCCTGCTCCATGCCTCCCAGGGAGCCTCCCGGGCTCCAGATGGTAATGTCATCTGCGTATAGTGCGCAGTTTACGTTTGGGATGTGTCCTAGTTTGTCTGCAAGTCCCTTCATCACTATACTAAATAGTAATGGAGAGATGACTGAGCCTTGTGGTGTTCCGACGGAGCCCAGGGTGTAGGGGTCCGACTTAAGGTGCGAGACTCGCAGTCGGGCTGCTCTGTCTTTTAGGAAGGAGCGTACGTACTCCTGAAATCTCTGGCCGAGGCCGAGGCCTGCCACAGACTCCAGTACGAAGCGGTGCGAGACGGTATCGAATGCTTTCGTGAGATCGAGGGCGAGGATGCCTCGAACGTCTCTTGTTTTAAGGTCGAAGATCTGTCTCTTTAGGAGTAACATGACGTCTTGGGTGCATAGATGGGGTCGAAACCCTACCATGTTGTGTGGGAGGAGTTCGTGTTCTTCAATGTAGCGTGACACTCGGTTTTGAATTACGTGCTCGGCTACTTTACCCACGCATGACGTAAGAGAGATGGGTCGTAAGTTGTCGAGGTTAAGTGGTTTACCAGGTTTTGGGATGAGGACCACCGTGGCAGTGCGCCATTGCGTTGATACCTCTCCTGTTTCCCACACGTGGTTGATGTCTTTCGTCAGTAATGTAACGGCTTGGTCGTCTAAGTTACGCAACAGTCGGTTGGTTACACCGTCGGGTCCTGAAGCAGACCTGCTGTTTAGATTGTGTAGCGCCTCTCGGACTTCTGCTTCCGTGAAGGCAGCGTCTAGTTCGGGAGTGGTTTCGCACTTTATGATCGGGTAATCATTGGGGTGAGCGACGCCTAGCGGAAGGTACCGTTTGGCAATTTCTTCCAAGAAGGACTCTTCCGTTCCCCCTTTCCCTTTATGTGAGTGTAGAAGTCGGTCTAGCGCGTGGCTTTGATTATCCTTCGTTTGGCTGTCGTCTAACATGCGTTTCAGGAGGTTCCACTTACCTCCTGTCCGCATGCGGCCGTCTACTGCCGAACAGAGTTCGTGCCATTGGAGTCTTGTGAGCTCCGTACAGTATTCGTCTATGTCTCGGTTGAGGATCGCGATGCGTTTGCGCAGGCGTCTGTTGAGACGTTGCTTTCTCCATCGCGCAAGTATCGAAGCCTTGGCCTCGAGTAAGTGTGCGAGGTGAGGGTCAACCCTTGGGACTTCCAGTTCCGTCTGTATGGTTTTCGTGGCTCTGGTTACGTCGCCCTTTATCGCAGAGAGGAGTTCCGCGAAGGAGTCATACGTATTCGTATCTTCCTTCCGTAACCTACGGAAGGTATCCCAGTCTGTGAGGGTGAAAGATCGGGGTGGGGCCGTCGTGTTCGGTATTTCTGTGCGTATGACGAAGTGATCGCTGCCCAGGTTCTCTTGCGTGTTCGTCCATGTGTAGTTTGCAACATTTCGGAGTAACCGAAATGTTGCCATTGGTGATGATATTTTTTTCTTGACGGAGCACAAAAATGAACGGAACCCAAGCCATGTACAGCTTAGCTGTAGAACGCTTTACATCATATCAAGGAAGAATTTACTGGCTGCCTTGAGCCATATAGTTTAGGACCCCTGTGACTGTATGTTGAGGAGGTTGTTCACGGATTCTAGCTCCTGTCGTCCGTCATGCTGAGGAATAATTGCGGCGATAACGATGGCAGGTCATGGTGCTAGCCTATGACCAAGTGCCGACCGATTCACATTATGGACGACCGCACGCCAAGTTTTATCCTAGACGCCAGCGCTCGTTTCTCCCCTGGCGGAACGATTTCATCTCCAACGGGTGTAGGTTTCCGCCGCCGCTTCCCTTGGCGGTCGCGCCCGCGTTCAGTTCGCGCTGCACGCGCAACGTCTCTTCATTGCGACGGCGCCTCTTCGGTTGACCGGAAATTATTGTGTTGTTAACTGTCATGACAGCAATGTAAACACGAAAGGCTTGATGCCACCAGTGATATTCTGCCGATTCACAAGAAAATGGTACGAAAAAATGGCTGTCGCTTAGCTAAGGTTAAGCCCAGGATGCGAAACATACTAGCCTTTATTTTAGTTGTTGAACCACTGTTTAGCCTGGTGAACTGCTGTTGCTTGGCTATATTTGGTTCGGCTAGACGAAGAAACAACACATGCAGGCGAGCGCACGAGCTGAGACCCGGCTATGTAGCTACGCGGCCGCAAGCGAGCGCACGAGTTGAGCCTCCGCTTTTGCAGCTGTTATGACGTCATATGGTAGCCACGCGGCCGCGCGCGGCGCAGCAAGGAAGAGCGTGGTTGTGCGGCTAGTATGCTTCGCATAAAAAGCACACGACAGACATGGACTACTGCGGTGCGCCGAGCGAAGTAAACAACTGGCAAACGAAGCGTTCGACGAGCGCTTGTCCTGTCTTCTTTCTAGTGCTTCGTTTGTGTGTGCGCTGCCCAAGAATGGAAACCACTTCTGTTGTATGCGCTAGCAGCGGCCGAAGTTCACGCGTGCCGAGAAATTGAATACGTGCGCGATGCATTGAACATGGCCAGAGTTCATTCCCGCTTCACCACTGCACCGATCGATCGAGTTACTGGACGATACACGCCCGTGTCTTGGTCGCGCCGGCATTGCTGAAGCAGGAATGATTACTAATACTTTCAACTTCCGTCTCTTGAGCACTGTTAAAAAATGGCCAAGCTGTCTACATTGCTGCCTCTATTCCATATTGTAGGGGACGTACTAGTTAAAGTTGTGTGCGCATGTCGTAATTGTGCAATGCAGCGATATATTTTGTTTATTTCCGCACAGTGTCGATGGAAGTCCGTTGTCGCCATCAGTGACAGCACGGATTTGTAGCAAACATATTGTGAGACTCTGCAAAAATGACTTTAGCTCGTAGGTGCCGTAAGTATGTGCCGCATCGTATGTGCTGACGATTTTTCCGGCGGTACATACGATGTCGTTTCCAATTACCTGCTCAGCGTCACTTACATGGTTAAGCAGACGCTGCCCTTTCGCCGCATTGCAGCCATAAAATAATCGTCAAGTGTACCGATCTTCTTAAAGGCAAATAGAAACGTGTACAGTCTGTTTCACACTTAGGGGAAAACTCGGAACGTATTGCATCGCGATGCGGCAAGCAATGGAGTCGTGCGGCGGCAGCAGCTCGAGCAGGCGCCGACGCTCGAGGGGTGGTGTCGTGATCTGCGTCGTCTGCTACGGCGGCGCGCGCTGGCCGCATTGTCGGGAAGGGAGCTACTGTCAGGGGCAGTGCACCGATTTCATCGGTACTGCGGGAACTGAGCTGATATTCTTTACTAAACGTTGTGCGTCACCAAACTCTGAGCCTTCATTGGCGATAATGGAGTTCCACAAACTTCTTTTGACACCATGCTTCGTTTGTTCTTTCGAAAGGCCGAGGTACTGAGCTCGTGCACGTATATTTCTTCACTGTGTGTGTGCTACCGTAATAAGCAGCGACAAGATGCACCAAGATGTGCGCGCAACGTGCTTAGTCTTTGTTTGACACGAAAAGAAAACAAAGCGCTCAACAATGATAACTATGGGGGTCGAACACGATGAAACAAACGGATACGATTAAAGGAATATTTTAGGTTAAGACAATGAGTTGGAAGTGATTTTTCTCGACAATCATTCACTACACCGGACAGACCCTGCCCGCCGGCAGGGAATTGGACATGTCACGCTCGGAACTTCAGTTAGTATCTCGCCATGTCCCCAGCGGCAGCGATGACAGCGCTCATCCTGGAAGGCAGTGAAGTGTAGAATGACTTGATCAGGGATGTGTTCATTCGCAGCTCGTCTCAGTCGCTGACGATCGAAGCCTATCCTCGGGCGACTGATAGAGGGGATGGTGCGGCAGCGATACTTTCAACGAGCCCCAGACATTTTAAATGATGTTGGCGCCCAAAGATTGAGGCGGCCACTCCAAGAGAGTGACTGCGCGCTCTTCCAGCAGTTCTTGCACAACACGAGCAGTGTGGATCGGTGACCTATCGCGTTAGAATATATAGTCGCCTTCCAGAAACGGGCCGCCAACAATGTGTGGAATCAGTACGTCGTCTATGACTGCCCTGCAACGATGAACTTACCTTCGAGGCGTATCAGTGGGCGTTGCACAACGCTTAGTAAAGAATACCGGCTGATTTCACGCAGTAACGATGAGATCGGCGCCCTGTAACTGACAGTAGAACGTTTCCCGACAATGCGGCCAGTGCGCGCCGCCGTAGCAGACGACGCCGTTCAAGATCCCGCCCCTCGAGCATGCACCTGCGCGAGCTGCTGCCGCCGCCTGACCCAAGCTCTCGCCGCATCGCGATGCAATGCGCTCTGTGTTTTCCCCTAAATGTGAAACATACTGTACATCGCCCTTCGAACGAAATGTCCACGCGCACACACGTAGGCACACACCGCGCGCGGCACGAAACGTGCCCAAACACACGCAGGGCAGGAGGCAATCAAGGCGGTGCGAACGAGAGAGAGGGAGAGGGATACCAACCGCCAATAGAATTTTGCTTCGCATGCGGCGCTCTCAACGCCGGCGCAGCAGCGCCCCTCTCGGTGCCAATCTCGGTGCCGTCCATAGGTTGGACGTCCCTACGTATCACGCTCGTTATCGCAGACGCCATATCGGACAGGGCTTCCTAGTTATTTTGGCAACCCACAGTTCTTTCACGAGCACTGAACGCATGGTCGACGGAAGCTGCAACATTTTCCCGCGATTGTTTTTGTATTTGGTTGCTGTATACGCAATAGTTGTCGCATTCGAACCTGCGACTTCACATCAGAACGTCTTACATTCAGTGCAATAGGCTGTGATATTGGGTGCGTTGTTCCAGTTCATTGTGATGCATCGCGAAAGAGACGCTGTCGCTGAGAGAAAGGCGCACATAGGACAAGCGCTGGTTCAATGGCAATATATTTCCATGTGCTAGGAAGCTATACAACAGACCTCTGCGTACAAACATTCATACTACGAGCGCAAGTCGAGGCACTCGGGAATGCTGATTTCGCATTCAAGCAGGTTGAGAGAAAGAACCGAAATTTAAAATTAACGTTTTTATTTTCTGTTTGTGTAGAGCCTCGAGCTTTGAGCTTTTCCTGCGTGCTTCTTTTGCTCTGGATCGCCGCCGCCCTCTTTGTGCTGCCGCCGTATAATGCGGAGCCAGTGAAGTGAAACATGCAAATTAGTTACAAAACATGGTCCCAGCCCAAGCTTCTGGCACTTTGTGTTCTTCTATCACCTGTGAAATAAAAATTGAGCGATATTGTAGCTTAAAGCTATAGATAGATTTAATGACCTGGACAATTTTGAATAATTTCAAGCTGCTGTTGTCTTTCAGACAGGTAAGCTCAATGTCACTGAAGACAACAGCAGGCGCTCCAAATAAATTTATGGTAGTCGAGAGTGCCGCATCGAAATTGAGATTATCTTTAAATGTATAGTAATTACTGAACCCTGTGAAAAAATAATAATCTGGTAGTCAAATCTTCGTCGGTCGCAACGAGTCACAAAATAAGTAGCACAGGAACGAAAAGGTTAGTTATCACTTCATTACAATAAAATCATGTCTATCTTTAGGAACACGAAAGTGCTCAAGAGAACTAGCAATTTCGCATCAAAAGACTACTCACTGGCAAGACGCCATGGAGTTAGGCGAAACTAGATAAACTGCGGATCAGAAACTGTCAGACTCCAGTGACTTATTCATTCCCGGTGTTATGATTGGGGGTTCAATCCCATCGCTCGTGATCCGTTGTCAAGATTGGAGTCGGGCATGCATTAGAAGGTAGGTGGCCCATGCCGTCGTCCAACTTATCCACGCTGAGGACGTTGATGAATGGAAGGACTGATTCTCATCGAGAACGAGGAATAAGGTTTTATTTACAGTATTTATATCAATCTAACATGACTGTTTGAGAAAGTACATCAGTCTAACATGACTGCTTGAGAGAGAGTGTCCTGAGCAGCCGCACAACAGCGATTTTTAAACACTCGTTCCTCTCCCGATACCCAGGTGACAGAAACGGCCGTCCAAGCACCGTAGGCGAGTTGACCAGGCACCGTAGGGGAGAACGAGGCACCGTAGGGGCATTTATTCCCCGAACTGCAGCGCGCCCGCAGGCCGCCCATTGTCTTGCGTCTTGGTCGGCGCGTGCGAAGGGGTGTCAGTAGATGTTCCCGCGGCTCAGTAACAATAGTTGGTCCGCCGAACCCGTTTAGTTACAATGGCGACTTCGTCAAACTCCAGTGACGGAGAGTCGAAGACGCACGTATTCTTGTTCACACACAGTCGACTTAGTCACGCCGTGGCTAGAGGTGTGCGGCAGCGCTCCTGGAAAGTTGCGGCCACTGTTGCAATTGGTTGGCAAAACTTGCACTGCAGCTGGCGGTTCTTAACAGCACCTCCATGGCCCGGAAAATCTCGACTGTCTAGCGCTGACAACCGCTAGGCAGGAAGAGAACGGCTGGTGGCCAGGGGGTAATGTCTTGGCTCGCAGTAACCACTTGTACAATGATGTCAGCGCCCCAAAACATCCAACAAGGACAAGTAACTGCAAAATGAACCCCACAACACGGCTCTGCGCCGAGATGACGTACCTTGGCTCTCACTTTAGACCCGCTAGGCTTTAAAAAAAAAAAACCATAAGTGCAGAAACAAAAAAAAAAAATGCTGCATTTCGCTATACCAATTTCTGAAGCAATTTCGTGCTGACAAATTCAGCACTGATGGAGGGAATCCTGCTAAATGAGAGGGGATCGTCTTGGCTTAATAAAATTAACACTAGTAACCCTAAAATTCAGGCGGGACCCTCAAACGCAGAATTCAAATCACTCTGCTCAAACCATCCGCATTGCTAAGCAACTTTCCCTTCTTATATCTAACGGAGAAGTTGTACTCTTGGAGAGTGAGACTTCATCGGAGCAAGCGGCCATTTTGTGTGGCATTTGATTGAGCCACATCAGAGGACAGTGGTCGGTCTCGAAGATGAACTTCGCTCCGTACAAGTAACACGACAACTTCTGGGCGGCCCAAACTAAACAACCGCATTCCTTCTCTGAAGCGCTGTAGGCTTCCTCTCTTACATTTAGTTTACGGCTGGCATAGAGGATAGGATGCTCCTCGTTATCGTGGCCGACCTGACTAAGTACCACGCCCATACCTCTGTCGCTTGCGTCGCATTGAACTATGAATTCCTTTGTGTAGTCTGGCGCGCAAAGCACAGGACGAGAAAGCAATAGCGTTTTCACACTTTGGAAAGCGTTCTCTTTGTCCTTATCCCAGTGTACGCTACTCGGTGCTCCCTTTCGGAGGGCGTCCGTTAATGGACTTGCCATTTGCGAGTAATTCGGAATGTAGCGTTGATAGTACCCCACAAGTCCCAAAAATGAACGAAGGTCTGTTTTCGCGCACGGCTGAGAAAATTGTCCAATTGTAGCTATTTTCAGCTCGGCCGGCCGTCTCGTGCCTTGGCCGACAACATGGCCCAGATAAGTAAACTGTGAACAACCAAATCTACACTTTTCCGCTTTCGTCGTTAAGCCGGCTTCCCTCAACCGTGAGAACACCTGTTTGAGGTGCGATACGTGTTGTTCCCAGCTGTCCGAAAAAAATGCTACATCATCCAGATATGGCAAGGCAAACTCCTGCAAGTCTTTTAGGACAATATCAATTAACTTAGAGAAGCTAAACGGGGCGTTCTTCAGCCCGAAGTGAGTGCGAGAGGGCGAAACGTGCCTACAGGTGAGATGAATGCGGCATAGCGGCTGGCACTTTCTGAAAGGGGAACTTGCCAGTATCCGCGCACGAGATCTATAGTTGAAATGTATTTAGCAGCGCTAACTTTTTCAATTCGTTCCTCAATGTTGGGTATCGGGTAGAGCTGATCCCTAGTGATGGCAATTTAACATCCTGTTGTAAACACACGGACGAGGGTCCTTGTTAGGGGGTTTCTACCCGTATTAGCGGTGACGTGCAGTCACTCTCAGCGTGCTCAATAACTCCCAACTCTAGCATGCGCTGTATGTCTGCCTCCATAATCTCTCTCTGTCTTGGAGATACCTTGTAAGGCTTTGATCTTACTGGTTCGGTTGATGTCAGCTCTATTTCATGCGTTAGTAGTTCGGTTCTACATGGCCGATCGCTGAACCTGTCGATATATTCCCCTAACACCCCTTTTAGCTTATCTAGCTGCTCGGGTCTTAGAGCGTGCGAGCTTACCGAGTGTTCTACTACTTCTTCTAGGCCGATTTCAAAGTGGGAGGTCGCCCTATACTCCTTAAACTTGGTACTAGTGCCATCCTGCTCTTTAATGGTATAGTTAACGACTCCGCTCCGCTCTACATACGGCTTCATCAAATTAGAATGATATATCCTCACTACCTTCCTGCGACCGGGCATTTTCAGAGCATAGTTAGTATCTGAAAGTTTGTGCAACACTTTAACGGGCCCGTCCCAGTGAACTTCAAGCTTGTCCTTTCTTGAAGGTTTGAGGATCATTACCTGGTCTCCGGCGTTAAACGTACTAAGCCTCGCATTCTTGTCGTAATAGCATTTGGCGTTCTCTTGAGCTACACCCATGTTCTTTTCGACTAGTTCTTGGGTTGCGCTTAGCCGTTACAGCAGATTTAGCACGTATTCAACCACTGTAGGACTGTCTCCTCTTTCCTCCCACATCTCTCTTAACATTCTTAGTGGAGAACGGAGTGTCCTCCCATACACTAGTTCTGCTGGCGAGAACCCTGTCGCTTCATGTGGAACCGTTCGCAAAGCAAACAAAGTTGCCGGCAGAGAGTTCTCCCAGTCCTCCTTGTGCTTGTAACAGAGCGCACGCAAAACTCGCTTAAGCACCGAATGCCACCTCTCTACACTGTTTGACTGAGGGTGATAGACAGAACTGTGTATTAACTTTACCCCGCACTTTTTCAAGAATATGAAAGTCAGTGCGCTCGTGAATACTGACCCTTGATCTGCCTGAATTTCGGCTGGAAACACAACTGGTGCAAACACTGTCAAAAGCGCGTCTACTACTTCGGTGGAGCTGAGCTCTTTCAGAGGGATTGCTTCTGGAAACTTGGTAGCCGGACACAGCATGGTAAACAAGTACCTGTAGCCCGATTTTGTTTTTGGAAAAGACAATACCGTGTCTATTACAAGTCATCTGAAAGGCTCTGTTCTTAAGGGCACTACCTTCAGTGGAGCTTTCCATGTCTCTCCTGGTTTACCAGAGCGCTGGCAGGCGTCGCATGATCTTACAAAGTTTTCTGCGTCTTTGAAACAGCCAGGCCGGTAGTATTCCATAAGCAATCTTTCTTTTGATTTGTTTACGCCTAGGTGGCCGGACCACCCATTTCCATGAAAGGAACTCAATAGGTCCTCCCTGTACTTACTAGGTACGAATAACTGATCTAAAATCCTACCCTTTCGATCTCTGTAGTGCTGATACAACAATCCTCCTCTCTAATGTATCGTCACGTTGCGCCTAGCAATGCCTTCTTTAGCTGTGTGATGTAATTTAGCTAAGCTGTCATTATTCTTTTGCTCAGCTGCCAGTGACTCTCTATCCAAACGTAAGAGCTGATCAAAGTTCTTTGAGGCCGGTGATACAAACGACCCTGTCTCGCTTGCATTTGCGTCAGCTTGCTCTTCCTACAGGCTTGAACATTGACACTCTAGTGATACGCTCTCATTGAGCTGGTCAGCTGGCAGGCTCTCCTCGACTGATTTTTCATCCCTCAAGCCTAGCTCGGATTCGGGTATTGAAGTTATCCCCTTTTCTGCTTCCGCTGGAGCAGCTTGTGCATTTTCCGCCGAAAACGACGCGATTTTACGAGCTTGGCCTCGGGTCAATGCCTGTACTATGCCCTCTCCCAGTTTAAGCCCTTTGTGACGCAGTAACTGATTCGAACTATTCGAAAAGATGTAAGGGTACTGCAGTGACAAAAATTTGGAAACTGCAGCCTCAGTCTCTAGCTCCCCGAATAGTCCACTGATTTTGACTTTGGCCAAGGGCATACATACGCTGTGTTCTCCTACATTTTGTTTGATCCATGCTACTTCTCCGGTGAAGTCATCTACCGTCACGTAAGACGGATGGACAATGTCTATCGTGGCGGCACTGTCTCTTAGCACTCGGCATGGTTTGCCATTAACTTGCAGGTCGTGAAGATGGGGGCTTAAAAGTTCCATATTCTCCTCTTTTTCCTCTACGTAGGAAAAATACTACGCTAGGCTTCGCGCAGTTTACAGCAGTGTGTCCCAGTTTGTGGCATTTAAAACAGCGAATCGGCCTAAAAGATTCGAATTTTCTTTTCTGTTCTTTTTGTGCGGTTTCTCCGTTAAGTTTCTCCTCGCTCTTTTCTGCGGGCTTTTCCTCCATGTCTACAGGCTCCGATCGTCTAGTCTGCGAACCCCGTGTGAACGGAAATGGTTTCCGCGGTCCATTTCCAGCCGATACTTTTACCGCAGCACTGCACTGATACCGCGATCCGGCGTGGAGGGAAGTTACTGACAGCGAGTTTGGCCGGTGTAGATACTGGCTGGCTACCGAAACTTGTTTTCTAGCCAAGCTGTGTTTGCAAATGCCCCTCTCCCCCCCCCCCCCTGGATAATCGTGTTGCTGTTCTGTCGATTAGCACACACACAACTCAATACTTGCATAACCAATCGGCTTATGCGTAGTCCCACTGGCGCTACCTGTACAGATGTGCCCGTTACCGGCTGTTCTTTATGAAATTACGCGATGAAACAACAAACGGTAACTAAATTACTTGCAGTAAAGAATATACGCTGAATGGGTCCAAATGCATAAGCAAACACCTTGCGTGATATTGCACTTTGCATGTGATGAAAATAAACATAAATATACGCATTCCATTTAGTTTTGTAGCATTCAATTTACCCCTTTTCTAAGGCATCGCTTCACATAGCTTCCAACATGAAGCGTTGGATTTTATAGAAGTCCGCAAAGCACTATAGCAACAACCCAAGCTCCTTCTTTCCTTTCTTGCACATTTCTTAGCGGACGTTTCCAAAAATCGTAGCCAGGTGAAAATAACATAAAAAACAAAGGAAAAAAGAAAGGAAGGTTGAGTGGAGGGAGTTGAATTGGATAGAGGGAGAGTCACCAGCAGTCGAGGAACATGCTAAGTATAAGGCGTACTTTGCTAATCCGGTGCTGTGGTTGTCCCAGCAAGAGGTATTACCATCAGCTTTAGGACTGACCACCCAACGACATCTACATCTGCGGAACTAGCTGCTCTTCGCGCTGCACTTTGTTTCGTCAATCGGGAACCACCTCGACAATGGTCAATTTTCAGTGACTCAAAGGCAGCCCTACAATCTATGCTATCAGCTCTGCGTCGCGGGCCATTCGAACAGCTCGTGCTCGATATTAGATGCCTCCTTCATATATCACATGAGAAAGGACATCACGTGACGTTTCAGTGGCTGCCAAGTCACTGCGGCGTCATAGGAAATGAAGACGCCGATAAAGCCGCTCGGACAGCTCTTGACGACACAGAGGAAGAGGCCATACCACTTTCACGGTCCGACGCAGCCAGAAACCTTCAAGTGCTTGCAAGGGAGATCACGCTCTCTCTATGGTGCACACCAAGCAGCCAGACCAACCGCAGCAATCATCAACACGACCTGCCCTCATTGATGCATCTGTGTATGCCAACTGGACTCCGCCGAAGTGAGGCCACCCTGCTTTATCGCTTATGGCTAGGGGTGGCCTTCACGAAATCCTACTCGTTTCGCATTGGAATGGCCGTCAACGCTCTCTGCAATGCCTGTCTTTGCGAGGAGACGCTGGAACACATTCTGTGCGACTGTCCTGAATATAATGTTCAGAGACAGTCCATGGCGTCCATTCTAGCGCACCTGGACAATAGACCATTGTCAGTTGCAACCATTTTCACATATCGCCGACAGAAGACATCGCAGCTGAAGGCGACGCAGGGACTACTTCGGTTTATGAAGGATACGGGCTTGGACAAGCGGCTGTGACAGTGATGTCGCGTACCGCGCAAGAGTGACGGACTATAACTGACGATGTGTTTGCTGTGTTATGTGCTCTCTCTCTCTCTCCTCCTCCCATCTTTCATCCCCCCCATCCCGCTCCCATGTGTAGGGTAGCAAACCGGTTACGCTACACTGGTTAACCTCCCTGCCTTCCTTCTCCACTTTTTCCTTCCTTCCTTGCTAATAAAATATGGTTTATTACATGTGCCAACCCTCCGTCTTAAATGAAAGTCACATAAATGGCGAGAAAGCAGACGAACGGTAGCTAGTCAGTCATTCAGTTCTTTCTTGAACGTTAAACTCGTTAACGTCAGCGCCAAGCCACTTACTTTAGCTAACAAGTTTTACCGTTTAAATTTATAAAGATTCCCGTCAATTAGGAAAGTTGTACTACAAGTGGGTCCCGAAGGTCATGCACAAAGAGGGGCGCCAAAGTTCTGACGCATGAAATGTACTCATAATTATGTGTTCTGCGGTACGAACACTAGTCCGTCTTTGCTTCTTACTTGACGGTTGACATTCTCTGGCGGGGACTCGGAGAGAAAAAAGTGATATGTCTACTTGTTTTTCGTGAACGATTAGGCCTCAAATATCTTTGTGTTCGATTGGCCCGTGAAATATTCTTGCGTAAATTCTGGTGCAGCCGGCAAAAATGTCATTGGCAGGTCCATTCGTACCTACCTGCACGGTTAAACAGACGGCTGTGCTGCCAGTACTGTCATTAGAGCGGCTTCAGTAGTGTTTTAGGTAAGACCAGGGGAAACGGCTGATTGGCGTACGGAGGCATGCTTTGAGGGTGGGCTGGCTGGCTGCCGCAGTAGGCCCCATCGCTGCAGCGACTTCCAAAGCGCGCAGTAATTCTCGAAAGCTCCCCGTGGCATTGCGAGAGCGTGCCCGCCGCCGAACTGCGGGATGACTTCGCACACGTCGGAACACCTCTTCCGAGCGTGTGAACCACACTACCGGCGTTCATGCAGTTGCGTAAAGGACAATGCAGGAACGCCATCCAGTGAGGCTTGCTTCCGGATGGTGAGCTATCGGAACATGAGTTTCCCATAACGCCTGCGGTACTTCTCTGCAGCAACGCAAACGTGGCGGGCTCCAAGCGGTGTTTCCTGCCTCTAGTTGCGCAAGCTACCTTAAGGAAACATTAGTGTACTACTTGCACGGGCAGTAAAAGACGACACCGCTTTCACCGCTACCAGAGATGTCTTATGAAGACGGAGTTGGTACGCATACACTGTGCCGGCATAAATTATTCACTAGTTGCGATGACTGCGCCGTGTAGCGTTCCTTCTTGAAATCCTGACGATTGGTTGCTCGTTACGGCTGCTCCAACCTCTGTCTTTAATTTTACCGTAGAGAGCTGGTAACTGGCGATGTCAGTGGCTTTTTCTCGTCTATAACAGCGTGGTCAGCGCAATAAAATGCATGAAGACACGCAGTTGTGCAGAGACGAGACACTTGCGCAACAGCTACAGGGCCAACATATTGGGGAGTTCCTCGCATTACACTTGATGGCAATATGTGTGTAGCGTGGGTGTGTTGGTGGCATACTCTTAGGTGTGTTGGCACCAAACTTGTACACATTACAGAAGCAGAATAACCAATCACAATTACAGTTACTTCATTCTGAAATGTAATTCATTACAGTTACCTATTCCTTATAAGCGACGAATTACTCAAAGGTATTTGAATAACTTGAGCATCGCACGCGGTAATCCGAAGACCTGGGATCGTTCCCCACCTTCGGCAAGTTGTTTTTTCATCCACTTTCATTATCATTAATTTATCATTTCTTTAACTCAGTGAGTAAGTACAAGTAATTTCCCCCTATGTTTTCCTTGGTGTCTTTTTGGCGTCTCATGATATCGTTAATAAAAATCGGGCACCTCGGTTAACCCCCTTTCTTCTCGGTCAAAGCTATCAAAATGAAGGTTGTACAGGTCTACGCCCCTACATCCAGTCATGATGACCAGGAAGTCGAAAGCTTCTATGAAGACGTGGAATCGGCAATGGGTAAAGTCAAGACAATATACACTATACTGATGGGCGACTTCAATGCCAAGGTAGGCAAGAAGCAGGCTGGAGACAAGGCAGTGGGGGAATATGGCATAGGCACTAGGAATAGCAGGGGAAAGCTATTAGTAGAGTTTGCGGAACAGAATAATATGCGGATAATGAATACCTTCTTCCGCAAGCGGGATAGCCGAAAGTGGGCGTGGAGGAGCCCGAACGGCGACACTAGAAATGAGATAGACTTCATACTCTGCGCTAACAATGGTATCATACAAGATGTGGACGTGCTCAGCAAGGTGCGCTGCAGTGACCATAGGATGGTAAGAACTCGAATTAGCCTAGACCTGAGGAGGGAACGGAAGAAACTGGTACATAAGAAGCCGATAAATGAGTTAGCGGTAACAGGGAAAATAGAGGAATTCCAGATCAAGCTACAGAACAGGTATTCGGCTTTAACTCAGGAAGAGTACCTTAGTGTTGAAGCAATGAATGACAATCTTGTGGGCATCATTAAGGAGCGTGCAATAGAAGTCGTTGGTAACTCCGCTAGACCGGATACCAGTAAGCTATCTCAGGAGACGAAAGATCTAATCAAGAAACGCCAATGTATGAAACCCTCTAACCCTACAGCTAGAATAGAACTGGCAGAACTTTCGAAGTTAATCAACAAGCGTAAGACAGCTGACATAAGGAAGTATAATATGAATAGAATCGAACATACTCTCAGGAACGGAGGAAGCCTAAAAGCAGTGAAGAAACTAGGAATTGGCAAGAATCAGATGCATGTGTTCGGAGACAAAGCCGGCAATATCATTACTAATATGGATGAGATAGTTCAAGTGGCTGAGGAGTTCTATAGAGATTTATACAGTACCAGTGGTACCCACGACGATAATGGACGAGAGAATAGTCTAGAGGAATTCGCAATCCCACAGGTAACGCCGGAAAAAGTAAAGAAAGCCTTGGGAGCTATGCAAAGGGGGAAGGCAGCTGGGGAGGATCAGGTAACAGCAGATTTGTTGAAGGATGGTGGGCAGATTGTTCTAGAAAAACTGGCCACCCTGTATACGCAATGCCTCATGACTTCGAGCGTACCGGAATCTTGGAAAAACGCTAACATAATCCTAATCCATAAGAAAGGGAGACGCCAAAGACTTGAAAAATTATAGACCGATCAGCTTACTGTCCGTTGCCTACAAAGTATTTACTAAGGTAATCGCAAATAGAATCAGGAACACCTTAGACTTCTGCCAAGCAAAGGACCAGGCAGGATTCCGTAAAGGCTACTCAACAATAGATCATATTCACACTATCAATCAGGTGATAGAGAAATGTGCGGAATATAACCAACCCTTATATATAGCTTTCATTGATTACGAGAAAGCGTTTGATTCTGTCGAAACCTCAGCAGTCATGGAGGCATTACGGAATCAGGGTGTAGACGAGCCGTATGTAAAAATACTGAAAGATATATATAGCGGCTCCACAGCCACCGTAGTCCTCCATAAAGCAAGCAACAAAATCCCAATAAAGAAAGGCGTCAGGCAGGGAGATACAATATCTCCAGTGCTATTCACAGCGTGCTTACAGGAGGTATTCAGAGACCTGGATTGGGAAGAATTGGGGATAAGAGTTAATGGAGAATACCTTAGTAACTTTCGATTCGCTAATGATATTGCCTTGCTTAGCAACTCAGGGGACCAACTGCAATGCATGGTCACTGACCTGGAGAGGCAAAGCCGAAGGGTGGGGTCTAAATATTAATCTGCAGAAAACTAAAGTAATGTTTAACAGTCACGGAAGACAACAGCAGTTTACGATAGGTAGTGAGGCGCTGGAAGTGGTAAGGGAATACATTTACTTGGAACAGATAGTGACTGCGGATCTGGATCTTGAGACTGAAATAATCAGAAGAATAAGAATGGGCTGGGGTGCGTTTGGCAGGCATTATCAGATCATGAACAGCAGATTGCCATTTTCCCTCAAGAGAAAAGTTTATAACTGCTGTGTCTTACCAGTACTCACTTACGGGGCAGAAACCTGGAGGCTTACGAAAAGGGTTCTACTTAAATTGAGAACGACGCAACGAGCTATGGATAGAAGAATGATAGGTGCAACGTTAAGGGATTAGAAAAGAGCAGATTGGGTGAGGGAACAAACGCGAGTTAATGATATCTTAGTTGAAATCAAGAAAAAGAAATGGGGGGGGTCATGGGCAGAACACGTAATGAGGAGGGAAGATAACCGATGGTCATTAAGAGTTACGGAATGAATTCCAAGGGAAGGGAAGCGTAGCAGAGGGCGGCAGAAAGTTAGGTGGGCAGATGAGATTAAGAACTTTGCATGGACAACATGGCCACAATTAGTACATGACCGGGGTAGTTGGAGAAGTATGGGAGAGGCCTTTGCCCTGCAGTGGGCCTAACCAGGCTGATGATGATGATGACGTTAATTTCGTTCGAATTTCTTTATAGCATTGCGCAGATACCGTAATCAGATCAAGCTGGCTTGGCACATTCAGTGCGTCCTTCGCAGCCCTTCCTACATTGCTCTTTAATAACAGTGTCTTCTCAAAAATTTCATTGGCATCTTGCCTCGTTTTTGTCGTGAATGAATCAGCAGCGACAGTGAAAACTCGCTTGATGTGTGCTCTGCGGGTAGGACACTGCTGTAACGCACGGACATCTTGCGAACAAAATTGTCGTTGCTAAGCATCTGGGTCCTCTCAAGCGCAGCGCTTCTTTGTTTTATTGTCGCTGAGACTTGAAGCAGACGCCCCTTGTTGTGCCAATGAACAGCTGCACAACTTGTCTGTAGGTGATCTTCTGGCATTAACGTCCTAAGTGTTTCTCGTCATAGGAACATATCAGCAGGGGTTCAATTCGTCGGACAACATCTGGTGGAGCGTTAATAGGAGAAAACAAATATTTTCGCTCCCTGGTTTGCCTGCCAGAACATGCGCATACGCGAGGCAGCTGCGGGGCATGATATCTGGCGTTGTACTATAATTCCCACCATATTCAGCTTCCTGAAGCTGCGTTACCTGTTACAGCAAGTCTCGTCAATAAACTAATTACATATAATTGGTTACTGAAAAGCCAGTCTCGCCGGGAAGGCCAACAATCCATTAAGATAGCAAATTAGTAGACAGCTATACAAAGTATGGCAGTATTATCGGCCGTATAGGCTTGTAAGCATTCGCTTACTAACTAAATTAACAAGCCTGGTGCCACGCGTGCACAAACGAACATGAACACACATCACTCGATGATCGCACACACCCACTGTCGAAACGCTAGAGTAAGGAAGCGCTGCAGCAGCGGTGAGCGAATTGTCCTTCCTGCTGCCTTTCGCTTCAACGCCAACTACGCGGCGAGAACACAGCGCACATGAAGCTCTCAGCATCGCACACCGCTTTCAAGATATGGCGCGCGCGGCCGCTCGCCGCCGCGCCACCGGCGCCGCCGCCGGAGTATAACACCCCCCTCCCTCCTCACGCCCCGGTTCCTTTGCGCGACGGAAGACGGCGCGCTACGTCCCCGCTTTTTTCCCTTGCGCGCGCGAGATTGCCACCATATTCGGCTCACACTCGCACGCTTTCATTCCCACATACAGCATACGACGCGCGGCAACGGTGTTATCGCACTTGGACATTATATTGTCACAGCCTAGTAGGAGACGGGAAAGCCTGTGTCGAGGACGTGTAAAAGCTCTTTATCAGCGCAGTCAACGCGACGTCGTTGTCGTCTCTGTTTTTCTACTCGCGCGCTACTTCAGCGTCGTTTTCATGGCCTGGCACATACCCGCGGCGACCATAGAGGATGTGGCCTTTTGCCCCTTCTTTGAAAAGGAGGCATCGTCCCGATGCACCAACGTCCGAAGGCTGTGCACAGACGGTGCAAAGTTGAGGTCATGAGGAAAAGTATGGCTTCATACGAAGCACGTGCACAACCTCGGGCAGATGCCGCCGGCGTTTGGAGCAGTTATGGCTGTGGGGGACAACTTCATAATTCCCATCGCTGATGCGGCGCAGAACTGTATACGGGCCGAAGTATCTTCGCAGGAGCTTCTCAGACAACCCCCGCCGACGAATCGGAGTCCAGACCCACACCTGGTCACCGACGTTGTATGTGACGGGTCTGTGCCGAATATTGTAGTGTCGGGCATCGTACTCCTGTTGTTCTTGAATTCGGAAACGCGCAAGCTGCCTGGCTTCCTCTGCGCGTTGTGTAAACTCCTCGGCATCAGTCTCGTCGTCACCGCACTCGTGTGGCAGCATTGCGTCCAACATTGTTGTGAATTCCCGGCCGTAAACGAGGTTGAAAGGAGTCACGCGTGTTGTCTGTTGGCGCGCCGTATTATACGCAAATGTAACGTATGGTAAAATCTCGTCCCAGTTCTTGTGGTCGACTTCGATGTACATACTCATCATGTCTGCCAGAGTCTTGTTCAAACGTTCTGTCAGCCCATTGGTTTGGGGATGATAAGCCGTGGCCTTTCGGTGAGTGGTACCACTTAGTCGCAAAACAGTGTCCAGAAGCGCAGCCGTGAACGCAGCTCCTCTGTCTGTTATGACTACTGCGGGAGCGCCATGCCTCAGGGCGACGGCTCCGATGAAAAATCGCGCTGCTTCGGCTGCTGTTCCACTTTGGATAGCACCTGTTTCGGCTTATCGAGTAAGCTAATCTGTGACGACGATTATCCATCTATTTCCAGCAGTAGACAGTGGAAACGGACCTAACAGGTCCATGCCAATTTGTTCGAACGGCGCTTTCGGTATCTGGACAGGATGCAGCAGTCCAGCTGGCTTGCCGGGTAGGGCTTTGCAGCGTTGGCAATCCAGGCATGTCTGTATGTAACGTTTCACGATCGACGCAAGTCTTGGCCAATAGAACTTTAGCCTAATTCTTGCCAATGTGCGGGTGTAACCCAAGTGACCAGCGGTCGGCTCGTTGTGACAGGCATGTAGGACTTCGTCGCGAAGAGATGCGGGAATGAAGAGTAAGTAGCTGCTGCCACTAGGTGAATAGCTCTTTTTATAGAGAACGTCGTGGCGCAAGCAAAACGAAGGCAGCCCTCTCGCGAATAACCTCGCCACGCTGTTTGTTTTTGCCTCCAAGTAATCGAAAAGAGGAACCAGTTCTGCGTCCTCGCGTTGGTGGCGTGAAACGGCGACCCTATCTCCCACGCCTAGAAAAGCCGCGTCATCATCGTCGTGCACTGCAGTCTCAACAGGAGACCGAGAAAGGCAGTCGGCATCGGAGTACCGTTTCCCTGATTTGTAGACAACCGTGAAGTCGAACTCTTAGAGCCGAAGACTCCAGCGCGCAAGCCGACCAGCTGGATCTTTTAAATTAGCCAGCCAGCAAAGTGCATGATGATCACTGACAACGGTGAAACACCGACCATACAAATATGGCCGAAATTTCAGGACGGCCCACACCAGTGCGAGGCATTCTTTTTCTGTAGTGGAATAGTTAGCCTCCGTCCTTGATAGCGTCCTGCTGGCGTAAGCAATCACTCTTTCGGTGCCGTCCTGCCGCTGTACAAGCACTGCGCCAAGGCCGACATTACTAGCGTCGGTATGAAGAATCGTAGGAGCGTCGTCATGAAAGTGTGCGAGCACGGGAGGCGTCTGCAGCCGTTTCCGTAGGTCGTGAAATGTCCGTTGCTGGTCTTCGCCCCACACGAAGGGGACATTTTCTCTGGTGAGATGTGTTAATGGCCATGCAATGCGTGAAAATTCCGCAATAAAGCGTCGGTAGTAGGCGCAAAGGCCCAGAAAACGTCGCACAGCCTTTTTATCTAATGGCGTTGGGAAATTAGCAACGGCAGAAATTTTATCAGGGTCAGGTCGGACACCTTCACGACTAACAACGTGACCGAGAAATTAAAGTTCTTCAAAGCCAAAATGGCACTTTTCAGGTTTTAAAGTTAGGCCAGCTGAGCGTATTGCT
Organism: Dermacentor variabilis; assembly: GCF_050947875.1. Taxonomy (NCBI): domain Eukaryota; kingdom Metazoa; phylum Arthropoda; class Arachnida; order Ixodida; family Ixodidae; genus Dermacentor; species Dermacentor variabilis. The sequence continues at coordinate 1,549,964 of NC_134572.1, read as the reverse complement.
TCAAAGACCGCCTTTAGTCTCCGTAAGTGTTCCTCGACTGTGACGGAGAAAACAATCACGTCGTCGAGGTACACCAGACAGGTTTGCCCTTTGAGGCCTGAGAGTACCGTGTCCATTAGTCGTTGAAACGTTGCTGGCGCATAACACAAACCGAAGGGGAGCACCTGAAATTCATAAAGTCCGTCGGGCGTCTCCAAAAGCGGTCTTCTCACGGTCTCTGTCGTCAACTTCTATTTGCCAGTAGCCGCTTTTCAAGTCTATCGACGAAAAGTAACGTGCGTTTCGTAGCCTGTCCAGTGAATCGTCGATACGCGGTAGCGGATAAACGACTTTCTTTGTGATGTGGTTGAGTTTTCGATAGTCGACGCAAAAGCGCAGGCTACCGTCCTTCTTTTTCAGCAATACGCCAGGCGATGCCCAAGGACTCTTAGATGGCCGAATAACCCCTTCCTCAAGCATCGTCTTCACTTGGGTTTGTATTGCCTCGCGCTCTTTCGGTGCTACGCGATAGGGATTCTGCCGAATTGGTCTGGCGTCGGCTTCGGTGACAATGCGGTGCTCAGTGAGCGGCGTCTTGCTGACTCGTGACGTTGATGAGAAGCAGCTCTTAAACTCATCGATGAGCTCAAGAAGGCTGTTGCGTTCAAAAGGCGACAAAAGGTGGGACTGATGTCAACCACAGGGGCAGGCATAGCCACGGTGGACGTCGGGTGCTGAACTGAGAGGCAGTCTCGTACTGAGGTAAATTCGTCGAAGTAAGCAACAGCCGTGCCTTTAACAATGTGTCGACGTTCCCTGGTAAAATTCGTCAGTAGGAGTTCAGCACGTCCGTCGTGTACGTTAATTACGGGCCTGGCGATGGAAACACCTTGACTCAGTACCAGTGCGTCTATGTGTTCGGCGACGCCAGTCGCGGTGTTCAAGTTGTCGCAGATAACAGGTACGAGGGAACAGCTTCGCGGCGGAAGCGTGCACGTCGTCGTCGGCGATACGTAAGCGGGGTCGTTGGTGTTCCGCGGTGTCGACGTCGTCTGAGCTTGTAGCAAATGTGACGACGAGGTCACGGACATTAATCACTGCACCATACTCTTTAAAAAAATCCATCTCCAATATAAGTTCCTTGCAGCACTCAAAGAGAATGACGAGGGTGGCGACGAAGGTTGCACCGGCGATTACTATTCTGGCTTTACATTTTCCAATAGGCGTCATCGACTGGCCGCCGGCAGTTCTGATGTTGGGCCCAGTTCACGGTGTCTTCACTTTTCTCAGCCTCTCGGCCAGCTTTTGACTTATTATCGACGAGAGCGGCCACTTGGTGGCCGTCAATGCAAACGACAAGATCGGGGCTGACGGCGTCGGTTACAGGCGGTGTGGTTGGAGTCGTCGGAGTTTTAGAGTCGTCGGTCGTCGCTGATGGGGGCTCTTGCAAAGTTAGACGGTTTGCAACCTCACCCCCGGAGGTCGCTGCCTCTAGTTTCCCCGGCGCGGGCTAGGGGACCTGCCCCTAGAGGCGTCAGGAAAATCGCGACGGGTCGGTGGGGTGTAACGAGCCGGAGAAGGGGAACGTGATCGAGGCGTCGCTGAATCTTCCGGCCGAAAGTTTGTAGTATTTTCATCGCAGGTACGTGCAGTATCAAACACAGGGTAATTGCAGTTGGGAAACCTTGGATACCCAGCTGCGCGGTAGTGGCACGCGCGGTAAACATAACCTGCTTCGCATAGCGGCCGGCGGTCAGCGGTGCGCCACAAATCGGTCTTCCGAATCGGGTAGCCGGCAGGGGATTCGCCGTAAGACCGAGACGCAGCGATCGGCTGGCGGCGATACGGCATAGCTGGTGGCGGATGTGACTGTCGAAAATAGGGCGTCGGGGCTGGCGGTGATGGCTGCGTCGTAGTGGTTGACGGTGTCAGCAGCATCGAAGTGGCGGGAGGTGGACGACAGACAGCTTCCGCGTAGGTTAATCGTCGCGGCGCCGCCTGCCGGTCGGGCGACGAAAAGGCCTGTCGAACTTCCTCCCGAACGATATCAGCGACAGAAGCCACCGGTGGTGCCATAGGAGAAATCCCGAGCTGCCGGATCTCCTCTCGCACAATCTCTCGGATGACTTCAGGCAGAGACGTGCCGCAGCTCTCAAGTAGAATTGAAGCATACACCGGCGAGTTCTTCCGATCATATTGGCGGTGCCGTTGCTGTAGTGCCCGTTCTACAGCGGTAGCCTCCTTGGTAAATTCGGCCACTGTCGTCGAGATGGTTCCTCACGAGTCCGGCAAACAGTTCCTCCTTCACTCCGCGCAAAAAATAGCGTAACTTCTTTTCTTCGGCCATCTCATGGTCTGCTCTGCGGAAAAGGCGGGTCATATCTTCTGCAAACATGGCGACGCTCTCGTTTGGTTTTTGAATACGGGATTCGAGCAGGAGCTGCGCGTTGTCTCTTCTGTCGCTACTAGTGAATGTGTCTAGCAGCTGGGTGCGGAAGGCATCCCATGTGGTCAAACTTCTCTCACGGTTCACAAACCACGTTCGTGCACTGTGCACTGTCTTGAAGCGCAAAATAGACATTAGCCAGCTTTTGCTGAGAGCCCCAGTCATTATAACTGGCGACACGCTCAAATTGCTCCAGCCAATCTTGGGCATCTTCAAAAGCCTCACCATAGAAACTTTCTGGGATCTGAGGATTCTGTAGCGTTACCTGCAATGGAGTTGTAGTAGCTATGGCTGAAGTAGGTAGACGCGTTCCTGCAGGGTCCTGCAAAGGGTTGAACTCGGGCGTCAGGCCTAGCAGGCGGCGACTGTACCGGTGAACATGAGTTTCGACGAAGGCAGGTGATTCCGTGTTCGAGGTATGGCTCCGCGAAGGGGTGCCGAGCATGAGGCAATCCTACCTTGCACCTCCACCAGTGTCACAGCCTAGTAGGAGACAGGAAAGCGGGTGTCGAGGACGTGTAAAAGCACTTTATCAGCGCAGCCAACGCGACGTCGTTGTCGTCTCTGCTTTTCCACTCGCGCGCTACTTAAGCGTCGTTTTCATCGCGTGGCACATACCCGCGGCGAGCATAGAGGATGTGGCAATATGGAGCATTACATAAACGCCGTGACGGCTGAAATGCGCCTGAAGTGCTCACATAATTGGTATCGCAATAAAAAGTAATTGAATTACAGTGAGACTTACCGAGTAAAATATGTAATCGGTAAATTAGAAAATTACCAATAAATAGAATAGATTTCAAGTAATTCACTACATGTAGTTCGTTACGTACAAGCCCGGTTGGCACGTAGATACAATGTTACCGTTACTACCAAGCGCTGGCTTGCTGTGCGTGACGGAGTTCTTTGGATTATGGCCTAATCGATTACTCTGCCGATAGGACTTGTAAATAAGACGTAATGCCATGGTACTGGCGTGAACCCTCTATGAGGACGGCTTCGCATAACCGGTGTTCGGCTTGCACAGTGAATTATGATCGTAAACGAACCTTCGGTCATATTTATTCATCTTTATTTAATGGTCGGTTACGTATGCACCTAATACCCTCCTATTATAAACCGTTGCGTCATTTGACGTGTATTATTTCGCTAAAGCGTCGCAGTTTCGCCAGATCGAGGAAGCATCAGTTGCGATAGCAAATTAGTAGACAGCGATGCGAAATAACAATAGTTGTTTTGTCGGCCGTATAAACTTGTAAGCATTCGCTGAAGCCCTAAATTAACAAGCACTGTGCAACGCGAGCACAAGCAAACATGAACGCATCTCATTCGACGACCGCGCACACCCTCTGTCAAAATGCTGGAGTGAGAAAGTGCGGCGGCAGCAGCGAGCGAATTGACCTTCGTGCTGCCTCTCGCTTCAACGCGAACTAAGCGACGAGAACACAGCGCACACGAAGCTATCAGCACTCGGTGCACTTTCTCCCCATCTCAGATAGCTTTCGCGATCGTGGCCGCGCCATACGCAGCCGCCGCCGGAGTAAACCGTCCCCCTTTCCTCCCCCCGACGCCTCACGCGCGACGGAAGACGGCGAGCTTGCTCCCCGCTTTCCTCCATTGCCCGCGCGAAATTGAACCTTCATCTTCGACTCACCCTTGCACGCTCGTACTCGCACATACAGCATACGGTGATTGGCGACAATTTTATCGTTCTTGGATTTTATACGAAACATAACGGCGGCACCGTCGGTTACGACGGCGGCATAAATGTTCCTCGAATGTCCGTTTAATTGTTATCGCAATAAAATAACAGTTTGCTTTATAGATAGCTGTCATACACACACACGTTCTACCGGGCTTGGATGTGAATATTAGGGGCACTAAGTGTACCTTGGGTACCTGGCGCACACCTCCGTGTAGGCTGTGATATGGGAGTGCCTCAAAAGCGTGCAGCGGACAATCAACCAAGATTAAAAGCGACGAAGCGAGCGGGAGCAAGAGAATGGGCGCGTAGGGGACGAGCTCGCAGCTCTCGGGCCTGACGGACGGCAGGCAGTTCCGTCCGGCTATGCTGGCAGCTCAGCGGGAACAAAGTGATACCTCCTAACGAGAACCTAAAACACACGCACCTTGTACACGTAGTGCAACTATGGAGGACAAGCCGAGTCGGTGAATTTGTACAGGCCGCAGCGTCTATAGGTCTAAACACATCGCTTTAATTCTGTGTTCGCCCAGAATTATTGAACTCTGTGTCTTTCCCAGAACACCTTGTTTCCTCGATTTGAGCGTTCGCTTATTCGGAACAGCAAAAAAAAAAAAGAATCCGCGGAAGCGCAGTTGCAATTTGGACTGCACGTTACTTTGCGCTGGGGACTTGCCCCCGAGCGCTGTGTCCTGCGGGCGTGCCTTCGTTAGGGTTCCGCAGAGAGCCTCGTGCCCGGCTGTATAATCAGGCGCGCGGCTCATCAAGTGGAATAATGGGGAGCCCCTCCGGCCACCGCGGATTCGGAGCTGGGAGGCCACACGTTCTTCGCGCTTGGCTTTTTCTTCGGCCAAATTTCAATTCCCGCAACTCGAGCCATCCGAATTTCCTTACTCCTGCGAGGGTGGGCACCCAGCTTCCTGCGCATGCTCTTGGCTGCTATACCGCGCTCTTTTTTCTTTCTTTTTTTTCCAATTTTGTTAGTCTTTATTTGCAAGTTCCCGACAGGCTGCTTGCTCCTCGATATTAACAGGGCGCGAATCAGCTCCTTCTCATTTCGATTTCCGCTAAGGCGTCTCTTTGGCGCGTAGAAAGAGACAACGGGCAATCCAGTGTACCGCCATCTCATGCAAACGTCCACGCTGCCGTAGTTTTTCTTGCGTCTCGCAATGGTTTAGCAAGCCGTCTCCTGCTTGTCTCGCGGCCCCTTCCATAGGTCATGGTTGCTACAATCGTCGTCCATCATTCTGTGTCATTTTCATCCTGTTTTCTTTGTCACAACGCTCAGACGATGGCCAGCACGCCTGAATTCAAAAGTACCTGTCATCTTTACCCTTACCTAAGAAATCTTTAAGTCGTATGTAGGGTAACCCGCAAAGACGTTTTCGGTGTGCAAGTGTTTGGCGGTCTGAGACGCCGTCTGTATCTGGTAATTGTGGTTTGGATGCACCCGTGCCTGGCCGTGCGTGACTTTTATGATTTAACTAACAAAGTGTATCCTAGTGGATTAGCTTGCTCAGGGTGCTGTAGTGTTTAAGGACTCTTTGCGAAGGCAGCTTACCATTTTGGTTTCATTTTCGTACATGGTACTCCCTGAGTGACTAAGAGTTCACTTTTTCCTCCACTTCTCGCACCGTTCGCTTTCCTACCTTCCTTGTATTTTCCTCTCTGTTTAACTGTCAAATTCTTTTCGAGGTGGTTTATGCGTGTCCTATGGAAATACGAAACCTTGAATTATGCGCGTGGAATTATAGGGCTTGCAAATAAATAAGACGTGTAGCATTCCTATGCCGCGCCGCTAGGTGAGTGACCAACGTTGCCCCCGATGAACGATCAGAAACCCCAACTCTAAAAATAAGCCTTTATTTTTCTCATCGTAACTCACTCTCTAAAGGGCTGATAGCGAGGTATCATTGATGAAACTTTATGGGGATCAGGAAAATATTCTGAGTTTCCAGCGATTGGTGTGGCAAGTAGCCGATGACCATTCGCAATACTGCTTCCATTCGTAACAGCCAAAGAAATGGTAAGCTATAGCTGGGAAAAATTTGTCACCGATACATATTGCTCTGTGGTGTGCCAAATCAGCGATGAGCCACAATTAATAGGGATATATTTTTACTGAGCACAAGGCCCAAGCTGACGGTCATTTCCCGGCGGATAAATGTCCCCGGCCACCTAGTACCGCCGCTCCTCATCTGAGCCATGCACCTGCTTCGCTTCCTATGCAATGGCCTGTCCAGCCAGCCGCCGTTCTCTTCATCTTCCTCGACGTCGATGCTGCTACAGCTCTTTGACACTTCATAGTGAGACTGCACGGAAACGTTCCAGCTGAAAACATCTTTGATAAGACAGCAACGATTTTTGACAGCAACAATGTCATTCAGACGCCGATTCGATAACTACGATTTAATAACTACAGGAGATGCTCAGATTGAGCCACCAGTGATGAAGAATCATTTTGTGTAGTTTGACTGTCACAGCCATCATTCCTGAATGTCGTCAATGGTACAAATGAAAGTGTCGAGAAATGAGAATTTAATCAGCCAACATTTATAATTGACATCACAGAGTCTATAATGATCACTAGTGATGAGCTCTGTTCGATGTTCTTATACTTTTATGCAGCAGAGCGTCATGCATATCAGACACAGACAGACAAAGAACTTTTATTCAGGTCCTGAGGGACTAGCCGGTGGAGACCCGTTGGGGCCCCCGGCTCGCCGCTGGCTGCTCCCATGTCGGAATGGGGAGGCCAAGCCTCTCCGCTCTTTCACGGGCCCTCTGGACGGCCATGGACTGGAGCTTAAGTTGCGTGCTAGATATGGCCTCGTCCCAGTCCCGTTCGCTGATGAGGGACGTATCCCGTAACGCAGGACACTGCCAGAGCATATGAGGTAGAGTGCTAACCTCCCCACAATCTGGGCACTGTCGGTCAATTTCTGGAGAAATTCTGCTTAAGAAACTTCGGGAGGGATATGACCTCGTCTGAAGCATCCTAAGCGTGATCGATTGTGATCTGCATAGATTTGGATGCGGAGGCGGGAAGCGCCTGCGTTCCTCTTTATAATGGGAGACGATCTCGTGAAATGTTAATAACGGGTCGCTGTGGCCGAGCTCCTCCGGATCCAATGTAGCCCCATCGCCGTCGCGGCGCGTTAATTCTCGCGCACGGCGGTGAGCAATTTCATTGGGGTTCGGGTGGCCCGGCAGCACGTTGTCGCCCATGTGAGCTGGGAACCATATAATATAATGCACGGGGTCACAATTAGTTCTGGATTTGTTTTTCAGAATCACCTCCACCTGTTTCGCAACCATTCCCGTAGCGAATGCCCTGACGGCCGCGCGTGAGTCAGTGTAGATATACGGCCTTTTTGAATCCTGCATCGCCAGCGCCACCGCCACCTGTTCTGCCACGTCGGCCGTCACAGCGCCTACCGAGGCCGCAGATAGGAGCTCGCCCTTTTCGCTTACCGCCGTGACCGTGAATTTACCGGAGCGCCCATATTGAGCTGCGTCCACGAAGGCTTCCATGCCGACCGTTTTCTTCAATATCGCCCTGGCACGAGCTGCTCGCCTGCCCGCATTATGTTGCGGGTGAACGTTTCTAGGGAAGGGACTGACGACGTAGGTCCCTCTGGAGTTCTCGTTCAGCTGAACCACCTCGCTGTGACTGAAACGCGGCTGCAAGCCCGCAGCCTCCAAGAGGTGCCTACCGGCGCTGGAGCCCGAAAGCCTCGTGATCTGCGCCGCTCGTTGCGCCTCTATGAGTTCGAGGGCCGTGTTATGAACGCCGAGCTGCAGTAGCCTGTCCGTGCTCGCCGTGATCGGAATACCCAGTACCTTCTTGACGCTTTTCCGCATCAACGTGTCAAGCTTGTCCCTTTCAGTCTTTGTCCACTGCAGGGCCGAGACCACATAGTTGATGTGGCTCATAAGAAAAGCGTGATGCACCCTAAGTAGGTTGTCCTCGCCTAGGCCCCCCTTCTTATTGGAGACTCTCATGATTAATCTGAGAATATTCTCGGTTTTGGCGGTCAGATGCGCAATGGTTTTGGCATTACAGCCCCTGGCATCGAGCAACAATCCTAGAACTCTAATCGAATTCACCCTGGGGATCTTCTGGCCGTCCCGCGTGTATACATCTATGGGGATTTGCTCGAGCGGCACGAGCCCCCGAACCCCCTGCCTTGCCGGTCTGTATAACATAAGCTCTGACTTGGTCGGGGAGAGTTGGAGACCCGTGCCCTCCAGGAAGGACTCGGTCACGTCCAAGGCCTCCTGGAGTGCCTGTTCCACGGCCGCCTCCGAGCCTCCCGGACACCAGATCGTAATGTCATCGGCGTACAGCGCATGTCCCACGTTTGGCACGGCGGCCAGCCGCTTCGAGAGTCCGTGCATTGCAATGTTAAATAGGAGGGGGGAGATCACCGCCCCTTGTGGCGTGCCTCTGTTTCCTAGCGGGAATGGTTCTGATTTGGTCTGCCCCACCTTGACGACCGCCGTCCTGCCCCTCAGGAAGGACTCCACAAACGCGAAAAATCTACCTCCTAAGTTCAATGCCGAAATCTCATTTAATATGAAGTCGTGCGACACGGTGTCGAAGGCTTTGGACAAGTCTAGTGTAAGAATGCCCCTGACGTCTCTAGTCCTGTTGTCAATAACCTGTCTTTTTAGCAGTAGCATGACGTCCTGCGTGGAAAGAGATGGTCTAAACCCTACCATATTGTACGAGAACAACCCCTCCCGCTCTATGTGTTTTGAGATCCTGTTATGTATAACGTGTTCGGCAACCTTACCTAAACATGACGTTAGCGAAATGGGCCGGAGGTTGTCCAGGCTTGGGGGCTTTCCAGGCTTAGGAATCAGTACCACCGTCGCCTGCTTCCACGAGTCCGCAACACTACCTTCCTCCCATACCTTGTTGATTTCCTTTGTAATGGTGCTAATGGACCGGTCGTCCAGGTTCCTCAAAACCCGGTTGGTTAAGCCATCCGGCCCAGGGGCCGACCTACCATTGAGATTGTAGAGCACCTCCCTGATATCTGCCTCAGAAAACGGATCATCGAGCTTTGGGGCGTCCTCCCCCACGTATTGAGGGCATTCCCGTAGTTCATCCTTTCCTACCGGAAGATACTTTCTTGCCAGGTCTCGGAGAAGGGACGTATCGGAATGACCTTCCTGTTTTTGCTTATGCACAAGTCTATCTACGGAGAGTCTCTGATTACCCTTGGTCTGTTTATCATCGAGCAGGTGCTTAAGAAGGTTCCATTTTCCCCCCGTGCGCATTCGCCCGTCGGCTGCAGAGCAGGCTTCGTTCCATTGTTGCCTGTTGAGCTCCAGACAGTGTGCCTCTATACAGCGATTAAGCTCCGCGATCTTCGTTCTCAGCCTGCGGTTTAGCCTTTGCGTTTTCCACCTCTCCAGCACAGACCTCTTGGCCTCCAGGAGATGCGCCAGGCGCGCGTCCATCCTGGGGGTCTTAAGGTCCGTGGATATTTCCTTGGTGGCCCTTTCAACGTCTATCTCGACCTGCGCGAGTAGATCCTCCAGTGCACCGTACTCCGACTCATCTTCGTCCCGTATCTTTCGAAAGAGATCCCAATCAACGTACTTAAATATCCTAAGCGGGGCCGCTCTGATCCTGATTGATAACGCCACAATGTGATGGTCGCTCCCTAAGTTTTCTTGCAAGTTAGTCCAGGCTGCGTCAGTGTTTCTAACAAAAGCCAGATCTGGCATCGTGTCCCTCGAGACCGAGGTGCCTATCCTCGTGGGAAAGCGGGGGTCCGCCACTAGGGTCAACGCGCAGTCTTCTGCCGTGCTCACTAAGTTCACTCCCTTCGCCGTTTGTCTATTATAACCCCAGGCCATGTGCGGGGCATTGAAGTCCCCTGCCACTATCAGAGGGCTGTCACCCGCTATGGCGACTGCCCTGCCTAGGAGTCCGCGAAAACTCTGCCTCTGATCTGTCGGAGGGCTGTACACATTAAGGACGAATATGCTTTGTTTGATCCTGCCACTAGGGATTATCTCAACCAGCTGCGCCTCCAATCTAGTGCTAGCAACAGCTCTGCCTATTGTGATATCGTGCTCCTGGAAGGAAATTGCCCTCTTAACCATAGTGATTACCCCTCTCCTACCGTCTCCTCTCGTCGAGACAACGCGGTAACCCGAGAAGGTCGCTTCCTCACAAAGGGTCTCCTGTAGGAGCAGGACATGCGGTTTGTCCGCTTGTGCTTTCACGAACTGTTGTAGCGAGGCCTTGCGCCTCTTGAAGCTGGCACAGTTCCATTGCCACACAAATAATTTGTCTGTGTTGTCCGCCATTGTGTCTCTATATAGTTAGCATCCCCTTGAGCGCGGTGCACTTGCCCGACGCCTCGGAATCCTGATGTGCTTTCTTAACTTTACCGGCCACCTTCAGTCTGCTTACGTCAACAAGCTTAGCCTCCATTATCCCCATTCTGCGGTTGAGGGTAGCAATGGCCTCAGACTGTTTCTTGATGGTCTCGGATTGCTGCTCGATAGCTCCGGACTGTGTCTTAATCGTCTCCGCTAATCGATCGAGGAGTTCTGCAAGCGATCCTTTCGCGATGGTCGCGGCGGGCATGGAAGCCGATACGGACGCCTCCTCCATCAGCTCCACCGCAGCCTCGGTCGACTCGGGAGGGGGCGCCTTACGCTTTGCGTGACCCAGCACTGGTTTTTGCGCTGGTGCGGACGACGTGCTGCCATGACCGTGCTGTGCTTTACGAATCGATTCGAGGTCTGCCCTCAACTTACGCATTTCCGCCTTGAGCTGCGCGTTTTCCTGCTTTAAAGCCGCAAGACGCGGATCCTCCATCTGCTCTGGCAGTGTGCCATGCGTTACCTTCTTTCCAGTCGTCGTCTCCGTGACCTTGTCCACCCAGGTAGGTCCCTCCCGGATGCGAACACTGGAGCGCGAGCGTCCCCTGGAACGGGAGCGCGCTCTGCTGACGGGATGCCCGCTGGATCGGGAGCGCGCTCTGCTGTCGGCGTGCTCCCTGGATCGGGAGCGCCCTCTCGTTGCCGAAAGGCCCCGGGAAGGGACCGCGCCTGCCACGCTGGCATCACGTGATCCTGCAGCCACTTGCGCCTCCCGGGCGCGCCGCCGGCGCTGCCGCCTCCGACGCACGATGTACGGCACCTGGAAGCGCTGGCTGCACCTGCGGTCGGCCGTCAGGTGCGCGCCTCCACAGATGGCGCACTTTGGGTCGCACTGATGATCTTCTGGTGGGGAAACCATGGCACAACCGCGGCATTTCCTTTTGTCCTCGCCGTTAGGGCAGACGTCTGCTCTATGGCCGAGCTCTCCACACGTGTAGCAAACGTCTACTTGCCTGCGATACAGGGCGCAAGGCAACATGACCGTCCCGCAGACCACGTGATTCGGCACCCTTTGTCCTTCAAAGAGCACAACGATCGTGGGGGTCTTCTTGATTCTTCGTACTTCTAATGCCTGGGGGTTTCGGTGGTTGACAATGAGCGCCTTTAGATCGGCGTCGCTGATCTCGGGGTCCACCCCCCGCACCACTCCCTTGCAGGTGTCATCCGATGCCGCCACGTATGCTGCCACGTCGAAGGGCCCCTCCTTCGTGTGGATCCTCTGGATCTTGGCGTAGGCGCGCGCGTTCGCTTCATGCGGCGTGGAAATAACTAGGATGTTCTGGATGCCATTGGGGCACACCGTGTCATCCCGCACTTGCGTCGGCGCGAGGGCCGCCGCCATGGCCAGCGCCCGGGCGAGGTGTATTAAATCCGACTTCTTTAAGTCCAGCCCCCCTCGAGGTCGGACGATGATCTTGAATTGCTCCCTCGGTAATCTGGGGAGCCTCGAGGCGTCCACGATACGCTTCAACGCGCTTCGTGGTGCGGCAGTGCGGTTGCCGCGTTTCTCGCCTTTTTTCTTCGCTTCGGGCCCCGGTATCCGCGGCTCGCCCGGCCCGGTCTTCTTCTTCTTTTTGCCCAGCGCTGTTACCCAGCCTGAGCACTCCGCATCTTCCGGACTAATATCCATGCCTTCAACAATCACCACTCTTGGATTGGAGGCCATAGCACCGCGTCTCGCCGCCACTCGCCGAGCGTCTCGAGCGAGCGTCTCGCCGAGCGGCCACCGCTCTGCCGTTAGGCTGAGCGCGTTAGGTTTAGCGGCGCGCCAGCGTGGTCCACCAGAAACAGCTCGGCGAAAAGTCACAAAAGCACCCACCGGTCAAAGTTCGGTGTCCTCCGGTTCCTTGCGACCAACCGCGTCGAATACTGCAATTGTGTAACGTCGCAGCCAAAAGAACCTGCCAAAAACATTTAACAAAGCGGGAGCCGATATGCAGCCGTCCGCACTGGTCGGCTCTTCTTCTTCTTCTCCCATGCATATCAAATGAAATTTTCTTAAAACAACGATTCAATTATGATCATTTACAATCAGTGAGTATTTTTTTCTGCTACCATTGATAACGGATGGGGCAGCTTGATTAATCATCACTAGTGATAATCTCACTTCTTCGTTTTTGTACTTTCATGCAGCATAAAGTCATGGGTATCGAATTAAAAGTGAGTCAAATGGAAATTCATGTTTAATAACTAGGAAGTGCTAGGAATTTGTCAAAAGTGATCACGAGTCACTTTGTTTGGTACGGCAGCGGCAGCCATCATTCGTTCGTTTTGCCACTGGTATAAAAGTGTTTCTTTAAATACTTTCCTCTGAGATATCAGATGTTGTCCAAATACTTGTAGTCAGTGGTGACTATATTCATTTCAATTTTCTCGACTGCTGTTAGGATCGGCCTGCAGGGATACTGCTCTGCAAAGTTATTTGATCCCGCTGCACGTACTTCGATCGACCCGCGGTGGTGGCGCCCTTCAGAGAACCAGCGAGGACGACAGCGCTAACCGACCATGAACTTCCTTCGGGGAACTGGAGACTACGGCAGCAGGGCTGGCCATGTTTGGCGCCTCGTGTATTGTCGGTTGATTTGCCGGGTCTTCATGGTCTCTCTGCAGCGAGAAGAGCTTCCCTAACAAAGGGTGCTTTGTGGTACGTGGGCCCCAGGATTCGTCACAGTCTGCTGACACTCGTGGCGACTGCAGAAGAAAGGCAGCTCTGGAATTTAGAGGCGCCGGCTGGGGTCAGCCGTGACCACCTGGCTACGAGGACGCGCTGAACTCGGGTTCGGGGAATCCGAAGTGCGTACGTGTGTGTCTGAGCCCTCCTCCTCCAAAAAGGTGGGTCAACTTCAATGACGTTGGATGCTACGAATTGGCGGTGAACTGCCGTTTCCCTCACCTAGGGATCTAGGGACAACGGGGTTTTTATAAGCCGCTGTTTGTCGGCTGCTAGGTGTGCTCGTCTGTGCTCGTGCGTGCTTGTGCTCGTCAGTGTGCTCGTCATCGCGCTCGTGAGCTGTGTGCTCGTATGCTGTATGCTCGCCTTGCGTGCTCCATTTGGGAGCCACACTAGACTGCCGAATGTATCTGTTGTTTAAAATGTAAATATTGTAAATAAACCATGTACGCCTAGTTCCTCCCAAACTCCTCCCTACGACCTGCAACCCTTACAAATGGTGGCAGCGGCGAGATCGTCCAGTAACTCTGACACTACTCACAAATCACAACTTCATGGACATAAAATTAAAGGGCGCTCAAAATGTGATTCAAGTATGACGATTAGGAAATGAGAAGCTTGAGCAAGAAATAAATATCAATAACCTTTTTACCGTTGTAGCGTTTACTTGTACGAGCGGCCGTTGAGTAGAATAAAGTGCCAATATACCAGTAATTATCTGAAGAATATATAGAATATCAGCGAGTCATTAGCAATAAATAGGTATTTTGCACTGTTCTGTGTTGTCGGGTTGAACAGTCCTTCACTGTAAGTGTATCCCATGAACAATCGTTAGCAGGGTAATTAAATTATGGTGCGTAGGATCTGGTATGCTTTAGTCCCTAGAGATGACAATTCACGTCACATCTCCCGTACGTCGCAACTATGTAAACTGGGGTAATGCGCTACGAAGTGAGCACGACGTTCACGGGGCTTTAAGCCCCAACCAGACGTACGCGTTGGAACACGTACGCACCTGCTGCGTTCTCTAGACGGAAGAAAAAGGCGCGCACCCAAACGATGCACGAGTGGCCGCGCGTTTCGTCGGGGAGGTGCAGCGTTGCTAGGCTCCTGTGTTGAGGGCAGCCCGGCCTTCGCTTAACGGCCACGCGTGAAATTATCGAAGCATTTGCAGCACCAAACGTGGGCCTTCATGCATCAGTTCACCATCCATCCAGTTGTTAGACAAGGAAATCGCGCATATGCAAACTTAACCGATATCCGGCCACATGCAATCTCAAGCCATTCTTTTCGTGTTTTCATGCTATTTATGTTTTTACTATTACTTCTTTGCTTGTATATTCTGCGCTCGCGCAATAAACATACTTGTTGGAAGTCAGCGCCTGTGTCGTGTGTCTCTCTCTTCTGTGCCCCGATATTCGCGCTGTTTGCTAAAGAATAATAATAAAGTTTGTCTCTCACAGATTTACACATAGCTGTTATGGTCAGCATTTGCATGAGCGATACACAGCCGTCGCTTTTGCAGCACGAATCATAAATTGCTTCATAAGAGAAAGTGAAATCACATAAGCATACTAAGCTTATCCGATGAATTTCGAATCAGTTCCTTTCCCATCAATTTGCTACAAGCAAATTGATGAAGCTCTGCTTCCGCTACGTTGAGAGCTTTGTTTCCGTTTATTTCTTCAACTCGATTGGTGTCTGTTGCGCCGTTATAGTGAAAAAAGGCTTCAAAATTTAGAAAATTCGCAACTAAAACGTCTCTTCGGCATCTTTCCATCGATTGGCTTAAACTTCTCAGTTTCTAGTTGTCATAATCGAATCACCTTTCGAGCGATCTTTCATTTTATGTCCCTGAAGCTGTGATATTTAAGTAGTCGAGAAAATTGAAGTGAACATAGTCACCATTGACCAACAGTACTTGGACCACATCTGAAATCTCAGAGAAAAATATTTAAAGAAACACATTCATACATGCGGCAAAATGAACGATTGACGGCTACCGCTGGCGTACCAAACAATATAACTCGCGATCACGATGGACAAAATCCTAGAACCTCCTACTTATTAAACTTGAATTGCCATTTGACGCACTTCTAACTTGATGCCCATCACTTTATGCTGTATGAAAGTACGAAAACAAAGAGGCAAGCTTATCATTAGTGATGTCTTTTCACCCTGCACCATCAGTTACCAATGGCAGGTACCGATGGTAATACTCACTGATCGTAAATGATTTTAATTGAATCGTTGTTTTTAAAAAAAATCATTTGATATGCACGACGATATGCTACATAAAAGTACAAGAACACCGAACAGAGCTCATCAGTAGTGATCATTAATGACTCTGTGATGTCAATTAGCAATGCGGACTGATTAATATTATCATTTATTGACACTTTCATTTATACAATTGACGACGTGCACGAATGTGCATGACACTGAAATAATCAGAAGAATTAGGATGGGCTGGGGCGCGTTTGGCAGGCATTCTCACATCATGAACAGCAGGTTGCCAGTATCCCTTAAGGGAATGTTTATAACAGCTGTGTCTTGCCAGTACTCACGTACGGGGCAGAAACCTGGAGGCTTACGAAAAGGGTTCTACTTAAATTGAGGACGACGCAACGAGCTATGGAAAGAAGAATGATAGGTGTAACGTTAAGGGACAAAGAGCTGATTGGGTGAGGGAACAAACGCGAGTTAATGATATCTTAGTTGAAATCAGGAAAAAGAAGTGGGGTGGGGGGGCATGGGCAGGACACGTAATGAGGAGGGAAGATAACCGATGGTCATTAAGAGTTACGGAATGGATTCCAAGGGAAGGGAAGCGTAGCAGAGGGCGGCAGAAAGTTAGGTGGGCGGATGAGATTAAGAAGTTTGCAGGGACAACATGGCCACAATTAGTACATGACCGGGGTAGTTGGAGAAGTATGGGAGAGGCCTTTGCCCTGCAGTGGGCGTAACCAGGCTGATGATGATGATGACGAATGATGGCTGTGACAGTCACACTACACAAAATGATTCTTCATAGCTAGCGACTCAATCTTAGCGTCTCCTATAGTTATTAAATTATAGTTATTAAATCGCCATCTAAATGACATTTCATATATAACACGCTATTCTAAAATGAAAGTAGAACATCGCAGTGAGCGCATCACTAGCGATCACTAATAACTCGGCGGTATCAGTCAGCAGTGGTAACAAAAATGTCCTCATTTTGTTACAGCTTGATTGATACCATTGACGGCACTCACAAGTGATAGCTGCCACAGTGACCGCGAAATGGGTGAATAATATTTACTAGGGACTTAAGCATACGAGTTTATAGTAGGCGTAGTATAGACACTCGTTTTATTGCATTTCATTTTACATACATGACGTCACGGTGTACAAAACATCGAAAACCTTGAACTGCACATTGTATTTCACTTGTGCTCCTTACTGACTCGACCATATCACTTAGGAATATTATGCAACTATATGTTAATTCATGAACGTTTTAGGGGTATCGATGGCGAGGTGTTTGAATGGAGGCTACGGACATCGCAGTAAAATAGTGAATCGTATTCGCTAGCGACCGAAGCCTGCCGGCCAGAACCTAGTGATTATCATTGAATCACCGTTTGTTGTTCCGTTGTATAGCCGTGACCAAATAGCATGTATGTCATTCACTCTCTTAAAGTGCTCATGCTGATGTATCCTCCCAAATAATTGCAAGAATTGTGACCTGCTTCGCTCTCATGACGAAGTAGAAAAAAAAAAAACCTCCAAAGGTTGTCGTTTGTCACGTGGAAGGAAAGCTACTGGTCTGTCATCTCGCCCTTTCCTTTTTGAAAGTATTAACCTCCGATATGTTCGCAAAATTTTAGAGGCCTCGAAATTAAAATGTTCTTAAATTGTGTCATGCCTGGATTGATCACCAGTACTTCACTGGTGGCACTGGTACAGATTCACCGGCGTTTGGATTATTCAGGCTGCTGTTTAGATTACGTTCAGTGGTGCTTGGACTAAATAGAGTTGCGCTCGGATCGGAATGACCGGCACACGGATTAATTTGGAGGGCGCTTGGATGAAATTGACCTCCGCTCGGATTAAATTGAGCGGGAAAACCTGTAGTGGGTAAGTCGACCAGTTGGCTCCCGCCGTTTAGAAATCCTGCGAAGGACGCGATGACGCCAAGGCGACCCACCACTGTACGCCAACAAATAAAGACAACTTTCTTAATGTGAAGCTTTCTTTGCTTATTCCTGCACTTTTTTCACTTGTGCTGTTGCTGTCTTGCACCCCGTGTCGGAGGGAGGTTCAGAGCGTGCACATACGTGGAAGAAAGCATGGAAAAAAGGAAAGGCGGCGTGAGAAACTCGTTTGGACCTTTCCATCGCGTCGCATGTGCACAGTGCCCTCTAGATCTCCCTGGGCGTGGTCACATTAGCCTCTTGGCAACTGTAATTATCCCCCCCCGAATAAAGAATACATGCAAGTCCTGAAGAAAGGTAGATACAATGGCAGAGAGGGGGCAGCGAGAAGGAGGCGGAGAATGGGGTAGAATCGGGGTATTCGCGAAACGAGTGAATTGCAGCTTTGCCATTCTTCGCTCGCAGTTCCCATACAGGGGGAAAGGATGGCACAGAGAAAAGGTGATGTGAGAAAGTAACGAAACGCTACTAATACAGACACGACAGCGGTTGCGGGCAAACTGAAGGCACGGTACTGTATACGTTTCTGTTATTTCTCAAAAATAAATACCATGCAAATTTGTGAAGCGCTCAACTGACGCAGGGAGTGCAAACACAAAGCGGCAATTGATCACCGTAGGGTATAGGCGACACTACTGAAGCGGTCACACGTCAGATCAACACTTCTATGCCCGCCGCGGTAGCTTGACGGCTATGGCATTGCTGGAGGTCGCGGGTTGGATCCCCGTCGCGGGAGCCTAATTTAGACGGGAGCGAAATACAAAAGCGGTTGTGCACTTTGATTTAGGAGCACGTTAAAGAACATCAGGGCATCAAAGGTAATCCGGAGTACGCCACTACGGCGTGCCTCGTAATGCGAAAGTGGTTTTGCACGTAGAGTCTAATAATTCTGCCAACACGGCTGCCGTGATTCGATGTGCCATGTGAAGCAATGACAATGCTCGGCCCTCACATAAGTTACAAACAATGGCGCACAAGACTGCCTCAAACACGGCTCGTTGTGTGTTGTGTACTACGCAGACAAACAGCAGTAGTGCACGCAAGGTAGCATTTGCCATCAACTCACTACTCTCGCATTGCATCATATGCTAAAGAAATTATACATTCACAGTCATCAATACCGCTAATTATCGTCAATCAAACCAAACAACGCAGAAAGCTTCGCTTACATCGATTCGCACAGTGTGTGGTATCTGCATAATTTTTTAGGCTGTGAATTTATATGCTTAGGAATGGCGCTCTATAATGTAATATTTTCATTCGCAATGAGCAAAAGCGGCTGTCGTGTCCCTGGTAGGATTGGTTTAAACGACTTCAATCCCATGGCCATTTCATCATTGCCAACTTCCGTGGGATCGTAGTCGTCAAAATGGGATACAAGTGACACGGAAATCAGGAGGTTGATGAATGGCAAGGAGGCACAAGCTTGCACAAGGTCTCGGGAAAATAAAATGACTTTTTGAGCAGCATGGTCAGGGGGCCATGCTACGGTTTCAATGTCTATAAAAAATTCCACAAGATATGAACAGAGGGCGACAAAAATATGGGCATATTAGGAAAGGTAAAGCCGCTGGAGAAATCAGGACAGCCCTAGCTTAAATATAAAAGATGGCCTAACAATAAAAATAATAACATAACGTTGACAGGGTGGCCAAATTTTTGGCTGTTGAAGCAATTCAGCTGAAACCCGATGGTGCGAAATAAGGCGAGAATGTAGGCAAGATTTGAAGAAAGGTCAAGTAGGTGCTGTGGCCGACGCCAGCGCTGTTAGGTTCGGCCTGCAGGGGCACTGCTCTCAAAGCTATTTCAGCCCGCTGCAGCTGTGTCGATCTATTGAAAGCCTTCGGTTTAGTTCTGCGTAAACCTTTACTCTTGTGCATCGCGACGGTCTGGTTTGGTTAAACTCAAGGGGAACTTGAACGCTCGCTTTGGCGGCACAAAATTTTGGGGCAAAATTTGGGGCTCCCAGTTGAGTGGCTTGCATTGAAATTTTGATAGGAAGCCTGGTGGGTTAACAGCTGATTCCGGGCGTTTGCACGCTGAGTGGTATTGTGTTGCCGGGGTCGACTCTTCTGTGCCAGTTGTTGTGAGACGGTTGAAGGCATTCCAAGTGCGCAAGCGTTGCAGAGAGCAAAGCCGTCGTCTTGCTCGCCAGCCATTCTCATCCTGCCCAGTGGTTCCCAGCACTGGCCAGGCGAGATTTTCCGGGCCATGGAGGAGCTGTTAGGATCGGCCTGCAGGGGCACTGCTCTCAAAGCTATTTCAGCCCGCTGCAGGTGCGTCGATCGATCCAGTGTGGTGGCGCCCTTCAGAGAACCAGTGAGGACAGCGCTAACCAACCGTGAACGTCCTTTGGAGAACTGCGGACTACGGCAGCTCTGGAATTTAGAGGCGCCGGCTGGGTTCGGGCGTGACCACCTGGTGGCGGGGACGCAGGACAATGGATACCACGACGACTGCGTTGCAAAGGTCGTCTGCCCTCGAGAGAGCACTGAAACCTGTGCGGCACGTGTGTGTGAGCCCTCCTCCTCCAAAAAGGCGTGTAGTCTGCGATGACGTCGAACGATGACGTCGAACGGAGTGCTGATAAGCAGCGATTGTCGGCTGCTGGAGGGTGCTCGTCGTCGTGCTCTGTGCTCGTCAATATACTCGTGAGCTGTGTGCTCGTTTGCTGTATGCTTCGTCTTGCGGGTTCCATTTGGGAGTCACGCTAGACTGTGTAAATGTATCTCTTGTTCAAACTGTAAATAATGTAAATAAATCCTGCTCGCCTAGTCCTGTCGCCCCAAGTTCCTCCGATCGTCCTACAAGCCCGACTCCCAAACCTTACAGCGCCCAGCAGCTGTCAGGCGACTATATGTATAAGCGAGATGCCTGGTCGTCAATTGTTAGAGGGTGATTCGGGTCTGAAATTTCGGACGCGCACTCCATCACATTAAATACAATGCACCCTATAGATATACGGTGTCATTCTCCGACGGCTCGTACCGGGCACTGTGGGCTGTAGTGGGCACTGCGGCAGCAGCAGTGGGCACTGTGGACTGTAGTGGGCACTGCGGCAGCAGCAAGGGCAACATGCCTAGAAATTCTTTCTGCTTCATGATACAGGTCACGGCTGTTCTACTCGGAAATCATCTGGCTGTCTCAAACGGAACACAAGACGCCGCACGTGTCGATTCGGTTATCGTGAGGCACCCTGCATCAATGATCATCGACAGCTGCCGGGTCTCCGAAAATGCACCGTTCATCGAGTTACACACTGAGACTGCGTGGCGATACAGAGGAGCGACGACTCATCACGTGACCCCTCTGAAGGCTACAAAAGCATCGCCAGAATCCTGGATCTTCAGTGGGCACTGCGGCAGCAGCAAGGGCAACATGCCTAGAAATTCTTTCTGCTTCATGATACAGGTCACGGCTGTTCTACTCGGAAATCATCTGGCTGTCCCCAACGGAACGCAAGACGCCGCACGTGTCGATTCGGTTATCGTGAGGCACCCTGCATCAATGATCATCGACAGCTGCCGGGTCTCCGAAAGTGCACCGTTCATCGAGTCACACACTGAGACTGCGTGGCGATACAGAGGAGCGACGACTCATCACGTGACCCCTCTGAAGGCTACAAAAGCATCGCCAGAATCCTGGATCTTCAGTGGGCACTGCGGCAGCAGCAAGGGCAACATGCCTAGAAATTCTTTCTGCTTCATGATACAGGTTAGTAGTTACCTACCTGGATATTGTTACAGAAGCGATAATCGTTATTTGCTGCTGCTGCCCTGCCCACTGTGTGTAAGATCTTTGCTAACATGTATTTATTCACTACCGGTTGATTTGCTTGTTTGCGGAGATGTTGAGGCGAACCCTGGTCCAAGTGATAGCGAAATGTTGGCTAAAATCTTAGAGGGCCAAGCCCAAACACATTCCTGCATTGAAAAAATGCAGAGAATCCAAAATGCGATAGAAAAGAAAATCTCTACTCTAACAGAGCGCATAGACAAAGTTGATAAACAACTAGAAAACCTCACGGCGCTAACCGCCAAAGTGCAAAAAGTAGAAGCAACAGTTACAGGATTAAACAAAGAGATTGTATCCCTGATGAGCAAGGTGGATGAGCTGGAAAATAGAAGCCGCCGAAACAACCTGTTTATATATGGCATAGAAGAATCACGTGGCGAAACTGCAGATGGCCTATTAAAAAAAGTAAAAGATGACATTTTCAAAGACACACTACAGGTTACAGTCACGGGAATCGAAAGATGTCATCGAATCGGGCAGAAGGCCAAAAATAAATGCCGTCCTGTTATTCTAAAGTTTCTGGACTACCGAGAGAAGGTAGCTGTATTGAAGAGCTGTAACAAACTTAAGGGAAGTACGGTGTCAATTTCGGAAGACTTTTCCTACAGGATAAGAGAAGTAAGGAAAAAATTGCGGGGCACATCAGCTGATGAAAGGAAAAACGGATCCAAAGTGAAACTAATTTTTGATAAACTAAGCGTGGATGACGTCATGTTCGGGTGGAACGAAACTACTGGTTCACGCTATAAGTTAAGCAAAAAGGCTAATTGACGGCAGAAGCATGACGCACTGTCACTGAAAGTACTTAATGTAAACTGCAGAAGTGTCGTAAACAAAGTTACTGAGCTAGATGCATTGTTGTTGACCCATAGCACTGATGTAGCCATCCTCACTGAAACGTGGTTAAACGAGTCCATTTATGACAATGAATTTGTGCCCGCTGGATACAGCGTACATAGAAAAGACCGCGAGAGTAAGGGTGGTGGGGTGGCTATTCTTTTCAACAAATCCTTAGGCATAAAAAAAATGCCTGATGTGCCTGGTGTCGAGGCTGCCTTTTGCAAAGTGTACTGTGGTAACACCAGGTATGTTATAGGTGCTATTTACAGGCCTCCTGGTTCTGATGTTGGCATCCTCAAAAACTTAAGAAAGTATCTAGACACACAAGTCAGGCTTGGGGACAAAATAATCCTCTCAGGCGATTTCAACCTGCCCGAGGTGGATTGGTCAACATTCACAGCCCGAAACCAAAATGATATTCACTGTGAAATACTGATAGACATGGCCTTCGCGTTCGACCTACTGCAAGTAGTTCAAAATTACACCAGGATTCAGGGTAACTCAAAGTCCATACTCGACTTGTTTTTTGTAAGTGGTTCAATTACAGCCGAAACTTCCTGTGAGGTAATACCTGGTATCTCGGACCATTCTGCAGTATTACTAGAATTGACTGGTGCAGCAATTAAGCGCAATAATCCAACCTCTAGTTTTCCTAACTTTTCACGAGCAGATGATGTCTCTATTATTGACATGCTTTCTTTTAATTTAGATGTTTTCTCATCCTTTTCTGGAGATATAAACAGTCTTTGGCATCAATTCAAAATAATTGTAAAAGAATGCATCGACAAAAAAGCGCAAAAACGCCTGGATCTCTCGGGACACATTGCGGTTACAAAGGCAACTCAAGAGGCTAAAGAAAAAAGAAAAATCTACAAACTCTTCCTATACTGCGCAGAAAATAGCGGATGTTACATTACAGCTGAAAACAAAAGTACGAACTGACAAACAACGGTATTTCGGAGAGTCCATACCTAACTTTATACGCACGTCCCCCGAGCAATTCTGGCGGCACATACGCCCGACTTCTAGCGACTGTGATGTCTTTGATATCGAAGGTGTACAAGTAGATGACGCAAAAAAATATCTCAAATGCCTTCAATGAGCAATTTAAGAGCATCTTCACTGTTGATAATGATATTTTACCACACTTTGACGCAAATTTCCCACCCATACCAGATGTTCTAATTAGTGAAGCTGGAATTTTGAATATGCTCTTAAAACTCGATGTAAAGAAGTCCCCAGGGCCAGATAACATACCAAACGCATTTTTAAATAGGTACGCAGAATGGGTCTCAAAATACTTGTTTGTTCTGTTCTCTAGATCACTATCTGAGGGGCAAGTTCCGGACGACTGGGGAATCGCCCGAGTAAAACCTGTCCATAAGAATGGGAGGAAAGAGTGCATAAAGAACTATCGTCCGATTTCCTTAACCTGTACTGCATGTAAACTCTTAGAACATATTATACATAACCACATAACGCAGTTTCTTGACAAACATCACATTTTAACAAAGTATCAACATGGATTTCGACAAGGTTATTCTACGTGTACCCAGCTAGCAGAAACTATACATGACTGTGTACTTTCAATTAATAACGGAAAACAAACCGATGTAATTTTTATGGACTTTAAAAAAGCTTTTGATAAAGTCTCTCATAAGAAGTTATTGCACAAATTAGGGACAATATTAAATAACGAGCAACTTTTAAACTGGATTGCCGCATACATTAACAATCGAAAACAGTTTGTTGTCTTTAATGGAGAAACCTCGGAAATTCTTGGTGTAGACTCAGGCGTTCCCCAGGGGTCTGTGCTTGGGCCCCTTCTTTTTCTTTTGTTTATTAATGATATTGTCTGCAACATTCCTGTCAAAATACGATTGTATGCCGATGACTGCGTGATTTACACTGAAGTGAACAGTACAGCTGACCAAATTCTTTTAAATGATGCACTCAACAAAATTGTTCAGTGGTGTGATACGTGGCAAATGTGTATAAACTATGAAAAAACATTGTTCATGAGAGTTACTCACAAAAAAGAGCATTAACCTTTGTCTATTCTATCAACAGCAGTGTTCTTGACGAAGTACCTCATTACAAATACCTGGGCCTCTGGATAACAAGTAACTTAGACTGGACTAAACACGTTGATTATGTCGTAAGAAATGCAAACTGTAAGTTGTTCTTTTTACGAAGAGCTTTAAAATTTACCACTCCTGATGTCCGCATGACCGCATATAAAGCGCTTATTCTCCCATCATTAGATTATGCAGCCATAATCTGGGACCACTTCACTAGGACTAATATTAACTAGATTGAAAGCGTACAGAAAAAGGGTGTGCGATTCATATATAACAGCTTTTGACGTTCTTCTGTTTCTGCCCTTTTAACCAGAGCAAACTTGCCACAAATAACGCAAAGAAACCGGTCATCTAGGCTAAAATTTATGTATCAGATTGTAAAGGGGCACTATAAATTAGACACTTCAGACGTAATAACCTTTTCATCCGGGTATGCCACTAGACAAAGACACCAATTAACAATTGCTCCGTTTCGCACACGTAACAACTCCTTTAAATACTCTTTCTTTCCGCGGACAATAACTGAATGGAACCAGCTTACTAACACCCAAGTTTTCAGCCTTCACTTACCTTGTTTACATCGTGTCTAACTTAGTAGTTACCGTATGCCTTCTATTTCAGTTTATATTAGTTTATTTACTCTTATGTATCTATGCATTTATCGGTTGCCTTTTTTTTGTGATCTTTTCAACATTTGTACCCTCCTGCCAAAATCCCCAAAGTGGGATTGCAGTATCAATAAATAAATAAAAAAGATTCTCGCGCAATGAGGATGGGAACAAATTGTCTGACGAGCCGACTTTCACCTTCCTCGAACTGCCAACAGTCCTTACCCGCTGTAGTTGCTTAGCGGCTATGGTGTTTGGCTGCTAAGCACGTAGTCGCGGCATCGAATCCCAGCCACGGCAGCCGTATTTCAATGGGTGTGAAATGAGAAAACACCGGTGTACGTAGGTTTAGGCGCACGTTAAAAAACCCCAAGTGGTCCAGATTTTTACGGAATCCCCCACTACGGTGTGCCTCATAATCAGATCGTGGTTTTGGCAAGTAAAACCCCGCCATTTATTATTTAACATTTCTAAGGATGTCCTTGACAGTGTCGCTCAACTCCAGAGTACAAGTAAGTGTCAGGGGTTGTGCGCGAGGTCTTTGAGTATGTGCGTAGCCTTATGGCGTTCGATATCTGCTAGGCTGCATTCCGGCTATATAATAAAGGCGAAACGGCAACAAGGTAGGCAGTATGGAGAACAGAGATAAATCCCGCATACGTTACTGCAGAATAAATTTTAATAGGGGCCTTCCTTCACGCACGTGGATAACTGTGACAGGAGACTGCTTTGGGAACTAACTGCAAGTGCTATATATCGAGGGAAAAGGAGCGCACGGGAAGACACGCACGAACAGCCAAGAAAGACACAGGACAGGCGCTAACTCACATGTATTTTATTTGCAGCCACGCCAGCAAACATATGCAGAAAGAATGACGTGCGCAGTGCATAACAACAATGGGAAAACATAGTGACAAGGCAACCTGAATCATTAAAACTACAACACACGTGCAGGAAACTCTATTTCTGCCCTGAAGAGCTTCGCAGACTTATCGCTCGCACATTTATCTCCCCTTTTCGTGATATAAAAGGCTTTCAATAATTCACTCGCAGCCTTATATGTCACTCAGTCGTGGTTCACACGCTGTGCAGTTGGCGCTATGATCAGCCAAATTTGTCCCACCTCTCCTAATAGCCCTCAAATGATCCCCTGCCCGGTCATTAATGCAGCACCCAGTCTGGCCTATGTAAGCCATCCCACAGGTCAACGGGATCTGGTACATGACCCCCGTACACCTGTTACCAAACAGCTTGGCATGCTTTTTTCTGCATCCGCTCAGATTTCCATCACGCGAAATGCGTGAGCAAAGCTGGGCGAGCTTCTTCGGAGCAGAGAACACCGCAGGCACGCCATGTCGGTTCGCCACTTTCTTTACGTGTTGGGCCACCTTGTGAAAATGCGGAATTACAACAGGTTTAACCGAGTTCTTCAGCCGTATGGCCTCCTTCGCAAACATGGCTTGCTTGGGTTTTCGTAAAAGGGCTTCCGTCACAGACACAGTGACCGCGCAGGGGTAACCAGCAGACACTAGCCGGATAGTTTGCTTATTAAAACTATACTGCACTGCATGTGGGCACGACTTCGTGATAGCGAACCACAGCTATTGGCAGCGATGGCTATTAGGGGAGGTGGGACAGATTCGGCTGATCACTGCGCCAACTCCACAGCGTGTGAACCGCGACAGAGCGACATAAAAATCCCAAGCAAAGTTCGCGATAAGACTGCGCGTGAATTATTGGAAGCCTTTTATATCTGGAAAAGGGGAGATAAATGTGTGAGCGGTACCTCTGTGAACCTCTTCAGGGCAGAAATCGAATTTCTTTAACTTGTGTTGTAGTTTTAATGATTTCGGTTGCCTTGTCACTATGTTTTTCCATTGTTGTTATGTACTGTGCATGCCATCGTTTCCGCATACATTTGCTGGCGTGGCTGCGAATAAAATAGATGTGAGTTAGCGCGTGTCCTGTGTCTTCCTCGGCTATTTGTGTGTGTGTCTTCCCGTGCGCTCATTTTCCCTCGATCTGCAATGCACCATCCATCCCGTTTGCAGGTGTTGTTAAAGTACTATATATATGTCATGCCCTAAGCTGTACCTGGACAGGTGGTCAGTAAATGGGACGTAATATTGTGAACAGCTTCAGCCATAGCATACTAACGAACGACGACACAGAGACAGTTTGCACAATTCTTGTGTAGTGCCTTTTGCCTCAAGGTACAAAACGAACATATCCACGTATATACCTTAATACTTAAGCACATCAAGATTTGCAGCTGCTGTGGCAGCCCGTGAGTGCGGATAACAACGCCGCTAGGGAAATAATTAGAGGCACCTAAACGAAATCGAAAAGCCGTCCACGACGGTGTCTGTCGTAGACGCTGTGCGAAGTTCGGACGTTAAGAATGTGTGCCGACTGAAGAAGGGCTGCCACGGAGTGCTTCTGAGGACTACCCTAGCTTGTTTACTGCATGGCATCAAAAAGAGACAAAGAAAAAGAAAGAAGAGCCGTATCAAAAGCCCAGAACCAATCATCGCTCTTCGCGACTAAACGCTCTTAGGAATGTAAGTTATTTCCAGCCGACGATTGGCTACGCATTATCAAAAACACTGATAACGCCGGTGGGACAAGCATTGTGGCGAAGTTCAATGCGCAGCGAAAGCTTTTGATTATTTTATTTTTCTTTTGTTGTACGTCATCGTGCGTCACCGCGGGAAGTTTGAAAAGGTCAGTACGCCACGTGGTGGCACTCACGCGAACTCAACCCTCGTGTCCAGAATAGCTGGGTACGTACGATATGCGCCGCATGATGCAGAGTTGGAACCCTTTATTTAACTATCTTTTTCAGGCGAAAGACTTAGACGGCTTATGGGAGGGAAAGGACTATGTCCGGCGTCGTGGCATTGAAACTTGTGGCACCAAAATTCATAGGGAGTTGAACTCTGGGTCTTTGGTGGGAGTCGAACACACTACCTGTGTTCTTAATTAAGGGGAACTTAATTAAGACCCACGGCCTTCGGTGGGAGTCGTACCCTCGACCTTTTTTGGGAGTCTAGCCCACGGCCTTTGGTGCAAATTAAGGCGAAGTTGATTAACGCACTCGAACCCACGACCCGTCATGTAGATATATGGGCGAACAGGCTATATCTCCAAGTTGGATTCGTGTTGACGTCGAGAAGGACGAGCTTCGAACCCACTATCTTTATTAATTAAGGCGAAGTTAATTAAGGCACCGTGAATAAAGATATAGTTAATTATGGCACTCGAAGCCACTACCTTTGGTAGGGTCGAACCCACGTGAAGATATATGTGAACCGGCGATACCTCAAACTCAGATTCCAATTGGCATCGTGAAGGTCGAGAGTCGAATCCGCGATCCTTGATATTAATTAGGGCGAACTTAATAAAGGCACGGTGAATTAAGGTAGAATTAATTAGGGCACTCCAACTCATGACGTTTGGCGCGAGAAAACAAGAAAGAGGAGGTAGCAACACATTAGAATGAAAATCTCACGTAATCAATGCCTTGTGATCAGGCTTTGCCTTCATCCTCTTTAGCGCACGCCAAAGTCACTATCAACGTTTTTCTGCTATTGTTCTGGGCCTTGCGGCGAATCCTTCCTAGTAAATTAAAGACTCATTGCCAGCGTATCTTCTAAGTCATTCCGGTGGCCTCTGCATGCAACGGGTAGCTGCATTCTTTTAATTTAGTTTTTAACATGAAAGTGTTTTATGCCGGACTCTACCGAAAATCTGGCCCATATACGTACATAGCGCAATCATCATCAGGTCAAACTCGCGATATGGCGATACCTGCCTTTTTTGCCTACTTAATCGTGAGGAAAGTAGGCAAAGAGAGGTTTTTTTTTTTTTCATTCAGCCCTGAGACTACCTATGCGAAGAGAAAAAAATCTGAATTTCTATTGGGCAAACACACGTTTTAGGCAGTTCAACCCCTCCTACGTTTCTGACACAGCTGAACAGAACGTTGTAAATTGCACGGGAAGAAGGAAATTGAAAATATCAGATATTAGCAGATTTATGTAGCACCACTCTCACGTTCATGGGCCTGGAAGTATCGGGCGATGGCAGCTTCCGGGCCATTTCATTCCGGCTGGGGCCATCCGACCGAACCCGTACGCACTCTTCGCAGCGCTCTTTTAGGGTCATCCCATATGTGTTCGGCAAGCGACCCGGGGCAATCTCCATCGCTGTTTTAAACTGCAAACCGCCCAGCGGCCTCGGTATCGCTCAGCCACGCATCGATCGGCGTAATGGTCGTGGTGCCATCCGCGGTGCTGGCGAATAGGGCGGGTGAAAAGCCGTAGGATAAAAATGCGACTCATTTCAGCACTTGGAGCACTCACATTTGCTCTTATTGAACTCTCAGCGAGAGGATAGGGAATACTTGAGAACGCAGCCTTTTGCTACACTTGTCCCTTTTCAAGTCTTAGTGGCAAGACCACTGGAAAACAAGCCGATAAAAATTACATTTTATCTGATGGTGGTGGTGCTGTGTGTGTGCGTGTGTGTGTGTGTGTGTAACAGAAGTGTATGATGAGGCTCGTTGGCAACTTCAGCTTACTTTTGCCTTAAAGAAAAAGTACAGAAAGAAATTGAACTCACTTTTACGGATTTAGTGGTGGAGGCCATATAGTGCAAAGTTGTCACGGTTACAATTCACGTTCATTGCGCAAAAGTATATATATATTATTATATATATTATATATATATATATATATATATATATATATATATATATATATATATATTATGAGCAGTTTATTGCAATAAATGGAAACAAGAAAATAAGGCTACTTTTGTTTCAAACGCATCACCTTGAAACGCGCGAAAGAAGCCGGATGTCACAATATTTTTCTAAGGAATTGAGTGGAGCGTTTGGACGCGCGTGTTTTCTGAACCTCCAGATCACATATATACGGGCTATGGTGATACGAGTGATAAAAATTACTCGATAAAAGATACTGAATAACGTGATAAAATGAATAACTTAATAACAGATGACGTGATGTCAAAGTGCAGCGCGAGGTCGAAAAAAGGAAACAAATAGTGAATAAACACTAAGTACGACCGCATGCACAACTCAATGCAACGTGAAAAAAACCTGGAATGCATATACGCTAACGGTATTGTGATGTAACGTTCCCCGAAACGAAGACAAAATACGCCCAACGCATAAAGCCCTCCTTGCAATGGCTGAAGAAGGCGGCGTTAAAAAATTTCGCAGTTCTGCCCTAAAGGCGAAGCATCGATTGCGATAGCAAATTAGTAGATATACTTGTATGAAGTAAGGATAGTAGATTTATCGGCCGTGCAAACTTGTAAACATTCGCTTGCTAACTAAATTAACAATGATAGAATATGTAAGCGCGGCCGAGGACGTAGAAACAAACAGACACGCGGAGAACAGCGCTGTCTTTGCGTGTGTGCTTCTTTCCACGTCCCCGTTCAGTTGCGCTTGCACATTCCATCATGGATTCAAACCAAGTGGCCCGCCAACGTGTTCTAAGTAAATTGACCAGCACGGTGTCACGCGCGCACAGGCAAACATGAAGACATCTCGCTCAGTGCGATTAAAGCCCCTCCATACACGTTTCCGCCGACCAGGTTAAGTACCGCCAACCTGCCCTCCTCCTCCACGCTCCTCTCCCACTCACCCCCTTAGCTTCCGGCGGCAAACGGAACTTACGTAGCTGCAGCTTCCTGTTCCGAGTGGAAGTGACGCTTTGTTTTTTAGCGTTGTTTACTTTCGCGTCGCTGGAAAGGCTTTAATTGCACGAGCTGCGGTTGAAACTGTGAATGCGATTCCATCCAAGAACCACCGCCTACTGTAACCAGCGATCTGCTCGTGTTCGCTGCTTCGCGCCAACCTGCGACGGGTTGTGGCACGAGCGACAACGTACAGTGGAATGTAGTGCCTAGGCGCTTGGAGACCACTGCCGTTTTTCGTGCACTTGGAAAACAGCTACCGCGAACTACTACTTCAGTGGAATACGCAGCTTGTCCCCTTTGCATTCTTCTTATGGTGACTGCCACAGCTCTGCTAAGCACGTGCGGGCGTCTCACCATCGTCCAACGGCAGTCAGCGCGGAAATTCCCGCAGCGCAACTCCAGGAAGCGGAAACGCCGGAACCGGAAATTTTTAAACCGGAAATGCCGGAACCGGAAATACCGGAACCGGATTTGGTGTCAGGGGAAAAGACGGCGCACAACAAAGGTTGTCGCTACTTAAGAAAGCGGCGGTGGGGCGTAGATGTAGGGGCTTTAAGTGCGATGAGCGCGGAAACTCGCTGTGAAAATTTTGGAGTGAGGGGTCGCGCAGCAGCAAGCGAATGTACCTTCATGCATTTCTCGCTTCAACGCGAACGAAACGTCCAAAGCACAGCGCGATACGAAGCTACCGGCACTGCGCGCACCCTGCAAACATCGCAGATCACTTTGACGACGAGTACCGCGCGGGCGCGCGCTTTGGCCACGTCGCTGATCGCTTTCAAGCTTGGTAGACATATTTTTTTCCATAGAGCAAAGAGTCAGTGAATTCGTCTAGAATTGCTATGCCAGACGCCCGTGACACTCGGTAGATATGTTAACCTTGCTTCCACTTGTTCTGAATGAAATTGTGTTTGTACAAGATCTGTTCAATTCGCCTGCACCACTGTGAACCAGATCACGGCGGTTCACGAGAAGTTCAGAAATTGTGCAGCTCCATTACTGAGGCGCAGGCCCAGCGAGACACCCGAAACAAATGCAAACGGGCAGACGCGGTGCTGGCGTTTTGGCAGACTAATGTGCACGGAGTGCGTAAGTTTTAGAGGCCCTAAACTGCAAGTGTGATCGACTTCTGGGGCGTAAACACACACCGCACTTGCGTATAGACATATCATACACGCGTAAGCGGGATTTTAACGGCGCTCGCGCCCGTGTGCTACGTCGTGTGCTGCGCCGCTGCTTACAGATGCACGCCTGCACCAAGTCGGCACCGACAGTGGAGTGGGTGCAGCAAAATCACGAACCAGCCCTGCAACCTTCGTGCACCTTTCCTGCACCTTTTGAAACGAACGTCGTGGTTCAGCGGGCGGCATTGCTGCGCCGCTGAAGCGAATGACAGGGTGCAGCACCTCATGAACCGGTTATGGTGGTGCAGGGGAATTGAACGTACCTACAATATGCCTTGCGCAAAAAAAAAAAAAAGAGACGGACCTCTTCTATGACCAACTTTTGCTGGGTTTAGCCCTTAAGCTATCAACCACTCAGCAGTTTTCATAACGCACATTCCCGACTGGACAATAAGTGGGATCACTTGTGAATATTAATCACCCTTTGTTTATGTAACTTTTCTTATAACGTCCTTCTTCTCTGAAGAAGGAAGAATGAAAATACTTTTTTTTTGTGCTGCGGGTGAACATTATTTCTTCCGCTGAGACATCTTATGATGCGGTAGAAAACAAATTTGCTCAATTCGTTAACTCGTCATCACCAGGTTGAATGAAGCAAGTGTGGATTAGTAGAAATGCAGGCTTTGCTCGGATGCACAATTATTTCCAAAAACGAAAGGAGTTCTTTTTTAACCTGCACGTTGAAACTCTTTTTATAGTTTATTGTAGCCGTCGGTGTGAGTTGCATTACCCGCCGTGGTTGCTCAGTGGCTATGGTGTTGGGCTGCTGAGCACGAGGTCGCGGGATCGAATCCCGGCCACGGCGGCCGCATTTCGATGGGGGCGAAATGCGAAAACACCCGTGTGCTTAGATTTAGGTGCACGTTAAAGAACCCCAGGTGGTCAAAATTTCCGGAGTCCTCCACTACGGCGTGCCTCATAATCAGAAAGTGGTTTTGGCACGTAAAACCCCAAATATTATTATTATTATTGTGAGTTGCATTCAATTTTTTATAAGAATGCAACAAAGAAACAGCACCATGCAGCAGACATGCAAAAATATTTCTTTTTGCCCGTAGAAATGCAGAAAAACTCCTTCGAATGCCACGGCTCGAATAGTGCGAAACTTGCAACCGGTATCTTAAACACATCGGGGCCAGAAATGTCGGTCTTGCGACAAGTTGCATCTCTCGCGTTGACGCGGCGTTCAGACATATCGCCGATTCTAACCGCAACCACAGTGCCCACGACCCTCATGCCGCGATTGGAGCTGCGTTGGATGCGTGCCCCTCATTGAAGATACGGCAGTTTTAGTGAGACACATCTCACCGCTAACGCGGGAAATAGCCTAAGCAGATTTCATCAGAAAACTGGGTAGTTGGTTCGTTAATGCCCCTTCTGTAGCGCTGACACCTAGTCAGCTCATGTATAAGGATAATTTCGTGTTTTTTTCACGTGAACATGTAATTAGTACAATGACTTGCTGTTAGAACACTCACTCCCTGTGATCAGCTTTCGTTTTCTGCGCATGCCCACTCTTGTATATATACACAGAATGTTGCAACGGCAATAAAATATTCTTGGAAGTCTGCGCAATGTTTCTCGTATCTCTCAGTCATTGTCCTTCGCGCTGCACGCCGTTTTTACCATGAATTACCAACTAGTCCAAGCAACCACCCTTTGTTGAAGAATTCAGGACATCCACGCTGCTTTTGTTCCCTAGCTATCACGCACAGTTATTCTGTCGCGTTGTTTCTCATTAATAAGGTCCCGACGCACCGTAGCGCGGCACTGTAAACGGAAATAACTCCTAGGTGGTAGTATGATGCTTGCCCTCTATAGACTGTAAATGAAAATAAACCCACCTGGGAGTTTTTAACAGGTGATGTGCCCTAAATTTTCCCCATCTATGAATATTTACTCCGGCGTATGGGAGCAATACAGCGCCATTCCCTCGTTTCACTCCGTTGGCTAGCTGTGGGAGGATTAAGGCGCCACGACGCGACATTACTCTGCTTCAAAACTTTGTTCCCCTTTGAAAACTCCGCACAGAGAGTTTTAAAGAGCTCCCTCTGCCGAAACAGGTCGCGTGGCGCTTCCCAGGCGGCTGTGCGCCGCGCCAGCGACCGGCCGCGCTCGGCGGAGTCTGCAGTGCTCATGGCTGACGGCTTGTTTGCATCTGTGAAGTATCGTTCCGTGACAGCTTTTCGTCAATTTGTTTCCCGTATTTCCTTCCAGAAAGTGTTATAGGCGTCCCGGAAGCTCACTGTATCTCAGCTTCAAGTACTTTAGCTCTGCTCACTTCGCCAACAGCAATGAATGCAAGAGCAACGTTTTCAAGTGCGAGAAAAGGCTTAGGTATACCTCGAAGCTGCTCACTGACTCGTGATGTCGGCACAGGTTTCTGACTGTGTTTTCGTGCTGCGTGACCGTGGCTTACGTTCTTCAGTACCTGGAATGCGACTTTTATGTCCTTGTGAGTACATGCTGACAACGGCCGGTGTAACGTTTGAAAGGACCGCGTAGCAATGGCAACAGCCGCCACTGTTCGAGCGACCCCGTCTGTGCTAGTCGCACATGAATGGCATACTCCAATTTCATTGCGGTGTGGTGTTGCCATTGAGACAAACCAGAGTGCAAGAAACTGTCTTTATGTATCTGTGTATGGATATCCTCGCCCCCCAAAAAACGGTGGGATATAAGTCTGCGTACTGTAAATAAATCTTCTTTCTGAGCGATGTAAATCGAATTGTTATCGGGCACTTCTGGTTTGACTTCTTCCAATATTGCATTGACCTTATGCTGTATCCCAGACACTGATTTAGAAGCATGCCTGCTGGTTCAAGATAAACAGTTTGCACTTTTGCAAAAGGAAAACGAAGGATTAAGGAAAATAAATTTGTATCAAGATGCATCTGTTTAAGATCACTGTAAATGGTAAATGAAGGCACATTATGAATATATATATTGTTGAAAGCCGATGAAGAAAAGATATATTAACCAAATATTAAAAAATACGGACATTAAAATTAAACTGGGTATGACCATAAAACAGTAAAGAACAGCCTGTGGAAAAAAACGGGATGGACAATATGATAACCAGGTGCAAGATTGCAAAACGTCGAGCGCTGTTTATATTCATGCTGCTATTGACGGCTTCAAGTTTCTGTCTTCCTGTGGAACCTTTGTCTTACTTGAACAAGGAAATGGGTCATTTTTTAAACAAGTCAGTTCAAATGCAGTTCAAAGCTTCAGCATTATTATAATGAAAGAAAATATTATGATCAGTTCTCCTGGGTGTCCTTTCATTCACCAGTTATTTCCACCGATGTAAGCTCAAAATTTAATGGTCTAAATTGACCTTAGCTACTGGCAAACCATTAGCTGGTCTTTTTTACAACACTTATGCCTGCACATTATATGTGTTGGCAGGTGTGCTAGCGAACTACATTATACTTGTTGCCACGACCAAAGTGAAACTTGGTAACAGTGATTGAAAAAAAACCAGCATTCCACAATACTGAATCAGTATTGTGGAATGCTGGTTTTTTTTTTCAGTCGGAAAAGTTGCTTAATATACAGCCCCCGCCCCACCAGACACAATTATAGACCACACTGACTCTTATGGTGTCAACCATGGTATAACACTAGGCATCAAGTAGGAGAATTAGGGGATAAGAGGGCACAATGCTTTTTGTTAGAACATCAAATGTGCTTTACATAAATGCTACATTCCAACTAACAAAGGAGCAGCCGATAGTGACCAATGCATACGAAAGCTAACGACATTCTGTGCAGCAGAATGTTGACGATGAGGTGTTATGCACACAAGTACACTCTTTCACACAAAATGACATCCTCCAGTCAAACCTTGTGCCAACATTAGAGTTTGAAAAACACCACAGTGGAAAGCAAAGAATGCTAAATTTGTTGAAAATTACAAAAAATTATTCGATTATTCATTATCCTTAGTGTTCGTTAAAGATTCACAGATTGTTCCCTACGGGTGCTGTAAACAGGCACCCTGCTTTTACAGTCGTAGCAACAATGATCTGTGGCACAGACAAGAATAAATGCTCATGAAGTTTATGCAAGAGTATACGCTGCGAATTACACCCCATTTCACATTCCAATATGGTAGAAGAGGAAGACGAAAAAAACTACTTTCTGGTGGTGGATGCATACCCCAGAATAGAAGAAACAAGTGTACCCTAACCACTGCTGCTGCCGATGCCTGTGCACTAGCAGTTACATATAATATCGCAGTTACAATTGTTTTTCCACAAGCACTGCAAGCTGCTGCCAGTTTACCAGTACACAGCTGTAATAAATTTAGGGCAAGTTAAAGCTCTCTAATGGATTTATCTCGTATGACACAATTGGAATGCAATATTCTGCAAATAAGTGAAGCGCGATGTGCCATACCATACAATGAAACACCTTTGAAGAATCTGAATCACCACCTGCAATCTTAAGCAGTTACACCCTTTGGAGTGTCCCTTCTGCCACACAACAATAATCTGCCTTGATGCATTTCCTTTCTTGAAAACGCCACGCCCGCTACTTTCCTGTCGGGAATGCTATCATGCTGATAACGCGCATGCTGTTCATTACTGGAAATTACAGGGGTCGCAGCGTTAAAGAAAGGAAACGCATCAAGGCAGCTGACAATTATCGTTGTGTGGCAGAAGGGGCACTCCAAAGGGTGTAACTTTGCCTAAGAGTGTGGGCAGTGACGAGGTAAAAGAGTGTGTTCTGTGTAAAGTAGTGCACCTGTATAACCTAAAGCTATGGCGAATGCATTTAGTATCAGCTGTGAAGATTTCTAATTTTAATTGCACACAGTAAAACCCTCCATGCACTTTTGCAAAACGCAAACCGCCTACCTTTTTGTTGTTCAAAGGTAATGACACGTAGGGCCATAACATGTACATTATGGGTTTCTTTCCCAAACAATAAAAGTGAATAGCACCACCCTAAGTGTTATGTGCCTTCTGTCTCACATTTTCTGTCAAAAATTGTTAGTGTCAAATGCTGCGATCGGCAGAGAAACGGAATTCTGGAGCAATATAAATTATTAAGTACTGTGATCTCAGTTCTTTCACTGCTGTTTAAGCATTATCGGGTCTTAAAGTAAAAAAAACGAGGAATAAATACATGCGTATTTTACGTCACAACCCTTATGTGGTATTTAGTAGTCTGGATTAATAAGGGATTCCAGATTTACAACGCAGGACAGATTTATTCCACTGAAACAATGGCACCATGCCAATGATTCTGCATTTGGTGCTATATTTATTTGTATTTAGTTCAGTTGGAATGTGTGTATTGTCAGCTATATCGCTTGACATGTTTTAGATTGACTGTTTTCTAAATTTAGGCGAATTCGTATTCGCAAATAACCTTGTATGACACCAAGAACTTGCTTAGCAGGAGTATTTCTAACATTTGCAAGATATGAGGCTCTTGAATGCATATCCAAGCATGGGGTGCACGCCGCCCCCTAATCTCATCAGCAAGTTTCTGGAACTCATCTACGAGGTTTCTTATGACGCATGTAAAGTTGCTTGAACGGGAGAAATAGGGAATTTTAACAGGTGAATTATGCAGCATAAGAATGATGTCAGCAAGAAGCAAGCATCAAGAAGCACTGTAACTCAGTGTGCGTAGACTATCAAACGCAAGAATTATTTGGGATGACTTAAAATTCTGGCATTGAACGAAATGTCTTTTAATCTATATATAAACTCTGATTATTCACTCCACTACAACTACTACGTTCACCAGAAACATTCATAATCATTATCCTATCTATGCACATCATCCTAGCTAATATTCAGCCTTCATAAGCTGCTTTTTTTACTGCTAATTCTCTGTGGAAAGAGATGTCCATATGAAGACCATATCATATACTTATTACCCGTTTTTTGATAAATGATAAGGGAAAACATCACACCAAAAATGCATTGAGCTTGAGCAAGTTCTACGTTTGAAGCTGTTGATTCTTCTTTCCCTTTGCCATCATTGACCCACCTGGTTAGCTAAGTAGACAGAAAAGCTGCAGGAGAAAGGTAGGGGTGCCAAATTAGACTTGTGCCCCAAGGGACCTTTTCAGGGTCACTGGAGGAACTGCCTGTGGCCTCGGCTTCTTCCTTGAGGGCCATGGCCATCTCTAAGAAACCTTGTCTCCACAGGCTGCATAAAGAGGATAATTTTCTGAGCTAAGTCTTTTTCTTAAAAGAACCCATTTAGTTGTATTCGTGGCTTTGCACCACAAAACTGACACATGACTGGCCACTCAAGACACTTTATGTGTATTCGCAGGCTTATTCCTTGGAAAAACACTTTTATGTAGCACACAATGAGTAACAGCAACAAAAAAGTGTATCAGGACGCTTTCATATTGCTCTACAACTTTTCATTGACACATTTCATTTAATTATTGGAGATATTTTATTAACTAATTAAGAATTATGTAATTAGGCAAAATGCAAAAAGATAATCAGAGTATCTCCAAGCGATGGCAAACAACATTACCTTCATTTTGTCTAGTTACATCGCATTTACATATTTCTAAATCTTGGTGCACGATAGTTAAGACACCCTGTAGGTCAAAAAACAATATTACAATTTTCATAATCATCTCTTGCATGTTATTGGTGGCTATGGCTGATTCAAGGTATTCTTTCAGTACGGTACAAGCAGTTTTGCAGTGAAAGTGTTTTGAATCGAGGGCGTGTAATCTAGAAAATCAAGCAAAAGGCCAAGTTGTGTTCACTATTCAGATGTTTAACTAAGAAGCTGCAGGAAAAGGAAACAGGACACAACACCTAATAAACAATGCAATATTTGAACATTTAAACTGAACAAGAAACCAATTTTTGAAAACAGAGAAAAGCCAGCAGCTTACGTCGAATACTCCCTTGCTATGTACTCCAAGTGAAGTTGTTACCGCTATGCTTGGGCACCATATGAACGTAACAACCAACAACTTTGAGCAGAGTATTAATACCACTAAATGAACTGGCCTTTGAAGATTCTTGATCTGAAATCCTCAACGACTTGTTCTGGCGTTTAATCTGTCGAGCTCAATCCGTATTCTCAAAAGCTGGCTCTCGGCCATAATTTCTCTAAACGCAACATCAGTTTAAATCTCAAGATAGGGTTGACCTGTAAATAAAGTGGATAATGCATGGCAAACATCATGAGCACTCTTACATGTTAACCAGAGAGTTCACTCATGCAGCAATGAAATTGTGATGCAGACACGATATATTGAAGCTGGTTTTGTGAAGTGTTTCATGCTTCCAAGGCTTCTTCTCCAGTTGTGAAAGATGTCTCCACTAGCTAAATAAGCGATGAGAATAAAAAAAGAACTTCAACATGCTCACAATACGTTGGCCATTTGCAAATAAACAGCAGCCTTTTTGGGCGCCCAGGTTGCCTGGTGCAAATCTACTATGTCGCAATACTTGCGTTACCCAGCACCAGCCACATTCAAATGCAATGTGTTCAGAGCCCTTTCCCTCTGTTTTTCTGCTTTGGAAATGGTTTACCATGTGTTCAGTAGGCTTCGAGAAAGGGGACAGAAAACACTGTGCACCACTAATTTCTAATATGTTTCGCTGGATGAAGCACACCGCACGGGATGCAGGTGAAGCCAGTGGAAATGCGGTGTCATGCAGTCGCTTGTCCTGGAAGCAGGGCATATGGTTGACTAACTAGTGCGTGCGATCAGATAATATTGCTGCCGAAGAACTTTGTGGTTTTTCACATTTTAGGAGGTCTGTACATGTCTGGTAAGCGCTTTTATGACAATCTTAACCCGTATACGATAGTGTTCTCTTACATCAAGTTTTTTTCATTTACCAGTGTTTCCATTGCATGCCACTTATGTTAGCGACACTGTGGACACTGCAATGGAAAAATTCTGGACACCTCGATACACTGCTTGGGTAGTTTATGGCACATCAGGCAGGCATGTTAGGGGAAGAAATGCCACACACCCGTGCAAACTAAGTGCTGCCGCAAAGTTGTGAAGCACCAACTTCCGGGACAAGGTTGGCTTCAGTCGAGGGTGCTCGATGTACTGTCCATCCCCTGTAGTAGAGATCAGTGGTGTGGACCTTTTTATACTGGCTGTCTTTTCTGGTCGGAACCTTGGCAACAGCTTCCACCATACCTTTTTAAACCTGCAACATGTGCAGAGAAAGTCACATCACTGTGCGTTGATTGTATGGCTTTAGTGTTCTACACATTCTATCAAATCATTAAAAAATACAGTTCGCACATTTTTACTACTGTATATAGACAGTCTAGTTGTTAGACACGCGAAACATTACCATCACTCTTACAGAATGCAACAATAGAAGCGTACACTGTAAAGCTACACTAAAATTTACATTGATGTGACACCGTATGAGCATGCAGTATGCTTATTGTATGCGCTAGCCCCGTGTCAAGTAAAAGTTAATTGTCAATCATTTATGGTTTATTTCTACTTATTCTGGGTCATCAAACTGTACAATCAATGTTCCAAGTTTACACATTGTTGGCTTTTGATTGCCTATGTGATCCGTTTCCTACTTACGTATGCAGTAATCCCACTGTAATATGCAAAAAGAGTTAGAAAAACAAATGCCGTGATAATCTTCCACATTTGCTGAGGGCACGAGCAATGGCCAATAGCATGTGGTTGAAGCTACATAAATACTCAGTTTTCACACAGCTTAATTGTTCAGCAAGTAATAAAGAGGTATGCTGTGCACCTCTGCATGACCAATAAGATCTGACTACTTGACACTGCACTAAGGCTGCTGCTTGGTACTGTTCGGCAGTTCGGCTTTGGTTCCCTGATATACAGAACTGTTTAGGTACCAGTAGTTTTCTTTGCGGTAAAATGGAGCTTGGAGCACTGGTCATTTGCACATAAATAATGCGACAGCAAATATAACACAAGGATAGGATTATGGGTCTCTTGGAAAAAGTACATGCACATTATGATTATAATGTGATGCCACAATGAAACAGAAAGCAACGCATAGAAGTGGACGGCACTTCCATGCCACCAAGGTTATTGGACAGACAGTACTTCAGAAGTGCCCGCAACACAATGTGTTGGCGGGCTAGTTGGTGTGAATCCATAAATACTGTTGTTAAGCGCAAAACAATGGGCACAAGAAAGACGACCCCCCCCCCCCCCAGCACAAGGCGCTACTCTCAACTGACATCACTTTATTGCGTCACTCCTTTATAGATAGTAGAATCTAGCAGAACATGCGCAGTGAGCACCCATGTGCAGGAACCACCAACAACCGATCACAAGAGCGCACTCATGCGACGGGATCCAAAAAGCCATATTGAGCACTGCACAAGGTTAAAGAAGGCACACGAATGCACTGTGACCCCAATGACTGTATGAAGAAAGCTTCCGATAACTTTCGGGCGGTGGTATCACAGCACTTTTTCAAAATCGTAGTATCACGAAACATGGCTTTGCACTTCCATATTTTACAATGTTGTGCCAAATGGGAACCTCTGCCTGTTGGTACGGATCGCTTATGTTCGCAATGTTTCGTTTTTGAAATTTAGCATGCAGGGGCACCACTTGGTTAAACAATAGTGTTGTAATGTCTGTGCACACAAGTATTACCCATGCATTTCTGCCATTGTCCAAATGGCATAAATGAATGAGTAATACTTGTATACTTAGGTATTACATCTATATTGTTTAACCAAGTGGGTAAACTATGTCTGCCTCACACAAAATTAGAATTAAACCATAAATTATATATAGTTACCCTAACAGTAACACCTCATTTGAACTTCACAGTAAGTAGACGCCTGTTGATGCCAGCCTCCCCCAATGCTAAACTGTGCTGCATGCTTTACAGCGAAATTATAGTGGTATCACTCAACTCTGAAGCTTTTCAGGACTGCAGCATTGTAGAAGACATCTACAAATGTCCCATTTCATGTATAACAGCCCCAATTGCTTGCACATCTTACCAAGTGCAAATTAAAATTACTTCTCCTTGTTTAGCATTTTTGCCTGCTAGACCACAATCCAGTGTCATCAATATATTAACATATTACCTCAAAGAACCTAATTTGGCTTATAGATTAACACCTTCGCATACTGCCACAGCTGCACTGGCATATGCGTTGCAATCATAAAGGAGTGCTTGTTCACCAGCACTACAATGTCACTAACAGTGATCACCTACACAGCTAAGTAGATGGTCATGATTCAAGTGGCAAATAGCTAAGAGAAAAAAATATCCACTCACTTTGAGAGCTACGATACTGCGATAACTTGAGAGAGATGGACCCATTGCAGGCAGCCGACCTCTTCTCAGCTCCAGCACCAACAGCAACTTGCCTTTCAGTAAAAGAAAAGGATTAATTAGTAATGATAAGTTACCTTGTTTTTGCTGAGTATCAATACAATCTGACTTTCATGCATATCCACTCTCCGCTTTAGTAATACAACTGAATTATTCGTAAAATAAAAGAGCCTATGATGATACCATTCGCTTCTCTTTTATGTCCAAATTTTTTCGCACTGATACCCCGTTTACTGCTTGCTTACTGACACGAATGCCTTGACTGCCCAAACATCATTCGAAGCAACACGTCTTGCTGCACCGCAAAAAGTTGCACCAACGAAACACAGCAGAGCAGCCAGAGCAAAGAACTTCTTTTTCTGGTCACAATTAAAACGTGCACCCAAGCAAGAAAGTAACGATCACAGGTAGTGAGCGACTGATATTGCCTCGAACGTTTATTTCCGTATTTTAACAGAAGTTCTTGTATAGGATACAGTATGCTCTCAAGCCAATACAAGCGTCAATACAAGTGCGCAACTGAACGCAGTTTTATTCTACGCTTTTAACGCGAGTGAGCAAAAGGT
The DNA here is from genome assembly GCF_050947875.1 of Dermacentor variabilis. NCBI lineage: Eukaryota > Metazoa > Arthropoda > Arachnida > Ixodida > Ixodidae > Dermacentor > Dermacentor variabilis. Next base: position 1,507,427 of record NC_134572.1, on the reverse strand, counting down.
TAGAAGTACCTCACGGAAATTGCGATCGAGCCGATCGCGCTACGACTGGAATCGATCTGAAAAGATAGGGTGATCCCTTTCCCCATTCATGCGTCATTTTTGCCCTAAGACGTTGCATAGTGGTCTTTTGAAACAATATTTCTGTTCGCGACAGCGGCTTGCCACACATCATTTTAACACCTACGTTATGCAAACCAAATAAGATTAATATGGGCTTACCTCATGAGTAAGTTACGAGCGCGCGTAGACTGTTGAACACCCGTTGAGAGCAAGCAGGCTATCGGTGTCCAAGCGCATACGTGCACCCAAACACTGGACAACTTCTTCGATGCAGCAGCATGCAGAGTTTTGTACACGAAGTGAAAGACATCCAGCGCAAATATCTCCGCGCGATGACGGCAAATGACGAGCGCACAAGCGTACACAACACAGCGACAAATTCGGAACTTTGACAATTCGAACGTGCCGAGACCCAAGCAGCGTAACCATCCATCGTTTCTGTTCTTCGCTCCCGATGCGTCCATCTCTCTTCCTTGGGGTCTTGCTCCAGTCTTGAGTACAAATCAAGAGATATTTACGGCAAATTAACAACTACGACACGAAAAATTCCGGCTGACTGCACATGTGCAGCTCCGTCTGCCACTCCTAATGGACGCGCAGCGCGCGCTGCCCCCTGGTGCCGCACTCCGTGAGCGCGGAGTACAAAACAGAATCGGTTTCATTTTCGCATTTGTGCTCTAGTTACTGGAACTGCAATATAGTTGCTTGACAATTAATTGAATTCTAAAAGAGGAGAACGCTTTCTGTCCCGCAAGTTAGTGCGTTTTATACAAAGGGAGAGAGAATGCAAGAAGCAGAAAGGCAGGGAGGTCAACCAAAGCGTTCGCTACTGGGGATAGCAAACCCCTGTGCTGCAATGAAGTGCAAAGCAGTGCACTGCGATGCGTCCATAAGCTCTAGTATAGTGATAATTTGGACTGGTTGGTGCATATAATGAACGGGTAAATTATGAGTTGTGTCATAACATTACCCATATATAAAGCACATGGAAATAATGGTGTTGCATTCTAGGTCAAAAAGAAATAAAGCTTGAATCGTTACATCTCGGCACTGGGCATTCTTTCTTTCTCTATTATTTCTTTCTTCTTTTTGACAGTACACACAGTACTAGCACGGTAAGAGGTCCTTCATCTTCAGTCACCTTCCAGTAGTTTCCACACATGTCTCTGCATGTTCGCGTTCTTTATTCTACCGTACAAGAACGAGCGCGCTTACCGGTCTTGTTTCAAGATGAAGCGCCAAATGTTTGCGATTACATCTTATCGCAAGAATTAACACATGAACAGTGAAGATTATGCGTAATCGATTTTTCTCACTGAATGGGCAGTTATTGTCAGAGACGAGACATTTTGTAAATAATATGGGAATGAGTTAGATCAACTACACTGCAGTTCAGCAATGCCCTTTGACACTTGGGTTAATTGCTTGCCGCATTCGAAAATTTCATCCGACGGTTGTACTTGAATCTATAGGCCGCCCGTCCCCTTAGAGACCATTTGTTGCAAAATGTAAACGGTGTAACGGTCATTATACCACTCCCTGCGTTTCGGTACTGATTTAGAGTGCGCACAATTTTTGGCGTATAGAGCGCCAATGTCATTCCCAGTGCACCAGCACCTGAATGATGCAAGCTTGTTTGCGTATGCACGTATGTCCACGGCTCTTCATTCACTTAAACATATATGCTGTGTCATTAACTACAAAGCGCTTAATTTGAGAACATTGCGAGAACACGCATATATTTGCGCATATGATCAGCGTTACAAAGCCCATATGCGCGGCAAACTGCGACCGGAATATAAAATGCGTATATATATTTATACGATCTGTTATTGCAGCTTTTGGTAGAAGGCTAGCTCTCACATTTTGTACGCATCTTCATAATGCGTACAGTTTGCGTGTTCAATAAAATATTGTTAGCTGAAACTTTATGAGTACGAGCGCTCATTCAGACAGCTTAAATTTTCTCACAATAACAAAAATACGGAATTCTGTCTGTTTCGTCCAAAACAGTGTATAGCCGTTATATGATTACAGTGAAAATGTCCGTAATGCTTAAAACGGAGAGCACTTCCCGTATATTAACGGCAGATTTTGCCGTATTTTTGAAATATGACATAGTTTCCGTATTTTTACCTGCAGTTCTCCGTAAAATAACGGAAATCCTCCGTATAATGACGGAAATTTTTTACAGTGTACACACAAGACAGCGTGAAACTCAACAATACAAGTCAATGAAAGCACAGAAATCATGACATACATAAACAGTTCCAAAAGGCCAATTCACAACTCTGAAAGACATCCAACGTGCACGGGACATACAAGAGCCAGCGCAGCCAGTATGTATAGCCACGATACTGTGTGCCTCGAAACCGCCTAGCGAGCAGCTGTGCTGTTTTCAGGATTACGACTCACATGCTTGCTCGTACAAGACCTGCCTTTCTAAAATTAACAGAAGACCTTAGTCAACACAAAACTGTTAATTCAGAATTGTGAGAAAGGAAGTTAATTGTATAATATTGCAAAATTAACATGCCATTCTGTGAGCGCTGAAGCGACTTCGCACACTGCTGGCGTTCGCGGCCAGAAAGCAGTGCATCAGTTACACTAAGCAAGAGAAATGTAAGTGCGTGTGCTTCATGGCAAAATTAACTTTGTTGAAATGAAATTTGTGTTCTTAACCTCAATCTTAGCGCGAGCCTGGTTTGTCCGTAGCGTCGTGTTTGTTGTAAGTATGCGTAGAAGTCCTCTGGGAATATTTACAACGGCTCAGAAGCCGACACCACAATTTTTTAGCAGCAACAGTCACTTCTGTACGTAGCATCGTAGCATTCTAACACCCATGGGCGTCGTCTATTTTCCCTTCCAGTATCTAGCGCTCCTACTATGTTGTGAATCTGCGTGAAGAGACTTAAATCAATATGCTGCAGTACGTGGCGTCGCGCAGCCCCACGGCAAACATTCAATACCTTGTTAGTTATACATCTGTTTGTTTAATTACAAAGTACAGTTCTAGAATTTTGTACTCTTGGTGACAAGCGTAAATCAGGAAGCTATCGTAGCTATTGGTCATTCTCGTTGACATAGTTGTGCTCCTACCTACTTCAGCACATCATCGTAAAGTGGAGCTGAAAGCCCTATAGATTACCAAAAACCTATGTGACTGGAGCAGGTGTTGTGGTTCCTTCACTAGAAAATAAAGCGAGCATCGCAATCTGTTAAACCAGTCACATGCTTAACCAGCGTTATACCAATGTTATAGCATGTTGATAGGAACTATTTCAAACTAGATTGTTCGACCAAAATAAGAAAGTGCAAGGAAAGCCTGAAGGTACAATCAAACCTGGTATTCCTGAACCGATTGTATCAGCGAAATCTTGTTTTCGTGAATTGCCTCCATTAACCCAATGCTCAAAACAGGGTAAATTGATTCATTTTCTTGCTGTTGAAAAGCTGTTTGAATGTCAATAGCATACTACATATTGTTCTGAGAGAGAATGTTAAGCATTGACAATATCTCTAAGCTTTTATGAGATTTCTTCGTGAACAACAATGAAATAAAGCTTTTACTTTTGGAACTTTCAAAATCCAAACACTTGGGAGTCCTTGAGGAGGCCACATTAATATTTAATATATATGCAATAAAAAAGTGTGCCTAAGTATAAATACAGGCTGCACAAACTTGAGTGGTTGTGTGGCCCACTGCGGATTGCAACAGCGTCCGCAGCTGCTACCTCGAGAAAACTCTTAGGTTCCACATATCTTTCTCCTATAGCCCATGGACCTGTCAAGCGGCATGATAATGCATGGTCTCATTGCACTGTTGGCTTTTTCTTTTATTATTATCATTTTCTTTGCAATAGATGGCGGCCAACTAACTCAGCCGAAGTGCGATTCCGTCTTTATACGTATTTAGTATTGGCGCGCATATTATTATTCGCATGTGTTGGTATTATGTTCTGGTTGTTGAAATGTACAAAATATGGCCATCCAGTAGTGGCCAGGATAGCCACCAGCATGGGCAAAAATGTTATGCAGATCCAATGCAATTGCTGGTATCGACATGAGGCGAAGCTTTCACGCAATGGTCAATTAAATTCTATAAAGCTAACGGCAATGTATAAAATTGTCTTTACTTTCATCTTACGCGACACATACTCCTATGTAATGCGTGCTTATCCACCGCGCCTGTACAGGTCCCAACTATAATGTCATGTCATAGCTTGCTGAACTCATTCAGACGTCAGCTCACTAAAAGACTTGGACTGACTCTTGAGGGTGAGTTCGTATAAGCCTGACTGAGTAGAATTTTCGTGAATATGAGTTGGAGCAAGTTCGGCTCAATAGAAATTTTGTGAGTACGAGTCAGAGCAACAGTAATGTGGCTGTTTGAGCTTGTTGGCATGGCATTGTGTTGAATTGCAGATAGCACAGATGTATGCAACGGCAGCAGAGACGAGACGACAGACAGCGCTCATCTGTCGTCTCGTCTATGCTGCATGTCATTGTGTATATCTGCTGTACAATTCACCACTGAGCCAGAGCAAGCTCGGCTGAGTAGATTTTTGGCGTAGTCTAGTCCATGTGAGCCAGCCGAAGTAGAATATTGGGGAGCTGCACAGACATGCCATTAAAGCACATTATGGAATAAAACGTTGAGCAGCAGCATCTCACAATCTAACAAGGAGATTCAGATACACAAATGTCATGCTGTCTTTGCATATATTGCCATTTGCATGGTACTTGTCTTCTAGAGACAGTAATGACGGGAGATGGTTATGAGTTTATGGAGTAATACACGTGATTGCAAATTCATTAGCAACTTTGCCTCTGTCTGGTTGGGCACGGCCTGTGCCTCGTGATACGTCTGCACACTTTATTAGCTGTGTATGTGCGAGAGCTGTCCGCGCTAGAAACAATGCTATCATTCGCAGGAAGGGATGCAAACTGCTGTCTTCGCTGCACGATTTCAATTTGCTTTTGCTTAATGTGTTATCTACTGTTTATAAAAAAAGAGTTGTTCGCCTGCTTTGCACATTGCTACATGTGTTTTACAGGAGGTAGAGAGAGAGAGAAGCAAGAAAAGGTAGATATGTTTACGGCGAAGTGATTTCTTAGAATGCTGGAATATGTTACAACCATCATAAACAAAAGAAATTCAATGCACTAAAGTAAGGGCAATATGCAATTACCCTTTAAAGTGAGGGTTAATAGAGGTGCAGTAAGGATACAAAGTCTGCAACACATGTAAGGTTTATTGATTTCTGTGCAGGAAAAAAAATAACACATCAAAAAAATATGTAAAACTGCTTAAATGATGTCCATCGCGCATTAACGTTTCTAAAGCAAACCGGACATGCTGTTTCTTCTTAGTGAAAGCGTTAAGTATGTTATTGTAGAAAATTCATTGCGATATATACTTTGCACGTCCGCTTTTCGAGCTTGATGAGCAGTCGCGTCTCGCAGCGGAAGTTACAGGACCTTGAAGCGAGATAATTCACCGGGAGAAATACGCGTGAAAGCAGAAACCAACAGACTACTACTAAATGATCGCGCGTAGAGCGCGACGTTGAAACATCGTATGCTATGCTGTCATGTCATATACCCTCAGAACAGCATTTGACCATACTTGAATATTATTTAACTTGCTCCTTCCGAAAAAGCATACCGTGTTGCAACTGCGTTTTCGTACATCGCGTGCAGCTTGTACGCAACAAAACAGAAAATTGGAACGACATTCGAAGGCCATGTCTTCTCGCGAGGGACACCTCGTAGTATATTTACAACTCGCAGCGCGTGTGAACAATGGAGAGGCACGCCAGAGTAGCAACTATCAGCACCCGATGCAAACGGGGGGTGGGAGGGGGGTGATTAAAAAAAAAGAAGCGTCGCTTGCTTAGCAGCGTAGCGTGTCAACAATTTCATAAATATCACGCAACCGAACGTGCCCTAGGAGTTGTTATTTGCCTTGTTCGCGTGTTCGTGCTGATTGTACGTACCACTTGCGCAATCCACGGCTCCACTCAATTAGTGGCACTTCTTCCAGGTTTGTTGCGCTAACGTTTATACATACAATAGTATCTATAAAGGTTGTGTTGAGCGACCGATGTCATTTCCCGAAACACCTCGAAATAGCGCTCGCTGGTCTAGGTGCCATTTCGACGTGGTCGCAGCCGCAGAGGCGAAGGCTTAACACCTGCCACTGCGTTTTCCGTCCTATACGACCGAAATCGCGCTTCCGGTGGGATTAAAATCGCATCATGTGAAAGACTACTACGTCTCATAATCCTTCAAACACGTGAAGACTAGGGTAAGCACGTGTACGTATTAAGAATTCCGGCCCAATATCCCTTCCACTTGTTTTGATCAAATGCGATGCCGCATGAAAGAGGTGGTGTTTGTCTTAGGATGATTATTTATTCCATTAAATTGCGTAAATTCAGTATTCCAACCCATGCGCAACAAGAGGCCCGCATCGGGGAGTAAGATCGTGGGATCGCAGGCCGTCTCGGCGTGCATGACGCCTCCACATGTGGACGGGGCGTCACGCTTCGCGGTCAGCGCGTGGCCAACGGCAGGTGTGCGCGCCTCCTCGGAACGAGGCGAGACCTGTGGCCCCCTGCGAACGCTCTCTCCTCCAAGCGGCAAAAGCGGCAGCGCTCCGCGTAACACGTCGAATATCCTTACTGCCTACTCGGCACTGCAACAGACGCACATTTGTTCGGTGCGATACTACGAGGAAATATTACGGCATTGTCTCGTGGTGACGATGCATGAAGAGACGATCTTTAACCGGCTTTCAACGGCCTTGAATATTTGTGCATAAAGATGTCATGCTGGGGTCATACCTTCATTCTGTTTGCCATTTACAGACCTCGTGATGCATCAGCTGATTATCTGTTAAAACTGGAAGAGCACATGTCTCGGTTCCAGAGAAACAAATTGCTACTTATTGGTGACCTAAACCTGGCAGGCGTTAATTGGGAGCGTTTTGAATCCCTTCCTCAAAACAGCAATAATTTAAACAGTGTACTTTACATAATGTTGACACATGACCTAACTCAAATAGTTCAGGAACCGACACGTGTACAAGGTACTAGCAAATCTGTACTGGATTTGGTATTTTTGCCAATAGGATTACCTGATTACACTGTTGAAGTTGTGGAAAGCATCTCTGACCACCTGCTTCACTTACTCATTGTCGCTTGCACTCTACCTAATAACGCTGTGAAACATTGTTCTTTCAAAGATTACTCACGTGCAGATGATGCATCCACTATAGAACATTTGGAAACATGCCTTATCTATTTTAATGATACTGATTTGAACACACTTTGGCGCCATTTTAAAGATATGTGCCACTACTGTATAGATAAGCTTGTGCCGAGCAAACGTAAATTTGTTCGTAGACAAACGCCGTGGATGACGCGTGAAATAATCCACTTAAAGCGAAAGATAAAAAGGTTAAAGAAACAGCGCTTGCACTTAGGTCATTTAAAGGATCTAAAAGAAGGTCTTGCACGCGCAGTACACTCCTCGAAAAAAGATTATTTTAATACAGTGCTGCCAAATTTCATTGTAGAGGAACCAAAAAAGTTTTGGAATTATATAAGTGAAAAAAAGAAACCGGTGTCGCAAATTTTGGTTGATGGTTCTGTGGCTACCGATCACGGGGATATTGCGCACTACTTCAATGACTACTTTCACAGTGTGTTTTCTAAATCCGGTGCTTGTCCATCCAATGACGCAGTGTTTCACCCCTGTGATGTAAATTTTATTTCATACCCTGGCGTAGTTTCTATCTTACTAAATTTAAAAACTAAATCATCATGTGGTCCCGACAACCTTCCTAGCGTGTTTTTAAAGAGATATCCGGAATCTGTTCAAAGTTTCTAGTTATTTTATTTCGTATTTCATTACTTCATGGACAATTACCGAGCGACTGGAAGATAGCCAGGGTTGTGCCAATACACAAGAAAGATGACCGCACATTATTACAAAATTATCGTCCAATATCACTTACATCATCATGTTGTAAACTAATCGAACATATCATTGCCAACCAGACAAATGAATTTTTAGATGCACACTGTCTAATTTCCAGCACGGGTTTAGAAAAGGACACTCAACAATTACACAAGTAGTCACAGTAATACATTCACTCGCTTCATGTCTCGATAGGAACGGGCAGATTGATGCAATATTTCTTGACTTCAGTAAAGCCTTCGATAGAGTTCCCCATGACAAACTAATTTTAAAACTCAGACGCATTGGACTCCCAGAAATTTTAATCATATGGATGTCAAACTATTTAACCAATCGCTACCAATTTGTAACTGTTCATGAGCAGCAATCAGGTTGCCTTCCGGTCGGCTCTGGCGCGCCCCAAGGAAGTGTGCTGGGGCCATTATTATTTATATTATATATTAATGACATTACTGCTGAACTTGATTCGAATGTCCAAATCACGTTTTTTGCGGATGATTGTGCGCTTTTTCAAGAAATAACTTCAATTAACGACCAAATCCATCTTAACTCCTCTCTTCCTAAGATTTTTGAATGGTGTGAAACGTGGGACATGAAACTTAACACTGATAAGACCGTCTTTCTTCGCTTCTCTCGCAAAAAAGCTCCGCTTTCTTTTAACTACAGGCTTGGTTCGTCACCTTTGCTGGAAGAGACTAAATATAAGTATTTGGGTGTCACACTTACTAATACTTTATCATGGAATTTACATATAGATAACATCTATTCTTCCGCATTCCGTAAACTGTTCTTTTTAAGACATAAGCTTAGAAATTCTCCCCCTAGCGTAAAATTACTTGCTTACTGTTCACTAATTAGACCTAAACTTGAATATGCGTGCGTTGTCTGGGACCCATTTAATAAACACAATATCACCCGCCTAGAAAAGGTACAGAGAAAAGCTGTAAGGTTTATTTACTCTAAATTTTTCCCGTATGACTCGCCCTCTGCATTATTGCAGATTAATGGTATACAGTGTCTTGAACAACGAAGAAAAACTTTACGTTTGCAATTTCTTTTCTTGCTTTGGAATCAAGATCTAGCTATTAACCCTTCTCCATATCTGTCGCTTTCAACGTCAAGGCATACACCCCACCATCATCCTAATTCCCTGACGCCGTATTTTGCGCGAACAGATTTATTCAAGTTTTCATTTTTCCCTCGCACTGTAACCGACTGGAATGATTCCTTATTGCCTTTCGCCACACATTGATGTTCTTTTTGTTTTTTTTTAACTTTGTTATTATTGTTTTGTTGCCATTTGACCCACCCTGCTTGGACCTCTACAAGGTTTGCAGTGTTGAATAAAGAAAAGAAGAAGACTGGCCGCATGTTCCAGATGTGCTCGCCGCGGTGCCGCAGCGGTTACGGCTTTCCGCTGCTCGGCTTCACGTTTGACACCAGATACGACCACACCATACACACTTCCCACTGCATATGGAGCATTCGATGGCGGTGACATGTAAACGATCTCGAGTGCATTGGCAGCACGCGCGGTTTTTGAGTAGCCATGCTTAAGACTGCCATACAATGCTGCCGCGTGAGAAATTTTAGCTGTCCGTTTTAAATATACGAATGTAGTCGCACTGTTGAACAACGAGATCTGGCAAAGCTTGCATGAAGATGTGCAGTGAGCGTAATTGGCCTCAGTCGGAAACCGATGCTGCTTGGTGCGTGCGCGCGCGCGCGCTTCAGATTCATTTCGCTATTGGGGAAAATACTTTCTTCTTTCCGCTTTTAGTTGAACACTTGTGATACAGCGTTGCAGAGGTAAAATAAAAACGCTACTAGCAGTCGAATATGGACGAGGAAGCGCTTTTAGCAACAGGTTTACCAACTGGACCCTCTGCTTCCGCACAATGCTTTTGCTTTTGCCAAATGCATAAAACCGAGCGATGCTCAATGCGCATTGTTCAAGAGAACGAGCACGGAAACATCGCTCAAGTGTCCAACTCACCAGACGTTGTTTCGGAGGTTAAGGACAAGGCTAAAGAGACGTCGATATGTTCCTTCTCGTACAATCTCCTATCGTCATATTGCAATACTCCTCTCTTGCCTTGCCCTATTCTCTCTTGGAAGGGCGAGAAAGAGAAAGAAGTGCCCAGGGCTCACCGGGCTCCTCGCGGGTATGCAGTTTTTTACGGTTTTGCTAGTTTAGGGAACGCACTTTCATCAAGAATGAGTAAGAAGACGCTCGCACGACCACCTGAACAAGGCCAGCCGTCTACTTCATCGCTCATGTTTAGACGACGTGCCTTTTGACAGCCTGGACCGGCTCCATTCCTGGGAGAGCTCAACGGCCAAAGAGATGAATTCTCACAACGAGTACATCATAGGCATGAGTCGTCGTATGAAGATGCGCCACATGTCGAGTCAGCTGACTTCATCTTACCAGAGTGAGCAGCAATCTGTCATGGTCTCTTACCTGCCGCTTACGATGTTACACAACCTGAACTTCCTAAGTAGGCACTTTTTTAACAAAATATGCCGAAAGTGCGGTACCTGGGCAAATCAACGAAGTCCGGATCAACTGTCGAAAAAAACAAAACATCCTGACGGTAGATGCAAAATATTCACCTATAAGGGAGAAGTTAAAGACCATTCCAACATTAAGTGCAATTCTCGTCCGTTCCTTTGTGATTGCGGGAATGAGTGAACGACTGGCGTAATTCCCAATGTCGACCTTGAAATCAAATATGTGGACAGCAGGAATCTGCTGAGTTGATCGGTGCGTATTCTTGAGATTCACCGCTGGATAACTCGCGGTACTTCAAACTAGAACTTGCTTCGTCGAATTTGTCAGCTCCTTTCAAAAAGAGGTACCTAATAAACCGCCTCCAACAATTCGTCCCGAGGCCTCTGCAGTGTCGGAGGTGTCTCAAGATAGGCCACGTAAGCGCTGTATGCAGAAATCAAGTGACCTACCAGGGCGTTGCGGTGGGAAACATAACACTACCGACTGTGATGCGCCTTCATTGAAATCTCCCAGCTCTCCTGGCTTTCACGAAGCTGAGTCGAAGGATTACCCGAAGATGCAACAAGAAGTTTGTATTCTTCGAAAAATGGCGGGAGACAAATGCTCCCATAGAGAAGCTGCTCAATCTGTTCGCCGAGACAGACAACGCTCGCGTAAGAACCGTCACCCAGTGACTTCAGAAGAACTACATTGCGGGACGCAGGGGCCGCGACAACCGTGGCCTGTGCCGGCATTGAGGATGGGAACTGCATCTACCGTAAATTCGGGGTCGCTGCAAGCACAGGGCAAACATTAGTTGCCCCTGGGTGGAACAGACACGGAGGGGACTTTGCTGCCCCGTAGACCCACGGCCAAGAGAAGGGAAGCGCAGTCGAGGACGACAGAAGACTAGGCGGGGTGAAGAAATTAAGAAATTGACAGGTGCTAGTTGGGGGAATTGGTTGGCGCAGGACAGGGGCGATTGGAGATCGCAGGGAGAGCCATTCGTTCTGAAGCGGACATGAGGCTGATGATGAGGAGAAGACTCACGGGCACGACGCTATGCCGTAGTGGTCCTCTACATCAAGGAGGGGACGTTAGGGATAGTAAAGCCGACGAACCTATAGGCATGCAAGGAGCCGAAGAGAATGATAAGGAATTCGAGTCAGCGCCAGTGTCGTGTTCTTTTCCTTCGTCCTTGTCTGTTTTGCGCTGTTAATCTCCGAAACATGAATCACCACCAACTCGCCCAAGTTTCTATTCTAAGATAAGGAAAACGTTGAAAAAAAATAACGAAGCACCTGCTGTAGAATCAATGCGCATGATTCTCGCTCCCTCTCAGACTACGGCCACTAAAAGCGCCTTGCGTGTCCTCGCCGAGCCGCTTATCGCTGCTCTTCACGTAAAGACCTTTTTTGGCACCTGCGCTGCTCACGCAGGAGAAGACCACACACAGGCTTCTTCGTTGCACGTTTTTGCAAAGTTTCGAATCGATTCGCGACTCAGCCATGCTCTAGATAGCGGATGACACTTCTGAATGACGTTTTTGGACTTTGGCGATGGCTTTGACTTTGACCATGACAATGCTGAACTTTATCGTTGCGCATCCTCCTCCTATGTCACCGTCAACCCCCGTTCCCCCCTCCTGCTGTGAATGGTATAAGTCTAGAGTACGCTAGCTCAGGCTGGACCTCTCTGCCTTTCTTCAAATAAATTATTTTTATCTCGCTGTCTCTCTATTGAAAATCACAGTGCAACCCCCTACAAAGAAATGGTTTCCATGAGTTCCCAATCAGCGCTTCGACCCTTCGAGTGTTAAGGGTTAACACTTTTTCGTACAAAGAATGACATTTGTGTGATCTCCAGGGCTTTTATTCTTCCTATTATTAGCCTGTTTTCGGCGTGGCACATAACATTTCAAAAGCTACTTTTACGTAGTTTTTTTACAGCTGGTTTTACATTATGTAATCACTGGTCGCTCAAACGCGGAAGTTTTCACGAGGTCTAGGCTGTATAGATGGAGCAATCTGTCTGCGGTGGCTATGCCTTCCGTACAACCTTGGCTGATAGGATTACCTTTGTAAGGCTTCCACGCGGAAATTTTCTATCCTCTTCGCCTAATCAAAATGCAGCTGGATATCATTGCGAATTCTAAAAATTTCGAGCAGTCGGCTTCCTTTCTCTTTCGATGAGTCTTGTCCATCCCAAGACAAGCACTCTTCACTTTCAAATTTGCTCATTCTATACTCGAATAATGCACTAGCAACAGCGTTGACATAAATACGGAAAGCTTGCGATATTATTTGTGTTGCGACGATATCAGAAGGAGATAAAGATCAGCAAAAAGGACTATACCAACCGGCAAGCTGAATTCGGTTTGCTTGTATATCGCAAGCGCGCATTTTTACATCAGAATTCCGAATCAGAGCGAGCGGCTCTGGGGAGTGTCTCCGGGGAAATTTATGTGCATTCGTCGCGTCCTTCATACACGAAATAAGTGTAAAAACTTTAGCAGTGGTACTCAGATGGCTGCTCTCAAAATCAAGGATTCTTAATACCAGTCAAGAATGAAACAAACATGCCTTTATATCAGTTGGAAAGCTCACCCTAGTAACGTTACACTGCACCCTGTCTGAGCACTGCTGCTGGAAACACATCACAGGGAAATGATGATCCTTTGCTTCACAAAAGCTGTACATATTCCACGTTCACAAACTCAAATAGTAGCGAGCTCCTGAACTATATGCAACAGCTGGTAGGCCTCTTGCTTTGTTCGCAGTTTTAAAATAACGTGGGAGCTGTTTGCCCGAAAGAAAGATCTTTGAAAACGTTTACAGCAGAATTACGAGGATAACAGAATGTAGAAAGTTAGTGTCGACAATTTTACAAGTTTTTGATCCTCAACCACACGTATCCTCTGTATCACGCAGTTTTTTCTGTCGGCGGCCAAAGGTTGCGTATGTTGTTTAGCTTTTTTGGACTGGAAAACCTTTCACAACCAGAATAAACAAATAAATGTAAAATAAAGAGGCAGATTGTTCTGCGTGAAGCAAGAAAAGGCGGCTTGGCAGTGCGAATTAGCTCTCATGCAGACGTGGTTTATAAAAACAAAAGGAAAACGAAGAAAAAATACGATTATTATCTCCAGTTTCTGTGCCTCCGTTGGAAGCCGACTGTGAGGTCTTTTCGCTCTTCTCTTGTGTGTTCAAGCAGTGCTCCAAACAGCCAGCATGACGCGCCTGCCTAATTTGCTTTTAATCACGCGTAGGACGTTTCTTCTCGGAACAACGTGTATTTCTTGAAGACAACCTCATTTTACATCAACGTAATTGTTGAGTATTGCAAATGGGGAGCAGGCTATCATTCCTATTATGCGTTGCGATTTAGTTATATATATTAACAGCGTCATATGTGTTTGCTGTGATTGCACTTAGTTATATCGTAGTCTGAACCTTGTCACACAAGCCTAAGAGCACAAGCGGCAAACGGGTTTTAGGCGTGCACTGATGTTTGCTCGTTTCGCAGCCCACGAGCACAGACTTAGTATACACGCGGTCGCATGCTCACACTTTCGAGGATCCTGTAACGCCAGCGTAGTGCGAGTGGGCTTGGCATTTCTTTCTGATCCAATGGAGACGAGTGATGGACAGTTGAAATATGGTCATACGAGTGGTACCGTGCAGTCTGTGCGCTCGATCGATGTAGCAGTGTCTCGATAGCAGTCAAATTAGAAACAGCATTTTCGTGCCCAGTGATGGTCTCAGCATGGCTTGTGTTATCGGTTACACGGGATGCGCTTCATGGGACACAATGGTAAACATTGCAGAGCGGGGTGTGTCACGCTCAACATTGCAGAGGTCCATTCAGTTGCTCTGTTCGAGACGCGCGTCCTTCTGACTTTTCTTGAAGCCGTACGTCAGGCGAGAAACGATACGGCAGCAGAAGAGGGCAGCGGAAACGGAAGAGTGACGCACCGTCTATACGTACCATGCTATTTCCGCGCCAGATCCTCTTGGCCGATGTTTTGGGCATCGCCAGTGGGTCCTCACGGGAGACGCGTGCCGTACAAGTAGAAAGCGAGCATCTGCAGTGAGGGCAAGTGATCGCCGACAAAACGTTCCGGCTGTCGACGCAGCTGTGGAGCGAGCCTAAGCAGATTTTGATCGCGCCTCCTCTGACCGTGTTTCCTGCGCGTCTGTTTTCTCCCTCCCGGAGAGAAAACGCCCTTCGGCGGGAGGCGTCGACTCCAGATGGATGCGCTGGCGCCTGTCGAGCGTCTGCTGCTTCGGCTCGTGTCGCTGGGCTGCAACCTTGTTACGCGCTGTCTTGCAGCTTTCGTATCTGACGCAGCAGCGCGTTCCGTTTTTTTTTTTTTTTCATCACGGCTTGCTTCTCGAACCTGCTTGTTTTCATAAGCACCGCCAAAATGCGCTGCAAAAGGGTTCGAGACAGTGCACTCTGGTTCGGCTAATGCATCACCGTATCGCTGCCATAAACAAATTTCCAAACGTCGCCCAAATCTCTTGGCGCTGCCGGGAGCGATAATTGTACTAAATATTATAAAAATTCCTGGAACACCTAGAGCAGACAGCGACGGGAAGTTTATGCTGTGTTTGGAATTGAAATCCTCGAAAAAAGCATTCGACGGAGAACCCATGTTGAGCCATTTTGTGAAGTTTATAAGTCGTAAACTTGACGCATTCATTCGTAATTGTTTTGTTCAGATAAGCTTCATTTATCAATAAATAGCATTAGATGGTGAAGAAAATTGTTTACTACATCGGTTACGCCCTTCTACGGTCGTAATATTTAGTGGTCGGTAATGAACCGACAACTAAATCTGCACCTGGGAACGTTTAACGTTAGAACGTTATATAGTGAGGCGAGTCTAGCAGTCTTATTGGAGGAATCAGAGGGTAGTAAATGGGATATAACAGGGCTCATTGAGGTTAGGAAGACAAAAGAAACATATACAGTGCTAAAAAGCGGGCACATACTGTGCTACCGGGGCTTAGCGGAGAGACGAGAACTAGGAGTCGGATTCCTGATTAATAAGGATATAGCTGGTAACATACAGGAATTCTATAGCATTAACGAGAGGGTGGCAGGTCTTGTTGTGAAACTTAATTAGAGGTACAAATTGAAGGTAGTACAAGTCTACGCCCTTACATCCAGTCATGATGACCAAGAAGTCGAAAGCTTTTATGAAGACGTGGAATCGGCGATGGGTAAAGTCAGAACAAAATACACTATACTGATGGGCGACTTCAATGCCAGGGTAGGCAAGAAGCAGGCTGGAGGCAAGTCAGTGGGGGAATATGGCATAGGCTCTAGGAATAGCAGGGGAGAGTTATTAGTAGAGTTTGCAGAACAGAATAATATGCGGATAATGAATACCTTTTTCCGCAAGCGGGTTAGCCGAAAGTGGACGTGGAGGAGCCCGAACGGCGAGACTAGAAATGAAATAGACTTCATACTCTGCACTAACCCTGGCATCATACAAGATGTAGACGTGCTCGGCAAGGTGCGCTGCAGTGACCATAGGATGGTAAGAACTCGAATTAACCTAGACTAGAGGAGGGCACGGAAGAAACTGGTACATAAGAAGCCAATCAATGAGTTAGCGGTAAGAGGGAAACTAGAGGAATTCCGGATCAAGCTACAGAACAGGTATTCGGCTTTAACTCAGGAAGAGGACCTTAGTGTTGAAGCAATGAACGACAATCTTATGGGCATCATTAAGGAGTGCGCAATAGAAGGCGGTGGTAACGCCGTTAGACAGAAGCTATCAGAAGCTACCAAGAAGCTATCGCAGGAGACGAAAGATCTGATCAAGAAACGCCAATGTATGAAAGCCTCTAACCCTCCAGCTAGAATAGAACTTGCAGAACTTTCTAAGTTAATCAACAAGCGTAAGACAGTTGACATAAGGAACTATAATTTGGATAGAATTGAACATGCTCTCAGGAACGGAGGAAGCCTACAAGCAGTGAAGAAGAAACTAGGAATAGGCAAGAATCAGATGTATGGGTTTAGAGACAAAGCCGGCAATATCGTTACTAATATGGATGAGATATAGTTCAAGTGGCTGAGGAGTTCTATAGACATTTATACAGTACCAGTAACACCCACGACGATAATGTGAGAGAGAATAGTCTAGAGGAACTTGAAATCCCACAAGTAACGCCGGAAGAAGGAAAGAACGCCTTGGGAGCTATGCAAAGGGGGAAGGCAGCTGGGGAGGATCAGGTAACAGCAGATTTGTTGAAGGATGGTGGGAACATTGTCCTAGAAAGACTGGCCACCCTGTATACACAATGCCTCATGACCTCGAACGTGCCGGAATCTTGGAAGAATGCTAACATAATCCTAATCCATAAGAAAGGGGACGCCAAGGACTTGAAAAATTATAGACCGATCGGCTTACTGTCCGTTGCCTACAAGGTATTTACTAAGGTAATCGCAAATAGAATCAGGAATACCTTAGACTTCTGTCAACCAAAGGACCAGGCAGGATTCCGTAAAGGCAACTCAACAATAGACCATATTCACACTATCAATCATTTGATAGAGAAATGTGCGGAATATAACCGACCCGTATATATAGCCTTCATTGATTAGGGAAAAGCGTTTGATTCAGTCGAAACCTCAGCAGTCATGAAGGCATTACGGAATCAGGGTGTAGATTAGCCATATGTAAAAATACTGGAAGATATCTATAGCAGCTCCACAGCCACCGTAGTCCTCCATAAAGAAAGCAACAAAATCCCAATAAAGAAAGGCGTCAGACAGGGAGATACGATCTCTCCAATGCTATTCACAGCATGTTTACAGGAGGTATTCAGAGACCTGGAGTGGGAAGAATTGTGGATAAAAGTTGATGGAGAATTCCTTAGCAACTTGCGATTCGCTGATGATATTGCCTTGCTTAGTAACTCAGGAGACCAATTGCAATGTATGCTCACTGACCTGGAGAGGCAAAGCAGAAGGGTGGGTCTGAAAAATTAATCTGCAGAAAACTAAAGTAATGTTTAACAGTTTCGGAAGAGAACAACAGTTTACCATAGGTAGCGAGGCACTGGAAGTGGTAAGGGAATACATCTACTTAGGGCAGGTAGTGGCCATTGATCCGGATCATGAGACTGAAATAACCAGAAGAATAAGAGTGGGCTGGGGTGCGTTTGGCAGGCATTCTCAAATCATGAACAGCAGGTTGGCACTATCCCTCAAGAGAAAAGTGTATAACAGCTGTGTGTTACCAGTACTCACGTATGGGGCAGAAACCTGGAGGCTTACGAAAAGGGTTCTGCTGAAATTGAGGACGACGCAACGAGCTATGGAAAGAAGAATTATGGGTGTAACGTTAGGGGTGAGAAAAGAGCAGATTGGGGAAGGGAACAAACGCGAGTTAATGATGTCTTAGTTGAAATCAAGAAAAAGGAATGGGGGGAGGGGGGCATGGGCAAGACACGTAATGAGGAGGGAAAATAACCGATGGTCATTAAGGGTTATGGACTGGATTCCAAGGGAAGGGAAGCGTAGCAGGGGGCGGCAGAAAGGTAGGTGGGCGCATGACATCAAGACGTTTGCAGGGACAACATGGCCACAATTAGTACATGACCGGGTTGTTAGAGAAGTATGGGAGAGGCCTTTGCCCTGCAGTGGGCGTAATCAGGCTGATGATGATGATGAATGAAGGCGGCACCGTCTGAAACTTCCTTTTTCTGCACCTAGAATTCACCCCTATGCCCAAGCCTCGAATGCCTATTTGAAAGCGTAAGTTACAGAATGTGGTTCTTGCTAACAAAATTTGGATGGGAAAAGAACATACATTAGTGCTTTTTTTTTATTGGGGAGACGCATATGAATATGCAAAATTTTGCGGATCCCATGCAATGCTAGTTCGCTTAAGCGAAGCTTTCCATGGTGTTTGCAAGAAATGCTGTTTGCAGCCATTTCCGTGCCATGGTCAAGTATGGGGCACACGAAGTTGGTCACTTTTTCACCGAAAACGCCTCGCTCAGCGTGAAAAACTATAGTGGCGCCTCAGCACCGCAGACACGTCCGAATCTACCGCACATGCTCCCGAATTATTCCTTAGTGTTGACGGACCGGACCGGACCGTGGGCCTACTGGTCACGTGATGCGAGTCCCGCACGCTGCCCGCCTAGGTATTCTTCAGAAATGGCAGATGACAGAGCGGACTGACTACGTTGTGCTCTCGTATCCAGTGATCCGCTAGTTAACAGCAGCTCGTTTCAAAGTGCGCACAGCGCTTCGAACCTTTGCAGGACACCTGTCGTGGTGGCGCAGTGGCGTTGCGCTAATAAGCGAGAAGGTGCGGCATCGAATCCCGGCCGCGGCGGCCACATTTTTATGTGGATGAAATGCAAAAACGTACGATGCATTTGGGGCGTGTCGAAGAACCCCGGATTGTCAAAATTTATCCGGAGTCCCCCACTGCGGTGTACCTCTTAATCAGATCGTCGTTTTGGCACGTTATACCCCAGATTTATTACAGAACGGGCAAAAGCAACTTGTATCTACGCTACCTCTGCAGCTTTGGCAAAGTCTTGTGTCGTCTACCCACTCCTTGCTCACTGTGCTGGCCGAAATAGCAGTTGTCAGACCCGCGCTTGCGGCCGCCGCGGCCACTGTATACACAAGCGAGAGAACGCCGATCAGAAGGCGCTCGATGTCTAGCTCACGAATATGGCGGCGCCCACGAGTATGGTGCTGTGAAAAGTCTTTATAGCTAAATGCTGGGAAGCAAGTAATGCCTAGAATAATCTTTTGTGTTATGGCCGGTATGAGATCCCGTTCCGCCCCGTCTCATTTTTCCTATCCGCTTTGTCGCACATTTTCATTACGGCTGAAAGACAAATTTTGGGAGTGGCAAGGCTTGCCAGAGACAGAACAAGATGACAATGAGCTAGACACTTTTTCGCGTTTCGGTTGCGTTGAAAGGAAGAAACACTCGCGTAGATAGTGGAAGGCTCTGGGAAAAGGATTCCCTAGGCTGTCTTCAGCTGCGAAACGTATTCTTCACACAGTAGCCACAAACACATGCAATGAAAGAAGTTTTAGTGCAGCTGCTGCGGTTGCATTCTTCAAAAGCTGGAGACCTCTTTAAAGTAGTCGATGGACAAACTTTTGTCTCTAAAGAAAAAACATATTTAGGCTTCATACAGCCGTGACTGATTTTCCGCCTCGCATTGCCTTGCCTGTAATCATATTAACTTAAAATAAAAAAATCACCACATTTAAAGCACTTTCTTAGAGAACCGATAATGTAGCAGTAAATAAATCTTGCAGTGCGCATTTACAACTTATGTTGCGTGTGAAGGCGTAGTGCAACTGGCTACAAGTTTCCATTTAATCTACTTGTTCTTTGTTCAAGCGAGTTGATAAATATGCCGCACTTTATCGCATAACTAGTCCAACATTACTCATTTCAAATTTTCAAGTGTCCTTAGATGGATAATTGAAACCTGTGCGGATGGTGCATATTCTTTCAACGTTGGTGAAATTGCTGGAGAAAATAAAACAAAACTCATAAAAATTTGATCCCTCAATGCATTTTTCATTTGAACGAATATTTGACTGGTTCAGTAGCCTCGTTCTCGCTATTCATGGCCTTGTATTCGTTTTTTCTTGCACTATACGTGGGTTCGCTGAGAATTAGCACGAACGAAGTACGAATTTTTAACTTGATGGAGAAAGAAGAAGACACTACGTTGTCGACGGTGTACACGCAATGTGGTTAACGTCCCCAGCATGTTAAAATAAAAGTAAACAGCTTAAGTTCGCTCTTATTGCAAAACACGGATGCTTAAATCATTGATAGAAAAATTGCCGTGGACAATATGAGGCCAAATTAAAGCAATAATAATTCCTTGTTCCATGTGACAATAAGGTGATGCATGAGTGCTACCCTTGCTTGTCACCTGTTTATGAATAATGGCGCTCGAAGCAGTGTTTTACGCAATTCCGAAAACCAATAAACCAGAGTTTGTAAATTTACATTCCTGCCAATGTTATTCGCTCGAATTCTAGCGTTGCACGTAGCAATGGTTTTTCGATATTCCAAAGTGAGATGAAATGCCTAGAGGCCGGTACAAAACTATAACCACCTATAGCTTCACCTATCGCCGTACAACAATTTGACCGCATAGAGTGAACGTTCACACATATCATCAAAGTAACGCATGAGCATATTGAAGAGATGCTTCTTTTTTCCCGTTCTCTCTCTCTTTCACCTGTTCATTTGTCACCAACAACTGCAGTGAAAAACCTGACGCTGTCAAGTATGTCTCTAGCAAAGAATTTCTGCGCGACTGGTGTCTTCACAATAATGGAAAACTGGGCCCTGCTTCATTTAAGCTCAGGGGCTAACGAGCCGAGCCGGGCCTGTGTGGTTCGGGCCGCGCCCAAATCTTTGGGGTCCAGGTCGGATACGGCCAGATTTGAAACCATTTGGCCGGGCTAGGGCAGACCATCACGTGGCACTTTAGGGCTTGGGCCGTCCTTGGCCCAGAAAAACCGACCCGTGCAGTACTCTAAGATACGCAACTGCAGAGCGGATTCATCGCAACTACTATTCCACAATTCGTGAAGATGCTCGACGAGGAAAAAAAAAGTAAAAAAAAGTGTGCAGCCGGTGATCAACGCCGCAAAATGGGGAAAATAGCATTGCCAACACCAGAGGTCGAGGATTCGACTCCCACCAAGGATCGTGGGTTCGAGTGCCTTAAGTCTACATTAACTAACTTCACCTTAATTACCACAACAGTTAGTGGGTTCGACTCCTACCAATGGTCGTGGTTTCGAGTGTCGTAGTGAACTCTATCGTAACTAATCCTCTGCGTCGATTCACTCTACCTTAGTTAGCTTAAGAGGAAGCTTTAGCTCGGGCCCAACTCCTACGCGGCCTATTCAAATACATGTAAAACGCAAAAAGGTCTTTCTGGAATAACCCCTGGTCCGATTTGAATGACATTTGTTGCATTTGAGAGAGAAAGTTAAATTCTAGTGACTGTTAGAAGCGGAATTTTGATTTAGGGCTTGAATTTCGCTAAAAAGATTTTCAAAAATTCAGAAGTTTGCAAAAAGATAGAAGCACGCAGTTTACAAACTAATAGCTCTGCATCAAGAACAGATATGGCGGTTCTTTAAGCGGAATTCATTAGATCAATCAAAGCGAATAAATTTGATAAGTCATTTTACAGCTTACGTCAATTTGCTAAGCTGTTTACGAGGGTTCTGCAAAAGTTGTGATGACATATTAATACATTTTTTCAGGTTCATGTGCAACATAGTGTTACGTGTGGAAAGACACAGACGAAAGATGCTATTTACACGCTATTTACACTGGAGCCAGGCAGCCAGGCTGACACTCGCTCGTGCCAAGGCCAACGACAAACTTCTTCGTCGTTCACGCGGCGGCTCGTCTCTTGAGCATCGCTCAATGATATCGTAATATTACCCCCCCTCCCCGACGACAAAAGCACCGTCACGGTGCTGTTAAATATCCAAGGTGCGTGGAGAGTTGTACGGCTTGAGTCGGGAAACGTGGACAATGTCACTGGTTGTCACAGCGGAGGACGTAGTGGGCGTGGGTAGAACGATTTCATGGTGACATCGGTCACTTTGCGTATCACGCGATATGGGCCTGTGTAACAGGAAAGCAGTTTTTCCCAAAGGCCGACTTTCCGCGATGGTGACCAAAGCAACACGAAGGCGCCGGGCACAAAATGGACATCAGGGTGACGGAGGTCGTAGTGTTGTTTCTGCTTGTCTTGACACACTTGTAGACGAGCGCGCGCAAGTTGGCGAGCATGGTCAGCATCGGCGATTGCATCACGTGCATAATCGCTAGTTCAAGCTGTGGCGGACGCAAGCACAGTGTCCAGTGGTAGCGTCGGTTCGCGGCCATACAAGAGGTAAAACGGGGAAAAGCCAGCAGTTTCGAGACGGGAAGAGTTGTATAGGAAGGTAATGTAAGAGGTAGAGCCAGGTCCCAGTCACGGTGGTCGTCTGAAACGTATTTTGATAGCATGTCTGTAAGGGTGCGGTTCAAACGCTCAGTGAGGCCGTTCGCTTGGGGGTGGTAGGAGGTGGTAAATTTATGCTGTATTGAGCAGGCACGCATGATGTCGTCAATGACTTTGGCCAAAAAGGTGCGGCCGCGGTCTGTAAGCAATTGACGCGGAGCACCATGCATCAAAATGATATCATGTAGGAGCAAGTCCGCAAGATCAGTTGCACAACTGGTCGGAAGAGCACGGGTTATGGCGTAGCGGGTCGCGTAGTCCGCCGCGACTGCAACCCACTTGTTTCCTGATGTAGATTCCGGAGATGGGCCGAGAAGGTCCAAGCAGACACGATAGAAGGGCTCGGCAGGGATGTCGAGCGGCTGCAGGTAACGAGCGGGGAGCTGGGAAGGCTTCTTGCGTCGTTGGCAGAGTTCACAAGCGGCGACGTAACGTTGTACGGAACGGGCAAGGCCCGGCCAGAAAAAACGGCGACGTACGCGGTCATAGGTTCGAGATACGCCGAGGTGTCCTGCCGTTGGTGCGTCGTAAGCTCTCCTAGAACGGTGGAGCGGAGTTGTTTAGGTACTACAAGCAGGAACTCAGAGCCGTCCGGATGAAGGTTACGACGGTACAGAGTACCGTCGCGGAGGACGAAGAGGCGTAGAGCAGCATCAGCTGGAGAGTGTTCAAAACGGTCGGTGAGTGCTCTGATGTAGGCGTCACGGCGTTGCTCGTCGGCGAAATGAAGCAGCTGGGATACAGAGAGTACGCAAGAACCGTAAGGTAAGGTACCGACCGTAAAGGAAAGGACGGAACTTCGCAACCGCCCAGACAACAGCGAGGCATTCGCGTTCCGTAATGGAATAGTTGCGCTCCGATAATGCTAGGAGGCGGCTCGCATAAGCAATAACGCGATCCTTGCCACGCTGACGCTGGGCTAAGTCGGCACCTACGCCATGACCGCTGGCATCTGTACGTAATTCAGCAGGGGCATCAGGGTCGAAGTGGGCGAGAATGGGTGGTGACGTTAGAAGAGTGACGAGACGAGAGAAGGCGGCGGCTTCTGCAGTACCCCACGAGAATTGTATGCCTTTCTTCAAAAGATTAGTTAGAGGCCTAGCAATTGTCGCAAAATCTGGAACAAAACGACCAAAGTACGAGCACAGCCCTACAAAACTTCGAACGTCGGCGGCTGTCTTCGGAACCGGAAAATCTCGGACAGCGCGAGTTTTGTCGGGATCAGGCTGTACTCCGGAAGCGTAACGAGGTGGCCCAGAACAGTAATTTGGGGGTGCCCGAAACGACATTTCGACGAGTTAAGTTGCAGCTTCGCCTTTAGAAATACATCAGGTATAGCTGTTAGGCGCTCAAGGTGAGTGTCGAACGTGGGCGAGAAGACGATGACGTCGTCGAGGTAGCAGAGACATGTGGACCGTTTGAAACCACGGAGCAAGGAGTCCATCATACGCTCAAAGGTGGCAGGGGCGTTGCATAATCTACACGGCATTACTTTAAATTGGTATAGGTCATCAGGTGTGATGAACGCGGTTTTTTCTCTGTCCATATCGTCAACAGCAATCTGCCAGTTTCCAGAACGAAGATCGATAGAAGAGAAATAGCTGGAACCGTAGAGGCAGTCAAGGGCGTCGTCTATACGTGGGAGCGGGTAGACGTCCTTTTTTGTAATGCTGTTCAGGTGACAGTAGTCTACACAGAAGCGCCACGTGCCGTCCTTCTTCTTAACCAACACCACAGGTGACGCCCAGGGACTCCATGAAGGCTCAATGATGTTTTTATCGAGCATATTGTTCACTTCATCTTGAATTACTCGGCGTTCCGACGCAGAAACTCGATACGGTCGTCGGTGAATAGGAGTAGCATCGCCAGTAAGAATCCGATGCTGGACCGCGTGCGTCTGGCCTAAAGGGCGATCGTCGAAGTCGAAAATATCTCTGTAGGACGATAACACTTGGTAAAGGTCTTCAGCCTGCGCAGAAGACAGGTCCGTCGCAACCATTTTCTGTATCTTGGGTTCGGCGGCCGAGGCTGGCACGATGGGCCTGCTAAGCTCGCAAGAAGCATCGGTTGATAACACTGCCACGTGATGGTCGCCGAGACAATCAACGTTGGCAAGGCGAATACCTTGCGGTAGAATTTGCTTTGTCAATCCAAAGTTAAAGATAGGTATACGAGTGCGGTTCGCAGTAATAGTAAGTATACTGTGAGGCACGGTAACGTTATACTGTAGTGGAATGTCGGGCAGAGGAGTGACGAGGTACTCGCCATCAGGGACTGGTGGGGAAGACTAGAGTTCAATATAGGCTATTGATTTTCGCGGCAGGCGAATAAAGCCGGTGGGGCGTAGGCGGCACTGGGGTGCGTCAGAAGGTTCAGCGAGAATCGGCAACTCAAGGCGAGAAGGGTACTGGCAGAACAGTCAATAAGGGCAGAATGCGCGGAGAGAAAGTCGAGGCCGAGAATTAGGTCGTGGGGGCAATGAGCAATCACGGTGACGAGGACAGGGCGGCCGGCAATGCTGACTCGTGCCGTACACATGCCGATAATAGGCACAGTACCGCCATTCGCAACGCGGACGACGCGTGCCGATGCTGGGGTGAGGAGCTTTTTGAGTCGTCGTCGGAAGGCGGCAGTCATAATAGAAAGATGTGCTCCTGTATCGATGAGTGCCGTGACAGGATAGCCGTCAACGTCAACGTCAAGAAGGTTTCAGTTAGTAGGTAACGTGAGCAAAGGATTTGAGGGCCGGTTCGATATCGCAGCTTCACCTCCAGAAGCTGCAGTGCCTAGTTTTCCGGCTGGGTTCGGGAGGCAATAGGCGGCGAAGAAAACGGCGGGGTTGAGGCGAACGAGACTGGTGGCCCGTGGACGAGGAGGGCGGCTCCTCGTCCACGGAGCGGCCCTCCACGAGGAGGGGACGAGGATGGCCGCTAAATAACTGGGGAACGCTGGGTCGAGACGTGGAACACACGGTGTTCAGACCCATGTTTTGAAATTCCTGTCTGACGACGGCCTGAATCATCGCAGTGGTGGTTGCTGGCGGATCGGGAGGCGTCGTGGAGAAGGCTGGCGAACAGGCGGCCTCGAGTTCGCGGCGAACAATACGGGGGACGTCGTCACGGCTGGTGGTCTGACGCGGTCGACCCTCACATGTCCATGTAGCAGCAGTGTTGGGTAGCCGCGCAATGTGGTGTGAGATACGGCGGCTCTTAGCCTGTTCAAGGCGACGGCATTCTTTTATAATGGCGTCCATAGTCGAGACATTGCCGAAAACAAGTAAATTGAAAGCGTCGTCGGCGATGCCTTTTAGCACATGTGCCACTTCATCTGCTTCGGGCATATGATCGTCAGCTTTACGGCATAGAGCCAAAACGTCGAGGATGTAGGAAACGTATGGCTCTGTAGGTGACTGAACACGAGACGCAAGAGCCTTTCTCGCGGCAGCCTTGCGCCCAATGGGGTCGGCGAACAGTTCCCGTAGCTTTTCTTTGAAACTGTCCCAACTGGTTATTTCGTCATCATGCGTTTGGTGCCACATGCGTGGGGTGCCGCCGAGATAAAAGGTGACATTGGCGAGCATAGTCGTTGGGTCTCACCTGTTATTAGCGCTGGCATGTTCATATAGCTTGATCCAGTCGTCGACATCCTGTCCCTCCAGGCCAGAGAACACACCTGGGTCACGATGTGGGGCAACCGTGACGATTGGAGCAGTCGGACAAGCCGAAGCCGTTGTAGAGGCGGGCTCGTCACCGGGAAGCATGGTGACAAGCACGTTGTGCCGACCACTTCGGAGTTCCATGGTGAGGACGGGGATCGCTGACCTCCACCAGAAATGTTACGTGTGGAAACACAAAGACGAAAGATGCCATTTACACGCTATTTACACTGGAGCCAGGCAGCCAGGCTGACGCTGGCTCGTGCCAAGGGCACCGACCAACTTCTTCGTCGTTCACGCTGCGGCTCGTCTCTTGAGCATCGCTCAATGATATCGTAATAATATCAATTTTGTCCTCTTTAGATGTGCTATCAGATACAATTCACAAAATTGCGATATCATTTTCTCTTGCTAAATTGCGGAGTTGTAAGCTTGATAGTTTCGTTTTCTGAAAATTCGCGATTTTGCCATTTCTTATAAAAAATTGACGACCTAAATATATAATTCGAAACGAACAGTCACTAGATTTTAAGTTTTTCTTTTAACTGCAGCAAACCCCGTTAAGTTTGGTGCAGTTGTTGCCAAGAAAAACGAATTCTCCCTTTACATGTATTTGATAGGAGCACACGAGCCTAAAGGTTCCTCTTAATTAACTCCAAAGGCCGTGTGCCCGGCTCCCACTAAAGACCGTGGGTTGAGTGCCTTAACTATAACTTTAAGACTGGGCCTTAATTATCTTCGCCCTGATTAACACCAACGGTCGCGGTTTCAACTTCCACCAATGGTCGTGGGTTCGAGTGCCTTAACTCCGTTTCGATTAACTGTGCCTTAAATAACTTCGCCTAATTCACTCTGCCTTAATCCACTCAGTCTTAGTTAACTATGCCTTAACCTACGTCAACTACCTCTATTGGCTCACTTGGGCACCCTTGACATTTTGGACCGTCGTGTGGTCGCGCTAACATAGTCTCATGAGCCATACAAGGCGTCCGCAAAAATAATTAACTATTACTAATCAGCTGCAGCTGATTATAGCTACTAAAACCCTACTTACAGCTACCCGTCAGCAACATCTGATTAGTAGAACGCAGTTGACGGCTGGGGCTGCTGCGGCCCTCTGGGGGAGCGCAGCAGCATTTTCACAGCTACTTAAAGCTTTTAATCAATCTGCTAAATGCGAGACTATCAGAAAGTTAAAAAACGCATCGGCGAAAACACTTACTGCGTTCGTAAGTTGCGAAGTCGGAGGACCCGAGCACCTTGCCGACGCAGAGCTCTACTGCTCTACTACTTGAGCTAATGTGAAGAGGTGGGATCGTTCCCCACCTGTGGCAACTTGTTTTTCATCCACGTTCAATTCAATTAATTTATTATTCCTTTTTCAGTTAGCAAGTACAAGCAATTTTCCCTGTGTTGTCTTTGGTGTCATTGTTGGCTTCTTATGATATGATTAATGAAAATCGGGCTCCTCAGTTAACCCCCTTTCTTCTCGTTCATATGCTACCTGCAGTAACCCACAAACAATGCGCTGCATTGGACATTTACTGTCTTCAGTGACGATGTGCCCGATCTGACGACCATGTGCAGGATGTCATCTGCCGCACACCCTTGTCCGTAGCCCGTACGCGTGTCGTTGGTGAAAGCGTGCGTATCACGTTTTTTTGTGTGTGTGTGTGTGCATATGTTAGCTTTCATGGTGCCACAGACAAAGACGACGACAACATATTGCGTCAATTTTGTCTTCGTCTTTGATGCTCTAAAGCTGTGGCTGTGGTGCTGGGCTGCTAAGCACGAAGTCGCGGGAGCGAATCCCGGCCACGGCGGCCGCATTTCCCTCCATCGAAATGCGAAAACACCCGTGTACCTAGAATTAGGTGCACGTTAAAGAACCCCAGGTGGTCCAATTTCCGGAGTCCTCCACTACGGCGTGCCTCATAATCAGGAAGTGATTATGGCACGTAAAGCCCATAATTTTGTTTTCCCTCTTAAAGCTAATGCTGAGTGCTATCCTGGACATCGTGATTGCGCCATATTGTTAACTTCGCCATCTTGTTAGCTGTGATTAGCCCAGATTGCTTCTACTGCGTCTCTGGCTCAAGATGACGCCATAATGGAACTTTAAATATGTCGTAATTCGGCGATGTTCCAAGGATGGTGCTTAATGTACAACTCGACAAAGTGCTCAATTTTGTCTTGTCTATTAAGATACATTGGTACATATACCCTGTACTTCTTGCGTAATGCCTTCGGGCCTTCAAAGTGAAAATAAATTAAATTCAATGTATTTATTCATTCTATAGCGATTGAATTCAATCCCTCATTTCTATGACATTTCGTTTTAAGTTTGTATTGAAACTGAATCTTTTGGGTTTCACGTGCCAAAATCAGGATTTCATTATGAGTTTGAAAGGCAGCAACAATGATAAAAAAACTCAGTGCCCTTTCACTCAATCACGAAGGATGACCAGCGAAGCTATGTATGCGCGCCCCGTAATGGTGAACTGCACCTCCGCCGCGAGTCCGCCCGGCATTGCAATATCTTCGGCATCGGCGCACGTAATGAAGTTTTACTCTAGTAGGGCCGCGTCAAGTCACGGCGTGTGCTCGACGGCACGAACCCAGGTGGCGACGCCGGAGGAGAAGGCTCGAGTTTTATGTCGACACACGGACATGATCCTGGGGCAACTAGCCCTTGACAGTTTCACTGTGATAATAATAGCAATAATCATAAGAATTAGATGTTTTTGGTCGCATGGTATCGTAGCCTTCTTCTGACGTCGAACCTTCATGCTGAGAACTTGCAACGTCAGGCGGGGTAGTTTTGTTCTCACGGTGGTACTCCACCCTCGATGCCTGTGCCCGCTCTGCAGTGCGGCTTCCCTTACTGTGACAGTTTAGTACCACTTTCCGGACCGCGCCCGTATGGCATCGTTAGCCCGCTATCGATCATTTCAAACGCAGCTTTCGAGACTTTCCGTGTTGCTCACAAGCACACTGCACTATCACACGTAAAGGAGGAGAAGTATATTTTTTTTTTTGCTTGCTAAGCAGTTCAATTTATTCCCGCCAGGCGTTAATCTTTAAGCGCGCTCTGAAGTTTCGCGATCGTAAAAGTAGAAAGCATGAAAGGCCACCTCTGGGAGCGGCGCGCGCGCTTCTAAACATCGCAGATCTCGCGATCCCGCAGCGTCTGCGGCTCATTTTATCGATGGATCAAGCAGCAGCGAGTCTGAGGATGCTGCCTTTTCGTCGGACTCTGAGAGCGACGATGGCGCAAACGATCCCGGAACATCGGTGGCCGCAGCCCGGCACACACAACTGTAGTGCTTGCAGTTAATTTTTTGTCAGGAGTACCTGTTCAATGAAACATTCAGATATTTTCATACATAGTGCCTATTAGAGGGCAATACATTTTGTATCTCTCATAATTTTTTACGTATTTTTCTTAGTAGATACAAGCGTGCGTTTAAAACGTTGCTCAATCTTATCCCACAATCTTGATTCTGTTAATTTATATCTTTTTTTCTAACGTTCAACTCGTTAATGAAACTTTCTTGCGTGATAAGTACGTGCATTCTGATTTTTGTTTATGTTGGCAGACAACTATTGTCGGAGGAAGCTATCCTCGGCCCATGGCCTGACACTGCAATTTCAATGCGTGCAACAAAAGTATTGTTAAAGTTCCTGCAGGACACCAAGCTCGACGAGCGGCTCTAGCGAGGCAACTGTCTCATAAACATAAGCACTCACCACTTCTCTTATCATCATCATCCATCCCAATACTATCACTCCCCTTCCCTCTTCCCCAGTGCAGAGTAGCAGACTAGAGCGCACTAGCTCAGGTCGACCTCTCTGTCTTTCCTATCAATAAATTCTATTCATTCATTTGTTATGTATTGAATAAAATATTTAGTGCAGTCTTTCCTTCAAGAAAAAAAAAAAAATCCGGCGTAACCTGCGACAAACACCTATTTTCCTCATGGTAGGGAATGAGTTAAGGGCGCTTTTCGTCACGGAGGGCAAAACCCACGCCGCTGGAACTTTGAAAATGATTATCGGAAACATCGAAAAAAAAGCATCGAATTGCTCGGCGTGATAGGTCGAACGTCGCGGGCGATGGACTTGCACGAGGCCTGTTTCTAGACTCGATGGTCTCGTCATGGCGAACAAGAAAGTAAAATTGAATGCACTCGTATTGTTATTTATTACACTAGGGTCAGAGAGCTGCAGAGTAGATACCGGGAAAAGATAGGATCGAATTTATTGGCTCGAACTGGTACTCAGAGCGATACAGCCTGTGAACGTATTGAAATCATGCCGTGTGTGTGACCAGCAGTGCGTGTGGCTTCTGAGTGGAATTCTCCCGCGTTCAGTCCTCCGGGAGGAGAGTTTAGCCATCGCTATGCACTCCGGTTCGCGTTAGCAATCGCGTTCACTCTTTCATGAATGTTGCCAATAAACATGCTAAGGCGAGAGAAGCGCATTCAAAGGACGCAGTCAAAAGGGCGAATCCTGAGACGGAACTGCTGGCAGCAGAGCAGCGGAATAACGAATTGGGTGATACATCGCTATATTAGAGCGACTCCGAAGACATACGATGAGAAGCAGCCGGAGAGGCTGTTTCTGAGCTTGCTTTCATCTCCTTTATAACATCTCCTTCATAATACCGTATTTACTCAAATCTAGGGCGGCCCCGATTCTAACCCGACCCCCGAAAGTCCTAATCCGAAAAAAATAACAGAAGAACAAAGCTATCTCGAATGTAGGCCGAACAAAAAGCGAGGACAGCGTTAACAAAATGAAAACAGCACTTATGAATGGGCCGAGCTCATACTACATCATCATCGCTGCTGTGGTCCGGTAAATGCCATCCTCGTTGAGGCGCACGCAAAAAGCATCCCCCTGAAAGCCAGGGCGAGCTAGGTGCTTCACCTTGGCTAATCCCACTGCCCTGGCGTGGCCGCTCTGCGAGAGAACCACCCTGCTGGATGCTGGCGTAAAAATAAAAGTTTTTTTTCGCTTTCTCTCCATAGAGAAGCACGAGTCGCGCCCAAGAAAGAGCAGTGACCAGAAATAGAGCCGCCCCGAGGAACAACGGATGCGGCGCCGTGACAACGGAGACACCCTGTTTACCTCTGCGCGGTGCGCTGACGAAAGCGACTTTCCCAAGGTGCGCCACGCGGAGCATTTCTCGTCGTTGATCCTGCTTTTGGAGAAGTCGCGCGATACATTCTTCAATATTCTCACAATAAGAGGTAGCTTGCTGTCTTTCTCTCCTTCGCTAGGCCATGTTTAATTTGTGCTTAATTTGTTCCGGATGTGTGAAACAAAAGCTTGCCATCTGCATAAGAGAAATCGAGACGGAGCGTATTAATTTTGGTAAAGTCAGGAACGTCAGAGGTTATTCGTAAGCTCTAGCCTGGAAATCCCAGTAGGGGAAGGAATTTAGCCACGAAATTAAGAAAAATATTTATATAGAAACCATTCTTGAAAATTATCTGTCATGCGAAGCGTGTAGACCACTGGATGACGACGCTGGTCGTAGTGGCGACGATGGTATGACGACAACGGCGGGATGATAACGTGATACCGATGTTGGATTTATGGTATCATGGATTTATGGTACCGTGAATAACGTGGTACCGATGGTATGATGACGACGGCATAACGATGATGCTGGGACGAAGGGAATGATGGAGCTGGAATGATGACGACAGTATTACTACAATGTGATGACAACGCTAAAATGAGTATAATGGTACGAGTACGGTGGCGCGTCGGTAATGGCGCGACGACAAAGGGATGACGAAAGTGGAATAATGGCGACGTGACGACAAAGGTATGACGATAATGGGTTGACGACAGTGCGAGCGCTACGACAAAATGAGGGCAGTGGATCGACCACAGGGCATGACAGTGACTTTGTTATGAAGACACGATATCCACATGACAGCTTGACATGGCATGATGACGATGGACACCGGCAAGATGACATGACAGCGACAGAATGATCACAATGTCATGAAGGCAATAAAATGACGATGACGGAACGACTACGACAGCATGACAATGACCGAATGTTCGTGATGGAGTTGACGTCTGTACTTACGTGCATCACTTGCCACCGCGCTCCGCTTTAATGCGCACTATATCTGGTATTCGCTTGCACTAAGTCCGGTACTGACCAATCGGGTCACCTTAATTTGCACTGTATCCGATGTTTGTTTGCGCTATGTCAGTGCAGTTGGATCGTTGTTTTTGCGGGCGGCTACGTGTTGTCAAGCGTGACCCGCTGCCCGACAATAAGCCCGACAGCAGAGAGTTATAGCCAGTACCCCGGGGGAGCCGTGGTTTGCGGATAGCGTGTAAGCGGGCAAAGTGAGGCGGTGCTACCGCTATTTTGTTCGGACAAGCAGTGTCGTTACTTTGAAGTCAGCCCATCGTCTCTTGACCGCACGCTTGCCGATACATTCCGCGGGCGGGCCAGATGCCCCAATGAGCGTGAAAGTGTGATTGCTTCGGGGTCTGTGTCTTGCGAAGTGGTGAGACAAAAGGCCCGCTAACCTCAAGGGTTCGTGGCAATTACCTCGAGACATTGGAAGTCCGGACGGTGTCACCCTAGAGCCCCATACTGAGCACACTGCGCGCACCGCAGTGAGATTACACGAATGTGACGAGAGTGATGTCGGGGTAGCTTTTTAAGGAGTGCAGGACCATGGGATGGGGAGTCGGTGGAGATTTACGACAAAGGCAATTATAATGAAATGAACAACCAATTGCTTGCTTTTTTTTCCAGAATTCGAAAGAGGTTTTCACGACCGATCAATTGAGGACAACTGGCTTACTTTTAAAAACAAGCTTGCCGAACTAACATCCAAATTCATTCCCACCATTACATTTCGTGCCAATCATAATAAACCATGGTTCACAAAGTCCTTAAAAACACTCGAGAACAAGAAAAAACGACTTTTCCGTGCAGCAAAACTAAACCCAAGCGAATGCGCATGGAATAAATACTACGATGCCGAGTCAACGTATTTGCGGTCCATTTCTAATGCCAAACACGCATTTTTTTCAGACTGACCTGTCGAAGATCCTAAGCAATAATCCCAGAAAGTTCTGGCAAGTTCTAAACCCTGATTATGCGCCTATCATCACACTTACCGACATACATGGCGAGGAAGTGAGCAACGTTGAGTGTGCAAATATATTTAACACTGCATTTTCATCTGTCTTCACAAACGAAACTGATATGCCAACATTTGTCCGAACTTCCCAACCAAGATCGCTCATGCCACCAGTCACATTCGCTGCACACGGCATCACCGGTATCATTGAAAATATTAAGATGTCATCTTCTGCAGGTACTGACGAAATCACCAGCAAACTCTTAAAAAACATTCGTCATGCTTCTTCAGTGTACTTATCATTACTGTTCACACAATCACTCTCCACAGGTAGCATACCCAGCGATTGGAAGGTGGGGAAGGTCGTTCCGGTATTCGAATCAGGTAACAAAGAATCGCCCCTTAATTATCGCCCCATCTGTTTAACAACTGTGCCATGCAAAATCATGGAACACGTAATCTATTCTTGCATAATGAACTTTCTTGTCTCTATTAATTTCTGTCATCCTACTCAACACGGCTTCCGTAAAAACCTATCTTGTGAAACGCAATTAGCTATTTCTGTCCATGACCTGCACATGGCCCTTGATTCTAAACTTCAAACTCACTCAGTCTTCCTAGATTTCGTGAAAGCCTTCGACAAGGTTCCTCACGAGCGCTTGCTACTAAAACTTTCTTGGTTAAACTTGCATCATAACATACTGCAGTGGATAAAAGAATTTCTGGCAAACCGTACCCAATTTGTTCACGTTAATAATCGAACCTCTAGGTCTCTTGCAGTAACATCAGGCGTCCCGCAAGGGTCAGTCCTTGGTCCCCTTCTATTTTTAATTTATATTAACGGCCTACCAACACAGGTCTCCTGTAACGTTCGCATCTTTGCCGATGACTGTGTTATCTATCGCACAATCAGTAACCCCTCTGATCAACTAACTCTTCAAAGAGATTTAACTTGCGTCCAGGACTGGTGTAACAAATGGCCCATGGAACTAAACCCCGATAAATGCAAACTCATGTCATTTCATCGAAAACGTAATCCTCTCCTGTTCCCTTACAAAATCTCGCACGTCACGATAGCATAACACAGTCTTACAAATACCTAGGCGTAACGTTGTCTAACGATCTAACCAGGAACGCGCATGTCACTAGAGTGCTATCATCTGCTAACAGAAGCCTTGGTTTCCTAAAACGTCATCTACGTCTAGCGCCACCAAACCTAAGATTGCTTGCATACAAGTCACTCGTACGCTCTAAGCTGGAATATGCCTCTGCCATCTGGAGCCCTAACCAGAAATATCTAACAAACTGTCTAGAATCAGTACAGAATCGTGCCACAAGATTCATCCATTCATGCTATTCATATAATGTCAGTATATCATCGTTAAAAGCAGAATCCGGCTTAACAACCCTGACTTGTCGGCGTCGTATCGCTACTATGTACTTATTTCATAGGTTTTTTTACAGCTCACTACATCATCCACCCTACATCAGTCCTCCTGCACGCATTTCACTCCGCATTGGCCATCCCTTTCAAGTCGCCCGTCCACGTGCGCACACTACCACTTTCGCCACATCATTCTTCTTACGTTCAGCCTCGGACTGGAACGGCCTTCCACACGACATCGCCGCAATCACCTGCCCATCCACGTTTTTGAACTGTGTAATTAACATATTTACCAGCGAGCAAACTTGTACCTAAACATCTTTCCCTTGTGTATATAATATACTTTATTAGCTACCCACCCCTTATGTAATACCCCCAATCCTGGGGGCCTTTAAGGTAATAAAGTGAAGTGAAGAATGAGGAAGACCAAATCTGTAAAGGCACGCCTACGCTAGCGGCAAACATGTCGTAACGGCGGACCGGTCTCTAGTGCCGTCGAAAGTCTGCCGCGCGAGAGGTGTCCAAAGTAGACGGCAGTTCGGCGTGAGCACCGCCCGCCGCACGAACGACGGGCCAATCGACGACCGCGAAGATGCGCGCCTCCGCCACCGGCGTCGCAAATACAGGCTGAGCTTCTGCTCCAAGCAAAATATTTTCCGCCAGATAAAGTGATGCGCAAATCGTACATTTTATGAAGCACGATATCCACTGTCAAACGTTAAACGCGAACGAGAGCTCAGGTACTTGTCGAGCTCGGCTGCAGTGCGCGGCTACCGGCGGCAGACGACCAGCTCGGCTGTGCTCGCATCGCAGCTGGCGGCGTCGCCGCTAATATTAGCGCATTTTCTTCTTTATGTATTGTTGTGAAGAGCGACAACAACGGTAAGGAAATATTGCAGCTTGTATGCGTCGGGGATTCGTTCCGAAGCGTCGTCAGCTTTAGCTTTGAAGTGAAGAGGCCTGAGAAGGCCTAGCGACGATATCGGCGCCGCCAAGCGATCAGCCGCGGTGAGGCTGCCGTCGGTGCTAGAGTGACCACCCTGAGCACTCCTTCGTCGCTGATTGGACAATTCGCTGTACGGCTGCCGCAAAAATGGTTCCCGGATCCCATCCTCTCTACGGCAAAGAAATATTTCCGTTCGCAAGCACAACCGCCATCGCACGGCGGTCCGCGAAAGGCAAACGCTATGCGGCGAGTTGCCGTGCCGGTAACCATGGACGGGCCTTAACATGACTAACTTTTGAGTCATGGTCTTTAGATGTCTGTGTAAATAATTTCCACTGTATCAGTTGCGTTATCCGTGTTATATTATACAGTTAACTTTTTACAATCAACATCACGGCCTCGCCTACTGTAATGTGACCGAAAAGTGACATATTTTGGCCCGCGTGTCTCCCTCGAAGCACGTTCCATTCTTGAGACGAGCACAATTTGGACTGTGGTGTGTAAGCTTGAAAGCTGTGTTTTGGGTCAGTGAGTGTGAGTGTCAACCAACAGAGTGTTACCTCTCAACACGGCAAAGGGCAAGCACCCTTAGGTGTTTCCCACGAGGCACCTCGCCCCCCCCCCCCTTCAACAGCGCCCGCTCAGACGTCCACGCAGCCCTGACGTCCACTGTTGACAGGCCAACAAAGAAGCTCCCCTCAAGGTGACAACGACCACCGGATTCTGTAGACGCGATAAGAACCGTGAAGGGTCGCTGCAATCTGACCGTCACCGAGAGCTCACTAAATTATGAAAGGGGCCATCGTCGAGGACTACCGTGGGAACTGCGTCGACCACAAGTTCCCAAAATTGCCGCGTGCTTGCATCGTATGCGGGGGCGATAGTTCAACATTGGAGGCGTAGTCCGGGGGAAGCGTGCGACGTCATGGGAGGGATTTTGCGAGTGATTCTATCATTATGATTGGCCGAGATATAGTCATCAGATTCCCTACTCCGATCTCCTAAGCAAAACGGCTGTTTTAAATGCGGACAGCTTTGGTGCAGTGAGAAGGGGTGACGCGTCCTTATGTGAGCTCAGACATTTATTGTGCGACTACATGGAGTGAGCTTCGATATCTGGAGCCAGTGTAAAATATGTAAAATAAACCCTTTTTCCTTCGTTCCTACTCCCTGACGTAACCTTCCGTGTGCCTGGTGGCTTCCTAACCTAAACGCTATACCCCGAGTCGCAAGAAACGGGTTGGCAGCGGTGAGACCAAGAAGGCCGTTCTCACGATGTGGGATCGACGGACCTGAGAACGTGGATCCGGGAGACATGACCTTCGCAAGCTCGAGCTAAACTGCGGACGGAAGAGGGACTTCTGTGCATCCGGGATCAGCAGAGCTCTTCTTTGTCGCTCAGTGAGGTACAACCGACGCAGGAATCGCGTTTAAGGCTTGGATGTGTCGAGGAAACTTGACGGAAGAGCAGCAGAAGGCAATGCTTACGATCTGGGACCGGCAGACCTGGGAACGTGGCTACGGCAGACACGACCTTCGCAAGCTGTAGGTTGGCTGACTGCTGGAGCGGCTACGTTTTGCCGGACGATAAGGACAGGGTTCTACCTGACGATTAGCTGTGATTGATCGCCACCGGGTGAGTGGTCAATACAGGGAAAGTTGTAGTCGGCTGTCAAAAAGCATGGATACCAAAGTGTTAAAAAAGAGAAGCTGTTGCTGTTGGCAGCAGAGCAGGATGGAATATGGAGATTAACCATAAGTTGAGGAAGCCCGAAATTCGTACTGCGATTGACGAAGTGGGTTTCGAGAAGGACGAGCTCACGGATGCCTGGGAAGAGATATTTCATGGGAGGAAAGAAAGGACGGAAGAGAATGACAGGCATAAAAAGAGGGAACAAAGGCAGGCAGAACTTGAGCTGGAGAAAATAAAACTATAGCAAGCGAGATTAGCGCGTGGTGCCGATGCGGCGCCGCCACGAACGGAAAGCGTGAAAATGACGAGTTTGTTTCTGCCGTACAAAACAGGCCTTGACGTCGGTCTGTACCTGATTAATCTTGAACAGATTTGTGACAAGCAATCATTTCAGCATTACATATTACCGAAGCGGTTGCTTGTGTTGCTGCCAGGAGAGGCCTCGGAAGTCGGGGCCTGACTGAGCGCAGCTGAGGCAAGCCTGTACAGATCAGTGAAGTTGAGTTTGCTCGCCAAATACAAGCTTTCCACAGAGGAACTTCGGATGAGATTTGGACAGGAAAGAAGTAAGCCCAATGAAAGTTTTGTCAAGTTTCCGTGCAGCCTGAAGGATAATTTTTGAGAGTGGGTGAAAGGAACAGTGGTAGATAACGTTAGTAAACTGCCAGATTTAACCTGCTTAAATCATTTTTGCGGGATCTTGATGGATAACGTGCGCCTTTGGGTTAAAGACAGGCAGGAAGGTGTGTCTGTAAAGAGTGCACCAAAGCTGACTGATGTGTGTGTTGCATGCCGTGGCTTCAGGCCACAGAGACGTAGCTTACAGTACTATCAAAAGCCTTCCCCACGACCACAATCTTACCCTCGAAGACAACAAACCACAAAAAAGGGGATGACACTAGTAGCTCAGCTATAAGGAAATGGATTTCTTCGCTCAAAACTGCCCAAATAAAAGGCCAGTGTGCGCTTGCATAAGTAATCATCCGAGTAACACTGATCTCCTAAAGCCACACATGATCGACCGAATCGTATATAGAAAGAGTGGAGGATACGTGGCTTAAACGCTACGCCGAGCCTCAACACTCGGCCGCGGCTTTCGACGCTTCGCGAAGCGGTGCGCTCATATTTTTATATACACCACATGAATTTTCACGACAATGTTACAAAAATCGCTTTTGGGAACAGTGTTACGCCAAGTGTGGAGAGTCGAGATAGGCATCAATCGAAAGCTGAGTCTCCAGACTACATACGCTGCACTGGGTATTACGATAGACACCGTAGTTTTATCACAGGCATCGTTCTTGCCTCGAAAATCAAGTGCAAATTTTCGTCCAATGGCTTCCATTGCTAAATCTTTAACTGCTGTGGGAACAAAATTCTTACGTGTCATAGCGTTATCACTGCATTTTACTCGAGTGGATTGTCTTCCAGAATACGTCTGTCACCTGCCTTTTTCAATAATCGACCGCTCGTTCCATTGAAAACGCGCTAGCTTCGTGCCGGGCCCGCTTGGGGCGCTAGTTGGTACGTGTCCAGAAAAGCTGGATATGGTCCCTAGTCAATGCACAGTAGTCAGCCGGGTTTAGCTTCGTTAATTGCCCTGCTTTTCTCTCATCGCTTCCGTGGGTATCCCATTGGGGCTTTAAACCACGCTACCTTTCAACCTTAAGCGGGTGCTGCAACTCTCAGAAAGCACATTTGAAAAGCAGCAGTGCCAACTTTGATGCGCCAGACTATGGCAGGTTCCTTTAACCTTTGCGTTTGGCTTCATTCGCTTTTCCTTTTGCTTGCGTTTTCTGTCCGCGGCTTTTCGAGTGGGCTCTTAGCCGCCGAAAAGTGTACACTTCTCTGCGCGGAGCCGGCGGGAGCGCTCTTGCAGGCGACTCCGCGAAAGCAAAGTAGCGCGGAAAGGGAGAACGAAGCACGTAACACTAAGCGATGTACAAAGTGGCCACGGATGTTGCATATACATAGGTCCACGCACGGACTTGAAATCGCGTCTCGGCCAGCCTTAGGGCGGCTCGCGCATTTGGGACCGCTTAACGGCGGACTCCGATAAGCAAATTTGGCCCGCCTTCCGGCGAAGGCAACCAAGATGCGCTCGGTGGCGGCGAAACGGCAAAACTCATTTCGAATCTTCGCGCACGGCTCGGCGCGCATTTACGCACAGTGTAGAGAAACTGCACTGTGGCGTATTCGCGGGGAACGCGGCGTTCCACGAAGAGATAGCGCGCCTTGGGAGAGAAGAAGGAAGTTTGTATATATTGCGAAAGCAGTTATTGTTGAGTTGCTGTAAAGGCATCTTTCTTACCCTGACGATGGAGAACGCAAGTGCGGTCGTTTCAGGTTCGCTAGCGGAGGAATGCGATATTCTGAAACGCGCCTCCTTGCGCGATAGAGTTAAATGGCGCGCGGACGGATGGTCGCGTACGCGCAGCATAAAGACGTGGCCGTGAAAAGAGAGTTCGCAACTAACGAATTCAAATGCGTCATGACAGGTGTGCAGCCGAGAGGAAGTTTCATGAGAAAGAAGGAAGTATATGACACAGAATACAGTCGGAGCTGTTGCGCGACATGATGTGCATTGTATAGTAGGCCTTTCTTGCACACGAACGAAAGGAAGCATTATACGATTGTCGTTTGTGCTGACTGAGATACCTTTAAAGCTGGAACCGCATGGCAACGCCCGCGTTGCCGCGCACGCGCGAGAACCCGCACGAAAAAAGGGAGCGGCGCTTTTGCGTCGCGTTCTCCGGGTTGCCAGACAACATAACTCCCACCGACAAGAATTGTCTCTGTTACCGCAT
Organism: Dermacentor variabilis; assembly: GCF_050947875.1. Taxonomy (NCBI): domain Eukaryota; kingdom Metazoa; phylum Arthropoda; class Arachnida; order Ixodida; family Ixodidae; genus Dermacentor; species Dermacentor variabilis. Next base: position 1,467,222 of record NC_134572.1, on the reverse strand, counting down.
ATATGATATGCCCTTAAACTTACATAACACTACAATAAAATAATCTTAGTGTAATTAGACAGCGACGTTTTTGTCCGAAGTGTACTTATCAAGCTTAATTTCAAGCAGCAAGATTGTTTGCGAAACTGCGACTATGTACCTTCCGCATGCTGAGAGGCCGCTGCTTGTTTACAACTTCACATAAAAAATTTAATGTCGGCCGCTTACTACCGAGCAGAAGAGGCGATTGCTACTATTAAGGGGGATGCTGAGGGCATCTGCTATACCGTCTACGCTGAGGGTATCTGCTATAGCTTGCCAAGTCTGGTCACGTTTGATGTTGTTCTTGTAATTGCCGTCGCGTATGTCCCACAGGACGCGACGCTTCTCCACTTCAGTTAGTACGACCTCGTGGACGGTTGCTTTGTCCATTTTAGGTGAACACGATGCGCGAACCAACACGATGCGCGAATGAAATCACGGTAGCACGTTCTGCCGAGAAAAAAAAAAATTGGGCCTCAGAGGTTCCGTCGAGACGCGCAGAGAGCAGGGCCATCTGGTGGCGAAACCAAAAACCAAAATGCCACGTGACAAAATGCCGCGTGACTTACCTGAACTCTGATTGGCGGACGCGCCGCGCGGCGCGTTTTTTTTCTACTCCGGGTAGCAGCACGCGGCGGCGCGATTTCGTGACGGATCATGCTGGGCACGCGTCAAAATGACGCGCGTGTCCCACCATCCGCGCGTCAATCGCGCCTGAAATCGCGCCATGCGGTTCCGCCTTTACGGCGTAGTCTGTTACCTGCAGCTATGGCGCATGTTTAACATGTCCGCCCTGTTCTGCCATGGTAATGTGCATTTGTGTACATACACACGTACACAAACGGCGGCTACATGACGAAATAACTCGGATACATATTGGTTGCTGTCCTAAATTATTCATAATGTCTTTCCACGAGTCGTAACTATGAAGCTTGTGCAAGTTCCCTAGCATTCGGCGTAGCATAGCCTCGAACAATGCGTTGTTGGTTTTAAAGCAATCCCTATAGAGGCGATTCAGTGTTTCATGGTTTTTTTTTCAGTATTTGGCGTATATTTCTTGCTGTGTCCCTCCAATATTGAACTTTACTTTTTTAGGTAAATATATTTTGGCAGGTAACCTTTTTGTTAATTAAACCATGGATAGGTGTAAAATGCCTCAAAAACAGGGGGATAGGGATTCAGACGAGGGGCTTCCCTGCAGGACCTTAAGTCTTCTGCGACGGTGTTAAGTATACTGTGATGCAACACCACATAACCATGTACACCACATCTTGCGATGTAGCAGTTTCTGGAGAAAAAGGAAATCTTGGATGGTTTAAGCCGACGTCGTATGGATCTGTACAGCAACGCGGCGAATTCAGCACTCCATAACTCCACATCAACCAGCCCTTCAAAAAGACGGAAAGAAACTGTGATCTTGACAGCTGTGATGAATTTTGTTGATTACATGCTGCGAGAGCCTTAAAATTAGCTTGGCTTTGCGTGACATTTCAGTTGCGCAGTTCTCTTGTATCATTTCTCTATAGAAAAGCTCATTTCGTTATAGAAAAATTGTCTTGGCGCTTTGACGGCGTTCTTGTTTCCCAGTGCCCGGATGCATACAATCAGTGCCTTTAACAATCTAGCCCAGAAATCAACCCCTATTTATTAATTTCAATAGATCAAGGCACGATGCCGTCCGTCCTTACTCAGCGAAAGAATTGTCCGTAGTTTTCCCGAAAATTCACTGTCAATTTTGGCTGCCAAATTGTTCTCCAAAATTTCAGTTTAGATATTTCTCCTGTAAGATTTGCAGTGTGCCGTAAACAATCACAAGCTGCTGCTTTGCAGGACTGTTTCATTTACAGTGCGCTGTGAGAAATACTCTACAAGAATTTTTTTAGAGCGCCGCTCTTAGGCTACGTTCACACTTGGTCTCGGAGCAGGCGGAAGCGGAAAAAAACTTGACAAAATCCGCCCGCCTAGGCCCACCTGCTTTTTACCGCCGGTATCTAGAACACTGCAAGTTATACCCTGACGCTATGGCAGGCTTTCGACGCGGACGCTCTTCTGTAGACAACGTCATAGATCTTGTCTGGTCTGTTGAGCACGAAAAAAGCCTCAGGAGACTGTCAGAGGCGATGTTCCTGGATGTTAAAGGCGCTTATGACAATGTAACCCATCAAGCCATCCTGGACGCCTTGGGCGACGTCGGCCTAGGCGGCCTTGTTTTTCGGTGGATATCCAGCTTCTTGAAGGACAGGTCATTCTTTGTGCAAACAGAGGATGGTGCGTCATCGCAACACAACACCTACCGTGGCGTGCCACAAGGCGGAGTCTTGAGCCCCACTCTAACCTCGTGCTCATCGACTTGGTTCATACCCTTCCGCAATCCGTCCATGTGTCGATCTATGCAGACGATATATGCATTTGGTCATCAGGAGCGACACGTCCCCAGGTGCGCCCCAGACTTCAAGAAGCGGCCACACTAACACCGGATTATCTTCGAGCGCGAGGTCTGGGGCTGCCCTCCGAGAAGTGCTCTATAGTCGCTTTCACGCGTAAAGCAATGAAACCATACGTTATCAGAATTAATGGACAGCCTAGGGTGGTTGCTTGGGCTAGTTGGTAATTCATGATCAAAAATAACGTACAGCGCGAAGGACAAGGACAGCGACAGACGACAGCGCTGACTTCCAACAATATTGTATTTTCCCTTTATTCATTACTTCTCTCCACCTTGCGGGTTTCCGCAGAACTACTACGTCAATATTGTATACACAATATCGTGTGTATATATACAAGAAGAGGCATGGCGCAGAAAATGTACGACAGTCACATGGGGTGTTCTAACAGCAAGTCATTGAGCTAAGAACATGGTTACATGAAAAAATAGAAAATAAAAAATATAAAATATATAAAAAATATGGGCATTACGATTTCTATCTGTTTAGATACGAGACTTCAGCAGGGGTCAGCGCGATTGAGGGCGCACTAACGCAAATACTACCAAGTTTTCTGATGAAATCAGCTTCCACAATTTCCCTGGTGAGCTGAGAGCTGTGTCTCGCTAAAACTTCAGTATCTTCGAAGAATGGCACGCAGCCGCAGTCCCGGCAATGGATGCCCAAGTGGCCTTGTACAGTGTTGCGAACGTTGTTACAATACTCTCTTAGTCTTAGTATGTCGTCTGTCGCTGTCCTTGTCCTTCGCGCTTACGTTATTTTTGATAATGGACAGCCAATTGCCTACGAGAAGACGCACCGCTTTCTAGGCGTGATAATAGATCGAGACCTTTCCTGGAGTCCTCATATCTCCTACCTAAAAAGAAATTAGTCATGATAACCCACGTGCTCAGATTCCTTACGGGAAAGTCATGGGGTGCGTCTGTGAGTGCGATGCTCCAACTCTATAACGCACTGTTCTTTGGTCTCCTGCGCTATAGCTTACCTGTACTGGGTGGGACCGGTAGAACCAACCTCCGTGCCCTCCAGTCTGTACAAGCTCAAGCTCTGCGAATTTGCCTTGGGCTTCCCAGATGTGCATGCACGGCAGCAACAATAGCCATCGCGCATGACCACCCCATCAATACGTATCTTCAAGTCGACACTTTAAGGATGCATATCAGGCACTTCGCCAGACTTCCATCGCATCATCTCGCCTCCCTTCCTGCCGCTCGACCTCGTTCAGTGTTTAGCAAGATTATTGCCGCCAACCATGGAACTTTACCGTCAAACTTCACGCCTGCAGCAGGACCATCTCAACCGCTGTTGTGCCTCCATCCACTCCAGGCTCTTCTTGTTATTCCCGGTATCAAAAAGAAAACGGAGATGTCAACTTTCGCCCTCAAACAAACTGTGCTTTCAGTGCTACATGACAACCACAGAGGACGCATCCACGTTTACACGCACGGTTCTGTCTCCTCTAAAAGTTCAGCTGGAGCAGTGGTGATTCCCGCAGTGTGTGTCACCCTCAAGTTCAAGACATCTCACATTACATCATCGACGGCTGCAGAACTCGCAGCTATCCGTGCTGCTCTGGAGTTTATAGGTCCCGAATCACCACATTCATGGTCCATCTTTTGTGATTCAAAGGCAGCTCTCCAGTGTCTGCTGTCCCCTTTCAACCACGGACCAAATGCGCAATTAGTCGCAGACGTCCGCCTACTCCACCATTACGCAATCGACAAGGGACACAAGATCATCTACCAGTGGATACCGGGTCACTGCGGAATTTCGGGAAATGACAGTGTGGATGACGCTGCGCGGTCGGCCCATGATGGGGCCCAGATTGTACCCATACCGCTGTCAAGGGCAGATGCAGCCACAAGTCTTCGCTCCCTCGCCCGCTAGCTTACGCAGAATCTGTGGAACACTAGGGAATTCACGAACGCCCGCCTCCACAGATTGGATCCACATCTACAACTCCGCCTACCACCAGGGTTACCACGAGCGGAAGCAACACTTCTGTGCCGCCTGTGGCTCGGCGTGGCATTCACGAACTCCTATTCATTCCGTATTCGAATGGCCGACAGCCCTACTTGTGACATCTGCGGCTAGGAGGAAACGATTGAGCACCTCCTTTGTGACTGTACCCGTTACAAAGTGCCACAAAAAGTGCCACGAAAAGTGCTCGTGGCCGCGCTCGAAAAACTGGACAATCGCCCCTTTACAGAGGAAGAAGCTCTAGGACACTGGTCCAGACGGGCTTCGGCACTCAAGGCCTTAAGGGCTTTGCTGAAGTTTTTAAGGACATGCGAATTGTGCGACCGCCTTTGAATGTTGTAGCGCGTAGTTTCGCGTTACTGTGTGAATTTTCTGGTTTCCATTTTTTTCCTCTTCTTCTTCTTTCTCCTTTTATTCCCTTTACTCCTTTCTCCAGCACAGGGTAGCCAGCCGGTACTTACACTGGCTAACCTCCCTGTCTTTCCTCACCTTTGTCTCCTCCTCCTTAAAAACAGGAAAAATGAATTTTACATATTTATCCGGGTAATTAGTATGCCGCTGTTCTCCTGATGACGGAAGAAGACTAATGACCGAACTTCGTAGGTTGGATAAATTTAGATTCTACCAGTTCTCTTTCTGTCCCTGTCGTTTTTTCTTTCACCTTGGTGAAGGTTACCTGGGACAATCCATAAAACAATAGAACACTGCTATAACGTAATAAGTCTATATCGTCCGAGTTGTACTTGGTGTTAGATAGTTATTCTACATTTGGAGCTTCGTTATTTGCACCAGCATGCACGTGGACGTAGTTTTTCGCTTTCCAATGCGAGATCACCAGTAATGAACTTTATAATAAAGTTATGTCGGTTACCGAATAGGATAGATAACTTTTGGAGCGCGTTAATAAGAACGTTGAGAAATTGAACACTGTTTAAAAATATTGAAATGTGACTGCGGGAAATCTGCGTACAACTAAACAGGAACAGAGCGTAATGTTGAATTACTTCATATAAGAACTGCGAATACGCCTAATAATTTCAAATAGCAGCAAGGACAACTGCATGGTTACCAAGTTAATGCGAATGTGCAGCTTCCCTAAGGAAATATTTAGGATAACTAGATCAGATGCCAATGACGGCAGCTTATAATGCATAGCACGTTAAGTTAGAATAATTCTAAGACTTTAAATTTGTACGAACTCGCGTGAACTCCACATCACTATTCCGCGCAGCAGTAGCCTGGCAGAGCAAGTCACAGGGCAAAGAAAGGGAAAAAAACTAAACAAACGTGGATTACCGGGAACCCTTAGTCAAGTGCTTGACGGAAACTCATCTGGTGAGGAAAGATACTGGTGCAAAAAAGAAAACGTACACCTGCCAAGAATAAACTGACGGGGACTCGGCAGACATCGTCGCAAGAGAGAAACACTTATCTGCTCGTTTGCTTTTAGAATCGTACTACAATGATGATTCAATCAAATAGACGCACGATAAACAGGACGCGTGGTAATGTTCCCGAGATACACACCTGTACGCTGCGCCACCTCACCCATAGGTAGCCCGGCGCCCATGCTTATATCTTCATTGTGATCAAGGAACCCTCACGGGGCCCGAAAGGTCATGTTCTTTATTTTTTATTTTATTCTTGGCGAGTGCTCGTTTTTTTTTCTTTTTTTGCACCATTGGGAAGCCTTGCACCACAAAACTAGCAACTTCCAAAATGTGTCTCTGCCAGCACTGGACAGCCCATGACAAGAGCTTAGTCAACTCTTCTGAAAGACGGCTCCTCTACCATGTCGGCCCCGCGTTCGCCGTTACGTGTGTCAAGAGCCCCTGACACATGCCACTACCGAGTGCATGAAGTGCGGACAAGAGGTAAGTTAATTCTAGGTGTGTAACGTCTCACCTATCGTCGCTTATGCCTGAGCGCTCCAACTTCTGTTTTGCTCAATGTAGGTTGTATACTTGCGCGAACTCGCGCAAGCTGCGCCCGAGGCGCATTCTTCGCGGATCTACCACGCGACGCCTGGTCCTGGCGACATGACACCCCTTCACCCCACTAATGTGTGATTAATCGAGACGGCACCTCGTCCCCAGCGTCTTTCAGTGCCACAACTGTAGCCAGGAAATGGGTCGGTTGGCGCCGCTCGTTCCCGAGTCTCGGCAGCTATTCCTCCGCGCTGAACCACCGCCTGACGACGGATGCGCACCAGCGCATGCTTTCGCTCGTGTTGCGCATGGCTGTGGCGAATAAAAAAACATCATGGCGATCGCAACAAATGCGAATGCAGTGTCCATATAATTGCTATCGCAATAAAGGATGGGAGACACATGGGCTATCCAGGGTGGGCCATCTTGAAATTCGAACGTGGGCCATATTGAAAGTCGAACGTGGGCCAACAGGAATTTCGAGGTGGGCCAACTTGAAATCTGGGAGTCGGCCGAGTTAAATTTGGGGGTAGACAACTTGAAATTTGGGAGTGGGCCAACTGAAATTTGGAGGTAGGCCAAGCTCAAATATGGTGATGGGTAAACTTAAACTTGGGCGTGGGTCAAAGTAAAATTTTGGTGTGGGTCAAATGGAAATATTGAGGTGCCCATGGTCCAATTGAATGTTGCTGAACCTCCTAGCTATGAACACCTCGTGGGCAAGCGAGCGCCATAAGACGCTTGTGCGTTTTCATTGTGCCTTAGAAAATAACGCGTCTTCCTCTTCACAATCATGCTCTCTCTCTCTCTCTATCTATCTATCTATCTATCTATCTATCTATCTATCTATCTATCTATCTATCTATCTATCTATCTATCTATCTATCTATCTATCTATCTATCTATCTCTACTGAGGCGCAATCAGAACGCAGGGGAGAGTATGTGTGGACAAGGATAGCGCGCATAACAGGCTTGCGTGAGCTACAGCGAAGAGGAGATGGCATCGCGGCGATCCTCTCCCCCATCACGCAACGCCTCGCTCGTTACTGCGGCAGCCCGTGTTCCCTTTCCACCGCTCTGCTCCATCGAGGAGCGCTGGTGCCTGATGTTCCGGCTCAATTGGTACAATTGCATTGAAGGGGTCGGGTGCGGCGAGAAAATCTGACAATTTTCGAGTAATGCTTAAGCATTCTTTGCCACCAGAAAGGCCCTAGGTGGACGCGCAGAAGCTAGGAAAAGCAATTAAGCAAAACTAAGCAAGAACATTGTCATAGCTGAGCCAAACGGTGCTTACGCATTCCTAGACAATTCTCAGAATTTTACAGCGTTTATTATGGAGTGTGAACAAGATTGCGGACATCGAAATGAACTGAAGAAGATTAGTTTACACTGGTACGTTAACAATTTCCACCTGGAGCGGTGAGAGTGATTCGGGACAGATGGCGCACGCCGATCCGGCCGAGGCTTTCCGTCGAGCACGCGTCTCGGCGGCGCGCGTGCACCTCGAGATAGAGACGCCGTATCGATTCCAGCGCCAGGCCTTCGCGGCGCTTCTGCGATGCAGCCGGCGTAGCCCCGCGATCGCTCTTCGCCTGATCAATGGTGATCCGGCCGCCCACGCATATGCGCGCAGCGATGCCGCGGATGCCTTGCGTTTGCTTTCTCCTGTTCTGCGCGACGTGCCAGCACTGGCTGTCCTGGCTTCTCAACAACTATCGCATGGATGAGAACGCAGTGTTCCGTATCCGGCCACGTATGCCATACCACGTTGTGTCCTTGCCTTAGGAAGACCGCTTGGGAACCGGATCAAGTATCCAGCACCGACATACTCATTTTCTTACAATTGCGTCTGTAGATGTATAGAAGTGTGCTCACTCTGAGGAACTCGCCAGGAACCGAGTAATTCAGCGTAAGAGGAAGAAGAAGTGTGCAAGAATTCAAACAAAAGTTTATAATATCTAGATAGACTGCAGATAATAATTTTATAGATATGAAGGAACGAATGTCAGCAAAAGTACAAATAATCTAACACAATTAGGTAAACAGAAAATTAAAGTTGAGGTCTATTTAGGTGCACGTTAAAGAACCCCAGGTGGCCAAAATTTCCGGAGTCCTCCACTATGGCGTGCCTCATAATCAGAAAGTGGTTTTGGCACGTAAAACCCGTTAATTTAATTTTTTTAAGCTTAAGGTCTAAATTTATAGCTCAGTGACCCTTCAAGACTACTCGGACCTCATTCCACTTCTTCGTCTTCAACCTACTTTCCGAAGTGAAATACACCTTCCTGAAAGTGATTTGCTAAGGTCACACATTGCTAAAAATATTTATTTTATGGCGAGTCAGCCTACCCAAGATATGTTTGCAGGTTCCAGTCTTCGTAGCGTTGTCGCTATTTTCCCGTCAATGGGGGTGGCCAACGTTTCGTTTGTGGCAAGGAATAATATATGCCCCAGATTTAAGGTCGAAAGTTACGCAGTTAGTTGCATTTTATTTGGATAAAAATTCATTTCGGCTGTTTACTCAGAATGACTTCAAGCACTGACACCAGCTAAAATTGGTGTATTAATAATTTTTCAACGCCCGCGCCCGCAATGGCTCAGTACATATACAATTCTGCGAATGAGCACAAAGTCATGTTATCAAACCTCGGTCGCGGTGGCCTCATTCAAGTGAGGGCGGAAGCCGAAAACGCATAAGAGGAAGCTTTAGCTCGGGCCCATCTCCGACGCGGCCTATTCAAATACATGTAAAATGCAAAAACGCTTTTCTGAGATAAACCCTGGACCAATTTTAATGAAATTTGCTGTCGTATTAAAAGGGTTGGTGTACTGTTCGAACACGCCTCGACTTGTCTTGAACCAAACATATATGGCAGCGATTTAGAACACCAAGTACACGAAAGGCAAAGGAACTCATCGCTGCAAAGGGAAAAGCTGTTGTGGAAAAACCTCTGATGCGGTTACGAGCTCCTCTCCTTCATCGAACTTCCACTAACATGTACGGCTACCGCTATGGCTCAGCAATTTATTCACCCTAGCCCATATAGCCTGTTACAAAAGGGCACAAAGGTGTCCCCATTCAGGGCAGACTTCAAAGCACGATCCAGCCGTGAAGCACTCGTCCTGGTGCTGCCGTGCTGTGGCGCCGCACGTGCCTTTGGTCACGGCGCTGCCAAGTGCTATGGCTCAGCAATTTATAAACCCTAGCCGATATAGCCTGCTACAAAAGGGTGCAAAAGTGTCCCGATTCAGGGCAGACTTCAAAGCACAATCCAGCCGTGAACCACTCTTCCTGGTGCTGCCGTGCTGTGGCGCCGCACGTGCCTATGGTCACAGCGCTGCCAAGTGCTATTGCTCAGCAATTTATAAACCCTAGCCGATATAGCCTGCTACAAAAGGGTGCAAAAGTGTCCCGATTCAGGGCAGACTTCAAAGCACGATCCAGCCGTGAACCACTCTTCCTGGTGCTGCCGTGCTGTGGCGCCGCACGTGCCTATGGTCACGGCGCTGCCAAGTGCTATGGCTCAGCGATTTAAAAACCCTAGCCGATATAGCCTGCTACAAAAGGGTGCAAAAGTGTCCCGATTCAGGGCAGACTTCAAAGCACGATCCAGCCGTGAACCACTCTTCCTGGTGCTGCCGTGCTGTGGCGCCGCACGTGCCTTTGGTCACGGCGCTGCCAAGTGCTATGGCTCAGCAATTTATAAACCCTAGCCGATATAGCCTGCTACAAAAGGGTGCAAAAGTGTCCCGATTCAGGGCAGACTTCAAAGCACAATCCAGCCGTGAACCACTCTTCCTGGTGCTGCTGTGCTGTGGCGCCGCACGTGCCTATGGTCACAGCGCTGCCAAGTGCTATAGCTCAGCAATTTATAAACCCTAGCCGATATAGCCTGCTACAAAAGGGTGCAAAAGTGTCCCGATTCAGGGCAGACTTCAAAGCACGATCCAGCCGTGAACCACTCTTCCTGGTGCTGCCGTGCTGTGGCGCCGCACGTGCCTATGGTCACAGCGCTGCCAAGTGCTATGGCTCAGCAATTTATAAACCCTAGCCGATATAGCCTGCTACAAAAGGGTGCAAAAGTGTCCCGATTCAGGGCAGACTTCAAAGCACGATCCAGCCGTGAACCACTCTTCCTGGTGCTGCCATGCTGTGGCGCCGCACGTGCCTTTGGTCACGGCGCTGCCAAGTTCTATGGCTCAGCAATTTATAAACCCTAGCCGATATAGCCTGCTACAAAAGGGTGCAAAAGTGTCCCGATTCAGGGCAGACTTCAAAGCACAATCCAGCCGTGAACCACTCTTCCTGGTGCTGCCGTGCTGTGGCGCCGCACGTGCCTATGGTCACAGCGCTGCCAAGTGCTATGGCTCAGCAATTTATAAACCCTAGCCGATATAGCCTGCTACAAAAGGGTGCAAAAGTGTCCCGATTCAGGGCAGACTTCAAAGCACAATCCAGCCGTGAACCACTCTTCCTGGTGCTGCCGTGCTGTGGCGCCGCACGTGCCTATGGTCACAGCGCTGCCAAGTGCTATGGCTCAGCAATTTAGAAACCCTAGCCGATATAGCCTGCTACAAAAGGGTGCAAAAGTGTCCCGATTCAGGGCAGACTTCAAAGCACAATCCAGCCGTGAACCACTCTTCCTGGTGCTGCCGTGCTGTGGCGCCGCACGTGCCTATGGTCACAGCGCTGCCAAGTGCTATGGCTCAGCAATTTATAAACCCTAGCCGATATAGCCTGCTACAAAATGGTGCAAAAGTGTCCCGATTCAGGGCAGACTTCAAAGCACGATCCAGCCGTGAACCACTCTTCCTGGTGCTGCGGTGCTGTGGCGCCGCACGTGCCTTTGGTCACGGCGCTGCCAAGTTCTATGGCTCAGCAATTTATAAACCCTAGCCGATATAGCCTGCTACAAAAGGGTGCAAAAGTGTCCCGATTCAGGGCAGACTTCAAAGCACAATCCAGCCGTGAACCACTCTTCCTGGTGTTGCCGTGCTGTGGCGCCGCACGTGCCTATGGTCACAGCGCTGCCAAGTGCTATGGCTCAGCAATTTATAAACCCTAGCCGATATAGCCTGCTACAAAAGGGTGCAAAAGTGTCCCGATTCAGGGCAGACTTCAAAGCACGATCCAGCCGTGAACCACTCTTCCTGGTGCTGCGGTGCTGTGGCGCCGCACGTGCCTATGGTCACAGCGCTGCCAAGTGCTATGGCTCAGCAATTTATAAACCCTAGCCGATATAGCCTGCTACAAAAGGGTGCAAAAGTGTCCCGATTCAGGGCAGACTTCAAAGCACGATCCAGCCGTGAACCACTCTTCCTGGTGCTGCCGTGCTGTGGCGCCGCACGTGCCTTTGGTCACGGCGCTGCCAAGTGCTATGGCTCAGCAATTTATAAACCCTAGCCGATATAGCCTGCTACAAAAGGGTGCAAAAGTGTCCCGATTCAGGGCAGACTTCAAAGCACAATCCAGCCGTGAACCACTCTTCCTGGTGCTGCCGTGCTGTGGCGCCGCACGTGCCTTTGGTCACGGCGCTGCCAAGTGCTATGGCTCAGCAATTTATAAACCCTAGCCGATATAGCCTGCTACAAAAGGGTGCAAAAGTGTCCCGATTCAGGGCAGACTTCAAAGCACGATCCAGCCGTGAACCACTCTTCCTGGTGCTGCCGTGCTGTGGCGCCGCACGTGCCTTTGGTCACAGCGCTGCCATGTGCTATGGCTCAGCAATTTATAAACCCTAGCCGATATAGCCTGCTACAAAAGGGTGCAAAAGTGTCCCGATTCAGGGCAGACTTCAAAGCACGATCCAGCCGTGAACCACTCTTCCTGGTGCTGCCATGCTGTGGCGCCGCACGTGCCTTTGGTCACGGCGCTGCCAAGTTCTATGGCTCAGCAATTTATAAACCCTAGCCGATATAGCCTGCTACAAAAGGGTGCAAAATTGTCCCGATTCAGGGCAGACTTCAAAGCACAATCCAGCCGTGAACCACTCTTCCTGGTGCTGCCGTGCTGTGGCGCCGCACGTGCCTATGGTCACAGCGCTGCCAAGTGCTATGGCTCAGCAATTTATAAACCCTAACCGATATAGCCTGCTACAAAAGGGTGCAAAAGTGTCCCGATTCAGGGCAGACTTCAAAGCACAATCCAGCCGTGAACCACTCTTCCTGGTGTTGCCGTGCTGTGGCGCCGCACGTGCCTATGGTCACAGCGCTGCCAAGTCCTATGGCTCAGCAATTTATAAACCCTAGCCGATATAGCCTGCTACAAAAGGGTGCAAAAGTGTCCCGATTCAGGGCAGACTTCAAAGCACGATCCAGCCGTGAACCACTCTTCCTGGTGCTGCGGTGCTGTGGCGCCGCACGTGCCTATGGTCACAGCGCTGCCAAGTGCTATGGCTCAGCAATTTATAAACCCTAGCCGATATAGCCTGCTACAAAAGGGTGCAAAAGTGTCCCGATTCAGGGCAGACTTCAAAGCACGATCCAGCCGTGAACCACTCTTCCTGGTGCTGCCGTGCTGTGGCGCCGCACGTGCCTTTGGTCACAGCGCTGCCAAGTGCTATGGCTCAGCAATTTATAAACCCTAGCCGATATAGCCTGCTACAAAAGGGTGCAAAAGTGTCCCGATTCAGGGCAGACTTCAAAGCACGATCCAGCCGTGAACCACTCTTCCTGGTGCTGCCGTGCTGTGGCGCCGCACGTGCCTTTGGTCACGGCGCTGCCAAGTGCCATGGCTCAGCAATTTATAAACCCTAGCCGATATAGCCTGCTACAAAAGGGTGCAAAAGTGCCCCGATTCAGGGCAGACTTCAAAGCACAATCCAGCCGTGAACCACTCTTCCTGGTGCTGCCGTGCTGTGGCGCCGCACGTGCCTTTGGTCACGGCGCTGCCAAGTGCTATGGCTCAGCAATTTATAAACCCTAGCCGATATAGCCTGCTACAAAAGGGTGCAAAAGTGTCCCGATTCAGGGCAGACTTCAAAGCACGATCCAGCCGTGAAGCACTCGTCCTGGTGCTGCCGTGCTGTGGCGCCGCTCGTGCCTATGGTCACAGCGCTGCCAAGTGCTATGGCTCAGCGATTTATAAACCCTAGCCGATATAGCCTGCTACAAAAGGGTGCAAAAGTGTCCCGATTCAGGGCAGACTTCAAAGCACAATCCAGCCGTGAACCACTCTTCCTGGTGCTGCCGTGCTGTGGCGCCACACACGCCTCTGGTCACGCGTTGCCAAGTCCCCCGGCCAACTCCTCGCCGCCCTCTGCTGCCACCTGGTGCAAGCCAGCAAAGCTGATTCCGGGTGTCCGGTCAGCGTGCCTTGATCGACCGCATTCGTCTCCACTTTAGCTGCGCTTTCCCTCTTAGCCGAGCGTGACCTCAACCGTCTAATTGCCGAGCATGGTTCCTGCAGGGTCAAACACACATCTCCGCTGCGCAATTTGTCTTGCGCCGGTACTCAGGCGGCATTAAGCGCCCAGTGTGTAAAAGAGCTGTGCATCATACAAGCGCTATGATCACTATTTTCACGAATAGGTGGAAGCATTGAATAATTTTCTCAGCATACTTTTGGTTTATTCTCATTTCATCATTCATGGCACACTTTTATACTTCACAGGCATATTATTCGGTACGTATATGCTGCGAGCAATTGAATCTGGATTAAATGGTAACTACTCATATCTCCAGGAGACGCGGATTCTTCATGTTGAGTCAAACGGAAAAGGGAAGAAAAAGAATGAATAGCGTGAGAATCAATTCTATTTCAAGCTCAACTAAAGATACAGCAAGAATAGTTCAGACATAGCAGTTCGGCTCGCTCTTTATCGCCCTCTGCCTTTTAGATATTGTCCTGCTCCTTCCATAGCTAACACTGGCGTCAAATGGATTTTGAATATTTTCCCTACTTCGTTTTCTTTGTTTGTCATTGTTGTAACGCTTCCTAAATCGCTAGGCGTCAAACATCAATGTTATCATTTATTGGCGTCCTATAGCACCAATAGCATCAGAATTTCTAGGAATGAATGAAGAGCAATTAATAGAGAGCGCAAAAAAACATAGAGAAGAAAATGGAGGCTTTTATGCTGCAGCAGCCTGGAGGAGGAGGAGGAGGAGGAGGAGGAGGAGGAGGAGGAGGAGGAGGAGGAGGGGGAACTTTATTATTGCAGAAACCGTTGCGCGGTTTATTCCTGGGTGGTTCCCTCTGACAGGGCTCCACTGGCGATCGCGGCTCGCCGGGCCTGGCCGAGGGTCGCCAGTTGGCCTCTCAGGTCCCGTTCGGAGAGTCTCGCCTCCCAAGTCCACGTAGTGAGTGTGTGTGTTGTGACGCGTGGCGAAATTGCGTCGCCCGGACGGTCGGTGCATTCGTGTGTTATGTGCGTGAGTGTCGCTGTGTGGTTGCTACACCAGGGACATGTGCGGGACGTATAACTGTCTGGGGAGATTGCGTGTAGACGAGACAAGTGTGGGTCTGGGTTCGTTTGCAGGCGGCGCCAGTCCCTTGCCTGGAGTTTATTGAGAGCTTTGTGTGGGGGAGCGTACTGTGTTCTTCCGAGACGTTGGTCCTGTAGTATTTGTTGACCTGTCGTTAATAACTCGTGGTTCGCTCGTCGGTCTGTCGGGGGCTGGAGAACGGTGTGGTCTGCCGCTCGGCTAGTGAGACGTCGATCTGCGCAGTCCGCCTATTCGTTGCCCCGCAGGCCTTCGTGCCCGGGGCACCAGACGATACCGTGGGCCCATTCTAGTGAGCGACCCAGGATTCGAATGGCTTGTATAGGGAGTGTTCCATTCATTTATAAACGACACGCCGCTTGTGAGTCCGTAAGACGCGGTCGGACCTTCCATTTCTCTCGGCGTTGCGAAGTGCGAGAGCGATCGCTGCTGCTTCTGCTGCTGCGCTGCATGTGGCGCGGATGGAGGCAAGCAGTCTGGGAATATAAGGAACGGGTACACGTTCATTAAAACTTCTTTCTGGGTGAGTTGGTGCATACTTGACATAAAATTTATAACAGCGCAAACACATGCATCCACAAAATAACAAGGACGAGACACAAGACAGCGCTTGCGTCTCGTCCTTGTTGCTTTGTTGATGCATGTGTTTGCGCTGTTACGATTTTTATGTTAAGGGCACACGTTACGCAGCAAGAAACAGGACAGACACGGCAAAAATATTGTTGGATCAGAAAGAGAAAACCACGTAAGTAGTGGAACAAGAAAATAAAGCAAATTATAGTAGAGCGTAAGCAGGCGTTTAGGGATCATCTAGAAGCCAAGAAGTTGGGATTACACAAAGGAGAGGTGCTCTTTAGATGGAACGCATACAAAAAAGAGGGTAGCGAGTGAGCTTGCGTAAGGAAAATTAAATGCGCAGTTGAACATTGGGTGCATAACATTTGCGAAAGAGACAGAGGCTCACCAGAAAGATTCCGAAGCCATGTAAGAGCATTGGGAGCTCCAACCAAAAATCCACAAACGGCTATAAGGGATGAAGACAGTAACATCTACGAAGGAGACGGTGCGCTGTGGTACATCAGAGGCGGTATCAGGGATAACTTCGGCACGAAAGTAAGCGTAATTGGGACAAAAGATCCAGGAACAAAAGAGAAGGCTGAGAGATGAAAATTTAGCGTAGAAAGTTTTTATTGAATAAACGCAGAAGAAAATCTCCCTAATAACACGGCAGCAGGACCCTATGAAATCCCAGTACAGCTAATCGAAAACCTCGGTCCAAAGCGCAAGGCACTGTTGACTCATGCCATAGAGCAAATGATTAAAAGGAAGAAAATTCCGGCTAGATGGTGCGAAGGGAAGATGATCTACAAAGGAGAGGAGGATGAGACGAGCTCGTACAGGTCAGTGTGATATGTAGGATGGCAATGCAAACCATAAAATTAGTACTGTCGAAGTGGGTGGAGAAAAATGATGTACTGAGGGAACTACACAACGGGTTCAGGCCAGGCAGACGCACAGAGGATAACGCTTGTACTAAATCAGTTAATAGAACTTTCGGTAGCTCAAGATAACTTTATCGATGGCATTTCTAGATATTAAAGGAGCCTATGACCACGCGGGCAGAGAATTGATGTGGCATATTCCTAAGAACGAAGGCACAGAGAACGATTTCGTGGAGCTGCTCAGGCAGACATGTAGAGACAACCGAGTACGAGTTGCATGATTGGAAGGTGAAAAAGGTAAAGAAAGGCGGCTGGATAACGGAAAATTACTGTTTCATTTAACCAAAATGCGTAATGTACAAATGATGCCACAGGAGCTCTTTGGACTGATGTATGCAGACGATATAGTGTTACTAGCGGACAATGAAAAAACATTTACAGACACTTGCGAATATCTATGGTAAGGTAGCTACAAGTCTAGTCCTCAAGTCTAGCACAGAGAAATCAGGAATTATGACCTTTAATGAACGGACGAGTAATTACTTGGTGTCCATTCAACAGCAAGTCACACCCATAGTCAAGCCATATAAATACCTTGGCGTATACATCAACGAAGGAAAGATGTACTCAAGCACCCACCATGAGAATCTGAAAATAAAGGGGAAGTGAAATGCTGCAATAACGAAACAGAGCAACTTGCGGCCACATTAAGTATGAAGTGGTGCGTGGAATTTGGCAAGAAGTAATGGCGGCAGTGATACCGTTCGCAAATGCCATTCTATGATTAAAATCGGATATCTTGTTGGAGTTGGAAACATCGGTACGCAGGTTGGCTTTGGGAGCGCACGGTGAAACCACAAATGAAGAAGTGCAGGGTTACGTGGGTTCGGCCTCTTTTGAAGTCAGAGGCACAGAGCAAAATTAGTTTTGAAGACAAACTCAGGAACATAGATGAAAATAAACGAGTGGCTAAAGTTCACAAGCACCTGCACCTCAAAAGCGTGGACAAAGAATGGGGGAAGAGGTCAAGGAAGTTGGCGTTCCACTTATATTTAGCTCCATTATGACGGTATGCCGCGTGGCAAAGCAAGCGAAAAAAAAAAAGAGAAGTAAAGTACGGGACAATTTAAACGGGAAATAGACAACCAATAGTCATAAGAAAGAAAGCGAGAGAAACAGAGACAGTAAATTGGATGCAAAAAACGGAAACCGAAACGAAAAGTACCGTAGAGGTTTACAAGAATGAGAAGAAAGAAATTAGAAGGTAAATCTGTGCGATGACACAAAGAGCAGTGTCTTGATATTGGAAGCTCGAGCCGGTTGCCTAAGGATAAAAACATGCCGAAGCAAATATTCGCAACTAGATGAGGCATGTGTGTGGGCGGCAGCAAAGATCTGGAGACCACTCAGCACATCCTGATGGAATGCAAAGGGATTCATTCAGTGAGAACCGTAGGTAACGTACACTTTCCAGAAGCGATTGGGTTTAAAGTGAATGGTAGTATCAACCGGTCAGCAGTGGACATAAGGAAGAGACGTTTAGAGTATTCGCGGGAAAAAAAAGCGGGCATTTCGACGGGGGCAAAATGCGAAAACACCCGTGTACTTAGATTTAGGTCCACGTTAAAAAAACCCAGGTGGTCGAAATTTCCGGAGTCCTCCACTTCGGCGTGCCTCATAATCAGAAAGTGGTTTTGGCACGTAAAACCCCATAATTTAATTTTTTTAAAAAGCGGGGAAGAGATCGATACGACCGGGATCTCTTACAGTCATAAGTAGCGGTAAAAGGTAGATTTTGAAGAAAAAATATGAAAGTGATCTATACAAAAAATGCTCTATAAAGAACATCTATAGCATGCAGATATAAATCAATCAGGCGAGGTGACTACTTGTCGCCGCCGCGTTTCGAAGTGGATGCCATTAAATCATCATCATCAACTCGTGTCGCGCATTTGTAGGCATGCCATATTACTAATGTATATTTTTTTTATAGAGCACAGCGCAGCTCACGTGGCCCTAATCAAGCACGTAGTCCGAGCAGCCCTCGTTGCTCGCAGAGGGTCACAGACAGTGTCAGCTGTTGGCGTCCTGGGTTGGGCACAAATTTCGGAATACACGACGCCTAAAAGTAAACAGCACCTTGACCAATATGCGTGGAACACTGGTGTTTAAACATGCGATTCAGAGCTAGCACTCGTGTATTTGCAGCGAGGTGAAAAAGAAAAAGTCGGCAAGGCAAGTAGGCCGGTTTTTTGCGTATGTACTAATTTACTCATTAGTGGGTGCATTAGAACTTCCTTTTAGTTTACATCCTGAAACTCGGAAGGCTATTTAACTTCTAATTTACGAGAACTTCCTTTTTCCGCTATCTTTAACGGGACTTCCAAAATTATCTACTAGCACGAGAGAGTTGTTCCTTCTTTAGATTCTCTTCCTGTCGTGTAAATCACTCGCGTCCGTGTGTATAGAAATCGTATGTAAATGTAGAGCGCTGGAGCGCATCAGCAATAAGTGTTCCTCATTCTGCGACCCCCACTAAAACGGCATGAGCGCGTATATTGCGCCAAGTGGCCATGCTCCGCGCAAGCAGTCAGGCGTTGAATTGGGTGCTGTCGGCAGAAAGTGGTCGCGAGTGAAATTTCCTCTCAGAGGCTTCGTCCCGTAGGCTTCATTCTCCATTACGTGCACTACAGCGCGGCTCGACCTTTATGCACTGCGCATACGAATTGGCAACTTAGGCTCCCACTACTTCACGACTACTGATCTTCATTCCTGCTTAAAGTTCTCCATAAAAATTTCCACTGTGGGTGCGTGCGTGCACAAAAATTAGCAGCAGGCGTACGTCAGAGAATTAAAGTACGCAATAACGAAGTCGATACAGAATAGGAAATGGCGCCACGGTACACTATAATGGTCCATAGAAAAACAATTTTCGATAGTTCGGGAAGGCCGGAAAACAGAGGATTTAGGCGCTTCCTCAGGTCCAAGAAAAATATGATCAGACCACTCTAAGCAATGGCTGTGCGAATGACTAATCGATAGCGATTACCGATCGAAGAAATTTCTTTTCCATTGTACCATTGCGTTTTACGCTCCACAGTTCAGGATTGAGAGTGTTATTCGTATTTCAGCGCAGTACGTTAGTAGTTGGTTACCTGTTATCTGTAATTTTATGGCTTTAAAGATTAGCAAGATGTTCTATTGTGTTATATTTACCTGTTATGCTAAAATTGTTTCAGCAAGAAAGCCTAATTTCAATAAAGGTATACAAATATAACTGTGCGCAGCCTCCTTTATAATTCGGTTGCGTGAGAGGAGAAGTGAGCCATTCCGAGCATCGGCGGCGTTTCGAACATCCCCGTGGCATTCAAATTTATTTTGTCGTGGTTATCTTTTCCTTAGCATACTGAAACTTACTTTTATTAACTCTACATTTATTGTGTCTGCGGTGCCGACGCAGTGCCCGTGCCGGTATTTAGGGTGAACAGAAGGAATCAAGAAATTCGGCAGAGACACTTAAGACTGCTTACCTGTCGGAATGCGAAAGCATTGTAGCCCCTTTCGGGAAATGTTTTCGAGTGATGTTTTCGACTGGGAGGCCGAGCGCTCACATTATGCACTCGTGACGAGGCGCCGCCACCACCTCCTCCCAAATTGCGTCACGGGACCAATGAGGCACGCGCTATAGGCCGCGCCCTCAGTCAGCCAGAACCGCGGAGCTGCCGTGGCGTCGGGGAAGCGTGCTCGTGTCGCGCGCCGGAGGTCCGGGTTCGATTCCCACCCAGAGAGAAATTGCGCAAACGTTCTTTTCAAACTCATTAATTTACTTCGTTTAACGGAATCCCCCTGAGACATTTGTTAACGGAGCATTTCTGACGTGTTTTTACTCGTTGCGCCCTCTGCCATGATTGGTGCCATCGCGCGGGCACACCGCCGACGATGACGCCGGATTTTCGCGTAATGGGCCATATAGTACTTTCGGAATAAAACCGCGTTCAATTGATGCACTGTGCTCAGTCTCAAGAGTCCGTCCTCCGTTAATTCGTCGTGTTTTTTCGACACAGAATGCAGCGGCTGCGCGGCCTCTGCGGTCTGTTCGCGTCTTTTCTGAAGTTGCGCCAGAACGCAAACTGTCTCGTGCGACGTGATAAAGGCCAGCGTGAGCCCTGTGCTGTGCTTTTCATCCTGTCCTCATGTCACAGGAGCTCATCGTGGAGAAGGGGTTGGCGAGCAGCCCCTGCAGCGTATCGGAATGCAAACGCCTACGCGCGCGACGGGGGGATCACTTACTTACATCCAATAATTAACAAAGAATCCTAATTGTCGTAATGACCTGCATAGTAGATGTAAAATTGGGGACAGTGTTGCTCTGGCGCGAAGCTGCTGCTTCCTCTCGCGAGAAGGATGGCGCGGTGTGGAGTGCGACGGCCGCGTGCAGATAAGTATGACCGGGCTTCCAGACTATTCGCGCTGGATGGATGGATCGATGTTATGAGCGTCCCCTTTGGAACGGGGCGGTGGGTCGCGCCACCTAGCCCTTGCTATTATACTGCCTAATGTCCTACCTAGGTTGAACAATAATAAAAACTCTATAATAAACTCCCACAACCAAATTTTCTGATCCCCTATTGCCAATTGTGCTTTTGTACGTCTCCGTTTTTTTTTTTTGTCGTTTCCCTCCTTTTATTCCACCAATCCTCCTATCGCCTCTTACTAATCCCTATTGCGGACATAATTACTTTTCCACTGCTCTCGCTGAGCCCAAGGGCTTCAAGGAGGCCAGTGGTGCCTAAATCGACCACTGGGTAGACGTCTTCATATTATAATAAAGCATGTTCCATAGTTTCCCTATCTTTACCGCAGCAAGCACATGCTTTTTCTTCATTCTTATATCTTCCTTTATAGGTGCGTGTTCTAAGGCATCCCGATCTTGCTTCGTAACGTAATCAGTTTCCCTTTGAGTTATCATAAATTCTTTCTTTCGTGATTTCGTTTTTTCCTCTTAAGCAGTTACTCATCGCAGGTTTCTTTTCCACTGCCGCCACCCATGAGATTATTTCGGCCTCTCTGACTTTCCACTTGACGTTCTTTGTGGCTGTGTTGCCCACCCTACAGGTCGCATATTTGCTGGTAAGCTTCCTAGTCCTTTTCCTCCACTGTGAATCAATGATTTTCCTGTACAGACACCTCAACACTCTCCCAGCCCATTTACTTTCTTCCACATTCCTCAGTCGTTCTTCATACTCAATTTTGCTGCGAGCTTCCCTCACTTCAAAACTAGTCCAGCCCATATCACCCCGCACAGCTTCATTTGTAGTCTTCCCGCGAGCGCCCACTGCGAGGCGACCCACTGACCTTTGGTTCACATCGAGTCCTGATTGTACCCCTGATTTAAAGCAAACAACCGCATTTCCAAAAGTAAGTCCTGGAACCATTACACCTTTCCACATACGTCGGAGCACCTCGCACCTATTGTATCCCCATAGCGCTCTGTGCTTCATTATGGTTGCATTCCTCTTCCCCTTCATTGTTATTGTTTTTTTCCTGTGTTTCCATATATCTGTTGCCTTCGTTTATCCATATACCAAAGTATTTATATTCTGTTACCCGAGGTATTTCCTGGCCCTGTATCGCCACTGTCTGTTCACTGCTTTCATTGAATACCATAACACCTGATTTTCTAACACTAAATTTCAAACCTAAATGGTTGCTTTCCTGTCCACAGATATTAGCCAGACGTTGCAAATCACTTTGCTTGTTAGCTAGCAAAACAATATCGTCCGCATAAAATAAACCTGGAAGCTGCTGCTCTACTACTCTACCCGCCTGTTTGTATGAGAGATTAAAACCGATATTACTTTCTTGTAGCGCCCTCTCCATCCTCACCATTTACATCATAAACAGTAGTGGGGGTAAAGGGCACCCCTGCCTCAGTCTCTTGTTGATGTGAACTTTCTCCTCGCTCCTCATCCTTTCAAATTCAGCGCCAGTGGTATTTTCTAAATAAATCTCTCTCAAAATCTGTAGACAATCGTCACCTAAGCCTTCCCCTTCCAGAATATCCCACAAAACGTTTCGGTCTACGTTGTCGCAGGCTCCTGTAATGTCTAAAAAGGCCACACACAGCGGTCAGCTTTCTGCTTTTGATATTTCAATACACTGTGTAAGAACAAACAAGTTATCATCCAAACGCCTACCTATTCTGAAGCCGTTCTGAAGCTCTCCCAAAATGACATTATTCTGTGCCCATGCTTGAAGCTTTAATTTGATTGCCTGCATTTCTAGCCTGTATATTACCGATGTAATGGTCAACGGTCTATAGGAGTGAATTCTGTCTTCCCCCCCCCCTTACCTTTATAAATTAAATTCATTCTACTTGGTCGCCAACTGTCTGGTATACGTCTATCCTTTAAAGTTTTTTCCACTGCTTTCACCAGGGCTTCCTTACTTTTTGGTCCTAGTTCATTAATCAGCCAAACGGGAACCTTGTCTAGCCCTATGGCTGTGGGCTTAGGAATTTTCTCTTCGACTTTCTTCCAGTTGAAATTTGTCAGCACCAGCTCCTTTTCCTGGGTCTCTTTCATGTTCTTTTTTTTTCTTCAAATACAATCTCGTCATTGCCTTGGAAAGATTCGGCTGTTATTTTTCGGATGTAATTTATTGCCGCTTCTCCTTCCAGTCTGTTTTCATCTTCGTCTAGTATATGTTGTTGTATTGTTGTTGACTTCCTGCCTAATAATTTTATGTGATTACAAAATATTCTAGGTGCGGCCTTCTTTTTCTCACGTATTTCTGACAACCAACGTTCACTTTCACCTTTTAATTTTGCTTGCACCAGTATTTGAACCTTAGGCATTTTCTCCCGGTATATTTCCCATTTACTGGCTACTTCACCCTGCGGCAACTGCGCCTTCTTTGCGTGCCTGTGCTCTTGGGATGCTTTCTGTCGTTCGGCGATCGCTTCTAGTATCTCCCTGTTCCACCAACTTTTCGATTTCTTTTTTCCTTTCCAACGAACATGTCGTCTCTCTTTCCGTATTTTTGTCGTTATTACACTTAGAAGCTCACCATATTCACACTCCTTACTTGGCCATTTGCCAAGTTGTGCCTCATCTCTTGTGACTATATTTGCTATTTGTTAAGCGTTCAAATTTGGACTCGCCATTTTGCTCTCCTTGCTCTCTTTCCCAACTATATATGCCATATTCAAAATGATGCGTTTATGCTCACTCCCTATGCTGCTGTACCCTTGCTCATCAATGACCATTTATCTCAACTTATCATTAATTCCTTCTGTCATCAGACAGTAATCAATGGTTGACTGCCGGTTTCCCACTTCCCACGTGATGGCCTCTTCACACTTAGGCCCTGTATTCACGGTAACGAGGTTATGTTGCTCACAAAGGTCTAGCATTGACTTCCCGTTGTTGTCAGTATAGTCATTTAAATCCTGTATGTGGGTATTCATGTCACCTAATAGCATAATTTCAGCACCATTCCCGAAACCCCTAATATCAGCGCTTATGCATTCACTAACTCTTTATTCTTCTCTTATTTCCGGTCCACAAATACGTAACGCCCAGTCAAGTTTTTTCCAACTCATTGTCCCTGATAACCAAAGATGCTCTTGACATGTTGAATTTACTCTTTTCCATTTGGCTCCCTGATGGATGACCATTCCGACTCCCCCTCCCTTTCTTTCCGACTTAAGTCGGAAATCACTGGTGGCAGTTCTGAATCTCTAAGGTGCGTTTCTGTCACCGCATACACTCCTATTTGTTCGCTATTTAACTGCTCCTCAATCTCTGGCCACTTTTCCTTTCTTCTGCCGCCCTGCATGTTTATGTAGCCTATTGCGTGGCGAGCTCTCTTTCTTTCTTTCCTCCTTTTTCTGTTATCGACGGCGATGCTCTTCTGAGGTTCCCCTAGAGGACCGTCTTCATTGCTACCTACTCTGGCCTCCTGAGCGCCCGTGGGCCCGCTAAAAAGGCAACAGCGTGACCACCAAGTCGCCAGCCCACTTCTCGTGCCAGCCTGTAATTGAGGTGGATCCCGTCTCGTTTAAAACCTCCACACTTTCTCACTTTCCTGTTTACTTCGACAATCTCGAAGCCTTTCTCTCGGCTCATTTTCCATATCGCCTCATTAGCAGCCACTGTGGCTCTTTGTACGTGACTGTCACGTACAGGCACCTCCGGCGCCGTGCACACCACGATCTGCACCTGAGGTGATAGCTCGCGCAAGTCGTCAACCCCCTTCGCCAAGCGCTGGGCTAGTCCTGTCCCTTTCCTGTTTAGGACGTCATTTAGCCCACCTGGTACTATGACAAGGTTGCACACGTGGCCATTTTCCGCGAGCTTTTCTTTTGCTCGCTCCAGGACAGACCCAAGTATCCGCCCTGGAAATGACCCGACTGCCAGTCTTTTATCGCCTTTCACCCTCTCCACAATTGCTTCTGAGAGCTTTCCAGATACGCTATTGCCGCCGCGCGGATTTTTTCGGAACCCGGGAGGGGGTGATGGATTTCCCACTGACGCGGTTTTTGCAGCTGTGTTGGCGTTTTGGCACTCTTCGATATGAAAAAAAAAAGAACAGTCGACGAGCGAAGAGCAACCGCATGTGCAGTGGGCTACAATGCACAAATCGTGCAATATTGAGAAAAGTAAGCCTGCACCACTTTCCAAAAGAAACGAATAATGGAGGAAGTTGTGGGCGACCAAGCTCCGCATCGTGAAGCAAGTGAGCGAAGAAATGGTCGTATGTAGCCAGCTTTTCAACAAAGACGTCTTCTTTTGGGGCCACCTTGGTGAGTGTAATTGGGTGTTGCTCAATGATTCCACTTTATTTTTGCGGCGAGCCCTTACGAAAGCGGCTGAAGGGAAACGCCGTGCCGTCGCAAAAGATCGCGCTGCGGTCCCAGGAAGCAAGATTGAGACCTAGGCTTGGCCGAAGAACGCCCTCTACAGATTCCCACATAAATTTAAGTACGCAAGTGTCAGGGTTTATTAAGTTTTCTGCCTGCACTCGCGCTGTTTGGGCAAATACTCAGCGACGGTGCCTGAC
The DNA here is from genome assembly GCF_050947875.1 of Dermacentor variabilis. Classification (NCBI taxonomy): domain Eukaryota; kingdom Metazoa; phylum Arthropoda; class Arachnida; order Ixodida; family Ixodidae; genus Dermacentor; species Dermacentor variabilis. The sequence goes on along the minus strand of NC_134572.1, from coordinate 1,441,898 downwards.
GCTGCGTCGCGAGCATTGAAAGCTAGAGAACGTATTCCGCAACTGTTCTTAGTCGTTTTGTGTGAGAATGAAACAGGCAGTCTATGCACAAGGCGCTCGCTGATTCTTTTGGCCCTAGTGAAATGTGTGTACCGATCGGAGATCGAGCGCACGCGTTTCTGATTTTGTATTTTTGTTTGGTCTTAAAACATCTCTTCTATAACAATGTTGCAGGATACAAGGGCCAGAACTACGTACCTCAAGCGGTCATTGATGAAGACTGCGCATGCGAGCTTCCCTACAGCAGGCGAAAACGCTAATCGTGCTGGAAACGGAGCGCGCTGGCACACGTCGTCTCGCTCATGTATTGTAAATCGGCACTACTGAAATGTTTCCGTGTTATCTGGCATCAGTAACAAGCATTCCGCAACTACGCCAGTGCATGGAGCCATTTATCTCGTCGTGAATGCACACAACGTTTATATTATGCAGCGGCATGGGGGGCACTGCGCTTTGTTTACATCCGAACGCTACCGATTAACTGCTTGGTGTCAATTCTTGTACATCGCGTATAGGTCACATTATGTAAGGAGAAATAGTGACCTTTACGGCACCGGTTACATTGCAAGCTTGAACTGTTATAGTATGCGGCGGGCATCTCACGGCGCTTGTATGCAGGCAGAGTGACTCGACCTGGACAGCCGCGCTGGTCGTCTGTCGTATTTCAGACCATATATGGCCAGCATTAAACGTAGCCTCTCCCTCTACAGCGCATATCTGCATTTCCTTAGCAATGTCAAGGATCGCACATTAAGATGCCAGAGGCCTGTAAGCCGCCTACTTCTGGAGATGCGCACGCTTTCGTATCGCCTCCATCACCTCTATCACCGCCATATTGAAACGTTCTCCGCGCCACCTATAGGCGTTGGAAAGTGCGAATAGGCGGAGGCGGTAGGGTGGGGTATATTTTGCTTGAGGAATCTGATTGAGAATTCCGTGTGCCGCTATCGGGATGCCGTGTCCTGAGAGGAAGACCCGACGTGCCTGTTGGGATTCTGTTGAAATGTATACCGAGACGCACCTGTTCGTTTTTTGGCCAGATCTCCACAGCTTCGCTTAGACCAATTCCCACACAGCAAGAGAAATCTGCGTAGTTTCAAGGCGAATGGTCGGAGGAGTATATGGTCTCTGTGGAGCAAATGAGCGGAGGGTAAAGCACGGGTGGCGCGGCCGTTGACCTGTCACTGTCGTCATGCCGTCTTAGTCATATTGCTGTTGTCGTTGAGTCGTCATCACCTCTATAGTCATCACGCGGTTGTCGTCGCACTCTCGTGCGCCCTACCAAAACATGTCTACGATAATTGCTGCAGGCACCTTCAAACACCCACATCGACGTCAGCAGTGTACCTCGGAAGTATTGCTGCAGTGTGTTGATTGTTTTTCTCTGGTGTGCGTAATCTATTCGCGTAGATTTGAGCCTTGCCTTCCACGCTTTCTGCTGCGTCATTTTGTCTTGAGCTGCGACGCTGTCCTCCTGAGACCCGTGTGTGCTTGTTTCTTTAGCTTCCTGCTATACTGCCTGACGGATGATGATTTTTGCCTTTCATGAATCTTCCTGCAGTTCGCTGGTTTCTGCAGTGTTATACCGTGCAACTGCAGCATAACGTGCTGCAGTTCTACTTGCCTATGCTACGTGCTGTCCCTCTCAGCTGTCGCCATTGTCACCGGCCGTGAAGAAGTCCACGGTACAGGGCACAAGATACAAGTACCGTTATTTGTTTGTAGTTCTTGGAATAGGTACACGCGATGCTCCGGTATCGATAACTTTCTACTCTATCTGCCTCTACGAATGCTATGTACACGCCACTTGTCGTCTCGCTATCGCCACGTTTCGTGCTTTCTTGCGTGTTTGGAGGCTCTCACGAGGCATCCACCGCTTTGAATGAGGAATGGCTCCTTTCACGCTAGTCCTGCGAGACACTGCAGAACAACGGGTGACGACGCAAAATACTCGCGCAGTGTTGTTCTTTTCTTCAGCGAGCCGGGGTCACTCGCTCGACTGAGAGTTGTGTACTGCGTCCGCGTGAAATGTTCTCGCTTTCCTTTTTGCCGTCCAGCTTGTGTTCTCTGTAGCCTTCGCAGGCTGAGGTGTTTGCGTGCACCTCCGTGCATGCATCCTCGTAGCGCTTGATTGCCGCTTCCTCGCTGCGTTGAGTGCAATCCAATTATCAATGTTCTGCAGCCGGAATTCCTCTCGTTGCTGTTATATTGTTACCTTTTATAACCGTAGCTACTAGAATACACTGTCCTCACACGGGCAAAATTACAAAGGCGCATTCACTTGAAGCACGTCACCAGAATGAAAGGTGCAAACTATATCCTCTCGCGTTTGCATGCACGCAAGATCTTTGTTTCATAAATAGGATGAAATGAAGAAGGGCTGCTTGAACAGAGCGAGGTGTTTTTATTTGAACTTCATTACTAAGCACCGTTTCATAGTGAACATATCATAATGAAATGTGCGACGTTAACTAAGGCGCATTTAAACCTACCGCGCTCTTTGATACGTGGCGCTGTGGCAGGGCCGTTTTTGCAAAGCTATGTCCGCCTGAAATCGCCACACCCTTTCTCCTGCCGTTAGTCGGCAAACAGGGTGGTGTCAATGCTATGGCACAAAAAATGAGTTTATATTGGCTTAGGCAAAGTAGGCCTATAAATGCATATTGGCAAAGTAAACCATTAAATGCATAAAGCTAATGGGAGCCTTACTCAATGTCCCGCGTGATGTGATCTCGATGAGAGTATATGATTTATTCAAGCCCAGAAGACAGGCTCATTACGGGTGGTGGCGTTATTTTAGGCACAGTTATTTTCTCGAGATGATGTAGTTTTGCAAACTTTCCTAAGCTATATAGTACAAGCAAGAGAAAGCGTGCTCGCCACAATGTTGTGAACTTCAACCGTGCTGCTTCTGCGTGGAGGCAAACACGAACAAAGTACCAGGCATTCTCTCTCGCCAGAGGATGCCATCGGCTGTCTACTGCCAGCTGACGCACGTGCGCGCTATGCTTGCTCCGCGCACACTTGTGTACGATTTTTCCCGCGGAGAAAGTGCCGTGACAACAGATGTAATAATTTCTAATCGGCGACCGCTGGCTGTTTGCTGGTCCCGCAGTTCGCCTATTTCACAGTACTCGCCAGTGGAATGCCGCTTCATTCGTTGGCGCCCGTCTTCACGAAAAGAAAGCGCTAGATGCCACTGTTAACGGGCCCAGTTTTTATGGCCCGCTAGGGAACTGCCGAGCACTGGCGCGTGGCATATGTAAACAGGGCGTGATGGGCAAAGGGAATTGTACAAAACACATGCAGATAGCCGATCACGCCAGAACTAGTCAAGTTAGAAAGGGCACCGGGATAATTCATAGTCGTTGCTGGCAACGCTGTGCTTACAGACGCCTTCTCAAGCACCTGCCGATGCTGGCGACGACAGAGCTAGTTGGTCGTCGTTTTCGATTTCGCGGCAGCTCGTCCATCCCGTCCTTGGAATAGTGTGCATTTTGTAAAACGGCGCATGGTCGTTGCCCCATTACCTTTTCTTGCGCATTGCACTTTCAGAACACCAGTAAGGTATAACAAGCGAATTTCACTTGCGCTGCAGCAAGCTTATCCGAATCGCTCATGCACACAAAAACTGTTTGCTGTTGGCATACTGCACTAAAGGGATCGACGTCACGAACCTGACCCGATTCCCCGTGGCGATGTACGCTCCATGGGTTGAATTCGCAAAACTTTGCGATCGCAAGTGCGGTTTGCAATGAACGCGTCTTCGCTAATAATGCGATTAGTGGCGACTGTTCTCGTGAACAGTTCTGTAGCGTAAGAAATTCTTCATGAGTACAGGCCAGAGAGCTTTGCATGTGCGCATTTTTTGGCCTAACTGCTTTAGCAGTGTATGCTGACAATCTCGCACCATACAGAACGGCCAGGAAGGAGTACCCAACACCACATAAATCCCTCGATAAGTTTGAAGAGAACACTCTTAGGAGACTACAAACTAATACATACCCAACGCCAGCTAAGTTACACCAGTGGTACCCTACACTATACTCCCCGCAATGCCCACACTGTGGAGAGGTAGCTAACCTCTACCACATGGTGTGGGCTTGCCAATTTAATCCCACAGTTGACCCCATTCCAAACCCCTCAAAAGAGCAGTGGGAGGCTATTCTGCTCAGCGATGATCCTGACCGTCAGCACTGGCTGGTGGGGAGGGCCAGCGCAGCAGTAGTAACCAGTGGACTACCGGAATAGGCGGCCCACCCACGAGTTCTACGAATATCCTGCAAATAAAGATGTTTTCAATCAATGGCGCAGCGCATGCTGCTGCGCAATTCACTTAGGGGTCCATCACAGTTAAGCCTATCGACCTCAATTGGAGACATTTGTAACGCCCGAAGGAATTACACCTACACCTTCGCGTTTACGTACGTCTTCTTAAGATTATGCGTAATTTTGTGAATATACGGCAATACGCTAACACAACAAAGCTGTTTCCTTGCGGTGAAGATACCTCTGACGTTCTGCCATGCTTTCTGCAAGAGATAATAGAGAGTTTTAGTTTAGGGTATGCAAGCGGCTTGCGTACGCAAGAACTAGGGGCGACGGTACTGCGCATGCCCAGACCGCTACGTCTACTTGCGTCCTTGGGTTGTTTGGCCGACCGAAAGCATCGCTGCCCCTACGTGGTCACGTTACCTACGTGACTCGCGCGGTGTCGGAGAACTTACGAGTAGCTAGCGGGTAGGTAATCTAGTAAATCTAATAAAAGCAATAATAATCTAATAAAAGCAAGTGTCGACAGACGTCGTTTTTATATATATTGTTTAGCGTGTCCGATATTCGGATAAACGCAGTTGGAGCGTTAGGGCGGAGCCATAAACCGGAGCGGCGTGCATGGTGCAGCCACCTGGTGGCGCAAAGCTCAAACGGACAAAAGCAGCTAATATTGCGGTAACCAAGTCTATCCTACTTCGCTGCTGGTGTAAATTTTGGGCACTGGCGTAATTGTGTTGCTGCCAAAAATTTATACTCGCAGCAAAGTAAAATAGACTTGGTTACTGCAATATCAGCTGCTTTTGTCTATTTGAGCTTTGCGCCACCAGGTGGCTGCACCATACAGGCCACTCCCGTTCATGGCTCCGCCCCAACGCCCCAGCCTGCGTTTACCCGACTACCGGACACTCTAAACATCTCTATTAACTGCTTTTAAAAAGAATCGTTTTATGTGCTTTACTTCATATGCTTGATTTCATGTTTTAAAAAATGATAACGCAGCAAAGATCAGACGTTGATGGCGCTGCGTGCGCACGCGACCTCATTGCGGCTTGCGTTTGGGGCCGCTAACCTATAACGTGTTTCTGCTTGCGTACGCAAACGCAAACGCACCCAAGCGCTAGGGGCCCCAACGCCTTGCGTCCCCTAAACTAAAACTCTCTAATAAAAGTGGTAGCGGGTACCTAGCGGACTGAAGCCAGGAAATCTAGACTGCATAACGTGTCAGCAGGATTTCTGCGGGGAGCGTACGGAACGTGTGCACATCTGGAAACATATTACATACGACAGTTAACAGTAATTACCGCTGGATGTCCATGGCATCAAGAATGTAGCAGTCGAAAATGAAGATGAAGCCCTTTTTAATTCAATCATTCTCGCGGTCCTTCGTACTTCCGGTGCTCCCGAATTCCTGGGTATCGGTGTGATCTAGATGCAGTACTTCTGAGGAAGTACGAACGCCTACCTGGAAGTGCGAACAGCGCAGTAATGCGCCCCGCCATGATCGTCATTGAGAACAACCCTTGAGAACACCATGTTACTCCTTATATGACAGTGTCTTTGCAATAGCGGGTATACGTATCGCACATATACACGGTTAACTGTTTTGATGATGGCTGTATGTACAAAATAGGCAGTAAAGCGAAAGAAGAAATATGTGTCCTAATGGTTAGGTTGGGGCTGTGGTGCTCGCAGAACGACGTTCCCTCGGGTGCTATTTCATCCGATTCAAAGCTTACCTTCCCATTGCACATTGCTAATTGAGTGAAATATGTCCCGTTTCTGGCGTCAGCTCTGCTAATTTGTCTGACTTTAAACCTCGGGAGACCTAGGCATCAGGCACGTACCCAAGGGGGGGCCCGTGGGGCTCGGGCCGCCCCCCCCCCCCGAATTTAAGTGCCATACCCTCCCCGCCTCACACCACCACTCCCCACGCACATTCCTAAAGCGCCGACAAATCAATCTATTCAGCGGCCAACAATTTGCTGTCTTTTACAGCGAAGTCTGTATATGACTAACCTTGCGTATTTCTTCGGCGTCCGTCAAGTGAAAAAAAAATCATCGTGTGGGCCGATCCTGGTGATGGTGTACAGAAAGAGTCCAAGCTCAACGGGAGATACCCTCTGGGCTCGGGAACGAGTAACACGCCCTTAGAAACCTGCGGGATGGACCCACGTATGCGGAGCGCTCAGCGCCTGCTTCACCTTTGCCGCGGGTCGGCCCGGCATTGCACCACCTTCGGGCCGATCCGCGGCGCAGGTGAAGCACGCTTTTCGTTTGAGACCTTTGACTGTCGTCAGCTCTCGCTGCCATTCCGTCTTCACGGAGTAGGATGGTCGTCAATTTTTTCACAATTTTTGCATGGCGGTAGTTATCGGCATCTCCTGGGGTGTGATGGCCAGTTTTGTCATCAATTCGCTGCCCGCGCGATTAATTCGAGATGTGTTCAGTTGTCACCATCTGTCAGACCGAGGCATCTCTCCTTTATGCTTTTCTCACTTTCTGTCACCATCTATTCAACGATCACGCACATCGCTGTTGCTTCGTTAGTTCAACCTTCTTTGTTTAGACTGATCCAGGGACCAGGAAAGGGATTCGGTTCGTAGTCAGCTGGTCTGTATGCTCGTGGAACGAGTTGCGGCCGGAGAAACCGCCAGTTGCATTTAACTTTTCCTTTTGCTTCATTATTTCCTCGAGTGACGGCTCGCCACGACGCTGGCAGATCCTCGGAACCATATACCCTCCGTCTGTACACTTATATACTGTAATTAACATACGATGTAATAATAACAAGCTGATTTGATTTTATATGATTTGATATGGGTTAGGTAAGGTGGGAAATAAAACAATGCGAAACAGCGTCCATCATCAGACCCTGCAATAACCGTTAAACGCATAAGCAATATGAATGTTACCCGTTACCTCGTATGGTTTTTCCCTAATTGTGCAGCACTTTTCATGAAAACTTGGCAACTAGAAACAAGAGTCGCAAGGAGTTGAGAAAATACCACTAAAAAAAGAGCCAAGGCAACAGCCAAACAGAAACCAAAAACGAAAGTTAACAAATTTAACCGTTGTTTGTGAAAATATTTATGGGTGAACATCCTTTTTTAAAGAAAGGAAATATAGAAAATGCGGCCGGAAGTGCAGAATGACTCCATTTGTCGTGAATGACGCTTCTACAGTTATCAGTCGAGCCGCCTGACGTAGCCATTTCTCTATACAATGCTTATGCGGGTGTTTTCTAACCTTTCGTGGTGGGCGCAGGGCATCTATAACCGCAGCGTCCTGCGCTCTACGCGGTTGTACGGGACTGGCGACCGCGCATCGTTACGCAACATCCCGAATACGAACACGAGTCGGTTTTGGCACTTCACTTGGTAAAGCAGTAAACGCGGCATCCAAAAGAAGTGTGATTGTTCCGCAAATATAGATTTCGCTATAATTCTTCCAGAGCTAATTAAAAAACGCTACTAGAAATCTCTATTTTATATTTTCGCTTGTTTACTTCCTCTTGGCAGTGTTTTTCCTGCGCTTCTGTCATGTGCGAGTCCATTTGATGTGGTTCCTTGTTTAACAAGTAAAGTAGAGGTGTATCTCGCAGGCGTACCTGTGAAGTACACCTTATTTCATTTCTTTTTTGCGGGTTTACGTGTCTTTATTGCAAATGGTGGGCATTATTCACATTTGTACTAGCAAAGGTACCCTCCCCCCCATTTGCATATGAATCTTACTTTAGGTGGCCCCCTTCCCCACCCCCCCCTAAAGAAAAAATCCTGGGTATGTGCGTGCTCGTCATAAAGAATTTATGCGTTGAATGCTCAAGCCCGATTACACAAAATGATCAAGCCTCTCCCGCGTTACCCACGTTTCGCGTGGTTGTGCGCTTAGCAAATACCGATTAGAAATCGTTCGGGCTGCAGCAGCTTTTGCATCTACGCTTGCTTGCGGCAACAAAACAGCGTGAAAGTCAATGATTATTAACGATATGACCGCGTTTTCCCGCCCACTTACATACACGCCAAGCCAGTTTTAGGTCTGCTGTGGGCAGCGGAGGAATTTCGCTATGCAAAGTGCAGGGCAGCTTCTATCGCAGATCTAAAGGACGAGTAGTAAGCCCCAGGAATGGACCTTCGCTGGGCGTAATGCGAAAACCCGGAATCGTACGCTGAATGTAGGGGACGACGAAGCGGCCCTGGGGAGCAATTTATAAACGCGTGCTGCCCTCCGTACCCGGAGGGCGAGTCCTTTCCGGCGGGCGCCCCCCTCCCAGTGCCACGACAACCCGCGCGCCGGGACAGTCGTGTCGACGAGCTTGTACCTGTGCCGAATTGGGAGGCGAGGGAAGCAGTTTGTTTAGACCCAATAAAGGAACGGTGCGGAAACCAGGCCGCAGAGCGGTGGAAGCATCGCGCAAACTCATCGGTTAAGGCACGCACACTGCTTGACGTTCGCGCTGCGTGGAAAGTTTGTCGAGTGCTTTGCCCTCTAGTATTTTAGCGGATGCTGGACTGTACATTCTCACGGGAAGAACTGGTTACCATATGCCGTGTCTAAATAACTGTGCAACGTTCTGAAAGGCATTCTAATTACAGAAACTACCCTGGAGCCGCGTATACGAAGCCAAGTAAACTGGGCTGAGTTGGTGCTTCGACGCAGAATAGGTGTATAATTATATCCAAACATAACACACGTCGGTTAGGCACAAAGGACCCGTTGTTGCACAACTTGTTTATTGTTGTTTATTGTTGCAAAAATCTGCGCAACAATAAAAAAAAGAATAAACAGGCAGACTCCAACTCAAGTTGACGTCTACGTAAAGCGAAGCATTCCTGGTGTGATTGTCACATGAACTATGCTTGTGGATACATGAACTGTGGTTTTCGAGGTATAAATATTGTTATTATTATTAAAGAGCAGCTGTTATAGAAAGAAATTATTCTGTTTACCGTTAATTCCAGACCGGCTGGATATTAGACATGCTTAGTCAATGCACACATGCAGCATTTTGTTTCTTCTAGTGCAACTGCCGATCGAAACGCGCTTGCTTGTCCGCAATCTATGCCGCTTGTGGGCCCATGTGGTTTCAATATCAGGCTTGTAGGCTTGAGATCCAGTGTTCAAATGCTGCCTTCAGACAATTTTATTGCGATAGCGATTATATGGACACACCAAGCGCATCTTTGCCGTTGGCGCTACCAACTAACTTGCTATCGCAATTGGCGCTTCGCCTTTCGGGCAAAACTCCGACGTTGTATTAATCTTTATTTAATTGTTTATAAGGCCTTACATTGCTGTAAATAATTGTTTTGCAAAGTCACAATGCTGCTTAGGCCAACCTGACTAATCAACTACCAATCATTCCCATGCTGGCTAAATCGCCCTGCTTGTCGCTCACGTGTAGTGATTCCAGCTTTGGGAAGCTGCATCCTTGACACGGTGAACTCGTAGACCGCCTCTTCGCCGCACCGATCATGGTGCCACCAATCCAAATGAATGCGTTGAGCGTTAGAGGCCAGATACGTGTGGAAAAAGTTTGGGAGGACGCTGAGGCTTCGCTTTTAAGAGTGTAACGCGATGGCATTTCAAGATCCTTGACTGCTTCTCACGCTTCCTGGCAACTGCAGTTTATGTAACCGTAATGTTAACCGGGAAACGCTGCGGCGTACGCTATGCACGAAGGCAAGGTTTCTAGTGCGGCCTCTTGCGTGGGCCGCGATTATGGTTGGTGATATCGATGAATGATTAATCGATTAAATGTCCACCGCAAAACGATTAGTGTTCATCAATGTCCACCTTTCATTTAATTGACTTCACCGATTAGACCTGTTAATCGTTTTTGAGAGCGTGACAGAAGTGGCGAAAAAATTTTGAAATCGTACTTGAATGGCGGCTCACGAGCAGTACTGTGAGCGGCTGTGGTGGAGCGACTGTCGACTGTTTTATTGCGATATCAATTACATGGGCACTCCAGGCGCACTTCTGGCGTCGTCGGCGTCGCTGTGAGGTTCCGTATGAGTCAAAGCGTGCGAGGGTGAGCAGGCGAACATGGTTCAATCTCGCGTGCGCGAACCCGGATGCGTGCCCTCTCCTGTCGCGTGCGAGGCAGGGGGGTCAGGCGAAGGAGTGTTCTTTTCCGGAGGCTGTTACGGTGCCTCGATGTCCTCCTCGCCCGCCGCGCCGTACCGCGACGTCTACTACGGCGTTGGCCACGCGAATCTCGGACGCCTTTGGCGGATGCCGTAGAGACGCGTTAGCGGCGCTCGTACCTCTTGTGTGCGGTTTGGCACTACTTTAATGGCCTTCCCCCAGCTCCACTGATCTCTGACGTTTGCGATAGCAGTGCAACGCATAATTTTTAATAAATTTACTCGCCCCTTTCGCGAAGCAGTTTGCTCTAGAGAAACTAGGTGGCACTTTCGGTGGAGCGCCGCATGTTGCCTCAGCGAAAGCGCACGAATACGAAATCATTACCTCTTCTGCCCTGCCTCTACGCGATCAACTGCCGGAAATGCGACTAGTTTTTCACTAACGTACTGTTCGAAACATGGAGCATTACTGCTCCATTACTGCAGTAAAGACATTACTGCAGTACCTAAGGTTGACAGGTATCTGGGACTGTTTATAGACTTGTGTGTATCTTCACGTGCGCGCGCTACCAGTGCTCTATCTCCCCTCTTATTTCTCTCTTTTCTTCCCCATACGCCCTTCCGGTGCAAGTAGAAACTTAGGCCGGTTGTTGTAGGCCAGTTCAGGTAATGCAGGGCCAGCGCTTAGGCCACACACAAACACAAACTGCGCTCAGCGTGTGTCGCTCTTTTCTGTGTGATTCGCCTAACCTTGCTGGCCGGTCCATAATCTGAACGTTCAGGTTAACCTCCGTGCCTTTCCTTGCCTCTCATTCTGAAAAATATGCTCTCAGAAATCGAGTAGGTAACTAGCGACGGCACAAAGGACATAATGACAGGTTGAACGATTCTGATGGTCGTATCCAGAAAATAAAAGAAAAGTCCTATTTTTTTTTTCGATGATAAAGCAGAACACAGATACACCTATCAGTGAGACTAGCAATCTGTCTTTGCTCTTAAATTTCTAGTACCACGCTGTCGCAACTCTTGCAGCACGTTCACGTCATAACACCTCAGAGTCAAATCGTGATGCCTACAATGGCTTGCAAAATGTTCAGTGAATGCTTTCTTCAGGATGTGATGCATACTCTTTATAGTGTTTGTGGGATAATCACAAAAGGATGAATCCGCGTCGACTCCAAGATTGACAGTTGCCAGGACGTATATTCGGGCGTCCAACCAGTTTTCTGATCGAAATCACAACAAATTACATAAGGTGGTTCATCATCTCGGACTTCAGTTTTAGGCAAATGTTGAAAGAATGTTATAGCCACAAGATATCGCGAAAATAATCCGGCATCCTTATAGGAAGTTCTGCTTCCTTTAACGACAGTAAATAGTGTCTTTGTAATTGCAAATCCCACCGAGCCGACTTTGATGTCCAGCAACATCGGCACTATGCACTAACCGGGATAGCACGTTATTTTGCGAGTAGAAACATGTACTTCATGAAAGCGCTACGCATCCGCCTGTACAGTGTTGCTGATAATTGAGTTGCTAAAAAGATATGCTCTTTCATGCATGCACTTTTCCTACTTTCACCTGCTCATTCACTTAATTTTACTTCTACTTGCAACAGCGTATTTGTTCCTTCGCAGCTTCGCGCACTTTTCCACGCGATTGAAAGGAAATGGTCCCTGAAATGTGAGGCTTGTGGTCGGTTAGCGTTGTCCGGGAACCCATAATGACGGCCTCCTCAGCACGATAAGGATGCCAAGTTCCGGGCAGTCACTTTTCTTTCTCTTCAACACTACGGCAAAGCCACGGATACAGATCGGACATTGCAGCCGCATTCCCGATGTGGATTCTGGCGAGAGGCTGCCAGAGTGTGTCCCATTGGGCGTCCACCACGAATGCGACTAGCGTGCCTATGTCTAGAAGTGCGTGCGCTGGCGAACATGCTCACTGGCTGCCAGCATGAACGTATTTACTCTCCAGAGCAGAGAATATCTCTCGGGCCTCGGTAGCACTCCCCGGAGAGGATGCTCCCATCGAGCGGCTTGGCCTAGAGAAAGCGGCCGCTGTCGTTGCCAAGACGAATGCGAGGGAGCACATTGCAGCGCTGGGCGTGCCATATGCGAAGGAATGCGTCACTGCGAGCAAACGTGTTCTATTACTTTGGACGCTTCCTTCGCATCCGAGAGATCGAATCGTCTGCGACGGGGCGGACCGCCTTCATCTCGTTCCCAGCGGCAGTACTAAAAAGAAAAGAAGAAGCGCAGAGAAACGTTCCTGGCATGCGCGAGGTTCGAGAGAGATTCGAGCCGCCACGTGGCGAGACCGCGTTATAGAACGGGAATACCTTTCTTAGTTGGTTGCCCGTCCAGCTCACTCGCTTGTCGCAACTCCAGCTCTTAAGTAAAGCCCGAATGTACGTGCTGCACAAGTGTCGCGATTCACACGCGTCTGCACCGTTAGTGTGGACGAGAAGCGAGTACGTCTCATTCCAAAGCTCGGCTGTACGCACAGGCATATCGAGGAAGGCTGACACTACACTTTTGTTTTAATATCCAGCATATCATGTCCTCACACGCGTCGCAAATCGCGACATTGCCGTCTGAAGGGTCGACCTAGTCCTGCTGACATACGGCTTATCTATGACCACGAGCCATGATCAGAAAACCAAAAGACTATGGGCTATTTCTTAGTCACTCGTCCCATGTGTCGTCGCAAATACTAACGTAATAAATGTCCGGAGACATGATAACGGGTGCAGAAAGGCACACAAAATTTCACTAAGAGCTCACATTTGCTTAGGAGCTAGCAGCTACGTTTCACTAATAAAAATTCACGCGGGAATTGCTCTGGGAGCTGCTTAGTATGCGTAAGCATTGTGCCACTACCTCTGGTTAACCTCCCTGCCTTTCTATGCATCCTTTTCTCTCTCTCAGAAAAGTATAGGCTTGGGCTGGTTGGTAAAACATACCGTATTTACTCGATTCTAAGCACCCCCTTTTTTTTCACGATCGCGATGCCCAAAGTGAGGGGAGGGGGGGGGGGTGTTTAGATTCGAAAAATCTAGAATAACTCCCCCCCCCCCTTTCTCTTTTCGCTGCGACATCACGACGAGACGGGTGCGAGAAATAACATTTTATTTTGCAAGCATTCAAAAGAAAAATCAGTACAGACAGTGAACCAACCGCTTGTGAAGGATTCTCAGTCACTATCACTGCCACTCGAGTTCGTCACACCGCTTGAACCGCTGCTCTCGGTATCCCACAGCAGGTCGTCTTCCGTTCCGTCGAAGTTGTTTGTGATCGAGCACTTCTTAAATCATTTGACCACAACGTCCACTTGGACCCTCTTCCACGCGTCCGAAATCCACTTTGCGATGGTTTATCGGGACGCTTTCTACAGCTTTCTCGTCGGCGTCTTCTTCCGGTCAGGGTTTCGCATCCACTCTTCGTACTCCTGTCGGAGATTGGCTTTGAAGGGCTTGTTGACTGAAACGTCGAGGGGTCGCAGCACTGGCGTCATGCCACCCAGAATCACAACCAAGTCGCTATTGATGTTCCGAAGCTTTGTCTTTAACTCCGGGGTCAGATGGCCGCGAAACGCGTCCCACGGAAGCATCGACCGCGTGCCTGCAGGTCCATCGAGCAATGATTCCAGCGTGAGCAAGCCTGTTTGGCGGCCTTGGCTACGCGCTCTCCCTATCAAATAGGGGATGCTTAGATTCGCATGCAAACTTTTTTCCAAACTTTTTCGCGAAAATAGCGGGGGGTGCTTAGAATCGGGGGGTGCTTAGAATCGCGAAAATACGGTAGTTACACTGGAAGCATAGCCCGCAAAGGACGATCCACAAAGACTAGACAGGAGAAGCCCTAACTTTCAACACAGCGTTTATTGCGGAACAGCAGCATATATACGCAACTGATTCTGCTAAGGGAAAGAAGGACAACAGCTTAACAAAGAATGCCACATGGCGTCATACTATGAATTCAAGCTCTGTAGATGATAATGCCACATACGGCCTGCTCACGCATACATCACCTGCCCTGTGCAATTTCGGATGCTTCCCAGATTTTCCTTGTCAGGTCATTGCGGTGCCGGTACAATATGACCGTCTTATCGAGCAAAGGATGGCAAGGTGGTTGTGCAACACACGTTTAACAATGGGCCGCCAGATGACCGTCTGTGGAAATATTGCCCACTTTATTACTGTGCTCTTGGAGACGTACATTCAAACATCTGCCCATTTGGCCAATGTAGTGGAATTTTGTACACAACCCCCCATCCTGCAAGGCACATAGGCATCTCTGTGTCTAATTGTGCATTCAGGCTTCCGCGTTCGAGTAGGGCAGCTCTTTTTGCAGACACTCAACAGCTTCTCTTGGCGCCGTGAAAACCACTTTTACGCCAGAACGTTGCCCTACATTCCTTAGATTGTGAGACACCTTATGCAGGTAATGTATCACGGCTACTTTTTCTTTCTTCCTTTTTTCTTCCATTTTCTTTTTCTCTTCCGCTCTCTGCTCGTCATTCATGCGTGATATCATTTTCTTTCTGCGATGCAAGCCATCGTCTATGGAAACAATGACATGTTTGAAATAACCCGCCGCCTTCAAACGCTCTAGCTGCTTTCCTACCCATCTGCGTCGTACCATCATCAAACGTGATCACCGTATTCCTGTGGTGGCTGCATATAGCGTGGCCGGGTGGGCACTATCTTGGCCAAGGAAAGCGGCTGTAGAAACACGCAAACCCTAAGCACGAAAGTCAAGGTAATTCGGTAACAAAGCCCTTGTATTTAATAGTGAACGCAACGTACCGTGACGGCCTGAAGATACTCAGAACTGAATCAGTGTGGAATATTATTACCGCTGCGTTAGACGTCATTTCGGGCGTTGTCGTGGCGTCCACGCACGCAAGAAGCTGACTTGAACTGCGGCGATCATGAACGCGCGTAAAAGAGCGGTTCCTCTCCACGGGAAGCACGAAGAGGCAGTGCGCAAAAAAAGGAAAAAGGATCCCGAGAGGCATGCTGCACAGGCAACGCAAATGGCACGGTAACAGCTCGGCCGCGAGGGAACGCAGCAGCGGCTCGTCTCCCTTCTGCGCGCGCGCCTGCTGACCTGTGTTGATCCGTCACACCTGAGCGCACTACCGCGGCGGCTGAGGCGGCGCGATGCATCCGTGTTATTTGCAGCACACCATTCGCGAGGTAGGCCTAATTCGGGCGCGCCGCAATTTGGTTCGACGCAATAGGCTATTCGCGCGTCCGTCGTGGATGCAGGCTGACTTGCGCAAGTGAGAATCGATTATACACGGCTCGCTGGCCTATAAGCGCCTCATCTCGTGTAGTTCAGTTTGGCATGCGTGAATCGTTTTTCTGTTAATATTTTTTTTTTTTTTGGACTGGCGGTTGGATGGCTTTCCTTCTTGGGAAGCCATCCATATGGTGCTATACAGCGGCGTGGTGTTATTTTCAGTGCTGTAATACTTCTGTCACGAAAGCCAGAACACTTTAAGTATGTCCAAATGCACGCGGCCCCCACCTGCTCTCATTTCGTGGGCACAATTTAAGGTTTTCAAGCGGAACAGGCATGCGTCTGTCATTATATAAATTGAGGCTCTATATGCACTGATTTTTCCTGCTTGTCTAAAGCGCTTTATTCAACACGTTATGCATATGTAGGTGAAGCGCGCGCATAAGTCCAGAGTAAATAGTGTTAAGCAGCGGCTAAGATAGTCTTAAGCAGATAGAGCTAGTGTTTGGCTGGAGAAACTTCGTCTGTGGCCGAGTTCTTCTATTTTACATATACGAAAGGGCTAAGCAAAAGGAAAGAGATAGTGCGGATGACGATGATGGTATGCAGTCAACTATGTACGCGTGCGATGAGCGCACATGTTCTGCGTACAACATGTCGCAGGCGCCTGTCATGCAGTGGTAGAGCCTGGAAGTGTCAAAGGCCCTCTAGTTGCTCAAGTTTACTTTGATTTGTACGATGGCCGCGGAATATTCCGCTCCGAAAGCGAAAGTCGGTCGCCCAAACAATGCAACTTTGCATTAACTGTCTCGCGTGTTGCGCTTCAATCGAGGCAGTCGCCGAAGATATGCGAGATCGTCTCCGAAGTGTCACATGCCTGACTTTTGGTGTCGGTTTCGCGACCTATGTTGTGACGGTAATGGCGGGTAAACGCCATCTAGATTGTCAGTAGTTTGTGTAGCAAATTCTGATATATATATATATATATATATATATATATATATATATATATATATATATATATATATATATATATATATATATATTAGATGTACCGCCATGACGTTGTTTTACGGCTGCTCTAGCAATCGCGTGGTTACACGAAGGAAACTCAAATAGTAGACGAAGTTTAAGCGCCACTCTTCAACTAGCGAAGTCACGTGACAGAAATTTAAATAACCGTCAACAGAGACAAACTTTCCCCGTTATTAAAAAATGACATCGTACGACGAGTGAGCAGTAGTCTAATAAGTGGCGCATAGACAGAAGACAGTATATATATATATATATATATATATATATATATATATATATATATATTATGTGTGTGTGTGTGTGTGTGTGTGTGTGTGTGTGTGTGTGTGTGTGAAATCTTCGCATGCGGAAACATTTTCACTTCAAACCCAGGCGTTCAGCCTTCCCCGGTGCATCAGGAAAAAATTGGTCGCCACCTGATCAGAGGGACATATATGTGGAAATATATGCATCCGCTGTGCAAAAAGATATTACGACGGCATGCTCAAAATTGAAACTCTTTCGACAAAACTTGTCATACGAAGAGCGCAAGTCGTTGGAATCGCTGAGCAGCCGATCGGATGTGATAATAACGCATGTGGATAAGGGTGGCGCAATAGTAACATTGGATAAGGCCGACTGCCTGAAGGAAGGATATCGGCAATTAGAAAGTAAGGACTTCTATACGGAACTCACAGAGGACTCCACTAAATTGTTTGAATCAAAAGTAGGCTGCGACATAAATTCACCGCATAAGGAGGGGAAAATATCTAGCGCTATGCTTAACGCGATGCAGCCGCTCCAGCCAGCCCTAGGCCGTTTTTATTTGCTTCCTAAAATCCACAAAACTAACCACACCTGTATTGTCTCAAGCAACGGCATGGTAATTGAAAGAATTTCGAGTGCCTTGGATTTCGTAATTAAGGACACAGTTCCGACTATTCCGTCTTACATTTAGGACACCAACCAATTTCTTGGCATAATAACTCGACTCGAGATCCCCAAAGAGAGCTTCCTGGTTACAATGGATGTAGTATCCCTATAGAGAAACATACCACAAGCCGATGGCATTGAGACGACAGTAATCGCTTACATGAAGGCAAACAAGTCTGTAACTTTAGACGAGGACACGCCGCCTCCACTACTGCGGTCAGTAACTTGAAATTTGACGAGAAACACTTTCGCCAGATAAACGGAACGGCATTGGGAACGATGATGGCTCCTAATTATGCGAATATCTTTATGGCATCGCTTGAAGAACTCTTTCTTGCGGCCAGGCTTTTAAAGCCGCTCGTCTGCAAAAGTTCTTAGAAGATATATTCTTTATTTGGCCCCGCGAGGGGCCAAATAAATGTAAACATTTCTGATGTTCCTGTACATATGAAAAATAATCGCATATTCACAACCTTCCACAAAAACCCAACAGACCGCCATCAATATCTTCATTTCCGAAGTAGGCATCCACAACATTGCAATAAAGCCGTTCCGTATTCACAAGCCTGCTGATACCGCCGCATCTGCTTTGACGAGACGACGATTCGAAAGCCACGTAGAGGAATAAAACACGGCGCGGCTGGCGAACATACCACGCGGAAAGCATGCTGTTATAAGCCGAGCACCAGCATTAGACAGAATAGAATTTTGACGGGCTCAAAGCCGCACTAATAAAAATCAGACCAACCTTGTCCTCACTTACTCACCTACATTACCGCACGCTGTTATGATTGGGGGTTCAATCCCATCGCTCGTGATCCGTTGTCAAGATTGGAGTCGGGCATGAATTAGAAGGTAGCTGGCCCATGCCGTCGTCCAACTTATCCACGCTGAGGACGTTGATGAAGGGAAGGACTGCTTCTCATCGAGAACGAGGAATATGGGTCTATTTAGAGTATTTATATCAGTCTAACATGACTGCTTGAGAGAGTGTCCTGAGCAGCCGCACAACCGCGGTTTTTAAACACTCGGTCCTCTCTCGATACCCAGGTGACGGAAACGGCCTTTTAAGCACCGTAGGCGAGTTGTCCAGGCACCGTAGGGGAGAACGAGGCACCGTCGGGGCATTCATTCCCCGAACTACAGCGCGCCCGCCGGCCGCCCATTGTCTGGCGTATTGGTCGGCGCGTAGGAAGGGGTGTCAGTAGAAGTTCCCGCGGCTCAGTAACAATAGTTGGTCCGCCAAGCCCGTTTAGTTACAATGGCGACTTCGTCAAACTCGGCTCCAACGACGGAGAGTCGAGCACGCACGTATTGTTGTTCACACACAGTCGACTTAGTCACGCCGTGGCTAGAGGTGTGGGGCGACGCTCCCGAAATGTTGCCGTCATAGTCGCAACTGGGTGGCAAAACTTGCACTGCAGCTGGCCGTTCTTAAAGGGCCCCTGAAACGGTTCGGACAAATTTTGTAGACGCGTAGGGTACAGCTTAAGTAGAACATTCGCACCACAATTTAAGTGAAGCGTTACGTATTAATGGAGCTACAAGCGATTAGAAGCTACCCTCCTCCCTAGCCATGCTTTTCCTCCTCAACTCGTTCGCCGAGCGAGTGGGGCTAAGCTCCGCCTTCACTGGTTCAGCGTCACGATGCGACGTCACATCGTCCACTTCCGGTTGTTTTGGAGCCCGCCCCCGCCCGCGCGAGACCTCTCCGCTAGCCGCTTGGCCGTTGACCCCAAGCGAGAGCTATCGAAGCAGCGTGCGTTGCGAGCATTCTGTCGTAGCGCCGAACGTGTCTTGTATTCCGGTAACCACAGGCAAGCTGGTCATTTCGGCAAATGCCTGTAGGCATAAACTCAAGCTGATGAAGGAACTTTAGCGTAGACGTACGTGAGCGGCCTGATCGGTCTGCACGGTCCATACACTTGTTGGTGCAGCGCTTAACCAGCCAAACAAAGCGCTAATATTGCTCTAACCAAGTTTAAAACATTTTAAACATTTATAAAAACAGCGTGTTCATGATTACACTCCTGCGAAAAATACACACCAGCAGCAAAGAAGAATACACTTCGTTGCTGCTACTGTGTATGGTTGAGCTCTGTGCCACCAGGTGGCTGCACCGTACAGACCATTCGCATTTGCCCTTCTGCTCATCTCATGGCTCATCCCGTTACGGCAAAGTCAAGCGGCCAGACTCTGTCCCCTTGCGCTTGCGTTTTCCCTAATACCGGACTCGGGAAACGCTATTGCGTTAGTAATCTTCCGGTGTAAAGTGACGGCCACAAACGCGCAAATCCTGGCGCCGATCGGATAGCGGCAGTCCGATGCCCAGCAGCCAGTTCGCTCGTACGCTGCCTTGCAGAGGGACACGATGTCGCAGCTTGACACACTGCCACTCGCTACATTTGCAGTCCACAAGGCAACAAAGTCAAATCATAGTGCTTGCGAAAAGACTGAGACCGACTCTGACCGCGGAGCTCTCTTCAAAATGGAGTACGTTGTAACACAAGCAGACGACACATGCTGTGTGCCGGAAGTGCTTAAGTGTACTGAAAAATTATTCTTGTGCATTCTCTTTATGTTACTTTCTTTTCATAAAAACAAATTAACTAACATTCCAACTATTACGAAGATCATTTGTTTACCATAAAGTTGGAAAAATTATCGATCACGCGCCCTTGTCAGCCAATCGGATAGCTCGCCCCACTGACGTCGTATGGGTGATTTCGGTCATATGGGTAGGGGCGGCTTAAAATTCCGCCGAGCAGTGCGCTGCGATCGGCAGCGATGTGCATATTTAAAACCTAATAATAAATTACACGCTTTACGCGGAGCACTTAGATGTGTCAATTAATGATCAGAAGGACCTACTCTAACGACTCAATACGTTTGTAGAAAATCGTCAAAAGCGTTTCAGGGTCCCTTTAAAGGGACCCTGAAACGCTTTTGACGATTTTCTACAAACGTACTGAGTCGTTAGAGTAGGTCCTTCTGATGATTAATTGACACATCTAAGTGCCCCGCATAAAGCGTGTAATTTATTATAAGGTTTTAAAAATGCATATCGCTGCCGATCGCAGCACAGTGCTCGGCGGAATTTTAAGCCGCCCCTACCCATATGACCGAAATCACCCATACGACGTCAGTGGGGCGAGCTATCCGATTGGCTGACAAGGGCGCGTGATCGATAATTTTTCCAACTTTATGGTAAACAAATGATCTTCATAATAGTTGGAATGTTAGCTAATTTGTTTTTATGAAAAGAAAGTAACATAAAGAGAATGCACAAGAATAATTTTTCAGTACACTTGAGCACTTCCGGCACACAGCAAGTGTCGTCTGCTTGTGTTACAACGTACTCCATTTTGACGAGAGCTCCGCGCTCAGAATCGGTCTCAGTCTTTTCGCGAGCACTATGATTCGACTTTGTTGCCTTGTGGACTGCAAACGTAGCGAGTGGCAATGTGTCAAGCTGCGACATCGTGTCCCTCTGCAAGGCAGCGTACGAGCGAACTGGCTGCTGGGCATCGGACTGCCGCTATCCGATCGGCGCCAGGATTTGCGCGTTTGTGGCCGTCACTTTACACCGGAAGATTACTAACGCTATAGCGTTTCGCGAGTCCGGTATTAGGGCAAACGCAAGCGCAAGGGGACAGAGTTTGGCCGCTTGACTGTGCCGTAACGGGATGACCCATGAGATGAGCAGAAGGGCAAATGTGAATAGTCTGCACGGTGCAGCCACCTGGTGGCACAGAGCTCAACCATACACAGAAGCAGCAACGAAGTGTATTCTTCTTTGTTGCTGGTGTGTATTTTTCGCAGGAGTGTAATCATCAACACGTTGTTTTTATAAATGTTTAAAATGTTTTACACTTGGTTAGAGCTATATTAGAGCTGTGTTTGGCTGGTTAAGCGCTGCGTCAACAAGTGTATGGACCGTGCAAACCGATCAGGCCGCTCACGTACGTCTACGCTAATGTTCCTTCATCAGCTTGAGTTTATGCCTCCAATCATTTGCCGAAATGACCAGCTTCCCTGTGGTTACCGCTAGTGTGTGGTTAACGGAATATCAGACATGTTCGGCGCTACGACAGAATGCTCGCAACGCACGCTGCTGCGATAGCTCTCGCTTGGGGTCGACGGCCAAGCGGCTAGCGGAGAGGTCTCGCGCGGGCGGGGGCGGGCTCCAAAACAACCGGAACTGGACGATGTGACGTCGCATCGTGACGCTGAACCAGTGAAGCCCCACTCGCTCGGCGAACGAGTTGAGGAGGAAAAGCATGGCTAGGGAGGAGGGTAGCTTCTAATCGCTTGTAGCTCCATTAATACGTAACGCTTCACTTAAATTGTGGTGCGAATGTTCTACTTAAGCTGAACCCTACGCGTCTACAAAATTTGTCCGAACCGTTTCAGGGGCCCTTTAACAGCGCCTCCATGGCCAGGAAAATCTCGACTGTCTAGCACTGACAACCGCTGGGCAGGAAGAGAACGGCTGGTGGCCAGGGGGTAATGCCTTGGCTCGCAGTAACCACTTGTACAATGATGTCACCGCCCCAAAACGTCCAACAAGGACAGGCAACTGCAAAATGAACACCACAACACGGCTCTGCGCCGAGATGACGTACCTTGGCTCTAACTTTAGACCCGCTAGGCTTAAAAAAAAAAAGGAGAACATAAGTGAAGAAACAAAAAAATGCTGCACTTCGCTATGCCAATTTCTGAAGCAATTTCGTGCTGACAAATTCAGCAGTCATGGAGGGGAATCCTGCTCAATGAGAGGAGATCTTCTTGGCTTAACAAAATTAATACTAGTAACCCTAACATTTAGGCCGGACCCTCAAACGCAGAATTCAAAATAGTCTGCTCGAACCATCCGCATTGTTATGCAACTTTCCCTTCTTATATCTAACGGAGAAGTTGTACTCTTGGAGAGTGAGACTCCATCGGAGCAAGCGGCCATTTTTGTGTGACATTTGTTTGAGCCACGTCAGAGGACAGTGGTCGGTCTCGAAGATGAACTTCGCTCCGTACAAGTAACACGACAACTTCTGGGCGGCCCAAACTAAACAAGCGCATTCCTTCTCTGAAGCGCTGTAGGCTTCCTCTCTTACATTTAGTTTACGGCTCGCATAGAGGATAGGATGCTCCTCGTTATCGTCGCCGACCTGACTAAGTACCACGCCCATACCTCTGTCGCTTGCGTCGCATTGAACTATGAATTCTTTTGTGTAGTCTGGCGCGCGAAGCACAGGGCGAGAAACCAATAGCGTTTTCAAACTTTGGAAAGCGTTCTCTTTGTCCTTATCCCAGTGTACGCTACTTGGTGCTCCCTTTCGGAGGCCGTCCGTTAATGGACTTGCCATTTGCGAGTAATTCGGAATGTACCGTTGATAGTACCCCACAAGTCCCAAAAATGAACGAAGGTCTTTTTCGTGCGCGGCTGAGAAAATTGTCTAGTCGTAGCTATTTTCAGCTCGGCCGGCCGTCTCGTGCCTTGGCCGACAACATGGCCCAGATAAGTAACCTGTGAACAACCAAATCTACACTTTTCCGCTTTCATCGTTAAGCCGGCTTCCCTCAACCGTGAGAACACCTGTTTGAGGTGCGATACGTGTTGTTCCCAGCTGTCCGAAAAAATTGCTACATCATCCAGATATGACAAGGCAAACTCCTGCGAGTCGTTTAGGACAATATCCATTAACTTAGAGAAGTTAAACGGGGCGTTCTTCAGCCCGAAGCTGAGTGCGAGAGGGCGAAACGTGCCTACAGGTGAGATGAATGCGGCGTAGCGGCTGGCACTTTCTGAAAGGGGAACTTGCCAGTACCCGCGCACGAGATCTATAGTTGAAATGTATTTAGCAGAGCTAACTCTTTCAATTCATTCCTCAATGTTGGATATCGGGTACAGCTGATCTCTAGTGATGGTATTTAACTTCCTGCAGTCAGCACACAGACGAGGGTCCTTGTTAGAGGTTTCTACCAGTATTAGCGGTGACGTGTAGTCACTCTCAGCGGGCTCAATAACTCTCAACTCTAGCATGCGCTGTATCTCTGCCTCCATAATTTCTCTCTGTCTTGGAGCCACCCTGTAAGGCTTTGATCTTACGGGTTCGGTCGATGTCAGCTGTATTTCATGCGTTATTACCTCGGTTCTACCCGGCCGATCGCTGAATCTGTCGAGATATTCCCGTAACACGTCTTTTAGCTCATCTAGCTGCTCGGGTCTTAGAGCCTGCGAGCTTACCGAGTGTTTTACTACTTTTCTAGGTCGATTTCAGAGTTGGAGGTCGCCCTATACTTCTTAAACTTGGTACTAGCGCCATCCTGCTCTTTGATAGTATAGTTAACGGCTCCGCTCCGCTCTATATACGGCTTCAACAAATTACAGTGATATATCCTCACCTCCTTCCTGCGACTGCGCATTTTCAGAGCATAGTTAGTATCTGAAAGTTTGTGCAACACTTTACCGGGCCCGTCCCAGTGAACTTCAAGCTTGTTCTTTCTTCAAGGTTTGAGGATCACTACGTGGTCTCCGGCGTTGAACGAACGAAGCCTCGCATTCTTGTCGTAATAGAATTTGGCGTTCTTTTGCGCCTCTTCCATGTTCTTTTCGACTAGTTCTTAGGTTGCGTTTAGCCGTTCCAGCAGATTTAGCACGTATTCAACCACTGTAGGACTGTCTCCTCTTTCCTCCCACATCTCTCTTAACATTCTTAGTGGAGAACGGAGTGTCCTCCCATACACTAGTTCTGCTGGCGAGAACCCTGTCGCTTCATGCGGAACCGTTCGCAAAGCAAACAAAGTTGCCGGCAGACAGTTCTCCCAGTCCTCCTTGTGCTCGTAACAGAGCGCCCGCAAAACTCGTTTAAGCACCGAATGCCACCTCTCTACACTGTTTGACTGAGGGTGATAGACAGAACTGTGTATTAACTTTACCCCGCACTTTTGCAAGAATGTGGAAGTCAGTGCGCTCGTGAATAGAGACCCTTGATCTGCCTGAATTTCGGCTGGAAACCCAACTCGTGCAAACACTGTCAAAAGCGCGTCTACTACTTCGGTGGAGCTGAGCTCTTTCAGAGGGATTGCTTCTGGAAACTTTGTAGCCGGACACAGCATGGTAAACAAGTACCTGTAGCCCAACTTTGTTTTTGGAAAAGACCCTACCGTGTCTATTACAAGTCATCTGAAAGGCTCTGTTATTAAGCGCACTACCTTCAGTGGAGCTTTACATGTCTCTCCTGGTTTACCAGAGCGCTGGCAGGCGTCGCATGATCTTACAAAGTTTTCTGCATCTTTGAAACAGCCAGGCCAGTGGTATTCCATAAGCAATCTTTCCTTTGTTTTGTTTATGCCTAGGTGGCCGGACCACCCATTTCCATGACAGAGACTCAAAAGGCCCTCCCTATACTTAGTAGGTACGACTAACTGATCTAAAATCCTACCCTTTCGATCTCTGTAGTGCCGATACAACAATCCTCCTCTCTCATGTATCGTCACGTTGCGCCTAGCAATGCCTTCTTTAGCTGTGTGATGTAATTTAGCTAAGCCCTCATCATTATTTTGCTCGCCTGCCAATGACTCTCTATCCACACGTAAGAGCTGATCAAAGTTCTTTGAGGCCGGTGATAATAACGACCCTGTCTCACTTGTGAGTGCGTCAGATTGCTCTTCCTGCAGGCTTGAACTTTGACACTCTAGTGCTACGCTCTCATTGAACTGGTCAGCTGGCAGGCTTTCCTCAACTGTTTTTTCATCACCCGAGCCTAGCTCGGATTCGGTTATTGCAGTTATCTCCTTTGCTACTTCCGCTAGAGCAGCTTGTGCATTTTCGGCCGAAAGCGACGCGATTTTACGAGCTTGGCTTCGCGTCAATGCCTGTACTACGCCCTCTCCCAGTTTAAGCCCTTTTTCACGCAGTAACTGATTTGAACGATTCGAAAAGATGTAAGGGTACTGCAGTGACAAAATCTTGGAAACTGCAGCCTCGGTCTCTAGGTCCCCGAATGTTCCACAGATTTTGACTTTGGCCGTGGGCAGACACACGCTGTGTTCTTCTACAACCTGATTTGATCCATGCTACTTCTCCGGTGAAGTCATCTACCGTCACGTAAGACGGATGGACAATGTCCATCGTGGCGGCATTGTCTCTTAGCACTCGGCATGGTGTGCCATTAACTTGCAGGTCGTGAAGATATGGACTTAAAAGTTTCATATTCCCGTCTTTTTCCTCCACGTAGGAGAAAACTACGCTAGGCTTCCCGCAGTTTACAGCTATATGTCCCAGTTTGTGGCATTTATAACAGCGGATCGGCTTAAAAGATTGGAATTTTCTTTTCTGTTCCTTTTGTGTGGTTTTCGCGTTAAGTTTCTCCTCCCTCTTTTCTGCGGGCTTTTCCTCCTCTTCTACAGGCTCCGATCGTCTAGTCTGCGAACCCTTTTTGAACGGAAATGGTTGCCGCGGTCCATTTTGACCGCCCCAATTTCCGTCCTCGGCGTTCAGCTTTCTGCGCGTTGCGTACTCTCCGGCTAATTCAGCCGCCCTTTCCACAGTGTTTACGTTTCCTCTATCTTGCACCCACACTTTCACAGCTTGCGGGATGGTTTTCTAAAACTGCTCTAGACACATGCACTCAATGATGATGTCTCTGCTGTCGTACGCTTCCGCGCTTTTCAGCCACTCGACTAGGTTGGCCTTTGAGCCGTATGCAAACTCCGGATACCCCTCGCTATCTTTCTTGCCTGTGCTTCTAAACCTTTGCCAAAAAGCTTCGGCTGAAAGGCGGTATTTCTTCAGGAGACTAGCCTTTACTTTTGCATAATCGGATGCATCCTGTGCGCTCAGTCTGGCGATTACTACCGCCGCCTCACACGGCAACATAGACAGCAACCGCTGTGGCCATGTACTCAGACCGAAGTTCATCTTCTCACAAGTCCTTTCAAAATTGCTTAGGAACAAGCCTATGTCGGTCCCAACCTCAAATGGGTTTAATAGCCTGTCCATGCGGTATGATTCTGCCTCACGTGATCGTCCCAGAGCTCCTTCACTTCCTTGAGACAACTCCAAACGTTTGCTTTCAACTTCAAGTTGCATTTTTCTTAATTCACGTTCCTCTCTCTGTTTGTCCCGTTCTTCTCTTTTTTTCAGAAGTTCCAACCTCATTTCAATTTCTTCCTCACTGGCCCGTTCGGAAATTAGCTGCAATAATTCCGATTTTAGCATTTTCTTGCGTACATCTAGGCCCAGTTCTTCACCAACAATCAACAATTCGTCTCTCAGCAGTCTCCTTAACTCCATGATTGCTGCTTTCCTGCCTTGATCCTGCTCGCTAAATCTAGCTAGGAAAACACAACCTAGTTAACACTCAACAACATAGCTTCCGTGCTGTTCTAAACAGACGAACAACAAAATGAAGCCTAGAGAGTCAAAGCAAGAACCAAGCACTCACCGCAGACACAGCACCACGTCGCAAAGTCCATCTCACCGCTGTCAGCCAGTTGTTATGATTGGGGGTTCAATCCCATCGCTCGTGATCCATTGTCAAGATTGGAGTCGGGCATGAATTAGAAGGTAGCTGGCCCATGCCGTTGTCCAACTTATCCACGCTGAGGACGTTGATGAAGGGAAGGACTGTGTCAGGAGTGACAAGCGTAAACGAAGAAAGAGGACGAGGAAGAAGGAGTGGAGCGGGCGCGTGGAGCCGCCATCTTGGAGAAGGGGCGCGCGCAGGCAAGGACGTGGTGGCCAGGGCGCAGCGTTCCAGGAGAAGACGGCCGGAGATCGCCTCTCTGGATCCTGCCCCAGTTCCTAGGCGACACATCGACGTCCCACCCGAGTACCAGGCTCGGCGAGCAGATGTCCGACGTCCCTGGAACTACCGCTGGCCCGGACCTACCTGCCAGGACACGTCAGCGTTTGTGCCGCTGAACGTAGACGCGCGGAGGCTGGCTACAGCCAGTCACCGTCCCGTCTAGAGAACTAAGCTGGGCCGGCGCGCACCGGGAGCGCCAGCCGGCACGAGCCCCGCTCTGCCGGAGCGCGACAGCTCCTCAGCGACCGTGCCTTCGTCACGTCGGCCGGGGCATCGGTGACGCCGGACACCAGCAAAGACTGAAGACGACCAGATTACAACGACGGACCACAGACCGGGGGGACGTCGATACCCGCGTCGAACAGAACCGGTACTGTAAGCGCCCCTACTATAGCGTATAGATGATCGCCGCACGGACGTTAGTAAACGCGGGTGTGCGTGCGTGAAGCTTAGCAAGGGAGGACACATTCTGTGTGCAATAAGTGTCGAAAGTTACCGTGTGTTCCTGTAGTTAAAAGTCCAAATGAATGAATTCCGTGTGTAATTAGTGTTGAATCTTACCGTGTCTTCCTGTTACTAAAATAGCCTATTGAATGAATGTTACGTGTGTGCTGCATCTTGCGTTCGTGTGTTCCTTCCGCCCGCTGAAGCAAGCGTACCAGGCGTTAACCTATGCGTGACAGACTGCTTCTCATCGAGAACGAGGAATATGGGTTTATTTGGAGTATTTATATTATTCTAGCATTACTGCTTGAGAAAGTGCATCAGTCTAACATGACTGCTTGAGAAAGAGTGTCCTGAGCAGCCGCACAACCGTGGTTTTTAAACTCTCGGTCCTCTCCCGATACCCAGGTGACGGAAACGGCCGTCTAAGCACCGTAGGCGAGTTGACCAGGTACCGTAGGGGAGAACGAGGCACCGTAGGGGCATTTATTCCCCGAACTGCAGCGCGCCCGCAGGCCGCCCATTGTCTTGCGTCTTGGTCGGCGCGTGGGAAGGGGTGTCAGTAGAAGTTCCCGCGGCTCAGTAACAATAGTTGGTCCGCCGAGCCCGTTTATTTACAATGGCGACTTCGTCAAACTCGGCTCCAACGACGGAGAGTCGAGGACGCACGTATTGTTGTTCACACAGTCGACTTAGTCACGCCTTGAGTAGATGTGTGCGGCGACGCTCCCGGAATGTTGCCGCCATAGTCGCAACTGGGCGGCAAAGCTTGCACTGCAGCTGGCCGTTCTTAACAACGCCAACAATATCTTAGCCAAACGCTTGAATAGTAAGTAGCAGAGCACACGTGTGTCTTACGTTTTCGCAGAGTCATCCCAAGTTGTTAGTCGCCAGGGAAGGAAACTAAGCGATATATCCTCGTCAGATCTAGAACAAGCACCATTCAATACATGGAATCAGGCTGCAGGCTTTGTGGTAAACAACGCTGCAAAGTTTGCAGTCATACTGTACTACTCCAACCTGCCTTGCGAAGTCTACTCCCTCTGATTTTAAATTCAAAATTAAGGAACCTCTAAATTGTGACAGTAGCAGTGCGGCCTACATGCTCCATTGTAGCGTCTGTGACCAAGAACACATATGCCAGACTTGGACTTCTTTTAGACTCCGTCCAAATAATCGGAGAGCCCGCGCGTCTCCCATATTCAAAACCCCTCAGTCTGCCAAAGCATTCATTTGACAAAATGAGTGTCGCCCATCTCCAGGGAGGCGTCCGCTCTTCTCATGAACGGGGACAAAGGCAGTGATATTTTATCCACAGATTTAGAACAATCTTGCACGGTATGAATGAACACATGGAAAACTTTCGTTTCATAGTCCATAAGTTAGAGTAACCAAATAATAACTAAGTCACCGCATATGCAAACGGTATGCGTGGTCTATGGTGAAAGAATGCCCGGTAAACCTCCATTGGGGGAGCGGACCGACGGTCCACATTACTGTGCCTTGTTTTTTTTTCTTGTTATTCTCATTTCTCCATATTATTATTATTATTATTATTATTATTATTATTATTATTACATATTCTTTCTATTTCTTTCTTTTTACTACATTGTTTTTTCTATTGTATTTCTTGTTTTTCCCTATTTCTTTTCTGCCACCATCATTAGTTGCCAGCACTCCTCGGAGCTGACTGTGCCCCCCGCCTCTTTTCCTTTCTATTTTTGTATTATTTTGTTGTATTAGTTTTGGTGAAAGTAAATGAAAAGTGTATTTCCTGTTATTATTCTTTTACTCACTCTAGTAATTTTGCAACGCTTTTGTTTGATCAGGGCACCACAAAATGGCTTGCGTCTTTGTCTGCCGTGTAAAAGCATGCGTCACGAATGCATTTTCTTACACCTTTCACCCCATAACCCTTTGACACCCGTCCTAGACAAGGTGTCAAATAACTGAACACTACCAATGATGAGGAGGGTGACGAATGCGCCGTGAATAACCCCGTTACCAACGGTAATCTCTTTGGTCCTAGGCTCTCTCCCTCAGGCCTTTTACTTTCTTTTTCTTTTCCCCTTCTCTTCTTCCTCTCTTTTCCGTCTTTTCCTTCTTTTTTTCGTGTTTACCTTTCTCTACCTTAATATATAAACAGAATGATAAAGCTTTCTTTTATAGAAAGGTTTGGTGTTATAATGAATCATATATGTAATATATATGAATCAAAATATATAATGAATAAATCTGTTCGTGTGTGCGTATTGTAATCCTGCTTTCTGCTGCAGTGCGTAATAGAGCGCTAGCATTCGTCTTTTACTCGTTTGCAGCTTGCGCTTTTTTAGCATCGCATGATTATGGGATTACATGTAGTGACGTTTCCTATCTGCTGTGTTTTCTAGAACTGCCTGGCTATCTTTACGTTTTTTCACCGTGTACTCGCTTTGTACTTTTTTTCGCTAGGGCTTGATTATGCACATGTTCGCGTGGGACAAAGTGATAAGTGTCTGGTGTGTAGATAGTGTGTTGATATTGGTGTAGATAAGTACACGTGTCAATATACAACTGTGACGTGACTACACTCGCATTCACTCCGACAAAGGCCGGTCCTCCGGCCGAAACCTCAGTAGAAGCATATGCAATAACCTCTTTCTTTTCTTTTTTCCATGTTACCTATATATATATATATATATATATATATATATATATATATATATATATATATATTGGCACTGTATATATATTGTACAGTACCAGTGGCACCCACGATGATAATGGAAGAGAGCATAGTCTAGAGGAATTCGAAGCCCCACAAGTAACGCCGGAACAAGTAGAGAAAGCCTTGGGAGCTATGCAAAGGGGGAAGGCAGCTGGGGAGGATCAGGTAACAGCAGGTTTGTTGAAGGATGCTGGGTAGATTGTTCTAGAAAAACTGGCCACCCTGTATACGAAATGCCTCATGTCTTCGAGCGTACCACAATCTTGGAAGAACGCTAACATAATCCTAATCCATAAGAAAGGGGACGCCAAAGACTTCAAAAATTATAGACCGATCAGCTTACTGTCCGTTGCCTACAAAGTATTTACTAAGGTAATTAATAATAATAATATTTGGGGTTTCACGTGCCAAAACCACTTTCTGATTATGAGGCACGCCGTAGTGGAGGACTCCGGAAATTTTGACCACCTGGGGTTCTTTAACGTGCACCTAAATCTAAGCACACGGGTGTTTTCGCATTTCGCCCCCATCGAAATGCGGCCGCCGTGGCCGGGATTCGATCCCGCGACCTCGTGCTCAGCAGCCCAACACCATAGCCACTGAGCAACCACGGCGGGTACTAAGGTAATTGCAAATAGAATGAGGAACACCTTAGACTTCTGTCAATCAAAGGACCGAGCAGGATTCCGTAAAAGCAACTCAACAATAGACCATATTAACACTATCAATCAGGTGATAGAGAAATGTGCAGAATATAACCAACCATTATTTATAGCTTTCATTGATTACGAAAAAGCGTTTGATTCAGTCGAAACCTCAGCAGTCATGGAGGCATTAGGAATCAGGGTGTATGTAAAAATACTTAATGATATCTATAGCGGCTCCACAGCCACCGTAGTCCTCCATAAAGAAAGCAACAAAATCCCTATAAAGAAAGGCATCAGACAGGGAGATGCGATCTCTCCAGTGCTATTCACATCGTGTTTACAAGAGGTATTCAGAGACCTGGATTGGGAAGAATTGGGAATAAGAGTTAATGGAGAATACCTTAGTAACTTGCGATTCGCTGATGACAATGCCTTGCTTAGTAACTCAGGGGACCAATTGCAATGCATGCTCACTGACCTGGAGAGGCAAATCAAAAGGGTGGGTCTAAAAATTGATCTGCAGAAAACTAAAGTAATGTTTAACCGTCTCGGAAGAGAACAGCAGTTTACGATAGGTAACGAGGCACTGGAGGGGTAAGGAAATACATCTACTTAGGACAGGTAGTGACCGCGGATCCGGATCATGAGACAAATAATCAGAAGAATAAGAATGGGCTGGGCTGCGTTTGGCAGGCATTCTCAGATCATTAACAGCAGGTTGCCACTATCCCTCAAGAGAAAAGTGTATAACAGCTGTGTCTTACCAGTACTCACGTATGGGGCAGAAGCCCTGAGGCTTACGAAAAGGGTTCTACTTAAATTGAAGACGACGCAACGTGCTATGGTAAGAAGAATGATGGGTGTACCGTTAAGGGATAAGAAAAGAGCAGATTGGGCGAGGCAACAAACGCGAGTTAATGACATCTTAGTTGAAATGAAGAAAAAGAAATGGGGGGGGGGGGCATGGGTAGGACATGTACTGAGGAGGGAAGATAACCGATGGTCATTAAGGGTTACGGACTGAATTCGAAAGAAAGGGAAGCATAGCAGGGGGCGGCAGAAACTAGGGTGGGCGGATGAGATTAAGAAGTTTGCAGGGACAACAGGGCCACAATTAGTACATGACCGCGGTAGTTGGAGAAGTATGGGAGAGCCCTTTGCCCTGCAGTGGGCGTAACCAGGCTGTTGTTGTTGTTGTTGTTGTTGTTGTTGTTGTTGTTGTTGTTGTTGTTGTTGTTGATGATGATGATGATGATGATGATGATGATGATGATGATGATGATGATGATGATGATGATGATGATGATGATGATGATATACTCGTGACGCTTGCGGCGGAAAGGATGTGCCACATCCGCCGCCGAGGTTTGGGTGATGGCGCTGGTTAACACTCCGAGATTTAGTTTTTATAGTAAAACATAAACACCCCAGAAATAGGATGGGAGAACAGCGCCGCGGTAGCCCAGTTGGTAAGAGCAGCGCATGCGTAATGTGTAGACGTGGGATCGTTGCTAACCTTCGGCCAGTTGTTTTTTCGTGCATTTTGATTATATTTATGATTTATTTAATCATAAACAGAATAATAAAAGATAATTTTATTTGTTCTGTTTTTACAAGTCAACTTCCCCTTCCCGCTAACATTGAACTCGGTTCTGTTACCTCCATCATGATTGATATCATTATCACCCAAAAGGGCATTGAAGCTGCTATTGATCGTCTTTCTAACAGCTCGGCTCGCGGTCCAGACGGAATTTGCCCAAAACTACTAAATATGACTAAACCAGTGATATCTCGCATTTTCGCCGCTCTTTTTCAACGATCTATTGATTCAGGATGTGTTCCTAACGAATGGAAAATAGCTAAAATAATTGCAATCTTTAAGTCCGGTGACCCGTCATCTGTCTCAAACTACAGACCTGTTTCACTGACCAGTATTCCATGTGAACTTTTAGAACACATTATATCATCAACAATTATGAAATGCCTAACCGATAACAATCTCCTCTTCATTAACCAACACGAGTTCCAACGGGGTCGTTCATCTGAGACGCAGTTATTCGAGCTAGTCTCTGACCTGCACCAAGCTATCAACGACTCCTCGCAAATAGACGCCATATTTATTGATTTTGCGAAGGCTTTTGATAAGGTAGCTCATAACCGTTTATTATTAAAACTTCGTCATTTTAATATAAACAGTAGGATTACGAATTGGATTAGTAACTTTTTATCTAACCTGTAGCAATTTGTAACTACTGATGAATTTTCTTCTCCGCGATCACTAGTTAAATCCGGAGTGCCGCAGGGATCTGTATTGGGACCAATTTTATTCCTGCTATACGTCAACGACATCAGCAATAATATTAAATCTACAATAAGACTATTTGCAGATTATTGTGTAATTTATAGACGAATAATTAACTCTTTCGACACTGACATTTTGCAATCTGACCTCGCGAAAATTACCGACTGGTGTAAACAGTGGCAAATGGAAATAAATGTTTCAAAAACTAAGGCTATAAGCCTTCACTAGATCTAATAACCCTAGGGTTACCCGTTACGTGATGAACGACATTAGTATTGCACATGCGCAAACAATAAAATATTTGGGAATTCATTTATCTTCAAACGTTTCATGGAATCATCACATCGATGCGATTACTAGCAACGCTTGTAAAACCCTAGGCTACATTAGGCGCAACTTTTACTCGGCAAACAAGTCCACTAAATTATTAGCCTATACGACACTAGTTCGTTCAAAAATGGAGTATGCGTCTTTTATTTGGAATCCGCATCAATCGTACCTCATAAACAAGCTCGAGTCGGTCCAAAACAGAGCAGCCCGCTTCATCACGAAAAATTACGAACTTCTAGCATCACTAACATAAAAATATCTCTAAATGTCTCCTCGCTAGAAAATCGAAGGCTGGTAGGACGTCTTTCCCATTTTCACGAGCGCAGGTCGTCTTTCAGCGCATGCCACATCAGGCCCGCCCATCGTATCTTCCCGCGCCTTGATCATTCCTTTAAATTGCAGCCCGTTCTTGCGCGCACTAACTTCTTGAGACACTCGCCCCTCTTTCTCGCGATACATCATTGGAATATGTTACCAAATGAAATCGTATCAGCTCTAAGTCACGATGATTTCCTAGCAAAACTAAAACAGTATTTTAACGTACTAACACAGTATTCTCTTGCTCGTTTGTTACAGGCATCACTGTGTTGTTGCGCGCTTTTTTTATCTTACTTATTTTTCTCACCATATTTTGATGTTCCTTGCGCAAACGGTCTTGTTCTAGGTTAGCGCAGGGTCACTTGTAGTGCATAAAATTTTTTTCTGTTTGTGCTTTTCATTGTTTCAAGCAGCATCTGCTGGTATGTGTACGTTTTTATCAAGTATTTTTGCTTGTATAAAGTGACCAAGTTACGTTGATTTTGTGTAACACCCAGTTTAAATCTATATGTATCTTCAGCGTTTAGGACGTGTCGTTGTATTGCTCTTAGTGGTTTCTTTTTGTTTCTTTTCCTGTTTTTCCGCTTGTGTTCTTTTTGTTGTAGCATGCATTATCTGTTTAAATGCGTATACTGTATATATCACTAATTCATTGTAACACCCCTATGTAATGCCCGCATGGGCCTTTACGGTACTTGAATAAAACAAAAAATTCAATCAGTAAGTACAAATAATTTCCCCAATGTTGTCCTTGGTGTCGTTGGTGGTTTCTTGTGATATGATTAATAAAAATTTAGCCCCTCGGTTCCCTTTATTGTTCAAATGTATATTGCAGGAATTGGCATCGTTAGGCTATCACAAGGCAGCGCGAGCAATGCAAAATTAAGTGCACCGAAGATAAAGAGACGCACTTTGGCGAAGTCGTCTTTGCAAAGTTTAGATGCCGAATGTCTACATTAAACTGTTATCTGCGTCGATCTGGTCTGGCGCGCTCCTCCTTGTGTTCTTACTGTGGTGCCATGTCGACGTCTTTCATCATTCAGAAAACACACTCTCGAAAAGCAATTTCATGGTGCCGGATTGAATATAACGATTCCTGATATTCTATCTTTCGGAGCCTCTTCTATGGGACACTATCATAGGGATGTCGCTTCAGCTGTTGGGAGATACATAATTGAATCAGGGAGATTCCCTTGCTAAATTCTTAAATTTTATCTGACTTCAGTCTCTCAGCTATTCAAATTTTCCAATAGTGCTTATTTTAAAGTTCGTTTAACCTGTTTCATTAAGTTACCCGATTCTTGGCTAGTCCCTAGAGTGGGTATGAGCCACTCGTAGATGCAAACAAACAAACAAACAAACTACGTAGGGCGCTAGAAAAGAAGGAGCAGAGTAAAACGGGTGTTCTGGCGTCGGTTGGACCTCTGTTTCCCTACACTGACACAAACTGCGAAAATGCAGCCGAAGGCAGCGCAGCCTTAAGGACAGTCCTCGTGGGACTTCGCTGTCCTGGGTGCCTCCTGCGGCCAGGGAACGCCGTCCACGCTTCCTGTGCCATGGATTCCTGCCTCAGGACACCATCCACCTCTGGGCCGTCAAGGGATGCCGCACACGCTTCCTTGGCCGTACAGCGCGGTAGCGTGAGTGTCGGGGCTCCCGTATTCTTCGCGGACGCCGCCCGGTGCTTCTCGAGGCGCTCACCAGACAGCGTCAGGGACGTCACGCGAGCCATCCCGCTGCTCGCACAGGACTGCGGCACTTCCGGGCTCTCGCCTGCAGCGTTAGCACTGTCAGCTGTTTGGGAATTGCCGCAGTTTCGTGGCTTCCAGGATAACGCCATGCTTGTCCGGACCGCGAGAAATGGGCGCTTGCAGTAAACCGACTTCGCGGTGGCGCCACGGCATGGCACGAGTGCGCGTGGCATCAGGTGCTGGTCCTGGCCTGAATGGAGCGAAGCTTTGCTGGCTGCTTTCGGCCTGCGACGACTCCGACCAGCGATGTTTCGCGGTGGCGGCTCGCGAGGTGCACCGCCTGGACGCGTCCGCTTTCCGTCCACAGCGCTCAGCGACGCATCCTACGAGGTCTCTGTCACTTGCGAAGCGCCGGCTCATCGCTTGAAGCCGTCCGCTTCACTCCAGCCAGTGGGAATCTCCCGCTGCTTCTACTGTCACCCACCACCGGCTGCCTCCGAACTCGCGTTTTCCGGAAGCTCGTTAAAGCCATAATAACGACGGGCGGAAGGGAAGTTCAAGCCCACAAGCGACGGCCGTCAATGCCTATGAACATCGTGGGCCCGTCGAGCTGCGATGATGGACAGATACCGCTCCGCAACCGTGATCTCTCTACGGATTCCGCCGACGATATACTTCGGCACTCGTCAGAGCCATGCATCAGGATTTCGCAGCAGTCATTGGCCGAACGTGCGGCCATTCGCTCAGCACATAGTGGGATCTCGCTAAAGGAAGCCAAGACTGATAGCATCGCTGAGGCCGTCATCGTCGAAGACCTCGTGGTAACGCCCAAAGATCTGTGCTAGACCGACAAGAGACCACGGACTCAGGCGCAGATACAGCTGTTCCCTGGTTCGAGCCCGGAAAATATTGCGCCTTCGGACCAGGCATCGCTTTTGACTCCACCTTCGGACGTAGACGTCTCGGCAGCAGTCGGCACTTTGTCGATCTCGGCAAGTTCAATCGCATCGACGACTCTCGATCTGTCACCTGTGACGTTGCCAAGACGCACGCGATGGTTGAGCAGGGGATTTCGCTGCTTGCACACGCATCGGAGCGGCCAGCCGCTTTTCAGTGTACAAGATCTGCTGTCATGCTTTGCCAAGAGCGACGAGATAATTGCTTACGAGACCTGCTACCGTCCCGAAACAGCCAATGCCACCCGCCAGAGCCGTGTTTGGAGACCAGATTGGGGGGGGGGGGGGGGGGGGTCATGACGCTGCAGTGGCAACTATACTTGCAGTGTGGCCGAGTAAAGAATTTGCATCATTAGGCAATCACAAGGCAATGGAGAGAGTAGTGCACAGAAGACGAAGAGACGCACTTGGACGGTGGTGGCTTTACAAAGAAGCAGAGTAAAAACAGGCGTTCTGGCGTACGGTTGGCTCTCCTTTTCCCTACGATATATATATATATATATATATATATATATATATATATATATATATATATATATATATATATATATATATATATATATATATATATATATATATATAGTAGTGCAATTTACGGCGGTCTGTTCCGTACCACTGCCACTTGCACTTCAATCCCCGACATGTAGGACGTGTATCGAGTGAGCGCCTGCACAACACAACACCTTGCAATGTGGTCAACGCTGTTTAACTCATGGGTCCGGCACCTCAAAGAGATGCAACCTAATGCGAACATATTTCTTTAGCATTTGCTGCAAAACCGCTAATGAATTTTATTTGTGTAGCACCTTTTATAGGGCCTCGAACTTTCCCTTGCATAACGAAATTAGTATGACGCATGTACAGCTAAGATGTGCATTTGGCAGGTGTTTTAGAGGATGCAGTCGTCGAAATGCATCGTTACGTCGAAAGTTAAAGAAGTTGCAGCTGCTTGGGCGGAGCATCTCGTTCTTCAATGAATTACTCAAAATGAAAAGCGCGGAAGCGGCAACAGGCAACCATTTTCATCGGAAGTTTTGCCACCTAAGGGTCAAATTGACCCTGGTCGCCGGTGAAAGTATTAACATTTGTGTAAGGCGCATGTGGCTGTCTAGTGTAACAGTGTAAATGTTCCACAAGTACAGGCGGGGGCGCAGCCCCATCAAAACGGCGCGTCGCGCCTCTGTGCGAATGCAAAGATGCCACCCATTGAGCGGCAACGACATATCTGCCGGCTGCTATCACCTTTCAACGAGTGATACATTCCCTAATAATTATTTACATTACATTTTAGGGTTCACCTTAGGAAACTGTTCGTTGGGTTATGAGAGACTCCCTAATGGAGGGCTCCAGGTATAATAATAATAATAATAATAATAATAATAATAATAATAATAATAATAATAATAATAATAATAATTATTATTATTATTATTATTATTATTATTATTATTA
This sequence comes from Dermacentor variabilis, assembly GCF_050947875.1. Taxonomy (NCBI): domain Eukaryota; kingdom Metazoa; phylum Arthropoda; class Arachnida; order Ixodida; family Ixodidae; genus Dermacentor; species Dermacentor variabilis. Next base: position 1,403,646 of record NC_134572.1, on the reverse strand, counting down.
TTATTATTATTATTATTATTATTATTATTATTATTATTATTATTATTATTATTTTCACATCTGTTTTCACATTTTTTTTCTTTTTTCGTTCTAGATAGGTTGTGACTTTGTTCACATATTGTGCCATGTTTACTCAATTGTAATGGTTGTTGAGTGCTACGTGTTTTCATTTGAACATTAAGCGTTGTTTCCTGGGCATGTTTACCTGAAAAACCTGTGAAACGGTCTTTCTTATTTTTTTTAGTTTGACATTTAGTTTGTCTGTAATAAGGTTCATAATGCATCGCCCTGACTGCCAGGCTTCTGCCATACAAGCCCACAGAAGGCTTCGGCAGACCTAGCGAAATCATATGTACAATTTCATTATTTGTAATAAAGATTATTATTATTATTATTATTATTATTATTATTATTATTATTATTATTATTATTATTATTATTTCATTTATTGAAGCCTTAAAGGCCCGGAGGCATTACATCACTGTAAGGAAACCATAAAATACAACAAGATACATGCTACATAAATACTATTAAAAATTACCGACGATTAAGTTACTTCCTAATGCGAAATTTGAGCGCAGCAAATAAGCTGTTTCACCTTTTCGATAGATTGAGGCAAAGAAATCGAGCAACACATGTATGCGCTATCACAGAATTTTTTTTTATTTTTCACACGTATTCCTTTAACAAAGACTCCACTAACAGTTCTTGACAGTCATGAAGGAAGCTTTGTGGTCGGAGAAATAGACTGATATATGTTCGACTTGGTACACCAATGCTTGATTCTCAAAGACGAGATCTATACAAGTGCCTCGCGAGGTTGTCACAGCCGTGGGACGCGTTACGAGCGAGAGGAACGGGATGTTCTCCCGCATAAGTGTTAGGAAATTGCTGTTTGTCTTTATGTCAAGCCGCCACCGATCTGGCTCTCTGATTGCCACCGCACAGGGCGAACGGCAGCGGCAATTTCGGCTCGGGCGGTGCACATATACAGATCCGCCGCCACCGATCTGGCTCTCTGATTGCCACCGCACAGGGGTTGCATTGGAGGAGGAGCGAAGAAAGGAATTAAGTTCGAGCCGGCGCTTTGACAACCGGAGACTCGCAGGAAGAGGGGGGAGGGGGGCGGCGTGTACACCCAGCGGCAAACGATGGGGGCAGAAGCGCGCGCAGCAAGCGGACAACACGATAAAGGGAGGAGGGAAGAGATAGCAGCGACTGACTGATGCCGCTGACGCCGATAGTGAGTCAACCCCAGCTGCGGAGTTGGTTTCAGGGACAACGAATAACCGGCGCGTCGGCAACTGAAGAGCACCCTATCCGCCACACAAGAACAGGGGGGGGGGGACCCTTTCCTCCTCTTTCTGCATGGCGGCGACGGTGTTCTATGCAGTCACGTTATCTTGACTCTCTAGCGGCGTCAGCGGCATCCAGCGGTATCAGTCGGTCGCTGCTAGCGCTGGGGGGATGAAAAGGGGGCGGAGCTGGTTACGAGGCCGACGACGACGCGAAACCCAGGAACGGACGCCAAAGAGCTGCGCTCTAAAACATATTATGCCTGAGAACGAATCAATCAATTAATTACTTAAAAGGGGTCAGTAAGCAGATGCATTTGAGACGAACCATTCTAGGTGTAGTGGATTGTTAGTTTCTCACGGAAAGTCGTGTGGTCGGCGGAAGAGACAATACAGTCGGGCAGTGTGTTCCACAGCGCTATTGCATTTGTAAAAAAAGAATCCTTCATCGAAGACGTACGGCACTGAATGTGCGCGATTGGACAGCTGTGGTTGAGGCGGGGAGAAATTCTAGGCGGGGGTTGCAGTCGGGGGTGTCTGGCTATTTGGTGATAGTAGAAAGAGTGAATCATGCAGAGACGCGAGATGATGCGACGTGATTGGAGACTCGGAAGATCGAGTGTTCGTTTTAGTTCAGTTACGCTGGTCTTACTTGAGTAGTTTGACATGATAAAGCGTGCAGCACGATTCTGAATGGCTTCTAATTCGTAGGTGAGATATGCTGGCGAGGGGTGCCAGATAGATGATGCGTACTCCAGTTTCGGCCGAACGTATGTCTGATATGCAAGTTTTTTTATAGCGGGCGATGCAGATTTCAGATTGCGACGCAAGAAACCAAGTGTGCGCTAGGCATTTGCGCATATTGTTTCAATGTGAGTAACCCATAATGATGATGTCAAGTGAACACCTAGATACTTATAGCAGTCTGTTCGTGGTATTGTAGTTGAACTTATGTGGTACGCGTAATTTGTAATGCTGCGCTTACGTGAAAAGGACATACATTGCCACTTATTAAGGTTAAGAGGCATGAACCAATTTTCGTACCATGAAACGATAGTGTCTGTCTTCTTGTAAGTCAATGGAATCACCAGGGTTATGGATGGCGTTGTAGATGACGCAGTCATCAGCAAAAAGACGAAGTCTAGTTTTTGTGTTATATGGCAGGTCATTGATATAGATTAAAAATAACAGCGGGGATAAGCCTGCTCCCTGGGGGACACCGGATGTAACATCAGAAAGGTGTGAGTCGTGAGAGTTACGGGATGTGTATTGTACGCGTCCTTTTAAGAAATGTTCGTTCCAAGTAATCAGTGATGGGGGGGGAATCCAAGAGTAGATAATTTGGCAAGTAGGTGATTGTGAGGGACGCGGTCGAAGGCCTTCGAAAAGTCTAAGAAGATGGCGTCAATTTGTAGGTGATCGTCCATGTGTTGTAAGATTTCATCGGTGAATTCAGAGAGCTGAGTTTCCCAGGATAATAGTTTTCTAAAACTATGCTGATATGAATAGAAGAAGTTAATTGATTCAAGGTAATGCATTAGATTGGTTGCTCTGATATGTTCCAGCAGTTTAGAGGGGATACTGGTTAGAGAAATTGGACGATAGTTACATGCTTTTGTTCGATCACCAGATTTATGGGCGGGAATGATTTGAGCCTTTTTCCAATCGTGGGGAACTTCTCCAGTACTGATTGATTGCTGGAAAAGTAAGCTAAGTATTGCGCTTGACAGGGAACTGGTGCTCTTAAGTAATTTGCTGCTGATTTGATCGCAACCAGCCGAGGAGGATAATTTTAGAGCCTGTATTAGCCCAGCTATTCCATCAGCGTTAATCTGGATATCGGGCATTGTGGAGAGCGAGTGGCATGGTAATTCGTCAGAACTGAAGTTTATAGCAGGAGAAAATACTGATGTGAAGAAATTGTTAAGGCTGTAGCACATTTTTCAGTGTCAATTAGTAAATTGTCGTCGTCTGATAGTTGCAGCTGAGTTTGGCGCTTAGGCGGGGAGATAATCTGAAAGAATTTACGAAGGTGGGACTGAAGGATTGATAAGAGGTCAGTTATTATTAACTCTTATTATTAACTTATCTTTATAAGAGGAAGTTATTATTATTATTATTATTATTATTATTATTATTATTATTATTATTATTATTATTATTATTATTATTATTATTATTATTATTATTATTATTGCCTGGAGTTTTATAACGGGAACCAAATGCGTTGAACACGATCATTCTCGCACTCCGCCCTGATCGAAAGACGGCCACGACTGTACCCAGAACCTAGTGCTCAGCAGCTCAACGCCATAACGGCGGGTGACAAAGCCTTGTGAAAATCAGTACTGATTTTCTACGCGTGCCTGATCACATGGACGAAATAGTTCCATTGGGAAAAGATCTGTGGTTACAGCAAAAAAAAAAAAAAAAACCGAACCATGCTGATTCTCTCCACTTTCATCAGAACAGTTTCAGGACCCCGTGCCTAAATGCTATGTGAGAGCCGTTATTGAACATGCTCGATGAAGCTTGCCCGCTTTTGTGCACACATTATCCGTTCTTCTTTTTTGGTCTTGTGTTTGTCTAACTTCAAAAACTTACGCTCATTCGTCGCTGGGCTGGCTCGTTTGTTTGTTCATAGTCTCCTGATGAAGATCAATGAGTGCGGATGCGATGAGTAGGACTCGTGTCAAGAATTAATGCGGAGTTCACAGTGAGCCTTCGTGTGCTGTTTCCTTAGATTGGAACGCGCGCTGATTGATCTTTGTTACTGCAATCGCTTTAGCCTCGCAGGTATCGAACCGAGCCTTATTGTAGGTAACCTTCCCGTCTTCCGCTCTCATTTTTCATTGCCACCTTTAACATAATGCTCTTGACGAAAAACTCAGCCATGCCGAGAGCACGCTCAGCTGTACTGCATGACAGGGCAGCGCATAGCGCACACCTCCAATATATGTATATATATCGGAGTCATTTCAACTCACGCATGCAAGCGTTCAGTTCGCCTAAAACAGCCAGAATGTTAAATAACAAGAAAACTGCTCCTCCGTTGCAGCAAGCCGAGGGGGTTTTGTGCCCACCTGCGAGCTGGAGCACGCGGTCGATTGGAAATTGGCTGCTGCCCTCGCCCTCTCGGTGCGGCTCGTCTCTTTCATCCTCCCTGCATTCCCCACTTTCCTCGCTGCCACCGCGCGCAAGCAAACAAACGCCGGCGAAGGAACCGTCGCCGGGCAACGGCAGATGCGTTGACGCCGCCGAGGGCCTTTGATGTTCGCCGCTCGCCCTTCGGAGCGCCGGTCGGCAGCCTCCTTTCCCCCCCGTTGCATTTCTCGCTGCGTCTCTTCGTCCCTCGTGCGGCCCCAGCGAAGCGCGGCTTCCCTGCCATGCACGCCCAGCTTGCACGCCGCCAATTACCGCGTCGGGGAGGCGGCATTAATAATGCCCGCAACCCTCCGCCGCCGCAACCCGATGAACACTGTGTCTCCCCATTTTCTACAGCAGCAAATAAGGCATGTGGGACACGGAGGAAAGCGAAAACGAAAATAAGCATTCCAGTGCTTTCCTCTACTGGTTCTGCGCCGCGCAATGGAAAAACGGATCCCGTTCATTGCGAGTACCCGGCTGAGATTCAATCGAACTGGGGGCGGGGGGGGGGGGGGGGGAGTGCACTTCGGCTTGAATGCAGAGGGCGCTTCTGTTTTCTGCGTTCCGTCACTCGTGGAAATGCTTTCGCTTGTGTCGAACGCGTGCGTACGTAGTATAATCTTGCCGGAATCATTTTTACATTTATTTAGCTATACTTCCAATTACATCGGCCGGATAGGAGTGGGTGCGCAATAAGGGAAACATATAAATAATAACAATGCACTTCATATACAAGCAAGGAAACAAAAGAAAAAGAAAAGAAGACACTCACGAATTTAACGCCGCGCGTGTAAAATGTTCGGTACCTTATCGAGGACACAGGCCCAACATACTTTTCTAAATTTTCTCGGCCGAATTTTCTATTGCTGGCTGCTCTATAATAAGTTAATCAAGGCGTTCTGTTCCCTAACTACATGTGGGAAAGAAAAGAAACACCAAATGTATTGTGTATTAGAAAGATATTCTTCATACAGGTTGTCCCAATTATGACGCACCAAGATTTAAAAAATTGCAAATGCGACGTAGCGGGACAGAATCAAGGTTATGTTGTTTACCGTCGCTTGGAGATACTCAAGAGTATTTTTTACGCTCATCCTAATTACATAATTAGTCTTAATTTATTAATCAATATATCCAATATTTTAATTGAATTGAAGTTGTCAATAAGGAGATTATAGAGCAAGATAAAGAACTGACGATACAGCTTTCTGTTGCGCCGTAAGTGCTGCATAAAAGTTCTTTTGCCGAGCGTGAACGAAACCCGCGAATACACGCAATAATGCCGTGCGACTGGCCACTGCATACCTAAATCCAAGTACTCGGGTGTTTTCACATTTCGCACCCATCGAAATGTCGCCGCAGTGGCCGGTATTCGATCCTTTGACCTCGTGCTTAGCAGCCCATAGCCACTAAGCAACCACGGCGGTTCTGCAATTCCTAGAGGGGCTAGCGATGTGGCTTGGTCTTGTTAGTTAGGACGCGCCTTCCCCTTTTTTTCTTCATGTTAATACGACCAGTAAAGTGTGAGCAGAAGCGAGAATTGAAAAGCTTTGATTTTGTTCTCTTTATGCGGCAGGTAGCGCCGTTCGGGTTAAGCGCTCACATAGCGTCGAAATTTATTGAGGGAATTTTGGATAAACCTGCGCAACTCTGGCGTGTAAACACGACCTGCCGACGCGGTAGGCATACTATTCCCAGAAAGTAGGAAGTGCGCTGAGTTAGACAGAGTGGTAAAACGAGCAAATGCGATAATGAGGGATAAAATGTTTTGTCACAAAGTATCCAGTCAACAAAGCGACTCGTGTCAATAGGAAAACAATTTATTTTATGTAAATACGTGTCTTTTCGATTGTCGATCTAAAGAAAATAAGAAAAAGTAAATCTGAAATCATTATTAAATGGTGAAAAGGATAGAATTTCAAAGACTGACGACATATTAGGGACCCAAATTACTAAAAGAAAATGGAGTGTGAGAAAGTACCCTAAATAAGGCTATTGATAGTTGCCTTCTGACCAGATGTAAGACTGCGAATGTTAATGCTCATGCTTATATTCTTGTCAATATATATAACCAATAGATTTCAGAGATCCCTTTGAACCAATAATTTCTTTTAACTATAGCGTGTTTAACTTTGTCTGTTGATTGTTTCATTCATTTATTAATACTGACAGCCTTTACAGGCTATTACGGGAGTGGAACAGAACAAGTGTACAAGGGCATAAGTTAAACTACCGCGTCCGACACAACATATAAACAATTTCATTGGACAAAAGAGACAGCTAAATTAATGAACAAGAATTCAGAATACACAAGTTGAGGCAGGGACTTCTGCTATTTTCTAGGTGCGTTGTGGGGTGTGAATGATTCGAGGCATTCAATAAAGCCATCAAGACTGTCACTTCTCACGATGGAGTCTGGCAGCAGGTTCCACAGTTTAATAACTCGAGGAAAAGAGGCTGTACTTAAAGCAATCTTTACGAGAAAGTGGCACAGGAATGTACATACTGGTGCGGTGTTTAGATGGTTCGTCGGGGTGGGCTGTAATGTACTGTGTTGTATTAATCCTAATGTGACCCTGAATTAGTAGGAAAAGAAACTTCATCCTTTCAACCTTTGTTCTGCTTTCAAGAGTTCCAAGGTTGCTTGTTTACATATATAGAACTGAGGTTGAACAGCGCAAATAAAACAAGGACACGAGGAAACAAATACCACAGACAAGGGCTGACTGCCAACTGGAAGTTTATTTGAAATTCTCCAGGTATTTTATACCTTTTTCAGCGTAGGCATGCGTACACCAGTCGCAAAGACATCTGCAATCGGCAACATCATAATACCTCATGCAAAAAAAAGCAATTTCTTTTTCCGACAAGGCAAGAGACGGAGCTCTTACGCATTTATCTCCTACCTTTCTAAGGTAATAAGCCTGTGTTATTTATTTCCCTTTCTCTCTTACCTTTTTCTTTCTCTGTTAATTTTTTGTTCAAATATGGGAGTGCAGGCACACTTATTACAATGTCCTCCTAAATGACTCTTATAGCCATTCTTGAGGTTACTGCTGTGTTGACGAGCTCTTTCATTGAAACACTGTCCCGCTTGACCTGTACAAGTTTTTCCACAGCTCGGTGGTATGTGATAGATAACGTTGCGCCTGCAGTCAGTGAAAGGAGATTTATGATTTCTGGTGCCTTTCGCGCGTTTTCATACGAGTACAAACCCACGAACGCTTGCACAGGGCACCGAAAAGCAAATTATCATTATGTCTATCAGAAACTTTCTTTAGATTGTGTGACAACTTGTACAAGTATGGCACCGTGTACGCTGGTCTCTTGTCTTTATTCTTTTCCTTCTGTGATGGTTCGGAAATTATTCTTTTTTTTCTGCACGATGGCTTAGTGTTTAGCTTCTCTTGGTCACTTGGGGATTTTATTGTGTTGTATACGACATAATCATCTGCGAACAATCTTACTGTAACTGTGATAGATTTTGGTAGATCATTTATGAAAACCAGGAACAAAAGGGGCCCGAAGCGCTCCCTTGAGGGACGCCTGAGACCACCGGGGAAAGAAAGAATCGATTCAAAACCTCCAAGGTCGACGAACTGTTCGCGAAAGCTGAGGTAAGAAGAAAAGCCGTTTGTTATTTTGGGGTTTCTGAAAACAGCGTAAATTCTTTGCAGCAACTTTGGGTGGGATACCTTATCGAAGGATTTTGCAAAATCCAGGAATATTATATCAGTTTGTTCGGGGCTCTTTATTGCTTGAGAGAGATCGTGAACGGTTCCTGTAAGCTGACTAACTGTGGATAAGCCTTTATGGAACACATGTTGAGAGGGATGTCGGATGTTGTTACCGTTCAGGTATGCCATCAAGTGCTTAAACACAATATGTTGCAGGACTTTGGGACAAGTACATGTAGTAGAAATTGGGCGAAAATTATTGACAATGGATGTGGAAACGCTGTTATGAATTGGAATAATTATTGCGCGTTTCCATGCAGCCTGGAAAGACCCTGTGGCAATAGATGTTTGGAAAATTTTAGTGAAATATTTGGCAACCCACTCTGCGTATAGAAAGAGAAATTCATTTGAAATGCCGTCAGGGCTTTTCTTTACGCACAAATGAAGAAGTAAGTTTAAGACTCCTCGCTCTGTGATTTCTATGTCTTGAACTGGAGCGCAGCCAGGAGATTGTGTGAAGATCGGCGACAAACCGTCGTCAGAAGTTAAAACTGAAAAGAACAACAAATTAAGGCTTTCATTTCGTTCTTGACTATTTTTACCTCCCATACTTTGAAACTTTGAAGGATTGACATAGCGCCAAAATTTTCTAGGAGCTTTGCTTGAAAATCTTTTGAGTCTTACATTGTAAAACTTCTCCCTAGCCTGCCTGACAAGACGCTTCAGGTCCTTACTCGTGTCACTAATGGCACTATATTTATAAGGATCACACATAATCATGTTTGCCCCTCCGCTTCCGTTTTAATTTTGACTTCGCGTGTATAGTTTCTCTCGTGAAACTTGTGCATATTGAACGCTGTATAGTTTCTCTCGTCTTGTGCGTATTGAGCGCTTCGGGATAAGCTGCCTGGTACAGTAGTCAACTATGTTGGAAAACCTATCCCACAATTCGCCAACTGTAGCACTGGCCTCAAAAAGACATATGAAATTGTCAAGTGAACGTTCCAGGTAGTCCAACACAGTGACATAATCAGCGGCCGCAAAGTTGAGAACCATGTTAGAAGGTTTACTACGCGGGTGATATGGCGTCATGTCTAAATCTATTTTAACCATTTAATGATCGTTCTGCAGCGCACATAAAATGGGCTGATGATGATGATACGGCAGAAGACTAGGTGTTGCGATGAAATTAGGAAATTTGCGGGTGATAGCTGGAATCGGCTGGCGCAGGACAGGGGTAATTGGAGATTGCAGGGAGAGGCCTTCGTCCTGCAGCGGACATAAAATAATATGCTGCTGCTGCTGCTGCTGCTGCTGCTGCTGATGATGATGATGATGATGGTGATGATGATGATGATGATCCTACAAGCCCTCATATAGGTCACATGTACAGGTATATGACAGCAGTTTGAAAGATACAAAGACTAGGTCAAGTAGTGATGATGTTGTTGCATATATTCTGGTATATGCTTCTACGACTCGAGTTCAATTATAGCAAAACACAAGTTCTATTGGCTGCTCATAGCCTGACGTATCGGTCGAATTAAAGGATAGCGCATTCCAGTCGACGCCTGGCAAATGAAAATTTCCTAAAAGTAGTATTGAGTCATCATGATTTAGGTTCGTGCCCATAAAATTTATCAGATTAATAAGCATGTCTATTGGGCAGTTTTGAGCTCTGTAGGCATCACCGACATACATCGTGCGGTTGTTCATCGTAATTTTAATCCAAACTGACTCTATATTCCTCGGAACATCAAGTACATAAAATAATAAATAACTTTTAACCCTAATTGCCACTCCCCTCCTCTTCCTGTCCGGTATCTTATTATCGTATTTTTGGGGGTTGTGACCTCGGTATTCGATATGTCCTGGTGAAGCGAAGTTTCAGTTATTACCACGATATGTGGTTCATGCTCCAATAATATACTTTCAGTGACGGCTACTGTATTTACTAAACTCGGGGCGTTTGCATTTATAACCCTAAAGCATCCATTGGTGCATTTATTGAGTCTCATATGACGGCCTTTGTTGGAGTATCACACTTGACTCTTGCGCCGGTAACTTCTTCCCGGGTGTACAGAACATCGCCAATTTTAATCTTGTCGAAGATTAATTCAACTTTCGTGCCATTACGCCTATCTTACTCTGAGGATTTCCATAGTTCATTGCGGGTCTCAGTAACCCCTTTAGAATAATCTTATGATACGCTTATTTCTGTATTTTTGAGCTTGTGACTGTTCAGCAAAATTTTCATCTTATCTCTAAAACCAGTTAACTTGAGAATTAGAGGTTGGTCGAAAGAATTCAGTTCCTGTCCGAGTTTATTTTCAAATATATAGTCATTAACCTTCTTCAATAATGTTTCCTGTGTTTCACTCCCTTCCTCTATTACACATCCGGCTATGAGGTTGTTGCGGCGAGATCGCTTTTCAAGATCGTCAAGCTGCTTGGAAATGCTGCTCATCGCTGTTTCTTGACCACTAACAACGCCCTCTAAGTTGACAAGCCTTTTACGACTTTCCTCAGTGCTCTGCAGTTTCATTTTCAATAGTCTGAAGCCTGGCTTGTATTTAAAGAATGCGTGTTTCAGAAGATGTCTGGTTTTCCTGTACTTTTTAGATTTTAGCCAAAATTTCTCTCTGTGTGTTAATAATTTCGTCAATTTTTTCTTTTTTTTTTGCAACAATAGGACGGAAGTTAGATTCGATATCTCCAGAAAGGCTGACTTACATGTACGCCATCGAAAAGTAGTCGCACACACAATGCACAAGCCTATGTGGACACGGCAGCGCTATTAAACGGAGATTGTCGCTACGAAAGCCATGTTTTGTTTCTTCAACCTGCATAAGTAAGGGTACGTTCGGTGACATTGTCACGCCACTGCTGCCGTGTCAGCTGAAGCAGGAAGGAAGGAAGGAAAACGTGGAGAAGGAAAGGCAGGGAGGTTAACCAGTTTAGCTTAACTGGTTTGCTACCCTACACATGCAGATGCGCCTTTTATAGCCACAGGCCTTGTTGTCCGGTGACGGTCCCGTGATGTCAGCGTGCCCGAAGATGGTGCGCCGTAATTCATGTCCATGTGTGCAAGAGAAGGCATAATCACGTTGAATGAAGATGCGCAGAACGAGCGGTACCCATGAAGCCATTGCGCCGCGTCGATTCCGACAAGCTGCAGGTAGCATCTGTCAACAGGGAACGATGCTGTTTAACAAGTAGCCAGTTATTGTAACCACAATTCAAGTAAAAGGCACTGTAAATAAGGAACTAATAGGCATCCTTGGCAGTTTGCATTACACTGAAGATTTATCGCGTCTTGTATTGCAAAGATTCTAGTACATTGACTTCTTGTCTTTTATGAAGATAGTACTCTTGCATTTCCCGTTTTTTGCCTATTGCCGACAGGAGGTCCCACGCAACCTTTTTCTGGGAAGTCGCCCTGTAAACTTACCTGCGAACATAAATAAAGATACATGATTACTCGCATGATTACTCGGAAACGGTTGCAACTAGCTATCGCCTGCTTTAGGAGCGTTGCCATGCTTAGATGCTATTGCCATGAACCTACGTCCCCCACTATAGACGTTCTTCCTCCATTTCTTGCTCTTACGCTAAACGCGCCAGTTTTCATTCTTTCTCCCTTCCTTCCTTTCTTTTCTTTCTTTCCCTTCTTGTTTTTTCACTTCTTGCTTCGGCGTGCGCATAGCATGTGAGCTTTAAGCGTCCGTCGGCCGTCGCAGGCCTGCATGTAGCTTGAAACGGCAAGTTATAGGAACGGCAAGGAAGTGAGGTTTCCCAACGTTCACACAGGTTTCCCAACGTTCTCCACCAGAGGAGAGCGGCACCCCCATACAGCGATAACATTGTCTGGAGTTCAACGAATGGTTGCAGCTAGACACGCATATGCTACGCTCTCCATGTTTGGGTCAGTGCCCGTGGCTTCTCCGACGACCAGCACGTGCTCGCACAAAAAATAGGCCCCTCCTAGCTGCCTAAACTACGATTACAAAATCAATCAGTTGGGTAATGAGAGACACATGGCTTGTCGCTTGCCGGTTTATTTTGCCCCGCCGGGCCCGCGCTCCCGAAACTGCCGGTAACAGCGTGGTTGCAGCTCGCACTTAATGCGCCACGCTGCGGGCGTCGATAACTCGCCGCCCAGCATTAATCACTTCGCTCCAGCCTCGACGAACGCAGGCTGCGCATAAGTCGCCTGTCGGCTTGCGGACGCTCGTATATAGGGAAGCCACTGGTTATCGCTACGGCATGCTCAGCAACTCGCGGGCAGTGGAGCTTTTACAGCGAAGCTGTGAGGGGCTATAGTTTTCCCAGTATCGTGTCCGCGTGTAGAAAAATTAGTGTTGTTCTCTCTTAAGAGGTGAACGGCCTAAGCCTACTCTTCCTCCTCTTATCATTTGCCTCTTTCTCTTTCCCTCTCCTCTTTTTCTTGTTTCTTTTAGTCATTACTGCTCACTACTAAGCATTTTAGTCATTTGTAATCAAATGTGATCATTAAAAGCCGTCGTTACACATGTTGGTGATATACATCATAATCATTAGTAGTCGTTACAGGCCATTTAAGTCACTATTGGTCATTACTGGCCATTACTAAGTATATTTAGTCATTTCTAATGAATTGAGGTCGTTACGACTTGTCGTAGACATATTGGTCATTTCGTAGTCATTACTAGTTACCACAAGACATTTCAGTCATTATTTGTCATTACTGCTCACTACTAAGCATTTTTAGTCATTTGTAATCAATTGTGGTCATCACAAGGCGTCCTTTGACACGTTGGTCATATCACAGTCATAAGTAGTCATTACAAGTCATTTCAGTCATTATCAGTCATTACTGGTCATTACAGAGCATGTTAGTCTTCTCTAATGAATTGTTGTTAGAATTCGTCGTTAGACATATTGATCATTTCATAATCATTACTAGTCATTACAGGTCATTTCAATCATTATTAGTCATTACTGCTCACTAGTAAGCATTTTGTCATTTGTAATCAGTTGTGGTCATTACAAGCCGTCGTTAGACATATTGGTCATTTCGTAGTCATTAGTAGTCATTAAAGTCATTAGTAGTCATTTTAGTCAGTACTACTCATTACTCGACATTTGTAGTCATTTCTAATCAACTGTCGCATTACAAGCCGTCGCGTTAGACATATTGGTCATTTCGGAGTCATAAGTAGTCATTACAAGTTATTAGTAGTCATTATTAGTCATTACAAGTCATTACTAACCTCTACCAATTTATTATAACGCTATCATTTACTGTCATTATCAATGATTTTTCATTCTTTTATCTGTCATTAATGTGTCTTCATATGCCGTGATGACGCTTCGGTGGACACTCCGGCGGTCTGATCTGGTGACACAAACTTCACGTGAGCCTAGAAGAGCTTCCGCCTCAAACACTATCATCATCACCAATGGCTCCAGCGTCGTTGTCGTCTTCCACAGCTGGCTCGTTGGAACCCCTCGGCGCTACCGCATCGTGCCACTGCTCCCGCAATCGTCATCGTCAGTAATTAATTAATTATTTAATTAATTAATTAATTAATTAAAGTGCAGCCGCGTTCCCAATGATTGATAAATACTTTAATGAATCGTCAGGATTTACCCAGTGGCAAACACTGGGGACGCACGTTTCAACTTCGCATGTTAACCATATGTACGGAGTGCATTGGTTGATAGTTCTTTTTTTATTGCGAGAACAATTTATGGACACTCCATCCACAATTCTGTCGTCGCCGTGATGTTCTGTATAAAGACCAACGGTGATAACCTCGTCTCCGCTCGTCGTATGCGTATGTGCGAGGGCGAGCCGACGATGCTGGCTCAAGGCACCGGCGAGGAAGGGGGGGGGGGCGCTTTACGCCTGTGGCTGCTACGGGTGGTGTAGCCGCACGGGCCCTATCTTACAAGCGATCTGCGATGGGGACACAGTGGGCCAACTGCTGATAGCTTCGTGTGCGCTGTGTTTTCGCCGATTAGTTCACGTTGAAGCGAGAGGCATCACGAAGGCCGATTCGCTCGCTGCTTCTGCCGGGCTTCCTCACTCCAGCGTCTTGACAGCGAGGTTTCGCGGTCATCGAGTGAGATATCTTCAAATTTGCTTGTGCGCGCTGGCAGCATGCTAGCTAATTTAATTCGTAAGTTAATCTTTATAAGTTTATACAGCCGATAAAACTACTGTCCTTACTTCGTGTAGCTGTCTACTAATTTGCTATCGCAATCGGTGCTTCGCCTTTCGGGTGAAACTGCGACGTTATTTTATTATTATTATTATTATTATTATTATTATTATTATTATTATTATTATTATAGAACTTTCTAAGCATATACCATCACCGCTTTGCTAACACTGACACTGGGCCTTGTTCTAGCACTCTGGATTATTGTCCTTGCCCTTGCCTCGCTGCCAACGTAATCGCACTGACCTGCTTCTTTTAAAACTTAACGGTATCCTCAGCTGCTCCAAACTCTTCAGTTGTATAATGTTTCGTATTCCGCGCAAGGTCAGCAGAGGACATAACATTTCCATGTCTGTCATCACCAACAGTCAACCCGTCCACAGAATACAGTCTTTATAACGCTTATTTTCATCATCTGGACATTTTTCATAACTCGCTATCGCTGTTCTTTTCCGAGCTTTGCGTTGTGTCGCAGTTTCACACATTATTGTACTGCCCTTCCCCTCCTTTTATAGCGCCGCTCTTAGGTGCCGGTTCCTGCGTTGAGCGTCGGCGTCCCTCGGCGTAACTGAGCCAAAGAGCACAACGAAGGATGAAAGACCGAAGGCGGAGCGCAGCCGGGGTGCAAGACGGTGAGAGCGAAAGCATCGCGAGGAAGAAAGCGGTGGAAGAGGGTACGGCGGAACAAGCGGGAGCATGAGGAGTACAGCGGAGGGGGGAGAGTATGGCGAAAGAGTGAGGAGGAAAGCGGTATGCCGACGAGACGTGCTCCACGGCGGCGAGTAGGCATGCGGCGAGCGCGTCCACCGATATCATATACGGAGACAAAACGCTGGCGTGGGCTTTGGACCCACTGCGCATGCGCTACTTCGCCTGTTCCGCCGCCGCTGGAAAATGCGCTCCGCGCGAACGACGCGTTCACGTGTTCACGCTTTGTTTCTGAATAATGAGCGACGCAGCCGGTGGAAATCCTTCGTCTGCCGCTGCTGCTAAACGAGCTTCCCGAGCAGAGGTTGGTCGCCGCCGCCGAGAGGACCCTGTCGTTCGGAATCAAACTCTTTGCCGCCGTATATCGCGAACTCAAAACACATAAACAGCTGCGCTAAAAATTTGCATTAGGGAGTATCGTCGGTGAATTTTTTCTTTGTTGTATTTACTTTGCGCTTCGTTGTAGGGGCACTCTTCTTGTCATAAATATTATTGTCCTTCATTATTTGTTTCACTCATATTCCCTTGCAGGTTTTTTGTTTCTTTTTGGCTTCCAATGTGTCCGTGCGCCAGCACTGAGACTTTACGGTTGTTTCAGGACATGGTGAATAAATGAGTTTGTTTATTATTATTATTATTATTATTATTATTATTATTATTATTATTATTATTATTATTATTATTATTATTATTATTAAATGTTTGTGTGTAGATAGACGATGCTGGCATTATTGATGACGTCCGCTATTCCGTCTCTCTGTCACTCTAAAAATGTTTGCACCCTTAATGGTGTTTGCTTGTCTCATGGGTAACACCCGTGCCGTTAGGGCCTTTAATATTTATAGAGGACAGCGCAGAGGCCATGGTTCAAGTATCTTTTCTTCCGAGAGCGCTCGATCTATTGTCTAGCAGGTTGAGTTTCGCTTGTAAAGTACGTCGTTGAGTGTCAAAAGATGGGCAGTGACACAGAAGCTGCTCGAGTCTCATCGCATCCGCACAAACTGCACGCCGCACCGTTGGCCATTCCTATCAGGAATGAATAGGAATTTATAAATGCGACGCGGCAAAGTTCTTTCGCGTCGGGAGTCCGGGTGGCAGGCGAAGTCTCAAGTTAGGGTCGAGAGAGTGCAAGTGTGAGTTTGTGAAACCCGGGCGAATTCCATCGTAGAAGTGTGATGTGGTGAGCAAGTGATTGAAGTTGTCGCGCAGCATCAGTTCTCGAAAGTGGTATCGGAACCCGCTCATATTTTGGTGAGTCGAACGCGCAGCTTCATGCGCTGTCGTTCAATTCCGCAATGGCTTGACAATCATTGAAATTCAATGTCGAGGCCTTTCTCGAGCGCGTGATTATGATCGTGCCTTATTTCGTATACCAGCTGCTCGTAATTGTTTTGCTTTACTATTGGCGCTGAAGTTTCTCGTTATGTGTTAAACGGCCGCTTTCAGTGGAACCCGCCGTGGTTCCTCAGTGGCTATGGTGTTGGGCTGCTGAGCACAAGGTCGCGGGATCGAATCCCGGCCACGGCGGCCGCATTCCGATGGGGGCGAAAACACCCGTGTACTTAGATTTAGGTGCACGTTAAGGAACCCCAGGTGGCCGAAATCTCCGAAGTCCTCCACTACGACGTGCCTCATAATCTTAAAGTGGTTTTGGCACGTAAAACCCCATAATCTTTTTTTTTCTTTCAGTGGAATATGTAATGGGGCCATATTTGTCAACTATACAAAAGCGCGCTGTTAGTGCCTTAAAGCTATCTTTGGAAAAGACACGAAGTGCGGGTTATTACTAGAGTTTACGCATGTGCTCTATCAATTATGTTTTGTGATTATGAGATGCAGTAAATTAAAGCCACAAAAGCCCTTCTGCGTTTCTTGAAAGACACTGGATTCTATGATCGCTTGTGACAGTGGAGATAGCTCTGTGACTGACTGTGAATGACTGACTATTATTTTTTTTCTTTTCTCTCCTTATCTGTTCTTACGTTTCCTCCTCCCCAACTGTAGGGTAGCTAACCGGCCATGTCCTTGGTTAACTTCCTTACCTTTCCCTCTTCGTTTCTCTCTCGAGAGAGGACAACAACGGAGCTCTTAACTAGACATGAAATGAGAAAAGTCGTGGTTGAAAACTATGTAATCATTCTGGCAGCCTTGGGCGCACAGAAATATCCCACAGGAGAATTTAACAGCGATAGATTTGAAACATTATTTAATGCATTTTTTATGTCACCTGTCACAGCTGTCGTCATTTTGACTGCCTAGAAAAAGTCGGCAAACAAGATACCATCATTGGTTCCCTCCAACAATTTCGTGTAACCTTTTACATGCGAGGGTGTTAGCCATGGGACAACCGACCACCCTCTACACACTCATAAAGGTATGAAAATGTTTAGAGTATGGACGAACAGTACATAGCAAAAAGAAGCGGGCTGAAACAAACACACAATCAAACTGAGCTAAAAAGACAAACAGTACATAGAGCAATGATAGGCCAGCTCAAACAAGCACACAAAAATATAGAACAGCAACAAAACTTGTATATAGAGGTCTTACAAAGCCCACGGAGAGTTCTCATAAAGTTCAAGTTAACACACTGTAGCTCACAACACGCTACATGTGCACAGCAAGTAATGCCAATTAAAAAGCTAGAGCAGTCACCTGTAGTTCACTTCTATTTTAAGGAAGCGTATTCTAAAACAATATATACAAGGTGACATCATGCGTTGGAACCAAATCAACATCAAAAACACCTCGCAGAACTTCAAACTGCTGCTCATAACCACGGAACACAATGCATAGAGCACATGTTAAACCGCTCTAGTAATAATCCGCAATTCGTATCTCTTCCGAAGATTCTTTCAAGGCACCAATAGCGCACTTTTGTGTAGTCGATAAATAACGGCCCCGTTATTTTTCCACTGAAAGCGGCCGTTTGTCCAGAGCGCAAGACACATGACCAGCGACTCCAGTGCCAATACCAAAGTGAGAAATTTACTGTTGGCGTTGGAATTGCTCGGCGTGTGCCTTGTCAGTTCTTCACCGCTGACTCCGTTTCCTGTGAGCATCATCCATTTATCATTAAGTAACGCTGACAATCCCTCTTATACAGTGCTCTCTAAACAGACCATACAAGCTCAATACTTCCGATAAGGAACGAACCCTGCTTCACATACGGACAGGCTTAACCACAATCCTGTGTTTTATAACGATCATTTCGTTTTTCGTTTATTATGCCGATGACAATTGTATGGACAATCCGGGCGCCATCGTCGTCGCCGTATGCTGTGTTTCCGCGTGGAAGCCTGCGAGGGTGAGCCAACGAGGGTTCCTCGTTCTCGCGCGCGCAAGGCGGGAAGGAAGCGCGCTATGTTTCCACCGTGCGCATAGCACTGACCGGGCGGAGGGGGTGCGCGCAGTGCGGGCCTTATCTTGAAAGCGATCTGCGATGGATACAAGCGAGAGGCAGCGCGAAGGTCAATTTGCTCACTGCTGCCGTTCTTCCTCACGCCAACGCTTTTACAGCGCGTGTCTGCGCTCATCGAGTGAGATGTGTTCATGTTCGCCTGCGTGCGCGTGACACCATGCTTGTTAGTTTAGAAGCGCATTCATTATGAAACTGCAGCGCGCACAACAAACGAGACACAAAGCAAAGCGCTTGTGTGTTACCTTTGCTTTGTCTTTCATTTGTCGAGCGCGCTGCAGTTTCATAATGAATAGCTACAAACTCGGCCAACTTTCAGTACATTTACAATAGTAAGCGAATATTTACAAGTTTGTAAAGCCGATAAATCTACCATCCTTACTTCGTACAGTTGTCTCATAATTTGCTATCGCAATCGATGCTTCGCCTTTCAGGCGAAGCTGCCTTTCTTTTTCTTTTGCTCTATACTTACTTTCCGGCACAAAGCCACATCGACGCTATCATCAGGATTGGCCTTACAGTGGGACAGACGATGATGGGAAGTGGAATGAGCAGAAAATTCTCGCAAGGTAATGGTTCCTGAAGTGGCTCGGCAAGTGGCTAAATAAACGCTCTTATGGCATTCGCCGATGGTCATTTGTCTACCGCGTTTATTCGCGCGTTGGCCCGTAGAGCAGCTTGCTGCTAGAATGAAGCGCTCTGGCTGATCACTGGAGCCGCGTTCGCAGTCGCAATTTTGAAAGCGCTTCGATGAATCCCAAATTACGCGTACAAATCAAAACAGAAATTATGGAAGCCATAGGGAACAGATTTCAAACAAGAATACTTTTTCATATAAGTCATGTAACTGCGCTATGGGCTCCCCATGTATTTATTTATTTATTTACTTACTGATTTATCAAGGAACCCACGGCGGCCAAGGCATTACAGTGGGGGGGTACCAGGAGTTCATATGACACCTCGGCTCCTGCACAGTGTTATAAGTGATAAGAAAAAAAGAACAGAAAAGCAAAGTCCTTAGTAATGCACACCTACAATCTACAACATAAAAAAAACATCATTTGACTCAACCTCACACCATCACTCGGCAGTCTGTTCCATTCCCTAATGGTTTTAGGAAAGAAAGACCTACTAAACAATTCAGTTTCTGTCGCAAATTCACGCACCTCAAGATCATGGTCAACAGGGTTGGATCTATAAAAAGGCTCTTGCACAAACGTTTCGCGATCGACCCGAACAGCTGAATAATAAATAGCATGAAATAATTTCAGACGCAACTTCTTTCGGCGCGTGTCGAGCAATTCCCAGTTGAGTGCTTCCTTCGTACGCGATGCACTCTTCGGAGCCCCGCGTGTGCCAAATACGAAACGAGAGGCAATGTTCTGCACCCGCTCCAACTTATCTTTATCTCTCCCAGTAGGCGGGTCCCAAACCGTACGCGCGTATTCCAGAATCAACCTCACATAGGTCTTCTATAACGTGTCCCGACATGACCGTGGAAAAGTGTTCGCATTTCGGCGAAGAAATCCTAGGGTTCTGCATGCTTTAGCAGCGGCATAATCGACGTCGCCAATTCAATGCATGAGTAAAATAAACACCTAAATATTTAAACCCGAATACCTCTTGAAACATTACATTCCGAATAATATATGGTTGCACATCAGGGTTTTTATTTCTTGTAAACTTCGTAACAATTGTTTTAGACAAATTCAAATTCCTATTCCATTTGACGCACCACTCTGAAATTCTGTTCAAGTAGTCTTCCTGAAACATTTCAACATCACGGTCACAAGTGACTACTCTATAGGGAACGCAGTCATCCGCAAATAACTGCATTTGAGACACTATTCCGTCACTAATGTCATGCACGTACAGCAAGAACAATAGCGGCCTCAACACGGAGCCTTGCGGAACACCGGACACAACTTGCACCCTCTGAGACTGAGTACCATTCACTACCACAAACTGCTGACGTAAACGTAGGTAATCTTTCACCCATGATATCACTTGAGGACTAATATTGTAAAAGGCCATTTTTAATTAGTAAACAGTGCGTCGCAGTATCAAATGCCTTTTTGAAATCCAAAAACACACAGTCCATGCTAAGACGCCTGTCCAGTGCCCCTGCCAGGTCGTGTACAAGTTCAGTCAAATGCGTAGTACAAAATAGGCCCCTTCAAAAACCGTGCTGACGAGGATTAAACAATGAATGTGCGTCCATATGCGCTGCTATACTAGTACACAAAATATGTTCAAGGGTCCTGCTCGCAACTGAAGTTAGTGATAATGGCCTATAATTTCAGACGGTGTCACGAAGACCAGACTTGTAAATTGGCACTATGCTTGCAACTTTCCAGTCATCTGGAAGGCAGGATTCGTCAAGCGATTTTTCGAAGATAAACTTCAAGTAGGGTGCAACCGACTGAGCACAAAATTTATACAACTTGTTTGGCAAGTCATCAGGACACCCAGCCTTAGCAATCCTCAGATTCTGCAACTGAGACTCTGTACCATTAGTGCTAATAACATCATCCATAACACTCGTCACCGGCTGGAAATTCAAAGTATTCGTATCATCATGTACAATTGCACAGCTGAAAACACAGCTAAAATACGTATTAAAGAACTCAGCCTTTCCTACGTCATCTTCAATAACGCTGCTACCAGACACATGAGGTGGTACAGTTACAGTGTTTTTTCCATTTCTGTTTAGATGTTTCCAGAATTGCTTTGGATTATCCTTTAATTTCGACTCCATTGAAATTCCTAATAAATGCTTTGCAGCTGTCACTGCAACTTTCATTTTTTCGGCAATTTCATGTAGCTTCAACCAACGCTCACGTGTCGGCTTTCCTTTATATTTGCTGTGAGCTAGTTGCCTTTTGCGTGTCAGTCAGTCAAGAACCTTATTGAGGTCCTGAGGGGGTTTAAGCCGTTGGAGATCGCACGCGGGGAGCTCCTTGGGCCGAAACGGTAGGCGACGCCCAAGTCGGGACGGGAACGTGGTGACGCTCCGCCAGTTCTTGGGCCCTCTGGACGGCCTTGAGTTGGAGTGTGAGGTCCGGGCTTTTGAGGGCTTCTTCCCATTCGGGCTCACTGGAGAGAGGGCCCTCTGGTAATGCGGTACATTGCCAAAGCATGTGCGAGAGTGAGCAATAGAGTTCTGGGCAGTCTGGGCAATTTGCCGGGATTTCTGAATTGTAGTGGCTTAATAGGCCTCGTGACGGATACGAGTCCGTTTGCAGCATTCGAAACGCGGCCGCCTGCGCGCGCTCGAGTTTGGCGTGCGGGATCGGGTATTTCATTCTGCCTTTTCGATAGTGTGAGGTGATTCCTTGGTAAGTGAGTAGCGGGTCATTAAACTGAATGTCCAGCCCCTCGGAGGCCGTGGGACCGTCGCGGCGGGCAAGTTCTCGCGCACGGTCGTGGGCCGTTTCATTGAGGTTGGGTTTTTGCGGGTGAATGTCTTTCCCCATGTGAGCGGGGAACCAGGAGAGGCATCGTTTGCACTCTTTTGAGCTTGCTAGTAGTATATGCGCTACCTCTTTCGATACGTTGCCGCTTTCATAAGCCCGAATTGCAGCACGCGAATCCGTGAGGACATGGGTAAATGTGGGGTCTGCCATGGCGATGGCTACGGCTATCTGTTCTGCTTTAGCGCTGGTGGTCGATTTAACCGGTGCCGATGATCGTAACGTTCCGTTGCCGTCCACAACTGCTATCGCGAAAGTTGATGTATTGCCGTACTGGGCCGCGTCCACAAATGCGGTGGCTTCACGATCCGCGTCGGAGTGGTCGAGAATCGCGCGGGCGCGGGCCCGGCGCCTACCCACGTTGTATAGTGGGTGGACGTTCCTGGGAAACGGTGAGACTCTGTAGTTGTCTCTAATTTCACTCGGTAGGGTAACAGCGTGCTCGAGATAGGGAGATGGGGAGAGATTAGCTGCGCTTAGAATTAGTCTACCGGCTTTGGACGAGGATAGGCGGAGTAGTTGCGCCATAGTCTGAGCCTCGATCACTTCGTCGATGTTGTTGTGCATGCCTAGCTGATCAACCTTTGCTGTACTTGCTCTTTGCGGAATGCCCAAGACCTGTTTGATGCTCTTGCGCATGAGTGTGTTTAGTTTCGTCTTTTCTGTTTTCGTCCAATTGTGGGCAGAGGCGACGTAATTAATATGGCTCATAAGGAACGCGTGGTATACGCGCAGAAGGTTATCTTCGCAGAGACCCTTTCGGCGCCCTGAGACTCTGTGGATGAGTCTGATCATGTTTTCGGTTTTCGCGGTTAAGTGTTTTATCGTGTGTCCGTGGCATCCGGTGGCTTCGATTAGGAGCCCAAGAATGCGTATGTGGTCGACTCGCGGAATCTGTTGTCCGTCTCTTGTGTGTAAGCGCGATCGGAAGTTCGTCTAGAGGAGTTAGGTATCGGACTCCTTGGCAAGACTTGCGATATAGTAAGAGTTCCGATTTCTTGGAGGATAGTTTCATCCCTGTGTCTAGTAGGTACTCCTCCGTGGCATCTAAGGCAGACTGTAATGCCTGCTCCATGTCTGCAAGGGAGCCTCCCGGGCTCCAGATGGTGATGTCATCTGCATATAGAGCGCAATTAACGTTCGGGATGTCTCGTAGTTTGTCGGCGAGTCCCTTCATCACTATGTTAAATAGTAATGGAGAGATGACGGAGCCTTGCGGTGTTCCGACAGAGCTCAGCGTATAGCGGTCCGACTTAAGTTGTGAGACTCGCAGTCGGGCTTCTCTGTCTTTTAGGAAGGAGCGCACGTACTCCTGAAATCTCTGCCAGAGGCCGAGGCCTGCCACAGACTCCAATATGAAGCGGTGCGAGACGGTGTCGAATGCCTTCGTGAGATCGAGGGCGAGGATGCCTCGAACGTCTCTTGTTTTAACGTCAAAGACTTGTCTCTTTAGGAGCAACATGACATCTTGCGTGGAAAGGTGGGGTCGAAACCCTACCATGTTGTGTGGGAGGAGTTCGTGTTCCTCAATGTAGCGTGACACTCGGTTTTGAATGACGTGCTCGGCTACTTTACCCACACATGAAGTAAGAGAGATAGGGCGTAAATTGTCGAGGCTAAGTGGTTTGCCGGGTTTGGGGATAAGGACCACCGTGGCCGTGCGCCATTGCGTTGGTACCTCTCCCGTTTCCTACACGTGGTTGATGTCTTTAGTGAGTAATGTAATGGCCTGGTCGTCTAAGTTACGTAACATTCGGTTGGTTACCCCGTCGGGTCCTGAGGCCGACCTGCTGTTTAGGTTGTGTAGCGCCTCTCGGACTTCTGCTTCCGTGAAGGCAGCGTCTAGTTCGGGAGAGGTTTCGCACTTTACGCTCGGGTAATCGTTGGGGTGAGCGTCGCCTAGCGGAAGGTAACGTTTGGCGATTTCTTCCAGGAAGGACTCTTCTGTTCCCCCTTTCTCTTTATGTGAGTGTAAAAGTCGGTCTAGCGCGTGGCTTTGATTATCCTTTGTTTGGCTGTCGTCTAACATGCGTTTCAGGAGGTTTTTTTTTTGACAGCCAAACGCAAACCCCCTCCACTCCCAGAGACGGAAGAAGAGAGTAACGCACCGCAAGACACCCTAGGCGAAATTTTGCGCCTCACGCGAGAGAACCTAGAAAGTATTCGTATCCTAATGAATCGTGTAAAGGTGGTCGAAAATAAAGTCGCCATAAAAATGAAAAACAAAGCTAGTCAGCCACAACAGATGGACACGACGACGCACCCTTCGTCACCATCAAATCCCCCGCAAAACCATCATGGCTAACACGACACGGGACACCTTAGAAATATGGCAGTGGAATTGCGCTAGCTACGCGAAACGCAAATCCTCGCTGCAACAGTACCTCAAAATGCAACCCAAAAAGCCGCACGTAGTACTATTACAAGAAACCCTATGCGAAACACTCACGCTCTCAGGGTACAGCCCCGTCTCCCAAAGAGGAGGGGACGCCAGGAGAGGCATCGCCACGCTCGTTAATAGAAAATTCGCGCATATCATTCATAACGTCCTGCCGAAAAACAGTCGCATCGAGGCGATCCTAATCGGGCTCGTACCTAACCGACTCTTAAAACAAAGCGTTTTTGTACTAAACGTCTACAGCTCCCCCGCGCACTACAAACAATCTTTCCATGCGATCCTTACTAAAGCCACATCATTGGCACGAAACTCACCGCTCATTATCGCAGGGGACTTCAACGCCCCCCACCCGTCGTGGGGTTGCCCCACAGTCAAGCCTAGCGGCGACAACCTCTCGCGCGCGATCGACGACCTGTCCCTCACCCTAGACTGCGTCACTCCCGAGTAAACCAATAGTTACTTGTACTTCTTCTTTTCGTTAATATCTATGCTGGAACAAAGCGCTGCCTCAGTTCAAACATCTTCTCCTTGAATATAAGCCGTGATACAATTATTCCAGTGTAGTCGGCATGTTTCAAATACCGTCCGGTACTGATTCAACGCTGTATTTAACTCGCTTACATTTGCTCTTTCGTAGTTATATATACTCGACCTCTTAGACACGCAAGTGTGAATGGGCCCTTAGACGCTCATTGGACGAGAATGTGAGCGTCCGCCGTTATGGCACCAAATTCAATGGAACCAAATTTGGGGTTAGAACCCTCGACCTTTGGTGGGAGTCGAACCCACGACCTTTGGTGTTAATTACGACAAAGTAAATTAACGCACAGTTCATTAAGATAGAGTTAATTAGGGCACTCCAACCCACGACTTCTGGTGTTAATTACGGCAAAGTGAATTAAAGCACAGCTCATTACGATATAGCTAATTAAGACACTCCAACCCATGACATTTAGTGGAAGTCTAACCCACGACGTTTGGTTTTGATTAAGGCGAACTTACCTGAGGTACAGTTAATTAAGACTCTCAAACCATCGACCTCTAGTGGGACTAGGACCCACGACCGCTGGTGTTAATTAAGGCATAATTAATTACGGTACATTTAATTAAGGTAGAGTTACTTAAGAGACTCGTACACTGTAAAAATGTTTACACCCTTAAGGGTGTTTTCTTGTCGCATTGGTAACACTCTTACACTCTAAAAACAGTTTGCACCCTTTGGGGTGTATATTTGTCCCACAACAATAATCGTCATCTGCCTTGCTTGCGTTTCCTTTCTTGAAAACTCGACGCTCGCTACTTTCCTGTCGAGAATGCTGCGTCACACTGATAACGCGCATGCCGTTCGTGACTGGGAAGTACCGGGCTCGCAGCGTTAAAGAAAGGAAACGGGGGCAAGACAGATGACGATTATCGTTGAGGGACAAATATACACTCCAAAGGGTGCAAACTGTTTTTAGAGTGTACTGTTAGGGCCTTACAAAAATATATAGAGGCCGGCAACGGAGCTCTAACTAGACGTGCGATGACAAAAGACATAGTTGAAAACTGCGTAATCAATCTTACAGCCTCGTGCGCACAGAAATATCCGACAAGAGGATTTAACAGGGAGAGATATGAAACTCTCCTGTCGGATATTTCTGTGCGCCCAATTAACGTTGTCACATTTATTACGCAGTTTTCAACTACGTCTTTTGTCATCACACGTCTAGTTAGAGCTCAATTGTAGGCCTCTATAAATTTTTGTAAGGCGCTAACGGTAAGGGTGTTACCAGTGCGACAAGAAAATAACCTTGCGGGTGTAAAATTTTTTACCGTGTACCCACCAATATTGGTGGGAGTCGAGCGCACTTGTAGATTTGCGCGAACCGGCCATATCTCCAAATTAGATTCCAATTGACATCGTGAAGGTCGAGAGCCGCACCCACTACCTTCGGTGTTATTTAAAGTGAGGTAATCCAAGCGCTTGCACCCACGACGTTTGGTGGGAGAAAACAAGTAATAGGAAGTTACAGCGCATTAGAATGAAAATATCAAGTAATGTAATTAATGTCTCGTGATCGCGTAGGCTTTCGCCATGCTCCTTCCTGTTTAGCGCGCGCTGAAGTGAATGTCAACTTGGTGTTTTTTTTTATGAGTTCGATGTTTTCACGCTTTAGTATCCTGGATGTATTTCCTGCGATGGGAAATACATCCCTACCTTTGCGATACCCTCGACATTTAGTTGGATTGCGCGATGTTTGTTGTTGTTTCCTGGGGAGATGGAGGCTGCAGCGCCATTTCCTCACGTGTTATTGTTCTTTTTTTTTTTTCGAGTGTCCCAGGATCGAGACTATCTGTGTCGAAAACTATCCTCGCCCCCATCACTCGAGACGGTGATCCCTGCCATCGGTGCCCAGCCGTGACGTGTGGCGCCCGAGACGGAAACATAGGCGCGCGTGCCTTTCGGTCGCGCGCTGCCGTGCACCGCTGGCAGGCTGCGCGCTGATCGAGGCCATCTGCAGTGGGCTTACGTGCTTCTGGCTCGCCGTGCCACTCCTCGGCCCGCGGGAAGGAGGCACCGAACTATAGAAGAAGAAAGCCCGCAGAGGCCGCCATTCTGTGGGACCGAGCCGCAGCGGGAATCCGAACGCGCCATTAATAACCCGGAATTGGCATGTCGGCAAAGCCCTCGCAGAGTCTCGGCGTGTCGGGGCTAAGCATGCGTCGTCGTGGCCGCGTGCGGGTTCGACCGACTGCAGCCGGCGCTGGCCGTCAAGCGCTGTGACCAGGAGTGGCTGGGCCGCGGTGCGCCGTGTGCAATTCGCATTCCATGAGGCGTGTAGTATCGCCGCTACACCGGTGCACATTACTGTTCACCTACCTCCGGTCTGTGGTAAATGTAGCCAGAGGTCGACCGTCCTCCACGTCTTACTGGAGTGCCGGGAAGCAACGTTGAAAGGAAAAAAAAGACAAAACTTTCGTCTACACTGTTAAACAAAAAAATCATCAGTTTGCGGTGAAAGTTGAAGGTAAAACGTTGCAGGACACTTTCCTGTAGATGAAAAGCGGGATTTACGTAGAACGCACACTCTGTAAAAATAATTTCCCTTAAATGGAAAACGGTGTTCCCGTAGTTGGGATCACGGAATTGCCCGTATTCTGAAAAAAAGAAAAAAAAAGAAGTGTCGAGTTCCGGAGAACGGAAATGCTGTAAATTGAGCCCTGTACTTCTGATTACAGTACATGCCCGTACTTTGGTAATGAAAAAATGGGGACTTGAAAGTGGACAGACCGTGGTAAATAGAGGTATGCACATAAAAGGCACAAAAAGAACGAAAGAAAAAGAGGAACACGTTTCTTTTCGTTCTACCTGTGTCCATGCCTGCATTTCCGTACCATGAATCCATACGAACTTGCTCAACTTTATGTTGCTGCATATCAACAGGTGCAAATGCGCTTTGCAAAATTTCAAATCTTGTAAATGATAATTCTGGTGGATATCTCTAGCCAAATCGTACGTTTGGTTCATTAAAATAACTTATTTTGTGCGATGAACTAACCAATTTGTACAGTCGACCGATTGTTTAACAGTACCGCGCGAACGTCGACTGGCCGGTCGGTTAGTGCCTTTTAAGCGACGAGATCAGCAGCAGTAGCGCATGCGCACCAAGTTCACTCGAAGCGCAAGTTGCGTCTGCTAGTCTCTTCCCATAGTCATGACACCGCCCCTGTCGCGATTAGCTCAGTGGAATCTTGCGCTACGTTTGAAACTAGATCGGAGAGTTTGTAATTCCCTCTTGTCAGGCTCTTTCTTTCCGCTATTATACACTTGCATTGCAGGTTTGCACATTTTGTTCATTATGTTCGTGTGCATGCGCACTAGAGCAGCACACGCTAATCACATGAAAGAAAATTTCGTGGTTAATATCGAGAACAAATCAACTGCAAGCGATGAAATGTGTCATAGTGGCCCTCACCAGCTTTTATCGATGATATGGCGCACCACTCCCGCAACGGAAGCGACCGACTGTCGTTATGGCGAGGCACGCACTGTTCGCGAAACCCAGCAGCTCACTACAACTTCGAATTGAAACTATGAAGACTATAGCTCTTTACAGCGGTAATTAAAATGCCTATAGCATAGTCGAGGCACTATAGCGCAGCTTAGACTACCTTGAAATGGAAAATTCAAACACATCCTGCCTCACAATGTCTCGATCCTGCGTTGTTTAATTAAACTGAAAGCTATTCTCTTCGTCAGTACATAAGAGAGAACTTCGCATACCCGCCTCATAAAGAAGACACCACAAGCCTCACACGAATTCACTTGACTTTTGACCTCCACTGGGGAACAATGATATCTTTAATAGGTGCCACACTACTAATGAACGAGGCTTCGGCTTCTTGCCGACTGCAGCGAAACGGTCCAAAAGGCATATTTCACTCAAATATTTGGCCCGAGCAGCCTGTGTCAGTTCTCTGATTCATCATGTCGGTTTCTCAAGCAAGAAGCACCAGTAAATTGCTCAAGTGAGTTGAACGTGTAGCACGGAAAGGGAATAAATATTTGCACATTCCTTTCCGTGTGCTGCAAACAGACGTATACCTCAATCAGCTTTACTTCAAATTACCGCGACTTAAATTTAACCGGTGAAGAACGGCCTACTTTTGAGAAGCAGTTAAAAACGCAAGTGGTGCTGGCAAAATCTAAACTGCAGTGTTAGTAAAGTCCTCGTGTCGCTGCCGAGTGTTTCTGTAATGTAATAGAAAAATTCGATATTATACCGTGAACTACTCGTCTTGAGCAAACATGTTTTAGAGGACTAAAATCAAGATAAATGTTGTAGAAGTCGTATATAGCCAGCGCTTAATTGTGACACACATGCTGCACTAAGGTGAGTATTGAATACTAACAGGATTCTTATGTTCAGTGCTTTTGCGTCTATGCTTTCATTATTTACGTGAGCTACGGCTGCAAAGTTTAGATCCGCGAACTAAAAACCCGTAATGGGATGGTCTGAGTCCCTCGGCTGGATTATAGCGTTGCCATTGAGAAATATATTGTCGTGTAGGAAATAAGCTCCTTGATTACAGTTTCGTGAACGAAGATGTTGTATAATATATATTTGAGAGGCCCGTCATAAGTATACAAGCATAGGCAATGAGAGCGAACAACCGGAAACACTGCAGAAGGCGCCCGGACCCCGCCCGAACAGCAGCAGCCGACAGGCACGAGTCCGTGCCCTGGCGTCAGGTGAGCGGCGCTCGCAACGCCTCTCTAGGTCATTCTCGGAGCTAATAGCCAAACTCTCCGCTAATCAGTGTGATTCCTGTAGTTTTCTCGCACCGTGCTGTTTCCAGCTATTTAGGTTCCCCTTTTTTCCCAACAATAACATCCATCTTGGCATCAGTCCTCAGTGCGCTGCAGTTCTTCAATTGAACTATTCCGGACATATTTACAGTGTTTCTCTTTGAAACTAAGCGCTTTTAGTCGTGATTGGAGCTTCGTGAATTGTGGTCCTGCTCCAAAAAACTTGATCACAGGCTATTTGGCACATTGATCTTGCAAAAAGGGTGCTGCAGTGCGCATACAGAGCAAAACAATGGAACGACGCCGCCTGAGGTATATGCATTGCGTCATTGTGCTCGCTTTTCAAGATCATGCCGTTGGTGCATTTTCATGAAGCACTTCATACCCGAATCCATTCGTACAGGAAAACAACTCCAGCTCATTGTGATATCGAACAGAGCATTAGCGAAGGCGACTCACCGATCACGAGTAGTTATTGCACATTTAGCCACTTGTGCTGTAGCTTTCTGGGTAGCTCAAGAAGAACAGATAGCTGTGTTTTTCTTTTTTATTTTATTGCGATAGAATTTAGGGAGACTCCGGACACATTTCTGCCGTCGCCGTGATGTTCCGTATAAGATTCGAAAACGAGAACATCGTTGCCGCGCGCCATATGTTGTATGTTCCAGTGGAACCCTAGAAGTTCACCTGACGGTCGCGGCTCGATCTCGCGCGCGCAAGGAAGGAAAGCGAGGAGGAAGCGCGCCGTCTTCCGCCGCGGGCGAGGTACGAGGGGGGGCGTTCTAGTCCGGCGGCTGCTGCGTACGGCGCGGCCACGCGGGCGCCGTTTCTTGAAAGCAATCTGCGATGTGGACAAAGTCCATCGAATGCTGGTAGCTTCGTATGTGCTGTGCTTTGGACGATTAGTTCGCGTTGAAGCGAGAAGCAGTGCGAAGGTCATTTCGTGCGCGGCTGCTGCCTCGCTCCATCGCTCCAGCGCTCTGACAGCGAGTTTCCGCGGTCATCGAGTGAGATGTGCTCATGTTTAGTTGTGCGCGCTTGACAACGTACTTCTTAATTTAGTTAGTAAGTGAATGTTCACAAGTTCACACGGCCGATAAAACTACTATCCTTACTTCGTATAGCTGTCGTTTAGTAAAAAATTCCTATCACAATCGATGCTTCGCCTTTCGAGTGAAGCTGCTGCTTTTTATGTTTTACTATCGTAATGCGAAAGGATAGAAAGTTGGGCGAGTTGGCACAGTAACATGATCTTGAATTGCAGCACGAAGTGACGCAGGCAGAGAATAGAAGCAGACAGGACGAGCACTCTCTACTAAATCTTTATTGAAGCAATAATTTTTTTTGGCCACCGTGTTCAAGTTTCCTATTCATCATAGGACACGTGATAGACAATTTGCGGGGGGCCGGCCGAGAAAACTGTATTGATGTCATATTTATTGGCCACATTCCGTAAACCATGGGACAACCTATGTACATAGGGCACCACAGCAAACCTTTTTTTCCTTTTTCTATTTTTATTGTTTCTTAGCGGGGCTTTTTACCTATTTCGAAACCTTTTCGCAGGTTAGTGATAACAAATGCACAGGATAACCAGCCTTCTCGAGCCTTTCTATCTGTTGCGAAAAACTTTGTTGTATATACCACTGAAACCACCGCTTGAATTTTCTGTGTGTCATTCCTATCTTGTTAAACAAGGGATAGCATACTCAGCTCTTAGGTCTGCCACTGCTAAGTCATGTACACACAGTACACAACAAAGTTTTTCACAACAGCCACCGGAGTAGCCGCAATAGCCGCCGGAGTAGAACGGCCCCTTTCCGTCCGTCCCATCCACCCGGTCCCTCGCGCGCGACGGAAGACGGCGCGCTTCCTCCCCGCTCTCCTCTTTGCGCGAGATTGAGCCGTGATCGTCCAGCGAGCTTCGGAAGTTTCATTCGCACATGCAGCATACGGTGCGCGACGAAGATATCTTGCTTGCACGTTATTGGGGACATCACGGCGACAGCGACGACCACGGCAGAAATGCGCCTGGAGTGTCCCTATTATTGCTATCGCAATAAAAGGATTGCCTTCCTTCGTAGTGCACGAGAATGTAGTGCAGAGTTCATGACGAGCCTCTCGCTCAAGTGCGCGCTCGTAAATACTGAGAGGCCAAGCGTCTGCGCCTTGGAAACCTAGCTACTGAAGAACGGGGACTGTGTCTTGGTGCGTGTGCACCACAGTGTGCAACGCAGTGAATTATAGAAAATCAGCATGGAATTGCGATGGGGTACAGGTGTATTGGCTTAACAGTGCAGTAATGAAAAGAGGAAACGAGACGGAACAAGCAACAAAGATTGACAAGAGGACTCGACCCATGCAATTACTCTCTGAGGGGGAAGCCGATAGACGCAGTCGCTATGCCGAAGCGGCAAGAAAGCGCCACACTGCCGAAACGCCCGGGCGAAGCTACAGGAGTGGCAAAGCGCAGGCACGTGCTGCAAAACGAGACGGCTGAAGAATACGTGCCAAGTCTTAGCGATATTATTGTACGGCAGGGGAACTGAAGCACTGCGTAAACTTGACAAGATGTTTCTCTGTGTACCGGTTGTGACCTAGTGGGATGGCATGCTCTGCAATCTGTTGTTACTCAGTATGGCGCGTATGAAATCAACACCCGCCGCGTTAGCTTAGCGGCTATGGTGTTGCGCCCCAGGGGTTGGCTGCCATTGGCTGCTTTTAAGCAGATGCTCTTCTGACGCTAGCGCCAAGGGCCCCTTCAGTTACGGCCCTAGCAGGGGGCGATACTTTGGGAAAATGGCGGCGCGCACGATTGTTTACATTGTCATGGCAACAGGAACAGCAGCCGCGCGGCGCCTCCTCATCCTAGCGCTATTTTTTTCTTTTTGTTTTTACTATGACTACCCACTCCGCTCCCTTTTCACCCTTCCCCATGTCCGGCGCACCTTTACTTTTTCTTTCTTTTTGCCTGTCCGCGGCGCGTATATTTTTTTTTATCGCGCGTGCGCGCTACGCCAGACTTTGGCATCTTGAACTGGCGTGTGGTGCGCCGGTTCGTTGTGTGTTTGCACGCACGCAGTCTTGTAGATTCTTTGGGTATGCCAGCATATGCCAGAACATACATAAATTCCACTTCCAACAGAACACATCTTCGAATCGGCCTCGTTTTATTGACTTCCGTTTCCAAAGACAAAGATTTTCGCATAACTTGGTATGATACACGCTCAGAAAATGAACAAAAGAGCCAGGGAAATAATAAAGAGAATCTCCAGAATACGCGAAGGCCGTTTCATGTACACACATATGAAAAAAGAATTTTGTATAATGCCCTAAAGACGAAAGTGTAGAAGAGCTTCTGATATGAGCACTGAGAGCTTCTGATATACTCACTGAAATATTGTACAAAACTGGACGACGTGCATGACATAGTCATGACAACTAAAGAAAAGGAAAATTCACTGGTAATTAAGGGCAAAAACAATGACACGCAGTATACTAAAAAAAAGAAAATGCTAAGATTGTTTTAATGACAGCCGTACGAAAAAAAAAACAAGAAACAAGAATGCGGGACATGTTCATTACTGAACAAAATGAAAAGGACATGGCAGAACAAAAATAACATTGTACTAAAGACGGAAATACACGTTATCACATTATTTTGCACTTGGCCACAACTTGAGTAACGGTGGCAAGGGGGAGTAGAAGGTTGTCAGCTTCTGCAGCAGCACATAGAAAACATTGGCAGAAAGGCCTATTCCTCAATCAAAGACCAGGTGAAATAAGCTAACAACACGTCTTTGCTTTCACCACGAATGGAATGCTTAGCAGTAAAATTGTGTCACTTAAGAAGATTGAACTGCAGGGGTAGTTGGTTATCCGACGTGATAAACGAGTTTTGCGCCAAAACCACAAACACAACAAAGCGCCAGAGTTGTCTCCTTTCTTGTGTGTGTGGTTTTGGGTAAAACTAGTTTATTATGTCGCTTAAGGCACTACGTCAAACATACTGTGCAATCCTTTGTGTAATAAACGCGAACTGCAAAAATCTGCATATAGACACTTACAATGCTCATGCTTTCAAGAAAAAAAAGCATATCATGACTACACATGAAGGTTGTTCGCGTGGTTTTCCCATCAGCGATTACTCATATAATACATAAACACGAACAGTAATTTTCCAGCTGTTAGTACGTTTGTAGAACGGTGACACACAAGAATCACTGAGAGCGGAACGGAAAACTGGGCGAGTTTCTCAAGTTGCAGAATGAGGCTTGACACAGAAAAGCATAAGTCATAAACCAGGTGACAATGAGGAGGAACATCGATTTGTCAGCTTTATCTACTGGTAACAGGGAAGTGTTGCATAATCAAAGCGCAACGACGTCCGGAGACTCGTGGAACACACACATGCATAGGGCCGTGTTCGTGTACGTGCCCCTTCTGTTGTCCTTGGCTCTGCGCGCTCACCTGTCTTCTTTAGGCACCCGGAAAAACCTTGCAGGACTTGTTTGGGGGGTATTCGTGCACCACTGTACGATGCACGAGCGGTGCGAGTCGTGAAACGGATGAAACATCGCGGAGCGCACTGCTATGGACAACCGCGAAGCTGACGAAACTGCCCACGCCGGTCCAGGCTTAGCAGCGCACGCTTCCCGATAACAGCAGATAACGAAACATGAAACGCCATGCAGCAGGCTAAGCTAGCGCCGGGCCGGCGGGTGCGCGCGGAGACAAACGAGAGGGTTGTGAGGGAGGGCAAGGGGCGAGATGCAAAAGCGCCCGCGTACGGTGCATTGGGTGCACGTTAAGAACCCTAAAAGGTCAAAACTAATCGGGAGTCTCCCACTATGGCGTGCCTCATAATCAGATTGTGGTTTTTAACGTGCACATCGCATAGTTTTTTTTTTTTTTTTTTTTTAGCGTGACGACTGAACAGAGCACTCGCAATGACCAGGACAAGCAGCAATTAAAAAAAAAAAAGAACAGTCACATGTTGAGACATACAGAGGGACACCACTTCGCGCATCTTTCGCTCAAGTGTAGCAGGAAGAGAGTGCCCCATCTTCGGTAATACTTGTTCATAATACATTTTCACGCGTTGCGCTTGCTTCGGTTCGCGAAACTTGCATTTGAAGAAACAGCAAGGGCCAATCTACTGGCAAACAAGCTAGCCCTCCCTTCTTCGCTGTCTCTGGCCGTCGAAATTGACGGCCTGAATGTAACACGAGAGTATACTGTTGACTAGCGGCTAAACTATACGGAGAAGCCGAGTTTCCGGCTCACGTACGCGTCTTTACGTCCTCTAAACAGCGGGAAGTTTCCCAGATGCCGTTCCTCGCTGTCTCCTCCGATTTGCTGGGAGCGCAAAATAACGCGACAGAGTACACCCGGCAGTCCCGCAGAGCATGAAGCCGCCGACTGAACGCGGTTCGAGGAGCGCGCCTAGTGGTGTCAGGCTAAACACAAAGAGCAGAGAGCCTTAATGGGCGGCTTCGAACAGCGCGGGGGCGAGTGACTCCTGGGGTCACTGCCTGCTTCCTGTGCGGTGGCCGCTTATAGCCGCCCGCCGTGAGCGCCAGCTTCCGAGGGCTTTCTCCTTCAGTGGTGAAATGCGGGGAGAAAATGAAGTTATGGATGTCTGTGTTGACCGCCGGCTGACCCACCCGCTTCTGCTGTCTTGAAGTCACCGACACCCTAGGATTCATTTATTTTTCTTTCTTTCTCTGCCTCTCGTTGTCACGCTCGCTACGCCTTCGCATAGAGGAGGGACCGCTCTCTTTTCCGCGTAAAGATCATCTCAGTTGGCGGTCAGTCCGCGCACTCAACCCGACTCCCTGTTTCTCCCGCTGCGAGCTAACAGCACTGGCGGATGATCGATCGGCCGGGTAATTGCATTTCTTTTGTACTGTCTGCTCGATTTATATTTATTCTTAATTTCTCCTCGCTTGGTGCATTGATGACTCTCCCCACTGTATTTTGAAAGTTGCTCCGTCTAAATCCAAAAGGGAAGTTATAAAGGAGTCTGTATAGCGCTACCCATAGACTGTTTCCCGAATAGAGGCATTTGTCTCCTTCCACCATGTTGCCATTCATTTAATGACTCAATCATGTGTTTCTTTCTTCATCTTCCGTGGTAAATGCGCGCGTGCTTAGACCTGCGGTTTGGGATGAATGTCGACAGCACAACAATTTTGATCTTCATTCACAACTCGGTTGCGTCCACGCCATGGCCGCCAAGGGCACGAACGGACATATCGCGGCACACTGCACTCAATGGCGTTACTGCTTCCATTTCGCTGTCTGACTCTCGCCGTTATATTTCGCAAGAATTGCTCCAATGAATGCTTCCAGGCACCACTCTTAATTCTGTAAGCAATATGCGTCTGTTGACCATTCCTTAACGTGCTCTCACAGCAGATGTTCATTTACCTGAGGGCTCAAAAACAGGAATATGTCAGGAAATTTACGACTGTTTGATGAATACAATAAATGCCGTAAGCGTTCTGTGAGCGGTTCTTTTCGATTCTCTATTGCTTTTGCCATTGACCAGGTGGCCTTGAAGCCATTGGGGTTACCAAATTTTATTCGAGCTTCTGAAATATACGAGAGTGCCGCGCCAAGCGTCTTTCTCTTAACTGTGCCGAGCCAGCCGTTTCTCAGCCCTATCGGGCCCTGCCGACGCCGTCGAAGCCGTGGCGTGGAATGAGCTTGGTGCAGTAGTGTTGAATCCCCCGGATATTTTCTCTTTCTCCGCAGCCTAAGCGTATACACAGCAGGGCCTCGTGGAAACGTCCTGTGTGTGCCGGAAGTGCATTCGAAAGTAATTTAGTCGGAGACCACTGTATTGATCTTTGTCCGCTAGATGACCATGCGTAGCAGGAGTCATTCGTTTAAAACCTAATTTTAAATGGAACTTTCAGTCGTCAGCACACTACAACCTTTGCGCGTCGACTACGGCTCGCCGCTGCCCACTCCTTTATTCTCGCTGGCTCTCTCTGTAGCCGACGATGCAAGCGTGAGTAAACGAAACAAATATGGTCCTCTTCGTGCGATAAGCAGCTCGCACTACAGGACTGCGGTATTGTTCCCACACGGGTTGATAACGCGGGTCTCCCGGAGGAAATACCTGCGCTTTCGGCCTAGGTTCCCAGCTCTAGGCTGCTCTCGACTTTTCGCTCATGTCGTAGGCCGCCGAGCTGCGGTTCTGCTTGGTATGTTTTTTTTTCTTTATTTGTCTCTCTCATTCTCTTCTCTCTCTTTCGAAGAATGCAGAGTGTTACGATATTCAGGCTGCCCCGAATATTCTGATTTATGAGCTCCTTTATGCTGTCTCGTATGCGACTCCGTTTACATAGAGCTTTGCGCTTGGCTGGGAACAGCAATTATTATTCATCGCGCGCAGGGCAGTATTAAACGCATGCCGTCACGTTTATTACTTGCATTTTTTGCGTATAATAAAGTTAGTGCACTCTGCGACGCTGTGCCAGAGTGGCTATGCCAGTGCAGACAATACTTATAAGCATGACTCGTATGGCGCTCTGCCAAATTGCGCGTTTATTCTCGTTCCCGCCTCTTTCGCAGCAGTGTGATCACGTAGGCGTCGTGCTGCTGTCGTCATGTTTTCTTGGTAACAAACGCGCACCGCATTTTAGGTTAGTGTGCAATTTGCTAAGATGTTTTCTGTCTCTGGTTATAGTTATACTTTAGAAGGACTAACTGTTGGGCTAGTCGGTCAGACAAGTCGCACTGCAAAAATAAGCGTGAATAAATCACACGTGGAACAGACGCACTAGCTGGGTGATGCGGCGGCTCTGAATCGCGCCAACGCGTCACCCGCGCCATGCCTCTCGCGATCTCCCGATTTGCAATGTGCCGCGCGAGACAGGTTGTCCGCGCTAGTCACTATTCGCAGCGCTCTTTACGTAGTATAAACCGTGTAACTATATAATCATAATGGCACGCATACTTATTTTCTCGTATTTTTTTTATTTTTTTGCTCACGCGCGCGTAAATGTGTTTAACTCTCCGCTATAGGAAATCAGAAAACCATCCCCAAGTTACATTATCGGCGCTGCCGACAAGAATTACGCGGTCGGAACCAACCGCCGCGGTCGTCGCAGGTCGCAAACAGACATTTTCTGCGCGCGCAAACACGTTTCTAGCCGAACGAAGTTGTTGCGCATACATTTAATAGCGACGACTGGCGCACGGCCACATCAACCGTACGAACCTACACCATTAACGACTAGAGTATAATGGGTAAAATACTAAACCAAACACCAGGCTGCTACATTCGTCGCCTTCATTTGGGAAGCTTGCACAGTGTATTTCAGCGCCGATAGAACGGACAATTAGCCAAGTTGTACTTACGCTACCTCTGCAGCTTTGGCCAAAGTCTTGTGTCGTCTACACCGCTCACCGTTGTGGCCGAAATAGCGGCTGTCTGAGCCGCGCTTGCGGCTGCCGTGGCCATTGTAGACAAGCGAGAAAACGCCGATCAGAAGGCGCTCGATGGCGGTTGCTCTAGCTCACGGCGGCGCCGACCGGTATGGTGCTGTGAAAGGTATTTATAACTAAAGGTTGGTAGGCAATAGAATAAATAGTCTTGCAATATATTAATGCACATCCCGAAACACTCTGCATCGAGGCCTCCTTTGTGCACAGCGGTATGAACTCTCGCGCAATGTTCTCAAGCGGCTTTGTTCGCGGCAAAATAAAGACTGTTTATTCATACAAATCAGACGCGGGAGAAGCGCCAACACATTCCGCATACGCCTGCGAGCGCTAATCCTGTGCCGGATGACATCGATGCACTGGCGGCCGCTATCAGATCCGCCCCATCTCGTTCTTCCACATATGCGCGGTCGCATATACGGATGTTATTGAGCTGAACGGCAGGCGCGCCGGCATCGCCTCCGCGTTTCGTTTGTGCCTTGCTTTGACGCTTGTGCGGCCGGTGGGTTTGCGTTTCTCGCGCTTCTCCCGCTGCAAAATAAACTCGGAAACGGCCGGCTGGGGCGGATATACTACATAAATGGCGCATGTCCTGGGGCGCCTCCCGACACCGCTGATACAGCGCTTTCTACTCTGTTTAATTTGTTCATGCATTAGCCCCTGGTTGTCGTTTAATTCCAGCTGTCACCTCATTAGGGAGCAGCTGTCGCCATGTGTGCTAATGGAGCCGCCCTACGTAGCGATGCTCTGAGGCCAGCTGATCGGGACGCCCTTTCTCGCCCACGCTTCAATCCTCATTCGCGCAGGCCGAGCCTATGGACGAGCAAGAGCTTTGTGCGCGCAGCGGCGTTTTAGCGCTGTTGTGCGGCTAATATTGAGGCGCAGACGAACCAGACACAATTCAAGGACCAAGTGGCGATATTTTCTCGTTTGGTGTATGCCCATGAACTGCCTCGTGTGGCTGGAATTCTTTTTTTTTTTTTCACGACGTGCGTTTTTGTCTTGTGCTTCGCTCAGATGGTTTGCTTCCGTGAAGCCCCATACCTTTCTCGTTTTCTCACTGCACAGAAGAAGAGCAAAGAGTTCGGTTTAAACCCGCACCAGAAATTTAAATGTGCACTCTTAAAAACGTTTACGCTATTTGGAGCTTATCTTGTCCCACAGCCATAATCGTCATCTGCCTTGCTTGCGTTTCTTTTCTTGAAAACTCAACGCTCGCTACTTTCCTGTCGAGAGAGCTGTGTCACGCTGATAACGCGCAACCCGTTTGCGACAAGGAAAGAAAATGCAGGCAAGACAGATGGCGATTAATGTTGTGGGAGAAGATACGACCCAAGGGGCGTAAACTCTTTTTAAGAGCGTGGTATCACATTCATCGGTACGTATACCGTATGTTTGAGAAGAACTAATGCACTAATAAAACCACTACGGCGATCTCACATTTCTCCTAGCGTATTCCTAACCCTCATTTGCAGGCGAGTCAATTTGCTGGCGCGCGACGTGCTGGCCGTTCGCCCCAAGCGATGTGCGCGCTTTTGACGCGTGGAGGCGCTTTTGACAAAATTGGAAGCACAATAACGGGTATTGCTGTAGCTACGTTGTCGGCTTTGTGAGTCGTTACCTTGAATGAGAGCATCGAAATGGTAGAGCGCATCACGCTACTTATTCCGCTCGATATAACTTTGCTGCGGGGCAGTTATTAAACACAGCCGTATGCTAGCTAAATTCTAGTTTCGTTAGTTTTTATATTGTTATATCCTATAGGTTTTTATCTGCACATTTAAGGCCGTAAATGAAGATAAAAAAAGACGCAGAGTTTTCTGTCGATTTCTTTCAGCATTACGCATGAATTTGTGTTATGAACTGTGTTAGATGAGTTCGTATGTCAGCAATGTTGGTTATGTTGCGTCTTTAGTTATACTATACGTGGACCTGATTTCACTCAGAAAAGGAAGGAATTCCACACGGAGCGCTATATCGACTTCCTCTTCATACGATCAATCGCCCGAACTCAAGGAAAAACGACCGCCTTCTGCGGGACATCCTTTCTTCTATGCGCATGCACTCGGAGGCAGTGCGTGGATGTCTCCCTCTGTGCGGTTATCTTATTTCTTTTATGTGAGAAGTGGCTGTCTGGCAGCGTTAGAAACAAATTGCAAACCGTTAGAGACCCCTGCCAGTCGACCTGCCGTCGTCCGTCAGTGGTCTTCTCCGTAGGTCCCTTCGGCAGGCAACGCCTCCAGCCTTGCTTCGTACTGCGGTGCTGTTTTTTTCTTTCGCGCTGTTCGGGAGAAAAACGGCGAGCCGGGTAGGTAGGACTACAGAATCGAACAGAGCGTTTTCTCTAAAGGACCTCGCGATGCTCCCCTGCCTCGTCGACAGAGGCGCAAAGCGGGAAATAAAAAAAAAGCGACCAAAAAGAAAAAGAAAAAGATGGGGAGAGAATTTCTCCCCTGCTGCGACACTCCCCCATCGACCGTGACGGACGTCGTCGTGACGGCGAGACGCGGGCCCCGCTCTCGCTCGCCTCTTGACGACGCCATGAGCTGGTGCGTCCCTCCTGGATCGGCTCTCGTCAGCCGATGTGTGACTTTTACAAGAAGCTCTTACGGATGGCGTCGCGTCAGTTCACATTCGCTCGTATCGTTCTTTGCAAATGGGCTTTTAGGACGTTCGCCCGTATGCCGTTAACAACATTGATATTGCTCTTTTAGTGTCCCCGATTTTGTGCGTTCTCATGCTCTGAACACGGCGCCACTACGTTGGATTATCGTGGGGGATTGGCACGCGTGACATCAGGTAACCTCACGCGATGCAAAATGGCAACCGTGGTGAATTTACATAGTGTAGCAAGTCTCTGCATCGTGTTATTCCTTCTTAGATCTGTCTCAGGAGGAGGAGGAGGAAATAAAGTGAGAAGACAGGAATGTTAACCAGAAATGCGTCTGGTTGGCTACCTTACTCTGGGGCCGGGAAAAAGGCAACCGAAAGATATGACAGAGAGGCAGAGGAGTAGGAGGAAAGGCGCGGTAAGCTCGCGCACACACGCGGAGGGCCTGAGCAAGTCAAAAGCGTTCACATAGGCCCACAGCTCCGTGGGCCAACGAGCGACGGTCGGTCTTCAAGTAGCATCTGCACGGACAACGGCCGATCGTCCAATCGTCGCAATGCAATAAAGTTTGTCTTTCCGACTGAAATCGGCGACAGTGGACCATAGGGCACGATGTCCCGAAAATGCAGAGCCTTATCTAGCGCTCTGCGTGTATTTTTTTCCTTCTTTTTTTAAACAATAGCTTCAAGTTGTTTCCGGCAGGTAGCGCAATTTTTGTAGGTGATCTACACATCTAATCTACCATCGTATGTGATCTACCGCAGCCAAGGAGCCCGCGTAAGCTGATCACTTAAATAACTTTTTGAAGCATTTATAGTGAATGAGTTTTAATGCACATGCTGCAAATGCGCCATTGAAGACTGGTGGTAATAAAGTAATGTGGAATTATCAGAAATTGTGAGGTTGTTCGTAATTTCGAAATCCTGTTCCTCTATATATGCGACGTAATTCGATGGTTTGATTAGTTTTGCCCTTCAATGCGCTATCGATCAATTTATTTCGTCGCCAAATTTGCAGACATCTGCTTCCTAATCTGAGAGATTTAGTTCAACCCACAGAAATTACTTAGTGACTATCAAGCTGCTTCACTTCCACTATTTCATATTCTGCCTTAAATGTGAATAAATGTCATAAGTGGAGGTTCAATGCCGTTTGTTGGAACACGATGTGGAGCATCAATATTGCGATCGCAGCTAGTGTTTAATGCACAAGCATTTGGTACACCATCTGAATTATTCGGCTTAGCTCTTCTTCTTTTGTAACCAGGACAAGCCTTCGTTTAGAATTGCAAGCGACCACCACCCGTTTGTTTCATCCGTGGTTACAGGCACGACGACGCAGCGCAGAGAAAATCATCGAACGGACGAAGGCCCCAGCGTCCCGGCCCGCGCCTCCACTCTCCGCCTTATCCGTGCCGCCATGTTTTCGGCAAGCCGTCAATCCCATTGCGGTCTGCTGAATGATGCAAATTGCCGGCTCGTCCACCGAAGGCGTCGGTGCGGCAAACTGAGCGCTTGTGCTTTCTCTTCCTTCTGTAAATGTACGCTATACTTCACTGCCGTCCTATGCCTCTTGTAAAATAAACATTCGGTCTTGAGGCGAACCCCGACGAGTGAGCCTCGTTCCTCCGAGGCTCCTGCGTGCGCGGCTACGCTGCCCGAAAGAGCCTCACACAGTCAAATTCGTGAAAGAGGGAGAGAGAAGTAACCTTGTCAATTTAGTGGTAGCTTTTATTCCACACCCTTGAACATTGTTCTTCCCCGCATTATGTTTAATTCCACAAACTCTTTCTTAGTTTGGTTCTTGCCTAGCTTCTTCTCCTTCTTCTTCTTTTTTTGATATTCAATATATCCCTTTAAGCTCTTGTCGAAGCGCCTTGATTTTCTCTTTTAATGCTTCCTAATTATCATTCAGAAAGCCCCTTTACTTTCTTTACTTATGTCAGTTCTGCTTTTATAGCACTGTTCAAGAAAACAATTTCATTTATGTCAGGCCTTAGGTCACTGTTTGCCCCTGTAAATTTAGGGGTCACACCCAGTAAGAGAGAGAGAGAGAAGGAAGGGAGGTTAGCCAGAGTGAGTCCAGTTTGCTACCCTACACCTGTGGAGGGGCAGGGAAAGAGGAAGAGTAAACATTAGTCTATGTCGCACTTTCACATGCGATAAGTTAGGTGCAGGATGTCTACAGTCGGGCACTCAAACCTGTTGCCTTCAGGCAGTGAGTAAGTAGATGAATAAACAAACACTCGCCAACTGAAAAAAATTCAAAACACAGATTGACGTTTCGGCGCCCAGTACGGGTGCCTTGTTCACAATGAACGAATGCATGATGGTTTATATTATATATGCGTCGGAAGACGTAATGCGCTTGCGTACAACTCAGGGAGGGGTCCCCGTGTCCGGTTTATCGTGTTAGTAGTAGATTGTATGAACGATGATTCAAGGAGCAATCGGGATGATAATTTTTTCTCTCTTTTGATGATAGAAGCCCAATACCAGTTAGTACTGTGTCCAGTCTTTTCGTGATGCTCTGCCAGGGCGCTAGAAACCGTGTGTCCTTTGGCTACATCATTGCGGTGCTGCTGTAGCTTTCTTTTAAACTTCCCCGTCTCGCCTACGTAGCACGCCTGGCAGTCCTGGCAAGGAATTTTGTAGATGACGTCCGGAAATTTTTCTTTTTCGAGGCGGTCTTTGACTCGGACGAGTTGTTTTAGCTTGCTTGAAGGGACGTGGCAGATTGGTACATCGTAATCTTTGAAGATTCTTGATATTGACTCGCTCACGCCTCGTGCATAGAGGAGAGACGCCCGTTTTCTTGTTCTCATTGGCCTTACAGGGGGTTCAGCTGCACGCTTTTCTTCAGTCTTTATAAACTGGCCTGGGTAGCCATTGCTGACCAAATCCTGCGTCACTCTCTTCAACTCAGCTCTGCGTGCGTCGGTAGTCGAGCACAATCGGAATGCACGGGCGAGTGAGTGAAAACTTTTATTGAGTCTTTTAAAAGTTTCGCGGTTACGAAGTCTCCGTCGTCTTCATCTTCTTGGCGCTGGCGACTTGAGACTTCTCTTCAGCAAGGGTGGGCCCCTATTCCAAGGCTCCACTCACTCACAATGTCGAGGCAACAGATCGTTTTTGTCCAAGGGGATGGGCCGAACCAAAGTGCAGATATTTCCCTGTGTAGGCACGCACTTTTGATAAACACTTGTGGAAAGGCCGGACGCAGTGCGCATGACTTCAACGTCAAGGAAGGCCAAGCGACCATTTACTCCTTTTCAACCGTGAATTCTATTGTGCTTTGGAAAGAGTTCAGGTGCTGCAGTAAAGGTACGACGTCTTCACGGGGGATAATGGAAAAACAGTCGTCGAGAATTTTCGGGCGGACTGCGACGTCGTGAGGGCTTTATCTTCGAGGGCTTCCAAAGCAATGCTGGCACAAGACACTGACACCGATGCTCCTACTGCTGTTCCAAACACCTGCCTGTAAAATGATCCATTAAATGAAAAATATGTGTTGCGTAAGCAAAAATCCAAGAGGCCGCACACGTCGTCGACTTCGAATGGGGTGCGCAAAGGCAGAGATGTGTTTCTGCAATGCTGTTTGGCAGCAGTCAGCAGCATAATTCACAGGTCTGCCTGTGAACATAGACTTAACGTCAAAGAAAACTATGACGTCTTCGCTGTCTAAAGTCACGTTCCTCACCTTGTCTAGAAAATCAGCGGAATCCTTTACTTAAAATTGAGAGTGAGGAAGAGTGAGGAAGCGCTCGAATTGCTTTCCGGGCTAATGAACTGTGAGGCCAGGCTCCCAAGACCTTTGCTTCTGGAATGGCTTATCGTCCAGTCTATTCAAGGCACACTGGAGAGTCTGACGTTGGTTATCAAGGCGAGAACAGTGCCACAGAAGATTACTGATGGTCTCTTCACACTTGCACTTAGCGCACATCGGTGAATCCGCCATTCCTATACGATAGCTGTAGAAGTTAGTGAATGCTACTCCTACCCACAGCCAACACAGCTGTGTTGCGTCACGTCGTGAAAAGTTTGCAGCTAATTTCAGTTTCAGTGATGGGTCAATGTCA
The DNA here is from genome assembly GCF_050947875.1 of Dermacentor variabilis. Taxonomy (NCBI): domain Eukaryota; kingdom Metazoa; phylum Arthropoda; class Arachnida; order Ixodida; family Ixodidae; genus Dermacentor; species Dermacentor variabilis. The sequence continues at coordinate 1,358,885 of NC_134572.1, read as the reverse complement.
GTAACAGTGAGGTCAATGCCAGTAACTGAACGCGATGGTACGAGTGAGAGTGCGAAGCTCTCTTGCCGCCTCTGCTCTCGATGAAAGTATAAATGGTGTCGGTGCTGCAGCCTGGGCACGTCGGGCAGCGTCATCGGCGAGGTGATCACCAACGATGCCACAATGTCCCGGCAGCCACTGAAAGATTATATCATGTCCTCGTTCAGAAGCGCAATGGCAAATTTCGTTGATTTGGGACACCAGCTGTTCGTAATTACCACGTTGTAAACGTAAACCTCGAAAGCTTTGCAGTTATGAAACATCGTTTTAGCGCACAACTGAACACAGACGAGAAGAGAAGGACAACACAAATGCCGGCGTTTGTGTTGTCCTTCTCTTCTCGTCCGTGTTCAATTGTGCGCTGGAACGATGTTTCATAATGCCAATAACAGCCAACTAGCCCAGCTGTCCATACTTAGCAAGTTTTGGAGGGCTGATTTCGAATCTCAAAATATTGCCCATTTGTTAAGCGGTTCTTTTTCAACGTATTCGACAGCAGCGCAAAGAGCGGCCAGTTCGGAACCTGTAGATGTCGTTTTGTGTGAAGTCTTAAACTTGATGACGACCGGCTGACATGGTGTAACAATGGCACCCGTGGAATAATCCATGACCGAACCGTCCGTGTAAACATGGATTCGGTTAGCGTACGAACAATGCAAAAGTTACTATGTGATCTGCTTGAGAGACGCGGTGGTCAGGCTACCCACCTTCATAATTCCTGGAACACCAACGTACACAGGAGGCTTTATTCAAGCACCACAGAGGCGATGGCGTTCTTGTTGCGGGCGTGTGCCTCATTGACAAAGAGTGCTGGTTAGCCGCAACTGATCTAGAAAACGCTGCCTTGGGTCTTTTCTCAGGCACGCGACCGAGATGGTGGTCAGGGACTCTGGATATATGGCGAACATGCCCCCGGAGTTCGTCGACAGCTATGCAAGTCGGTATTGGGTGGTCTCTCGTGGTTGTCATGGCTGCTACGCTTGAAGCACTTCGAGGTAGCCCCAGATATGTTCGAAGAGCTTGGCCTTGAGTGCTCTGTAGGACATGGATGTTAGTTGTGATCGCATTGGACAGCGCTGGTGTAATATATCGCAAGTATCCCAGGAAGAGCGCCCTGTATAGTTGAAGCACAGATGCCACGGATGTACCCACGTTTTACTGGCAAGAAACATTAGTATATGGGCGATAGAAGTAAGCTTCTTTATTTAGTATGAGATGTGGGGGCTCCACGAAAGGTCTCTGTCGATAATAACCCCTAGGAATCGGTGAGGTTTCACCACTTCCGCTGATCGAAGCACTTTGAGTGTTTTTGCCACGTTGAACAATTCATGAGTGTTATATCCTTCTACGTCATTCGCGTTTCCCGCTATGAGAAGAGCTTCACATCACACGACGACGGTGGTTACAATGATAGAACCAACAATCACAAGAGCGCTACGCTTCAAAGCAGCCCGCTCAGTTTTGGCCCACTGAAGAAACGGTGCGTTACAATAGATAATTATATGGCTTCCAATGTTCACATGTGTATACACAAACCTTTCTAATCTGAAGCGTTTGTTCATGTTGATTACTTCAATTTTATTGCTTGGAAAAATGTAACGCGGTGCGAGACTCCTGAGCAGTTTTCTGTATCGATGCGTGGGAGGTGTCGTGGGAAAAACTTTGATGCGAAGAAATGTTCACTAATGCACTCCAGCTGCATTTCGCATTCCGATTTTGCTGAGCTGCTGGTTGTTTGCGAAAGTTCACAGCTGTGGCACAAAAGACTGCTTCTCGCCAAGGTTTCTTATAAAGAAGTAAAATTAAGCAGCGCAAATTCGCGCTATACCCAGTAAATCTGGAAGCTACAGGAGCAAAGAATGCATAAAGAACACAAGAAATCGGAACGTATGGATTAAGGGTATTAGCTTATCGTTGTTGTCTTTTATTTATTTATTTGTTCTTTTTTAATCGCAAGTGCTTAATACGCTTCTTCCGCCGTTGTATCGTCGTGCTATGTGTGCCACGGTGGACGCTTCGCAGTCGGCGCATATCGGCTTCCTCACATCAGTGTGGCGTTGCAGAGCTTGTCTCTGTTTTGTTGTTCTTCTCCTTACGCACTGCACACCGAGTAAAAAGAAAAAAGAAAGCACTCACGGAAGTTCTGGAATGTTCATTGAAGCCTAGTACATTTTCTTCGGCTTTCGATCAGTGAAAGGCAGAAGTGGTGTTGACCGCGAGCAACGCAGCCGCCGGCAACAAAGCATTATCCACGGGGAACCCAGCTGGTGGAGGCGGCATTCGCAAGCAAAATTCATTACAGGGGGGCTGAGGCCAGGCCACACACAGTACACGTACGATGACGGGAGTGGGTTAGGCCGATGTTGGTTCAAGAAATCGCGCAAGCTACGCGGGAAACATAAGCGCAAGGGCAGAGTAGTTTGGTGGCGCTCTTTCTTAGCCCTCCTTTACATTGACCATTACATTACATTTACATTACATTTACATTACAGGTCTTATTAACCGCGTTTAGCCACGCTATACCGCAACCCCGCTAATATTGTCAAAGGTGCAGGCACGTACCCAGGGGGGGGGGGGCCCGGGGGCCCCCCCCCCCCCCGAAATCATGTGGCATACCCCCCCCTCCCCACCCACGCCACCACTCCTCACACATTCCTAAAGCGCCGCCAGATCAATGTTGAGACTTGGCAGCTGTTCATCGGTCAGCATTATGCTGCCTTGTTCACTCCTTTTAGATGGCGGTAGTTATCGGCCTCTCTTGTAATGTGAAGGACAGTTTTCTCACAGATTCCGCACCCGCGCAATTAACTCGAGATGCGTTCAGTTGTCACCATCTATTCAACCGTCACGCCCATAGCTGTTGCTTTTGTTAGTTCAACCTTCTTTGTTTAGGCTGATCCTGGGATCAGGAGGGGGATGCGGCTGTTACTCAGCTGGTCTGTACTCTTATGGAACGAATTGCGGCCAGAGAAAACGCCAATTGCTTCATTATTTCCTTGAGTTACGGCTCGCCGCGACGCTGGCAGATGCCCGGAACCATCTACACGTGATATGGGTTAGATAAGGTGGGAAATAAAATAATGTGAAACAGAGTCCATCATGAAACCCTGCAATAACCCTTAACCCATAAGCAAGATGACTGTCACCCGTTACCTCGTCTGTTTTTCCCTAATTGTATAGCACTTTTCGTGCAAAATTGGCAACTGGAAACAAAAATCGCAAGGAGTTGAGAAATTAATCGATCTACTAAGGGAGAGAGCCAAGGCAACAACCAAACTGCAAGCAAAAGTGAATAATAAAAAAGTTAACCGTTGTTTATGAGAATATTTATGGATCCACATCTTTTTATTTAAAAAGGAAGTAGAGAAAACGCCGCCGGAAGTGGAGAACAATTACTTGTTCTGAATGTTGCTTCTACAGTTATCGGCCGAACCGCCTCACCTAGCCACTTCTCTGCTGTGCTTATGTGGGTGTTTTTCTAACCTTTCGCGGTGAGCGCAGTACGTCTAGAATCGCAGAGTCCTGCGCTCTGTTGTATGGGACTGGCGGCCGCACAGCATTACGCAATTCGCGGAACTGTCAAAACTGATCAACAAGGCGAAAATAACTGATATTCGAAACTATAACATGAGAAAGACCGAAGAAGCCGTACAAAATGAACGCAGCCTGAAATCAGTAAAAAAGAAACCTGGCATAGGACAAACCATGATGTATGCACTAAAAGATAAGAAGGATAATATGATCAGCAATTTCGAAGATATAGTAAAAGCAGCGGAAAAATTTTAAGCTGACCTGTATACAGTACCCAGAGGAGTCACGATACCTCACTTAGAAACAGTAATGAACAGGATACAGAAACTCTTCTATAACTAGCGATGAGGTCAGAAGGGCCCTGCAAGACATGAAACGATGAAGATCGGGAGGAGAAGGTGGAATAACAGTCGACTTAATCAAAGATGGAGGAGACATAATGCTTGGTTGAAAACTGGCGGCTCTTTATACGAAGTGTCTATCGACTGCAAGGGTCCCAGAAAACTGGAAGAATGCAGACATTATACTAATCCACAAAAAAGGAGACGTTAAAGAATTGAAAAATTATAGGTCTGTTAGCTTGCTCCCAGTATTATATAAAATATTTACCAAAATAATCTCCAATAGAATAAGGGCAACACTGGATTTTGTCAACCAAGGGAACAGGCTGGCTTCAGGAAGAGATACATTACAATGGATCACATCCATGTCATCAATCAGGTTATCGCGAAATCTGCAGAGTAAATAAGCCTCTCTATGTGTCTTATATAGATTACGCAAATGCATTTGATTCATTAGAGATACCAGCAGTCATAGAGGCACTACGTAATCAAGGAGTACAGAACGCTTACGTAAAAAGCTTGGAAAATATTGCTACATGCGTGTGGTATTTGTTTATTTGAACGAGGCGCGTGGGCGCCATCACTCCAGAAAAGAGGAGGAAGAACGAACTGGGCTCGCGCTGTGAATCTAACCGGTCAGCGCTGCAACCGTTGTTGTAAATATAATCTGTAAATAGCTTCTCGTCTTACTGACTCGTCCTTCGCGTAAGAATATCTACAGAGGTTCTACAGCTACCTTAATTCTACACAAGAAAAGCAGGGAGATACCTATAGAGAAAGGGGTCAGACAGGGAGACAATTTCTCCAAAGCTATTCACTGCGTGCTTAGAAGAATTCAAGCTATTAAACTGGGAAGGCCTAGGAGTAAAGGTCGACAGCAAATATCACAGCAACCTTCGGTTTGCCGATGATATTGTTCTATTCAACAACAATGCAGACGAGTTACAACAAATGATTGGAGACCTTAACAGAGAGAGTCTAAGAGTGGGGTAGAATATTAATACGCAGAAGATGAAGATAATCATAAATAGCCGGGCAAAGGAACAAGAGATCAGGATCGCCAGTCGGCCACTAAAGACTGTGAAAGGCAACACTGGATTTTGTCAACCAAGGGAACAGGCTGGCTTCAGGAAGAGATACTTTACAATGGATCACATTCATGTTATCAATCAGGTTATCGCGAAATCTGAAGAGTACTACTGCAATGTGTACGTGTGCCTAGGTCAATTAATCACAGGGATCCCTGATCATGAGAAGGAAATTCACAGAAGAATAAAAATAGGTTGGATCGCATACGGCAGAAATTGCCAGCTCCTGACTGGAAGCTTACCATTATTACTGAAAGGTAAGGTGTGCAATCAGTGCATTTTGCCAGTGCTGACATATGGGGCAGAGTCTTGAGAGCCAGTTAAGGACCGCGCAAAGAGCGATCGAACGAAGATTGCTAGGCATAACGTTAAGAGAAAGAAAGAGAGCGGTTTGGATCAGAAAGCGAACGGGTATAGACGATATTCTAATTGACATCAAGAGGAAAAAAATGTACCTGGGCAGGTCATGTAATGCGCCGGTTAGATAACCGTTGGACCATTAGGGTTACAGAATGGGTACCAAGAGAAGGAAAACGCAATCGAGGACGACAAAACTCTAGGTGGAGCGATGAAATGAGGAAATTCGCCGCGGGTGCTTGTTGGAATGGGTTGGCGCAGGACAGGGGTAATTGGAGATCGCAGAGAGAGGCCTTCGTCCTGCAGTGCACATAAAACAGGCTGATGATGATGGAGTTCTTGGGCCCCCCCCCGAAAAAAAATCCTGGGTACGTGCCTGCAAAGGTGGCTCGTCAACTTTAGCAAGGCTTGTCTGTCTCTAAGACATTTACAACTAAATCTTTACTGACTGGGCAGTGAAGCCTCAAGCAGGGCCAGTACTTAGGCAAAAGAAAAAAACGAAATAAACTCGCTAGCCTGGCCCTGCGAAAGTGGGTGTCTAGCAAAACTGCTGAAAACCATCACTGCTGAGGCGGGTATGCAATGCTTTATGGTTTTAGAGGAATTCTAGTAGTGCGATGTTAGACTAATGGTAGGAGTGGACGTAATCGTAACCTTGACAACACGCCGCCGCCCGTAGTGGTGCTGCAACAACATTGAAATCGGTTGTTGGGCTGGCTATTTCGTATACGAAAGGTTAGGCACGTCACACCCCTCGTCGCAAGCTGGCGTCGCCGCTGCAGCGTTGCGTAAGTGCGATGCAGGGAGCGACACGTGCTTCGAATTGTGCACTCGAGCGCATTGTTGCCACGGTTTCTTATTCAGCGCGTTCTTCATTGAAACCCCTTATGAAAATGGTTATGTCCTTTATGTTTACTGTATGTTTCCTTGAGGTCACATGAGGAAACGTCCTTTATGTTCCCTCCATGTTGAAATTTGGCCACTTCTGTTACGTTTCCTTCATGTGTCCTCCCTTTATGTATCCCTTATGTTACAGTACTTAATGTTTCCTCCATGTTGAAATTTGGCCACTGCTTTTATGTTTCCTTTATGTGTCTTTCCTTTGTGTATCCTTTATGTTACCGTCCTTTATGGTTCCTCCATGTTGAAATTTGGCCACTGCTTTTATGTTTCCTTCGTGTGTTCCACCTTTATGCATCCTTTATGTGGCCCCAGTGATTAAATCCTGTGTTTTATGTAGACATGCATAGATGAAGATTGCAAGGTTACTGTTCCCTACAAGATGCAGCATACAGATTAGAACACTGCTATGGCACAGAAATTCATGCTAACTTGTTCTAAAATTACAAACTAATTAGACTTCATAGAATATTTCAGTATAACACTTTGAATACCATTGTACGTTCCTCACTGCAGTGCTGCTGCTGTTCTAGTTATGTCTTCCTTAATAATATAAAATGTAATGTTTGGATGGAAAGATCAGGCTGTATTGGTGTTTGTACTTTTAAAAGAAAGTTTTGACTGTACTTTGTAAAGGTTTGTCTGAAATTAGGAGTAGTTTATTGGACTATCTGGATGTTACTTCAATTTGCCACGTCTGCTCACAGCAGACCTCTGCAATGCGGTGCTTGGATGAGAGCTCACAGGGCACCTGAAAAACAAAACAAAAGGAAATCTTTTTCACTTATTCAAAAATATTCATATAAGCAAGAACAGCTTGGCCTGTATGCACACAGCTAAGAAACTTGCAGCAGTCAGAAATAGCACATATAAAGATCAGGGCAACGAACAAGCTTTTAACTAATTGTTGTTTGAGCGCTGTTATCTGCCATTCCACTCAGGTATGAAACTGCTCACAAATTATTTTAAACATTATTGCAGCAGCTGCTAAGTATTACATGAACTTTAGGAATAGGCAACTGGCCAATAAACCTTTGTGTGCTACCTCAAGCATCGAGGTTCCCAAAGTTGAGGCCCTCCCTATGCCGTGAGCAAGAACTTGCCAATATTTAACAGCAAAGCTTGCTAATATCACAGGCCTCCCATCGAGCAACACTACTGTCTATGCCATAAGGTGCAGTGGTTAAAAGTTAGCTGCGCACACATTTTAATGCCAAATTGAAAGGTATTATAATATCCTGTGCATTTTTCACATTTTCACAGTTTTTGTAGTTCTTACCCATCTTTATTGTCAGTTACAGGCTGCAGGTGTGCATTCTACTGAACGTTTAGCACAACAGTTTACAGAAGGTGGCGGGCAAACATGCTGTGTATGTGTACCTACAGCAAACTGAATGGTAGCAGCATCTGCCGCACAAGCATGAAAAGGTGTTATTCGCGTGGCGAGTTGTTTAGGCTTTATCAAAATTGGACACACTATCAATAAACTTCATGTGAATACATTATTGCAATCTTATGCTTTCTGAACAGAAAAATGATGAGTTAACTGGTGTTTAATCTAAGACGAACTGCATTATATTTCATCACGTGCTCGTCATAGAGCAAAATGTGGGAGGCGATCGACATTTGTATTAAGCAATATCTTCCATCAATGCTGTATCCTTTAAGAGTTTTCAGTTGCGTTGATATCCTGCAACTGCATGCTGCTATTAGATTCAGCGGTGGTGTTTAACAGGCGGGCGAGATGCTGGCACACAAGGGAGGCGGGCTAGCTTAGTATGTAATCAATGCTTTGCAAACTTCCACTACCAGCGAATAGCATACTCTAGTATCTGCATTGCAAGTGCAGGAACTGGAAGTCTAGATGTCATTGTTGCTACCTTAATCTGATAACACCACAGCGGTGGAAGCGAAAAGTGTTACCATGCCATGCCATCATTGGTGTGCTTTCCCTGTGTGCTACATAGCGCCAGCCCACATGCCTCAGCATGCCTGACAATATTATTGTGTATATCTTGTGTTGCTAATAAGCACAATGGCATGATTGCCTAGCCCAGTATACAGCTTTGCATCCATAAGAATCCGGCCAACAGCTCAGTAAATCGGACAGCAGTCCAAGACAAACTAAGATACAGGATGCCAGCCAAAGGATCGCATTGTGCAGTGCAGAACATGCCACGAGCTCTCATTTCATGTCTAACCCACCACAATCAAAATCAGTACAAGTTGAAACCCAAACTGCCAAGTCACACGTACAACAATCATCAAAAGAAACAACCACTGTGTCCATGCTTTCAGCTGAGGCTGGGAGATCTAGTTGGTCTTGAAGCCGCCACCATTACAGCAACAGTCAAGAATCCATTGGAATTAACCAGACATAGTAAGACCGATTGGAGCGCTTATTTTAAACAGACAAAAGTCTGTCACTACACGAATAGTGGTTAAAAAGCAAGATGTTTGTTGCACACACAATTGTGTTGAAAAGCTAGGGCTTGAAAGCCAGAAATTTAGTTATGTATGGATCTTGCGACATAGCGCATTGTTATGCAACATTTGTGTGACAGCATTACTTAGGAGACTTTCTGGCTAAACCATGTCTTTAGGTGGTTAAAACCTTTTCGTACAATCACCGCGAGCGCATTATTCACAGTAGAAAATATCAATTCAGTGAGAGTGCAACAAATAATTACACTATGTCAAAAAGTGGCTGTTTCAAGATTGCACCAAGTGCAGTGTGGCTCGAGCGTGAAGCAAGCCTCCATGTAACATAACGAAAATCTAAGGTGGTGAGCGTATGGTACCACAAACCACAGATGCATGCATAAGTTCTAGGCAGTACTCCGCATTGTTTGCATGTCCCTGGAAGCTTGTGTATTAGGCAGCAAAGTAATAAAGAAGAGAAGGTAAAAAAGGTTCTCCACATTTGAGATAGATGACGGCATAGGACCAGCTTTGTCTTATCAAATGAACAAGTGCAGCGAAACGGAGAAAAAAATGCAATGCAACAGAGAATGCTCCGCTTTCAGCTGTGCTACCATGGTGGGCTTGCAACTACTTTACTGGGCTGACTTTTATGATTCAGCAGCATTCTATACCACATTATCAACAAGTGAAATTTCTGTTACATATAAAAGAGACCGGCTTCCACCCTGAAGCCGACGAGCTCTTGGGACACACATTGAACTTGCCACATTAAAAGGTTAATGGCTTGCTGTTTGCTTGAAAAATTGAGCACTCATACTGTGACTAGGAATTTGGCAGCTACCTAGATATTTATTGTCTTGATGGGGGTACTTTTAGGAGATGAATTATGGTATGCAATACATAATTGTGACCGCGAAAAGGGAAGAATTTAGGTGTGCAGGTACTAGTGCGAGAAGTGACTACATAATAATTCAGGTAACCACAGCCTTCTGTTTCTCTCGGATGGCTCATAGACACCCTCATGCTCCTCAATGATGTTTCTAAAAAAGCAACCTGGCTGGAATAATATAGTTTGTATAGAGAATATATTGCATAGTCACTCCAGCTTTGTTTATATTTGTCTCAGAAGAACCAAATTTATTTACAGTGCTTCAACTGAGGGCTCCCCGGATAAATAAAAGATATTGTGCAAGTGATCTGCTACTAGAAGTCCTGGAAATGGCTCACACAAAAAATGATTGCATATTGCACAAGCATATCCTACAACTAAGTGCAGCGACAGTTTTTTACGCACCTTGTAAAAGCATGCAGGTCAAGCGCATCGTTGTGCGATCCAATATGTAGCAGTGCAGCAAGGTTCCTACAGGTCGTAGGCTTGACTCCAGAATCCGCATAACCTTCAACAGTAAGAAAGGTTTAACTTATTGTGATGTGAAGCTTCAAACGTCTGATTTACAGTGTCATGTGGAATTGAAAGAAAGAGACTCACACATAAATCTGTGCCCGTTTTACAGATGTCTCGTAGTTATATCTCATGTGCTTATATTGTAAAATTCAGGCGGGAATAAAACCAGCCGCTAACACCAGACTACCCGGGAAATTATCACCAAAACCTAAATATGTAGTAAATCAAAAGAATCGGTTATGAACGGTCTAAAACCTAGGCCGCGATTTTGTAGCGATGCCTTTTCCGATGCTACTCCTTTTCCTCAGTGGTCGGACTGACATTCCGCCATCCAAAATTATGGGGTTTTACGTGCCAAAACCACTTTCTGATTATGAGGCACGCCGTAGTGGAGGAATCCGGAAATGTCGACCACCTGGGGAAACACGCGCACCTAAATCTAAGCACACGGGTGTTTTCGCATTTCGCGCCCATCGAAATGCGGCCGCCGTGGCCGGGATTCGATCCCGCGACCTCGTGCTCAGCAGCACAACATCATAGCCACTGAGCAACCACGGCGGGTATTCCGCCATCGTTATTGACTAGTACAGCCAGCCGTGGACGGTGGGTTACAAGAGAGGCAAACATCGAGCGGAAAGCATCGCAACAAAATCGCAGCCCTTATTTACGCAGTGCTACAACCCACATATTATGGCAACAATCGCAGGAGCTGACATCCTGTTCTTCAGATGAAAATATTAATGAAAACGAGCGCCTTATTGACATGCACCGATTAAAAAGAAATTTCGCTGTTGTAATATCGGTCTATATTTGCCGCGCAATATAGAACAGAAATACGCGAGCACAGAACAGAAACAATGCAGACAGGTTCTCGTGAAGCTGGGCTTCAAACTGAACTGTACCAATAAAATAATCTTCACACATGCAAATATCTGCTCCACTGTCAAAACACCGCAGTCTTGTTCCAACTCGCGATGCCCACGACACACCTACATGCATTACACACGTAATTTGCAGAAATGATATCCACGGAAGAATTTCTTGCCGGGAAACTACCGAGGAGACATGAACTTTCAGCGTTTACGTAAATATTTGCCTATTAAGTCTCAACAATCAGCGGTGGTAGCACATCACTGCAGAAAGCAAGCGGTGAGAAATAATAATTTTCACGGAAACTCCCATCGTGAAACGGTTTGCTAAATGGGCACAACAACATGGGTAACATACGCTCCGAAAGTGCTCTGTTGTCGTTGCACAAAGTTTACTACATGAACCATATGCTGCGAGAATGCGCGCAAGCGTCAGACCTGCTTACCTTCAAGATGTGAACAGCAAGCGCTCCTTCGTCTCGCAGGCACCACGCGACGACGCTCTTTCCAGCGCGAACACTGTCGAATTGCTGATGAACACCACCGCACAAAAGCACAACTTTCAACAAACTCTTCCACGCACCATAATTCGAAGCCACAGTACCAGGTATTTCACGAGCGAACGCGGACAGGCGAGAACAAAGGCAGCTCGGACGGGCGCTGTAGTACACGTAAGACACCGGCGTATCACAGGAAACATAAGGCGAACTAATTGCGTTACACGAGTCCAGAGGTTTCCTGATGGTTAATGCACACGATACGGATCACAGTTTGTTTAGGCGCTTCCAAAATATGATTCAATTACCGTGTAACTGCAACGAGCACTCTCACCGCTCACACAAACGGAACGTGGCCCAGCTCAATATAACATCCAGTAATTTTACCGGGCATAACCACAGAACACCTATAGCATAACCGTCACTAGGGTGCCTAGATGCGCGCACACCTGCTCTCCGTTTAGGGTGAGGACAACCACGTTGTCTGCTAGCGCGGCCGCCATTTTCTTGTGCGCCCGCGGAGAGCGGGCGCACATCGAGGCAACCACGGAGGAAGGAAACTAAGTAGAGGCCCTACCCCATAGAGTTTCTCACTACATTACGTAGAGGGAAATCTGGCGCTGCTGCGCTGTGGTATGCATGGGAATGCCGGTATATTGTGGATTCGGATTGGCATCGTTCTCGTAGAGACAGGACACCTTGAAGACGCCCTTGGCAAGTACCGTTCCGTCTGTCACAATGATTCATTTTCTACTAGAACAGCACATGAAAAGCTGTTTTAGCTTTATTATTACGCGAAAACATGTTTTGTTTAACTATGAGAACTTGTTATTGTGTGTACGACTACATGTTACGTAAAAAGTATCAGCGGGCCGCTAAAGTTGGAGGACAGACGACAACGTTCGCGCTCGCTTTGAAACAGTTGGTCGTCTGTTCTTGCTTTTCTTCGCTTGGTCATGCATCGTGGGTGAGTAAAGATGTAATATGCGTGAATGGAAACATTTTATGAAGATTTTACTTTGAGATCGCGTTATTTGCGTAGCCATATCCACGTTTTAGACGAAGTCGCTTACAACACCAGCCAACACGAGCCTCGCAGACACATATACCGTCATTCCCATGACGGCACGGTGCCCCCTTAAGAAACTCCCATAGACGGTGGCGCCAGATTACCCTCTAGGTGTTATAGTGAGAAACTGTATGCCCTACCCCCTCCGCGCGCTAGGAGAAAAGTGTGGCGGAAATGACGTAATAGGGTCTCATTTCTTTGCTGCTTTTTAAATTTTTTTTTGCTGTATGGCCCCCGCCTTTTGGGCCACAATGGCGGCGTTGTTATGGTTTTGAGCGCTCACACGTGTTGCTCTGGCAGGTTTCGTGCCGTGGCAAAGGCGCTGTGTGGGCGGGTTTGCGTTAGTCACCGTGTCTTGTTGTGCCGTGTTACCTGCACTAAAACCCCTACATCTACGCCCCACCGCCGCTTTCTTAAGTAGCGACAACCTTTGTTGTGCGCCGTCTTTTCCCCTGACACCAAATCCGGTTCCGGTATTTCCGGTTCCGGCATTTCCGGTTTAAAAATTTCCGGTTCCGGCGTTTCCGCTTCCTGGAGTTGCGCTGCGGGAATTTCCGCGCTGACTGCCGTTGGACGATGGTGAGACGCCCGCACGTGCTTAGCAGAGCTGTGGCAGTCACCATAAGAAGAATGCAAAGGGGACAAGCTGCGTATTCCACTGAAGTAGTAGTTCGCGGTAGCTGTTTTCCAAGTGCACGAAAAACGGCAGTGGTCTCCAAGCGCCTAGGCACTACATTCCACTGTACGTTGTCGCTCGTGCCACAACCCGTCGCAGGTTGGCGCGAAGCAGCGAACACGAGCAGATCGCTGGTTACAGTAGGCGGTGGTTCTTGGATGGAATCGCATTCACAGTTTCAACCGCAGCTCGTGCAATTAAAGCCTTTCCAGCGACGCGAAATTAAACAACGCTAAAAAACAAAGCGTCACTTCCACTCGGAACAGGAAGCTGCAGCTACGTAAGTTCCGTTTGCCGCCGGAAGCTAAGGGGGTGAGTGGGAGAGGAGCGTGGAGGAGGAGGGCAGGTTGGCGGTACTTAACCTGGTCGGCGGAAACGTGTATGGAGGGGCTTTAACCTGCACCGTGCTCTGCCGGATGTTGCTGTGGCCATGTGGGACAGGAGGAACTAAAGCTCGTGAAATGAACGCGCATATGTAACGCTGTACGCAATGTACCGCGCCACGGCAGTGACAACGGACGAAGGAATATCCGCGGGAAATTTTGCCTCCACTTGAGCGGAATCATGCTAACGTGCCATCGCAGACCGAAACCGATGCGTTTCAGAATCTGTACAGTGAACGCCTTGCAGGTCAGCGATTCCTGCTTTTGACAGCGCATGTTGCATTTGCGGCACGTAGAACGTGCGTTATTCAAGAATGCATAATCCTAGTTTCAGAACTTCGTGTTCAGTAACAACTTGCTTTTGTGCATATTAAAACACGTGTTGCTCAACTGTTGCTTGTTTCTCGCATTACTCGCGACAGCGCCGACTCTTTTAGGCAGAGCGCGTTCGAGGGTCATGCACACCTGCACAGGTGTACCACAATTAATACACACGTGCTGATAGAGATTTACCCAGAATATGTGCATCTTGCTGCCCTCGACAACGACATTTTCACAAGCTCCACGCCTGCTTTATACCAACATGTAGTGTTTCATGACCTAGATTGGCACGTCGATGTGCACAGTAGCCGTTAAAGCGCTGCATTCATGTAACGGCGCACCATACAGAGAAGCACACGGGTCTACTAATTAAAAAAAACTAAATAAAACCAGTACTGTACAAAACTATTTGGAAGGCATTCATGACATGTACAAGTGGAAGCGAAATCTCAAAGTGCACCAAGAGCAAGAAATGCACAATCCTCGCGAGCCAGTTTGCATAATGAGTTTATTAAGCAAGTTCTCCAAATTGCGTCTTTGTCTAATACGATTTGAGCGTAGAGAAAAACATTAGTTTAATTCGGTCGCTTTTCCTATAGGCACTTGTGACTGGCAACTGTAAAAGTTTGCACACCCTGTGTCTTAAGTCCAGAAAAGGTTTGTTCATCTTCAAGCCTTTCATGGGAGGGGTTAAAGATTATCATTTAAATACAACATAGCAAATGCAAACCACTGAATCAACAAGTTGAATGTAAGGAGTTCTGCGCCATATAAATGGGACTAATCTAATAAGGAATATACGCATAAGATACTGCTGTGTATTGGTATGAATCAAAGAGAAAGGCGTGGCAATTGTATTCATATAATCAGTTCAATAGAACATTTAAACCATGCAGTAAAAATGTGCATTAAAACAACTTAGATTGGCAACACAATCCGTTCTTTTCATCCATTTTTATTTTCCTTTCTTATTCATGTACATCAATTAAGAAGTGTTGATTTCTCCTATGCTTCAATTTCTTTTGGTTTCCTACCGTTTTAACTAGCAGACATTGAGCCCCTGGATAAAAAATCTTTTAATATGTTGCTGTCACGTGACAAAATCACCTAAAATTATGTGACCGTGTTGGACAATGCCTAATGGAACTAATGTGTGTTTTGTTTATTTCTTATATTGTGGTGGAGAAAGTAAACGTTCAAAGAAGCAACTCGCACCAAAAGATAAATGTGTATGAAATTGTATACGTCCCATACAACAGCAGCATATTCTAGCAATAGCCCGATATATTATTTTTTGCAGACTTGCGGAAGCTCTTCTTAAGTGCGCCAGTTTCTTGCTTACTGTTTTCCACTATGGTTTTTCAAGTGTGAATTATTCTTCCTAAGGCTATCAGAAATATCTCACAGGCACTTATAACTAGATACCACGGATAGTACATGATGACTGATGCAATGAGTAAAAGGTTCTTCTAGGTATTGGTCAGTCCAGTGGCGTAGCTAGGTCGTCTGGCACCCGGGGCCCATAGGTCTTCTGTCACCTCCCCCCCCCCCCCCCCCCCGGTTGTAGTCGAGGAAGGCGAGCATATCGACAATTTCCGGGTGTCTTCAGACGTATATGTTTTGAGTCAGTTTTGTGAACATTTGGCGCACTTGACTGCTGTGGAAACTCTGAGTTGTCTCTTTTCCGACATGATATAGGCGTACATTCAAATAACATTCTGCTACACTTCTTAAAAGATGGACATAATGATTCTCCAGTGGAGAATTATCAAACATGTGCGAGTGTAGCTCTGCAAACAGCTCTCTTTGCTGCAGTGATTCAAGCACTTGGTGTACTAAGTCCTGCAATAGTGTTTTTGATGACAATTTTTTCATATGCACAGCCCATCGAAGAAGAGATTCTGTTTTTTGGCAAATTGAAATGACACTCTTTGATGGGTAGTGAAGCCTTCCTCTGCTCTTTCTTTTTATAAATGCCGTGTCTGCTGTTCCAGGTGTACTAAACAATGCCGCTGTGCACTGCTCACACATCAGCTTTTGGCCCAGCTTTTATGCCACGTAGCCAGCGACGTAGGCCACAACACGACTCCCAAAATCACTGATCTTTTCTAGTGATGCAGAGTAATCATGTTCACTGGCTATTTGTCTCTGCTCAACCACCGACTCCTCGGTCAAAAGCTGCTTCCTCTGTGTGCTTGCATTCAGCACATCGGTTGGTGAACGTCTTATGGCTGAACTGCATGACAATATTGTAATACTGTCCAGGACTTGACAATTTCCCGAGACATCAGAAAGTTAATTTTGGACTATCACTTTCTTGAATGCTGCCTGAAACTGCTGTGATGTGGGGTTGTCGTTGTGACCGCCGTGTGCTCTAATTAAACCAAAGAGTAACTCCAAATGGTCCTGGCAAATCTTGTGCACTGGAAAGTACTGTAGTACTTTCTTTTCAACAACAAGGAGATTATACATGGCTATCACACTCTTCATGCATATAATAAATCCCAAGAACCCAGTCTTCCGCGCTGTCTCTATCAAGTTTCTTCTATTTACAGGCTCTTTCAAAGCGGAAAGGTACTGTACTGCAGTATTAAACATATCTTTTACATTATTTATATTTTCTTTGCATAGTGGCTTCTTCCACTCTCTTTGATTCATACTGCGGGAATTCAACACATCAAAGAGGTTGTTGACAATGACTAAAAATTCCTCGGTTGGTTCTGTATTGGCAAACCCTTCCATGTGCATGATCCTGCATTCAGCAAGTGCCGTCGCCACGGAAAGGCTCATCACTTGGGCTGCCAGGCGAACCTTCATCGGTTGCCTTTGCCACTCAATATGAGCCTTTCGCAACTTGTTTGCCAAATGGACACCCTCTTTTTCTTGCAAATTGTGCAGCTTCTCCACATATGCCCAGGATACGACCCTTCCATCTTGGTTGATAAAGTATTTGTGATGAGCAAGAGCATTCCTCACCAACTTCAGCATATGGCAGGGATCTAAAAAGGCTGCAACTGGTTCTTTGGTTGCTGGGTGCTGGAAGGTTGTTTGCAGGTTGTCAATATCTGTAAAATTGCAGCCAAGCTCTTGAAGCATTGCTATGTTTGCTGGTGCACCATCACAAGTTATTGAGACAACCATGGCCCCTGCCTCATGTGCAGACAGCAAGCTTTGCTTAACTAGGTTTGCTCGCTGTTCACCTACAAGTCCATCTACAAGGAAGTAACCCAGAGGAACCTTCCAGTGCCCATTAATACAGACAACCATTATAACAAAGGCAGCTTTTGCCTGTGGCAAGCAGTCACCTTCGGCTCCTGTGCCCATGTCCACGTACCCTTCAAAGTGGCCCCTAAGCCATTGGACTTGCTGTCTGATTGACATCTCATCAACTATGAGGCTGCACACCGTTTGATGGCCTCGGGTGCTGTTCTCTGAACACTTCAGCTTTAGAGCAGTCGCAGCCTCTTTAGAAAACCCTGCCTTCCCATCAATACTTTCGTACCATTTCCTTAAAGTACGAGGATGTGGTAAGCATGTGTCGAATACCTTCCTCACATAACTGTATGCCCGTGGTGAATAAAAGTTGAGAGTGAGAGCAAATGTTCTCAACTCAGGCGAGTACTCCTTTGGTTTCTGTTGTCCTGTCTGCTTTGCTACCTGTCGTTGCAAAAGCTGTTGATTTGCAGCACCAAGACTGTCGAGCACAGAAACCTGTTCTCTAAGCAAAATGTTCTGTGTGGTTAGTGTCTTCAGAACTGATTTTAGTTCGGCATTCTGTTTTTGAAGATGCCGCCTTGATTGCTGCAGTCTTTTGATCGCTTTTCTTGACTGTTGCTGCTGTGAAGCAAGTCTTGCTGCACGAGCTCGCAAGAAAGCTTTCTCAGGGGTGTCGACCTACAATGCAAAAGCTAAGTGTCACAAGGAAAGCCTAATTTATTATATTATAACCAATTTATCAACTAGTAAGCTGTAACACCTGTGCAAACTTAAAGTGCTGTTAACAATGATACAACTAAGCTCAAGGACAGATTTCAGGCTTTATTTTTCCTGCATTCCTGTTCTTTATTCAAGTGTTGTACTGTAGCACGATTAAAAGACTGGGCAAACGAAGACACACAGGGACACACAGCGCTGTGTGTGTCCCTGTGTGTCTTCTTTTGTCTCGTCTTTTAATCGCACTACCGTACACCCCTTGAATATGCATTACCAACAAGCCCACATTGCAACCCTCCTGTTCTTTCTATCCACATTCATGCTAAAAAATACGTCAAACTTACACATGCATGACAACCATCTGCCATCATATCATGGTCTCCTCAAAGAACATCTTACCATGACGAGCCAACCAGCTTCGTGAGCTCAAAGCACAGATATTAAAACACTTAATATTACATGCATTTATTGATTTATACATCATGCAGATAAATACAGCATGTGTAGTTAGTATGCATTGTCTGGAAACAAATTCTGCCCTTACATACATATCCCTGTCTGCTGTTGTTGCATTACACTGAACTCAATAAATGCTTATTTTTTATTAACATAATTTTTTTATATCGCCCATGACACGGAGCACAGTTCTTCATCTTGGGCTAGATTACTCACAGACAGACTATAATTGTACAAGGAATTAAAATAAATATTTAACTAATTAAGTTTTTATCTAATTACTGTGCAGCACACGTTGCAATTTATCACTTGTAGCCGATCCCTTCGGAAGTCATCTGCTCCAAGTGAATTATTAAGACGCCAGTTTTGGGATATGCATTCTCAAGTTTCATGACGAACTGCTTTGGTGTTCCAGCAGTTTTTTTGTGCCTCAGTGTGTAAAGAGACATTGTTAAGAAAAGTAAGCAGACAAACAGTGCATTTTCATCGCAAGTTTGACGGTGCTTATTTCAACAGGTGTGCAAGTTTAAAAATTCATTCCAAGTGGATGTGCCTTGTGAAATCACCGGCTTCAGTTTTTATATTGCAATATGTAGGCTAAACTTATTAGCTCGAAATGTTATTAGTGGAATTTTGTTAATTATTCAATTATGGTTCTTAATGTCTTATGCAATTGATTGTCACCTCTTCCAAGCCATCCAGATCGATGAGTATAATTGTGCTGTTTCGCCACAGGTGATTTTTAAAAAAAATGATAATGTCAAAATAAGGACGCCCGGTTACTAGAACTGCTCACATTCATTTACTTGGATGCACATACATTGCTTTGGTAAGATAGGTTCCATCCGTAGATCTCGCTTACCTTTGCCAGCTTCCTTTTTTTTTGGCGTTGTTAGAGCAGCTTCCACATTCGATGACCTTTGCAATTTCTGCAGAAGCAGTTGATAGCACCTCATTAATTAATGGTTAAATGATTTGCAATCAGCACAAGTACTTATATTTACTGGGACTTGCATAGCCAGTTATGGCAGACACTACTGTACCCTTAATGCGATTTGACTAACACGTGAGATGATGACTGATAACACTACTGACCCTGTTACAATGAATGCACAGCACTAGTTGTTACATGAGCAATGCACCTCAAGGTATGAACGTGATTGATCATGAGATGGTGGACTGAAGTTTCTTAAAAACAACATTACACTACAGAATTGTTTACTGTTGTGAACCTGTAGAAGCATACTGCAAACAATATGAAAGCTGCATGCTAAGTTTATCCTATGGAAAAAAGGGAAGTGTCAGCAAATCATGAGGTGTATATTGTAGGTGCTCCATATTAGCCCATACCACACTATCACGAGTGCGTGACTGCATGTAACAGGCTAACGCCCTCCAAACATAAGTGCCAAACAGTCAGCACTAATCAGCCATGTTTTCAAAACAGATCTGTTAGCTTGCATGTATGCCCTTGCTAGCTTGAATCAGTTTCTCGAGAGTAATAGCAATCATATAGGTTTTATTAGGTAATAGCTTTATCAAAAATTAGTTGGGCCCACAAACCTGTTACATATTTCTGCTACTTTCATTTCTGTATTCATTGTGACCAAACGGGAGGAGGACAGAACTTCACAGTCACTAAACCAGTGTCTTGTGACTAGAATACATTAAGCTAGGCTAGTTCATGCATCCCTTAACATCAGAATAATGCAAGCACAGAACTAAATGGAAAGTGCTAACTATGTTAGCATAGCCTTTTTTTTACAGAAAAGACGTGTTTACCTGTGCTGGTGTCACCTCCAATTGAAGAACAGCAGCTAGGCTGGATGGGTCGGTGACATAGAGGCTCTCCTGTACTTGACTGTTGTCTCCAGTATCCATTGCAGCCTGGTAGCAAGAGCACATGTCAGCCATTTCCGTTCAAACTTCAATTGCAACCACTGTATGTTTATAACACAATAAAAGTGTTGGGTGAATTGCACATAGGATAGATGCTCACCTGCGCAAGTTATGGCTCAATAGGAAGACTGGTACTTAGGCCGGATGGACCGGGCTCAGACAGGCTGGTCTGGACTGCACTTTCATACTCCAAATTCATGGCAGCCTGAAAACAAGAGTGCTTATTGTAATCAGCTGTATGTCGTAAACTGCCTACTTGAAGTACTACAAAGGTGTAGGAAAAGTGCAACACAAAAGGAAATAATGTGCACCTGTTCAAACGTAGTCTGTCTGTAGAGACCAGCACCTAAGCCAGACAAACCAGGGGTAGGTAGGCTGGCCTGAGCTGTGCGTTCATCAAAACTTGTGGCAAACTGAGGGCAAGACATCAATGAGTAAATGACCGCTTCAAGTAAAACTGTGCAGCATGACGTGGACTAAGCGAGACGTGGAATTTACAGGTATGAGCGTGCGATAGCCGCATTCATCCCTATTATGCGTTGTGCAGTCTTACTTGAAACTGATATGTGCCAAATGGCCTCATACAATTTTGTGTTCAATAGCAACTGCTGACTATTATTAGTGAATTGAAATGTTCACCTGTGCAAGCACCATCACGCCTTCATCACATCCTTGCGTGAGTTGAGAGGATGCAGAGTGCGAGTGTGCGACATGGCTTGTTGCATCAGATGCACTGTCACCTTGGTAAACTGGATGAGGCAGCTGGGAGGTTGCAAACTTCATATTATTAATATTACACATGATAAGGAAGGGATGTCAAATAGCAGTAACTGAATATGTGCTTAACCACTTTGGGACTGCTAACAACATATCCTTTGTTTGCTCTCACAAAATTATTTGGCATTGTTTGCCAAGATTACTTCTGAAATTGTGCTTTCAGTAGAAAGTTTAAAATGCATGCAGTTAATTTTTTCCATCACTCCAACTCATGTACTGGGTGCCACGAATAACCAGAGAAGCAGGTACGATATGCATAATTAAAATTTATGAGAAACATATAGTTTCTTAACTCGTGTTAAAGTTGGAAAACTTGTAAAGTGAGTACTGTATACTGCTGAAAATTTATTTATTTGTTTCGGTAAGTCAGTTGATTGTGTGTAAATTTGCCTTCTAAAATTTCATCCTCTACTAAAATTCTGGTCGCATACAGGTATCAGCATTGTTTACCAGTTTAAAGAAAGCCCCCCCCCCCCCTTTATATGCATGTGTGTATGTATTGCAAGCGCCATGCCACATAAGAAGCATCAGTTCTCACCAAGAGCATCGGCACTGCATGTTCCCGCAGACGGACTCTACTTAGCGACGTGCGATCTATATGTTCATCCCGAAAGTGAGTTGAACAAATACGGGCTTGCTTCTTAGGCTCTCGATCAACTCTGGAGGATGGCCAAATTGCCTCTATCCACTTTTTCCGACGAACGGTGTCACCGGGAAACCTGATAATGAAGAATCACGCGCATATGTATTAGATGATAACTTATACTGTGCGAATAAAATATTTTACTGTTATACTATAACTATAGAATTATTATCGCTATGTGAATGCGTGTATCATAAATTCTAGTTTTTCCTCCGATAAAACACCAACCACATAAGAAAATTTACTTACACGTGAAAAGATATGGGCGGTCCACTTTTCGGCGTGCGCGACTTGCATCCTGGCACACAACAACTAGGCATTGGATGAGCGGATACCTAGGCAAGCGTCCGCACAACTCGTGCGCGGAACGAAAACTGAAAAAACGGTGCCTTTCGCGCATCGTTCGCTGGGAAAGAAACGCAGAAAAAGCAGTCATGGCCAGTCGACTCTTCATCCGGGACGGCTGCTTTGACTTATTAAGGAACGAATCCTCCCTACCACAAGCTTATCTCATCTGTGCGTGCGAGAAGCGCAGGGAAGTGAAGGTTAGCGGATGCGCTGCAAGAATATGCAAGGCTCCACAGAACGTACGCCTGCGAACACGTCGAACGGCTAGCTATTCCATGCTCCCACGTAGGCCGGGTCCACGCGCGTATTGTTCGGCACCGTGCGCCGGCCAGTCGACTCTTCGTCCGGGAAGATGGGAAAGGAGCGGCTGCTTTGACTTATTAAGGAAATAATCCTCCCCACCGCAGGCGTACCTTATCTGTGCGCGCGCGAAGCGCAGGGAAGGCCAGCGGATGCGCCGCAAGAGTGAGGAAGGCTCCACAGAGCGTACCTGCGAACACAGCAAACGGCTGTTCCATGGTCGCAGGTAGGCCGGTTCCACGCGGGCACTGTTCTGCATTGTGCGCCGGCTATCGCAAAACTTTGGTTCCGTGACGCTTCACTTACCGTGCGAAGAAGGCACCTCAAACCGCAGTCAATGAACCTAAACGCGGAGTCAGAAATGACATTCTGCCTTCTCGCCGGCGCGCTGTCGAAGTGATGCGCGGCCACCCGAAGTTTGTTCAATAAAGCACGACGATTCCTCAAGCGAGAATGTGTTTGTGCTCATCAACTCCAAATGGATCGCAAATGGGTTGGTGTGTCGTACGTGTCTCCAGTGCGTTCTTGCAGTGCAGTAAGAATGCGTACATCTTTTTTCGCATCGCCAGAGGTCTAGCTCGCAAGACCGTATGAGAGCCCCAGGAAGCCCAAGCAGAGAAAAGCAAGTAGAAGGCAGCGATAAAGGGGACCTTTTTTAGAAAAACACGCAAGAGCTGGGTAGCGGCCGGTACCTGCGGTTAATGAGAACAGTTCAGTTGGTTGGCCTTATATTTAAGGCATGTTTATATTCATAAAAGCCGGTAAAAGCAGCCGATTCGACCTCACGGCTCAATTTGCGAAGTTCATTATGAATTTCTTTTAACATGGGTTCGGCAACGGCAGCGCAATGAGACATCGTAATTGTTTAGTATTGCTGCGGAGCGAGCGCGCGCGCTCCGCGCGCGAAACCACGCGCAGCGCGGCGTGGTTTCGCGAAAGATGTAAACAAGAGAGGAGGGTGGCCCAAAAGGCGGAGCATCGCCATGAGCAACGCCAACTTCCGGCTTCACTTTTGCTTCACAAAGAGTGACGTCAGGGCCTCTCCTTAGTTTCCTTCCTCCGTGGAGGCATCCGAGGCAACCTAACCTTCACACTGCCGCAGCGCTGCACTGCGGCTAACAAGTCAATTTAGCCTCCGAGATCTACATTTGCTTACAGGGCGTGCAGTTTGCAAAAGCACGGCCTTCAAGATTTAATTTTCTCACTCAGTGTATCTTTCCGGAATCTACATCAGGAAACAAGTGGGTTGCAGTCGCGGCGGA
Source organism: Dermacentor variabilis (assembly GCF_050947875.1). Lineage (NCBI taxonomy): Eukaryota > Metazoa > Arthropoda > Arachnida > Ixodida > Ixodidae > Dermacentor > Dermacentor variabilis. The sequence goes on along the minus strand of NC_134572.1, from coordinate 1,335,367 downwards.
CTACGCGACCCGCTACGCTGTAACCCGCGCTCTTCCGACCAGTTGCGCAACTGATGTTGCGGACTTCCTCCTGCATGATATCATTTTGATTCATGGTGCTCCGCGTCAATTGCTAACAGACCGTGGCCGTACGTTCTTAGCCAAAGTCATTTACGACATCATGCGTGCCTGCTCAATGCAGCATAAATTTACCACCTCCTACCACCCTCAAACGAACGGCCTCACTGAGCGTTTGAACCGCACTCTTACAGACATGCTATCAAAATACGTTTCAGACGACCACCGTGACTGGGACCAGGCTCTACCTTGCATTACCTTTGCCTACAACTCTTCCAGTCTCGAAACTGCTGGGTTTTCGCCTTTTTACCTCTTGTATGGCCGTGAACCGACGCTACCACTGGACACTGTGCTTCCGTCCGCCACAGCTTCAACGAGCGATTATGCCCGTGATGCAATCGCAAATGCTGACCATGCTCGCCAACTTGCGCGCGCACGTCTAGAAGTGTCTGAAGACAAGCAGAAACAACGCTACGATCTCCGTCACCGTGATGTCCATGTTGTGCACGGCGCCCTCGTTTTGCTTTGGTCACCGCGTGAAGTTGACCTTTGTGAAAAACTGCTTTCCTGCTATACAGGCCCATATCGCGTGCTTCGCCAAGTAACCGATGTCACCTAAGAAATTGCTCTAGCCACGCCCACTACGTCCTCCGCTGTGACAACCAGTGGCATTGTCCACGTCCCGACTCAAACCCTACAGCTCTCCATGCGCCTTGGATATTTAACAGCACCGTGACGGTGCTTTTGCCGCCGGGGGGTAGTATTACGATATCATCCAGCGATGCTGAAGGGACGAGTCGCCGCGACAACGACGACGCAGTGAGTCTGTGCCCTTGGCGCGAGCGAGTGTCGGCCTGGTGGTCTGGCTCCAGTGTAAATAGCCTGTATATAGCCTCTTTCATCTGTGCCTTTCCACACGTAACAATACTGATTGTTCGCCGCGCATAGCTAGTTCATGTTGCCGGTGTTCTTCGTCAATAGCGGTCGCATCGGGCACGTCTCTGAACTGGGACTGGATTTGAAATAAGGGAAATGTTTGTACATCCACTGTAATAACTTAAAGTAGTAAACCTGATCTCTTTTTACCATCTCGCATATTAAATATAGTGGCTGCATTAGTGAGTCTTATGGATTTCCAGCGTAATTATAAAATATGCGGAATATTTTCTTTTGAGGAATAATTAGCGACTCATTGTTATTTAACGTGGCTGTTCCTCACACCATTGCCACGTAGCTAATTCTGGCATAGAAGAGTGTCCTATTTAACATTTGCTTTAGCCATACATGGTATTAGTTTGTGTATTTGATATATGCTTCGAGTAATTCGAGCTAGTTCAGCTCACAACTTAACATGTCTCCTCCATGAGCGGTCTTCTCTAGCTACACACACAAACATTTCTGTTTACTGACTTGTTCCAATAAGCAGTCTTCAAATATTAACGTGCTAGGTTCGCGATCTTTCCTGCTTGCTGGTTTAAAATGGACCAATTTAGTCTTAGTATTCAAGGGATAAAGCGGGGCGGAATATGATGTTTTGAACCGTTGCACAGATATTTAGAAAAACTTATAGGTTTATCTATCTTCTTGCTTTAAGTACACATTCCAAATTTGATTAATTCAAACCAAATAAATAAGGAGGTTATGGTTATCATACGGAACAATTACTTATGTCACCTTAGGAAAGCTATCATTTCAGAAATAATAAAGACGTACTAATTGCTTTAGTTAGATACCTTCTAGAGTGGTTGCAGCACAGGACAAGACCAGTCGCGTGATTTTCATTACGTTTCTGTAATAGTGTCATCAATTTGAGGCTTTGTTTTGTTGTCATACATGCCACATACCGAATATTATTTTGTGTTAATAAAAATTAGAAATATTAGAAACACCTCATATTGTTCCTGACGAAATACCAGCCCAGAAACTACTTTGAAAGCAGGTTTTGGCAAGACAATTTGTAATTGACAGTTTTCTTATAGGTAGTGTTCGGCCCAAAAGTACAAACTTAGAAGAATGAGCTCAATATTTTCAGAACATGCTATTTTATTTTAGAACCCAAAATAATTCAAGTTCCTCTCTCTATAAGTTGGACCCTCCTCTTCAATTCTACCCTGCTTTGGAGCAATTGCTCCAAGTCATATTCGCTTTTCCTGAGATTGAGAGCCGTCCAGCATTGCCTGCGTTCGCAGATAAGATTTTAAATCTTTGCAGCCTGCTGCATTCTCAATTGTAGGTCTCCGCTCAAGATTAAAACGTGCTAGAAACAAGCTTTACAACACGGCTGTCCACTCCGTGTTTGGTTTGCTGCCCGCTTTGAGGCCGCGTCTTAATGCAGTGCTCATGGGCGCCCTCGACGGTGATCTACTTTCACAGCAAGAGAAATTCATTTTCTGCTTTTCTAGGGCGCACATTGCGACCGAACTTAGTGATGAGCTTCTTTATACGTCGTCATCACCATCAGCCTACTTTATGTCCACTGCAGGAGGAAGGCGTCTCCCTGCAATCTCCAATTATCCCGGTCCTGTGCTAACCGAATCCAACTAGCGCCTGCGAATTTCTTAATTTCAACGCTCCACGTAGTCTTCTGCCGTCTTCGACTGCGCTTCCCTCGTCTTGGCGCTCATTCTGTAACCCTAACAGTAAATTGAGGTGAATCCACCGGTTATCTAACCTACGCATTACATGACCTGCTCAGCTGCATTATTTTCTCTTAATGTCAGTTAGAATATCCGCTATCCGTGTTTGCTCTATGATCCACACCGCTCTCTCCCTGACTCTTAACATTACGCCTCTCATTCTTCGTTCCATCGCACTTTGCGCGGTCCTTAACTTGTTTTTGAACTTCTTCGTAAGTCTCCAAGTTTCTGCCCCATATGTTAGCACCGGTAGAATGCGTTAATTGTACACCTTTTTTTTCAACGATATTGCTAAGCTTCCAGTCAGGAGCTGACAATGTCTGCCGTATGCGATCCAATCCATTTTTATTCTTCTATGAATTTCCTTCTCGTGAGCAGGGGTTCCTGAGATTAACTGACCTAGGTAAACGTACTCCTTCACAGACTACAGGCTGACTGGTGATCCTGAACTCTTGTTCACTTGCCAGGCTATTGATCGTTATCTTTGGTTTCTGCATGTTAATCTTCAACCCCACTCTTACACTGCCTCTGTTAAGGTCCCCAATCATTTTTGTAACTCGTCTGCATTATTGCTGAACAAAACAATGTCATCGGCAAACCAAAGGTGGCTGAGATATTCGCCGTCGATCCTTACTCCTAAGGCTTCCCAGTTTAATAGCTTGAATACTTCTTCCAAGGACGCAGAGAATAGCATTGGAGAGATTGTGTCTCCCTGTCTGACCCCTTTCTTTATAAGTATCTTCCTGCTTTTCTTGTGTAGATGTAATTAAGGTAGCTGTAGAACCTCTGTAGATATTTCCCAAGGTATTTACGTAAGCGTTCTGTACTCCTTGATTACGTAATGCCTCTATAACTATTGGTATTTCTACTGAATCAAATGCCTTTTCGTAATCTATGAAAGCCATATAGAGAGGCTTACTGTACTCGGTGTATTTCTCGATTACTTGGTTGATGACATGGATGTGGCCCATTGTAAAGTACCCTTCATGAAACCTGCCTGTTCCCTTGGTTGACTAAAGTCCAGTGTTGCCCTTATTCTATTGGAGATTATCTTGGTGAATATTTCATATAATACTGGAAGTAAGCTTATGGGCCTTTTTTTCAATGCGTTAACGTCTCCATTCTTGTGGATTAGTATAATGTTGGCATTCTTCCAGTGCTCTGGGACCCTTCAAGTCGATAGACAGTTCGTATAAAGGGTCGCCAGTTTTTCAATCATGTCTCCTCCATCTTTGAATAAATCGACTGTTATTAATGTCTTCATGTCTTGGCAGGCGCTTCTCAGTTCATCGCTAGTTATAGAAGGAGTTTCTGTATCCTGTTCATTAATACTTCGAATGGAGGTATCATGGCTGCTTTGGGTACTATACAGGTTAGTATAGAATTTTTCCGCTGCCTTTGCTACATCTTCGAAATTGGTTATGATATTACGCCGCTTATGTTTCAGCGCATACATCTTGGTTTGTCTATGTCAAGTTTCCTCTCACTGATTTCGTGCTGCGTCCATTTTTTACTGCTTCCTCAGCTTTTCCAACGTTATAATTACGAATATACTATATTTTCTCCTTGTTGATCGGTTTTGTCAGTTCCGCAAATTCTGTCTAATCTCTGAGTTTGACCCTTTCACTCTTTGTCGTTTCTTTATGAGGTCCTTTGTTACTTCGGACAACAGCCTACTGGTTGCCTTGGTGCCTTACCTCCCACTTCGATTGCTGCTTCTGAAGCCAGCCTAGTTATGGTTTCATTCATTACCCCTATGTCATCTTCATCTCTCTGTCCTAAGGCTGCATATTTGTTTGCACGTACCAGCCTGAAATGGTCTGCCTTTACCCTTACGGCGTCTAGATTCATCATCATCATCATCAGCCTGGTTACGCCCACTGCAGGGCAAAGGCCTCTCCCATACTTCTCCAACTACCCTGGTCATATACTAATTGTGGCCATGTTGTCCCTGCAAACTTCTTAATCTCATCCGCCCACCTAACTTTCTGCCGCCCTCTGCTACGCTGCCCTTCTCTTGGAATCCATTCCGTAACTCTTAATGACCATCGGTTATTTTCCCTCCTCATTACGTGTCTTGCCCATGCCCCCCTCCCCCCATTCCTTTTTCTTGATTTCAACTAAGACATCATTAACTCGCGTTTGTTCCCTCACCCAATCAGCTCTTTTCTAATCTCTTAACGTTACACCTACCATTCTTCTTTCCATAGCTCGTTGCGTCGTCCTCAATTTAAGTAGAACCCTTTTCGTAAGCCTCCAGGTTTCTGCCCCGTACGAGAGTACTGGTAAGACACAGCTGTTATACACTTTTCTTTTGAGGGATAATGGCAACCTGCTGTTCATGATCTGATAATGCCTGCCAAACGCACCCCAGCCCATTCTAACTCTTCTGATTATTTCAGTCTCATGATCCGGATCCGCAGTCACTACCTCTCCTAAGTAGATGTATTCCCGTACCACTTCCAGTGCCTCACTACCTGTCGTAAACTGCTGTTCTCTTCCGAGACTTTTAAACATTACTTTAGTTTTCTGCAAATTAATTTTTAGACCCACCCTTCGGCTTTGCCTCTCCAGGTGAGTGAGCATGCATTGCAGCTAGTCCCCTGAGAGAGAGAGAGAGAGAGAGAGAGAGAGAGAGAGAGAGAGAGAGAGAGAGAGAGAGAGAGAGAGAGAGATGCAAATGAGAGAAAGGCAGCGAGGTTAACCAGACTTAAAACGTCCGGTTCGCTACCCTGCACTAGGGGAAGGGAAAGGGGAAGTAAAGATGGAAAGAAGAGAGTGACAAAAATAAAAGCGCGAGAAAAAAATATGAGAAGGGACGAAATGGAGTCATTATAGTCTTTCTAATAAGCCACTGTCTCGTAGAAAAGTCAACAAAGCCTTGGCCGACTTTTGATGCGACGACAGTTCACGTCGGCATTCCAAAACTGACTGTTCTGAAAGTGGCCTGTCGTCAAGGCGTGCCAACGCGGTCGCTAGTGACAGCCGGTGCGCGCTGTATTGAGGACAGTGGCAAAGCACGTGTTCGATAGTCTCCTCGCCGCCGCAGTGTCTGCAAGTCGCGCTGTCGTCCATACCGACTCGGAAGGCGAAGGATCTTGTGTAGGCGACACCAAGCCACAGTCGGCAAAGTACTGCTGTTTCGAGTCGAGAGAGTCCAGAGGGGGGTCGAAGTCGAAGGTATGGGTCCAGTCGGTGTAGACGTGTATGCTTTAAGCTTGATGTGTTCCATAAAGTTTTGATGGCTTCATTTGCAAGCACACGAATTTTCGTTGGAGCGTCTGTTCTTGAGAATGGAATGGAGTCTTGCAAGCCCTCCTCGTGTGCAGATCGTGCTGCTGCGTCGGCATGTTCATTGCCCATTATGCCACAGTGGCTTGGAATCCACTGCAATGTGATGTCGTGTCCTTGCTCGACGAGGTGGTGAAGCAGCAGTCTGATTTCTAGAACTAGTTGTTCGTGGGGTCCTTGGCGTAAGGCAGAAACACGGCCGGTCTCTAGGGGAGCTCGCGCTTTCCTTCTTACGGCCTTCGCATTCGCCGCGGAAGCAATGGGAGTTTTTCTCCAAGAGTTACGCCTTTCGCCGCCGCCAGGGGCGCGACGACCCTACTGCTAGGTTAACTGCTAGGGACCGCTCTCTGCCCGCCTGCTTCTGCGGCGGCGGGCGGTGATCGCCTGGTTTCGTGTTGTTTTTCCGCTGCTTCTTGTTCAACGATTCACCGAAGCGAAAGAAAACAAAAAGCAAATGATTTATCTACATGTCAGCCAATAAGTGCACACGTGAACGGATTTTTAGTAGAAAAATTCAAACCATAGAAACATCAAAGGTCCAATCACTCTCGTTCCTGAAAGGTATGACAGGGAAATGGCAGATGTTGCGGTCTGAAATGCCGAAGATCGTATTTCGGTCAATTTCTTGCGTGTCTCATAGTCCATGCCGAAGTTAAGTGCTGGTAGAGAATTTAGTTAATTTAGTTAATGCGAAGGTTAACGGAATGATTTATGGTTTATGGGGGTTTAACGTCCCGAAGCGACTCGGGCTATGAGTGACGCCAATGTGAAGGGCTCAGGAAATTTCGACCTCCTGGCGCTCTTCAACGTGCACAGACACTGCACAGTACACGGGCCTCTAGAATTTCGCCTTCATAGAAACGGCTCAGTAGCTTAGCACTCCAACCACTGAGCCATCGCGGCGGATTCATATAAGTTTCAATGCCGCCATATTCATTGCTTTCTTTTTCTCGCCACATTGTCAGGAATAGGGGGTATCGTCTCCTGACTCGGCTACCTGACGACGCCATTGTCGCCGCTGCTTCCGCGAACGGCATTCCTCGCAGCTGCGTGTCGAATTATGTCTCGAATTCCGACTCATCCGCCTTTACGTTGGTTTTCTAAGAATCCTCCCAAGGTCCGAATTCGCCGATCTTAACAATGTGCAGAAAAGCCTGCCAACTTGACTTCCCTCTTATGTGCGAAGCGCAAACGTCACTGTTGGTCTGCGCTTGCTTTTTTTTTTCCGAGCCTCGCATATTTCTCTCTTGGACGCGGAGTGCTCTCATCGCACTGTGTGCCGGCAGGCAGCGTGGCCTTTAGTGTTGTGAGCGCTGGTGCACGTTTCTACCCGTTTCTTCCACGGATTAAGTTATTTGCTGTGCGACGGTGTTTATTGCCCGCCGTTGATCATTTAACGCGGCGATGGTGTACTGCTGCGTACCGCTTTGCAAGTCGCAGTTGGGTAAGACTCAGGGCGTTTCTTTTCATCGATTCCCGAGTGATTCAGAACTGTTTGCAAAGTGGCTCAAAAACATCTCCAGAGAAAATTTCGTCTTCAACGACAAGTCGGTATCGAGTGTTGTTTGCAGCCGGCATTTCCTCGGGAGTGACTACGTTTCAGGGTGCCGCATCAGAAAACTTTTGCCTGGTGCTGTGCCAACCGTGTTCGATGAGTACCCGTGCTACCTGGTGCCCAGTGTGAAAAAGCCTCCCAAGAAGCCCGCAGACAGAACCTGTGTACCTAGTCGAAAGCCGCATAAGCGCAAAGCGGAATCGCAAGAAAGCAAGGACATTTCCGAGCTGCCAGATGACTATTCTGCTAAGAATCCTAGCATCTCTACTCAGACTATAAATAATGAGACAAAGCGAGCAAGCGGGTATGTATCCCTGATTGGAAGGCTGATAGATTTGTTTCTCTCCAAATTTAACGGGTAGAAAGTGTTGACGTGAGTGTACCAAAGCCTCATGCGACCATGCGGTCATACTGAAGAAGAGCACGCGATGGCGCGCGGTAGTTATTCTGTTGTTTATAACTCTTAGCTGCCAAATCGAAGAGGCTGATTGCGCGGTCTTTGCATAATGCATAGGGGTGAAGTATCAGGACCTGACGGTTACCACTCACGCGGGACGGACTTGGAGCGGGCGCGCGTTCTCCTTCCGCGTGAACGGCGGTCGCAGCGGCGGAGCAGTGGGGTAGTGGCGACCCCACCGCGGTGCGGTGGGAGGCGGGAACAGACCCCATTGCGAAGGCCGTAAGAAGAGAAGCGCGCGCACCCCTCGAGACCGGCCGTGGCAGAAAGCAAACAATGAAGAGCAGCCTTGGAGTCAGTGAACACGCTCCATTTCTTGGGTAGTTCTTCAGAAATTACACGAAGTGCACAACGAATAGCAGGAAGCTCCGCGGCAGTCTGGTGAGATAGTCGAATCTTTACGGTGGAAGGTTTTGCAGGAAAGATCACCGATCGTGCAGACCCATTCACCGTGGTTGAAGCGTCAATATATAGATGATGATGCTCGTTGTACGTCTCGTACAGCAAGAACAGTGAAAGCTGCTTGAGTGCTGGAGACGAGAGTTGGGCTTTTGTTCGTATTCCTGGTACCATTAGTGCAACCTTTGCTTGAGCCAAGCACCATGGTGGAAACGGAACTTTCGCTGGAGCTGTATAACCTGATGGAAGGTATGCACGATAAGGCAGGACTGTTTTACAAAAGGAAGCGCGTGGTCGATCCTCTGGCAGTGAGGCTAGATGATGGGCAGGGGCTCGAGCAAGGTGTCTTACGTGTGCTCTGAGCGCTTCCATGACTACATGGGTCTTGGCTGGGAAATTGTGGGCAATGGCAATTGTTTCAGCCGTTGACGAACACCGCGGCAATCCAAGACGCACTCTAAGTGCCTGGGACTGGATGCTTTCGAGTGTAGGGATATTACTTCTGCAGGTGTTGGTCAGCACAGGCAAGCTGTATCGCAAATACTCAAGAAAGAGCGTCCTGCACAGCTGCATCATTGCATGTACTGAAGTACCCCAGACATTTCCTCCAAGAAACTTAAACACATTAGAGATATTCGTCAGGCGCTTCTTTAGGTAGGCCACATGAGGACTCCAGCAGAGGTCACGATCAATGATTACGCCTAAGAATCGGTGCTTCCTGAATAAGGTATGCTTTGACCGTCGATAGAGACATCGTATGATCTCATTGGCTTTCGGCTAAACGCGACCAATGCGCATTTTTCTGGCGAGATCTTGAGGCCTTGTTCATTTAAGTACGCCGATGTTGACGTGGTAGCTTTTTGAAGCCTCGCGCGTACTTGCGGCCGTGTCACACCAGATCCCCAGGCGCAGATGTCATCGGCATACATTGATATTTTAACTGTGTTTGGAAGTCGTTCCACGAGACCAATGAGTACAAGGTTGAAAAGCGTGGGACTCAAGACACCGCCTTGTGGAACTCCATGGTGCGCATAATATTGCGAGGTTGGGCCAGCTTCAGTGTTAAGAAATAGAGACCGCCTATGTAAATAACTGCGACTTCAACGATATAAAGGACCGCCTAGGCCCACCGATTCGAATGCTTCAAGTATGGCGTCATGAAGAACGTTGTCGTAGGCTCCCTTTATATCTAAGAACATTGCGACAGATAACCTCTTACACGTCTTTTGGTGTTGAACATAGGTTACCAGATTGATAACGCTGTCGATAGAACATCGGTGACGTCGAAAACCAGCCATGGCGTCCGGGTAGATTTCGTAATGTTCAAGGTACCACTCAAGTCTGGCGAGGATCATTCGCTCCATTACCTTCCTAACGCAACTTGCCAGCGCAATTGGTCGGTATGAAGTCATCTCTAAGGGAGACTTGCCAGGCTTAAGAAGCGGTACTAGGCGGCTGATCTTCCAATCTTGGGGAACTTTGCCCTCCTGCCAGGACTCGTTATAGATATTAAGGAGCGCACATCGTGCCCTTTCACCAAGGTGGCATAGCATGCGGTAAGATATGTCATCCGGACCAGGCGACGACGACCGATTACATAGGGCGAGCGCCGCGTCAAGCTCTTGCGTCGTGAAAGGCAGATCCATGCGTGAATCTCTTGAATCTGGAATACGGTTCAATGTAAGCGAACCTGTGTGAGTTGGCTGGCCCGCAATCATAGCACAGAAGTCTTCCGCCGCATCAATGCCTTGTCGGCGCTGGAATAGTGCTAGGGCCTTAAACGGGAAACGCTGTTCCGGAACAGAACGTAGACCTCGCACAGTTCTCCATATTTGAGATAGCGGTTTGCGGGGATCTAGCGACGCACAAAATTTCGACCACCGCTGAACCTCTAGTTTATCCATGCGGCGTTGTATCTTCTTTTGCATTCGCCTGGCTGTTCTTAGATCCTGAATTGACATAGTGCGTCGATATCTTCTTTCGTCACGACGGCGAATCGCGCGAAGCCGCTCCAATTCCAGGTCGAATTCAGAATACCTTGGAGAACACGTGAGTGTGCGCGTGGCTGTCTGTGCCGTTTTTTGATAGCTTCTTGAAGTCCACAAGAGAGGTCTTTGTGACAAGCTTCCTCAATCTGTGATTTAAAGACAGTCCAATCTATTCTTTGTATCGTGGTGGACGTATACGTTTTAGACTTCCCTTGATATTGAGGTAAGTGGGGATGTGGTCACTTCCGTGCGTTTCAATGCCCAAAAACCACTTAACATGTGTGGCGACGCGGTGGGAGACGAAAGTCAAATCCAGGCAGCTGCTGTACGTTATTCCGCGCAGAAATGTTGGACTCGCGTCATTCAGCAGGTAGAGACCATTGTTGGAAACTAATGAAGCTAGTCGTCTTCCCGTCGCGTTTACCTTTGAGCTTCCCCAAATGGCATGGTGTGCGTTGAAGTGCCCGGTGATAATCCATGGACCAGGTTGTGTTTTTAAGATGTCTTCTAGCCTTTTGGTGTCAAATCAACTTGATGGAGACAGATACACCCCCAAGAGTACAAAGGTGACTTTCCTATTTTTAACAGACATGCACACATACTGATTGTCGTCATGAGGTTGCACCGGTTGGGCGACGTAGGTGAGTTCACGGCGAATAAACACGACGACCTTGCTACTTTTGATGTCGCTTGATGAGAATATTGTCTCATAGCCGGATAGTCTTATTGGATGGGATAACCTTGGTTCACAGATGACAATGATTGGAAATCGGTTAGTGAGAACAAATTGACGAAAATCGGTGATGCGAGATCTTAGACCTCTGGCGTTCCACTGAAGGATCGACGCTTCTCTGACCTCCTTACGAAATGACTGGTGATTGTCAGTCATGGCTTCACTCAAGGCTTGCTAGGACGGGGCTCAGCGCGTCGAGCACTTGTAGTCCACTTCGAGCAGATGGAGTGTCAATGCTTGTCAGCATGGCCCTGATGACATTCACAATGGATCGCAGCACCGGGATCATTGGGCAGTCGACTGTTGAAGCTTCACCAACAGAAGCGGGCTTCGATGGGAGCATCAAGCGTGGAGGCTCCATAGAAGACTGATAGCTTGCAAGCGCCGGCCAATCTTCCACGGGGGCAGCCTTTCCCTTCTGAGGCCTCCTTGTGCTCTCGGGCGTTCTATTTGAGGATGATGGCGTTGGCGCAAGCGGCGCACGAACTCCACCCTGTCTTGAGCGTTTCCGTCGATGACGACGTCGACGCCGGATCTTTTCTGAGGGTTCTCTATGGGTTGAGTTATCCCTGAACATTTGCTTCAGAACTTCGAACTATTTTTTTATTCTGGGGCATTCTTTAGATGTCGCTTCATGGGTGCCTTCACAGTTGCCACACCTAAAGTTTGTTGCATGGCAGACATCTACAGTCTGTGACTTCGCGCACCGGGGGCACATTGGGGAGGTTGCGCAGGCGCCCTTAACATGCCCGATCTTGAAGCACTTGTGGCGTTGAAGCGGCTCTGGGACAAACCGTCGTACGACATGTCGGAAGTGACCGACCTTTACGTGCGAAGGGATGGAATCCCCCTTGAACACAATCATCACACAACGGCTGTTGCCGAGTCGGCATACGTGCGTGATGACCACTCCTTCGTATGCCAGTTTGATCAGAATTGACAGATCCGAGTTCGAAATAGCCAAGTCAACATCGTAGATCACACCTGCAGTGCAGGCCCCATCCATAGGTATGAACGGTCGTACATTTATGTTGCCCAAATCTGTTATCTGTCGCAGCGTCTCCAGCGTGGTTCCACGGGTTGTGCCGACAGCTAGAACATTCTTTCCTGTTTTCAGCCGGACTTCCTTGATTTCGTTTGGCGCCTTTCCCTCAAGAAAAACAGAGAGAGCTTGCCTGTTCAATACTCGAAGGTTGACGGAAGAATCCACTGGCATGAAGAGGATGGTGTGCGGCCAGCGTTCACTACCTGCCTGCATGGTTGACGTACTCGCTGGTGACGACGCCTTGATAAGCCTACTTTTAACCCTTCGGCTCCTCACCGACACGAAGCTGTCATCGGATGAGTCGTCACCCGTCTGGTCCCCTGAGTTACTAAGCAAGGCAATATCATCAGCGAACCGCAAGTTACTAAGGTATTCTCCATTAACTCTTATCCCCAATTCTTCCCAATCCAGGTATCTGAATACCTCCTGTAAACACGCTGTGAGTAGTATTGGAGAGATCGTATCTCCCTGCCTGACGCCTTTCTTTATTGGGATTTTGTTGCTTTCTTTATGGAGGACTACTGTGGCTGTGGAGCCGCTATAGATATCTTTCAGTATTTTTACATACGGCTCGTCTACACCGTGATTTAGCAACGCCTCCATGAATGCTGAGGCTTCCACTGAATCAAACGCTTTCTCTTAATCAATGAAAGCTATATATAAAGGTTGGTTATATTCCGCACATTTTTCTATCAGCTGATTGATAATGTGAATATGGTCTGTTGTTGAGTAGGCTTTACGGAATCCTGCCTGGTCCTTTGGTTGACGGAAGTCTAAGCTGTTCCTGATTCTATTTGCAATTACCTTAGTAAATACTTTGTAGGCAACGGACAGTAATCGGTCTATAATTTTTCAAGTCTTTGGCGTCCCCTTTCTTATGGATTAGGATTATGTTAGCTTTTTTCCAAGATTCCGGTACGCTCGAAGTCATGAGGCATTGCGTATACAGGGTGGCCAGTTTCTCTAGAACAATCTGCCCACCATCCTTCAACAAATCTGCTGTTATCTGATCCTCCCCAGCTGCCTTCCCCCTTTGCATAGCTCCCAAGGCTTTCTTTACTTCTTCCGGCGTTACCTGTGGGATTTCGAATTCCTCTAGACTATTCTCTCTTCCATTATCGTCGTGGGTGCCACTGGTACTGTATACATCTCTATAGAACTTCTCAGCCACTTGAACTATCTTATCCATATTAGTAATGACATTGCCGGCTTTGTCTTTTAACGCATACATCTGATTCTTGCCAATTCCTAGTTTTTTCTTCACTGCTTTTAGGCTTCCTCCGTTCCTGAGAGCATGTTCAATTTTATCCATATTATGCTTCCCTATGTCAGCTGTCCTACGCTTGTTGATTAACTTCGAAAGTTCTGCCAGTTCTATTCTAGCTGTAGGGTTAGAGGCTTTCATACATTGGCGTTTCTTGATCAGATCTTTCTTCTCCTGCGATAGCTTACTGGTATCCTGTCTAACGGAGTTACCACAGAATTCTATTGCACACTCCTTAATGATGCCCACAAGATTGTCGATCATTGCTTCAACACTAAGGTCCTCTTCCTGAGTTAAAGCCGAATACCGGTTCTGTAGCTTGATCTGGAATTCCTCTATTTTCCCTGTTACCGCTAACTCATTGATCGGCTTCTTATGTACCAGTTTCTTCCGTTCCCTCCTCAGGTCTAGGCTAATTCCAGTTCTTACCGTCCTATGGTCGCTTCAGCGCACCTTGCTGAGCACGTCCAGATCTTGTATGATGCCAGGGTTAGCGCAGAGTATGAAGTCTATTTCATTTCTAGTCTCGCCGTTCGGGCTCCTCCACGTCCACTTTCGGCTATCCCGCTTGCGGAAGAAGGTATTAATTATCCGCATATTATTCTGTTCCGCAAACTCTACTAATAACTCTCCCCTGCTATTCCTAGTGCCTATGCCACATTCCCCCACTGCCTTGTCTCCAGCCTGCTTCTTGCATACCTTAGCATTTAAGTCACCAATCAGTATAGTGTATTTTGTTTTCACTCTACCCATCGCCGATTCCACGTCTTCATAGAAGCTTTCGACTTCCTGGTCATCATGACTGGATGTAGGGGCGTAGACCTGTACAAACTTCATTTTGTACCTCTTATTAAGTTTCACGACAAGACCTGCCACCCTCTCGTTAATGCTACAGAGTTCCTGTATGTTGCCAGCTATATTCTTATTAATCAGGAATCCGACTCCTCGATCTCGTCTCTCCGCTAAGCCCCGGTAGCACAGGACGTGCCCGCTTTTTAGCACTGTATATGCTTCTTTTGGCCTCCTAACTTCACTGAGCCCTATTATATCCCATTTACTGCCCTCTAATTCCTCCAATAGCACTGCTAGACTCGCCTCCCTAGATAACGTTCTAGCGTTAAACGTTGCCAGGTTCATGTTCTAATGGCGGCCTGTCCGGATCCAGGGATTCTTAGCACCCTCTAGATTGGGGTGTTTCTTATTGGCCAATTCTACTCTTTCTCTCTTCAAATTGAGGTGAATCCTAGCGCTCACTAACCTATGATCACTGCGCTTCACCCTACCCATCACTTCTACATCCTGCACTATGCTGGGATCGCGATAAAGTACGAAATTCATTTCATTTCATGTTTCACCATTAGGGCTATTCGAGGTCCACTTTTTGTTGCTACGTTTCCTGAAGAAGATGCTCATCATTCGCAGCCTATTTCTTTCCGCGATGATACCAACATCTCTCCTCGAGTGTTCCTTGAATTGACGCCGTAGTTGCCAATTGCTTCTTGACCAGCCTGCCTTTCCCCCATGTTTGCATTGAAGTCGCCCGTTACTGCAGTATACCGAGTTTGTACTTTTCTCATCGCTAATTGAACATCTTAATAAGACTATTCTACTTCCTCATCATCGGGACTGGATGATGGGGCATACGCTTGTATTACTTTTAATCTATAGCTCTTATGAAGTTTGATTACGACTAGTGCTGCCCTTTCATTAATGCTGTAGAATTTGTCAATATTGGCCGCTATGTCCTTATCGATTAGGAATTCTACTCCGTACCGCTTCTTATGTGGAAGTCCTCTATAACAGAAGACGTGGGCATTTGTGAGCACTGTATAAGCCTCAGCAGTGCTAACCACACTAAGGGCAATGATATTCTAAGCAATGTCTCATAGTTCCTCAAAGAGTCCTGCTAGGCTAGGTTCACTCGAGATTGTTCGAGTGTGAGACGTTGCCAGTGTCAGTTTCGATACATTTAGGAATCTAAAATAAACAGAATTAGAAAATATTTTTCTTGCGATAATCGCGATTTTAGACCCACATCCCCACCACTTATAGTTAAGCCATTAATCTCTAACCAGTTTGATTGAGGTAAGCATTGGTGTTTACCTTAAAAAGCAAGCCTTTTTGGACCTTCTGGTTATTAGGACCAGTCAAGTTGCTTTTTTGTAGCAACCTTCTTTCTTATCCTTGGCACTTTGTACCACTTGTTTTCATGAATAAAGTATTATTATTATTATTATTATTATTATTATTATTATTATTATTATTATTTTCTCCAATCATTTTCTATTCATTCCGCTAAAAGACACATTCGTATATTTCGCGTACATCACTATATTAGGGCAAAACGGTATATTTGTGATATTATTAATATATGTTGAGAACAGCATCGGCACCAAAATAGAGCTGTGAGGCTCTCTTTATCAACATATTATCAGACGATAAAGAAAAATATAAAGATAGACACACGTTGGGTAGTGATTTCACAAATGAGTGCTGATCAGTTTAGGGATACTCCTCGTGTGCCATACATCTCCAGCTTTTTGAGTAAAGCATTGTGTTGAACAGGATCAAAGGCCTTTCTTTAGGTCTAAGAATTAACCAAGTAATATTAATTTGTTTTCAATGTTTCTAACTATCTTGCTTTTACTGTATATCAGTGCCTGTTCTACGGATTTTCTGGAAGCTATACTGTGCTTCTGTTATCACTTGATGGGCGGTAAAGAAATTTGTTAGTCTGTCGTTGACGAAACGCTTCAAAATTTGCGGAAAAGGGAGAAGGACTGAAATAATTAGTATTAGCAGTGTAAACTACCTGATGAACTTGAAAAGCCAACAAACACTGACACCAAGGACAACATAGGGGAAATTACTTGTGCTTAATAAATTGAATGAAGAAACGATAAATTGACGGAAATTAAAGTGGATGGAAAAACAACTTGCCGCAGGTGGGAACCGAACCTACAACCTTCGCATTTCGCGTGAGATGCTCTACCAATTGAGCTACCGCGGCGCTGTTTCCCCATCCACTTTCTTGGGTATTTTATGTGTACTAGTAGAACCCTGGGAGTGTTAGAAAGTGCCACCACTAACAGACCGTGGCGGCGGACGTCGAACGTCCTTTTTGCCGCAGGCGTCATGAGAACGTGATCTTTATTTTTTTTTTTGGGGGGGGGGGTGAAGGCAACTGGCCAATAAACCCACATATGCTACCTGAAGGCATCAATGTTGCTGGATTCGAAACCCTCGTTATGTAATGAACGAGAAGAAAGGGGGTTCCCCGAGGGGCCCGATTTTTATTAGTCATATCATGAAAAGCCAACAAACACTGACACCAAGGACAACATAGGGGAAATTACTTGTGCTTAATAAATGGAATGAAGAAACGATAAATTAATGGAAATTGAATGGGTTGAAAAAACAACTTGCCGCAGGTGGGAACCGAGCCCACAACCTTCGCATTTCCCAACATTGATACCTTCAGGTAGCATATGTGGGTTTATTGGCCAGTTGCCTTCACCCCCACCCCAAAAAAGCTCACGTTCTCGTGACGCCTGCGGCAAAAAGGACGTTCCACGTCCGCCGCCACGGTCTGTGAGTGGTGGCACTGGCTAACACTCCCAGGGTTCTACTAGTACACATAAAATACCCAAGAAAGTGGATGGGGAAACAGCGCCGCGGTAGCTCAATTGGTAGAGAATCGCACGCGAAATGCGAAGGTTGTGGGTTCGGTTCCCACCTGCGACAAGTTGTTTTTTCATCCACTTTAATTTCCATTAATTTATTGTTTCTTCATTCCATTTATTAAGCACAAGTAATTTCCCCTATGTTGTCCTTGGTGTCAGTGTTTGTTGGCTTTTCATGATATGACTAATAAAAATCGGGCGCCTCGGTTAACCCCCTTTCTTCTGATGAACTTGAGTAATTTTGGCTATCTTTAATTCAACGGGAAATTCACTAGGCTCCAGCATTTTATTAAATATCTATGCCAATAAGGGACTAATCATGTCAGAAGCCTGCTTAACAGTAAGAGTTCTTATCTCGTCATATCCAGCAGCCGCATTATTGTTTAATGCAGAAATCATCTCCTCCACTTGGAAAGATGTAGGCGGACTGACTGAGCATTATAGATCTTGGCACACTATTTCTGTTCACGTGTTTTCTTATATGAACTGTTGCCTTTTTTCATATTGCAAAGCTGTGGCCATTCCTACGTAGGGCAAATGGGGCGGTGTATCAATGAGAGGCTAATGGAACATGAAAGCTCGTTAACTGGTGGATTGCCTTCTAATCTTTCCTAACATTGCCAAGACTGCCAAAATTGTAACTGCACGCCTGAGTTAGATTAATGCGCGATATTGTACAGGCATAGGAATGAAGACGCGCGTCTTATTCTCGAGGCATGGCGCATCAATAATGGTGGAAGTACGTGCGTGAGTCAGCCTTCGGTTTCCTTAGATAAGGCAGAGATCAAATGCCTTAAAAGTTATTTCTCACGTAGACCGGCACGTGTGCCCGATGTGCACGTGGTGCTACCATTCCAGAGCGTGCGCAGATGAGTTTTGTGTCTTCTTTCTTTTTTCGCTTCAGTGCTTCCTTCAGTTGATAGTCGGCGTTCGCGCTGTCCACTTTTCTTGTGTCCGTGTCTGCGCTCCTTACCCCTTCTTTGCATTATGAATCCTCACCAACTAGCTCAGCTTTCGTTGTTTTAATGCCTTTTTTTCATACACCTATATTTAGAATGTGACAATTCATTTCATTAGTGAGATCTTTACCGCTGCTCTTAACGTTGTTTACAGAAATCTCGTTCGGATATGCACTACTTTCTATGAGCGAGATTATTAACCATGTCCCATATATTTGTATGCATATAAACTGGTTTTGATACCTCGTCCACACGGCTCAGACAATACTGATTGATGGCGCTAACTCGCAAGACTGTCCGTGCGCAACTGGAAAAGTTGCAGGGGATGGCAGGTGGTTTGCTGCCAGGTAAGCCAAATGAAATGGAATGTTTTAGCCTTGCGAGCCAGCCCCCCATTGCGTACAGACACCTTATTCTTACGCCAATTAGAAGCGCTAAAAGATAGCTCGATATGTATGTCTTTGTAATATGGTGTTGTGTGCACTCCAGTTAAAACAATACGATCTGTTCTTTCTCTCTATTCATCCGATTTTCTTGTTTTCATGGGTGTTTATAACTGCACTGCGGCTGTGCTTTCTTTCCGCAGCGGTGGTCTTCCCCAGTGGGTACAGAGAATCACGTGCGCGGTCTCGCGTGACGGTGATGCGTCCGCACTCAGCGAGATTAATCTTCGCACTTTGCCGTTGTCCGCGCGTTTTCTCCTCTCCTGTTTTGACCTGCTCGTCGCTGGGGACCAACGCTCCCACCTGCTTACGAATTGTGCTCCCCGTTCTAAAGCCAGGCTAACACCACACCGACGGCCTTCACTACAGCGCGTACTTTTGAAACTGTTCTCACCGCTTTTACGAGTGGAAACAAGCGCGTCCTGTTTTTTTTTAACGTTGAATTCTTGTGGTTCTCTTGGCATGTGTGTGCGAAAAGAAGCACGAAGGAAGGAAGGAAGGAAAAAGTTGAGAAGGAAAGGCAGGGAGGTTAACCAGTTTAGGTTAGCCGGTTTGCTGCCCTACACATAGGAGTGGGATGGGGGGATGAAAGATGGGGAAGGGAGAGAAAGAGAGCACTTAGCAAAGCACGCACATCGTCCGTTAGAGTCCATCACTCTTGCCTGGTACGTGGTACATCACTGTCGCAGCCGCTTGTCTGATCCCGTCTCTTTCAAAAACCGAAGTAGTCCCTTCGTCGCCTTCAGCTGCGATGTCTTCTGTCGGCGGCATGTGAAAATCGTTTCGAGGGACCATGGCCTAGTGTCAAGGTGCGCTAGAGCGGATGCCAGGGACTGTCGCTGAACATTATATTCAGGACAGTCGCACAGAATGTGTTCCAGCGTCTCCTCGCAAAGACAGGTATTGCAGAGGGCGTTGTCGGCCATTCCAATGCGAAATGAGTAAGATTTCGTGAAAGCCACCCCTAGCCATAAGCGATAAAGCAGAGTCGCCTCTCTTCGGTGGAGTCCAGTTGGCATACAGAGATGTATCAAAGAGGGCGTGGTATTGACGGTTGCTCCGGTTGGTCTGGATGTTTGGTGTGCACCATGGAGAAAGCGTGATCTCCTGTGCAAGCACTCGAAGTCTGCTAGCTGCGTCGGACCGTGAAAGTGGTAGGACTCTTCTTGTGCGTCTTCAAGAGCTGCCCGAGCGGCATTATCGGCGTCTTCGTTTCCTATGGCGTCAAGTACAACGACAAAATTCCCTTAGGCTTCACCGCTGCATCTAAACCATGGATACCCTCTTGGTGTCTTATCATCCCCACAGTCCATCTCAGTGTACCAGGAATCGCGAAAAAGTCTGAACTGTCGTCGCCTGTGCTGAAACAACTGTCTCTGCTTCTTCTGCACGAGAGGTGCGCGGACAGTGGACACATTTATACTGATGCTTCCACAAACATCCAGTGTTCGTCCGGTGCTGTGGTTGCCCCAGCAAGAGCTATTACCATCAGCTTTAGGACTGACCACCCAACAACATCGACATCTGCGGAACTAGCTGCTCTTCGCGCTGCACTTTGTTTCGTCAATCGGGAGCCACCTCGACAATGGTGAATCTTCAGCGACTCAAAGGCAGCCCTACAATCTGTGCTATCAGCTCTGCGTCGACGGCCATACGAACAGCTCGTATTCGATATTAGATGCCTACTCCATACATCACAGGAGAAAGGGCACCACGTGACGTTTCAGTGGCTGCCAAGCCACTGCGGCGCCATAGGAAACGAAGACGCCGATAATGCCGCTCGGGCAGCTCTTGAAGACGCACAAGAAGAGTCCTACCACTTTCACGGTCCGACGCAGCTAGCAGACTTCGAGTGCTTGCACAGGAGATCACGCTTTCTCCATGGTGCACACCAAACATCCAGACCAACCGGAGCAACCGTCAATACCACGCCCTCTTTGATACATCTCTGTATGCCAACTGGACTCCACCGAAGAGAGGCGACTCTGCTTTATCACTTATGGCTAGGGGTGGCTTTCACGAAATCTTACTCATTTCGCATTGGAATGGCCGACAACGCCCTCTGCAATACCTGTCTTTGCGAGGAGACGCTGGAACACATTCTGTGTTCTGCGCTGTCACGTGGTGCCCTTTCTCCTGTGATGTATGGAGTAGGCATCTAATATCGAATACGAGCTGTTCGTATGGCCGTCGACGCAGAGCTGATAGCACAGATTGTAGGGCTGCCTTTGAGTCGCTGAAGATTCACCATTGTCGAGGTGGCTCCCGATTGACGAAACAAAGTGCAGCGCGAAGAGCAGCTAGTTCCGCAGATGTCGATGTTGTTGGGTGGTCAGTCCTAAAGCTGATGGTAATAGCTCTTGCTGGGGCAACCACAGCACCGGACGAACACTGGATGTTTGTGGAAGCATCAGTATAAATGTGTCCACTGTCCGCGCACCTCTCGTGCAGAAGAAGCAGAGACAGTTGTTGCAGCACAGGCGACGACAGTTCAGACTTTTTCGCGATTCCTGGTACACTGAGATGGACTGTGGGGATGATAAGACACCAAGAGGGTATCGATGGTTTAGATGCAGCGGTGAAGCCTAAGGGAATTTTGTCGTTGTACTTGACGATAGTTTTAAAGAATGATGATTGGTGCCTGTCTGAAGGTAGTGTTGCAAGGTGGTGATCGGGGGCACGTGGAAAATGTTTGATGTGCGTTCTCAGGGCCTCCACCGTAATGTGGGTTCGCATTAGATAGTCCCGAGCAATCGCAATAGTTGTCTCTGTTGACGTGCAGAACACGAATATTTGTCTTGCAGGTGTTGTTCAGTACAGGTAGACTATATCTTAAAAAACCGAGAAAGAGAGCTCTTTAGAGTTTCAGCATTGCGTCTACTGACATGCCCCAGGTCTTTCCTGTCAAGTATTTAAACAACTGGGAAGTTGCTGTCGGGCGCCGTTTCATGCAGGCAACGTGCGGGCTCCAACAGAGGTCTCGGTCAATAATTACGCTAAGAAATATGTGGGTTCTGACATCAAAAATGGTCCGCCCATTGATTGAGATAACATAAGGCGTCATAGGTCTGCGAGTAAATGCCACTAGTGCGCATTTTTTGGTGATATGCTGAGACCTTGTTTACACAAGTAGTTCGCTGTCAAAGTTGCCGCTCTTTGAAGCCACGCACATATCTGAGGACGTGTGACTGCCGAAGTCCAGACTCAGATGTCGTCAGCGTATGTCGAAATTTTGATGGTAGTTGGCAAGTATTCAGCAAGTCCAACAAGAGCGAGGTTGAATAGCGTCGGGCTGAGAGCACCGCCTTGGGCAACGCCCCTGCTGGTATAGCGTCGCGTAGTTGGGCCATCGTCAGTTAACACATAGAATGATCTTGCAGATAGGTAACTTGCAATGCAAAAAAAGACTCGAACACCTAGGCCAACCGTCGCAAGGGCGTCGAGAATGGCCTCATGTAATACGTTAACGTATGCCCTTTCACATCTAAGAATAAAGCTGCAGATAAACGCTTACGGGACCTTTCGTGCTCGACATATGAAACGAGATCAACTACATTGTCGATGGAAGAGCGGTCATGTCGGAAACCAGCCATGGAATTCGGATAAATCTTGTAGTGTTCAAGGTACCATTCCAGACGGCCAAGGATCATCCGTTCCATTATCTTTCCTACACAGCTGGCCAGGTGATCTATAGTGGGGATTTGCCCTGCCTTAAGAGTGGCACAAGGCGGCTTACTTTCCATTCGTCAGGAACATTTTTCTCCTGCCATGAGGAGTTGTAAAGACTCAACAATTCTATCCGTGCGGATTCTCCGAGATAGCACAAGGCTCGGTACGATATACTATCTGGACGCGGAGATGATGAGCGCCTGCAGAGAGCTAGCGGGGCTTCGAACTCCTCCTTTGTAAAAGGAAGGTCCATGCGGCAATAACGGGAATGGGGGACGTCAGCTTGGGCTGGAGGATCTGGGGGTGTCGACAGAGAAAGTTAAATTCTAGTGACTGTTGGAAGCGGAATTTCAATTTAGAGCCTGAATTTTGTTCAAAAGATTTTCAAAAATTTTCGGTTCTGTAAACGGCATCCATTAGATCATTCAAAGCGGACAAACTATTTGTATAAATTTATATCCTACGTGAAGTTCTTACGTTGTGTACAAGGGTTCTGCGAAAGTTGTGTTTCGGTATTGCAAATTTTTTTTCAGATTCATGTGTAACAAATCAATTTTGTCCGCTTTAGATGTACTATCAGATGTAATGCACAGAATTGTGATATTATTTTTCATGGATGAGTTACAGAGTTTTAAACCAAATAGTTTCGTTTTCTGAAAATTTACAATTTTGGCCAGTATTTAATAAAAAATTAACAACCTGTCAAAAATTCAAAACAAACAGTCACTAAACTTGAGGTTTTTCTTTTAAATGCGTCAAACCTCTTCAAATTTGCTGCAGTGGTTGCCGAGATAAAACGAATTCTTCTTCAACAAGTGTGTTTAGATTGGAGCATCTGAGCTAAAGCTTTCTCTCAACAGCGTGACATATGCGCAGCATGTGTTTCTCAGCTGATATTTGCTCAAGATATATGGCGCTAGGCGCATGTCATTCCAGCACGAATTATGAGACAAAACTATTCTCACTAAGTCTATACTGGGAATTCTATATTGATAGCAGAGCTTATGCGACGCGCTTTTTATCTAAACATCTTACTGGTCTACTATGAAAGAGGCCTTTGTCGCAATATTTTTATTGTTATTAAATAAAGAAAAACAGAGGGTTGGGCGGATATTCAATGTAATACAATGCATATATCTTCAAGAAAGCATGCCCGTTAACTGGAGAGTGCTTCGCTCCATTTCCTTGTACCCACCACTCAGCAGGTACGTGGAAGCTTTTGGTGCTGGCTTTCTGTCTGATAATGTCACTACCGGTTCTACTGAACAATAGTCAGGTGCAACAAGGGAGCTTTAATTGCTAGACTTGCGCTTGCATTGTGGAAACTACCCCCACTCAAGTCGGGGAAGCTCCCAGGGCCAGTATCACGAAAGGTGAAGCACTAGACTCTCGTTCTACGTCAACAGAGCCATCGAATAATACTGGTGGTGTCGTCACCATCATTCTCAGTAGCAGCCTATTTTATTTTCTCTGCAAGGCCGAAGGCCCCTCTCTGTGATCTAGAATTGCCCCGGTCTTGCGCTAGCTGATTCCGACCATATGCGCCTGCGAGTGGTGTCCTGCAAGGTGGTGCCTGATCTAATTGCTCGAGCGGTAAGGACTGTGCCGCAGGCGTAAGGCGCGTAACACCAGGAATGCGACACTCGACGGACTGAAATAAGAAGGGTGGCATCCATCGTTTTCTTCGTGACAGATTAGCACCAACGGCTCTGCGGGCACTGAGAACACCGAAACCAAGCGATTCTGTTCACTGTTGGAGACGGTGGAGCGCAGCTCTTCCGGTGTCCGACTCGCTCAAACGGCAAAGCTGCGTCAGTAGTAGCTGAGAAGCAAGCAAACGCGTAGGGAGCGATCGAGACTCGCAAAGAGCCCGTTCAATTGCTGTGGCGTCTGGTAACACAAGAGCAATTTGGGGCTCTTATTGCGTAGTGATTACATGAGGTTGCGCAGGGCATCCTAGGGCAAGATCAGAGGCGACTCATCAAACACTCCGTAGTTGACCAATATCCCGGCCACGGCGGCCGCATTTCGATAGGGGCGAAATGCGAAAACACCCGTGTACTTAAGTTTAGGTGCACGTTATAGAACCCCAGTTTGTCCAAATATCCGGAGTCCCCACTACTGCGTGCCTCATAATGTGATGGTGGTTTTGTCAAGTAAAACCCCCTAATTTAATAAAATTTAATAAGTGGTTGACCTACGCGGCTCTGTGCAGACTAAGCTCTACGTGTTTCCTTCGTAGCTTCGTGCTACTCTCGCGGAGATGACAATATTGGATCTTATAAATACACATTGCAGGCTTCAGCAGAACTGATTTGCCTGCAAGGGTAGAACTTTTGCGTGTTCTAAGGCATACAGTATATACTGTACTCCATCCATGTATATTGATAAGGTTCCTTATGCAGTCTCCTAACTCTGTGTTTTCTGTATGAATTTTGTGCTACATACTCCACGTCGATTCTACGTTTTCTTACGCACGAATAAAGCGTTCACATACAGAGTTAAGAGAATACGCATTTTCTTTCGTGTGAGGGTGCCATTCAAGAAGGCTAACACATTGGCAAGTTCGCCATGTTTTGAAATTTCACACGGGCATTTTTTTTGTAGCCAACTTTATGGCAATTCTCTTTCCGTGTCGCAAGTCTGGCCTTTGAGCCGCCCACTGGCACGTTGCCAGCTGCATTTGAGACGACGCCGTGTCGGACCGAGTAGCGGGACCTAGCACAGTTGGTCCTTTGAATGACAAGGCGGAGAACCGAGAGGCGCACGTTTTAAGACAGGCCCCACATCTGCGCACGCACCGCCCATTAGAAAGGTCCCGTTGCCGCTTGCTTTTCGGGGCGCGCAACGCAGGACTGTCTACGGAGCACGGCGTGGAAGCTGTCATTAGAAAAAGCTGCTTACCACAATCGAGGGGCTCGTCATGGTCACTTCCAACCGTAACAATTTGGCATGCTTTTGGAATTCTTTAAAACTTACGCAGCAAACAGCGGTTAGGGTAGTTTTGTAAAGCGATGCTTTGTTTGCCTTCCCTCCCAAGTCTGACGTGGTTGCTGGTGTATCGGCGTTATCTCGGCAGATGTATTTGTGGATATATGTACGACGTTGCAAAAACATTACTGTTAGCTCTCTTTTCTTTTAAATGAATCCTACTTTCCCCAAATGCATGTTTACACGGATAGTTTTACTTGGTTCAACGGCTCCATCGGAGCTGTGATTGTTCCATCCCAATCCGCGTCCATCGGCATCAAACTTAACGACAATATCTGGGAACAGCGTGAAAGGACTGGACAGTACTAGCATTTTTCGCGCTGTTTTCGAGTAGACTGGCAATTTCATAAGCACACTCAGTTTTTAACTCTTCTGCGTCAAGCTTTATCTTATTGCGGCTTCGACAACAGCAAAATTTGCGCCGATATGGCATGCCGGCGATTACGTGAGTGAATATATAGCCTCCTAATTGAAGCGCCCTTTTTGTGGCGTCAGGAGGTCGAGTGCGGGAGACAGAGAAGAGACTTCGCGCTATAGGGCTCGCGTACGGCTCCGCCCGTACGTGCCTCCTCCACAACTACGCTTTCACACGCTACGTATTACGTTAGGAGTACCAACTGCACAGCTGCGAACCTTAAAATGCACAAAATACTACCGCCGAAACCAAGAAATAATAAAGCTTTGTTAATTATGCTATATCTTGTTTCATTAGTCAAGACCTACATATTTAGTAAAAGATACCTAACTATTTCGTAGGCTAACTTGCCCATATAAGGATTAAAAATTAGTTGCTTCAAAGAAAAGTGCAAATTTTCGTGACGTTTATTTGTAAAATATCTATGTAATTGTGGGGCAAAATATCACCTGCCATTTTACTAGCGGCGCTGCTGCCCGTAGGCCAGACTTATCGAGCGGTTCCAAAAAGTAGGGCTCTTAAAAATTGCTCGACAAGTACGTACTTGCATTCCGTTCAGGTCGGTTCAGCCCTAACTAGGACTAAAATAAGAACTCGTAAAAAGAAATTCACCAACGATTACGATACTTCCTAATGCGAAATTTGAGCGCAGCTCTATACGTGAAACAGTATGCCTGTCAATATTCTATAACTATATAGATATACACGGTTTTCATTAGGAAGACAACGCTGTAAGCAGTGTGGCTGGCGCCGACAGTCTGTCTCGTGCAGCATACTGAAAACGGAGCGAAGTGGTAAGGTAGCAGTTACATCACCCCAAACAGGAAAAGAACAAAATACCGACTGGTTCCAGAAATAGCGCTTCGCTTTCTGTATAATACACCAACGTGTGCCGTTTCCTCCCATAGTGACGTAATATGACTAAGTGCTTCGTGGCTGAGCAGCAACGTTACTTATAGCGAAGTTTTAACAGACCTGTCCGGTTTCTGCCTCGTGGCGACCGCGCAGGAAACCGTGGTGGTGGTGTACTAGTCGCAGTGGGCGAGCAGTTGCCATGCTCGCTAATTAACGTAACGTCAGATCTTGAGATGCTATGGATGATAATAATCCATACCTGCCCCCAAAAAAGTGCTACTTGGTGTCTGTCACAGACCCTCCAGTGACACTTCTGATTTCTGCCATAAACTTAACAATGTCATAAGCGAACTGGTAACAGCCCTCCCGAACGCACAATACCTGCCCTTTGGTGATTTTAACTTCCCGCAAATAGACTGGTTTAACAGAATTATTATAGGGATCCACACACACAGAGACCAAGAAATTTGCCGATTTGTGGCTTAACTTGGATTTTCACATTTCCCCCCTAATAACTGAACCATACAGGACTTCGCAGCAAACTGCTAATGTCCTCGATCTCGTTCCAAACGACCACCCTGAAAGCCTTTCATCAATTTGCTATTTGCCTGAGATCAGTGATCAGAAAGTCATCCATGCGAATTTGTCGCTCAACTTGTTGGCACAGCATACCTTTAAGAAAGTGAAATGTCTGTACGAGAAAGGAAATTACGAAGCAATAACCGGAGCTCTGAATACATTCTTTCCTGTATTTGAATAAACTTTCCAAGACAACTCCGTTAACAGCAACTGGACGCGCTTCAAACGCAAACTAAGTAAACTTACGAATAAGGTTATTCCTAAAGTCACCTTTCGTTCCTCTTGGCAAGGACCATGGTTCACAAAAGCCCTTAGACGCCTAGAAAATAAACAAAAATTTCAGTGCCCTTTCACTCTGTGAAGAAGGATGACCAGCGAAGCTGTGTATGTGGGCCCCTTAATGGCGAACTGCACCTCCGCCGCACTATCTTCCGGATCGGCCCATGTATGGGGAGTGCTTACGCCTGCTTCACCTCCGCCGTGGGTCGGACCAGTATTGCACTATCTTCGGGATCGGCCCAAGTATGGGGAGTTTTTTGCTTACGACATGAAAATTTCATTGGACGGTAGAGGTGTACAGCCTTCGCTTTAAAAAACAAAAAAAAACGTCTTTATCGCGCTTTCGGCTGGCATTGAAAAAATCCGTGCCCTTCCACTCTGTGAAGCATGACCAGCGAAGCTCTGAATGTGGGCCGCTGATTGGTGAACTACACCTCCGCCGCGGGTCGGCCCGGTATTGCACTATCTTCGGTATTGGCCCACGTATGGAAAATAGTTGGTATATGTCCACGGACACTAAATCCGCCAGAACCTAGCCGTAAGCAGCTTCGCTGTAAAAGACAGAGGAGCTAAGAGGACGCTCTCGCTGCATGTCGTACGTGAACAGAGGACAGCGCGCTACTGTGGCGCCATCATGTCGCAGTTGTCGCCGCAGAGCCCGTCTCGCGCGGCACTACGCTTTCCTTCTCACGCTTTCGCCGTACCCTCCTCCTCCGCTTTCCTCGTCGCGCTCTTTTCGCTATCGCAGTCTTTAATCCACCGCTGCGCTCCGCGTTCGCTCTTTCATCCTTCGCTGGGCTCGTTCATTCGGTTACGCCGAGGGACGCCGACCCTAAACGCAGGAACGGGCGCCTAAGAGCTGCGCTCTAATATTGACGTCAATGGGTCATTCGTAAGCAAGCTCTAGAAATCGGGCATTTTGCGATAAAGCAGTAAAATTTGGCAGCTATGCGATTGGTGTTGCGATCTGAAACTTTCATTTCAGAAGCTTAGCCCCGGTAAATACATCCAGTGCAAATAATGAACTGTAGTGCTTGTTGCCTTGAGAAATCGCTTGTCGAGGCCAAATTGGCGGTGCACCTATTTATGAAATGTTCTAGGAACTGACGGCGAGGATGACTCCCGGCAGTTTAATATGCATATAGTATAAACTGACCTATGTAGAAAGAAATAAAATTGAAGAAAGGTGCGTTCTATGTTTCACTGAATAACGTCGACAGCAATTCACCATGAACAAGAGTGCGACCACGGCGGTGCATAATCCACGTAGAGGGAAAGAAGTACGCCCGTTTAATGATGACACAAGTGGGAAATGAGTGAGCGAGTGCGCATCGCTGCGGGGCGCATAACGGCAGCATTCCGGTTGCTAACGTCGGATTCCTCGTCCGGGTGGGCATTCCGCGGCAGTAGTTAGCGGGGCTCAATTGATTTATAGCGATGAGCGCGCTGCTGCTGCTTCTGCTGCTTTTCCAGCTCCTTTTTTGCCGCTGCCGTCGTCGGTGAAAGGAAGCAGGGTAAAAAGCAGAATCGATTAACGGTTCCGCGTGTCTCATTCATTTCTCTGCTGAGCTTTCCTCGCTGGGCTGCTGTTCTAACCACGAATGGAAACGTAGAGGAAGGTCGTTCTTTTGGGCGGCACCACTTCTGGAACACATCTTGCTGGTTGGACATTTGATTGCTTTGGCACTCACGTGTGTCTTCGCACCCTTCCTTGTGTACATCTGCCCATCGGCCGTGCATTCTTTTTCGAGCGCAGCTCTTAATGGCCCGTTCCTGCGGCGAGCGGCAGCGGCACGAAGCGAACGAGCACAACAGCGAAATATGAAAGAGTGAACGCGGAGCGGCAGATGAAGTACGCGAGCCGCGAACGGCGACCAACCAATGAGAGCCGCCCCTTCAGTGACGTGCGCGTGGGAAACTGGTTTCATGCGGACCTGCCCAACCGCTCAACGCGTACTCCTGTCTGGTCAGGCCGGGCCGATCGTTTCGTACTGTCTTCTGTCTGCTCTCGCGCGCGCCTGTCTGGTTCGCTTGGTTTGGTCTCGTTCGCACTTGTTTCGATTGTCATGGTTTGCGATTGTTTAGTAATCTAATTGTATGCGCAACGCGAATTGTGTAGTACTTTCTGGAACAAAAGCGGCACCAGCAATTACACTGGAACCTTCGACGAGTCATGTATAAAAGCCGACGCGCTTGACCTGCGGATAAGATTTCTGGCCCCCTATTGCCGGCTATGCTACATGTCTCTTAAATTCTTTGCCTCAATATATCGCGAAATGAAAACACTATAGAGCTGCGCTCAAATTTCGCGTTAGGGAGTATGTAATCGTCGGTGATTTTTTTTTCTTTTTTGGCTCAAGTGCACTCTGTTCTTGGGGCACCGTCCCGTTTAATGAAATGCCATCAGCGATTTGAAAAGCTTGTTGCAAAACGGAGAGTTGTACTGCGAGGTGCGCATTCACGCATTCTAGGCGCGCATGGGGCGGTCTTGTTTTTGCCGCTCCAGACAAACCCGTTCCAAGATTGTTATTTCAAATTATAGGCTTTTCCGTGCCAAAACCACGATCTGATTATGAGGCATGCCATACGGAGGGTTTGGGGGGGGGGTCGCGACTCCAGCAATTTAGACCACCTGGGGTTGTTTAACATGCACCTAAATGTAAGTACTGTTGGAATCGCACCGCTGGCACGAGTTGTTGGGAACTCGGCGCTGACGCCCGTTGTTGCACCTGGGTCGCAAGCCCCAAGGGTAGCGTTGGCCTGGCGGCCTGGGGTACAACTGGAAGCATCCGAAGGTCCCGGCAAAGCATGAGTCGACTGGTAACAGAACAACTTGTTTATTCTAACATCGCAAAGAGTGGGCGGTCAGGTTGACCGAAGTAGAGAGACGGGAGTGCACGTTACTCAACAGAAGAAATCGGAGCCTCTTGGCGTCCGGGGGCAGCTGCTTTTATACTCTCGCAGTTGAGGGCAAGAAGGAACCCCTCTATAGACGAGCACGTGACTGTGCCGCTCGGGCACAATGGGATAAGGTGGCGCAGCCGTCGTGCCGGCGCCGCTGGGGCACAATGGGAAGAGAAGGTGGCTCATACGTCGTGTCGGCGCCGGTCAGACCCCCTCGCTTCACAGTTGGGGGGGAGCTCCTCTCCCCGGCTGCCGCGCTTCGACAAGCGTGGGCACCAACATGCACATACACACACACGCACATGAAGACACGTGGCATTAGAACAGGCCTGGACGCGCTTGGCGGGGAGGCGTAGCGGCGGCGCCGAACGGGCCAAAATGTCTGCCGCTTTGAACGAAGCCCCGGCGTCCGTTGCATCCGCGCCGGCTTTACCGCGCGTCGTAGGCGAAACGTAACAGACCGCCCCGCCGGGGGAAGGAGATCCCGATGGTCAGGGGACTGCATCCGCTGTCCGGAGGGATGTCGCTCGATGATGCTCATAACCGAAGTCGGGCGTCCCTCGACGTTTCTTGGTTTGCCCACCCGCTGACAGGTGTCACATGTCCTCACGAAATGGTCTGCGTCCCGAAAACACCCTGGCCAATAGTACTCTTGCAAGAGACGGTCGTTAGTTTTCTTAACTCCTAGGTGTCCGGACCACGAACCCCCGTGCGACAAGCGCAACAGATCCTCACGATAGCATTAAGGCACGATCAGCTGATCGAACTCCACTCCCCTGCGGTCTAGATACTTCCGGTACAGGACTCCACCTCTTTCCACAAAACGCGCATTTTTCTTGGCGATGCCTTCCTTGACAATGCAGCGTATGTTTTCTAGGCTGCCATCCTTCTTTTGCTCGGCTATCAAAGCCGACCGGCTGACTTTTAGCAACCTATCCAGTCCGTCTGACGTAGGCGCGATGAGCAAATCTGCAGATAGCTCTTCTAACTTTCCCGCATCGGCAATTTCCTCTCCGGTATCTGGTGCCTTTAACGTTACAGACTCAAGTTTATTCAGTTCGGGCGTGCTCTGAATATCAGCTTGCTGCGCCTCTGACCCTTTCTCATTGTTCGATAACGTCGGCCCCGCAACTACCGCCTTTGCAGCGAGCTCCCGAACCTTCGATCTGGTTAAGGCCTGAACGCTAGCCTCACCAAACAAAAGCCCCTTCTCGCGCAGGAGGTGATCGGACCTGTTCGAAAATAGGTACGGGTACTGGGGGGGCAGCATAGATGACACTGCCGCCTCCGTCTCAAGCGCTCCGAAAGGTCCTTCAATAAGCACTTTTGCTACCGGCAGACACACGCTATGAGCTGCCACGGCTTGCTTGATCCATGCGCACTCGCCCGTGAACATATCGGGTTCTACGTAAGACGGGTGAACTACATCCATCCTAGCTGCGGAATCGCGAAGCACTCGGCACTCTTTCCCGTTCACGAGGAGGTCTCGCATGTAAGGCTCGAGAAGCTTCATGTTCTCGTCAGTGCTGCATAATGACAAAAACACAACTTTTGGTTTTGTTTCCGGACACTGCGCCTAAAAGTGACCCGGCTTCTGGCACGTATAACACACGCGCGCTTGCCTCATCTCGAACCGCTTTCTGCGTTCGGCTTCGGCTGCCGCCGTCTCCTTACGTTCTGTCGGACTGCTTTCACTCGCATCCGCACTACGTGTGTTCCCCTTTGCTCTCATGGGTGTGAACTTCGGCCTCTCAAACTTTGAGCCAAATTCACCCTTTTGACCGTCCTTAGCTCCGCGAGCCCGACGCGTCACAAACTCCTCGGCTAGCTCAGCGGCTTTAGCCACCGTACAAACGTCTGGCCTATCCAAGACCCAGTACCGCACGTTCTCAGGTAACCGACTATAAAACTGTTCCAGCCCGAAGCACTGCAGAACTTTATCGTGGTCACCAAACGCTTTCTCTTCTTTGAGCCACTCCTGCATGTTTGACATAAGCCTGTACGCAAACTCCGTATATGACTCACTTCTGCCTTTCTCATCTTCCCGAAACTTCCGACGGAACGCCTCCGCTGACAGCCTGTACTTTTTTAGCAGACTCGATTTCACTTTGTCGAAATCCTCTGCCTCCTCTCTATTCAAGCGAGCGACTACGTCGGCCGCCTCGCCGGGTAACAAAGTGAGCAAGCGCTGTGGCCACGTTTCCCGAGAGAACCCCTGCTTCTCGCACGTTCGCTCAAAGTTAACCAGGAACAAACCAATGTCCTCTCCAAGCTTAAACGGCCGCATCAGGTCAGTCATTTTGAGCAATACTCGTTCTCCTGCACCGTGTGCCTGACTTCCATTACGAGCGCGTTCCATCTCTATCTCGAGACGCTTCATTTCCAAAGCGTGTTGACGCTCTTCTTTTTCTTTCTCTTCTTTACGTTCACGCTCTTCTTTCTCTTTTTGCTCTTTAAGTTCGCGCTCCTGTCTTTTTGACCTCTCCTCAATAGTCTCAAGGCATTCCGACAGCTCGTCATCCTCAGCCTCTAACTCAAGAATAGCCTTTAGCAGTTCTGGTTTTCTGAGTTTGTCCGAGACATCCAGACCCAACTCTGTTGCAAGCTCCAACAATTTCGGTTTGTGCAACTACTTCAAATCCATGGCTGCTCTGAATGCTGCTTTCTCTACTGCCTACTATTGTCTTGCCGCAAACTAACCCGGCAGCAACGACAACCACAATTACCAGCTCTGTTTCTGACACTAACAAAAGCCTGGCAAAGCTCAGAAGAAGAAAGTCCCGCGCTCACCAAACCTCGCAGCCAAGAATTCAGCGCAGTCGTTCCGCTGCAGGCAACCAGTCATCACACAGGGCTCGTTGCACTGCTCCCGGATGGTCGTTGAGCTGCTCAGCATACAGTCAACTGCATATCTTCGCTGTTGGCCTCCGTTGTCGCGATCTCACCGCTGGCAGACAGTTGTTGTAATCGCACCGCTGGCACGAGTTGTTGGGAACTCGGCGCTGACGCCCGTTGTTGCACCTGGGTCGCAAGCCCCAAGGGTAGCGTTGGCCTGGCGGCCTGGGTTACAACTGGAAGCATCCGAAGGTCCCGGCAAAGCATGAGTCGACTGGTAACAGAACAACTTGTTTATTCTAACATCGCAAAGAGTGGGCGGTCAGGTTGACCGAAGTAGAGAGACGGGAGTGCACGTTACTCAACAGAAGAAATCGGAGCCTCTTGGCGTCCGGGGGCAGCTGCTTTTATACTCTTGCAGTTGAGGGCAAGAAGGAACCCCTCTATAGACGAGCACGTGACTGTGCCGCTCGGGCACAATGGGATAAGGTGGCGCAGCCGTCGTGCCGGCGCCGCTGGGGCACAATGGGAAGAGAAGGTGGCTCATACGTCGTGTCGGCGCCGGTCAGACCCCCTCGCTTCACAGTTGGGGGGGAGCTCCTCTCCCCGGCTGCCGCGCTTCGACAAGCGTGGGCACCAACATGCACATACACACACACACGCACATGAAGACACGTGGCATTAGAACAGGCCTGGACGCGCTTGGCGGGGAGGCGTAGCGGCGGCGCCGAACGGGCCAAAATGTCTGCCGCTTTGAACGAAGCCCCGGCGTCCGTTGCATCCGCGCCGGCTTTACCGCGCGTCGTAGGCGAAACGTAACAGTACACGGGTGTTTTCGCATTTCGCCCCCATCGAAATGCGGTCGCCGTGGCCAGGTAAGATTGTTTTTTCACCGTGATGACTAGTGCCTGCTGGAACTGAAGCGGAACGCTATTAAACGAGAATTCGCAGCGGAGGCTTGTTCAAAAAGGACGGCGACACTATCCATGAGCTCAGAATCGACTGCTTAGGATCGACAGTGCCTGTTACTTTCAATATTGGTAGTTTTAGAGCGGAAGCTCTACTACAACATGTCTCGCAAGGTCATTCATCTGCCTGAATGTAAATTCAAGAAACAAGTTCAAATTATGCTTTTAAACGCATAGGAACCGCTCCAACACAAACATCTTTCTTTTGTTATATTGATGTATATTACATTTTATGTATAAAATTATTTTTGTTGTCATTGCGCAATTGTTTACAAGGATTGTGTGACATGTGCATTACGTGCGTTTATTATGTGCACTTAAAGGGTTGCGTGGCGTGAATTTTATTTTATGTCTAAATTCTGGCTCATGCTTGTACATTGCTTGAGGTGATTATTTTTGGTAACTACCTGCTGCTATTTATTTAATGGGTCCTTGGGCACTCTCAAGATGTCTGTCACATCTTCTCGCCTAAGAAATTCCGACTCGGTGTTGTTGGAAATAAACTTCACCTGACTGTGCTCGTTCCGTCCTGACAGGCAAGTTGGTCAGCTTCGCAGTGTATCATATCGTCTTTTATGCATGCAAGCGGTGTGACTGTCAGACCATGTCGCGCTGCAGGACTATCAGGCACGTGCGTCGCAAACAGAAGCGACAAACTTCCATTGTTACCCGAATAAGCACAATCGCAGGTAAAAGAATTGCGTACCAAAATGCTGTTCTGTAGACTGCACTATCGCTTCTTCAATATTCTCGTGGATTTTATTGCCTATAATGTATATATTGTTAAAGGTAGTATGGATGTTATACGCGTTCGGAGAAAGAGTGAAACTGGAAGAGCGGCTACATTAACGCAAACAACAAGTAAATGTAGGAGGGGGAGACTGGAATGCGGCGTCTCGCTGGATCCGTAGCTGTCCCTCTGCTATTCTTACCCGCGCATACTTACGCGCATGGGGTGTTCCTTGCGGGTTCTTTCCACCGAAACAACCGGCCGGCTCCACTCGTGCAAAGGTGGCGCCATCTGTTGAGTGCCTTGCGCACCATTCAGCTGCGCGCACATCTATCTATCTATCTATCTATCTATCTATCTATCTATCTATCTATCTATCTATCTATCTATCTATCTATCTATCTATCTATCTATCTATCTATCTATCTACACTGACTCGCATACTTTACCTTTCTTCGGTTACCGCTTTTCACTGGCTAACATATGTTATGTTGAATTCCAATGGCGGAGTCAGAGCAAGTTTTTCTGCTCGTTTCGGAGCAAGTTTGTTCCAATGGCAGAGTGAGGGCGGGAGTAAGGTGTTCCAATGAGAGAGTCGGAGGGGATTCAGAGCGGGAGTCACTCCGTGGAGCAGAAAAAGATGCTTAAGAGGAAGCTTTAGCTCGAGTGCTCCTATCTAAATACATGTAAAAGGAGAATTTGTTTTTCTCGGCAACCACTGCACCAAATTTGACGAGGTTTGTTGCATTTAAAAGAAAAACTTAAAATCTAGTGACTGTTGGTTACGAATTTTTGAGTTAGGTCGTCAATCTTTTATTAAAAATTGTCGAAAATCAAAAATTTTCAAAAAACGAAACTATCAAGTTTACAACTCTGTAACTCAACCACTAAAGATTATAATACAATTCTGTGAATTGCATCTAAAAGTACATCCATAGCGGTCAAAATTGATATGTTACACATGAATATAAAAAAATTTAATCATAGGGAAATACAACTTTTGTAAAACCGTTGTAACCAACGTAACAAATTCATGTAAGATGTAAAATGACATATTGAATTTGTCGGCTTTGAATGATCTAATGGATGCCGTTTACAGAACCGCGATATCAGTTCTTGATGCATAGCTATCAATTTGTAAACTTCGTGGTTCTATTTTTTTCAAACGGTCAAATATTTGAAAATCGTTTTAGGAAAATTCAAGCCGTAAATCGAAATTCCGCTTCCAACAATCACTAGAATTTAAATTTCTCTTTCAAATGCAACAAATTTCATCAAGATCGGTCCAGGGGTTATCTCATAAAAACGTTTTTGCGTTTTACATGTATTTGAATAGGCCGCGTCGGAGTTGGGCCCCAACTAAAGCTTCCTCTTAAATGATATTGCGCGACATAAACACGACACGGACGTGAAAGAAGACGAGACACCAAGCGCAAACTTTCAACTAAGTTTATTTTGCCACTGCGTCATTTATTGTGCCACTGCGCTTGGTGTGTCGTGTTCTTTCACGTCCGT
The DNA here is from genome assembly GCF_050947875.1 of Dermacentor variabilis. Taxonomy (NCBI): domain Eukaryota; kingdom Metazoa; phylum Arthropoda; class Arachnida; order Ixodida; family Ixodidae; genus Dermacentor; species Dermacentor variabilis. The sequence goes on along the minus strand of NC_134572.1, from coordinate 1,299,117 downwards.
GTCGTTTTTATGTCGCGCAATATCATTTAAGCAATGGATTGCCAACTTGCCCGTAATGCTGCTGCTCTCAGAAAAAGATGCTCCGCCAAAATCGGCGGAGTGGACCGGAACTCTGCGTGACGTATTTCCTTTACCACGTTTGTCTGCTGGGAGGCGCCACCGGTCACGACTCGCGAGGAAGCAAAAGCTGCTGCACGCTTGGCGAGATATCCCATCCCGCATTTAAAAAAAAAAAAAAAGAAAGAACAGGTGAATGGCGCTGAAGAGACAAGTGACCGGTGCGGCGGTGCTGGGAGAAAGCAGCGGAAGGAAATGACAACACGCAAGGTATCCTGGGTAACTCTGTGATAGAACTTCCGCCTCCGCCTTGCTCCGGCGGCGCAGGTTGTGTTCCGCTCGCGAAATTGGAGGCGTTGCACTGCGCCAGAGTCGAGTGCTCGCTCACGGAGTCCGTCGGCTGCTCCGACTCCGCCATTGGAATTCAACATTAAACGTTATCGCTCGGGGCAGAACGTGCCTGTATGTATCGGAAGTCTCTCGAATTTAATCGATAGTCCTATCCGTTGGCTGCTGTCAGCAAAGCTTTTTGTAATCTGATTGTATGCGTGACGGGAAATATCTAGTACTTTCTGGATGCCACGCGGGCACCAGTGATTACACTGGAACCTTCGACGAGTCCTGTATCGTAAAAGCCGATGCGCTAGACCCACTTACCAAACTCCAATGATCGCTGACTTTGCTCACCGCTATCGTTCATTCGCAGTAATGAGTCAAATTCTCCTCGAGGGAAATCGTGGCTTTTGTTCTCGCTAATTTTGCTGAACCCGCATTGAGTGTTTGCTTGTTGTGTGCCTAACAGTACTAATTCTCCCATAAGGCTTTGCTTCTTTTTTTAATTGCGATAGCAATTATACGAACCTCTATTTTTCGTCGTCAATGCCAGACAGATGCGGCCGATCGGACATGTTCCCCACCCTCTCCTATCGTCCTTTCCTACCCGCCGGCTAGCGTTCACTTTACGGTTGCGGGGGAGAGTACCATCTGGGGAGCGCCTCACGACGGAACTCGGAGGAAGACTGCAAGACGCGTGAGGTAACCTGAGCGACGCAGGAACCGACCGCTTTCCCACCAGAACGGCGTGCGCTCAGACGAACGTGCGACGCAAGCAGTCGTACGTTAAGTCGTGCCACCTGTGGTAGCTTCGCATCGCGGTAAATCACTGAACTAAGGCGCACCAATCCATTGCGGAGCCGGCGATTGCACTGGCATTGACAAAATAGAGGAGGCGATGTACGGGCACTTGAAGCGAATTTTCGGCGTCGCCATGGGGCTCCACATATATTTAGGTATACGCCTCGTGCAACGCCTATAGACCTTTTCATCGGGCGAGGATGATAGGGCGCGCGGAGAGCCTTTCCTCCTCTCTGGCTTGGGCGATCCGGCGCGGCGCTGCTTGAAAGTATTGCTGTCGCGTGCTGCGGAACGATTTCGAGATGTTTTAGATGGTACTTTGTGAAATTTATGCCATGTCCGTTCATATAAGGTCGTCAGGGAAGCCTTTCGGTGCATTGGTAACTACAGTAGGCGGAAATATGTCTTGGAGGCGCAAACATGTGGCGCTCTTTGTCAGCCGCGGTGTACGCACGTTATCAGTCGCGATATGTGTAGGTATTGTGAACCATTTTGCTTATATCGGCTTTAATTCAACAAAGAAAACCGGTGTCAGTGTATCACCAGCATTAAATGGTAAATCAGCTCAGTCTGATCGCTTGGCGTAGGAAGTAAAACATAAAACATGCTCGCGCACGTCCAACCTAAGGCAACCACAAAACATCTAAGCGGCAGGTGCTATCAAATATTTGTGATGCACCGGCATCGTTCTTGCGCATTTCAAGTCTAGTAGCCTTCAAATTACCATATGTCGGCGCTAGCATTCCTGCATGAGGCCGATGGCGCTGCTCAACACAGCAATCACTGCGGTTGGTGAACCAGCACGATACATATGTAAGCTGTGCGCTCCGGCATTGCATTTTTGGCCTTGTATACAGCCATAATATATGAGAGGGATCGCCTAAAAAGAATGCGACGCCTATTTTTGAGGACAAAATTTCCGTAATACGCGTGAGTGCGTCGTAGAGAACGGAACGAACACAACTGAAAAAAAATTCGGTTATCATCCTCTTTCACGAAAAAGCAAGAGAAAACGGGCTAACGCCGCAATACGACCTCGCATAGTCACGCCGCACAATGTTTATAAATATATAACCGCTGATGCCGTATGCTTGAACCATGCGGTATATAGAACAAATATATCTAATCGAGCACCTACCACTGCTTAGGACGCTCAGGCAGCTCGTAAACAGTACCTTTGCTGCACAAGCTTAATTCAGACTGTAAGGTATGCTGCTATTACTTGCCAAAAGTGTTTTATTCAGGGGCGGAAACCTCATCCATCAAACCAAGTAGTCAGGCAATGTAACCTGCAGCGAACAGTTTGAACGCTTGTTAAAGTATAACATCACAGCTCCTATCGTTGCAGAACGGTACCCACGCTGTTATACGACCGTCGCGTATGTTTCATGGCTCCTAAACCGCAGCTTAGAAATAGAGGATAATACTGCAATAAGGTCACATTAATGATTGGAACATTCAGAAATACACGTGTATTGATCTCCGAGGCTGATTGTAGGCTCATATATGGGCGCACACATCGCGCTGCGTATTCCGTCTACCTCAACGCCAGCATAAATTCCGGCCATGACGCCTTAAACCACTTCAGCACTTCTCACAGAACGTTTCCCACATAGAAGACGCACGTCATACTAAAGAGACCGCACGACCGCGAAAACAAACGCCATAACCTACCGCCGACCGTATACCTGCCATGCAAAAGACCGCTTTCACCCAAGCCAGTATGGCGCTGCTCATAGGCGGCGCCACTGCGTTCACAATATGGCGGCGCCTACGAAAAAACGGTCTATAGAGGTGCCACTGATAGCCACCTAGCGGGCGCTTCCAACAATACGCGCGGGAGCAGTAGCAGACGACAACGCTTTGCAGCAAGGGTGGCTGAAGTTCGCGGCTGCGATTTGTCCTGTTCGGGCGCCAGACTGCTTCTTATGCGGTGACAGCTGTAGGGAAGACGCAGACCTCTGTGGGAGCGGGTATGAAGACGATGTTACCGGTGTTTGGGACAACATGGTCCACATACGTGCCAGGTGGGTCCCGCAGACAAACGCCATGGACCCCATTTACACGAAGTGGAGCTCATGTGAACTAGCTGACAAATTTTATTGACTAATGAGATGTCTCGACCGTGCGTTTTTTTTTAAATTCTAGCCTTGCCGTAATGCTGCTTCTGTACCTCAATAATAAGCACCCGTCGTTAGTGCAGACTTAGAAAACAAATCCGCACGGTGCGATGTCTGCATATGCCGTTGTGATTTTTCTGCCGATGAATACATGTGACGTCGCCGAATAAGTGTAGTCAAAGTTGCCTGAAGAAGAGTAATTGCGAATTTATTGATAGACGCACGGTTTAATAAAAGCGCGTGTTAACGCTGTACCGCCGATGAACTGCCGTTTGCGCTGCAGTTTTTGCAATTTTCAATTCCCCAGGGGAGCTGCTTGGAAACGTACAAAGCTAAAGTCTGACTAACTTTTCAGTACTTTTTTTAGTGTTACTGGAAAGAGGTGCCACGTGATATATTTAAAGGCAGAGCAGCGCCAGTCAAAGTAGATGAGCGCTGGCGGCAAGGCCGGGTTTAGTCCTCTGCGACGTAAGTATAATAAGAAATAATTCAGTTGAGTACAAAATTCACTTGCAAGAAGTGACTACGTTGTGAAACAAACAAATCACTCTGCGTGTTAAGTCTGCTCAGACAGCATCAAGGTGTGATGACTTACCAAACGTGACGCGAACTATTCAGCGAAAAATGGAACAAAATTACCATATGCAGCAACTATTAGCAATTCTCGCCCTGAGCTACCTATTTTCTAAACATATTTCCCAAAAAAACCACAATATCTAAGATGCCCTCGGGCGAAATGAATAAAGCTGTTAAAGAAGCACTTGCTTGGTGTCATTCCGATAAGACACAGCGTGTATTATACCCTTTACAAACGAGGCAGGGTGAAAACCTCGCAGCTCCAAAGAATCAACAAGAGTTATGCATGAAGCAACTAGCAACAGTTAAACATGTGCGAAGCCACGCATAAAATAAATGTAAAAACATGAAGTGCGCGACAGCTGGTGCGAGGATTTACCGGGTCACATAAAACTAACAATTTCAGTTCTTGCAAACTTCTGTAGCTTTAACATACAACACGATGCGCTCATGCAGTCGTGCTGCCTAGCTAGCCCAACGCGGTAAAGAAGCGGAAAACAATGTAAGCGGCAAACGGCATTCTGAACTTTAGCGAAATGCCTTTAAAGGGAAGCTGAAGGCTTTTCCAGAAAAAATGAGTGAAGAGCAGTACGCCGTGGTTTTCAACCCTCTGAATTCGAATATCGCATCGAAATTGAGTGAAAGAAAGCGCAAACATATTTTATTTCGACGAAAAGTGCAGCAGCAGACACGCCCAGCTCGCGCGCCTCGTTTCCGCCTGTGATTGGTCGGGCGCCTCGTGACGTCAACAATGGTGTTCGTCCGGACTGACTGCTGCCGCTACACACGAAGCACGGTTCAAGGTAGTTTGGTGGTGTTTTGCTGAGACGGTCATGGAAATTTTCGAGAGCTTGCGTTTCTCTGAGGAGTTCGGCGTTAAGTCCAAACTCTACAAGAGCGATTTTGCGCGCGACGGTGACGGGCGACGGCTTCGAGCGACAAAACGGGCCGTCGCTTGAACAAATCGCTCGGTGTTGTCGCTCGATCGCTCGTTTCTGGAAATCTAGAACTCGTCGTTCGTCGCCAGGAAATACTATGAGCGACTAGCCAATTGTGCGACGCCGAAACTGGATTTTCATAACTCAAATACTACTGTTTCTCGCACGGGACGAGCAAACTATTGAATGTTACACGTGCAAGAATAAGAACCTAGTGCAAGACCTTCAGAAATATTTTATGCTCCTTCTTCAGTAAAATAGATCAACTTAAATTGATAAAGCATGCGTCACGCTAATTTCGGCGCGTATATAGCTGCCCTCATACCGGGAAGTCGTCGCTCAAAGCCGTCGCTCGCGTGGAGTTCGGCTTGCAGACGACGAGTGAACGCGACAGCCATCGCCTCGCTTGTAGCGCTGTCGCTGTCGCGTGCAAGATCATTTGTAAGGGGTTTATACTTGTACATACTACACGTACATACATACTTGTACATACTACATGTACGAGCCGATTGCGAAGAGCCGGCCTCTCCAAGAACCAAAAAATGCTGGTGCAAGCACTGCTTTCCACGCGAACGAAGGCGAAGTGTTAGCATATCCTTGTGTTGGAAATGTTCTTTGGCGAGCATGTTTTTTGCTAAGCTGCATTCAGCGTTCCAGTGAGTACGTTTCCGGGCAAACAACTGTAGTGTTATGTTCCTGCATGCCTCCTCGTAGAACGTAAGCGGTGATGCGATCTTCAGCATTTGTGCGCTGCCCAAAAGCTGTCGGCAATCTACAGAGACGGTTTAAACGCGGGAAAAGTTTACCGGCTGTTATAGCACGTGTAGTACAGAACCTTCATCAGCGCGCCATCCGCACGCTACTCGTAACCGGCGAATTCCGTCGGCTACGTGAGATGGTCGGTTTCTTATGTGTGCGAGAGAAGGGGGAGCGCAGCGTCTTGGCGTGAGCAGGCTTTCCAACACATGCAAACTTTACGCTTGCACTGCGTTATGGTAGCTGCATGCAGGCTGTTTCAAAACACACGTGCGAATAGAAAATTCGCGGCGCTTGGCGATGAAACCTGCGTCAAGGGTGGGCGATAAACATGCACCTGCCGTTCAGCGTGCTAACTATATTGTTTTTAGGAGAACCCAAAGCACCCATTATTGATAAACTCCGGTAGTAATCGTCACGGAAATGGTTAGAGCACAACACTTGTTCTTGAGCGCTTGAAGTTGTTTCGCTTCACAGCAGCCTCCCGCTTAGCTGAAAGCTTCTTGTCTTCTCTAATGGAACATCGGAACTTCGTCGCGGCCGCTGGTGTTCGTGCAAGCGTAGGCTGCACAGAACGCCGGCATGATCGGCCTACAAGTTCAATTGATGCTGCGCACGTCAACTAATACTCCCATATACACACAAACAAAGGAATGTAGGGTCGAGCGAAGCAGATTAGGACGGCACGCACGCACAAATAAGCCTGGTCAGGCACGGTCGCGGAGACTGCGAAGGAGCGGAACACCAGTGTTGATGTCACTAAGCCGCGGTTTCCGGTATCCGCTCGCATCGTCAGCGTCAGCAGCAGCGCGCGGCACTCGACGGGGGCGGAGCTACAGCGCAATTTTAACCGACGATTGCTTCGCTCCTAATTGAAAAATCCCCCCCCCCAAAAAAAAAAAAATTTACCTTCATGGTTTATAAGGTTCCCGCATCCGTATATGAGCGTTTTATTGAATTCGACAGACTCTTCAACTTCCCTTTAAACCGCATGCTGCACTGCAGACGAACTTCGTCGCTTGCCCGTGTAGCACCGAAACACCGAAGAGACAAAGGAAAGGATGAGAACAAAAAGTTTGCCGCCGAAGCGACGATCCATTGCTGCCGTTGCTCCTGCTGATGAGGCTTTGCGGAGACTGATTAGAGCCATACCGCCGGTACGTTCTGCCGGTATTTGAGCCCTCCACCCTGCAACGATTCTCCTTCGACATTCTTTGAAGCTTTGGCCATCCCACACATGCGAAAGGTGTTGCCTATTTTGCTCTGAAAACACGAATAAGACCGAGAAGCACTATCAGCGACACAGCAAACTACGGCGTGCTACGGCTCGCGGCTCTTTTTTTTTATTGCGACAGCGTGCCTTCTGGAATGAAGAAATATTTAAACGTGTAGATACACTCCGGATTCGCGGAGGAAGTCCAGCAATGTCCGGGTGGGGCCCCAAGATCCAACTTTCTACATTTGGCGGCCGACCTGGGGGTGGTCCACATCGAAGCAGGTGTTTCTGGCGGAGGGCATGTAGAGAAGGGCAAGTCCAGAGGAGATGCCCAGTGTCTCCACCTCGCATACAGGAGCGGGACAGAAGGAGCAGGAATCGCTGATGGAGGCACGGTACTGTGCCGACCACGACCAGGTTACCGCAGGGGTGAGGGCGACACGGAGGCGTAACCTTCGTAACAAGACCTCTTCCCAGCGCGCTAGGCCGCCAGGGAGGTCGGTGCCACACGGTGGGAAAAGTGCTCGCGTGGCGCGCCGAAGGTGTTCTTTTTCTGTGAGGAGCCTTGTCTCCGGAGAGGTGGGGGCCAGTTGAAGTGTACGCGAAGGTTTGTTATGGCTCGCTGCATCCACCAAGGCTTGTGTGGGATGTGCGTTGCGACGTATCCATTGTACACGTACTGTAACGGGTAATTTTTCCACTGTGTCTTGAATCTCCTGTGCCAAAACGTCGGAATTCAGAACACGCCGCAGACAACGGATGGCTGCTGAGGAATCGGTGAAGATGTCAATGTGTCTACTAGACGGCGGAAGCAGCGAACAGAGGATGGATATTGCGTCTCGGATTGCCAAGAGCTCCGCCTGTGTCGACGGCCAGGCAGGGGAGCAAGCATACGAGCAGGTTGCGATTTCTGACAATATTTCCGGACAAGCGATAGCTGTGGTGACGTGATCATCACTCACACTAGCGTAGACATACGCTACATGTCTGCACGAAGAGCTTGCACTCGTAGCTGATGAGCTATTTGCTATTGTACTCGACTCTCTAAGGTGGCCAATGGATCGTGTGTGTATGCGAGTCAGAGGCTGATTGTCCGTAACTTGCTGATAAAGCCATGGTGGTCGCGGCGAGCAGGATTCGCAGGGCATCACTGAACCGTCTGCCATATGCTTCTCAAGAGCTGCAGCTTCAGGGATATTATGGCACTTTGCGGAACGACCTTGGCGACGCTGGTGGACCAGTTCGTCTAGCGTATTTAATTGCGCTTCGGCCTGGAGTGCGTGAATGGGCGTAATTTGTGGGAGGCCTGTAATAACCAGCATTGCTGCTCGATTGATAGATTCCAAGCGGTCCCACTCTGCTCGTGTCATGTGATCAAATTGGGCTTGGTATATCAATCTTGGCTGTAGCACAGTACGTATGAGGAGGCCGGCGATGGTGGTTGTGGCACCACCTGACTTTTGAGAAATCCTACGGATGAGTTGCAGCATTTGGGATGTCTTCTGGTGTGCTGTGCGAATCCAAGGGCCGGCGGAGCCGGAATCGTACAGGTCCAGGCCGAGGACACGGAGTGAGTTGACGATTGGAATTCTGCTTCCGTGCAAGAGAAGGACGATAGGGGTGGTGTTAAACGCACGGCGGCCGCGCGCATTCGCGACCGGAAGCAGAGCCGCCTTTTGAGGCGACAACGTGAGTCCCAGAAAAGAATACCATTGATCTGTAATTGTAAGAGCGAGCTGCAACCTTGTGGCTTGAATTTGGAGAGGCGGGTGGACGGTGCAGACTGTGATGTCATCCGCATAAATGAGTGCGTGCAGGTCAGCAATGTCGCCCAATCGCCATGCCAAGGGTAGGAGACTAATGTTGAAAAGTATGGGGGCCAGCACTGACCCTTGCGGTACACCGCGATGTGGCCGAAAGGATCCCACATTCTCCTTGTTGATGCGGATGGCGAATTCACGAGATGTAAGAAAGGTGTGAATAAACTTGCATATGTGGGCGGGTAAGTGAACCCAGCGTAGCACTTCAACGAGGGCAGCGTGGCTGACGTGGTCGTACGCTTTGTGCACATCCATGCCGAGCACGGACCTCACTCGGGTCGATCGGCCACCAATCAAAACCATAGAGGACAAGTCACCTAGGCCGTCTTCTGCACCAAGGTGGGGGCAGAAGCCAACTTGTGACGGATGATACCAGTGATGTACGTCTAGCCACCACTGGAGATGGTTAGCCACCATGCGTTCCAACAATTTCCATAATGTACATATAAGAGAAACTGGTCGAAGATTTGATATGTTGTCATGAGGTTTGCCGGGCTTTGGGATGGCGATTATAGCTGCTTGCAGCCAGTGCTCCGGTTCTTCTCCTGACAGCCATGTAGCGTTTAACGAGCTAAGAACATCTTTCAAGGTGGCCCCTTCTAGGTTTTTAAACGCCTCATAGGTCACGCCGTCAGAACCCGGGGCAGTCTTCAGTTTGGCTTGGTCTATTGCAGCGAGAAATTCAGCCACCGTGAACGGAGACTGCATCCCAGCGATAGCATGAGCTGATGGGAGTGCCCCTGCACTCGGCGGAAGCGTAAATGGGGCGGAGACCACAGGTGGCTGCGTATCATAACCAGGAAATAATGCCTGCACTATGTCAAATGCAAAGACGTCTGCGGTTTTGCCAGACGCGAGGCACGCGCTGGAATCCGGGTCAGGAGAGCGTCCACCAACTTCCATTGCTCGGAACGTTCTACAAATTGAGGCGGCGCTGGTGGTTGGACCTAGCGAAAAACGCCAGGCCAACCAGCGTTGACGTGAGAGGCGGCGTTCTTGGCGTCTAGCTGCAGCTGTCAGCTGACGGTGGCGGAGTTGAGCCTCCACGGAATCTGGGTGTCGGCTCGCATGAACCTCTGCTTGGCGACGCCTTGCCCGAAGCTCTAAGAGTCGAAGATCTGGCGCCGGACAAGATTCCTCGACCCATGACGTTAAAGTGGCTGTTTTTACCGCCGATTGTAACGTTTGGATGGGGTCGCATAGAGGGGCGAGAGCGTCCCTTGATAACGAAGCACGAAACGTGTCCCATTCGATCACCCTACATTGTCGACGGAGGCGGTCGGTTTTCTGAGGGGCTAAGCCGAGCCAAATGGGATGGTGATCACTCTCCCAGCAGCCCAACCACCAGGCCAGGTCCGGTGAATACGGTAGCGTTCGTGGGTGGGTGCAACGTCGTGTAGGCATGGATACGTCATTAATCAGATTAAAGTTGTTCTGGGTGAGAGTATCAAGGATGAGACGTCCACGTTCACTAGACACAGGGTACCCCCACTTACGGTGAGGAGCATTGAAATCACCGACGATGAGAATAGGACAACAGCCAGGATGATGCCGACGAAGCCAGGTGATCCACCCTAGACGAAGACGGTGCCTGTCCCGAGTGAGGACGCATATAACACGACACAAGCACAATAGCACACTGAGAGAGTTGCACCGTTGCAGCCACGACCTCTTGCCACGCAGTGCACCATGTCACCATAGGTATAGCCGTCTGAACGAGGGAGGTACGAACATATATAGCTGCTTTGCCTGGTTTATCAACTGTCAGACACGCACGGCAATCTGGGATGGAAGGTGTTGCGTAGCTAGTAAACCCCGAGATTCGATGAAGAGAGTTCTGCTCCTGCAGGAAGAACGCCCTAACTCGAAGTGAGCCCAAGCGAATGCGTTCTCGGAGCTCGCCAACCTTGTTAGCGAGACCCCGAAAGTTCCATTGAATTACATATGAAGGCGGGTTGGAGGCCATTGTGGCAGCCATCATAGTAAATGCTCCGCAAGAGTGGCAGTTAGGGCCTGTAACTGTTGCACAACATAACGCAGAAGCGATGCCGGGTCGGAGGCGAGTTTAGGCGTGTTAGGGTTGGCATCTGACACCACGTGGCGACAGGAATTTCACCCGACCTTCTACCAGGATTCGTCGAAATGAGGCTTGACTTCTCCTGCGATGGTTAACGTCACGCACCTTGCGCACAAAGGGCCTTCTACCGCCCGACCTTCTAACACCCGGCCTTCTATCACCCGGCCTTCTATCACCCGGCCTTCTATCACCCGGCCTTCTATCACCCGGTCTTCTACCACCCGGCCTTCTATCACCCGGTCTTCTACCACCCGGCCTTCTACCACCCGGCCTTCCACCAGGCTTCGTCGAAATGAGGCGTGACTTTTCCTTTCCTTGCTCGGTAATGCCAGAGGAGGAGGGGCCCTCTCTCTGTGCCTGTCACGTGACATCGACGGAAGCAAAATCCCGCCCACACTTGTAGAGAGCCTATTTAAGGGGCTCCGAAATGTACTTTTATATACTTCATGCTTTTCTTATTTTCTTTCAACTACCTTTGAATAAACCGTGCAAGTTTCGCACTAGCAAATCGTCTCGCCCCTGCTTGGTCGCCATGGTCTACCGGGTGCCTGCAGCCCGCCGACAACGCCACGCTACCCAATAAGTAATGTCGGTCGAGCTTCGATAGGCAGGCGCCGCTACTTCTCGGCAGCAGTGCGGTACGCTACCCTGGAGTACGCAACAAATTGGCTGGCAGCGATTGGGATACGGAATCCTGGAGACGCCAACTTGGACGACAACTACGAGATCGTAGCCTCTACGTCCTGGCGACAACGTTCGGAAGGAAGGTGTCTGGATCATGACTGCATATGGTGAGTGCACGGCTTTTCTTCACTGAGATATCACTTGGCTTTTACGTATTTTTTGGAAAGTACATAGCAGTGATCTTTCTTTAAACCGTTGACGGAAGTTTGAGTACGTCAAGGTTGTATAGAGCGAAGGTTTAGCAGCACTGAGGGCAGCCATGAACTTGAAGGCACTAAAGAAGCCGGAATTGTTGAGCTTGGCCAAAGAGTTGGGCCTCCAAATTGCCGAATCAAAGAGAAAGCCGGAGATCATTGAGGCAATCGAAGCGACCGGGGCAGACGACGAGGAACTGACGGAGTGCCTAGAGAGCATTAAAGAAAAAGAAGAAGAGCGTAAGAGCCTAGAGGAAAAAGAAGAGTGCAAGCGCCTAGAGGAAAAAGAAGAGCGCGACCGTGTTGCACGCGACGCACTCGAAATAAAGCGCCTAGAGATTGAGCTTCTGAAAGCACAAAATAGCGAAAGTCCTAGCACAGAGGCACGTGAAAGCGAGCGCAGAATGACAGACTTGATGGCACCCTACGCAGTAGGAGGGGACATAGGTCTTTTTCTGGTACAGTTTGAGCGCACGTGTGAGAAGGGAAAATTCGCGAGAAACACGTGGCCGCAACGCTTGCTTACGTTACTGCCACGTGAGGTAGCTGATATTATCGCCCGCATGGGGAAAGAAGAAGCAGAGGACGTCGATGAATCTGCTTAAATAGTATAGATTATCAGCTGAAGCATTCAGGCAAAACTTCAGGGAAGTCGAGAAGTCCAAAAGTGAGTCATATTCAGATTTTGCATACACCTTAGAGGTAAACCTGAAGGAATGGCTCAGAGAAGAGGGTGCACTCGGCGACGCCGAAAAGACAATGCAGTGCGTTACTTTAGAACAGCTCTACCGCCGGCTGCCAGTAAACATTAAGTATTGGGTTCAGGATAGACCAGGCGTAGACACTGTTACGAGAGCGGCTGATCTCGCTGAGGAGTACGTAACTCGCCGTGCGGACGAAGGCAGCGAAGCTCCTAAGGAGGAGATGAATAAATGCAGACCCGACAAGCCAAAACGTTGGTCAAAGTCGAGTCGATATAAAACAAAGGAAAGATCAGATTCAGTGAAAAGTAGTGACGAGGAAAGAGAGGGAGAAAAGGAGTCACCCGAACAGAGTGCAGAAAGGCAAAAGAAAAAGGCTTTCGAGGCCAAGAAACCAATAGTTTGCTACAACTGCCAGCAAACGGGGCATATCTCCGTGGGATGCAAAAATCCCAAGCTAGAGTTGATGCCACTAACTAGTAACGTAGACAATCTGAACTTGCTAGAACCCTACATTCGAGACGTCGTGGTAAACGGCAAACCGTGTAGAGTGCTTCGCGACTCGGCAGCCACAATGGACGTAGTGCATCCGTCGTACGTAGATGCAGGCCAGTTCACGGGGGAATGTGCTTCGATAAGGCAAGCCGTAGAGGCCTCCAGTGTTTGTCTCCTGGTGGCCAAAATTCGTATTGAAGGCCCTTTCGGAGTACTGGACACTGAAGCCGCCGCCTCGGCACATCTCCCGCCGCAGTATCCATATTTGTTTTCTAACCAATGATAGGATTCGCTACGACGCAAGGGAATCGGGTTTAGTGAGGGAACAGTGCAAGCCCTAACTCGTTCCAAGGCAGTGTACGAATGTCCAGTGGTGGAGAAAACAGGTTTGACAGCTGATTCGTCAACCAGTACTGAACAAGACAGCCCTATAGGGGATGAGGCGGAAAGTACGCCAGCTAATGAAAAAACCAGGAAAGCAGCGGAGCCTGAAATGTCGCGAGAGGCAGAATGTAGGAGAAAGTTGTTAAACGTAAGCCCTGCCACAATGATTGCCGAGCAGGAAATGCGTAAAGCACAAAACAATGCTGAGCATTACTATGACAGGTCGGCTCGCACGCGACGCTTTGAAGTTGGGGAAAAGCGAATGATCGTGAAACCATCTTTGAATAACCAATCTGAGGAGTTGCCTGTCGACTTTCCTGAGTTAACAGCAGTGATGGAGACAAAAGACATTGACGAGACCATTGATAAGTTAGTAGGACAGGCGGAGTTGAATCCCAATCAAAGGGCCGAACTGAGGGAACTCGTGTTTGAGTTTAAAGACGTATTTTCAGACACACCGGGCAAGACAACTGCGATCGTTCACGATATCGGGTTAACCTCGTCGGACCCTGTTCGTTCGAGAACTTATCGCGTTTCGCCTCGTCAACGTGAAGTCATGACCGCTGAAATAAACAAGATGTTAGAGCTAGGTGTAATCGAGCCAGGAGAGAGTGATTATACCTCACCTCTTATCTTAGTTGAGGTCCCAGGAAAGGAGCCGCGCCCATGTATCGACTACCGCAGGCTCAAGTTAATCACGAAGGACCAGACTTATCCAATACCGCATATGGAGGAAAGGCTTGAGAAAGTGAGCAGTGCTAATTTCATTTCTACGCTCGATTTAGTCAGAGGGTATAGGCAAGTTCCGTTGACCGAGAGGGTAAGCAGGCCTGCAGCGTTTATTTCCCCGATGGGAACCTTTCGTCAGAAATTCCTGAGTTTTGGATTGAAGAATGCGCCATATTGCTTCTCTAGCCTTATGGACCAGGTGCTACGAGGAATGGAGGACTTTGCACTTCCCTATCTCGATGACGTAGCTATCTTTTCTTCATCATGGGCGGACCATATGCAACTCCTGCGAACCGTGTTGTGTCGCCTACGAGAAGCCAACTTAACTGTTAAGGCTCCCAAATTCCAATTAGGGCGCGCGGAGGTAGCTTATCTAGGTCATGTAATAGGGCAAGGCCATCGTCGGCCATCCGAGGTTAAACTGACCGCAATAGATAACTTCCCGCAACCACGCACCAAGCGGGACATCAGATCATTCCTTGGCTTGGCGGGTTATTACCAAAGATATATTCCGCGGTATTCCGAGATTGCGAGTCCTTTAACGGATGCTCTCAGAAAAACAGAACCACAAACGGCAACGTGGGATGACGCAAAAGAAAAGGCTTTTAGTATGCTGAAGAACGCACTAATGAGTCAGCCAGTGTTGAACGCGCCCGACTACTCTAAGCCATTCATTCTTCATTGTGATCCCAGTGACAGGGGTATGGGGGTGGTGCTCTGTCAAAAGAGAGATGACGAGAACGAACATCCTGTACTGTACGCCAGTAGAAAGCTTTCAGTTCGTGAAGAAGCATACAGTGCATCAGAAAAGGAATGCGCCTGCGTAGTTTGGGCGGTATAGAAGCTAGCTTGCTATATCGCTGGCTCAAGATTCGCCATAGAGACTGATCACTGTCCCCTCACATGGCTGCAGTCCATGTCTACGAAAAACGGTTGTCTTTTGCGCTGGAGCTTGGCTCTTCAACAGTACACCTTCGATATTCGCTACAAGAAGGGTAAGCTTAACGGCAATGCCGACGGTTTAAGTCGTTGCCCCTAAAGTATCGAAAGCCTCATGCTCATCCGGGTTTCCGTGGCTTCTTTTTCGTTCATTCTTATGTTTTTCCGAAGTGAAGCCGATTGTTAGCTGATTTTAATAACCACGTCTTAACGCTCTCAAGAAATGGCTGTTTTTAGTGTTGAGGGGGGGAGGACGCGCGCAGAGAATGGGAAAGGTATAGCGGGTTTTCTTTTTTGTTAAAAGCCGGGTGTGTCTCGGGGGAGGGTGGCCTTGTGCACGCTGCTTTGTGGTTGTTGGTCCGGCACTGTTCTGGGGTGATTGCTTGCCCACGCAGGAGACGAAAAGTTGCGAGACCTGCTTGCAAGACCAATTTCACCGGCGGACCGGACCAGGGAGAAAAGTCACCAGAACGCCACGAGGACAGATGACCCCTCCCAGGAATCTACCTGCTACGAACTAAGGGTTCGTGACCTCTACGGGGAATTCTGATACCGAAATACCGATCCCTCGTACAGCGGCTGCTGGCCCCTACACGTCGGGATCTTCCTCCCCCGCCGGAGATGCTGTTAGGGTTGGTGTCTGACACCACGTGGCGACAGGAATTTCACCCGACCTTCTACCAGGATTCGTCGAAATGAGGCTTGACTTCTCCTGCGATGGTTAACGTCACGCACCTTGCGCACGAAGGGCCTTCTACCACCCGACCTTCTAACACCCGGCCTTCTATCGCCCGGCCTTCTATCACCCGGCCTTCTATCACCCGGCCTTCTATCACCCGGTCTTCTACCACCCGGCCTTCTACCACCCGGCCTTCCACCAGGCTTCGTCGAAATGAGGCGTGACTTTTCCTTTCCTTGCTCGGTAATGCCAGAAGAGGAGGGGCCCTCTCTCCGTGCCTGTCACGTGACATCGACGGAAGCAAGATCCCGCCCACACTTGTAGAGAGCCTATTTAAGGGGCTCCGAAATGTACTTTTATATACTTCATGCTTTTCTTATTTTCTTTCAACTACCTTTGAATAAACCGTGCAAGTTTCGCACTAGCAAATCGTCTCGCCCCTGCTTGGTCGCCATGGTCTACCGGATGCCTGCAGCCCGCCGACAACGCCACGCTACCCAATTAGTAATGTCGGTCGAGCTTCGATAGGCAGGCGCCGCTACTTCTCGGCAGCAGTACGGTACGCTACCCTGGAGTACGCAACAGGCGCAGGTTCACGCACAGACGCAATACCTGACGCCGGCACTGGTGAATGACATTTATCAGGCGTTTGTGCCGCCGATGACCGATTTGTTGTCGACGAAGTGTTCGCAGTGACAAGGCGGTTGCGGCGAGAGTTGAGTTTGGATAATTCCGTTTGCAATCTTTCGATGTTGCGATCGATGTCACCCAATTCCTTTTGAAGTTCCTCCTGGGCCGTTGTAGACGCGCGATGCCTGTGACGAGTCCGGCTAGTAACATCGCTGTAAGTTGCCTGAGGAGTAGATACCTCCTTAGATGATGAAGGGTCACCTTCCTCGATGGTTTCATCCTCTTCTGTTAGCGGAGCGAAGCGGTTGGGAGACACCAACAGGTCCTGGGTATGTGGAGTAGGGCGAAAAGTGCGAACGCTGCGTTTACTTTTCTGAGCCTTACGTTTTGTTGGGCAAGCGCGATCCGTTATTGAATGGTCATTGGATTTTCATAGACCACATCGGAATGCTTGGGAGGTGTTTGGCTCGTTTGTCTGCACCGGAGCCGGGTTAGGGCACGATGCACGCATGTGGCCTTGTTGTAGGCACTGCTAACAGTATACTACGCTAGGGCGGTATGAACGAGGTCGAAGGACGCACCCATTGTAGATAAACCGTTTGGGTGGGGTGGCGGGTCCTGAAACTGTTACCAGGCATGTGCGACCACGTCCTAGGTAGCGGGCTAGCAGCACATGATGAGTGTCACAAGTCAAAGTATCACGTTGAGTTTCCGGCGGTTCGTCGGGATCGACCCCTGTTACCACGTAGCGAGAGATGTCCGTGCCAGAGAGCAGGTATGCTTGAACGGGCAAGACGCGTCCATTGGGAAGGGTTATTGCTGTCAATGTGCACAGGGCACACACTTCCTCTAAGGACGGCACCCACACCGACACCGTGTTGGAGGCCCGGTGACATGTGTAGCCTGAGAAGCCCGTCGCGGTGACGCAAGGAGCGAGCGTTTTCTGAAGGTTCGTCGTAGGGATGTCTTCTATGTTGTAGCCTTCCTTTGGACGGATGGCAACCTTGTACGATCCAGGGGGGCTGTTAGGTGGGTGTTCCGGGAGAGCGTCTGGATTCAGCAGACACGGACGCTTCTGGACAGTAGCAGCTGACGAGGAAAGCACTGGAGACGAGCCCAGTGATGCAGCGTTGCAAAGAGACGCCTGTGTTCGCGGGTCCCCTACCTCGTCTTCCATCGTTTCTTCGTTGGTGGCGGTAACCGACTCAGCACCAGGATTAGTCGCCATGATCTCCACAGCTAACTGCTGCCGCAGCTGCTCTTTCTTGCGTGGCGTTATTGCGCCTTGGCGGGATCGCTGTTCACGCGATGAGGCGGCTGAACCTAAAGCATTCTGACTCACTTCAGGCGACGCTGTCTTGCCCCTGGGAGCATCCCGGGGGCCGTCGATGGCTCGGTTCGGTGCCACAGGTGGACTGGCTACGATGAGCGGCCAGAGGTGGCGGAATTTCACAGTTCCAAAGGGAAAAAGCACTTCAAAAGCCGGAGCTGCAGGAACACACGTCCGACGAAATCAAGCGCTTGCAGCGCGCGCGCGGCTCGCTCCTCTCCCGTGCGTTCTGCGCAAGGCCGCCACCAGTGGCGCGGCCACCGGCGTGCACTACGCGTATACTTAGGTATATGTATGCTATATGCGTATACGTGCCGTATATGCGGTTTATAATGCTGCACTATTCCATCACTATAGTTGCTTACGCGAAGTCTTAAGTTCCTGATGGAATTCTTGCTCATAATTTTGGAAATGGCAGCCCGCGAACAAATGTAATGAAACATCACCATTCGTCTCAGACTAGTAACTAGAAATCGTCTCAGACTAGTAAATACTGAAAGTGCAAAATAATATCAGTGCTCGAAGAAGTAGGTTATGTAGTATTACTGGCGCGACTCCTTACTGGCAGCGTATAGTGGCGCATGTGGGATGTCATTACAGGACGAACACGGCGTGTTAAAGCTTTTAAGGGTGCCAGAAAATGTGGCGCACTCGTGCATGTCGTGCCTACGTTAGTCGGACTCGCGTATATTTAGAACACCGCCTGAGAAGTCCAAGCGCAGCGCTACGCTTTGCTATTACCGTGAGTGATTCGCCCTTCTCGGGATATTTTGATGGCATCATGCCTCGTTTGACAAGTTGCAACTTGACGATTTCGTTCTTGCTTTTTCTTATTTAGAACTGAGGTTAAACAGCGCGAATAAAACAAGGACACACGGAAAGAAATACGCTGTTTAACCTCAGTTCCTCAGTAAATATTCGAGCTCTTTAACATGAGTTCTAAATGTGAAACAACTAGCCCTCATCAAGATCTTACTAATTGCTTTTTCTATTCTTTAGCGTTTCTTCTTTTTTCTAATGAGCAGTTGGCTTTTGTCGCGCTTTTCGCTCCTTATGCGATAAGTCGATAGGGCCCGTTTTTTTTAAGGTGGAAGAAATGATCATGATGATGATGATGATGATGGTGGTGGTGGTGGTGGTGGTGGTGGTAGTGGTGGTGGTGTCCAAGAATAGCATTAGCAAGTGCTGTTCACAGGCATCAAGAGAGCCGTAAGCACGGCTATTAAAGAAATAGTAATAATAATAAAAGGTACGAAGACACCGAAGCTTCTTTTGCACTACTTCCTTAACCTACACACTGCCCCCCCCCCACCCTTGCCATGTTTTCTCTTATGTACTAAAGCGTCATCTTTACGGTTACGCGTGATTGTGAAAATTGTAGTTCTATAAGTAAAATACTGAGAAAAAGGCGTTACCATCGAACTCCAAAACGTGGCACATCCAAGCGATTGTGATCTAAATTTGATATCCTTTCACATAGAAAACAAGCGACTAAACGCGCTTTTATTCTTTCATTTTCGTGCGAATATCTTGAAACATTTATGTCGTAATGCAACCGAGAAGAACGTGTAACCTGATTCGCATCACTACGAAAAACAAGGATGCGGATTGTCTGCCTTTTTAAAACATTTATTCCTTTTTTTTCTATGGCTGTAGGCAACAAGTGCCAATAACTAAAGCTGGCTGAAATTCATGCATGCAACTGCGGAATCTCGCATACATCTTGAAAATTTTGAACAGTGTGTGTTGTGAAGCACCGTCACCTGGGCGACATTGTTATTCAGTATTAATTCAATGGCCGCAGCGTTACATCTTCATTTACGTCAACCGGCTATTGATTTAAGCTGTTGGCATAAAAAATTCATAAATGAATGATAATCGAGTTACCCCGCAGTGGATGTTTTTTCTCTATGGCTGCCACGTGGTGCACGCGTCGCCGGCAAGCTGAACCGGCCGCCTTCTCTCGTTCAACGATGTTCGTCCAAGCGTTGCCGCGTCGTCAAGAATGCGGCTTTGCCCGCAGAAGCCGTTGGTGTAGCCGAACCGATCGAATGGGGTGACGACCCGCGGGATGTACAGGCGAAGCGCATTCTTTAACCGCTTCTCAAGCCGTGGTGGGCAGTGCGAGGCGGAGTACCGTCGACGTGACACCCGCGCCCCTGTGTGCAATCTCATCCAGAGCACCTCTGCAAACCCAGCTGGGATCACGACGGCGAGTGACCCAGCGGCCTCGCTGGCAACGCTACGTACCCGCGTCCGACCAATGATCGGTTAAATACTCTATGTGCGTGTGTGCTTGAGTCCTGATATTTAAGCAATTTGCAGTTTTGCCCCAAGGGCGATAGCACTGACTGCGATAGCAAGGCACAGCGTTGCGCTTGAACTTTTCGGACGGTGTTCCAACTATGCGTGGGTCAGAATAACGCAGACGCAGGTGCAGCGCAATTTCTGGCACCCTTAGGAACACGCCGTGTAAGGCCTGCAATGAAGGCGCACAGGAGCCGCTATACGCTGTCCGTAAGGAGCCGCGCCAGTAAAATTACACTACTCTCAGGTTTGAGCACTGACATTGTTTTGCACCTTTGATATTTACCAGTCTGGGGGAGACTTAAGACGAAGGTCGTGAGCGGTGAATGGGATGTTTGGTGGTATTTGTTTGTAGGCTGACGTTCTCGAAATCTAGATGAATATTTCAGTCAGTAACGTAAGGCTTGGTATTGTAAAATTTACTGAGTGAATAGTGTGGCGAGATAACCCGCATATAAGGAATGGGCCAGCGTAAAGCGTACACATACCGAAACATATGCCGAGCCCCCCGGCGACGCTCACGGTGACGGCGAAAAATCGCTTGGGTTGTCCACATAATTGATATCACAATAAACAAAATTAAAAGCAAGACTCCCACTGCAATGTCACGTACTTCGTGCTTCCTGGGCTCTAAAAATATTTTGGTACATTTCTACTGGCTACAAGGACGTTATGACGCCGATCCGCACGTATAAAATTTCACAACAGAGCAGGCAGTTGTAGAAATACTACAGGAAGGTTACGGCGTCTACCATTTGCGCCATGTATTCTTGTTTCCTTCTTTTTAGTGTCACATGCACAAGTCCTTTCCCGTGGCGGCCGCTCTGCAGCTGTGTGAACGGCCGCGGACACAAGCCTTTTCACGATAGCCACAGCCGACTCGCGGTCGCCCGACTCGTGCAGTCCTACTACAGTCTGCACACTGATTGCAACATTCGTGATGTCTCGCTATCGATTGGATAGCCCTAAATATTCTGTGCTTCGTCTTTGCCTCATCAGCTCTGTTGTGCTTGCGTTCGTCTTCCCCTGAGATCGAAATTGTCTGCTCAGTGACTCATGGCAGACAACAAACAGGTGCATAGAGAGTCGGCGTAAATTTATTTATGGAGCAGCCATTGTGGAGGAAAGGTGTGTAAGTGCAAAAAAAAAAAAAGGAAAACGGGAGTGTTCGCTGTTAGTTAATAAGTGTGAACGTTTCTCGGGAATTAAGTGCTCCTGCTCAGCGAGTAACCTAAATTCCTTCCTACCCGCCTTGGTTGCTGAGTGGCTATGGCGTTAGGCTGCTGAGCACGAGGTCGGGGGATCGACTCCCGGCCACGGCGGCCGCATTTCGATGGGGGCGAAATGCGAAAACACCCGTATACTTAGATTTAGGTGCACGTTAAAGAACCCCAGGTAGTCTAAATTTCCGGAGTCCTCCACTACGGCATGCCTCATAATCAGAAAGTGGTTTTGGCAGGTAAAACTCCACAATTCATTTTTTTAAGTTCCTTCCATTTCATCCTTTCTTTATCCGAAGTACGTGCTCAGTTTTGATCGATGATTAACAATAAAATACTTGTTTATGTACTACGCGCAAGGAAGGACCTTTTAATTTTACTTTTTATGAAGTGCTTCTTAGCATTTGCCATGCTTATTTTCGTTAAGTGGAAGCTGTAGCTCGGGCCCAACTGCGATATGACCTATTCAAATACATGTAAAACGCTGGAACGCTTTTCTGAAATAACCCCTTGATCAAATTTAATGAAATTTGTTGCATTGTAAAGAGAAGGTTAAATTCTAGTGACTGTTGCAAGCGGAATTTTCGATTTAGAGCCGGAATATTGTTAAAAAGATTTTCAAAAATTTTCGAAAGTTTCAAAAATATAGAAGCACGAAGTTTTGAAGTTAATAGCTCTGCATCAAGAACAAATATCGCGGTTATATAAACGGCATCCATCAGGTCATTAAAGGGACGCTAAAGCGAAACAATAAATCAGTTTAGACTAATGAAGCATTGTTTGAGAACCCTACAGGCAGTCATTAAAAAAAAATAGTCTGTTAGATGAGAAAATGAAGGTCCAAATATCAATATTTAAATTTCGCGCCGAAACCCCTGCGCCGGTACGTCAGCGTGACGTCAGGTATTCCAAAGTATGTTTTCGTATTTGGGCCGCGTTGGCTGAGTAAAGGTTCCCGAAACTTGCCATGTTTAATATTTGGTTCCTTTAGAACACAGTGTATAGTCAATCCGTACCGCTATATATAATTAGTAGGCCCTAGAAGTTTCCATCAAAATCCAAGACGTCACAGCTACCAGGTGCGGGAACTTCAAGTAGGCGTTGCCACCCGTATTTCTTTCTTGCGCTTTTTCTGGCTTACCAAACGTCTTATCGTTGTAAGAGTGGTGTTTTTGGTGTTGTAGAAAGGTAATTTACTCTTGCAGAAGAAATCATATATTATTTTAGTGTCTCTTTAAAAGCGGACGAATTTGATGTGTCAATTTATAACATTTGAATTTGTTACGTTGTGCACAAGGGTGCTGCAAAAGCTGTATTTCCATATTACCGAACTTTTCCAGATTCCTGTGTAACATATCATTTTTGTCCGCTTTAAATGTACCATCATATGCCATTCACGGAATCGTGCTATCATTTTTCTTTGCTGGGCTACAGCGTTGTAAACTTGATTGTTTCGGTTCCTGAAAATTTTCAATTTTTGTCAATGAAAAATTGACGACCTAAATCAGAATTTAGGAACCAACAGTCACTAGATTTTAAGTTTCTTTTTAATGCAACAAACCTAGTGATTTTTCGTGCGGTGGTTGTCAAGAAAAACGAATTCTGCTTTTGTATGTATTTATATAGGAGCACTCGAGCTAAATAAAGCTTCCTCTTAAGTGCACATAAAGAAACTATGACGTCAATTTGGTGCAGCGCTCCGTTCTTCTCCACTTCGCACTAACTACTACTGCGAAGAGAGAGAGCACAATTGCTCAAACTAGGTAGTTAACTCGTTATTAGACATTCTAGTCGACGCATTGCAACTGTAGAGGAAATGCTCCAAAAAATAATATAAGAAGCCCAGTAGATTGGTGCATCGTTTCAAAGTCTCAATGCAAATTGCAGCGAAGCAGAGTTCGACATTGGCCTCGGCGCCCACGTCGCGTTCCACGTTATATCCAATCAATGTTTTCCCGCCATATGCGGTTCCGATCCCAGTGATACCTCGGGACAATTGACTCTGCACGGAATCGGCACCGCATCTGCGGGCCGCACCACAGATTTTGCGCCAACTGCTTTGTTTGTTTTAGCAAGTACGCCCTGTGACATAATTAACAGGAAGATAGAAAGGCCTGTTTGCTTCACAAAATTCAGGAGTAGCCGTTACAAAGGCGACGCGTCCATTGGCGAAAGTCACGTGGACGGTCGGGGGGGGGGGGGGGGGTGTTAGCCCAACGTTCGTATAGGTGGCGGCCACGTGAAGGCCCGGTCAGCGGATCAGGTGCCTCCAGGTGCGTTTAACTCGCGCCCAATTGTCAGGTTTTACTGACAGTGAAGAACTTGTAAAGCGGCCTTCTTACTGAAACGTATGGAAACGTTTTACATCAGAAAGAAAGGTAGCTTTTGCGTCAGTAAAACGTTCATATCATTGTATAAGCCAAAGAAAAAGTTTGTTGGAAGCTCCTTATCTTGCCGCAGTCGATGCTTGAATATGCTTGTTACGTAGGCGTTGACTGAAAGCATATATCTGCGTGTCTGTCTTCTGTGAAACTAACGCAGTTGTGAGTGGTGCTTTGTCCTATTGTCCTCCCTTATGTGCTGTGTGTTGTTCTTCGGCGCCTTAAAGTAGTTATAATAAGCGTTTTTGCCGCAGTTCATTATTTTTTTTCGAATTAGCCGCTTGATGTCAATATCCAGAATCAGAGTGTCATGATTTCTCTCTTGCCACTTTTACGTATTTCGCAAAAGAAGAAAAAGTGCGAACAATCGTGAACGGCCCACTTGCAAAACTGCAGCAATACGAGCCATCGATCCTTCGTCGAAGCTAGACGCAAGCCCGTTTCTCCCCTGAGTGAATTCGGCGTACATTCACACGAGGCCTTTCAAATGTTTAGAAAAGGTGTCCGCACGCACGGGGGAAAAGTGGGTCTAAAAGAGAGAGAGCGATAACCCGGCACAAAGCACAACATCGTCGCACTGGTCCCGCGATGAGCCGCGGTTTCAGTCGCGAGCCGGAAACTGTCGCCGGCTGCATTGTCACGGAGACCGACCGCGCGGTCTCGCGAAGGCCATCAATGCGGCCCGAATGCACCGGTTGTCATTATTTTTCCTCGGCAAAGCAGCCATTCCCCGCGCAGTCCAAATCGTTTGTCTTTTCTCGAAATCCCTTTTCTTTTTGTGCCGTCCGGTGCCGATATCGCACTGCACGATCGAAATATTATTCTTGCGCGGGGCCTCCTTAGACTCCTGTATTGTCTGCGGCTTCCCCACCCCGCACGTCCTATCTGCGAAGACTTCATTGTGTTTCCCTAACCTTTTCTCGCACAAAGCTCTGTCGCCCCTCAAGGGCTCGCTTGCTGAAATCGGAGCTGGTATTCCTTCAATGGGGCGCGGCTGTTTGCTTCATAGAAGGGGTCGTTAAACTGAAAATCATCTTTTCCGGCACAAGCCCGTTGCTGTAATGACTTCCATCTCTTTTCATTCGCTGTGTTACCATGTAGCACCAAATGACCGCAGATAAAAGCGTAATCCTGCATTTTTCTTCGATAACAGTGCGATGATCATTAATGAAGCGTCTGCCGTGTCAATCGTTTGTTTACCTTTGGGATAAATATTTTGATCGCATGAGACGGCCTTCTTAGTTTTCGTTGGATGAAAAAAAATTGAAGAATTCAGGGTCCAGCTTTCCAGGAAACGGTTCCATTAGGAACTGAGACTTCCGAGAGTACACGTGTCGGCTTCGTTGCCACAGTGACAAGTTATTACCTTGCACTCGTGTACTCATCATTGTTTTTCAGAGCATATGCGGACGTAAAGAACAACCTTCACAAATAACAGCGCCGTACTTGGTTCTTCCAGATCCTTTTAAATAATAATAATAATAATAATAATAATAATAATAATAATAATAATAATAATAATATATTTGTGCAGATTCAACGCACATACTGGAATCTATGTGAAGCTAAGCTTTGTAAAGCGGTTAATTACGTGCTCTACACCAACGGCCATGGGCACAACTTTGTTTATTTTCAAGCTATTGCAACGAGTAACCTCATGGAATGTTTTTGTTTGTTCACGATAAATGTCACAACGTTACTGGGAACAAATGTTCGTATTCCTGCACTAAATAGTCCGCAGGCTATGCCGAAACGCAAACTCTAGATAAAAAAGAAAGACTAGAAGAACAAGAAGGCGATGTACGATGCTTGTGGTGGTGCATGCACTAACGTGTCGAGCAATACTCGGGCATTCTCACTCACGTGTGACATGTGCCCGTTCTTGAAGCGGATTAGGCGACCGCGCGCGCGCGCGCGCACGCACGCACGCACGCACGCGCACACGCGCGCGCGCGCGCGCGCACACACACACACACACACACACACACACACACACACACACACACACACACACACACACACACACACACACACACACACACACACACACACACACACACACACACACACACACACACACACACACACACACACACACACACACACACACACACACACACACACACACACACACACACACACACACACACACACACACACACACACACACACACACACACACACACACACACACACACACACACACACACACACACACACACACACACACACACACACACACACACACACACACACACACACACACACACACACACACACACACACACACACACACACACACACACACACACACACACACACACACACACACACACACACACACACACACACACACACACACACACACACACACACACACACACACACACACACACACACACACACACACACACACACACACGCACGCACGCACGCACGCACACACACAGTGGCTGAATGAAAGAGAAAAAAGTGGATAGATGAGTCTAACTGGTAAACATAATTTACCAATATAGTAACAAAATCGGTGTTTGAGAGATATGTGTGAGTCGAGGTCAAATGTAGGATGTAGGAATCGTTGTGGGATATGCCTATTCTGGAAGATTGGGAAAGAGCAAGCATGGGCACATACTTAGTACATGTGAGCCTGCATTATATGTTGAGGTTTTATGTTGGAGGGTAATATAATAATTAAATATTATTATCTGGATACTTGGTCAGCACACGATGACTTCATAAGCCACTTCGCTGGTAGTTTCATATAAGCTTCGGCATACGCGTTATGCCCCCGCAAATACATCCGCCGAGATGGCGACCGACCCGACCACGAACAGCACCCAGCAGCCAGGCAGGCACGCGAAACCCGGGAAAGTAGGCAAAGAAAGCTTTTCCTTTCATAGTAATAATCAATCGAGCAAGCAATCAATGCATCAAATATTTATTTACCGTGCCTAGGAACAACCGTAAGGTATGAGTGCTGGCGCACGCATACATTAAAAATCAAACAAATAAATCCGCAGGGGAGTATAGGTTAAAGAAAAACAGAAATCTCAGTGCCCTTCCATCCTGTGATGAAGGATGACCAGCGAAGTTGTGTATGTGGGCCCCTTAATGGCGAACTGCGCCTCCGCCGCGGGTCGGCCCGGCATAGGTCTGTCTTCGGTATCGGCCCACGTATGGGTAGTGCTTAACACCTGCTTCACCTCTGCCGCGGGTTGGCCCGGCATTGCAATATCTTCGGGATCGGTGCACGTATGGGAAGTGCTTAACACATGCTTCACCTCCGGCGCGGGTCGGGACGGTACTGCACTATCTTGGGGATCGGCCCACGTATGAGGAGTTTCTTCCTTACCACAACGACACGAAAATTTCCTTGGACGGTAGAGGTATACAGCTTCGCTGTAAAAACAATGAACAACAGTGTACATACAACAACGCCCAAGGTGAATATACAAGAAGAAGGAGGAAAATGGCACTTGTAAGAATGTGTTAAACTACGGCACAGGAACGCAACGCTCGGAAAAGAACAACAGCGAGCTACGAAAAATATCAAGATCATGGAAACAAGCGTTATAAAGAATCCATATTCTGTGGACGGCTGACTGTTGGGGATGACAGGCGGGAACATTGAAAGGTCTATGTTCTCTGGTAATCTTGCGAGGCATACGAAACATGATGCAACTAAGGAGTTTGCGGCAGGTGACGATACTGTGAAGGCGTTTGAAAAGAAACAGAAGGTCACGGCGATTGCGTCGGCAGCGAAGTAAGGGCAATGAAACAGTGCCTGAACAAGTTTCACTATAATTAACCAGTCAGTCAATCAAACATGTTTATTTAACGTGCCCAGGAACATCCCTAACTTCTGAGTGCTGGCACACGTTAAAAAGAAATTAAACGTACAAATACAGGGAAAAAAGAACATGAAATAGGAAGATGCAATTATGAGAAGTTACAGTTTACAATCAACAAGCGCCAATATGAATTCACAAGGAAAAGACGGAGAAAAACACGAACAATGTGTGAGAGTCCATAAAAATAAATTAATGAACCCAGCCTTTAGATGATATGTCCAGAAGACAAACATGGGGTTTTAATACTGGAGCACGGGTGATCTACCGAAAAGATAATGTACATGTTTAATAATAATAATAATAATAATAATAATAATAATAATAATAATAATAATCTTTATTATGCACCAGTAGAAGAAATGCGTGGTAAGCGGGCCTCCCGAAGCCCGAATGGCTTTCCGACTAGCCCGGCAGCGTTGGCAACAGCGATAAGGTCGGGACGTGTACAGGCGCTACCTCGGTGCTGACAAAACATAGTGCAAACTAAGGAAAATGAAAAAAGTGTATTACACGTTCTTTCAACGTAGAGTGAACATTTTTTCACGCTTAACTACAAATACAGGTCACGGTAACCAAATTATGTTAAATAAACAAATATCCACCCAACAGAACAACGAAAAACTCCCATGGAAGATCGCAATTTCTTTAAATTGTTTGTTGAGTGAACCGAATAAAAATTCATCTGGCAGTTCATTAAAGTTTTTTTGGCAAAGGCGCGTCTTCGTGCCTCACTATAGTTAATTAATGAACGAGGAACTTTAAAACGCTTGTTGTCCCTCTTACAGTCCCGGGGCTACGTATTGCTCTCTCAGATTCAGATTCAGATTCAGATTTATTGGTTCCAAAAAAATGAAGTAATTACATGACAAATATACAGACGAGGGTCCCAAAGTGAAAGAACTGTAGTGGGACCCTCGGTTAATAATAACAACATTGATGGTAATATGAATAGTCAGCAAATTAGCGTATTATAAACAACATCTACAGATAAAATACATCATTAGACATGTCACTTACAATGAAACACGAAAAAGCACGTTATAAAAGAAAGTCGGAAAAAAGCATGGATGAAATACAAGAAATGACATGTGAGATAAAAGTCAAAGGTACACCGCC
Source organism: Dermacentor variabilis (assembly GCF_050947875.1). Classification (NCBI taxonomy): domain Eukaryota; kingdom Metazoa; phylum Arthropoda; class Arachnida; order Ixodida; family Ixodidae; genus Dermacentor; species Dermacentor variabilis. The sequence continues at coordinate 1,270,783 of NC_134572.1, read as the reverse complement.
TGATCGTAGTTAAGTTATCGTAGGAAATGATGCTTAAGGTGATATTTAAAAATTGCAAGAGAAGTACAGGATTTTATGGTTGATGGTAATTCATTCCAAAGAGAAATTGCAGCGAAGGAAGATGTTTTTTTGCCGTAATTGGTATGAACCATGGGTAACAAGAAATTGTTGTTAGCCGCAAATCTTGTCACATTTTTATTCTGCAAAAGGTCAGTCGCAATGAACGGAAACGTAAGGTTATTATGAAGCAACTTGTGAAGTAAGACGAGTATGTTAAACTGGAACAAATTATTAATAGGCAAGATATTATACGCGCGAAGTAACAAAGAGGCATTGGATTGCATGGAGCTAGAAGTGATAATGCGTATTGACTGATTTTGGATATGATGAATGGATGATAAGTGACAAGCGTACGTGTTGCCCCATGAAACAATGCCGTAATTAATGTGACTATGAATGAACGCATAATACAACGCTAGCAGAGCCTCACGAGAACAAAAAGGGCGAGTTTTAATTAATGCACGTATACCAAACGCAGTCTTGTGCTTGAGATGTTGGAAGTGAGAGCGAAATGTAAGGTTAGGGTCAAGATGTATGCCAAGAAAAGTGACTTCGGTGCTAACGAGAACTGAATGAATTCGAAGCTTTACTTCAGGAATAGAAGTTAAGGCCCTTTGAGCACTTTTGAATAACATAAATTTAGTTTTTCTAGGATTAAGAACTAAGTAATTGTTGCTACATCATTTTATAACGTTACCTAATGCAATATTTAACTTAGAAGTAAGAGTAGTAACAGATTTATCAGATGAAGATATGGTTCTGTCATCTGCGTATAAAATGCAATGAACGCAGTTGGTCAACTTAAGAGAATCCGGAAGGTCATTAATATATAAAAGGAAAAGCAAAGGGCCCAGAACTGATCCCTGTGGTACACCTTGGTTAATACATTTAGTTACTGAGAAAGTATTTGCTGCATGTATTGTGTATGGCCGGTCAAGTAAATAATTTTTTTAAGAATGTTAGCGCAGGACCGGTTATACCATAAGAGTCAAGTTTATTAAACAGGACTTGATGGTTAACCGTGTCATAAGCTTTACTGAAGTCGAAAAATACAGATCCGACTAAGTTTCCCAACTCAATACATTTTTTTATGTAGTCAGTTAGAGATAGAACAGCTAGATTCGTGGAACTTCCTGGGCGGAAACCAAATTGATTGTTCTTTAGCAATTTAATCTTTGTTAAGTAGTTATTAAGACGTTTAACAAATAATTTCTCAATGAGTTTACTAAGACAGGAAAGAATTGCAATTGGTCGGTAATTATTAACGGTGTGTTTGTCGCCTTATTTAAAAACAGGAATAATCTTGGCATTTTTTAAAAATGAAGGGAATGCACCTTCTTTGAACATAAGGTTGATAATATTACAGAGCGTGTCGCAAACTAAATGCGCAACCAGTTTTAAATGTCTGACACAAATATTGTCTAAGCCAGGCCCTGTATTCTTAAGGTTAGCAATCGTGGAGCATACTTCATTTGGTGTAGCTGGTAACAAGAATGATTGTGTCGTACGGCTCAAAGTATTACGCAACTGCGCATGTATGTTGTTATTAGTGTAAACAGAAGAAAAGTAGTCCGAAAAAGCATTAGCAATTTCGTTGGGCTCAGAAAGAGTGAGACCATTGTAATTTATTTTGGTTATAGAGGCATCAACAGACGATTTGTTAAGAAAAGAGTTTAATAACTGCCGTTGCTTTTTTGGGTTGTCCTTATTCTAATCAAATTTATTTTCGTAGTACTTTTTCTTTCGCCTGTTTAAGTAAAACATTCAGTAATTTACAGTACCTACTATAATGTCTAGCTAGTATTGTATTAAAAGGCTGACGTTTAGTTTTCTTGTACATGTTTTCCTCCTTTCTTAAACTTTCTAGAAGACCCTCCGTCATCCATGGGTTGCGCGGATATTTATACTTTTTCCCACATTTAACAGTGCGTGTGTTAGTCGAAACGGCCAATAAAAATAAAGTGCAGAATTTGTTTAGTGCTTCTTCGGGATCAGACATAGAATTAATTGGCGACCAGTCAGTTTCACTGATTGCTTCAATAAAGCTATCTGCACTATCTATCTGAATCTATCTGCACTTGCTATCTGAATTGGTTATTCCAAAAATTACGAAGAACCACAGTTTGCTTTAATAAGGACTAAAATGAAGGAAAACCGTAGTGTAGAAAACAACTTATTATCTGACACTTGGCCACAGCCAGACGCAACACTTGTCAATATATATTTTTAATAAATTCCATCGCAATGCGCAGAACTCGAATGCAGTGATTCCGCATCGTATTATGCTCTACACGAGAGCATGCACTACGGCTTTCTTTACAGATGATGGTGTGAAACTTTTTATATTAAGAAACACCCAAGCGACACTCCCAAGTTTACCACATAGATAGGCCAGATGATTCTGCAACTACATGCTGCTATCAAAAAATAAACTGACATATCGCACACCGTCTGCATACTGAACGGGGGTACATGAAGTACAGTCCTGATCATGGAAGTATGATGGGTTGTTTATTGCTGTGGTCCTTAAGGGATTTCTAAAACATGTTAACAGTGTCTTATTGATATTTACGTTAATACAATTTTTCACAGAGAAGTGCATTAAACTATGTATTGTATATTGCAGGGCAGCCACAACCTTTTCATGATTGAAATTCTTTGTTAAAATTACCGTATCATCTGCATATTGATGCATAGTGCCTTTAGAAATTTCTAGAGCAAGATCATTTGTAAATATGTTAAACAATGGAGGTGATAAAATCTACCCCTGGGTAACACCGGCTGTAAGCCATTGCTTGCTACTGACGGTTTCCTTGTCAGCCGTAACTATCTGCGACTTGCGCACATGTTTTGCTACTGAGTACGTTGTGAAATGATCCTCTGAATCTCATCGAAATTAGTTTCGCCTGTGAAATGTTATGGTTCACTGTATCAAAGACTTGGGCTATGTCTAGAAAGAGCACCCAGGTGAATAAGTTGTTCTCAAATGCGGGATATACTGCATCTGAGAATTCTTCTAATAGGGCTGTGGTACCTCGATTCGCAACACAACCAAGCTGTCTGGGCGATAAAGTCGAAAACTTAGTTAAAAAGGACGTCATGGGATCGTACAGGATTTTTTCTAGTGTCCGGGAAAGCAACGGCAAAATTGGGATTAATATATAATTTGTACCTTATCTTTCCTCCCTCCTTTATACAGCGGCTTAAGAAAGATTTAGCTCGGGCTCAACTCTGACGCGGCCTATTCATATACGTGCAAAACGCAGAAACGCTTTTGTAAGATAACCTCTGGTCTGAGTTTAGCGAAATTTGTTGAACTTGAAAGAGAAAGTTAAATTCTAGTGACTTTTGGACGCGCAATATCGATTTAGATCCTGAATTTTATTCAATAGATTTTCAAACATTCGGAAGTTTGAAAAAAAAATAGAAGCACGAAGTTTACAACTTAATAGCTCTGCATCAAGAACAGATATCACGGATCTGTAAACGGCACTCACAACATCATTGAAAGCGGAAAAATTTGGTGTGTCATTTTATATTTTACTTGAATCTGTTACGTTGTTTACAAGGGCTCTGCAAAAGTTGTATTTCCATATTACTGAAATTTTGCAGATTCGTGTGTAACATATCAATTTCGCCCGCCTTAAATGTACTATCAGATTCAATTCACATAACTGTTATATCCTTCTTCATTACTGAGCTGCAGACTTGTAAGTATGATAGCTTTTTTTGCTGAAAATTCGCGATTTTTGCCAATTTTTAATAAAAGATTGACGACATAAACCAAAATTCGAAACCAACAGTCACTACATTTTAATTTTTTATTTTAAATGCAACAATCTTCGTCAAATGTAGCGCAGTGGTTGACGATAAAAACGAGTTCTGCTTTTGCAGGTATTTAGATAGGAGCACACGAGGTAAAGCTTCTTATTAACGATAGCCGTTTTCAGGGTCTCGGGAATTACTGCGCTTTCGAAAAAGTCATTATTTAGAAAAGCAAGATGTTTGAAAGCACATCGAAATTTCTTTGCAGAGTGCCTACTGATATCCCATCTATTCCTTGTGATTTATTTCGCCGAAAATTAAAGATAATCCTTTTTAGGTCAAGCTAAGCAAAAGAAGCGGACGCCGACGCAAATTCCTTCGACGTACAGTTATTTCCCGGTTGGCACAAAGCCTTTTCAGAAGCACGTGAAAGGAAACGGTTAACTACCACTGTTTTGCCATCTGGAAATGAGTAAATTGTAATAGAAAGCGCGTGACTTCCGTTCCTAAGAACATTTATTAATGACCACGTTTTCGCAGGACTTTTGCGCGATTCGTTGAACTTATTCAAAAAATACAGTCTTTCCTCCGTTCGCAAACGCCCGACTGTTTTCAGCTCTTGATCCCTCATTTTTAGGAGCACGTTTGCAGCGCTCCCAGAGCCAATCTCCAAACGATGTGGCATGAATAGGAACGGCATTAAGCCAGCTGACAGTATTTCTGCACTTTTTCATTGCAGTATATTGTCACGATTCACAAGCAGCAGGAACTGATAAAAAAGGGTAGGACACTTTAATTGCTGGCCAACTGAAAAACGATCGCGCAGGGACCTCTTCTTCTCTTCCGCAATGCGTGAGGTCTTCGTCTTCTTCTCTACGTGCCGCGTGCTGGACGTGGCATTTGCCTCCCTCCAGGGAGAGCATCGTCCCGATGCTCACCTAGCGGCAGGAAGATGTGTCAAACGAGCTGTGGGCACTTCATTCCGAAAAACAGGGCTTCATGCACACAATGTGCACAACTTCTGGTGGACGTTGCCTCGCCCTGGAGGAAGCAGGACTGTTAGGGATGACCTCATAGTTCAGGTCGCTGAGGTGCCGTAAAACCTTGTACGGACCAAAGTACCGCCTGAGTAGCTTTTCTGAAAGCCCTCGCCGACGGATTGGACTCCAAACCCACACTTTATTGCCTGGCAGATATGCATGTGATGTAGCGGCGCCGTAGATTGTAGCGTCGAGCGCCGTAGTCCTGTTGTCGTGCGATTCTGACGCGGGCGAGTTGTTTCGCTTCTTCAGCACGTTGAGCCAAAGTTTCAGCGCCCGTGCCTATATCACCGCATTCATGTTGTAAAATCGCATCGAGCATCGTCGTCTCTTCACGGCCATGAAGAAGGCTAAATGATGTCTTTCGCGTTGTTTCCTGTTGAGCAGTGTTGTAAGCGAATGTGATGTACGGTAGAATGTCATCCCTATTTGTGTGCTCCACGTCTACGTACATGCTCAGCATGTCGGCGATAGTCTTGTTCAAGCGTTCTGTTAATTAGGCCGTTCGTTTGCGGGTGATAGACTGTGGTCTTTCGCTGAGCCGTACCGCTGAGGCTAAGGACTGCGTTTAGGAGTGTAGCCGTAAAGGCAGTCCGTCTTTCCGCTATTATCACCGCTGGTGCACCGGGGCTCAGAACCACATTTTCAATAAATAATCTCGCTGCTTCAACTGCGGTGCCACTTGGAAGAGCCTTGGTTTCTGCATAGCGTGTCAGGTAATCTGTGGCAACTATTACCCACTTATTGCCAGTATTGGAATTCGGGAATGATCCGAGAAGGTCCATCCCGATTTGGGCAAATGGGGTCGTGGGCACATGGACTGGTTGTAGTAGCCCAGCTGGTTTCATATATGGTGGTTTGTGTCGCTGACAATCGAGGCATCTCGCACGTAACGTTTCAAAAAGGTGGCAAGCCTTGGCGAGTAATATTTCCTTTTGACTCGGGCCAGTGTTCGCGTGTAGCCGAGGTGGACAGATGTCGGCTCATCGTGGCAGGCTTGCAAAACTTCATGACGGAGGCACGTTGGGACGACAAGTAGGCGGCTGCTTCCGCTTGCAGAGAAGTTCTTCTTGTAAAGAACATCATTACGGAAGCAGAATGATGGCAAGCTCCTTGCAAATGTTTTGGGCGCGCTTGTAATCCAGCCTTCTAAAAATTCAATAATAAATCTGTTCACTGTCTTCCCGCTGCTGACGAGCGATCGTGGCCGTGTCTAGAACACCTATAAAAGCCGTGTCTTCGTCATCTTCTGTGACTTGCTGCTCAATCGGTGACCTGGAAAGGCAATCGGCGTCGGAGTGCTTTCGTCCGGACTTGTACACCACTGTCATATCGAATTCTTGAAGCGTTAGGCTCCAACGCGCTAGTCGACCGGACGGATCCTTCAAGTTCGTCAGCCAGCAAAGTGAGTGATGATCGCTGACGACACCGAAGGAACGGCCATAGAGATACGGGCGAAACTTCATAACTGCCCATACCACTGCAAGGCATTCTTTTTCTGTGGTTGAGTAATTAGACTCGGCACGTGAGAGCATCCGGCTCGAACGAACAGAGCACGAACAGAGCGCCTAGGCCTACGTTGATAGCGTCCGTATGAATCATGGTATGAGCGTTCTCGTCAAAGTGAGCCAGTACAGGAGGTGTTTGCAGGCGCTGTCGGAGATCATTACAGGCTGCTTGTTCTTCACCCCATGCGAAGGCAACGTCTTCTCTTGTAAGGTGAGTTAACGGTGAAGCCATATGTGAAAAATTGGCTATAAATCTTCGGTAATACGAGCAGAGACCTAGGAAACGCCTCACTGCCTTCTTATCCTTTGGCGTTGGAAACGTTGCGATGGCCGTGATCTTGTCGGGGTCAAGGCGGACGCCTTGATGACTTACAACATGACCTAAGAGTTGGGGTTCCTCGAAACCAAAGTGACAATTTTCTGCTTTCAGTGTTAAGCCGGCGAACCGGATCGTTTGTAGAACCGCCAGCAGCCGTCTCAAGTGTTCCTCGAACGTTTCCGAAAAAACTATGACGTCGTCGAGGTATACTATTCATGTCTGCCACTTCAGGCCTGACAGAACCATATCCGTGAGTCGCTGAAAAGTTGCTGGAGTTGAGTATAAACCGAAAGGCAGGACCTTGAATTCGTGAAGCCCATCAGGCGTTACGAAAGCAGTCTTTTCTCTGTCTCTCTCGTCAACCTCAATTTGCCAGTAGCCACTTTAAGGTCCATCGACAAGAAGTAGCGGGCATGCCTCAGCCTGTCGAGAGAATCGTCGATACGCGTTAATGGGTATACGTCTTTCTTTGTCACCCGGTTCAGCTTACGGTAGTCGACACAAAAACGTAGACTGCCATCCTTCTTTTTGACCATCACTACCGGCGATGCCCACGGGCTTTTTGATGGTTGGATAACGTCGTTGTCGAGCATTTGCTTCACTTGCTCTCGGATCGCTTCGCGTTCTTTTGGTGCTACATGGTGCGGGTTTTGTCGGAGGGGTCTCGCTGTCTCCTCCGTGATAATCCGGTGCTTCGTCAGTGGCGTCTGACCAACTCTGGATTTAGACGAGAAGCAATCGTGAAACTGGTGAAGCAGGTCCACAAGGCGCTGCCTGTCCGCTGGTGATAAGCTTGCGCTCACGTCAAGGACAGGCAATGGTGCCGAAGCGTCTTGATCTCCTTGTTGGAATGCAAAGCATTCACCGAATTCCGCAATCTCGTCGAGGTAAGCAATTGCTGCGCCTTTTGCAATGTGGCGTCGTTGCTTGCTGAAGTTTGTCAGCAGTAGTTCTGTTTGCCCATGCATTACTTTGACGAGACTTCTGGGTGTGGCATTACCCTGAGGCCTATGAGCAAAAGCGTAATTATCTGCTCGGCAAGACCTTCCCCATCGTACTCTGTTTCGCATCTGACGCAAACAAGACGGCAAGATAACGGCGGTATGGTCACGTCGTCTATGACGCGCAAAGACTTGCGTTTTAGTTCTGTACTTTCGTCTCCACAAAAGGTTAGTATACCTTCTGGTATGTTGATGACGACGCCGTACTCTCGTAAGAAGTCCATACCTAAGATTACATATTTGCAGCAGTCTGGGAGAATAACAAAATTTGCGACGAATGACGAATCCCCTATGTAGACCCTTGCAGTACACTTGCCAGTCGGTGTCAGTAGCTGGCCTCCAGCACCTCTAATGTGCCGCCCTGACCATTCCATTTTCAATTGGTGAAGTCTGCCCGCCAGTTTATGAGTTACGATTGAAAAGTCCGCGCCAGTGTCTACTAGTTCCGTCACGTCGTGGCCGTCAATTGATACAGTAACATCGGCGCTAACAATCTCGTCTGTCGTTAAATCATCCGGCTGTATCGGCTTCTCGTTCGACGGCAATGGGAGATTTTCGGCACTTCGACGTGTGGCAACATTCCCCCTGAGGTCGCGGCCTTCAGTTTCCCCGGCGTGGGCTGGGAGATCACCCTCGGTCCGCGTTGGTGGAACTGCATCTTGCAGCTGGAAAACGATATGCCGGAGAAGGGGAGCGCGACCGGTAGCTGGGAGAATCGGCTTGCCAGCTCGTCGAATTCGCGTGGATGTTCGCCCGGCTGCCGTCAAAAGCACGACGAGAAGCAGTGGATGGGAACGCTTGGTACCCTTCGACGCGATAAGGGCAGATGACGGCAGATGTGGCCCTTTTCCCCACAGTGGAAGCACAGGGGCCTGTAGCCAGCTGTACGCCAAATGTTGGTTCTGCGAAGCGGTGGTCGCGTCGTTGGTGGCGGTCGACGGACAACATCTGCATAGCTGGGCTGCCACGTCTGGGAATTTGGCTCGGGAGCCGCAAACGCTTGCTTTATTTCTTGGCGCACAACTTCAGCCACCGACGCAGCTGTGCATTCGTTTGGCGTAGCAGTGAGCTTCTTAATTTCTTTCTGAACAATTTCGCGTATCAGCCGGCGCAAGGAACTACTGCGGCGCTTGCTGGTCCAGTGCTGTTCAGGTAATCATAGGGGCGGCTGCGTAGGTGTAACGCGCGTTCTATGGCCGTCGATTCTTTTTTAAACTCATCGACGCTCGTCGGCGGGTTTCGCACAAGACCGGCAAACAGCTGCTACTTTACGCCGCGCATGAGGTGGCTGAGTTTTTTTGCCTCGGGCATATCGGAGTCTGCACGACGACAAAGACGAGCCATGTCCTCAGCGAACATGGCAACAGTTCCATTCGGCTTTTAAATCCGTGATTCGAGAAAACGCTGCGCGTGGTCTCGCCTTTCGGTGCTCCCGAACGTATGGAGGAACTGGCGGAGGAACTCATTCCAGCTTGGCCAGATTCCCTCGCGATTTACGAACCACATGCGGGCTCCGTCTTCAAGAGAGAAACACACATGGGATAGCTTCTGTTCAGCATGCCACTCATTATACTTGCTTACGTGCTCGTATTGCTTGAGCCAGTCTTCCGCATCCTCGTAGGCATTGCCGTGGAAGCTTACGGGACATCGAGGAGCTAAAAGAGTCACCTGTGCAGGGCCTGCGTCTGCCGTGGCTTGGGCACTCGTGGTAACAGGCAGACTTCCTGGTAGGGGGCCCACATTCTGGGCTTAGGCCTAGTAGGCGACGGCTGGCGCGGTAAACGGATGTTTCGACACGCGGAAAACGTCCTGGGCTTGATGCGGGGCTGTTGACAGACGTCCCAAACATTTACCCCGCAGCTCCACCAGTGTCCCGATTCACAAGCAGCAGGTACTGATAAAAAGGGGTAGGACACTTCAATTGCAGGTCAACTGAAAAAAAGATTGCGCAGGGACCTCTTCTTCTCTTCCGCAATGCGCGAGGTCTTCGTCTTCCTCTACGTACCGCGTGCTGGATGTGGCAATATGTAGTAAGGCACTAAAACTGGTTAAGTTGATCGTAGAATTTTCATATGCCATATCGGCTGCACTGCCATCAACCAGCCAAGACCAATCGAAATTAGAGTTGCATTGGTCACAAATTTTTGTATTAGTGATTTTAATCACCATTTTATTTATTTATTTGTTCCCAGCCGAGTCGTGTTCTGCAGTTAGAGAAGGCATCGAAAGGCGGCAGGCTCTGACTTATGACGCAAACAGCCAAGGCTGCGCGCACCGCATTGTGATCTATGCAGGACGCTATACTGTTCGGTTATTCAAGCTAGTCGGGTGATTTATGGTGGACTCCAAAGCGTAAGAAAACGAAATGGACAAGTAATCGGACACATTAGTTAACATGACGCATAGCGTATTTATGTTCAAATCTCCAGCTAAGCATAACTGCACAGCGGAACCTCATTTGCCCAGTATTTCATCAAGCTCTGCCAAAAATACCCTCACACTGTTACATGGTGTACAACATAACGCGAGAAGGATTTATTCGGCATTTGAAATATATATTTTTATGATCAGGCATTCCGCATCATGGAGTGTAACGGACGTAACATAACACGTCACGAACAAAAATCGCTATACTCTTCCTCGCCCTCGTGGCCGGATCACTAAGCGTAAACGATAACCAGAAAGCGTAAACATATCGGCACATACATGCGGTATACCAGGGCTGATCCAGAAATAAAGTTCCCAAAGAGCTCCAGTCACACGGGAAGGTGCGAAGCGAAATCGGGCAACACTGCTGCGCGCGGCAGTTCCCCAACTCTCGATTCTCCCCGGCCGCACTTCGCTGCGCCGCTCCGTCTTGGCTTAGCAGCCGTCCGATATGGAGGTTCCCGTTGTTGATACCGCCAAGTGCGAGATTCGTTCCGTAATTCACTTTTTGCAGTCTAAACGGACTCCATCCGTGGATATTGATCTTCAGTTGACAGAGGTGTATGGCGACAAGTGTATGTCCGTTCAACACGTCCGAAAGTGGTGCAGGGAGTTTAGTGCCGTTCGGAAGGAAGTCCACGATGAAGAACGGAGTGGAATACCGTCAGTTTCGGAGGCGTTATTGAGACGATCCAACGCGAAGTGCTTCAAAAACAGGAGGATCACCGTCCGTGAACTTGTTGCTCAGATTTCTGGGAGTTCTTACGGTACAGTGGAAAGAGCTTTGACTGAAAAAAGGGGGTATCCCAAGTGTTGTGCTCGATGGGTACCGCGGCTATTGACATCAAATCACAAGGAGAAACGCCTTGACTGTGCTTGTCAGTTTCTTCAAAAGTGTCAAGAAGGAAGGATTGTTGGACTCCATTGTTACGGGAGACGAAACGTGGGTGTTCCATTTCACTTCCGAAACGAAACAAAAATGCAAACAATGGCGTGACCTAGAGTCACCAGTCGCAAAGAAGTTCAAACAAACTCCTTCTGCTGCCAAAGTCATCGGCAGTGTTTTTTGGGGATCGTAAGAGGATACTATTGATCGATTTCATGGAACGTGGGACAACAATCAACTCACACAGTTATTGTGCAACATTAAGAAAACTCAGGCGAGCTATCCAAAACCGCCGGCGAGGACGAGTGGCAGCTGGTGTAACTCTGCTTCACGACAACGCCCGACCTCACGTCTCCCTTGAGACCCAGGAACTTTTGACAAACTTTGGGTGGACTGTCATGCCCGACCCAACGTACAGTCCGAACCTCGCGCCTAGTGATTATCACTTGTTCGAGAAGTTAAAGGAACATTTGAGTGGCCAACGCTTCCCGAGTGACGATGAAGTCAAAGAAGAGGTGAAATGTTTCCTCAGCAGGTTGGCGGCGGAGTTCTACGACACTGGGATACAAAAATTGGAGCACCGTCTACAAAAATGCGTAGAAAAATATGGCCATTAGTAGAGAAATTGGGTAATGTTTCATCTTTCCAATGATGTAAATTTCTATGAGAATAAACAATGTTGTCTATTTGTAATATTTATGGGAACCTTATTCCTGGATCAACCCTCGTATTTACTTTACTGAGAACAAAGGCGTCAACGTAATTGTTAGCTGCTTCCGCTCTCTCTCTAAATTCATTAGAATACTTTCGGAGGCTTCTTATGTTTACATTTACTAGAGTAAAATTATGTTGTGAACTCAGGCCAAATGCACTTTTGAAACTTTTAAGATCAGGAACCACACAGAAACTAGAGCCCATGCTGCTTACACACTCATAGAAAAATCAGCTGACCCGATTACTCGCACCAAAGGCGCACCTTCGGCCTTCTTTACGAAAATCCTGCCGCCTTTAGCCCAGGCGAACTTGTGCCCATTTTCTTTGGGCACTGTTCTTGCACGGTAAAATAAACTACGATTTGCTTCTGTCAAGTTATTGTTGAAAAATAACTTGACTAGAGAACCATTCTGGTATAGCCGCCGCAGTTGTTCTGCAGTGATCTTTCGGCTTGCTGCGCCATACTGTTTACACGAAGGACAAAAAAAGAAAAAGAGACAGACAGACACACATGTGCGTAAACTTTCAACTGTTTATTGTTCGTTAGCACACGTCAAATATGTACAGGAAGGGTAACTAAAATAAATAGAGAACACGCCACGTGTCCACTTCCATCGACGAAAAGCCGTTTCAGGGGCCCAACGGAATGACGAAGTAAATTTGCCGGCCCGCTGGCATTGGAGCGCTAGGCCAATTAACGCCGCAGACAGCAAGCAGAAAACGCAAGCTGTGAGGGGCCGGACCTGTGGTGAACTCACAAATGTGGCGAAAGGCGGGGGGTGGCGGGGAGGCGGCGACATCGACGACACAGACGCTCTTTTCCAGCCAGTTTCGGTTTCAAGTAGCCTGCAAAGGAGAACTAATTGTTCGCGTAGCTACCACACGAAATCTGCTATTCAAAACTTAATCGTTGGGATATGTAGCGTTGAGGACGGGGCCCAAAGTACTCATTTGCTGTAGCCACTTACTGTTGATAATCAGAAAGTTAATTACACCCGCCGTGGTTGCTCAGTGGCTATATGGTGTTGGGCTGCTGAGCACGGAGGTCGCGGGATCGAATCACGGCCATGGCGGCCGCATTTCGATGGGGGCAAAATGCGAAAACAGCCGTGTACTTAAATTTAGGTGCACGTTAAAGATTTCCAGGTGGTCGAAATTTACGGAGTCCTCCGCTACGGCGTGCCTCATAATCAGAAAGTAGTTTTTCCACGTAAAACCCCATAATTGCATTAATTACTGTAACTTTGCTAATCACGCACCTAATAACGGAAATTGCTCTGTGCCTAGAGGCTGCCTATCCGTACACTCGAAAGGTAAACATAACGTTACCGCGATTTATATTTTATTCTAATTAAAAAAAGTCGGTGCAGCTAAAATAACACCATGTATGTATGTATGTATGTATGTATGTATGTATGTATGTATGTATGTATGTATGTATGTATGTATGTATGTATGTATGTATGTATGTATGTATGTATGTATGTATGTATGTATGTATGTATGTATGTATGTATGTATGTATGTATGTATGTATGTATGTATGTATCTATGTATGTATCTATGGATGCATGTATCTATGTATGCATGCATGCATGCATGTATGTGTGTGTGTGTGTGTGTGTGTGTGTGTGTGTGTGTGTGTGCGTGTGTTGAGTGTAGTTGGTAAGGCGCAGGAAGGATGGCGGTAACGTTAAGTGATATCCGTGATGGTTTATTCCGAAGGGTGGCTGTCAGAAAAAAATTGACGTCACTCACGCCAAGGCAACTGTCATATTTATGTGATAAAGCTGGTGAAGTGATTTTCCTACTCCTTGACGCACGTTGTAACTAGGATAATCTGCAAACCAACAGTGAGGTATGATCTGCGCACATTTGCATCTGTATTGCGCTCAACGTTAACAGTGTGCGTCGATTTCGTTCCTCTTTGCAGGTGAGCTCCTGGACGTTTGTTCCTGCTACATAAAGCTTGCTGCTTTGTTGGTGGTGAGTGACAGCATCTGTGGAGAAACCGAGAACAGATTTGGTATTGAGCATTCACACTGAACAAATGTGCGAGGCAGAAAGACGGAAAGGCACACGGCGCAAGGACCCCATGTCATCTATGTCTATGGCGGGGCTGAGGCCAAGATTGAAGATTATTTATAATTGCTTTTCAATAGCGTAGGGAGAGCTAGACATTTATTTATTTAGCAAATACTGCCGGCCTGTATTACAAGCCTTAGGCAGGAGTGGGGTATAGAGAAAACAGGAACAAAGAAAACGTACATTGCAACAAAAGAAGCAAACAACGAGACTCGGCTGGAGTGCAAAACACAGTAGAATCAAAAGACAAAACACTCGACTCAAAACAAATTGCATGTGTGCCCTATTGTTCATTCAGGGCTTGTAAAAACAAGTTCACCGTTTCGGAACTGACCACGTTTCCAGGCAGATCATTCCATTGAACAATGGTGTGGGGAAAAAAAGAGTATTTAAAAAGATTTGTTTTGCACAAGATTGCGCCGACTTTTTTGGAATGATAGGAAAGCGTAGGGCGGTGGGTAAGGGGCTCAACCAGAATGCCTTCCTCTAGTTTTATTTTATTATGATAATATAAGTAAAATAATTTTATTCGTTCGCGGTGACGTCGGATGTCCAACTGTTCGAGTCCTGCGGTGTGCAGCAGGGCTGTTGGGCTTATATTCCAGCTGTAACAATTAAATATAAACCTGACTGTCTTGCGTTGGACATTTTCTAGTTTCACTTTGGTACTTTCGGTCCAGGGATCCCATACTGCCGCAGCATATTCTAATAGCGTTCGTACATAGGTTTTATAGGCTAAAAGCTTTATTTCTTGAGTAGATTGAGCTTGTGTTCTCCTCAAGTAATGCAGTTGTTTTAGGGCTTTTTTTTCGATATGCGAGATATGTGCATTCCATCGAAGATCAGAGGTTATGTGAATTCCTAAGTATTTAAAGGTATTTACGACTAAAAGAGGTTTGTTGGCTATGCGATATGTAAAACTTAAGGGATTCTTTTTACGTGTGACAGTCATTGCTACGGTCTTTTTCAAATTCACAGTCATTTGCCACGTCGAGCACCAGTTTTCAATTGTAGATAGGGAATCGCTTAAAAGAAGTTGATCGTCAGGACTAGAAATTTCTTGATAAATTATACAATCATCAGCGAACAGTCGCAGTTTAACATGTATGTTTTCAGCAATGTCGTTAATGAACACTAGAAAGAAAAGGGGACCTAGGACAGAGCCCTGCGGAATACCGGAATCCACTGGGACCGCATCAGAAAGGACACCATCGACAACTACACTTTGACGCCTGTGCGAAAGATAGGCTTCAATCCACGAGAGAAGGCAGTCGTGTTTTAATATGGGTTTTAATTTTAACAATAATTTATGATGTGATACGCGGTCGAACGCCTTCTCGAAATCAAGAAAAATGATATCGACTTGACTTTGCCTATCTAATGCTGCTGCCAGGTCGTGGACAGTTGCAATCAGTTGAGTAATAGTGGAAAGACCGCGACGGAACCCATGCTGTCAGTTATCGATAACGTGATTCTCCTCGAGAAAATTGGTTATGTGTTTACAGATGATGTGTTCTAGCAGCTTTACGGAAGTACACAGGAGAGAAATCGGCCTGTAGGAAGAAGGTGTTGACGGGTTTCGTTCTTTAGGAATCGGAGTAATTTTTGCGAATTTCCAATCTGATGGCGACTCTGAGCGTTTTAGCGATTTCTTAAAAACTAGGGTTAAGTACCTTGCACACCACTCAGCATAATAATAATATTTGGGGTTTTACGTGCCAAAACCACTTTCTGATTATGAGGCACGCCGTAGTGGAGGACTCCGGAAATTTTGACCACCTGTTCTTTAACGTGTACCTAAATCTAAGCACACGGGTGTTTTCGCATTTCGCCCCCATCGAAATGCGGCCGCCGTGGCCGGGATTCGATCCCGCGACCTCGTGCTCAGCAGCCCAACACCATAGCCACTGAGCAACCACGGCGGGTACAGCATAACGGACAAGAAAGGTGTTGGGTATTTCATCGATACCCGGCGATTTCTTGGTGTCTATGTTGAGCAGAAGAGCTAACACGCCTTCCTCAGTTACACAAATGTCAGTGATTGGAGGTAAATCAACCACAGAATAGGACTGTGGTGCGAAACCGTCGTCATGTGTGAATACCGAACTGAAGTACTGGTTGAGCGCTTGTGCAATTTCTAACTTGTCGTACGTAGTCGCGCTATCTGTAGAGAGGCCAAGAATCGATTTCTTGCGTGGCGCGAGATATCGCCAGAATTTACTTGGAGATAAGAGAAGAAACTTTTTCATACGCACAGTATGGAAATAGTGTTTAGCATTACTGATAGAGTCCCGTAACGACTGGCGTAGTGCGGCAATCTTATCGGCTGTGGTCTGTGAAAGACGTTTTGTATGCTGACGTCTTGCTTTTTTCAGTTTACGCCCCAGACGCGCAATGTCCTTTGTCATCCATGGATTGCTGCTGCGCACTATTTTCCGTTTTCTTGGCACAAAATCACTTATGCATCGGTGAACTAAGTTTTTGAAGAAGGCCCACATGTGCTCAACAGAACAACTCTGTGATTCATACAAACCAGAAAAAGAAGAAAACGAACTGTATAGTTCATCTAAAATATCGACGTCACTTGCGCGTGAGAACAAGAGAATAACTATCTCTTCTGAAGCTTAGGTGTAGTATAATAATAATATTTGGGGTTTTACGTGCCAAAACCACTTTCTGATTATGAGGCACGCCGTAGTGGAGGACTCCGGAAATTTTGACCACCTGGGGTTCTTTAACGTGCACCTAAATCTAAGCACACGGGTGTTTTCGCATTTCGCCCCCATCGAAATGCGGCCGCCGTGGCCGGGATTCGATCCCGCGACCTCGTGCTCAGCAGCCCAACACCATAGCCACTGAGCAACCACGGCGGGTATAGGTGTAGTATGAAGTTCCAAGCTTAGATTTAGCATTTTGTGGTCTGAAATTCCTTCTAAGACATCCACATGGGGCTTACGGCGTAGCAGGTTGGCGGTAACAAGGAAGAGGTCCAGAGTTGACTGTGAGCAATTTTGCACGCGGGTGGGCTCAGTGACTAGCTGAGTCAGATTATGCAAGAGCACCACATCGAGGAATGATTGACAGACACTAGTTAAAGCCTCTGGAGTATCGGTTAACCAATTTATTGACGGAAAGTTGAAATCCCCTGTCAACAACAAGTTAGCAGAACGGATTTCATTTTGGCATAAGAATTCATTAAGCTTTTCTACGAATGTATTATTGGAGCTCGGGGGCCGATAAAATCCCCCAATTATTAAATGGAATTCCTCTAGGAATACTTTAACTATTACACTTTCTAGCCCGTCAATGTTTGGTAACCTTGACACTCGCAGAGATTCTTTGTATATTATTGCGACGCCACCACCGCGACCATTTCTGTCACTCCGGAAAATATTATAACTACACGGTGTTACGTCGCTGTCATAAATATCTGGATGTAACCATGTTTCCGTCACCACTACAACGTGAGGGTGATGTGCTAAGATAATGCTGTCTAAGTCAGTTAATTTGTTCGCTAGACTTCGGCATTGACATTGATGCACCGGAACGTCTGTTTAGGGCAATCATTTACTTATTGTGTTCGTTTTACACTGCGGCTTTCTTGAACAATTGGAACCCTTTTCATCAAAGTGCTGTCCCATTGAAACATGTCATCATCTATCTTAATCTTATCGTATACAAGTTTCACTTTCCTGCCTTTTTTTCTGTCCTCAGCTGCACTCGCTCAGAGGTTTTTTCTAATTGTTCTTGTAACAGCGGAAAAATCCTCAGACACAGAGATTTCGCTTCCCTTAAATTTATGAGAATTCTTAAGTATATTCACTTTTTCGCAGTGATTGAACATTTTAAGAATTATTGGCCGAGATTTGTTTGCTTGTTTGCGCCCTAGCCTATGGATTCTTTCTATCGAGGAGACCTGTACGCCCAACTTGTCCTGAAATAGGTTCACCACTGTCTCAGAAAGTGTTGCCGAAGTTTCAGGCACCTTTTCGCTAATACCAAATAAGATAAGATTATTGCGGCGGCTTCTATCCTCAAGGTCGACCAGTTTCCTTTCAAGACTTTGGACAGTGCTTTCCAAACCGGCAATCTTAGAGCCTAGTTCTCTTACAGTTGACATAGATTCTTCCACCTGTTTTAACTGAACTTCTATTGCACCCAACCGTTTTTGCATGGTTTTGTGCCCTTCGAGTAGCTGACGAAGCAGTTCCTCAGTAGTAGCGGGCCCAGCGTTACACTCAACGTCTACGCAGAGCATGAGAAGAGCAACAAAAACATTCCGTAAGTGCGAAAATAATGTACACACATTGTGAGGGCACACCAGCTGGACGAAACAACGATCACTCGTTCGAATAGAACCATAATTGTTACTAACCTGCGTGAAAAGCAGGAATGGATTCATCGCGATGTTGTTGGACTGCCAGCCGGTGTGCCCACTGAAGGAATCCCAGACCGGGCTATTCCTTATGTAGAGGGAAGACGACGACGATGAAGGGAGCGGTGTCCAGCTGTCGGTGTCGACTTGATGCGGCAGTTCTTGTGCGCAGTCTCCGTTCGAGTGAGCTGAGCCAACTCGACACACAGCTTCATTCGTTGCACTGGCCGTCTCTGTCGTTCCAAGTAGCAGTACCTGCGTGAAAAGCAGGAATGGATTAATCGCGATGTTGTTGGACTGCCAGCCGGTGTGCCCACTAGTTTGTAATCACTGTTTGGTGCAGAGAACGAGTAAAATTATACAAGCGAAGCAATCACTGGAGGCGGCTGGTAATTAAAGGAAATATTTTTATATATAAATATTTATATTTTGGAGTGCACACGGCACACGCTCAATCGCTACGACCAGTAGCCTGTAAATGTAATCGGCCTGTCCTGCCATTTCTGTTCCATAAATACAAAACTTGGAGGCTAACGATGTCGCTCAGGACCGCGCTGGGAGCAGCGGAAGACAAAATGGGAGGCGTGCAGTTGAGAGCTGTAAAAAATGTTGCACTTGCCCCATGAGGCGAAGCAGCGACGCCCCAGATGGCCCAATATTGTGTGCAGCAAGGATGTACGCCACTCTTGAGTACGAATTCGGTTGCGGTAAACATTCGTGCGCAATAAATCTCCGTTTGAGAGGGAAAAAGAATGAAGGTGCTGTACGCCACAGAGACGAGAATGCGCTAGAAGACGTAGGAGGCGCCGACGACAGCGCTATTCAGCAGAGCATAGCAGAAACGGGCCAGTCATGGTCAGCTGACAGGGCGAGCATGCTCCGCAGCGTCGTTCTCCACCCTCTGGCGCCGGTGAACGCCAGTGAAGCAGCGACGAGCCTCCTATGTGTACTACGATGACGCTGAGCCTCACTGGCGTACACAAAAGGAGGTCAACCAGAAGAGCTGGGGTTTACTAACCTTAGCGCGTTCGGCAGCTCGTAATAGGTTCTTTGAAAACTCGGTACGTATTACAACTATTGAGCTTTGCACTGCCATCTGTTCAAATTGCGTCGTGTTATTGCCGCGTTCATTTGGAGGTCATCGTGGAAGCGGACCAACCCTTTTCGGCGCGACCTCGCCAGGAATAGCTCGCTTTTGCCGTCTGGGAAACAGTTGGTTCGCCGGTTCTTGCGGAATAATCTACGCTCCTTTCTGCGGACTAGGTTTTGTCAAGAGTGTTTGGGCGACCTGAGTTCATTGTATCGTCTGCTGGGTTTCCTGGAGCCATACGTGGCGGCTACTACAGAGAGGTTGTTGTTTTATGATGTTTAATTCTTACAAATATTTAAAGAGTGTGTGAGGCAAGAAATTATACGAGGACGATGGAAATATAATCTTCTTTGTTTCACTGTAGTATCACTTATTGCACTCAGCAAGCCAGGAATATATGCTAAAACGAGTTAAAAACTCGTTTCTTTTTTCGCCCCCGCTTGGTGCCCCAAAGCTATTTTAGAATTATACTATACCCTCACCTTACTTGTGGAAACATGAATGAAAAAGAATTATGCCGAGGCAATGCACATTTTGGAATATGTGTGAAGCGAAGCTTTCATGGAGCGGTTAATGAAATTCTATAAATTTGCCCATTTCATTCCTGCTTCTCTGGCGTAAACTGCCGCGTGCATGCGCTCGCGCCATATTAATTACAGAATATCACAGAATATTGCAGTAAGCTTATCGTGAAAGTTAATGGTAATAGAAAGGAAATTTGGCGTACAATAAAGGCAGTCGCAAGACCCGAACCGCAACAACTTGTTTTATCTGACCTAAGTTTTGTAGGTTGTAATGAAAGAGAACTTGCAGAACTACTCAATGATTATATCGTAACCATAGGAAAAGAGGTGACAACCGTTACAAACGAAGAATATGACTCACCGATCCCGACTGTTCACAAGGATGCTTTCGTTTTTCGCATCAGCATGAGCCGCTGTGAATGCGCTGCTGCGCTATTTAAACGACACGGGACTTTGTGACAAATTGAGATTGTACACTGTGTGACGTAGGATGGGACGGTGACACTGTGTAACACTAGGAAAGCCTTCGCAGACTGTGTAACAATGCCGACAGAAACAGTATGTGCGTGCGTGTGGTTTTTTTCCCCCTTTTCTCACTTTTTTCTCTCTCGCACCTATCGCATCCCTTTGCCCCTCCCCCAGTACAGGGTAACCAACTGGCGATAATTTGTGGTTAACCTCTCTGTATTTCCTTTCTCTCTCTCTCTCTTCGTTTCTCGAGAAATTACAGGAGCTGAAATCATTGCAGTTGCACGTCAGATGCCATCGCACAAGGCTATGGGTCATGATGGTATACACGCCACTTAAGATACTGACGGACTACATTAAAACCTTATGCAAACCTCTAGCAGTAATATTGAACCAGTCATTCGTGACAGGCATGTACCTCGAAGAGCTCAAAATAGGGAGTATCACAACAATACACAAAGGAAAATGTCCCGACAACAAAGCAAAGTACTGCACCATAACAATTTTGTTATGCGCGAACATACTTTTCGAGAAACAGTAGTCAAAAGAATGATCGAGTTAATTACAAATACAGTATCCTAACTCCGAATCAACATGTCTATAGAAAGGAATACTGTACGGCTACTGCAGTAAACTTTGTGGCAGAAGCAGTAAACCGTGCTTTAAACAAAAACGAAATCATCATAGTTATCTTCCTAGATGTAAACATTATGAGGACGCTTAAGTGGAAGCTTTAGCTTGGGCCCAACTCCGACGCGGCCTATTCAAATACGTGCAAAACGCAGAAACGCTTTTCTAAGATAACCCCTGGACCGATTTTAGTGAAACTTGTTGCATTTGACAGAGAAAGTTAAATTTTAGTCATTGTTGACAGGAGAATTTCGATTTAGGGCCTGAATTTTGTAAAAAGAGTTTTCAAAGCATCGGAAGTTTGAAGATTATAGAAGCGCGAAGTTTACAAATTAATAGCTCTGTATCAGGAATAGATCTCACGGTTCTGTAAACGACATGCATTAGATCATTCAAAGCGGACAAATTCGATATGTCAATGTATATTTTAGGTGAATTTGTTACGTTCTACTATCATATACAATTCACAGAATTGTGCTAGCATTTTTCCTTGCTGAGTTAGAGTTGTAAACTTGATAGTTTCGTTTGCTGAAAATTTTCGATTTTGGCAATTTTTTACGAAAAATTGACGACCTAAATCAAAATTTCGGTACCAACAGTCACTGCATCTTAATGTTTTCTTTTAAATGCAACAATAATTGCAGGAAATAATTTGAGATCAATTATTTCAGTTTACATGACCGTTCTGAAATGTTGAAACACGGAAGTAGACCTTTATGACGATTCCCTACAACTTTCTAATATAAACATGCGCCGTAATGTTTGCAACTTAGAAGTTAATTAATATACATATAGTCTAATTATTGAATTGATTGATTTGATTTCACTTGCAATTGATGTCTGCATAGGCACATAATGTGTAGTGTCGTCACTTGAGCAAACTTTGTAGGCGTTTTTAAAAAGAATGTTTGAAGCAAAACAAAAAAAGAACAGAACACTGTACATCTCCCTAGAGGTCCAGCATTAACACAAATGCTAAAGAAAAAAAATCAGAATAGATGAAGAAGTAATACTAAGAAGATCAAAAATCTCGAAAGGCAGATGTACGCAGACAGCTACCATTCGTGCCTCCAATGAAGCGCACAGCCGCCCTAATGCTCAGTAATGGTGTCATGTACGCTTCTTGCGCTGGCATGCCTGCTTAATTCCTCAACAGCGCTCTTAAATATGATCGCCTGCCCACTTACCCTTCGTTTGGTCAACCGCTTCTGATACATTCTGGGCCTGAGAAAGTCGTCCTTGTTCGCTCTTTTATATGTAGCACGTAGCTGGAAAACCCCATGTGTTAGTTTGTGTTAAACATAGCTAAAATGGACGTCGACCACAAACGTAAATAATAAGACGTTTCGGGCCCCGCACCGGAACCTTGTTCGCTATCCCGCTTCCGTACGGCTACTGTACGGTATATAGGTTGTCAGCAGAAACTTGAGCAGACACTAGAACATTTTAGCAGTGCAGTTAAACTGAAAAGACGAACCGTCTCCTTCTTCTCTCATTCTCGGAAGTATCAGTCTACAAATATTTTGGTGCCTATATGATAGTACATCGGTGCTCATGGTAGAAAATATGTCCATATATTTTTAAATGCGCAATGATAGTTTTCGCGAGAAAATTGAACACTAGTGTCAAGTGCCCCGCCATGTGTTCCAAGGCGACGCCTTCGTTGTCCACAGCCTTCACATGCCTGCTGCTGCATATTGTTTACACGTAATTGAAAGATAATTATTCTGGGCTCAATCGCGTCGCTTTTAATGTATCCTCAACTCTCGCTGAGTCTAACAGCCATCTCACCGTCCTACTTGCTGGTTTCTTAAAATCTCTGGCTTCGGCGTATGCCTGCCGTTGTTATCGGTCTTATGAAGCGCATGCGCGTCGTTGCCTTTTCTACTATGATCATAAACACTTCTCTTTGGGCGAGTTGGTTCTACGAGTTACTATGAGCGGTGCATATACCAGTGCATTCCGACAAATAATACGTGGCATGACTATGGCAATAGCGTGAACGTGAATCATTCGCAAGGATACACAGACACACCGATACCTGTGACGTCAAGCTTCTCTCTGCATACTGCATGGGCCCGCAAAGAGCATCACTAAACAAGATATGCTGCTTCGGGTAACGCTCCTTCATGGGAAGAAGTTGCCAGGAGTTAAAGAGCCAAATTGTAAATGGTCTGAGCTCTGACCATGAAGAAAACAAGATTCAAAGGACGGAAGAATAAACAACACCGACATAAGGACGGCAGTGACGAAATTAGGCCCACAAAAAGCTGAAGGATATTACAGCACATCAATTCATGACACTTCTTCCACCAGCAAACTTTCGCCCAATACACCTCGAGTTTTCAGTTATATGCCTCGCAAAGCGGGTGAAGCCTCTCTATGATGCTATCGAGAAATGCGTGACTGATGGTGGGATCGAACCTTTTTGTCTTTCGCCGCAGCAGCCCAATGCTAGGCCATGATCTCAGGTGTGCTTCTCTCGTGCCAAGCTTGTTCTTCGAAACACCTGGCGCGTGGGCCACGTGCTAGTTTCTCGCATTCTTCCCTCGTGGCAGCTACATTATAGCGCGTTGAGACGCTGTGTTTGACTGCACTGCCTTCGAGATTGGCTCACATTTTAGTCAGACAGATATCTGCAGAGTGTGTGAGGTCGACCTATATAACGGTGTCGCATGAAAAAATAATAATAGACACTCCCCGCCTGGTTTGCTAGGCAGGCGTCTTGTAGGGAGACAATGCTGTAGAATAAATTGCGTCCACGTCACCAATGCACGTCTTCTCCAAAACGACTAAGTTACACATAAACGTCCCGCTAGGCGTGTACGAGGCTTGCAGAGAGTTCCCGCCCCTTGGGCTTGCCGCAGGTGAGCCTACTGGCGGGCCGGCTATAAAAGTCATTCCAGGCGCGCAGAACAAACAAGAGATGCGGGGTATCAGGCAATGAAGGGCCATTTTTCTTGTGGAACGGCGCCCTTAAGGCGGCGTACTCACCGGTTCCCAAGCAGCGCGTTCATCGCAAATTAGAGGCCACGCTTTTCGGTACTCGGAAGAGGAGGTGATCGGCAGCAGGGTGCGGCAACGCCTAATCCCCCCGAGGCCCAAGTGAGGCGCGCATCTTTGAGGGAGGAACCGTGCATTGACGCGATGCAGGCGCGCTTGATATAAAATAGCTACACGCGTGGCCTCGCGCGGGGCCTGTGCGCGCTCCGTGATATCTGCCTCATCAGCGACGCCATGTGCGCCCCTGTAGATATACGGCGTGCGTGCTGCAGCGCCTTGCTCTCGATGGCTTTGCGCGAAATGAGTTATAGGACGCCGCTGGCTTAAAAAAAAGAAAAAACAATATTACTACCTCACTATCAGGCGCACATAGTGACGGCACCCATTACCGGTGCCCCATCGCTCCGCAACGCAACCAGGCAAACACTCTGGTCCTCTCTTTTTCTTTCTTTTTTGGCAGTGAGTTGACGATAGGGTGTCGCTCTTCCTACTGTGTGGGCTGGTTACCAGGAATAGCAAGTGTTGTAACAAGAAACACGAGGACGTGTCGAGTCAATGGTATTAGGCGAATAAGGCGTCGCAGGGGCTCTTCTAGAGAAACTTTTGCCGTATACCAGAAGCGCGCTACGAAATGCGTTTCGCTGAACGAAGTGCATTGTCAATGCGAAGTGCGTTCGTTATCGCGGAACGTTGGTACTTGCTTGCGCATAGGTAGTGGCGTACCTTCCACGTATTTCCCAATTTTATTATTAGCTGTGTTTAAGCAGCAGCCCGCTCTTCTTCCTGCGACATGTCGGTAGATTAGGCGCAATTGCGCTGAAGGAAATGAGCTTCTGCTTTTACCAGATGGTCCTCACAGGTGCTCGCACCTTTCTCAGTGCAGGAAGCGACCGACACTTACTCGCAGCCTCAGTTCACTTCGTCCAGTGTCTTCGGGCTTTCTTGCCGACTGTTCGTGGAGAGGCAGAGTGTATACCATACAAAGTGATCATTATAAAGAACTCTGAAGCTTTCAGAGATGGAGACCAGTCGGCGTCCGCTTTGCCCTGTGGAGCTGTGGCTTGTTCCTCCCAATAGTTTGCTGGGTTATGTGACTCGAAGAAGAACAGAAGAAAAATAATGGCAATGTTGCCGTTTGCATGCATGCCTGCAAAGATCATAAAAAGAGAATGTCGGACACATGTAGTTCCGTTTAACATATGGAAGTTCCGAATTGATCTTTGTAGACGCATGTGTAAAACGAAATTCCGTCAAAGCTGAGTCATACCAGAAAATTTCAGACATTACAGCACCTATTGGGGTTGGTACAGCATACACGCGGTACTTTTTGAGCAGTATACCGCATGTTCCTAGTCAGCGGTGCCATTGCGGTTACCCAGACGATGGAGTGCACCACGCCCTCCTCGAATGTCCAATACTTGTGAGATGCGCACTTGTGAAAGGCGGCGCGAAGAGGTAGCCGCCGGATCAACGGTTTACGTAGGCCGGCCAGCCACGGTACCGCGGAATCTCCGGATCGGCTGATACCGCGGCCGCTCAAGTCGAGCGCGCCAGCGTGCTCTATTCTCGCCTTCGGCGCACGTGAGTCGCTTTCTTCTTCGCCGGCTCTGGAGACGACAGTCGTGCCGCTACACATTGATCAGCGGGGCGAACGCTGAAGGAGGAATTTATTTATTTATGTATTCTTAAAGCGGAGCTTTCCTTGCCTCTTATCCCGGCTTTCCGAGCGCTGCAGCTGAGGTCTTGTTCGCACGGGCCCCTGGGTTTCTTGCAACACCACCAGATGGCGCTCGCCTCCGTGCATCCCAGCCGGCGCCGCCACGGCAGCGTTTAACAGTTCATGCGTATAGCGCGTGCTGTGCTTGCGTTCCTATGCGACAAAAAGTCGCAGTTTCGCCCAAAAGGCGAATGGTCATTTGCGATAGAAAATTAGTAGACAGCTATACGAAGTACGGATAGTAGTTTTATCGGCCGTATAAAATTGTAAACATTCGCTTACTAATTAAATTAACAAGTACGGTGTCACGCGCGCACACGTAAACATGAACATATCTCACTCGATGACCGCCGAAACTCGCTGTCAGAACGCTGGAGTGAGGAAGCGCGGCAGCAGGAGCGAGCGAATTGACCGTCGTCTTGCGTGTCGCTTCAACCTGAACTGAGCGTCGAAAGCACAGCGCATACGAAGCTACCAGCACTCGGCGCACTTTGCACGCATCGCAGATCGCGTTAAGGCATGGGCGCGCCTGAGCGGCAGCGCGCACCGTACGCAGCAGCACGTCTCCCCTGTGGACTACGCCGACAAGTGGCAGTGGTACACGCAAGGTAACGTTTAACATCAACTCACTGCTCTCGTATTGGACTAAACGCCGAAGAAATTACGCATTCGCAGCCAACCTGACCGCTGATTATTGTCAATCAAAGCAAACGTACAGTATACAAAGCTTCGCTTACATTGATTCCCACAGCGCGTGGGATCCGCCAATTTCTTTCTTTCTTTTTTTTTTTGCCTTCACCCATGCCTTTAAACAACCTGAACCGTGGAGCCACCATGGCGTCGGGGAAGCATGCTCATCAGGCGTTGGCTCTTCACGCACCCCGGAGGCCCGGGTTCGATTTCAACCCAGACTGGAATTTACGAAATTTTCTTTTCCAAACAATTAATTTACTTTGTTTATACAAACGCCTTTGACTCTCTTGGGATTTCAGAAGGCGGGCACGGGAAAATCCGACGTCAATTGGAGCATGTTTCGACGTTTTCTTGCGCTTTGCGCCGTCGGCTATTTTTGGTGCCATCTTTCGGCGGCGCCGGTTACGGCGACGGATCATCGCGTAATGAGGCATATAATGCTTTCGCATTAATAAATGTTCAGGCGTGTTCCAGGTCTTCCGCTGCGCCTTTTTATGCGGCCGTGCGATGTTACGGTCGACGTATAGCACCTCGTGCAAAGAGGATTCTCGCCCACCATGTCTCATAGAAACAAAGTGTGACTTCCTAATTCGCCATGGTTGTCTGGAGTGTGTGCCGGTCTGGCGGAAGCCCCGCAGTGTTTACAGGCCCATTTTGTGTGTGCGCGACATTATAGGGACCCTTTCCTCGAACTGTCAAGCTCTTCAGGAGAACTTCCGCGAACCAGCAATGCGCGAAAGACAGGGGATCAGCTGTCTACTATTCCCAGGACCGCAGACTGGCGCCTGCAGAGGCGCGCTCGCGAATACGTCAAGTGGGAGAACGGATCAGTCGCCCTTCCCCAACTAGACGCCCTTTCCGCGAACCAACGTCGCCTAGAAGAACGGAAAAGCGTCTACATTCCCGGACCTGCAGGCTTGGTATCTACGGAGGCGGGACGCCCATCCACAAACCAGACTCTGTGCCTGTCACGTGACGTCGGCGGGAGTAAGATCCCTCCCATGATTTTAGAGAGCCTATTTAAGGGGCTCCGAGATGTACTTTAAAATACTTCATTTTCTTCTCATCATCTTTCACTAACCTTTGAATGAACCGTGCAAGTTTCGCACTAGAAATCGTCTCGTCCTTGGCTGGTCGCCATGGTCTACCGGATGCCTGCAGCCCGCCGACAACGCCACGCTACCCAATAGTAATGTTGGTCGAGCTTCGATAAACAGGCGTCGCTACTACTCGGCAGCAGTAGGATACGCTACCCTGGAGTACGCAACAGCTCCTAGCAGTGACATTAGGAGTGGGTGATATTGAGTAAGCGTCCTGATCAAGCAGCCATCTCACTCTCTTCCTGCACAAATGGCGGTGAGGCTTAAACAGTCACGTCACTCATGGACGTCTTCTAAGGACACTTACGTTCTTCGGTAGTTTATTTGATTTTCCTAAGCGAAACAGGACGGAGTTCACAACGCTGCAGAAATTAGCAGCATCAGGTTTGTTCATGTCTGCAACCAGTTATAAACTCCGCGGATGGCGGCCTTCATCTTCCATTGGAATCAATTATCTGACTCCCCTTCGGGTAAAACGCTCATTTTCTAATTTTCATAATTACTCCATCGAGTCACTTTAAGATGTATGCCTCGATCACAAAATTAATCTCGAAGAAGTGTGCAATAATCACACGTTGGCTATCTTTGAGGAAATTCAAACGCATTTATTGAAACAGTTTGTACAAGCCGTTATATACGAGACCGTAATTTCCTGCAAGCTGTTATTTCTCAGGCAAAAGCAATTAAAATTGTGCGCATACAATTAGTACGGCGTTATGTACAAAGGGCCACAACCACACTTAGTTGTGCGCGTTACATTACTTGATTATTGCAAGAAGGAAAGCTAAAGTATGAAGAAAGCTTTTATGTATTGTTTTTACCGGAAATCAAGTTGACGTTAACGTACTTGTTTTCATACTACTTGAGTAGGGACCACTTGCTACATAACTTTTCTAGCCGCAGACACGTCGAAGAGGGGAGAAAAAATTCCTCTGTATAGGCTTGCGAAGAAATACTTGGCAATAACGTAGAAAAGAATCGTTTACCGCACTTCTGCTTAGAGGCAACCCACAGGTTATAGTGTGGACGACATGGTGTTTCCGCGAGAATAATGAACATTCAGGAGGGCATATGTTCGCCTTGTGATGTTCGCGGAAAAACGGAGACATCGGAGAAGGAATTGCACGGGACAAGCGCGTGTTCTGTGCACTTCCCGTTATTCCTGTTTTCTCGTGAGCGCTGCACAAACCACGAGGTTGCCCGGTTACCGATCTATAATGGAAGGAGGCGTCGTGGCTTCTTTTTAAGTTCCTTAGTAATGTGATCTTAGTTTGCGATTGTTGACGCCTACCAGACTCATTCCAGGTTGGCGTTGTGTCGGGGTATAGTTTCGGCCGAGTATCGCGCGCTGCGTGGCTCAGAAGGTGCGCGCGCGGTGCTCTTCTACGTCCGCTCACGCCACGCTTGGAATGACGGTGCATCGGACGACGTAGATTTTAGGTTTACGAATCTCTGCTGAAAGGCAGCGGTCAAGCGGATCGGTTGCCGGCGATTCCCGCAACGCCGTAGATTCGCCTGCAGCCAACAACGTCCTTCTCCCGTAGTTTTCCTTATCATGTCGTAGTTTGGCCCTTTTTATGTCTAGAATCCTGTAGCAGTTGATTTCTGGAGGTTGCATAATGGCTGCTAATTGCGGTAGTGCTACAAGCAATAAACTATATCTACAATGTGCCGACTGCGTTTCGTCGCTCGTTTGTTTTTTTGTCTTCACGGAATTCTTAAATATTGCCTTTGTCAGATAGCGCGATTCTACTCTATGATCTATATTACTCAAAAAACCCGGACATTGCTTGCACAGTAGATAGAAAGGTGTCATTGAATAAACAAATTTATACACTTACCTTTTAAATAACCACTTTATGGCACTTTCTGCAATTTACGAGTTCAAGCCGGTTAGTTCACAAGACATATCCATTAATAAAAGCATTACGATTGCTGATATACCAGCTTTGGTATATGTGTTCCCAAGTTGTGCCACAAAATGCGTTCATGTCCCCGTTAACTTTTTCTCGTAGTGCTTCAGATAACGTTTTGTTTGAAGAAGAAAAAAGACATGTGTGAATACTAATGCTTTCTACCGCTAATTTGATGGAGCTCATCTGAAAACTGGTGCTATAGTTTCAAACTTCGCTCTTTGTGAACGTTGCTTGGGACACACAGATTTCTTGGACACAGTTGCTTGGAGACACAAACTGTTCATGAATCGCTACATGTCCCCTAAATTAATTACTTAGAAGGTAAGCGAGATAAGTCTTCCTCCGATAAGCATTTACTGTGACACATCATGGAACTAGTGTCCGCCTCGTCAAGTAAACTAATTAGGAGAAGCATCGTGAAAGTTAATTTCAGCACCGGTGTGCAGAATGCATGACTTTCATAAGTGGAATTGTGTTTTAAGGGACAGCTTCAGAAATTGCAATAGGTGGGCTCCTCGGGATCTTCGTCTACGTCGGTGTGAGAAGGCACAACGAAGGAGCGAAATTATGCTTCGCGCAGGACTATGCTTAGTTGTCGATTGGAAAAGGAGTGCTTGAAACGGGGGCGGCCCTTTATGTGCGCAGAATTGCTACCGGAATAAAACGTGTTGGGGCGCCCCATGCAAAGCTGATGTTTTGTCTTCGGTGATAAAGCCTCACGCATCTGTTCACTAGTATGCAGGCTGGAGCTGTCCGTTTGTTTCGTCAATTAGTTGTGGCACGAAGGTTCAAACATGAGCCAATAATTAGGAGTCGCTTCTCGCAGCTGTGGCATGCCATTGCAGGCCTGCGCCCTTCATATAGACATTTTGTATGCGTTTCAATTGCGATTATATGACGTGTAGCTAAGAGTTCGAAGTCAGTAGTGAAGTACAAACATGCTGGTGTAGGTCGAAGATATTTTCATTCAAACGACGCATGCCTGGGTGTGCGATACAGCGAAATATTTTCCGTTCAGAATGTTGCTCCAATGGAAGCGCGGAGGCACTTTTGTGTGACTGCATTGAACGCAAAGTGGGTCGTGTGCGCTTCGTTCTTTTTCTCTGCTCGTCCGAAGGTATATCTACAAAAAAGAGGTTTCTGCGTCGTTCCGAGCCCGGCGGTGGTCGGCATCGGTGATGCGTCGACAACTGGTTATGCGCATTTATGGATGAGCTGTTTCCGGCAGCCAAACAAGCTCGGCGTCCCCGGTATATTTTGGCCCAGAAAAGCAATCGTAGAAAAAAAAATGCTTTGCGAATCATGTGTAAATCTTCGAAGCAAATCGAAGAAAAATTGTAGAGAGTCAGCGGACATTTCGTGAGAGGGAACCAGAGCGCGTGTGAAGCCAAGTGTGAGTTCTTCGAAGTTTGGAAACAGCAAGACCAACTTAAACCCCTCCTACTGCCATTTTTGCTCACTTTTCCAAACTATGGCCGAAAATGGTCCTGTTTATTCGATAGGAAGTCGTCGCCTTGGAAACGGTGCGCACATGGAGTGAAGCGAGAAAAAGGGGAATTCGATGCAGCTTTATTTTTCTTTTTTTATCTTTTTCGCCCGCACTGTGCGTTACAACTCTGCTTACTTTATGAAGCCCAGTGGTACTTACACACTTTAGAGTCTGAGCCTTGCGCCATTGCTGGTTTTACGATTTGCCCGAAGGTGCATTACGCACTCTGTTCGATACATGTGATCATTTCGTACTTGTTTGCATTTTATATTCCCCTACTGTGTCTTAAATTTGGATGCTGTATTCCCTTTAATTTAAAGGCGTGGTTTTCCTTAAGGACAAAGTGCACTCAGCGTACTTCCTTGTCTTTCTAAACGTGAAAATCGTTCTTTTTTTGCTGGAACGAAATTGGTTAAACTTCTGAAAGTGTTTTATAGGCTGAAGTAAAATAGGTAGACGGGGGAGGGGTCCTCCAAGCATTTAATTTGAAAACATTTCGGTAAACTTTGTTCATATGCGACATATGTAAATAGCGCGAACGGTGTGACTACTGCTAAGCAGACTAGTGATAAGTACAGTGTAGACTGGATAGTATATCGGTAATAGCTTTTGATTGGGAGCAAATTTCTTGAAGAAATTGTCACACAGGTGCAATTACATTACCGTGCGTGCAGTGGATCGGGGAGTACTGATCGCTGACCGTTCCATAGTTCACTTCAGTTCTTCACTCTGTTCACCTTAAATGCCCCCGGTGGGTATTGCATAAGTGGTGAGTTAATATATTGAACAAATAAATACAAGTGCCTTCCTCACAGCATAAGCGGTTACAGCATTTGTGTATGACAATGGGCACGTAATGGCGACCGCGCTGGCGCGAGGGCGCTCCAGTCCATAACATTGCGGAGAATAACGGAACTTGAAAAAGGCGTAGTTCTAGAAAGAGGCCGGGCAACCTGAAGCGGATGTGCAGTGCGGTGAGATGTGCGGTTCGGATGAGTAATGCAAGGTGTTTGATTTGGAGTGCGCTGCGGTAAAACATGTGGAGCAAACAGAGGCTGGCGATGCGGCGGCGAGCTTAGAGGCTTTCAAGACCGGAGTTTGTCTCCCGTGATGGAACGCTGATGTTATACGAATATGAAGAACATGATCTAAATTAGATCATTTACCTTTTTATCTACAGGCTTTAAGGCATATTTCGCATGGGCAGTATTTCAGGAACGCGTGCACGTGAGGCAAAAGCAAAGCGACTTTAAAGGTGCCATCAAATTAACTCTTGCCAACTGACTTCGTTCCTTGCTTATTTCCTCTGTTTAATGCAAGTGATATCCCACTCACTAAGAAAACTCGGTGGACGCGAAGCTTCCTTTATGTTGTTGCTCTGTTAATAATGCCAAATGTATTAATAGTATTACAAAAATACTATAAATACATTTGGCATTATTAACAGAGCAACAACATAAAGGAAGCTAATAGTATGTGATGTTGCATGATCCGGATATTGTGTCACAGTTATGTGGATGTCATGAATATGTTACGATATTGATGTTATGTTTAGGAACTTACGTTAGTGAGGGGGCTCATCTCTATAGCCATAACATTAGTTACGCGGTAAGAACAGCCTGTCGAGAACCTGTGTAATGGCATACCGTCCCGCGTCTTGTTTCATGGCGCCAGAAAACGCAGCCGTTTTTATGATGCTCTCCACCGAGAATATACAGGGTGACCACTTTTAAGTTTCACGGAATCTTTAGAAATTGCCTCTGGCCGATAGCGTAATTATTCTGGCTGACATTGATTATTCGAAGAGGCGGACATTACCAGCACGCAAAATCGAAACACAAATTCAACTAACTAGCATATATTTACGAATTAATTTTTGAAGTAATGATTTTACGGCACATTGCAATTAGCGAATAATTAGCCAGTGAGATTGCAAGACACATCTACATGAAATGAATTTCGAGCTTTGTTGGGATCGGTCGTTCACCCCGCGACAACCTCTAGTCACAGCTAGCGCGATTATGGGGAACAGGCCGACGGCCTCGTGGAAATGGTTCTCAAAACGGATGATTTATGGCCAGCACGCGAGTACCTCGGTCAGGAGAGGTTTTGGCCAATAGTGCAAGTATACGGTCCATGACCTGTCAGCCGCCCATATTTGCACGTCCACGCCGGGGACAGACTCAGTGTACGATCCCCCTTCCCCTGTTTGTGTCCAGTGATGCGCGTGTGTACCTGCCAAAGCTATACCTTCCTGTGCACTGTTTATGCATGTAATCAACGTGTCATAATATGCTGGGTGCCTGGAAACAGAGGCATCCAGGATAATGTACTCGCAGACGAAATAGCCATATGCACCACAACAAAATATTTCCGCTCTTCCATAGCTGGTCCCGCCATCGATTTGAAACCTTTCATTCGAAAAACTTATGAGACTATTCGCAATGGCTTGTGGGACGCCCATACCTCGAATAAACTTAATCTAATTAGGACACAGTTCAGAACTTCCCCATTTATAATAAAAGCACGACATACCGATGTGCTGTTATATCGACTTAGAATAGGGCACACATGCGGTGCATGCAACTTCTCTCTGACATGTGGCAGAGGTGGCGAAAGAGTGACCGTCATCCGCGTCCTTGTGGATTGTCAGGAAGCAGAAATCTAGGGGAAGAAATACTTTGCTTTAGCATATCGGCAACATATCCCATTACATACAGCACAGTTGTTTCTTGGCACAAACCCATTATTTGACATCAAATCTGTTTAAAATTTTTTCAGTGACATTCTTACATTGCAAATTATGAAACCAAAAGTTACGTAGGATAGCTCCTTACCAAAGGCTGCTGCTGCATTAGGTACACCTAGTACAGCACGTGTCTCCAGGCCCTGCCTTGATTGAAGGCCCCTGATGAGGCAATGATGCTTCGTTCACCACACGTTTTATTACACCATCCCTGCGTAACAAAATGTTTAAGATCATAGTTCACATCACTGGTCATTCTCATTATTTTAATACCTATATATTTTACGCAATTTACAGGACTGATTTTAGGCCTGTTTACAACCATACTACATCCACCATTCAAATGGCATTTCTGCATTCATGGAGAAATTTGTACCGCGCACAGTAGACAAGGACGCAGAGAAGGTGGACACATGAGCGCTTACTCACAGCTGTTCATTTTTGGAACATGTTCTGTCCCTTTCCAAAAATAAACAGTTGTGAGTAAGCGCTCGTGTGTCGGTCTTCTCTGCGTCCTCATCTACTATGGGCGCTACAAATTTCACCATAAATGTTACAAACTCGCCGAACTACCAGTTCTGCTGCACTGCATTTCTGCATTTCATAAACGATTCTATGAAAATCCATCACCATGTGTATGGCGCTCTTGGGCGATACCTGGTCCTTGCGCCATAAAACTTCATACACATATGAATCATAAGGTAGAACGTAATGCTCATGTTTCTAAATACTAATAATACATTTGACCATGTGCCGACATCTGTGAAAAAAACTACGCGCGTAGCAAGGCTTAACGCTTCGATGTCATTTCATAAAGCAATTCGGTCCGTTGCTTGTTGCAGAATCTGGCAATGTCGGCTTCCCTTGTACATCTGGGTACGAATGTGCATCACAGCTGCACATTCGAGTGCATGGGTTTTAGCATTATCGACGAACTTTTACCCTTCAATAGAACCACAGACGAATCTTTTGTCTCTGTAGCGCTGGTTTGCCGCATAGTAGCCGAACAAAAGCACCCAGGCAAACAAATTTCAGCCAGCGGAATAAAACGAAACTGCACCTACATATAGAGGGAGACCCAGAGTGGGGGTGGGGGGTGCCACTGGGGTGCATTAGAAGAATAAACACAGAAACTGCTGTGAGAGTTCTCTTAGTGTGAGTAAGCATTGTGCCACTTGCTCATCCCACGCAACCCGGTGCCATTATCAATGGTATGAAATTTTATCAGGCCAGTACATGCGACGGCGCTGTGGTGACGCGAACTGGTGCGGATGGCGCAAGCAAAGTATTGCAGGTGGCAGCGCCAGGTACGCTGATGACGTTCGGATCATTATAAGCCGTTATCGCTCTTTAGCGCCTCATCCATCCGCGTCGAACCATTATGAACCATGACCAAACGTACTCGGCCGGCAGCACCGCCGCGTGGACCGGGCCTTCAAAGCGATTGGCGATGCCGACGAAGAATGCCGATCGCTGATAGTTATCATGTCATGTTATCACTGCTTATACTTAGCGTTCGAGAGAGACACGCGGGCAAGTATCTTGAAAGCAATCTGCGGTAGTGGCTGCGTGCGGCGTGTGCAGACAGATCCGTGAGCGTTGTGTTGTCGCCGTTTCGTTGCCCTTGAAGCGAGAGAAAGCACGAAGGTGCATTGGCTTGCTGTTGCAGGCGCTAAGCGGTCGCCTTACCGGACCAACCGACAGTTGGTTTCCCTCCCGCTTGGGTAAGCAAAGAAATGCTAACGCATTTAAATATCGCCCCATGCATTTTAAACGAGTGTACAAAAGTGTCTCAGGAAGAAAATCCAACCACTGAAATTGAACTAGACACCACAAAGCGTGAAACTGCTCTCGGGATCGAGGACTAAAGTGAAATTCGCGAAAAACGAGGCATTGCTCAGCAATCGATTAAAAAAAATGCTTCCCACAGGGTTACGCCGACCGCATCGCCCCTGGATCGGTTTCGCCGCAGTACTCGATGCCCCGGATTCCTGCACTTGAAATAATGCAGTCGTCTGCGAAGCGCTTGATACTGCAGTCAATGTTTCCTGTAACATCATTTAGGAAGACTAAAAAATAATAGTGGTCCCAGGACGGGAACTTGAACTCAAGAAGTTACGGGTACTGTTTCTGATTTAACACCTTCGAAAACCACGAACTGTGAGCGGTCTGTTAAATAATCCATAAGAACACTAATCCCTCTCCGATCGCATTTTTGAGCTTTGCGATTAATTCACCGTGACATATGCAATCAAATGACTGATAAATCACGTAAGATCATGTGCGTTTGGTCTAGGTTATTGATCATGAGTGGGAAGGCATTAACTACCTAGATTAACTCAGTATTACCAGACAAGCAGCTACGAAATCCATCCTGATTAGGAGACCAGAAAATCACTTTCTAAAAAATTACATTCTAAAATTACATTTCTAAAAAAAGTACACGAAGTACTAATAGGCGATATCGGCCGGTAAATCTATTATGCATACTGTTAGATACGGGCCTTTTCCTGAGCCTACTTCGAGTTCACCAGACCACATCGAATCGCGTCACAGCTAATTAAGGAGCGCAGAAGCACATCTACCACGTTCCCGAGGCGCCGCACGTCCAAACAAGTTGGCGACCCCCACCTCGTGCGCCGCACGTGTAGCTATTCACTGCTTGACTCTTCCAGAAAGTGTAGCGGGAGCCTGGCACGGTTTTAGGTAACGTGAGTCCCAAGGCAAGACGGCTGTAATGCATCGTGAAGCCCTGGCAGCAATCCTCCCATCCGCGTTTGTGAAGGCACTTGCAAGCCAGGAAGGCAATACCGCAGAGAGAAGTAAGCCCTGTGACAATTGGGGCCCAAGGAGCGACCCTCTGCGCCGGGTGTGACATTGGCCGAAAATGACCCCACCTGAGCGGGCTCGCCGATTGGCCGAACGTGACGTGACTTCGAGACACCGAAAGGGTTAAAAAGCCAGAGATCGGGAGCAGCAAGAGAGCATTCCTTCATTGATCTCTTTCGAGCTTCTTGCCACGGGCCTCAGCGTCCGAGTTGCTGCCGGCCTGTAATGACTTTATGACTGTTAATTTCTTTTACTCTCACTGTAAATAATGTAAATAAACGTCCAGTTTTCATCCCGACGTCCTCCTCAACCTCGGCCAACTCCCGCACCCAACGGCAAGGTCCGAATATCTGGGGGACAGCAATTGGGATTGTCCTCCAGATCCAACAATACTTATCCACGCATTTCTGAATGACCATTATTTCTACAATTGCCCAGTGATTTTGGTAGTTAAGACAAAGTAAATGATTTACGGGAAATTAGCCCAAGATACTTGGTAAACCATGTCGCATATTTTCTGAGGAGCTCGTTCGAAATATCATCACCGCCGTTGGGCTTTTGAGGATTGCATAGTTAAGTAGCAAGTTGAGCTAAAAAAAATTGCAGCGCTAAAGGAAGAGAAAGACTGATGAGAATATTTGCAGTAGCACGCAAACAATAAGAAATAAATAAGGTAATCTCAAGAGTTGCAAAGTTCAAATACAGATTTTCATCAAGTAAAAAAGAAATTCGTAGTTTACGTCCAGTTGTTTCTTCTACATTTGTACTTATATTCGTTTTCGGGGGTATCCGTTTGTACTCGTGTAGATCACGAACATGTATTCGCAACTGTGAATGGTCGTCGGTAGGCCTGTACGATTTGCCTAGCCGAGTTCACGGCCGTCTGCGCAGGTGCGATTCCGGAACTACGACGCCAGAACCGTTTAGAAATCGTTATATATTGAGAATCTCCGCAACGCGCTGCCCAAATGTGCCTACTGAGATGCTCCCTTTTTGTGTACTCCTGTAGTTCACGAAAATGTATCTTCTATCGCAGCCTCGCCAGCGTCTTCCCCTGTGGGATTATCTGAGCTATGTCGAATACTGGGTTGCCATAGTCGGAAGTTAAAATCCCCTCTATAAGGTTTTTTTTTTGTATGATGGTGAGCTTGAAATTCACCTCCTCCAGTGCACAACATCTGCAGGCTTGAAGTGACGCCTGACACCGGCAAAAGATGCCGAGAGCGAGTAGGGCCAGGTAAAAGCAAATTAGGAAGGTTCACTGAGCTCCTACTAAGACACTCCTTCACGAGAACAGGAATTGGCCTCCCTGGTGTAGTATCCAGCCACAATCTCCCAAATGATCCCTACAATTCACCCACTGCCCTTAGTCCCAACCAGCTGCGGAGCATCTGACCAAAGCGGCGGGCAGACCTGTAACACAGCAGAGGGTGATAAGAATTTCTGGGTCCGGACGGGCTTCCAATGGAAACTGACCCTTGCAACCTTTAACACCCGACCCTCTCGACCGAGGCTAGCTTAGCAGTACTCTTTAAGGAACTATCAGACATTGTTTGGGATATCATCGGCCTTAGTGAGATTAGAAGAACTGGTGAGGCGTATACAGTGCTGAATAACGCACATGTCCTCTGCTATAGAGGTCTCCTAGATAAGAAGCAATGCGGGGTAGGATTCCTAATTCATTAGGACATAGCGGGCAACATTGACGAATTCTGCATCATTAATGAGAGGGTAGCTGTAGTCGTAATCAAACTTAATAAGAGGTATAGATAAAAGGTGGTAAAAGCCAACGCTCCAACATCCTGTCACGATGATGAGGAAGTAGATCAGTCTTATGAAGATGTTGAATTATCGCTGAGAAAAGTGAAAACTCGGTATAGAGTAGCAATGGGCGACTT